>NC_051187.1:4800000-7200000 GCF_015220075.1 Falco rusticolus | reverse complement strand
TGAGGCTGAGATCCCTGCTTGGCTTGCCTGAGAAGGATGCCTATGTAGATGTTGTTCCAGGGGAAACAGGTAAATGGTAGTTTTAGTGCAGCAGCTGGTTTCTGTGGACTGTTTGAAATCCAGAAAACATGCTGAATTTCAACTGAAATGGCAATTTCAGCAGTTCCCTCTCAAAGCATTTATAAGAAAATGCATCAGGAAAAAATGGCTGATTGTGTGACACTGATTGTGATCTGTGGTTTGGTGTCATTAAAAAAGCCAGCATACAAATAAGCCTTTTAATTTAGCTAGATGTAGCCATGATTTTCACACAGACTAACCCAGAAAACCCTATCTCACTATTAGCTGTTTTACAGGCTTGTTCTGATAGGTGTCTGAGATGTGTTCATTCCTTATTTAAACAAAGTACGCTTCAAGGTATTGTTTTTCAGTGCAGTACAGCTCAGATTAACAAAAAGAGGAAAATACTTTGCAAAGGTAATATACTACCACTGCGTGAGTGCACTGGGCTTGTCTTTCTGGATGTGAAAATGCTGCTTTTGAGTAATTGAAATTCTTTCTTTTGTAGTGGAAGTAAAACAGTCTATAAAAGGAGGAAAGGAAGACAGAATAACCACTAGGAAAGAAGAGAGAAGATCATTTGGTGTTAAGGAAAAAGAAGGCAAAAAAAGAACTACAAAGACAGCAGGGAAAGAGAGAGAGGTATGTGTTGGGATGCCTTTTGAAACCTAAGTACTGGGGACAGTGGGATCCATTCTGAGGCTCTGTATCCTGAGTTTGAGCCAATCCAGTGAAAGAGGTGCTGCTTCTGGGATCTGGTGTTACATCTTGCAACAGTCTGAAGGGTGTTCTGACCTACGTTGCTTTTTTTGTGTGTGTGTGTGTGTCTGTCCCTGAATAGGAACGTCCAAGCAGCAGAAAGTTAAAAGTAGAAGATGAGAAAAAGCTGAAATCTCCCACTTCATGGCAGGAGGTGAAAGAGGGAGCACAGCCCGTGGAAGCTGTAACTACAGATAGAGTAGAAACTCCTCAGGAGCAGGTGGATCCTCTTTCGTTTGGGACATACCAGGAAAAACTTTATGTTGAAGTGAGTCTGACCAAAGCTTCTATCTTTGTTTCTTGGTCTTTGCTTGTAAGCTTACATTGAAGCTTAGGTGGAGTGGTAAGAATTTTGTCATACTCACAAACCTGACAAACATAGGTCCATGACTCTATAGCAAGGTTAAGTGTGGAATACAAAGTAAGATGTCCTTTATTCTGGCCTGGAATCTGTTAACATAAATCCAGCCATCACATAGCCACATGCGGGATTTCTATCTGGGATGTCTTTGGCATGCTTGCAGACTCTTGAGGGATCAGCAGAATTAATTGTATCTCTGATAATGTTAAACACACTTCATAGCCAGAAAAGTTATTACTAGAGCTAAGCTGTGTTAGCAGGCAAGCACTTTATGTGGTTGTGTGTGTGCCCAGACACATTAATGTGCTCCAGTGTGAGAAACCATCTCTCTGCCTGTCAGTCTTGTCATTATTATTTCTTCATGTATTTTCACTGCAACTATCTTCTGTTAATTTCTGCTGCAGGTTTACGGGCTGCTGGATTCAATGGTGAGCAAAATGGTTTCTTTATTTGAGGAACTAGAGAAAAAAGGTGCTCTAAAGTGGGAGAGTGAAGCCCTTTGTAACTAGAATTAGACTTACTTTCAAAAATAAATAAATAAATAACCATAATTACATAGATCAAGTGGAGGTGATTCTTTCTGTAGTGATGCAGTGATTATAAATACTGAGCTGCCTCTTTCCTGACATGCTGTGATGCGAGACTATTGCTAGATCATCTGTTACTTCTACAGAGGAATGCTTGCCAGGAAGAGATAAGGCACAAAGTATCACAGCCTCAGAAACCGTTAAGACTAGAAAATACTGGCATTTCTGCTAGGGAAGAAGAATTTAAAAGTGCCAGTCAGCATGAGATATGTCTTGTTCTTCATTTCTCAATTTTTACTTGGCTAGCAGGTGAGTGAGCAGAGTGCTCTTGTACTCGTGAGCCCAAGTACCAGGACAGTAATTTTGAAAAATCCATCCTGTTTTTGATCCTATTCTTGACAGCTTGTCCAGTCTCCTCTTGGGACTTGCCAACAGCAGGCTTCTCTGGGGGATTCTGGATCCCAGTGAAAACACACTATCCCAAGGGGTGTGCCACCCTGCTTGGTTTTGCACCCATGACTTTATTTCTTGTGCTCATCTTGCCATCTCTTTCCATCCAGTTCTGCCCCATTCTGATCCAACTGTTTCTTGCTGCCTTCCAAGACTAACTGCTCTTGAATTCAAATGAGTGAAATTCATGCCGTAAATATTGTGAGCATGGTAAGGCCTTGTTAGAGCCACCCCTCCTGTCTCTGCCAGCATGTGTGTCTGGGCTTATCACTGCTTTCTGTCTGGGTTTCTTTGTGCATTGCAGCTGGAATGGAGCTTTCTGTGGAGGCATCCCAGGTCTGAGTGTCGTGTGCTCTGCAGCCGGGCTTGGGTCGGAGCAGCTTTCCAAGGCAGAACGAGCTGGGTGCAGGGGCTCTTTTAGACCTGGCATCAAGGGAGACCTGGCATGTGTCATTAAAGAGCTGTCTTCCTGCTAAAGCAGCTGGACAGCATTCCCAAAAAAGGCTTTGGCCCTGTGGAGAAATGACATCAGTGCAGATTATTAATTGAGGTTTGTGATACCTTTGGGGTTCTTACGCAGCAGATGTGTATCCATGCTGAGCATCGCTGTTACAAATCCTGTACGTGGCTGCGCAGTTGCACCAGGCGTGTGTGCCTCAGGCACGTGCTCCTTTACCTTGGCAGCCACACTGACACGCGTCTTGGAGCTGCATGGAGTGTAACATAACTGTTCCTCCTGCAGAATTGTTTTATTTTGTTTTCTCATTTTAACTCATGTGCTGTCTCTGGGGAAAGGATATGTTCCCCTTGGCTCCCAGCAGTACCATGGCAAAGTGCAGCTTATTTTTTTCTTTGCTGGCCAGGTGAGGCCCTTCATGTTTCCAGATGCTTTCTCTTAGCAGGGTGTGGGGAAGCGTTTTGGCTTTTGTGGAAGCCAGGAGCCTCCTCTGGCTCAGTGGGCACAGACCCACAAAGGGAATGTCTCTGCTCAGCATTCCTGTAGTGAGAATTTCAGCAACATTTTGAGAATTAGGAGGAAAAAGGCCTGAAGTTGGGGTGTGTCTCACAGGCTCTGACAATAGCTCCTGCCTCCCTGGAGATGATTATCAGCTTGTGAATATGCCCAACTCAAACAGCTCAAGCCATCTGTTTCTAGACAAGAGGGAGACTGCATGTTATAGAGGCAACGTGATTGTCTCAAAGGCAGGAATACTTGTATTTCATAGCTTTACCTTAAAAGATCACAAAGCCCATTCACAAGATCCGTGCCTCCAGTTCAGCCTATAGAAACTAGGCTCCATGTATATCTCTGCTCACAGGAAGATTTGTTGATACAAAACCAGGTAGATGGGAGTTTCACGTCAGTCACGTACCCCGGAAGAATGTCCCATGCTGGCGTCTCCTTCCCTTCCAAGGCAGGAGCCTGGTGGCACAGGGCAAGCGGGTGGTGTAAGAACTTCTGCAAAGGAGAACAAACCTGAATGCTGTGAACAGTCTAATTTTTGTCATAAATATTGCCAGTGCCTCTTTCAGCCCTGGACAAGAGTGTCCTCAAGAGACAAGGTACAAGCAGCACACGGGAAGGGATGTGCTGGGCCATCAAGTGCAATACTCTGCTGCCTGGCTGCTGCAGCTTTCTCTGAGCCAGCTGCCTTCCCCCCGCCCCTTTTTTTTTTCCTTTTCCTTTTGCATTGATTTGTGAAAGTTCTGGGACTGGAACTGCAGTGGAATTAGAGCTGGCTCCACAGAACACCTTTAGAAACATGTAGTCCTCATTTTTACAGGCCTGGGGTGAGATGTGGGCGCTGTGGTTAGAGCAGAGACCGTCGGGGCTGGTCAGCCCTGTGCTCTGAAGGGTGTGAGGATGCTCCAGTCCCTGTAATAGCAAGTCCTCGCAGCCAGACAAGAAGAGTATTCCTTCTCCTCTCCCAAACATGGGGATTATTTATATTGGAGTTAATAATTTGTGTTGTGTTTGCTAAATAACTGAGGTGAGCGATCTTCCTGGCCTTGGGACTTACATACCAAACCCATCACGTGCATCGGGGCCTGAAGACCCCTATTAGAGAGGTCGGGAAGGGGGATTCCAGGAAAAAGCTGCAAGTGGAAGGTGACAACACAATTCCAGAGGTTTCTCAATGGCAGAGGGGGTGTGGGTGAGCAGCCAGCTTGTGCTAGGGCTGAGGGAAATCAGCTTTAGAGCCTTGCCGGGTCTTATGTCCTACCGCAGGGTTGTGGGTCACCTTGCAAAGCAAACTCCACATTTGTACAGCTCCGCAGTGGCTCGTAGGGTGTTGTCCCCAGGGGAGGTTCACCTTGCTTATAAAATACCAATGTCTGAAGGGCGGTGAGCTGGCTGTCTCGGCCGCCTGACACAGGTGAACTGGGAGCACTTGCAACAGAGGAAGAGGAAGGTGTGGATCTTGGCCAACCACAAAGAATGTCTCCTGCTGCCCCAGCTGGGTTGTTCTCCAGGTTGACCTGGAGGAGGGTTTGGATGCTGGAGATGCTCATCTCACAGGCTGCAGCTGTGAGTGGGATTAGATGCACATTCAGCCTGCACGGCCCGGCCTGTAGGGACAGCCAGGCTGATGACATCTGCAAAGCCCCTGGAGGCACGTGGCCTCCTTGCTGTCTTCTCCCACCACGCAAGGCTGGACCTTAAACCTTCAGCGCCCGGGCCTGGGGCAAGATGAATCTCAGCTCTGTGCAAGAGCATCAGCAGGAAGGCGTGATCCCCCTCCAGAACGTCTCAGTGTACAGGAGATGCTTTCCATTATGGAAAATGTCAGTGATATTGAAAAGATTATATATATCCATAATACTTAAAGGCCTGTCAGCGATTAAAATGGAAGGCAGAGGCCGGGAGAGAGGGGGTGGCATTGAAATGATCGAGAGACATGACTTATTTTGTCATGTCATCTGATGCCTCCCTCTCCCCCCAGCCATGCTCTCGGAGCTCTTCGGAGCAGGGGAAGAATCTGCTCCAAATTTAGATCCCAGCCAAAAAAAAAAAAAATTTGATTAATCCAAATTGCAGCCGTGGCCTTGGGTACCAGAGAGGGAGCTGCGTTATGGGGAGGGTCGGCATCCCTCCGAGGCACTTCCAAGCCCGGGGACGATGATTTCTGTCTAAAAATAATAGGGGGGGGGGGGGGGGGGGGGGAGGAAGAAAAAAAAAATAAAAGCAAAGCAAGCAGCAGCAAGCAGCGCCTGGCTGGCTGCCAGCGAGGGGCAGTGACTGAGCATTTACAGCATCCCCGCCTCCCGCATGCGGCGGGGCAGGGGCTCGGCGCCGCATCCCCCGCGGCCGGTACCGCACCGCGCTGCACCGCTTCGGGGGTGCTGAGCACCGCTGCCAGCACCCGGGCGGGAGCCGGGCCGGGGCTCGGGCGGCCCCGAAGAGGTTAAAGCGGGACCTGCCGCCGGGACCTGCCCAGCCAGCCCGGCAACTCGGCGGCGCGCAGCGGACGGGCTGCGGCCGCCTCCAGCCCGCTCCCACCGGCACCGGCACCGGCACGGCGGGGCCGCGCTCCGCTCCGCGCAGGTAAGGGGGCTGCGCGCCCCTCGGCTGCCAGGCTGCGGGGGGGGGGCGGGGAGGGGAAGGAGGGGGGAGGAGGAAGGTTCTGGACGCCGGAGCATCGCGGGCTGCGGCGGGCCGGGGGATGCCGGGCCCGAGGATGCCAGGCGCGCGCAGGTCGCTGCCCCCCGGGCCGGGCTGGGGGCCCCGGGCCCCCGCGGCGGGGACGGCCCCCGGGGGGCTGCGGGAGGCGGCGGCGCGGCCGAGGGCTCTGCCGGAGCCTTTCGCCGCCGCTCCCTCCATGGCGGGCGCTTCTCGCTGCCCTGCGCCTGAGGAGGGATGGAGCGAGGCTCTAATCCGCGCCCCCCCCGCCTCCCCCCGCCGTTCGTCTGGCCCCTCCGCCCCCTCCTCCTTTCCCCGACCCCTCCTGCGCCCCCCCCGGGCCGCTCCCCCGCGCCCCCCCGCCGCCCCCCGCTCCGCCCCCGCAGTCCCTGCGCCGGGCCGCGGGGCGATGGGGACCTGTCCCCGCACCCGGGTGTCCTTCTTCCACCTGGCCGCCTCCCGCTCAAGGTCACTGCGGTAATTCCATATGAGCTGCCCGGTGCTGCCGCCTTATCTCCCGCACGGCTTCAGTTTCACTCTCTTTATATTCCAGAGGAGGGGGGGGGGGTATCGTGTTTGATAAACCCCACTACTCCTAACTGCCTGCTGGCAGCGCTCCAGCCAGGGCCACGCTCCTCTCACCCCTGCCCCAGCCCCTGCTTCCCATTTCTTCCCACGCAGACTTCCAGGGCCATCTCATGGCGGGCGAAGTCCAGCTGGGATGGGGTCTCCAGCCAGGATGAGCAGTGCTGGAGCCTGTCAGGCTGGACCTGGGGGTTGTCCTGCCAGGAGACCAGCTGGAGGCAGGAGGGACTGTCCTGCCCCGGAGGAAGAGTCCCGGCATTTGCGGGTGTTTGCCGGGCCAGTGGCACCTTTGGAAAACACGACTTTATCTCCCGCCTGGGTGTTGGTGGAAAGCAGAGCGTGGGGCCAAGTCCTGTCGGACTTTGCTGAGTCGCTGCCCTTGTCCCGAAGGCGTTTCTGCATCAGGCAGGCAACGGCGTGGCCATCCGCACCAGGGGCTCACCCGGTGGGATCCAAAGGCCGTGCCGACAGGCTGCATTGCGAAAGGGAATCAATACAGGGAAGCCACTCAAGAGAAACTTCGGCCGCCCGTGAGTGTGGCGGTGCCAGGCTCCTCTGACTCACGGGGACGTTGCTGGCGGAGCCGTGGGGCGCCTGGCCGAGGGCCCAGGGGAGCAGAAGGTGCTGGACCGGTCGCACGGGTTGTGCGGGGAGCGTGGTGGGGGCCATGCGTGGCTCATGGGTACAGTCGGCACATCCCCGGCCCAGCTCCAGTGGGAGGGAAAAGTGTCCTGAGCCGGGAGAGGGCTGGAGCTCGACATGGTGCAGCAGTGGTGGTCCAGGGAGGTACCGGCACCCGAGGTGGGGGGTGGGATGGACACCGGTAATCTCTGTCTGCAGGCACTGCTGCGCGGGTGAGATAGTCCTCTGCCCGCAAGTGTTATCTCCGAGAGGGAAAAAATTGCTGGTGAGTTTTGTTGCAGCTGCAGCGGGAGCTCTGGGAGCAGCCTGGCTCCCTAGCCCTGCGATGCAGCTCTGCTGAGGGCAAGGCAGCTCCGGGCAGCCTCTGCCTCCCGGCTTTGCTTGGCCCTCTGACGAAATGAGGGTAAATGGTGTCTTCTGACTGTGGAGGGAGAAGGTGAGGATTAGGACTAGCACAGAGCAGCGGGCAGAGTTGTGATGGGCTCACGTGAAGATGGGTCCAGACTGACCCACGTCATTTTGCCTCCGTGCCGGGTACATCAGTGCATTCCAAGGACGGGCATTGCCTGCTGGGGAGGTACCAGCGCAGCTCCCGCCCATGCCAGCTCCTGCTGCCCCTGGCCCTGGGTCTGGATGCAGAGAAGGCTCAGGCAGCGCAGGGTTTTAGGAGAGGGGGCTCGAGTTATCCATCCTGCTCGCCGACCTGGTGCTGGAGATCAGCACCCCAAATTTGCCACCCAACAGCAGCGCGCACTTCTGTACCCACAGCCTTTTGCAGAACCAAAATTATCAAGTTTGCCGGGAAAGCCCACCCGAGTGGCTGCCGGCGCTGGTAAGTCGTGGCAGGCTCTGGTTCACAGCAGGGTTTTGGTTTTGCATGCCCCATCCTTGGCGGCACCGAGAGGCTTGGGGTGACGGCTGGGGTGAGCAGGGCCACGTGCAGCTGCACATAGCACATCTGGGGATACAGGGAAGCCCCCTGGCTGGCACGAGGGCTGAGGGCCTGAAACCAGCTTTGCCAGGATGGTGGTGCTGAGGCAGCCGGGATCTGGGGGAGGGAGCTGCCATTTTCAGGTGGTTACTTTTAGAAGCAGAAGTCCAAATGTTCCTGAATCTGGAGCCAAATCTCTTGGCGGCTCTGCGGTGCTGGGTATCAGCTTGCTAAGAGATTTTTTTTTTTCCCCTCGAGCATCCTGCATCCTGCGTGTCTTTGGGTTAGTGAGCAGTGACAGCCTGGCAGGGTGCACCTGATGCCCTGACGATGGGTGCTTCCACCTTGAGAAGTGTTCCAGGTGCCAGCTGAGGGCTCTGGGGATGGGTCTTGGTGGCTGAGGCGATGCTGAGGTCTCTGTGTCCCCATTCCCCGCTGCAGGCGCCGGTGAAGCTGCGGCTGTGAGCACTCATCCCTTCTCCACCGTTCCTGCCCACCGCCCGCAGGTCTCCGGCACCGCACAGCCATGACAACCTCGGCGCTGCGCCGGCAGGTGAAAAACATCGTGCACAACTACTCAGAGGCAGAGATCAAGGTGCGAGAGGCCACCTCCAATGATCCCTGGGGACCCCCCAGCTCTCTGATGTCAGAGATTGCTGACCTCACCTTCAACACGGTGGCCTTCGCTGAGGTCATGGGCATGATCTGGCGGCGGCTGAATGACAGCGGCAAGAACTGGCGTCACGTCTACAAAGCCCTCACCCTCCTGGACTACCTCATCAAAACTGGCTCCGAGAAGGTGACCCACCAGTGCCGGGAGAACCTCTACACCATCCAGACGCTGAAGGACTTCCAGTACGTGGACCGTGATGGCAAGGACCAGGGCATCAACATCCGAGAGAAGGTGAAGCAGGTGATGGCGCTGCTGAAGGATGAGGAGCGGCTGAAGCAGGAGCGTGCGCACGCGCTGCAGACCAAGGAGCGCATGGCCCTTGAGGGCATGGGCAGCGGCAGCCATCAGGTCACCTATGGCCGCCGTGCGTCACCCTACGGTGATGACTACGGCCGGGCACGGGGCTCACCCTCCTCCTTCAACTGTGAGTGTTGCTAGCGGCTTGCTTGGGCTCCCTGGGGCTCGCTGCGGGGTGCAGGCAGGCGTTGCGTTTGGTTTGTGCCTGCCTGGTGCCCATTGCTCCCTTCCATGTTTTGGAGTGGTGGTGAAGCCTGTCTCCATCCTGAGCCATGGGCAGAGGTTTGGCTGGGCCTGTGGTGAAGCCCCAACAGTGGTGGCAGCTGGCGGTGACCTGAGCCTTAAAGCCATGGCTTGTTCGTGGTAGGGAGTTCTGATGTGGGGCTACGTCCCCTGGGGAAGCCATGTGGTGGAGCTGCAGGCGTTGGATGGGGGTCTGGAGAATGCTACTGATGTGCTCCCCAAAACACCCCAGTCCTGATGCCACTCCTTCCCCTTTTCCTCTTTTATGTCCCAGCATCATCCTCATCCCCACGGTTCGCCTCCGACCTGGAGCAAGCGAGGCCCCAGACGACGGGTGAGGAGGAGCTGCAGCTGCAGCTTGCGCTGGCCATGAGTCGGGAGGAGGCGGAGAAGGTAGGGTGGCTCTACCTGCCCTGGGCTGTGCGAGGCTGGGCATCTCCCTACACCTTGCCTTGTCTGTGGGCACGGGGGGCCTTTCCCTGGGAGGAGGGAGGATTCTGGGGGCTGCCTGAGGCCAGTGCACGCACCTACAACCGCCCCAGGCTGCTTGCACTGTGCCCAGCGTCCAAAATCACCAGCAGACAGATGGAGGCATGGGCTGTCCCTGCTCCCCATCCTCATATTGGCAGTGCCTGCACCAGTCTGAGACCAGTCCAGCCTTCCAGACCCCAGGGTGAACTCGGAGGGGTGTCTTCTGGTTTCACCACGCACCCCCCCAAACCTGGCTGCCCTCTTCTGCCAAGGGCTTCTGATCTAAGCTCCCCCATTTCTCTTGCCTTCCTGTGGAGGTTTTAGGAGGAGCGCCTTGCCCAGCGCTGCGGTTTGCGTGGTGGGTGGGGGACCAGCAGCATCCTCAGGGCTGTCACCAGGCTGGGGGCCGGGCGCTCCCTCCCACTGGCTGGTCCTTTCAAACCAGGCTGGAAGGAGCAGTGGAAAACAGCACCAGGAGGAGCTGAGCTGGGATGGAGGCAGCAAGCAAGCTGCTGTCCCCAACTGTGAAACCTTTCCTAGGGCTGTCCCCTCTCCTATCTGCTGGCCACAGCCCTTTTTCCACTGGGGACGGCTTATTTGTGCACAGCTGAGATTGCCGCCGGCTGGCACGGCCCGTGTGGAGTTTGTGGGGACGGCTGGGCACACAAAGTCAGAGGGACATGGTGACCAAGGGGCTGTGTGCCCGGGCTGGTGGGTGGCCCCCCAGGGCTGGCACCAAGCCCCACGAGCTCAGTCCTGCTGGGGCAGGGGACACACTTCAGAGACGGCATTTGCTGCAGCCCATCTTCCCTGCCCAATGGAGACTCTTTTGGAGACAGAGCAGAGCATATATCCCTATTTTTGTCCTGGAATTGGAGTATTTATAGCTTCCACATGCTGCTGCGATGAGCACTGTAGGAATATGCTCTTGCAAGCGTCGCCTGTTGGAATCCGTCTGGGCTGTGCACATGTGTGCATGCTTGTACAGGCGTGCACACACGCACACCCCCACTGGGGTGCCCATTCTCAGCCGGTCCCACGCTGCTGGACAAGCATCATGGGGTGGTGACAGGGTTGACATGGTGGTACAGGGACAGCTACTCCCCAAAATCTGTCTCAGGTCTGGGTGCTTTTACCCCAGCAGAGCAGGGCTGGGCAGGATCCCCAAACCGATGTCAGATAGCTTCGCAAACCTTCCTCCCCAGCAGGCTGCGGGGGTGATGGGGTGCCTAACCTGTCCCCTCTCCTCTGCCGATTGCGTTGGAGTCCCTGAAAACCTCCCAGGGGGGATCTGGCTGCCTGATTTAGGGTCATCCCAGCCTAGATGCAGAGGCAGGTGGTGGGGTAGGGGAAGGAGGTAGGGTGGTGGCCACAGGGAAGCCTGAACAGGAGCTGGTTTAAGGGACATCAGGCTGGGGGTCTGCAGGCAAAGCTGACTGGATAGGCACAGAGGTGCTGTGCAGGCAGGTGAGGGGCTGCAGGAGAAGCAGTGGTGAGGACAGGGACCTCCGAGCAGTCCCGCGAGCTGTGGGCAAGCTGAAATGTCACCCAATTTCCTCTGTTGGCAGAAGCCACTTCCTCCAATTTCCAGTACAGACGAAGAAAGGCAATTGCAGCTAGCGCTCGCGCTGAGCAAAGAGGAGCACGAGAAGGTACCTGTGCCCCATAGCCCTGGGCGCTCCTCTCTCCTTGCACTTGGGCTTCTCTCTGGGGTGCCAGAGCCTGAAACGCTGCCTCGCTCCAGTGCCCACTTTGCTTTCGCTGCTCCGGGCTGTCTGCTGAGTGCTCTCCCCCTGGGCTCAGCCCCAGAGGAGCCGTCTGTTCGGATGCTGGGACTTTTCGGGGATGTGGTGGCAGCTCCTGTGCTGGGTCAGTCTCCCAGAGAAGGTGCTGGCTGCAGGGTCGCTGAGCTCATGGGCCCCATCCCTTGTCCCTGCAGGAGGTGAGAGCCTGGCAAGGGGAGAACTCCCTGCTGCAGAGAGCCACGGAGGAGACTGCCCAGGGCAGGGAGGAAGAGGAGGAAGAAGATAAGATGAAGAAAAGCCAGGTACAGCACTGGGGGCCTGGACAGCCACAAAACCAGCCTTGAGCTCCAGGGTGATCCTGCAGGTCTGCCCTGGGCTTCCCTCACCTCTTTATTCCCTTTCTGTTTGCAGTCCTCTATCCTGGAGCTGGCAGATATATTTGGGCCGGCGCCAGCCCCCTCCAGCCACACGTCTGCTGACCCGTGGGATATGCCAGGTGGGGGCAACTCACAGGCTGGCAAAGCTCGGGACAGTGGCACAAACCTCTCCCTTGCCTCTGTCCCTCCCCGGTCCCAGGAGCTCCACAGGAGGGACCTCTTGCTTCTCCTCCCTCTGCTGCACGCCCCGGGCGGTGCTGCTGGAAGCCATGGTCCCCAGGCACATCCCTGCCACTCAGCATCCCTCCGTGCCCTGCACCGTTCCCGTCTTCTACAGCTTCCCTTCTTCTTTCAGATGTGAAACCCAAAGCGGAGCCGGCAGCCTCCGCCTGGGCTGGTGCGGCTGACCCCTGGGTGCCGGTCCCGGCTGCTGGCGGGGAGCCCCTCTCCCAGGCAAGCACCTCATCCCAGCAAAGCTCTGCCGGGCCCTGGGATTTCCCACCCGGCACCACTGCAGCCTCCGACCCCTGGGGGAAGGCGCCCATGTCTTCTGGCTTCCCTCCGGCGGACCCCTGGGTGACAGCGTCCCCCCCGGCCCAGGTCTCTGGTTCCACACCAGCTGCTGACCCTTGGGCTGCCGTGGCCGAGCAACCTCCTAACCCTGGTAAGAGGCTCCTTGATGGGCATTTTGGCTGTGCTGAGGACTGCGGGCAGCGCTGGCCGTCGCTGCCCTCCTGTGAGTGGGCATCCCAGGGTGCTGCTCCCCCTTCCTCCCACAGCCAGCTCGGCAAACACCCCCCACCCACTCTCCTGCCCCACAGCGGGACCTCTGCTTCCCCCACTTGAAGACTTCAAAGAACTTTTAGGGTTTCTCTCTGCACAGAATAGGCTGCTTTAATTAACACGGCATAATTAACGGAACCCTCCCATGGGAGCGGGTAGCAGCTGCCACACCGCTCGCTGTGACAGGGTGTCCTCCCCGGTGGCACCTGTGTGTTTGCTCACCCCAAACCAGCCCTACGTGCCCTGCCGGGATGGGACGTTGCTGCTCGCAGGTGCCGCCTTGCAGATGAGGAAGCGGTTGTAGGAGCAGCCAGTGTTTCAGAGCTCAAAGCTGCTCTCGGTTCCTCCTTGGTGCTTCCGAGGTCCCGCGTGAGCTGCCCTCATTTTTGGTCCCTGGGGAGGAGAGCAGAACCCGGTCTGGGGGCCAGGGCTGGGTGTTACAGCGTTCCTGTTCCCTCTGGGGCTGGGAGAGGGACCTGCCTGCTGTGGGGGATGGCTGCGAGCAGTGTGGGGGCTGTCTTGGTCTGCAATGAGCCCCAGTGGTCTGGCCCACCTTACCCTCCCCTGCTCAGGCCAGTGCACGTTCTCAACCCCCAGCCCCGCGCCCCCCCACCGCACGCCCTCTTCTCTGTCTCCTTGCAGGCAGCCGCCCCTGCCTCTCTCCTGCCCGTACATCTCCCGCCTCTCACCTCCCCGCTTGCTCCCCTCCTTGAGTCTCACCTCTTCCCCCCAGCTCCAGGGGGGGATGCTTTCGACCTGTTTGCAAAGCCAGCCGAGTCAGCCGAGCCGCCGGAGCAGGAGCCCCCACAGCTGCCTTCCTCTGCCAAGTCCACCAGCCCCGTCGGTAAGAGCCAGGGGAGCGGGCAGGGGCCACTGGGTAGGTGGAGACAGTGACCTGTCCCTGCCCATCGCAGGGAGGCAGCTCCAGGGCTGGCCAGGCTGTGTGTGGCTGTTTGCTGGTGTGGCCAAAGCTTGTTCCCACCTGCAACCGTGTGTGCCGTGGGCTTGGGATGCCCCGTAGCTGAGGGGGTGGCTCCAGTCCCCCTGCATGCCCATGTCCCCAACCCTGCAGTGGCTCGGGGTAGCTGGAGCCTGAGCTCCACCGCATCGAGCTGTGACCTGGGGCCAGATGTGCCATCAGCCACGCTGCGCGGTGACAGGGATGCCGTCACCCTTGGTGTCTTCCAGCTGGCTCATGTGGCTTTTCTCCCCCCCCTGCTCCAGAGCTAGACCCCTTTGGTGACCTGTTCCCCAGCAGCAGGCAGGATGCAGCAAAGAGCTTCGACCTCACCAACCTGGCCGACTCCCTGCCCGAATCCGGCAAGGAGCGGAAGGACTGTAAAACCCCCGAGGCCTTCCTCGGCCCTGCCGCCTCCTCCCTGGTCAACCTGGACTCCCTGGTTGCACCTGCTCCAGCCTCCAAGACACGGAACCCCTTTCTCTCGAGTAGGTGCCATGGTGTGGGCTGCTGCTGGGGGCTTCCCCGGGCTGGGCATGGTGGAGTTTGGGGGTTGAAGAGGAGGAGGATGAAGAGGGCTGGGGATGGTGTGGCTGCCCTAACATCTGCCATCCTTTCCTCGCTAGGTCTGAGCACGCCGTCCCCCACCAACCCCTTCAGCCTCGCCGAGCAGCCCAAGCCGACGCTGAACCAGATGCGGACCAGCTCGCCGGTGCCCGGCCTGCCCGCCGGCCTCCCCGCCAACTCCATGACCTACAGCGCATCCCTGCCGCTGCCCCTCAGCAGCGTCCCCGCCGCCGCTGCCGCCCTGCCTGCCTCGGCCAGTGCCTTCCCCCAGGCTGGCACCTTCCCCGAACTCCCCAGCAACCTGCCGCAGCCTTTACTGCCGCTGAGCGGCCCCCCGGCCCCCCCAGCCGCTCCGGGGGGGCTCAACCCCTTCCTCTGAGCCCTCTGGACGTGTAGACAGACTCTGACCCCATCCCTGGCTGTTACACATCCCCCCGTCAGCCTTTCCTCCTGCCAAGAATGGGGGGGGGGGGGGGGCCGCGTTTCACTAGCTGCAAGGGAAGGTGCCCCCCAGGCCAGACCCCTCCCCGTGCCCACAGGCTGGGGGGAGCCAGCATGAGCCCCTGTGCTTGGCAGGCGGGAGGGGACCCCCTGCCCGGGGGGGGGGGGGGGGCGGGAGGGAGCCGTGGCGGGACCCACCGTAAGGGCTGGGGGCTGCGCAGCGGGCTGGACTGGTTGGTGCATGGGCTCTCGCTGCCGGACGCCCCCCCGGGGTAGGGGGCTTTGCCCCGGCGCCTGCGGGGCGCTGGGGCCGGCCAAGCTGGGCTCCCCCCGCGCCCCCCCTCGCCGGGATCCCCTGGCTGTTACCCCCCCGCCCCGCTCCCGCCGCCCCTCGCCCCCTTCCCGCTCGCTGCCCCCCCCCGCAGGAGCTGCGGGCAGGGCGGCCCGGGGCAGCCGCTGCGGGGCCCCGCTCCGGGCCGGGGGGGGCGGCGGGGGGGATGTCTTCGGGGCTGCTGGCGAGCGGCGGCTCCGGGCTGCCTGTGAGACAATAAAATGCTCTGACGGACCCGGTGTGCGGCTCCGGGGGGGCCGGGCGTGCGGGCGGGGGGGGCGGTCCGGGCTGGCAGCACCGCCCCGGGGGTGGGGTCAGTGTCAGCCCCGCCCCCCGCCGCCATGTTCACGGCGCCGCTGCGCCGGGCCTGCAGGTACAGGCGGGGCGGGCGGGGGGCGCGGGGGGCGGGGCGGGCTGGGGGCGCGGGGGGCGGGGCGGGCTGCGGGTCCCGGCTGGGCCCCTGCGGGCGGGGGGCAGCGATCGCCGCGGCACGCGCAGCCCCGCTGTATCCTCGCTGCTTCCCCCCCTGCCCCCCAGACCCTGCCCGAACCCCCCGCGCCCGCCCTGCACCTCCCGCACGCCCCCCAGTTGTGCTTCACCGCCCCGCGCCCCTCCTGCCCCTCCCCGTGACACCCCTGACTCCTTCCTGGAGCCTTCCTGCACCCTTACACCCCTCCTGTGTGCCCCAGCACTCCCTGCATCCCCCCGGATCCTCCCGAAGTCCTCCCTGCATCTCCCGCATTCCCCTAAATCCTCCCTGCGTCCCTGCACCCCCTGCCTGGCTTCACACGCCCCCTGCACCCCCCTCCTGCACCCCTGGGCCCCAGCGCTGTACCTCTGCCTCCCAGCACTGTGCCCCAGCCCTGCATCCCCGCATCTCTGCTCCCCAGCCCTGCATCCCTGCGCCCCTGCATCCCTGCTCCCCTGTATCCCTGCATCCCTGCTCCCCTGCATCCCTGCTCCCCTGCATCCCTGCGCCCCTGCATCCCTGCGCCCCTGCATCCCTGCATCCCTGCATCCCTGCGCCCCTGCTCCCCTGCATCCCTGTGCCCCTGTATCCCTGTCCTGCGCCCCTGCATCCCTGCGCCTCTGCATCCTTGTGCCACAGCCCTGCATCCCTGCATCCCTGCGCCCATGCACCCTAGCCCTGTGCCCCAGCCTTCCAGCCCTGCATCTCTGCACCCCTGCATCCCTGCGCCCCATCCCTGCACCCTGGCATCCCTGCACCCCAGCACTGTGCCCTAGGCCCCTGCACCCCTGCACCCCTGCACCCCTGCACCCCTGCATCCCTGCGTCCCTGCGCCCCTGCACCCCTGCATCCCTGTACCCCATCTCTGCACCCTGGCATCCCTGCACCTCAGCCCTGCACCCCAGCCCTGCGCCCCAGCCCCCCAGCCCTGCACCCCTCTGCCCTGCCCGGCAGCAGGATGATGTCTCCTGTCCCCTCCTGTCCCTCGCTCCCCTGGCCGCCCTGCCCGCACCCTGACCCCACACCCTGACCCCCCACCTACCCCTGCACCCACCAGAGGGATTTTCCTCTCAGAGACCACACGGGTTGAACCCCTCAGATGCTGCCCCCTTCCTCATGGCTGCCGGCTGTGCCCCCGAAGGGTGCTGGTGGGGGGCTGGGGGCTGGGGGGCAGGCAGCCCTGGCCATGGCAGTCCCCCAGCCATGCCTGCGCCGAGCTGGAGGAGAACAACCTCTCCTGAGCCTCCAGCAAGTGGGGAGGGCTTTGTAGGGTCCTGGGGGCACCGAGGTGGACTGAGCCCCAGCAGAGCCACTGGCCTTGGGTCAGAGAGCAGTTCCCCTGGCTCGGGGAGCACCACCCCATCCCGGGGCTGTGCTGGGTGCCTGCAGGAGCCGGGTGAAGGTGGTGCTGGTCTGGGACTGCTGGGCTTTGCTGTGGCAAGTGAGGAAGTGACGAGCCTGTTTGGCATCACAGGTGCGTGTTTCTGACGAAAAGTGTGACCATGGCCACAGGGGGGACAACCAGGCCCCCCAGCACCCCTCATCACACCAACCGCCTGATCAACGAGAAGTCCCCCTACCTCCTGCAGCACGCCCACAACCCTGTGGACTGGTAAGAGTGATGGGTATCTTCCTCCCCACTGCTCTCCTGGCATCCGTGGGGCTGAGGAACTCACTGCAGGTGAAGCAGCCTGGCTCCTGTGCAGCTCCCCACAGGCTCGGGGTCCACACTCCTGAGCTAGCTGGACTCCCCAGCTGTCCTGAGTGCTCCCCACCAGGCCGCAGCTTCTTGGGCAGCTTTAGAGGAGCCCCAGTCCTGGCAGTGGTGACCCCTGAAGCTCCTTTCTTGTCTTCCCTCCACAGGTACCCTTGGGGGCAGGAAGCCTTTGATAAAGCAAAGAAAGAAAACAAGCTGATATTCCTATCAGGTAACCAGAAAGAAGGCATAGTTCATTTTCCCACCTGGTGGTCGGTAGATGACCAGATAAGTGGGGCTGGTGTGTGGGCAGCCACGTAGGTAAGGGCACACACCAAGCTCTAGTTCTCTGCTGCAAGGGGAGGACCAGTGCTTTCACAGGTGCCTCAGAAGATGGGCTGCATGAAGGACCAGAGTCCTTGGCTAGATGTTAGGAGCAAGAGCTGGAGAGCCCAGAAGGCCCTGCCTTTCTCCTCCGTTGCCTCTCTAGCTGCTGGCCGTAGCGGGGCTCCCCACCTCTGAGCCATCTCCCCATAACGCGTGTCCTGCTCCCTGCAAAGGGCTGTTCCTCACTCGCCTGAGCTTGTTTTCAGTTGGCTACTCCACCTGCCACTGGTGCCATGTGATGGAGGAGGAGTCCTTCAAGAACAAGGAGATCGGGGAGATTCTGAACAAGAACTTTGTGTGCATCAAAGTGGATCGTGAGGAGCGGCCAGATGTGGACAAAGTGTACATGACCTTCGTGCAGGTGAGGGAGGCAGGGCTTGGGGGGCTTTGGCTGGCTCTCTCAAGGTGAGCTTCATGGTTGTGTTCCTCAGGCAAGAAGAACCAGTGCGTGGGGTGGTCTGCATGGGGCCATGTATGATCATGAGGATGGAGGGAGGCACGCGTCTGTCCTCAGTTGGATGTGCCGGGGGGGTACAGAGCCGAGGGTGCCCCTGGTGTGACCGTGCTGCACTCGTGATTTGGCTTTCAGGCAACCAGCGGTGGAGGTGGCTGGCCAATGAGCGTCTGGCTGACTCCAGACCTCAAGCCCTTTGCAGGGGGAACGTACTTCCCTCCTGAAGATGGAGTTCATCGCATTGGCTTTCGGACCGTGCTGCTCCGGATCGCAGAGCAGGTATGGAGCAGGAGTGGTGGAGCAGGCAGTGCTCCGCCGAAGGGGCCATAAGGAAATTGGTCTGGGCTTGGGGGTGGCTGAGTTGGGAGATACAGCCCTGAGAAACAATAGCCCAGGGAGCATGTCAGAGCTTGACTGGGTTAGGGGTAGAATTGAACTGATCTGGGGAGGACAACCGAGAACTGAAGGTGCAGTTTGCACTGGTGCAGTGCTGGAAGCAGAAAGAGGGACAAAACCCAGAAGAACTGACTTTCTCACTCTGCATCTCAGTGGAAGGAGAACAAAGATGTCCTGTTAGAGAGCAGCCAGAAGATCCTGGAAGCATTGCTATACAGATCTGAGATCCGTGTGCAGGGCCAGGCATCACCCCCACCGTCCAAAGAGGTGATGGCCACCTGTTTCCAGCAGCTCTCCAGGTCCTATGATGAGGACTATGGCGGCTTTTCCAAATCCCCCAAGTTCCCCACCCCAGGTCAGTCTGGCCTCTGCTGCTGAGCCCTGCCGGGGGGCAGGCAGCACCGGGGGGGCAGAGGCTGCCCCACAGCCTCTCACTTTCTCCTTGTTTCCAGTGAATTTGAATTTCCTCTTCACGTACTGGGCCTTCCACCGAACAACTCCAGAGGGTGCCCAGGCACTGCAGATGGCTCTGCACACCCTCAAGATGATGGCCCATGGGGGCATCCATGACCACATTGGGCAGGTAGGAGGAAAGCCTCGGGGGTAAACCCCGGGCATGCCCATGAGGTGTGGGGTGGAGACGTGTCCGCTTGGTCTTTGCAGGGGTTTCACCGCTACTCCACCGACCAGCACTGGCACGTCCCGCACTTTGAGAAGATGCTGTACGACCAGGGGCAGCTGGCAGCTGCGTATAGCAAAGCGTTTCAGGTACAGGGAGCTGGGGAGGGCTGGCAGGGCTTGGGGAGCAGCTTCAGAGCCTGTTCCCCAAGATGTTGCCCATTCCGTGGGCATCGAGTGGTCCCATACTCCCCTTCATCTACTGGTGTTCATCCAGAAACACCGCACAAATGCGTGACAGTGTAGCCACAGGGTTTTGAGCATAACAGGGGAGGAAAGAGCCTTCTGGCTGGTCTGTGCACATCAGCGAACACCTGCTGCTGCCTCTGATGTTGGTGTAACTCCAGGGTGACCCTCCAGTGCCCACAGATTTCTATCAAAGATTTTACTCTGAATCCATCTGGCATTTAAAATCCCTGGACTTTCAAACGTGTTTCCCCTCCTTTGCCAGCTCTTTAAATCTGGATCTGTTATTATATCTTGCTGTGTTTCTTACCTCACCCTTGTAATGCTGACGTCCACCCCTTGCCTTCCGCAGATCTCTGGCGATGAATTCTTTGCTGATGTTGCCCAGGACATTCTACTCTATGTCTCACGGGACCTAAGAGACCAGGTAGGTTGTTCCCTGAGCTGGGCCAAAAGGAGCCGCTTACCCTGCCCTGGGATGTGGCACTGGGACGCTTTTCCCTCCCTCCCTTCCCAGCAGAGCTCAGCCCAGTGATGGTGAGCTGGCTGAAGGTGCTGTCCCAGCAGCTGGAGGGTCTCTCTGTTGCTCTTTTCCCAGGCAGGAGGTTTCTACAGCGCAGAAGATGCAGATTCCTACCCCACCACAGCATCTGGAGAGAAGCGAGAAGGAGCTTTCTGTGTGTGGGCAGCCGAGGAAATCCGGGCTCTCCTTCCTGACCCTGTCGAGGGGGCTATGGAGGGGACGACCCTGGGAGATATCTTCATGCACCACTACGGAGTGAAGGAGGCTGGCAATGTGAACCCCTTGAAGGTGAGGGAGAGCAAAGACCTGCCTGGTACCAGGAGCATTGGTGGGGGACCTGCACCCCTGGGCATGGGGGGGTGGCAGAGCAGTCCCAAAGCACCTGGGATCTAACCCCTCCTCAGCCCAGTGGTGTTCACAGAGCAGGGCTCTCCTTTCAGGACCCCCATCAGGAGCTGAAAGGCAAGAATGTTCTTATTGTCCAGTGCTCCCCGGAGCTGACGGCGGCCCGGTTTGGGCTGGAGCCGGGGCGGCTGGCTGTCCTGCTGCAGGAGGGCCGGCGGAGGCTGTCAGCAGCCCGGGCGCAGCGGCCGCGGCCACACTTGGACACCAAGATGCTGGCGGCATGGAACGGTGAGGAGGGGTTCAGCTCCGGGGATGGGTGCCTTGGCTGCACCCCTCCGCCGCTGCCCGGGGCCAGCATGGTTTATGGTTTTGGGGGGCTTGTGGCAATGAGTCCTGCTGGGACTGGGCAGTCTGCAATGGAGGCGGTGGGTGGGCTGGGATGCGGGGCACAGCCCCCCCACCTGCAAGCCGCGGGGCTGCTGAGCATCAGGACGTTGCTCTGGCTTTATTTTCCTCCCCGGTTACCAGCAGAGAGCAGCAAAACCCTTCCCCTCGCTCAGCCTGCTTGGGCTCTGGGGAAGGGGGCTGAGCTGGGGGTTCAGGACCCAGGCAGAGCCCATCTCCAGTGCTGCGGTAGCAAGGGGACCCCAGCTCTGTGGCCGTCTGTCTGGGTGTCCTGCGGCACGTGATAAATGCAGCACCCCAGGCACTGTTCCCAGCAGTAAACGCCTGTATATCTGGGTCTGGAGCTGGTGTGCACTGCAGCTATGCCATGTCCTGCAGACGAGAAGATTCTTTTAAGCCCTATTTCTGCCTGCAAGTGAAGGCTTAGCTCCTGCTGGCCTTGCAGCGCTCTGCCCTTCCCTTGGGTGACAGCAAGTGATGTTCTCAGTGGTTTGAACTGAGTGGAAGAGCTGATGGCTGAGCCCTGACCTGCCTTAACCATCAGGGAGGATGAGCTTCGGGCTGAGCATTCTTCAAAGGAAAGGCTGGTACCCTGCCCATTCCTTGTGCCCCCCCGAGCCTGTCCCCGTGTCTGTGCTATGCAGGGCTGATGATCTCGGGCTTTGCCCAGGCTGGGGCAGCCCTGGCCAAGCAGGAGTATGTGAGCTGGGCTGCGCAGGCAGCTGCCTTCCTGAAGAGACACCTCTTCGACCCCGCCAGCGGGAGGTTGCTGCGGAGCTGCTACGGAGGCAAAGACGGCACGGTGGAGCAGAGGTGAGCAGTGGTCCAGAGTGGCTACAGACCGACTGGACATGCTGCAAGTGCTGCCCAGGCCCCCGATGGTCCCCATCCTCCTCTCTTCCAGGCAGGACTGAACTTGGAGTGAGGGAGGCTGTTCGCCTTTCGCAGAACTGCCTCTGGTGCGGTTTTGGATCGATTAGTGCCCCCCACCCAGTGAGGAGGACTTGAGGTCACATCCTTTCCCATTCCTAATCTTCCAAGTTGGCAGGAGCCTGCCCCTGCCCGTCCCTGCCGTACAGAAACCCAGGGCTGAGCCATGTGGTGGCTTGGCACAGCCCCTGCTTCTCTTGTGCTGAGCTCTGAGGTGGCATCTCCTTGGGTAGCAGCGACCAGTAGGGCTGTGCTGGCTGGGAGAACATTTCCCACCGGGCCAGTGTAGAGACCCTGATGCTCCTTCCCTGTCTGCCACTGCAGCACCGTGCCCATCCAGGGCTTCCTGGAGGATTACGTCTTCGTCATCCAGGCTCTCTTTGACCTGTATGAAGCCTCGCTGGAGCAGGGCTGGCTGGAGTGGGCCCTGCATCTCCAGCACATGCAAGACAAGCTCTTTTGGGACCCCAAAGGCTTTGCGTATTTCTCCAGTGAGGCTGGCGATCCCTCTCTGCTCCTGCGCCTAAAGGATGGTGAGCTTGGGGAGATGGCCACGCATGGGTTATGGTGTGGGGTGGCTTAGAGCAGGGGAGGTGATGCCCAGCTGGAGGACCAAGCAGTGGGGTGGTGAGGCATTGGGGTGGTGAGGCATTGGGCTGATGGAGGGGCTATTGTCCCCTGCAGACCAGGACGGAGCAGAGCCCACCGCCAACTCTGTCACTGTCACAAACCTGCTGCGAGCAGCTTCTTACTCTGGCCGTACAGACTGGGTGGAAAAAGCCGGTCAGATCTTGGCTGCCTTCTCCGAGAGGCTGCAGAAGATCCCGATAACCCTGCCGGAGATGGCCCGGGCCACTGCTGTCTTCCATCACACCCTCAAACAGGTACGGGCTGGGGCTTGTGTGGCCTACGGGACCTGCTGGTTGTGGGAGGGGTGTCCGATGGTGGTGTGGGTACAGTCACAGCTTTCTGTTACCTCCCTCCCTCCTGCTACCCTCGCTCTCCCCGGGCAGGTCATTATCTGTGGGGACCCCCAAGGAGAAGACACGAAAGAGATGCTGTGCTGCGTCCGCTCTGTCTTCAGCCCAAACCAGGTGAGGTGCCAGCCCTGCCAGCACCGCTGCTGTCACACTCCCTGCTGCCACCTGCCCTCATCCTTTCTACCAGTGCAGCTATAGCGTCCATCCTCTTCCTCCTCTGTCCTGCCTCCCTTCTGGGAAGCGTCCTATCCTTTTCATATCCATAAGCGCAGCCAGCAGGGCCACGGCTGAGCCCCTGCACGCCTCCCCCTGGCACAGTGCACTGGCAGCCCAGCCCAGAGAGCGGCTGCAGTGATGGCTGATGTTGCTGCTGGCTGTTTACACTGCTCTCAGCCTAAGCGCAGCATCCCCAGCGCTGCTTTCCCAAGGGGAAGCCTTTCATTCTGGTGCGGACGTGTCGTGCCCGGTGTGGATATGTCATGCCCAGTGCAGATCCAGCCAGTGTCTGGGTCACCTTGTGCCTGGAGCCACCCTTGCATCCTTGGGAAGTCTCCGGCTGGGGGTACCCCCACCTGGGAGGGGCTGGCTTTTTCCGAAAGCTTTGCCCCTAGCTGTGCTGTCGCTGTGCACTGGGGTTACTGCCTTGCTCTGCTTGTCTGCATCCCGGCTCAGAGATGCGTCACTCCGTGCATCCCACGGAGGGGCCGTGCTGCCTTGGGGACGGAGCTGTTTGCTGCCCGTGGAGCTGGCAGGGAAGGACAGTGTGGCAGCTGGCGCCTGTCACATTTGGTGGGCAGCGTCTCTGCCCTGGGGACGGATGGCTGGCACCTTGGCAAGGCTGCCCAGCGGAGGGAAGCAGGGCTGGGCTGTGGCGTGGCGGCTCAGCATTTCAGCCTCTGGGCCGGATTCATCCCTGCCTGGTGGGGTCCTGGTGCCAGGGACTGGCACGCTGAGCTGCAGCACGTGGGGAGCTGGCACTGAGGCCAAAGCACCAGTTTCCCTCCGTAACCCCAGCTGGGGTGAAGTGGGGAGGGCTGAGCCATCAGCATGGGATCCCCTGCTCTGTCCTCACGTTAGCTCAGCCCAGAGGCTTTCATCCCTGACCCTCTGCCTGCGTGCCCAGCGGTGTTTTAATGCCAGTGTTGGAGGATGGTCACGACTTCTGCCCAGCAGCACGGGTGGGGGATGCAGCTCTCCATCCTTCCTCCGCTATCTCCTCTCCAGCAGCACCCAGCCATGCCGGTCCCTGTGCTGCATGTGAGGCCTCTGCTCCCACACTTCCCCCTCTCCCTTGGAAGGATTACAGCGGGTGACCCAGTTTGCAGGGATGGGAAGCGCCGTGGTGGCAGCAGGGGAGCCCAGCACCGCTGCTAGGAACCCGCTCCCTCTCCCTGCGCTGGCTCAACTGTCAGCGCCCTGCGGCCGCACGGGTGGTGGGGGATGCAGCCGGCAGCTTCGGGGTCCTGAGCACAGCAAATAGTGCAGCCATCGCCTCTCCTCCCATGTGGTTTGGTTCCCTTCTGCTAAGCTGGTAACAAACCTGGCTGGTGGGGATGCTCACTCACCAGGGGCAGGTCCATCACCCCCAGGCTGTTGCCTTCCTCAGGGTAGGGAGGAAGAGGAGGGCTGGGTGCTCTGGATGGATATTTCCATGGGAGAGTGAAGCTGTGAGGTGCTCGGGAGCTGCCCAAGGACAGTGATGCCTGCCCAGGCTGGGTGTAGGGGGGCTGCACTCGGAGAGCCATGCAGGGGGGCTGCAGCTGGATGCTGGCAGCAGGTGAGGGGGGGCTGTTGTGTGTTCCCTCTGTTGTGGTGGTGGGATGGATCAGAGGCTGTCCTGTTTGGCAGCCTGGGTTTGTTTCCTTGGAAGAAGGAACATGGCAGGAGGGGAAAGCTGCCTCCCCAGAGGAGCACAGCCCCCCAGGCATGTGTCTCCGCTTTCCCAAGCAGGAGTGGTAGGAGCTGAGCTCCTCCTTGAGCTTCAGCAGCCCATTTCCCTCCTGCTTGTTCCTGCCTGCGCTGCTGAGCCTGGCTCCAGCAGACAGTGTGTCCCGTCGTGGCAACAGCTGCTTCTCCTTGCTGTCACCAAGGCCAGGGGTGGGCGGTTGGGTCTCTTCAGCATCATCTGGGTGGAAGGGAGGGTGACAGAGGGGGCAGAGCTTCCCCTGAGCCGTCCTGCCCAGGCTTCCCCGGTGCATCGCTGATTCCTCATGGACAGGCTGATCTCTGGCAGTAGTGATGGCTCCTCACTTTGCAGAGGTGATGGAGAGAAGGGAGGAAATCCCACTGCTCAGAGGGTAGCACTGCCCTGGGGAGCAGCCTGCCACCTCACAACAGCCATCCCTCTTTCCGTGCTGCATCGCATGGAGATGTGGATGCTCCTTTCCCACCCGCCTTCACCCCCTCCAGCTGCTCCCCAGCTCTCCTTCCCCAGCCCCAGAAGCTGCCCAAGGCAGAGCAGCGCTGGGTTGCCCTCTCCAGGGATGCAGCAGCTTTGGGAATCAGCTTTGCCAAGGAGTTGGGGCAATGTCACTGCCATGTCCCCTGCCGCCCCTGGTCCCTCAATGCCAGCAGGGCACTGGGGGCTAGGCTCGTCTGCAGGAACACAATTAATTAGGTCGTTCCAGTAATTAATTCCTTACAAACCTCACATTGAATTCCTTGCTGTAACAAGATGCCGATGATAAAATGGCATCAAGGCCGCAGGTTTAAATGGACCCTGTGCCTGGAAGAGCCTCTGCCACAGGCAACTGTCACAGGGATGCAGGTGCTCCGGGGGTGGTGCCGGCAGCTGCTCCCCTGGGTGTCCCGGTGCGGGGAGTGGAGAGGGTTGGATCCCTGCTCTGGGGCTGGATCCTGGCTGCTGGTATAGATCCCTGCCCTGTTAATGGTCTTTAGGGTAATTATGAAGGATCCCATTATCTCCTTGGCTGCAGAGCGCTAGCCTGCTGCTCGCCTTCATCCTGGCCCTGCGAGAGGACCTTGGGGAGCTTGTGAGAAAAATGAATAATGAATTTCAGATTGGACATGAATTGGTAATTAATCACTCCTGGAATTAATTCCAGACAAAGGCAAGGGGGGAGGAGGTTGAAGGGGGGGAGCAGGAGGCAGGCAGGGAAACAGGCTGAGCCAGAGCTGGGTCAAGGCAGGGGCTGAGCGGGAGATGTGGGCTGATGGGGGACAGGAGGGGACTGCAGCAGCTGTTATCCTGAGCAAGGGCATGGGGACACAGTGACCACCTGGGGACAGAGCGGGCCAGGCTGCACGGGCATCCGTGCCAGGTGTCACGCTGAGTTTGCTCCTGGCCCCCGGGCTGGTGGCAGAGGGTGCTGCACACTGGGCAAGTGGTACCACGGTGGGAGATGTGTGTGCTGTAGGCAGCAGCATTTGGTGGTGGTATCCCTTGGCAGCAGTGTGGTGAGCGGCATGAACATGTGATGAGTGTGTCAGTGCTCAGTGGTCACCTCGGTGGGTGCACATGCAGGGCTGGGGCCAGGGTGGGCAAGGGAAAGCCACCTGCTCCAGCAGCAGGATGCTGGTGCCATGCCTTGGGAAGGGCCTGCGTTTTGCTCACCCCTTGCATCTGTGTCAGCACCAGGCTCCCTGCCAGCTCTTGGCCTTTCCCCTGATTAGCCCGGAAGCCCTGAGGCTTTAACAAACATTTTCCCTTTCAGAAAAGCTAATTATCACAGCAGCCCTGTCATCACCCCTAGCTGGTACTGCCGTATCAGCTGTGAGAGCGGGTCTTGAGTTTTTTGGGAAGCGCCTGGTGGTCAGGAGGAGCTGGGCTGCGGCCTGTGATGGGGTGATGCTGATGCTGGTGCTGCCCCTGGGCTGAGGGGGGTGTCCCCAGGGAGCCAGCTGGCTTGGGCAGCCCCCCTCTGGGCTGCTGTGTGCCAGTCCCTGAGCTTCATCCCTGGCTGCCAGGGGTCCGGAATGGAAAAGGGAAGCAAAGCTGCTGGGGACCATGTGCCCCCTCCGGCACAGGCTGGGACCCTGGCAGAGGGCTGGCATGGGTCCCCTCAGCTCCCTGTGCCCTCCCTGCTTTGGGCGAGCGTGTGGGCGGATGCTGCCAGCACTTGGCGTGTCTGGGGTGGGGGGCAAGGAGCATCTGGCTGTGCTCTCCAGCTCTCACGGCTCCTTCTCCGGCAGGTGCTGATGCTAGCAGATGGAGACAGCACTGGGTTCCTCTACCGCCAGTTGCCTTTCCTTGCATCTCTGGAGAGGAAGGACGGGAAAGCCACCGCCTATCTCTGCAGCAACTTCGCCTGCTCCCTGCCCGTCACCTCCCTCCAGGAGCTGCGTGGGATGCTCGGCCCGTGAGCCCCGCGGCCCCTCTGCCTGCAGGAAGGTGTGGGGGAGACAGACTGTCAGGCCAGCCTGGGAACACGGGAGAGACGTGTGATAAAGCCACCCTGGGCATCAGCTGCCTCCTGGGTGGCTCCTGGCAGCGTGGCGGGGCCGTGCCCTGCCGCTGCTCGGGCGGCATCTCAGACTGGTGCTGCTTTCAGCATGGCCAGGGAACACTCACCAAAGAGCATCTCCTCCCCCTGCGCACGCGTTGTTCCTCACCTCTTCTCGCTGAGGAAAAGGAAAACAAATTAAATATAAATCCCAGTGTTAATGGAGAAGTCAGATGGGAAAACTGTTAGGGTTCCTATAGCAACCCAGGGTAACATCGTCAAAAGCACCTGGATGACTTGGGAGTCAAGTGCTTTTGAAAGTGTGACTGGTTACGGCAGGCACACTATTTTTCCATTACAGGGTAGGTTGTAACATACATTAAGTTAATATATAGTGCATGCAAAAAAGCTGCTGATTACCACAGCTGATGAAAACATGCCGCAAGACCCAGCCTAAGCACTTCCAAACAGCTAGTTCTGGCTTTGCCAAGGGCGCAGAGACCTGTTACAGTTCCAGAAAACACTTTTCAAAGTCTTGTTTTCTTTGTAAAAAGGCTGGTATCTGTGTCCGTGCTAGGATGGGGCTGTGCTGGTTCCCCTGGGACCTGCAGCCAGGTGGGGAGCTTCCCTGGGGAGGGGGTTGCTGGAGGGGCCAGGCTTGCTGTGGCTGGGGACACCGGGGCTGAGGATGGCAGGGCTGAGGACACCGGGAGATGGGGGAGATGGGGGGGCTAGCATTCCCCCACAGCCGCCCCAGGGTCCCATCACTGTGCCCCTGCCCAGCACCACCCGGCTGGGGGTCCTCAGCAGGGATGGCAAGCAGGGAGAGGTGTTCAACCTGCGCCTCGTCTGGGGCCATCAGCCCACCCTGCTGGGCAGGAGCCGAGGGGCTGGGGACCCCCGAGCCCGCAGGCAGCAGGGCTGGCAGGAGAGTGGCTGGCAGCTGCTCCATGCTGGGGGCACAGCTGGCAAGGCAGCTTGGCTGGGGCTGCCGGATGGGGTGCTCAGGGCTGCGGCTGTGCCAGCCTGGCCCCTGCCTTTGCTTGCAGAATGTTCCAGTAACAACACAAGAAATAACCCCTAAAATCATCTTTTGGGGCCAGTGTTTGAGGAGAGAGGTGTTTGCTCTGAACTTTCCCAACAAAGCCTAGGCTGGGCTGAGGGGCTCACCCAGCCTCACTGGGGGCTCGGCCGCATCCTGCTGATGCCAGCCACGGGGACGGTGCTGCCAGGCCTTGGCATCTCTAAATGCCAAGCAGAGGGACATAACCCACCCAGCAGAAGTGGAACACTTGCCAACCACACAAGTTCCCTTTGCTGCTGCATGAACTTTATTCTCCCTTTCTTTCCCATCATCCCTCCTCCTCCTCCTTCTCAAGTACCACGTTTTCAGCATCCCTCTGACACCCTGGGGCTCCCCCCACAGCAGCCCACACCCCGGCTGGCAGCGTGCCGTCATCTGGCAGCAAAGCGATGCTGAGCCGCACTGCCCACCGGCTTTCCAGTAGGTTGTGCCAGAATTTGGGGGTAACCAGCCAGGAGAAATGCCTTTGAAGTCAAAGAGGAATTTTGCACCTCATCTCATGAATGCTTTCTATGCTTGTGGAAGAGGAGGGATTTTTATTTTCTCTCCTCTCTTGGTTTTAAAAGCTGAAGTGTTTCTGGAAATTCAGCTGAAAATTGCTGTTTTGGCAGATGACTGGCTGCTTTCCCCTAGTGGTTTTGGGGTTTCTGTTTGGGTTTTTGTTGTTGTTGTTTGTTTGGGGGTTTTTTTTGTTGTTTTTTTAACTTGGCATCTCTACTGTGGGAATTGATTTGACACCCATCCTCATGACTGCTCGGAGCGAGTTAGTTGGTGCTGTGTCCATGCTGGGAGAGCATCCTCAGAGAGCAGGGCCAGTGCTGAGCACCTGTGGGGAAGCCCAGACATCTCAGGACCTGTGGCCAGCCAGGTCCATTGCAACAGCTGTCCCCGAGACGCCATGGGGCTGGGGACGACGTGCCAAGCCTGTTTCAGTGCCCACCAGCCGCCCGTGGCACAGGCACAGGGTGCCTTTCTCCCGTGCTGTCTTGCTTGTTGGCATGTCTCTGTAAGCAGCCGCTAGGCAAAAATGCGCTGTGAACCTCTGTCAGGATGAATTGAGCTCACCTCTCAGAAAAAAAAAATTAAACCAAAACAAAAAAGGAAGAAAAGTTTTCTGTAATAACTAATGGATGCTGTGGCACCTTGGTCCTCCGGGCGCCTCCGCCTCGCTGCTGCCCGGGAGCTGGTGGCCCCATCCTGTGAAGCCCCATGCTCTCTGCCCCATCCCCGGAGCCACCCGGCTGCTTCAGCCCTTCAGCTTTATGGCCTTGACAAGGGGCATTTTGCTCGAGTTCAGCTGCAGCTTGCCCCTCGCTGGTCCCCTCTGTGTCTCCCGGCCAGGCTGGGTGCTGGGGCACCCATGGGTGCTGCTCCTTGTTGGCCAGTGGTGCCAAAGGAGGGCCTGGCTGCAGGAGCCAGCACAGCCACGGTGATTTAAGCCTCCTGGCAATGCTTCCTTCCTTATTATTTTCCTGTCACTCACCCATGGATTTCACTGCAAATGCTGTTGATTTGCTGCAAGTGATGTTTTCTGGGGTGATTAACAGGAGATGGGGCTGGCAGGGTGCTGCTCAGCTGGCCCCGGCTCTCAGGAGGGTGCTGGTGCAGGGTCTTGGTGCTTGGAGATCCCATGCCACCTCACAATATCCATTTCCCTGACCCCTTCCCACATTCCCTGTGGTGGCAGATGTGAGGACTGCCGGGGACTCCCCCCGGGGCAGCACCGAGTCCCCATGTCCCACTGGTGGGGAGGCTCAGGGTGGCAGGAGGCAGCAGCCCGCGCTCCCCTGCTCCTCTCCAGCTGCAGATTTGTAAAAAAAAAATAAAAATGCATCAAATAACGGATGTGCTGCTTTTTCCCCACTAACACTTGGGTTTTGGTTTCTGGGCCAGCCTGGACACCAGGCTCTGGGCTTGCCTGGAAGCCCCAGCAGCCGCAGATAGGGAGAAGCAGGTTTTCCCCTTTCTTCTTTTTAATAATAAACCCCCCTCCTTTCAATGTTTTAATTTTTATTGCTTACATTGGGGTATCTGCAGTGCACCCCATCGCTCAACCCACCAAGGCAGGGTTGATGCTCATCGTGCCCTTCAGGGGGTCCAGGGCACACAGGGAGGGGGAGGCAGTGCCGGCGGCCACCCTTGCTGCTCTAATGAGGCTTTCCCTCTAATTAATATTCCCTGGCAAAGCCAACGCTCGTTCTGAGTGTCTCGGCTTTTATCTCCATTGGCATTGATGTGACATCAATGGGAGACGGGGCTTTGAAAGCTGTTTGTTATTTGTGATGTCGCATCTGCGGGAGAGGGAGGATGGAAAGGGGCGTCCCCAAGCTCTGGTCCAACCCTGCTCTGCTGCCTCTCCCCCCACAAGACACACTGGGGGTGCAATTTGGGCATCCTTGTTTCCAGCCCCTCCGAGAAGGTGCGCTGGGCAAAATAATGAGGTTTCTGCACCCAGCTGCTTCCTGCATGGGTGCCTGGGCATGGATGCACGGTTCACACCTGAGCATGTAACTAATTCACGTGTGAGCACCTCATTGCTCCATGCTTGGGTGGCCAATTACTCCACACCTGAGCACCCAATCTGCTCATGCCTGAGTGGCCGATTAGCTCCTGCCTGAGGCTTATTTTGGGTGTAAACAGGCAGGTTTGGGTAGCTGGGGGCTGCAGGGGGGCTGATGTGAGAGGAGGTCAGGAGGTGCTGGTTGTGGCTGCTCTGAAAGTGATGGAAAAGCCCTATTGCACCCCAAAATGTTAGGGCAGCCTGTGGCAGGTAGGTACAGGGAAGGGCAGGGTGTGTGGGGGAGGGGGGGGGGGGGCTGGTGCAAGGGGTCCCTCCATGCCCATCCTGTGCCAATGAGACCAGTCACCCCAATGTTCCCCCAAAGGGAACGTGCAGCTGGCAAGCTGGTGTGGCGAGTGCCCTGAGTCACAGCCTCCTCTCTGGGGTGTTTTGGGGGGATTGCTGGGGTCCCCTTGTGCTGGGAGGCGGGTGGGTGGCACACGTTGTGTCACAGCCCCCCTCCTCCAGCATCCCACCAGTGTTCGCAGGCGGGGGCTGGCAGGCAAGGTGGCTCGGCTCCCCCCGCCTGCCCTGGCACTGGTGTTGCACAGGTGTTCACGCCATCCAGCTCCAGTAATTCCAATATTCCTGACAAGTGAATTTGCAGCTGAAGCCAGCCAACGCTTGCTCAAAATGTGCTTTTTTTTTTTTTCTTCCCCCCCCCCCCCCCCCCCTTCTCTTTAAACTGAATTTCCATGCAGATTGGTGCCAGGGGCTGAGGGAGCAGTGCCAGACCATGGTGTGGGGGCTCTGTGGAGGGGCCCTGCTTGGCTCAGTGCTGCCTCAGTTTCCCCTTGCACGAAAGTGTGTCCTGGCTGTTCCTCCCCAAACCATCCTGCGTGCACCCTGCTTGGCCTCTCCCAGAGCCACCATGTACTCCAGCCTCTCATTTGCCACGACAAACTGGGGACCCAAAATGCTGCTTTTCAAGGCAATTCCCCAAAGTGGGGGAACCCCAAAGATGGGCGAATGGCTTTGCCCTTGCAAGTGGGTTGGTGTGGGACCGCTGCTGGGTGCAGCGAGCAGTCAGTGCGACAGGGAGATGGGCTGGGGGTGCTGCCTGCCTCGCCTGCAGGGGGAGAAAACACAAACAGGGTGCAGCCAAGCCACTTAATGCCCAGTTTTTACTGGGCAGAGAGGGGCAGATGCGCTCCAGGGGCCATGCAGGGGAATTCAGATCTGTCCCCAGGCTGGCTGCCATCAGGTGCATGTGCTAAAGTGTTCTGGGGACCATCATCCCCATGTGATGCTCAGCTGTTCCAAACGGGCGCTGCAGCCGCAGGTTGATGCTTTTAACCAGTTTTAACATTTGGGTATCTCCCCCTCCTGCCTGGCAGTGCTGCAGCGATCTCATCCATTCCTCATGGGAACGGGAATGTCAGCCTCGGCCAGCAGCGGGAAGGATGGGAAGGGATGGCTGGAGGTCCTGCGGCACCCACGGCGCAGCGGGAGGCCATCCGCACTTACTAAGGGTTATGCAATAGATGCTTGGCCATTACACGGCTATTAATCCTCCTTTAATGTGGTTTCTGTATCTACTGACCACGGTAACTATTGCATTAAATCAAAATTAAATGTGTATTTTGGAGGCTTTACAGAAGGGCAGAGGAGGATGACCGGGGAGGAGGGGGCAGATTTGCGGGTGCCTGGGTGGGAGGGAGGTTTTGGGGGTGCACTGAGGGACTGGGACTGCAGTGGGTCCCAGATGGCCTCATCACCAGTGTGGGGATGTCCCCCAGGTGCTGTGCCAGGCTGGCAGTCCAGTGAGGTGCTGGTGGCATCTCCGGTGCCTTTGGGGCTTTTTAAGTTGCTAAATTAGAAGCAGAGATGCTGAGGCCCCCCCAGGGAGCCAGGGCTGCTAATCAGAGGGGAACAGGCTTGACTTTTCATCTGGGCCTTTATCTAAGGCTCCAGGAGGGCTGAGGCTGCTCCTTCCCCATGGCCGGCTGGATTTTGGGGTTAACCCCTTGTGTGCTGCAGCCTGGCAGGAGCACGTAGCAACGCTTCATGGTATCAGCTAAGGCTGAAACCCACATCAGGGACCCCGGGGCTTGGGGAAAGCAGGGGCTGGGTGGTGATTCCCAGGCTTTGGGGCCAAATCTCCTTCTGGAATAGCAGGAAGGGTCCCCAGCCATAGGAGCCAAGTTTCTGGCCACAGCATGGGTGTCCTGAGGGTGCTTCCCCCAGTGCCTTGGGGCTGATGCCTGCTGGCTTGTTTGGGGGCTTTACCCACAGACAAGAACCTGAATGTCCCTGCCTGACCCAGCACTCTCCTCCTCATCCCCGACACTCATGAATCTGGGACAGGCAGAGCTGGGCTCGTTGCAATTATCCACGGATTAAAGGCAGCTAATTTAGTTTGAGTTAGGGAGGCTAATTGGATCGATACGTTGGGGTGAAGCACATACAAGGGGAATCGATAGGTATTCAGAAATGCAGCAAACGGGCCATATAGCACTATGGGGTGATGCTTTTGGGGCTGGGGCAGTGGTGATGCCTGAGTGGTGTGGGGCTGGGAGGGAGAGGTGCAGACAGGGGAACTAGTGGCAGGTGATCCCCCGGGCGATGCATGCCAGCAGAACTGCAACTCAGCACAAGGCTTTCATTGGGTTTTTGCAGCTCAGCAGACTGGAGGCTGCCGTGACAGGCATGAGCTTTGCCTCTGTGGGATTCGAGGCACGGGTTTGACAGCCGGCCCCGACCTGTGCCAGTGTGCTCGCCCCAGCGCTTCCCGGGGATGTCACAGCCGTGAGGAAACTGGTTTGAGGTTCAACCAGTATTGGGGCAGAAGCTGGTTTGGGCATCTGCAAGGTGTGCATCAGCCGGGCATCCTCACAACAGGATGCTCACTGGTGCAAACTGGGGATGTCCCAGTGGCCCCCAGGGTTTCTGAGCCCCTGTGGCCACCAGCAAGGGCTTAGTCTGTCTCCCTTGTGCTGCCTTCTGGCAGGGCAGTGTGGCGGGAGGCAGGGCCCTTTTTCATAGCTGACAGCCCATGAATATTTATAGCAGCATATTAAAAACGTCCACTGCATCCCAAATTAGTCATAGGGCCCTGGATAGAGCCAGGGTGCTGGGTACGGTGGTACTGATGTCACCCCCCGTTCTGCGGACAGATGGTGGTTGTGTGGCCCTGCAGCCAGGGTGTGATGGAGCGGGGGGGTCCCTGTCCCTTTGGGTCTGCATGCGCAACTCCGAGGTCCTGCCTTTGGGCCAGACCCTGCTCCCAGTTGTGACTCCCTTGCGCCTACTCAGGATGCTGGCAGCACCAGGCTTTCTGCACCTCTTCTTCACCATCTCGTGTTTTAAATCTTGGGCTTCTGTGGCTGGGACCAATTTCCCCATCGGTTGCTGAGGGGTGTGTGGGCTGCTACCCCCACCGTGTGCCAGGGATGCTGGCTGCTCCTGGGGTGTCCAAAGCGTGACCAGCACAGATTACATCCCAGAAAAGCAGGCAAGAAAGGGAATCAGTGTTCTGATGAACAACTGGAAATTCAAGGGGGACAAAAAGGGACAAAGCTATTTCCCAGCTCCTAAGGGGCTGGCAGGAATAACAGAGAAAAGAGCAAAATCTAATTTAGAAAGAGTACACAAACCCAAAAGTGCTGGAGGAAGTCCTGGTTGCAGCATGAAGCCTCAGCCTGAGCATCGCTGGAGGGTTGCACTGCAAGCCCACTGCGGTTGGATGTGTCCCGGCAGCTTGTCCCAAGGCAGGGGCAAGAATGGGTCTCCCCACCATGTTTGGGGACCCTTCAGCTCATGGGGATGCTGGACCGGGGGGCTAAGCTCTGGCAGGGGAAGGTTTCTGGCTTTGCTTTCCCCATTTCTCTGACCTCTCTCCATCCCAGCCCTGGCCAGGGATCCGTGTGCTCCCATCAGAGACTTCTTTTGCCTGGAGCGGATTGCCAGAGCCAGGTAATCAGCCTCCAGTAGCAGACACCGTGCTGGGAAATGCTGATATTATTAATAATAATAAACCTGCTTATAGTGGGGGTGCTGGTGGTGTGGCTGAGAGATCAGTCCTGCTCCAAGCACGCTCTGCCAGCAGCCATCCTCGCTCCAAGGAATTAAAACCTCAGTTGCTGAGGTTGAACCCTGGCAGGGATGGTCAGATGCTGGGGGTCAGAGCCTGCACCAGTAGGGTCTGTGGGCTGCGGGGTGCTGGCTGCCCACCCCAGACACCCCCAGCATGAAGGGGCTCAGTCCCATGGGAGGTTTTGTTGGGTTGGGGGCTTCCTGTTGGCAGGTTTGTAGGGATGGGACAGGCTGGGGGAATGTTTCTGTCCTCTATCCATGGAAAATGTGATTTTCCCATAGGTGGGCATCCCTGCAGGTCTGAGGGTCCCATGGATCTTCTCCCTGCATGTGTGGGATTCCTGGAGATCCGGGATCCCTGCCAGCACTGAGGATGCCTGCCCCATGGGGCTGGATGTGGCTGATCACTCCGCAGGAGGAGTCGAAAGCTGGAGGAAGGGATTCTGCTCGTGAGCCTTGGCAAAGCCATCATTTAAATTTAATTTAAATTCCTATTTTTTTCCCTTCTGTATTGCTGTTTTCCTCACTAAATGGCATGTTTTTCATCTGTTGGCAAAATGAGAATCTTTCTGTACGCAGTGTCTGGGCTGATCAGCACTGGTGGAGTGCTCTGTGAGGGGACAGCTGGGGGACACACACGGTGTGTGTGTGGGGGCGGTTACCCTGCACCGGGGGCAGGCAGGTAAGGGCAGAGCAAAAAGAGGTAGGGGACAAAATTAGGATGTAATCGGGCTGGAAACGTGCTCTGGAGAGGGAAAAGCTCTGTGCATGGATGTGGCGTGGTGGGGGTAGCCCAGGCTGGTGGGGCAGAGGGTCTGTGTCCCCACCCCCACCCTGCTGTGGCAGAGCCCAGCTCCTCCAGAAAGGAGCAGGATGGAGGGGGCTGCGGCGGCTTGAGGTTCTCTGAGGCTTGCAAGGCTGAGAGGTGCAAGAGAAAAGAACCCCCCCCCCCCCCCGAGGAGGTGCTGTTCTCTCTCCATGCCACCTCCCCGTCTGTCTGTCCACTCTTCTGCTCTGGTCTCCCCGTCACACACTCATGATAGCCCTGGCTGTTGCCGCTAACCAAGGGCCCCAGCTCTGATTGTCAGGACAGATCCTGCGCTCTCCTCTGGCCGAGGTCCTTGTGGCACTATTGAAGTCCCCAAATCACTTTTATCTCACAGGACAGCCAAGGGGAAGGGCTGTGGTGGGGTGGGGGATCCTGTAGCCCCCCTGGAGGGGTACAGCATCTGGGCTTCTCCTAAGCCACATCTCCATGGCAACGCTGAAAGATGCTCCTGTGGGATGCTCTTGCAAGGCCACCCGAGGGGAATCCCAGCAGCCTGGGGGCTTCAGCACCTCACAGGGTCAGGGAGAAAATGCCTGTCTGCGCTGGAAGCACAGCTGTCTGCCTGTCCGTCTGTCTGTCCGCCCACGGCAATATCCCTGCGGATATTGGGATATTGTGCAGAGGCGCTGCCTGATCTCTGCTCCGGCAGCAGCCACTTAAGGCCCATGTCTGCGGCCTCCCCCGCTCCTAGCCTCCCTGGCAATGATGAGCTTCTCCCAGAGCAAACAATTACACAATTAACCCCACAGTCCTTTCAGCCCCTAATTTTCCAGCCCTGATTGTGTCCTTAGCTTGGCTTCTGTAAGCCGAGGAATAGAAATCTCCAGCCGTTTCCACAGCACGGCACCAGCGCAGAGTTTGGCCCTGAATGTATATTTCTCTTTAACATCTGTCTTTCCTTTTCACTGTGGTTTTTATTACTAGGTGATCTGTATTAAATAAACACAGCCCAGGAGCGGGGGGCTCTGGGGGGGGTCCTCATGAGGCATCGGGACCAGTGAGGAGGTGAGATGTCTGGGGCTGCTTCACATGCAGGTGTGGGGTGATTTTGCAGGGAAGCAGGACGGATCCCCTGGGTCGCCTTTGGCATGTCTCAGGGCAAAAATCAGCCCTGCAGAGGAACCGCAGCGCTGTGCTGGTGCTCGCTGGCTGGTGGCTGTGGGACAGCGGTGCCTTTGGTGGGGCTGCCCTCTTCTCCTGGAGTTGTCACCCTTGTCACCCCAGGCTGTGCACAGGGGAGCTCAGGCTGCTCCCCTTCGGTTGTTGCTGTTTATCTATAATTTAGCATGGTTTTTAGTTATATTCTAATTGAGTTTCACGTGTCACAGCGTGTCTCAAACAGAAAATATAAATATTTAACAACCTCCATTGGTAATAAAGATTCACATTTGCCTCGTTCTGGTTCCCAGTACATGAATATTCCGCACCACACTCTGCGGGTATTAACTTCATTCAGATTTCTCCCCAGTTATGCAATATAGTGGTAATGACAGATAGAAGCCAGATCTTAAAAAAATAATCAAAACCAACTACAACAAACCAGTTTGATGTCATTAACTCCCCTCCTTTGGTTAGGGGAGCACTAATATGTTCCCTTTCATTGCTGGCTCCTCTGTGCATGTAAGTGCCGTGCGCCTGCTTCGGCAGTGCTGTGGGTAGGAGCTGCCCCAGTTACACCAGTGAAGGTGAGAAGTGGGGCAGGAGAAGGGCAAGGAGCCCAGTTTGGGCTGAAATAAAGCTGGGATCGTGTCCCTGCTGTGCTGCTGCTCCAGTAGGGATGCACGTGAGTTTGGACACGAACTGAAGCATCCCTGGTCCGTGCTGGGGCTGGGTCAGCGCTGTCACAGCCGGGCACTTGAATGCTGAAACAGGCCAGGGCTGTGGTGGGAGGAAGCCCTGGGTGATTTCTGGGTGGTGGCTGCTACGCATGAGGATGAGCTGGATCTGCCCTGAGCTAGCAGGACCTGGACGCTGTGGGAGAGTGACTCTTGGGGCAGGTCTCAGGACTTGTCACACTGGGGGTGACTGAGTGCCATGGCCAGGTTTAGTGTGCTAGGGCTTGCCCAGGCCTGTGCCAGGGGAGACTAAGCCATTTGGGCCACAGCTTGTTCTGGGTTTCCCACCTGAACAACTCCCAAAACCGCCTTTTGTACCTTTATGAATGTTTTGAGGCAGAGCAAGGCTTCTTGAGCACATCAGCTCTGGTGTGGTGGGAGCAGTGGCAAAGCAGAGGCAGGGAACAGGCTTGGCACCTGCCGGTGCCCTGCACTTTGCCGTGGGGCTGCCAGGATGTCGGTGTGGGGCAGCTGCCAGCCCCTTGCCCCCATCCTCATGTGGTCTGGGGACTTGGGTTGCTCCTTGGAGAGCTCCCATGGGAACAGCAGGAGCTGTGAGATGCTCAAAAGCTGCTGTGCAACCAACAAGCGCACTCAGTACCCTGAGAAAAAGGAGGATGGGGGGGACACCGGGGTGGTACCAGTGTGCAGAGCATGAGCGGTGGCATGGGGCTGGCACCGGGCTCACCTGGTGTCACAGGGCTTCGCAGCATTGTGCTCCCCTCTCCAGCCCCACACGCATCCCCTGGGCTCCCTGAACCCCACAGGGCAGCCAGATCCCTGTGGCTCTGCCCTTCTCCCGTAGCGGCAGGCCTGACCTGCTGGATCCAGCACCTCTGGCACCTGTGAACTTCATTCCAGCCCTGTGTGGCTCAAGAGGGTTGGGCAGCCCCAGACACCTGCTCTTCACCCTGTTCTAGCAGTGCCCCTCACAGCCTGCTGTGCCACCATCCAGGTTAAAACCCCAGTGGCAAGCTGCTCGTGTTGCTCAGGGATTCGTTAGGGTAATTATGGTTCATGCTGGAGAAAGGCCATGCTCAGGCTGCGGGATTCAGCTAAAAGGTGTGGAATTGCCCAAGAGCACCCTTGGGTGCCAACGGCACCTCCCTGCCGGCACAGTGAGGGGTGGCTGTGGCCAGAGAAGAGGAAGGGACCATGCCAGGTGGCTGGCACGTGGCTCACAGCCTGGGTGGCCACGCTGCTCTGCCACCTCTCGAGCCACGTCCCTCGCTCGTATCTTGCACACCCATGCGCGCGGGCTCACTGGCACGGGGCTGGGCTTGCCAGCGAGCAGTTGCCTGCGTTCCCGTATATCATGAAGATGTTGCAAGCTGCTGAAAATTCAAAGTGCTGTTTTAATTATGTGCTATGAGGCAAAGCAGCCTGAATCTTGGAAGGAGGCTAACGATGGGGCTGCCAGGATATTTTCAGTGGCAGAAACCCAGATTCCATCCCATTGTATCTTTAGAAGGGAAAAATGACAGGTTTGTCTATGAACTAATAACTAATAACCTATAAACAATGACATCACCGTCCATCTCGCTGCTGGGGAAGTGATTTAGAGATGCCTTGCCTATGTGAGACGAGAACATCTGCTCTCTGCTGGAAAGAGGAGGAAGATCTCCTCATCAGCATTAAATTTAAATGAGCCAGTCCTCATTTGCACGCTTCTGCAGTGCTCCGGCTCCTGCAAGAGGGTGACTGGGGAGCACAGGCTTCGGCGAGGGCTCAGCAAGCCATTTCTCCCTCCCTGGCTTTCTAAAAATGTGGAAATCAGACTTTTCTATCCCAGAAGATTCTCCTGGGTGCTAACTGACCAGCCACAGTCGGGTGGGACCGAGTCTCCCCCTGTCCCAGTACTTCGTGCTCAGCATCTCCTTCCAGCAGAGCCACCTGCACCTCATCTCCCACGGGACTGAGAGGATGAATCACATCCCAGCGTCCCCACTGGTGTGACAGAGAAGCCGGGTGCTCTTGGTGGTTTAGAAATTGCTTTAGGGCTAAACGAGGCCAGGATGAGCCCACCCTAGCATCTCACAGTGGGTACCCGCACACCCTAGCTCGGGCAGTGCCGTGGCAGATCTGCAGCACCCGCAGCCGCCCAGCTGCCCTGCTCCCCATCAACCACCCACATTGCAAGCTGCCAGCAGGCTTCAGCGTCCTCCATGTTACTTTAATTATATTTTACTTTAAAAGGCCATTAATTGCAAAGATTTCCCAGCAGAGACCTTACCAAAAAAAAAAAAAAACCGAGGAAGGAAAGGGGTAGAAAAAAATGTTGTTTCCACATCAAGGGTTGTTATGGGTGAGCTGGAAGATGAATGATGATTGAGAGGGGTTAAGCAGTGAAGGATCAAAGTTTGGGGTGCAGAAGGCCCAGTGGCAACCAGGGATGCCCCCAGCTCATGGCCAAGCTTGCCTATGGGTGCATAACCCCCTCCGCAGAGGAAGGGCAGCCATCCAGCCGTCCCAGCCACCAGCTCAGGGCAGTGCTCACCACTGAGCTCCTGCCCGAGTCCTGCCGCACTCAGTGGGATGGGGGGCACGAGCTCTGGCTTGCGACCCAGCACCCCACTGGCTTGGCAGCATCTCCCCTCCCCCTGCAGACCCCAGGTTAAAGCCCTGCTCTCGCTCCTGTCCTGACCCCTCTCCTCCCAGTTCCCCTGAGGGATGCATTTCTCCATCCCCCTACCCTCGTTGCTGTTCACTGCTCCTCAGAGAGCAGGAGACAGTCACGCCACATCAGTTGGTCCTTGCCATCAGTGTCGCGTGTTTGTTTAATACTCATTTATTTTAAAAACACTTGGGTAATTTTCTCCCTAGCTGGAGGAGCAGCTGCTGTTTAGGGACAGGGGAAGGGGTGCAGAGGGTGCAGTGCCCTCCCTGACCTGCTCCCTGGCACTGGGGGACAGTATTGGCCCCTTTTGGAGTGGGTTGGTGACCCCCTTCCCCATGGCAGCACAGCCCTTGTGAGGGGGTTTAATGAGTTTGACCTCCACGACATGGGGCTCAGCTGGGGCTGTCGCAGCCTGGGTGCTGGGACAATTAACTGGAAAAACCTTTATTAGGGCAAATTTTGGTTAATCTGTTTTTATATGGGCCAGGACCTGGTTTGCTCATTCTTGGCCACCAGCAGCACCTGGAGCTGCCATTGTCTCCATGCCTTCTCCTCCTCCCATGTCCACCTTTTCTTAATCAGTCCTTGCTCAGCAGGTGCTAATCATTGCTCCAGGTCCTGCCTTCCCCTCCCTGCCAGCACCTGGGGCAGGAGCTTGTCTGGGGTTGCTGTTGCAGCTCTGAGGTGATGGTGTTCACCGGCTGGAGTTCCTGAGTGCTCAGGTAAGAGTCTGGCCAGAATTGTTGTGGTGAGACCTCTTGTCGGTGTTGTGCGCCTTGTGCCAGGGCGGTGGAGCTGGTGATGCCCTTGAGTGCTACTGGTTGCAGGATGGAGACAAGGGGGTTGCTTTTTTTGAGCCTGGAGATGCTTGGGAGGGTGGTGGGGTGACTTGTGGGTGTATTGCTGTTGTTTGGAAGGTTTCTCTTTCCTTGCAAACCTGCATGAGTTCAGTAACACCTCGGTGTCCTGATCCCTGCCACGGTGTGAGCTGGGCATCCATGTGCTCTGCCCTTCCCTTGGCCTGATCCCTCAGCTCTGTTGGCTTTTTGGCACCTTGTACCCTTCCTTCATGGGGTCATCCTGAGCTCTCTCCCTGGGATGCTGGAAGTGCTTCTAGCAGTGCTGGAGGCCAAGGTGGGCATGCTCAGGAGCACCTAGCAATGCTCACCAGCATCCCGATCCTCGGCAGAGCTCACGGCAGCAGTGCTTGGGGATCTGGGGCCCAGCAACAAGCGTCTCATTTCCCTCTTGTCTCTTCCTGTCAGACAAGATTTGAAGATTCAATTAGAGTGGGAGCCGCTGATAGCAGCGGTGCTGGCGTGCTGCTTGTGCCCTGTGCTCGTGCTGCATGGGAACCAGATGAAAGCGGAAAGCGATGCAAGGGGGGTGGGGAGAGGAGGGTATTGGAAAGGGAAGCTCTTCTGCTGGCAAAGAGCCTGGGAGAAAAAGGCAAGAAATGCAGATATGGGGGGAGCTGAGGGATGGTTGGAGGCTCAGGGATGTGCTCCAGTCCCTGGAGCTGCAGAGTGGTGCCTGCTTGGGAGAGGGATCCCAGGGCAGCACTGGGCTGGGGTGGGGGAGACCTGCTCTGAACCCCCCTGTGTGTGCTTGGCGGGGTGAGGCTGGGTGTTGGAGCAGGGCTCCCTTGTCCTGCAGAGCTGGGTCTCCAGAACGGCAGCAAGAGTAAGCCAGGAGCAGGGCTGGGTCTCGGCACCCAAGGGCAGAGCAAGGCAAAGCCTCTTGAGCACGGTGGATGGGGAGCTGCCTTGACCAAGTGGCAGAAAGCTAGATTTCAGTTGGGATTTTCTTTTCCCCTTTCTGATGGGTGCCTCTCCCGTGAAAGCTGTGCTTCGTTTTGCACTGATGCTTCAGAGAGATGTAGAGACCATCTGAGCTGTTTGTCGAAATGCTGCTGGGCTGGGCGCGGGTCTGGGCACAAGGACAGGCTCCGGTTGGAGCCGTGGTAAATGCAAGAGGGTATTGAATAAAGGTCAACATCCAGTGCAGTGCTGGGTCCTTATGGCCTGTCCAGGGGAGCTGTCTTTGTGGGGATGACAGACCTTTGTGCCTTCTGAGGGTCAGAGCCAGGATCTGGCCACTGAAACACCCAACCTGCCCAGTCAGGGTAGTCTTGAAAGGATGTTTCTCTCCCTTCTCAATGTTTTCTGGATGTAATGGGAGTTGTTAGGGAAAATGCTATTTTTTTCAGGGGGGTGAGGGCAGACAGGTTTTTGTTATAAATTGGACTTCTGCTATAAATTATATTCTGAGCCCCAGAGCTGGAAACTGGGCTCAACTCTTGCCAAGTCAGGAGGATCGGCTGCGCTGGTGCTACAGCCCCAAGCGACTCAGCCCTTGCAGACGTAGCAGTTCCCAAAACTCGGGCCATATTCAGGCACGGATTGATTGTGCACCAAAAAGTTAAGGTGCAAACATTGATCATGTGGGGAAGTGCTGGTCATCAGCCAAAAATAAGCATTCCCCAGACTAAATTATTAATTCTTTTATGCGCACCAAATGGATTGCACTGGTTGCGTGCGTCCCCTCTGCACAGTGGTTGTGCTTCATGCCGTAGTATATTCTTCCTCCAACTACTTGTCTGGCTCTTCACTTAATAAAGATTGAGAGAGACAATAAAAACATTCATTAAAGAGGAGGAAAAAAAAATATGAAGCCCTGCTTGTAGCCTCTAGCAATTGGCTTCATTAAGCAATTGCTTTTCCCAGACCCTCCATGGTGGCTCCCGGTGCTGGTACCCAGCCCCAGGGTCTGGGTATGCAGTACCCGACTGGGAAGCCCCAGGATGCTTGGGTTGAAAGCCGTGGCACCAATGGGATAACCAAGGAGGCCAAGAAACTGTCTGGGTGATGAAAAAGGGAATTAGCAAAATGAGCTCTTGGGGAAAAGCAGCTGTTTGGATGGGGTTAGGCAGGGTTAAGCCATTACCTTGTGCTGTGTTGCATGTGGGGCTGGTGTCCTCCTCCTCCCAGGTCCTTAGCTGCTGTCCTGTGAAGGGAATGTGCTCTTCCAGCTGTGGGCACTGAGGGATGGGAGCACTGGGGCAAGGCTGGGAGGAGCAGGGGGGGACACTGGGGAGGGAGCGAGGGCTGTGTGGGGCTGGGCTTGGTGGGTGTCTCTCTGCTTTAGCTGTGTCAGCTGAAATACGGTGAACGGCGTTTCTCAGGGGGTTGATTCGCTAATGGGGGCAGCCAGGAGCCCCCACGCACAGCAAGGGCTCCGATCCCACAGCACTCACTGTCACTGGTGGGGCGGGGGCAGGGACAGAGTGGGCTCGCTGCTGTCAGTGTGCTCTTCAACAACACTCGAGCCTGTAAATTGGTTGTGGGAGGCCTGCCTCTACCCCCAAACTGTGACATCCGAAATGAAATGTGTGTTTTTTCTCTGGTTCCAAGGCATGAGAAGAGCTTTGGATCTTGTTGCGATTTATCACTCAGCCCCGAGCCAGATGCCTATATGGGTTCAATCTATAGCTCCCAGAACTGATAGAAATATTATCCCGTCTTATTAAAATCACCCACAGCTACTGCAGCTGTATGTCAACAGCAAAACAAATAGTGACTCGTTCCCATCGGATTGGAGCCTCTCCGTTGAGGCTGTCTTCAATCCGCCTCCCGCTAAAATGGTTACAGATGTAGGCTTTTCCCATTGCAGCTCCTGTACAGCCAACTCCAAATCCCATTACCACGCCGGAGCCGCCTTTGGTGAGCATCGGCTCGGCTAAAGCTCCTCCGCTGACGTGAGACGTTACTCATGATGCTTTTCCTAGAAGTCCTGCTAAGAGAGAGAGCGCAGGGCTGCGCTCCCCCAGAAAAGCCCTGAAATGGTGGGGGCAGCTCTGCTGGAAGGGGAGAGGGGGGAAGCAAGAGAGCTGTGCTGGGGTGACAGCAGGGCTGCTGCCTCTTCTTCCTTCTCATCTTCCTCAGGTGGCACAGCTCCTGGCCCTGCTGGTGGTCTGCTGAGTAATTTGGGGTGCATCGCATCTGCTGTTGGGGGCAGAACTGATGCTGCAGTGGGCGAGCCCCTTTCCTCCTGCCCCTCCTAAACCACCACAGCCCTCGTATTCCTGCCGTCACCTAAGCTGTCCCTGCCTCACCCCCATCCCTTTCTCCTGTGTTATCTTTGGTATAATTAGGAGTCCAGGACTGGGTGCGTGAAGTTAATGTGACCTCGTTAGTTTCTTATGCTGTTTTGAATTTTCTTCTCATTTACATCCCCAGTCCCTAAATGTGTAGCTCTGGTCTCCATGGTCACTTTCTGCTGCTTTCGCTCCCTCTCACCAGGCTCGGGCTGGAGCTGCTCCCTCTCCTTGAGTTGATCACTTCACTTCTGTCCCAAGGCTGAACCCCCCTGTGCCTTTGGGTAAGACAGATCCCTGGTTTACCCTGGGTGGGTGAGAAGGGCTCCCCATGGACAGGCGCTAGGCTTGGGCAGTGCCTGGGGGGCTTCTGGTTTAACTCCGCTGCCCACCTGAGGTGAGACAGCAAAGCCCTGGGTGCTCCCTCTGCTCTGCTGCTGGCTGAGACTGGGTGACAAACACCCCGGCCAGGCTCTGTGCTCCATGCTCTCATCCCTCTGAGATCCACAACCAAGTGCTTTTCCTTAGCAGGAGCATCCTCTTATCCATGTTTGCTGATGCCAAAATACTGCTAGATTGGTGGTGCTGGCTTGATCCTCCTGACGTTTGGATGCTTTATTTTAAATTTAGAGGAGATATGGTCCTGTGGAGCCTTTCTTCTTTTCCTGTCCTTGTTGGAGGGAGAGCGCTCTTTGAGATGGGAAGGTTTGCATCATTTCTCCTGTGTGATGTTGGATCCCTTTATAGGGCAGGTATCTTCTAAACCAAAATGTTTTCAATTCTCACGACAAGCATAATTCTCGAAAATGTATGCAATAAACAAAACGAGCCAAATGTAATTAAAATGGAGACAGCATATAATCTGGTAACCCACTTAGAGGCTCAAAGCTTCAGCTTTTGAAAAAATGTTTGCTCCAAATCCATTTAAATAAACAGACCGACACACAAAGGCTCTCTGTACATTATCAGGATACAAAGAGAATCGGATCAAAAGCAGCTGTGGCCAGGCTGTACATATGTAGCGAGGAAATTGCTTGATCTAAGACTGCACCTTGCACATGCAAATGCGTTTGTGGACCTTGCCGTGAATTGCATTTGTACAACAGCTGAGCTGTCGGGCTACTGGATGGACTGTGCTGTGCTGGGGGGGAGAGGGGGGGCAAAGGCTGGTGTTCCACCCACCCCCACCCCCCCCCCGCTGTGGGAGCCTGTGCTGGGGCAGTGAGGGAGCTCCTGGTGTGTCGGTATCTCCGCTTCCTTCAGCAGGTGTGGAGAGAGGCTGGAGACCAGCTGAGCTTTGCCCTCTCCATGGGTGCACATGCTGCATCTAGAGAAGGGAATCGCTCAGAAACCCAAGAAAGGAATGCGAGTCCTTGTCCTTAGCGCCCATGTCACGGGCTTTCCACTCGCCCGGTGTCACACGTGCCATGTGCTGTCACGCTGGCGTTGCCCTGGGCTTGCAGGGGTGTCTCCTGGCCACGCATGGTGGGGCTGTGGGGTTTGCGTCTCCTCCTTCACCCGGACACTGTCTCTCGCGGTTCTGCAGCACAGCCCGGCTGCCTTGAAGTTTTGCCAGCAGCCATGTGATTTGTCTCGGGTTGGACAGCACAGGCTGTGAATCCAAGATCAAGTGTGCTCCCAGGCCAGCAGAATGCAGCCCAGAGAAGGCGTTTTGGGTTGGAAAAGAGCATCTTATCACTCTTGCAGGTGGTTTGGGCTAGCTGGAGCTCTTGGGAAGGAGGTGCTTATAGATGTGTATATATGATGTGGGAGGCTACTGGGGAAAGGTGATAAAGCTATTCCTAAAGTGGCAAGAAATCATAAGCGTTTTGAAACGGGGCCATGGCTAGGCCTGAGGGGGTGTCTGCCCTCCCAATGAGCGGTGCCTGCAGAAAACCCTTTACCTGGACTTGCTGAATGGTGGCCCCTGACCAGGAGCGCTCGGCGTGGTGCGCCCCTCGGGGCCGTGCCCACCGCCCCCCCAACGGGCGATGCTGGCAGCGCGGTCCCCGCCGTCGGGGCCGGTGCTGGTCGCGGCCGGGACTCGCACCGGCAGAGGGAGCTCCGGCCGCGTCCTCCGCGCAGGGGGGACCGGGGGTACCCGCTGCTCTCGCCGATGGGGGGGTTGCGGGTGTCGTCCCCCCCCCAGAATCGAGGCCCGACCCCTCTAGGAGCTGCTGGCCGCGACCCTGGCCCCGCCTAGCCCAGGGGCGACCTGCTCTGGACGGGGTGGCCCCTCGTGAGGAGCGGGGGGCTGGGGGGGGGCGGGGGCGGTATCGGGCGGTGACCCACATGCGCCGAGCCCGGCAGCGCTGCCCCCGCTCGGAAGCGGTGGGGGCCGTGGCGGGTGGAAGCCTCCTGGCGCCCGGCAGCAGGGCGACCATCGCGGGCAGGGCTCGCCGGTGCAGCAGCGAGGAGCGGAACCGCGGCACTCGGGAGGGCGCTGGACCCCGGGCTACCGGCCATACGCCTCGCTCCCGGTACCGGCTTCTCCTGCCCTCGACACCTTGGCCCCGGCGGGCTTCCCTCGCCTGGGGGTCCCGCCCTTCATCCCCCTGCGCCCTTGCCTCTCACCGGCTTCCCCCTCCCGCTGCTGCAGCGTGTCCCACCGGGGTCTGCCTCCGTCTAACGCAGCGCAGGGCTTTCCCTCCCCCCCCCCCCCCCCCCCCCCCCCGCCTCCAGAGCTCGGCGCTGCAGCCCCTCCCCGCCCCGCAGCCCCGGTGACCGGGCCCGACCCCGCACCGGGCGGGTGCGCCCCGTCCAGCCCCGCCGCCGCGCCGGGGGAGCGTGCCTGCCCGTCCAGCTGTGCCGCCCGGACGGACACCCGCGGCAGCCAATGGGGAGGCGCGCAGGGGCCGGGGGCGAGTCCCCATTGGCGGCGGGGGGAGGAGGAGCCGGGACTTGAAGTTGGAGTGAGGGATCCAGCTGTGCGGAGCGCTCGGCTCGGCGCGGCCGCCCGCGGGAGCATCCTCCGCCGCCCGTCCCCGGGGCGCCGGGCAGCACCCCCCGCCCCGGGCAGATGTTGGGGCGCGGAGGGGGCAGGCAGAGCCGCTAAGGCGGCCCGCCCCGCGGGTGGGGGCCAGCACCGGCAGCGGGGGCCGCCCCGCCGCCGCCTCCCTGCCCGCGGCTCGCCCGGCTCGGGCCCCCGGAGGCACGGCGAGGAGGAGCTACGGAGCCCGCAGACGGCAGGGCAGGGCGAGGGGGGCGGCCCGGCCCCGGCGGGGGGCAAGGCAGCGGCTCGCCCGGCCATGCCACCCCGGCGCTGAAGCCGCCCCGCCGCAGCCCCCAGCCCCCCGGCCCCGCCATGGCTGCGCCCCTCTAGGCGCCCCACCGGCTCGCCCCGCGTCGCCCCGGCTCCCCCGGGGCCGCCGGCCGGAGGATGGACGAGGATGGACCGCGACCGGCCGAGGAAGAGCCGGAGCCGGGCAGAGCCAAGACTTTCATCCGCCTTAATGACCTGTCCGGGGCCGGGGGCCGCCCGGGGCCGGGGGATAGGGAGACGGGCAGCGGCGACTCGGAGGCGGAGGCGCTGCCCTACCCGGCGCTGGCCCCCGTCGTCTTCTTCTACCTGAGCCAGGAGAGCCGGCCGCGGAGCTGGTGCCTGCGGCTGGTCTGTAACCCGTATCCTTTGCAGGTGCTCGGCGGCGAGGTAAGCCCCGCGGGGCCCCCCCCGACCCCCGCAGCGGCGGGCGGGGCGGTGGGCACCTCCCGGCTGGAGCCCGCCGGGTGACGAGGAAGAAGCCGGGGTCTGGGGGGACCCGTCCGTCCGTCCCCGCGGCTGGGGAGGGCTCGCCCCCTCCCCCGTGTTCGGCCGGGAAGTTTTCTGGGCCGTTGCAAGGGGCTCAGCGCTCCCCGCCGGGGTGAGGGGCTGAGGGGGGGTGGGTTGCGGGGGCTCCCCTACCCCGGCCGCCCCGCCGCGCTGATGCCCTGACTCCCTCGGGCTCCACCACCGCTCCACCGGGACTCGGGGCTAGAGCCCTGGGTGGCCCTTCCTCCCCCGGGATCGGCCGGCCTGCGGTGTCCCTGCGCCCCCTGCCACACCGGGGGACCCTAAACCCAGCCTCCCCGGTTTGCAGAACCGTTCTTCCTATCTGACGCTGTTTCTCGCCCGTTTTAGGCTCCCCAGTTCCTTCCCCGAGGGTTTTAAGGGGGGTGCAAGCTGGAGGGAGGTGGTGGTGCTGAGGGGGCTGCTTTGCTGCCGGGTCCCTAAATAATTCACAGTGTGCAAGGCTAGCCGAAGGGCCTGCTCTCTGCGGTCCCCTGGGGGATGCTCCTTGCTTGGAGGGGTCTGGGCAAGGTGGGGACCATGGTCCCCTGGGTGCACATTGGCCAAGGGCTGCTGCTCACCGGGTCCTGGGGTGAGCTGTGACCCTGCAAAGGTGTCTGGTCTCCATCCAAACTCCCTGTCTGCTTTGGCACAGGCTGTGCGTCCGAGCCGCTTCAGTCAAGTTTGAGCTCTTAAAAGAAGGGGGATTAAAAAAAAAAAAAAGAGAGAAATTGCAAAGACAATAGAAAAAATGCTTCTTGCCACGGTCTTGGTGCCTTTAAAGCCTCCCTTGAAGTTGAGTTGCAACCAGCACATGGTTTGTAGCATCGCAAGTGTTTTACCATCCCCAAACTCCAGTTCCATTTATTATTTGCAGAAACAAAAAAAAAACCAAAATGAAATAAAGTGAAGCTATGTGGCTTCCAGCAGGGGCTGGTGCGGGAGAGGCAGTTGCTGCCCGGCTGGATGGGAAGTTACGGGTCTGTGCTGCTCTGCCTGTGCAAAACGCAGGCGAGCGCATATGGGCAGCAAACCCACATCTGGAGTGGGAGAGCTGTGCGGTAGCAGGGAGGACATGTTACATGGTATAGAGGGCCAGAATATCCTCTGCGAGTCCTCTGTTCCTGGTGTGTGGGAATTGTTAGGAATTACATCTTGGCTGCGGCTGGTGTGCCCGGGAATAGTGGTGAGGGTCTGCTGGAGTTTTGAATATTGTTTTACTGGAGCTTCAGTAATGATTTATCTGATAAACAGGCTGCCTTCTTTTTTAAAATGTCCCCCAGGAGGGGAAAAACAAGATTTCTCTTCCCAGTCATGAATACTCCCAGCAGTTTCCCCCCAAATCTTTTTCATACTAGTTAAGTGGTTCAAAGCTGCATTTATTTAAGCATCTTAGGAAATCTTGCAACTTTGTGAAGCCTTCTGTTTTGGGAAGAACTGTTAACGACAGGCTGAAAGTCAGTGTGTTCTTACTGCCTACTATGACTAATATTAGTTATGATTGCTGATTTAAATGTTCTCAAGTCTCTCCTTTCCCCCCCCCCCCCCAATTGTAATGATGTTGTTTTGAAGCAGGTGTTAACACCTGCATGTTTTTAGCTGTTTTCAGTAAAATCCTCCACCTCAATAATGGCTTGAAAAGCGTCTTCTCTGTGGCTGCAAATACAAGCAGATTAACTTTTGTCCTTGGAAAATTAGATGTATTGTGGGCACCTGCAAGCACCACTGTGAGCAGGGGATGAGCATTAGGTGCAGCTCCACAAGCAGGGATTTTCCTTGCTGCTAATTTTTCACTCCTTACTGACAGAGAAAGGCGCTTGCCGGCGCCACGGGGGACGATGCTGCGGGTCTCTGAGGCATGTGTCTGTGTGCAGCTGTTTGTTTTCAGGGTCACTGACCCAGAATTGGGGGGAGGTCGTTTAAAAACAACACAAAAAAGGGTGATCCAGCCTACAGATGAGAGGAAGGCAGTAGCCAGCTTGGCACCCACACTGTGTCCCATCACTCGCTGGGCTGCTCAGCACAGCAGCATCTCGTTTGTCCCTTCGGCTCTCTGCAGCCTGAGTGCTGGAGCTAAGCCCATTGCTTATTTATATGTATTATTTTTATTTTTTTTTCCTTTAGTGTGCTGGGCCAGTAAAGTGGCCCTTCTCAGGCTGTAATCTTCTAGGAATTGTGTCCCGGTGCTAAAACCATATAATCATGTTGCTGGAAAGTCTTTGTTGCCACCAGCTGCCCTGGAGAGGAGTGACAGCGCTTGGGCTCACGTGGCTGGTGAATCAGGCCCTGGGGGGTTTGAGGCTCTTGCTGGCTTCTGCCAATATCTCAGGTGGCTTTTACCTTTCCCTGGGTGAGGCTGGCTGCCCGGTTTGAGCTGTGCCTCTGGAGATGTACAGCTTGCTGGCTTGGCAAGGGGTCTTTGCTGTGCTCTGATCTGGCTGATAAACTTTGCGGTCAATGGGGTGTTGGGAGGAGATGCTGGAGCTGCTCCTGTACCCGCAGCTGCCTCGCTTGCCCTGGGAAGGGCAGCTCGTGCCCCCAGGGTGCAGCTGGAGCTCCTGGGATGCTGCTCTCCATCCCTGTGCAGGCAGCTTGTGTGACACTGGTAGCTGAGGCTGGGATGCGGCGTTAGAGGGAGTGTGATGGCTGATGCGCTGAGCGTCCAGCACGGGTGCAAAGTCCTGTTGAGGTGGTTTGTCAGGCTTTTGTACTGTGTTTCCGTTCAGAGCATCCTCTGCCTGGGCCAGGGAGGTTTCTCCCTTGCTGTCTGGAACACAGATGGGAGGACCTGTGCTGCTCTCCTGCTCCTCATCTCCCTCAGGGCTAGAAGAAAGAGGTCATAAAGTTTGTCCTGATCCAGAAATACTCCAGAGCCTGAAATCTTGGGGTTTGAACTCTAAAACTGTATCAGCCCTGCCAAGGTGTCCTGCCCTTCCACTCCATCATGGTCTTTGAGCAAAAACCTCTCTGAGTGCTGCGGGGACCTGGGGTGGACGAGCCTGGTTTCCCACCCACATGTTCCCAGTGGCTCTGGAATGAAAGGCTCTGCCCTGGGTGAGGACAACCTGGGTCAAAAGGGAAGGAGCAGGGACACGGGTGGGATGTATATAATGGTCACAGTACTGGACCTACAGGCTCGGGGCTGGGAAGGGCTGCGGTGACAGGCAGGGTGTCCCGGTGTGCGTGCTGGCAAGGCAGTGCGAGGAGGAGCAGGCATCTCTGCGGGGGGGGGGGACGCGGAGTAAAGAGGAGGCAAGCTGGTTACTTGACTTTCACTTGTAAAATAAAAGCACTGCGAAGGCTGGGAGGATGAAAGGCTGTAGCAGGGTCTGTGCCAGGCTGCTCCTCTGATCAGAGGCAAGAAACGAGGCTATTTCTTGCGGGTTGCCGAGTGATTGAAGAGCGGGGATGGAGAAAGTGGGGAGGATGCTACTGCTTGGTATTAAGAGCTCTGAATAGGAAAATAACAGTGTAACTGAAAGGGCCTGTGATCTCTATTGTAGTACTGAAATCTGCCTCTTCCCCCACGTGGTGTCTGCCTGCAGAGCGCTGCTGCCTGGAGAGCAGCATGCTGGCCATGGGGGCTGCGAAAAGCTGCTGGAAGGTGCCCCCAAGCTGGTTGAAATCCCGTCTTTTCCTCCTGGTTCAAAGGGCAAAGGGCAACTCCACGAATACCCTGGCTGGGGAGGAGAGGTCTGGGCGATGCTGGGAGCAGCACGCCTGTCTCGGCTGCCTGCTCCACTGCAGGGTTGCTGGGATTTGGGTTTTGAAAATGGCTTTAGGAAAGAAACGCATCTCGATCCGGTCACAGCAAGCAGCCCTGCCTTCTGCCTTTGGTCTGCAATAGAACCCAGAGGGCTTTTCAGCAGTCGCCTCGCATGGCTCCGCTCACTTTCCATTAGCAAGAGGTGGATGATCAAAGGCTCCGTCCCGGGGAGCTGCTGAGTGCCCCCAGCTCTCCCTGGAAGCCGGCAGAGCTGCAGATGGCCAGCAGCCTCCAGGAGCGGGCCTGGAGCCCTGGGGGCCTCGTGCCAAGGCATAGCTGAGGCATGCGCCAGGCTGGCTCACGGGATTGCTGGAGCTGCCGAGCTGGGGCTCCGTGCACTGTGGAGGGCAGCGCTGACCATGGCAAGGGGGGTGGTCAGCCCTCACCCGCTGAGCTCGCACTGAGCCCTGGGGGTCTGTGTGCTGGTGCCACTCCACATCAGCTTAGCCGGATCCAGCTGTCCTGCAGGGGCATGTCCGTGTGTCCGACTGCACCGGAGCAAGGAGCCTCCTGCATGGTGGGGACGAGGGCTGAACCCACCGAGCTGTGCTGCCGTTTGGGCTCCCCAGCCCGGCGGTGCCTCCCAAAGCACTGCATCCCATGGGGATGCTGCAGTGCGGGCAGTGGGCGAGCAGAGCCCTCATCACCTCGGTGGGTGCTTGGGGTCCTCACCCCCTCCTCAGCTGTGCCAGCACATGGGGAGAGCCAGCCACTGCGCATGCTGCTGCTTAAAGGGTTTGACTGTAGCACAGGGTTAAAAATATAATTCTTTTGATAACAAAAGAATGTGTTTTGAGGAGAGAGTGCACGTCGTGTCCTTTCAACTTTGGTACATTTGTTCCAACCTCACTTTTTGAGTTTAACAAAGCAAAAAGCTTTGATTTGAGAGGTTGCACCTAAAATGGATCTTGTTTTGATTTAAAGCCCCTGGAATCTGTTTGCTTCACCTGTGTCTGATCCATCCCAGGGCACCTGAACTTGTTTCTCTCCCATGACCTGGTTCACGGGCCGGTGCCTCCCACCCCTCCCTAGGCAGATGGAAATGCTCCTGCAGCGACTGAGCCTCTGCTGGCTCCTAGGGGGTAAATAAGAAACACAACTTGCCCAGCTGATACCATCTGGGGGGCTCCTGCAGCCCCTTGGACCCCTGGCTGGGATGGAGCATCCTGCTGCTCCTCAGGGCAGGTGCTGGTGCGTCCCTGGGCTGCTGTCAGCTCCTGAGTGAGGGTCTCAGAGAGAAACAGGACCCATCACCTTTTAGCAAGGGCTACACAAGCGTGTGGTGGTTTTTTCCCTCCTCCCAGGGGGGCAAATATCTGCAGAAGCTCTTCCCTGCTGTTCGCAAACCCTTTGGGAGCTCGGCAGGAGTGGTGGGCAGTATTCACCTCCCAGAGCTGGGCGCAGTGGTCAGCATCCCTCTCACTGCTGCCTCCCCAGTAGAGCCAGGAGCTGCTTGGTCCTCATCTGTGTAATGCACCGCATCTCACCCGGGATCTCTGGACCCATCCATCCCCTGGCTCTGCCGGCAGCCAGGCACTTCCTTTGCTCCCTGCGTGTGTGTGTGTTTTTTAAGGAGATTCTTCTGTGAATTCCCTCTTCCAGGCTGTTGTGTCACATCTGGAAGTTTGTGTAGGAGTTTATCCAAGTGCTGGAGTATAGCACAGCTTTTTCTCATTTAAAAATCATAGGCTGGCATTTTGAAGCGGGCTGGGGGGGAGGGAAGGGGAGAGGGAAGCTGTCTGCCAAAAAGGAGACTGGAGCAGAGGAATCGTAATGACTTCCAGAAGTTTTCTTTCTTTCTTCCTTTCTTGCTTTCCCTCCCTCTCTCCCGGCGCGCAGACAAAAGGCTCGGCCTCATGCAGTTCATGGTTATGTCATCCCGGCGCGGGGAGCCCCGGCCGGGAGGGGTGGCCCCATCCTGCCTGGGGACCCTGCTCTCCTCAGGGACAGCTCTGCTTTGGCTCCTTGTAGGAAATCCGGAACAAGGGCTCCCATGCGGGGTGGGGGGCCATCTCCGGCGACCTGCTTTTCATTTGGGGCCAGGAGCCGAGGCAGGGTGGCTGGGAGGGGATCGCAGCCTCTTCCCAGCCCCTTGTGCTTGGGGCTGGGGGGCTTAGGCAGGCGGGCGGCAATTCAGGATGGGGCTGGACCACCCCAGCTGCTGCTCATCCATGGGGCCGACATGTCTCCTGGCTGATCCATGCAGGCTCGCTGCTCTCAACTTGATCGGCTTTTGTGCTCTCTCCCCCATTCAGTAGCACTGGGTGTTGGAGCCAGTCTGGAAATACCCAAGATTTTATGATGCATAGAAAATTTTCTGCTTTCTTCTCCCCCCACACCCCCTGCAGATATTTTGGCGTCGTGCTGAAAAATGATTCTTTCCTATTTTTACTTTAAACTCTGTTTCACTTCTTTTTCCGTACAGAAAAGACCAGGTTTTTGATTGCCCCAAGTTCCCTGCCCAGGTCTTGCTCGGCTCTCCTTTTCATTCTACCGTTTCACTGGGAGGGAGCAAAACCTTTGGCCAAAATGAACCTCCCTGATGGCTTTTTCATTTGGATCATGAAATCATTTTCCCTTGGAAGAGGAGCCCCGGGGAGCCTTTGCCCCTGGCGGCTTTGCTGGCTGCTGTGGATGGGGAGGAGGGTCAGGGGGAGCGGGGCCGTCCACAGGGAACCGGGGAAGGAGCATCCGGAGTCAGGTTGGGAGGGCTTTGAAGCTTCGCTGTGGTTTGGAGGGAGTTTAATTTCCTAGTTAATTAGGAGGCCTGAGTGTTTCTGGGTTTGTTATGAGGCCAGATCATGGCTTTCCCTTCCCCGGCAACCTTGGCTCTCTGCTGAACGACCTAGATGTGAAATATTCCCTTTGGTTGGTGATGCGTGTGGAGGTTTCCCCCAACCTGGGTTCGTTTGGCTTTGGCCTTTGCCAGCCTTGGCCTCTCACCCAGGAATCTGGCCTGGTGCTAAGAAATGGAGGGAGGGGGGGTGGGGGGGAAGAAAACAAAGGAGGAAATTCTCATGGTTTTATATAATGGTGAGTAACGACCGATCGTGCTTTGGGATGCTCTCACATCTGCTTCCTACCAAAGCCCCAGCAAAGAGGCTTCGAGCAGATGGAAAAAAAGCACATTTTTCAGCCTCAATATTTGCTGTGAGATATTTTCAGGCTTGATCTCAGTGATGACTGCCATGGCGCTGGTTACTGCCTTACGGGAAGGGGGCTGTCGGGGTGCCAGGAACAGCATCACGTGCCCGAGGTGCAGCACGGCCGGGCAGGTCCCAGTGTGAGCCCCAGGCTGGGGCCACACACACGTGTGTGGGATTGGGACGTGCCCGTGACTCAACCCTCAGAAGTTCACCGGTTAGTCACAAGTGGATGGAAATTGTCTATTGGTTTGGCTCCTGTGCCTGAAACGTGGTTTTGGTCGGGATATTTAATGTGCTTCCTAGGCAGACTGGACTGGCTGTTGTTTGGTGTGGTTTTTTTTTTTTTTGTTTGTTTTGGTTTTTTTTTTTTTGTGTTTTGGTGGGTGTTTGGTTATTTTTTTAGTCATTCATGTCCTCCTGGCTTTCTCGCTCGCTCTGCTGGGATAAAAAACCCAGGGGTGAGAGCAGGAGAGGGCTGAAAATGGGAACAAAATGCTAAGGCAGGTGATGGGTGAGAGCCGGGAGCTTGGCACAGGCAAGCTTATAAAGAAAAGGGGATTTATTCACTGTAATCCAGATGCTAGCCCCACATTTATAGGGTTCCTGATGCAAAGCATCCTGATATTTATCTCTAATTTGGATCTTTTCCAAGAGATTTCCCCCAGTGCATCCACCGAACCAGCCTCGAGATGTTCTCTAACCCCAGGGCTGAAGGCAAACCCACAGCTGGTGGCGGTGGATCTGGCTGAGGGGATTCACAGGGATTCACCCACCTTGGCAGCCCGACCGCCCTGGGGGGTTTATGCCTTCAGGATTTCCTGTGATTCATAACTTAATCAGGCCAGGCTTAGCACTCACTCCTCCTACGGTGTTATTGACTGCCTCCGCACTCCAGAGATGCTGGTGGCCAGAGAAGCCCAAGGCAGGGCCCTCCCCTGCCCACATGGCCAACAGGACTTGTTAATGATTTGTTAATTCAATTAGAAAGTGCTCGTTAGCCCATGGCAAGGCTGAAGCTCCCTTCTGGAGGGCAGAGCTCGCCCCCATGCCTGTGACTCCCTCTGCCAAAACATTTATTTGGTGTTAAGCTGCCAGCCACGCTATGCAAATATAGATGTTAATCATGAATAAGGTTCATTTTTAGCTCTGGGTTGAGACTAGACTAGGGAGGAACTCAGCTTCGGGGGGGGGCAGAGCAGGGGGGATGATGGGGAGCGCTGTCTTGGTGGGGGCGCAGCCCCCCGGGGCTGGGTTGGCCGGATCCTGCAGGAGGGAGCAAATGTCTTTGCTCCTGCTCAGCCCCCGGGTCCGTAGGAATAAAATGTTCCTTCTGCTGTGGATTGAATAAGGCTTTCAAGTGCATTTGATGGGCTGCACTTTAACCAGCCTCCTCCGCATCTGCGTTAGCTGCTAATAGCATGAGACCCAGGTCCAGGCTGGTGGTCCTCTGCCTGTGTTGGATGCAGAGTATCTTTAATTTGGGAAGCACTGTGTCTAGGTAGCCTGGCTGTAGCAATTGTAGAACTGGGAGAAAAGAGAAACCCCAGTAAGAGTGATAAATAACGGGGCCCTGATGCTCCATTGAATTAATGCTTATTTGGGCAGACAGGGAGGAGAGGAATTAAATTAGTATCTGACTTGTAACGGCTACTGTATGTGGTTATTGACTTATCTTGCTTTGGAGGACTATAAATACGTCTCAGGATATACCCCTGAGACCATAATTTGCTTGGGGGTCACAGTGCACGTCTGTCTCTGATGCTCCTTTGGAGACTCATCCTGACTTCTGGGGTCAAAAAATCCAAATTCCTCTGACAAAGGACTCGGCAACGTGTGGAGGGGAATGTGTTTGCACTTTACTGTGAGCATATGGCATAAATCTTGAGGGCCTCTGCCTTGCATAAATCCTTTTATTGTTTGTAATCCCCCGGCTGGCTGGGTGCTGGAGGGTGCGGAGCCCGATTTGACCTGGAGAAGAGGCGCAGGTGATGCTCCTCAGCTCTGGAGTTGAGATGGATCGCAGATGAAGCCTCTTACTCTCATCTGCTCCCGTTTTCTCTATGCCAGGGATTTTTTCTCCCCTAGGCAGTTGTTTGGGGGTTGAGAATGGCTCGGTGAGATGAGCTGGGGGGTCTCAGTGTGCCCCTCAATAGCCATGGCCAAGGGGTTTGGGTATCCATGAGCCTGGGGCAGGGATTGAGACCTTCTCTTTCAGCCCTTGATGCCATGCAGGTGCTCCAGTCTGGATGTGATGCTGACCCCAGGCACCCCAGCAGTGCTGGCTGTGGGCTGGGATGGGGCATTTTGCAGCTCAGCATGCCCCGTGCCCGGGCAGGTGGGCTTCTTGGTGTCCTGGGCCTGTTGTACCCACATGTGTTCTGGGTGCACGTGGGGTCTCAGCCTGGGAAACTCATGGTTTGGTGATGGCATGGGCCGGGCTGACCTGTCATGGTTCCCTCGTGAGGCTGGAGCTGGTGCTGGAGCATCCCTGGGTGGCTGCGCTGTGGCGGTCTGTCCTTCCTCCAGCTAAGGCGGGTGTTTCCTTCCCACCTCTTGGGCTCTGTTTCACACGGGGGATAACTCGCTGCCTGTGTGACTCTCCTTATGGCAGCGCACGTTGATCCTGTTTGCTGTCACAGCCCGTGTTAGCAGAGAAGTCCCTAGGGCAGGTGAGCAGTGCTCCCACCCCCTTGCCTATTGCTCCAGGTTCTGGTGCACCTCTTTGCCTGCATTAGGCATTGCTGTGGTGAGGGTATTTCTTAGGATGCTGCTATTTCACCCTGCCAGTCCATCCCTTGGGATGAAGCACATCCTGTTCCCTCCTGCAGCCCCTTCCTCTCCCCTCCAGCCACTGACACACAACTCCTGCGGCAGCAATTGCCCTCGATGTGGGCAAATCGAAACCCCTTCTTCTTCAGAAACCACCCGAGGCAGCAGCACAAGGAAATCCTGCCTTTTACCTGGCTGGAAAACAGCGGAGGAGCCCAAGGCCAGCGCAGGGTATCCACAGTGAGCGTGGAAACGCTTTTGCCTTCATCTCGGTAAATGGACTCTGGCTTTTCCAGCAGCAGATGTTCAAGTATCGCAGCTGGGTTTTGGGCTTGGCTTGTTGCTGGGTTTTGTTTCCTCTCTTCTCATAGCCCCATGGAACTGGGTTGTCTTGGCTCCAGGAGCGCGCAGGGGTGGGCAAGTGATGGTCAAGCTGCAGAGCTGGTGGTGAACTGGGGGGAAAAAGGGATGCACCAAAAGCACTTTGCTGTGCCTCCTCCTCCTTTCCCCCAAATCCCCTCCTTTCAGCTGCTGAATACCTTGATTTTCCACTTTTTTTTTTTTTTTTTTTTTTTTTACTATTGCCAGGGTTTTGGATTGGGGGCAGAATGGAGGTTGGGGGGTGTGTGTGTGTGCGCGTGCGCGCGATGGAGCTATTCGAGGAGTTGTGATCTCTGCATTTCATTTTGCAGTTCAGCTGGAAAGATCTCGTTTCCAAATACACCCACACACAGGCACAGCAAGAGAGAAAGCAGGCGAGGGAGCTGCTCAAGGGGGATGGGGCGGCGCAGGAGAGGGCTGGGGGCCGGGCAGCGCCGGGTGCTTGGGAGCCTTTCCCTACGTTTGGTGAATCTGAGCCGGAGTGACCCGTAGCCTTTATCTGAGGACAGGAGATGGTACCCTCTGCCTCAACCCTGGATCTCAAGGCCATGCAGGTGCTTGGCTGCACCTGTGGGTGCCTGGCTGCTGTAGCCCAGAGCAAAATGGGAGCAGCTGGGAGGAGCAAGGGTCCCTGAGCCCTTGCCCTGAGCTTGGCAGCAGCCTTGAGGGCAGCTGGGGGACTTGGGGACAGTTTTAGGGTAGGGTGGCACACTGTGGGTGTGTATGTACACACATAGCTGCTGTGGGCTGAGCAGAGCCTGGGGTATGGCAGCGTGGTGGCGAAACCTGCTTTTGTGATGGAAGAAGAGGAAAGGCACAGCAAGGAGTCACAGAATTCCTCTCCCAGTGACCTTCAAGCCAAAGTAATCTTGTTTCCAAAGATGAGCTGGTGCTGGAGTGGCTCTTTTAGCATGTGACTCCCCATCTGCACCATATCCCTCCAGCACCTTCCTTGCCAGCCAGGTCCTGACCCATCTCTTGGTTTCTGGAGGAGCTGATGGTGGTGTGGATGCATCCTGCATCCCCCAGCGCTGGGAGGGATGGGGTTAGCAGAAAGCAAACAAACCTTCATCCTGGTGGGCATCTGGGCGTGCAGCCGCAGGTAAATGCAAGGAGCTGGCTGAGAAGCTGAGCAGATGGGGACTCGGTAGTGGTGGTGGAAGGTTTTGGAGAGACACCTCAGCCTGCCCGGGCTACAAGCCAACAGCAAGCTTGCCTCTATGGCAGCATGCCAGGGGCCTTGTGGGGCCACCTGCCTGAGCCCCCAGGTCTGGGTCCTTCCCCAGCTTTGGGGCTGTGGAGCAGCTCGGGATGCTGGGGTGTGTGTGGGAGCACCCCCACCTGCAGATTGCTGGCATGGGTGCCTGCATCCCCCCCAGCTCCCCTCTGGGCCCCTTGGGTGGATGCTGGTGGCATGTCTCTCGGCTCTGCCCCCGCACACTGAGTCCTACCGCCATCCCTTCGGGGCCAGCGCGTGATTTTTTCCATCACTCCGAAGAGGCTGAGCTCATACAACAATATTCCCCCGGCCAATACTGCTCCTTTTTGAAGTTCCTTGTTTTGGTATTCCTCAAACTTCATATCCTCAGGCATGAAACACAACACCCCTTGGCACTGGAGGCTTTTCCCCAATGCTGCGGCTTTGGTTATCCCCAGCATCCCACTGCCTGGTGATACCACTGCCCCATCCCCAAGCCGCTGACAGATGCCATACTCTCCCAAACTCACCGCAAGTCTTAAACGGTGGTAAAATAGGAACCTCTGGCCGCCTCGGCATGCCGCAGCATGCCACCGGGGCTGGCAGGCGAAAGGCAGCCACCGAAGCGTGCTCCCAGCAGTGTTTGTCTTAGCCAGGGGCCACGGCCGGAGCCGGGGCTCTGCCAAGCAGCGAAAATGCCAGAGCAGTGAGTTTATCCCACGGTGTTTGATTTGTGGTCACGGTGGAAGTCGGGTCAGGAGTAGATGTGGAGGATGTGGCAGAAAAGAGCAATTTCAAGACAGTCACAAAAACATCTCGTGGTGCTAGGAGTTGGGATTTTATTTTTATTCTTCCTCCCCCCGCTGCTGGCCACGCCGACTGTGAGGTGAAGTTTATGGGAGAAATAGCCATAGTTCCGGGAAGTATTTTGCCTAGCTTGTATTGTTGAATTTTATTTTCTTTTTCTGGCGGTGGATGAAGGAAACGGGAACACAAACAGCTTGGCCAGTGGGTTATTGGTCCAGAAATCAGCTTGGCCAGCGAGTGGCTGCTTTGGTGGAGAGAGAAAAAACTCGAAAGCGGACAAGGTTTTCATTGCTTTCGTTCTTCTCATTCCGTCTCCACTGCTGGCTGACTCTGAGGATGCTACTAAACGAGGGGCAAACACATCTGAAGCCAGAGACTGTTAAGGCAAGGATGTGCATTGATGCTCCTGGCCTCCCGTGCGTTCTCACTGATTAAAATCTTAAATTCTTCCGTTTTTGACAAGATTTGGGGTTTCTTTGTGGAGCTGGAGAGTCTCTATGGCAACAGCTAAAGGCAACTTCTATCCCTAACTCTTTTTCTTGCAGAGGGGGAAGAGGATGGATGCATGATACTGGGGCACCTGTTTGAACCCCCTGAATGTTTGGGGTAGTGAGTGCTGGGAGAGGGCTGGGAACTGTTAAACTGAAATACAGAATTGCTTTGTACCTATGAAACAAGGGGCTGGGACAAGCTCTGCCCCAGCTGGGCCCCTCTCCCCTTTGTCAATAAGGGTATTTTTTGACTGTGGGGGAGGGTGGGGTCGCATCCATCCCTGCATCCATCCCTGCATCCATCCCTGCATCCATCCCTGCATCCATCCCTGCATCCATCCCGCCCTGAGGTCAGGCATTTCCTGGTCATGCTTGTCATGTCCGGAGGAGTTTGGAGCTGTTCTTGGGGCATGATTACGGCAGCATTTCACGACGCAATTAAAATCCTAACCTTTCAGGAAAAGTCTTGCAGCATGTAATAGAAAGGAAACCAGCTGGGCTAGATTGAAACATAATAGGTTTGGGGAGTAATTTTTAGAATCCTATACTGTAGGTCTTTCTAGAAAGATACTATACAATTTAATAACATGTTATATTCCTATATGCTCTATTTAAATCATCCTATAGTATTATGTAGGAGGAATCTAACTTTCTGCTACAGGGTAATATACCTTTCTATAGGTTTTCAGTTGTGGGTTTTTTTTGTCCAATGGAGTTAAATGAAAAATTATATCCTTCCTAGAAAATCCAACAAAATGATGAGAAAATAATACCTTTAATTTATTTAATAAAGCTTGTATTTTCCATGGAGGTTTATATGGCCACATAAAGACCCGCTTTGAGCTTGTTGGGGAAGCAGTTTGCGATCCGATAGGGATGGATTCAGATGTGGTCCTGGACAGGCAGTGCAGGGGCTCTGCAGCAGGGGCCTGGGCCTGTCTAAAGCGGGGAAAAAATAAACACACACCAGGGCTTTCTTGCATCTGTCTTTCCCTTCCTGGAATGCAGTTGGTGAGAAGACGGGGTTGTTATCTGAGCTGAGGTGTGAAACAAATACCTGGGAGCTGCTGGGGGCCAGATCCTGCTCTGGGGGCTGGTAGCCCAGGTGTCTGCAGGGGCTGGGGAAGGGAGTAAGGATCTCTTTATGCTTGCAGAAATGGGCTTCGGAAATAGCAGGCAGGGGGTGTGCCGCGCTGTGTGGCTGTTCGCAGCAGGCTGAGGAAGGCAGGAGGAGGGAGGGAAGGGCTGAAAATCTGGCCACGGAGGTGTTGAATGAATCTACAGGCTGGTGCTGTGCTGGTCTGTGAGAGCTGAGAGAGCAGCTCTGTGGTCTCCGATGGTCCCACGGGAGCTTTGCTCTGCACCTTGTTCAGGGTCGGACTCTCTCGCGGTGCCCTGACGGCTGCAGCCATGCAAAGCATGTACAGGGGTGAACCAGAAAGCTGTTGCCCGCAGCGAAGTGGGGTGTCTAATCCTAGATAAAGCCCAGCAAAAATCAGGATTTTTTTAAATTATTTTTTATATTATCTTTCTTTAGCTTCAGTTCCCCACGTGGAAGTCCAAGTTAGGGCTATCCGCAGGACCCTGGAGTGGATGAAGCTCTTCTATTTATTTTGCAGTACTACCTTGTCTGTAAGGGCTGAGTCCCGTTGTGTTTTTGCTTGGTAATAACGTGCTTTTGATCACAGTCATCTCCAAAGTGGGGCAAAGATGCACCCTCTGTGCTGCACTAATGGGAGGGATGACAACGTTCAGTGGGCAGATGGCAGCTGGGCCCTCCCGTGTGCTCGCCTTGCGTGCCAGGGTTAGGGTCTGTCAGCTGTGACCCCACCAAGAAATCCCCATTGCTGGAACGCTCTGCTGGTGTATGGATAAGGCACCCCACGGGCTGGGGCACACGGTAGCCTGTGGGGTGGTGATGCTTTCCATGGGAAAACGTGGGGCTGGGCTCCCTCTTTGTCTTAGCTTGGAGGTGCTCATCACTGTGGCCTCAGGGACCTGGGTGGTGCTGGACACCTGCATGGCCAGGTCCCCACTGGGCTCCCAGGGAGCTGGTGCCATCCCAGAGGTGCAGGGGAAGCTGGTGGCCCTGGTCCTTGGAGGTCCCCAGAGGACAAGTGCCTTTTAATAGCCATGGCAACTAATAAACCCTGTGTGGTGACATCCCTGCCGTCTCCATGGTAACGGACCGAACATCACATAGCAACATGTGCCTCACGTACCCATGGAAACGGGCCGGGTAGTTTTTTAGCATCCTTGCGTTAAATCTCTGTTCTGGGGGGTGGCGGTGGGGTTTGTCCTGAGGTGAACCCACTGCTGTGGGGAGGGGGGGCTCGGGGGCTGCTGGACCCCTGGGGCTTTGCGGGAATCAGGTTTGTAACGTGTGGAGTGCAGCCTGGTGGGGTGTTCTCAGGCTGATGAAGGTGGGGAAAGCACACGCTGCCCAGGTTGTGGGTTTTTTTTCTTATGAGAACAGCAAGTCTAAGGAGGAAAAAATATTTGAATTAATAGTCAAATATCTGACGGGCTTTGGGATGCTGAAGGGGGAGGAAAATAAGAGGTGCTTAGGGCTGGAGGGCTGGAAACTACCTCGCTGCAGGCAAGATGGTTTCACAGTAGGGTATCTGCTGGCGCTGGGTTTCCTTGCTGCGCCTGGGGTCACGTCATCCTGTCTCACACGCTGGGGTTTTTCAAGCTGCCAGGATGGGGTGTAGAGGCTGGGAATGTCGCTTCTCGATGGGCAGTGTCCAGCAAGGGGGAGGCAGCAGGATGTGCACCGGCTCTCCACGCAGCCCTCTGCCAAGGCTTGCTCAGCACCTCATTAAAGAGCCCTAGCTGTTACAGGTTAATTAGCATTTGTAGCTGTTGGGTGCAAGGGATCTGCCAGGGTTGAGCTGTGGTGGGGCTGTGCGGGCTCAGAGCAGCCTGGGCTCTTGTGAAACACTGTGGATGTCAAGTTGCACGCACAGGCTGGGTGCAGCATTTGCGCTGAGTTGCTTCAGTGTACGCAGCTATTTCCTAAATTTATCCACTAACAGGCTGAAAAATCTAGGAATTCGTTTATGGGGAGCATTTCTTGCAAATGTATTTCAGCCCTTCTTCCCCCATTGTTGCAGACCTACCATTAAAAACACATTGCACAGACACTGAGGAGTATCTCTGGTTTCTGTAAACACTGCTGCAAATGTGATTGCTTTGGGAAGGTCCATGATTGGGTTTTTTTGTTTTGTTTTTTTTAAAGGATGTGAATGCAGCTTGTTAATATTTTTTTTGGTGAACTGTCAGGCCAACCTTTTCTTTCTTATTTCTTTTTCTCCTCCTGGCTGGCACTCGGTCTGCAGGGAGCTGGGAGATGCGGTTAGATAACATGTTCAGCAGTGCCCAGGTCCTGCTGGCTTTCTGGAGGACTTGAGCTCTGACTTTGCTCAAGTGCTTTGTCAGGTGGGACTGGGGGACTTTGAAACAGTCAAGGCTTTCTGGAGTTTTACCCGTGGTTTATCTGTTGTGGGAAGGGAAATGCTGGCCATGAGCAGAGCTGGTGCTGCGGGAGAGGTGTTCCTGCTGGACACCTTGGGGTTGTAGGTCTGTCCTGGCCAGGCAAGAGGTCAGTAGAGTGGTGGATGGCCATTAAAACCATGGAAAATATCCGTGCCAAAGCTATTCTGTCTGTTGGGGCTGGCAGCAAAGAGCCATCTCTGTGGTGGTTGCGATAGACCTATTTTTGCCTGCCCTTTGAGGTACTGGAGCTCTGCTGCCTTCCCGACTCCATCCTGATGGGAAATCCCTCCCTTTGCCCCAAAATCTCACTGCACATCTCGCCCTGTGCCCTGTGAAAGGTGGTTTGCAGTGCCATCAGTCCAGAGTGCTGTGCTGCCTCTCCTCTGCTGCTTGTGTTGGTTTAGAGTTCAGGGGGAAAAAAATAATGATCCCCACAATAAATGGCAAAAAGAAGGAGCGATTTGGTGTCCTGGTAACACACGTGCTGTGGCCAGCAGGACTGCTGGTGGTGGCTCTCAAGACAGCAATTTCCAGCTCGTCTTTTAAAGCAGGACTGGAAACTAAAGAAGGACTTTCATGGAGAAAGGGAGGCTGTGCCAGCTGGTTCACCAGCGTGCCAAGAGGCTGGGCACCGAGCCTGGGGCATGCCAGTGCTCTGCCTCTCCCTGGGGATGGGGGATGCTTTCCCCACTCCTCCTCTACCTGGCGGGCAGTTTTTGGGTGCAAATCGGGGGAGTGAGTTTATCTGTGAGGTGTCTTGTACTCTTTTTTTTTCAGATTTTGCTGGAGCTGGTCAGGGTGACTGGCACAAGGGAGGGCAAAACACCCAGGTTTGTGTGTCCCTGCTTCCCCACTGGCTTTACACCCTGGAAACCTTCTGTAGACAACCTGCTGCACCCCAGGCAAAGAGGAAAGCCTGACCTGGGGAGGTCCTTGTAATAGCCACCTCCCCCCTGTCCACCCCCAGCACCAGTTGTCCCTAGGCAGAGAATTAACCTGCGATTTTGGGTGGCTTCCCTGGGTGCTCCTGCCTCTGCCAGGGAGCTTGTTTCCCCTGCATGAAGCCGCTGCCGGAGCTGGGGGTCCCCATGGGTGCCCGCAGCACCCTGCTGTCCTCCTTTAGCATCAGAGACCTGCAAAAAACTTTCTTTGAGTTTTAATCCTCAGGCAGAACTGGGGAGTGCAGCCTGCCTCTCCTTCTCTGACCTAATGAAGTCAGCTTTTGGTTTCCAACACGGTTTTGGCACTGGCTGAAGATCCCAGGGCTCATTCAGCTAGCAGCAGGGTGGTAAAAAAATAGAGGGAATTGGGGAAAAATCTCCAGCTATTTGGCTTCTTACCCTGACAAGTGTGTGGTGCTTCTGTGGTGGGAATTAGCCCCAGGCCATGGACTGTGGCAGGGACTCCCGTGGCAGGATCGGGCAGGAGTTGCCCCCTCCATCTCCCCGGTGTCGGCACGGGAGGTTCAGCACAGCAGCATCAGTGCCGGCCTCGGAGGGCTGCAGCCAGCTCAGCGAGGTTTAATTAAATCTGAAATCCCGGCTGTTTTCTCCTGGGCTTTGGCTTGGGATGCCACGGGTAGGAAATCACTGCAAGGAAATAATGAGAATTAGAGCAACTTCAAGGGCCGTTGCGTTCTGGGCTAGCGGGGGACTGAGGACCGGGCGGGCTACGTGGGGGAAGAGCTGCGCTCCTCCTTTGGGATGTGCACGGCATAGACGGGATAACTCCTGGGGACAGGCTGTGCCATCACTACGGCTGAGCATCATCTGAATCTGGGATTTGTTCAAACCCAGAGCTTGGAGCTGGCAGTGCCATCTCCAAATCCCCCTTAATGACTGAGCGGCTCCGAGCCTGACAGCAAGCATCCCCTGCAGTAGGTGTCTTCCCCCCCTCCCAAGTCCCCCCCTCTTTTCTTTAGAGGCCTGCTGATTAAGGCTGCAAAAAGCCTTAAAATATATATATATATGTATAGACTATAAATGAGATACAAATGTACAGTTAACACTGAGTCTCCCCAAGGCCAGTGTAGGTATTTTGGTATTTAAACTAGGAGAGTCAAAGGGAAGGATCCAGCAAAGGGTGGGGTGTGTGTGTGTGCGAAAAAAGGAAAAGTGGCTCTAATTGAGGTCAGTATTTGAACAGTGAAGACCAATTAATGCTCCTGAATCAATAGGTCTGTGTGACTGAACTAACACATCCCCACCGAGGATTTGTGTGCACGCAGCACCCAGGATGCTGTCGCTGGGAGCCTGCCTGGGGTGAGCCGCTGCCGCGGCGGAGGTTTCAGTGTTGGCAGAGATTTTGGTGCTTGCAGCCCTCAGGGATGCTGTGGGCTGAAGCTGGGGGTCAGTTGGGGACTGGTGGGCAGCTCCTTCTGTCTCCAGCCTTGCAGGAACCTCTGAAAATCCACTTATCCCCCCAGACTGTGGTCCCTACTCGCTACGTTTCCACCATCCGATTTTTCAAGCCAAAGTGGATTAAATTGCGGTGGGCTTCCCAGCTGGAGTGTGCTGGCAGTGCCGGCATGGGGTGCAGCTGAGGTGCTGAGCAGCTGTGCTTCACCTGCCAGGATCCGGAGCCGTGGGCATCCCTCTGCTTGCCTTTTGGCTGTCCAAGCCTTGCCGGGGAGGTGGCTTAGCAAATGTCCAGCGTTCCCAGACTCACATTTTTCTTCTCCTTTATGTCTTTTCCAAGAAAATGCGTGCGTGTGTGGGGAGAGGAGATTATCGCGTTAGTGTTAAATACCCCGGGGGAAGGTGGGGAGGGCCAGTTATGTTATTTTTGCCTGATCTATCTTCCCTGGACAGCCGGTGCGAGCAGCGGCGTGTGCTTGTGTAATGTGGCACCCATGGGTGCAGCTGCACCGGGCACCACAGCGTGCAGCAGCCGATGCCATCCTGGGGAGTCTGCACTCCCAAAAGACATGAGAGAGCACGGTGGGCAGGAGGAAAAAAACAACAACTCGTTGTTGTTCCACGAATTTTATACGCTGAACTGATGCATATGGCAGATGAGATGATTTGCCTGCAGGCATACAGGAAAAGCGATGCGAGGCAAGATCTTTTTGGCAATGCTGTGTCTTAATCGTGAGATGAAATTTTCCTGGGGTGGGAAAGGGATGGAGGGGCCGTGGTTTGTGTGGGTCACACTGTCCCTGCACTGTGGCTGGTGCTGCTTGTGGAGCTGGATGAGGCTGCAGCCTGCCCCACTATTGCTGCTTTTCATCCCCATCCCTTTAGAAAAGGGGAGAAAGTCGCTGCTATTTCCACCATCTCGCTCCGTTTCCAGGTTAGGAATCCAGGACGCTCCCAGGTTTGCTGGAGGAAGGTGGGGGAAAGGCTGATAAAACCTGGCTGTGCTCAGGAGGTTATTTATGGCCGGGTTTGGTGACACGTTTGATACCTTTCGCTGCCTCGTTCCCACCTCCCACGGCCCTGTGCTGCAGCTGGGCTGGAGGAGGGGGAAGGGGAAAAAGCCGTTGGCAGCTCTTGAGGGGCCTGATCCTGCCCTGCTCAGGCTGTGGGGGGAGAGGAGCGTGTCAGGTCTCTGCAGAGACCTACGCTGCCCAGCAGGGCAGGTGCCCTTCCCATTGCATCTCACCTTGCCTGGCCGGAGCAGTGCAGGGGACAGGAGGTTGGTGTCAGTGTCCCTGTGCCAGCTCCCTGCGGGGTGACACAGATCCTGGGGACCCCCTGCCCCTCCCGCTGTTGCTGCTGAGGGTGCGTGGGCAGACAGGATGAATGAGTGGTGCTTCTGGAGATGCTCGCAGCAGGTGCTAACGAGTGTGGCTTGAAATACCTCATCACTGTTAAATATGTGGATTTTATTTTGTTTATAAAAAAAAAAAAGTAGAAAAGAAGCCTGTTTGCTGGCCAGGAGTGTCAGTAGGAGCTTCCTTCTCCCTCACCACCAGCAGTGCCCTGCGACCAGCACGAGGGTGAGGATGCTGCAGGTGGAGAGGCTGTTGGGTATCAGGGTGGTGGACTGGGTGCAGGATGTGTCCCCCTGTATGACTGCGGATGCAGCAGCACAGGCAGGCAGCTGGTGCTGGAGGGATGTCAAGGCTTGAGTGCTGGTTTAGCTGTGCTCCAGCTGCCTCCCTGGGAGCCAAGCACAGCCCTTGGAGGTGCCCATGGTCTCGGTGTTTCAGCCTGTCCTTGGCTGTTGTTTCCCTTTGAGCTGGTAGAGAGACTCTGCGAACCCAGCACCGACCCAGCAAGTTTAGAAACAGCACCAAACGGCAGCTTCCCCTTGCCTCCAGCCCATCCCGAGCTGTGGATGGGGAGCATGATTTATGTTTTCATGCTTTTCTAGCGATTTCTGGTGTGTTCCCACGACTCCAGCTGCCGGGACAGCCGGGGGAGCAGCTGGCTGGGCGAGCTGGCAGCGCCGGGCGCTCCTCGCTCCTCCTGGTTGGCCCACGCCTGCCCAAATAAAAGCTGGGGAGAACACGGAGCTTGCAGGCTGGTGCTGGAGGTGTGGCGGGTGGTTTAGCAAACTGGCATTTTCTAAAATTACCGAGGCTGGTTCACTGCCTGGGGAATCGCTTCTGCAATGCCACAGCCGAGCTGGGTGCTGTGCGCCCTGCTTCCCCGACATCTCCATGGCTTTTGGCTCAGAACCCTCCACGGATGGAGGGGCACCGGCGATGGGTCGGGGCGACTGGCACTGGGTGGGCTGGGGGGACCCGAAGCGTGCATGTTTGCGGAGAGTGGAGAGCAAACGCTGTCATTTCAGTTATGTCCCCACTTGCCGTCGGATGGGCGCTGGCAACTGCTGCCTGCACCCATCCTGCCTGCAACCTGAGCCCCTGCCGCCAAGAGCAGGTGCTGGCCAAACCCTAAGTGGCTGCGGCGGCTGCGCTCTGTGGAGCAGCATCAGTTGATTAAGAAATTGTTGTGTAACCTGTAACGAGGCTCCTCTCTGGTTTACAGCCACTTGCCTCTCTCCCCTCTAATTAAGCTGGTGCGCAGTTCCCCTGGGTTTGCTTTCCAAGGAGGGCTGCTGTGCAGGTAGTGGGGCTGAGGCTGCTGCGCACTGCCTCGCCTGCCCCAGTTTTGAGGGTTTTTTAAATTCTGGGTCAGTGGTAGGGTTGGGATGGGGACAGGGCAATGCCTGTGCGGTTGGGGATGCGCTGGGGCATCAGGAGCATCGTCACTGCCTGGGGTGGGTGCGGGATGAGGCTAGTGCTGCTCTGGCGTTGCTGGCTGTGGGTGCCCAGGCTGCTGCTCACCTGCTGAAAACACACGGAGTCGCTGAGCGCTGCTGCCTGGAAGGATGAAAAAACTGAAATATTTATCTTGGAGAGGGGGGAGCTAGGAAGGGAGGGCAGGGAGAGACTGCAGCGTGCCAGTGCTTGGCGGCAGCTGGAGGTGATGGCTCCTTTCTGTGGTGACCCCGAAGGCAGGGCATGTTCCCTTTGGCCTGAGCTCTCTCACTAACATGCATCGTTGGCACCGGCCGGCTGAGCTGGGCATGCTGCAGGGAAACCCGAGAGGCTTTGGCTTTGCTAGAAAAGAAATGAGAAGAGGGTGGGAGGCCCTCTTGGCAGAGGGGGTCCAGCCCCACTTCCCTGCTCGGGGCTGGGGGAACAAAAGAGGAGCCCGTGGTGACATTTTGAACATTGCACAACTGGCGGCGGGTTGGCTTTCTCATGCTGTTCCCTCCATGCACGCCCTTCTTCCCTGGCCCCAGCTCCCCTCTTCCTCCCTGGGGGAGCAGCCGGCACTGGAAGCCGGTCCTGCATGCTGGCCCTGGGGAGGACGTGCCCCACGAGTCCCTTTCCCACCCGGGGAGGGGAAGATGTGCAATGGAAACCCCTGACCGGGGGGCTGGTGGTGCTGCTTTGCCTCTGTGTGGGTCTCCGGGGGGGCACCAAGGGGTAGTGCTGGGCCCCATGGGGTGCTCGCTCCTGCCTGGGGGTGGTGGCAGGGAGGGGGGGGATCATCCCTGGGGTGGCTCTTCTGGGGCTGAATCAGCTCTGTGATCACACTCCTGTATCCCCCACCCTGCTGCTGTGGCCTCCCCGAAGACCCCACAGCTGAGCTGGGGGAGCCCCATGATAGGAGATCTGGGGGGGGGCTGGCTCTGCTGGTGTGTTGCTCTGTCTCGTGTCCCTCAGGCAGTCCCACTGGAATGCCTCCCTGCATGTGAGCAACGTTTGGGGTGGGCATCTCAAGGGATCCATGACTGACAGCTCCTGGGGGTTTGGGGTCACAGGGGGCTCAGGAAATCCCAAAGTCTGTCCTGCCTCAGTTTCCCCATCAGGACTGTGGGAATTGCAGGGGAGAGCGTCATCCCCGATCGATGATGTGAAATGAATATTGGGAACTTGCAGCTCTCTGGCTTCTTTCGTACCACTCGTGACCTTTCTCTTGCTCGCGCAGACGATTTTTGTGTTTTACTTCTTAAAATACGTGTATGCGTATATAAATACTGTATCTTGGCAGCCGCTGTTCCTCAGCACCTGCTATTTCCCCTGGTGCAGGGGGGTTTGGTAATGTAACAGCCTCCCAGTCCCTGGGGCCTCGTAAACCCGGGTGTTGTGTACGGCACGGCGTGGCAGCATGCCCGCCTGCCCCCCACTCTCGCCCCCCTCCCCAGCCGGCCGTGCCGCAGCCAGCCGGGCTCCCCTGCTGTCACTTTTAGGTGATGGTGGGGCAGAGATGTTGTGTGGGCTTTGCACACTCGCTGGGGGCTTTGCAGCTTGTCCCCACACCATCCCTGCTCTGCCTTCTGTCGTGGCTTTGGGACCCTCCTTCTCCTCCTGCCAGCACCCACGATGCTGGGGCAGCCTCTGTGCTGGTCGCCTTTGCTGCTGTGGTGGAGGCATGGGGCATTGCCATCTCCCTCCTCTTCCTCTCCATCACCTCTGGGGTGAAAGGCTCATGGGGACCCTGGACCCCAGCAGGGGCAGCTCCTGCCCTTTGCCACCTGCCACCAGGTTCCCAGTGTGGTCCCGTGGAGAGAAAACCCAGCTTGGGGACGGCTGCCGGGTTTTATAACCCTGAGAATGAATCCCAGCGCCAGCCCTCTCGGGGGGAGCAGGGTCACATCACTGCCCAGGAAACCGCACCCTGGGAGCGACAGCTAGTTAAAAAGGGAAAGAAACCGACGGGGCTGGGCTGGGAGCGGGGGCGTGAGAAGGCGTGCTGGCAGCGGGCGCGCTCCCGCGTGCTCCCGGCATCGCTCAGCACACGCTCGAGGTTTCCCTTACACAATTCAGACATGGGACCGGGGTGTTTTGGGCCGGGGGGGGGGGGGGATGCTGTTGCACGTCGAGCACAGCGATCCCACTCGTGTGGCTGCAGAGTCTTGGGCTTTGTTGTTTGCTCCCACGTGTGTGTGGGGGAATCTGGTTTGATGGAGCCTGAAAAGCGATGAGCTGGGGGGTGAGCGGGTGCAGCCACTCATTTGCTATTTGTATTTAACTGTGTTTGAGCAGTGCCTGATCGTGTCCCAGACGCATCATGCTGGTCCATAATTTCACAGCTTGTGCCCTTGCTAATAAAGGAGTCATTAGGCTGAGGTGTGTGTGTGGGGGGGCGATGGCAGCCCCACGAGGGGGCTGCTGGCTGGTTGGTACGGGGCAGGCAAGGCTGGACAGGCCGAAATCCTGGGGATTCCAGGGGGAGGAGTGGGTGGGAGAGGACAGTCTGTGGGGTGATGGGGTATGTGAGACCCTGATTCCCCCTCTCCCCCAAAACAGGCAAGTGAGGCTGGGGTTTAGGGTCCACAGGGTGCCTTGGAGGGCACACGGTGCCTATGGAGGTGCCTGGGTGCTCCTGGCAGGGATGACTGCACTTTTGGGGGAGCAGAGCCAGGCAGTGGGACAGCAGGTATGGCCCTGGGGGACACACCGAGGTGGCAGCACAGAGGTAAGGTGGCCTGCCCACCCTGACCATTCCCCACTCTGATGCTGCATCACTGGTGACCCAAACGAGCCATGCCCTTAGCTGTCACCCATCATAGGAACACGTGTGTGGCCCCCGGCACTCAGCACATCTCCCGGCACGACATCCCCAGCCTCCATTGTTCCTCCACTCGCCACATCGCTGGGGTGAGACTGTCCCAACCCATTGCTGCTGCACTGAGCTGAGCCCGTCGGCAGCAAATGCTTCACCGGGGTTTCTGGCTCGCGCCGGGGTCCCTGCCGTGCCGGGCTGCACACTCAGCTCCTCACGGGGATGGAGAGCCGGGCGAATAATTCATCCTGAATAATTCATCTCACTAATTTATTAGCTGGATGAACGTCACTGAATTCCTTTCTCGGACTGCCCACCAACAGATCCCAACCTTCCTAAACCGGAGAGCATTCCTTCCCCCTCCGTTTCCGCTGATGAGCTCTGGCTCGCTCTGTTTATTTGCAAATAGCCCGTTTGCGTGCGTTATTTGGATCACTCTGATTGCGCCTGCCTTTGATTTGGGCACGTAGCTCGCTCTGGGGGTTGCTGACCCCCAACGGGGTGAGATGTGGCTCTGAGAACCAGGGCTTTGCTGTGAGCAGCTGCAGGTTGTTGTGGGTTTTTTGTTGTTGTTTTTTTTTTTTTTTTTAATTTAGAATTTGTTTTCTGCAACCGATCCCTGATTTTTCTCACCGCTGCCATTCCCGCAGTCGAGAGGATCCCGTGGGAAGCGAGGGGGGAGCAGGCGGTGAGGATGGGATGAACTGGGTGGTGCATGCTGGGCTGTTTGTCTCTCCCTGGCTGGTTTTGGTGGCCGTTGCTGCTGTCCTGTTCCCAGAGCTGTGGAATGGGGCAGGTGGTGGCATGACCAGAGCTGCTCTCCTCTGGAGCGAGTGCTCTGTAAACCCACTGCTCGGTCCAGCTCTGCTGTATTGGGGTGCAAACTGACCCTGGGTCCCCATGCTCGATGCCTTTTCCAGGACTTGGGTTCGGGTCCATCCTTTCTAGTGCCTGGGGAATTGATTTGACCCTTCCCAGAGCAAGACCAAGGCCAGCTGCAGCCCCATTCTGCTCAGCCCTGCTTGGGTGCAAAGTCTGGGCAGTGCGGGGGCTCTTGACCCATCCCCTAAGGTATTTTGGGCTGTATTGCAGGGCAGAGTCTCCATTGCAGGTCTAGGTGTGGTGTGCTGCAGACTGACAGGGCTCCAGCAGAAGCCATATCCCAGGAGGATGCTGCATCATAATCCTCAGGCTGGGGTCCATCCTTAAACTCATGCGCTGAAAACTCAGGTGTCTCTTAAGAAGAGCGGCCTCCGTCATCCTGCAGGAAGCACGAGCTGTCCTGTCCCCTCCAGAGGGATCCCTGGGCCAGGGAGTGTAGAAGTAGAAGCTGCTAGAGGAAGGGAAACCCCCCCACAAGCTGGGAGCAAAGCAGCCAAGCCCTGGTGTGGGAAACTCTCACCATGCATGCAGCCTCGTCCCAGGACCAGCTAATTAACTGTCAAGGTTTGGCCACATCCTCCTCCCAGTTTGTTCTCACTTATCCTTTATAGCCAATTAATTGGACAGAGGTGTTCGGAGCTGTGGGGGCCTGTGCTGGTGGAGGGATGGCATGGGGCAGTTGTTCAACAGCATCTTTCCTGAGCCAAACCTTCCCACTGCAAGGAAGGGTCCAGAGGGAGTGGAGATTGTTCCCTCTGCCAGGATGGTTGTGGGAGACACGTCTCTCCTGGCTTGGCGGTGACAGCCTGTCTCCCTCAAGCATTTCTCAGGCAGCTCTTGGCCTTGGCCATCACTCCTGTGCGAGGAGGGGGTGCAGGTTTTAGGGCAGGTGGTTTCTCCGGCTGGCCATGCAGCAGGTCCCAGTGCTGCCGTGCTGGGCTACGGCGGGTGAGTGGCAGTGGCTCTAATTGTGCCTGAATTCCTCTGAACCACAAGTGAAATCTGCAGAAATACGGAAAGTAAACAGCTCGGGGCCGAAATTCCCGGCACTTTGGGGAACCTTCCACTAGGAAAAGTTTCCAAGCTGGTAATGAAAAGTCTACTTCTCCCCTAGCCTGCCTGTGTGGGGACCCCCTGGACTGGGAGTGATGTGGCCACAGTGCTGTGGGGACCGGGGGACCGTGCTGGGAGCCCTGCGGAGCCAGGCTGGCTTGACGCCTTGGAGCAGCTGGAATAAAACCTCTTTTCGGGGGTTGTTTTTTTTTTTGGTTTTTTTTTTTTTTTGGTGGTGGTGTGTGTGTGGTTTTTTTTTTTTTTTTTTTTTTTTTAATTCCTCTGCTGCTCACGTCCGCCAAACAGTGAGGTTTTAATCTCTTTCTTGCAGACTGTAAGAACAATTGCCCAGGATGCTGGAGCGACCTTTGCTGCACTGATAGGGGATAGGAAAATGGCAGTGGGAGCCAGCACCCTGCTGCATCCTGCCCCGGGGGGCTCCGCTCACCCTCAGTGATGGGTGATGGAGGGGGGAAGAGGCTGTGGCAAAGGGCTGAGCAGCCCTTGCCCATCCCTCCCTGCAGGCTGGCAGGAGCTGCCACGCATGTGCTGTAGGTGCTGGGGAAGATGCTGACCCCTTTGCGTGTCCCTAGCATGGGTGTGCCTGTCTAAGGTGTGAGCATCTCTCGCGCTTACCCCATCATCCCTGCTCGCCGGTCTGGTGCCTGGCCCCTGGGTTTTTCCCCATGGCATGCTGACCCCAAGGAGCAATCTGGGGGCTGTGACAGTAGCACAGAGCCCCACAAACACTTGGAGCCCATCTGCCCCGTCTGCACCCAAGCTGCTGTGTGTTGGCTCCACCCCCAGAGTGCTGGATGGGTGCTGGCAGCCTGAAATGGTGGTAAACTTGGGTGAGGAAGACCAAGATGTGCACACTGGGATGTTTTCAGGATGCTCTCCATGGGAGAAGCCTGGCTTTCCTGGGAAATATCCACCCATTGGACCCACTCTCCCACCCACGCGTGGCCCATTCCCAGTGACCCCTTTCCCTCTGGCTGGGAATGGTCCCAGTGCCTCCCGAGCCCACAGCCCCACGGGGCAGCTCTGGTTCCCTTGGCCTCTCCCTGCGGGTCAGGCCTTTCTCTGGCTCCCCTCCAAGGTTTCAGACCAGCTCTTGGAAAAGTAAAGCCATAAAGTTTGCCCTAGCTGGAGCACGAACTCGCAGTGGCTGGCTTGGAAGGCGAGTGCCAGACCCGATGGATATTTATAATGCAGCAGCGAGGTTAAAAATAACAGAAATTTAAGCTCAGGAAGTTGTTTCGGAGGGTAAGAAACTTTTACTTTGGCGTTCAGAAGCCAGGGCTAGTGCTGGCCATCCTCCATCCCTGATGTCCCTGTGCTGTGTCCCTTGGGGCCCCACAGGTCCCTTCCTCCCGGTGTGCTGGGTCCCGTTTTGTGGTCGTGGGGATTGTCCCTGTTCCTGGAGGGAGTGGGGGCACCATGGGAAGCCCCAAAAACTGTGTGGTGCCGGGTGGGTGAGCAGAGGGAGGCAGAGCAGGGCTCTGCTCTGGGGTCTCAGCAGCTGCAGGCAGGGAGGAGCGTGCAGTCATGGCTCCTGTGCATCCCACCCAGTTGCTTTTATAGTCGCTGCAGCTGTTTGTTCCCCTGCCAGGGGTCACAGGGGTTCCCACCCCTGCTCCCGGCATCTCTGCCACCAGCGGGCACATCTGGAGCTGATGGCTGCGCTGCTCCCGGCACCCAGAGCCGCTTCAAAGCCTCCCAGGCACTTCTGCAGTGCACCCGGCTCCCCTCGTTCCATGGGGCAGGCGGGTTGTAGGGTGGGAGTAGGGAGGGAGTAGCTCTTGGGAGCTGGGCTGGGCTCTGCTGAGTGTGTTCCTGGCACAGCAGCTTTGTGCGTGGAGAGCCAAGGGGGCTGCTTTGCTATCCAGAAGCGCAAAGCTGTTCGGTGACACAGCATCCCCAGTGACCTCCCAGCCTGCTACAGCTGACACCAAACCTTCACAAACCCCCGCGCAGGCACGTTTCTCGGCGTCGATGTCTTATTTTGGTTTGGCTCAAACCTTTTCCCTGTTGACACAGCGGCGGCTTTGCTTGAGCTTGCCGGGCCTGAGCAGGGGTGACCTTTCCCGTGTTTGCTGTCTGGCCTCAGGATCCATCCGTGCCTCAGGCTGCGGCTCCGCAGCCCCAGTGAAGCCGGCAGGCGATGGCGAGCACCTGGCAGAAATACTTCCCCGCTCACAGCTGGCAGCCGGGGGGTCTGGTACCACCTCCCCCTTCTCATTTCTGCCCTCCTGGCTTTTGGCCCCTCTCCTCAGACCTGACTGCACCTTGTTTCCTTGGTGCAGAGCTGTGCTGGGGGCTGGGCTCTCCCTTTGTCTGCCCCTGGGCTCTGGGGCAGGAGGGGAGTGTGGCCGCAGCCCAGGCTCCCCGCAGGGGGTACCTTTCCTGGGGGAGAGCTGGAGGGAAAGGGCTGATCTATCCCATCTCCACATAGCTACTGGCAATATAACCCTCTTCTCCCAGGAAAAAAATCCCTTTCTTAGGAGGGATCTTCAAGGGTTAACCTCATGGTTGCATCCTGTGCCGGAGGGTGCCTGGCCCCAGCACTGGACCTGGGGGGGTGTGGGGTATCCGGTGCTGTCCCCCTGGGTAAAGCATCCTCCCACCTGCCTGGGGGCAGCCTGGGACCCACTGCTGGTTGTTCCACCCTGGTACACATTTTGGGGAGTGAAGCCGGTGGCTGCATGGCTGCTTTGGCAGCATTTCTAACTGAGCGCAGCGAGGCAGGGATGGAAACTGGAGATGAGCTGGAGGCTCCGTCTGTGGCAGCAGATCCGGCGGGATTTGTGTGGACTCGCCTGTCTGGTTCTGGGTAGCAAAAGTGATGCGTTAAACCCTGTGGGGGCTGTCCCAGAGCATCCCCAGCCCCTCTTTTCTGACTAAGCTCAAGTAGCATGCAAACCCAAACTTTGCCATTTATTATCTGTGATGAAGCAAACTCAGTAATGTTACTTTTTGGCAAAGTCTTTCTGAGAAGTCCTCGAGGGTGAAATGAAACAGGGTCACAGAAGGGTTTAATTCAGTACGTTGTCCTTCAAGGGAAGGAAAAGTCAGACAAGAAGTTTTAAACATTTTATAAAAATATCCACATGTGCTCAGTGCAAAACTCACCGTCTTTACCTAATTTAGAAAATTACTTTATATGGAGAAAGATTTAACACTGCTCTATGGAGGGGAAGAATAATGAATAAGTCTGTACCAAATCGCGCTGTCATCTGAAGATCTCCAAGTGCTTTCGAAAGGGTTGGAGAGAAATAATTGTTCTTCTCTTCCCTGGTTTTAGAAACTGAGGCATGGGATGAGAAAGCCAGAAAAGTGCAACTTTCCTGGCTAATTTTAGCCATTTGAAGTCCAGATCTAAGCACCTAAATAAATGACCTGATTTTAATAGACTGCTGGTCAAGTCTCCGGGGTAAAACCTGGAACAAGTCTGGTTCTGTAGATCTGCAAAGGTGGCCTGGGTCTGGGGAAGGAGCCTCCCTCCCTTAATTCGACACTGCTGCTGTGAGCCTTGCTAAGGTCTGGGAGCAGATGATGAAGCTAATGAGAGGGAATTTATCTGAATTTCTTTGAACTTAAGAAAAAAAAAAATCAAGAGTTTCTGTTTGGGGCAGCCTTGTGTTAGCCAGGTGAGTTCAGCGCCCTCGGAAGCGCTGGGAGATGGGGCTGGATCCCTCCGGGTCTGGAAAGCAAAAGCAGATCCAGACTTTCCAGCTGCGTTATCGCAGCCTGACCTCTGAAATTTATTTAGTAATAAATAGTGCAGATGGTGAAGGAAAAGATATCTGCATGCATCTCCTCAGATGGAGAGTTGGCTTTCGGCAGTGCATGGGCCATCTTCCTCCGCAGCAGGCGGCAAGGCTGAAGCGCTGCTCTCTGCTCCCCGTCCTGCTGCTGCCCCAGCCTGCTCCTGCTGCCCAAATTGTAACACAAAATCCCTTGAAAGGAAAATGCTATCTCGCTCGCCCAGCTGAGCAGTCTGCCAGGTCTCCAGGGTCGAGCTCGCTAGGAATAAGTGGTGAAACCCTTGCTGAAGTCAAGCTTTGAATTAGATGGGCTTAGCTGGGATCCTCAAGCTGAACGAGTTGGACATGGGGACAGACAGGGGCTGGGGGGTCACCCCAGGAGCTGCTTCCCAAATGCCTGCCCAGGCTGGGAAGCTGCTTCCCCAAACCCTGCAGCCAGCAGCGCAGGGGCAGCGGGGACACCTGGGGCGATGCTGTGACAGCCTGGCCCCAGGGAGGTGCCAGCAGACCTGTGGCAGGGTGGCGACGTGAGGACTGAGCAAAATACCTGTTTTCATCTTTAGCCTCCTTGAACAGGCCTGAACTCACCCATGCTCCTCTCTCTGGGCAAGAATAAATTATAATTTTAATTATGTGGATATGACACCAACCCCTCCTTTGTGATCAGGGTTTGTCTGTGAATTGAGATGAGCAAGAATTGCAATAAATGTTTCCTGGGACCAAGGGCTGGTCCTAGCTCCAGCACCTTCGTCTTCTCCTTTGCGTACCAGAGCTTGCAGAATTTCGGTTTTGTGCCTGGCTTGTCCTCCTACAAACCCCCCTCCCTCTGAAAAGGGATAGCTGGGCTGAGCATGTCCAGGGCTGGAAGATGCCCCCCAAGACTCCTCCATCCCAAATCCACGTTGCTTTGGGATGGAGCTCATGGGGTGAAGCACAAATCCAGCTCCTGTAATCGCTGCCGGTGCGGGCAACACACCTTGCCTTGCCTGACCGCCCAGTGCCAGCAGAGCCCTGGGGACCCGCGGTGCAGGCAGTGCGCTGGGTCACTATTTGCCCTCAGTGGGAGCAGGGTGCTGAGCACCCGGCAGTGCTGGCAGGGAAAGGCACCCCAGGCTTTTGCATTTTGCTTTCCACTTGCTGCCTGGTGGCCTCGTGCTTTTTTTTTTTTCGCTCCCTCCCCATTTGAGTCGGTCTGTGGCGCGATCCCTGTGCCACGGTACCATGGGCATTGCTGGGAAGCAGGGGCCATCCCTGCGGAGGTGTGCGGCTGGGCTGCCTGGCCGTCCCGGTGCTGGGTGGGGAGCAGTTCCCCTCGCAGGTGGCTGCTTTTGTGGGAGACCCACCTGCTTTTGCTGTCTTGTCACGTAGGGATGTTGCCTTCCCAGGGTGTCCACCATGCACCTTCTGGCCTGCTGGCACTCAGGGCAGGGGGAATCATGGCTGTGGCACAGATGGGATGGGAAAGGCCAGATCAGGGGAAAATGAATTAGGACATGCAGAAGTACCCTTGATCGGGACAGTAACCTCTAATCCGGCTCAGTTCTCCTTATTTACAGTTGCCGAGAGGGAAGGCAGGAGAAAAGCAGCCTGGCAAGATGCACAAAGCCGATCTCCTTCCCCCCAGCTGCTTTGCTCTCGCTAATGTATTTGCTGGCAGTGCTCGCTGTCCCCGGAGCATTTGAGCGCGGTCGGAGCAACTGTTCACAGCCAAAGGCAGGAGTGTTGGAGCAGGCACAGGGCTGGGAATGGCTGGGGGGGGCAACGGGAGCCCCCAGCCCCTCAGCACCAACTGCACATGGGGAAATGAAGTGCTGAGCTCTTCCCCGTCCCCTCCTTGGCTGGCAGAGCTGCCGGCGGGGGGAAACCTCGCAGCCGCTGCCCGCAGCGATGCCCCGGGTTCCGTGCTGTGGGCAGCACCCACAGGTGTTTCTGCCCATAGGACCGGGCTCAGGGAAGGGGCTCAGTGCCTGGGGTTCCCCTGGGCTGTCCTGCTTAGAAATATTCACAGAGAGGCCCCTGGGCTCTTTTTCTTTAGCTCAGCACTCAGAAGAGTGGGGCTATCTGAGAGCACTGTCCTGTACAGGGACCCAAGGAAGGAGAGGAACTCGATTTGGTTGCGCTTTGCAGTGTTGCAGAGGAGACCAAAATCACCCCCAAATCTCCTACGCCATAAACCGAAGCAGTTGACACCCCTGGTTGCAAGCAAGCGCTTCCCTCCTGAGCATCAAACACTCCCATAGCGTGCTGGACCTGCGCTGCCCGTGCTGCACTGGGGCAGCGGCACTCCCGCCGGCTGCTGCAGAACATTCTGGTATTTTTAATAAGGGTTGGTGCGGTCACTGCACTTGTTCTAGGCAAAAGCAATGAGAATTTTATGAGGTGTAAATGGATTGTGAGTGCCTGAAAGCATCCATGTCCCGCTCAGCTCTGTGCACGCGCGTGCTTCTGCACCTCCTCTCCTCAACCAAAGTATCTTGTCTCCTTGCAGGCTGAGAGAAAAGATAAATATTAGCACCGTGAGATGCTCTAATCTGAGTTTCTGTCTGTGTTGCTGCTATTGTGGTTAAAATCCCCTTCTTCTAGCTGCAAGATTTATTAGGGTCCAGTCTCCGGGGTTCGGAGGGAAACTGGAGCAGCTGTTAATAAGGGAGCAGTAATATCTAGAGCTCGTTTTAAAGCAATAATGGAATTAAGAAGAAGACAAACACAGATCAGTCCTGTGCCTGATGGCTTTATTTTCGGCTTCTTTCTTGCTTTTCACTTTATTAGTTAGAATTACAACATCCATTTTGCATTAGAGGGCAGATGATGAAATCACACGGGATCAGAGAGAGTTACCAGCGATGGGTTGAGATGGGGAAGTTGGAGCTTTCTCGACCATTTCAGAGAGCTTTTGCCGCGGATAACAGAAGTGAAAAGTGCAGGGGGAGCAGGGGACGGTGAGGCTGTGATGGAGAGGGAGACAGGACAGCGAAGGGCAAGAGCTGGAGCCTGCAGCCTCTTTAGCGAGGCTTGTAATATGTTATTAATGGAAAAGAAACTGCAATTTTTATTTTGTGGAAATTCTTTTGTTCCACATTAATTTTTAAAGCGCGCTTTGCTCCCATTACAGCCTCCTGCCGGAGCACGGTGCTGGCTGGGAGGAGCTGCCCTTTGAAAGGCTTTGGGGGGGGGGGCATGTTTGTGTCCGGGCTGGGGGAGCAGTGCAGGGCTCCAAGGTGCTTCCCCGGGGCTGGCATCCCAACCCCAGCGCTCCTGTTGCATATGCTGAGCATCACCCAGGCCCTGGAGTGGGGGACATGGAAGGTGCTGGGGCTGGGCTGCAGTGGGCTGTGTGCCTTCGTTAGGTGCTGGGGCTTGATGAGCGCTTGCCTACACATGGAGCACTTTCTTAATTAACTCCATGTGTGGAGACATGCGGATCCTGGAACAGGAACAAGGCACCCTTATTCCCCAATAAGCTTGTCCGCACATGGAGTAAATCAATAGCAGTTCATCAGGAGCAGCGCGCTGGCTGGAGATGCCGCCTAAGGATGAGTCACATCCAAAGACGGGGGAAAGAGGAAAAAAAAATATTTAAAAAATCTGAGATTTGAGGCCAGACCTGGGTCTTAGGAATGACCATCGTGTTTCTGGTGTGCCAAACCAAAAGGCTAGCTTTGTACCGTGTCCTCTCTCCTGCCTGGTAAGCCTTGCAAGTGGTTGGAGCTGAATTTTGCACTTTGAACCCATGCTGGTTGCATGCTGTGATGGGGGGTGGCTGAATATCGGGAGACTCTGTGACTTTTAAACTGGTTGTGGCTTGGTCCCCACTGGAAGCTCTGCAGCAAGCGGTGCTTGCCATGGGTTCCCAGTGAGGACTGATCGAATGGGCCGGGACCGACCAACTCCGAGGGCATTTGTGTTGCCAAAGGTTGTCCTTGTTTCTTTTCCAAAGTGAGCAAGGCTTGAGTGATGTGCAGGAGATGGGGAACTTGGGGGTTTTGGTGCATTTTTCATGAAGCTTTTGGGGAGATAAGAAGTGTTAAAAATCATTTGGTTTAAGGCTCTTGAAGTGGCCAAATGCTCTGGCTGGGGCTTTTCCAGAGCAGCCTGGGGCTGTGCCAGGACACAGCCGTGTGTGCAGCCAGATCCGGCCGCAGGAGCAGGGCTCACCTTGCTGCCAGGTCCAGATTTGGTCTAATAAAAGTTTTGGAGAGGAAAGGATGGAGAACTGCTTGTTGGGGTCTGAGCACCAGAGCATCTCCTGCCTCTGTCCCAGTCCCACAGTCACTGATGGTCACCAGCACCAAAAGTGCTCAGTCCTTTGGCAGGGCTTGCAGCAGGACACAGACCCTCAAAGTGACAATTTTTACCCAAATGGGTTCAAACCAAGCTCGTTCCCAGCTGTCTCAGCAAAGCTGAGATTTGGAAGGGATGGGACAATGGAGCTGCTGCAGCTGCTGGAGTCCCTCTCCCCTGTTTCTCTCCGACACTGAGCAGCTCCCAGGGCAGCAGGGGCCCAGTGCCCTCCGGGGCTTATTCTGCAGGAATAAATGAATGGAATAAATCTATTTTAAATGCCAGGTTATGACACCAGTGACTGGTACTGGAAGGCAGCAGTGGCTTGGTCCTCACTCTCCCTTTGTTGAGGTTTGGCTCTGATGGCATCGGGCTGTCAGTGCTGCCAGCACAGGGGAAGCTGCACAGGTCGGTCAGGCCCTTGCTGCTGTGCCTGAGCATCACGGATGACGTGCCATCCCTCTCTGAGCTTTCTGGCTTTTGTCAGCTGCTAATGAAGCCTGACACTAATTGAATGGGGTGTTTTGTGTTTAATAGGCTCCCACTTGAGTCCTGCCAGGTGGAGGGCACTGGTCAGATCCCTGCTGGTGGTACTGTGGGGTGGTTCCACCCATGGGTCTTCTGCACCCCCCAGCCCCGTGGGTGCTAACCGTGTGCTTGCAGACCTCTGCACCCTGGTGAGTTTGTCTACCAGATCCTCAGGAAGAAAAACTCCCTCGCTGGGTTAGCTGCGCTTTGGGATCCCTGGAGGGATCTGCAAATGCTGGGAGCAGGGTGAGAATCCTCAGCCAATGTCTGCTGGGTGCAGCAGTGCTGTGCCCTCTCCTGTCCCCTTCCCTGCCACCGCACACCCCCCCCCCCCCCCCAGCTCTGCTCTCCCTTCCTTCTCTGCAAGTAGATGTCAACATGCTGTCACTGAAGCTGAAAGCACCAAACTGGTGTGATGTGCGATGCTCCAAATGCCCAGAAAGCTCAGGAGCGCTGCCTGTGCTCTGCCTGTTGGGAAGGTGGGCAGCTCGCCTTGCTGCCAGGCATGCCTCCCTCTCCTCCTTGGTTTTCCTCTCCTGGAGGGGAGGCTGACCTGGCCTGTTTCCCCCGTGAATGTTGGGATTGTGAAGAGCACAGACCTGGGCTACCTCCAGCAGCAACCATCCCTGTGCCGTCCCTGTGAGCAGATTCCACAGGATGCATTTAACTCTTATGAAAAAGCTATTTTTGGGGTTTTTTTGTGTGGTCTTTCCTAGGACTTATTTCTAATTTCCATCATGCAAGCCCCACTGTGGAGCCCCTGCCTGCTTCTTGGGGTTGTACATCTTCCCTCCATGTCTACCTGTGTTTTTTTGGGTGGTAGCAGCAGGCAGTGGGATGTAGCATGTGCAGGACATCACATCTGAGCTCAGCCCAAGATTCGGGCTGGTGTGTGTGAAGTGGGTCCTGCTTATAAGCTGGTCTTGCCCTGTTTTGAGCTGGGCTGCAGCTGGGTGGACATGCGAGGCTGGGAGGCATTTTGGGGTGGCCTCTCCTACTGTGTCAATGCAAGCGCCACAGCAGCGTGTGCTGAGCACTGTCCCGACCCTGTCTTCCTGCCTCTTCTTCCCTCCGCTGCCTCCCTCCTCTTCCTCCTCTGCCAGCAAAATGCTAATTCATGAGTTCCTAGCCATGGGTTTGCACGCAGGGAGCAATTAGCCCAAGCGCATGGGCAGGCACCAGGGAGCAAGCCTTGCCGGAGCCCCCCGCCTGCTCCAGCTCCCTCTCCCCACAATGGCTCATCCCTGGAGAGAGCAGCTTGCTGCGCCCAGTTGTTCCACAGAAACCCTGCGCCCGTGGCAGCTTTTAGTCGCCGCGGGATTTGGACGTGGTGTCAAGATGTTTCAGTTCAGGCGGACGAACGTTACTTGTAGGCACCTCGCGAGCTGAGTCAGGCACACCAGCACGGGTGCAGCTCGTGTCGAGCATCTCCCGGCGCAGTCGTGAGCTGGCTGCTCTCTCCCTGCGTGCCATGGGCAGGAGCAACATCTTCCATGCAGGGGAAGAGGCAGTGGGTTGGGGGTGACAGTGGCCTTGACCTCCACTTCCCCACCTGCAAAATGACTTTCTTAACACTCATCCCTCTTGTGAAAGCTCTGTGTTACTTACACAGAAAAAAACTTTTTTTTTTTTCAATCATAGACCTCAAAATCTGAAGCATGTAAGATGGTGCCTGTCTAATTAAGTACTTAACCTGCACCAAAATATTGTGCTTTACATTGGTGGGTTTTTTTTAGAAAGGAAATGTTGGCTCTGTTTCTGAGTGAAACACTGAATCAGGCCAGTTGGAAAATCATTATTATATTCAGATTTTGTAAACATGATTTCTTTAATATTTTTTCCCCTCAACTTGAAGCCAGGTAAGTAAACATACACAAAAATTTATGGGTAGTTTGAGTCACCCCAAAGCTGTATGTCTTTAACAAAGCTTTGCATGGAAAGTTACACCCAGCGTTGGGGAATGCAAACCATCAAGTGGAAGGGGCCTGGTTCTGTGGTGGTAGGGCACAGCTCCTGCTGGCACCCGGGGAAGGGCTTGCCCAGAAGAGGCTGTCGTCTTGGTGGTCATCCTTTTTATCACAGCAACTCGGGCATTGCCCTGAGAAGCTCCTGGGAAACCTCTGGCTGGTGTCCCCAGGTCAGGGCAGGAGACTGGTGCCAGTGGAGGGGAAGGGAGGAGGTGTGGGGGCATAGGGTCTGTGCCCCCCCAACTGCTTTAACTGGTGTTAAGCTGCTTGCAGCCTTCAGAAGCAGCGGTACTGGCCCTTCTGCCCTGTCTTAGTCTGTAGGGTTAAAGTGATGCTGGGTTTGTCCTTGGATTTGTCCTCTGAGCTTTTTGTGAGGCTTGGCCAGGTTTCCTCAGGGGCTTTGAGCTCGTACCCTTCTGCAATTCAAATCCGGGGCTGGGGACAAGAAGGGCCCAGCTGCAGCAGATGTGGCTGGGAACTGGGTGCTTTCGGCTCATCCTGGAGCTGGTGCAGCCAGGAATCACGCTGTGTCTGCCCCTTCTCTCCCCTTTTCCTCTGCTGAGCCCCAAGCTGCCCATTTGTAGAGTGCAAACGGACAAAACACTGAGTCTGAGCTTCTCTAAAGCCTTGGAATGTGTTTGCCTCGGCACAGTGGACATGCTCCCCTGCTTGGTGGGAGAGGGCAGACTGGGGCTGGTTTGAGGTGTCCCCATGCCTGTGCGCTTTCTTGGAGACCTTGGTAATGACTTTGTGGGTCTGGCAGCTGCGGGGTCTGCTGGGCGAGGACTGTGCCGTGCCGCAGGGTGGGATGCTGCGCCGCTGCGGGAGGGTTCACTCCGGCACATCCCTCCTGCCCCACTTTCCCTGTCTCTCAACTCCCGCCCGTGAGCATCCCTCGCCCGGGTGTCTGCAGATGGACGGGAATGGGCTGTGGGAGAGGCGCGGGGGTAGAAACCGGTCGTGCATCTCGGATGGAGATGGAGCTGATTTGTTTAGCTCGCTCGCATCCCAGCTCCTCACTAGCAGCTCTTCCCTCCGAGGTTTCCCCTGGCCCTCTGTCAGCAGAGGGAATTCCCTCTCCTCTGCCCAAGCTCCAGCTGCAGCTGGGATCGCTGCGGCAAACGCCAGGATGGGCTGTAATTGCCGCCTGTCCGGGGGCTCGCTGGGTTTTGTGGTCCTCGCTTGGTTACCATGTCTCAGTGCCATCCTGCCACCTGCTTGTTCGGACAATTAGGAAAGCACTGAATTAATCAGTGGCTGCTGTTGACCCTGCAGAGCTGTCCCATCTCTCGTGCTCCCCACTGCAGCTGCTGACAGCCCCTGCCCCAGATGAATCTTTCATGCACTCACCTTGTGTATAATTAGTAGGCTGGGATTGGGTTCGAGCTTGTGCTGGGGGCTCGGGGGGATGAGGGGGCTGCATCCCCAAGTGGGATGGGGCTGGGGGGGAGGGAGTGATCCCCAGGAGAGAGGGGCGCGGAGGGAAGCAGGGAGCCCAGATCACCTGTGCCGGGCAGGGTGCTGATGTTTGCAGTGAATATTTTGACTCGGCAGGGATGGGAGCAGGATATTCCTGGCCAAGGGGGATTAACTCAGCAGTGGTGGGAGCAGAGAGCCCGTTGAGGCTTCCTGGAGCATGTCAGGGATCGTAAGGCAAAGTGGAGGAGCTGCCAAGACAATTAGCACAGGCTTGTTCTCACCAGCCCGTCCCTGGGTTGCAGCAGGCTATAATCAGCCTGCCGCTTCCCCAGCTTTATTAATACATTGATTTTTTGGGGGTTTTGGCTCCGCGCGGTACGGTGCCTGCCAGCCAAGCCTCTGCAGAGAGAGAGGGGGTTCGAGGTGGTGTGTCTCTGGGCATGGCAATGTCTCATTTTGGAAGCTGTTTGGGCTTCTTCCTTGGGGACCGATGGAGGAGGAGGAGGAGAGACATCCCCTCCATCTGTGCGCTGCCCTAGGAAGGGATTTAAATCACAGGCTCGTGAAAAAGAGGAAATGTGCCTGTTTTGCTCAGGCTTTGAAGCCTGCAGGAGCCTCCCGGAGATGCACCCTTTCCCCGTTCAGGGAGGTATGGCTCGGAGATCTCCTGCCCTGGCCATGGGGGCAAGTGCTGTCTGCCAGCGCTGGAGCGGGCTCGCTGCTCTGTGGCCTCCGTCCTGGGTGGCTTCTGGGGCTTGGGTGGCTGTGAGGACCCGGCTGCCCTCCTGCAGCTCCCAGGTGAGCGCAGGGAGGAGGTTTCTGTGCCCGGCGTGGGTAGCCTGGTCCCTCACCTGCCCTCGGCTTCAGCAGTAAAGTATGAGAGATGCCCTCCAAGGAAACAGTTGAATATAAAAATACAAATAAATAAACATAGATGCAAAATTTTCATTTATATATGTATATATATAAGTTTAGGGCAAGTTTTATCCTGGTCCACCTTCCCATGTATCTGGGATCTCCTCCTCTCTGCCCTGCCCTGTCATTCTTTCCCAGTTTGGTGTGAACCTGCCTGAGCAGCGCAGCATCCCTGGCACAGCAGCACCGCTGCCACATGTGTGGCCATGCAGAGCCATCTCTTCCATTCCTTCATTTCACCAACTGTTACATAAATCCGCTTTTATACTGAACTTGTGGACGTCACTGAAGCTCTGTCCATACCCGTAACATCACTGTTTCCATGGGAACCAGCGTACTTCCAAGGGGGAAAAAGTAGAAGGAGACTAAAAAAAGGACAAAGAAGGAACAAAATAAGACAAATACATGACATATCCCAACAATGTGTCGGTGTAGGGTGTTACAAAGATTTAACTGCAACTTGTTTAGGAAGCCTTGCATAACGGTTTTGGTCTTGAGTAATGCAGGAAGCTGAGACAGGGATGGTAGAAACTTAATAGTATCCCAAATACCTTGAGTGCCTTAGTGAGAGAGAGGAGTCTCTGGCAGCTCTGCACGAGGTGCCGCTCTGTGTGAGCATGAAGGGAAGATGTATCTGCCCATGCTGCAGCATTTACCTGGGTTTCTGTGGGTTTTCCTCCATCCTGGACTACGGCTGGGGCTGAGCATCATGAGGGGGTTGCACCACTGGGTGATGTGGAGCCATCCTGGTGAGCAGCCAGCACCGCCACTCTTTTGCTCCGCTGAGCTTTATGGTCAGGTCCTATTAAGGGACAGTTTACAGTGAATGAGTTTAAATATATATATATTTGGGGGCTAAGTGTCTATCCACTATGCGCTTCATAAGGTGTGATGGGAGAAAATGTCTTAAATACATTATTGAGCACCAGCAATGGCTTTGGTATATTCAGTGCATTTTAACTGGTAACCTCGGGTCCCTCCTGCAGAGGAGGAGTCCATTAGGAAGGATTTTAGTGCTCACAACAACATTTTTGTTAATGCCACGTGTGAGCTGCTGGGAGGGAGCAGGTCCTGCCATGGGAGGCGATGGCTGGTGCGGAGGCTGAGCTGGAAGCTGCGAGTGATGGGTCCAGGAGGAGGATGGGACAGGCACGTGTGTGCCAGGGCACGCTCCCACCTCTGCAGCCCACCTCGATGGGGCGACTGGGAGGAGAGCCTGTCCCTGAGCTGCCCAAATGGCAGCAGAAGGTGCTAAACCAGTAGGAGAGGGAAGTTGGGGGGGGTCCCTCTGTTCTAGCATCAGCTGGTGAAGTAGCTGGCGAGCTCCAGCCCTGTGGGGCTTTCATCCCGACCCATCCTACTCGCCCAGGGGCTGGGGGCCACACACTGGCCCTGCCCTTCGCACAGGTCCATTTTTGGGCTGGTTTTTTTGGTCTCTGCTCTATGATGTCAAGACAGGCATGAGGAAGAAGGAAGGACTGGGATGAGAAGCCAAACTAAAATCAGCCTAAAGTGTTCTTGCTTGGGGTTTTTTTTGTGTGTGTGTTTTGTTTTATTAAAGCACCCATCCTCACAGATGCTGGTCCCAAGGCCAGGCTGCCAGCAGCTGAGCCCTCCCAGCTCAGGAGTTAATTGCAAGTGATATGCGGGGCTTTTCTTAAAAGCTCCAGCTCCTGAAGTTTGGAGATTATGCAAGACACTCACTCAGCTTGCAGGATTTTTTTTTTTAGCTTCTTTTTTTTCCTCTCTTTAAGTAATAAGTTTTTAAACCCTTTTGGTTGTGGAAAAAAACCCGTAAAGTACAAATCTAAAAGGTTATGGGGAAACAATTCCAAAACAGTAAGACAAATAAGAACCTCATCAGGATTTTTTTTTTTCACAAAACATTTTTTTTCATGAAGCTTCATCTCCTCTAAATACAGCATCGTTCTTTGCTTCATCACCTGTGCGGCTGAGCAGGGTTCCTCCGCACTGCTGAGCAAATCCTCCATCCCCCTTAAGAGGTGGCTGTGTTGTGAGGCAGAGGAGAGCATCTATTGCCTGCAGCCAACAGTGCGGTTTTTACATCTTTGGGAGAAAAACGATGATTAAAGTGATTACTCCCCAAAATCCCCATTTTCCTCTACTTTGGGGCTTTACAGTCGCCGTTGTGTGGTACGGGTCCTTTGGGGACTGTTGTGCGGCCGTGGCCCCGTGATCCCATGGGGATGGGAGCAGAGTGTGGTGTTTCACGGCAGAGGGAAGCAGCTGCTGGTGCATCCCCCTGAACATCTGTGAGAGAGAATGAATTAGAGGTGAAACTTCCAAAAAACACTGGCATGAATAATTGCCCTGTTTTGGTTTCCCAGGTTTAATTGTGAAGCTGCATGAATTAAAATTACCTCCTGGGTCTGTCTGCACTGTGAGAAGCAGTTGCAAAGAGCTGCAGAGCAGTGACGAGGCAGGGATGCTCCCTGCCTGGCTTTTTCCCGGCTCAGAGTCTGCAGCCAGGGATATACCAGGCTCAGTGGGGTCACACTGGCTCCCAGCAGCGTGTCCTCGGGCTGCCAGGTGTGGTGACCTGGGACGGGGCAGGCACTGGGCATGCCATGGAAATGCTCTCGGAGCAGTGTTTGGATTTTTAAACCCCTTTTCTGCAGCCCCACTGGAGGAACGTCTCTTGGTTTTGCTTTCCAGGAATGCCCTGGCGATTGGACTCGCCTGGCATGAATCCCTGCGGACGGCAGGGCAGGAGGCACACGCTCCATCACACGTGAGCGTGCCGGGGGCTGCCGTGCCCGCAGTGGGTTATCCACCCTGCCAGGAAAAAGCAGTTTTGCTGCCGGTGCGGTGCTGCGGGAAGGGCTGTAAACCTGCGGCGTCTCCCCTGCTTCATCCCGCTCTTGTGTTCTCCAGAGGGAGGGGAGGTACCACACCTGGAAAATCACCTGGGAGGGCAAACCCGTGGGGTAGAGACTGTGTCAGGATCACACTGGGGGCAGATCTCTGCCAGCACTTGGCTGCAAGCTGGGGAAGTGGATTCACTGGGTAAAGATGCTCTGAGAGCACCTCTGGCATGCGGCATCCAAGGGGATGCAACTGTTTCCTGCAAATGCTAAAAGCAGAACATGGGTGCTGGCTTTGCTTTCAAAGGAATGTGGTAGGAAAAAGTCCAGTTGAGTGTCTAGGATTGTGGTGGGAATCCTATAACCTTTCAACTGGGCATGACATGAAGAACCTTTTCCTGTTGGCCTGGTGCAGTCAGAGGTAAAGCCGGGAAGGGGTTATTATTTCCATCCATGAGGCAGATTAATTCTGAAGACTTTTAACTTCACTTGCAAACAGCCTGAATTAATGTTTTAGGATTTTAGTCCCTGCCTCCTCCCACCCCCTCAAAGGCCAGACCCTGGAAGTCCCATTATGCTCCTGTCAAAGGGGCTATTTCTGGAATTGATGATATGAATGAAGCCTAAAACTCTGCTCTCATTAACGTCTGCAGCTTATCCCAGTGTCACTCCTAAGCTGGTGGGACTCAGTGACACTGCAGGGGAAGGCTGTCATTTCAACCCAATTTTCACATCACATTTGCACAAAAATTTCCAGGCCTCGCCAGCGCTTTCGGCACATTTGTCAAATACCAGCCGCTGTCCCGGCGAGCAAAAGCTTTGCCCGGTGCGAAAGAACTGGCTGCGGGTGGTGATGGGGGACCCGATCGTGGCCGTGGCCATGGCCTGTGGGTCCGAATGACCTCTCCTTGCCCTAGAAAACAGGCAGGAGAGCAGAGCTGAGGTGTCACCGGGCTGGATCCAGGCAGCTTGATGCATTTCTGTGGCTGGGTTTTGTTGCAGGATACAAGCTTGCAGCCCCCAGTGCTGCAGGGCTGCACCCTGGTCCCCACATTGCTTGCAGAGCCCTACTCCCCATCATGCTGGCTGTGCTTTCAGGGGGTCCTGCCCCATCTCCCAGCGATGGCAGGATGGCAGCATGATGCCTTGGAGCTGCTGCTTTGCTGGAGCACCGCTGCTGCTTAGGGAGAGCTGGAGGGGGTCAGGGAAGGAGCAGAGGAGAGGGGGGGATGCAGGGAAGGAGAGGGGGAACAGCAGAAGCCGCGTGGGAGTAGCAGAGCACCAAGGGAAGAAATAAATTGTAATCCCATGGAAGAGTGCGTGTCCCTCTTCCACACCTGGCTTGGCTGTCAGCGTGGGTGCCCAAACTCCCAGGGACTGGTCCACCATCTCTGGGGACAGGCGATGCTGCGGCACAGTGGTGCCCAGCCTCCCCAGTTCCAAGCTGCAGAGCGCACTAGGAGCGGGGTGTGTGCTCTGGCTCAGCAGAGAGAGCCCGGGCTGCTGATGGACTGAGCATCACACCTGCCACCCTCTTGGTTGCTGCTGCCTTCGAGAAGCATCTTCCCATTTAATTCACTTGCTGGTGTATTTGATCCAAACTTCTGCAACCAAATCATAGCAAGCATAATGCAATATCTTTCTCTTTTAATTATATTAAGCGGGGTAGTGCTGGCTAATTGAATCTGGGGCTCTTGCCTCTTAATTAGGAAAGGTCAGGCTCTGCTGGGCACAGGCAGGTAACACGGGGATCACTCGTGGGAAGGGGCTGAGGGCTCTCGCTCTATGCAAAGGCTCCTGTTCATAACAAGTGAGTGGCTTCTGGATATCGTCCTTTATTTTTTGTGCTCTTCATCCTACGAATTTTAAGGGTCAGGTTACAACAAAAGCGTTGCTGGCTATTTCTGTGTGTCAGAAAGAGATTTTTTTTTAATTGAAAAGAATCTGTGAGCATTTGGCTGGCTGTCTTGAGCAAGATGATGGTAAAAATGTGGATTTTTAAGAATGAGCTGGGGCAAGCAGGTGACCCTGAAAAGTGGGGACTCTGACACCTGTGGGTGGAACAGATGGGGTGATTACCTGCTGTGTGAGGACGAGCCCCATTGATAATTTCTTTTAAACATCAGCCCTATGCATCCCACCTGCTTGGCACGAGGAGAGGGCAGGACCCCCAGGACCGGCTCTGCTGGCAGCAAATATTTATCTCGTGCAATGTGGAGTGGGGAGGTGGCACTGCCACTGCCTCTAGCCCTGAGCGTTTGGCTCCTCGCCCTTGCTTCAGCTGCTGGCTGAGGACCAGCACTGTTGTCTCTGGTGCTTCCCAAAGCCCCTTTGCCCCTTCACTGCCCACGCAGCAGTAGCGAGCGGCATTCAATAAAGCACCTTCTGCTTTTGCTAATTGAAGAGTTTCCCTTTGTCAGCCTCTCAGCTCAAAGGAGGGTTGGTACAAAGCCATAGCCATCAGCACTTTGTGTGCCTCTGAAAATCCCATTAGCAGAAGAAAGAGCTTGAAGTTTCATTCAGCTGGAAAAAAAAAGTAGGCAAAAAAATAAAATGCCACCCCCCAACCTTCTGATCTATCAGCTGCACATTAACATATGGCCCTCAGCACTGTGGGGGTCCCTGTCCTGGGAATATTTAATCAGGGTGATGTGTTATATTGGACTGAAATGTATTTGCTGGAGGGAGTGATATGCTGATAAGTGGGTCTGCTGTTAAAGCTGGGGAAAAGAAACTGCCATCAGCAAATAAAATCCCCTCCAGCTCTCCAGGTTCCCCTCTTTGCCAGGCTGTTCTCCTGCCTGCAAGATGTTTGCTCCTGCAAGGGGAGTTGGGGTGTGGGGATGGCAGGGACCAGACCTGGGCCAGGGGCATGGACAGAGCTGAGGGGGATGGGGTGGGGGGTGTTCGGCATCACCTCGCTGGGGAGGGCAGCGGGGGGGCCGTGCCTGTGCCAGCACCTGTGCCAGGCTGGGGGGTACTGGGGCTTTTTGCAGCAGGGGGTTTGGGCAAGCTGGGGCTGCTGCCCGCCTGCAGTGGGGGGACTCACCGGTGGATGCGGATCTGGCACTGGTCCCCACATCTCCCTCCCGCTGCACCTCGCACCCCATGTGCAGCACGTGGCGTCTCAGGGGGCTGCGCTCACCTGGCTGCCCTCTGCTTGCAATTAGTCACTGATGCCAGTGTCCGCACGCTAATGAGCATGGAGGGGCACTCACGGCTTTGCTGTCTGTGGCATGCTGGAGGAGGATGGGGAGGGGGCCCTTGGTGCCATCCTGTGCTGTTCCTCCCCTTTCAGCCACCCCTCAGCCACATGCGCTGGACACGGGGTTGTGGTGAGCTTGGATCTTGCTCAGCTGCCCTGGGTGGGCGTTAGGGCTGCTTGGGGTCTTGGAGAGGGAGGAGCAGAGATCAGGGTGGTTCCAAGCAGATGAACATCATTGTTGCATGCCCGTCTCAGCTTGCTCAGGAGCTTGCGGTCTCCAGCCAGCACCAAGCAGCTGCCCGCTGTGGCAACAGCATCACCCAGGTCCCTTGCCCGGCTGAGACGGAGCCCAGGGAGGAGAGCCAGGCCCAGTGCAGGGTTTTCTCCACCACCACAAAAGTATCTGCATAAGGCTTTGCCTATCTGGGGAAGCATCCATCTGTCTCTGCAGTTTTTGACCCAACCAAGCAGGCTATTCCCGAGCCTCCTTGCTTCACTGCTGGGTATCTCACACAGCCCTCGCAAGCACACGCTTCTTCTGTTACTCATTTGGGATCTTACAGGTTTTTTTTTTTTTTGTAATTCTTTATGTTCTCAAGGGCTTTGCAGTTCCTTGCTGGCAGAGCTGTGGGCATGGCTGACTCTGCAGAGGGATGCTTCCCAGCCCCCCAAGGCAGGGAATGCTGGCAGATCCCCCGCAGTGGCTGCCCCCTCCTCCAGCTGCCCTCCACGCCTGCCCCCACAGGACTATATTTGGGATAAATATTCTAGTCCACAGCCCCAACCTGACAGTTGGAATGTCTATCCCGATACCTTGTAAACATTTCTTCCGATTAAAAGATCCAGATTGCTGACGACCAAACCGTGACTCAGCCCCATGTGATTTCCCAGGAATTCACCCAGGATGGGTGGCAGGAGCTGCCAGCTCCAGCCCCGCGTGCCCGGCGGGGAGGCACCTGCTGATTCATCCTCACCTTCTTCTTCCCCAGCCAGATAACGCTACAGCACGGGCTCCCAAACACCACCCGCTACCGCGTTGCAGCGAAAGCTCTTGTCTGGCAAGGGCCACGCTTATTTTCCTAGAGCCTGGAAGCTGCTGCCTGCGCCCAGGCAGGAGCGTGGCCCCGGCTGCCTGCTGGTTGTGGCAGTCGATGGGGTGTTTTCTGTGCTAGGCTGGAGGATAACCCCGGTGCCACATTGCACTGGCTTCTCTGTTTCACATCTCTGTGCCCCAGGCAGTCAGGAGCTGGCTAGAAATGCCTCCTAGAAGGATGCAGGAATTGGGTACCAGGTTTGAACCATCCCTACGAGGATTTGCTGCAGTAGCACGCTTTATTCTGCCCCAAAAGTAACAACATCCTATCTGTCCCGGCAACTCAGGTCTTTAAAATCACTCCAAGAGGCAGCAGTCAGGGTAGGGTATGGGCTCTGCTGGCCTTCACACTCTTAAAGGTTTTTAGGCAGTTGGTTAATGGCTTTGACAGTCTTAATTTGGACTGGGAATGAAAAATTCAAGCAATGACTTAAGGGAAACGCCCCTGGGATAAGCTGTGACATGGTTAATAGAAAATTGTAATGTTGTTAAAGTGCTTTTCCGTAAAATGCCAGGAGAGGAAATTAACGGTGTGATTCCGCCCCCCCCCATCCTAAAACCTGATATCGTTCTCTTAATCTAATTTTTTAATCCATCACACCAGCACTCAGCACTCTTGCCATGCAACTTCCATTTTATAGCGGTTTTCCCATTAGCTATAGCCACTGATGTCAGCGTGGGGAGAACACGCTGTCGGTGTGCCGTGCAGGTATCTAAACAGCGGGCAGGCTTTCCGTGCAAAACCAGATAAAGCCTAACCTAGAGAAGCTGGCGTGCGCGCGTCTTTCCTCGAAGACCCGCACAACCTCTCTGATTCAGTGGTGGCTGCTCGCGGATGCTTGCCGGGGTCCATTGCTTCCTTGACAGGGTGCTGTGCAGGTGGTTCGAGAGGGTGAGCATGCTGGTCATCCTGCTCAACTGCGTGACGCTGGGCATGTTCCACCCCTGTGAGGACATCGCCTGTGACTCGCCGCGCTGCAGGATCCTCCAGGTATGGCCTGGCCACTGCTTTTAGCCTTATGGTGGCCCCGGGATGAGGTGGGGTGGGAAGGACCAAGCTGTGGCACAGCTGGCTCCAGCTGTGGCAGGGGTGGCTTCATGCCCAGGGATGGCTAGGTCCTGCTGTCCCACCGGCACGTAACGGGTGCTGGGTTTGGTGCTCGGATGTGAACACACAGTGTCATCAGGCAAAGCTGCTGCCAGGCTGTGCCACCCCAGCATAGCCAAGGCTGGCTTTGGGCGCTCAGGGAGAGCTAGCCATCTAGTCTATAGCGAAGGCAGAGCCCAGAATGTCCTGGTCCCTTTATCCTAGCACAGTGGGTGCTCCTGGCCAGTCTGGGTTGGGGGAAGACACAACACTGCTTCTGCCCAGGTGTTATAACTGGCACAAGAGGAGACCTTGCTGGACCCCGGTCTCTAATTCCCTCCGCCGGTGTGAGCGTGCAGAGATGCAGGAGCATCCCTCCTCCCTTCCTTTCTTTTGCAGAGCTTTGACGATTTCATCTTTGCCTTCTTTGCTGTGGAAATGATCATCAAGATGATTGCACTGGGGATTTTTGGGAAGAAATGCTATCTGGGAGACACGTGGAACCGCCTGGACTTCTTCATCGTCATCGCAGGGTAAGCCTGGCATGGCGGGTCCCCCTCTTCCCGTGTCTGTCTGTTGTTATTTGTGGCACCACCTGGCAAGCAGTGGATTCAGGGGAGCAGCTGGGGGCTTGCTGGGCATCGCTGCGGTCGGCATTATCCATCGTGGCTCCGCAGTGGCGATCACCACCCGGACTGCAGCAGTCCTTCCAGTCCTCCCTAAAGCTTGTGGGAAAGCTGACAGTCAACTCATGGAGAGAGCAGGGCAGGGCGACAAAAGCTGTTTGCAGTGGATTTTGGCCAGCCTGTGCTCTGGGGGAACCTCACTGAGCACTGGGCTCGGCTCTTCTCCCTCCAGCCCTGCTGGCGGTTTCGGTTTCCATCGGGCAAGGTGGCGGTGGAGCGGGCGGCTGAGAGCATGGAGTGGCGTGCCAGGCACGATAGTTCACTGAAATGTGCATGATTGCCCTCATTATTTTACTTTTTTTTTTCTTTTGAGGGAAAGCGACCAAGTTCGCTTTTTTGAGTGTTTTCGTTTCAGAGGCACCTGGTTTGAATTAAAGGCTCTTCCAGCACCCGAGAGTCTCCTGGCGGAGGCTGGAAATCCACATGAAAAGTCCCTGGCCCCTGGCCAGTGAGCTGAATTTCTTTGACACACAAATCGCTCACCGGCCCTCGCCTCCCCTCCCCGCTCCAAGAGCCCAAAGACGTTTGAGAAAACTGTTTTTTTCTTCTTTTGACAGAGCTAGAGATCAAATTTTCTGGTTTTTCCTGGAAAGGAGCAGGGGACCCTCCCAGCTTGGCTGGGCTGTACCTGGCATGGGTTTGGTGTGCCCCAAGAAGGGGCAACACCTTGGTGGGCTTTGCTTATGGTCTGTCACTGGCCCCATGGGGTCATTCATGGCACACACCTCTGCCAGGCAGCTGGGAGAGCCAAAACAGTGGCCAGTAAAACCAGTAACGAGATTCCAGGTCTCCTAGTGCATATTTGGTCTAGGAAACTCATTGCCACAGCGTGCTGCAGAGGCCAAAAGATGTAGTGAGGCTCAAGACCCAGACTGGAGGCAGAGATGGAGGGCAGAAAGGCCAAGAGCTGTAACTGTCCCCATAAATCCATCTTTTGCAGGAGGTTACAACCTCTTGCTTCCCAGCTGCACCAGGCTCTGGCTCCTTGGGTTAGGAGAGGGCTCAAAGTTTCCTTCTGAAGTGTCTGAGCAACATTAGGGGCTGCAGTGATGGGATATTGGACAAGGTGGGACTGTGGGCACGATCGGCTCTGGTAGGGTTGCAAACATCAGCAGTACAGCCAAGGACTGGAGCCTGCTAAAGCCACCCTGTGTATTCTTTATTTCTGCTTCTTCTTTATTTCTTATGCTGGAATTAAGTGTGGTGAAGAACCAGACCCAAGCGAGGCAAGACATGCCACCTGGGGAGGCTTGGGGGGATGTTGTGTTGGGTGCTGGGCTGCTTCCAGCTCTGCCACCCCGGGGTGCTGCTGCATTCTCCTCCCAGACCAGTCCTGACCTTCCCTGTTGAGCTTGCAAGGTCTTTGGAGCTGGAGTTATCCTTGATGTGCCTCTATGGAGACCCCACCATGATGGGACCCCCGTGTAGAGGGACATCAGCAGAGGCTGTCCTAATTCCTATGCCAAAGTATAGCGGCACTTTGCTTAAGCAAGTGTCCAATCTCCTGCCCCCTACTGCACCTGGGTGGGCGTTTGGGTGTGTGAGAGCTGCCTCCTTGGATCCAGCAGAGCGCAGGCAGCAGCACCGACCTCCCCTCGGGATCAGCTGCCTTCCCACACCCCCGATGCACCGAGGCATTAGTTCGTGGCAGGGGTTCCGCAGCCTTGCAGCCTGACTGCTCCCATGACTCCTGCCAGGTCGCCTTTGCCTCTCGTTAAATGATGAGTCTTTCCTTCATCTGCATCAAGTGTTCCCATCTGGGCCCCATCAAAACCAATTCAGCTGACAAAGGATCGAACTGAATTTAAATACAAAGCGGAGCCTCTTCTCCCCCAGCGCCCACTTTTCCTGCTGCCTTTTATGCCCTTGCACTCTCCTCCAGCCCTCACCCACCCATCCCGGAGCGCTGCATCCTGCTGACAGCATCGCTGCCATCCTGGAGGGTCCCTCAGCCATCCCCAGCAGCACCGACTGCCAGGGAAAGCTGAAGGGGCTGCAGGAGCCAGCCACTGCTGTAGCAGAGGAAAAAAATCAGGTATCCAAGCCTTTTACTAGACTCAAGGTGTAATATAAAGCACTGTAATGATTAGCGAAAAAAGCACTGCAGTGTCCAGTCTCAGCAGAGGGCAACTCCTCCGGTATTCCCTGAGTGCAGCTCTGTGTTCCCACATGGGGCAAATTACCTCGATGAACATCCAGACCATGGTGCTGGCAGCAGAGCGTGGGAGCAAGGGGTGAGCTGAGCTCAACATGAAGGTATCTTACATCTGAGCAGGTGCGTGATGTTGGGAATGGGGCCAGAGCTGCTCTGTGGTCCTGGAGGAGAGCGTGTGCCAGGGCGATCTGTAAATCCCTGCTGTACTTGCTAGATACCCGACAGTGTGTGTCGCATTTTTATGTAGGTCTCATGTAAGGGCTTCAGTTAGGTTCCCCAGTGAAATGACAGGGGCAGAGACTCCCAAACTGACATTTTCCCACTGTCAGCACTGGAAGAAGCAGCTCTGCTTCTGCCTTCCCATTTTTTTCCTCCCCTTTTTGTGCAAAATGTGGGAGGAGGGAAGCAGTAGGGCAGCATGGGCGCCTCGTTGCCCGACAGGTCCCTGGGCTTCTGCTCTGCTGCTTTCCCTGCTGCTCCCCTTCCCATGGACTGCAGAAAGTGATGGCAGGGAGAGAGGAGAAGCAGCAAACAGCATCTGTGGGGCATCGGGTGGGGAAGGCATGTCATGCCGGGGGGCACGTGGGATGTGCTGCATGCTCCCATGGGCACACCATCCATAGAAACCCTTCCCAACCACCACCAGTCTAGGAAAGGCTTCCAAAAAAACACCCTGAACTTGTAGTATTTCATCCTCCCCATTCCCTGAGAAGTTTCTGAACACAACAGAGGGTAACGTTGCAGAGCATGTTAACATTTTGTGGGTGTTTGCCCCAAAATCTGCCACTTGCAGAGGGCTGGGAGAGCCGCTTGGGTGCCGTGCTCGCTCCAGCCGCGCTGCTGGCCACTGCTGTGGCATGCCATTAAGTACTTCTCAGCTCTGTTAAACTGTCCAGACCAATCTCATGAGCTCATGGAGAGTAAATGACTTCTTTGTGACAATGTAATGCAATTAGCGCTAATTGTAGAGTGTGTAATGTCTGCAACACATCTCTGTAATTACAGTAAAACTTGCTGGAGATGAGAGTAGCGCTGTATTATCAAAACTCAGCTTGGTGAGACATGGCTTTGGCTGTAGGTTACGGAGTTGCATGGGGAAAAGAGAAGAGAAAAAGTGATGAATGGCATAATTATGTGGCGTTGTTTTAAAGGAGAGGATTTGGGGAGTTCGCTTTTAAGAGAACACTTGAAGGTTAACAGGCATTGCGTGCCAGCTCTTGCCCTCTAATGACAATTCAATACAATTTCGACCTCTCCCAGTGTAAGACGCAGATGTATTGAGGATGAATGCTTGTTTATATCCAAAAATATGCAGAAGTGTTTACAGTTTTGTGCTGACCGAGGCTTGGGCTGGTAACCGGAGCTGTGGGATGGAGACGTGCCCTGGCTTACCGTCTCCCTGGCCACTCCAGGACCCAGCACCTGCTCTGCCTCCCCCTCCTCCGGGCAGGGTGCAGGGACCTCATCTCTGACCAGTTTGTAGGAAGAGAGTAGCCTCAAAAAATAAACTGAGATCTGCCTGCTCTTCAGCTGGAGCCATCCCCTGACACTTTGCTGCAGTCCCACCAGCTTGCAGGATATCAGCTTGTTTTGACTATGGTCAGATAAGGGCTTCCCTGAACCTCTGCATCCCTGTGGACTGAACCGTGCTTTAAAACATCCTCATCCAAAAAAATCCCCAAAACAACAGCAAACCTTAATGGTTGGTTGTTTTCCCAGGAGAGGGGCTTTAAATCACGGGGTAGGTTGGTGCTGTAAGAGCTTGCAGGGTTCCTTCTCTAGACACGGGGTGGAGCAGGGCTCTGGATCTGTGGCCGTGTTTCTGCTCTCCCCGAGCAGGGCTGTGCATCACCCCGTGCCTGAGTTGCGTGGCTCTGTTGTTACTCTGGGCTCAGTCAGTTATCTGGCCGACTCTGCGGTGTCCTGTTTGTTCTTTGCTCACTGGAACGGTAATGGGCCTCTTAAAAGACTTTGTAGGAAAGTTAAACACTTCTGGAATATTTTGCTTACAATTTGAGATGAGCTGGGCTGGAGGTGGTTGGCAGGCTGCTTTCTTCAGAAACAGAGACACCGTTTCTTTTCCTCTTTGCTTCCTGAACACTTCTTCTAATGTTTGTTATCACTTTTTCTCCCTCTGTTGAAGGCTTTATGAAAGAGTTAGCTCCACTGAAGTCTTCATAAACAACCCTTAAAGATGTCTTGCTCCCTCCTGGTTCTGAGTGCTGAATTTCAGGGATGAAATACGCTGCAGGAAGCCTTGCTGTGTTCATAGGTAACAGGAGAGAAAGGGATGCCGCAGTCCCCCACTCCATCCCTGCTCCATCTAAACCTGGATGGTTTCTGAAAAGCTCTGTAGCTCAGGAGCAGGGATAAGTGCGATGCTGCCAGACTGGTCCCCGCGGGGAGCGGGGATGCTGTGGCTGCAGCAGCCAGAGCGAGGATCCTGCTGTGTGCTCGGGGTGAAGCTTCCAGCACGTGGCTTTCACCTCACAGCACCCGTTTGCTTCATGAGCAGGCAGGGCTCTTCTAAAGGGTGCTCCAGCTGTACGAGGCTGATCAAGGGGCTGTTTCAACTCCCCGGTTCAGACATGGGGAAGAAAGCACTGACATGGGGCTGCCTATGTGGTCCCTGCTGTGACTGTGGGCAAAAGCTCTTCTTTCCCCATGTATTAGTCCTTTTATCTCTTAAAAATACCAAAATCAAATAACAGAGAGGCAGGGATGAATGTTGCTTTTTCATCCCCTCTGTCTGCCCGTATCGATCCCCCTTGCGCTGAGGAGCAGCACCTTAGGGACGTGGATGCTCAGTGCCCTCTGCGCTGCCTGGGCACTGTGAGCGCCGGGGGGTAATTGCCCGTGTAAGTGGCCGATTTGCACACGCAATTACCCAATGTGCAATCACAGCTGCAGCCCCTTTGAGCTGCAGTGAAAGCTGCACCAAACCCTCTCCCAGGAGCCTGCGCCTCTCCTGGGCTTCCTGGGATGGATGCGAGTGTCCGGGAGCCTCCACCCCAGGTCCTGCTGCATCCTGGCTAATCCTGAATTAGGTGCTCTTTGCTCAGAGCAGAAGTGGCTCAGAGCATCAAGCTGGTACTCATGATCACAAACCTCTGGGGGTGCAAACTCTGGGGTTGAGCTTTGCAATCTGATGTTTAAGTGCCTTTTGGGAAGATGAAGAGCAACCAGGTCCCAGGGACTGGTGAAGCCTGCCCAGTGTGATGTTCTCTGCCCTGTGCCATCTTGCTGCAGCCTTCGAAGCAGAGCATCCCGAGCAAGCCACATCCCTGACTCACAGAAACCTGCTGGCTAAAAGAAAACCCTCAGCAGCCTCCCTCACAGCCAAGCTGACTCAAACCCACCTGTGGAAAGCATTGAGGTTTTTAAATTTTAGGACTTTTTTACAGAGATTTCTTGTTTCAGTTCTTCAGCTGAACTTGCTGCCGCCTCAGAAGCCTCCTTAGCCAGCTGTCCTGGCTGGGACACATGACGAGCCAGCTCCAGCAGGCTGCAGGGTTCATGCTCCCTCCAGTGCTACTCTTTGTATTCTCTTCAGCTTGATGGAAATTAGTATTTTTAAAATTAAGCAACACCCACGAATGTGGTAAGTCTTGCGAGGCTTAGCAGGCAGCTCCTGAGCAAAAGCGCAGCAAAGGCGGCGAGGGCTGGGAGGGAATTTCATTCCAGCTTTCTGAAGATACAACAGTGCCTAAATAATTTCCCCCTGCCTTTTCCAACACTGACGGCTTAATATCACCTACTGATTACTGTGCTTTGTAGATAAAGGGTGCCTATATGCCCAGTTTGGGAAACCTTTTAATGCTGAATAGATTTGAGCCTATCTCTTGCCGGCAGTGAGCAGCGGCTCGGTGTCTCTGCAGGCTGCTCTGCCTGCAGGCATTGCTGCTTTGCTACGGGTTCCCTGTGTGGCCTTGGTCACGTCCCCTGGCTGTACAGCTTCCCCGGCACCCAGCTGTGAAAGGGGAGAGTTCAGGTTTGCCTGGGAAAGCACCCTCAGACAACGCTGTGACTCTGATGGGTCTTCACACCATCTTCTGCTTCCTGGGCAGAATGGGAGAGGAGCCAGGACTGAGAGCAAGGTGGGTTGGAGAGGTGGTGCTGGGTAGGTGTGGGAAGGGCTTTGCTGGCATTTCTGTGCTCTGTTAGAGACTCGCTGGGTGAGAAGAGCTCCTTCAGCCCCTCCTGTGATGCTCTTGAGCATCGCTTCTGCGAGCCCTTCACCACAGGCAGGGGTGCTGCCTGGCACTGCACGTAGGAGATTCTTCCCGATGCTTTGGGTTTTATATAAAAGAAACCCCAGCGAGCTCCATGCCTCGCTGTCTCCAGGCAGAAGGAATGAATTTCAGCTGCCCATTCCATCCTGAGCCATCCCTTGTGTCTGTCTGCTGAGTCCCGGGAGTTTTCCTTCTCAGAGGAGTGTTTGCCAAAGGTTTACATCAGCTCTCCCGCTGCATCCCACCGCCAGCCCATTGTACGTCTGGCTTTGCAGATGCTCCGCTTTTATTCTTAGAAAGTCCTAAATATTTCCGCTTTCCTTCTGAATAACTCCAGCTATCAGAGGTTGCTGATCACTCTGATGAGCCTCAGCGTTTGCTAGGAATCCACCTGATTTAATGCTGAGTATTTTTCTCAGCCTTTTAACTTGGCTGGGCACCTGGGTCTGCGGCAGAGGCGCTGACAGGCGTCATGCTTTCCTGTTTGAACAGAAATGACATTTGAGTTGAAGCTTCATCAAGGGCTTTTTACACTGCAGATTTTCAATGCGTAAATGTTATATACGCTGCTATATGCACCTGTCACCTCGCCCGTTGGTGACATCCTGACATTCGCTCTCCCTGGGTCTCTTTCCTTGTCAGGGATATGAACCGCTTCCTCCTGTGCATCCTCTTGTCCTGGGAAGTGACCTTAGAGCTGGGAAGTGGTGGGATTCTCGTTGGACTGGCTTGTTATTGACTGACTCTTACCCACATTTTTTTCTCCAATACTGGGCTCTCTCAAGGCTTTTGAGCTGTTAGTTATCAGCATGTGTAGTCGGGGCTGGGGCTGAGGCTGTGGCGCTGTAACACCAGCAGTGTCCGGCAGCAGAGGTAGAAGAGCACCTACTCAGGCTTGATGTTCATGTGTTTGCTCAAGCTACTGGGTGGATGTTTGGTTGTGTTTGTTTTGGTTGTTGTTTTGGTTTGTTTTTTTTTTTAATTTGGCGTTGTCATTGTTGTTTAATACGTTAAATCAAAATGAATTTTACAAACATGCCCTTTGCAGCTTCCAAACGTACATCTCTGGACGTGAGTCTAGAGCTGTCATTAATCAGAAAATGATTTGTCTTGGTGCACATAACCATATGCTGCTCTGAATTTTGCTGGTAGCTTCTGTTTTAATAATGGATGAAAGAAAAGCTCTATGTTTGACATGGGCTTTTTAACTGAATCCTGCAAACCATACAAAAATCTTTTCAAACAGCGAGCAAAATTAGAGAACTGTTAAAGCCCAGGGAAATTATTGCCCCTCTCCTTACGGCAGCCAAAGCTCACACAATGTGGTGAGTCCTGCACACCAAGGAGGGGCTGGTTTTGTCACTGGGGCCAGGTGGGCTTTCATGGACACGCTTCCTTCCTTTCTGGTCAGAGGATGAGAACAAACCCCTGGTATCCACGTGTGTCTGCCCAACGTTCATCTTCTGGGGCTGTCCGACAGCTGTGGGTGCCAGCTAAATACAGAGGAGTATGTTGAGATTATTTTCATCTTAGATATGGTTTGATCATCATCATCCTCATTAAAGCCTATCAAGAGAAATCAGATGAAGTGTCACTGCATCAAATGTGGAGTCATGTATTTGGGGGCTAGAAAGAGAAAGCCTTCTCCACCCCAGGTGCTCCTTACCTACCGATGGCCGGGAGGGAGGAGGGTGGGTTTGGCTGATCGCAGCAAGTGCAGCCGTGGCCAAGCTAGCATGGCACTGATGAATCCTGCGGGATTTCCAGCAGGGAGGGCGGGGACAGTACTGATGCCTTTGTGCAAGGTGCCAGCAAAGCCTCCTCCAGAAGCTTGATGTCTAATCAGGTAAGATTAATTCAGGCCAGAGCAGGTGTAGAGAAAGGTTGTGACTAAAGCAGAGAGCCTGCCTGCGAGATGGGGCTGGAAGAACCTGCTTTGTTTGGCTTTGCAAAATCAAGGCTGAGAGGAGATGTGATTTGTCCTCTGTAAATAAATCGGGCAGGTAAACACCAGGGACAAAGAACAGCTATAGAAGCTACTTAAAAGGCAGTGCTGTCATAAGAACAAATGAATATAAGCTTGTCCTGAATAAATTCAGGCTGGAAGTTAGCCTTCTAACCATCAAACGCAATTAGCTCTGAGATGGAACTTGCTAATTTTTGGAAGATGTTAATATCCTGTGGTTGCCTGTGGCAGTGGGACACAGCGGTGTGGGGAGCCTCTTGGTCCTCTTCCTTGCCTTTGCCCAGCTCTGCCTCTTCAAGAATGCTTTTGGGCAGATCTCTGGTGTTCTCCTATGGCTGGGGAGCAAAGTCGTGGTGGTGATGTGCCTGACAGCCCCACTGTGCTTGAGCAAAGGTGCCATGAGCAGAGTGAGACCTCAGGGACCTGCAGCAGTCCAGGTGCATCCTCACACCAGGTCATGTGGATGTTGCATCTCAGTGTCCTGAGCTGCAAAATAACCCCATCAGGCACAGCGTATGGGCACCAGGAGGTTCCTTGGTCCACATTTGCCCCATTTGTTATCTACAAATACAAAAAAACCCCACCCCAAAACCAACAGCAGGTTTGATTTGTGTGCTTGCCCATCCACCCGAGTCCCACCTGCCAATGATCCCTTCTGGGTAGAGCTGGCATAGCTCAGTGTCCCGTGCTGCACATCTCTGGTGCCCCAGGGTCTGCACCAGGGGATGCTTCTCTCTTCTTCTGAGGGTTGTGGTGGTGCTCAGCACAGCAAACCCAGATTTGTTAGAGTATCCGTACAATTCCTAAAAACAGAGCTGTGCCTGGGAATTGCTCCCTTGGAATGTGCATGGACTTTCAGGGGCTTCTGCCCTGCATCTATGCAAAACCAGTAACCAAAGCAGATGAGACAGAGAGAGAGAGAAGATCCGTGGCTGTGTGAGCTGGTGTATCACATTTATCACTCATTGACTTTATTCTGACATGCAAACAGCCCTTAATTAATTCCTCTGGCAAACTTTCCTGATGGGAGAGATGCAGTAACAAGTCCCTCTGTGAGCGGTTGGCATATAATGTTTGATTTATAATGTTTGATAATCTAACATTTCTCCAGAAGATCCTTGACGCTTCTCCACATTTGTGTCTTTCACAGGATGCTGGAGTATTCCCTGGACCTGCAGAACGTCAGCTTCTCAGCGGTCCGCACTGTCCGTGTCCTGCGGCCACTCAGGGCCATTAACAGGGTCCCCAGTAAGTCAGATCCTTATTCCTCCCAGTTGATGCAAGTTCTCTGGATCTGTGCCCCAAAGATGGAAAACTAAACACAGATGCTGCCTATCTTAAACGTTCACCCAAGCCTGGTGGTGCTAGGTCCTACCACCACTCTCTGGTTACTACTGCCTGTCACCCTTTGACTTTAAATAATATTCCTTTTGACCCCTGTGGCGTCAGAGGTGAGCCTGTAGTCAATAAGATATCCAGGATTTCTTCAGACACCTTTCTTTCTCATCGGAAGAGGGTCTTAGGAGGCTGCTAAGGTGATGGAATGCAGGTGGTAGGGCTGATGGAGCCAACAGCCTTTGCCAGGCAGCGTGGGCAAAGGGTCTGAACCATGCTGTTCCCACCCGACCTGTGCTTCCTCACCCTGGAGAAACTGGGGTGAGGAAATCTTGTTGTGCCTGGAGACAGCCCCTTGGGGGGTGCTGAGGACCCTCCTCTTGGAGCATCTCTTGCTCTGCTCCCCGGAGCTGGTCTGTACAGCCAAAACCAACAAAGCAAGCCTGGGTGGGATGGGGGGTGGCTCTTCAGTCCTGGTTTATCAGGTCATGCATGAGGATTTCAGCCCCTCCTTGAACAGCATCACCAGCTCCTGCATGGCAGCAGGTGGTGGCAACCCAGCCCTGTGCTTGGAGAGGCTCTGCCCATCACAAATCCAACCAAACTGCCCAGGGGTCTGTGCCTGGGGCGCTGCGAGAGGCACTGAGCTCCATCCTTCTGGGATGCTGTACAGATCGGGTGTGGTAAGTGTAAGTACAACTGCATCCGAAACATCACTTTCCTGGTTCTACAATCCCGAGTATTGGATCCAGCATTGTTTTAACCGAATTAAATCCAAGCCTGAACTCCCCTGTCTGAACTAGCCCAATGCCTTGATGAGAGCTAATCAGCTTCAGTTCTGTCTGCCCGTGCTGGAGGTGCCTCGGCTTTATTTATCGTTCTGGTCCTGATTCCTGAACTTAATCTGGCTTTGCTGCTGCTGGTGTTTCAGTCATTACGGTAGCTTCAGAATCCTGTTTGCAATCTTTTTTTTTCCCGACTGCTGAACTGATGGATGGCTGAATTTATCCACCACTGTCTAACTGGGGATGTAATTCACTTAATGTATTTTGAAATCCCGGGTAATTTATCTTGGCGTCTCTGCAATGTAGTTACAATGGGATAGAAATGTGAGGTGGGAAAAGAAAAAAAGAGTTTTGTGTGATGATGAATGCAGTAACTACAGAAAGGCATTTCAGTCAATTAGGAGTTGACACAAGGTGGTTGTTCCCCAGCAGAGGAGTAGAAGAAAAACCTTGATCGAAGTGACAGCATCAGGAAGAGAGGAAAAAGTCTTCTTGAAGTATCAAAGTAAAGGGTGCAACAGTAAAGCTTTCTTCAAATGAAAATCAGTATCAGCAAGAGAGAGAATGCAAAAGATAGGGAAAGAAGGAGAGCAAAAGACGAGCGGAATATTACAGAGACGTCAGATGAAATCAATTTTTTGTGTGTGTAAATGTCAAGTTGAAGTCACCATCAATTTGTCTTTGTTACAGAACTGTCTGTTCCTGAACTTGTGAGAATTAACTGCCAGAGAGAGTCCTGTATTTTAAGGAAGAGAGGGGATTTAGGGTAGATGAGGGGAATTAGACAGGGAAGGGAATTTTAATATATACTGAGGGTGGAAAGAAATACAGCTGAGCAAGGGAGAACATCCGAGTTTGGTCTCAGGGAAGAAAGGGGACATACCACTGTTAGAAAACTTCAGGTGGAGAAGAGGACTTGAGATGGGGAGTGAAGGGAGCATCGCAGGGAAGGCAGGCCGTGTGCCCCAGGAGCAGGGCATGGCTGAGGGGGGGTATCTGCCTGAGGCTTTGGGGGGAAACCAGAGGGGAATGAGGAGCTGTGGGTCCTTGCAAGCCATGTGTGGCTGGGAAGGATGGTGGCTGGGAAGGCAGTGGCTGTCAGTGGAAGGAAAAGTATGGATAGAAAGGAAAAGGTCAGGAGGACATAGCTGGAATAAAGAAATTCAGCATGGACTTTTCCTCTCTGCCTCAGGTATGCGCATCCTGGTGACACTGCTTTTGGACACGCTGCCCATGCTGGGGAACGTCCTCCTTCTCTGCTTCTTCGTCTTCTTCATCTTTGGCATCGTGGGAGTCCAGCTGTGGGCAGGTTTGCTCAGGAACCGCTGCTTCCTCCCTGAGAACTTCAGCATGTGAGTCTGCCCGGGCAGCAGAAGTGTCTGTCCAGTTTGGACAAGTCTATCCCTGCAGGAGACAAGGATATCCTCCATTAAAAAGCCCTGGAGTTCTGTAAATGCTCCCTGCTCCTAAGTGCCACCCCAGCTCGAGCTCAGGCACACAGGGAACAGAGTGAGCTGTGACAATTTGCCATTCGGGTCCTGCAGAGCTGTCCTTAACCCTCAGCCAGCACTTGGGAACCTCTCTGATTGATAAGAGCCTCCAAAAAAACCCTGAGAAGAAGCGTTCAGGCTGTTTGAATTTAGCATATCATTAATGTGTGACCTTTTCTGCATTTGTCAAGACACTGAGGTCTGAATCCCGTTCGGCAGCTGGTAGCGTTTATTGGTGTGGGTTTGCATTCCCACCTAAACCCCAGGGAAAGCCGATGGAGCTACCTCACATTTGGTGATGCTAGATCCTTTTCAGCCTCAGAGCAAGACATAGTCTCTGTCCCAAAGTGTTAATTTTCAGAGATCCCTGGATTTGAAGGCCAAGAGGATTATTGTGATCAAATAGGGTTTTGTAGCTCCCAGTTTTCCTGGCCAGCCAGTTTGCCAGATGTAGGAATGTTTGAACAGCGGTTGAAAGATGGGGTAGCTGTCAGCCTTTTCCAGACCAGCATTTCTATACCTGTTGTCCTACCTACCTGCTTTTCCACCACCTCCCTCCCTTCAAATGCTGGGAGAAGGGCAGGTGACTGCAAGCCCTTGATGGCTGCTCTGTCGAGCTCTTGCACCCCGTCACCTTTCACTGGATCGCTTTCAGATGATGACCTCCAGAGTTGTTCTAGCTAGATCCACACCTGGACAGCAAAGCCCTGCAAGCCCAAAGCCTCTTGCTTGCGCACAGCAGGACCACGACAATGCTGCTGTGGCTAGGCTGGCTGTCGGGTCTGGAGCTGGCACAACGCATCTTTATCCTCTCCCACGCATCTTCCGATCAAGTACCACCCCTCTTGTAGGTTGTGCCCTCAAAGGACGCTTGGAAGAGTCATTACCAGGGCACGTTGTTGTTAAGTAAATGGCAGCAGAGCAGGGGAGCTGCTTTGCCACTGAGTAAATCCAATAGAGCCCCAGGTTTGGGTGCTGTTTAATTGAGCTGGAGTTCCAGGGGTTTAGATAAGCTTTGAAGGGTATTAAAGGCAATTCTGCAGGAATTAACCGGGCTGAACTAGGCTTAAAAATATCTTTGCAAGCTTTAGTGGGAGTGCTGGCAGCATTAAGGAGATAGCTGTGTGCAGAGCAAGAAGCCAGTTGCTGGCTGGCCATGGGTTGTTTCATCTCCCTGAAGAGTGTTTTTGCCTGGTTTTCTGTGGTAAGACCACCCTCAGAGGGAATTTAGAGCTTATCTAGGGGGTGAACAGGCACTGTGAAATGCAGATGAAGGCCCTGTCTCTGGTTTTTAGGAAGCTTGGGAGGTCCTTGTACATAGTCTCCCCACGCAGCATCTCCACGAGGACAGGAGGTACAGGAGCTTAAACGGACTGATTTCCATCTTACTGCAGCAAAGACATTGCAGAGAAGCCCCGCTGGGCTGAATCCTCCTCTTAGTCCCCTGAGGTCAGAGCCAGAGCACTTCCAGATGGAGTGACTCTTAATAATGTCATCAGAGGGGTTGCTGAGTGGCCGAGTGCACTCCCTCAGTTTCCCAAAACCCAGTTAGGGACATCATCTCACCCCGTGGGGCTGCAGAAGGTCCAAGGGGATCCCTTAAAAAAAAAAAAAAAAAAAAAAAAAAAGCTTTGAGGTCCAGAATAACAGACATCAGACTTTGCTGTTACAGTTGTTACCTTGCCAGATTGCCTGCAATCGGTGTGCAAACCTCAGCCCTGTCTGGACTCTTTCAGCCCCTACACGGTGGACTTGGAGCGATACTACCAGACAGAGAACGAAGATGAGAACCCTTTCATTTGCTCCCAGCCCCGGGAGAACGGGATGCGCTACTGCCGGAGTATCCCAACACGGAGAGAAGAGGGTCTCGAGTGCACGCTGGATTATTATTCCTACAATGACACCACCAACACATCCTGCGTCAATTGGAACCAGTATTACACCAACTGCTCTGCTGGGGAGCACAACCCCTTCAAGGGAGCCATCAACTTTGATAACATTGGCTACGCCTGGATCGCAATATTTCAGGTGAGTCCTGTCTGCAAACTGTCACAAGGTGGGGGAACTGGTTGTGCCCCCCGAGTATGTTCCCAGGGGCTGTGTAATCGCACTCCCGAGGGCTATTTTGCACTAGGAAGCACTTAGATAGTAGTGCATGGGTGCTCAGGTTGTTTGGGATACAATTTGATGCCTGCTTTGAGGCTGCCTCCATCTCACATGTGTGGACAAAATCCCAGTTTCCAAATCATGTATGTGCACAGTGAGACCATCCTGATGTGGAGCAAAGCCTAGGGACGCCTTTTCCCTCTGCAAAATGCAGTAGTGGGCCTTGGCTCCAGCTGGAAAAGAAGGGCTGGATTCAGCCTGGGCTGGCTATTGGCATTGGTAGGAGCAGGATTTGGCTGCTCAGCTGCACCAAGACCAGCTATGGGGTGTCAGAAATGACCCAGCCGGGAGAAACGTTGCTTGTGGACTTAGAGTTCTAACCGAGCCTCGATGGGTTCATTTTCCCTTCCTGTCTCCACCAGGTCATTACACTGGAAGGCTGGGTGGACATCATGTACTTTGTCATGGATGCACACTCCTTCTACAACTTCATCTACTTCATCCTCCTGATCATTGTGAGTGGCCTTAGGGGATCATGGGGTGATCCTGACATTTGGAGAGAGCAGAGCGGAATGACCCAGAGGAACAGGGCAGATAAAACAGTCAATATAAAAGTTGAGGTAGCAACCAGCCTGCTGGAAGACATGCAGCTTCAATACGGTGTTGTACCACAGCTGCATTTAGCTGCAAACATGAAGGAAGGAAGGAAAGATGCACTTAAGCTATAGTAGATACACTGCTGTTGTTGCTGCTTCTACTACTTCTTGTGCTCCAAGGCTGTCTCTCCTAGTTGCCACCTTGAAATTAAGTTTAAAAGTAGGCAAATTTCCCCCACTCAGGTTTTGAGCTCTGGAGGGGAAGAGGCTGCCCAGAAATTCCCCCGTACCGAAGAACCCAGGTGGCTGGATCCTTGGTGCAGTGGGGACATTTCAAGGAAAACAGCCCGAACTTCAGAGAGCATATTAACGAGGGAAGAGATTACTGTCCACAGCCCACCCATGCTTCACAGCATCATCTGAGACCACCCACAAAGGAGCCAACAGAGTTTCTGTGAGGTGGGCTCCATCTATGTAAGCAGAATTGTCTACCATGACTGGCTGAGCTCGTTGTCTAGACTCCCTTTATCGTCAAGGGTGAAAAATAGGTGCTTTAAGGGGGTGATTCATCTCCTGCAAAGGTAGACATCCAAAATAAATTAGATGCTTTGCAGACTTGATGTGCCTATTTCTCTCTTGACTCTAAAGGATCATTAGGTGCCTCACTCAGATGTAGCTGAGATAAGTGAGATGAGTCTCTTTCTTGCTGTCTAATTGGACTATATCCAGCAAATTAGCTGCACGTTGTCTGTTAGGCCATTGTGGGGATTTCTGCTCCTCATCAAACCAGGACTCAAACCCTGATGAGAAGGTAGGAGGTTGTTTAATCCATGATGCTCTTTCTAATTCATCTATTAGCTTCCCCCCAAAAGAAGCAATCCCTTGCTCTCATCATCCCCAAAATGACGAAGAGGAAGGGCAGGCAGTATTTTTCCAGATGCCGTGCGAGTAACGTTAGCAGTGTGTGATAGCCCGTTAGCACGTCAGTAATTCTCTGTGATCCAGGCTGGACTCCACAGAAGGCAGAACCTCATGAAACCCTCGTTGGAAATAAAATCTCCAAGCTGTGGGTACAGACTGCTGATGCCCTTGCGTAACAATCACCCGTAAATCCCGTTAGCAGGGGAAAGGGATCTGCTCACAAGCTGCCCACACACTGCCAGAAAAAATGCTGCTATCAGGAAGGCTCAGTGCATTCATCGTAATGCCACTAATTGTGATAATTACAACCGCTGTCTGTGGAGAGAGAAAAACACCATCTTAAAAGAGCAAAAGCTTTTTGTCAAAATAATCTTCTCTTGTCTTTGATCTCTGACGTCCTCCACAGAGTGCTGGCGTGGGAGCCCCTGGGGTGGGGGCTGGGGGGGTGAGTCAGCCCCTCTGTGCTTCTGGCTGGTGGTCCCCGCTGGGTGATGCAGGGGCTGGCTTGGGGTTTGCCCCTCGGTCCTTGTGCCAGGCGGTGGGGTAAAGCAGGGCTATGGGGTGGGCATGGCCACGCCAAGGTGGCTGATGGCTCCTGTCCCCTTAGGTGGGCTCCTTCTTCATGATCAACCTCTGCCTGGTGGTGATAGCAACACAGTTCTCTGAGACAAAGCAGCGTGAGAGCCAGCTGATGAAGGAGCAGCGGGTACGCTACCTGTCCAACGCCAGCACCCTCGCCAGCTTTTCGGAGCCGGGCAGCTGCTATGATGAACTCCTCAAGTACCTGGTTTATATTGCCCGTAAAGGCAGCAAGCAGCTTGTGGAGGTCTACCGGGTGGCGGGTGTGAGGATGGGCTTCCTCACCAGCCCCACAAGCAAGGCAGGGACCGACCAGCATGCCAGGAAGCGCCGGAGCAGGAAGAGGTCCTCCGTGCACCACCTCATCCACCACCATCACCACCATCACCACCACTATCACTTAGGCAATGGGAACCTGCGGGCACCCCGCGCCAGCCCGGAGATCAGCGATGTGGAGACCAGCTCACTCCACAACGGGACCAACCGGCTGATGCTCCCCCCCTCAGCACCAAACCCCCACGGGACCCCCAGCGCCGCTCCCAGCAACACCGAGTCCGTCCACAGCATCTACCATGCTGACTGCCACTTCGAGCCGGTGCGCTGCCGGTCATCCTTCCCGCAGCCAGGCCTCGGCTTGCCGAGCCCAGAGGGGATCCCCAAGAACATCGTGGGCAGCAAGGTGTACCCCACAGTGCACCCCAGTACCTCCCACGAGATGCCGAAAGAGAAGAACCTGGGGGAGGCGGCGGTCGGTGCTGGGAGCAGCACCTTGACAAGCCTCAACATCCCGCCCGGGCCGTACAGCACCATGCACAAGCTGCTGGAGACGCAGAGCACGGGTGAGCCCGGGGTTGGACGTCAGTCTGAGGTTGCTTTGCAGAAATAAAAGCTATGACCTAATTTCTTTCTTTTTCTGAATCTTTTCAGGATTCTTTTCAGTCCACGTTACAGAGAAAGGCGATGGTTTTCCAGGTGAGGCCAACATGAATCTTCTGATCGACCTGATGCGTTTTATAGCCAAAAGCAGGGGAGAGGTTTCAACCTCCCACACTTCATACTTGCAAGAATCCAAGGGAAATTAATGCTGTCAATGAACCCATTTTCTTGCCCATCCCCATCTTCCTGTGAAACCAGCTTATTCTGCAATTACAGGGACTCTCCCCAAGTCCCTGTGCTCCCCAAATCAGCTAGAACGGGGCTCAGTGGCACTGAGCAGAGCTGGAGCCCAGCCTGGCCACTTCCAAATGGCCACATCCCTTCCTTGCTGAAACCCAGATGTTGGAGGTGGCTGTGTGGCATGGGAGGTGGCTGTGTTGCCCACCACGTGCTGCAGAACTTGGGGATGGACATCTTCCAGATCTGAGTCCCAGCACATCCCTGAGTGCTGTGTAGCTCTGCTCCCTGTGGGAAACGAGGCTCAGGGAGATTGAGTGTCTGCTGTGCACGAGTGCTCAATGGCAATCACAGATGCCAAATATTAAAAATCTGTAATTTGCTCAGGAAGCCCGTAACAGAGCCGGGCACCCAGGGCAGCTTTCTTGGATCAGGGGTTTCATACCTTCACTGCAAGATGCTCCTGAGGTTTGGGAGCTCGGGCCAGTCTAGTCCAAACCCTCTCAACCTCCAAGAAGGGTTCTGGCCAGGCTTTCCCAGGTGGTCAATGCCTTTTCCACCCCACTGCAGTGGCATTGACCTTTCCAGCCAGGAGCTGTGCAGGGAAGAGACCAAATCCTGCCCCCAGCCCGGAGCTGCCCAGAGACTAAATACACAGAGCTGGGCTCCGAGCTGGTTTAGCACTGGGTTTTTATACATGCTGCTGTGCATGAGTCAGGAGTGTGTGTTGCAGATAGCCTCTCCCCTTGCAGCCAGCTGGCGGGATTTTGGGGGAATATCCTGCTGGTATTTTCACCCGGGAGCCACCTGGCAGCTGCCGTTGAGGGCAGTGTGTGGAGGGGGAAGCTGGTGATTTTGGAGCATCATCAACCAGCGGGAGCAGGAAAGGTGGCTGCTGGTGGTGGCACTCCTTATAATTACAGCCCAGAGCCTGCCAGGGCCAGGAGCTCATTGCTTTCTCCTAGCTGCCATGGCCAGAGGTATAATGAGGTGGGCTAGGGGTCCTGGGCTGGCAGGAGCTCTGCCTGCGGGCAGCTAAGGGGGCCTTGTGACTGGGGAGAGGGTGCTCAGGGAGCCTAGGTTTCACCTAGGGCTCTTCAACCCAGCAGGAGCCCTTCTCCCCTTAGGAAATATCGTGTCAAGGGCGACAGCTTGGTGCTAACGGGGGCTGGGGGTTGCTCCCATGGCTGCCCACAGCCCCCTCCATCCTGGCTGACGGGCTGCCCTGCCCCTGCCCCGCTGGCATTTCAGGGCCCTGCCAAAGCTCCTGCACGATCTCCAGCCCCTGCACCAAGCTGGACAGCGGCTCCTGCCACCCCGAGAGCTGCCCTTACTGCCTCAAGGCGCTGGCGAGCGAGGCTGAGCTGACGGACAATGAGACGGCCGACTCGGACAGCGAGGGGGTCTACGAGTTCACGCAGGATGCCCACTACAGCGACCAGCGGGACCCGCAGCGGGGCAGAGCCCGTGCTCGGAGAGCAAGCCGGGTGCTGGCCTTCTGGCACGTGGTGTGCGAGACCTTCCGGAAGATTGTGGACAGCAAATATTTTGGCCGCGGGATCATGGTGGCCATTCTCATCAACACGCTCAGCATGGGGATCGAGTACCACGAGCAGGTGAGTGCTGTCTCGGTGGCTCCCAGTGCAGCGGGGAGGCAGGCGGCGTTATGGGTCCAAATCGGACTGCTGGCAGGATGGTTTGGGGCAAGAGGCATTGGGGTGCTGTGGGAAGGGTCCCAGGACAAAGCAGGGCTGCCTTTGTCTCTAGTCTGCTTGGAGCTTGCAGGCAACAGTCACTCTGGCTGGTACCCAGCTGCGTGAGCTCGCACATCCCGGCCCGGCTGGGGATGCTCAGCACCGTGCCGAGGCCACCGTCATGTGGGCAGCACCACGGGTTGCTGGATTCTGCGGTGTGGGGTCAAGGGGAGGAAGCAGCCGTTTGCCGCTGGATTAGTGCCAGCCTGGCAGTGCTGGCGGTGCTGCCGGTGGCTGCGGGCTCCGCACCCGGTGCAGCTGCAGGCAGGGAAGTCTACTGAATTTGCAATCCCTGGAGAGGAGGTAACAAATGGCTTTGCCTCCCCGGTGAACGCTCCAGCAACAGTATGCTGAGTCCAAAATAGACTCATCGCTGGCTATTCCTCCACTTGATTATCTGAGTCCTTGCAGGCAAGAGGCTGCCTCTGCTCCAGCCTCTCACACGCTTGTTCCCCAGGAGCTTTTCCCTAGATACAGTCATTAAGACAAGGAGCTGCCACGTTTCTCTTGAAATGTCTCCATCAGGATGGCGAGAGCTCTGTTTTGGAGAAGTGTTTGCATGGGCTGGTCTCACGTAGGTTTTGTGGCTGCTGCTGGTGGCACACCTGGCACGGTGCCCTTGGTCCTGCCGCAGGCATGGGATGGCTTGGTGCTGCAGGTGCACGCTTCGTTTGGGTTTGGGGTGAAGAGTTTAGTAGCAGGGATGCTGAGATGCTGCAAAACCTTGTTAAATACGCCGCCAATGCTTGAGGACCCCCAATGGCCAGCTTCTCCTGGGCTGCCAGACCTCTCCCCTCCCCAACAGACACAGGCACCCCTGTCCCAGTGCCAGCCTTTGCTGGGAGCTCCATTGCATCTCGAGTCGTGGCTGTTCACTTTTTCCCCTTCCTGGCACGTTTCACGTTTGCAGAGTCGCTCCAGTTGCACGCAGAGGCGTTTCTCCCACAGCTCCCAGTGGCAGTGGTGGTGGCTGCAGATCAGCTCCCCAGTCCTGTGTCCTCCCCTGGCATTAATGCCTCAACGACCAAACGCCGGGGAGACGTGGCTGTGCTAAATGTGTCCCTTCCAGCCAGCACCTTCTCCCTGATGTCCTAATACAGGCTGGCTGGCTGACCGTTGTTTTCAGTACACATTAACCAGCGATGCGCTCTGAAGTCCTGCAGGTTTCACCTTCCTGTGCTGCCCTTGGTGGGAGCTCTGCGGGGAAGCTCGAGCAATTCCACCTTTATTGAATAATAGCGGGAAGATCATCTCCTAAGAACCTGGGAGGAGGTGGCTCACAGAAACCAAACAACAGTTATAGTCCTCCTTTGGCTGCAAGGTGAAAGCAGATCTGTCTGTGCTGTGACTGCCCAAGGGGCAGGTTGTCCAAGGTTGTTGCCCTTTTTCAGGAGCACCTTTGGGAGAGGCTGGCGTAGGCTGCCACCGTGTGTGTACCAGGGGGACCATCCCATGGGGAGGTGGGGGGGGTGGTGGCTGAGCAAACTCCCATCCTCAAACACCGTAAAGGCAACACAGCTCCTTCATTCTTGGGCTCAGGGGAAATAGGGCAGCGGGGTGCTGGCCTCTGCCCTGGCCAGCGGTGAGTCCCAGCAGGCAGCTGGATGGGAAGAAGCAGATTTTTGTGGTTTTTGGGTAACAGGGTGAAGGGAGCTGATAAGCGTAGGGGGACTCCAGACGCTGTGGGTGGTTGCTTTCTTTGATGGTGTTTTGCAGCTACTACTGTTCCAGATTCCTTTCTCCCAGGCATTTGGAGTGAATAGTGGAGTTTGGTTTTATTAGTTCATCTGCTCGAAGCGGCGGCAGAGAGCAGAGAGGTGTTTTTCTGTAAACCCGGGAAGCTTTTAGTCTGCAGTTTCATAATCTGGCAGTTATAAAAGCAGGAGTTAGAGGGGAGAAATGCTGGACTGGGCCTTTCTGCAGATATTATAAACATTGAAATATGATTTTTTTGTTTCAAAGAGCCTCTCCTAAAAGTGCAAGTGACCAACCACGCCAAATTTATCTTTGTTGGCTGATGTTTGCAAAGACATGAGGGGGCTTGAAGAGTACTTGACTCCATGACTTTCTATATTAAGCTTTCTGCTTATTTAATGAATATTTACCTCTTGGGTTTTTCAAGGCCACCCTGGGCACCCTGGGCTATATTAGGATAAATACTTTCAGGACATGCTTTAAGGTGCCATGCAAAAAGCCTTGTGTTGTTTACTAGCATCTTACCAGAGGGGAGAGGATGCACTAGCAGCTACTCTGTGAGAGGAAGGATAGGCTGGTGGTTCCTCAATGAGGGAGAAGGCTTCTGCCTTCCCACCTGTCCCCAGCAATGTTGGGTGGGATTCAGCAGCGCCGGGACCACCAGAGCATCAGGGACTTCAAGGCAGGAGCTGGTCTGCTGAGGTCCTCATTATAGCCAGGGAAGAAAAGTGTGCTCCTCTGGAGGCTCTGCATTTCACCTCGGGACAAGCATCCTGTAGGGACCTGCTTTTCTCCATGGAGGATGCCTGGAAGACTGAAACAGTCTTTCAGTCACTTGTTTAGTAGAGTCATCAGCCAGAGAAGGCCAGGCTGGGATATTTAGGATAAAAGTGGTTCTTTGGAGGCGTGTCACAATGAGTAGAAATTGGGAGTGTGTTGAGAACAGTGGCCCTCACCTCTCGCTATTTGCACTCACCCATCGATCAAGCTGGCCAGACTGGGCAGCCATGGCCAGGGGTGCTGGATGCACATACCAACAGCAGTTTGGGTCCCCAGCAGCTCATTTCCTGCCCAAAGCTCCTCTCCACAGACCACCTTCCCCGGTAAAGTCATTGTCAACAAATGTTTTACCATCGTATGACTGGGGGTTCAGGAGCTGGGTTTCCTTTAAGCTCCTTCAGACACGAACTTGCTGACTTTCTCACTCAGCATCAGGTTGCTTCCACATGGTCCTTCCACGTGCGGGAGCCGTAGCTGCACCTGACCGGGCTTAACTCTGTTTCTGCCCATCCTCTCCACCCTCCCAGCTCTGACTCTTGCCTTTCTCATGACTGCTGGGTTCCGTGGGAGGAAAGCAGAGTGGTTTGAGGTGCACATAGCACTCACCACGTCGCGGCTGCTGGGCAGCAGTGTGAAATTTTCCATCAGGGAAATGACAACCAGATTGCCGCAGATTATTAATGTGACTGCTAAATAGCTTGTTTTTCTATGGAGATGAAGCAAAATGCAGGTAGAAACTATTAGCTTTGGGTAGAGGAGTATAAAGGTGATTTAGAGGTAGACTCTGGGGGATTTTAAATACACTGTTGAACCAATTGACTGATTCGCCTTAGGGAAGCTGAGAGTCTGCAGCGCTGCGGGTTCAAACGGCTAGGGCTTTGCAAAAGCTTGTTCTGCCATAGAGCAGGAGTAAAATGCGCTGCTAAACCAGAGGGTTTCTGTGCTGCTTTTCCCCCCAGCCCTGGCTTTAAGCCAGACTGTGTTCCATAATGTGCTGCCTTTTTTTTTTCTTCTTCTTTACCACCCCACCCCCCCCAAAGTCCTTCTTTGGAGTGAAATGCAAAGGCTTTAGTACAAGGCGTGATGTTGGACTCCTCAGCAGGGGAAAGAATTCGGCAAGGGCTTCCTTGAGGAAGGGCTTTGGGGTTTTGTTTTTGTTTTTAAAATCTGGTTTGCATTGAGCTGCCTGGCTGTTCCGATTTTCCTTGTCTGAACTCGCATTGTATGAACTATACCCTACATATTCATTTGTTTAAATAGTGCTTGAATTTCAGCCGCCGTCTCTGCGGTGTTTTGCCATTGTTAACATAACAAGAAAGAGACTGGAGGGTCCTGCACTGGCCTCCCCAAAGCTGCAGTTGGTTCAAATCCATGGCTGGAGCTTGTGGGGACTTGGATCTAGATAGATCCAAACCTCTGGTGTCTCTGAAGGAAGGAAGAGGAAATTGGTGCAGACCTGTAGAGAACTTTTTGTTAATTTTTAAAAGCAAATTGGAGAGATGACAGGGGTGAATGACTCTCTAGGACAGCACCCAAGGAGAAAAGCTCATCAGCTGTGGGAGACAGTTCTTCAAGGAAGTGGGAAGAGGCGATGCCTGACATCACCCTGTCAGGAGGATAACCGGTGGAGCCCCCCTCCAGCTACAGCAAGGTGCTGTAGGAATCCACAAAGCAGCAGTGCCCTGAACCAAGGTGTGCAACCTCCATCTGCAGATGGAAGGAGCAGCCAAAGCCTGTGGTAGTATCTCAAGCTGATTTCCTAGTGCATCTCACTGCAGGAGCCTGGAGTGTACGCGGCACAGATGATGTAAAGTTGTCACTGGTAACATTAAGATCTAATAGCTGCTGCGGCATGGAAATATCAACCATCTGTGCCAAAGTGTCAAAGGAAAGCTTGCTGGCAAAATGCATTAAAATGTCTATTTATGTAAACAGTTGAGGCTGGAGAACGTGGGAGTCATCTTAATCAGTGTCAGAGGACGTGAAATTTTCAGGTATCCAGGATGATCGAGAGGAGAGGTGAAGGGTTAGAAAACCTGCCAGCATGGAGGAACCATTAGGCTCCAGGTTCAAGCATTAATGATAGTCACCCAAACAGTATTTATGTACTGCCTGAATTCAATGTGCAGGGAAGAAGGTAACTGAAAATTATTAGCTGTCGTGATGCCCACTGATTGATTTCTCCATGTGGGAGGAAATTTTCATTGCTCCATGGAGAAGTGGTGTAATGGAGCTGGGCAGTGGGATTTGGCAGGCTGGTGCCCCAGGTCTTGGGAAGTCTGTGCTAGTGTCTAAAGTCCTGGGCAGGCTGGAGGGCAGCAGGTCTGAATCCATTTGTGAGCACTGCCTCAAGCAATAAGGGCATCTGCGTGATCAAAAGCGCTTTGCTCCCAGGACTCAGTAGTCAAGAGCATCCTAATCTCCATCAGTTTAAGCCAAGTTGAACATGTTGCTGCTGGCCGCAGGAGTGGTGGAGGGCAGCTGTGGATTTGTCAGGCATATGGAGGCTGCTTCTTTGACATCCCTACGTGCCAAAACGAGATCTTGGCAAGTGCTCATTCACCTCCTGAGGCGGCTGTGTAGGATCCAGGGATGAGCTGCAGCTCGCAGGGTGTGTGCTGCCCAGCTTGCCCTTGTCTGGCAGCTTAGGACAGTCAGGGGCAACACTGTGTCCCCTCCAATCTCTACAGCTCCATGTCAGGTCGATCCAGGACATCTGAATTTTGGCTTCTTTCATGCATGTGGATTTGTTGTCAAGCCTCCAGGTCAGGAAGGAAGGGAATCCTATTTCTGTAAAATATTTTTGGTGTCACTTGCAGCTCATCTGAATTGTTTCCTGCAAGTGCAGGGACTCAAAGATCCATCCTACATCCAGGCAGCAGCTGGTGCTGCACCAGGGGCTCTCTGCATCCCACACTGATGCAAACCGGTATCGTACCCCCTTAACGCTATTTCTTGGCTGCTTTACTCCAACTGTGGCCTTTAAAAGCATAGCCCAACTTTTCTCTGTGGTGAAATTTCTAATGTGGTGCTTCCCTGTATGTTTCTGATTAGGCTTCGATTCGGGAAGCCACTTACACATGTGTGTGCATCCCTTAAGTCAATGCAATAGCCTTTCCCTGACCAACCTCCCATTGCCCCGGGAGCTTTCCTGGGAGCTCACAAGGTCCCGCATTCACACACCATCTTCTCTTCCTAGAGGTATCTCCACTTCCACTTCAGTGCATATCCCATGTCTCTATTTAACTCCATTACACATCTCTCCAGCCCTGTGCCAGCTACTCTTAGCCAAGCGATCAAACCTTTGGCAGCGTGGCAAGGCTTTCCCTCCCTCGGCGTCTGCTGGCTCTGCCCAACACGGGGCTTGTTGCTAGCATCAACTTCATTTCTCAGTACTACAGCTGCACAGGACGCTCCCATGGTAGGAAAATGAGGTGCCTTATAGATTTACCTGTGCCGTATTCAATTAGCTCCTGCTTAAGCAGAAATTACTCTTATTAATGATTTGTTGTTGGAGACTGGAGGAGTCAAGTCAACGCTAATGGAAGTCATCAGAGCTGTTAATCGCTAGGATCACTGACTTCAAAACCAGCTCTCTGTTTGCTGTTGGGGGTAATTCTTTTTATGGACCTCCGGGGTTCTTCCACTCCTCAGTGATTTGAAGGGTTTTTGAGGTCTTGTAGGAACTCACATGTTTTAATTGACTTGCTCACGTAGCTCTTCCAGGCTGCCATGCACAATACAGGGGTACCATGGACCTCACAGTCATTAAAAAAATGGGCTGTGCCTATAAAGCAGACTTTATCCTGGTTCCGGAGACTGAACGATTTGAAAATTAAATGATATTTCATGCAGCTGCAAAGTGTATGGGGTTTTTATCAGATAATTCAGTTCTCTACTTTAGAGATGAGTCTGTGTGGATTCTTTGACATGTACTAAAAGTTTTCTTCAGCTCCCTGGATGGGGAGCTGTAAGTGTCAATCCTTTCCTGTTAATTTAGTTCAGAGGCTGGAAATACTTGGGCTGCCTTAGATCCTATCGTTACAGCTGTTGTTTCAGCTGCCATCCCTACCCTCGTGTTATCTCTGCTCAGGCAGTGTTGAGAAGAGACTCCGGCTCAGTGAAATGGGAAAATGATGTGTGCTTTTGAAACTCTCTTCATCCCTGTGCAGATGAAAAATCGCTGCTCTCTGCAGATAGCTGGGCATTTCTCTCTGCTCCTTCTTTGATTATTGTGGTTGTTCCCCTTGGGTAAGAGCCAACAAACTCAGCTAGAGCTTCTGGAGCATCCTCAGCTTGCACTGGCAAATCCTATTGTCTTTAAACACTCCTGATTGCTGATTATTGGTGATTTCCCAGGGATCAGTCCATTTTTTCCCTGATTCTCCTGGTTGGGGTTGGTCCCAATGCTGTTGGTGCCCACAATTCTGCCCTGCTGCTATCCGTGTCCTCGCGGAGCCCCTTCCCACCGCGCTCAGCCCCCAGCAGGAACAGGGACAAGAGCTGTGCACTTTTTCCCTCATCTCTGCTGGATTTAAGCTGTTTGTTATAATTGTTTTTTTGCTGATGTTAGGAAACGACCAGCTTTTCCCCCATGGATGTCTGTCAGCATTAGAGATAGTGTTACCAGCATCAGAAACCCAGGTTCAGCAGAACTGTGCAGGAGCCGTACTGAGTTAGCCTTTTTCTTTCTCCTTTTTTTTTTTTTATTTCCTCCCTCCCCCTGGTACCTTCTCAAGTACTAATGGGGAGATAAATTTCAAAATTGGTTTAGATTAACTAGAAATAGAGGGCTTTAAATCTCAAGTACTTACAAGGTGTGACCAAGTGGAAATGCAGCTTTTGTTCAGCTTAAGCTCCTTGGAAACCTGGGCAGAGGGATGAGCCAGTGCATGTTTTTCTTGCATTTTCTGGGATAATATTCATCCAGAAATCTCAAGCTAAAATAGATAAGGAGTTCAGGCAAGTATATCTGCTGTTGCCTCCTGAGAGCAATTGAAAGATCCCACTCCCAGGGCTTGGGGTAGGAGAGCATGGTCTGTATGTCCTGTTTGGGGTCCTGGGCAGGGATAGTTCATGGCAGGTCCCTTCACGGCTGATTGATGAGGTTCTCCATCGTGCTCGGGGCTCATCCCCTCATTTGTGCCCCAGGTTCAGGGTGTTTGGGAGGCGGAGGTGCATGGGGACACAGCCCTGTATGGGCAGTCGGGGCCAGGGAATTCTGTTGTTGGCCATGGATGGTCAACAAGGATGTGGTGGAGAGGAAGGTTTTGCACCAGAAGGTGCTGTGTCCATGGGCCTCAGCTCCTTCCTTCTGCAGGTGTGGGATGAGAAGGGACATTGTTACCTGGCACGGGGAAGAACGGGTGGGGGTGAGGAGATTAGCAGCAGTGGTGGACAAGGAGTCCCTCCAGTGCAGACAGCTCTGATTCCTGCAAAATGAAAGCTGCTTTCTTCCCTTTCTTAAGAGCGTTACTTGCCGTGGCATGAAATATTCAGCCCATAACAAAATCCTCCTTTCCCATGTGGTGATGGGATGAAACTGGACTTGTTCTCCTGTCTGTCAAAGTATTTTCCTTTTAATAAATGCCTATAAATCCGAACTTCCCAGCAGTCCTCCTCCAGCCCACCAAGCACGCTGCCTTCTCTGTGTCTGCAGCCCCAGGAGGAGCAGAGCAAAACCAAATCTGCTCCCTTCGGAATTGTTTTCTTTAACCAGTTTGGCAAAGGATGATCAGAGAAAGCCTCTTGGTCTATCGGGCTCTGATTTAAGCGCGGCTCAGGTTCCCGCTGCTGGACTCAGGACAATAGCTAAAGCCTGATGCCTTTTATGGAGCCCCAAAGACAATTGATGTCATCACTGAAAATATGCGTGGATTGAGTTTCTATTTATAAACTAGCAAGTGGCTCTGGAGTTAAGAGGAGCTGTATTTCCCAAAGGGAACCAAAGTGTTTTTTCGGATGGCCATGGCTTAGCAGGTGCATCGATGGAGGGGGAATAACGTGGGTGCGATGAGAGCAGGGCACAGAAAAGGGTCATCGGTTGACTGAGGACACAGCCATGAGCTATAAATGATGGGGAATTGGGTGTGGGAGAGGGCACAAAAAGGGCACCTCGTTTTGTTAATTAATAACTGCTTCTGTTCATCAGGATTTCTTGCGTTTTGCCCCAGGACTTGTGGTCTGGCTCCTGTTTTGAGGCAAACCCAGTGCGTGTCTGCTCCCAGGCGGAGGGTGGAAAGGATCGTAATGGAGTGGTGTCAGGTTGAACATCACGTCTTTGTGTGACCCAGTTGATTTTTTTCTTATGTATATATATTAAAAATCTGCAAGTGATGAGTCAGTAAAATGTTGTTGGTGTTTCCTGTGAAATAGCTGAGGTCGGTATTTTCTTTCTGTGTTATTTTTCCTTAGTTGCCATGGTAATGATTTCAGAAGGGTTTTATTCTGCAGCCGTTTGAATGGGTTAGAAGTTTTCATGGTTTTCTGGATCCGCTCGCAGAAGCAGAGCCCTCGGGATCAGGAGGGATCTGCTTCCTGGCCAGTCACCCCATCTGTGCTGTGGCAAGACAGAGTATTTTTCCTATTTTATTGTATTATTAGCAAGATAGAGAGGAAAGACCCTGGGATGCTTCTGCTCTTTTGAGCTGACATCCCCAGGGGCAGGGGCTGGGCAAGACCAGGCTTGGCCGCAGCCTGGGCAGAGGGGAAACGGGGATGGACGGATCCGTGCCGGGTGCAGGTCTGACGATGATGAAGACCTGTGCCATGCCTGTGCCTTATATGGGTCACGGCTGGAGGAAGACGGGAGTAGAAGCCTTGTAAGCTCCGTGCACCATCTGCCAGGGCACTTGGTTGCACTTCATCACACAGCAGGGCTTGTCTTTCAGGAATCGGAGAACGCAGCCCCCCCGGGGCTTGTGCTTTTAATGACCCCAGGCCCTGTCCTCACCTTTTTCCCCACGTTGCCTTTAGCCTTGCTGGCTCAGCAGACCCCTTGGAGCCCCGTGCACAGGAAGGAGGTGTGTGTGCCACTGTCTCGTGCCCAGATGGAAATGGAGCACGTACCTTTCTGTCATCGGAAACCCGGCTTGCGAGCTTCTATTCAGTTTAAAAAAATATAAATAAATGAAAAAATAAGAAATGCATTACAGCCTATTCCTGAATGCTGAAAAAGGGCAAGGTGCTGGTCCAGCTCTGAGACACCCCTCCAGGTGACTTTTAGTACCTGGGGACATCTTCTCTTGCCTCCTCCTGCTGAGTGCCAGGCAGGGTGCAGGGAGCATCCCCTGCCCGCCGCCAGGCTCTGCACCCTGCCAGGCAGGGTTACAGCTGGGCAGGCGCCCGTGGCTCGCCTCCTCCCCGCCGCCTTCGTTTGCTGTGTGGTGTTTATGAGAGATGCTGTGCTGTCTGCTCCTATTTTATGTGCTGCCAGAGCTCGTCAATGTGCTGTTTGGTACATCAACAAATCGACACTACACAAACAGAGAGCTAACAAGGAATGATTTATCCAGGACACCATTTCTGTGTGTCCAGCAAGGCGAGGTGTCCTGGAAACAAAATTCAGTATTTGCCAGAGACTCATCAAAAGAGCCGGTGTTTCGTGCCACAGCTAAATCATGCTTGTATCTCAATCTTTCTGGGTGTTGCTCATTTAATCATAGGATGCTTTCCTTTTAATTAGTCACTGCTGCTACTGATGAGAGAATTAGCAGACTCCACTTTTAATGGAGAAGCTGATGCTGTGGCAGGTGTGCTGTAATTGGGGTGGTGGGCAGGAGGCTTTCTGCTGTAAAGAACCCCCAGGATGTGCACTTCAGGCTCTACTTCCCTGCAAAATGCCCTTTCCTGGAGGGGTTTGTTTTCCAGATATATCATTTAGTTGCAGGATGCTACCTCCCCTGCCTACCGTGTTGTGGCCCTTGGAGGGTAAAGCTGCTTGATTTTACTGGGTCTTTTCCTCCGCGCCTGGTGAGGACCTGTGGAGCTGGTTGTATGTCATGAGTTGGTGACTCTTCGAGGTACATTAAGTCTAGAGCTGATCAATATCGTTTTGATTAGATGGCTGTTGTCAGAAAATAGCAGTTTATCAAACTTGAAGCTGCTTATGGGAGGGGAGTGGTTTCAGTGAACTAGTTTTACAAAAATAATTTATTGAAACACATTGTCTGAGAGATCTGAAATGTTCATTTGAACAGTTGGGGAACAAAAAGTTCCGTGTTCTTCTTCAAGCTGACTTTTATTTATGTGTTTTAATTTCACTTGATTTACAGTACAGAGTAAATGGTTAAGGGAATAGGGACTGAAATGGAGGGGAAAGCTTTCAAAATTTTGGGTACAAAGTGTTTCAGTTTGCCTGTTCTGAACCTCTGTATTCCTGTTTGGGATGGGATGACAATTTCAGTTCCCACAGGAGAGAAAAGCCCCTTTTCTGCTGTGTTGTAATGATGTCTAAGAGAGATGTCTCAGACATAGTTACGATTTCTGTAGAGCAGAAGCATTTCATAAACAGTCCCGTTATCCGTGCGCATCTCTGGCTGCATGGAAATCCTGGCATTCTCAGAAGTGTTTGACTCCCTGCTGCCTGGCTATGTTCCCCTTGGGCAGGGTCATGATCTTAGCCAATGTCTGTTTTATAAATATTTACAAATAATTCCCGGTGGTGCTTGTGGCAGGGGTCTGGGCAGGTGCCCTATGGGCTGGCTGCAGCAACGTATGCCTTTCAGGGCACTCCTGAGCCCCCCTGGGGACCCCCTGAGTGGAAGTGAGGGGCTTGGGGAGAGAGTCCTTCAAAAATCCTCCGAGTACTTTGCATTGCCCCTTCTCATCTGTTTAGGGATGTGTTGTTTCCTGAAGCAAAATAACTCCTTGATTTCAGCTGGGTCTGGTTGTCCTGTGCTTCCAGCAGATGCTTCTCTCCCCCTCCCCTGGCAGAGCCCCAGGCTGCCCTGGAGACCCTCCTCTTCTCCCAGCAGAGTGAAAGGGAAGCTTTCCCTTCCTCTTTTGACCTATTTTGGCCATTAATCTGGGATTTTTTTGATATTACTTCTCACCTCTGGTTCAGGAGGTCCCGCTCTTCATTTTGTATTATAGACGCCCAAAGTCTCAGATATTAAAACTGTTCCCTGTGAAGGAAGTGGAAGAGTGTAGGGAGGAGGAGCAGCCCAGGGCCAGGTGGCTTTTTTGGAGGGAAGCAATGGGAGATGGATGGATCCAGCGCTGCTGCGGGTGCTGAGCATCACCACGCTGCACGGGCCTTTCTGGGCCATTGCCAGGGATATTTGGGGCTCTTGTGAGCCAGGTGAGCTGGGAGGGGTGCTCCGTGGGCTGGGGTCTCATGGCCCACCCAGTGGGTGCTGGGGGTCCTGGGAGAGTTGCAGTCTAAGCTCTGCTCCCCACATCATGAAGCTGTGTCCTCCCAGCCAGATTTACAATCCCAACAACATCTACAGCCAGAAGGTGCTCACAAGGTGCAAAGTTTCATTAATCCATGCTATTAACACAACATCCCTGCCAGGGCTGATTGGGTTTTCCGTGTCAGCCCCCGCGGGGAAGGGATGCGGCCGCTGTGGTTGCTGCTGGGCGCTGCTCACTCACCGAGGGACTTAACCAGGTCGCGCCTGCAGGGACGGTTGGATGTGGCAGCGCGGCTGCAGAGGGGGAGCAGAGGGTGGAAGTCAGCCTTCGGGGCCCAGGTTAGTGGTGCTGATGGATGAGAAGGAAAGCTTCCAGGAACATGTTTCCTTTCCAGCAGTATCGCTGCGGTAATGATAACGGCACAGCCTGCTTCGGTGCTGGGGCGCTCGTGAATGAGTTGGCATTTTTTTTGTGACTAATGTAGACTTTCAGCTATTTGAAATTGTCCTGAGGTGCAGCTTGACATATAAGTTCTTGGCCTATTTATTACTTTGTGTCTGAGTGTTCCCATAGGTATATGATTTTAAACCAGGGCTGCATTTAATATCAGGAGCTGGAGCATTTGTATTTCAGCTCCAGATCAGTGAGGAGGCGATTTAGGCTGTAGGTCCAGTGTGTTTGGCAAACTCTAGCCGAAGCATCCATTCCTGGGTGAGGATGTTTGATGTATAGGAAGCGTTCAACACCCCCTTATTTAATTTTTTTATTACTTTTTAATGCTGCTGTGTCCCCCTTTGCTATCCAATGACCATTGCTGTGTCATCACAAGCTCCCACCAGCATCAGTGTAAGTCCCCAGGGATTATACAACCATGCTGAGACAGCATCAGGCCAATTTAGGTCACCATCTACCCTTGCACTGGGTTGGAGGAACCTGTTCTCCAAGGGCTTGCCCAGCTGTGCCTGGAGCCTTCAACCCTGAGAAAGAGTTGGATGATTCTGTGAACACCCACATGGATTTATCTGTTTTTTTTGCCAAGTTTATCTGTGAGCTTTTGGTCACTGTAGTTTCTTGGGACTTTGAAACACAGTTGAGCAAGTGTTGACCCTGAGCCACCCCCTGTCCTGGCTCCCATGGTGTTGCGTTGGGGCTGGGTCATCTCATGTCAAACCCTACAGCTTGTGAAGCAGCGTGTGCCATGGCGTTGCAGCTCCTGGTCGGTTGTAGGAAGTTTTTGGCCAGCCATGAAGGTGTTTCATGTCAGCTGTGGGAGCAGTCAAGAGCACACGTTGTGCGTTGGCTTCTGCTCATGGCATAGCTGCTGTGGGCTTGTACATCTGGCCATGACCCACCGCGGTGTTGAGGCATCTGAAGCTAAGGGGATTTAGACAAGTATCTGAGCGAGTTAAGCGCCAAACTACCCCTAAGAGGAGACCAGCACCCGCTGTGTGTAAGGTGTTTTACCAACTGTGCCAGCCCACTGCCCTGCGGGGCACCTCAGCGTTGCCGACACGACCCCGTGGCCGTCTGCCAGCAGGACATCAGCTTCTGATTTTAACAAAGCCTTTAAGTAGAAACACGCAGTTGTGGCTCTGTGTTGGGGTTAAATGGGGAGAGGGGATCTGGTACTGCAGATTCTGCTCCTGCCTTTGCCACTGACTGATCCTAAACAGACTACACCACCGGTTTTTGTCTTCTGCCATATGTTTTCCAATAATGCCCGCCCACCCGTCGGGGAAAGCACAGCACTGGGTGTCTGCAGGCATTGTTGGGAACCCTCTGTGAAATATGCTAAAAAAACATGAAAGGTATTAATTTATGTCTAAGATTAGTGGAAGTCTGTTTGTTACGGTTTTTTCATACCTCTATTTTTAGATTGCCGGTCTGGAGTGCCAGGATTGGTCCCTTCCCCATTAGCAGTATTTGGGGCCTCCTGATAATGAGGTTTTTGAGCCATTCCACTTATATCACCTCAAGTCTCTGCTTTTGAAAAACCTTAGCTTAAACCTTTTGATGAGATGCTAAATAAAAAGACAGGCCCTAAAAGAATATTTATGTGACAAAACGGTCCAGCTTTCCTTTCTGCTCAAGGCAAATTGGTTTGGAGGATGTGAAAGCGTTAAGGCTCAGTACATGCCACTTCTCCATAAACCTCCTGAGGTGGTACTAAAGCTGCGATTAACGTGAAGTCCATGTCTGGATTTACCTGCTCAATTTACAACGGGTGTATAAACCTTAAATACTCTGATAGTATTTTTCTTCTCTCTCCTGGGCTTTGAATGAGCTATTGCCATTTTCTTGCTACACCATCAGCATTGGAATTCCTATGCTTGCAGTACTGGGGCTTGTATTTCCAGGTGTGATCTCGGATACGGAGCTGTGCTGCTTACTGCCTCCCTTTCCTCCTCTTTCCCCAGCCGGAGGAGCTTACCAACGCCCTGGAGATCAGCAACATAGTCTTCACAAGCCTCTTTGCCCTGGAGATGCTGTTGAAAGTCCTCGTTTATGGTCCTTTTGGCTACATTAAGAATCCATACAACATCTTTGATGGGATCATCGTGGTGATTAGGTACAAACCTAGAGCTTTCTTTATGTGTGTTTCTCCTCATTGGGCTGTTTAATTAAACAGAAAGTAATGGAGATTGGGCATAAATACCTTCCTGTGACACTTTATACTTCTCTGCTGTAAATTAATGCACTTAGGCATGATTGCTAATACATATCTGGGGGTTATTTTACAATCATTTCAGAGAGAGGCCCAAGCAGAAAGCGATCAGTCCCAATGTCCTGGGAAAGTCTAGGATCCAAATGGTACGACCAGTGCCTGATTAAGTAGCTCTGGGTTTTTTTGGCATGTGCAAAGGCTATAATTGCCCCTGCAGCTGCAGGCACTGATTTGCAGGCATGTTTTTGACACTCTGGTGTCTAGTCTAGGGGCTCTGGCTCTGCTCTTTGCAAGCCTGGATGGAGTCCAGCTCGCTGGGGGCATTGGCGGTGTGTCTCTGCCCACTTTCCATCCCTCTTCTCTCTGAATTTCAGCCTCTCTTTGTATCCTCTCTGTGCTTTTGTGTTAGACTTGGTTGTCTCATCCTGCAATGACCTTTTTTTCTTCCTCAGCGTGTGGGAGATAGTGGGCCAGCAAGGTGGGGGGCTCTCGGTCTTGCGAACCTTTCGGCTCATGCGAGTTTTGAAGCTGGTCCGCTTCATGCCAGCCCTCCAGCGCCAGCTCGTAGTCCTCATGAAGACCATGGACAACGTGGCCACCTTCTGCATGTTGCTGATGCTCTTCATCTTCATCTTTAGGTGAGTGCTTCAGATTCCCCATCCAGACATTGCTCTGGGTTTTTAGGTGGGATCCCATGGTGGGGTATGACTCTTACCAGGACATGGTCCCAGGAATGGCATCACTGGCCAGTGCTGGCGGTGGCTTGCTGCCCTGACTAAATTCTCTTAGCTCTGGCCAAATGAAACATCTGTCTTTGCAAGATGATTTGCAAGGAAAATCTTTCAGCTGGATGATTCCTTGACATCACCCCAAGACAGCGGTCCCATTACTGACTAGCAGAAAGCCTGGTGCTAAAAATGTTGCCAAGGAGAGGGTGATGTTCCTAAAATAAAGTAATCTGTGGTGGTGCTCGTGCTCTTGCATGGCCTTTTCTTTCAAGAAGTGGAAATGTTAGAAATTGGCTTCATGTAGCCCCAGATTGTTGGATTTCATTCTAATTTTTGAGGTGTCTCCTTGTAACAGCTGACTCTGGTGTTCCAGCAATGCAGGCACTGGGAAAGCTGAAGAAAGCTAGTTTCCTCCATGGAATAATGTCCCTTCTCCCAGTGAGATGTTTCACTCCAAGACCACCATTTGTAGCTGCGGTGCTCAATAGAGCTGCAAATAATTCAATTATTCAGGTTACTGGCAGAGAGCAGGGGTAAACAGATTATTCTTTTAGTATCAATCTGAAATGAAAGGTATTCTGTTTCCTTGCCAAAATTGAAAAAGCTGTTTCAGGTCCCCTGATATGTCTCATTCAGGCATGTCACAGAAACCCTTTTTGTCTTCCTAATTTGATTTCAGCATATTTTGCTGAAAATGTGTCATTGCAAAACAGAAAGTCAAAACATTTTGTTTAGAAAATGTTGAAAGACAATGCTTTGACTTAAAAAACCAAAGCAGAAGAAAAAGAAGGAGCGGGCATACTTTTTGGTTGAAACTCTTTGACAGGTTTGACCCAAATTCACAACTGGCCTGCACGATCTCAAGGTGTGTTTTCAGTGAACAAATGATTCCTCTTTTTAAAAATAAAAAATTTAAAATTAAAAAAATTAAAGATTTAAAAAAATAAATTAAAAAAAGCCTGCCCAGGTGAAATGAGGAGGCAGTCAGCCCTGCTGTATGATTGCTGGTTGGTACTGTGGTCCTCCTGTGAGCCCCTGCTTTCCCTCCCGTGCAGCATCCTGGGGATGCACCTCTTTGGCTGTAAGTTTGCTTCAGAGCGCGATGGAGACACGCTGCCCGACAGGAAGAACTTCGACTCCTTGCTCTGGGCCATCGTCACTGTTTTCCAGGTACCAAATGGAAAATGCCACAACTCATGTGCATGCTGGGATTGTTTCAGTGTTGTTTTCTGACCAAGCGTAGCAAAGCTCCTTGCCATGGAAGGGAGAGGACCCAAACCCACAAGTGCAGGAACACAGGGGGTTTCAGACTGTTTTCCAGAATAAATCAGAAAGCTAATGAGGAGGGGCTGCCGAGGCAGGGGGCTCTTGTGTTTGCAGGGTATGGGCTGGGTGGGTGACAGTAAATGCAGAGGGTGGAGATGGAGAGGAGGACGACATCAGGACCATTCGCAGTGGTATTTTGGCAAAGAACAGAATTTGGTTTAAGCCCATAATTGATGTGTGCAGTTGTTTCTTCTAGCAGCTCTGAGCTCTGTAGCTGTGGGATTTAAGGAGGACTTTCAGCCGTTCTGGCTGAGGCAAGGTCTGGCTGACACTGGCAGCTGAACGTGTCCCTTTGTGCAGATGGGGGTCAGGGCAGTTTGGGCAGGGCCCTTATAGGTCGCGTGAGGGTCACTGTCACTTTGGTCCTGTCTCTTCTCTGGCTCAGAAGATGGCTTGGGCCAGATTTATATTCCTGTGGTTATGGCTACGGTGGATACTGCAAAAGTGGGGTGCTTGTCTGGCCCGTCTGGAGCACAGATACCCAGCCAGGCTCAGGGAAAACAGCACACTATCCTCCAGTATCTCCATTTTCCTGATATCTTTTCTCTGCAGATTTTAACCCAGGAAGACTGGAATAAGGTCCTTTACAATGGCATGGCATCGACCTCCTCCTGGGCTGCTCTGTACTTCATCGCTCTCATGACGTTTGGGAATTACGTTCTCTTCAACCTGCTGGTGGCCATCCTGGTGGAGGGTTTCCAGACAGAGGTAATGTCCTCACGCTCATCGTGCCTTTGCTTTCTTCTAAAGTTTCAGGGCTTCCAGATCCTGGAATGTGATTTCTGAGACAGACAGCAATACATTCACAAGAGTGGCACATGAAAAAAGTGGGGGAAAATAGTAGGTCGTCTTTTTTTTTTTTTTTTTTCTCCTTAGCCACAGTGCGGTTTAACACAGTAAGCCCTCTAAACGAAGGGCTTAAATAAAAAGCATTGTTAGTGTTAATGCAGGAGTGGGAATTCAGCAGTGAGTCAGGCACTGCGGATGGGATCGCTGTTATGACAGTGTCTTTGAAACAATTCTCACTGCGTTTGTCAGCCAGGAAACTTAGGCAGGCTGGTAAAAGATTAGTGACACGATTATCTTTTTTGATGGTATGTGTTCACGGAGCTCTTCCCGTTCCAGCCCTGCAATGTTCTGCACTCTTTAACGTACATGATTTCTGGTGTCTGCCATCTGTTTCCTTGGCCTGGGAACTTCCATGAGACATCCTGGATTGCTGGAGGCTTTCATGGAAGGGCAGGGGGGCACTTGGGTTTGAACTCAATCTTTATTTTCATCCTACTGCCTTCCCAACTGTCCAACTTGGAGCAAGTGAACGTGTCACCCAGCCCCCAGAGTGGGGGACCCGCGATGCTCACCCGCTCTCTGCAAAAATTGTCTGACTGTCCAAGAACATCAGTAAGGGGAGGGGACCTTTACACCCTGCCCAGGGGCTTGGAGAGGTAAATATAACCTGAAACTGCTCGCTGGGATCTGCTTGTATAGGCTGTGCTTTTACACACTGTCTCTGATTTTTATAAGCAGTCTGGGGTGACTAAGTATTAGTTACAATTTGTTGCTTGGGTATCATAATATCCTACCACCCTATGAACAGCTGTGCACAAAACTGGTTTTATTATTCTTTTTGAAGCACAGTTTAGAGTTAAATTAGTGGAGTTGTACCAAGAGATAGCAAAAAGAATTTTTTTTTTTCTATTTTTATGTATCGTCTCTCTCCATGTTGGTGCTTTTCTTTTTTAATTGCTATTGTAGCTGTTTCTGTCTGTAAATCCTACCCCCCTCCTGCCCCATTCAGCCGAAGGGAAGGTCACTGCCAGGTTGTCCCAAATAGTACAATGTTCCTTTGCCTGAGCGAGAAGAGGCAAAAAGCTCCTTGTGATGACAGCTTCAAACCCAACCCTTTTTCTGTCCAGTTTAGCAAGTCGGTTCTCTGAAAGCTGATGGAAGTGAGCGCTCACCTGCTGTACCCACTACCTAGAGAAAAGGATGCAGCCTTTCCGTGCAGCCCCTTCTCCAACTCCTGGTCCTTGAGGGAGGCTGACACCTCTGGTCCTTGGCTCAGCCTGGATTTTCATGCTAGAGCATCCCCGTGCATGCCTGCTGGCATGCTCCCGCACACCCAGCTGCTGCACGCCTCTTTCCCTGGGCAGCGATTTATCTGCGCTCGCTTTGCGGCCAGCTGGTACCTTGGTGTAACTCCCTGTAAATTCCTGCCCTGGCTTAATGCGCTGCGATCTTATTCCATCATCACGTCCTTGAGGGTGCATCTTCCCTGGAGTCAGGGGAAGCCCCTGCAGCACCCCCCAGGTTTGCTTTTGGTTGGTTTTGTAGCAGGGCTGTCCCATTGCCTGTCCTTGCTTCTCTTCTGCTGGGGCAGCGCCGGGCTGGTCCAAGCCAGCTCCAGGACTTCGGTGTAAGCTGCAAACGTGCTTTAAGTGCGGTGTAAATCAGGGAGTAACTTCTGATTCAGGAAAGCACTGAGATAGCCTGAAGCCAGTGATGCTTTGAGAGGTGAGGCCAGGGACCAGGATCCAGCGCCGCCTCCAAAGATCCGACCCTCCTGGGCCAGTTCTGCCCAGCCACGGCAATCCCACTGAATTTGCATCACATTTCTGTAATTTGTGACTCTGATTACAGTGCTGTTTTATATCTCAGGCTCTGATGATGGCATCTTCCTTCCACGTCCTTGTTACTCTGAGTTGTCCATGGTCTTCCAGTAGATTACAACAGGATCGAGAGATCCCGCAGCTCAACCCAAGTTTCTTGCAGCAGACAGGGAGCAAATGTCTGCTGGAGGTTGGGAGCCAGGTCTAGCGTTGCTGGTTAATGTTTATTCAGCTTTGCTGGTGTATAGCTCTGCAAACAGATCTGGTTTTTGCTAGCCAGCACGAGAAGGATCCTCTCCTAAGCAGAATTAATAGAGAGATCATCTCTCGCTGTAAACAAACCCCAGAGTCTCCCTCCTGTGATTGCACTTGACCCCTCTTCTGAGTTTGTTTTTTTTTTTAATTCTTATTATTATTTTTTCCATTCTCCTTCAGATTTCTGGGCTGAAACACAATCCTGGGGCTGCAGCCTTTATCTCCCTGGTCCTTGAGTGCCTTTCCTCAATCTGCAAGCACCTCGTTAATTTTAGTGCATGGCTTTGCAGCCCCAGTTGCTAGGCAGCAGATGTATATAAGCAGTTGAGAAACAAAAAGGACCTGTTCCAAACTTTAAATATGGAGCAATATATTTTGCAGGGTTGAGCTTTTTTTTTTTTTCCTTTTCTCTTCTTTCTTTTTATTTGGTAACCCGCTTCTCTTGCAAGAGGCGCATGCATGACTTTATGCAACATGGTTATTTTTGACCGCGTGTTCTCTGGTTTAACTCGAGCCTGGAGCTGGTGCGGGGAAGGTGAGCAGGGGACTCCGTTTGATCGAGCTGCTAATTTAAAATTGCTGCCTGACCTCTGAGGTCCCTGCCCTGGGGACTTCTCTCTGAAGCAAGCAATGACTCCTCTTTGTCAGGCATAAAGCTCCTCTCCCGAGGCACTTCCTAATAATATTATCTCCAAAGTGTATTCTTCCATTGGTAATCCTCCTGGTTTCATGTACCCTTGTCCCTGGCTGTCCTTGCTCATGGATTTGTTCCTTCCCCTCCTTTGTATCCCTGTCCCTCCCTCCCTGGCACGCCAGGCCCTTCAGCCCCTCCATCCTTTCCTCTGTGGGACATTACCTGCTCTCTGGATGTAGCATCTCTGGAGAAATACAGCTTTGATTTCTTCAAGGCTTCAGCCAGAGGGAACCCTCCCTTCTCCTACAGCAGGGATCTTGGATGGTGTTTTTCTTGCCTCCCTTAGCTTTTGCATTCCTGGTTTCAATGGGATTTTCCTTGTGAAGGAAAAGGGTTTCCATGTTTTCTCTTTTGAGAGCTTTTCCTTGTCAGTCTTTGTTACAACTGAAGACTTTGTGTCCATCACATCACTAGCAAGGTACTGTTGTCCAGACATCCTAAAGCTGATGGGTCTTCCCTAAACTCTTCATCTGAGCCTGGAGTGGGATGAGTTTTGCATCGCACATGGCAACTGGTGGAAAGAGCCATTGCCCTGTAGGCAAGAAATTGAGCTGGTGGGATAACGTGTGCCCTCCTGCCGCAGCACGTAACTTCCCACAGCCCCATGGGATGGGACCCGGCTCAGCCGCGCTGCCAAAACATGCAAAGGAGTGTTGGGAGAGCCACCCTTGAGGAAGGGGAAGCACAAGGAGGTGAAAAATGATGTGTGCTTTCCAAGTGGGTAGGGGGAGACTGGCTTCTCGTGCTGTGCAGAGATGCTGGGGCATGTGCTGTGCCCCTTGCCCAGAGCCCTGCTGTGTTTGGGCATCCCGTTGACTTAAACGGGTGTCTCTGCTAACAGGGATGAGGAGGGATCTGAACTCACGGCACATTCTGGTGGCTTTTCTTAAATTAGGTATTTTACCTGGCTGTAAGAGGACTGATATTGTGTTAATCAAACATTCATTAAAAGCCTCCATTGCTGCTTAATGAAGGCATAATAAATAAAGATCCTATTATGCAGCTGCAAAAAAAAAAAAAAAAAAGTCATGTTTTCGATAATTAGCTGGTGTTTCATTAGCACAATTACCACTTAGGAGCTGAAGCAAGCTCTGTTCGAAACACTTAAAGGTAAGGCTGGTCCCTTCGCAGGGCTTTGCTCCATCTGAGCTCTTCCAGCCCTTCCCTGTGCTGAGCGGGGACGGTGCCCCAGCCCAGCTCTCCATCGCGGCCGTGTGCTGCCCTTCTCCCCCTTCCCCTTCCTTCCCTGCCTTTTTCTCGTGTTGTTTTTTGATTCCCCGTTCCAACCTGCTGTTGAAACTGTGACAATTGAACCCCCCCTTCCCCTTCCTCCCCCCTCCCTCCCCCCGTTTCTCCTTCAGGAGATCTCCAAGCGAGAAGATGCGAGTGGGCAGTTAAGCTGTATTCAGCTGCCTGTCGACTCGTCGGGGGTACGTACACAGCACATCCCACCGCCCGCCGTGGTTGTCTCTCTCGTGGTGCCTGGTCACACGCCATGGTGCTGTTCTCATTGTAGTAACTGTCATTCTTTTGGGGGTTGTTTGGGTGTTCTGGGGGTGGTTTTAGTTTATGGTTTTTTTTTTTTTTTCCTTTTTGTTGTCCTCGTTGTCAAGTCAGCCCTGATTTTAAGTCCCTTCCTTCTCTGGGGGAGCCAGGTAAATTAAGGTGGGTGCTTCAGGGCAGCTGATGTGGCTTCAGCCCCAGCTCTTGTTGACCTCTTTCTGGATGCCTGCCCCAGGGAAGGCTTCCTGTGGGGCTGTCACAGCTCCTCCACAGCACAGTCACATCCCAGACACATCCCTAGGGATGTGGACGGTGATGCTGAGTGCTGAATGTGCCTGTCAAGCACTCCCTCCATCATGCAGGCAGAGGAGGGTGCTCGCGAGTGAAGGGACCTGGAATCAAGCCTGTTTGTGGACACGTGTGTGTGGGAGCCCTGTGCTCAGCAGGACAGGGTAGGACAGTGGCAGCTGCGCTGTGGCGTGTCCCAGAAAGGCTGGCCGGGATGCTGGGATTGCTGGCGAGATGCTGCATTACAGCGTGGGACAGGATGTGAAATGGTCCCGTTCGGGTCTGAGGAAGCCGTGGATCTCCGAAGTGCAGCACACCCCAAACCTTACTCTTCTGCCAACCTCATCTTTCTCTTTACCACTCCCTTCCCTTTCTCTCCTTTCCAAGAAGTCTGTTTTTTCCCTCAGCACAAAAGCCCTTTCCCATTGTATCCCAGTGTGTCAGTCCCCTTTGGTACAGGCTGGTTTAGCTGTCGTACCACCTGGTCCATCTTGACATACCCTCATTTCCCGAAAGGATTTTAACTCCCTCTTCTCTCATAACCCCTTTTCCATCCAGAAAGGCAAACTGGGAGTGCAAGAACAGGTAATGGGCAGCAGCCCTGGCTGCGAGATGCTTGTCTGCATCATACTGAGTCTGGCACGTGGTGTTTCGGAGGGGATGCTTTCTGCCCTCCAGACGTGGGGTTTGGTGCTGGGGAAGGGGGTGGGAAGTCCCCGTGTAGCTCTGCTTGTCCATCTTGGCCCACGTCTCATCGTGCACCCTAAAACTTTCCTTTGGTCTGTTAAAGAGCACTCCAGGAATACAAATCACATAAAATTCTTCCTGTTACTTATTCCTTTTTAATAACGCATTAGGGAGAATGAGTAATTCCTGGCAGGATGGGCTGAGCCGGGAGCCTCTGTGGGGAGCATACCTGGAGCCAGCTGGAGCCCCTCTTTGTACAGAGACACAGTTTTGACTCCAGCAAAGTTCAGGCCAGCCTGATTTTACTGCTCCCCCTTGCAAGGTGCATTCCTGACCTTCCCAGTCTGCGTCTTGCAGGATGAGCTTCCCTGAATAGCACAGAAGTCCTGGATCCTCAGGAGGGGAAGTTTTGAGCCAACACTTCACATCACACTCTCTTTTGCCTTAAAAACATTTGTCTGAGAGTGTCCTGTCTGCCTAGAAAAAAGTCCCTTTAACTATTTAGTGACCGCACAGGGGAGTATTGGGGCTTGTCCCTCTGGGGTTTTGCTTAATAGAGAGGCACAGGGCACAGGACTTCGTGTTGGATGCCATCTTTTCTTCCTGTCCCACACTGGGGCACCTCTGGGCTTTTACAACCAACAGGTACCCAAGCACCAAACCTCCGCACGGCTGGCCAGGGCTCCTGGGGGTGCAGCTTAGCCTCGGTGGGGTTTTCTGGGGCTCCTGGTGTCTCCCAGCTGAAGTGAGTGTCTGCTTGGCTTCCCTCATCCCAGCACCCTCCCTCCCTTCCCACCTCTCTCCTTCATCGTGACTGGGCTTGGTGCCCTTTGCCAGAGCAGTGGTTTCAGCCGTGAATCCTCCTCTTTTGGATGGGTATTGTTCTGGCGAGCACCACTGCCTGTCGGGTGTACCCTGACTATACCACACCCTAAGCGCCTTTCTGCAGTGCCAATGGACAGAATCAGTGGGGCGCCCAGGGATGTCCCTAACTGGGTCCGTGCCGCAAGACCGAGCCAGAGCCTGGGCACCACGCTGCGAGCAATGGTAAACCTCTTCTCTCCCCTCCCAAGGATGGGCACGTGTCAGAGTGGGCAGCTCTTGCTTAACCCCTGCCCTTCGAAATGATATGGTGGAATTTAACCCCCCAAACGATACAGCATAAATCTGCAAAGGTTCTGCTTCTGTTGCATTGCAGCTGGGAGGGGAACGGCCACCCAGGGCAGATGTCGCCAGGTTCTGCCACCTGGATCCTCTCTGCGCTGGTGGGGTGTCCATCGACACGTGCCCATTAGTTGCATTGGAAATTCAGGGTCCCTTGTGCCCCTTCTGAACCCTGGATTGCTTCATCGAAGCATCGCTAGAGAGAGCCACACAGGGAGTTTTAAGCCATGGTGTATAAATTGAGAGATGAGTAGTCCCAAAATTGCTCATCAGACATCTGTCCTTCCTTAATATCTGCCCAGTATGCAATTCCAGCAGCAAAAATTAAGCAATGGTTTGGGGTTTTTTTCCGATCCTTTTCTGGGACCATGTTTGGAGCCAGAGGCAGTCTGTCTTCCTGGTAGGAGGTTAATTAGTCTGTGGTATAAATATGTGCATGCGTCATTTTGTGAAAGGTGATGTTGCATTGTGGTACAAAATTCGGTGGATCCATAGGTGTGGTGTTGGAGACGGGAATCCGTTTTTTCAGAGGGGTATCCGTGCACCGTGGCCCATCGCCCTCCTTGCTGAAGCCCTCTGTTTTGCTCCAGGGTGATGCTTCCAAGTCTGATTCCGAGGGGGATCTCTTCCCCCGCTGCCTGGAAGAGGAAGGAGGACTTAAGAAAACCTTGTCGAATCCAGCCTGTGAGTAACAAAGCCAGGAGTAGGGGTCCTTCCGCAGAAACCTCACCTTGCTGTGACAACAGTGTGTCCCAAAGGGCAGAGTCCTCCCTGGGAGAATGGTGTAGTCCAAACAGTGGAATGCTTGACATTGCAGCAGGCTTGTGGGGTGGGATCTGGGATGCAGACCTGGCTGAAAGCCCAGGCTGTGCTTTCAGGGTATCTCTGCAGGGGCACAAGTAGAGGAGCCATGGGGAAGGAGGATGGGGGGAGCAGGCATGGGCAGAGAGGGTGCCAGGGCTGGAGCTGGCAGGTGTTGGTTGAGGGCAAGTGGGTGACAGTCTGCATCTTCTCTCCTCTCCCATTGGCACCCGATCCCGTTCCAGATTTACATCCCCATGCTCCACTGCCAGGCTGAAGGACAGGCACTCAGCTCTCCAGAAGGGCTATTTGCCCCCATCCTCCTGATGCTTGGAGGAGAGCTGTCCCTGCACAGCTGCTTTGCCTGCCCGAGAGCAGGTTGTAGATGTGCCCCGAGAGGTATGACACCTAAAACCTACTTGTGTCTTCCAGTGATGGCCCTGAGTGACCACCCGGAGCTGAAGAAGAGCCTGACTCCGCCGCTCATCATACACACCGCAGCCACGCCGATGCCCATGCCCAAGAGTGCCATGTTTGGAGACGTGGCACAGGGCTATGAGTCCCGCCGGGCCAGCGGCATCTCCATGGACCCCACCGCCTACGAGCTCAAGTCCCCGGTACTCACGTCACCTCCTCCTGCGGATGCTCAGCACGTCCCTTGGGCTTGCGGGGCTGTACAGCCAGCCAGCCGCCCCCGCTGGTGCAGCAGCAGCCCAGCGCGGGGTGGGTGGCACGGGGCTGATGCTCTCCTTGTCCTTCCTGCAGCCCAGCGCCCGCAGCTCCCCGCACAGCCCCTGGCGTGCCAGCAGCAGCTGGAACAGCCGCCGCTCCAGCTGGAACAGCATTGGCCGGGCCCCCAGCCTCAAGCGGCGGGGGCAGAGCGGCGAGCGCAGGTCCCTTCTCTCCGGGGAGGGGAAGGAGAGCTCAGAGGAAGGGGAGAGCTCAGATGAGGAGCGCTCCAGTCGGGCTGGCAGCTTCAATGGCTCTTTGCCTCATCGCATGGAGTCGCTGGAAACAAAAGGTTCCTTTGACCTCCAGGATACTCTGCAGGTGCCTTCCCTGTACCGGACCAGCAGCATACACAGCAGCCGAACCTCCACCTCCGAGCACCAGGACTGCAACGGGAAGACCTCTCCGGGTCTGCTGCTGCACCAGCTCCACCTGGATGAACCCCGACAGGACTGTGATGACTGCGATGATGAAGGCAACATGGTAAGGAAATGCCAAGCACTCATTTTGGGCTTTTTTCCTTGTCAAGGTGATGCTTATACTGTCTCAGGAGCCCACAAGCAGGTGCAAAGCAACGGCCTGTTGCAGGAACTGGGTCTTGCCGTCACCACCAGACCCAAATGAGAGTCATCCAGAAGGGCCCCAGGAGGTCTCTGGGCTGTGGATGCCACCAGAAATGGGGTTGGCGTCATATTCAGTATTTCAGTGCAGCAGCAGATGGCTTGTGATGGAGGCAGCAAGGCAAAACTCCCCAGGTTTCACTAGAAGGTGCAGAGCGAAGGCTATCTCTTGGAAATAAGTTGTTTTCTTTTTCTCTTTTTTTTCTTTAAAAAAAGAAACACCGTAAGTAACTTTCCCCGCTGTCCAACCATTATTCAGCTTTCTGCCCCCTTGCACAGCAACAGACAATTTCTGTTGACATCAACAGGCATCACAAGGGCAGGGTCTGGCCCCTCATTCCCACGGCAGCCTTAGTCCCTAGGGACGGTGGCAATTCAAAGGCTTTGCATTAATTTCCATATGAAGAGGCATTAGACCAATAAGCATCTCTCTTTCATGGGCCTTAAAAGTGCCATTTAGGAAATATTAGCTAAAAGGGCTGCAAGCACAAGGTTTCGACTTGGATGTTTGTATCCTAAGGGAATAAAAGGAATCTGGCTGCTTTTCCATGGTTTTTTGCTTGGCTGGCAGAGAGGGGCTTGAGCTGGGCAGCAGGATGCGCACAGCCCTGGCTGTCATGTGTGCGTTGGGATGTCTCCAGGACAGTTCTGGGGTGTCTCCTGCTCTTCCCAGGTTACCTCTTTTTTTTCCACTTTAACTTGTTCTCGGGCTTAAAAATGTGACGGTCTGATATGTCATCCCCAGGGGGTGACTCTGTTTCTGTTGGTGAAGCGGATGGGTTTTGGGTAGAACCATGTGCCATTAACCAGGGTGGTGCTGAGAACAGGAGATGATCAGGACATGATTTTACTGTATTTCACTGAGTTTGTTGAATGAAAATGGAATTTGGAGCATGTGAAGGGATGCGAAAGGCAGTGGTGACTCCAGAGAAGGAACAGGAGGAGAAGGAGTTAGTGCTGGAAGAATGGAGTCACTCAGCCGTGAATTGCCTTTAAAAAAAGCCATTATCCCATTACATCTCCAGCATGGATCCTCAGCCTGGGATTTTTACTGATTGTTTTAACCTGTTTTTTAACCTCCATAAAATAAATTGAATTTTTAAGAAAAGAAGCAGTAATTATTTTGGGGAAAAGCACTATTAAAAGTGATCAAGCGACCATGCTCTTTATTGCTAGCTAGGGATTTTTTTTCATGCTCCAATATCTGCTGCTTTTTCCAGCTCACCTGGTCCAAACATCCCGCAGATCCCTTCCTTTCCCTCTGCAAGATTAGAAGCCAGTAGCACCCCTTGTACTGGGCATTGTGTAATGGGACATGTCCCTCCTCTCCTGTCCCATCCAGGCCCACAGCCCCAGACAGTGCTGGTGATAGGTTGCTGAATAAAATGCATGTTTTTAATTTTTATTATGGCAGCTGCTTTGAGTGTAAACCAAATGTAGTCTTCTGTGTACTGAGGTCTGGCCACATAGGGTTAGACCAAAGGTCCTTCAATCCTTTCCCGTGGAGTGGTCAAAAGCAAATGCCTAGGGAAACAATAAGCAAAATAGGATAAATAAATTGTGCCCCAGCCCATTATAGCCACAGCTGGCTGGTGCCTTTCCTCATGCTCCAAAATATGTCTTCACTTCAAATCAGTAAACCAGATGGATGGGAAAATATTGCTTAGATTAGCGAAATGAGCCCCCAGGTTGCAGAGCTTGTGATTCCCTCCCCCCCACCCGCGCCCCGACATCTGGGGGGATGTTTTGCCCCTAAATTAGCCTTGACAAAGTCAGGAAAAAAATTAATTATTTTTAAAATGAAAAAAAAAAATAATTCAGAACTCCCCCACCAACAAAAGAAGAACAGAACTCAACTGCTAGTCAGATCAAAGTAATCCTAAATATGCCCTTCTGCAGCAAAGCTTCACATCTCTCCTTGCTGGCTGGTTTTGATTGCCTCTGCGCAGAAATAAAAGGAAGCGCAAAGGCTTCGTTTGGATCTCCCAGGCTCCCATTATATTGGTGCCGCTCTGCTGCCTTCAATGAGTTTATTCTTAATTTATATCCCTCCGAGGGGCCAGAATCAGGCCCCTGATAGCTATTCTCCCCAGCAGTATAAAACCAGGGGACAGAAGTCTGTTCTTCATTGCGTGAATGCAGACGAGGAGGAGCTTTGCGGAGAGAGCGATCTGCTGCCTGGTTGGGTTCGGGTGGCTGTGACCGGGATGGGGGATCTGCTGCGAGGTCTTTGTTGTTCACATCTGCTGGCTTTTGGCTGCTCTTGGGTTCTTCCCTACCGAAACTGCTGAGTGCTTAGAGCAGAAAGTGAGGGAAATATTGAATCTGCAACCAAACGTGTCCCCTCCTCCCAAAAACCTCGTTGCATGTTGCAATTGCAGCTCCTTTCCCCTTTGCTTATTGCACTTTTTTTCTGCAACGGGCAATTGCAGCTCCTTTCCCCTTTGCCTGTTGCACTTTTTTTCTGCAACGGGCAGGCCAGCTGCTCCCCAACCCTCTCAGCCTGCCCCTGCTGCACGGTTAGAATTAAATAATCAGGTCCCAAGTGCCTCTGTGCAGCTTCCAGCTTGCCTGGAGGTCCGTGGCTGCTCGTAGAGCATTTTTCAGCAGTTCCCCCATCCTTATAATAAATCTTTTATAAATCTAAGCCTCTCCCTTACTCCAAGGAGTGCGTCAGTCATCTTTTAATGCCAACTGCCTTTCATCCTGCCCTCAGAAGTACATTAATATCTGAAAGTCCAAAAAAAACCCCTAGCTATTTATCAGTAGCTTTCCTTGCAGTGGGCTGGGAGGGCCCTGTTAGCACGCTGCCAGGTGAAGGCAGCACCACTGCCTGTTGGCGCTCAGCATCACCCCCTGTCCTGGCCCCTGCCTGCACACCAGTGGGCAGGCTGCGGGGGTCTCAGCCAGGGACATTTTGTTGAAGTCACTGGCAACTGAATTAAAGAGGAGTTTTCTTCTCCCCACCCCATCTTTATTCATCCTGTCCAGGTGTGGTTTATAAACAAATAGATATGATTTAAACCACATAATTGACATATAGCTTTGAAGATAATGCAGCCCTAAGCAGCAATCAAGCAATCAGCCTGATTGTAAGCACTTGATGCGTGTCTGGACCTCGCGGAGAAAGCATATGATGGGACTTTAGGCTGGAAATGCTCGGGTTTTATTTCACAAATATCTTCCATTTGGCTCAAATTAACTGAACTGCACTGTTCCACTGGTGGAAAGCTGAAGTAATTCCTTAAACTTTAGATTTCTGTGGATGTACTTGACCCCGGACAGAGCAGCCGGGCTGCAGCCCTGGCTGAGCGGCCCCGCTGAGCCCTGGTCCTCGTCCAGACTCTAACGCTGAATAGAGAGGCATGATGGAGGTTCACTGTTCGCCTTTGTTATCTGATTTAGCCCATGAACTGCAAGCTGCAACAATTAGCCAAACCCCAAAATATCTTTGGCATTAAAATTGGACAAAAGGAATATAAAGAAGCATTCTGTGCTGCTGACGCATTACCATTCACTACAAATCCCCATGATAAATACCAGAACTGCTTTGAATAATAGATACTTCTGGAAACCTTCAGCTCGCAAAATGAACTGGACCGAGTCACAGCTGTTACTCCGTGTCCAGCGACTGGGGCAGCAATCGTCGTTCTCACCGCAGCTTTGAGCAGACACCTGATTTTTATCCATTTATTTACCTTTGTTAGATCTAGGGGTCATTAAACTAACTAGGCTGCTTGAAGGGATAACACAACCCCAAGGATGCATGCTCTATTAAATACATTTTAGAGAAAAGGGAGCAGTTCTGACTCCTTGCCTGGAGTTGGAAAAGGGATGTAAAAACAGCCAGAACAGCCAGGACATGGGGAAAACCTACTGGTGTGCCATGGCGTGGTCTGTGTTTGTGTAGAAAAGGGAGGAAAGGACGGCCGGCTGAAGGAGAGGGGTGGTAAGATCGACCTTTTTTTTTTTTTTTTTGGTTCTTCAAACTTTTCTTGTTAGTTTTACAAGGTGGTTTTCATTTTCTGAAGAGCTGAGGTTGTCACCGCATGCTTTCATTAAAATGGACACTACACTAGCTATTACCCATCGCTAATGAGACCCCTGGCTGAGTGCGTATAGGAAAAGAAAGCACTTCCTCCATTCCACTCAATTACCCTAACAAATCCCATTTTTACAGTCCGGAGTACCTCCAACTGCTAGCAGTTTGGCTCCGAACAAATCCCCCCCCTCCCTGTTTCCAGGACAAAATAATTTAAAAGTGCCTCAGCCCTGGGGTCTGGGTACTCCTGGGGTGCAAGCAGCGATTCTGGCACTGCGCTTCACACCTCTCGGTGTGCTCGCAGCTCTGAGCATCTGCAGGAGAAAGTTTCAAAGAGCCCGTGCTGCCACGTTCCCCTCCTGCCTAAGCCCAGGTGAGAAATAAGCAGAGAAATTCTCTAAGCAGAGAAATAAGGGTCATGTAAGAACAAGGATTCTGTTTTATGTATCTGTAAATGCAAAGCACCACGGTGCCATGGCACACACTGGTTGTCCGTGCGCAAGGCCCTGGCGCTGCAGTGTCAATTGGATTAAAGATCGTGGCCTCCCCTTGGAGACCTGTGGATGAGAATGCGACAAACCTAATCCCGAGGCTGCTGCAGCTGGGATGAGGCTTCCCCTCAGCATCCAGTTTTTCATATCATCTGTTGACCTGTTGGCTAAGGCTTTTAGAATCTGCCCTCCTGGCCTTAAAGGACCTTGCAGACAGTCTGAAACATAAGTATGTGTGGCTGAGGATGCGCTGTGGTTTCAAGTAGGAATTAATTTGCAGAGCTGGATGGCCCATGTTCATGCAGAAGGTCAGACTGGCCATGATGTTCCCTTCTGGCTTTGTAATCTCCCATCTAATCTGTTCATGCTGAATGAGAGGCAGATGCTTGCCATTGCGTTCTGCTGGGACCAAAACCCAGGTTCCAAATGATTTCTTCAGCTTTCCAGTGGTGCATGGGCATAGGGCTTGGCCCAGCCAGCAGCAGGGATCCCTCCCTCCACTCCCCTTATAACCTCTGACATGAGCATTTTATATTCTTTAAAAAAAAGCAAAACAACAAAATGCCCCCCAAACCCTTAGAAGATTCAGGCAAGCATCTGATGAGTATCTGGAGGGCCTGAGGCTGGTCAGAGATGGTCATCAGTCCTCTGGGCAAGCATTTTCTTTATCATGTTTATTCTCTTGGCTAACTGTGTGCCAGATGCAGTTATTTGTGGAGAAAGAAGCAAGACCAAACCCTATGAGCTTACAGGGATGGCATAGCCCTTGCCTGGCTGCCAGAGCTCCTTCCCCTGCCCCGCAGGGTCTTTTTTGGGGGAGATAATTTTATTTCAGCATTGCTGAGCGCTTGGAGATATATGTTCAGTGAAAAATTGCCCTGAGTCCTTTGCTTGGAAGTTTTGGGGGTTTATTGTTTTAAGAGTTCTGTTTTCTTCCCAATCTGCTGTACGTTTTCCTCCTAGAGCAAAAGGGACCGCATGAAGGCGTGGATACGGGCACGTCTCCCCGCCTGCTGCAAAGAGAGGGACTCCTGGTCCATCTACATCTTCGCCCCTCACTCAAGGTAAGGCATCGTGCTGGAGCAGCAGCGGCGTGCCAGGCATGGATGTCCTCGTTACAATGGCTCACTCTGCCCATCTATCCCAGCTGGGTCTCTGTACGTCAGTTCTCAAAACTCCCAGCCCTTCCCCTGCTCTGGCGCTACATCAGGGTTACACAGCAAATGGCCACCAGCGGCAGGGAGCGGGGTGGGCATGGCCCTGGAGTAGGAGCATCCAGTAGAGACCTGTAGTCCTGGGCATGGCTGCAGCTTTATCAAGTTCATCACTTGCTTTGTCAGTGATGCCAGCGCTCTGCAAGGTTTTCACTTGATGGAGCGTGGGAAGTTTGAAGCAAGGGGGAGAGGTGCTGCATTAAGCAGAGTGATCTGAGTTTACCCCTGCTGCACACTTACAGCAAAGGACACTCATTGACCTCCTCATCCTAACCCTCAGCCTGGACTTATTTGCCCTCCCCCTTCCCTTCTTCCCTCTCCCAACAGCCCCCAGGGAACACCTCTCCTTGCCTGCAGACCCCCGGCTCTGCCCTTCCCGCAGCCCAGCCACGCTGGAGCCGTCCGGGCTCCACGCTTTCCTACACGTTCCTCTGGCCATGCACCCACATGCGACGAGGGTTTTCCATGGTTGAGGGGGTGGGCCCTGGACAGCATTCGAGTTCATTCATACAAAGATTAGAGAGATTTTCAGAAACAGACTTTGGGAAATGTAATACGGTATTATAAATCCTGGGTCAGTATACAGCCATCTGTCACAATAAATAGCTTCTGTTCCTTTGTTCCATGTGCGCTCAACCCTTATGGGCTTGCTGGGAGTATTTCTTCCTTTATTTAAGCTAAACCTGAGCACTGCAGACCAGGTAGGTGGTCGGATCCAAACCTGGCCGCATGTCCGAGTTGTTGAAGCAGATGCTGTTTCAAGTGACCCAAAGCCCCTATGGGCTTGAAATTTGTGGACCAATTCTGTAGCTCAGCTCCTTTTCTATTCGTACCCTGCTCTGCCTGCAGCTCCGACAGGGAGGGGATTGGGAGATTGTAGCTCATCTGCTTTGTGAGCAGAGGGCTCGATTCCCCTGCCATGCCTCGAGCTGCTGCATTTCTCCCCAGTCAGTCGAGCATTAATAGCTAGTCTGTGTGTCCTCTTTTTTTTTTTTTTTTTTTTTTCTTCTTTCTCGGCAGATTCCGTCTGATGTGCAATAAAATCATCACACACAAGATGTTTGATCATATCGTCTTGGTGATCATTTTCCTGAACTGCATTACCATTGCCATGGAACGACCCAAAATTGAGCCTCACAGCGCTGTGAGTTTCTGAGGTTAACGTTTTCTTCTGCTCTTTGTGGAGCCCAACACCCATGGCTTGGACCCCACTGCTGTGCGTTTGGTCTCACTTTTTTTCTCTATTTTTGAAATTGGAAGCTGCCAACAACACCCCCTGCGTATCCTTTGAATTAGGTACAGCAACTCTCCCGGTCCTTACCCAGAGTCCTATTAAAGTACAAGAGCAGAGCTTATGTCCTGCAATATATCGAATATCCCATTTCTGCAAGTACGATGAAGGTTTTAACACATGACATAAGCGTGACATCTGTCTCGGTTTCCTTCTCTGAGAAACCTTCAAACACTTTTCCTCTCTCAACACAATGTTCGTTTCCTCCATCTGTTCTCCACGGGCACTTATGTGTGGTGCGAAGGCAATGGGGGAAACTGTTCATTTCATACTTTTCTCTCCCCTTTGTGTATCAGATTTGTTGTGACACAAGAAAAAACTGAATCGATACATGCACTGTAGTGCCATTTCCCAAAACCTTTTTGTTTTAAAAGACTACATAAGGATTTCTCAAACCAGACCCTCATGGCACCAACAGCCATCAATCAGAGGGGCAGAATCATCCTATAGCTCTTTCATTTTAGCATAGATTGTGGTTGAGAGATACGCTGGGCTCTCGCTGATGTGTTGCAAACGACTGCTCATATCGCAATCCTATAGAATCCTGGTTTGTTGATGTAGGCGTGTCAGGCTGTTCATTTTTGTGGATCTTCAATGTAAGACCTTAAAACTGGAATCTTGGCTGCTCTGTGCCTATTTTAAGCGTTCTCTAGTAGTCCTCCTTACCGTAATAGTTTGCCCAGCAGTCCCTCCCCAAAATCCTTTTATTTTTTCTTTTGGTTATCATGCCGTTGTGGTGTACCAACTCACAGCTGCAAGAGGAGAGCAGGACTCCCCGCCAGCCAGTCTAACTGGATGAAATCACCCTGCTGTTCCCTTAAATGGGGCACCCTGAGCATGTCCCTTGAAATCCCAAATGCTTCCTTGGAGCCCCTTGCTGTGTCCTCTGAGAATCAGCGTTCACCAAGGCTGGCTCCAAAAGGAACTGTAGTTACAGAGGTGGAAGGAATGGGGTTACATGCAGAAGTCAGAGGAGTCCACAGCAAAGAGCTGTAGAACCAGTACTTCATACGGGACAGGAGGAGCTTGAGCTGTGGTGGTTTGGGTGTTAGAAGAGTGCAGAGAAGGAAGGAGTCAGGGTCTGGTGTGAGGCTCATCAGCATCAGGCTATAACCAAAGGAACTGAAATGGGTCATCCAGGGCTGGTGCTGAGCTGGACCGTGATCTGGGAGCAGCAGAGAGCAGAGAAGGGGGATGCTGAGTGGTGGGGCGGGGAGGAGGGGAGCCAGGAGGCATGCGTGGGCCCTGCTTGCACTGATGGAGCTCTCATCTGGAAACCGAGAGAGTTAGTTTAGCTTGAGTTGTTTAAAATAATTGTACTTTGCTTCCCCAAGCTGTGGATTTTCTAGCTGCTTCAAGCGAGTTGTCTTTCCCTGTCCCAGTTTCGGCTGGCTTATCAGAACAGGGGATGTTGTTGCTAGCCAACATGCACTCCCTGTTGCAGTGTGCGACATGGGCCAGAGAGATTATCCTTCAAAATAGCCATGTGCTTGCCAGAGAGGAATGTAATATCCTCAGTCTTTCCTCCATACTATTGCTTTTTTATCTCCAGCTCCACAAGCAGGTCCCTACCCTCTTTCTCCTGCATGCTGCCTACACCTCTGCAGCAGTCTTTTGTGTGGCCGTCAGCTAACGGCCAGAGATGTTTCCTATCACAGCTCAGGCAATCACAGTGCAGGTCTAGGACCTAATTAATTATGGACCCAGTATGGAAACAAGCTACTCTGTGGTTCCTGAGTCACTTTCAGTAAATCATGATCTGGCAAGTGAGAGAGTTGCCAAGGTGTTTTGTCTTGTTTAAATTGCATCTCATTTTGAGCGAGAGATCTGCATCTCTTACAGGACTGCTCTGTAGGGAGCAGCAGAAATAAATCCAAAATTGTTATTAACAGAACTGGGGCCAGTTCAATTGTATGCGCACATGTATACATGCACACACATCATCTTTCCTCCAGCCTTCACCTTCTGCTGTCCATTTCTCAGTACAGGCAATCAGAGATTGCTCGGGGATTAGGGGGGAAAGTGTAATTTATTTAATGATCATCATTAAACCGAAAGGTTTCTGCTAACTACAGATAGGGAACCAGTCCATAGTCTCATCTGTAATCACTAGCCGCTGTTGCAGAGTGGGGGCAGTGAGGACTGCATGGTCTGGTGGGTAGCGCAGGGGACTGGGAGATGAGACTATTTGGCTTCATGCCAGGTCTAGCCTGTGGCTTTGGGCAAGCGAATCAACCTTTTGGGGGTAAGTCTCAGCTGCCATAAGCCCCCCGAGCTTCTCTGGGCTTTGGTGGAGCTGTGACAACTCCTGCCAGCTGTGCTTCCGCATCCCGCGGGTCCTGCTCGCACCACGGCGCAGCCACTCTAATATTGACTTAATTTCTAGGAGAATTGGGAGCTCAGTGATATTTGCACTGTGCAGAGATGTCTGCAGGTGAGGGGCAGGGGGAGATTTGCCAGGCATTCTCCTGGGGGGTGGGTGGGTTTGGGGCGGGGTGGGGGGGGTAGGGGGTGGGTTTGGGGACCGGCCTCTGCCCCTGTCCATGGTGCTGACGCCGGCGCTGGCGGTGCTGAGCCGGGCGGGGCGTTATTGCCCGAATATTTGGATTTTCCCTCTTTGCAAACAAACGGGCCGAGACTTGGTTCAGCACAGAAGCTGGAGAACAGTTAGCGACCGCCCAAATGCGCGCAGTGAGATGTATAGCTGCGGAGAGCAGGCTATAAAACCTTGTCTCTCGTTTTCTTTTTCATAGGAACGGATTTTCCTAACGCTCTCCAACTACATCTTTACAGTTATCTTCTTGACTGAGATGACAGTTAAGGTAAATGAAGCTGGAGGATGAGTGTGCCTGTATTATATCAGAGATATTTTATTATGATGGACTTCAAAACCCCCTAGTTCTACCAGCTACCAGCAAGGTGTATGTTGTCCTCTTCTGAATCATATTTAAATACCCACCACATGCTTATTCTGAGCACGTTTTACAGCAGAACAGTTTCACTGAAGTTGCTGTTGATTTACACCATTATATGAGCAAGGGATGCTTCAATTCAGCAATCCTCCCTCATTCACCAAAGCTCTTGAGCACAAGCTTAACTTCAGCCATGCATGCAAGCCTCATTGTCTTCAACAACCAGTTGTCCTCAACAACCTAAGCAGCTATGTGCTTTCCTGGGGAGGGAGAGACTTAAGCACGTCAAAACACTTTGCTGGATTTGAGGCAGGAGACTCAGGAACCCATTGCTGTAAATCTCTCTTGTGTAATTCATAATCATCTCACAGAACAATTGCTCTCTCTTCGGGAAGTTTCTCTAGTTTCTTTATTTGCAAAGCTTGTAAATGACTGCTTAGGGTCAGCTACTCTGAACCTTTATGCTAGCAGTCTATAGGAATAAAATACGATCTAATGTTTTATGCTAAACATGTTAGTAACAGTTTTGTGCGGCTACGTTTAGCTGCATTAAAAATACATCAGCTGTAAGGGACAATCTGGGATGCTTCTGCAGAGGTATTTTTACAATTCTTGCAATATAACACTTTGCTGATTTGTCTAATTAGGCTTCTGTACTGCAAAGAAAATGGACTCTCAGACTTGTATCTGTAAATGATGCATTCTCAGCAGGTTGCTAACTGGAAGAAATGTATTGGATGCAATAGTCATGATTTGTTGCAACTTGGTGTCCGGGCAGGTGGTGGCACTAGGCTTGTGTTTTGGGGAGAAGGCCTACTTGAAAAGCAGCTGGAACGTGCTAGATGGGGTGCTGGTTCTCATCTCCGTCATTGACATCCTGGTCTCGATGGTGTCAGACAGCGGCACGAAAATCCTGGGGATGCTGCGGGTTTTGAGACTGCTGAGGACGCTGCGGCCTTTAAGGTAAGGAGAGGATGGGCAAGACCTAAAAGTGTGTAGGGTGCGTGTGCCAAAGGGGGAGCTGAGCCCATCCTGCAAGCAGCAGCAGCATTTGTCCAAGGCAAGGGGCAGGTGAGGCAAGGGCATGGCACCCATCACCAGTGTTGTGCCCAGCCTCCTGCTGCTCTGCAGACAGTGAGTGCCCAAGGGTCCTGCAGAGCCACAAGGAGCCCTAGGCACTCGCTGTGTTTTTGGGACCAGCCCCAAGTGCAGTAGTAAACTGATCAATGCCTCTTTTGCTCGTTAAAACACACTTCCCCTGCTATTTGTGTTCTCATTTGCTCTGTGTAAAGTGCAGCTTAACAGCTTCTTCTCCCCCTTTCCTTCAGGCAGTCAATGGCTTTCGTAACAAAGAAGGAAATTAGTAGCAGGTGGCAGATCATTTTTAAGGAAGCAGAGGCTCAACTGTTGCTTAACCTAAAATGCAAAGAAGCTTTTTTTCCCTCAGTTACCCATTAATTTTACAGATACGTTTATTTTGAAAATTGCCCAGACAAGATGAAAGCCATTGTCCTGCTAACTCAGTCCCCCATGTCTGACAGCAGGCAGTATCCCATGCTCCAGGGGCAGGCACCCCTCTGACAAGAACCTGCCCAAGCATCAGCCTTTTCCAAACAGGCATCTGTTTTGTCCTGTACCCCAAGGCATGAAGGTTTCTCTCCATGCTAAATGCAGTCCCTCTTTAATACTATTGTTGCTGCTCTTGTTATGCGGCAGCTAATAAACCTTCCTGCTCAAAGCATCTTTGTGTGCCTGTCATATCTTACTGCTGCTTCCTTCATGAAAGGTTTGCTTTGAGTCAGGATTTTCTCTTTCAGGACAGAAAAATAGGACCCTGCCTCTGACAGAAAATGTTGTTTTACTACCCCTGTGTGAATAATAAGTCTAAATAACAATGGCTGTGCCTATAAATCTATCTTTCAAATATTCTCAACAGCTATGAAAGACATTCTGTTACGTTGGGGGATGTGTATGTGGTACCTGGTGAGTTTTAGGGTGTAAGCTGATTTTAATAATTTTCATCTGGATAGATAGTGCCATTGGTGTGGTTCAGCTCCCTGGCCATGTGACTAGACTGCCTTCCTGTGTGACTCCAATTCAGACTTTCTTCATGTGTCCCCTGGCATCTCCATGTCAGCTGCAGTTTCTGGGGGTAGTTTTTGCAAAACTGCTGGTTTGGTAGATCTGCTCTGCTCTTCTGTTTTAGCTAATTTTTGACTCATGTTAAGAAAACCTACAAAATAATCTGGATAGCTCTGAGTAAAAGAAGGATCGATTTCTCATCTCTAAACTGTGGAATGCAAGTTTCTCCTTTGAGGTCGTGTGGTTAAATTGGACCTAGAGGAAGAGGCTTGGGTTGTGCCGAGCCCTGCTAGTCACCTGTCTGACCTAGTAAAAGTCACGTGTGCTTCTTTGTAGAGCTATAGGTCTTCCTGGCTAGGACCTGAGTCTTTTTTTTACTAGAGACTTTCTCTGTAGTCACCTATGTGCATGAATCATCTGCAGTTATGGGGAATAATCCACTGAGTAACTACGGGCTGGAGGAAGACCTGCAATCTGGAGCATGTGCAGGATTAGGCTCTTCCATTGCTATTCCGTTCCTGTTGGCATTTGATGTTTTCTCAGGAGAGTGTGTGAATGTTTTCAGCCAACATGCTGCTTTCTACTACAAAGGAAATGTAAAAAGGCAGCAACAAGCCCATTCCCTAAATATGTTCACAATCAGTTCTATTCCCCTGTAATTAGATTTGTAGGAAATGAAAAAGCAGCCATCAAACTGGGGGCTTTTCAGTAAGTCATAAATCTCCGCATGTGGAAACCCATCTGCCTCCGCGATGCACATCTGGGCTGCCCTGAGCACGCCTCTGCCCGCAGCTGCCCGCGCTGCCTTTGCCGTGGGCTGCACCACCTGGCTCGGGGATCACAGCGTCACTGCCTGGGATGTTCAGCTGGATCAACATGGGATGACAGCTGGGACAGGTGCCCTGAGGTCTCCGCACACCGTGGCTCCAGTCCCCTTGTCTCGGTGACGTTCCCTGTGGAGACCGAGTCAAAGTCCTTCCTTTTCAGGGAGGTGTAGGGCAGAGACCAAAGGAAAATCTCCATCCCCCCAAAAAAGGAGCTAACCTGGCTCCTTCTGTCCTCCCTTTCCATGGGCACTCAGGGACAGGGATGCAGGGAGGATGCCCTCAGTGAGAAGCCAAGCCAAGGCTGTGCATGTCACACTCAGCTCGAAAGCAGGGACAGCCCTTGTCGCCTCTGCATTGGTGTTCCTGGTGGATTGTCTGAAGGGGTTCTTGCAAAAGACCTCCCTCGTTCTGTCTTTCATTTTCTCCTGTGAAAACAACCCCGTTGCTTTACACAGCACACAAAACCACACATGCTTGTGCCTTTTGCCCAGGCGTTAAAAAAAACCTGATCTGTGTACCAATCATGGGGGTTTGATTGCATGATTGATTATCAGCCTCCAAATTGAATCCATGAGGATATGAGCCCAGCTTTATGACCCGAATTCCAAAAATATATTCACAAAGGAGCGACATTTAAAGATGTTTCCATGACCCTCTGATGTTTCAGCCAGTAGAGGGATTGTTTATACAATAACATTCCTACCTAATGCGTTCAACCTGCTGTTGTTGGGATCAAGTGTTGTAGCTTAAGATACAAGAGAAATCAAAATTGAAAATGTATTCAGATTTAATGTGGATGGACTTCAGTGCTCTTTTACTCTCTGCAGAGCCTGGGCTTTGACTTCCAAAGCAGATGGATAAATTATTCACTTTTCATACCATTGCAGTATAAAAAAGTAATTTGATAGACTCTTTTCTATCTATCATGTTATCACCTTTGCTATTTTTTTTTAATCTGTGGAGAAAGGTCTTTATTAACGTTGATCTGCTACTTCATCTAAGTGCTACTTCTTCTGAGAGCTCTGATCAGGCTAGCAGGCTTAATGTTGGTAAATGTGATCCAGCTGGATTGAGGCTGGCAGTGGGTTTGGAGTGTCTCACACCAGGGGTTTAACAGCATTCGGAATGCTGAGACCAGCAGAACCAGGAGGAACTCGAGGGATTAACATTTCTCCCCACTAAGAAAAAAAAAAAAAAAGCCAAATGGTCTCATTTCCATTGCCCCATTTGTCACAGGCCTAATACAAACTGGAATTGTCCTGAAGGCAACCTCGGCAGGTCTATGGCTCTGGCGTGCCTGGTGGGCTCCAAATCAGCTGCATCCTTCAGTGATAAATTGCAGGAGTGGTGGGTTGGATAATAGGCGTTTACAAGCCTGATATCAGCAGGACCCTGGACAATAGTGATGAGGTGCGGGGATGTATTGGACATGGATGACATATTGGAGGTGGTACTAATAATCTGGAAATGCTGAGGATTTCATTGGCACTTCTTAGAGAGGTCTCAGACTCTCAGGAGAGCAGCAGGAGTCTGTACAGACTTGCCTCGACATTGGATCAGGCCCTTAGTCTGAGGCAGCTCCAAGGTCTGCAGGTTTTCATTAGTCAAACTATTATTTTTCAAAATCTTTTCAAAGTCTTCTCTCCCTGTAGAGCTGGAAACAGCACTGGCATGGAGCTAAACTGGTGGCAGCTTTTACCCTCATGCATTCTCATTTGAGGAATTCCCTGGTTGATCAAAACACAGAAAGCAGCCAAATGCTGCAGTTTCTCAGCCCTTTTTTTCTCCACGCACATGACTTTGCAAAGTCAGTCAAGTAACCTCCTATTTTCTCTCTCCGCTGGATACCAAATAGTATCTCACAAGGGAAATCACTTTATTATTTCTAGAAGAGGCTTTCTTAATAAGTGTTGGAGAAAATTATCAACTTTAGACTCTAGGGGCTAAATTTCTTCCTTGTTCCCCAAAATTTAAGGATGCTCCAGTAGTTCAGACCACAGGCCTTCAATTGAGGAGACCTGACTTTGGTTCCATCCTGTGTGACAGTGGACAGAATACCTAACTCAGGACACATAAAGGCACCAAAGTACCTGATTTCCATTGAAATCATTGGAAATGAGTTGCCTGCATACCCCTGAGGACAAGGCTTGCGGTCCTCCCTTGCCTCAGTTTCCCATCTGTATTTTGGCAGCTGTAGTGTTTCACCCAGGGCTGTGTGAGGGTGATGTGTGAGGGACGGTGAGGTCTTTAGACTATCCGAGGATCCATAAGAGAGATTCAGCCTCAGGTTGTCCAGCCCAACGCTGCTTTGTGCGCTCAGTTGGAGTGGGAAGAGCCCTTGCTCTACGGACACTGGCCGTTAGGCTGGATTAACGGGTTTATTGAGTCAGGCATGCTAACCTGCTGCCCAGCCTCCTCTGCTAGCTGCCCTCGGCTCGGCTCTCGGCCTCTGTGCAGGTACAATGTGGCAGCAGGAGCGGAGCTGCCCCAACGAGGACCACAGCCTGGGCTGGCTCACACTGACCAGGCTCCGCGATGCCGAGGCTGCACGGGGACCATGCCGTCCCCTGGGCATCGCAGCCTTCTGCTCCCTGACATCCCACCCCCCAGCTCGTTCTCTAAAGTAGCCCCGATTTGAGCATCAGGAAAGCCGAGGTGTCCGAAATAGGGAGCCACAGCAGCTACCGGGAAGAGACACCCAGCACGAGGAGTAGCAGCATCTGCATTTTGTGTTTCACTGTAAGGGAGTGGATAAAAATACCACCATCTGTTTCTTTTTAAAAATGATAATTGATGAGTTACCCTTGGCACTTTGAATAAATATTTAACCAGAAAAAAGGGAAATCATTTTTAGCTTTTCAGGGTACTGTTTAAAGCCAACAGGTTTTGTAACACCTGGTGCCTGTGCGCTGAGCACTGCAGTTGGTTAAACCCGCCGGCTCTGGGGCAGGAGAGGGTTGGCACAGGCTTGGCTGTGGTCCCAGCTAAGGCCATGCCTGTCGGGCATGTGGATGTGTCCATGGGGACCTCTTCTGGGAGCACCACACTGGGAGGGGAGAGAGGAGGAGAGCTTGGATCCTCTCCAGGCAGCGAAACTCCAACTGTGCTCCAGGTGGTGTGCCCAGACTTGAGGCGAAACAGGAGAGGCAGGGAGAAGACTCCCATAGCAGAGGAGAGAACCAGGCAGAAACAAGGAGGTGGGGAAGTTTGTGGTGCTTTTGAGTGCCAAGTGTTCAAAGGACTCACCAGCCAGTACCCAGAAGCACACAGGCACTTCCCTCCCTCTGGCTTGCACGGCAGGCAGCTATTTCTGCCTTGGGAAAGCACAGTTTCTATGGCATCAGTACAAAATGATTTACAGCGCCAGTGAAATGCTTAATGCCATTTGGCATCGAGAGGAGGGAGGCATGCAACCTCTTCAGGTGCCTTTTTTGGTCCCTCAGCTCTCCACCTTCAGGTCTCTGAGCCTGAATGCCTCGTTCGTCTCGCCCAGCATGGTGAGATGCTTCTCTAAATCACACAAGCCTTATCCTCCCGTTGTAGTGTTGTCCTTGAGAGTACAGTACAGCTTCTCCTTTTTTTTTTTTTTAACCTGCTTCACTCGTGATGTCCACATTATTCTTCCTCAACCTGCCCATATGATCTTATCGTCTATTATGAAATTCTGTGCAGTACCAGACAGAGAGGAACTACAGAAACAAGTTTAGATGCCCGTGGTCCTGCTGGTGAAGTTTCACCTGGAGGATGCCACTGGCTCAGGAGCTGAGGTTGTACAGTGGGTGTAAAGCAGAGGCTGTGACGGTACTGAGGGGTAGCTCAGGTCTCTGTACACGGCAGCACTGTAAGGACACGTAGAGATATTTTTTTACGATGAGGGTGGTGAAACACTGGAGCAGGCTGCCCAAAGACGTGGTAGATGCGTCATCTCTGGAAATATTCAAGGTAAGGCTGGCCGGGGCTCTGAGAAACCTGATCTAGTTGGAGATGTCCTTGCTCATTGCAGGGGGGTTGGACTAGATGGCCTGTAAAGGTCCCTTCCAACTCAAACCATTCTATGACACTGTAATCGCTGCAGATGTGCAGGCAGCTGTGTAAGAGCGCCTGCTCCATTTCATGGACTGAGACAGGGGAGTCAAGAACTTTGCCAAAATCTGCGCAGGAATGGACACAGGGAAACCCTCTTTTTGCAGCCCTGGACAGGCTGCAGGCATAAAGGTGTGTGTTTGTGGATGGCCCATGCTAAGAGACTGGATCCCTGGGAAGGTGTGATCAAGGCTGGGAAATTAGACAGCTCTTTGGGCCAAATGATAGGAAAAGGAAAAGGGAAACACAGAGGTTTGAATATATTATAGTGAACGGTAACTAGAAGATGCTGATCAGCAAACAGATCAAGCCTAGGCAGTGGGTTAGATTAAAACCATCGTTCCAAATTTGAAGGCATTGGGGCTAGCCTGTATATTCTTCTACGTCCTTCTCCAGTGACTTTTCTGGCCTGGCTTCCTCATATGTGGTCTCCTTCTCCTCTACTTTGAGGGAAAGACCCTTTTCCCTCAAACACCTCTATAATCTCACAGGTCAATCTTCTAGAACTACTTCTTCCATCATGATTTTTGAGTTATTTGCCATTCTAAAAAATTCCCTAATATTGTGTTCTCTACTTCTTCTATCTTAATAGGAGGCAGAACTGGGCAAGAACAGGACTAACGTAGCTTTTGTGCTTACTTGCCCCACAGAGTCATTAGTCGAGCCCAGGGGCTGAAGCTGGTGGTGGAGACTCTCATGTCATCCCTGAAGCCCATTGGGAACATCGTGGTCATCTGCTGTGCCTTTTTCATAATCTTTGGGATCCTGGGAGTTCAGGTGAGTCCCCTGTAAGCCTCAGCACCTCACGCAAAACCGTCACGAGCCCCAGATGGCCTCACATCTGGGTACCTGTACCCGTGGGCATACTGTAAGTCTTTCTGAAACTGAATCAATGGACTGTTTGGCCTTTTTGGGGAACGCGCCTTGCTTCTAGGGAGGAGGAATCACATTTCCCATTATTGGTCAGCCATTAAAGCCTCATTAATCATTATAGTCTAACAACAGTGGCCCAGCAACACGCATCCCTAGCTGTAGCCAAATAAGCAATGGTTAAAACCAGTTAGTGGGGCTGGTTCTGCCTCCCTCTGGTTCCTTGGAGGTCCTCTGCCCAGCTCTAGAAACGTGTGTTGGTTTTGAATCCGTAACTTTGCCATAGTTAACAGCCTGGAATGCCTCAGACCCAAGAGCTTACATGGTTCTTGGTCCCCACCCCAGAAGCACAGTGTGGCCTTTCTAGCCCTCTCAAGACATGTTTTTTCCTGATTTCCAAGTCTTGGCTCTGTCACTTGATGTGTTGAACTTTCTTGAAGCTCCCCTGTTGCATACAGTGATACAAGAGCCAACATGATGATCCCCTCAAAGACACAGAGTGGGCTTTCTTCATCCTTTCCCCACCACGAGGACTTCTGCTCTGCCTGCGGCAGGACATGAATCATAATATTTCTGTGCTTTCTTCACCTGGCCACACCACAGAAGGGTCAGGCCTGAGGCATGACATGTGCCACCAGAAAAACTGCTCAGGGAAGCTGTTAAATCCCATTCCTGTTCTCTCTGGGAGATAACGTGGGGACATCTCCCCTCCACCTTTCCTCTAGGTATGAACCAGCAGGGAGACAGAAACTCTCAAAGCTGAAATTGTTGGTTTGTAAACTCCAGAGAGACCTTGACCTGGAGATTCATTCTGATTCTGACAGTTTATGTAACTGAAAGCTTGCAGAAATAGAGATTTTTGCATCTGCTCCCTGCCAGCTCTGCTGGCAATATCTTCAGTCCCAGGAGTTCAGGAACCTGCGGGAAAAGTGGCAGAATTTTCAATGCAATTGGATTCTTATTACCTGGGAAGGAAGAGATTGTTTCATGTAAATATTTTGACATAACATTTCTTTACTTCTGAAGTTTATCTGATCTGTCACAGCCTGCTTTGGAAAGTAGCTCTGTTTGGCTTTGTTTTGAAAAGGTGTCTTATATAATATTTTATAGTAATGTACTCTGTGAGTAATAAATACAGCATTGAAAATAAACAGAGAAGAAAATCATCCCTTCCATAACCACCTTGGCAGCTAGATTGGCTTAGCATTACAGTACAACATCCATCCATTATCCTTAACAGATTCCTAAAACTAAGCATATCCTGTAAAACAATATAAAACATAGACACAGGAAAATTTATGCCAAACAACAAAACTTGCAGTATGCTCTTTAAATTTCCCCGCTTCTAATTGTGATGGCTTTCCCTAGCAACTTGCAGTCTTACGTTAAATTGTCAATGACTATTGAGATGCTTAAGGGGTAGATACAAGCAAGACTGATCCTGTATTCAGGATGCAAAATTGTCAGTTAATATTTATGTCTAATTAGGTGTAAGATGAGGGCCATAGCTATTTTCTATAAAAAGATGATCTCTCAAAGTTACAGTTTGCTTTCCCATGTAAATATAAACTGGGGTTCAAACTAGAGGTTTTTAATGCTATTAAATTCTGGATGTCCATGTTTCTAAGCGTGCCTCCTCTTTGCCAGACCGGTTTTGTTGTAAAGCTCACCCACATGTGAATAGCCATTAATAAGACACAAGAAATAGCTGGATAAAACAAATACAGTAGGAACCACTGGGCCTTTCATTTTCAGAAATGCTAAAATCTGAAGCGCTGAGAGGGATCAGCAATTTTGCAAATTGGGCTTTGTGTTTCCAAGCCCCGTTAGTAGCTGTGTTACTGCTCCCATCTGAGTGGCATTACAGTCCAGCTCCTGGAGAAGTTATATTTATAGACTATATATTAAAACCAGTTGTTTACCTTCCTGCTTAATTAAAACTTTTCTCTGAGAAGGCTATATCTCCCCAGTCTGCCTTACCCATGGATAGTGTTTCTCCACGGAAAGATCAGGGAATGCTTCTCTTCTTGTATCCAGAAGTATTATGACTGCGTTGAGTGGTGGTTAATTTTGCACGCCTAGAGAACATCCTTCTGCTGTTGATTTCCGAAGGAAACCCATGGAGTAATGCGTGGGTTTATCTTGTTCGCTGTAATTTCTACTGATACTTGTCTAGAACAACAGATCAAAACCCTTCAGCATCTTTTCTTTATATACCCAGGTGGTGTTTTAAGGAGCCTGGAGAGCAGGCTGCCATTTCCCCCCCAAAACGGTAATGTCAATAGCTTCTATCAGCAAATAAAACCTGATTTGTTGGCTGCCTCCTGGGCTTTGATACCATCCATCCTGCTAGCATCCCTCACCCTGTCTGAAGCAGTAATTATCCCCTGCCCTTCTCTGTTCTGTGCGTGGGAAGCATCAGGTCCAGAGCTAAAGGTGCGGAGGCTCATGTTCCTCGTGTGGGCAGAAACCAGGAGCTGTGCCTCTCCTGGCTTATGGAGAAAATAAGCTGGGGATCAGGTACCCAGCACCAGCTGGGCTTGGCTTCTTAAGCACAAGGAACATTTTCAGACCCCCCTGCCCGGACCGCAGAGCCTAGCGGTGGCCGGAGAGCACTCAGGCTCAGAGACGCGAGCAGAACGGGCAGGAGGCTTGGTTCACCAAGAGCCCAACGCAGCAGCTCGGCTCCTCTCTGACATGTCCCCTTGCGACCCGTAAGAGCAGAGCTTAGTCCTCTTCAGTGCCACCTTTCCTCGGCTGACAGAGGGGCCCCGTTACACTTAATTTGTCAGCGACTCTTGAAAGCAGCATCGTTAACGGGGCTGAGAGTCGCCAGAGTCATTCCACGGGTGGTAAGAAGCCATTAGCTCGTCTGGGTTATTAGCTGGGGCTACGCTTGAGCCGGCGACCCAGAAGCAAAGGCCTTTTGGCCAGTCTCAGCTCACTGAACCAGACAACTTAATGCATGAGGTGGGTGTCCTAAACGATGGGAAATCATGCGTTTTCTCATTAGGTGCATATTATACCGGCTGCTCGCACTTAATAACCTGCACAAATAGGTCATTTCCCTTCCCTTCTGTGGTCGGTGTGGGCAGAGTGCCCCAGGAGGAATGCCCATTGTCTGCAGAGATATCCTGCAGGCTGAACCCTCACAGTTCCTCTCTTCTTTGCGTGTTTTGCAGCTTTTCAAAGGCAAGTTTTTTGTCTGCCAGGGAGAGGACACCAGAAACATCACAAATAAATCGGATTGTACCGAAGCAAGCTACAAATGGGTCCGGCACAAGTATAATTTTGATAATCTCGGCCAGGTATTACTAGAATGGTAATCTGCTTCTTTGCTCCTTTACCTCCTTGACTTAAAACCTGTGCATTATTATCCCGTGGGATTTTCTTACAGGGCACTACCAGTCGCAGTAAATATTCAGTTCACATACACAGCATTCTGTCTCTGTAAATCCCAAAGGTAGTGTTTCCAAGCAGGCATACACTTCTTTTTGGAACAGAACAAGCACATGTGGCTTCGTGGAGTACTTAATTGCTTCGCTGCTACATAACAAACCAAATATATCTTGCAGAAGGGCTTGTCTAATAGAGCCGGACACTTTCAACCGTCTCTGCAACACAACCTTATTTTAGCTGCATGGTAAGGACTAATTAGTTGGGAGCAGTAGAGACCTGGAGGGTGGAAATGAAGTTGCTTTTGTCTTCAGCTTTGTGGATTTCGAATTAGTGCTCATTGCAAGACCAGGCACTGGCATTGATAGTTTTTTTCTGCCTGGAGAAACCTTGGGCATCAGTGTCCCATTAGCAGACAGGTAATGATAATCCTTAGCCAGGAAAGGGCAGAGAGGAGTGAGATGTTACAAGCAAAAGAGCTTTAGTGCAACCACATCTAACTTTTATTCCATGTATTTCTAGGCCCTGATGTCTCTCTTTGTCCTGGCCTCCAAGGACGGGTGGGTGGATATCATGTACGATGGCTTAGATGCTGTGGGAGTTGACCAGCAGGTACGTGCTCCAGCGGAGCTGTAAGAAATGAGTTGTCAGAGCACATTTGCACATTTTCCAAAGTACTGTTGGCTTCCACAGCCAAGTGGGGTTCCGGGGAGGGTCAAGGGAGGCGTGTAACCCAAGTCCTGGGGCGTGACAAGGAGTCCGGTGAAAAGTCTGGATTTGGACCTAGCCTTTTCCCTACAGATCTGGCAACACAACTGGTCTAACTACCACTAGGGAGAACTGCAACTATTGAAGAGTGGTTTGACTTTTTAAGCAGTTTAGACATTTCAGGAGGAAAGGAGTGCTTTGTGTAGGTACAGGTTTTCTGTGAGGGACTTGCAAGAGCTGCAGAGGATTCTGCTACCCTGCCGTTGGCAGAACAGAGGTGGTTGTTCTGTCCTTAACGTATTTTGTGTTTGGGGAGCATTCAGGTAAGGTGTTTCAGAGGGCCCCGATTTTCAGGAAGGGCAGAGCATGCTGAGCTGCCTGAAAGGGGCACCCATGGGTTTTGTGTATGGGGCAGCCATATCAATTTGCTCCCCCCGGGCTTTTTCTTTTTTTTTTTTTTGAGGCTCAGTTGACATTTGCCTTCCTCCACTTTGCAGCCAGTCATGAATTACAACCCATGGATGCTCCTCTACTTCATCTCCTTCCTTCTGATCGTGGCCTTCTTTGTCCTCAACATGTTCGTGGGGGTGGTGGTGGAGAATTTCCACAAATGTCGACAGCACCAGGAGGAGGAAGAAGCCAAGAGGCGGGAGGAGAAGAGGCTTCGCCGGCTGGAGAAAAAGAGAAGGAGTAAGGAGAAACAGATGGCTGGTCGGTAGTCTTTCCACATCTTTCTGAGTCCTGCTTGACCTTCCACACAAATCCCCCTCCTCCCTCCCCTCCCTGCCTCTTGTCTGGTGATCATTCTTCTCCCAAAAGCATGTCCAGCTATAAAATTTGCATGAAGGAAATAGTGTCATTTTAGGCTGAGCAAGGAGCCATGGAAGCCTTTTTAATGGCTGCATGATTTGCAATGACCTTTCCATTGGAGGTTATTTAAAGTAAAATATAATAATAGTCAGACCTGGAGCTTCTTGGATAGCAGAGCTCAGTGTTACACAAATAGTGACAACTGCAAAGATCATCAGTGCCGGATGGCACCATAAATATTCTGAGTCATGAGCACTGTTACTGATAACTGGATTCACTATTTGGTTTATTACAGCCTTGTAATGCCACAGTGATGTTACCTGTCCCATTTATCAAGCGGGTTTATTTATTGGCACAGTAGCACCACTGCTATTCAAGAGTGTAATAAAATAATGGAGCCATCTCATTCTAGTAATGCTTAAAAACTCCTTAGAGAAACATATCAATGCATTTGCTTGAGAAATACAGATTAGAGAGAAAAAAAAAAAAAAAAAAAGCAGTTGAGGGGAGTAACTAACTAGACAAAATAGCGCTGATAGAAATCGAACCAAACTCCAAACTGGATGTGCAAGCTTGCAGCCCTGCCTAGAGAAGCCTTGACGGGTGAAGGGAGGCTGGACCTCAGCTCTGCCCAAAGTCTCCCGTCCTGTCTCTTAGTCTTTTTTTCTTTTGATTTAGTTGAGTAAGACACGTCAGCCAGAGGCCACAGGTCAGAGGTGCTCTTCTTCTTGCATGCTCTCTCTTCTGACTGAACTTTCTCCATTGCCCTTCGTGTCCATGGCCTCACGCTTTCCCTCCCTGGTCTCAGTCTGCCTGCTGCTCTCTCCGTGTCCCCTTTCACGTCTCTTCTCTATCTTTGACAGACTTCAGTACTGTTTAAGAGGCTGTCTGATCAGGCGCTTGTTTCGAAAGCTGGTAATATTAAGTCCGTTTTATTTTTTTTTAATAGTCTAAGAGGTGTTTAATAGCTGTGACAGGCTTAATCATGCAACCACGTACCACAATGGTGTCTCAGCCTCTCTCAGTTTAGCACTTACCCAGCGCTTTCCTTTGGTCACATCTTTAAGTCCCATGAGCTTCACAGGTTTTGTAACCAATAGGTTGTATCACACCAGCCTCTGGACATCAAACTTTGGTTTATGCCGAGAGCCTGGCTTCCTCGATGGTCAGTGGAAAGATGGAGGCTGCCCTCAAGAGCGGTGGAGGACACGTTAGACTGTTCTCAGTTAAGTGGGATACAGATGGAAAGAATTTGTTTATGTTTTTCACATGAAGGAAATGCCTAGAAAGCTCTTTCGGTCAGTCCAAGTTCCCAAACAGTTTCAGGCTGGTGAGTTAGATAATGCTTTTAAAGGCTGGATAGAAAGATCCCTATTTAAAGTTGCAGTTTTGGAAAGCAGACGTTCCTGTAGAAGAAAAATAGATGTTTAGTTATTATTAATGACCGTATTTAGAATGCTAGAGGAACTAGATAAGGAAAAGACATAAGTCTGGGCAATTTCCCAGCGGGAAGGAATCACAAACCATCCTCGGAGATGTAGTTATTCATTCGGTCCTATGAAATGCCTAATTAAAGAGGCAATAAACAGCTATTTTACTGAGGATCAAATATTGCTGAGTATTCAATTGCCATAAAAACCTTTCAAGAGCAAAGTACGAAGCCCTCCAAATCACTTTAGAACAGTTTCCCCATTTGCGTACAGTGAAACATTGGTTTTAATTGACCGTGTCCAGCTTTGCCCTCGGAGGCAACAGATGTCAGTGCTTAGCTTCATTCTGCATGGTGGGAACTTGCAGATGATACCAAGAGTTAAGGATTTGATTATACCAGCAACTGCATGGGGGTTCCTTTCAGCTGGCCTTCCGGAGGGTCCCCAGGTGCCCACACCAACCTAGGGATGTCAGACCCAGGCAGCCGTAGGCTGATTGCACGGTCCTTTTTGATCTTCAAATGCATTTACCTAATCAGGCATCTGAAACCCAGAAAAGCATGGTGAGATGGAGGCAGGTGCAGGAGTGGCCGCTGTAGGGTGCGCTGGCCCAGCAGGGTACGTACAAAGTCCGTCCTTCAGAAGTGTCTTCTCCATCATCATCATCTAGCAAGGGGGTCCTCAGGGATCTCTTGGGCTTCCACCTGTGTATGTGGGAGAAGCACAAGAGCCCTTCCTTTTTCACGATGAGCCCATGTACCTGAGCCCACCCTCCCTGAGGCACAAGGAGAGGATCCCACAAGGAAACCTTCCTTGTAGAGGCAATGGAGAGCCTGAGAGCCTTAGGGACCTCTGAAGGGGAAGGGAAGTCTTGCCGCATGTGCTGCCGGGTGATTAATGCCATTTCGTTCTTTTAGATCTAATGCTGGATGATGTATTAATGGAGAGCTCAGCCAGTGCAGTGCAAGGTACTGGGAAGTCGGCACGTCTCGTCCCACTTGAATGGCAGTGCTGTGTCACTAACGGCTGGCCACCGCTGCTGTGAGGCATCCCACTAAACCGTGTGTGTGGTGCAAAGCTCGTTTGCTTACTTCATGGCACACGCATATCATTCTGAGCTGCAGGTCTGCAGACCTAGCTCAGGACTGACACTTGCAAGCCCTTAATTTACCCCTTGATCATGTTATGTTCTTCAGTATTATTTTTTTTCTGGTTTTCATTAAGACACTGTCAGACTTTTCATGGCTTTTTTTTTTCCCTCTCCTTTTTTTTAAATTTTTTTTTTTGGTTTTTTTTTTTTTATTATTCAAGAATAATGTCTGGACTGTGAAATGGGTCCTTTATTGCTTACTCTAGCTTTCCAATCACCAACTTAGAAGTATCTGAACAATTTGCGGGAGTGTCTCTGGAAGGCAGGCAGTTTCGCTTAGGGAAGTTATTTCATTATTTCTCCAGCCCTTGCTCATGGCTCTGCAAAAGCTGTGCTTCGGGGAGGCACAGTAGTTTTTCAGCAGGGTAAAATTCAGCGTGGTGCAGAGCCTTGGAGCTTCAGTGGAGACATCAGCCCCACAGCAACCCCCGGCGTGGACGGGGAGGTTGGCTGTTGTACTGCCCAGCTTGTAAATTCTTCGTATTGATTGAGAGTTGCATCTAGTGAATGAAATGAAAAAAAGATGCCACCTCTAAGCCTTTGCAGGTCCTGGTGGGGATGGACCAGCAGGGCTGAACGCTGCTGGGGGTTTGACTTGGCCACCCCACCCCACCCCCGACTGCTCATGCACCCCCTCATCTCACTGGGATGATGCTCAGAGCTGCAGATCTGTCCCTTGCTCTTTTTATTTTTAGGAGAAGCTTTGATCTGGCAAGCGTTTTGTTTAATTCATAACTTAAGAATATTAGCCTGAATAATTAAAGAGGTGCCAACATAGAAACAAATATAGCTGTAATTTTCGACAAAAATAATATGCTAGGAAAATTGTGCCATTAAAATTCTCACCTGTGAACGAGCTCCCACTGCTTGAGATGGGAGCAGGGCTTCATCCGTCTCTCACGTATTGTGGGGAGTTTTGATTAAATAAAAATTTCAAGGTGGGGACTATCAGCTTTCACTGCAGAGGATAACTCAGGGAGACAGAGGTTCCTACCTTACATTTCTCAGGCCTTGTTGGAAGTTATCACAACATGCTTTAATAACCCCTGAATCTCCTTCCCGTTGCCATCCCAATATTTTTACTTCTTTGCCTTCATTCTTGCTCTTCTTGGTAGCCTCCTGTCTTCTCCTACAAAATGGGGGCAGCATGGAGGGGGGTGGGTTGTCACTGGGTTTGGGGGGGCTGTTTACTTTTTCTTCTTTTTATTTGATTGCAACTCCTCTCCTGGTCCTCCAGAGCTACATCAAGGCCGTCTTGTTTTATTTTATAAAGGCACTGAACTCATTCCAAACCCCTCTGTTACCCTGCGCAGGCTCAGAAGGGCTCTCAGAGTTTGTCTTTAACACGTGTGCAATTGTCAGGTCTGTGCTTTGTGTTTCCTTTTGTTGCCTTTTCTTTGGATCCAGTGGCAGTGATTGTGTCACGCTGCTCTTCAGGCACCGGCACGAGGGAATAGAAAGGTTTGATTTGTGAACCTGCCTGGTGGGGATATTAGGGAATCGCTCCCTGGTGCTGCAGATGAACCTTCTGTGGTTCAATGAGAAATCTGGAGCTGTGACCCCAAAGCTTCCACACATCTCTGCACTTAGAGGGCGTCGCTTCTCTTTCTGTGAAGATAAGATGGAATAGAGTGTGTGTGTGTGTGTGTGTGTGCATGGCTGCCTGGTGAGATATTATAATTTTATTTTTCCCCCTTTTTTTTTTTTTTTTTTTTTTGAGTCTACATTCTATCACAACTGGAATCTTCTCAGTGGAAATAATTTATCATTTTCCATTTTGCCTTTTTTTTTTTTTAAAAAAAATCCATTCAGTACAATAAAAGCCAAGTAAAATGCTGTGTTTAAACAAAAAAATGTTCCTTCAGTGCAAACTACTTTTTAACCTAATAATATCCTTGATACAGTTTGTAAATCCAGCTGCGTCACGGGCTCATTGCTCACTGGTTTGCCGCTGTCCTCCAGATATACTTAGACCTGCAAAGTAGTTAATTCCCTTATTATAGGAGAAGGAAGAAGCCAGAGGAGACAGTAATGGAATTGTCCCACTCTCGTGAATTCCAATTTCCCGTGCCCACGCGCCTCCAGCTCGAAAGCTGCCTCGGGGAAAGTGGCAATTTCTCTCTTGACAGGGCGATATGCGGAGGCAGCCGTTATTCGGGGATCTCTCCCAGCCCCATCCCCCCCAAGGACATGTGGTTAAAGAGGGGAGAGCGGCCCTGGCCCCAGGTCCCACCGGGACCCTCGGGGAGCTGGCAGTGGCACTGCCTGCAGGGGACAGGGCTGCCCCGCCACTGACTCCTGGTCGCTGGTGCCATGTGGGGGTCACGTCCCAGGGCTGCCGGGCACACGGCAGCGTAATGCCCCGATCCTAGACTATGACCGCTGAGCACGAAGGGTGCCTGGCCTGGGAGAACTGAGAGTGGGATTAGGAATGGGAGATGTTTATCCTGCCACAGCGGTGGCCACAGCCTTTTCAAATGGGCAGGAGGGGGCGGTGATGAGTTTGGGTACCCCAGGGCATGGGCTGGGGGTGCTGTGCTCTGCCTCCCACCCGGTCGAGGGGATTGGTTATGGTCCCAAGAGGAGTACGCAGTGTCTGCTTGGGAAACAAGTGAGCTCAGAGCCCATCAGGGCGATAAGCTAAAGCCACGTGCCCCCCTGCCCGGCACCCGCTCCCCCAGCGGGCACCATCCCCTCAGGCCACCATTGCCCAGGACCAAGGGGCAGGTGGGATGCTCCCAAGCCAGCTCCCAGCCAGCTGCACAGTCTCCTTCCCAACAGGGTTAGGAGATCGCTGGGGATCCACTGTCCGAGCTGATTGTCTCCAATGTAACAATATCTAAATCTGAGCCTTTTCTCCCTCTCTCCTGGCCTCCAGCCATGGTGAAGCAGCTCGATTTACACCCTGTGTACCAGCCTGATATGTCTCGTAGTGGGGCTTTTGCTGTATTTCGTCATCTTCTTGCATTCTCATCCTGCCAATTCTTCTTTCTTTGTTTGCTCTCTTCCTCTTTTCTTTAACACCATGTGTGCCGGGAAGCCAAGTTAACCTTTCCAGTAATAACCGAGACTAACCCAGAGCTCTTGTTGTTCTTGACACAGTGTATTGTAACAGTACAGTAATGTGGTGTTGTGTTAGTTGTGAAGTTCACCACCTGGAGTTTAACAGATGTCTGTATTTCCCAAGATGTTGGTATTGTTTAGCTCTTTACTGCAATAATTAGAAATGATACTGTGTGATAGGGGGCATGGGCTTTGCAGCTGGATAATGATGCGTGAGCGATCCCCAAATTTGCTGCGGAACTGCGCAGGTCTGCTGAAAGAAATAGTATTTATCCGATAGCAAGGAAATGGTTTGTCTGTTCAGTGAGTTCCCTGCCCACCTAGGCACAGTAGGTATTTATCTGCCGTCCTCGGACAGCATGCTGGCTTGTGCCTGGTTCACCTCGCGGTAATATCCGTACGGCACTAATATGCACGGCCGGCATGCGGAGACCGGTGAAGCGAGCGGTGGCATGAGTCATAAGCAGGGCTGACAAATCCCCTCTTAACAAAGTTAATGGGGAAGGATGAAATGTTCATGAATGGCGATTTTCTACGGCTGCAAGGGCAGCTGCGAGAGCAGCGTCCAGAGACGTGGAAGCATGGAGCTGTTTGCTGGGAAAGATGCAAAGGAGCTTTGGGGTTTGGGAGAAGGGGGGGTGCGAAAGGGGAGAAGCCTTTGCAGATATATGAACAATTAGCAGCCCTGCTTATAAGGTCATGCACAGGCTAATCCAGGTGCAGGAGCCCTGCACAGGAGACATTTTACAACCTCTCTCTAAATCCTTTCTGTTCTAACGGCATCGGTGCTATTCTGTAGGATTTGGAATTACCCGTCAATCAAAGCTAAGAAAAAATGTGAATTCCAGTGTAATTATTCATAAGTAAATCCATCGCAAGAAAAAAGGCAGAAACATTGACATTTTTCTTTTTGAATGTGAATTATACATAAATGTAGAAGAAGTGATCCAATTATGATGGTGTTTCTTTCGGAGATGATAAGTTGGTTCATAAAAATAGGTCCTATTCCTAACCTAATTGTATTCAAACATTTTAGTTAATTTGCTACTCATAATTTAGCATAATGTGATCGAGATATCTTGACTTTATGGAGATTTATGCAGATTCTGAGATATCTGACAAAGTCTTACGAGTGAATCAGCAGCTACCAGTCTGCTTTTTTGTAAGCACTCAATAGATTCGCATGAAAATTAATTTTATAGACCTTTTCATCAATATCGTGCTTTAGCACTCAGGTACAGAGCACCTAAAGCACACTGCAGATCAGAAAGTGAATATTAATACTGCCTTTCATGTGATGACACCGAAGCAGAATTTTGGGCATTCCAAACTCCTACGGAATAAAACTGCTGAGTGATTTGTCTGGTCCCTGGGCTCTAAGGGAAAGGTCTGTCCCTATGGAAAAAACAAAACTTCTCTGGTTTTTTCAGGATCCTGTAATGCAGCGGCGAGCACATAAAACGGTCGAATCTCTGGGTTTGATTGCGATGTCATTGGCTATTGACAAAGTGAATTCTATTTCCAGGCAAAATTTGATCTTCTAAAATTAGTTTTCCCTGAGGGCAACCCAAACCTGTGCTTTGTGGCTTCGTTCTGCCCAACTTTTTGCTCAGAATAATGTATCAAACTGTACATTTTCTCAGCAGCACTAAATATCAAGCCATGTAATTCTTACAGCTCAATAATTTTCATAACCAGATGATCATCTAATTATGAGAGTAATATTATACTCTGACATATTCAAGACAGTCCTTTCCACTTCAATCTGCATTATAATGCCTCCTTGAAAATTGTACTGAATTATATACTCAGTCTTGGCATTTCCTCATTAGAGATTAGGTGAGTAAATGAGTTTATCTCTAGGAACATTTGGGGTCTAAAGAGCATGTGTCATCCCTGAGGCAGCTGAACACGGGAATGAGTTGAACAGTGAAATCTGTACTTTGATAATCTTGTCTAAATGGAGGATCATTATTTTCTAATCGCTAAGGCTGACTGATCAGTTTTCCTTGGTATTTTTATGGACCATTTCTCAGGGCTCTGGCAGCCAAAGTGTTGAATTTTGTTCTCTCTACAGTTTATTGCAAAGAACATAATACGTCTGAATTAATTCTCTTTCAAAGACCACCGCTAACTCAATGGCCTGTATTTTTAAGACATCGTTATGAAAATCTGTCCCAAACATCTGACCATTAATTGGGTTTGCAGATACTTTGGGGACTTTTTAAGATCAGCAGAAACAAAAATTGTTGATTTAATTTAAATTTAATTCAAATATTCCTACAGGGAAAACATTCTTTAGCAGCACAATAGTCCCAGCTCACCTCATCCCTGATGCCATAAGGCTGAGTATGGTGCATGTCCCACTGAAGATGTTTAATGGTTGTAAGATGAGGGGAGCCCTGCTGTGTATTAAAAATGATGACATGCCAGCAAGAAAAAAGGAAATAAAAAAGACAGCATGTTGCTGTAATCGGTCTAGAATTTTTCATCTTTGGAGTTGGAAAATGAGGGTGCATTGACTTCAGAAAGACGCAGAGAAATGACTTGATGTGCCTCTTCGCTCTCCTCCTCCCCGCTGCAGAAGCACAGTGTAAGCCCTACTATTCGGATTACTCCCGTTTCCGCCTCCTGATCCACCAGATGTGCACCAGCCACTACCTGGATTTGTTCATCACTGGAGTGATTGGCCTCAACGTGATCACCATGGCCATGGAGCACTACCAGCAGCCAAAGGTACCAGGGAAGAGAGGGGGGAAAGCAGGGGGGAGGGTGCTCAGCCGTGGGGGTATGGGCTTATGGGCAGAGTTAAGGCTGGTTTTGCTGTTAGACCCTTTCTGGGACCTTGTTTGAGGCCCTTGTCCACCATGCCTGACTTGTCCCTTTGCCCCATGGACTGTACCCATCAAACCATGGCTTTGGGCACCTGGGTCCCATTGCACCTCTCCCTCCTAGTCACGTGTGAACGAGCTGCTTTGGAAATGAGGGTGGGAGCAGGTTGGTTTGGTTTGCTAGGTAAGATCATCTTCCATTTGACTTAGGTTTTCCACAAAAAAAAGGAGAAAAAGGAAAAATAATAGAAGAATTTGTGAGATGTTTCTTTTTGCAAAGTTTCTGCTAAATCCCTGGAGTCCCATAGGGCCCAATTTTCACAGGCACTGGATTCCGTGCTGGTCTTTAAAATACATTTTAATATATTAGTATGCTACATTCCTGGGTCTTTGTGATACTCTGAAAATAAAAACAGCCTGTCCTGGGATGTCAAGTCTCTTGTGCATAAGAATGAAATGGAAATAGCTGCCTCTGCCATATAACTTGTACTTATTTTTATTAGACACTTTCAGAATGAATAAATATAGCACACAATAGGAGGAAATATTCTTTAAGACTAGACAGGACTTGAATACTTAATATAAAACCCCCAAACAACTAAGACATGCAAACGAGGGGAAAAATATCCTCCAGCCTATCATAAAGAAGCCAAAAAGTGAAAGGGCAGAAGCCCAATTTATTTTTTCTGTTCAGGTCACCTTTAAATACCCTGGAAGGCTCATTGCATGATTCAGTCATTTGGTGATGAAAAAGGTTGTTGGCTAAGGAACCGGTACTGGAATGAATCGCTCTAGGGCGTGCAGTCTTACTGCAGTCGTTTTGCAGCTACATTTTCTCTTGTATTATAAAAATGTTGGGCAGGCTTTTGTTTTTAATTTTCTTTAGGAAAATAACGTTTTGTCTCTAAGCCTCTGGTATGCAGCATCTGGGTAATAACTCCAAGCTTGGGCTGTGCTGAGATGACAGCATGGTTAGAGCCGTGCACATGCTGGAGGGTCTTGCTGAATCGGGACCCCGATATCACTCTGGTCGGGGTGACTGACGGCTGGGATCCCGCGGATGCTTAAAAGGCTGAATGTACCAGAAAGCTTTATATCCAAACCCAGTTCCTTGGTGTGTTGGTGCTGAAAGGGGCTGCTGGTGGGATACCCCAGGATGCCCTGTGGACAAGATCCCAGCTGGAGATGCTGTGGCTGCACGTAGAGAGGAGGGACTGCAGCGTGCAGAGAAGGAGCTACAGGGCAAAATCTGGCTTTTGCCGGATAAATGTGGTCATTTGGTGGCAGGGCCCTGGTCCCCTGCAGGATGACAGGGAACCTCGTTCAGAGCCACAGCTTCCTTTAGCAGCTGGGCTGGTACCTCTCGGGCAATTGAGGTGTTTTCATCCATGGATGCTTGAAGGTAAACTGCAGCATGAAGGCAGAGTGTGTGTCTGAAACCCCTTCTGTAATGACTTCTGCTGCTCCAGTAAGTCTTGGTTTTGGTCTGAGAGCACAATGTTGCCATCTCCCCCATTCCCTAAGAGTGCCCCGGACATGGTTATTGTCATCCCATTTGCCAGCAGTGACAAATTCAGTGCGCGTTACTGAAGTGGCCACGCAGGGTGCTGCTACCGCAGTGCTCCTTCACGAGCAGGACTTTTGGGATGAAATTGCCTCTGACGTGACTGTGCAAGAGTTGTCCCAGCCAGGAGGCACCTGTAAGTTAATGGCCAGGCTGTGACTTCTGCAGAGGGAAGGGTGGGCAGACGATAACCCGAGGCACTCGCTGCTGCTGGCATGCGATCCCTCTCTCCTGCTCCTTGCCAAAAGCTCAAGGTGAGGAGTAAAAGACAGGCTATCACAAAGAAGCCATTTGGCCGGTGCTTGCACAGACCTGGCCAGCCCATGGCTCTTGCAGCAGTGCACAAATGAGCGAGTGGGGGGAAATTCAGCTTTCGGCTGAAAGCACGAGGGTCTGCGCGCTGCCGACACCTGCGAAGGCAGCAGCTCTTACCGCTCACCCAAGGGATTGCGCTGGGCTGTGTGGCTGCCCCAGGGTTTGAGTTGTGCCTTGGGTTTGTGTCAGCCCCTCCGCTGAATTGTGTCTGCTGGGTTGGGGCCAGGGAAATGCAGCTTGCGCTCTCCCTGAAGCACTGGGACTTTTCCCTGGGACATTTGTCATCAGAGAGAGCCCACGACTGGAGCCTTTTGTTGTAGTTTGGAAGTGAGTGACTGGTGAAAGGAGAGGAGGGCAGATCTGCAGGCTGCAGAGCTGGCATCTAACCATGGTCCTGTGTCCACACCCCAGGTTCTTGATGAAGCCCTGAAGATCTGCAATTACATCTTCACCGTTATCTTTGTCCTGGAGTCTGTTTTCAAGCTTATCGCCTTTGGGTTTCGTCGCTTCTTCCAAGACAGGTAACAAAAGCCCCGCTGTGACGGCAGGGCCAGCAGCAGGTTTCTGGAGACAGTGCCCAAACGCGGTGTCCTGGACCCCGATGCTCTTTCCAGTGATGGCAGTCGGACACGTGGGAGCACTTTCTGGTGTGACTGATTGAAACCTGGGTAGGTGGAGGTTTGGGGATGTGAGCTGGGGTAAGGCTTGTGTGTGCCCCGGGATGTGATTGCACCGCTTTGGCCCTTGGGAGAGGACAAAATAGGAGTGAGTCTCACACTGAGCAGCTGGTTCTTGTCTCACACCAGTTGCATCTCCATGTCATCCAGATGATCTGGTGAGGGGACAAAATTTATGCCAAGAGAACCTGGTTGTGAGTGGAAATGAAAGAGGAAAGGGGCTTCTTTTTATGCAGATGTGGAGCAGCAGATGAAATTGCTGCTTTTTTTGTAGCTTTTCACTCTCTTACCTCACAAATACAGATTTTATGTCCTCGGTGAATCTTTCTCCTCCCATTTTTGCCTCCTTCAGTGTTAATACCAAAAGCGCTGGCACTGGGCAAGACTTGAACACAAGCCCTTCAGCAGCCGGGAGGATGGTTCCACCCCCAACGTTCCAGGTGTCTGTGCTAGGATCACGCCTCTCTCCAACCTGGCATGGATCCTTGGGGTCTTTCCTTCACCCACCCTGATTTTTGTTGCAAGGACTGGACACAGGATCTGGTTCTTCCTAGGGTAGATCTCACACTGAGGTCCACGAGTGCCATGTCTCAAAGCAGCCGGACAGATACCACAGCATCTCCCCTGAGGTCTGCAGCCTCCGGGTAGAAAAGTGCCCAGCTTTTGTTTCTGTTTCCCTTCAGTCAAGAATTATCTTTGGAATTGGCTGATTTTCTAATGAGATGCATTAGTTACAATGATTTTATAACATAACTGCTTTTGTATAATACCCTCAGAAAAATGCTGTAGATTCATTTCAGTGCTAGAACCATTGAAATGACTGGAATTCGTGTGAAACAAGCTACCGCCCCTTGCCAGCTTCTTAGTAGATGTTAAACTTCACTTTGTGTTGTCTCCAGATGGAACCAATTAGATCTGGCAATTGTGCTGCTGTCTATCATGGGCATCACTTTGGAAGAGATCGAGGTGAATGCTTCGCTACCGATTAACCCCACTATTATCCGAATCATGAGGGTTCTCAGGATTGCTCGAGGTGAGATGAAGAAAGCAGAATTGACTTGGGTTTGAGGTGCAGGGTCTCCTCCAGGAGGGAGTTAAGTGTCGGGGAACGGTTCCGGGGCACATCCCCATCACGATGTGCAGAGCTCTGGCATCAACAGGCTGTAAACAAATAAAATAACAATGGGGGAAAATACTTGCGAGGAGCCAAAAAGCTGAGCCAACTGACCATGTGTTTCTATCTTAAGAGGGCTTGAAGGCTGAGAGGTTAGAAATGAAAGAGAAAGAGCTGTGGCTGTATCTTCCAGAGATATACCTGGAAAAAAATATGCCAGTCAAATCAAAAGTCATCCCTGATGGGGATTAGAGAATACAAGCTGGAGTATGTTTGCTTTAAAAAGACAAGCATCTAATAAATTTAATTTCCCGTGGGACTTTACATTTCACCACTCGGTGACAAAGCATGCCTCGTCACTCTGCATCCATCTGTCCCCTCAGACTTGTAACGACACATACCCAAGCTGGGAAGCCAGCTTCTTCAGGGCCCGATTTTTCAGAACAGGGAGGTCTCAGGGCCAAGTGATGAAGACGTAAAATGGGAGCGCTTAAGAAAGTACTCCCAGGCCCTCCTGAAGGGCAGTGTTGTGCTCGGAGGCATAATTGCTCTGATTGCAGCCCTCATCTAAGCAAACAAGGAGCCAGAGGAGAAATGAAATGCTGCTGTGTCTCCAGGGGGAGAAAAAAAAAGTGTTTTTCCTGTGCATTGGATCCCTTTCAGAATTAAAAATACATGCAGTTTCCAATTGGAAATGCAACCTTCTGGAAGAGATGTGTAAATCAGTTCCTCGGTGAATCATGTATGAAAGTGGGTAGCCTATGGAAGTGGGAGAGTAGCCCCAGGGTTGGGAAAGTAACTGCTCGAGATAACCGGAGGAAGAAGGAGATGGGTCCAACACAGATAAAAGTGGGGAAAGGAAAAGCCAGGCAGAGCGATAACGCTTTCTACAAGTCTCAGGGTAGGTGATGCTGCTATTCACAGGATTTTGATAGTATCCAAGCAACCAGGCACGATGTAAAAAGGCCAGGGACTATAGCAGCTAATGGAGAACACTTGACATGATTTCACATTTCTCTTCCCATAATCTGTGGCTCCTGGGAGAGGGACTGAGTTTGTGCCTGTGTGCTAGCGCTGCCGTTACCATATTATGAACGTGTTTTCCGCAGTGTTGAAGTTGCTGAAGATGGCTGTAGGGATGAGAGCCCTGTTGGACACCGTGATGCAAGCGCTGCCACAGGTAACCCACTGCCATATCGAACCAGATCTCCTCTGGCCCAAAGCTAATTTCCTATTGCAGAGGAATGCTAATCATTTTATCTTTACTGTCATTAGAGAATCACAATTTCCCTTCCGAAGCGCAGTCTGAGATACAGTCCTCACATTGAGGTCATTTTTCCCCTGAAGCAATTTAAGTTTTGGATTAAAGAATACAGCAAGAAACAGGTCTGGAACAAAAAAATCAATGAATGTTCTTTTTCTGTGTTTTTTTCCCCCCATTTCTTTTTCTCTTTCCAGGTGGGGAATCTGGGTCTTCTCTTCATGTTGTTGTTTTTCATATTTGCAGCTCTTGGAGTGGAGCTGTTTGGAGACCTTGGTGAGTCTTCCCGTGCCGGTGGGAGCGGGATGGGAGCGGGATGGGAGCCGGAGTCTCACGGCTGCGCTTGGTCCCACAGAGTGCGACGACACACACCCCTGCGAGGGGCTGGGACGGCACGCCACGTTCAGGAACTTTGGGATGGCCTTTCTGACTCTTTTCCGGGTATCCACTGGAGACAACTGGAATGGGATCATGAAGGTAAGAGAGCCATGGAAAATGAGTATTGCCTGTAATTGCCTAATTAGAAGCTGTTCGCTCTGCTCCAGGCTGGTAACGATGCCCAGCCAGGACACTCGCATCCTGCAGTGAGCTGGTCTCTTCATTTGTGCACGGGGCAAAGCCTCTAACGTTTTTGTTGCCTCCTCCTGGCGTTGTGATGTCTATGGCTGCAGCTTCCTGGCGTACTCCATATATTCCATTTTTTTACTCTGAGTGAGCAACTTAAAAAGAAGGGGAAAAATAAAGGGACTCATCTCTCAGATAGCACAAGCTCAGCTCAGTAACGTGCATTGGTTTTACTTTTTTCTTTAAAAGTCTTTTGGCATTACTTTGTTGGGGTTTTTTTTCTGGGAAAACCCAAGTTTCTGAGATAAGAGTGTCTCTCAGGGGACAGCCATAAAGGCATGCTATTGTGAAGAAATCTGGTCTATGAATACACAGTGTGCTCGCTAGTCTGAAGGAATCACTTCTCCATCCATTTGTAGCCTGGTGAGTGTTAGGGGGCCAAACTCTTAATGACGGGGTGTGAACTTGAGGAAAGAACATTTGCAAGCTCAGCTGCTCTGGGATGGCTGATGGGTTATAGCTGCATCCTGCTTTGCCCTGGATGTGTCTGCCACACTCCTGCATGTTTGGTCTCTAACCTAGTGAAACAGCCTTTCCTTGAGGAGCAGCAGGGTGTCAATGTCTGGTGTTGCACACCCCCAAGGACAATTTCCTCTGAGCCTGCTTGTGGTGACTAACACAGAAACGTGAGGTTTCACTGGCAAATATTTTGCTATTCTAGACAATAAATTTGCCTAATCCTCTCAGTTTTCTTCACAAAAGGAGAAGCCATTGCAGCCAGATGCCCAGATGGCAGACCAAGGTCCATGCTGGAACCTCTTCACATTCCTCCATCATTTCCCTCCTGTTTCTAGGACACGCTGCGAGACTGTGACCAGGAGTCCACCTGTTATAACACCGTCATTTCACCCATCTACTTTGTCTCCTTCGTGCTGACGGCCCAGTTTGTCCTGGTGAACGTGGTGATTGCCGTGCTCATGAAGCACTTGGAAGAGAGCAACAAGGAGGCTAAGGAGGAGGCAGAGCTTGAGGCAGAACTGGAGATGGAAATGAAGACAATCACGCCCGGCCAGCACAGCCCCTCGGACATCTTTGCGTGGACAGGCAGCACCGGTGGAGAGAGACCTGAGAGCCCCCGAGGATGTACCAATCCCATGCAAATCAAGGTGGACTCTCAGCTCTCATTAGTTTACCCTATGGTGAGAATCTGGGTTGGAGGGTGAAGAGGGCTTGACCTGCATATTAGCTGGGGGAAGACATGCACGAGTCGGTAATGAAGGAGTGGGTGTCCCTTACGTCCTGGGCTTGTATTCCTCTCTGTCTGCTGACTGACTGTTGCATGGTGTGGGAGCCGGTGCTCCAGGGAAGAGACCCTGGGCAGGTCTCCAGACCACCTTGATGCATCTGTTTGGACGTAGAGAGCTTTGCAGTTTGTTCTGGAGATGTGCCCAAGCCACCAAGTTCAGACCTAGCTCTAAATTTGCTCTAATCCAGAGTTTGCACTAGGTCCTTCGTGATAGAAAAATCATGAGCGTAATGTGTTTGCTTTTCTAATTGTTGTGGTCTAACCCCAGTTGGCAGCTCAGCCCCACACAGCTGCTCGCTGGCTCTTCCCCAGTGGGATGGTGTAGAGAATGGGAAGGGTAAAAGTGAGAAAACTTGTGGGTTGAGATACAGACAGTTTAATAGGTAAAGCAAGAGCCACACAGGCAAGCAAAGCAAAGCAAGGAATTTCTTCACCACATCCCACGGGCAGGCAGGGGCTCAGCCCCCCCCCAGCACAGCAGGGCTCCATCACGCCCAACGGGGACTTGGGAAGACAAATGCCATCGCTCTGGGTGTCCTCCCCTTCCTTCTCCTTCCCCCAGCTTCATATGCTGAGCATATATATCCCAAATCATGGGTTACAACAATTTAAAGGAATTTCCATTACAATTTCCACGCCTGGTCCCTTTGGACCAGCCCGTTTTTTGTGGGTTTTTTTGGCAATGAACTCCTCCCCTTGCAATTTATTGCAACATTGCACTGAACTCCTCTCCTTGCCCCTGCTCCAGCTTGGATTTATCCAGGCTGCAGTCCCTCAGGGTTGTACCTGCTCCAAGTGGAGCCTCAGCTCTGCGCTACAGTCTCTCCAGGGGTATGCCTGCTGCGGCATAGACTCATCCACAGCCACTGCTGCTTTGAGGTGCACCTGTCCCAGCATGGCCTTACCCCTGGCTGCAGTCGAGGGACCTCCAGGGTTGTACTTGCTGTCCTGGGCCCATCCATGGCCACATGCTTTGAGTGCTCCAGCATGGCCTCATGCACAGCCACTGATGCTTCAAGGTCTACCTGCTGCAGCGTGGACTTATCCACAGCCTTAGATACTTTGAGGTGTACCTTCTCCAGCGTGGGGCTTATCCTTGGGCCACAATCCCTTCAGAGGTATACCTGCTGCGGCACAAGCATAGCCACGGCCACAGAGGCTTCAATAGATACCTGCTCTGCCGTGGGCTTATCCATGGCCAGAGATGCTTTGGGGTGTCCTGCTCCCAACGTGGACACAGCCACAGGTCATGGTCCCTTTGACTGGAGTTCATGTTGGAGTTCCAACCTGTCCTGTACAGCAGCACAGAAGCAGCAGCCGTGCCCTGGCCAGCTGCCAGCCCCGGCACATCGCTGCTGCTGTTATCAAAATGTTCCCAGGCAGAGCGCAGTGAGATGATAAGCAGTGCAGCAGTACAGCAAGCAGCGAAAGCAAAAAAGCAGCCACTAATGAGCACTAGACTCTAATATACAGTGAGGCAAGCGAGCCCCATGGCAAGCACAGAAGCCTGTCAATTAAAAGCTAAACAGCAATAACAGCTATAAATTCAATCTGGCACATTCCAATTGAATCTGTTATCTCGAACCCTTCGAGCCCCACGCTGGGCACCAAAAGGGACTGTGGTGGTCTAACCCCAGCTGGCAGCTCAGCCCCACGCAGCCACTCACTCACTCCCCCCCCAGTGGGACGGGGTAGAGAATCAGAAGGGTAAAAGTGAGAAAACTCATGGGTTGAGATAAAGATAGTTTAATAGGTAAAGAAAAAGCCACACATGGAAAGCAAAGCAAAGCAAGGAATTCCTTCACCACATCCCACGGGCAGGCAGGGGCTCAGCCACCCCCAGGACAGCAGGGCTCCATCACGCCCAGCGGGGACTTGGGAAGACAAATGTCCCCCCCTTTCCTTCTCCTTCCCCCAGCTTTATATGCTGAGCATGATGCCGTGTTGGCTGGGATATCCCTTGGCTCAGCTGGGGTCAGCTGTCCCAGCCATGTCCCCTCCCAGCTCCTGGTGCCCCCCAGCCTGCTCACTGGTGGGTGGTGTGGGGAGCAGAAGGGGCCTTGGCTCTGTGTAAGCGCTGCTCAGCAGCGATGAAAACATCCCTGTGTTATCAAAACTGTTTTCAGCACAAATCCGAAACGTAGCCCCATACCAGCTAGTGTGAAGAAAATTAACTCTATCCCAGCCAAAACCAGCATAGCAAGCAGACCATGAACCACAACATTAAAAGAGAAATAAAACTTGGCTAATCTTTGCTTAAGTATTAAATTCGGTTTATGTAACCTCAATTTAAACTCCATCCCCACAGCCAAGCTTGTGAGAAAAGATTAATTTAACAGTGGAATAATCCAGAGGGGGCTCAAACCTGAGCCCACCAGCACTGGTGGCAGAACTCCCACCAGCAGGAGCAGGGCTGCAACGTGGTAGCTGCTATGGGTTGCAGTAAGTCTCTCTAAAGCACAGTTTCTGGATGAAGACTCAGTTTGAGGAATGAGAGGTAAGGTCAAGATCCAGACAGGTCCTTTGGGAGGGAACTGAACTGGAATTATACAAGAAAAATGGTCCGGTCTTTTTTTAGTCTTAGCTGATTGCAAATTGGGTTAAACTCTACACAGACCTCATTAGCTTTTATTACATCATGATTTCACAACAGCATATCTTGGCCTCTGCCTGAGGTGGACTAATGAGTATTCTAATGCATGAAAAACTCATTTATGATCTTTAGTCCAAGGGTGAAAAAGAGTAAATCCCTGCTCAAGCTTTGTTTCAGTTCCTAAGCTACTGGAAATTTCTGGTGCCATTAGGAATCACTGATGTCTCAGATGGAGTCCAAAGCTGCTCCTTGGCACAGGAAAAAGGAGTTCAGGGCAATATGGGGAAATCCAGATCTACTACGTCCTCTAAGAAGAAACACCACGTCCCAACTGTTGTACATGTTACACAGAGCACTGGCAAACCGTCCTCAGCGCTATCGCCCTGCATCAATACTCACACTGGCAAAAAGAGAAACTGCAAAACTGCCAGGCACATCAGGGAGGGAAACCCTCAGCTCTTCAGTCTGTCAAACCTGCCCTCTCCGAAGGTGGCCTTGAAAGGGCTTATTCTAGTCACAACCTCCAGAGCGTGTTTCTTGCTCTTTCACTCAAACAGAAGCCTCAAAAACCTCCAGGAGATTTTCTTCTATTTTTTCTCCCAGCCAAAATCTTCAGGACCAATCTGATATTTGAGCAGGATAGCAGAGGAATACAATTCCCAGGACATGACCCCGCCAGGACATGTGGTCAGCATGCTCTTCTGCTTGCCTGTTCCCCAGGATTTTTGCACTGTGTGCTGTTTGACTGTAATGATGGTCCTCATTTCATCGTACGTAGCAGGCATTCCCTACATGAAAGGTGCAAGCCTTAAATTGCTCCCACGCTGCCTGCAAAAGCCAGACCCTGCTCTGTATAACTTCCAGTTGTCTGTGCTCTGGCCAGCTGGTTTGAAGTTGGCCAGGACAACTGGGGCACCTCAACCCATGTCTGGCACATGAATTAGTGACCTGATGTGTGTCCGTCCTGGTCACCTGCAGCTTTCATGCACAGGATGCTCAGCTTCTCTTCAAGTCAGGTTCTTGTAATTGATGTGCCCTCTGGATGTGGATTTAGGTGTCAAGTATTAGGTCCACTTGCTCAAAAATGTGAACAATGGGTATAGAAACCTGACAGCAGTAGCATCCTACAGAAGTTCACAGCACCAAGTACCAAGATGCTGCTATAGCGGCCCCGTGATACACCTCAGGTGCCAGGAGCGACTGGCCATGTTTGCTGAGGGTGAATTGTCCCCGGAGTGGGGGCAGCCGCGGTGCTGGGACAGCCGGGGACAGCCCCATACATTATTAATGTCTGAGAAAGCTGTCACTGCTCACCGTGATATTACTGCACTGTTCTCTCTCCTCTCCTGCCTCACCTCTCCTGTCCCGTTGTTTCTGTTACTGCTATTCTCCCTTAACGTTTCTGTCTCCCCCTGACACCCCCCCCCCCAATCTGTTCTTTCCCCCTTTTGTTCTTTGGGTTTTATGCACCATCCTCTTTTTTTTTTTTTTTTTTTGTCCCTTCTTCTCTCTCTGTCTCTGTCCCTCGCCTTTTTCTCTCTCTTTTTGGCTTGCTCTCTCCTTCTGCATGCTACACACCACCCCTCCTAGGAAAGGCACTTGTTTGATACCATATCACTGCTGATCCAGGAATCTCTGGAAGGAGAGCTGAAGCTGATGGACAACCTTTCAGGCTCTGTGTGCCATCATTATGCCCTCCCAGCTCCCGAATATTACAACTCTGAGAACCAGGTTAATATTCCTAATTTCCTGCACAGTCTCCATCCAAACTCAGTTTGACTGAGACCTTTAATTGAGAGTTAAAGTTCTTTATGTAATGTATCACAGGGATTTTGAAGCATAAGTCATTTGGGCTTTTTCTGTGGGCGCTGAGATAATATCTTGGTTTATGATGTTGTATATCAATGCAAGAGGAAGAGCACAGGCTCTGAGTTTCCCTCTTCAACACAGAATTTTTTCATTGGGATTTACTGTTCATGAGTCTTGTAGGGAAAATGTACAAAATCCTGTCTCCATCCTTCAGTGGGGTTCTAGTGTTTGGCTTCTTGCTCCTAACCAGGGCTCCATGGCAATGTCAGGATGCATCTGCAGAGCCTGGAGGTTTTCCCAGAGCAGAGCCTGAGCCGGTGGGGATCATAAAATGATCTCTATATTTGTGCCTACTTACACTGCATGAAAATCCAGTTTCAAATTATTTTCGTAAAGAGGCTTCTTGCAAGTGGGTCATTGTAAACTAGATCCTCATCTCTGATCCAAACTGAATTTGGAAGGCAAGACAGCTCTTAATGATGTACTTAAGTAATTGTGTGCTCCAGTGCTTTCTCGAACAGGGGCTGTAATACTTGTTTGAAATTAGTTCATTTACTTCTTAGAATGAAATACCTACTTTCTCAAGCGTGCAATTCTTTAGAGCAAATATTTTCCCTAAAACATAGCAGTGACCATAATAATAACTCAAGCCTACCTACTTTTTTCCTGCAGTTGGAATTGAGCAAATTCCATATTTCTTGATCTACTCTTTTTCCTTTTCTGGCTAAAAATAGCAGAAGTTTTCTTGTTAAATCAGTGTGCTTATTTATGAGCTCACTGACACTCTAAATTATCCAACTCAGTGGTTCATTAGAGGAAAGGAAAAAGCTTAGGTAAAATGAAATCCTACTGCAGATCTTTATATAGCAGGATAACATGTCTCCCTCTGATTGCTGCGTATCGCTTTCCAGATTGAGGTCTATTAAGCTATAGGAAGCGGTTGCCTCTAAGAATTGCCGGTGGAATAGAGACGGTAGCTTTGGCGGGGAAGGCAGAGGGTCAGTGCGAAACTCAGCGAGAGCTGGTTGGAAATTTTTTGTCACTACATTTTTCACCAGAAAGTGCTGCTGCGGCAGAAAAAAACCCCGTTGTTTTGACATTTTTGTAATGAAAAAATATAGCATTCCAGTTGCAATGGCTTTTTCTTTTAAGTTCCTCTCCTCCCCCTAATTGAAACCCATATAAATCCATTGAATCTTTCCAACAAAACATTTTGACAGCTTCAAACTCCATTTTGGGAGAGGGGAGGCCGAAGGAGGGGGCAGGGGGTGTTGTTTTGTTTACATTTTGGCTTTTCTGTTCACACTATTCGTCATGTTCTTAGGCGAGTCAGGAATTTCGAGCAGCGCTGGGACTTGCTGAAAGCAACCTGATGAGCAGCAGCTCCCGGCGGAGCAGCTCCATCAGGCTGCTGGACACCAGCAGCTCCCGCACAGCCTTTCCCTTGGGCTCCCGTCCGTGGATCCCGGTTAGGGATCACTGTCCGGTGCTGGCAGCCTTTGCAGCTATCCTTTTCAGGGAGCCTCCTATGAAATCAGGAGCGGCTCCAAAGCGTCTCTTTCATCCATTGCCAACAGATTGCTGTGTTAGAGGAGATATCAAACCCAAGGTTAGATGAGAAGAGCCCAACCCTCTTACTTATCTCAGCTGAAGTTTTCAGCCTCTCATGGTTCACTCATCACTGGGTTTATTTCAACCTACTGATGCCATTTCTAAGAGTGAGAAAATCCAGCCCTTTGACATCTTAAATGCAGCAGATCTGGGCCTCTGTGGTTTCTCTTGGATGATATATTGCTGTTGAAAGACTTTTCAGGCATAGAGGATAGGAAAAAAACTGCATGGTGAGAAATAAAAAGGAAGCACCTGGGACTCATGCAGACCAGGCAGCCCCTGCAAGCCTGAGCCCAGTCTGTAGGTTACCTGCTGAAATGCTGTCCCCAGTGCCGTGGGCAGCAGCCTTAGACCCAGGGTGGGGATTTGGGGACGTCTGAGCCTGTACTTCAGGGCAAACATCCCTCCCTGCAGCGGCTGGCAGCAGGGATGCTGCTCTGGGGGAGATGCTACAGTCCCCTTTTCCTGCCTTTTTCTCCAAAACCTGAAGCAACATTTCACATTTCTGATAAAAAGTCCTCTGTGTCTAGGGAGAGAGCTTCATCAATATTTTGATAAAGATTTTTATCAATTACTTGAATGCCTTCAGCAGGGATGTGTTTGTGTAAGACGCGTGGGTATGGCATCGGTGCAGCAGTGCAGCACCTACTCCCAGCTGACTTTGCTCAGAGCCAGAGGCGGCTGTTGGGGCTGGGGGGGCATTTGGGGGCTGAAGGACATAGGCAGTTCTTTTAAGTAGGACGATTTTTGGTGTTTACCCAGGCACTGGAGGCTCTTTAGCAGTCCAAAACGCACTGAAGGCACCAAGAAGGCATTTCCTGATGGAAATCAAGCCTTAAGTTTCTCCCTGTCCCCGGTTAGCCATTAGGAAGCTAACTATAGCCCCAGCTGGCTCTCAGAGGGGGACGACGACGACGATGACGACACACACGTCCCTGTGCCCTCCCCAGAGCACAGGGAAAGGCACGCACCATACCCCACCTGCAAAATGGTTTTGGTGTTGGGGAATCTTTGCAGACTCAACCAGATTAGCTTATAGACCAAGAGACCAGCATGGCTGTTGGGTAGGAGCAACTCCAGACAAGTCAGAAGGTCTTGAAGCCTCTTGTATTTGATCATAGCCAAGAGGATAAATATCTCTGGTATGAAAGTAATGTTACTTTTGCGTCTTCATCTAGACAGGAGAACAGCAAAATGCAAGGCTAGCATTAGGGCATAGTTTTAAACTCCCTCCCAGGTCACTGGTAAACATTTAAGTATGGATGTCCCACTCTTTTTTTTCATTTCTTTGTTATATTTCATTTCTTGTAACGTTCTGTCCCTGGTAACAATGTGCATGATGTAGCGTCTCCCACTGCAGGGATATTGCTTTAGTGTCTAGAAGTATTTAGATGATGATACTTTTTTTTTTTTTTTCTCTTTTCCAAAAGATTTGTGTCCTGGTTTCTTATGTTTAATCATCTCTCCCTTTAGATCCCTCTAGCTGAGATGGAGGCTCTGTCTCTGACGTCAGATATTCTCTCTGAAAAGTCCTGGTCCTTAGCTCTGACGGATGACTCTTTTCCTGATGATACTAACACACACTTACTTAATGCTCTGGAAAGCAATGTACATACACTGGTCGCTGTATAGTCTGATGTTTACAGGGTTCGAAATACTGCTTCCACCTCTCTACACCTGCCTAATGGCATTTTCAGTTCAAGCCCATTTCCAAATAGCACCAACCTTTCCCCTGAACAGGACGTTGTCCTTAATGCCATTAGGTCCTGGGTTGTTATCGCTGTTGTCCACAAACTTGGCTCCTTGCGAGGAACAAGTAGTTATTTCTATTTTTCCTTTGGTGCCTTATGTAAAAACATCGTGTTTGCTGCAAGTGAAATAAAGAGTAAAAAAAAATGCTTTGGAAAGTGTCAAGGTCAAAATTTCCTCCCCATCTGAAACAAATCAGTGATGCTGCGTGGAAGAGACACCCATGAGCTAATGACTCGTGTCCTCTGCTGAGGGGTCATCTACAACCCTTTGGTTTGTAATGGATTTTTGTCTTGATGAACACAGGCACCACAAGGCTTTTTGCATGATTGGTGCCAGACTGTTTATTTTACAAATATCAGATGGGGATGACTCCGAGATGCTGCTTGTTTTGTGAATTCTTACTAGCAGTCATGCTGCTGGGAAAAAAAAAAAAAAAAAAAAAGGACTATTTTGTGTCTTTTTGAATTAAATAACCAGTATTTTGAACCCTGCCTTAACCATCTACTCTTTGAAACATTAGACATTTTTAGCTGTGTAGCGGTCAAGTGCTTTTTTTCTGCTGTACAACAGACATAACTCCTTTTCCAACATTTTTGGATCATTCTTGTTTTCTTTGTTGTTGTTCATGTACCTGCCTTTGGATGTTTGTGTTGTTGATAAATTTTCTGCCATTCTAGTCGACTGCCATCCTAATTAGCACTTATTTGGGAAACATCTCTTAAACCGTGACAATATTTCCCATCATGCTTCATGGCATCACGTGCAAAAGATTTTGTAAACTACATTTAACATTTTCTGTGGGACTTTTTTTTTCAAAATTAGTTAGTCTGAAGAGCTGGGCTGAGGAGAGAGCCCTTACAGTTTTGAATCAGATTAGACAAACCCATTTGACAGTGCAGCAAAGTCTCAAGGGTATAGCCAAGAGAGATGTTTTTTTTCTCCAAACAAACAAAAAAAAAACAAAAAAAAACAAACCCAAAAAACAAGCCAGGTTGAACAAAGTGGTTTGTGAATTTGTGTCAACACCAACAGAGTGTTTTGGTCAAAAAGGTTTTCAAAACTTTTGAAAAACTGCAAGCATTCATTGAAATCTTTTCTAAATGCAATATTTTTACACTTTGTTTAGGCACAGCTTTGAAATGTTTTGTTTGACTCAAAATAGATTTGGGTTGGGATTATTTTATTATTATTATTATTATTATCATTATTATTATTATTATTGGTTCATGGAAAACGCAGATTTGATTTTCAGTCAAGCCAAAACAACATGTTTTTCAAAACTACCAGTGAACCGAAACGTCATGTGCTCCCACTGCTCTGTTTGTGAGCTGGACTGGGAAGATGGTTTTGCAGCCATTTCACATGGGTTTCATGAAGTTCACTCACGAGATTTCCCCCGGGATAATCCGAGAGTGGAAATGAGCCCGCTGTGGTGTTGGATCCTGTCAATGAACCCAAAGGTTCATTCAAGGTTGGGTTTGGAGAGAGTCTCGAATCCAAATGTTTGGATCCAACTGGTTTTGAATTTGAAATCTCAGATTTCAGGCCATCTTTACTGATTTAAGTGAAATAATGTGAAAGCTAAATAGCATCAACATACTGCTCGGAAGGGGAAGGCAGGGAGGAACAGAAAGGTTCCCAAAACCCAGGTCTGAGCTTTACCAGCACAGGTCTCTCTCTCCTTCCCTGAGCTATATCGGGAGCCTGCAGTCTCTTATCTTGGCTGTATCCAGGCTGTATCCAAATCGGCAGGTTCCCAAGGACTGAAACTAATGCTGCATGACAGTGCAGATCCGTTTCCCTCATTAAATTTACAACAGTGGTCTTCCTTCTTTTTTTTTTCATTTTCTTCTTTTTTCCTCATTTTTTTTTTCTTTTTGTAAATTCCTTTTAATCTCATCATGTTTCTTATGCAAACGAAATGCCATAGTGAAATTTTGGGTTTATGACTGAAGGATAAAATTGGGAAAAAAAACCAATTCAGTGTTGATTTCAGAAAACCTGTAATGCACTGAGTGAAGGGAAGATTTGTCAGAAAATAAGATGTAAAGTTTTCCAAAAATGATCAGCAATATACTGTACCAGACTGCAGTGTCACATCTTATTTCTGTGGGTTTCAGTGGAGACCTTTTAAAGATGAAAGAGTTGTTTCATTAGAAATATCCAGGAAAGTTGACTTTGCTTCCATTTTTGTTAATATTGTCCAGCACAATAACACCCAAGAACATTTCTGGGATGGAGATATTTCCTTATGAAATCATACGTGAATCCACTTCGTTGGATGTTGCCTCTGGTGCTGCCCATTCCAAGAGACTCTTTGGCTGTAAAAACTCCCTCACTTGCATCACATCCCCTCTAATTAGAGAATGGCTTTAACCCTGAAGCAGTAGGTTTAGATATTCCTTTCAATAAAATGAGTTTAGTTATTCATTATATGAGAAGAAAAACCAGTAAAATTGTGCTGGGAGCCAGAATAGAGAATATTTTCCATAAACTAGCTTTTGTATTTGTTTTGGGGTTTGGGTTTGGGTTTTTTTTCTTTTCTTTTACTCACCTTTGCAAAAGTCTGACTTGCTGGTGAGGGCACATAGAGAGAGCTTTCCTGTTATTGCAGAGGATCAAAGTTATGCAAAGCATGTGACATTTGCTGGCCTTGAGGCATGATGCCTTCTTTGCATATCCCTGAAATAGTCATGGTTTATTACTACAGTGTTGCTTCCTCTGTTTCTGTGGTTCATTCCGTGTGACAATTTATTGACAATACAAAAGGAGGGGTATAGCTTCCTGGTAGATCCATTCGTGCAACTTGTACATACTGACGATGTGCATGCCCATCGTGCCATACTGATTGCAATGGCTGTCGCTAGCGTTTCTGGGCACTTCTCCTCTTCCCACCCCATCCTGTCTTCCTTCCTCACTGTTTTTTTCCCCATAGGCTGATCTCCGCTCCAAAGACGACACACTGACCTTGTCTCCCAGCAAAGACTTGCTGAGCGTGAGGAAGCCTTCGGTGGGGCGCACACACTCGTTGCCGAATGACAGCTACATGTTCCAGCCGCCGTACTCCAGCCCCTGCCCTGCCTCCCTGGGTGAGAGGAATCCGGCACATCACAAGTCCCAGTCAGGTACACACCTGTCAGCTGGGACAAGAGCAGGATTTTCCAGTGTAGCAATACCTGGGATTTTCCAAGCTGTTCAGTAGGAGGCAGCAAATTGTCATTGGTTTCCAGCGAGGTGGTTGTGTCCAGACCTGTGGCGTGGCTTTGCAAAGATGCTCCACGACTTGCAAAGACCCTCCACAACTTAAGAAGACCAGGTTGTCAAGGATAACTCCTTTCCCTGAGCTTTTTGGCAATGTGACAGCAAGCAGCTGGCCTGGCTCACCACTGACTGTCCCTCTGCCTGGCTCCCTGAAGGTTACAGTCCATACAGCCTGGGCTCCATACATCTCACCTGAGCTAGCTACAGCCCCAAAGCAAAAATCCCAGCAGAAGGATATTTCCTCACGTCTGGGTTGGGTTTTTTTTGCAGCAGTACCTATTCTGGCAGGTTTGGGAAGCTCTGTGTGGGAACATCTGTGAAAGATGGGAAAATGGTGTCCCTAAACGCCTGTAAAATGAACATAAATGTGCTGAATTGAGAGAGATCTCAGCGTGAGATGAATGGAAAAACGAGAGAGTGTAGAATTGTCTTTCCCAGTGTGCGTGGTCGGGATATACGCCTTGGAATTAAATTCAGATATTCTTAGATACAGCGTATTGCAGATACCAAGGACTCTCTCTCTACCTGCACCTCTGCACCTGTACTCGCAGCTGCCTCCCGGTGCTTATCAAAAAAAAAAAAAAAAAAAAAGTGCTTTCATTTACTCTGTCTGCTAGGGGTTACCTTCTGCTGGTAAGAGAATGTAGCTGTCTCTAATTCTGCTGTACATGCCATCATTTTAGACATTTGTCACAGATAAGACAGAGAAATTTTTACAAGCACTGTCATTTGAAAGCCTCTAAGCAGAACATAATTTCAGCACTGTTCAGAATGGTAGGAGATTTGAACAGATTAGAAATAAGATGTCGAAATTTGCATAGTAATAAGAATTTGGATGAATAGCAACTGTTGAACAGCAGAAAAAAATGCAGACACAACGGAGAAAGATGAATCTAGAGTTGGGAGAAATCACTGCCATAATGCAAAAATTTCAAGGTCAAGAGCTGTCCTTTGAAGAACCTGTTTGCACATAATGCAAAATGTACAGCTAAAATCCTGGTCAAATCCCACTGAAGTCAACAGCAAAACTCCTGTTACCTCCAGTGGGGTCAGAATTTATCATTTTCTGTAATAGCCAAGAAATTCCTTGGAGTTATAATACCTGACCATAGAAAAGAATCCCACTTGCTACGGAGGGAGTTTCCAGAGCTTCGTTTTTGATCCTTAATCTGTATGCATTTGTCCTGTCTTAAACAAAAACTACGTCAGCTTGACTAAAATGTGGGTAATTTCTGAGTCCCTTCTTTCTTCGAGATATCATTTCCCAGTTCCCAGCTTGGAGAACTGAACAGCCCCATCTGACAGCCCTGGCTTGGCAGGGGCGCACATTGCATCCTTGTAAATCCACAGGAAAAACTGTTCCACTGAGATATAGGAGAAGTGTTTTGGAAAGGTAGAACTGATGTCTTCTGCATAACCACACTAAGCAATTAAACCTTTTGTGTTTTTCTCCGGCTGGTGAAATTCCAGTCGTATTAAGGGGGCCAAAGTGCTCGGAGGTGGGTAAGGTGCCCAAACCTTGGCGTGTGCTTCGTTGTCCTGTTCCACCCACAATGTCAGTGCTTTTCAGGGTGGGGGAAGTCACCCCTACCTGTTTACAGTTTGTAATATTATAAAGTGCTCTGAAGACAGCAAAAGGTGCCAGGCGCATCTAATAAATCACCACAACTAAGCCATAATATTTCAAGCTGAGAAAGGTTTTGTTGTCAGAAACACTGGCACTTGCAGGAGGGATTTGTTTGAATATTCCTTCGTAATGGGGCTGTTGTTCTGGGAAAGATTCCAGGACAAATGAGATTCTCTGGGATGCGGTCCAGGTTAAATGAATTGTTTTGAAAAATGTCGAGCCGGGGGGGGGGGAGGGTGGAGCATGCAGAGTTTCAAACCTTTTACAAGAAGTAGCCAGAAACCACAAAGGGTCAGAAAAAGGCTGGGGAGTATGTGTTTGCTTCTCCTGGGATGCTTTGTAAGACTAGCCTTGAAAGCCACCTGGTGCCATTCCCTTTCGCTTCGCTTCCAGTGTGCGTGCTGGTTTTGAGATTTCAGCAGTTGGTCTCCACGTACCCTCAGGTATGGAGACATCCTTTCCTAGGCTTTCAAAGTCAGATCCTTGCGGTGCTGAGGTGTGTCATTGCCTGCAAAGTTATCGTCCCTAAAGCAGGGATCTAGAAATTGCCAGCCCAGATGAACTTCTAGTTCATAATCTTCTGTTCTTAACAGGAGCTAGTCCCAGTTGTACTGGGGGGGAAATGCCAAGAAAAATGAAATAACAGAGATTTTTGGAATAATTTATTAGTAGGTGGCAGATTTTTCCCCATCATGGAGAGGCAGTTGCTGAATTCAGTAGTTTTGCCATGCCTGTCTGCTCCAAGGTGTGACAGAGCCGTTTTCTTTGAAAGGCCGTTGAGGTTGGGATGTGGCCCCCAGATGGACATGTCACATCTCTGTCTCTTCTCCCTCTTGCAAGGTTCAAAGGCATCAGTGCAGTCACAGCCAGCGGACACCAGTTCTCTCCTGCAAATTCCAAAAGACCATTTTCACCACGTAAGAGCTCACGACCATTTGGTGAGGAGGAGCAAACCCCCGGTTCCCCAGCAAGTGCACTCTCCTTCTGCTGAAAGGCTGCTCCGCAGACAGGTAGGCAGACCTGTGCGTGATCATGAACCTGCTGAAGTTTTATATCGTTGTGTTTCCAGGTTAACCGTGCTTTAAGTTCAAGGAGGGATTCACAGAGAAGCCTCCGGAGAACTGTAATTCTCCTACAGAAATAACAAAAAGGTTGATGGATTTTGATCTGAAGGCCATTCAGGAGTCTCCAAAGAATGTGCGTGACGAGTATCATCTCCTTTGGCAATGTGCCTAAATGTTTCTCCACATTGTTAGCACTTTATTTTTTTCAGACCTCTTCATAAATGCAGCCAAATGCTCCCCAGGGGCTTGTTGGGGTAAGGAACTAATTCTTAACTGCTGTGATTTTCTCAGTGCTTGAAAGGACACAGGGGCTGCAGACTCCATCCCAGGCCACCCTTCCTCTGGTTCCTCTGGTTTCTCGAAAAGGGAAAACTGTTTAAAGGAAGCTGGATGTCTCGTATGCAAAACCATCATGGGGAGCGTACTGTTTTTACAGTGAGAATTGAAAATTAAGATCCTTTTCAATCTCCTGTGTGCTTTTGAAAGGTTTGAGTACATGCAAAGCAGAACACGTTTTATTTTGCAACTGGTTTTATGTCTGGTTTTTGCCTGGCATTGATTAAAATCCTGATTCAACCCAAGATCTAAGAGATCTAATCAGTCTGGATAATTGGAAGGATAAGTTTAAATGCATCTTTTTTTGGTAAAATACTTAAACTTTTGCTTCACTCTCACATTTTTAAGCGTATTTCATTGTGCAGTTGGACCAGGACCAGAGGCATGTCTGATTCCCAAATTCTGCTTTCTTCAGTAGTTTCATGCCTGATTTTATATACATAAAATAGATCAGTTCTATTTTTTCCAAAGCAATTTCTTTCCTGCATGAAAATATTCCCATTTCTTTCATCTTTTAATCAACATTGACAAATTAGACAGTTGATTCATTAAGCTCTAAAAATTAATGTGAAGTACCAAGGTTAACAATTACATTAGTCTGTAATACTAAATTGACATAAGAAATTCCTAGCCTGTATTCGTTTGCACAGGGCTGGCCAGCTACCTCAATCACTGCTAATGGGGAAACTAATTGATGTCATGATTCCAGTTCATAACCACTCTCTCTTGCTTTCTAATGAATAACAGACGCATCCTTTTGAACTGATCTATCTAGAATAAATTACCACGTTAGCCATCTTCCTCAACCTAATTTTGTTCCTATCTTTGAAGGCTTCTTTTTCTAAACCTTTTCATACATTTAAGTTTAATTTATTCCCCTCCCTCTTCTCTCTGCTCATGCAGTGACATGATCATGCTTTTGGAGTGACATTTCAGGGAGAAAAAAGCTTTGGGACAGTGAGAAAATATGGTCCACGGCTGGCCAAATCCTTTGGAAGGTTGGAGAGATGTGCTGCTCCCGAGCCTGCGGGAGGGGAGCGGAGAGGCTGTTCCTGGCAGCGGGGCATCATTGCTGTTACTGTTAATTGCAATCTGGATGGCCAGCCGCTGGGAAACTTGGTCCTTAAAGAGGCAAAATTCCCTTTACACCCCAGGCACTTCTGCTCGCTCAAGTGCTCTCTGCTTGGCTCCTTTTATTGCCACCACTAATCTGGTACTAGCACACCACAATAGCCCGAACTAACAAAGCATTTTGGGTTGCAGTACCCATTTTTTCCTTATTGTTACGTATATTGCATGTAATTCTGATTTGATTTCTCCTTTTCTTTCTTTTCTTTCTTTCCTTTCCCTTTGCCCTCATCCCTGCTCCTTTCCTGAATTTATGTATAGATAAATCTTGTCCACCACATACCTGGTCCATGCACTCTCCTCCATCATTAAAACCTGTGTGTTTAACCTTCCTTTCCCTCCAGACTGCTGGAGAGCGAACACAGCCCCCACAGTAACGTGCCGTTTAGACTCGGGAAAGTTTGACAATTAGCGATGCACTCGCAGATGAAGATGAGTGGATCGGATGCTTTGGGAGAACGTTCCCTGCTGAGGAATACGCTCCTTGGCAGCGCATTGCACAAAAGCTTTTGTCCAGGGCAATTGTACCTGAAATTAAAACTCTATTGATTTTCTGGTTCCAGGACTGTGTATCCAAGGTGTAGCCCACACCAAGCTGTGGCTACTACAGGTGTACACCCCAATGGGATGGCAGAGGGTCCTTTCATTTTGAAACAAAGCAGTAAAACATTGTACAAACAGTTACTACTAACAACTACCAAAGATGCCTGTATCATAGGGAGAGAAAGAGCTGGTGGTGACTAATACTGTCGTTGTATGCAACACAGGTTGGTGTACAAGCAAAAGTAATGACAATAATTACTTTTTGCTTCTGTATTCTACTTTTTTGTAGTCTGTATCTCTTCTCAGGATATGAACATGATTTCTTCTCCCACTCACTCACTAAAACTATTGGCACTGAGGAGACCAGAATTAGCTCCGCTCTTGGCTGTGGTTAGTTGCCAGTATTATGCTGTAAAATTTTAACTAGAAAGAATTCACCAGCATTGGAGAAGATCATTTTCTGTTCTGTATTAAATATTCTCTCAACTCTCACAGATGACAAAGGGAGCCCAGTGTGCAGATGGAGCAATAGACTCTTGTGTTTCTGTGCGTGCACATGTGTGTACTGCAGCTGATGAGAACTTTGCCTGAATAGAGATCATTTGGCTCAAACGGTCCTTGTGGGACAATTTTTATATAAATTCTAAGATCATTTTGGGGCGATTTGTCACAAAAGCATTCCTTAGTATGAGGAATTTCATGTCCTTGCACTTTTCTAAAGGACTGAGACAAGCTGTACACATTTCCTCCAAATTTCTCTGTGAAGTTTTTAATCTTTCGGATCATTTAGGAGTCTTCTCAAACTGAGACTCTGCCTTTAAGGGCCAGTTAATGTGGCTGATTTATAAACCCTTTTGACAAGGGATGTGGTGCAGTGAAAAGACAAAGCCTTCAAAACACGCCATAGGTTCTCTCTGCCAGCAGGCACTGATGCTGCATATGGCTCAAGACAGCCAAGGCAAAATGTGCCTTAGGAAGCCTGAATTTAAGCATCTGAGCAAGCTGAAATAATTACAGTTTATTATTATTAGTCCGGCTTTGGACTCCAGCTTTTCCAGCTCCCTTGCCCTGAGGTGGTGCAGAGTCATGGCTCCAGCATGGGACCAAAGCCAGGGACAGGCTGTTGCCCTGATGCTGGCACAGAGCGTGGCTGCTCCGGTGTCACTGGCTCTGGGGTTCCCACCCCATGCTCTCAGCATCACCTGAGCTGGAGGAGGGAATACACTTGCACATCCTCTCTCTCCCACTCGTGACGGGGCTGCTAAAATTATGAAGGGCTTTGCTGTAGATCCTTATCCTTTGCATAACAAGAATATGTCTAAGTTTGGGCGAAGGCATTCTGGTTTTGCAGCCCTCCATCCTTAGAAGAGAAAGTTAAAGGTCAACCATTTATAAAAAATGAAGGGCCCGATTCTGGTGTCACTTACACAGGGACAAACCCATAGATCTCTGAAGTGTGGGAACTGCTAGAACCCGCAGGAGGAGTCTGTGGGTCTGTGCTGAGGTACCTCAGCAGAGCTGAGCCCCCTGTAAACGCGGTGCCTTTCTCATACTAACCTGTGTTTGGTCTGTCTCTCTCATCTGGCAACTCCCCTCCTCCCCGATCCCTTTGCGCTCCGATACAGATGGCCATAAGGAACGACTCTTCGGATAGCAAGGAGAATCTCCACACCGAGGTGAGTGAACTCTCTGACCCAAATGTCCCCGCTGTGCCCAAGGAGGAGTCATCAGTGGCTCTGACACCCTCAGAAGCAAATGAGTTGGCTGCGTGGAGCCGGGCCAGCGTCCATACGCAGCAGCATTCCCACAATCAATATAATATTTCAAAGCAGGCACCAGCATCGTGTGCTTGTGCAGACTCGTATCAGGAGACACCTGGAGATTCAATGGACCGAGAAGTATCTGAAATAAACAGCTCCTCAGAGCCTTTCACTTCAGAAACTTGTACAGCCTCGAGTGCCTGTTCAGAGGTTCAGCCTCTCACTCCTAAGAGGAACATAGGCAATACCGGCAACGTTACCCTGAAGGACCTGAAGAAATACCACAGTGTAGACACCCAGGGTCTTCTAAAAAAACCGCCCTCTTGGTTAGATGATCAAAGGAGACATTCAATAGAAATTTGTTCAATGGAAAACAGCCCTCAGCATCATTCCACATCTAGCTCTTCTGGCTTCATAAGTCAGGTGGTAAGTGAAATGGAAGGCTTGCAAGGAACACGGCAGAAGAAAAAACTAAGCCCTCCATGTATATCTATAGATCCACCCGATGGACAGAGTTTGCTACCTAGAGGACCTCACAGCATCTCACCTGCTGGTGGAGACATTTGCTTGAGGCGGCGTGCTCCATCTTGTGAGTCCAAGGATTCCATGGATATAGGGGATGCGTTGCTTCCAGACAGTATGTCAACATCTCCTACCCCAAAGAAAGACTTGTTGACACTTCCTAGCTTTTCCTTTGATCAAACGGAAATGGACCCCTGAGTTACTTTTCTGTTGGTGCCAAATGTTTTCTTCCTTTCATGTAATAGAAAAAAAAAAAAAAAAAAAAAATTAAAAGACTGTATTCCAAAACGGCACTGGGTAAAAAATTTCCAAAGAAAGATTAAAGAACCAGCTGGTTAAAAGAGTGGTTAACCTATATCACGCTTACTTAAGCATATGTTCTGCTTAGGTAAAAGCAATACAATGTGCAGAATCTATATGTATATTATATTTTATTAAATTAATTGAATCTAGTATTGCGGGATGTAGTACATTTTGTGACTAAAGACTCATTTAATTTTCTTCTATTTTATGTATCTCAGAATATTTCTGAGATAAAGTTGGTTTTTATGAATATTTTAACCTAAAAAATATATATTTAATCCCTTCTCTTTTTTTGTTTTGTTTTGTTCGGGTTTCATTTTGTTTTGCAAAGCACAAAATGTAGCCAATTAGTGCATTACAGAGGAAATGTACCCCACACTCAGCAGTAAATAAGGATTATTTAATGTAATTTATTTTTCCCTTTGGACTTCAATGATATTCTGGGAAAAGGATTGTTTGGGTAGTGTAGAAACGCAGTGGCAATTTTTTCGCAAAATAATATCCCCATATTGCATAAAATCAACATCCAGAGTGAAAGCAAGTGCACGAACGCAGGAAAGTGCAATGTGCTGATAGATGTCTGGAGATGGTGAATGCAGAGCCATTTAGCTGTACAAATGCTGAGTTACGAAAGGACAGTATAGATCATCCGTGGTGACCCACAAAACCATGGCAATGGCTATTTTCATACGTGCCCAGGAAACTGAGGCAGCAAAAGCCTGTGGTTGCTCCTGAGATGTTTTTCCAGTATCTCCAAGGCAGACTGTTTCTTCTGCGGAGTTTTACACCTCTGTGAGCCCCCTGTTCGTGGGGGAGCCCCTCTTTTCCACACCCCCGTGGAAGGGAGAATAAGACCGTGGTGCAGATTTGCAGTGGGTGAATTCGGTGCAGACACGTCACTGCAGCGGGCTTAAGCGCATGTTTAAAGTTAAGCTCTTGCTTAAGCCGCCTTGAGGTTGATTGTATTGAAGAAGTTCTTGAAAATGAAAATCATATGCTTATGTGTTCAACGGAATCGAGGTCTACTGCAAGTTATTTTACAGATTACATGTAAGAAAGTCTGTAGGTACTGAAATGACTGTTGATTTTCAGTAAAAAAGTCAGGTTTTTTGCTGGCACTGCTAGAATTAATTTACATGACCCTGACTGCAATTTTATTTCCAACCTATCTAAAGCCTTAAGCAGCAACATCGTGGTACAAAGTAGATAAAACCAGAATTCATGTCCTTACTTTAGAACACATCCTTAATGTCAGTCATCTCCGAAATTCACTGTTTACTTCTGTGCTAATGCCCTCTGCAAAAAGCAATCTGTAAAACTGGGCAGCACAGCCTGAAAACCATGCAAGACTGGTCCGGTTCGACACCTCCCGCTCCTCACAAGGCTGATGGAAACCAGATGTCAACTTCACTCAACTTCCATGAAATCACATTAAGATGTAGGCTAAATAAGACTGCAGGCATGCTTTGAAGTGTGGGAATAGTCACAGGTTTCAAATGGCGTACATGGATAAGGCTTTGCTGGATCGTGTCCTTAAACCAGCACAGGCAAGAGGAGGATTTGTGCTATTTCTGTCAGTCGGGAGTTTGTAACTTTTTGAGAACTACTGATCTTTTCAAATCACTACAACATGTTGATGTACAGCCTTTTATCCATTCAGAGATTAGGCTGTTCCGACTACGTGTATCTGCATTAGCTTCAAGTATACATGCAAAGAAGAAGATGCTGTTCGTACCTAACAGCCTACGTGAGGTCTTAAGCTCCTTTATTTTCACTGGAGGACGTTCACTCCATAAACAATCCCTATTGATTTACACGTCCTGGAGAAATGTAAGGGCTTTCAGCAGGAAGTCAGGCAATCAGTGTATTTGAAGTAGGAGGATTAACATTCTGTACTATTTACTGCCGTTAGATTAATTCTTGGCTGGGACTTTTTCCCCCTCTTCCACACGGGCCCATACGGAGACCGCTCCCTTTGATATGCCAGTCCAAATCCAGAGTTAAGCCCGTTTAAAGCAATGATTTCAAACAAACCTTTCATCAGTTCTTCCCCCAGATCGCAGTTAAGGAAATAATAAAATTACAGTGTATTAAGCCTGAGAAATATTCTTAATCCCTTTTTGGTTTTACACTTATAATGAGCCTTAGCTTTTCCTTTCACATGTACTAAATAATTTGGGAAAATAGCTAGGCCACTGCAATTGCCGACCCTTGTTCCTTAATGATTAGGATTGTGTTTGCATAGCTGGAATGATATTACTGGTACAGCTCCTTCCTTACAAAAGAACCATGGAACATTTTAGCTTGAAATCGTGGCACAAAACGGTGATGTGATGTTAATCCAAACACTCGACTCCAGCTGTAACAGAAAGCCTAAAGGCTCCTCTATTTTCATGGCTTGGGGTTTTGCCCACTGACAAGATTTGTGGAAGTAAGAAAAAGTTTACATCATACGTGAATATTCAGTAAAGACTAGTCAATAAAAAATACCATATGATGATGCATTCAGGAAAAGAAATCCATGTAAAATAGTTTGTTTTCTAAACCGGATAAGTTTTTTCTAGATGCCCTTTTGAAAGACAAATAAAAATGTACTGCAGCGTGTGCAATAATCTTAACATAATTTTAAATACCTTTGGGGGGGTTTTATAGAATTTGACTTTTTTTAAACCAAATGTACAAAATCCACAGGAATTCTGTAGAATGGTTATGTTGATAGAATTTTTTATATTTTTGTAGAAATCTATAGAGAAATTGTTAAAAGTCTGCGTAGCATCTTGGGAACAGAAGCAGCTTTTACCTACAAGGTTTTTTTCATAAACCTGGAGCCAGACCTACTGTATTACAACATGTATAGCCTAGTTTCAGAGCCTGCATCCAGGTCGCATTTAGAAGTAAGCAGCTAAGCTCAAGTTCTACGATATTGCAGTGCTATTACTGTTCAAGAACCGTACCCGTAGAAAACATCTACTCCCAAAACTCAGCCCCTAGCGAAGGTAAAGTAGTCGCGTGACTATCCGGTTCATTCAAGCACACCAGCACTTTACTACTGTGGATTTACTGTATACAGGTGGGAGGAGGATATTCTGCTCTTGCCAGGCTGACACATGGGGTAAAAGAGATTGCAGATGTGTCTGGAAAGATGTAAATTCCATTCTTGCAGCCCCTCGCACATAGAACTGATTCTTCATAGCTTGGTTACAGGCCGTTTATACTGTAGATATTTTGGAGAAGGGCAAAGAAAATGCTGTTTTTGACTTCTGTGGATTTCGCTCAGCACAAGGTGTATTCAAGGAGAAAAAAAGAAGAAAAAAAAGAAAACAAAAGCATTACCATTGTAAATTAGGCTATGCCCCAGTCTCCCCTTTTCTGCCCCTTTGACTATAATAACCCCTGTACACTATTACACAAGGTGACTAGAGTAGGCACAGTACCATTGCAATGTCCGTAACAACCTAGTATATATTATAGAACTTTGTATTTAATAGCTAATATATTGTTATACTGTATCAGGTATATAGGCCAAAACAAGGTCTTTTGGTCAGGGCAACAAAAGGTGGTATTCATGGGCAAAATTGGGTTAAAATGTTCCTTTTTAAAAAAAAAAGAAAAAAGACAAAAAATGAGTGTAAATCTTTACAAATGACAAAAACAAATGTGTCCTATTAAAGCCTTTTGAAAAGAAAACAACTGTGCACTTCCCTTTTTTTGTTGTTGCTGATGATAATTGGTATCATTCAGAGAGGTCAAATCTTTGGTCATGTTTTAATTGCGAACAGTTGGAATAGGTACTGTATAGCAGGAGCGGATGGGGAAGAAATGTTGTGAAATATCAGCCCTTCGTGAAGCAATTCGGTTTGACACCGCAAGTGAACGTGGCCCAGCGCATCGCCCAGGGTGTGCTGTTTCACCAGTGAGACCATCAGCTGTTTCTGCACATCGCGCTGCGGTGGCAGAGGACAGCTTGGCCAGCTGCTGAGCGATGCGCAGGCGGCCAGGACTGCAAGGGAGAGCTGCAGCCAAAGAGGGAACAGAGTCAGGATTTGATCTGACCGTGGGAACATGTCGCTGTGAAGAGGGAAGGTACCGGGCTTTTTCATGCGTTCAGGATTTCCAGCCTGAAGCGCGGCAGCCTCTTGCCCATCACTTCTGCAGTCATTTAGCTCCTCGCAAAGCAGGAGCTGGCGGGGGTGGTACCACTGCTGGAGCTGCAGCCTGCCTGCTGTGGAGCAGCGGGGGCTCGCACCCCAGATGCTGCTCAGGTACCACTAGAAACATCCGAACTGAAACTCTTCAGGGGTCTTTAGTGGATGAGTGATGTAGCTTCTAATGTGAAGTCTCCTCTGCTCTGGGGAGCAGCCACTAGAGAGGGGAACCTGGCCTGAGCACTGAGCTGTTTCGCTTTGGCTTGCATGCCTTACGATGGCTCTGCAGCAGGAGGGACCCCAAACTGACACCCACAATGCTTATGTTATCTAGAGAGCGTTTTGATAAAGGCCCCCTCACAGTCACCTCTGAGCAGAAAACAGCAGGAAGGAGGTTAGCCCTTAAACAGAGGGAAAGTGTGGATCTGTGTAAAATCCCATGCAAATCCACACAGAGCAGGACTCCAGAGGCGAGTTCTGTAACGCGTCTGCGTTATCCGGGCCATGGGGCCAGCCCCACCAGGCTGGAACCATTGAAGTGCCTTCCCACCCCTCCAAGGCTGCAGGATCCACATGGCACCAAGGTAAGCAGGGCTCACGGGTTCAAGCACTTTGCACCTCTCTGCACACAGCTGAATTGAGCCCCAGGGTGGTTCCTTGCAGGGGATGTCAGATCCCTCCATTTCCAGCGTCGGCTTTCAGAGGAGCTTGGGAAGGGGTTTGGTTTTCTGCTCTGTTTTGCGTGTATTCCCATACGAGGCTCTTTTGCCAAGTTTTGCTTGTGGTTTTTAGAAGGCTCCCACCCAGACTGGCTGCTCGTGGATATGTGCTCCCAACTTGCCAGAGCCTGGGTCCGGCACTTTGTTATTCCCTTTGGTGAGTAATTTGGATGCCATGTGAAACTAGGTCGTTTTCTATGTAGTGGTAGCTGCGTCTAGGGAAGCAGCACTTCAAATTTAATTTGTTTCTGGCTTAGTCGAGACAGTTAGGTGAACTTGGTTAACTGTCCTGCTGCTGGAGAGCAGTGTCTGGTCAGAAGAGCTGCGCGCACGGCTCATCCCTCAGCTGGAGCTCTGCAAAACCCTGCGAGATGCTTCGTGAGAAACGGGAAAGGCCATTTGTGCCTTCTGTGCTTCAGGTGCTCCAGAGCTACAAATTGAGACGTGCCGGCACGTCTCGGGGGTGACCTGCACTGGAATCTCCCCACATAAGGCAGGAAAAAGCCATGTAAGGGAACGTGCCTGGCTGCCTTTATTGCCACCAGCACCTCCTGAAGGCCGAGCGGTGACCCGCTGCCGGGGGGGGGAGGATCCCGCAGACGGGAGGGATCAGGCCAGGGACGCTGCGGGGGGCAGAGGCCGAGCCGAGCGGGCGAGGGGCGTGCGGAGCGGCGGGGCCGGCGCGCAGCGTTTTGCTACCATCTAGCGGGCCGGGGAGCGGGATGGGCAGCGGGGCTCTCCGCCTTCCCGGCGCCGGGAAGCTCCAGCTACCGGGAAAAGGGGCCGGGGGGCGGGCCGCGGGGCCGCTCCGCCGCCCGGGAGGCAGGTTCCGGGCCAGCTCCGCGTTGCAGAAACGGCGTGGTACCGCGCGGGGTCGGGGGGGGGGTGGGGGGGGGGGGTGTGTGTCTGCTTCTGCGGCGGGGGAGGGGGTGTTCAACCACTGAATGTATGACAATCCCTTCGTGGGAAGCGGGTGGGAGCCGGAAGGGTTGCTCCCAGGTTGAGGAGCCCCGTGGCAGCCGGTGAAACCCCCCACTGCTTGGGGCGAGGGGAGATGCTCAAAGCCAGGCTGCTGCACATACAAGTGGCTCTGGCTTGTGCAAAGCCCTGGGGTACAATGGCTGGTCCAGGGACAGCCCTTGGGTGCCCAGCATCTTGGAGGCTGTGGCAGCAGCCCAGCTTTGTCCCTGCACATGCTTATCCCTTGTTTGAAGCACATGTAGAGCACAGCGCCCAGCATGCCCTGTGCGTGCCAGCCTTGTCCCGGCTGCGCTGGCACGCAGACCCACCATACAGCCACAACCTGTGAGCCCAGACGGGGTGTTGGAGCTCTGCTTGGCCCAGCATGGGAGGAGGAGAAGCCAGCAGGCCTTGTGCCATCTCACCTGGCTTGGGGTGAGGTGCTCCAGGTCTGTTTGCTTGGGTGAAGGCTGAGCACTTGTCACTAGATGGCAATGCCATGAAGTGGTTTAGCTGGTACACTGGTGCACCTGAGGTCCCCAGTAACCTGTTTCTGTTTGGTTTGGCGTGGTCTTCAGCATCACCAGTGAAAGGCATTGCCTTGCTGGCATTTTTGCTTTTGAGGGTGATTGGACTTAAGGTGGTTTTCACATGTTGTATTCAATGCTTTGGATATGTTTACAACATGCTATATAATCCTGCAACATCCTCTGGCATTTTCTACTATGCCTGAGTCACTGAATGCTATAATTGGCAAGATTTCAAAGGTCCTGGGTAGATTATCTTTCCATATCTATTTAATACTCTAAATAATGCAACAAAAGACCCCTGCAGCTCCAGCTGGGAAATGAAGAGGATGGTTAAACCACTTAATTACTTACTGTGCTAACAATTATTTTACAGAAACAGAAAGCAAAATCCAGCTGTTCCAGGGGAAATCAAGAAGTTAATATTGATGTAATTCAACAAAAAACGTACTGTGGTGGACAGCATGTGCTGTGCTGACACTTGTGAAGGCAGTGCAGAACTGCTCTGATGGGTGTCACCAGCTCAGCGTGGCCAAGGGCTGGTGACAACTCCATGTTCATTCAAACAAAGCAGGATCCGGTGTTTGGATTCCTGCAACCACCGTGAATTCTGCAGTGAAATCCTGAACGGCTTCAGCCCATTAAAACTAGGAAAGGTTTGTGGGGTGGCTGAGTTGGCACAGGGAGAGGATAAACTATGGCAATTGTCAGGAGCTGAAGTAGGATAGTTTGGGTCTTGGCTCCAGAAGGCCCAAGTGCCATGTGCTGCTTGTCTGTGGCTGTTTGTCCATCGCTCTAAGCTCCTTCTGCAGCTAAACCACCCATGAGCTGGGTGTGTTACACCTGCCGTGACTTCCATCAACCTCTGCAGGCACACGAGAGCATGTTTGTGGAATTATCTAGCAAGTGAGAGAGACGCCCAGTGCATTTGGAGTTTGGCTGCTCACTGCTGGAGCAGCTCCAGGATCACTTTGGGGTGATCTAGGCAGTTCTCAGCACGTTGAAATGTAGGAGCACTCATGTAACAGGGGAAGATGGTATTACACACAGCATCCTGGAGGAGTCATACACACACCATTTTCTCCTTTTAGGGAGCCCTGATGCAGCAGGTATAACCCACCTCGCCCCACAGCAAACAGAATGACTTTACTGTGCAGCTTCAGGCCAGATGCAGTGTGCTCTCAACCTCCCTGTGCCAGCTTTCCAGGGAGCTGCTGCCTCTGTTCTTCCAACCAAGGGAATCTTGCCTTCCATTCCTTGCTTACAAAGTCACGTAGCCGATATATGCCCAAAAGCAGACCTGTGAGTAAAAACCAGGGCTGCAAATTCCCAGCCCACTCCTTCATCTGTTTTATCATGGGAGTTCTAAACTCCTTATTGCATTTTCCAGAAATGAGGAAATTAAAGTCAAATCCTTTCCTGCAAGAGGAGGGATGCACACTAAATTCAACACCATTGACCGTTCGGGAAGAAGAAACCTGAAGTCTGCTGCTACTCATGCGGTGTTGACTTTAAGCAGAGTTTGTTACAAGTCCACATCTTGTATGTGTTAAAACAAGGCGTTGTCCCCTTTCTTATAGAGTAAATGTATAGGGCCTTGCTGTAAATGCTTCTTTGGCAGTCTCTTTTTCTTACCATCTGTAAAATGTGACGCCTCTGTGGGTCTTGGAAAGAAAGCTGAGCCTCTGCTGTTCCAAGCAGAGAAAGAAGGTGATATTTATAGTCAACTAACCATAAAACTGTGACTTCCAGAGCTGCACATGCTCAAACGCTCCCCAACCCTCAGCTCTAAATGTCCTTCTTTATATGGATTGCTGCAGGAGTCGGCCACACTTCATTTTGCTTTTAGTGCTTTGCAAATCAGCGTGAGGTGTGATAGGGAGAGCAGCCTGCCTCACACCTGGCACGGTGCTTACACAAACAGCTTCTCTCTGGCGTTGCCTCCCGTCCTGCCCCAGCCAATTGCTCTGGCTGATAGCTTGCCTTCCGCTGCTGGCCCTGGGTGTGCCTTGGAGGTGCTTCATGACTGCACTGACTTGACCTGCATCTATGTGTTAGCAGGTGAAAAGTCCTTTACTGTGCAGCTGGCGTGGAAAAGAGCATTTAAATACATTGCTGAATGAACCCAGATCAGGTGTTGCCACTCCCTGAAATAAATGTTCATTGAGAAAAGGTGAGTTCCTGAACTCGCTGGCGTTCACACCAGAGGTGCCGTTTTGTTTTCCTGCGTAGCCAGCCTGCATTTGGGGGAACATCACAGGAGTAATGACACGTCCTAGGTACCTCTGTCTTCCCTCCCATCATCAAAAGGAAACAAGTGAGCTGCCTGAGATAGTGCTTCAGGCTCCGCTTTGCACCAAGTTCAGCAGAATCCTTTACCATGGCCCTTCCCAGGAGCTTTTAAGCTTCTCTCCCCATCTCATCTGTCTGAGACTTTAATATTTCCTTAATTCCTGCCTTTGATTTTTCCCTCTCAGCTAGCCAGTAATTACACTGCAAAGTCAGTGCAAGCCGGCAGGGTCTGCTGAGGTCCAGGCTGGCTGGCTGTGGCTTTCCTTGAGCTCATGGGGGAGGGCACATGGGGGGAGCTGGCACCCCAGTTGGTACCCGCTGCATCAGCATGATGAGTATAATGGCATGAACTGCTACTGAAGGCAGAAGCTGCCCACCATGAATTAGGAACATGAAGCAAGAGGCAGAATCATTTAAGGCCCCCTGCTTCAGGGTCCTGTGAGATGCAGGGAAATACCCTAATACAGAACCTTCCCCTACAGATACAGTGGAACAAGCCTACTGAAGTCAATAATTTAATCGGGGATTAATTCATATTGCACGTGTCAGTGGAACTCTGCGGTATGCTGGCAAAATTAACCTCTCCCCTCCCATATGCACAGCCTACAATAGCTGTTTGTGAGGTGCCTCTGTACGTGTGACATCTTATAATGTCAAAGCCGGTGTTAGTTTTGGGCGTGCTTTCAAACTGCACCAAGTTCTGCTCCTTGGCGCAAGAAGGACAGAGCGGTACGTTCGTGTGTCAAGAGACACTCAGCACTTCTCTTGGAGCAACTGCTCTTACAGGTTGTTGCAGGAGAGGAGATTTAAAGAGCCATGAAGGAGTAACTCCCAGCTATTACTGACTTTTCTTTAAACTTTTATTGTGGTGCAATTCTGCCGAACAGAAGTTTCAATCTAAGACTTGCAAAGACAACCCACGATGCCCTTAGAAGGTGTTCACCCAGTTGGCTAGGGCTTCTCTAGTATTTCCCTGGGAGGGCTGTAATGTGATTGTGCTGATTAACCTGGATCAGCCTGAGATTTCAAATGTTGCAAGCAATCACCCTAGAATCTTATCTTGGGCAAGATCTAATCTTCCCACACTAATAAGAACGGCGTCCCTTTAGTCAGATTACAGTAAATGTCTAAAACAAATTCTCAGTGTTGTTCATGGGAAGCACATGGCTTCCTCTTACAGTACTCTGGGTATTACCCTTAGTGGCTTCAGTGTTCTTTGTACAAGATTAGCAGAATATTTTTTCTTTAGGGATGGCGTATTTTTGGGACACAGGAATACTATGCTTCTCATCTCTTTTCTTCCGTTCTGGTGAGCATTTTTGACACGACCCCTCTGTGTGACTGTTCCTCACCTTCTAGTGAGGAAGGCAGCTCAAACTCTTTTTTTAAATATTTAAGTAAATTTGTGGCAGCAGGGTGCTCTTTGTGAGATAATGTTATTGAACCAGATGCTGTGGCAAGCGGGTGGGCAGACAGCAGGTGCTGGGAGGTCAGTAAGGCTGCAGGCGCAGCCCGAGAGGAGAGCAAACGGTGCTTCTGCGTCCCGGGGAGGGGAAATCCAGGTTGTGTCCAAGGTGCTACACTACCGAATCCATTAGTTACACATGGAGTTTATTGACTGAGAGCTTTGGGAAATGGATCTGCGCCGCTGGTTTAGCTGCACATCTATGGCAGGAGCAATCGGTGTGAAGGAAAAGGCTGGAGATGGGTGGGTAAGGGATGTGATGGTCATCTAAGTCCTGTTGAGGTGACCGTACTCCACACCGCTCCGCGGGGGAGATGCCGGGCCCTGTCACCCGGTGTTAGCGTTATCCCAGTGCTCCGGGCAGAGGCTGCTCCCTACGGCCGCGGTGACTGTCCCTCGTCCCTCAGCCAGCGCTTCCCCCCGCCGCATGGGGACCGCCCGTGTCCCCTCCAAGGGCAGGGTCTGGCTGTCCCAGCGGGTTACGCTGAACAGGGCAAATGCTTTCCTGCGGGCCAGCCCCTTCCACGGGCCGGCCGCCCTCGGGAAGCCGCGTCCCGGCAGCGGCAGGAGGGCTGCGGCAGCCCCTCTCCCCGCTCCGTGGCACAGCCGGGGAGCCCAGCCTCCGGGGGCCTGCCACAGCGGGGCCGGGGCCGCCCCCGCGCTGCCCCCCGGCGGAGGGAGGCGCTGGGCCTGTGCCGGGCGGCTCCCGGACCGAGGGGCCCCCGCTGAGGCGGCCCCGGCCGGCGCCTCCCGGCCCTAGGGGCGAGGGCAGCGGGGCGGTGGCGCTGGCGACTCCCGCCGCCGGCGGGGAGGGTGGGCCGGGGCGCGTCGGGCCCGCTCCTCCCCGCCCCCGGCCCGCCCAGCAGGGGAAGGAGCCGGCATCTCCCCCGTCCGGTGCCCGGCGTGGGCCTGAGGAGCTGGCGCCCCTGCCGCGGCCATGGAGGCTTTCTGCGGGTCCCGCTTCTGGGTAAGCAGCGCGGCCGGCGGTGCCGCCTCCCTCTCCCCTTCCCGCCCCGCGGGTGCCCCTCGCTGAGGAGAAAGTTGGACGGGAGGTTTGCGCGGAGGGGCCGGGGGAAGGCGGGGAGCAGCACCCTCGGCGCCGGTTGCGGGGCTGCCCCAGGGGCGGAGGAGAAGCGCCGTGCCCCGCACTGCCGCCGCCGGCGGGAGTTTCCCCGCGAACGGGACCGTGTGCTCGCCGCGCCGGGTCTGAGGGGCCGGAGCGGGCAGGGGGGACAGGTCGGTCCCGCGGCTTCGGAGGGGGCTGAGCTGCATCATCCCCTCGCCTGCCTCGGCACAGCGGCCGGCCTTGCTGTCGCCAGCCAGCCTCTCTACCAGAGCCGGGACCCCGCTAGGCCCCGGGGGACGCCGCCAGGCCCCGGGCCGTGCCGCAGCCCCCTCCTTCCCGCGGGAGGCGCGGTGCCCCCCGCAGCTCCTGGGGGCTGTAGCCCACCCCTGGGCCTCACAGCCGTGGGCCTGCTGGGTGCCCCTACCGGGGGGGGGGTCCTGCCGGGGCGCTTCTGCTCAGCCTTGCTGCCGCTCCGCGGGATGGCAGCGCCTGTCAGCGCTGAAGAGCCGTGGGCTGTGGCAGCCAGGGGTGGTCACCAGGCTGGGAGCACTGGGTGACTTGTGTTCAGAGCCGTCAGCCCTTTGGGAAGGCTGATTGCAGCAGGCGCTGAGTTTGTGAGCAGAAAAGTTGGGAAACTGGTGCCCGTAGTCTTGTGCTGAAGCGTGTAAGTGCTGTTGCAAGTCCTTGGAGCAGCGTTTCCCCAAGGTACAGCTGCTCTCCTCAGCGCTGTGTGGCAGGCACTTCGGAGCAAGCGAAGCCGTGGGGATTTCAGCACATATGGTGAGTCTGGAATTGCCCTCCAAGAAATCACAATTCATGCACGTGCCTTTCTCTTACACTGATTTAGCTCAAGGGAGATTTTTTTCAAAGAAAGATGAACAGGAATGAAACCAAGTGTCTGAAGATGAATCGCTGCTAAGAAGGCTATTAAAGAACATGAGCAGTTGGCTGTGAGGACTTGATGCTGAGCTCCATCATCAGATAACTAATTATCTTTCAAAAACTGTCCCAACATTACTTTTTCAAAGAGGACTTAGGCTCCTAAGCCCCTTAGTTACATTTCTTCGTTCACTTTCACATATCATTTCCAAGCACCCTCACACTCTCTGCTACAACACATGGCAGATAAGCTTGCTCAAACAAGTATTTTCACCTCTTATTTCTACTATAAACACTTATAGAACAGGAACAAGCACAAACAGATCAACACTGCTCGCTACTTTATAGGCTGCCTGGAGAAGCATGTCCTGGCTTCTCAAGGAAGGCTTAGTGCAACTATGTGGCCAAAGCTTTTGGTAACAGGTTATTGATACATAATATAAATGTTCATGCCGTTCTGCTGGTTTTAAGTATGAGGTAAATGTATCATTCGGTGCTTTATGCAGTACTGTTACTCAAGCACAGGACCCTTTGTGGTGCTGTGTCTGGTGTACGCTACACTGAGGTAGTGTATCTTAGTTTTAATATTGCCAAGGCTTTTCAGAACTGAATTTGCAGGAAGGAGTATAGGGGTAATCCAGGGAAGACATTTTAATTACTAAACGTTTATTTACAGCATAAATGATGAAGAGATCTAAATGTGTTTAACAAAGCATAAATAATAATTAAAAAATATACCTTCAGCCTTGCTCAAAGTAATAGTTCAAATGTGATTAATGCCAGTTATCTGTAACATGGTAGTTTGGCGGAAGAATGCATTTTCTGCCTGAGTCTGTGAAGGAAGATGTCAGGCGTGTGTTACAAGACTCCATAAACTTCTTTTTTTGTGTAACTATCACACACTTCAACATAAAGTATTAGTAAAGAATAAAAGGAGACTGATTGAAAAGAGATGAACAGTGTTACTTAAACAAATGGGCAAACTACTTAATAAATGTAGACCTGTTTTGTTCCTTCAGAATGTTCCAGAGTTGTTTAGACTCGAAACAACCTTCCATCTGCTTGTTTTAAAAAATGTTACTCAATAACTGTGTGAAATGGAATATGTGACCCAGTGACCAGCAGATTGAACTCAGTGACCAAGAGTCTTATACCTCACTTCAGTAGCCAGTGGTATTTTCTGATAACAGGAATGTATATAGAGAACTGATTTTATGAGAGGTTGTAAGTAGAACTGATTTTATGAGAGGTTGTAAGTGATGACCATGTGGATGACAGTCACCTTGAAATGATTTGCTGTGCAAATATGTTGTTCCGTAAGAAAATGTAGGTAGAAGCTTCTTTTTGAAATAAGTCAACGAAAGTTGAGGTTTCACATGCTGCCGTACACTTGAAGAACGGAGAACAAGGTGAAAGGCAGTCACTGGCCTGTGCACACCAAACCAACGGTGTTCAGCTTTGCAGTTCAGATCAAGAACTTCATAAAATGTGAACCATTATTAATGGTTGCTTATTCATAGCTGATGAACTTCAACACTTTCCCCATTTTTTGTCAAAGAAAATCTAGATATTTTTGGAAGCTGAATGACATATTGGTGTCGGTTTTAAAACTGTATAGAGTGAAAGGAAACATGCTGTTCCAATTTAAACAGTCTTTGTTTTGGAGTTTAAACCAGCTACAATACTTTTCTGTTAAAATGAGGTCAGAATCAAAACAGAACGATTCAGAACTAGCTCATGAAAGTGTTTACGTTGAAATATATCTACTTGAACAGATGATTGATTTGTCTTGGATTTTTTTGGATTATCAAAAGTGTTAAGGTTTCAACTCTTCACCCTGGTGCAGGGTGGGGGAATTTTGCTGGAAGTGTCAATGGATTGGGGGATTTTTTGATTTTGTGCAGAGGCAAAATGATCTCCTGTTCAACCCATTTTAGAAATCAGAAATGAAAGAAAATGCTGTAGGTCACATTAGAAATCTATGAATGTTTTTGCCTTCCAGCTACCACTTTACCTGCTGAACATAAAATCAGAAATCACTAATACAAATATGGGGTATTTATAGATAAAAGAGGAACAACTAGAACATTATTTATTCAAAATGCAGCATGAACAATCTCTTCATCTGAACACTTGGAAACACATTGTCTCTTTCAATTGAGAATTTGAAGCTAATTGTTAATATCACCTAGCAGCGTTCCCATGTTAAATGCCTTTTGCGAGGAGATGAATGTAATAGTGCACACTGGCACAAGGCAGTCCTTAGGAGTGTTATTTACTATTCCCCGTAATTGCTATTAATTACCCATAATTACCATTACTTTATTGTGTCACATATTTAGTATGTGATAGTAAGTGTGCTAGATAGGTGTGCCAATTAACGTGACCCACAATCCCTGTACTTTAAAAGTAGATACAGGGGAATTACCACATATTTGTTGCTTATGTCCTCCGCTAGTAAAATGTGAGCAGTTCCTCCGAGAGGAGAACAAAGTGATCTCCTAGGGAGTGTTTGCTGCAGAAGTGTTTTGGCCTAATGACTAAACGGCACGAGCTTAGAAAACCAAATTCTGTGCCAGTGTAAAGACATGTCGTCTTTCTGCAGCTCAGGCCCTCTGGGTGAGTGATGGCTGCTGAGAGAATAAAACATGAAGTACTCGGCAGCACTTGGCTCCTGTTTGTATGATGGGTGATACAAACACCTTAGCCTACAGACAGAGTGCCTGGGCTTGGGCAGTAGCTTGTGGTTTCGGGGCTGGGGTTTTCTTAACAGCATAAATAGGAAATGTGAAGACAAGTGATAGAGTGCTTCAAAGGGGAGACCGCAACTTCTAGTCAGTTACGGATGAGATCCAGGCTTGTTCCTTTTGATCTTGCTTAGCTGACAGAGCTCACTTTCCTTGCCTACCCTGTGTCTTGGTAACCTGACACACATTTTTTTGTTGTTGGTTTGTTTTGTTTTTTTTTCTTCCCATCCCATGTGAAATTGCTGGCTGCTTTTTCATCCAGAGCCTCTTGAGTAATTCAACAGGAAGTTGCAGTAACTCTCAAAAGTAAACAGTACCTCGGTCTTGTCTTTGAGATAGTCTCATGCAGGCATGCCTTTAACCTTCAGCTTTGCGGATATTCCTTCACCTTGAGTCATTCTGTGAAATTTTGGTAGGCTTGGGCTGAAAGTCGTGCCGCTTTCTGGAAAAGCAACTTCCTGCACTGTTGGCTCAAAGTGCCACCAGTCTCCCCTCTTCATAATTTCCCCTTTTGCTTCATCATATATCGTGCTTAAATTTTTGTAATAATAATAGCTAATAATAATAATAATGATAGCTGTAGTAAGGAAGAAATATTTCTTTGAAGAAAGATGACAATGTACTTCTTGCAATGTGTTTTTCTTTAAAAGAAACTTGTACACAACTTAAGTGGTTTGGCCCTAAATTAATAATAAAACATTGAATTTCAATTATTCCATTATATTCTCAACTAAACTAGTTTCAGCAGAGGAAGAGTGAAGTGAAAGGTAATAGCAGGTCATTGCAAAGGAGGGATTCTGCAGTAGGATGGTGTAGTCCAGACTGACTGTTCTTTATATATAATCTTCTCCTTCTGCCACGCTGTGATAAACACAGAATGCTCAGTGTTTATAGATATTTAAATGTGATACAGACCCCCACATAATCTTTTTTAACTGCATCCAACTTCAGATAATGGAGTCCCACTTCTATAAATCTCTTCACAAATGATTGCGTCAGGTGTCTGTCTTCTTTCTCATGTTAGGTAGGAGAGCAAACTAGGTGACGGTAATGGTCTCTTCAGACACCAGATCTATGAAGTTACACTCTCTCAAAGGGTAGCTGTGTTGGTAGCATCCTGAACTTAAAAGCAATGAAGTACTCAAGCTCAAATCCTCCAGGATTTTAAGATTCTTGAATTGAGTTGAATGGAGCTATTGCTAAAGGATTCGGGCTTCAGATTCTGTATGTCAGGAGCAGTATAAATATTTGTCATTAGATTTGCAGTCTTATACAGGGCCTATTATCATTCATCTGTGTGTAAATGGCATAATAGATTGTATTTGAATGTGTTTGGGAAAGACGAGGTCTGGATTTGAGAGTTATGAGCAGAACTTAATACTAGTGAAAGCTGCCAATATCAAGGATTTATGGAGTCCTTCAATGACAGTGTTAATTAATGAAGCTCATGAAAATGACATTCATTTCAGTAGAATATCTGAATGTGATTGTTCGGAAAGCAGCTATTACCATTTCCTTCAAACCAGACAACTGATGGGTCAAATGAACAGTAGTCCTCTGTGCCAGAGAATGGTAGCAGCTGATAAAGTTGTCACCACCAACATCTGAGCAGGATGGCTGAGTCCTTTCTGGAATTCCCAGTTGCAATTCTGGAATTGCAGGAAAAAGGATTTTTAAGGAGGGGGGGGGGGGAAAAAAAGCCCAAGGTGAGAAGAATCTCTTTTTGCCCAGGTGCGCAGTGGCCTTGTGGGAAGTGCTTCACAAAGATCTGGACACAAAAGCCTGTTTGTCCCTCCCTTCCATGTGTTTCCTGGGTGTGAGACAGTAAAACTTGAGGGTGCTGTGAGATGGGGCAGATGGTGAGGAGGCAAGGACCCACCTTGCTTTAACAGGGGATTAAAGCTCCACGGGGAGATTTCTTCTCTGCAGCAAAACTCAAGGTCATGTATGTTCTTCAGCTTTCAGCACAACTCTTCCTCCCTGGACGCAGCTCTGACCATTGTAGCTGAAGTGACATAGCTGGTAGATGTAGTGTCTGGGACTTAAGAATACTATAGAGTTTGCCTCCTGAAAAGAAATAATATCTGAAATAAAGTCTGAGTCACATGAGGACCTCCTTAAAATGGAGCTCATTTAATCGCTACAGTTAAGAATTTAAAGCATTTTGAGATGAGGATGGGCTTAGCTTACCTGGTAGGCAAATTACTATGCCACTGGAGATATAATCCTTTCCTTTCTACACGTGTGAATTTGTAATGTATTAAAATGAAGAGACTATTACTGTTTAAAATTTAATTTAAAAAAATTTCCTTTGAAAAACCTATTAAATGGGATCTTTGATTTTTCCAGTAAGCTAATGCTCCATTTGTCTCCTGATACTGCCGTGAATGTGATGGGCCATTATCCAGTCGCACGTTATTTGGCTGAGCTGGAGGAGAGCATCGCAGAACGCAGCCAAAGATCTTCCCAGGAATGCGTTCAGGCTTTTGTAGGGCCAGGAGCCTTGATTCCATGCTGGGCCTGTGTGAGCTGGCACCTTGTCCCTGTGCTAATCGCCCAGCAGCGTGAGAGGCAAAGTCAATGTAATAAAACTTAAATCATTTACAGTAATGTCATGTGCCGGTGTCATAAAGCTTTGAATTAGAACAGAGTAAGAAATGAAGGAGGGGGAGAAGAAAAACTATTTCATGGGAGTTGTTTCAAACGTCAAAGTAATTTAGTTTCAGAAGTAATAATTTCTTTCTGAAACTTTCTGGGAATGCATTTGACACTTGTGCAATTAAAAGAACTAAATAAATTCTCGTTTCTTCCTTTGCTCTCTCTCCTTTCCCCCTCAGCTGAATGACTTGTATTCTAGAATCTCCCCTACCTTTCACATCTGCAAATTGTTTCCCTTTAATTTCTCTTCGTTATTATGTACATTTGGAAACACAGAAAAAAACCCCAAAAAACGCAGGGGAAAAAACCTCCATGTTCTGAGTATCATCGTTTTGTTATAGCAAGGGTAGGTGAGAGCAGGCAAAGTGGAACAAAAAGCAGTAAAAAACTTAATGCTTTTATGTTTTGTCCCCTTTGAAAAAGCAAGGTATGTCTTCTGGGGGAAACAGTTTACTACTGGAAGATCGATCTGATGGAAAATCGTGGCCAGTGGTGATCTTCATATGCAGCAATGCTATTCTGTCTGCTGCTTTTTTCCCCTTTTTTGTCCTGCCCCGATACAGAGTTGGCACATCATGCTCACATGTTCATGACCTGCAAAAATTCACTTTCCGGGTCTCAGCCTCTTTGTGGCAAAGTGTTAAAGTTCTAGTTCGTTTGGCTATTTGAAGCGTTGTTACCGTAAGCGTGTTGCAGTTCGGTCACTGATCTTGCAGCAGTTCTTTACGGATGGTGCTCCTCTCTTCAAACTAGCACTGGCTGGGTGGATTCAGTTGCAGAGTGTTTGTACAGATTGTAGTTAAACATGATTCTTTTAGAAACAGGGATTTCCTGGGTGTTGAAAAAAAAACAAGTTCTAAGCTTTAAGTTCACATCACTTAGGGTTGGATGGAAGCTGTGCATGCGTTTGGTTTGGGGTAGAGCAATGTACCGGGGCAGTTCTGCCTTTGCTTCAGTTTCTGTGGTTAACAGAGTCCTTTTCCATAGTCACCATATTTTCTTTATCTCTGATTTTTTCTGGCTTAACAACATGGAAGTCCAGCCTTCACTTTGAGAAGAAGGGAAGAGAAGAGAGAATAGCTGAGAGGATGGGGGAGGTGTATGAGCAGACATTTCCGAAAGGTGCTACCTGCGGTGGTGCTTTGTGAGCTCTTTTTCTCTCTGAAACTACTGCCATGGTTTAGGGCCAGACTGCAGATTTCACTCTTCTTCTGAATAAAAATGACTGAAATAAGCAGAAATTTTGTGGACTGAGAGATGAGTACAATTTGTGCATATTAACTCTGCAAGTGTAGCTAAAGTGTAGTGCTCCTCTGTGTTAGGTGAGCTTAGGTCAGGTCTGTAAGTGATAAACAGGCTTAATCTTGGCATTAAAGCTCATTAGCACCCAGAGTCTGTCCTTGCCCTCTGGTCTGCTGCTGCATTTGACTTCTTGGAGCTCCCCTAATGAGAGTCCCTGCAGCTGAAGAGTGTGACCCACCTTGGGTGCTTGAGATGGTGCGTGACCTCTGTGTCCTGCCCCCCCCACCACCCCGAACTCTCACGCTGCTGTCGTGTTAAAGAGAGCCTTGACCAGACATTAAAACCTCATTATCTCTGCAGTCAATTTGTCGGTTGCAACTCCCACTAGGCAGGTGGAATGTCAGAGCAGCACTGATGACAATTTTTTTGGTGACAATCCCTTTTACTATTATTGTACAGCAGCCCAGCTGGATGGGCCAGCTTAAAATGGAGGAGTCAGGGTGGGAAGGGGAGAAAATAAAGCAGGGGCTGCCTCGTACTTCTTCTTAATTGAGCTACATTCATTATGATCCTTGAATTAACCCAACGCCTTTCAGCTGAAAAGAGCTGGGATGGCTCAAATTAAGGATATTCCCCAGCACCCATTGTTACACTGGGCTGAAACGGGGCAACCCACTCCTTTATTTGTACTTGCACCAGGTTATAGGAAAGGCCTTTGATGATGCAATTGACAGGAAGTTTTCTCTACAGAACTATACAGCTTTGATCAATCTTACAAGGCAGTTGGGGACTTTATTCTGAAGGAATGATCCTGTGTCCTTTTCTTCTCAGTCCTGCTTTTGATTCAGGAGCATTTGTACCTCTATGGTTGCACTATGCCTTCCTTTCTTGGTCCCTTTGTCCAAGCAAGAAGGCTGACTGCTACTAAAACAGTTGAAGTAGATGGATTTTACTTTTACTTTAGGTGTATGTTGTTGTAGATGCATATATTTACTGTGGTCAACTTATACTTTATTATTTCTCTTAAGCTACAGATGCTTTTCTGAAAGCCCCATTTCCTGGGCTCACAGGACTGTAGCAGAATATGAGCCTACTTTTTTTTTTTTTTTTAATCCAGCCTCGGTTTTGTTCACAACAGCAGAGCAGCTCTGAACTTCTAGTTGTAAAAACTAAGAAGAGAAGAAAAGGAAACTTACTTTTCATGTTAACAACTGTCATTAAGCCAGTACCTTGATTTTTGAATGTCTGGTCCACAGTTCTCAAGTGCGTTGTGTGGTTGGTACCACAAACCTGTGACTAGTTACTCCATCATCATAAACTAGCTTGTATAGGCTATGAACATGTGCCAGATCTATTTGATCCATTAAAATAAGCCACTAACGATCCTTTTACTGCTGGAAAAGAAAGTTCAGCATCCTGCATGGTGTCCTTCACTAATGTAGATAACTGTTGCAGTGTGCTTTGTAAACTGAAAAATGCTATGTCTGGTTAATAACTGTGTGGTTCATGCACTATTATAAAAGCTTATGTCCTCTCAACTTTTTTTCCAAGCAGTGGTGCTGTAGCGGAGAATGTCCCATCTCTTGCCCTTAAGGGCTGGGGAGATGGTTGTTCCTGTAATTGTGTGAAGGAATTGAGTTGTGCAGCAGCCACTGTGGATTAATGAAGCATGTTACTCCTTCTGTACATAAGGGTGAAATTGTTCCTTTGGAAATGTAAACGGATGGTCTTGCTGTGAGAATGCCGTTTGAAATGGGCAGCCTTCTGGAGTCTTGGAGCAGAGGGCTTGTTTGTTTGCATTTGTGCTCTAAAATGCTTATCAGAGTTTACCCCAAAGAGTTTACCGGCAGGGACCAAGCAGAAGAGGTGGACAACAGCTGGAAATGGGAGGTGAGACAGGGAGGGGCTGAGATGAAGCCTGTGATGTAGCTAAAACTGAGCCCTGACTGTTTTTGGTGGTGTGGTTCAGAGCTGCTGCAGAGAGCCATGCTTGTTGTGGGGTGGAGGCAGTGTGGTAGAGCCAAAAGAAAACCATCCTTTTTTTCTTCCTCTTCTTTTTTTTGCCAAGCTGTGTGAATGAAACTCCCAGGCAGGGTATTTACTAGATCTAGGGGCAATAGAAGGGCAGAAAGATTGTCCTCCGTATTTAGATTCTCACTAACAGTTTCTTTTACAAGAGATACCATTTCCATGTTTGTTTACTGTGGGGAAGTGTTGCCACTTTTAGTTTTTCACTTATCTCTCTCTGGGAAGGGTGTGTACCTTCCCAGTCAGCTTTTCAGTTTGATTTTTAATCTTAAATAATGTGCCAACGGGTGCTAACTGACAGAGAATCAGCGATATGTCATGTACTAACCTTGGGTAGGGTGTGAATGACATCAGCACAGTGGCCTTCACTTTCCCAAGCAGATAAAGAATGAATTTAGCAGATAAAGAATAAATTTGTGTTTCCTGTGCTTTTCCCAATTATTTTTGTGCTGTAGGAACTTAGAGAGAAGCATGTATTAATTTATCCATTCAATGGAGTTAGCTGCTTGAGACGACAAAGGATATTGTTAGCCTTCCCTAGGGTTTGGGAGCTTTCCATTGCCAGCTGTTTGAGGAGCATTATTGCAGCATCAGCTGTATGCCAGGAAAAGCCAGTGTGAGGCACTTTCATTTTAAACTTCTGTAGTGGAGTAGGAGTTGGTTTAGACTTAACCCAAACACCAGAACCCCAGCTGGTCTTTCTCAGCAGGCTCTATTAACATAATCCTTGAGGTTTGGGAAAGGGATAGGAATTTCCCTGTTCCTGTTTTTCAGCCTAGCTTTAGGCTTTCTGTTTGTTCCCCTTTTTCTTTGAAAACTAAGGCATGACATGCAAGAAGCCCAAGATGTGATGCTCTGAATTTTTTTTCCTTTAAAGGCATTATTAGTTTTAAGGGTGGCATTTTCAATAGCAGTTTTCTTTTCCAGAGGGGAAAGTGTAATAGAAAGTGCTAAGTATTAGAGCAGCTTTAATGTTGCTCAGAGCTTCCCCTGCTGAATACCTTCCCTTAAATGAAGATCATGTATTTAATACTGCTCATCTAAATGTAAGTCCTGCTGCACAGATGGCCTTTAATATGAGGCTTGTGTTTACAAAGGCTGTGACTGGAGTGATGGGTGTGACTGAAAACTGCTGCAAGGGACAATGTCAATGATATTCTTAACTGATCAACAGAAAGCCCCACTAATGTATAAGTTTTAAACTCCAGGGGATCCCATGTCTGGTGTGAAGCTGTAACAAGCATCTCTAATCTCTTTTGCCATGGATGTTGGCATTGCGTTTAAGCAGTATTACAGAATTAAGTAAATTCTGTGCCCAGGGAGTTCGGTACGGTGGACTGGTATTTGTGCAATGCTGTATCTTGCCTGCAGAGCCTCCTACCTGATACATGATACTGCATCCAGGGAAGTGCTGCTGATCACTGACAGTTGCCACAGAGCTCTTGGCAATCTGGAGGAGCCAGGGAGCACAGTGGGAGTCTGGATTAGGAGGAGGTCGCAGGTTACGGCCCTTAAGACTCATTTCTGAGGAAGCGAGCTGACAGCGATGTTAGCTGTGTTGGGCGTGCTGGCTGTTACAGTTTTCCTGAGATAAGTTTCTTGGAGAAAGTGGTGTTTCCCAACACGTGCTGCTATTTCCTCCTAGGAGATGCTTGTTGATGGGACACGCTGGCTCTGGGCCACCCCGGCTCTGGGTCACAGAGCTGCCTGCAGAGTGTTTTCCTGGGGTTTCGTTGAAGGGGACCCTGAGACATCACTGTGATGCACAGAGGAAGGTGAGCGGCTCTCAGGACAGCACAGAGCCATGAGCCGAGGAACACGTGTGCTACCCAACATCAGTGTGTTAGACTTCTTTCAGTAGTCAGTCCAAAGAAAACCCTCAAACCCAGACAGCCGAAGGTGGGTATTTTCATCCTCAATCAGAACTGGACACAAGAAGCATTTAAACTTAGCAGGACAGAGTCCAGAATATGGAAAGGCAAAGCCAGATTAAAGCAGGAGGCTTAAAAGATAGAAGTCAAAGAGCTGGTGTTTCTCTCCAGCCATTTTGCTTCTTGTGTTTGTTCTCAGGGGTGGAGTTCCATTACTGCTGAACTGGAGGGTATTTGGCAATATTTAACAATGTTGGCTTGGTCAGGATAGATTGTACTGAGACTTCGTGTCGTATTCTAACACAAATGAGTTGTTTAGCATTGGAGGGAATGTTGGAATATATGTCAGTGTGGTGATTTGAGCCATAAAGTGGAACTGGCCAGCTCCATGAAAACAGATCCACCTTGGTAAGAAATGTGGTAAGAAACACAACTTTCATATTCCCTGATTTAAAAGTAATAATAATAATTCACTGCAGAGTCCTACTACATGGCATAGCAGTGTTAGTCTGGTCTCAGAGTAAGTAATTTGCATGGAATTACACTACTTAAATGTTTTAGGTACTGTGTCTTCTAACAGGAACCCCTCTCACTGTATTCAAAGATGGAAAAAACAGTCTGCTCCCAGAAAACACCCGTTTGTTGAAAGGGAAGCTTTTTACAGAAACACATCTGTTCAGGAAACTTGTTTATCTAGTCCAGGATGGTACTGGACTTGGGAAAACATTACCAAGATAGCCAGTAGTCAGGTCTGTCACCTTGAACATAGGTTTCTCCTTCAGCCCACATCCCTGTTTCCCATGTGCCGTGGCAGTAGTAGGCTCTTGTTGGTCCATCGGGTGGGTGCTGCTTCTTACACTTTCACGTAATTTTGGAAAAGTTCCACTTATATTCTCAGGAATAATTCAACTGAATCTCAAAATCTTACGTGTTTTCTTAGGACAGAATTTTTGTTTTCTGGCCAGCTGTATTTATACGTTCAGAAATGCAAGTCCTTTGCCTTGTTTAAATAAGAGTTAATGAAAACCTTCAAACCTTCAAATGGCTTGGCAGCCATACAGTCTGTGTCTTGGTTACAATAGTCAGCTTGTGTTCAGTCCAAAGTTAATGGACATCTGGGGCAGTTTCTAGGTTGCTGACAGGCAGAAAACCATTTCTGGACGTTTTGGTTTTATAGGAAAGGTTTAAATTAAGAGTGTGCCCCCCCCAATGGAATCTTTGTTTTATTCTATGCCCAGTTATTGCTAGTCTTCCTCAGCTTTCCTTTTCCAGCAAGAAAAAGGAGCACAATTACAAACATGCTCAAGACATTGCTAAACCACGTGTAATTTAAAGAGGAAATTAGTATTTTGTTGAATAAATGATAGTAGATAAGCTCCTGCTTTGGAACTAAAGAGCTCTTCAGCTCCAGACTTCTAGAGGGCATCTCTTGCCCCAGGCAGGGTAGCTGCTAGGGGAGCTTATCATGTTAGAGATGCTGAAATGTTTTCATGATGAGCCAAAAATGGGTGCTTGAAATGTTATCTTCCTTTTTTGGTGCCAGAGACCTGCTCGCTGGAGGATAACGCAGAAATAGTTTGAATGTGAGGCTGGAGTTTTGTTTGGTTCTGATCTTGTGTTTGAATTGCTGTGTAATTGCCCCTGTGTTGTCGATTTGTGGCTGAAGTTCCCCCTAGGTCTGGACAAACCTGTTTAAGGTAAATGGGAGCGTTTTTATTCCCCTGGCCCATGCTGGGTGCTTGTGTGCCTCCAAAAGAGCGATTTCTCGGCTGGAGAGGCACTAACTGTGGCGTTAAAGGGTGCAGTTCAGATGCATAGTTATGGATTCTTGCCAACCTTCGCCACTGCCAGAGGTTTCAGTTGTGCCAAAGCTGAAGTTCTGAGTGACAAAGTTGTCACAGTTCAGCGAAACCTTCCTGCAACCTGCCACAGCTTTGTAGTGTCATTACACTTAAGAGCTCTCTTGTGTGTATGGTGACTGATGCAGTGATGTATGTCCTTTCTGACAGATCATCACCAAAGCTGAAAGATTGTCAGCAGATTGGGGCTCTTCAGTTCTCCTACAATCAACCATTGCTTTCAGCAGTCTCTTTTGCATTGGTAAACAAAAGCAGGACTGGAAATACTTTTGAAGAATTCATATTCAGACTAGTCAGTCATTCATTTATAAGGGGTAGGGCGAAGTGTCTCAGCCTAACTGAAACATACTTCTACCGAGAGCTCATACCCAAAAATAATTAGTTACAAGTAAGTGATTCTAGCGTAGAGGTAAGGCATATTTGAACCACAGGTATCTTAGTTTTATCATCTGCTTGCTAATGGTAGTACAACAAAGTAATTTTACATTTCCTGCAGTAAGTATTTATCTACCACTTTTAAGATGACACATCAGATGGCAAAATGCGTGGTGTGAATTTCCAGTAGGTTTGATTAAAAACAAATTCCCCTTAACTGTACTGAAATGTCTTAGTTTGAACTTGCATAACTGTGCGTTTGTATGTGGTGCATTCAAATCCTCAGGCACAAGTTGCATATGTGGTGTCTGAGGTCACAGATGGAAAGCATTGCTTGCCATGTTTGCAAGAAAACCTGTATTCCTATCTGCAAATACAATACATTCCTTTTACCTTTGTTTAGAATAGCGAAGTAGCTACAGTTAGAGGTATATGAGTAAGAAGGAGAGAATTTTAGTCGTAAATGGAGGGGATTTTCCCAGGTCAGCCTACAGCTGATCTAAACGTGATAATTTTCTTCAGTGCTGGACATTCCTGCTGGATGAGTTCTCCAGTTGAGGATTTTGCCGCAAGAGCTTTGTTTAGCAGTTTCACTCCAGGCTGGGAATGCCCAAGAAATGTGGTGGTGTCAGCATTGGTAACTAAGCCTTAGCAAAGACAAAACCACACAGGCTTGTCTGCTACAAAATACACATCCAACTCTGAGATACACGAGGGCAGAATCTTTTTAATTTTTATGTTGCCCAGTATTTGTAACTGTACTTAGCCCTTTTACTATAGCAGATTAACTGCAAGTGGTTGGGATAGGTATTTTGGGAAAGCTTTTACTAAGGTCATGTGCTAACTCCAGTAGAATCTGGATACAACTTCTTCAAGCAGATGTTCCAATTGGCAGTGCTTCTGTCTCTTTGTTAATAAACGTGTCTCGTCTTTTTTCCAGGATTCAAATCTTTCAATACACACTGATAATCCAGACCTGACACCGTGTTTCCAGAATACCGTCCTAGCATGGATCCCCAGCATTTATCTATGGAGTGCATTACCCTTCTATCTTCTCTACCTAAAGCACAACAAAAGAGGGTACATTGTGCTTTCTGTGTTGAACAGATTCAAGACGGTAAGATCTCTTTGCAGTGCTCCATGAATAATGTGCAATTTTGAGTTTGTTAGTGTTAGTTCAGTATGCAAGCAAGTGCTGCAGTAGGGTTGAAGCAGAACTCCTTCTGATTAATGGGGGAACTGAAGAACTTGCTTAGAGGAGGCAACAGTGTATGTACAGATTTCTGAGGAAGGATAGCAAAGGATAGCTCATCTGTAAGGAAATCTGTCCTATGAGGCCACCTTTCTGGGTAGAGACGAGATGTTGATTGCTCTGCAGAAGAGAAAGCATCCCTTTTGTGAGCCAGAACTGTGCTGTTTCACCCTTACTTAACCTTTAAACCATTGAAAGCTGCAAAACCAAGACCTTAAGGTAGGTCTAGTGGGAATTTAATTTGATTGTGAAAGTAAGCACAAGAAGGTCTTTTTTCAAGCCACTCTACCTACTCAATAGCTATGTGATTTCATCTGCATCTTGTGCTTAAGAGGTGGCTGGTGTCAACAGCACCTCTGGTTTGTAAATGGCTAGGTCTAAGGAACGGAAGCAAGTCACTTTCCATAGGCCATGAGAGAACTGGGGTTATTCCTGGAGAAAAATTCCAGGCTTCTGCTTCAGGCCATGTCTCCCTTTAATCTGGATGCTCCCTGTGTTTCTAACCAAAACTGGATAGTGTGAGGGGGAAAAAACAGGTAAATACTTAGTCTTTCTACTGCTGTGTTTGCAAATCCTTTGCAAAAAGCAGTTGAGACGAGATCCTTGGTTTGAGTGCAGTGGGACAGTGCCATTAGCCTGCCTGCAGCGGGTCAACGCGGCCGTGTTCTGTTTGCACAGCTTTGTCTTGCTGGAAATCTGTGAATCGTGACGGTTTTGCTAGCTGTCTGACTGCTCCTGGAGATGAATATACCAAATGCTGTTGCTGTTTGACTACTTTCAGCTGTTTGGTGTCCTGCTGTGGTGTGTGAGCTGGGCAGATCTCTTCTACTCTTTCCACGAGCTCCTGCAAAACAGAACACCTCCACCAGTCTATTTCGTAACTCCGTTGATCGTTGGCATCACTGTGGTTTGTAGCTGCTTTTGTTTATTGTGACCAATAAGAATAACTCTTTCTTAGACAGATGAAGGAGAAAAAAGGTTCCTTTGCATTCACTGCTTTATCCTGTACTCTTTTAACTAAATTATTAGTATCACTGAGGCAAATTTTGCTTACTGAAAAGGCTGCGGCTACAGATAGCTCTCTCATGTAGACTCAGCTATGTAAATCAAAATCTTTATAATGGAGAGATTGTTCTGCCTCCCACCTTGCCCTCATCTGTTTCTTCAGGCTTGTGATCCAGGTGTGGAGGCAATTTGGATATGACTTTGCCTAAACAGGGAGATATGATAGAGCGTGGCTTGTGCATTGTTCAGTATTGTATTGGGCTGTGTAAAACCGTGTCTCTTATCTGGTGGCTGTTCCTCCATTAAACAAAACCCAAATTTGCTTTGCCTAGGGTGACAAACAGGCTTGTGGCTGTTGTATGAAAAATGAAGCAGTGAAATTTGCCCATTAAGTTTTTAATTCCCATGGATGGATGGTGTTTTTTTAAAAAAAATCTTGTTTACCAGACAAGTCCTGATTGTCCATCTGGACTGGAGAAATGACAGCTTTTACATGTGTTTAAAATGTTTGTAGCTAATATTTAATTGTGCCTAGCCCTAGGTGCAAAGTCTGGTTTAAAAACTGAATTCTGAAGTTAAGGTTCTGAGAACAGTAAAACCATATTATTTCATAAAGTTATTTGCTGCTTTCTGTAGGTAGAGGAGGTTTAGCCATCAACTTCTGTGAAGTTGTGATGGGGCCTTATTTCAGAGAGGTCCTGTTGTCGATGACTGTAATAGCTGCCAACTGAGAGTGTGAATAGGGGGAGCAGTGGGATGGGATTTTGGTTCACTGTTCCTGTATTTACTTTTACAGCTGTTAGCTACATTGCTTATTCAGTACGAAAGGCTGAGAGGAGTTCAGTCCTCTGGAGTGCTCATTATCTTCTGGTTTTTGTCTGTGCTCTGTGCCGTGGGGCCTTTCCGGTCTAAGATCATGACTACAACAGCACAGGTAACATGCCATCCTTGTTAGCACTTGGAGAACAGGAACTGTAGCCTTAATGTCTCTTCCAAGGGAATGAATCACCGAGTTTGGAGTCAGATCTGAGCCCAGCTTCTGCCAGAAAGAAAGAGAAGTTTGGTTCTGTTGCCTTGACTGAGACTTGTGTAACTTGAAGGGAACTGGGATTTCTCATGCAGTGTCAAAAAGCAGATTTTGCTTAGCCCAAGGCTATACTGGAAACCTGACAGACATGTGAGGGCTGTACCAATGCTGCATATACATTAGAACAGGGTCTTCCCCCCACACGCTTTCTTTTTTCCTTCCTTTTCTCTTTTGCAGCCCCCTTCCCCTGCCATGCTTAAATAGGGTTGGGTAGTAATCGGAGATGACACATTTTAATATGTATGTTCCTTTTTTGCTTAGGCAGCTTGGCCACATTATATAGCTCCATAGGCTTTCATCTGTCAGTGCCTGATGTGCTGAGGATAGCATTTTGACTCCAACTGTGGCTGTAAATAGAGAACAGAAAGTTGGAGGGAGAGGATAGAAAGCTGGGCTGTTATGATTCCTGTTTGAAAACATAGCAGGTTCTCCCACAGCAAGAAAGTTGTCATGTTTTTCACGGAAACAAATTCCACTAAGTAGGGCAAAACAGATTGCTTCAGTGATTAGATCATCAAAGGCTGGGAGTGAAAAAGAATATTTGAAAAAACATTAAGGTGATTGCTTCTCCTGAGTGAAATCAGCGTTGATTCCATTTGGCGGTTTCTTTTTTTTATACTTACTTTTCTGTAACTATTAGCAGCATTATGCTTTTAGCAAGGATTTTGCTGTATCAGGCAGTCATAAATATTCCATCAGAGATTGAATTAAACCTTGAATGACAGTATGTGCGGAACTTCTTCAGAAAATAGCTGCAGTCCTGTTGAGACCCTTTCAAATGCCACTTGAAGTCAATTTAAAAACTGTAGTAGTGGTGAATAAGTATGAATATTGGACTATCAATGTTTGAATCCTTAGCCAACTTAAAACTGTGGGTGCAGAGCCTTAGAACAGGTGACGGTAATGTTTCTCCTGTTCTTGCAACTGCCAAGGACCAAATATTCTTTCTCGTGCACTTAAGGTTTAAACATTTTAAGTGAACAATAAGATGATTCAAAAGAGCTGTATGAGGGGCATATCCTCACAAAAAGAAGTTCTAAGTCAACTGCGGACTCATGAGTAGGAAAGGAAATATCTCTAGAGCAGATGGAACTTATGCAATACAGTGGTTTTTTTGCAGTTTCTTCTGAAAGTCTTTAACACTGACTACTTGTCAGTGACAAGATACTAAAGTAAATGGATGTTCTGTGATCTCGGTTGACAATTCCTGTGCTTAAGACATGATCTTGCAAGAATCCCTGGAGGTAATTTAAAAGGATGTCATGTAGCCCTGATTCCAGAGGGTGTCTGCATGCAGTGAAGATGTATAAGCACTTTGAACTTGACATAAATTTAATGAAAAGCTTGGAGATAAGCATGTTCTTAGGCACTTTACAGAGTACGTGCATACTTTTGTAAGATAAATCCTGCTAGCAACTACTTTACAGTGTTCAACTGTAGAGGAAGAAAGGAATTGCCAAAAGAAGCTGTGAAAAAGTCAGAGAGAGAGAGAGAGAGTGTGTGAGTGTGTGTGCTGGGGGTGGGGTGGGCTGGGAAGCACAATAAAACAATCATTTACTTTGTTTCTTTTTCCCTTTAGGGCCATGTAAATGAAAGGTTCAGGTTTACCACTTTTTACATCTACTTTGCTTTGATAATCATTGAGTTGATTCTTCGTGTTTTTAAAGAAAAGCCTCCATTTTTTTCCCCTGTTAATACAGATCCTGTAAGTATTTTTACTTTGCTTTGTTTGCATTTTACAGACTATGTCATGTTTTGAGAGTTCCACTAAGAATACTTGTCACTGAAAACAGCTTTGGATTGTCGTTGAGATTGCAGTAGTTAGTAGTCCCCTTACGAACACTGGGTATGGAGAGCAATATTGGGGTTTGAAGCCTTTTTCCATTATATGTGCCATCAGTAATGACTGCAAATTATGTAGTGCAAGTAGCTCACCTGCTTGCTGCTTCACAGCAGTTTAAAATACATTTATGAACATTGAAGTGTAATATTAATTATTTCAAGAGTAGGTTTTGTGAAGATGGTGGTCTACTTGCTTAACATTCATTTAGAGTTAGCTAAAGTCTATAAGGGTTGTCTTAACGAATGAGTTCTATATGTGTTGAGAATAGAGATGGAAAAACATTAATAACAGAAGATATTAGTGGTGTCACAGGTTAAATTTCTTCTCCAGTTCATAAAATGGTCTCTATAATTGGATTTATGTTTGAACCAAGCTGAGAGAGAAGTTGAGTTCATTTCTTCAAATGAATATTTCAAAAACTATAGAATGATATTTCGCTTTATATAAGTGTGATTTAAAGGCAGTATATGAAGCAATTTTTAAAAAGAGTTCTATATGACATGGGAAATGAAAGAAACTAATTTGAAGTCTTATTAGGACATAGGTACATGCATGTAATATACCATATAATATATCAAAACTGATCAAAATAAACTGTCTTCTAAATGTCTTGCTTTATTTATTGTGGGCTTTTTCCCCCATAACTTTATTATAGAATCCATGTCCAGAGCTAACTTCAGGCTTCCTGTCAAGATTGACATTTTGGTGGTTTACAAGGTGAGCTTCTCTCTTCAAGCCCTTGGACAGCTGACAACCCCATGTTCTACTTGTGCTATGTATTGCACAGAGTTAGTAATACAGAGATTTTTCCTCTGTAAGGCGTTGATGTTGGATTTTCCTTTTTAGGAACAGCTTTCAGAGTGCTTATACTGCCCAAACTTGTTCTCTGAACAACTGTGGCATAACTGATAGGGTATACAGCCTGGTGTGCTTACTGCATGCTGGATCATTACCTAAACCAGGATGCAAGACTGTTCCACAAGATTAATTGTGGCAACCTTTCACCCATCTGAGGATGCATTTCGTTTCCTGTTGAGGTTCATGGGTGGATGCTTTTTTATAAGGACATTTTCCTTCCAAGGGGGAAAGTAAACTGGATTATTTATACAAATGATTACCACCAACTGATACTGCTGTTAAAAGGCATGCATATTAAAGATGCACATTTGAGATTGGGTTTACTACTACTCTACAATAAGGAAGTAGAACAGCTGTCAAAGGTCGTACTAAGACCCAGTTTTTCCCTAGTGGTTGGACGGGGTTGTGATCTTCATTCTTTTTAGTGGGAGAGTGTGATCTTTCTAAACTTCCAGAGTTTTGAACATTCAGCTTCCCTGTCGAGGTTCTTGGCAACTAGATGTTTGCATCCCTCGACAAAATTCCTCTTACAGTTGAGGAACTGTAGTTTTCAGAGAAATCTGAGTTTTCTTTAACTTGAGATTCACTTCTGCATTTTGTTCACCTCTGACAGCTATTCCAGATAGACTTAGTTATTTTCACTTCTAAAGCTTCACTGTTTTCATTTAACATCAGTTTTATTCAAATGCTTCTAGTAGGTGGCTTTTATTGTCCTTTTGTTCTGAAGTGATGTTCTCATTAAAATACATGTAATCTAAACTACAAAATGTCTTTTTTCTTAATTGCAAATATCAATACAAGGAAAAAGGGGAGATGGAGGTATAATTTTCACCTTTTCTTCGGAGGTGTGTTTTCTTACCTTTGTTAACTTAATAGTGCCAGAGTTACTAGTAATATTTTAAGTACTGTTAGCCAAACTGAATTGGACTGTTTTTCTCCATATGTGTGCAGCATGGCAATTCTTGGGTACAAAAGGCCCCTTGAAGATAAAGACTTGTGGTCACTGAATGAAGATGATACTTCAAAAATTATTGTGGCACGGCTAAGTAAAGAGTGGAACAAAGAAAAAGCAGAATGCAAACAGTAAGTATATGAACAAGTCCTGCAGAGATCGATCCGAGTAATTTCAACATTAATAAGCTGCTCATCCCTGAAAATAAGCCAACCAAAAATGGCACCTACCTCTTTAACCTATCTGTTCTTCGTATTGACAGTCAACTTTGCTTATTTTAATACGTGTAGGCAGAGGCAAGCAGAAGCCCTCTGGGGCTTGTGTACCACTGACACACTTTTTAACTAGGTGCTTAATATCTACACGGGCAGGTAGTGCCATTTACCATGTGGAGAAGGGCTGGAGATGCATAAGCAGAAGGGATTGAGTTGGTAGGACTGTAGAAAATGAACTGGTAGATGTCTAACCCCACAGTTGCATCCCTCCTAGGCATGCTAGAGCACAACTTCTAAGCACCATAAGCCAAAAGGATTTCCACATCATCCCCATAGCGAGTTTTTTGACCTGACACTATTCTTAGCTTTAAGGCTCTTAGCAGTGAGCAACTCTTCACTTTGTACAGGAAAGATAAGAAACTCAAAACATGTGAAAGGCAGGAGGGGAGGAGATATCCCACTTTAAGACCTCTGAGACCCTACTCCTGTGGCCTAGAAAGTTAGCAGCAATATTCTCATACACTCGTATGAAAATGGGATGGGGGTCAGAACTTGCATATAGTTACATCCATGCCGAAGAGGATATCCTTTATATTGCATGTTCTGTTCTAATCTAATCTTAAGGAATCTGTTGTGCAACTGTATTTCCTTCTCCCACTGGTTAGTCTCCAGAATGTTTCCAAACAAATAGATGTGATAATAATGTGTTTCAAACGAAAAAGGTCAATAAGGAGGAGGCCTGCGCTTCCATTTCCTTTCATTGTAGAAATTTCTTCTCTGTGTGGAGGCTTTCCTCTGTTCTCTTCTGTGCATATCCTTGCCAAATTGGAAAGACCCTATTATGTGATAATATTAGGAGAGAGTTGTAAGGTTCTTGGCAAGGCTAAATATGATGTGGAGAGTTCCACTTCGCAGCTAAAATCTGAAAGGTTTCCAGCACTAACACCAGCAGCTTGTCCACGAGTGCTCTGTGTGTATGTGCATTGTGGTTTTACTTTGGGATTTTTACTGTTTTTTTCCTTAAAGTCTCTGGTATGGAATAACATGCATTGTCTGGGTTCTGGTCTTTTTGCACAGACATAAATCTTACTCCCCAGGCTTTTATATAGTAAGAGCACAGCCATTGTGCAGAAGTGCCTAGGGTCCAGGAAAAGTTTTGCTAGGAAACCAGAAACTGTGCGTGGAGTTTTGTCATGGGGTTCATTGCATTTTGGAAATTATTCACACAAACTGGGGCCAGTTGGCAATGAATTTAACCATAAATTCTGGCTTGTGTTTAGCTCAGGTAAAATTTTTTGGCAACTATATTAATGATTCTAAGATGGGGGAAGGAGCAAAAACAAAGCAAATCACTGTACTCCAGATTGCTGGGTTTCACATAACTCTAAAAATGTTGTGGCTGTGCTTATTCTTCAAATATAGGTAGGTATTCTCAATTACTTCATGTCGAATAACGTTAGTGGTAGTTGCTTAGGAGCTGTTGTAAGTAGTTTTTTCTTTTTTTCTTTTTTTAACTCTTCTCATTAAATTTGCTCTGACCAAGCTTTTAGGACATTAAAAATGCTGTGTCAAGTTGTGCATGTGTTGAAAGCACCATGGAAAATATTTGCAGTGTACCCAGTAGTTTTATTTTTAAAAACTTAAGTCATTGCAACTCTGGCATAGCTAAAGCTTTAAACTTATTTTATGGTAATGGTTATCACATTTGTATTGTTCCTAAACCTACAAAACCTTTATTACGTTTTGCTTCACAGCTGTCTTCTGAATCAAATAATTGCTAATAATTCATTTGCTACGACTGAGTTACAGGAGAGATCAGTGTGGATTTAAGTTGTTATTATAGATAAAGCATACAAAGAGTATTTTTCCTTTGCTTTTGCTCTCTTTGCATCTATGGCTGAAGTCTACTTGCTCACTTTACTGAAAAGTGCCATTTCTTCTGCGAAAGTTAGAGCTGTGCTTGGTGGAGAAGAGAGAGATGGCATTTTGCCTCATTTTTAGTTAGCTTCTGATTTTTAGAGACTATGCTTATGAAGACAAATTGAAGATGTAGGGCCTTGTCATCACCATGGAGAAAGCTATGTGTTTTCCCATAAGATAGTCAGCATCTATTATCTGTCCTGCTATAAATACTGGAAACCAAACACAGGCTTTTTGTTTTGATTAAAAAACTGGGTGTGAGCAGTCCCACACACTGCTGAAAACCTGACCTCACCTAGCTACCCGTAGTAAACACTAGATGTGCATTTTCTCCCTTTGGGATTTTTTTGCTGAGAGAGAACTATTGCATTGCTGTTAGCTCACTGTAATAAACATTTTTAATAGCATAAAGCCAGGGGCAAGTGTTCTTGTTTCTCCAAATCATTCAATGAGTTTAACAGCCTGGTTGCCAGAAAAATAAGGCTTTGCTTATAAACTCTCCAGGTTTGATCTGGAAGGACAAAGACAACACTGTTTGTTCTTGTCAGGGGGGAAAAAAATAGAATTGTCTGGTTTAGGTTCTCCCCCTGCCCTCAAACTTTATTGTAAAGAAATTGGGATTTGCACAACGCCTCTGTTTGAAAGGATGTGAACAAGTTTCTACCTGTGGACTGTTAGCCAGAGCGATCGTTTTGAGTGCTCACAGGCTGTTGGAATTATTTGACTCTGCAGCCAGCCAGCTCCAAAAATTCTGCACCTCTTTATGAAGAATCATAAATCCAGCCTCACTTGGTAGTACTTGCAAGTTATTTTTCAAATGCTTTCTTGTAAGTCTTCACTGTTTCTAGGGTGTCTCTTCCACCTGTCCCTTCTTTTAAGGCTTATGTGCCCCAGGCTCATTTCCTTCTCCATGCTCCACCTGGACTTAACCCTTCCTAGCTGACATTCAGGAAATTGTTCTCTAGGTCCTATAGCCCCCAAGAAACAACAGCAATTTGGTATTTGCGGGTAGAAGAGCTGCCAGGCTGCTCTTTGAGAGCAATTCATGGAGGAAATAGTTTCCCAGAGCGCTCCCTCTTTATTGATGGGCAACAGAAGTCAGGCACCTAAACCCCAAAGGTGCTTCTAGAAAACCCACCTCAAGCCCTGGAGAGCAGCAGGGATCTATTTGGTCCATTCTTCATCAGTCAGTCTCAAAGAGGTTTGCAGAAGAGGTCACTTTTGTTGGCTTATTTTCCAGGTGGAGAAAGAGAGGCACAAGGTAAGCAAGGAATACAGCCAAACGGGGTTTAAATGCTTAAATTGTCATCTGGGTAAAATTTAGGCACCTAAACCAAAATTTTTTTCTCCTGGAAGAACGTGGGATAGCTGTGGCCCAGATCCTGGCGATGGCTGAGCTTTGGAGGTGCTATGGTTTGTACTCTTTCAAGTTTCCAGGAACGTAAAACTGTATTTTGAGAGGGCTGTGCCTGCTTCCTCTCTTAGTTTGGCGTGGGATTCAGTGCTTGTCTCCCTGGAGGGATTCAGACTACTTCTCTGAAAGCTGCTGTGTGATCAGATAAGGCTAAAGTTTAGTGCAACTAGTAATTGAATAACAAATACAGGCTCTGAAGGACTAGGCGAGGGTGCCTTTTGTGGTATGTAAATAGCAACTGTTAGAGGATTCAGTGTATGAGAAATTGGAGGTTCAAGGTCAACTCTGTCCTTTTGCCAAAGGAAGTCAAGCCTTCATCTCCTACTCCTTGGGCCATGTTCTCATCCCACGGTGATTGAGTTTTCTGGCTTATGGAGTACTGCAGAAAAAGAAAAGAAAACAAGACTTAGTAACACATGAGTGGCTATCCCTGAACACATCTAGATCTTGTTGAACGTCCTGCTGTTAATCAGTAGCAGAGCAAAGAAAGGAGCAGACTTAGCTGTTCCTGCAGTGCTGTACACATAGGGCAAGGATACTCTTTTTGCCAGTTGTTTCTAATTGCTTGTTTCATTCCCCTAGGCAAGAAGATGTGACATATATGAAGAAATCTAACCATGTGCTGAATCACGTTGGTGACAGTCCAGAGGAAGCAGAAGTTCTGATCAGAGACAAAAAGCACAACAGAAAGCCTTCCTTTCTCAAAGCTTTGCTGAGGACCTTTGGGCCGTACTTCTTAATCGGTTCCTTCTTCAAGCTAATACAAGACCTGCTTTCTTTTGTCAACCCTCAGCTGTTAAGGTTGGTTTACTGTGTGAGTAGTTTCTATGCGCAATCCCTATGGAGGTTTGGCTTTGGCACGGAGTATTTATTTTTGAAATGCATAGCTAGTTTCCCTCACAGTGCTGTATGTGTGTGCTCCCTCACCTTCCCACTGAAATGCCATAAGACAGGAGTTCTTTATTGTGGACTAAGCTGTAAATTGGGCAGGCTTCACTGAAATGCAAGAGTCGTAAATCGCCCGTCACCAATCGACAGCTTTGAATTACAAATTACCTGTTGCTCCGTGCAGCAGTCCAAAGCAATTTCTCCCCGTTTCTAAAGGATTATTTGTGAAATCAAAGTGAAGCACTGCTTGCTGGATCCAGAAGTCTCTGTACATCTGATACCCACCTGTGCTGGTGGTGGCCGCAGCTGTAGTGTGACTTGATGTACAAATGAAGCGTGATGTTCAATTAAGTGGTACTTTGGCCATGCCGCTGTCATCTGGAAAAGATTTTGGACCATTTAGATGAGTTCATGTGTTCTTAGTTGTGCACAGCAATGCGAAAGTGTGAGGCACTTACAGTAAGTTTCCACGTGAAAGAAAATTACAGTTCTTTTTTTTGCTTTTTTTTTTTTTAACAGAGCATCAGATCTTGACAAAAACAGTATGTCCTCAGACTCTCCTTGTATGAGGAACACCTGTACCTCCCATCTTCAGGGAGACCAGTTGTTCAGCCTGATCCATAAAGGAATTTGCATGATCCCCACATTTTTTTCTCTTAGTATTATTGTTAAAGTAAGAATTTCACCAGATAATCATTAACTAAGAAAAAATCAGCAGTGGAAATAGCAACATTTATATAAAATTATTATTTTTTATTTCCGAATCAATTGAAGAGCACATAGTGCTGATAATGCATGAGAGAGGGATGGAGTTTGGATGGAGGCCACAGGTGTATGTGGGAAAGGGGAGAGGAGAGGGCCCTGCTCCTATATGAATGTGTCTTAAAATAACACCAGCGTGGAGCTGAGCTGTGTTCTGAGCTCATGTTGTTCTGTGGGTGGTTTGTGACATACCCAGAAATTTGCTAAAAAGAGGGTCTGACCCAGTATGGTGACATTTAATAGCTTACAGTCTGTCTTCTTCCTGAGTTCCTACTGAAGAGGAGGCAGCTGGCTTCCTTCTGAGAACACTGATTAAATATAATCTATTCTGGGAATTTCTCAAATTTGCATAAATTCCTGGATATGATGTCAGTGATATCTCAAGGCATATGATGGGGAATTTCTTCTCAAGTCTAAATTTTTGCAGTCCTGGGAAATGCACTGCTAGTGTTAAGAGAAAATGAAAAGCCATGGCTGTCTGGCAGGTTGCACATAAGTTAGTTTTATTTTTCTAAAAAGATTGCTGAATCCCATCCTGGGACTATGAGGAAGAGGTTTTCCTGAAGCTGTCCACTTATAGCATGAACAACTGGTGCGGTGCAGAAGGAAGATCTCTCTGGACTAGAAGGAAAAAAAAGATGTAGCAACTTTATGCTTCTAACTCAAGGCTTTTGGGGCCTGATTTGTAGCTTCCAGGTATATTTTCCCCCTGCTGATGATTTGAACCCTGGAGTCAAATCTCTGTTCCTCCCATATTTTGACAATTCAATACTCTGGTCAGTAGGCTGAAACCACAGTTGTGATTTTTGAGAACACTGGACATTGCCATATGTTTTTCTGCTAGTTTGTGATGTGGCAGCGTGCATGTCTCACAGGGAGCGCAGCGGTGTGTGTGAAATGGCTCATTAATAAAAGATGATACAGCCAGTTTAATGGTACTACCATTTTACCAAAAAAGTAGGAGTGAAGAACTCTTTATGCATCCGTCCAGGAGGATGTCTTTTAATTTAGCTTTTTTGTGGGAAAACACCGCAGGCAGAAGGACTCAGGCAGCTTGAAAAGGATTTGGGTAAGGAGCTGGTTTCGCTTGCTTTACTACACTGTCCTACTTTGTCCTATCATTCACCTTCTGCCCTGGGGGGCTGCCTAACAGAGCTCAGACAGGGAGCTGTGTGTTTAAACACTGGATCCCAAGGGAAACCTAGAGTTTCTCGTCATATTTCATTTTCTACAGGCTCATTTGCAAGTGGACTTTCTCGCTGGCAAAGCCAAAGTTTTGCTGTTGGATCTTTGCAATGTTGTTTGACTCAAATCGTAACTCAGCTTGCATCCTGGAGAGCTGTTTGCTTTTTGTGGTTAGAGAGGGGATGTGGCAGGATGCCATAGTTGAAAGAAGCTGTGTTATGTCCCATTAAACTTGCTGCATGTTTTTTATTTTTGTTTCTTTTTCCTTTTCCTTCCCTAATCTTCTGAAAAACAGTGTATTAATCAGCTTCATTAAGAACAAAGATGCCCCAGCCTGGTGGGGATTTTTAATTGCGGCTTTGATGTTTATCTGTGCTGTGCTGCAGACACTCATACTTCATCAGCATTTCCAGTACTGCTTTGTTACTGGGATGAGGCTGAGAACTGGGATCACTGGAGTGATATACCGAAAGGTAAGACTGGAAGCATTTAATGGGCTAGAACACTGGTGTATAGCTGAGCAAGTGACCTCAGTTCTCAAATAGTCAGGGAAGAGCAGGCGTATTGGAGAACAATAGCCTCCTGGAATATTAAAGGTTGGGATTTTGGAGAGTTTTTAGGTGTAATTCTATTATACTTCACAGAATTTTCTAGCAGTCAGCAGCTTAATGTGTACGGGTAGGTCACCAAACATAGCACAGACAAATACTGGTTCACTTCAAATATTCAGAAAAATAAACACAGGAGAATAGCGTGTTTGTACTATAAGTTGATTAGGTGCAACTAGGTTTTTCTTCAGAATGCTACATACTGCTTGAGATGGAGGGGCTCACAAGCAAACCATTTCATGAAGTCTTGTTCTTTGGAGATTAGGAGTTGATGTAGGTGTGAATTACTTTATTCTTGTTGGAGAAGCACATTCTCAGGGAGTGTCTTGTTTTGCTAATAACTGAGGATTTCTTCTCTGTGTTTCTCCATATGTATCAAGATTGTGGATCCACTGAATCTCTCTTATTTCTCAGTCCTTAGTCATCACAAACTCAGCAAAGCGCTCATCTACTGTTGGAGAAATTGTCAACTTGATGTCAGTGGATGCCCAACGTTTCGTGGACCTTATGACTTTCCTGAACATGTTGTGGTCTGCACCACTCCAGATATTTCTAGCTTTGTATTTCCTCTGGCAGGTACATTGTGACATTTTTTTCAGAATTCATCTAAATGATGTGCAAGCTTATTATTTTTTTGTTACTTTGACCCACTGCATTTTTTAGAAACTTAACTGTTCTGCCTTGTATTAAAATAGCTTGTACTGGTGTACACGATCAATTAGTCTTTTAATTATTTTGTTCAGCTGGTAAGCAAGATAAGGCATTTGAAGCAAAAGTTAGCCTTTATATCTCTTCTGTCCCTACCATGCTTTGTTAGGATCGGTCTTGGACTCATCACAGTGTTCCCAGTAGTTGATACAAATGGGAGTTTGAAGGAAATGGTTTAAAAACCAAACCAAAGAAAACCCACTGGACATAGGAAACTTAAGCCATGTATAAAAATTATATCATGCCATATAAAAAAGTTTTGTGTAAGTCAACATGAAACAAATCTCACAATAATTTTTCCTTTGCTACAGTGAAGTTGTTTCTGGTTTATTCCAGCTTGAACACTGCCTTTCATGCTTAAAATGTTTCTATGCAATGAATCTATTTTACTGCATAAAACAGTAGCACCAACTTGACCACATGGATTTAGACTTGAAAGCCATTAAGCTGCAGCAGCTTTATGAGTTACTGCTTCATTGGTAAGCTGAGCTCTAGTAGCTAGCAGTTTATATGCTTTTACCCACACCGAGGGTACTGGGTAAACTCAGTGTTGCATAGATCAGAAAGAAATTTATGGAAAAATTCCTTCCATGTAGCTTATCTGTTCCAGTTTTACATTTGCTCAATAGCTCTGTATTTGCATTAGTTCAAACTTACTTTCCCCTCCCACTGGGAACCACTTAACAGGTAAACCAGCGAGCACTCTGCTATCACCGATACTAGCATAATAATAATTCAAAGTGGATGCTGTCATATTTTTCTGTCTCCTCCTCACAGTTGTTCTGTGGAATCAGAACACTTCACTGGGAGTTTAACTTATCTATGTGAAACATGAATTTTCATTTCTGTAACCTACTGTTGGTTTAATGCTCGGCATAGGGAACAGCAGCACTTGGATACAACAACTTACCTTACCTTTTTTCTTTTTTTTTTTTTTTTCTTCCCCCAATCAAGACTTTAGGGCCTTCTGTGCTGGCAGGAGTTGCCGTGATGGTTTTACTTATCCCATTTAACTCTGCAATAGCAATAAAAACCAGAGCGTACCAGGTAAGGTACTGGCAAAGAAGGTGACGTTACCTGAATTGGCAGTTGTGCTATAAGAAATGAAGGCATCAGTGCTTGTCTTGACCATTAATGAGTTGCCATTTGCACTAATTTACTTATGAGTAAGATTGTACTGATTATTTAATAACTATATCCTCTCAGATAGTTTTTCCATAGTGAATTGAATGCTATTTAAGGGAAAGGTGTGGCGCTGAGTCAGTGGCTCTTCATGCTGCTGGAGCAGCTTCTAGGATTAGCAAGAAGTTTCATAGTCTCCATATCCCTTCACCTGGTACCTTCTTCTAGGAGCGTCTAGAGAAAGGGCAACTAAATGCTGTTCTTTAAGCTGTGAATGACTTCAGAGATGGGAGCGGAAACCTGGCAGCTTGTTTTTTATGCTAATAGCCAGTGTTGACTTTCACTCCCACTGAGCTGGGCTAAATTTGAATTATTATCTTAAGGTAAAAGGATCCTTTATTCCTTTTTTTGTAGTCTAAGTCGTCTCTAGTCAAGGAAGGCTGAAAAAAACTATATAATAGTGCCCTCTGGCTTTGTGCTGGAAAAATCTAGTAAGTGGCTTGTGCTGTGCAACCTATCAGTGACTGTTAGGAAGATTAAAAAAAATATCAAGCTGTTGATGTAGAAAAGGTAAGAGTTGGAAAACAAATATGAATTATGACATTTAAGCACAGCATTAGTAACAGAGTGGTATTATTACATGCCTTAAAGAGACATTCAGACTTCCCATTAAATCTTTTGGATGCTGACGTTTTAGTATTAACAATTCTTTTCTCCCTTGCCTCATTAAAAGGTGTTCAGAGCTGCATAACTTGGTGTGCATGTGTGTATGAACACAATTTTCCATTTTGTCTATACAGCTGAGCAGGGATTTTTTTTGAAAAAAAAAAATAAATTCTAAAGTAGCTGAATGAAGCACTGTATTCTGATGTGTAGAAGAAAAAACCCGAAACAACCAGACCCTAGGAACAACCACAATTTTCAAAGGATGCCCTAAGAAATACAACTATGCGTATCAGGGAAAAAAAATAAAGAGATCAAAGGAAGAAGTAGGGCAGTATTTTTGTAAAGTGCCTGAGTTTTTCTTTAAGGTGGTTTTGAAAATGTAGTCCTTAACAGTGGAGATGAGCAGAAAGCTTTTGTAATCTGCTTTTCAGCCATTTTCTTTGATTTCTGGTTTCTTTGGAGGTACAGACTTGCACAGTAATCTTCCTGATAACAGTCTGGCTTTCTTTAATTACCTTTTGCATCTGCTTTAGAAATAGCCCAAGGACCATCACAGCTGTGAGAAAACATGTTGAAAACTCTCTTCTAGTCATTCCTGTGACAGTCTGTCTCCTGTGTTTACTAATAACCTAGGTGGAACAAATGCAATATAAAGACTCCCGCATTAAATTAATGAATGAGATTCTGGGTGGTATAAAGGTGCTGAAGCTGTATGCCTGGGAACCATCATTTTCAGAAAAAGTGTTGGAGATACGAAAGAATGAGCTGCGAGTTTTGAAAAAATCTGCCTATCTCAATTCTTTGTCCACCTTTGCATGGATCAGTGCGCCATTCCTGGTAAATTGAATTTGCATGATTTTCTAAGCTGTACAAGCACATCCTTGAATGATAAGTGTGAGGCTTTCTGCTTGCTAAATGTACATAGGAATAAAATGTAAATACTTTTAAAAAAAAATTATTCACATGCTTTGAAGCAAAGTTCCTTGTTCTCTAGAGCCTTTTTGTTAATCGGTATTAAAGTATTTCTTGATAAAGCCTGCCAGTGGAAGCTGGGAATAGCTGTCTCGGGAGAATTTCCAACCACTTCAAAGTACTTCCCATAACAAATTGAAACTAGAATTTGAAACCTCAGAGATATTTGTGAATAGCAAAAATAGCCAAAATAAAATTAATTGAGTCAGTCAGGACAATGTCTGTCTTAAGCTCTCAATTCTACCTTTCATGTTACAGTGTTCCGCTTGTTTTAGTGTGAGAGGGAGTCGTTAAATTACCCTGCAACCTAAAAAAAGACTGATTTAATGTAAAAAATAAAGCCCAAATGAAACATTGCCAATTCTGAAACGCTTTTTCCTGAGTTTTCTCTTTCCCTCTATTTTCCACTTCATTGCACTGTGATCCATTTTGCAGAAAGGGTTTTGGTTCTGGTGTATAAAAACATTGAGATAAGTGCTTTGTCAAAAGTATTCCTAGCCAACTGTTCTTGAGATCAAAGCCCCAACCCTGCAGAAATATTTTTAACGGCCTCAAGATCCTGCCTCTTTCATGTTTCCTTAACAATAATGCACTTCCTTAAGTACACATTCCCGTTCCTGCTCACCGTTAGTTTACTGCTTAGGATGGTTCCTCCGCAGTGGATGGTCCCTGTCACACACCAAACCAAGTAACTTGGATTTTGCTCCCTTTCCTATTGATCAGTAAGTCTTGCTTGCTTAGCCTGCAGTTTATGATGGGAAAATTTGGTTAGGTGGAGCTGGAAATGCAGCCAAACCACAGCCAGATAACCGGTTCTCATTTTTATTTACCCAGGTTCTGTAGTTCACCTCCTGAATCACCTAGTTCAACTAAATGTAGCCATAGTAACCTGAAAGTTACTGTATTCCATGTGCCTTTTTTTTGTATCAACTTGTTCGCATGACTTGTCGTTCCTGAAGCATGTTGAAAAGGTCAGAAATGAAGAATTTGTCCACTTTTGTTGTTGATACGTTTATTTCAAAGATGCCTATCAGACCTGACTGCTTTTTAAAATGTCAAAATATTACATATGTCTCACAGTAAACTCGCTTTCTGGCTTTCAGGTAGCATTGACAACATTTGCTGTGTACGTGTCGGTGGATGAGAAGAACATCCTGGATGCAGAAAAGGCTTTTGTCTCCCTCTCCTTGTTTAATATCTTAAAGTTTCCCCTCAATATGCTTCCACAAGTCATTAGCAACATTGCGCAGGTAAGGACGGGCTGGTGTGTAACTTGTTTTGAACAACTTGAACAACAAGAACCCCAGATGTCCCTGGTTTCTGAAATAGAGATCCCTTGCATCTGCCCGTTAGCTGCTTTTCTAATATCCTTTCTCTGCTGCTGCCCTGTATTGGAAAGCCTGACGTCTTCTGAGTCAGCTTGTCTGTGTGAATTTTGCTTCACTCAGATGAGCTCAGCTTGGTCTGAGAAATTTCACAGATAGCAGCTTGTATTTCATCATGAGACTGATTGCAGGGACAGAATGAGTCACTGTTCAGGAAGCCTGTAGGGTGAAAGCTTAAGCCATTCTGCGTGCTTTCTTTTTCAGTAGTAAAAGCATTAAGACCCCGTTAAAAGAACGATGAAATAACGCCACGCTCTTTTCTTAGACAAGTGTTTCCTTAAAGAGAATTCAGCAGTTCCTGAGTCATGATGAACTTGATCCAAACTGTGTGGAAACAAAAGTGATTGCACCAGGTAAAGACATCAGCGTATTTCTAAACTATTGTAATACAACAAACATCTTTCATTTGTTTTGCACTGGTTGTGTTATGAAAAAAAAAGCAAAAAGAAAGTAACAGTCTTGGCTTGAAAAAAGAAAGAGGCTGCTGCTTTGAAAACTGTGTGTTTGTTGTTCAGGCTATGTAGAAATTAAAAAATTTTCTAACTATATTTTTGAGCTTTGAGCTGAATTATTAGGCGTGAGTTTGCATCTGCAATGGATTGGATGCTAACAGCGCTGAATAATGAAGTGTATCCACTGACTAGGGACAGCAAGACCGACTCAAACCTTTTGCACTGCACAAATGCTCAGGAACATTGTAAATAGTTTTGATTTCTTCTGGTGGAAACAGCATCCCAAAACAAATAAGCAAATCAAGTGGTCTCAAAAAAAAAAAAAGTGTTTTCTCATGTAATGCACTTTGGTGATTCAAAACTTTTGTGTGTGATGCTGTAGACAGAGGAGGAGGAGGGATGGCTGTGTGGCTGTCATGCGATTACTGTTATACACCACCCCACCAGGAGGTAAAGAAAGCCTGCAGATCTGTTAACTTTTGAGTGTGGCAAGCAAAAAGCTGCGCAGAGGCAAATTTAATCTTATACATTGAAGTCAACACCATGCAGTGGTCTCCTGATGACTTGAAAGTGGCTTCTTAAGCATAGTTGCGCACACAGTTGCATGAGGAATCTGAGCAACAGATGTTGGGACCAGCCTCACCGGGGCAGGGTGAAGCAGGACAGGGTTTCAGCTCCATAGGTCTGTAAGCTCACAGTCTATAGTTTAAGCTGTGAACAGTGATTTTCACGCTAAACAAGCCTGTCTTGTGACCCACAGTCATGAGACAGTGCTTCCCATGCCAGTAGAAAAGGGAACTGCGGTATACGTGAAACACCCGTAAATAACAATTGCTCTGTCTGCCAGTCTCTTAGCTGTGCTGTTCTGTATAATACATTTCCTGCCTTCTCTATTGTTGTGTTTTTGTCATACAGGCCATGCCATCAGCGTAACAAATGGGACGTTCAGCTGGGGGAAGGAGCTTAAGCCATCTTTGAAAGAGTAAGGTTTCTTTCTTGCAATTGCAATACAGCATCTTCCTGGTTTCTGGCTCCTGAGAGGTCTGTTTGAAAGATGTCTAGTCGTATCTGCAGGCTCACTTCTGGACAAGGTTATTTCCATACATCACGTGTATCTCTTCTGCTTTTAAAACATGGAGCTAATCATCATACCTTATGGTGTTTAGGCTTTACAGAACAGTGCTGTAAGGCTTTAACTCCACAGCGACTAGCATTAGGCAGTTACCTATTCAAGGACAGAAAGGCTACATTCATTTCTTAAATAGACTTTTCTTTTTTTTAACTGAAGCATTGGACAAATCAAATTGATCTGATGGATTATGAGGACAGTCAAGATATGTGGGTTTGGACTTGGGTGTGCTGACAGTGGTCTGTTCTTTTAAGTCTCATGGCAGACTTAGCCCTGTGGTTGTAGATGGGCCATTTCCAGACTACAGAGGTGCATGTTTTGCTCATTTGCCTATTTGAATGACTAGAAATAAAATTTGCCTGGAAGCATATACTTCCTTAATGTTATGCTTTGCTGTCAGATCAAAATCACAGAAACCTGGTGAGTATTCTTAGAGCTCTCAGTCCGAGGAGCTCATGCTGCTGTGCTGAGTGTATTATATTAGCACGTTTTACATTGATAACCTGCAAGCAATTCAAAGGAGCCAGTTTGGTTTCAGGCAACCAAATCTGCAGCCAGGTTGACTTTAGTGTTCTGGGGTTTATTTCAGAAAGAGCCATGCATCTCCAGCTCAAATTGCTAGCCACCTGGGCCTAAAAATGACCTGGTAACTTCCTAAAGTAGCAGTAAGGCAAAAGTCAGCTAGGGGGAAAGAATAATGAAAGAAATAATTGTAGTGCTTTTGAGTTTTCCTGTTGTGAATGTTGATTTAAAAAAAAAAAACAAAAAACAAAACAAAAAACAACCACCAAACCAACCAAACAAAAAATCTCTGGTGGTGTTCAAAACATCAATTACCTGCTTGGTAAGAATCTGCATAAGAATTAGAGCCCTAGTTCTACATTAGGATTTGTGCAAACAGAAATTTGGCTTGATTTCATTAGTGAAAGGCACTGTGATGACAAAGAGACTGTGTCCATCAGTCATTTCCATATCAGTTTACCTTCAAATCCAGGACCTAAAGCAGTACCTTTAAGAAAATAGTGGGGAAAACAGTGTAGGATTTTAATTGGAAGTTTGGGTTTTCTGGTGTTGTTATGAACCCTATTTACTAGCACTGGAAATACAGTACTAAAGTGAAATTTTTTAGATGCTTGATGTTTGAACATTTTTAGATGTTTAGATGGAATGTATTCACTCACCACTTTTGTACAATTGCTCTTGGTTTTAAAATCAAAACCCAAAAGACTTCTGGAAGATTGTCTGCTTTCAAAATGGTTGTTAACCATTTGATGTGCTGATGGACTGATATGACAGAGCAAAGGCTCTTGGAAGTCTTCCTACCAACCCTACTGCTTTAACAGCCAACAAGATAGATTAATGCTGGGTTTCCATTTACTTCTACAGTTCTGGTTTCAGTTGATTGTACATAAGAAAGGGAGAAGACCATTGACCAAGCTAGGCTTACTATATACAGTCAGGGAGAGGTCAGGCTTATTTGTCACTGTGTATTTCAGCCCTTGTTTAAAGACCCATAATGTCTTTAGTAAACTAATGTTTAATTAATTTCCAGCCTGTTTCCTCCACAGTATAAATCTGTTGGTCCCCAGCGGTGCTTTGGTTGCCATTGTGGGCCATGTTGGCTGTGGGAAGTCTTCTCTGGTGTCTGCTCTTCTGGGTGAATTGGAAAAGCTGGAAGGAGAAGTGGCTGTGAAGGTTGGTATTGTTTAGGATGCTGTTTAATGATGGTATGGAAATGTGCTGCTTACTCTGCCATTGCTTATAATGCACATCAGGCTGGAGAGGGAGTGCTGTTTGCTCCTATGGCAGCTTGTTTGCATGTTTATTTGGGGTTTGCCCACACCTGTTCAGTTGCGTGAACATGACTTCAGTGGCATGAAACAACTTTCCTGATTCTATCAACTGTGCATTAGCAATTAGCACACATCTAATATAATGGGAATGTATATCAAATAGGAGCTATATATACGTGCTGCAGATTTTAGAGTTGTAAGCATGAATTGCTGCTTGTTACAAGGCAGAGGTTTCCTTTCTCCTTCCTTGTTCTAGGGTTCTGTTGCTTATGTGCCTCAACAAGCCTGGATCCAGAATGCCACGCTGAAAGATAACATTTTGTTTGGCCAAGCTCCTAATGAACAAAAATACCAAAATGTCCTGGAGGCCTGTGCTTTAAAAACTGACCTGGAAGTGCTGCCAGGAGGAGATCGGACTGAGATAGGAGAGAAGGTAATTTTTTCTTTTTCCAGGTCAGAATGTGTTGGCAATTCCTGTTCTGGCTAAAGAGAGAATGCTGTAAAGCCAGCACTTGATTTGGTTTGATCATTACAATGGCATCCCTGCTACAGTCAATAGTGAAATATGTGGGGCAGTTTTGTGGAAGGCAGTTGGACTTAAAACTTGCTCCTAACTTTGTGTGTGTTTGTACTGTGATGCGTAATTGGACTTCTAGCCCTGGAAGATCATAGCATCCTCCATTTGTTGTCCAATTGTAAAAGTGCATCTGTCCAGAATACATAAAGTCCTTCCTTTTCCTGTAGTGATGAAAAGGGAGGGAACATATGGCGTACTTCAAGTAAAAAAGCGATATGATCATCCTTTAACACCTCATTTTAATGAGAAACTTTTACATCTGTGATTACCAACAAAGAAAATTTTTTTCCTAGGCCACTAAATTTGAGATAGATTTCATGAAATGGGGTGGATATGTGGATGTGTATGTAAGATGAGAGATGTGGAAGATGTTCCAGGTGCCACAGCCCTGCTTTGAATGTTTGCATTTTACATCCTGGTTGATGGTCTTCCTTTTTATAGTTCTGCATTTTAACAGCTCCCTTCAGGAGCTTATTAAGCAAGAGGCTTATTCTGTCTCCAGATTGCTGGGTGAGTGGAAGTTTGGCAGTGAACAGATTTAGAGGCGTTCTGTTCCTGGCTCTGGCTCTGAGCGGGTTATTCTCTTCAGCGTCTCATGTTTCAATTTAGCATCCCAGTGTTTGGGTGAGAGCCATGAAAAGTCATAGCTGCTGTTGTGTGATATGTTTTGTTCTCTCCTCTCTCTCTCTTCAGGGCATCAACCTCTCAGGTGGCCAGAGGCAGCGAGTGAGCCTCGCTCGTGCAGTGTACAGCAACTCTGACATTTACTTATTAGATGATCCTCTTTCTGCCGTGGACTCGCATGTTGCAAAGCACATCTTTGACAAAGTTATTGGTCCAGATGGGGTACTTAAAGGGAAAGTAAGCTGGCATTTAGATCCTCTTAAAAATGCACACAAACTGAGAAACACTGATGGGTGACAAGAAAACTATTTCACTGCCAAGGCTTGAGTGCCAAATCATTCCTGAATTTCTGTGTTTAATTGGCAATGTGGACACCTTTTCCCCAGAGCGTAGACTGTGGTGAGCTGCTATTCTGGCATCCCCAGAAGTGGTGTGATCTAGTCAGAACACGTAGAGGCAGAAACCTGGTCTGTCTTTTAAAATCCCTGCTGTGAGATCTCCAGAAAGAAGGCATTTGCAGAAACTTGTAAAGGTTTTCAGCTTGGTATTGCTTGTTGTTACTTGGAGGCAGTGCAGTGAGGAAGTTGTAACAGCTTACTGGTTTTACAGAGGTCTTTGGCAGTACGCAGCCAAAAAATCGCAATCTCTTTGCTTCCGCTTCTACTCTTGTTGTGATCTCGGACCATATCAGAGCTCAAAAGGGAAGGGCTGCAAAGAAAATTAGCATAAGGGAAACGGCGAATGATAATTCAGTTGGTTTACTTCCCTGTATGGTTATATCAGCATGCAGGAAGAAGCACAGTGAGTTCATGTACATATTTCCAAGCTAACTGGGCTAACAAGGATGGCACATTTCCCCTGGCATTTCACCTTGACACGATAACTCACTCCTTGTCCTGAAAATGTGGTAGTGTTTGGCTTGCTGAGTAGTGTTAGTCCCCACAGTGACAACTGAAAGATTGGGGGGGGGGGGGTGTATCTCTTTTTTTTTTTTTTTTTTTTTTTTTTTTCCCTATCCAGACCCGAATTCTGGTGACCCATGGCATCAGCTTCCTGCCTCAGGTAGACCATATAGTTGTCCTGGTAGATGGCAAAATCTCGGAAATGGGATCTTACCAAGACCTTCTGAAACAAAACAAGGCTTTTGCAGAATTCCTGCGAAATTATGCACTTGATGAAGACATTGAAGAGGATGAACCAACAAGTACAGTATTGCTTTTTTGCTTTTTCTTAAAACATGTCTTCTACTGTCTGCCAGATTACAGATATTTTCTCTGTATGAAGCATCCCCTGCTTCTTCATGATAATCTGGCATTTGCCTTTCTGCACTACTGTGAAGATTATTGTCTATGGCCAGGTCTGTATTATTGCTAAATGTTTTCATGAATTTCTTTCAAACTTCATGTGGTTTGCCCCAGAAAAAAGCAATTCTTGTCTTAGAAATTATTTTAAAGTTGGGAATTTATTTTACAATTATCAAGGTCAAGCTCCGCAGGAAAATGGAGTAGCCAAGAACAAACTGGGCTTGCTATCAAAGGGGCTACCCACAGTCTGGTATTTTTTCTTTGTTTATATGTTGTTGGTTTTTTCATGTAGCAAAGTTCAAATGGCATTTTAATCTTGGGTTACTTTTCAGCTGGGTTTGATTCTGATAAAATGGTACAAGATTAAAGCATTTTGGTAAATGCTTCCTCTGTGTGACAGCGTTCCCACGCCCTTTGATTGCAGCATTGCTTCTCTCCAGACAGGCAGAGAGGAATGTGCATGACATCTTCTAGCAACAGCAGAGGCTTGCAGTAGTTCCTGACGTGACTCCCCCATCCCAAGATCATGCCTAGAGCATGCCCTATAAGTGAATTTAGCGAGAGCCAACTATGACACTGTTGCTTAATGTTTCTGGTGCATTAAAGGAATGTGATGTTTGCATTTGGCCACCCACCTGCCTCAAAATCTTTGCAATTTAGTTAGGAGTGATGCACAGAAGGGCTGTAAGCAAAACTACGGGCGAGTTTATACACTATCATTTTCCTGCTGCAGTATTGATTTTCTTGCTTTGTATAGGCGCCTTTTTCTGTGCTTTCTGCTTTATTCAGCAGAAAATCTGAGGTGTGGTCTTGTCTTGCAGTGCTGGAGGAGGAAGAAGTCCTGCTAGCTGAAGACACCCTCAGCATCCACACTGATCTGGCAGATAATGAACCAGTGACGAATGAGGTCCGCAAACAGTTTCTTAGGTAAACATGAGGTTCACGTGTTTATAGTCCACGTCTGGGGTGAAACGCATCTAAAAGATGTTAGCCACATGCCTTTCAGTCTGGGCTTTAGTTTCCGTAGTTTTCTCTTATAAATAAATCGCTTTAGTGTCCTTTTGAAAATAAATGTGGAGCAATATGCGAAGAAGACCAAACATCTACTCCTGCAATCCTCTGTATAATCTGAATGGAACCAATTTCTTAGAGCAATGCTGTGATTCTCAGGTAACACCACTGAATGTGTTCACCCACACAACACTAAACTGCTACCAGCTGCGTGACAAATAAACCCTTTGCATTGCCCCTTTCTGTTGGGAACCTTGCAAATCTTTAACGGTTTTCAAAACCATACCCATAGATGCTGTCCAGCTACTGTTGATAGGAAAACAAAGCAGCTCAGGCGTTAGCTTTGAAATGTCTGTCGGGGGGTGAAGACTCTACAAGCCTTCATCGAAGAGCCCAAGCCCTGCCACAGCCTTTGTTAGGCTCTGTATTGCTGGCATCACTGAGCACCCAGAGGGGTGGGACAAGCACCCGTAGCTGTGGGTCAGGCTGGCATGGAAACTCGGCAGAAGAGCTGGGAATAAGTCCAGTCTGCTGCATCCCACTTTTCCTTTAGCACTGCCACAATATGCCCTTTTTCTCCTAATAACTCTTTTGTTTTAACTAGGCAGCTTAGTGTAATATCTTCTGAGGGAGGAGAATGTCCCAACAAAATGTCAACCAAACGAAGAGTCTGTGAAAAGAAGCCAGCAGAGCCTCCTCTGCCAAGAAAAAATCTTAACGAGAAACTTATTCAGGCTGAAACCACTGAAACGGGAACGGTATGGTTTGATTTCCTCCTCCCTTTTTCTACCTTTTTCTTTTCTGTTTTTTAAAAAATCATTTTTATTTTTACATTTGATCCAGTTCTGTTAAATGTGTTGTATTAATCACGACTGCAGGCCTGAAGCATTAATCTGGTGGCCACTGATCGTTCAGATTTGGGATTTTGGCAGAGGTTTCTGCACCTGGCAAGGGCTGTCTACTTAGGGAAAAAAGCAAAAAAAAAAAAATATCTCTTGCAGCTCCTGCCACAGTCACCTGATACCGCATAGCACTGCTCTCTGTCAGCCCTGCCCTTGCACTGCAGAGCTTTCAGCACTGTGAAGTTTTTAAACTGTTTGGCTGCTGTTGAGTCCAGCTGCAGCACTGGCGATGTGATGATCCACAGCAGCAGGTCACACGAGCCAGCTGCCTGCGGTGTGCCAGCAGGCCTGGTCTGCCTAGGCGATACCTGCCGGCCCATCTTCGAGAGCGTTTTATGCTTATAGGCACAGGAGGGGCTGTACTCTTCCTGAGCAGGGCCAGGGGGTGAAATGGGAACAGGGGAAAGGAGAAGACAAGGGGGGAAAAAAGGGAAGGTGGGAATACAAAAGTAAAAGAAAGGGCCAGAAAGGAGCAGCAGGTGGAATAGAAGCAGGAAGGTTTAAAGCCCCTTCCCTCCACTTCAGAAGGCTCAGTGTGTACTGTTTAGTCTGATGTATGTGGTCCATGGCACAGACAAGAAATTAACTGTTTCTATGGATTATTTTAGCTTTCAAAGTCCCTAATCAACAACACTTGTTCATTTAATTATTCCTTCTAATGCTTTTTTAGAGACTGAGTTTTGTCCTGAGTCTCTGCCTTTTTGCACTACTTTAACAATAGCATCTTTACTCTTTGCCCCAAGCATCATGTGTTTATGTTCCTGTTGGGGTGCACTAGCATTTGGTACCTCATTTAAGCTGCTGTAAAGACACTGGAATGGAAGCATATTCAGCACTTTTCCTTAAATTAGACCATCTAAAGTAGCCCTGAGCTAGATATGCCTGCCAAGTTGCTTCTTTTGCCTGGAAAACTTGGCTCCTTTTCTTGTTACCCATCCTTTGCTGCTATTTGATCAGCCTCTTTTTTTTTTTTTTTTTTCTTTTTTCTCTGGCATAGTATTAACAACTAAAACAAAACTACAGTTCCTCAAAATGGAGGAAAGGAGTATTTTGGAGAAATTTCTGACTTGTTTTGAAAGTCATTGCCCTGTCCTGGGGCTCAGGGAGAGGAACTGTTCTCGGTGCTGTGTTAGAGTTTGGGCAGTTTTGAACTTAGCAGTGACTAAGAACTTTCTTCTCTTATTCTGTCTGAACTCCTGATTGCCTGAGTGGTACAAACCAGCTTTGGTGTGTCATTTTGCAGGTGAAGCTAACAGTGTTCTGGCAGTATGTGAAGGCTGTCAGCCCTGTCATTTCTTCAGTGATCTGTTTCCTATATTGCTGTCAAAACGCTGCCGCCATCGGGGCCAACGTGTGGCTCAGTGACTGGACCAACGAGCCGGTGGTAAATGGGACTCAGCACAACACAGCCATGCGCATCGGAGTCTATGCTGCCTTGGGCCTCTTGCAGGGTGAGACCAGACAAAGTCACGATGTCTCAATGTTTAGCAAAGAGGAATTGGGTGGGAAAGCCATGGCACCAATTTCTGGTGGGCCAAAATTGCCCCCCAAATCCTATCCTAAGCAAGAGAGGTAGTGCAATCTGAAGCTACAGAATTTGAGCTCAGCTCCACGCTTTTGGGGTTGAACAGGTGACATGAAAGCTTGAGAAGGGTAAATGGGAGAGAAAACATTTAAACAGGTGCAAAAGAGACTGAAGGGTTGGGGTGAAGTTGTAGCATTAGGTCTTTGTGGAGGTTTGTGGAAAGCAGAGGGAAAATGGTTGTGCTTCTGTCTCAGGTGGACAGTATGGTGAAACCCTACAGGACATGTTCCTGGGCCTTAGACAGCAGTGACCACAATACCGTAGTGCTAATGTGCATGGTAAGAGAAGGGTGGACAGGGAATACAGTAAAGCAAAAAACCCTTGTAGCACGACAGAAACTGCCAAGAGTCAAAGAGCTGCAAATGGTCAGTGCAAATGCAAATGCAAAACAAATGCGATGTTCAGTGCAAAAAAACAAATGCAAAGAGCATCACGTTCAGTGGTTAACACATCTCCTCTTTACCTGTTAGGCCTCATAGTACTCATCTGCTCCTTCACCCTGGCCATGGGAGGCATTAACGCGGCCCGGACGCTCCACGCCGCTCTGCTGGAGAACAAATTTCACACCCCACAGTCCTTCTACGACACCACTCCAATCGGCCGAATCATCAACCGCTTTTCAAAGGACATCTACGTGATTGATGAAGTAATCCCACCGACCATCTTGATGTTCCTTGGAACGTTCTTCACCTCTTTATCAACGATGATTGTAATTATAGCAAGTACTCCGCTCTTCGCTGTCGTTATAGTTCCACTGGCAATTCTGTACTTCTTTGTTCAGGTAACTGGAAAAATGTCCGACTACCATTGCAATGACTCTTATTCCATTGCTCATGTTTCTTTTTAGGAAAAGTAACAGGAATTTTGGGGAAAATTGAAATATCTAAAGTAAACCACATGTTTACATAAATTATTTACTTCTCGCAGAAAAAGAAATGTCCTGTGAGATGTAGTCATGAAATAAATAGGCGTAAACCTTTTTTGCTTTTAAGTAATAACAAATAAGCTTACTGCTAGAGGTAGAGCTGCAGTGCGCCTCAGTATACTGAAGCATGTATATATTTGTATATATTTGGCACATAGACAAGTTCTTAAGGTGGTGAGAAGTTAAAATGGTGAAAATAGAAAGCGTCAATTTTATTGACTTCTAAGCAAAAATGAAGCTTATTTTATAGATGGTAAATAGAGACCTGACAATGGAGGTGCAAATTCATGTTTCATATTCTAGGAAAATGAGGGTCCTAAAAATGGATTAATTTTTTTAGGGTGTATTAACTAAATTTAAAGGGAGACAGATAAATTTAACTTATAGAAATTGCAGTTACCCAGTCCTTGTGGAATGAAGCAAAGATAACTTTCTTGAAATACCTCTTAATTATAGAGAATAATTTGGAGAGCTGAAGTATATCAGTAGCCGTCCTCTTTAAATCCTTCACTTAAAAAATGCTTCGCTGTTAATTAAAAGAGAAAGTATTTCATGTATCCTTCAATTTTCTCCAAAAAATGGCAGCGATTCTACGTAGCTACCTCCCGCCAGCTGAAGCGTCTGGAGTCTGTGAGCAGATCTCCCGTCTACTCACACTTCTCAGAAACAGTATCAGGGGCCAGTGTCATCAGAGCCTATAGAAGAGTGAAGTCCTTTGTGGACATCAGTGATGTGAAGATGGATGAAAATCAGAAGAGTTACTATCCTGGCATAGTATCCAACAGGTAAAAAAAAGGGATGTAACTCTTGTTTCCACTTAGATAATCCTGTGTTTGCATAAGTGGTCCAAGCCACCATTTACTGCTCTGCTTACGTCTGCCTTTTTTACCAGGTGGCTGGGCATTCGAGTTGAATTTGTGGGGAACTGCATTGTTCTTTTTGCTGCCCTTTTTGCTGTGATTGGTAAAAACAGCCTAAACGCCGGTTTGGTAGGACTTTCAGTATCTTATGCATTACAGGTATGTACTACAGCTTTCTGTTCATTGATGGGTTTGCGTTTTTGTAGATGGTATTGGATATATTAGCAATAATTTAAGTGCTTGTTGAAGCTGAAGTTCATAAGGAAATAATAAAAATGAGTTGTGGCATGTCTGGAAACAGTAGAGAATTACACTGAATGCTGACAGACATCAGCAAGCTCATGTGCAGTAGGACTTCAGGGCACTTTGGGAGGATCGAGGTTGTGCTGCACCCCGGTATCAGCAGCAGCAGCAGCAGCACGCAGGGTGCTCAGGAAGTGTCAGGTGCACCCACCACAAACAGGTCATTTGAACAGCATGGGCTTAAGATGTCCTGCATCATACCTGCTACGGAACACATCAGTGTGTCCAGGCGATCCTAGGCAGATCAGTAGGATTCATAAATAGGCAAGATAAACTATACTCACCCAAGCTGTGTACAGTTTATCAGATTTAATGACCTCACTATTGCCAGAAGCTTTTTAGGTACAGTGTGCAGGATTGCTGTCAGCAGTTTTCAGTGAGACCCATGACTAGGGGAATGACTTGCAATCAGCTTCTGTTGCCATTTGTTAAATCACCGTGGGAGGCATATGCTTCTCCATGTGAGCACCTGATTATCTGTAGACTTCTTGTCCTAGTAACTGTATTAATGTCAATGCTAAGGTAATTATTCCATTTGTAATGTTAATGTGAGTCCGTGTCTTAATAGCAGCGTCTGGTTTTGTTGTTGTTATTATTAAACCTGTTGTTCATCTGTGGGTGACATTTTGTTCCTTTTCTGCGCCAAGGTGACCTTGTCTCTGAATTGGATGGTCCGAATGACTTCTGAACTTGAAACTAACATTGTGGCTGTTGAAAGAATAAAAGAGTATTCAGAAACTGAAACAGAGGTCAGCTACCAAGCATCAAGCATGCCCACCAACAACCGTGGAGAAATTTTAATGCACATATTTACATGGTCTTTCTTTAGACTCCTGAGAGACAGTTCCTGCTCTGAGAGTGTTATCATTTAACCTGAACAAATGTCACACTCTGAACTGTAATTTATGCTATCACAGCTCCAAATTATTACTGCCATCGTGCAGCTTGTGCTTAGCATCTCATTTTCTGCTGCTGTGAGTGGCTATAGCACAACAGAGATGAGTTTCACCATCAGAATATTGCTCCTGTTGGGTTTGAAGTGTTTGGTGCATGGTCCTACCTGCATGGATGGTGCTGTGATCCTGCTGGGGAGCACAGCTGCAGTACTATTATCAGGCTATGCACGTGCTTTCAATACTATTTCTATTTAATCAACTTAATCAGTCCTCATCTCCCATAAGAAGAACATCTCTAGGAACTTTGTACTGCCTAATCCAGGAAAATCATCCAATCCTCTACCTTTTAAAAGTGGAAGATAGAGCTATGCTGGGAAGTCTGGTGCTCTGTGGACACACTGGGTTTTGTTAGTTGCGTGCACATGATGGGAGGCTAAGAATTAGGAAACGGAGGATCTGAGAAGAGCTGCAGTGAACAGTTCAGGAGATCAAGTATTTAATCTCAAAACTAAAAGGAAGCTAGACAAGATGCATGATACATGCCAGAGTTTGAGCTGGCATGAAACAGGCAGTGTTCTATTAGAGTTAATGGAAAAAAAAATAAATTTATATCCATTGAGGATTTGGCCCTATATGCTCAGACCTTTTTTCCTGTAAACTTCACAACAAAGACTAAAATGTGTGGGTATTTAGGAATCCATGTTTTTTCCCTATTCTTATAAGTGTATTTGATACTGAGATTTGATTTATCAGATATATTTCTAGTAACAAATGTTGATGTTTGTATCTGAGTTTGAATTATTTTTTCTTAAACCTATATAAGGCATTTCTGACTTCTGTTTTCCTTAGGCTCCCTGGATTATTGAGGGCAAGCGTCCCCCAGAAGACTGGCCATCCAAGGGAGAGCTGGAGTTTGTGAATTATTCAGTGCGGTACAGGAAGGGCTTGGATCTAGTGCTGAAGGGTCTGAACCTCCAAGTGCATGGTGGAGAAAAGGTGAGTTACCAGCTGTATGTCCTTACTAGCACTTTGCTCCGGGCTTCCAGTGGCAACCATAGAGCAGAGGACAGGATCTGCAAGCACACTTGCCGCAGTGGTGGAGACCTACTCAAGCTGGCATTGCAGAAGCCAGCAGTGACAACCATGCTGTCGGTGTACCAGCATCCTCCAGGCTGGAAGCAGTAGGACCAATCCGTAGGATTTTCTGGACTTTCCAAGTTAGTTTGGCAACAGGCTACTGTACGTAGGAGGCACCAGCACAAGTGACAAAAATTCAGTGATGACAATGCTTTTCTAAAGCAGTGCAGATGGGAGAAGGAATTCCAACTTTTTCCACTCCCTGGCTTTCCCTGTGAAATTTTTGGCATGAAAGGAAATGGCATTCTTTGCTTCCTGAATCAGGAAATTGTCTTTGTTCTGGGGCATTCGTTTCTTCATGCTTCAGTTGAAAGTTCTGGGGTTTTCATGCTGGTGACAGAACAATTAGCAGGGGAAAAGTCCTCCGTGGGATGTTATTAAGAGAGGAGAGTTATCCTTATACTAAGCAAACAGGATGACAATCAAACCACCTCCTGGAATGGAGATAACACATGCTCACGATGAAGTCTGAATTGCCTTCTGAAAAGCCTTTATTTTTTTGTCTTTGAGTGATTGGACTCCTAGCATGGGTACTTGAGCTAATCGCCCAGAGTGATGTAGAATGGCTCTAGACCTCTGTACATATTTATATGCGGTATCATTCAGATGACGGGAATGGCAATATATACATTACAATGTATGACACCAGGTTTCTAGGGAGCGATGTTTAAATTCTTTCTTAGATTCTGATCTTGCATCAAACCTCTTAGAGGAATCTTGGGGGTTTGTTTGGGGGCTTCTTTGTTGGGTTTTGGTTTTGTTTTAACTGTACGCTTTGTTGTTAAACCTGCAATTTGTTGTAGATCGGAATTGTTGGCAGAACCGGAGCAGGGAAGTCCTCCATGACACTCTGTCTCTTTAGGATCCTGGAAGCTGTAAAAGGGGAAATTAAAATTGATGGTGTGAAAATTTCAGAGATTGGTCTGCATGACCTTCGATCGAGGCTAACAATTATTCCTCAGGTACTTTTTCTGTGTGTCACAGTAAAGGAAGGATCTCTTAACAGCTTGGCAAACCATAAATAAGGGATTAGCCACAGAGGAAAATGCTTTGTTACACTCAGAAAATTGTTTCAGAAAAACAAAATACTTCTACATTAAGTGGTCCTGTGCCACCTTATAAGCTGATGCTGGGTGATGAAACAGGGTTTAGGATAAACCATCTTTATAAGTTGGAATGTGAGTTTTAAGTGTGTATAACGTCATGTATTTTCAGAGTGGATGGGGTTGGGAGGCGGCCTACCTGCAATGCAACCGTGACTTCAAAGCAGTAACTCATATCTGTACTTAAAACAGCTAAAGCACTTGTCTAATGAGAGTTGGTTTTATATCCAGGATCCTGTTCTCTTTTCTGGAACACTGAGGATGAACCTGGATCCATTTAATAAGTATTCAGATGAAGAAATATGGAAAGCTCTTGAACTGTCTCATTTGAAGAGGTTTGTCAGCAGTCAGCCATCCATGTTGGACTATGAATGCTCAGAAGGTGGAGAAAATCTTAGGTATGGAACGCTTGGACTAGAAACATACACCGAGCTTTCATTCAGCTGTAACAGTGAGAAACACCTGAGCACAGGTTTACGCTGGTCTGTTGTGTCCAAAATGATTTAGCCGCCCATTAGTGTTTCAAGAAAACCATGAAGGCTCAAACACTTGTTTGCTGTTCTGCCTCTGCCACGAATGAGCTGATTCTTCTTTGCTGCTGGGAAGAATTTCTCCCAAACCAAAATCTTGTCTTACCAGTAAAGAAAGAAGTCTCAGGGTGACAGGCTGTTGGGCACAGGCAGTCCCTTAAACATGGTTTGGTAGGAAGGGAGATGCCGTGGTAACATCTATAAAACTGCAGTGCTCAGTAAGAGTCCTCTGTTTAAACTGACCCTTTAGCAATCTTTGTGTTCCATTATTATTTGGGAAACCCACGAAGACCTGAAAGGGGATGACAAAATGCCGTGCTTTGATGTGCTGCGTTGGCTTGTGAGACTGTGGTGTGACCAGACTATGTGTGATTGAACGTTCAGCATCTTCTTCATCCTGCAGAGACACTCGGGGGCTGTGTCTGGGGTGTGTTTATAGCAGGGGAGGAAGTGTGGGCTGCCCAGGTGTGTGTATATATATATTTTATATTATTTGAAGGTAGAAAGGACTTACAGCCTCAGAACATTTTTTTCATTTTTTTACCTTTTTTTTTTTTAAAAAGTTTGTGTATACACAGTGTTGTTATAACTGTGTTTCTGAAAACTCAGGCAGAAGCATTGTAATCGTTAGTCTCCTTGGCTTTTGTCACAGTGATAGAAACGGGGCATTTGTTGGCTCTGGCAGCACTGGGTCAGGCAGTAAGTGAACACCTATGCTAAAACCAGCTGCGTAATGCTGCCTGTGTGTTATCTGTGGGCTCTAGGGCTGACGGACCAAATACCGGGGTTTTTTGTTCGGTAGCTCCACCTGATGAGCAATCTGCTCTAGCACAAGTGATTCTGAGCGGTGGAGAGCTATGGGCAGCGGGGGCTCGTTTCTGAAAGCTCTGTCTCTGCTTGCAGCGTTGGCCAAAGACAACTCGTCTGTCTGGCACGAGCGCTTCTTCGCAAGACGAGAATCTTGATCCTAGACGAAGCAACAGCAGCTATCGATCTCGAGACGGATGATCTTATCCAGATGACAATTAGGATCCAGTTTGAAGACTGCACAGTGCTGACAATAGCACACAGGCTGAACACAATTATGGATTACACAAGGTAAAAACCTTTTAATAGCGTGTGGTGGGCAGGCTCACCGCTTTACTGGGTACGTGGAGCAGCATTTAACAGGGTCTGGTTTGTCTGTAGATAGCCACACAGATGCTCCTTGGGTAGAATGTAAGCCATGATGATTAAGCTGTATAATCCTAGAATATCCAGACCCGACTTTGCCCCTGTTGGCATAAGAACCAGGTTCTGTACTCACTAACCAGAGTTGCACAAGAGATACTACCCAGTTGCATAAATGGCGCTGTCAGCAAGCCTGTGGATCCGTTTTAAACTAGCAACTGCTGTAACTAAACACACTAACATCATGTTAACAACTTTAAAATACGTTACTACATGATATTTTTTATCTCTTTGGCTTTCTGGCACAATATTTACAATTCCAGAAGTACCAGTATGACACTTTTTTTCCTGTTTTTCTTTTTTTTTTCCACACCTACTCCCCCCCTTTATTACCCCTGGGAGACAGTGACTGTGCTGTACCTTTTTGAATCAAACAGCGGCTCAGGGAGAACATTTATCGTCTGTTGTGTTTCAGGGTGTGAAAATAATTGAGCAAAACAAAGGCAAGGCAAAGATTAGAGCAGTTTGTGATAAAAAGGGATACCACATTTCTTGCAAGGAATTCTCTGACATATCTTCCCCTCCCTCCCTCCCTCCCCACCACCTTTTGTTTTGCACAGGGTTCTTGTTCTAGACAACGGAACCGTAGCTGAATTTGATACACCTGCAAGCCTTATAGCATCAAAGGGTATTTTCTACAGTATGGCCAAAGATGCTGGACTAGCATGAAAAGACGACCCCTTGGGTGTTTGGGTTGGGTTTGGGTTTGTTTTTTTTTAATATTACTGATCTGCCGCAAAGTGACTTGTGAATGTACTGTAACTTACAAAACACTTTTTGTAGTAGACTAAACTTGTGATATGTGAACGAAGTATTTTACAAGAACCAGAAAGTAAATTTTATATTTTTTAATATTTTCTACATACATGAAGTATTTTATTAAATGCCTTTTTTTTCCCAAAGAATGCCAAACAACCTGCCAAGAAAACGTATCGCAGGGCAATATGTACTGTATGCAGGTTTATAATTAGTAAATTATACTAATGGTACAAAAGATACCTGTTTTGTGTGTTGTCTGTGTAAGATTTCATTGGTTTTGAATTGGGAAGACAGGAAGCAGTGACTCAGCTGAAAAATAGTGATATAATGCGTAATGTGGTTCCAACCCGTTCCTTTCCGTATTTCCCCTGGGACAAGGGAGTTGAATGCTTCAGCTTCAAAGCCGTCCGCTATCCCAGAACCTCTGGTGTCCCTGCCCAGGGCAATTTTAGCATCATAAAATTCCTCCTCGGCCTAAGAATTACAAGTAACGTGTATTTAAAGCTAAACCTACAGATGGCTTAATATACATCATTAACTACACAATTTCAACCAATTTATTAGACTCCACCTAAGCCTGCAGGGATATGATCGGCACAGAAATGTTACAATTTTGCTGTACCTCTCTTACGTGCGAAGTCACTATGGTAAGTCTCCCCTTGAGCCAAACATGCATGCCGAGCCAATGTGTATATAATTTATCTCGTTCAAGACTTAATCACCTGAAATAATGTGTGATTTGTTTTGCAGAAATAAAGATCTACTGTATTATTGATAACCAGGACTCCTCAGATAAAAGGAGTACTGCGTTTAAGCAGTACTTGCTGCTAGTATCTGAGAGAATGTCTTTTGCTTTTGTTGTTCACTTCCTACACCAACGATTCTAGAAACCTACCTCGCAAGAAAAGTCCCCATGTTTTTCCACAAGTAAAGTTCAGAAAAACTTTGAGAAGACAAAAATAATCCTTTATTAATTCTTACAAATGATACTTCTTAAACCAAAACAAGAATCTGCAGCCGAGCATTCATTTGACATTAACATTGCATATAGCAGAGCACAAAGTAATGAATTATTTATCATACACAGTAATGTAATGATTATACACTGATCAGATTGTTAGGAGTGTTAATAGTATCTTCTGTGTATAAACTGCACAAGGTATAAAAATACTCCTCGGAATGCATAGATAGCAACCAGCATGTGCGAGATAATGTGGAACAACAAAATCATCAACCCCGCTGCTGAGCTTTTCTCTAGTAGGTCTGACTGGCTAATCCTGCACCTTCGTGGATTTAGCCGGTGTTTAAACAGCCGATGCCTCCCTTGTATCGGTTCTGTGTGCCAGGGAGAATGCAACAGGCAGTGCGACACGTGGAACAACAAATTGTATTATTCCATGATACAGAATTTGATATACCACCAGCAGTTTGGTATAAAAACCAGATACTGCCAATGACTCGGACCATGTGTGACCTCCAGCACTTTTCAGAAGAGGGTATTCTGTTGCGACAGAATGTTCTACTGTTAGCCTGAACGAGACTGAAGCGCAGTCTCCTAACTGGCACACAGGCAATTTGGGATCTCTGCATGGATCTGTGCTTCCAGGTGAACACTGGCCATCCGACTACAGGGCGGACTGGGAGAGGGCTCCCTCTTGTGTGCTCAGTCTCGGCTGCTGAAGCTGCTCCCTGTGCACAAAGGACTAGTCACTGGATGAGAGAGAGAGAGCGGGTGAATTGGGTACCACTTGCTGCATTAGCTGGCACGCAGGTGACTGCCCCGGCTGCGGGGAGAAGAACGAACCCCGAGAAGGGAGACCGGGCTGTGCTGGACACCCAGCTCCGCGTGGGGGGTCACTTCAGACGCAGCTCTCGCCTCAGCATTCCCTCCAGCTGGTTTGGGGGCTCCCTGCTCAGCGTGCTGCTTTATAAATCCCGTTTACAGGTCCACAGACAACGTACAGCTAACTCGGGCTGTAAATGCTTAGCTAAGAGAACGATAAAATCCTTTGGTTGCTGTAGTTTTGAAAGAAACTGGGGGAAGGGAGGGGGAAGATGAAGAAATAAGAGGCAATTTTGCTCCAGTTTGGCATGTTCTCTTTGCCTGTTACCTCTCGTACTTTAGTTCACTCATCTAATTCATAGTACATCTGCCGGTAGGCCACCAGAATAGAACCTCTTCCTCAAATGCAAATGACTGAGTAAATATGAAAATCCTCAAAAATTAGGTAAAATCCAGCTCTTAAATACTTTTCCATTTATTTATTCTAGAATTTCATAGCATAGTCTAATTCTGAATTTTAAGTAACAGGAAAAATAGTTTTTTCCAGTAAACAACATGGGTAAACAGAAGTAATTGGGAAGAAAGGAAATACATTGCATAGGAACATCAAGATTTAACGTCAGCCCAGAAAACCCTGGGCATTTCACTAGTTTCTTTTTACACAGGTAACTTTAAAGGTCCAAGATGCTGTCTTTCTGAGGAATTTAGAGGTAAGAGGAAAATAAAACTACAATTTTTGTGCTTTTAAAAGGGGAAATTAAAGCAGCATTGGAGAAATGTGTTGTCAATACAGTAACAAAAATAGTATTTTATATTGCACGTGTCAATACTATATATTGACAGACAATGGTAAAAGGGATTTTGGTTGAGAGCATATTTATGATTTGGATAATTACTACCGCTTTTTATTTTCAACCTGAGAAATAGGGAAAAGCATAAACAGGGATTAAGAAATCACAGGTAGTAAGTCACTTGAGACATAGTTTTGTGCTTCTTCCACAGACTTAAACCCTTCTGTTTTTTTCCTTCTAAGAAAGATATGACTTAAAAGACACCATCTACAAAGTGAACATTAATGGTAATGGACTCAGTACAAATATTAAATGGGTTTCATGGCAGGTTTTTAGCTTGAGTACCTCTGCTATTTTATAGCAAACAAATTATTAAAACAGCTTAAGGTAAGCCTTTCCCTGAGAGCTGCTAACTCTGCAGTATTTGAAGATTATCTTTTTGTAAGTTAAAGTGTTGCATTAACAGACAGTTCTACCAATACTTCCTTTGAATTAAGCTACTTTGATATCAAGACTCATTACTCTTAGATTAACTAGAGGCTGTAACTGTGCATAACAACTAGTTTATTTCAAGGTTAACAAAATAGATATATATTTTTTTCACATTATTAGCCCTTATAGATACTGTACTTCAAGTGTAATTTTAAAATGAGATACAAATCTTTTGGTTTATTCATTAAACAATTAGTATGTAAGTTCTGATGCCTTCTTGTTATAACCACTCCTTTCAGAAAGTGATGGGACTCTGAAAAGTAAGTTTTTGTCGCTTACTGTTAGAACAAGCTCCAGTTCTTGGAAATCCTGTAGCCTTGCAACATCTTTGTCCTTTAAATAAATACAGTAAGTTGTTAGGTGATAAACCATCCATTCAATTTTGCAGCGGTAAGTTAAAATAATAGGCTAGCACAAGGTATGTATTTATCCATAAATATGACAATTCTTTACAGTAAACTGGAAAGCAGACATCCTGTTGCATCTTACATTTATTCTGGGATCTATTCAGCTACTCAGCGAAGTCTATTTTTAGAAGGAATGCAACATGGACGATGAGTGCAAGTGATTAACAGAATTACACTTGTAAATACCTACTGCGTGCCACCCCCAGCTCCTCTTTTCCTCCCGCCTTGGCAGCTCTTAGAAGCTCATGAATTAATTCTTGCATCTACCCAAGAAGGTGCTGCACACAGCATCCTCTAGCATCACAGAGCTGGCTTGGGCAAGGTCGTTCCGAGAGCCACGGAAGACACCCTCCCACAGCACAGGCTCCAGCTGTGATCCCCGCTGCAGCAGTACTCTGCTGCTAAACAGCATTAAATAGAATTAGTTTTGTATTATCTTGACGAATAATGAGAGTCCTGCAGTCCTACCCAGAGAGCCTGAAGTAATTAGAGCTGGAAATAACAACGGTCCTGTCAACAGCCTAAGTAGGCAAGTGACAGAATTGCTTGTGTCTTCTCCCCCCCATCCTTCCTAACAAAAGAGTAAGTCATCTTATAGTCGGTGAAGATGCAGTGCAGGGAAGTCTATTAATCTAGGAGCAATCAGATTAGCCCACGCCTGACGCCAACAACGCTCTAGCGGGATTGAAGAGTGAAAGAAAGGTGAACAGTGAATCAATAGAACAGGTCAGCAGGTCCGTTTTCTGATTGCTGCCCAGGTAAATGGCACTGAAGTGAAAAGACAGCTACGTTCCGAGACCTGCACTCAGAATAATTCTGTAACACCTCTGTGTGTTCCGAAAGGACTGCACGGAGTCCTTACTGGACTAGCAAAACTCAGCTGAGCACTGCCAGCCCTTTCAATGCTGCCGGGTCACAGCAGTGTGGTATTGCACTGAATTTAAGGCTGCAGTAGAGAAACTGGATATTAATTGGGCTCAACACCAGATGTTTATGAAAGGAAATGATCAGGAAACTTGAGAACATTTTTACTAAAAGAAACCCAAACAACTGCTGACTGCTGGAAGCTGAAGGGAAGTTTTTTCATTTTGGGTTTGGTTTGGTTTTTTTCAACAGGAACCTACGCAAGTGGCCAACAAATTATTTCTTTTTAATGGTAACCTAAAAATCTTTTTTAGAAGTTGCCGCACATCAAAATTTAAGAGTTCTTACCTTTCTTAACATTGTATTTGGTAATTTTCTGATCTTCTGTACGTGCTCAGGATTAACACCCAGCTCACAGCAACTCACTCGGAGCAGTTCCTTATAGGTCAGGTCTTGTCTGTCCAGTTCAATTTCAATGAAGTCATTTTCTCTAAGATTAGGGTTTTGTATTCTAACTTTAAGCACCAGTTCTATTAGAAATAAGAAGGTACGTTAATAGGCAGATGCAGAGAGGAATTGGAAAAGATACCTCTATATTGACTTCCAAGCATTTCTTTGTTCTATTAACCTCATTTGTATCATTTGTAATGATACAGGAACCCTCAGAAAGCAAAGTACTGGACATGGATGACCACAATTTTCATTAGACTGACTTTCATCAACCCATATGAAAAAATCATTACAAATCTAATACAGTGTGTGCGTATATGCATGCACGACCCCTTGCGTGAATACTCATCTTACTGGATTTAAGCTAATTTAAAAGCAGATTATACAGGTTATCAATTTCCTGAGCAATCCAAGATTGGTTTTATTGGTTTTTGACTCTTTTGGTCATCGGTTAACTCCTCACTGCTAATTCAGGGCATCGGAACACTTTATTTCAAGAATGAAATACTGAACGGGAAGTGAAATTCCAGATTCCCTTCTTTAGGCAGGCAAAATTTACCTGCACAAATGGCAGCTCATGGAATTGCTCACCCCGGGACTCAGGTCTGCAGACTGAGCTGCGTGAGGCTCTCTCTTGGGCTCGCTGGCTGCTTACTCATGTTCTTTATTTGAAGCTTGGAGTGTGCTGTTTGGAGAATTAGCCTACCCAGGTGTTTGTATGCTGTTACAGCATTTGAGACAAATAGCAAACGTTTTCATCAATATTTTAGTAGCGGCTCCAGCAGAAACAGGGTATCTGCCTCTTTAATTCCCTTCAAATGTTTTCTGAATGCCTGAACCTGAAAATCTCTACAAGCGCTGTGAATACGTGTAACCCTGATGGGTTTCGCTGTCCGAGATTGGCAGAAGTTCCAAGACCAAGAGAGAAGAGACTGTTACTGTTACCTTGCATATTCAGTGGAAAAGCTCCTGTGAAGAAAACGGGCTGGAACGCCGGCACAGGTCCCGAACAGGAGCCGTTCTCTGGCTGCGGTACAGACTGATTCAATCCAGCTGGCGAAGGGGGACTTCTGCTCCAGGAGACAGATCCCTGGAACACTGGCCCTCTCTGAAGGATGGGTTTGGAGCGCGGTGGTGCGGTACACCCGCGGGGCAGTGACGGCGCGCCTCCGGCATCGGCCGCCTCGGGAGCAGCGTGCCCGTGCCGCGGTGGCACACGTGCATAAGTCTCCACGTCGGGTAAGGAGGAAGAGTCGGTGTCTTGCAGCTCTGAGTGTGAGATACTCCCATTCGCCGAGGGATCTGGAACACTGTTACTCGTAGTGTTATACACATACGGGAAAGGTGGGTTAGCCAGATAATTAGGGATGATTGGCAGATCTGCATCTGTGTTTAAGTCTGGGAGTTTGTCATCCTCCACTGTAAAACAAACAAAACAACATTCTCCAAGACTGACTTGAGGGGGAAAAAACAGAATTATTGCTGTTGTACTGTGAGGTTTCTTTTTGTCCCTCTTTTTTTATGGTGAGGGAGTAGAGTGTTAAAAAGCATCACAGGTTAAAAGATGAATCCAGCAGCATTATGTCTTTTTTTCTACAGTAAACAGAACAGTGCTCAGGTGTTGCAATACAGTAAACACAAAAGCAGTCTGCTTCTAGTAATTCTGGGGGTGCTATTTCCTTCTAAACGCTGCAATACTTTTGTTTTGTGTTGGTTTAATCCTTAGCCAGCATGTCGTAACATGGTCTCTGGTGGTATAACGCTATTGTCTTCATAATGTATAAGGCAATGAACAAAGGGTAGTATGTCCTTCGATATTAAGGCAGGGGATAAAGGGAAAAGAACATGCAGTACTGGGAGAGCTGAAACATTACCAATTCAACAGCTGGGAGACAATAACGAAAACAAAAACAGACAAGGGAATACAAAGGGGAGGAAAGAGGTTGTTAATCAACCACATTTCAAATTACATATCACCTCTAGCAGTGAAAGCCTATTCCACTCCAACAGTTACAAAACATGATAAAAATGCTCTACCCATGTTCTTTAACGAGCTGTTTATCCAAGGCTGCTAATTTTTTATTTATTCAACACAGTGCCTAAGCTAAAACACCAGGAAAATTAGATGTTGCTCATAGAAGAGCTTCATACAAATTTGAGAGGTTTTTCTCCTGTTGCCCTTCTGAAAATAGGAAGCTGCATCTATCCTTCACTGGTTTAATCACAGCATTTTTCAAAATACCGTTTTTCTAATTTTACGGTATTTAGAAAAAAGTTTGGCTAGCTGGATATGGAATTTGTTGGTAATCCTCTTTCCTTAAACTCGGATTTCTTACCAAGTAAACACTCTAGAAATTAAGTCATAGTTATCACTCAAATCTGAACACAGTATCCTCAACATGCAAAATACAGATGGAACATCTATGCTTTACACAGCCTTTCACGATGTCTTTGATGATGACATTGTACAGCGAACAGGTTTACCTCCCAACATCTTCCTTATCTCTTTCTTTGACGTTAATTGGGCTGGCCTTTCTCCTTTCTTGGTGAGGATCTCCTTGTCGGCTCCAGCGTGCAGCAGGTAAGCCACCACCGGAGCGTGGTTCCGTTTACATGCCCAGTGCAAACAAGTCCTGCACGTGGAAAGCGTTAACACTGTTTGAAATCTTAAAATCATAGCAGATTAACTTTTGCTCAATTTTTTTGCTAATGATTTTGTTAATCATCTTGCTGCCTGTAAGAAGAATGACCTAATACATGTCTAACATGAAAAAGGTTTTAACGGCACCTTTCTTGGAAATTCACGCTGTTTGTGGAGCCTGCAGTGACACCTGCTGATGTAGTTGTCCCTTGCTCTAAAGCTCTTGATACCGAGTTACCACAGTTCTATTTTTAACGTTCAAGATCCTTCCAATTTGGCATTTATTAGGCTACTAACTTTTCTGGAAACATAAATGTAAGAAGGCGGCTTGCGTATGCTATTTTAATCTTTGAAAGAATAAGTTGTACTTAAAATACCTCTGTTTGTGTGTGTATGTGAGCTTATAGGGAATACTTCCCTAGGATGCTATTATTACTCCTTAATTAATGCTGTCAGCACAATGACTTGCACTTTTTGGAAAGTAAGTGTTTAAAATATTGTAAGCATAGTTTCTAAGCACAGTTCTTTGCCCACTTGCTAGCTAGTCCATGCCCCAGCAATTCCAAAGCTTTGATCTGCAAACAACAGGTTTTCTGCAATCTGTAACTGAGGCACAGAACTAATAACCTTTTTTTTTTTTTAAAAAAAAATATTAATTGCAGTCGCTGACCTAGAGAGACATAGTAAAGAAACATTCTAAAAGCTACTGGGTTTATTTAGTGTTTAGTACTGGGGACTTAAATGCACACACTATAAGTTGCTATACAGTCTTACTATTCCTCCCTGTCCCAGGTTCTAGTGATGTTTGATCTTTCTCTAAGTTTTCATGTTTTCTTTTAATTCTCTAACTCTAGATGAAGGGAACTCTTCAGAAAAATGAACACACTTAACCCTTCTCCAAGTTTGTTTGTTTATTTTTTAGGAATTAAATAAAGCCAGGATAAATAATAAGCTTGTAAGGAAAACAAGTTTCAGTTGAAAGTCCAGCTCCAAGAAACATTTTCCACTTTGGTTTTTTTGGTTGTTGTGGTTTTTTTCAAGGAACACTGCAAAGTTTTATCTTGACCAGCAACTCCCAACTTTGTATACAAAATTCTGCTCTTTTAAGTTTTCTTGTGTGTATGTAAGGGAAAAAGAGAAAATCTGATCTTTCAAGGGACACAGATCAGGTAAAACCAAGGGAAGACAAGGTAACTTGCAAAACTTTGTTCACTGTTATGTATTCTAACTTAATTAAACCCATCTTACCAGAAACAAAAGGCTTGGTTCTACAATTTCTTCTTACTAAAATTAACGCTTGATGGCAGAAAGTACCTCTGAATTAAAGGTAATGGGACTAGTCACAGCAGCAGGAGGTTACGTAGAATTAGATCCAACTGGAGAGACATGAACGTCAGTGTACGTATATGTATTATTTTTCTTCATAGACTATCCTAGGAAGGGTGCTACAAAATCTGTGTTTCAGAGGTGATACTGCCAGCAATATTGTGAAGTCCTGGCTTCTCTCTCCAAGGCTGGGTGGCGCATTTCAGCTAGGAAGTGCCATTTTTAAATGGGATAAATCAATTTTGTCAGCAAAAAGTATTCCTGAATTTTTAACACCAAAGATCCCACAGAATCTGAATCCACAAAACTCAGAACAGGTTTGTTTAGGTTTTCTGTTCAGTGTTTTCTGGACTTTTCACTAATATCTCCTTGTGAAATAAGTGTGAACAGCCCGCATGAATTCATAAGTAGTGCACTGCCAAGTCATAAACTGCTTTGGACCAAAGTGGAGGGAGAAAATGCAGACAGCATGGCCGTGTTTGCTCTGAGTGTGTAAGCTGCTGGTTTATTTTGTAGAGACGGTGTGTAAACCTCAATAGCATTGCCCTCGTATTGGGATCCATCCTGCCCATTTCACGTGGTCTCATGCAGAGGTACCATCTACCCATGGATGTGACATGCATCAAAATGTGAGTACTCAGCACCTCTTAGCATCAGACGTACTAACAAGTTCACTGGAGAAATTTTAATTTTACAAGCAAACTTAAGTAACAGTGAGGATCCATTTATTGCCATAGTTAAAAATGACCAGATTGTGATTCTTAAAAATAATTAGGGCAGATTTCTTTCATCAATTCCAGTTTCAGATACAAACTCATTTTGATGACAGGCAGCTGTTTATCTTACACACAACGAGAATTCAATGTCCAATGAATCAGCTACCTTAAACTTTCACAAGTTCTAATTTTAATCACAATTTAAACCTCAAGTTGCAAGTGTTACACACTTCTCAAAATTGCTGATCTAACTTTCATCTCTAAAAGTCTAGCTCCTTCCCTCATTTTAGTCTTCCTATTTTTAATTACAACTTCAAGCACAGTACAGAACAGTAAATACGGGCTGAATTGAACTTATGGAAAACAGTTTTCAAAAATGGCCGAGGATTTCCTGTAAATCCGGCTTCAAATAACATTTTGTGTGCGTGTGCATTCATGTATAGAGACCCACTTGTACAAGTGCCTATTACAGAAAAGTCTTGGGTTTGGTGTCATCAGGTGGTATCCACATGAGATGTCAAAAATATTTTTATGTATCAGTGTTTGCGTGTATCACTGAAACAGCCTGCAAGTTCCCTGCTTGAAACGGACTCATTTTCAAACCTGATTTAGGAGTTAATAAAAAATATTTCTGCTGAGGCGAAGACCTGCTGCCATGCCGAGGTTTGGTTTTGACTGCCCGCACTGTCTCAGGCTGCCAGCATGCACTGCCAAAAAAAAAGGCACTATAAAGTAACAGCCTAGCGATCTGGAGAAGCAGAAGAGCAGAAGGCACGGGTGGGAAAGGGATGCGTGTTTGTAGCGGCGGTTACCAGCTGCATCACTGTTTTTTCCTCTTTGGGACAGGGAGATCTGCATCGCGGAGGGTCTGGCAGCAGATCGACCTTGTAACTTAATTCTAAATTCAAACCGATTTGCGTTTTACGTGGAAAAGTGAACAACCCACGGCAGCGTTAGCACTGGAAACCCCAGGCGAAGTCCCGTTCCGGCCCGGGGAGGAGCCCGGGGAGGGGGACCAGAGGGAGGAGACCCGGGAGGGGGACCAGGAGAGGACCGGGGAGGGGGGTCCTTACCAGCCGTTGACTTCGTTCTGGGAGTTGGGGCTGACCCCCAGCTCCACCAGCCGCCGCACCTCCTCCGCGTCCCCCAGCGCCGCCGCCTCCCGCAGCCGCTCCTGCCGCTCCCGCTCGGCGCCCGCCGCCGCCATCTCGCCGCAGCCCCCGGCCGCCCCCGGCCCGGGCCCGGCCCTCATGGCCCGCACACCGGGGCCAGCCTCGGAGGAGGGCCGGCGGCTCCGGCCGGTGCTACCCCCGCAGCGCTCCGGGCCGCGCCGCGCCGGGGGACCCTGTTACCGGTAACAACCCCGGCCCCGGCATCGAGTTCCGGGGAGCAGCAGGCCCGGCCCGGCCCCGGCACGGCGCGCAGGGGCTCACCGGTACCCCCGTACCGCCTGGCCCGCTGCTGCGGGCTCCAGCTCCACCCGGCTGTTCTGCCTAGGAAATGCTCATCATCCTCCTGCATCCTCAGAGTAATCCATGAATCCCTAAAAATAAAATAATAATTTAAAAAATCAACGTATGCCTGCAAATCAACAGGAAAGATTATAGGTAATTCCTGTGATTTGAATTGTTTGGTTTGAAAAGCTGGTTTTGGTCATTGTGGGTTTGTCCTAAACCAAGTTACGGGGGCACAGTGCAGCTGCTCAAAATGTCGCAACTATCAAAAGTCAAAATAATAATTTCAGAGTCCAGCCAGACCACTCAGCCATCTCCCTTCCAGCCTGCTCTGCACGATCCTGCCACGGAAACCTGCCACAGTTCGGCCGCAGCGTACCCGTTTGCCGACTTGGGGCAACTGGAGCAATCCACGTAAAGCAGCTGAGACGGGGCCCCGTCCTGCCCGCCATGCTCTCAGCCTTCCAAGCTGCATTGCGTTGATTGCAATTACACTCTTGCAACACGTCCAGTGGGTCATTAAATCATTACAAGACTGCAAAGCTGGAAAGAACATGGTGGTGCCTTACAGCGCCGGGAAATGGAGGCGGCACTGACAGACGGCAGAGCGGAGACTCCGTGGGCAATGCCCGCACTGGCATGGCACGGAGCTGTCGGTCATTCTGAGTGAGGCTGCAGTGAGTCCTGTGGGTTTTACAGGACTGGCAGCATAGAGACTTAAAGCTCTTACAATTTCACGCAAATAGGACGTTCAAAATTATTTTGAGAACCTGGGAAATAGCTGGAAATTGGTATGCAAAAGTCAGTAAAGATGAGGTACAACATTACATCTAGAAAGGGGAAAAAACCCAACAAAATGAGCAGAAACTGGTTCCAAGACCAAACAGGATGCGTTAGGTTAAATCTGAGGGCCTTTCGGTTCCCCTCCTAACGTGTCAGTAGAAGGGGATGCGCACTGCCGAAGGGCCTCAGGTGGTCCGTGACTGCGCACCAGAGGGGGTTTTGGTGCCTTTGAGCCCGCCACGGCATCGAGGGGCCGCACTACCCCTCCTGCTGCCCCTGGGTCCGTCCCCCCCTCCAGTCACAAGCAGCGCTGCCAAGGCTCCCACCTCAGCACCCTGTGCCCAGGCCGCAGCCCAGCACCACGAGGCTGGCGCCCGGCAGCCCCCGCACACAGCCAGGCCACAGCCCAGTGCCAGGACACCCCGCAGGGCAGGAGGCTGGTGCCTGGTGGCCCCCACACCCAGCCAGGCCGCGCTGCGGGGCCTCCCCGCGCCTCCCTCCCCGGTGGTAACGCCGCCTTGGCACCTCTCGCCTGCCGGGGCCATCAGCGGCCGACGACACCCCCAGGACGGGCCACGGGAAGGGGACCGGCCCCGTCCTACCCGGCCTTCCCCGCCGCCGCCGCGGCCCGGGAGCCGGCCCGGCGGGGAGGCGGCGGGCCCCGGGTGGGCAGGGCCGCGGGGCCGCCCCCACGCGAGGCCGCGGGCAGGCCCGGCCCGCGCTCCGCAGGCCCCAGAGGCGGTTAGGCGGCGCGCGGTGCATTGTGGGCAGGGCGAGGAGCCGCGCCGCCATTTTGTCTCTGTCACTCTCAGCGGCGGCGCGGTCGGTTGGGGAGGCGAGGCGGCGGCGGCGCCGGTGTTTGGCGAGGGGGGATTCGGTCAGGACGACACGATGATATCGGCCGCCCAGCTCCTAGATGAGCTTATGGGCCGGGACAGAAACCTGGCCCCGGATGAGAAGCGCAGCAACGTGCGGTGGGACCATGAGAGCGTGAGTGAAGCGGAGCCGCCTCTCCCCTCCCTCCCGCCTCCGCATCCCCCTCGTAGGGCCGGGGTTTTGTCGTAACGACACGGGCCGCGGGCCTGCGGCTTCTCCCGGCCCGGGGGCAGGGTAGGGGTGCGGGGCGAGGGGGCTCCCCAGGCCTGGGCGGCAGGTGGGGGCCGTCGGCGCGGGGCTGCGGGGCTCCTACATGGCGGCCGCGGGGCGGGCCGGGCCGTTGCGCGGGAACCTCGCTGGGCCTTGAGAGGAGGAGGAGGAACCGGGAGGGATGAGGATCCCGCCATAGTCAGGCAGTGTGAAGGGGCTTGCGGCGTTGTTTGGGCAGCTGGGAGGAGAGAGGCCTTGTGTTTGTGTTTCGGAGCAAGGGGGAGAGGTGGGGTTGGCCGTGGCGTGCTCTTGGCGGAGCGTCGGTAAACGGGCGGGGGGGGCCTTAGAGGGTCGGTTGGTGGCTGAGATCTCCCATGGGGAAAAAGAAAAACAAGGTGTCGGTAGCTGTGTGGGTGGAATAGTGGAATTCTGCTCGCCTGAGTAGAAGCCTGTTGGCTTGCAGGAAGGGAGATGGGGCAGATGTTAGTAGTTTGGAAGATAAATGTCTCTGGATCTCTTCCTGAGCGTGGTGTTGGGGAAGGAAACAGGAGGGTACAGGCATCCTCATGTTTAACTGGAGGTTGTAGCACAAGGAAGAACCATAAGATATTTGAAACTGAGGATTTTATTAAGGAAAGCTTGATCCCTTCCATGTTTACTCAGAGAAATGCCACAGCTCTTGAGGGGGACTAATGTAAACAGTACTATTGTTTAGAAGTACTTGCGTATATTTTTTTAATGTGATGGTTAGTTAATCTTCTGCAATAAATAGCTCGAACAAGGCTTTTAAATAATAGTTATTTTGGAGTGGGGCTTCTCCCCAGGTATGGTTGAGCCTTAACGAATGATGACTTTTAGTGATATCCATCATAGTTGTACTGTAAGTTATTTCAGAAGAAATCAGTGGTAGTTATAAAGTTCCTGTAGCTGCTTCTTTGGGAGAGATGAGCACTCTTGCTTCCACCCCCCCACCCCCCATTCATGGTACATTTTTGAGTTACTTTATTTTAACATACACAATATCCCAGTTACGATAGTTTATTACCTGTGTGATGGGAACTTCTGTGGTTTAAACTGCAAAAAGCACTTAGCTACTCCTGCCCTTAACGTTTTCTTGGGATGATGTTAAATTGGGAGAAGGGAGGGATGCTTACTTTTGGCTGTTCTAAATTGCATCTTAAATCACAGAGGTGTGAATTTCACGTTTTCAAATGGGAGTTATATCATTTTAAAGATGACAGATTCATATTTTAATTTGTCTTGGAATGCATGAAATAAGGACAGATATCTCTCTTGCCTTAGATTTTGCAAGTGCAAGGAACTCCCCCCACACCCCACACCCCCTTGAAAAATGCAGTTCTAATAGGTAAGCTGTGCATGTCAGGAGGATACTCTGGGTTCAGGAAGTTTTCATAACCTTCTTACTGTATTTCTAGACTTCTCTTATTAACCAAATTCCATTATTCAAGTAGGTGTTCCATTACATATTTTGTTTTTATTCTGAACTCAAGGAGCTATTCATGTTTGGAAATATGGTTTGAGCCATGGTGGTCCAGGTAGAATAGATAAGGAGATTATTTTGGTTTATTTAAGGTGGGAGAGACTTGGGGTTTTTTTTCTTGATTTTGTTTTATTTGTGTGGTTGTTTTTTTCCTTGTTTTCTTTAATCAAGTTCAGATGATTTTCTTCATGTTCAAATGAGCAAATTTTTCAGTGTTAGGCTGGAGAGATTGACTATAGGATTTTTTGTCTAAGCTGTTTGGTTTTGTTGCTTCAGAAATGGGGCCTTGTCTCTTCTTCCCAGCCCTCCTTAGACAATTTAGAACAAGGAGAGCTGTGCTGTGTCTTAAGGGCAATGGCAAATTTACAGTATTGGGGTCGAGCCTTCGGTCTTGCAAGAATTGCTGCTGTTTACTCTGCTCCTGCTTTTATTATAAAGTTTATAGGGCCATTATTAATTGCAGCCTCTGAAAGGAAAGTTGTCATTGAATCCTGTAGTCAACTGACTAGTTCATTAAAAAAACCCAAACAAACCCCAAACAAAAAAGCCAACCAAAACCCTGCTGTTAAAACATTTATTTCAGTTTGACTTCTTGCATCACCTAAAGATGACATGTTTTAAAAGACAGGAGATACAGATAAGGTTCAAATAGTAGCATGAATTCATCTGCCTGACTGCTGTTTTGCTTTTCAGATGGAGTACATATGCTAATGTTATTTCTTGTAAAATTAGTGATATGTTAACATGTAGTCTTTTCAAGATAAGCATGTTGTACTCATACCAAAGTTTATACCAAAGTTTAGGGTTTTGTGTCACATTTCATCCATTTTGGATATGGAAGGTTATCAAAACAAGCTTATCTCTATTTATCATCTGTAGAGTGCATCTAGGTGGATGTCGAAAACTAAAGGGAAGGTGCAATGAAATACAACATAGGAGTGGAAGCTGAAGATGTGGAAGCAGAGTGTATGATAGCTGAGCATTTATTTGCAGTTCTAATGAAACATGTTGATCATGTATTGTAAAGCTTTTTGCAGAGCTTACGTTCTTACTTAAAACTTTGACATGATTGAAGCCTGTAATCTTAAAAACTGAAATCCCGGTTGCTGTATGTTTTGGTATTGCAGAATGTCCTTAGATGATCAGTTCTAGTTTTGGCATAAAGGCTTTCTGTTTTCTGTGCAGGCGGAAGTTACTAGTATCAATTATTTTAGTCTTTCTGCTTACTGTCATATATGTAGACAAAGTATATTTCTGGAACAGTAACTTTTCTTGATTCACACATTCTTGCTTTAATATGCCACCTATACAAAACAAGTTTTGTGTGGAAACAGTGATTGTGTAAGAGTTCTGAGGCTGTTCTGTAGCAGAAGAAAGCCCAGCATTGACTACTCATGCTTTGTATAAGGCTTTGAGATTGTGATGGGTCCTTCAAGGTAAAACGTTCCCCAGAAAGTGGGAAGGGTTGCCGAGCTGTTATGGACAATTGACTGTGAGAAGCCATCTCTGATAAGAATGCAGTTTCGCAAAATGTAGGTTCCATATTTTAAATATGATCTGATGGTATTAGCTATTTATGATGTGTTATACTTTTTTTAATGCCAAAGACCTAAATTGGTCTCAGAATCTCGGGACTTAATTCTCCAGGGGATGAGGAGGGGAGGACTTGTTTTGGAAGAATATTAGTAATAGAAGGTTATCTCTAAACCTGGGGTTTGGGGGAAGGGCTTATGTTTGGTCTTGGGTGGTTGAGCGTTACTCATAAAATGTCTGATGCCTGTGAACTTCAGTGGTTTCAAAAAACTCATCTATATGAAGGATTTATTTTTTTTTTTTAGTTTTTAGTGTGTGAACCACAACCTGCTGGACTTTATTCTCAGCCTTTTTACTAGGAATTGTCTGCTTAAAGGAATTTGCTTACATAATTTTTTTTACAGTTACACTGATACTTCTCCTCCATACATAATTTTTTGCAGAAGATGACCCTATTAATGTAGAAGTATTAATGATATACAGCTGTCAATAGTTTCTTTATAAAGGAAAGCTTTGAATTGGTTCACAAACCTGGAAGAGCTAGCCATTCTTGCTGTTAGCTTAGTCAAGTCTGAGATGAAGGATACTACTTTTCCAGCTCCAAGAGACTTAAAGAATTAGTGAACTTGAGATGAAGAAGTGGAAAGTTCCAAGTGTCTATCCTATCTGTATTTGGTCTAGTGTCTTCCTGAAACGTGAGACCCTGAAGGCTTTGAGACACAAGCTATGGCTAATCGTGCTGCAGTAGTTGGACAGTAACGTTCCTCTCTGTTATAGACTCTTGGTAGCGGAGTCATCAGAATAATTTGGCAAAAAGGAGTAAGTGCTTGTTACCTGCATAGGTAAATACCCATGCTAAACTGCCTATTGCTCTGTTTCTGCAAATACGGAATGTATTTCCATATTACTTCTGACTTGTGCTAAGCGCAGCTGTCTGATAAGCCATGGATGAGTAACGCCATTTGAAGTATATCGCCTCTGTTTGAGTCCTTTAATGACTCTGTGATGCTTGAGCCATTTCTTGGTCTTTTCTATCCTTGCTCATCATTGATTACTTATGCCACTGACCGATGTACCACATGGTGAAGCTGAGCTGGAATGATACCTTTTGAGATTCTGAAAGATTGTCTAAAGTAGTGTTTTTCTGCTGAAGCAAGATCAGTTGAAGAACATAATGAAATAGGTATGAGAGCGGGAGGAAATTGCTGCAGACACACTAGCTGAACCACTGTAAGGTATTTCTCTGCAGGCTGCTTCTCAGGAGAGAATATAAAGTAATTCACTAGGTAGCATAGCATCCAGAGTTAGCTAGGAGAAAATTATGTAGCTTTTCAGTGTGTGTGGGTTTTGTTGTTGTGGCTTAGGGTTTTGGTTTGTTTGTGTGTTTTTTTAATATAAAAAATTAATGTATGACACATGTTTAAGCTATGTATTTTAGTATCAGTTACTACTGGTTTTGGCTGTAACCATCAGCTCGTAAGAGGATGCTTTTCCTAGCAGTACTGTTTCATAAAATTATTTTAATTATTTCTGGTGTTGGTTTGTTTGGGTTTTTTTGTCTTCAGCATACTTTTGCCTCTAATAACTTGTGTTGCTACTTATTTCAAAACTGGTACAGGCCCGTTTGCATAATTTCTGAGCTGATACAAGATGTTCTACGACTCCTTACAGCATAAGACGATCAGACTGTTATTAGTGTGCTCTCTATGTTTTAGGGAATTATCTAATCCACCCCTGAAATTTTTTTGGGGAACTGCCTTTCACTGACCCTGATACATGGGTGATGAGGATGAAAAATGGAGGAGTAAGGGAAAATAGTGAGAAATTAGATTTCTTATTGGCTAGTACAGGAGTTCATCCCAGAAACTGCTTCCTTGAAACAGCTTGGTATTAAAATGAGGGATACCGCAGGTTTCAGAGAAGAGCAGATTCTGAAACCGTATTTTGTCTATTAACTTTCACCTTGCTTCCTGAGAAGAAAAAAATGTTGTGATTTTGTGTGGTGTTTTCTTAACTATTCTTGGTAAGTTGCTTCACATAGGTGCCACAGTGTCCTAACTTGGATCATGGGAGAAGTATCCAAATTATGTAATAAAAGATTTTTTTGTTTGTTTTTCATGTCCGTGGCTTGTTATTAGAAAGCTTGATAGTTTTTCTGTGTAATCTGTACAGCAGTCAGTACAGTTTAAACTTCTGTAGTCACATTTGCAGTCTGGCAGTTATCATGGAAAAATAAATTAGACTGTCTAATTTGGTCAGCTGGTGTCGCAGGCACTTCAGGGTGGTGTTGGTAGGTTTTGGGTCTGTCGTGACACCCCTATTTGTTAAAATACTTCAGAATGTATCTTAGGAAATATGTCACAAATCTTTGTCCACAGTATGTGTGAGAGTGTTAGAACTAGGTTTTAATATGCAGTAGTTATTACTAGATTTGCCAAATACTAGAAACTGGTGTAACATAAAAGATGTTAGAAGAATGTCGAGGCTAGTTTTGGATTGACAGTTAAGTTAGTTAATGGCAGTCACATCTAGGGGAAGGTTCTATTGAAGAACTAGGTATTTAAGTTGGCTTATAAAGATAGGAGTGAAAGTATTTCTGATTTTATCTTTTTGGCTGTTCTGATAGATAGACAGGAGATTTTTCTGTGTAATCAATTTAAAGACCTGACCAACTTGACTAGCTGAGTCCATGCTCATGGTTGAGGGTGAATAATCTTTTTCACAAAAGCTAGTTTTATCCCAGCGTATGTTAAGTATTTACTAGCTAGACTAACAGGTTGGCTTTCTTCTAACTTCCTGGTGGTATTTTTCTGTTATCAAAAAGAACCTGACTTGCTAATGTAAAAATAGGCTATGTAGAAACAAAACAAACCATTTTTTAGTTGGCAGGAAACCAGGTTACAGTGAACATCTCTTTGCCAGTTGTTCTTCAAGTAGGAATTTTTTAAAAGCATTGGAATGTGTAGTTATTGTATGTGTTCTTAAGTCTTTTAATTGACATCAGAATCCTTGAGGCAGTACTGTATGTTTGAATGCTGATGGCTCCTGTTCTCCAAGCCAGTGGCACTGAAAAAATGAAGGCTGAACACAAGAGTTGTTACAGTCAAGCTCAGAGGAATTTGCTTTCCTGCTTCCATAGCAGATATTTTCCCCCCTTGTAGGTTTTCACGGTTAAGGAATTTCACTGTGATTTTTAATAGTCTGATCTGACTTAATTCCTTTAGAAATATCAAATACTGTATTGAATTTACAAATAGATTATGCTTTCCTTACATACTTAGTTGTGAAATTAAGAAATGCTATTATTGCAATGGGAAGTAAGATTTTTGATGTTTCGTCATTTAGGTGCACCTTGTAGCATTTACTGCTACCAAGTAACACAAAGATAGGGTGTATGTGTGTAAAACTTTCAGAAGTGTTGCAGTGTGTAAAGGGCATTTTTACACTGTATTTTAGAAAATAGAAGCAATTGCCTAAAATGACAAGTTCATGAGGAAAAAAGTGATGCCTATTTCTTTCTTCTCTTCTGTCAGGTTTGTAAATACTACCTTTGTGGCTTTTGCCCAGCTGAATTATTTACGAATACCCGTTCTGATTTAGGTAAGTCTGTAAGTCTTGTGATTCTTAGTCACTTAAATGTAATTACAATTGAACTTTTGTTTGCAAACTACATTTTTATTGTACAGTGCTCTGTCAAAACACTTTGAAAATAGGCGTTTTTATTTTTGAAGGGTTGCTGGTGACATATGTTAACAGCAATATTTGTTCCAAATCCTATTTCCTCTAAGTGAAAAATTATTATTTTTTTTTTTCTGTAAGCTAAATTATAGGGTATGAGGTGGTTTTTTCCTCTTGAGGTGTTGGCTTCTAGTCTGGCTTATTCTACCTGGGCAGGGTTCTAACTTCTTTTTGAGTATACATTATTGAGCTTCTTTAGAGACTTATTTACTCTAATAGTTATTACTGAAGGCCATCTCTAAATTACTAGTAGCTTTCAAGTGATGGTATGCAGACAACATGTAGTTTGGAGGTGGTGACTAGGAAAACCAGGCTTTTTGCCTCTGTTAATTTCCAAGTCCGTTGAAGAATTTGATAGACTGGGGAAGGTGGGGAATTTTAACATGACTGCTTTGTGAACTCAGGCCACATACCTCCTAATTTTACTCTGAAGATCAATGTTTTAAGTAGCCAGTTTATTACAGAGAATACTGTCTGGAGCTTAGAAAATGCTTGGTGAAATTACCTTTCATATGTAATTTTTCCTTTTTGTGTGGGTTTATTTTTTGTGTGTGGGTGTTTTTTTTTTTTTAAGACCATAGTTGTTCAGGGTATTACTTTGTGTAGTTTTAGCAATGTAGAACTTGATCTGGAAATTCTGTTTTGTATGAAGACTTTATATGTCATTCAGAATCTCCTTTAGTTTTATAATTACTAAACCATATTGGCATTCTTTTTCTTTAACGTGTCTTTCAAACTCCAAGCAAAAGGAAGCAGAAAGGCAAGCATAAAAATCCTTGGGAAGTGTTTGTAGCTCTGTTCTGTTACGGTGCACGAACAAATGCTTTTGGAATGTGAAACACCATTCAAGAACGTAAGCTTAAAACTTTTTGTGTGGTCTTTTAGGTCCTTGTGAAAAAATTCACGATGAAAATCTACGTAAACAGTAAGTATGTTGGCTGATAAGTTAATGCGAATAGTGCTTCTAGTACACTTAAAAATTTTAAAAGCAAGCCAACCATGAGAAACTTAATTGCTTTTTGATTTATGTAAACATTTATTTAAATGTATACTAGTCACTTACCTTGAGTAAGAATTTATAACATGGCAGGTTTTGTTATTTATAGTTCATATATTATGGATTGATGTGAGCTTTCATTTTTAAAATACTTCACCAGGTACGAAAAGAGCTCTCGTTTTATGAAAGTGGGCTATGAAAGAGACTTCTTACGCTATTTACAAAGCTTACTTGCAGAGGTAGAACGCAGGATTCGAAGAGGCCATGCTCGTTTGGCACTGTCACAGAATCAACAGTCTTCTGGGGTGAGTCTGGAAGAATCTTTTTTCCTCTAGATAGCCTCTTCAGGTAAAATACATTGTTTTCCAGAAGGTTTCTGTTAGATAAGTCTCTTCATCTGTTAGCCAGTAGTTTGCATCTAGCCCTAATGGAAAAGGCAGGCGGCTCCACAGTCAGCAAGAATCCCTCTCTGTTCCCTCAGAATCAGTATCTGTTGTTCGCCCTGGAAAACTGATCCTGTCAAGTGTTGTCTTTACCCTGTTAACCTCAGTTTACCTTCTCTCGTTTAGTTGCATATTTTTCCTTCCTTCTACTAGTAAGCTGTATCACAGTGATACTACTGAAGTAAGCAGGCACTGGGTCTTTCAGCAGCTGATGGAGCTAAATCCCCCGTCAGCAGCCACACTGGGGCAATAACCTCTTTGTACTCCAGCACCGCCATTGGCAGGTGATGATGGAATTATGGAAGTTTGAGAAATAAATTCTTCTGTGCGACTTCTCTCAGTTTCAGGCTGCATACTAGACAGCTGTTAAGGAAAAGCTTAAACTGACTGGGAGAAAAATTTTGCATGTTTACTCCACTCATTTTCTTGTCCTTTGATGGATTTGGAGCAGTGACTGTGACCTGTGCTCTGAGAGTTTCCTGACTGCTAGGAGCCTTGCTCCTTCTTGCTGCTGCAATTAATTGTTCTGTGCAAAGTCCAGTTGCTTCAGAAGGAGCAGTACCCAGTCAAGAGAGCTTACTGGCTGTGGAGTAGAGCAGAGGTTAGAGTGAGGTAGATAAAAGTCTATTCCGGCAGAGAGGACACTAGTAACCAGTACATTCTGGATGAAGTGAGACGTTTTCTTGCGTTTAGGCTCAGAAGTTAAATTTCAGAGCCCACGGAACTTTTAAGTCATATTTGAGTGTCTGCAAAGATACGTAATGGCTGCATGGTAGCTTCAGAGTTTAAATTTAGGACTTTGAATTCAAATGTCTTACCTTTTATGGGCCAGGCCTTGAATGTTTTTGTTGATTTAGGAGGAATTTGTGTGACTAAAACTTGCTTCACTCAGCAAGAGTGGAATAAGCTGTGTTGAGGAGTCTACTCTGTTAGTAGGTTCTCGCTAAGGAGAAGCAGTAGGAGGGGGTTATTCCTGAAGTGTCTCTGGAATATAAGAAGACATACATTTGTGCATGCATACATATATACATATATATATATATATATATATATATGATATGTGTTTGTATTGTTTGGCAGGGAGCGGGACCTACCGGTAAAAATGAAGAGAAGATTCAGGTGTTAACGGACAAAATTGATGTACTTCTACAACAGGTGAGGATTTTTTTACCCCATGTAACAGAGATCTCTTCTGTTACTTGGTGAAAAATTATAGTTGAATTTTTCTCTTGTCCTTTAGATTGAAGAACTAGGTTCAGAAGGGAAGGTGGAAGAGGCACAAGGAATGATGAAACTTGTTGAACAGTTAAAGGAAGAGAGAGAATTGCTGAGGTCTACAACTTCAGTAAGTAATGTTTCTAGATCTGTCAGACTTAATTCAAAATTTGGTGCAACAGTACAGTTTTAACCTTGTCTTTAACATTGAAGGCATGCAAGTTCTGCACAGAATTTATTAGACAATAACAGGACACTTAAATGAGTTAGTCCAGTGTGTTGATTCAGCATGCTACCTTGAAAGTGGGTTTCCTGCACACAAATTGGGAAACTATTCACATAGCAGCCCTGGAGGCGAGCTTCCATCTTACTCTAGTTCAGGTCTCAGTTAAACTTTGCCATGTAGCCCCTGCAATATTATTTCACTGAATTACTGATCTGACTGTTACAGAGAGCCTTTGTGTTGGGGCTGTGACTGGAGACGGGCATCTATCTGAATTAGAGAGCTACAGAAGCCAAAGTTAATGTGTTAAATAGCAAGTTCCTGTCAATAGAAAGGAGCTTATGTTTAGACATTATATCTCAGCGTTTAATAATGTGCTGAAATTGTGATGCCTGTTTTATTTTTTAAAAGTTCTTAAATGTTGTGGGCTGTAGTGTTTGTGTCCATACTATATGATTCATGAACATTGCACAGCAATCATTATTTGGGTTTATGTTGAAATTTCAGTATATTTCTCGTATGTCTGTTGAAACTGAATCAATTTGACTTATTAGTCTTTTAAATAGAAGCCCAGCATTCCTTTTTGTATTTCTTCATGGGATATTCTAGCCTTTTCATTGCTTGAGACATACTACATGCTTATTCTGCAGCTCCAGGCATTTCAGTTGATGCCAGAAAAATCATTTGTATTTTTTATAATCCTGAGTTTGCAAGGAAGCTGCAGATAAGGCTATATACGTATTAATCCTTTGCAGTGTAGAATAAGGTTTGTTTTATGTGTTTTCTAATAGACTCCTTTACTGTGGCTTATGTGGAATGGGCGTACGTAGCCTATTTTTGTGCTGTTCATCCTGGTAGGTGCAGTGCTCCGAAGACAGAGCATGCAGATAACGGCTTTGAGCTAGTGCTTAGGATTTGATAACAGTAACAATAAAGTTCTAAATCTCTTCAGTGGCTTCTGGCTGAAACTTTTACTTTGCTGTATCAAATGTTTTTCTTTTGCAGACAATTGAGAGCTTTGCAGCCCAAGAAAAGCAAATGGAAGTTTGTGAAGTTTGTGGAGCCTTTTTAATTGTAGGAGATGCACAGTCCAGGGTAGATGACCACTTGATGGGAAAGCAGCACATGGGTTATGCCAAAATAAAAGCTACTGTAGAAGACTTAAAAGTAAGCATCTCCTTCAGTTATTGAATATTAAAAAATTGCTTGGAGGCTTCCTATGGTAAATAGAAGGCTGCCCAGTGGACTTTCTCAAGCGGGTGAAATACTCCAAAGATGGTATATAGAAATTAAATGGAATTGTACCCTGCACGCTTAGCATTGTGCTTGCACTGACATTCTTTGTTGTGTGTGATTACACTTGATACAAGCAAAGATGTAAATTTGGGTGAGAATTTTTTGTGGCCTTTGTAAAGGACTGTAGCGTGGCCTCTGTTCTTGTGAGAATGGCGAGGAAAAAAAGTTCTGCACGACAAAGGATTTCCGTTAAGGGATTTTAGAAAGTGCTTCTATGTAGGCCATCCTTTGTTTGGAAAAACACCTGAAACATCCTCAGAATGTATGAGCTAAGTTACGTTGAGTGATTTATCTGGAGTAATCTTCATTTTTTTTTTTCTGTGAACTTTTTTCTTAAGGAAAAGTTACGAAAAAGAACAGAAGAACCTGACCGTGATGACAGGTTAAAAAAAGAGAAACAAGAACGAGAAGAGAGAGAGAAAGAGAGGGAACGGGAAAGAGAAGAGCGGGAAAGGAAGAGACGACGTGAAGAAGAAGAAAAGGAAAAAGAGAGGGCTCGTGATAGGGAGAGACGTAAAAGGAGCCGTTCACGGAGTAGACATTCAAGCAGAACATCTGACAGAAGATGCAGCCGTTCACGAGATCACAAAAGATCAAGAAGCAGAGAAAGAAGGCGAAGCAGGTGTGTGTGTGTGTGTTTATGTACTTTCATGTAACTTTGCAAATTGTAAAAATCTTGTGGGGACTTCATCTGTTAGCCTGGGTCACATCACAGATGTGTTCTTGCCTCTTCAGTGGAGGCATGCTTTACTGGTTCTAAGGATGAGCAAGTTTTTGCTGTGTGTTCACTGTCTTCTCTCAATTTTTGGAAGTAGATGGACACCATTGTGGTGGAAGTGGTCTTACGAGGGAGCTTTGAGTAGACAAATGCTCCCAGAGAGCAGGATCTTTTTTTTTTCCTTAAGGTGATCTGTGATTCATAGTACTGGATGTTTTTAAGCTGTGTGGTTGAATGTTTGAGTAAATGAAGAAGGCAGTGTGAAGCCAGTCTTATGTACTGAGAAATACTTATATGCAGTGTGCTAAAGCTTGTTTTACGTACATGTTTTCTGCAAATAATCAGTGTATTAGAAAGTGCTACTGTTTTAGCTTCTGAGTTGTAAATGTCAGCTGTTATTTTCTATTCTTGAAATTTTCTCTGCATGTTAAGGAGCCGTGACCGAAGAAGAAGCAGAAGTCATGATAGATCAGAAAGAAAACATAGGTCTCGTAGTAGGGACAGAAGACGATCAAAAAGCCGCGATCGGAAATCCTACAAGCACAGAAGCAAAAGCAGAGAGAGAGAACAAGACAGGAAGTCAAAAGAAAAAGGTATGTTTGTGTGAAGGCTGAGTTCGTATCAAGTTGTGAAGCTAATCTTTCTTTAAAGTCTCAAAAGCATAGTCTTCCAGTGAGTGACTGAAGGGCCTTCTTAGCATCAAGTCAAATCTAGTTTTATAAGCTGTGTATGTTGCTTTTAACCAATTTGAAGCATTTTGTTCATTCCAGTTACTGTTAATGCACATGTTGTGCATATATACACCCCAGTGACCACCTCTTATGTTACAGTAGTTATTAAAAGCTTACCACTTTACAAATTGTGCGAGGATTTTAATGTATTTTAAGACCTGTTTACTGTTTACCTTTAGAAAAACATAAGCCTGTAATCAGATATTCTTAAGAGTGAGTATTTTCTGTTCCTACTGTTAGATATTTCTCTAATTACCCTCTGCTGGTACATGTTCTGTGGGAGATTTGGTAGCTGGTTTTTCACCTGTACCATCTATTATTTCTCTACACTATCATGTTTCCTTTATTTTCCTTTAACAGTGCTTTTAAGTTTTTTGGTTTTGTTTTCTAATCTATGAATACCGTCCAAGATAAATCTTGCAGAATTTCTGTAATGGTCTAAATAACAATTTCATGCCCTCTCCCCAATCTCCTGCTCTTCCCACCATCTTTCCCCCTTGTTCTTGTGTTTTGGTTTTGTTGTGGTTTGGTTTTTTGTTGGTTTGTTTTTTGGGTTTTTTTCCAAATGAAGTGACATTTGCTTTGTTCGGTGTTCAGGTGAGTCTTAAAAAGAATGCTGTATTAGTCCTTGGAATGCTTTTGTAGCAGGACATACCGTGTACAACAGCATTGATAGTGACTCACTGCTTCATGAAAGAAGCTTTACCTGTTAAGTAGGAATAAAAAGAGCTACAGAGAGAAAACTACAGATTCACATTCTATGAAAAGATATTGATTCACTGTTACTGCTAAATTTTCCGCTTCAAAATTCTTTTGAAACTTCTATACAAATCTAATACTAACTTCTGGCTTAAAGTACTGGCTCTGTTGGGGCATTGACTAAAATGTCCAGTCTGAAACAGTCACCCCGCTTCATTATTCAAGCTGACCATCGGTAATGGATGAAACAATTCGGTTTATGTTTTTAAGGTACTTTTGAGGTTCTCTGGAATGAAAGGTGCTATGTGCATGTTTCTGGATTGCATAGGCCTGTTCACCCTACCCTTACTTTTCCATATTTATCCAGTGGATTAGTTTCCCAGATGTTGGTAATGCTTCATGTCTTTTCCTTGCCTGACTTCCTTAGACTGTTTTGATTTTTCTGGTTTATACTATGGTGCATCTTAAATATTGAGTCTTCTCTCATTTTGCTTTGCCCTTTATAAGCACAAGTGGGTTTTAGCTGCTTTCTCTCTGGCAGTGGAACTGATGCATAGTGTTTAAACTCCGATTCAGGATTGTAGCCTGTATCTGTCCATTTGTTACTTTATTCCTACCTCATATAGTGCCTTTTTTGCATACTTACGAAGAGATTTCTGGTACTTAGTCAAGAATGTCCTATTCACTATTCTGTGTCTGTCTATGCATATAAATAATTGTGTTCTTATTTATTCAGATTTGCTCTGGTTTTGAGCTTAACAGCTTTTCAGTTCTTTCCTTTATCCTTCCATAAATAGAGGAGCTAGTGAACTTTCTTCAGCATCTCAATATTTTTAGTTTTAACTTGACTGATGTCCTTGCTGGCCGTTTTATTTGCTGCTTGCTGCTTTCTTCCTCCAGAAATGAGAACAGTAAGGTGATGCTATGAGCTGTGATGAAAATTCCACATGGGAATATCAATTACTCTTTTTGACTATTGAAATGTAACATTTCTAGAAACACACATAGGCCCCAGAGCAGGACTGTAATGCTAAAGAAGTTTGTGTTTTTCCCTTTGTTGGGAAAATCTTAAAAAAGGGGGGGGGGGAGAAGAAAAGGAAAAAAAGCAGTAGTATTTAATAAGCAAGCATTGAATTTCTATGATGAAGCTGTAAACACAGTTACATCCTCATGCTTGCAATGTGGCATTGTAGGTAGATAATTGTAGATAGCTTTAGAGGTTCATATACCCCAAACATGTGGCTGGCTACCTGCTCTGCTGTTTGCACAAAAGGAAGCAATGTAGAAGTTAAGACATAACTTACTACATTTGGTGCTCCATTGGGAATATTGGCTTCAGAATCTAAATGTCCACCATTGATCTGCAGTTACAAAAGTAAGCAGCAAAGGCCTGGCTGTAACTACTTGTGGTAGTGCCTTTCATCTTGAAATCTCAAACTGCTTTATAAACATGAATCTTAACAGGGCAAAAAAAGCAAGGCACGGTTGCCCGAGACTTCCCTACTGTTACACGTTAGCGTCATACTTAGAAAATTCAGAAGTCCTGGCTTCTTGTTCACTAAAATACTGTGGCATACAACGACCTTTAAGATTGTAAGAAAAAAGTATATGTAAAAATGGAGACAATTTCTGACTCGGGTTTCAGGAACAAGGATACATTTGCTAAAGGAGGGAGCCACCAGCCATAAATTGAGTGTTAGCTTAATGTAAACCAGCAGAACACAACTGCTGTTCAAGTAAATCAACTTCAGAGTAGGTGGAATAAATAGGGTCTTCTTTTGAAGAAAAGGAAAACATCTGTTCTACAAGTACCTTCGTTTTATGAAGGGTTAATACTGGAACATGCCTCCAGACCACTTTTAACTTAGCTTTTTACCTTCCTTAATCTAGATTCATATACTTACATAAAAATAATTGATTTGTGATCATGTTTTCCTGTTAGTGATTAAACCTCAGCAAATACTGTCAGAACATCCAAACCTTCACTAATACTGGATATTATACTTGACGGATTTTTGCATTTTCTGAACACAAACCATTCACATTATCTTGGTAAGGGCTCTCACAAAATATATCTCAGTTGCCCACATGAACTCAGTCAGACAAATGTGCATGTGTTGAATCAGGAAGCAAAGTCAATATTATGTGATTATACCTAATAGATCACAGCAGAAATAATATACACAGTTTCAACAGCAAACTAATTGTATATGCTTTTAAAGAAAGAAATCTCACTGATTGAAAATACAGTGGAGGAACTTTACCGCTTGCAGATACTCCAGGAGTTGAAAGAAGCTCAGTTATTGGACTATTTGCTGAATACACTTTATCAGTTCTGCTTGGCAAACTGGAGGTTTGCTATGGTAAACCTATTTTATTCTTAAAAGTTTTTAGAAGAGTTTCATCTTTTGTACCACAGTTTAATAGTAGCTTTTTAACCTTAAACAAAATTGTCCTTCCTGACCAAATTCAAGAAACAAACAAGACAGAACAAAACCCTGCACACTGCACATCCGTAGGGCTATTAAGATCTACCATATCTACATAGGACAGAAGATAAGATTATTGGACTGACTACTAGTCCTCTGCGGGGAAACAAGACTACTATTCCTCAGTGGATCTACGTGTGCATCGGAGATACCTATAAGACACAAAAAGAAGACTTTTTAACAAGGTTAGTTAGAGTGCAATCTACCTGCGGAGTTGCAAAACCGAGGGCAGACAGATACAAAATTATTAGTTCTTCAGTTAGCTTTTTGACGTTGCTGCGTGCTTTCTCCAAGCACCGTGCACTGGATGTGCTGCTTCAGGTGAAACCTCAGTAGTAGTGCTCATTAGGCAGTTGCCTTAATTTCTGTGTGGGGGTTTTACCCCTCCCTTTTGGTGGTCTGTTTTAAAGCAAAGAAGTTGGGATATTGCTTCTCTTTTAAAGCTTAATTTCTGCTTTGTCTTCTGGAATATAAAAGTGTGTTACGCCAGTCTAGGTGATAACATTATTTAAAGTAGCTTTTTTCAGTGTGTTCGATCTGTGTGCTCCTGTGTTGGGGATGTGTATATATATATTTATATTATTTATTTTAATTGCCCGGATAGCAGGGAATAATCAGAAAAAAAGAGCATGAATGTTGTTCTGTATGATGACATCAGAGAGGTTGGTTTTTTGGATTTTTTTTTTTATTATTTTTTTCTTTCCAAAGTGTCTTTACTGATCAAAGGTTGAATATTATGGTGTGTAATAATACAGAAGTAATTGGTAGTTTTATTAAATTTGCAAATACTGAATTTACGGATGAGGCACGCAGCTCTTATACTGAATGTTTTTCTTCCCATGGAAATATTTTTACTTCTGGCTTCCTTCCTTCCTTCGAAGATTATTGAGGAAAAGATGAGTTTTCCAGCAGTGTAGCAAACTCATCAGTCAGCTTTCCAATTCATGATGAAATTGTGGGGTCCTTCCCATCTTCCTTTTCCTTTTCCTTTGGAAAATAGTGCTTTTTATACAGCTTCCAAACTGTGTCCCCAAGCTGTTTTAATAAGTGGATTATAAATGGCTGCGGTTTGTATAAAATTGGGAAATAATAATGCTGACAAGCGTGCAGCTTCTGTGACAGACTGCATTTTGATTGTCACTGTGATCCCCGCCTTCAGAGCTAGCAGTGCTTAATACTGTTTGTTTCCCCAAGTATTTGGTTGTTTGGGGTTGCTATTTTTTTAAATTGGCAAGTATTGATTGATTTGGTAATGCACTAATGCGTTATCCTATCACTCTTTTCTGATTCTGTTTTCAAGAACCATATTTAATGAGAATTGTAAACCAAAGGCGGCCATACAACTCATAAACTTGGGGACAAAAATGGTCCCATGATAAGTAAGGAAGCCATGCACCATAATTACACACTCGCCTAACTTCTTGACTGCCTCTTTACCCCCAACTTGTATATGTCAACAGTTGACAGCAGAGTTGCTGCCTCTGTTAGGAGGTCTGTCCTTTCTCCTCTTTTCCCCACCCTCTGCTGTCCCCTTTTACCTTTTTTTTGGTACCCTCTCCATTCCAGCATGGTAGTCTGAAGCCTATTTCTGTAATTTCTTGAGTATTACTGTTACTGCTATAGAAAGTAATTGTCCCATTTTGTATGCAATATATATCTCACATGTGCAATGTTTGTTTTTACTTTGAAATCCATGGTCAATGTCTTCTTTCATGGCAGAAAAGAGGGGATCTGATGATAAAAAAAGTAGTATGAAGTCCAGTAGTCGAGAAAAACAGAGTGAAGACACAAATACAGACTCGAAGGAGAGTGATACTAAGAATGAGGTCAATGGGACCAGTGAAGACATTAAATCTGAAGGTGACACTCAGTCCAATTAAAACTGATCTGATATGACCTCAGATCAGACAGAGGTAAGTGCATTATTTCAAACTTTGATTAGGGCTTTTTGTTACTGTTTAACAGTGCAGCGTAAGTATGCACAGATGAAGATGGAACTAAGCCAAGTAAGAAGACATACTAAAGCACCTTCTGAAGGAAAAGACAGTGTAGTCCTGCAAAACATTTTGAGGTACATTGTTTTGTCTCAGCTATTTTGTAGCAGACTCGTGCCCCCATTAGTGTGCCTCTTTGGGACATATTTGTAATATAGTCACAATAGAAAAATTAATTATCCTTTTTTATTTTTAGGGATTTTGTTATCGTTTTTTTTTTAAAAAAAGTTGAACTGTTTTTGTATTTAAGTCCATATTGTGTTGGTACATCAGCAGAAACTTTTGCTTTAATACTTAATATTTGAGGCACATGTTGGACTACTTTGTTTTCATATAAACTGCTAGTATTTCTTTGTCAAGGATGTTTCTAGTTTTTTTGCTTTATTGCCTTGCATTCTAATGCAGTTTGTTCTGTAACTCGAGAGCCAGTAGCATTGGATTGATGGAAGTGTAGGGTTTATGAATTATTGCAGCTGACTACCATACCTCACACAGCGTTGGTGTTGTGAGCGGCCCATGAAAAGCCAAATTAAAAATCAAGGATTCAGTCAAACTAAGCAGGTACTCATGCCAGGTACTCCTTTCTCTACCCACATCCATGTTTGAATGCTGTTGCCTGTAATCTTTAAGCTTACTGTTGTGTTTTGATTTTCAAGATAGTGAAAAGGACTTTTTGTGTATTGTGTGAATACTGTTAAATCTGATGTTAACAGAATGGAATTTTCTTTCAACTGTATGTAGGGATGCAGTGCTGCCCAGAATTAGATATCTTTAAAGAGTTTAAAATGCAATAAACACTACATAATAATCGCCTTGTTACTTTCAATGCAATTCAAGTCTTTAAGAGGTATGTGTTTAATATTTCCTACTGTGTAGGAGAATTTGCAATCAGCCATAGTACAGAGAAGTGGAATGGCTGATAACAGACTTCTAAGGCAAATGTAAATACAGAGACAGATGCCACCAAATGATTACAATGTTCATGGCAAGAATGTATGCTGAGAATACCATTTGTTGGAAATGAAACAGCTAAACAATGGGAAATACAAATGCTGTATTAAAAGGAAAACTTGAAGTTTTTTCCCCACTCTTGACATAGCTTTCTTACTCTTACAGAAGGTCTTTAGTTGTATTCCTGAAATAAGGAACTAACAATGGAGAGTACAGCTGATAAATGAGCTTCTTGCAACATAATTTGTTACTGTAGTTTCGTTATTTATGCTAGGAACTCTTAAGCACTTAATGTTGATCATTAAATTATTCATGCTATGTTATTGCTTCTAAAGTCAGTCATGTTCAATGTTGACATTTTTGTAGAGTTAAGATGACAGCTAACAACTGGGCCAATATGTAAGAATGGTAAACTAAATGCTCTTAATGCTGTCTAATTGTCTGTTTTCCCAAAATTTTGCATTATAGGACTGCTACATGAAGAACCTGCGAAGACAGTGGAAGACAGCTTAAACTGAAGATCTGCATTAAAATGAGGTGAAAGAAAGCTGTAGTGGCGTAGAAAAATATAAAGTTGAGTTAGAAATTTTTTTTTTTAAATAAAATTTAATTCAGGACTGGTGTTTCCTCCCAGAGTTCAGAAAGATGTGTTGATAATAGCACATATGCTACTGAGAATATAAGTCCTGTATCCTTTTTTTCTTTAAGACTTTTTAAGATAAGAAACCAACATAACCTGAACACATGGCTTGCTCAGTGTTTAATTGCAAGTTTTCATTCTTGGACTTTAAAACACAAGAATAAATGTTTAGTATTTGTGTGAATCGAACTAAAATGAATCCCATTTTTACAACTAAGCTATTCCTAGCTTCTTGATATACAAGAAATGGAAATAAAGTATCTTTGAATTTCTGTTACAAATTTGATTGTCTCTGTCATTGAACGTTTAATATTAAATAAGTTTCTTTCCTAATAAATTTACTCATGTCTTCAAGCTTAGTCCATTAATTTGGATGCTTAGTTATTCTGTGGTGTTTGTGGGTTTGGGGTTTTTTTGTGTGCCATCAGTTAGTATTTAATTTCAAGCTTACTTGACGTTTGTTGGATCGTGTGTCCCCTAAGAAGTACAGCTTATGCTGCAGTTGGTTAAGAAGTTCCAGAAATCTCACAATAAAAACGTAGGCCTTGAGCCTTCATAAAGCAGTTAAGACTTTTTACAGCATTATCAGAAAGATGCCCCTGCTGAGGCTGGCCGTCAGGCTGCTGTGTGGTGCACTGTGCTATCAGTTTGGCATATTAATCAACTGTAGGCAGCTGATAACAGCCAGGGTCTGCATGTTGGAACAGATACAAGGGAAGAGGGACGTGCCTTATGCTTTCTTGTAACGCTGTAGTGCAAACAGACGTGGTTCTTGTTGGAAGAGAACCGCGACGTGTACCAATCGGCAGCAGAGACAGTAAAGTGTGCTTCTGTGCTGTAAGGCACTGAATTGACATACTTTTTTTTTTTTTTTTTTTTTTTAAAAAAAAAAGCATTATCCTTCATATTGGCATTCAGGACTTGACTACACATGTAACTGGAGTCAGACACAGCCAAAGCACTATTGTAATGTGCTTGTTCTGATTTTGGTGTGCCTTCTATTGTCTGTTTGCAGGGAAGGTCTGCGCGCCGGTCCCTCTGGCACAGTGGAGCGCTGCCGGTGCGGTGAGGAGGGGTGCCACGTGCAGGCAGCCACGTTGCCTTTTTGACTTCTGTTGTTCTAAAGCAGACACCCATGCAGGGGCACAGGGGATTGAGACTAGGTGATGGAGTGGATTTGAATAACTTAAGAAAAATTAATGCAAGTGGGAGCAAGTAAAATTACAATTTAAGTTCTAATTATGGAAATGGCATGAACACCTATTACTTTAAAACTTGTGTAAGAGACATGATTCAGCTGCTGCCTGGATGTGCTGCTGCTTCCAGCAGCTAAAATATTTGTCTTGCAGCTCCTGAGGCATGTATATGTATAGTACGGTGTTTTCACGTCCTTATTTTGCAGGGGTATAAATGATAAAATGAGGTACCTTGCAATAAATTGGACTGGCGTTCAGCTTCTGACATGTCTGGTAGCAGAGTCTTTATTGCGTTGAAGATGAAGGAAAATGCCTTCAAGAGCATAGGAAATGTTGTGCCTTTCTAGTAATTACCTTTAGATTTGGTTGTAACGAGCATCTCCACAACAAATTAATCTGTGTGAAAAGTATCACCTTCAGCACTTGAGCCCGAGATAAATACCATCTCTGATTTTGTAGGAAGACTAAGCGAAAAGCAAGTAGCTTATTTAAGTAAGTACCTCCTACGTGCTTTCTCCACACTGGCTTTGACAGCTTGACAGGCTTTTACTAGGTGTTAAAAATACACTGGCCCATGATTTTTCAAAGTTCTGTTAAAATTTTAAGAGCATCCTGTCCACTCTACAGTGCCACGTATCATCCCACACACACACACCCATCCCCTATGCGTCAAAGAATCAAAGAGATGTAGGTACTTGAAACAACTGATGTACTTTAATATAAGTGAAGAGTAGCAATGTCAGTTCAGTACAAGTTTGTAGTGCAAACAAAAGTTGTCCTTGGAAGAACAGTAAGTTTTGTAAACTTAGTTTCAGTTGTCATACCAACGGTTTATTGTTCAAAGAAAAAAAAAACCAACAAAAACCAGTTAACGTAACTAGTGTGCCTTAGAGTTTATCAAACTGCATAAAACATACAAAAATATTTCTCTGAATGCATAGACTTACTGTTATTATTACAGTCAGATCATGATTAAAGTTTTAGTTGTATCATGTTAACAGTTATTCTTGGTAGAAGCTAGAGCAAATAAAGCTTTTTTTTTTTTTTAAAACCAGCTGCTCCTGTAGCTGAATGTTTAGTAATTAGTGGAGGCAGTCTTTACACTGATTATTCCTAAACAAAGGAACTGAAAGGAAATTAAGATACTGTTAATTTTGAGACATTTAACGACTACTGTTTTTCAAACAGTTATTGCACATAATCTGAGCTAGCCTCCAAGCTATGCTGCAAAGATAAATAGAGAATTGTTAAAATCGAAACTCGCTTTCCTGTCCTACCAGAAAAACAAAGCGGGAGCCATAGTTAGGAAATTTTACTTCATACTGCGTGACACACAGTCTTGAGCTTACCAGGACTTGAATCAAGCTTTACAGAAGTCCAGCTCTGGAGAGAGAAGGGCCAGGACTGAGGGCGGGGAGTCAGCAGAGTTTAAGTCATGAGACATTTATGGAGCAAGCGAGAAAGGATAATTATTCTGAATGCACTAAGCAAGAAGTTTAAGCCTAAATAACTTGGTGTAAATCCTGAACCCAGAATCTAGCGTCTCTTCTGCTGGCGGAAGGGGGTTCTGTGTCCTTCTGATGGGTTTGCTTGTACTGCCCTTGCTTGGAGGAGCCACCCCAAGGGTAAAGCAGCTGTGCTGCCTGCAGCTAAGCCAGGGCGGCAGCCACACTCCTGCCAGAACAAAGGCGTTGATTGTACTGCTTACAGTCTGAATGTCAACACCACAATCCAGATCAACAACAACTACTGTGCACAAATTCTGCTCTAGCGCAGCCTAGGAAAGCAGGAGGTGGAAGGAAAATCAATACTGTTGGGGTGGGAGAAGCAAGCAGCTCATGCCCAGAAAAAACAACTCCTTCACCTCTCCACCCACCTCCTCCGTACCTGGTTAAGGTTTTTGGTGCAAAGGTCATCATTGTCGGTTTTGGTACAAAAGAAAACAAAAAGCCTGCTGAGGTGTAACTTTGCAGACTACCCTGTTAACAGGAGAAGCTTCAGGTTGTTAGTAATACTCCAGCAACGCTGTGACTTAAATACTTTGCTTTAATGATGACTTTTGCCATTCATGAAACCACAGATTGACGTTGTGTTACCGACTTGCTTAAATGCAAGTTAAGCAGTCTGTAGCTTCACCAGAATCTGGGTTTTGTTCCCCAAAAAATCCACTGAAAACACCTGGAGGCATTCAGCCCTTTCAGTATTGATCTGGCCAAAACTTTGGACACTGTAAAAGTGATAGTAGACTCTGCAACATGTAAAGTTACAGGTTATTTCTTTGCTAATGGTATAGGTTTCCAGTTTAGTATGGCTAATTAAGAGCATGGTACGCTCCTTCCAGTTGTGATACCTCGAGTATACCGTTGTGCTTCTCCTGCTCCTCTCACAGCAGAAACTTAACCACACACCCTCCAACTGGTTAGTCAGGGTGGGCCGTAAAGAAAATAGTTCCCTGACTTAACTGCACCGACTTGTGGTGTGAGTAACGCATAGTCTCCTCGCGCTGTCGGGAAAATAAATAAATGAAACTATGGCCACAGATCTGTAATACCTCCCAAGCTCCTGACACATAAGTGCGTTCTGTCGAAGGGCACTTGAGCTTGCTTTTGACTTAATTAAGGAGCAGTTAAGAGAGGCTTCCGTATTTTTTTTTTTTGTGGAGGTGAAGGGATGCCATCACTTAAGTTACAATATTCTCATATGGGAAAGAAACAAAATACTTAAATACGGACACTCTTACTCCACTTATTTCCAGTCCAGTGCAAATTTTTCCTCTGTCACTTCAGAGCATTAAATACATCCAGCCCAAGCATGCAAGACAACCCCTCTTGGTAAGTCTTTGTGAAGAAGGGGCAAGAGTTTTAAGGATTTGCAAGTTTTACATCTTTAGATGGCAACTGTTCATTGTATGCCAGATACCCTCTGATATTTTAACTTAATCAGAAAGTTTAAAAAAATACCTATACACACACACACACCCCCATTTCCTGAATCCGTCTTCCATGAGTCTTATTTGGTCAAAGAGTGGGAGTACTCAACATACTTTTCGTATCGATAATTAAGTCTTTCCTGCCCTCTGTTGCCAAATACAACCAATAAACTTCATTTACATACACTGGAAGCATGTGATTTTAGTAGACAAATGAGGTATCCCTTATCTGAATACAGTATCAAGTAAAAAAATAAAAGCAAAGGGGATATTAAATACAAAAGATAAACTATTAGTTAAAATAGTAACCCTAACAATAACTTAAGGTTTTACACACACTTAATTCGCTGCCTTCAAAAGGCAGCAGCACATAATGACCAGGTTTTCATACCCCAGGTGCATCTAGAAGAGTCTCAGTATGTCAGCTTTGATGCTCTGCTGTTGTAGCACGGTCTCTCAGTCAAAGTTGATGCAGCATTTCTGAAAGGAGAGCTGTCACTTTTCACAAGAACTAATTCCAGCTCTTGGAAATCCTGAAGTCTGGCAACATCCTTGTCCTTTAAAAAAAAAAACACACAGAACGACGCATTGCTTCTAAACATAACTGGTTATTATTATTCGTAATAATAGCTAAAGGAAGTAACACTAATTCCAGGGAGGTCACACCCAATGATAGGAATAAATCATGAAAGAAAAAAACCCCTACCAGTATACACTTTCTCTTTCAAAGCGTGTTTGCTTCCCCCCCCTCCTCCTCGAGCTGTACACTTTTTCCTCCTTGAGCCTCATTAAGATGTGACTGTGTGTGTGCCCGTCACTTAACTAAGAGTCGTGACCAAATACATTTAATTTACAGGCCTCCAGAATAGGTATTTTGGAACAGAAGAGTACGTTCATTTGTTTGGTGCATCTTTAGACTATTCACATGCCAATTTGTGGGTTTTTCCTCTTACTATTTGTCCTTTTTAGGCAAGCAGTGAAGTAGTATATGGCAATTATGTTAAAAGCACACTGAAGCACTGTTTCTGATACATTTAAAAAAAAAAAGCTGTAAGTTTCACGTGCTTCAGGAGCTGGAAATACCCTGCCTGTTTTTGACAAAGATATTTTAAAGTTATGATGAAGTTGTAAGAAAAGTCCAACATCCTTTTGAATTTGTGAGCTTCAGTCAGTTTTTGGTTTTTTAACACCACTGCGTTTTGCCAACCTTTTTACAAAACCACCTTTCTGATGTCTGCAAGATATCTGCAAAATGCAAAGCCAGATTAAGCTCCGATTTCAATTCTTACCTTTCTTACTAGTGTGTTCGGTAATTTTCTGATCTTCTCTACTTGTTCTGGATTAACGCCCAGTTCACAGCAGCTCACTCTCAGCAGATCTCGATAGGTCAGTTCCTGTCTGTCCAGTTCAATTTCAATGAAGTCATTGTCTCTGAGGTTCTGGACTCTCACCTTAAGCACAAGTTCTGATTGAAAAAAAGATTTAAAGGGTTTTTTTCCTCAAAGAGAAAACAGGGTTTTTTTGAGAAAAAAACCCCAACAAACCAACCCAAACCTAACACTAAAGTAGTTACCATTATCTTTTGAATTCAGATTTTATAATACAATGCCTATTACCTCATTGAGAAATACCGTGCATTTAATAGAAGCTTCCACTTGAACAGCAGGAAACACACAGCGGAATCATTTTACAATGTTTAATCTGTCCAGTCACAAAGGCAAGTTGTTACAAACTACCAGAGATGCATTCGATGCTATATAATATGGTGCAGAATTCAAATGTTTATGTTGCTTGGACTGATCTTTCCATCGGTTTGCATATTACCATGTTTAAACTACAGTGGAACAGTTATTAGCAGAGCAGAAAAAGAAGTTCTGGGTGCTCTTGGCCAAAGAATGCAACATCTCTGCCCTCTATTCCACTTGAGGCTGGAAGTGGAGTGATTCTTTAACTTCATCTTTCACCCAGTAACAAAACCAGGGAACAGAATACGATGGAAGGACGGGGAAATTACACTTCATTACCTTGCATGTTATACGGGAAAGTTCCCGTAAAGAAAAAGGGCTGAAAGGCTGGCGCGGGACCAGTGGGCGAGCTGTCGGTTTGCAGAGGCACAGCCTGCTTGGATGCCGCTGGAGCGAGCAGCCCTGGGCTGTGGGGCAGGGGCGGCTGGCAGGCGGGGCCGTTGCGGAGCGCAGGAGGGGTGCCCTGTGGTGCTGCGCTGGCTGCTGACGGGGCGGGCAGCTGTTCTGCAGCGTCTAGAGCGGGACCGTCGTCTGCGCTGTTGCATGATGTATGTGTGCATATGCTTTCAACCTGAGTTGCTGATGAACGAGGACTAGTTTCGCCCTGGGAAGCGGATGAGATGGAAGCACTTTCATTCTGGGAATCTGCCAAGCCGTCTGGAATGCCTTCTTCGGTGTAAACATAAGGGAATGCTGGGCTGGCCAAGTAGTTTGCAACAATTGGCAAATTTAAATCCTTCCTCTCTTGACATTCAGTTTCTTCCTCTGTTAATCAAGTTCAAAAATGGGGGGTAGGGGAGGGAGAGAGGGGGAAAAAATACCCCACGTTATCGGATTGATCTGTCTCATTTTGAATATAGTTCTATTGTGTCTTAAAACTACATCACATTCTGAGGATGGTACTAAGGTATGGTAAGCATCTAACACCTGGGAGGTAATTAGCTGCAAACCCAAAGAAAATGTCTACAAATTTCTACAATGTATTTTGTTTTTTGAAAGCAAAGTGGGGGGAAAAAATAACTGTTGATGGATACATAATTTCTAGCAGCATTAACCCAGCATTTTCAAAGGAACCGGTAGTTCTTCACTTAATCTCATTTTACATTGCTTTTAATAACACTGCTGTAAATGGCTTATTATGACCCATGCCAACAAATTAAACAGTATTTCTTCAGGTAAGTGACTTTAAATACCCAAGCCAACCCTCCTCTTGCTTAAAAGCACAGCAGTAAATGACATTCTCGCCAGACTGAGGATTACAGGACATTAATGCCAATGTCAAAGCAGTCCAGAAAGGTCTGCTCAATAGCACTACGCTCCCAGAATAAAAACCATTTAGGAGAATATAAGCGATACGTGTTTATCCCCCAGGAAACAGGAAAGCTTAACCAATGGAACAGCAAGGCAGCTACGAACAGAGTTCGTTCACATGCACTTGGACGGTTTAGATGTTAAAAAGAGACCATAAGTCATTTGCCATGAACTAAGTCCCAGAGCTGAGCACCTTGCCCAAAATAAAACAAAAATGCTCAAAGAACATGCCATTCCTTCAGTTATCACTGTTGTAACCCTAGTCACAATTTAGCTGTAACTTCATTTAAGGTAACCGTGCACTGTTGATGTAAGAGCATATTGTAGAGAGCAATTTAAGTGCAATTAGCAGAAGCTAGAACATAATTTCCAAAGGTGAAACACTTAAAAACATTAACCTGCGGCACAGCACCTAGATGCTGATAGAAATAGGGACTGGCAGCGTTTGGGAGTGTCATATCCGACTAGGTTTGCTGCGTGCACGGGAAGTGTAAGATCAGAGAATTACAGGGCAAAAACAAACCACACTGCGATCGCAGTATAACAAAACGCTCAGAAGCCACTGCAGCTGAAACGCTGCGGTTCCGAGTGGATGGGTAAGATTTCTTACGGCTGGCCAGCAGTCATTGCACAGCTGGGCAAGCCTCCACCGGCAGCCCTCACACTGGCTTCTGCTGGGTGACAGCAAACGGGACTGCAGCAGCACGGTCCCCAACGTAGGCAGCTCTTCAGTTTCTTGGTGACACTGCTGGGAACGAATGGCCTTCCCACCGAAATCCCCGTTTGCCTGAGCACGAATTACGGTTATAAATCGGAGCTGTCTAACGAGACGGCCCAAGCCAAAGTTTTGCCAACACCTACTACCTCGGATAAAAGCACTAAAACCGCTTTAGCCTTTCGACCGAGAGCTCTAGGCGACTTCCAGGCACGGTACCTCCCAAAATGCTGCGGATGTCGGCGCGGGAGCTGAGCTGGGCGGCCCGCTGCCCCTCTGCCGTCAGGGCCCGCGGGTCCGCGCCGGCGCTCAGCAGGCAGCGCACCACGGCGGCCTGGTTCCGCTTGCAGGCCCAGTGCAGGCAGGTCCTGCGGGGAAGGGAGGGAAGGGCAGGGAGGGCAGCGGGGGGTGCGGGCTCCCGCCGTCCCGCAGCCCCGGCCCCCCCGCGCACCCCCGGCCCCGCGGGGAGCGGCGGCCGCTGGGGGGCAAAGATGGCTCCGTCGTTGGGGTCAGCGGCCGCGGGCTGGCAGCGACACCCGCCGGGGCCTGCACCGGGCACCGGGCCCCCCGCTGCGAGCGGCGGGGCTACCGCAAGGGCTGCGGGGCGCGGGCCCGGCTGCGGCTGGGACCCTCTTTAGCGCTAAACCTCGAGCCTCCCGGGAGTAGCGCTTCTTTTTTTGTAACTAGGAAAGCTGAGAGGCACAACAGCGGCGGCCTCACGGCGGCTCCCCCCGCGCCTGGCCAGGGGTGCCCAGGGGAGGCCCCAGCCCAACCCCCGGTGCGGGGCCGGGCCCCCCGCAGCCCCCGGGCCCCCCGCAGCCCCCGGGCCCCCCGCAGCCCCCGGGCCCCCCGCAGCCCCCGGGCCCCCCGCAGCCCCCGGGCCAGCGCCCGTGTGTGACCCGCCTCCGCCCCGGCCCCGGAGCCCCGCAGCCCCCGGAGCCCCGCAGCCCCCGGCCCGGCCGCCCGTGTGTGCCTCCCCCCCGCCGCTCCTCACCAGCCGTTGATCTCGTTGCGGGAGTTGATGTCCGCCCCCGCGCCCAGCAGCCGCCGCACCTCCGCCACGTCCCCCAGCGCCGCCGCCTCCCGCAGCCGCTCCTCCAGCTCCCGCGCCTCCGCGCCGCTCATCGCCGACACCGGGGCGCCGGGCACGGTCTCCCCGCTCCTCGGCCCGGCCGCGGCGGCCGCTGCAGCCCCACCCCGCCGCGGCGGGGCCGCCGGAGCCCGTCACGATGCGGCGAGGGGACGGCGGGCCGGGCGGCCTCCTTCAGCGCCGCGCCGCCGGGCCCTCTGCGCCCCGCCGCCCGCCGCCCCGGCCCTCCGCGCCGCCCGGCGCCCTCACGGCCGCCGCCATCTTGTGCCCGGGGCCGGGGCGGGGTGCGGACGGCGCAGGGGCTGCCGCGGCCGGGGGCCTCCCGGGGGAGCGCCGGGGCGGGCCGCGCCGGGCCGCGGGGCAGCCGGGCCGCGGGGCCCCGGCGGGGTGAAGCCGGCCAAGCCGAAGCGTCTCCTCCGCAGGGCCCTTCCCGCCCTGCCCGGCTGAACGGCCCGAGCGCTGCGCGGCGGCCGGCGGGGACGCGGCCGCCTTCAGCCCTGCCCGCCCGGGCCAGGCTGCGGCCCCCAGGCCGGGCGCTTGGGGCTCAGCGGCCGCGGGCTGGCAGCGACACCCGCCGGGGCCTGCACCGGGCACTCCGGCCCCTGCCCTCCTACTCCCGGCCACGGCCCCGCTATTCCCAGCCCCGGCACCGCTGTCCTGGCCCCGGCATCCCGATTCCCAGCCACGGCACCTCGATTCCCAGCACCAGCACCCCAATTCCCCGCCCTGGCCCCCCCCATTCCGCACCCCGGCACCCCGATTCCCTACCCTGGCACCCCAGTTCCCTACCCTGGCACCCCAATTCCCCGCCCTGGCCCCCCCCATTCCGCACCCCGGCACCCCGATTCCCTACCCTGGCACCCCAATTCCCCGCCCTGGCCCCCCCCATTCCGCACCCCGGCACCCCGATTCCCTACCCTGGCACCCCAGTTCCCTACCCTGGCACCCCAATTCCCCGCCCTGGCACCCCCCATTCCGCACCCCGACACCCCGATTCCCTACCCTGGCACCCCAGTTCCCTACCCTGGCACCCCAATTCCCCGCCCTGGCACCCCCCATTCCTGGACCCAGCACCCCGATTTGCCGCCCCAGCACCCTTATTCCCAGCCCCGGCACCCCCATTCCCAGCCCCGGCACCCCAATTCCCCACCCCAGCACCCTTATTCCTGGCCCCAGCACCCTTATTCCCAGGCCTGGCACCCCATTCCCAGCCCCGGCATCCCAATTTCCAGCCCCCGCACCCCATTCCCAGCCCCAGCATCCCGATGCCTGGCCCTGGCACCCCATTCCCAGCCCTGGCCTCTGTGGCACTCAGCTCTTCAGTCACTGCAGCGTGCATTGAGGAGCTCTCTGAACTCCCAGGTTTTGCATCTATTTTGGCGTCAGTGTGCACTGCCGATGAGAAACTGCCACTAAGCTGGGGGTGGTTTTTCATCGCCTTTCTTCCATCGCTTACTTTTCTTAATAGCAACATTATTTTTAACCTACCATTTAATTTAGGACTTGGGTTGCCGTGTTCCTGCTATGGCGTTTGTGGCTGTTACCTGAAGACTGCCTGCAGCATTCATGTCCTAACGGTTCCCAGGTATCTATCAATGTCAATGATGCTTCAAAACATGGAAAAAAGAACAATAATCTTCTCTTCCTTTTCATCAGTTGGGAGAGGCTGAGGCCCAAAGGCTGGACCTTCCAGTTTCTCTGGCCCAGCATCCTGCCTTGTGAACGCGGGAGGGACACACACCAACAGCGGTGACATTTTTAATTGCCATGACAAAGGTTACACAGTGACTCGGTGGCATTTTTTTGACACCAGGTCACATGCTGTTGCAACAGGTTAAGCAAAAATTTGGCCCGGCTCGTATCGAAAGACACAACCAACTGTATGACACACAGCTGGACTTAGAGAAGGGTTTCAAATGCAACTTACCCAGTGACAACTGCAAATTTGGACCTCAGAGACCTGGAAGACCAGCCTTCAGCTGGCTGCTGCTGTGCCCTAAATCTTTTTATTTCACCTTGCTTCCTTTTCCAGTTAAAGTTGCTTTAAACGATCACACTTTATAACCCGTCATCCCTTTTGTCTGTTTTCAGCATCTGTGGCATCAAGTTGCTAAACAAGGACAAGGCACACAAACATGGGGACCTGGTGATACGTTCTAGGAAGCAGAGCGCTCTCTTGCACATCGTGAAAGCTTTAAATCGTGAAATACGGAAAAAAGTGAACGCGAGAAAGTGGCAAAATAACCTTTTCCCAAGTCATTTCTGATCTCTCTCACAAAAAGCTGTCAGGAGACGAGTGCAATAGCCCTGAAGGCAGCTGCAGAGCCGAGCTCGTCAGTAGGACTGCACCGTGCCACTAGATGTCACGGTGGAACAGCAAGAGGAGCCCGAAGAGTGGCTTTATGCCTCTTGCTGTAATTGTAAAATGCCTTTAAATTTGTCTCAGCACATCCATAGTGTCTCCATACAGCTTTGATCCTGCGGATTTCAAAGCTCTGCGCAGTGCAAAGGGACATTATGCAATGTTTCAATAACAAGCGCAGGGAAGCCCCACACAGCGAGCTGATTTCTTTAGGGTTATGGGGCTTTTTTTTCTTTTCTTTTTTTTTTTTTTTTTCTTTTTTAATTCCCTTTACTTGAGCTCCTCTCCCAAGGCCACACCAGGGCTTTTAAGGACTCGAGGCCGGCAGGCGATGCACTGGGATGGTCTCTCTCACGCTCTCTCGGGATGAGTATCCTACTCTGCCGTGCTTGTGCCAAGCCCTGTTAAATGCAACCCGGGTTCACCATTGCTTAGTTACACAATGTACTTCTCCCCGGAGTCATAAGATTTCCTCCCGCAAGAAAGGCTGTGTAGAAGAGGATTAGCAGCCAGTTCACTTGACTCAAAACTCCCTGCTGCCGCCGTGAGCCTTCCTGCTCGTGCCCTGTGCGTGGAGCCTCAGACCCCCTCGCACGCGTTGCCCTCTCCCCGTTTATCGGCCCTCGGGCTGCACGCACCAAAACCCAGCAAAGCCAAGAAGATGTGCTTTCCCTGCTCCTTCCCTCTGCCATATGGCAGCTGGGTTTGTGCCCACGCTCGGCAAGCCCCCACCGTGCCCGTACCTGTGCAGGGCACACGTGCATCCGTCTCCCTACCGAGAGCAGCAGGGGCTGCGCGGGTGCGGATGCACGGAGGCAGGTGCCGGCAGAGGGTTGGCCATCACCTTTGGAAGCTGCTGGGAATCACGCCCGGCCCCGCGTGCTCGTGGCTGGGCTGCGCAAAAGCCAGCAGTCGCTTTGCCTCCCAAATGTGCCTGCTAAATGTCCTCGGCCTTCAGCAGAAACATGCTGAGCTCTGAGCCGCAGCGAGAGCGTGTGTTTGTGCAGAGCCCGGATCAGCGATATTTGGTTTTCTTTGTGATTTGCAGGTGCTCAGGGCTCCTTTTGCTTTCCCCACCCGAGGGGGAGCCAGATCCAGCACACAGCCCTGAGAGCCTGCCGGCATTGCTGGGAGCGCAGAGGCACGCCTGGCTGTTCCATGCTTGGACATCCTGCTGCTCCTTGGAGTATCCACAAGGGAGAGATGGGCCATTCTTTGTCCTCAGAGCTAGTTTTCCAGATTTTATTGGTTTAGTTTTAATATCTGTCTTTTTGCTAGTTTCCGACTGTGACTGAACCTCTGGGCTGGTTCTTTTCTCCTTTTTTGGAGAAACCACAGTCTGTCTGTTTGCTCTTTGCTCCCATTTTATTTTTTTTTAAGGCTTATGAAGTTTTTCACTCCCTTGGCATTTCAGGTTTCATTCCTCCTTGACTCCTTTAACCAAGTTCTCAGTCATTAAAATTAATATTAAACATCTTTTCAAAGGCTCAGTTCCCAGTCACACAGTGATACAGCTGTACAATCATATTTGAAACGCCCCATCTCCACCTAACCCACCAAAATAATGTTTCTGGCAATTTCAACCGGTGCTGCACCTTTGTAAAGGGTATTAGAAATAAGGTTTAGGGATAGTCAGAAATCTTAAATGTTACAGTTAATGTGCATACACACACACACACACACACACACAGATTTAAAGCCGTTATGGCGTTAAGGCTCAGAGAATTGGCAGGACTGGTGGAGAATAAAGATGGAAAGAATTAAAAGTCAAGCCCGATATTCACCTAGATTTAAACGAATTTAGGCCGCTACTTTGGGCCTTCCAGCAAGTGTTTGAATGCAGAGAGACAATTTCAGAGGAGGAAGTCAAAGTCACATGGGAGAAGCCGTTCGTATTACATCAGGTTTTGTGCTGGCCCCTTGAAAGTCCCTGTGTGAGAGTTTTAGGTGAATTAGGTTAAATCCGAAGCTCTGCATTATCGAGTCTGAGCCTGCGTCACCCAACGCTCGCTTCATGCCCATGGGAAGAACCATGCAGCACAGAGGCTGATTCATCTTATCCTGGGGCAGGTGTCTAAGAATAGCGCAGACAAATCATCCTCTGGAGATGACTATTGTGTTCTACCTACTGTCAAAGGAGCCAAAGGTAACGAGCTGTGAACCCAATAATTTCCAGCTGTCTAGTGTCAGGCAAGATGAGCACCTGAGGCAGGGTGGCTGGGGCCCTGCCTTTAGCTTCTCTATTCTTGAAGAGATAAATAAACCCTTTCAGTGAATTGCGAAGTTGCAGGGAACTCACCGACCATCTTTCTTTTCACCTTAAATCATGGCTCTTTTCACCAAATTGCCAGGCAGGAATCGCCACGCCAACAGTGGTACGGAGGGCTGGGATTTCGGACAGGTCTTAGCCACCCGGCGCATCCCTGAAGCACAGTGCAGCCAGCTACTCCGTGGGTTTTCAGCCCTGCTGAGCATCCAGCAGGGGCTCGAGGGGAAGCTGAGTGCCTAAGAAAGATTTTTCAGCAGGTGTGAGCGCATACACATGCACACAGATGCACAGGCCTGCAGCAGGGAGGGAAATGTGACGGCAGGGGTTGGAAAATGGCATTGATATTTGAGGGAATGGTTATCTGCAGGGCAAGGATCTGCTCAGGCAGCCAAATCCCTTTAGAAATCAGGCACGGTGTGCGAGAGATTTTTTTCCCCCCCCATTTGTTAATTTAATGTTGTTCCTATTTGTAGGACAAATAATTTCTGAAGAAACAAGTCAGAAAACTGGAACCTGAAGGGGGTGGTACATCAGCTCAGGGACTCGTGGTTAAGAAGTCCGGTAGATTTTGATAACAACTGGAAATTGTTCAGTGGATTAGTGTCTAAAGCCCGTTTGGCTTCAAGTAATGACAAGCCTGGGCTGCAGTGCTGTGGATCCAAACTTCTCCCGCTAAGGGTTGGTGGTGCTTGTGTTGCAGTTGTGGGCATGAGCCCAGTCCCCTCTGAGCTAAGGGATGTCCTAACCCGGAGATCTGAGCAGGCGAGGGGCCGCCTTCACTTTTTCTGCAGACATCTGGCTGCGTTCCTCTCTGCCTGTGCCTGCAGTCCCTCGCTTTGCTCTCCCAAGCCATGAAACAGGCTCATCCTGGGGCAGGGGGCAGATGTATGTAGCTGCCCAACTCCTGCACCGGGCCATGTCCTATCCTAGATGTTTGGAGCCAAAAGGCTTCTGTGGATCTGGCTGCCTCCTGCAGGAAGCACACACACTGTTAACAAGAGGATGGAGGTGGTTTACCTGCATGCCTGAGGAAAAAAACCAAACTGGTTTGCTTAGACAAAGTCTACATTTGTTTCTGCATGGCTTTTTGCTTTAGAAGAGGCTGGCCCCATGCAGGAGACCAGATCAAGGTCTCTGGATTCTCCTTCGGTTGTGTTTTGGCCACCAAGGAGAAAGCTGCAGATCATAACCGGTTACACTTAGGGGCTATGCCCTGTGCACTCCTCAAGGTCCTGAGACGTGGCCAGCCGATTAGAAACTCTCCATTGACTTGCTTGGGCTTTCAACCAGACGCTATACAAATCAACAGAGTAATTAGCAAAGCTGTAACTAAAGAGGTCTCCATGGAGATTGACAGCATCACCTCCCAGCTGGTACATTCTCTGCCTCCTATTCTAAATTTGTTCTCGCTGTCTTCCTGGCTCTAATCCATAAGGTTAGCTAAATCTTCCAACATTTGTGATACATCAAAGCAGTGGAGAGGACAAAGGCAGTTGGGAGGGGGCAGAGGAAGAAATAACCCGGTGCCTGAAGGCAAGCAACAGAAACTGTTCAGACATATATAGTCAGAGTTTTGAGAATGGGATTAAGCAGAACAGCACCTCTGCCTGCCTGTCACTTGCAAATTCTTGCTAATACTTTAGGAGCTTATTGGAGGTCAGCACCAAACACCCAAACAGACTAATCTGTATTATAGACACATAATCAAAGTCACAAGGTTTTACATAATATATATTGGTGACACAAGAGGTGTTTGTTCGAATAATTTTGTCATCAAGATTAGGGGCCATGAAAGCCTCTACTGTGCACTAACCTGGTTTTCTATGGCCATGGGTACGCCAGATTCCTCAAAGAAACCAAGAAGGAGCTGAGAAAGTACAACCCAAGTGTATGTTCTGAAACAGTAACAGTATTAGGTTTCTAACCATGGCAAAGTTAAAAAAAAGCCCGGCGTGTGTGAGCTAGAAAGAGTTGTGCTTAAGCTGCAGCTTAAGACATGCACACAAATGGCTGTAGAGACCATTTTTGTGTTCATTATTTTTTTTTCCAGACAGTTTTGGGGTTGCAGCAAATCACACCTCGCACTCACACATCACTTCTGCGGCAACGGCAAGAAGCAGGGACAGGGATTTAAAAGACAAACTGATGACACCTGACCCACTTCTGAGCTTCACAGTCGCCTTCAGAGAGGTGGAAGCTGTGGCACGGAGGGAGTAAGTGCTCTAGGTGCACAGAGTAAGTCAGTGGCAGAGACAGGAACGGGTCCAGTGTCGATAACAATTCCGTATCAACAAATCTAATTGATTATGAAAGGAAAACAGTTTATGGAAATGTTTGGAAATGCATGGAAAAGTCTGATTTTCCACCCTGCATAGAGCTTTGTAGCCGTGGTGTTACAGAAACACAAAAGAAAAACTTGTAAAATTGCAAAAGAGACAAAAGAAAAATGAATTTGAGACCATTTCCTCTGCGATGGGAAGAGACAAAGTCTCAGCTCAAGCCATGGGTTGCAGAGATGATGTAAAGACTTCCCAGGCACGTGGGCCAGCTTGTTCTCATGGCTGAGGACAGCAAAGCCAAAGGTTTTGTGGAGGTACCCCAAATCCTCCTGTCCCACTGCAGGGGTTCACCCCACCAAACCAAAGTGCCTAATTAAGAATCCCATTGCCCTAAACTTCCCCGCAGTCAATGGAGGAGAGAGCAAGAGCGATGCCAGCCAGACATCTGCAGAAGAGAAAGCAGAGCTTGGGAGGGCTGAATTGTCCTCTAGATTTGCCACAATTCACATGCTGCTACCATGTGAACCCAGGGCTAAAATCACTCCGGCAGCTTTTCCAGGACTCCTGAAAGCTCCTTTGTGGAAGCAGAACTGACTGAACTGGCCTTCAGGTCAAGAAAAATCAAGCACTGGGTGGGATTTCCAAGAGTGTTTGGCTGTAACCTCACCCCGCTCTCCTTTGAAGTCAGCAGAATATTTACCATCGACTTCAATCGGAGAAAAATCAGGCCATTACAGAGCATGTTTGAAACGCTCGCCTCTAACGATGCTCCAATTCCTTTGTACCTCCCTGCTCAAAGGCAGCCTGCTGCGTCTGTCATTAAAACACAATCCTAGCAATTGGGTAGATAACGCAATGAGCCCAATGTGCGGGCCCTAGAGGCGCAGGAAAATTGTAACGATTAAACCACGTGAATCTCTTAAACGTTACCTACAATCACTCTGCCAGCCACCATCACGTCAGGCAATCAAGGGCCAGTTATCTTCAAAACTGCCGTGGAAAGTGCTGCAGCTCGGCGAACCCTGCCACGGTGTTGGCTGCGGGTGGACTTTTCACGCTGCAAACAATAAAAGATCAAAATACAAATGGATGTTGCATTAGATGAAATCAGAAAGAGCGACGATGAAAAAAAAAAAAAAGCCATTAAATGCAGGCAAGCATCTCATTGCCAGGGCAGGAGGGACTGCGTGGCTGCTCTAAGGATCAGTGGAAGGAGATCGTCACGGCTTTGCAGGCATCACTGGTAGCCCGAGCCTGTGTTCAGATCCGCTGCCCAGCGAACGCCAGGAGAGGAGCACCCTGCTTATACCAGATCCGTGTTTATCCCCTTTGGGCATCCTGAGTAACGGTGTCAGTGGCCCAGAAGAGATTTACTAACTCTTCCTGATGGCCATCGTCTGGGTTCAAGCAATGCAGAGTGTGTGATGCCTTGCGTCTGGTGGTAAAAGAGCCCACGGGGCAAACTGAAACAAAATAGTTCCCCTCTTGGAAAGGCTGTTACGGTGCCCAACTTACCAGGTCAGGGACTGCTCCTGGCAGAGGTGATGCTCTGAGCACGGTCAGAGGGTGCGCTGCATGACAGCCAGGACCGCTAACAGCCAGCAGAGCCAAGCAAAGGCAGTAACTCTTCAGTTAAAAAGAATTTTGTCCTAATTTAGATTTAAATTCCAAGAAGAGAGAATTGACGCTAAAAGGATTTCATGATATTTGCAGAAATAGTTCTATTTTGTGAAAATTAATTATTGTTTATAGCAAAGTTTTGGATACCAAATCCTCAGAGGAGCTTTGGGACTTCCAGGTTGTCTGGAGAAGCCAATACTTGTTGCCTGCTGAAAAGCCCAGTCTCTGGGAACTGCTCTGCATCTCCTGGAGAGGCTCCCAGCCGCCACGAGGACCTCCAGACTCAGTGAAGTCTCACAGCGAAGCACAAACCCAGGCAAATCTGCAGCAGTTTTATCTCCCTTTAGAAACTCTCAGCTCAGACCTCATCCGCTGAAAGGTTCGTAACTTTCTAAAAGGATCAGCACAGAGTGACAGTGCGATGGTACCTTCATGCTGGAGTCACAGGGAATTAAAGCTTACGGCACAAACCGGGAGAAACTCGGGGGTTTGGAGAAAGATGACAGCTGGGGGGGGGAGGGTTAAATACATCAGCACAGCAGGTTAAACCTAACTCTTTATATAAGTTGAAACACATCACAAACAAAAGCGACGTGACATTTCTATACTGAACTAGCTCCTCGAGAAGCAAACGGTGCCGGTGGGGTGGCGGGCAGGGGCTCGGGACTCCAGCCTTGCCATGGCTGTTGCTGTGTGATACTCAACCAGCAAGTTCCTCCCAGCTTTAAATTCCTAAAAGTAAATAAGGGAGGTTAAATTAGGGTCATTTGCAGACTGAAGTGAATCTGTGCAATGGGTTTAATAATATTCATTAGCCTCCTACGTGTGGAACTAAATTAACTCCTGTTCCTGGAGAAACATCGCCGGCTCTGGTGGAAGATGGGCTGAGCATGCACCAGGCCAGCATCTCACTTTTATTCTGAGCTTTCCTTCAAATCAAGCTGGAACCAAGCAGAAAACCCCAAAATCATACACAACAACAACAAACGTACCAGTTCAACGCTGAGGTTTGCGTGACATAGCTGCAGCGGGCTGCAGGGCATGCAAACACCTCTGTTTGCACGCCACAGGTTTGTGCTGGACTTTCCCACGGTGCTGTTACTCCAGCTAGCCACGGAACTAGCACTAGCTACTAAAACCTGTAGCAAAGCGAGGTGCTTGGGCCTCTCCGCTGCAGCCACACATTGGTGTGGTGTGCTATGGGTTCCCCCATGCTCAGGAGGTGACACTGGCCCTGGCTGGCCATGCAAGGAGGTGACAGAGAGGGCCTAATGTGGAAAGCACTGGCCCTGCAGTGGTGCCACCATGGCTGTGACTTCTGCCTCTTGTCTTTCCAGGTGGCATTGCAGAGCTCGCGTTTCTTTAACTCAAAGCGTAACTGCTGGATGGAGCGGGGCTCGCTCCACGTGGAGGGTGCCAGAGGACAGGGCTGGAAGGGACCTTGGGCAGTGCCTTGGACCCTCCAGCTCTGAGGCCAGGCAAACTCATCTCCCACGTTTGACATCTGCAATCTTAACAATCTAAAGCTCCGTGGCTTCCCCAAATTATCTACAGGGTACCGAAGGCTTTGCCACTGAAAAAGAGACAGACAGAGGCCAGCGAAAGGCAAGGTTCTGAGCCCAGCTTTCCCCATATCTCACTGATAACTGGTTGATTATCTTCCATTGTACCCTCTTTGCCTCTCGCTGTGCCGTTTCAGACAGAATAAACCTGGCAATAATGAACCATCATCAAACTGGCAATTGCTTCCTGCCCAGCTTACGTTAGCAGGGAAAGAGAAAGCAAACGATGATTAGTCGCATGTCTGCACTCAAAGATAAAACCCCTGAGCAGAAGCCATCTGCCGAGGCATAAAATAATAATTCTGGCGCTAGCCATGTCTGAGTGCAATGCCATCAGCCCTCGCTGAAACACGATGTAACGCCGGCCTAATGCTGAGTTCTAGCAGGTGGCCCATAACCCTGTAATAAACTCCGTGACATTATTGATTTTTTCCCTCCCAAACTGAGCCCTTTGTCTAACTACATTAACTTCTGCTTACTGAGCATCTGCGCGTGAGGCAGAATGCACACGGCCAGCAGCTCGTTTGGGTGAGCGATCACTGCTCTAAACGTGCCCCCGGTTCCCCCTGCCCGTCCGTAGGCGCCGTTATCTGCTCAGATGGGCTATTGCAGAAGTCAAAACCAGCACTTGCTAGTTACTGGTGCTTATGGGGAACCCTGACAAAAAAAAAATCTTAACTAGGGGGAAACTGAAATATGCTTCCACTGCTAATGACGCAGACGAGCAGCCCTGAAAACAGGACCCAGACGCACGATCGGCGCTGCAGCCCTCCGTCGGACCGGCCCCGGCTCCCACACGTGTGCTTCCCACGCACGGGGCCAGCACAGCAGCCTCTGTCTTTGCTTTGATGTTGGGAGGTGCATCACACGGTGCCAAAAATCCTCCTCACTCGGCCAACCTCATGGCCAGCGGGAGATGTGCAGTCTTCCAAGGGATGTGGGAAGGCATGCCGGCTGGGCTCCCTGGCCATCCCGAGGTTGGCGGGAGCGGGGCATCGCTCAAAGGGGAAGATCTGGCCCTTTGCAGCCCAAAGCAAGCTGAAGCCAAGGTCTCGAGGCATTATCTGGATTTCTGTGTGGGTTTTGAAGCAGTGTTACTGCTTGATGCAAGCAGTTGGCAGCTGTGCTCCAAAAGGGATCTGGCAGCGATGTTCCCTCTCCAACGCCTGGCTACCAGCTTTAAGTGCAATAAGCTTTACATACAGGCTGGAGCATCGCTACTTTCTACATGAGACAGAGGGGGGAGTTTTAAAGTACTTTTCTGCTCAGGCATTACATTTTCATCTGTGCACGGACCAGGGGCCACCCAAGGAGCGTGAATGATGATGGTGGGGCTGAAGGAGAGCATGTCCTGGGGGCCGCCTGTGCGACCAGGGTCCCCGCGGGCAGGGCAGGTTTTGGTGCCCGTTTTGGAGGAAAGGGCCGATCGCTTGGGTGCAGGGGGTGGGTGCCATGTCCTGCTGTGCCCCTCTGCCCCGCCTGGAGGAGGAGGGAGGCCCCAAGGACCAGAGTCTTTGCTTTAAGCTAAGCTTCAAGCCAGAAGCTGTCCCACAGAGGCACGCAGGTCCAACCTGCAGCCCCTGGGCCTGCTCCCCCCGGGTGGGTGCTGTGGGTGCCCATTGCACCCCCAGCACAGGCTGCCGCCCTCCTGCCGGGGCTCCCGATGCCGCAGCCGGCAGGGATGGATCACCGCCCCGCCTGAGGAGAGGGTGGCTTGTGTTTCTGTTGGCAAACCCGGCTGTGAGCGGCACCAGGACCAGGCAGCACGAGAGGCCGGGTCTGGAAGGGCCCCTTTGCCAAGGCAGAGGTCGATGGGTGATGGGAGGTTTCACATCTCAGGGTGACAGGTCCTGCCAAGAGCCCTTCCACAGGAAAACGGCCAACCAATCCACCATCGCTGAGTAACTCCAGAGGAGGATTGCTCGTTTTGCCTAATCACCAGTTTGATGTTCCTTTAAGGGTGGTTTAAGAAAAAACCCGACACAATTATACATTCCTGTGCATCAGAGAATCTCGTTTCGCTCCTCAGTTAGAAAGGGTCGTGCCAAACACTGGGTCAAGAATTGGTGCCTCAGAGGAGGACAGGGACATCCCATAGGAACTTGGCAAGAAGGGCAAAGGAATTATCATTTACAAAAACCAGCAACAATTAAGCCAATTCTAGATCAACAACTCTAACCAAGACCCTGGGCATCCCAGGAGGGCTTTTCAGGACACCGGGGTGGTGACAGACAGGTGTCTGTGGAGCACAGGCTGCTCAGAGACCGCATGTCCCCACTGCCAGGAGCGGATCTGGGATGTTGCTTTGTGCCATCAGGGCTCAGGTTTGTCCATCTGGGATCCAGAGAAAGTTGATCCCAGCTCCCATCCAGCAGACTCAGATCAGCACTTTGATCAGAAAGGGGGATTTTGGAGGAGTAGTGGGGTTTCTTCTAAGGCTTCAACTCATTTGGGAATATCGTTATGGCATCAGTATCTGACACGGATTAGACAAGATAAGCTGTAAATTTGGCATTCACGATAGATTTGTTCATAAAAATGGAGAATAAGGATTATTTATTTTCTTATATTAAATAATAATAATATAAAAAACAACACCTGTCCGGTGCTTTGTAAACAAGAAAGAACAGAAAAACCATGCCCAGGGACCTTGACAAAGACCCCGATTCACAGCTGGCGTTAGCTGTGTTCTGGAGTACCCAGTCAGATCCATTGAGGTCAGTGGAATTAAACTAATTTAAACCAGACGAGAAAACAGCTCTCAATGAAACCCGGGAGATCCTGAGTGCATGAGGCAGAGCTTGGCTGGCCGTGCTGGGACAACCAGTGTCCCCGAGCCAAGCCGGGGCAGCCTGCATAGTGGTATCCCCTCCTGGATGTGCTCCTTAGGTTGGGAAACAGCATGTCTGGGATGTCCTGGCAGGGATGGGGCAGCTGTCGAGGGTTATTCAGAGCCCTCACTGCCCCCCCCGACCTCAGGAGCTGCCTGCCCACATTCACAGGGAGATTTATGGCGCTGTTTTCCTCTCCCGGTTGTGTTCAAGCAGCCAAGGGACTGATCCTTCATGGGGCTGAGCACTCGCTGTTCCTAGAGCGATGGGAGTCAGAGTGTCTGTCCCGTTTCCATTGGATTAGGCCAGGATTTGATTCCCTAAGAGGCTTCCTCTGCAGAAGTTTTGCTGGAAGAGTGATTTCTTAGTTAACATGGGGTTTCTGTGCCTCATTTAAGATGTTAGTACAGTGACCCAACAAAACCGTAACTCTCATTAATGATAACTTCTCTGCCCTTTTTCCCAAGCTCCTATGGGATGTCCTTGCCCCTCTCCGTCGTGCCAAGCACCGGCCCAGTATTTGGAATGACAGTGCGTCAAATCCAGCCGCTCAAATGGCATTTCCTTGGATGACCCTGCTGACCTGCAACAGCGACACAATTAAACCACGAGTCACACGTCCCCTGCAACTGCTCCTTCAGCTGGACTCGTTCGTCTGTCACCCCGAGTGCCACCGTCCTGGCTGTCACACACTGAACGTGACACCTGGGAGCCGAAAGCAGAGCTCTGCGCTGGGACTCACCTGTCCCTTGGGAATATCCCTCTGGATGGAGGAGGACACAGCAAAGCAGAGGACCGCTCCGTCTGCCTGATGCAAACCAGGGTCTGACTCTTCAGAGCCCCCCTCTGCTCCTCCGCGGCTGAAATGTGCCTCTGGGCGAGGGATCCTTTGTCGGGGGGTGTGTGTGTGTGTGGAAATAAGACAGTATTATTTTTTCCTCCCTGGAAGGGAATCCCACCTTGGGTGGATCCACACTGGTGGGCCTCTCACTCAATGCACCCAAAGCTTTCGAGGAGGTGGCTTTCTGGCACCAGGAGAGGAGATGGAGGCTGCAAGAGCACTGTGGACCCACCCCTCCTTACCTCTCGTCCAGCGGGGAAGGGGGAAAAACACTCCCAAAAGACTCAAGATGACAGGGAAAAATGACATCCACGGCCACACAGTGGCAATGCCATGGACCCAGGGCAAATTCCCTGCATGTTGAGCGGCTGTTGGGGTCATCACAGCAGCTCCTGCCGTGCCCAGGATACCTGCAGTCTTCGAGACCTCCATACAGCGGGTTTCAAAGCTTATCTGCAGTCAGTTTTACAATATAAAGTGTCTTTGTTTAGTCAACAGAACCACTAATACATGTGATTTTGTTGTTAATAGAGCTGTAAGAATTTTAAGTACCTCTTGGGAATGTGTCATTTTTGGTTGGCTTTTTTAGGCATCACAGGGTGCTGCGTTTGTCTTTGTAAACAAGTATTGAATAAAACATTTTGCGCACAGCCGCACTTTGTACAAGTGTCATGCAGGTTTCTAAAGTTTCAGAGAGAATAAATCAACGGCAAACTGCTGCCTGGCGGTTGACTTCGCTCCTTATAAATAGCTAATTTGGACAACTTCTCTCTGCACGTCCTATGAAATTCAAATACTCTGCATATCGTTAATGCGGTCACACAAATGGAAATGCCTAGAGCCTCTTTTATAAGCCTGGGTTGCCACAGAAATGCCAGAGCTGAGGGCAGGTTGGCTCCAGGTTGCTCTCCCCTCCTTCCAGAGGTGATCCTTGGGGAACACCAGCAGGTCACCGCGCTCTGCCGCCTTGCCCCGCTGGAGGAGCAGGAGCCCTGTGGCCTGGGGCATTGCTTGTACGGGGGCCCAGTTTGCTGCTGGTTTTACTGGTTGGCAGCTATCATCACTCGGGGGAGAATCAGGCCCAGACTCAGCCATGAGAAACAACCCGGGTTTAATAAACCCAACAGAAGAACTTTACTCAAGCAAGGGCGGATTGCGCCCGGGTCTGTGGGCTTTGCAGCGCCCAGCGCTGGGCACCGGGCAGATGCACGAGCACCCTCCCCCCCCCCGGCGTGCAGCACTGCCGGTCCGGCCCTGCTGAGCCCCCACGTGGGATACAAACTCACCTGGTCCTCCCAGGAGGCGCTGAGCACCATGCAGGATCCATCCAAGCCAGCCCAGCACTCAGCCCAAAGGCTCCAATCCTGGAAGGTGCTGAGCAACTCTGACTTCTGCCACTCGTCTCTGGATTTTGGCATGTGTTCAGCATGAGCAGGATCAGCCCCTTGCTGTAATAATCAGGGAACGAGGAACTCAGCTTGACTGAATTTCCCCCCTGCCCCCCAATGCAAAAATGCTGTACATTCCTTTATGCAGGTTTCCATAGAGTTGAACTTCTACTATTTTTTTGTTGTCGCTGTTAAAGGGGTCAGCCATGCACTGTACAATGGGATCTGGCTGTCAGGAAATGTGGAGGAATTCAGGGACACTTTTCACGTCTCGCTGGTGGGTTGGAGGGCAGCATTAGACCCGGCATCCGGGAAATCTCCCCACCAAAGAGAAGAAAAAAGCCCGGAGGAGCCCCGGGAGAAGCTGTGAAGACATACTGCTTTGTCTGTCCTAAGTTTAAAGCGGTTGTTTCTTCCCTCCTGCCTTTGTTAAAATATGATATTCTAGCTTTAATTGCTTCAATCCTATTACTCGTTCCTTTTAGCAAGCGATTGTGTAGCCCCTCGCCGTGGGGAAATCCCCTGACCGCGGGTCCGTGGTATTTAGACAAGTACTCTTTCAGAAGTAAATGCCATTCTTAGCATAGGGAAGTACTTTAGGTCTAAAGGGGTTAAGAAGGCCTCCCTGCATTCAGAAACATGCAGGGGTCCCACCATGCCAGTTCCAGCCTTTTGAACTCTTTCCAGCTTTTTTTTCTTGCAACAAATCTGTCTGACTGCCACCAGGACATAGGAAGCGTGTGCCTGTCAAAGAAATCAAGTTTACTTTTTCTGACTTGTTAACAGAGGCAGGGTATAAATAGAGCTAACTCTGCTCAGACTATTAGCATTTCTCTTAAAATAAGGGGGTAACTTCCTAGGACCTTTAATCCAATGAGGTCCGGACCAAACTGCACTATCTGCAGAGGCAGCAAAGGAGCTTGCTGAAGTTTTTACAGGAGGCAGGTGCATTTGGGTTCCTCGCAGATTTAAGGCTTACCAAAAAAAAAAAAAAAAGCAACCCCAAGCAAAACAAGAACTACCTCCAGCTCGGTCCCTGCCATTGCCCTGGAGAAGTTCTGAGATGTTGGTGGTGCCGTTCACTCGATGGATGTGGATCTTGCTGGGGAAGAGCAGTGTCCTCTTGCTTCTGGAGGTCTCCCTGAAGGGGAAAGCTCTACCTCCCATCCGCTACTCCCACGCGGGGATATGCCCCAATGACATGAACCCCAACCTGTGGGTAGACGCGCAGAGCACTTGCAAGAGGGAGTGCGAAGCTGATCTGGTGAGTGATGCGCATTTTTATCTCTCTGCGTCGCGGGCGATGGGGTTTGTCAGTGGGCTTGTTTGCACCGCAGCCTGTTTCTGCTCCAGATAGAAAGGTGCCGGCGCCGTGCGGGACTTGGTGCAGGCAGCGCACGTATTTAATTGACCCATGACCTATATAACATGGAAAAGCTTCCATGAGTTATCAGTTAAGTGGGGAGGTGGGTGGCAGCTGACATGGTTGCTGATGCGGGTACGGCGCTGGCTGTTTGATCATTTTCCTTGCTTTCTTGTCAAAAGAAACATCCGAATTTGATACTCCAGAACTCAGCGTGCTCTGGGGCCAATCCGTAGTATTTTAGCAGTGTCACCGTGCTCTTTGTTGTTAGTGGCCGTCCATGAGCGCTTTATATTCCTGGGAGGAATCCTGTATGAAATGGTTTCATTTAACATGTAAATCGTCAGCCTTTGCTGCACTTGAAACACAAAGCGTGCTTGGAGTGCAAAACAGGGGCATGGTTAAAATGACCAGGCAGATGTTCTCGGTGATGCTCCCAGCTCAAAATGTGCTTAGCTTACCGCCCTAAAATTCATTTTTCAACCTGTCAGCCCTGCCAGCTCAGCTGGCATCTGAAAATACCTGCTCGTCCTGCCTCTTACATCATGTCCAATGGCAAAGCTCTGGCAGCCCAAACCAGGCTGACAGCAAGGCTGGAAAAAGTCATTGGGTTTATGCTCTGTGGACAGGTTGTTTCTGCAGTGCTAAAAGGAGCGAGGAAAAAATAAATAGAGAAAATACTGGCCATCAAGTAAACAAAGACATTTGCTCAGATGGTTCCCATGTGTTAGGACCGAAGGTGCTCTTTTTCCTTTCGCCATTCCCCAACAAGCCTCTTCTGTTTCACCTACCAGGTGCAGCAATGAATAGTAAAACGCTTGCAAAGCCCCAGCAGTGGAGGACGGTGTTTTAATCATTTACTGGCCAAAAACTGAAAGCCAGAAGCCACTGGCTCAAAATCCTCGCTTTTGCCTTGTGGCTCCTTAGCCCCAGCCGAAAACGTCGCCCATTCTGGTTTCTGCCTTCGCTTCTGAAACCTAGCAATGTGCTGCTGGAAAGGGGGATGAGTTATGGTATTAGGTCATCTTTTTCCCAATAAGGAAAGGATACTGGACCCGGGGGAAGCTGTTTAGTTTGGTAGCTGAAAAAAACCCCATGTTGTTCTCACTTCTGGAGAAAGCTGTTGGATTTCGGGGGGGTTGTAGGGGTTTAACAGGCAGTGGAAGTGTGCCCTGTTGGGTACGTGGTAGCAGTCTTCGTCGTCCCTTCAAGTAAGCCGTAACAAGGCAGCAGCTGGGACCACACGTATCCAATACCTTCTCTGCACAGAAGATGAAAATTCTGCTAAAATTAACCGCCATTTAGAGCTGACTGTAGCTGAGATGGGGTATAATAAATCACTAGAAGAGCGATGCTGCGTTTGAAAATAGGACTAAAATAGGTCAGAGGAGCCGTAATGAGCTGTTTTGGGTTTGTTTTTCTAAATACCATAGAAAAATTATTTTTGGAGCAAGAATTTCTTTACTTTTGAGATATTCTATTATTTCCTCTACAATGTGAACAATTACAAATCCTTGGCAGTTTCAGCTCCAAGGGTAGGCTGTTAGTCTCAGGGAATTCAAATAATACTTTACATACTTCTGTGGAAAATAAGGAGGATTACTGCCTACAGCCATATGATAAGTCTTTCCATCCGCTCTTGTTTCTCAGGGCTTGTCCTCAGGCATTTCGGAGAGCGCAGAAGGGGGGTTGTTGGTTCAGTAGTCAAGCAGTCCATGTGACTCTAAGAAAGACTTATGATGAGGTTAGTGTTTAAGAAACAGAAATACATTTTCTTTCTCGAGAGTCTCTCCTGAAGCGTTTCAGAAAGCCTGGTCCGCTTAGACACCTCCCGGGAGCTGCTGGGGGGATGTTCCTACTCGTTGCCGGTGGGGATGCTGAGTTTGGGTCCGCAGCCCTCTGTGGCAGAGCAGGTCCCCTGAGCTCACACCTTGAAAGTTTCTGGGCCCTCTGCTTGCTGTGTCTCTAAAAAGGACTTTCCTCTGTCCCCAGTAACGATCGGGTTATTTTCTTTCCCTGCAGGAGTGCGAGACCTTTGAGAAGTGCTGCCCCAACGTCTGTGGGACAAAGAGCTGCGTGGCAGCTCGGTACATGGATGTCAAGGGGAAAAAAGGGCCGGTGGGAATGCCCAAAGAGGCAACCTGTGACCGCTTCATGTGCATCCAGCAAGGCTCGGAATGCGACATCTGGGACGGGCAACCCGTCTGCAAGTGCAAGGACAGGTGTGAGAAGGAGCCGAGCTTCACCTGTGCCTCCGACGGGCTCACCTACTACAACAAGTGCTACATGGACGCAGAAGCTTGCATCAAAGGCATTACACTGAATGTAGTCACCTGTAGGTACCATCTTACCTGGCCGAACACCAGCCCTATCCCACCAGAAACAACTGCTCGCCCTACTACTGCCTATTTTGAGACAACGGTCATCGATATCTTGCCGCCCGCCCTAGTGAACAACCCCGTCCATCAGTCCGTCTACGTGGGAGAGACCGTAAGCTTCCTCTGTGACGTTACAGGGAGACCCAAGCCAGAAATCACGTGGGAGAAGCAGGTCGATGGGAAAGACAAAGTCATTATGAAGCCAAATCATGTCAGAGGGAACGTTGTGGTCACCAACATCGCCCAACTGGTCATCTACAACACCCAGCTCCAAGATGCAGGCATCTACACCTGCACTGCCAAGAACAGCGGTGGCCTTCTCAGGGCTGACTTCCCTTTGTCAGTCATCAAAGGAGAACCCACATCCAAAGAAGCTTCCCAAAACAAAACCCATTTTCCGACCGATGAGTGCCTGAAGCAACCAGACAGCGAAGACTGTGGGGAAGAGCAGACCAGGTGGTACTACGACGCAAAGAAAAACAACTGCTTTACTTTCATCTATGGGAACTGTAACAGCAACCTCAACCACTTTGAGACCTACGAGAGCTGTATGTTAACGTGCATGAACGGCCCGATCAACATCTGCAACCTGCCAGCCCTCCAAGGCCACTGCAAGGCCTATGAGCCCAGGTGGGCCTACAACAGCTTGACCAAGCAGTGCCAGTCCTTCATTTACGGCGGGTGTGGAGGCAACGAGAACAACTTTGAGAGCCGGGAGGCCTGCGAAGAGATGTGCCCTTTCCCAAAGAACACGCACTGCAAAGCTTGCAAACCGCGCCAGAAGCTGGTGACCAGCTTCTGCAAAAGCGACTTTGTCATCCTGGGCCGTATAACAGAGCTGACTGAAGACCAAGACTCGGGACATGCCTTGGTGACAGTGGAGGAGATCCTCAAAGACGAAAAAATGGGATTAAAATTCCTGGGGAAGGAACCACTAGAAATCACGCTTTTGAACATGGACTGGAGCTGTCCATGTCCCAACATGACCACAGTGGATGGCCAGCTCATCATCATGGGAGATGTCCACAACGGCATGGCTGTCCTCCAGCCAGACAGCTTTGTGGGGACCTCCAGCATCCGGCGCGTGCGGAAACTCCGCGAAGTCATCCACAAGAAAACCTGTGAGCTTTTGAAAGAGTTCCTAGGATTGCATTAACCTCCTTCACACGTGTCCGCCTTCCAGATCCGTGTGTTACGTAGGGCTAACAAGCGCTAGGCTAGTGCACAAACTAAACAAGCTGTTTGAAGGTACACTGTAGGAATTATGCAGAACCCTTATTTTAATCCATTAATGATGCTTAGCGACAATGTAGTATGGTCCTTGGCACGTACGTAAACCAGCAGCAAAAGGCTATTAATCTTGCATTGAAATAAATTTGTCCATATAGGAATGCCATATAACTAGATGACTCACTGCAGTAATTATACAATTTTTATGTAGCTTCCATCATAAATGATGGAATTCATAGCATTTGTTTAGCTAATTGGTACACAGCTAAGTAATATATAATGTCAACTTAATCTGTCCCATTTACGGTATGGAAATGCTATGGTAAGTCATAAGTAAGTCACACGCTTGTCTCCTTATAGCAGCACTAATATTTCAAGAGAAAAGCCTGTAAATTATTGTCTATATTTACAATTGTGCACATTTAACCCATCTATGCATTATGAATTTGCTTCTTTTAATTGAAGTTTTCCTAGCAGTTTTCTTTGGAAAGTATCTCATTTCTAAACAGCAACGACTGCCTACCCTGCAATCCTTGCTGGAGGAAAAACTCCCTTGACCCCTATGCCCAGGACAACAGGTCCCTGCAGAAGCTCAAGGCACAGTCTCATCCCGAAATTACTCTTCTGTCATCAGAACAAGGTCAGCAAACACCCTCATTCCACTGCACTTCCCTGGTTTTGGTTTAATCAATATGTTATCTACCACAACCAGTCCCAGGCAGAGGGGCGGCAGGGCACTGCCAGCTGCCTTGCTTTCGAAAACCCTTTACACCTGAGCATGTGCAGCGATTTACAGCTTATTTTCGTTAGAAAACCTGCTTTTATAGGAGAGAGAGTAAAGTAAGAGGAGTCAGGACAACATTTAAACTAGACAAAAGCAACAGGCAGCCCGCAGGCGGTATTACGCAGCCACAAAGCTGCTGAACCCCAAGTGCACAGCCACAGGCACGCCGAGCGGACACTCTCCAAAGGCACCGCCAGCGCGCCCCTTTCTGAGCACTCTTTCAATCCCCCAGCAACATTTTCTGCCAGGCCACTGTATATACGCGTAGGAATCAATACCCTAAGAAAGAGAGCACGGGCTGTGGGTGCGAGCACATGCGCACACCTGAGATCAATCATTTTAACATGCGTGTGTCCGAAAAAAATGTAACATTTACCTATGCAAAAATGCTTAAATAAAGAAAAGGCTGATGCTGGAAAAATCCTGCCTCGCTACGGGCTGTCATTGCGGGGCAGAGGGGCGAGCACGGTGCGGGCAGCCTCGTCGTTGCTCTCTGTGGGGTGGGTTCAGCGAGCTGCTGCGGTGGTGCCGGAGCTTTCTGCCTTGCACAAGGGGCCAGTGGAAGGCTGGAGCGGTGTCAAGGCCCGTCTGGGCGAGAGGAAGGCAGGCGCAGGGAGCAGCACTCCGTGGTGCCATCTAACGGGTGGCAGGATGGGGGCTGTGCCCCGCAGTGGGCACGCCGCTGCTTTTGCAGACCTACGTCAGGGCTGGGTACCATAAGGGCTGGGGGAAGGAGATTAAATAGGCAGGTGCTGGGCTTCAACATGACACGCAAGGCTCTAAACCCTGCGCACGCTGGGTGCTTTGTTGTTGCAGGGGGGAGATCTGACAGCGGGGTAATGGTGCTGAGCGCTGGTCCAGCTCTGGCTCCCCTGATGGCTTTCCATGCCCTGCACCGGCAGCCGAGCCACGGCAGAGACCACAGCACAACAGAGAACCAGGCTGCTCTCCCAGTGGTCTGGGCTTGGGTTATTTCCAAAATGCTCTGGCAACAGGAACAGATCTAAATGTCTGGTTATTTGTAGAGTTTTGTAAGAAGCTGGGGGGGGGCGGGGGGGCGGGGCAGAGGAGCCTGGCTCAGACCTGCAAACAGAGAAATACCTGCCTGGTTTTTTGTCGTTACCTTTCCCAAGCGTACGTGGGAAAAACTCCAATTAAAGGTCCGTAACGTTTGTGTAGAATCTCATAACGACCATTTGCCGCAGCTGGGAGATGCCGGCCCCGCTGCCCTCCAAAGCGGTTGGCATCTCTGCAGGGTCATCCCTGGCTGGGGCAAGTGCCGCTGTTTCGACGGCTCAGCTGTCATTTTTTGAGCAAGCTGTAGGAAGTGGCATGTTCTTGCCATCCTTTCCAACACAGAGGCATCGGAGGATGAAGGTTTAATAAAAACTGGCTTTATATGGTTCTTTTTTTTCCCAAAAGCTAAAGGATTTTGCAAGTGTGGGAGTGTTGGAGTGACTCGGGAGACGTGTACCGGGTTGTTCCAGAAGAGCTGGGATGCAAACGGAGCTGCCAGCAAAAAGCACACGACTCGCTGCTCTCCAGCTAGCACATTGCAGCGCTTCAGCCTGGGCTCTAAAGCGCCGTGGTGGCTTTTACTCCCCGTGAAACCCCTGGGAAGAAGCACTAAAGTGAAGTGAGTGTGCAAGTGATGTGCGGCGCTGGGACCCAGGGCTGAGCAAGGCGCGCCGTGGCCACCACCCCGCTGCGGGCACGTTGGCCTGTTGCGTGAGGGCTTGCTTGCATGGGGCATCCCATGGGGACTTTTTGGGTCAGTTTTCCAACGTGGTGCGGTGGGAGGAAAGAGCCCAGCTCCCTGGCACGGTTCTGGCACGCTCATGTAGCTCCTGCCCAAACCTCCAGAACCAGGCTGCTTCTGAGCCTCGTGGTGTCTGCGGGATGGCTCTGCGGTGGCTGTGGGACACACAGGCAAGCACCAAACCCGGCTGCCAGCCCACAGTGGCCCCACGGGCCCCATTCTGCTGAGGGTCAGGCTGACCCGTTCGGCCGCTGTGCCGCAGGTGTGGCGGCCGGGACCAGCTCGGTGCCAACAAGCAGCCCCGCAGAGGCTGGGTACCCAGAGAAGACAAACGCTGGCCATGCCCAGCCTGGCTGCCAGCATCCCCCAGGACATGCAGGGCTGTGCTCCGCTGCCCAGAAGCCCCACGGCTGCCCCGGGGTGGATGGAGCAGTGCCATGAGCATCCCCTCGCCTGCTCGCCGGGGTAAAAACCATCCCTGGCTGCCCCGTGAGCACCGCCCCGCCCCGTGGCACGGCCCTGACCCTAACCCCAAGCCTCCACCTTCTGACCTTGAAGAGTTTAGCTCTCCACTCAAAGCTAGTATTTTAGTTCAGCCTCTTATTAAACCCTTAAGAAGCCTAAAATTCAGGTCCAACCAGTCAGCCAGCCTGACGGAAGCCTACACACAGGGCCAGGCGCTGCAGGATGTCGTTAAAGCCTTTGCAAGGCTAAGAGGTACTCACATGCGGCTCCCGCTCAGAAAATCCCTTTTGTGTGGCTCACCCACTCGGTTTTCCATCCTGCTCGCCGGGACGCATCTCTCTATGCTGGAAGGAAATGCCGGTGCTTGAAGTGTGTATTAAATGTATGAGAGGAGGGAGAGAAAGGGAAAAGCCTGCTTGCCTCCTCTGCTCGCAGGGCAGCGGGCTGGGAAGGAGCACGAGCGCCTGTTTGAGGCTCCGGGGAAGAGCTGGAGGAAGGATGCCACCTCCAAAGCCATGCAGCCCCAGCCGGTGGCAGCTGTCAAAGCTCTCCTCCCTTTGCGGATCCCAGAGAAGCAGCATCTCCTGCAGACAGCGGTCTGGGAAGCAGCGAGGGAGCAGACCCACGTTAGCTGGGTCCCAGACCTGCAGGAGCTCCCCAGGGCGCTGGGACGGGTCTGAGACACTTGTGGGGAGGCGGGAGGAAAGCACGGAGCTGCTGGCACAGCGCAGCTTGCCCACCTCCCTTCGCTTCCTCTGGAATGAAGACAAAAAGTGCAACCCATGAATCTGCAAACCCTGCAGCTAGAGCTGAATGGAAACCGTCCGGCACTTGGATCCAAAACGGAGCCACAGGTTATGGTGCAAAGCGCCGGTGCAGCCCCGCTCTGTTAACGGGGGGCAGGGGAGCAGCGATGGCCACAGCTGCTGCACGGGGACAATCGGGCACACTGGTGACATACAGGGCATGATGCACAACACAGCCGGCGGCACAGGGCACGAGGGCCTTGTGGTAGCACGCACGGAGAGATGGCTGGGTGGTTACTCAGCGATAGGATCCTGCATCACCGCAAAGCCCAGAGCAGCTGAGTTCAAAGGGAAGAGGAAATTGAGTGTGTGCTCATTGCAGGGGCTTGCAATGAGGTCAGGTGGAAGTTTTTATGGGCAACCAGCTCCAGAACTAGGAGCAAACAGAGGTGATGACGCCACTGGAATATGATTCAGACAGCAAAGGTATTTAAGAGCTTAGTTCCCAGTTGTTTCAAAGGGAATTAGGGACCCCTGCGAGAATTACCGCCTGGCCGTGGGTCTGGGTTCCTGAGGGAGGTGGCTGGGATGAAGGTCATGCATGGCTTCAGCCACCACCTAATGGCTTCCTGCAAAACGGAGGAGTAATTTCAGCTGGCACCAAATTAGCACCTTGCACCACGAGACCTACTTCCTCCACCTGAAGCACCTTGTGCCCCGGTTTGCTGTAATTCGTGCGATGTGCACGTGCTGTGAAGTTCTCCACGTCTATAATTACCAGGAAAAGCTCATGGCCAGGCTGGGTATTTACAGCGAGGCTGGATGGAGCCAGGTTTCCGAAGGCACGGCTGCAAAAATGTCACCCTGAGCAAGAACTTCGAGTTTAGAGCCTGCGTTTTTATACCAAATATTTAGCGTTTCCCCCTCTGCCAGCACTGGTTACTGATTGACTACAAGTGACCTCCAACCGCCTTATTGACTTACAGCGGCTGTCAGAGGACAAAAAATGAGCCCCATGTCCAGGATCTGAGAAATACTCTGAATGGAGGTTGCACAACTGAATAAATGTTCTGCCAGCTCTTTAAATCTTCAAAAAGAAAAAAACAACAACAAAAAAAAAGTCAGCTTGAGCTCCTGATCTACAATGCAAACACCGGTGGGATATGAAGATAACGCCGCAGCACTAGTGGATGTATCTATGAGCCAAAAAAGTGGCACAGCCTGTCTAATTCACAGCTATTTATGGCTGGGCAAATGATGACATTCAGGCCTGAGAGTTTAGAAAGCAGATGGCAAATCTTCCAAAGGCTGCTGTGTGGGTCAGGTTCCAAAGCCAGGAAAAGTCCGTGTTTTCCTCCGTGCTCATCCCTGTTACTACTGCTGGTCTCAGCCCGCAGGGTGCCAGGCGGTGCTGGGTGCCAGGCGGTGCTGGGTGCCAGGCGGTGCTGGGTGCTCACCCACCCAGCTCCCCCAAGCCTTGGGCTGGCTGGTGGGCACCAACCTGCACGTGCTCTGGCAGCCCATGGCCACAGCCGCTCTGGCGACGGCAAGGAGAGCAAAGCCCAAGGGACATGAATGTCCACGTTTCCAGATTACGGCCAGTTTGGGGTGGGGACCAGCCTCCTCCAGACCCCACTCTGGGGCATCTTGTACGATCCCCTGGGGCACGGGACACTGGTGCTTATGGGATAGAAAGGGCCGTGGGGCTTGTCCCACCTGGCAGCTCCTACCCCCTCCTCTCATTTGTCCCAGAGATGGCTAGAAATGCAGGAGGCCAGAAGAGGGCTGGAGAAAAAGAGAAGGAGAAGAAGGTTTACCCAGAGGGAGGAGGGGGAACATTTTTTTGCCTTAAACTGGCATGACAACATGGTAGTTGGACTGGATTAACTGCCATAAAAAGGAACTACCCACGAAGGGGTTTTTGCCTTCTCTTCCTCCTCCGCTCCACTCCTAACACACCCAAAGCAAGGCGGGTACTGTAACCCGTGTAAAGGACGTGACTTCCTCTACTGCTTGAAATAAATAGAAAAACAACAGCAATAAATCTCCAGGATCAGATGGTATTCACCCACGGGTAAAAGTACCGACATAAAAAAATTTGCTTAACCATTAACTGCAGTGGATAACCTTTGCTTCAGCCTGCAGCAGGACCAGAGGGTGGAAGGTGGCAAATGTGGGGCTAAGTTTAGGGAAAGGTTTTAGAAAAGGGTTCCTGGGGGCTGGGTAGGAAAACCAGCAGGTCTGGTAGAAACCATGATAGAGGATAGAAGTCACCGCTGAATGGTAAATGTGATGTAAAGAGGAAGAGTCTGTGGACTTCAACAGAGGGAAGTGATGCTCAGAAACACTTAACTTTCTTTGAAGTAGTCACGAGGACAGAGATGGTCCAGCTGATAGAGCTGGCTCGGATCACGGCCTTACAGCAACTTCCTCACCCAAGGCTTTTAAAGACATTTAGCTGTCCTGCGGGGAGAGGTAAGGCGGTCTCTGGAGCCGACAACGGGCTGAATCATCGGAAAGCAAGGGTGAGACCGAAAGGTCAGCTTTCACAATGCAGGGAAGTCATCGGCAGCATCCCAGGGGATCTGTGCGAGGACCTGGGCTGCCTGATGTAGGTGGTCTGGAAGAGGGATGGGAGAGGTGGGTTACAAAGGTCGTTGCTGAAATCAGGTTACTTAGGGCTGCAAAACCGCAAGCTGACTGCGAGGAGCTGCAGAAGGGAATCATCATACCAAGTGACAGGATGATAAAGCAGCCGATGAAATGCAATGTTGATTAATATACCCAGGGGAAAAAGCAAGTCCTAGCTGTGCACCCCTACGAAAACCTCAAACAAGCTTTTCCCATTTGAGACCCGGATGATCCGCACGTGGAGCTGAGTGCTCTGCCTCTGGTGCGCAACATCGCACCGCTCGAAACAGCACCAGCAGCTCGATGGCTTGCACCGCTCCCCGGAACAAGCACAAAAGCCTGTGGACATCTTAAAAACCCAGCAGCACTTGCACGTCATGCTCAGGGGCCGGGTTGGTTACTTGCTAGGAAAACCCTACCGGCTATTAGAGACTTGCTCCTAAAGAACCAGATACATCCCAGCCCCATCAAGACAATTTTTGCTGAAACAGGCACCTTACCTCCATCTGCCCCCACCGGCACACCTTGCTGCAGGAGGGACAGCGGTCACGGACACAAACCTTCCAGCTCCGGAGCCCCGAGCCTCTTTGGAAGGTGCCCACAACTGCTGCATCCACAGCGCTTGGGGAAGGTGCTGGAAATCCCAGAGCTCCGTCTGGAAGCGGCTCCAAGGTCGGCTCCAAGTCACTGCACACCGGGACAGAAAGTAAGATGCCAACCGGGCCATTACAGGGCCGGGGCTCGCTGTCCTGAACAGCACTCGCCGCAGGACCAGGCAGGCTCGGGTTCTCCATCCAGTGGCGTCCAACCCATCATTTAATCACACGAGCCAAAGGCAAGCGCCGGCACCCAACCAGCCACACGCACAACTACTGCACCCAGCGCGGTGGCCCCAGGGTCTTCCTCCCACGGACACATCTCCCTAGTTTTGCAGTATTCTGGGGTGCAAGGAGGAACCCCTCGGTCCCTGAGTGCTGGAGCGGGGGCAGGAGGGCCGGCAGCGTGGGGCATCGCCGCGTGGGGACCTGGCACCCAGCACCCTCCAGCTGCGACTGGATGGGCATCGCCCCAGTTAATGCCACTGTTTCACAGGCCCTTGGCTGTATAATTTACATTTCCTACCTCCCCCCAGCTCCACGGCTGGTCCTCACTCAACCCATTTTATCCTCGTCTGGTCAGTAATATACCCACACAGATTTTAGGTTTATCAGCGGGGAAAAAAAATAATACAGTAGGAACCATGATAAGGCAATCAAATCCATTTCCAGAGCTGCAGGAAAAAGACACAATGTATAATTTATTTGAGGGTTTTTCTCTCCCTGTTTGCAGATTGCACAGTTTCTAAATATATTGGTCCAGTTATTCAGAATTATTCATGAATCTCTCCGGTGAATAATACTTGACCTGCAGATCATCCAGAAAGTGAATATTGCAATCAAATTCTCCATTTCTGCTGTAATTTATTGTAGCTAACAGATGTATACTACTCAGGTAATTAACTCAGGATGAAGCTCACATTGTGTATTTGATTATAATATTTGCAATTCACAATTTTCACTGTGCTAGCTAGCTCCAAAAGTCATCTCGTTAAGAGGCGGGCGAAAGTATCTTATCTCTGACATAACGAAATTGCTACTTTTATCAGTCAGTTTGGTGTTTTGGGGAAGGAGCAGCCGCCGGCCAGCACGTGTGCCCAGAGCCACTGTGCTGGAAGGGCTGGATATAGACACCGCAGGCTCGCACAGAGCCAGCAGAGAATAAACACAGATTAAAAGGAAAAAATTAACAGTTTTCTGGAATCTACTCATCTAACAGGTGTGATAAGCAGGACTGACACCAAAATCTCCTTATGTATTGGGTCTCTGCTGATGTTTTTTCCCTGAAAATATCAGGAGCACGGTGGCGTGGGCATTTTTCTCCTCGAGTGTCCAGCCCATGCCCGTGCTCAGGATTATTTACCGCGTTTGCATGATGGGGCTGCCTGGATGGGGGCCACACTCCGTGAAGAGTGATGGGGAGCTACAACTCACAACTGTGTGCAGAGCTCACAGGCCAAGCAGACGGGTGACGGGATGCAGCAAGCGGTCCCTCGGTGCCACGGGTGACGGGATGGAGCAAGCGGTCCCTCGGTGCCACGGGTGACGGGATGCAGCAAGCGGTCCCTCGGTGCCACGGGTGACGGGATGGAGCAAGCGGTCCCTCGGTGCCACGGGTGACGGGATGGAGCAAGCGGTCCCTCGGTGCCATGGCCCTGCAGAGCATCCTTGGTGCCGCTGGAAGGGCTGGACCACCTTTCGGCAACTGCCACTTGTTGGGTTTTCGGTTACAGAAATACCTAAGCGCACTGACAACCCAAAGCATTTAGGATTCATGAGTCACATCTCCCAGTGTCACAAATTTTGCTTTAAAAAATGTTATTTCTTTTAAATAAATAAATTCTTGGGTGTTCCAGTTGTTCTTTTAATTTGCCTTCAGAGGGCAGAGCCCTTCAGTGATCACAGGTTTATGCTTTCCTTTGCCACAGCTAGTATGAAATGTATACTCATTTTTTTCTCACTTTTATTTGTGAATGGAAGTTTAAGGTCTCACTCGGAGAATCTCCCAAGCAGAAGCTTTTGGAGATCTCTCAGCCCTGACGAGCCTCCCGGGAGGGTCAGGAGGAGCAGTGTTGCCACCTAGGGACTTTCTATGAGCTCTAAAGAAGTTTTCTCCAAACTGGGATGCTCTGATGCATTTCACATGGGCACCTGCTCTTCGCCTGCTCACTGGAGGTGTTTCTGGGGGGTCCTTTTGGCCTGGCTTCTGTTTTCCTGCAAAATTATTAGCCCTTGTGCCTCAGCAATGAGTGCCAGCCAGAAATTCTGCCCTGCTGCCTCATAAAGCCTGTCACCCAGCCCCTCGGGCGGTGGCTCCGGGAATATATCCATCCCGAGATGCACTTCTACACCTGTTACTTATCAACTCCATTTTTCATGTTTAGCTATAGAAGTTTTTCAGCAGACCAAAATTGAAGGAGGATTTGCTGCTCCTACTCTGGCAGGAAGATTTACACATGAACAAATGATTTGTAACAAATCCAGTGTAAGATAGATGGAGCTCCTTCTCTTGTTCACAAATTATTCACAGACTACGGGTTTGAAGAGGAAGACATTTTTTTCCTTGCTTCAAAAAATACATACACATGCATTTTTTTATTATTATTTATGACTACTTTCACTGTAAAAACCACTTCTGAGAGCATCTTTTGCAGAATTATTGCAGCTCACAGGTTGTTTAGCTGGTAATCTGGAGAAAGGACAGGTTTGGGGGTTGGCGTTCTTTTTCCTTTCTCCTTTTTTTTTAGTAATTGCCTTGACCAATGAGATTTTTGTCACGGGTTTGAGCTTCTGGGCATAAAATGTAAAGTTCCTGGCCTCCCCTTTTCTCATCTCTGCTCAAGGGAGCCTATTGCAGAAACAGCCCCTGGATTTTGCTGGGTGAGCACCAGGGCAAGTTCCAGGGCAAGTGCTCTCCACCGACCAGGTGAGGATACATTCTGCAAGCGCTCCCCAGCATGATGAAAAAAGTGCTGCTTCTAGAAGCATTTCTGGCAAGGAGGGAGGTTCCTAGAGCCTCCGGTGCCACCTCGGGGGGGAAGCAGGGGGAGATGGGCATGCAACTCAGAGCAGGAGCCCCAGACACCCTGAAGGGCTCAGACAGATATTTCTGGGTCGGACCCTGGGGGTTTGCTTCTCTTCCGTATTTCCCATGTAAGGAACTAGTTTTCTTTTTCTGGATGAAGCTTTCTTTTCCCTACTTCCATAGCTAGAATGAAAATGCATCTCCCTGTACCTGGCCATGCTGTGAGTGGGGGCAGGTTCTCGATCCAGCTGTGGTGCACTCACACATAATTCCGATTTTTCCTTCTGGGTCAGGCAGGTAAGTGAAGCAGCACCAAGCCTTGTCTTCGTGGCAGGGAGCTGTGCCCTGCAGGAGTCATGCAGCCCTGGGACATGGGCATTGCCTTACAAAATCTAACAGTTCCTTAAAAAAAGCAAACAAAAAAACCCCCACCACAACAAACAAACAATTTAGATAGAGTATTTTGGTCCTGAAGATCCAGACATTGCTAGGTGCTAACTAGGTCGCTATTCAAATCCCTGTCTTCGTGGCTGGGGTGGTCCAGGTGTGAGCACGTGTGTCTACGTTATGTATCGATTTGTGCAAATCGTGTAACATACGTAAAACTCATTGGCCTGTGAGCTGAGCAAATACACAATAGGTCTGCGAATCCATTATTGGTAGGAGCAGATGGGTTGCTTGCTTAAATAAATGCATTTGCAAACTCGTCTAGGTCTGCTTTCAAAAACACCAGTTTGTTTATGTAACATGGTGTAGCCAGGCTCCTGCACCCTCTGCTCACCAAACCTTCCCTGCCCTGGAGTTCAGGTGCTTTCATTTTTGCATAAAGAAAATCTGAACACAATTAAGTTTTTGCGAACCTAATTAAAAAAAAAAAATCTCTTTTTATTTGTAACGTATGAGTAAAGCACTGTTTACGTTCATGCACTGTTAATTGGAAGCATCCATAATATGTCAGTCTGAGGCAGAGCAAAATAGATGCAGAATAAAAATATCTACAATGACCTGGTCCTGCAAATGCTGAGTAACTTTATGCTGTGGAGCAGAAGTGCCTTGAAACAGACTGATGTTACTCATTCCTTCTGGAGCTGTACATAGGGGATGGCCGGAGTCAGCAAGAGCAAGGGAGGGAAATAAAAAGCGACATTTTCCCTTATTCTGCCGTTGCATCCTCAGCTGACAAAAATGGGCTGGGGAGAAGCACATTTGTTTGCTTTGTGGCTGCCTGGGTGGGCGCTGCTCATTCACCTGGGGGAGCCCATTTCCACCCAGCGCCGTGCCCTGCCTCGACGCAGCCAGCTCTCACACCGCACTACAGCCCGCAGCCCGCCACCGCTCCCCAGACACCCCGGAGACCTTCTGCTGGAGAGGAGGAGGAGGAGGAGGAGGAGGAGGAGGAGGAGGAGGAGGAGGAGGAGAGCACGCTCACGTGGCTCATCAGCTGCCTGCGCAAAACCAAGCTGGTGGCTGCAGCCCGCTCCCACAGCACAATTGCGGAGCCACGCACGCGGCTGGCTCTCAATGGCCACCTTTGTTGGCAGCCCCAGGCAGGAGCGGGCAGGCTGCTGACGTGGCACCCGGCTGTGTCACCTTGCCCTGTCCCCTGCCCGGGTGCCTGCCCAGGAGAGCCCTGCCTTCAGCCACAAGCAGGGGCTCAGAGCACCTCCTGCCTCATTTTTACGTTCGCTTTTATGTCTTAGAAAGAAAATGACACAAAGAAAAGAGCCCAGCAGAGGAGGAAAGAGGTGGAGACACTTCCCCTTTGATAGTTACTTCCTTTCTCTTCATTTCCTCCTTTCCCCCCTTCCAGTTTCCTCCCCCACCTGTTGAAACCTGGTTACCACAACAGGATGAACGAAAAAACTGCTATTTCCACGTGTGAAGCTGTTACAATTTTAAATAATTGTTTTTTTTTTTTAAAAAAACACAACCAACCAATAACCCAGGGGAAGAAAGCATCTCCCCCCCCGCAGCACCCAGCGCCGCTGACCGCCCCGCTCGCCGCGCTGGCGCTGCTTGGCAGACACACTCCCACCCCAGCAAAAGTCAATGTTTGCATTTGTCACGTATATTTATAGTGCATCCTAGAGCTAGCCGTGCCTCAGCGCAGCCTCCTGGGCCGATTGCCATGTTGAAAGGCACCTCCCAGCAAATGTTACTTCATTTCTGGAAGGACAGAGGAAAGAAGAATCCACAAGTGAATCCTGGCAGGAACTGGCTGCAGGGTCCCCGTTGCACCAGCCCTTCAGGTTCTTCCAGCTCACCAGGACAATGTGCACAGTGAAGGCACTTGCTCGGCCAGAGGCCTCCCAGTGCCTGACCTCTGTAAACACCAACACTTCCAGCAGCAAAACACCCAGCACAGACCCCTCACCCTGGGCTGACCGCACCGCAGAAGGACCGTCAGGATAAATCCATTGGCTTTTCGTGGGTTTTGGGGGTCTGCTTTTAAGAGGACTTCAAAGAATTACAAGTAATCGTGACCAATTTCCAATTTTCCTTCATTTTGTCTCGTCTGGCATGTTCCTGTACTACTAGGATGCCATTGAGTGTTACACACTGATTAACACCTTTGCTGCGGGCACCGCGCAGCCCAGGTCACCTCCAGCACAAAGGACTTGTGCCCCTGCCTACACCAAGCAGCAGCCCCCGAAGTTCAGTCCCGCTCGACACCAGCTCCTTTGAAAACACCCCCCTGAAGCAGCTGTCCCCAGTTTAAGCACATCCCAATCAAGCACGGGATTCTGAACGGATGGAAAGGAAATACTACTTTCTCTTTTGCCGTGCTGTGGGAGGGATTGTGCCTTTCACAAGAGACTAAGGCCAACCTTCATGGTGCCAAAGTCCATGGCTCACCTCATCCCTGGCTCCACAGGGAACAGCTGGTGGCTCCGTCATCTCTTCTCTGCTCCATCCTCACCTCCAGACTGGGGACAGCGATACCACACAGGGCTTTTCTAAGGATAAAAGTCAGTGGACGACTTGGAGGTGCTTTACACCACCAGTGGTATCGTACCCTGGGGTTACCCAGAGCTCTTAAGTGAGAAGGAAACCTCACGGCTCCTCCACAAGGCACAGAACCAGGGTTACACCTTGCGCTGATGGGGAGCGGAGTCCCAGAGAAATCAGAACGGCTGCTGGGAGCCAGGAGCAGGCGAGCATCGTGAGCAGGTCGTGTCCTTTCATTTCCAGCTCTCCACATGATTTATCAAGTGGTTATGGGGGAAAAAAAACCCCACCAAACCCAAAACCAAACAACCAAGTAAATAAAGAAAGAACAGGACAGAGGTTATACAGCCTGGGCTCCACTCTGTCTCTCAGCCTACCCAGATAAATGTCGTTATGGGAAAGGCTGGAGATTGGATACGGCCCTCAAGTTCAGGAGCTCTAACGGGGAGTGAAAGAAAAAGCTCTGGATGAAGATAACTGCAGCCATTACATGACTAATCCCAACATCTACAGACATTTTCCCCTCTGCCTGTAAGGGTTATGTGATCCTAAACATCCTTAAGGAAAACTTTCCCATTCTGGCTAGCAGATGACTAACTGCTTGCAAATAATAGAGGTATCTTTTTATATATGACAGAAGACCAAAATATCCAAGATGACAGTGCCCCACAGAAATGACTCAAAGCCCGGCACTCGAGCACAGCTAGCTCTTTCCAAAAAGCAACTGGGAACCAGACAAGTGAGAGCCCGGCTGCAGCACTCCCAGCCAGAATGAGCCCTTTGTTTGAGCAAATGCAAATGTCAGGAGAGGGAATGGGCCAGTTGCCACCCTGCAGCAATGCCCCCGGCAGCAGGGTCGGGCTGGACGGCCCCAGATCTCTCCAGAAAATAGGCAAAGTCAAAACCCCAGCACCAACCACTCAGACCTTTGGAGACAGTCATCTCAAAATCAGTCTCACGGAGGATCCCCATCTCCACTTACGTATCACTCATTTTCTAATTGTCAGCCATACTTTTAAGTACGCGGAGTCCATTTGTGCAGGCATCAAAAAGCCAAACTCATTGGAGATCTCAGACCAAAAAGTATTTTAAAATGTATTATTAGCACATATTGCCCACAGCACACACGTAGAGAGGAAAGGTTTTGGTGACTGTTAAAGGCAGAAGTCTGTCCTGCATAGTGAAGGTTTCCCTCCCACAGTTACCTTTGCTGTAGGTAAACAGGATCCATCCATCCTCCTTTTCTGAGCCTCGGAGGGCATGGTGGTGGAGCAGGACTTTTTCAACAGCAGCAGCGCAGCCATGGAAATCAGCCTGGGAAGGGCTTTGGAATGCTGCAGAGAAAGAAAGGGATAAAGTGTATATTAATACAGCAGGATTGTTTGTAAGAGTCCCATGTTACCATTGACAATTAACTATAGATCAGCAGAGGAGCATCATTCTCTACCATAAGTATGTATATTTTTAGATAAATATATTCCACAAACATTTTCTAAAGGAAGGCTTTTTGTCTAAAGCATCCACTTCTCAAGCCCCCGGTGGTACAGTGTAAACCATCTTAACTAATAACAATTGTCTCTGCATTTGTTTCTTGAACACAGATCACAACATACACAGTTTATTTGAGAGTGTGTGTATACTCTTGAATTTCTGTCCTCCTTACTCAGTCTCATACACCAGGCAACTGTGAGGCCGGGGAAGGACACAGCCCTGCCCTGAAGAGATTACAGTCTCCATCAGATAATACACTGCAAATTATACATGGTGAGGCACAGACCTCGGACAAGCAGAAGGGGGAGAACAGCTTGGTTCGGGAAGGAAACCAAGAAAAGTAAGTTTTAAGGAAGACCTTGAAGAAAGAAAAATCAGGAGGGGGAAACCTAGGAACTTCAAAGACTAAACAAGGTAAGAGAGAGTTTGTACAGCAGAACATTGGTAAAAAGGACTGATTCACAAAGGTGAGATCCAGATGCTAAATTTAACTGATCTTCTGGTATCTAACTTTGGGCAGGTAAGCTATTCCAAATACCGAATTCTTGCAACCACAGAGACACCAAGAAAAAAAATGAAAGACAACGTCACTGACCTTTGGAAGTTCATCGCCCCCCACCTGCGTGCCATTACTGAGGAGATCATCAAATCAGCCTTGCTCACAGGTCTCCAGTATCACCAGCAGCTTCGCTTACTCCCCCCAGCCACTGCCACATGGCACACTTGGGGACAACGAGGCAACATGAGACATGGCGGGATGGATGGCTTACAGCCCGTGCAGCTCCACCGCAAGATGTCTACGCTTCCCTCCCATTAATTAGGCTAGTAGAGTACCTCCCATAGCAGCTCGTCAAGGCTTTGCCTTCGTTTGTAGACTCAGCGGAGCAGGAACCAGCACAGTGGTGCAGCCAACGCGTTGTAGCGAGGACGGTGCAAGACGTAAGCGAGGCAAGGGCAGGGAGAAGGGACAGCGATTATTAGGTCAGCTGGTGCAGTCGGAAAAACTACACATGCTTTCAGGCACATAAGGCTTCCTCAGGTCTGAAATAGAAGCAATAACCTTAGAGCTAAATACAGGTTGAGAATAATTGTTCTGAGTTAAACTTCATTATATTAATGAATTAGGCAATTTGAGGGAAAGGATGATTGGTTCCTGTTGATCAAAGGGAGGATGCTAGCCAGAGGACAGCTGATAATGTCACTTATGGCACAAAGAGAGAGCGAGAAAGACAGGAATAATTATTACCTAGGGATGGCTGGTGGTAGCAAAAATTACAATGCAAGGTGCAATCAACATCTGTGTGATTTTTATAGCCTAGAGTCAGGAATTTTAGTACCTGGATTGTCTTTTGAAGCAGTCTTGGAGACCTTCCTTGAAGGTCAGGAGTGCGAGGTCAGAGATGCAGTGGTTGATCCTTTACCGAGTGTTTCTGTCCTTTACCGGTTGGTACAAGTTAATTGGAGTTGGTTGCCTCCAGTTGTTGCCACCAGACTGTCAAACCTGTCACCAAACCACACAGACAGGAGGGCGGTGGCAGCTCTCCGTCCTTCTGTATCACTTGGAAATCTGATTCCATTAAGCAGCTGTGGTTAATTGCCAACACTTCTGAGTTCATCACTATCCTTCAGATATTTTGTTTCCTCTGAAGTGCTAGTCCCTGGGAACCTGTGATTTCCAAAGGATCTACATTTTCACATAAAAATTAACTTCTTTGTGGACTTGTAAAGAAAAGCTAGAACATTCTGAAATCTATTTAACTCTGTACCCAGAAGACAAATTAATATGGTGAGAGGCTGATTGTTTTTTACGATTACCTCATAATTTCTAAAATATTCTTGGAGGCCTGAATCACAATTTCTTGAGTGATTTGGTTTGGCAACACTGAAGTGAGTCTTTAAGGACAGGACTCCAACAGTCTAGGAGGCACACATGGAGAGCATCCTCACGCATTACTTAAAAATGAAACATCAGATGTTCTCAAGCAAAATTTGATCGGTGGCTCTAAGCAGTTACTGAATACAACATGAGATTCACAAATACCTACAAAGTAGGTAATTGCCCCAGGTGTTCACGTTTTCACAGGTAGCCAGGAATCTTGGACTCTTCCCACTAAACTGCCAAACAGGGGTGCTGTGTGTATCTGACTGACCCCGAGAGACACAGACAGACCGAGAACCCGCTGGCTTAAAAAAATAAATTGTAGTTACCTACCACATCTGAGACTCAGCGGGGAGTTAAAGGCTCAAGTATAGGCTTAAAAACACTGAAACTACTCGTGACGAGGCTGAAGCAACCTGTTGAAGACTGGGCAGACAGTTCATGGCACAGCTGGGGCAGAGCCCAGCAGCCCCAGTTGCTGTGCTGGTACACGGGATGCTTAACCTTATGGTCTACCAAAAAATCAAAGAAGAATTTGTTTTAGTTTGTAAAATCTGTATGCAAATCTAATTTTGACCAGCAGCAACTTCAGTGAGTAGGCTGGTGCAAAATTTTCACATGATTTGTACTGGAGGAATATATACTTCCGTATCTATAGAAACACCCACAGAAATTCTTTTAGAGAATCACAATAGTCAGTATGTGAGATCTCACTGCTCCGGAGGCCTTCTGCTCCGATGGTGGATGAATCAGACTCTATATACCATGGACAATGAGAATCAAGTGCTTCACTTTTATATGCATGCCTTATTTCAAAATGTAAAGGTCATCCCATACACGTTAAGTGAATTGTACAATGGAGGAGACTCTCAAAGGCCACAGAGACTAAAGGCAGTAAAAGGAGAGAACAGTAGGTCAGCCTCAGATGTTCCTGTGGCATACAGAAATCGGATGAAGTTCCTTATCGACAGCAAAAGGCCAGCAACTGCCAGCTAACGGCTGACACCTGCTCACAGTGAATTTCAGTGGAGACAGAGGTGGGAACCAACACAGAAAAGGGCAGTGACTTGCCCACAGACAGATCCGGAACGTGGGGTGCCTGAGTTGTCATCTGTTATCCTATGTTCTTCGCTAACCTGCCACCTCCCATTTCCATCAATGTGACTAACAGCTCCCAGGCTGTTGCGTCACTGGATGAGGCTGCCCGAGCCGCCAATTCACCCAGTTGCACGAGACTGTGAGCACCTAACAGAACCCTGGACCGTATCCCGACATCCAGTAGTTCTTTACGCTACATCTTTAAAGTGAAGCCAGCTCCACCACAGCCTACCCAGGGCAGAGGGAGAGGGTACCTTCTGGTGGCCAGAGCACCACGTGCTGAGGTCTTCCACGGCACAGCTGCTCCTGGCATCCAGCAGCTTCAGAGATGAGGTCTGACGGGAGCTGAGTCCAGCTGCAAAGAGCGGCGTGAAAGCCTGGTGCAGCAGAGCAAACAGCGAGAGGCAGCCAACACAGGCAGCAGAGCACGTCGGTCCTTCCGAGGATGCTGTGGGAGAGACAGAAAACACAAAGGAAGGGTTATGGGTGTAGCACGGAATGAATATATTCTGCCAAGGAAAAAAAAAAAAAAGGTGGGTTTCCAGGTCTGCTTTTAATTGCATTAGCCAGGTATAACCTTCTCAGAGAAGCTCACAGGGGCACTGAACAATAATTAAAGCACCACATTCCCAGAGTCCCCTTTTGTTTTATGCTATGGGCAGCCTTGGAGCCAAGGGGACGAGGGAATGCAGCGCAATGAGCTCCAAGAGGGCACAGAGGCTATAGACTGTTCCAATGTAATGTAATGGTGTCCCAGCTCTCGGAGGAGAGGATCTCTGATTTCAGGCCTCTGAAGTGCTAAATTACCAAACGAAAACTACAGCAAGTTCCACCAAAACTGCAGCCATCAATACTACGCGTTGTTCTTAACAAACAAAAGCGGACAGAATAAAGGATGGGGGTCGAGGGATGTCTGCACTGTACGCCAAGGTTTTTTCTAAAAATATTTTACACCTGCTACTCCTGCACACTGATCATATTTTGTCTATGAGGTAGAGAACTCGTAGCGCCAAGGGGAATGTGGTTTATGTTCCCGAGCCTTAATGCTTTTTCCCTTCTGTAACGCAAAACTCCTTACTACCGTCACTAAAATAAAGCCAAGAGGACAAAAGTCATACGCGCGCTGCCACAGTAACAGTTTAACAGTTCCTCTCACTCATCTTTGGAAACAATCCCTTCAGCAGGATTTTACTGCTCTGGCACTTCGATTTAGCGAACTTTTTATGCAGCTCATGAGAGGAATGCGGCCAACTCTGTACACTCAATTTAAATCAACTTGCTGATGATATAAAAAAGAAGTGCTGAACCGCCGGTTTGCTTCATCTGCTCCAAACCTACCAACACAAACTCGGAGGTATTTATTCCTGAAACGTTAATAGAACAGTCTGGGGTGCCAGATCAGTACATGAACTCTGCTTTGATCCCCTGCCGGTCCAAAGAGCTGATTTAACAACTAGTTGTTTGGTTACTTGATATTTCAAAAATGCAACTGGGCTGTTTGCTACCGACAGGCTTTTTTGCACGTTGGAGTCTGGTGGGAGCACAGGGCGCAGGCAGCCGGGCAGGCTGGATACATCTGCCACGGGCATCTGCAGCAAGAGGCCGCACACGCCATGTGTAACAGCATTCGAATTTTGCATGGAGGAGGAGGGATGGACCTTCCTGGGGCTTACACCCAGCCCTCAATTTGTGTAAATTAGTTAGTCGATTAGATAGTTGAAGTTAAGAGAACTACAAAACTTGTACTCACCGGGATGCCAGTGCCAGCGCAGCCTGTGCCCTCTGCATTCACATCCGTAGCAGGCACCTCTGAGAACACGATGCAGTAAGGAAGCACTACGTACCGTGAACTCCACCTGCGAGCTGGCTCTCCTTTGCAGAAGTAATCGGATCAATTTGATTTTGGCGACCGCTCCCAGACTTCTGATCAAGCGTAAGGTCCGTTGTCTACCCACAAAACAAATGTAGCACAGACAGTAGCCGTCCATCAAATCCTTGCTACCCTGCCATGACAACGTGTCTCTGAGCTCCATTTCACAAAATTACGGTTTTTAGAAGTTAATGGATTGTGCTGAAACGAGCAAGCCTTACAGAAGAAAGTGATTTTAATTTGTGCTTGGGTGGGGACCTCGGGTGCAGAGACAGGATGCACTAAGCAGCATCAAGGGGGATGCGTACTTACAGTGTTACCCTTTTCTTTACTGTAAATTAAAGACATCTTCCGAGGTTTAACTTACACCGGCAATTTTAAGGAAGTAAAATTGCATGTTCACAACAGAAAATACAAAAGAACTTGCACAACTGAGCAAATGCTTCCTTTGCCCCCTTTACTCCTCCCGACACCCTTTCTCTCACAGAAACGCACTTACCTGACAGCACGGCTCCAGAGCAGAACACCGGGTGTGTGCAAATTAAACCAGAGATTGCCTTGGCAATCGTTTAGAACAGAACGTTGCAATGTATATGTCTGAGCTAACAAATCCAGCACCAAACTTTAGCAAAAGATAAATAAATGGGTGAAGTAGACTGAACAGAAAGCACTCATCTTTAATTTCTGTAAGGAGTAAGGAAAAGCATTACAAATTTTCACACTTGCATTCTTCGGAGAAAACTGGAAGCTCTCCCTACAGATTGTCTCCTTGCAAAGCACCATAAACAACCCCGCTTATTAAAATCTTTGTATTAAAAAAGGTGCTGCAAAAAAACCACCTTGTTTCCAGAGATTCCTCCTTGTTGCAAACCACTGCCCTTCGTACGCAGAGCTGGTTACGGTGGAAGTGAACAAATCAGCACGGGAAGAGGATAAGCTCCATGACCTTTAAGACAAATGATCTCAGTTTAAATCACAGGAATAGAAATATTAAGAGAACGTGTAGTACAGTCTCCACTGTCAACTTGCTCAACGTCCTAAGCAGTTTAGGTATTACTATTGTATTTTAAATAGTAAAACTGTAGTAGAGTCTTATAACGTCTAGGCATACAAATAGAAATAATACACAGAGATAACATCCTCCATTTTCCAGTAATTGAACCAGTATTTTTTTTTTCCTAATTCTTTTTCTAATTCCTTTTAAAAGCAAAGTCATCCACTTTAAATTAGACACCGAATTATGCACTTCTTAAGTACAGTCCTGTCCACTGATGTGCCGTTAGTGGAAAGATAAACCAGATGGCAAACTCAATAAAAAGGCGCCAATTAAACAGAGACAGTTGAAGCCTAAAAAACCCTTCGCTCCATTATTGCTTTTGAATTGGTTGTCATGGCACTGGAAATTGATACCACTGTCGGCTTCACATCTCCACCCAGCTCAGGTCTTCACAGCTCTGTCCAAAGCAAAGGTCTCACGCTGGTGTTGAGAAACACCCTCTTCCTTCCAGCACTAGGCCATTTCCACCAAAGTTCTGCTCACACCAAACCAGGGGTGTATGTGTGCACGCAACTTACACCTTTTGTAAAATCAAGTGCATCAAACAGGAAAAGACTGATCTTCACCCTCCAATTCCAGTTTCAGAATACTAAAGCTCAGGTAATTTTAACCTGTAGGTTATTACTCACCACCATGAGCCAAAGGACCACCCACTTAGCATGTCTCTTCTCTTTCTACAGCTGGAACTTCCACGGAAAATAAGCTGATGTTTGTTAGACTTACTTATTAAAGTTGTTGAGGTTCTCTTCCCCTTGACAATGTCCACTAGCAAGGAACACTATTTGCCAAAAAGATGGGAGAGAGTAAGGGATGCAACTTCAAAATAGCCCTGGAAAAGCTGAGTTGCTTTGTCAGCCTCTGAATTCTTTCTCCTCCCACTCACATTCACATTTTGAGAAGCTATTAAGTCAAAATCGGTAAAATCCACTAGAATAAAACCCTTAGAATGTCACATTGTAGTTGCATTACATTTCACTCTTTAATACAGCATAAAAAAATGGAAGTTTACAATGAGTTAGTAAACTGTAAATCAGCACTTTTATTCAGTTTAGTTTCTGAGCTATTAATCCCTAATACAGAAACAGAACGCTGATGCACTGGTCTAGGACCTCTCGAGATAATAGTTCAAATCCATTCTGGTGCCATGGCAAGTGAATTTCACTGGATCACCTGAGTCCCTTCTAGATACATCATATCACACAATAACTCACCATTCACAGAGCTTATAGTCTTAACTCTCAAGGAAAAAAACAAAATAAAATTACCTTCTGACTTCAGTGAGCTGCAGTTACAGAAAACAAGCGAAAGTTTGCTCAAATAATTGTAGGCAAACACTTAATCAGTCTATGTGCTTTGTCAGTAGTATTTTAGGTAAAGCAACCCATTATTGTGGTGCATCAACACAGCAACGCTTTCCATTGCTCCTTTGTGAGGCACTGAGTCAGACTTTTTTGCATCATTAGCACTGACAACACAATAAACGCAGCGCTCTGATCTTCAGCAGAACAGTAAAAACAAAGACCACAACAGTGAATTAATTTTAAAGAATTTTAATACAAACTTAATATAAACTATTTCAGTCCCTCTTAACATGTAAGACACTGACTCAAAATACTTTTATACCTTTTTTCAAGTATTGCACAATGTAGGTACAAAATTAATATTTACGATTACATTTTCTTCCATAATATATAGCAAAAATCTTTAAACTTTTAACAGAAAATACAATTTGTGTTTCTTTTGAAAAAAGCAAATATTTCGTACATTTTAATTCCACCACTAAGGAATATTCTGTACACAACTTTTTATTTTTTTTTTTAGAATTGATGTCTTTAAGATGGATATCTTACAATTTCAGTAAAAAAAATACAACATGAAGCTGCTGCAGCTGTCACAGATCACTGTAGTAAAAAGATATAAATGCAATACCATGTTGTAGAAACAATATATATACTCTGATATTTTACAAACTTTGTACTAAATTAAATTATACAATTAGAAAAAGACCAATAAACCCACCTATTAGTGCCAATTTTTTAAATATATATATACATATATGCTTGTGTACATATATATATAGACACATGAAAAAAATCAGCCACGACCTTGCTATATCTTAAATACTGTAAGAGGCCATATTTTGAGAGTATATTTTTGTAATGTACAGTCAGTATAAAATAATTTTGTGCTTGGTTGGCAAATGAAAAAATGATGCATGTTGTATTTATCTAACCAAGCCTGAATGTATTCATACTACAAGCCTTAAAAAAAATCTCAAGAGGTGGAAAAAAAGATACACCCTTGGGTACGTGCATTTTAACTTGTACAATAGTATTTACTTATATTTCACTTTCGGTTTATTTTTAGTTAGCCATAACTGGCTGGAATTGCTGGTTAGAATACTGCATGTTGTTTAAACTAAAATTCAAGCCATCCACAAAAGACTTCTCATTTAGACCTCCATAGGCTGCAAACATATCAAAGGCATTACTGTACTGGAGAGGACTGAGGTTAAGGGGGCTGTCACCAGGAAAGATGCTACTGGTACTACCTTGACCCTGCATGTTGGGGAAAATGAACTCCTTTGCGTTAGGAGAAAGGGCAGAAGTCTTCTGCTGCTGCTGCTGCTGCTGCTGCTGCTGACTGCCTAAGCCAAGCCCGTAGAGAGAGTGCATGGAGGAGGAAAGGCCTTTCTGCTTCAACAGGTCATTGACATTCAAGCCAAGGTTGGTGGGAGAAGTGCGGGCGACCTTGTTGCTACGGCCGCTATTCTTCATTTTGGTCGAGCCAAACTTGGTGGCAGCAAATGTGGCAGTGGTGAAGGTTAAAGGCTGAGTGGAGCGGGGCATGAAAGTTGGGCTCACAGCAGCAGAGTGACCAAAGGGAGGAGAAGGAGAACTAGACACTGAAGATGCTGGGTCACTAATTGGCATGAACACCTGGGCCTCTGGGTTAAAGCTGTTCTTGATTTCCTTATCCAACTCACATCCATTTTCATTATCATCCACATAAAGCACTTTCACTGGTCCCTTTTCACCAATTTGGTATGAAACCTCAAATGGGTCAATCCAAACACTAAGATCCTGAGGCAAGTTGCCACGAACATCATCAATGTCCAAACCACTCTCTTTGGATGCTTGTTCTATGACTGGGTCCACTTTCTCCCCTATATGTATACATCTAAACCCTGATCCTTTGTATGGCTTTTCTGGATACCAGTGCCCTTCATACTTCTTCTTAAGAAGTCTTTCAAGCTCTTCACCAAAAATGTTGACACGTCGTCTGGGAAGCTTATTGTACAAATATGAAATAATAAAATTGAGTGCTACTTGGATTTCAAGCTGCATAGTTGCTATGCCACAAAGTTATAAGTCTGTTTCAAAACCCGAAGAAGAAAGTGTTCAAGATGCCACAGGGGAACAAAATTTCATTCAAAGTGCTGATTCTAGTTGATTATTATCCTTCACCTTGAGTGCTCTTGTTCCTTTAAGAAAAAACAAAAGCAAACACATCCAAATAAGGAAAGTGTAAGATCAAGCTCTAAGGCCTATTCTTTTAGCTTCACTTTTTGCATAAAATAGGTTACTTTGTAAGGCAAAAAATATGTGCATCAAACCACTTATGTTCATGCCTGCGGAAGGTGAGGATGTCAGCCACATTCAGCATGACTTACGAACAATACTGCAGAAGATGCACTAGGCGTGTGTTTACATATACAGCATGGGGCATTTCAAAATCACATGAGCTTGCCGTTTAGTTATTCACAAAGCAGCAAGGATAATTTTTAAAGCATCACAGAACTGCCAGGCCTGTCAAGGGTTCAGTTACCAACCCATATTTGAATGATTTATAGTACTCAGCTGCAGAATTTAGCACCAGGCTATTAGTTTAGCCTGAAAGGTCTTCGGCCAAGGGTCATTTATCATTTTAAAGTTTGCAAACATATTGGCTGCACTGTAAGGTGCAGTATTATAAAAATGTGAACAGTTGCTTCAGAAGATTTCACACAAGTAATTAAAATTATGCAACATTTAAGTCCAAGCAAACCATCTGCATAAACTGCGCATTGGTGAAATTATGCTAACCGAAGAGAAAATGTCCGCTGCACATATACATACAATTCTTCCTCAGAATAGCTAAACTGGTAATGCGGTCAATGCATACAAAATAGATGCACGTATCTTCTGTCATAAGGGTGGCAACGACCACGAAATGGTTACAATACATTAATTCACAATTTTTCCCCTTTCTACAAATTATTCTATAGTATCAGATGTAATCTACTAATATATACAAAATTCACTTATCGCGCTGTCTATAGTTCAGATTTCACAAAGTTACTAGAGCTAAGAGCTTTGGATAGCCTCAAAAACGACTGCTCTTCTTCTCCACGACTCCATTTTATATTAAATATAAAATATGGTTGCCACTCCTTCACAAAGAACAAAAGAGAAATTAGCTATCTAAAGTTAAAGGGACAAGATTCAAGCATTAGCACACATACTGCTAACAAAAATCCTGCAGTACCTTGGCATAAAGGTACTCATCCAGAGGAAACACTTTTGTTCAAAAAGTTCCAATGAAACAAAATAGGGGGTTGGGGTTTTTTTGGCTCAAGTGAAATGCCCAATGAGAATTTCAATTAAGAGTGTCCTTTTCTGCACTGCATCACTATGAACAAAATGTAGCGTAGCTGTCACTAAAGATTAGAGGAATCAAAGTCAGTATGAAAATCCTTTGACAAAGTGAATACAATGCTTTTTTATTTCTTGCTCCAAATAATCTCCTTATAAAGTCTGGAACCCTATTTCCAAGCCACTCGCGTTCTCCCCAACATGGTATGGGAATAGTTTGAAAGCTTGTACGATAAGGCGACCTTTAAACGTTTGCTGGATCAGCACTGGGTGGGGATAAGGAAAAGATCAAGGGCAAACAGAAGATATTTACAAAAGGGCCACAATCAGTACAGAAAAGCTGATTGGGTGGGTTAGAAGGGGCATTTAAAAATGATTTATTAATCCATCTGTTTCGTTTCCCTTCCCCCCACGTCCTTTAGGAAAGAAATGATCTTTTCAAGGCGCACCGGGTGGACGCTATAGCTTTTTCTTAAGCCCCCAAACTACGGTACAAGCAGCTGGTCAAACAAATGGAGCTTGATCGTTTCCAAGTTGGTTTGTTTTTGTTTTTTTTTTAAATATGTATGTTTTATGTAAAGAGGACACCCTCTCCCAGCGGCGGGGTGCTGCCGGGCAGAGCCCCGGCCGGGGCAGGAGCCTTAAGCGCGGTGGGGAGTTACATAACCAGGCAGTCGGGTCTCATTAGATTTCTGCTCACAGCCTGGGAGCTCCGGCAGCGGCGGGGGGAGGAGGAGGAGGAGGAGGAGGAGGAGGAGGGGGTGGGGGGGGGGGGAGAGGAAGAGGAGCATTTTCTAAGACCGTCAAAGAGAAAATAAAGCTGAGGATGGGAGATGACTAGAAGGAGGGGGGCGGGGGGGGGTTCAAGGCCCCCTCCCTCGGCACTCAGGCCGGCACCCCGCGCCCGGTGGCGCCCCCGGCCGCCCCCCCGCCGGGCAGGGTCCTGAGGGCGGCTGCCAGCGCTGCCCGGAGAGGCCCGGCCAGGCAGCAGCGATTAGTCAGCCGGCAACGCTCACCCCTCCCAGGCTGAGCGCGTCCAGGGACCGCCTTGGGAGGGACCCTCCGCCGCCCGGCTTCCCGAGCCGTGCCCTGGCCCCCAGCCCCCGGCTCCGAGGGGCTGCCGGCGGCCCCCACGCTCTCCTGTCCCCCGGCTCCCCGCCGCCGCGGCCCCCCCGGCACTGCCCCTCCCCGCGGGGCCGTGCCCGCCCCTCTCCCCGGCCGCGCGGGGTCGTGACCGCCTCGGCACCGCCGCCTCAGCCGCCTCAGGGCCCCCCGCCGCAGCGCCCGGGGCCGCGCCCGCCTCAGCCCTTCGCTCGCCTCACGGCCGGGCGGCGGCTGCCCCAGCCCCCCGCCTCAGCGGCTGCCGCCGGCCCGGGCCCCGCCGCCCAGCGCACACCCCCGCGCCGGCCGGCGCCCCCGCCCTCAGCGAGCGGTACTCACCCGGGTGGGTGTGCGGGGGGTAGTGCAAACAGTCCCGGCGGGGGTGTGAGTGCGGGGGGGGTGGGGGGGCGGCTCAGCACCCGACCCCCATCTCCGAGAGCCGGCTCCCTCGGCGAGGATGGGAGGGGAAAGGAAAGAGAAAAAAAAAAAAGGGAGGGGGAGGGTTGGAAAAAAAAAGGGGGGGGAGGGAAAGGGGGGGAGGGCTGCGCTGCTCACACCCCCACGACGGGCGCGCTCGGCCGCCGCAGCTGGGCTCCTTCTGCTACTGCCTCCCCGCCCGGCGCGCCCCCATATATCGCCTCCCTTCCCCCGCCCCCCGCCCGGCCCCGCCCCCGCCGCCCGCCCGGCCCGCGCCTGCCCGTCACCCGCCGCGCCCCGCCCCCGGCCCCGCCCCCCGCTGCTGCCGCCCCTTCCCCCACCCCGGCGTGGCGGGGCCGCTCTCTACGTCAGCGAGCGCCTCACCCCACAACACCGTTGCGTCACTGCCGACGTCAAACCCTGCCCTCGCGCCCCTCGTCTCCGCAGGGAAGGGTGGGGGGAGGGACTACATCTCCCATGACCGCCGCGGCGGGGGGGGGCGGCCTCGGCCCGCGGGGACCTCGGCTGCGGCTCCGCGGAGGGCCGGCCGAACGGCGGCGGGGAGCGGGGCCGCCCGCAGCCCCTCACGCCTGGGGGCAAGGGGCCAGGCTGCGTCCCGGGGCCGCTGGCGGGGGCGGCCTCCCCTCGGTGGGGAGGGGGGGGCAGCCCCTCACAGCCCCCCCTCCCCCCCCCCGCTCCGCCGCTGCTAAAAATACTCCCCACAGGTAGCAACGCTGACCGATTGGCTGCCTGCCCGCCCGGGGAGCCGCCTGATTGGTCACTGCGTATCGAGGAGGGAGACGTCAAAGCCCAGTTTTGGGGGGAAAAGAGTTACCCGGGGGGCGGGGGAATGCCCGCGGCCCCCTCAGCGCCGCGGCGCCGTGTGAGGCCCGGCCGGGCCGCGCCTGGCTCCGGCCTGGCTCGGGCCTGCAGGCCTCGGCCGCCTCCTCAGGCGGGGCACGGCCGAAGCGGGGGCCAGCGGCTGGGGGCGGCCGGCCGGGAGCCAGGCCCGGTGCGGGAGGGCCGTGCCCTCCGCTCCAGAACCCCCCGGGCCTGGCCCCTCACCCCTCGGTGTCGGTGCTGCTGGGGCCGGGGGCGGCGAGCAGGGCCGCGCTCGGAGGGGGTTTGCCGTCTCTTGCGGTGTTTGTGCAGAAACGGAGCGTTTGGGCCTGAGCCTGAGGGGGCCCCGGGGAGATTTGGAAATGCCAGTCAGGAGCAGCGCCAGGACTTTAACCCTTTGCAGCTCAGAACGTGTCACTGGCTGTGTGGGAGGCAGCAGCCCAGCAGCCGGAATGTTTGGGAAGATGGCAAGGGTAATATTTGGGATTTTCCATAGCTGAACATTTCTGCTGGAAGGCCTAATTCAGCGGAGAACACGTTTTTATTCAGATGTATCAGTGTTGATGCAGCTAGTACCGTGCTGTTGCAAACAACTCTAAAATCTTAATTCAGACTCAAAATTGTCACGCTTCCCCCCCTATTTTTCATTTGTTTTTAACGTGTTATAGTCCTTCAGTGAAAATTGGGTCATCTGTCATCACTGTGCACCCCAAATGGAAAATAAAGCATGAAGATGATAAAATTATAAGCACTGGCAACAAGGTGACTCCTGGGAATTGCCGTAGCGTGGCCAGGAAAACAAACGAGAGTCTTTTTTTGTTTGTTTTGAACAAGTTGTCATTACTTCCACCATGAAAGTTAAGAGACAATGTGAAATAACTACCTGAGCAGATAAGGTGGAAAGACAAATACAGGTGGTTGGGGTTTTTCCCCCTAAATTAAAACGTAGAAATCTCCCTGGCACAACAAACACCGAGCAGACGGACAGGTACTGCCGGCTGTGTCAGCACACAGTTTGGCGTGGTGCTGTGCTCGGTGCTGTGCTCGGTGCTGTGCTCAGTGCTGCACTGGCCAGGGTAGCAGCAGCAGCAGATTTCCCTTTGAAGTGGGAAAAACTGCACAATGCTGTAGATCGATGTTTTCAGGTGAGATTTCGTAAGGAGCTTTACAAACCAAATAACTATGCTGCTGAGTTGCTAAAAAAAAAAAAAACAAAACGTTGTAAAAGCAAAGACTTCTTTTTAAATGGCTTTAACACTACAGGAGAAGCATTAGGGACTGAATTAAATATACAGAGCTAATACATTTATAATCAAGACATCTGCGGGATCCTTTAAAGCTGTAAAAATGGTGATGTACTTTTCTGTGGCTTATGTAAAGGAAGCTTCTAATGCAGTCAATGCTGAAGTTGCGTGCTATTGAACAAATCCGACGTTAAATGTTAGAGACAGGCGATTGCCCTAAGAATAACCTCCGCAGGTCAGCAAGAATCAAGCCTGCTTCTAGTGGTCCACTGAAAGTTTCATTTTACCCTCATTTGTCTGAAAAAAAAATATTCTGACTTTTAAACTGCAGTGATCATTATGTCATCCACATATAACGCATCAGAAGTAGGTGGCCCAACTGTAGTAGCGTTAAATTACCAGCACCTAAAAACAGTCTAATCCAGGATCACTGGTATTCTTAAAACCTCAGCTGGCTTTTTGATCCACAAAGAGGTCAGAATAGGGCCTGCAGTGTTCTTCAGTCCTTTTGATTAATACACAGCAATAACAAAATGTCTACCTCTCCATGCTAGAAAAATCTTTCAAAATGCAATCAATACAAAATAACCCCGGCAGCAAAATTTTACTCCTGTTGTCAATTCTATTCAACAGAAAGATTAATCTTAAAAGAAAAGAAAATATATATATATTCACATCTTTCCTGACAAACCTTGACAATTTTTCTCCCTAGCAGAGCAAATCAACAGAAGTATTTCAGAGCATGGCAGGGAGGCAGAAGTGAGATTAAAAGTAAGATGACTTTCTTAATCTATGTTAAACGAGAAGGGTTTTGATCTCATCTGCTCCTCTTAGCCATATCCTGCGATGCTAGTCCGCCAGACAGCCATCACCAGCAACTCAGCTACAATTTCTACAGTCTTGGTCTCTGCAGTCTGATCTCTGGAGCCAAGATTTCTGCATTGTCGAAGATATACTTTTCTACAAGACCTTGTAGAGACTGTAGTCTCTACAAAGGGACTTTCTTTTTTTCTGCTAAAGCAATCTATATTTGGTTCCTAAAATAATTAACAGCGCTCTTTAAAAATCTAAATCAGTGTTATTTATTGATCAATCCAATATCTAAAACCAAAATAGATTTGCTAACCTTAAAAGTTCTTTAAAGGAATTAAAAATATCTAAGAAAATTTTTACTAATTATGTCAACACGGACAAGAATTAAAGAGCAGTAGAAAGCGAGGCTCAGAATTTCCACCACCCATCTTTGTTCTTTTCATCTTCTCTGCTAAATGAATGTTGCTGTTCCTTACAGAATGTGTAAGATTTATACTGAGAGTGGACATAAAGCTTTGTAATGTACATTCCCAAATACAGTACAGTCTCTTTTTTAACATTTTTCTATTTAGGAACACAGTTCTCCTTTCAGCATGGGAACCTGAGCTTTGATTTTGAAGAAAATGGAAAGCTTTCCCCATTGTATTCACCCCTCTCTAGCCCAGTTTTATCCATTTGCTGATTTTAACACGTGTTCCTTTTCTCCATCATTTATCAGTGTGAGCAACCAAGCCTGGCTGCTCTCCAGCATACATCTTAACAACGATTTTGAAATGTAGCTTGTCTTACATTTCACTTTACCAGCTTAAGCAGTGAATTTTCCATACAGATTACAGAGGGTGTATATACCTGCAAGATGCTGCCCAGCTTCAGGAGCTCTCTGACCACAAAGATTTATTTAGGTGGGAACCACGAGATTAGCTTGTATGTAATGTTTTGATGGAGTAAAGAATAACTGGGAACAATTCAGCCAAAACAGAAGTGTGCAAGGCATTGTCTCAGCCAGCTCATCTTCCAGGAGAGCCCCAAGCTCGCCTCTAACTACGTGGAGGGGCAAATGGTTAGTTAGTTACCTCCGATGGAGAGCAGCTGGCTGGCAGGGGCTGCTGCATGCAGCTTTATACGCCAAGTTAAATGCACCCATGGCAGGATGCGTATGCGATAACTCTTGTTTGCAGACTCTAACCCCAGGGCAAACAGCCACAGTCAGCGACTTGCTGGGAACTGCTGTGTGGCTCTACAGCAACCCAGGCTGTGCCAGGGCTTGTTCCTCTAGCGCTGGGGGCTGAGGGGGTGGGATTAGTGTCCTGGGGGGCTGGGAGCGTGCAGGGAGGGGATGGCGGGGAGGACATGGAGGTTAGATAAATGTCTGTCGGTCTTGACAGAGGTACAGTTAATCTTGCCACAGAGGGGGAGAAATGGCTTTTGAAGTGGAAGGAGGGAATTATTGTGGTAAAAGGGGGAGGGCAGAGGACAGAGGGTACGTTAGCGAGGGGCTGCGATGATGAGAACAGCCTGGCATCGTGGCCCCCCGTCCTGGAAGCTCAGAAAGCCCAGCTACCGATTCTCATGAGATGCTCCGGATCTGGCCTGCCCCACACAGCTCAGCAGAGCCAAACACCAGCAACAGAAGTTCCTCTGCTATTATAGTGTATGATGTTAGTGGCTCTGGGGATGCCAAGATTTTAGAAACTTGGCTATCAAGAGCTGGAGCTTGTGTGCCAAGGATTGAGAAACAGTTCCCAGATCTGGGCATCTACAGCATTGTGCAGCCAGTACACTGGAAAAAAAAAACCCTTTAAGCTGGTACTTTCTTAGATATTAGTGACTCTTTTTTTAAAAGAAAAAAACCACCAAAGAAGCAGCAAAAAAATGTATTGTTTTGCTGGGCCAATATCTGTAAAGGGGACTGATCTGCAGGAGCTTAGATCTTACAAGGACGTCATTCTCTCCGAAGTGGCATGCTACTAATGTTCTAGCTTACTTGGCAAAAGTTACTGGAGTCCTAAGCAAGACAGAAGGCAGCTGCTGGGTAAGAAGGAAAAATTAAAACAGGAGAAACCTGACACACTTTAATGAAGAATTCACACCAAAGCTTTGCTCTTCCCAGAGTTTCAGCCACCTACAAGGATGAAGTAAAAAGATTTTTTCTGTCTTGAAGCTGGTATGAGGCAGGATCTGTTCTTGAAGAGGAGCCTGATAAATGGCATTTTGAGAATGGGGTACAGATCCTGAGAAGGCCAGGTAAAAAGAGTAAAATGAGGAGTAAAGAATCTAAACCAAAGTTCCAAGAAAAATAATGCTCACAGGTAGATAGATACTGTATTAAGACGTGGGGCAAGGGGGAGAGAAAATGGGAAATATTTCATGAGTATCAGAATTTTCCATAGCTATGAATAAATGGGCTGAAGAAGAAGGAAAGAAGATTGATTGATTTTATACCTTAGAGAGGTTGACCTTTGAGGAAAGTTTTATTAAAATTCAATATAATTTTTCCTCGAGTTCACCTTTGTGCTGGGATTCTGCCAGTTTAATGTCAGTTAGTTCCTCAGTATCTGCTCATAGATAAAATTATGAGGTTAGGACTGTCCTAGCTGATAGCCATGTAACTTCTTAGCTAATCAGCTTCAAGCACTTTACTATGCTTATTCCAAACCGTGATTCATAAACAGTTTTAAAGAGACAGCAAGCTGGTTTTTAAACTGTAAGGACTGCTCACCTTCATTATTTTATGGACGTCAAAAATAAACACTGAAGATGAAGGTCTGATCATTTGCCCTTTCAATTTATGATAGATGAAGGTAGCATGAAAAGTTTTCATTAAGAACTTACTTAAGGATTTTGTGTACTTAGCATTTTCCAGGAAGATGAGTAAATCTTTTTTCCGAGAGGGGAAATCCAGGAAAACTCTTCAGTCTTTTTCCTGAGAGACACTGAATGTGCAAAAAAAGAGATATTAATGGGAAAAATCTGAGTATGAGGAGATAACTTTCATTCAGTCTGTTCAAACTGAAAGGAGGAGCAATGGAGGGGCATCTGTTTACCAAAAATGCCCGATAAACACAGAAGTTCTTGACATTTTGATTATCTTCAGTTAGGGTAAAAGAGGATGAGAATGACCAGGGGACTCTCTTTGAAAGAAATGGAAACTCAGCTTTTATTTAGGCAAAGATCCCAGCAATGCTACTTTTTCTTGCTAGCCATGACATCCTCTGAGCCACTGCTCCGAAGCTGCACCCTTTGGGTCTCCCAGCAATGTTTTTCTTACTTAGTGAGGATCAGATGAACCCCTTACTGTTCTCTAGTCTTTCAAGAAAACAAGGCAGACACGTCTTGAGTGAAAAGGGGAGGAAGGGTGTTTCCCACATTGTCGGTTTACCATAAAGAAGCAATTGGATGATACCTCAATTTTTGCGATAACATCCAGAACAAAATACAATCTTAACATCACTAGAAGATCTCACCTCATTCTCGACTAAGAATTTAAAGCAACCAAGAACAGTGCACCTCAGTAAGAAACCATCCATATTTGAACCTTTCAGGTGATAAGCAATCTCTTTTTTTCTGGAGCATGTGGCCACGGACTGGGTTCCTTGCACCTTTCCACAATGCTGTTGCTGTCAGTAACTGTTTTATGCAGAGCCCAGCACTTGCTCAGGACTTAGAGAGCTTAGTTAGTGACTATTAGATGACACACAGAATACGAGATTTAGGAAAGCCAAAGGTTGCAGGTACTGATACCGGGTCTGGGAGCATTAATTTGAGACGCGCCGAGTTAACCTGCTGTGCTGTCAAGCTGTGACAATGTGAACGATGGGGACTTCAAAGTAAAATGAGTTCAGATGCCAGCGTCGTGACGAACACAGTCTGAAAATCATTCTCATGAGAGGAAGATCATTGAAAACTATCTTCATTTAGTACAAAACCGAGGGTGCTTCATTTCAGATGAACAGAAACCTAGCGACTCTGTATTTGTGCAGACACGAAGAGCTTGTTGAGTGGAAAGATGCCAGCTTATGACAGCTGAAGGTTTGACCCTGAATCTTTAAGGGTATTATCCGTGGAAAAAAAAAAAAAAAGCCAATGGAAATTTCTCTTTTGAGTTTGCTGTGCTCCAGATCTGGCTCTTATTCAACTCTTATTAAAAGTCCATCGAGTCATGGTGACAGGAATAATGGAGGGCAATGAGGATTCAAGCTGTGTGTTTGCCCCTGAGACATAAAAATTGGATTTTAACGCGGTCTGTGCATCCTGTTTTTAACACAGTTCATGTATCCTGGTCATGTAAGGAGGAGTTTGCGCAAGACTGAAACTGTCACTGGCGTTGAAATGATCATTTGGTTTAAAATCGTTGATTCAAAGCATAGTAAATCACTCATTTCCTCTCCAGCTTGATTCCTAAAGGTATAATTGCTCCAAAATAATATAATACGTGCCTTAAAAGATTAAGCGAAAGGTCAGATTAGCATAACATCTTTCCTGAACTGATGGCAAAATGCTGTGTAAACCTGGAGCCACACCTCAAAATCCCCCGGGACGGGACTCTTGGGACTTGCCAATGGAGCAGGGAGAGAACACAGATGCTTTGATTTCACGGGTCACAGGTCTTTACCATGTGATGGACAGGCAGAACAATCTTCCCGTGTCTACGTAGATATAACCCTCTTCATTATAACAGAATGTTTTCTCTTGAACACACAACCCAGTAGGAGCTAGTATCTCATACGCTGTTATTAATGTGCAAGACTTCAGACGGTATCTGCACACAGCGGTGGATCTGTCTAGTCTTGAGAGTAGCCGTAACTAACGACTTCAGGAGAAGGGATAAAACAGCCGTGCTGCACAATTACATTGAGTTTGGCCATGGGAAGAAGTGATTTCTTCTTGATCCCACATGATGATTATCTTAGATGCTGGAAAATGAGAACTTGGAGTGACATACTTTTTATTGTAGCTAATGTAACTCAGATTTGTAAAGAAGGTGATTCTGCTATATGACCATATTATCTAAATTGCTTTGTCGCCAACGCATAGAAAACTGAATATAAAATTGCCTGAACATAATTGAGTGCTGACTCACTGATTAGGTTAAATGGTGCAGCGCTCTAGAGTGTCTTGGAGCTTTCTATAGTCTCACAATCCTATGTGAAATCTTCTGATTGATTTTTCTCCCCTCCAAGCAAACTTATGTTTTGTGCTCCAATTTGAGGCTAGATGCTACAAATCCAGCTGCTGTCACAAGACATCTTCCCCCTGCTTCGTTATCTTGACCAATTTTCTGCTGAAACTCTCATCTTTCATCCTGGCTGGTGCAGTTGGCTCCCTTGTGATTATTCCAACTCCCGGCTCTCCATATTCATAGCCACTCTCCAAGCTCCAACTCTAACTCTCTAGTTTCTAAGGCTACATAGCTGCAAATGTTTTCTCACAAAATGCTTTCCCATAAATTCTCACAATTTCGTTTTAGTAAAATCCAAGGCTGCATGCATACATGACACTACCCATAGGAAACTTTTAGTAAAAGCACCTGCAAACATGAGCAAGAAAACACAGCCACAAGTATTTTAATGGAAATCTTTTTTTCCTTGAAAATGGCCTCATATCACAAAACCCCATTTGGACGCATAACTGTGACTCTCCTTAAAAACAGAATGATTTTCAGTTTTTGACATGTAAGTGGAAGGGCAATTTTAAGAAGTGATGCCAGAGACCCAAAGTGAACTGAGCCATGGATACTGGGCAGAGAGCTCAAATTTAGCTGACTCTGGCAATCAGACAAACCAGCACTTGTGCCTTTGGCTAACCTCTGCCCTGACTCTGTCACTCAGGTGGTGAAAAGAAGGAGCGGAAGAAGAACTATGACCTAAATAACTGGGAGAACAGCAATTATTAACCAGCAGTCCCACCTACAAGGATCTGCAGAAGACACCAGCCCTGAGCTGGAGGATCTGGGAGTGAAACCGGTCATGGAAGTGCAGAACTTGGTTTAGTTTCCAGCTAGTTCTGAACATCTCCTTTCTTGCTGGCTGAAGTATGGCATTAGTAGCTGTTGAAAATCAGGTGGGGAGGAGGCTGAAATTTGTTACCTTCATACATGGGACTGGTTTCATATCAGGTAATAACTCAGAAACGGAGTAACTTTGGCGTGCACGTCAGGCTTAGGTTCTCCAGAAGCACTTGTGACTGCACAGCCCAACTTTGTTCCTTACCAGGAATTCTAACTTTTATTTTCTGGAAATAAATCATACTTGCCTTGCCCCAAAGAGGATAAATCTCATTTATCTCTAACTACAGAGAGATAATAATGCAATTGTTCCTTCGCACCAGGAGACCAGGCGTCTGTTAACTAGAAGTTCTCTTCCAAGTTGGATCAACTTCTCTCCAAGTACTTCCTTCCGCAGAGTGAAGGGAAACTCAGCTGGAATGTATTTCCAGAGACAAATGAACCCCTAAGATAAAACGATAAAACTGATTGTAAAAAACCACCACAAATTTGGTATGGAGCAATGAATGTGAAATTCAGAGCTGATCTAGAGCTGGGTCAGAATCTGGCCAGAATTAAGGATCTGATCTCTTCCGCTTGATCTGCAGAAATGCTTTACCTTGGCAAAATACAGGCACATTTAAAAGACATAATGAAAAAAAAAAAAAAAGAAACTCCAATGGTGAAGGAACCAACACATTCTGAGAGAAAAAAAAGACTGTCTGAACCCTTCAAAGGTAGCAGTGAAACAGATGAAAATATCCACGTCTGCCCTGGTCAGGTTAGGGTGATTGTTTCTCCCAGCCCAGGCTGCATTTGTCGGCACTCTCTCACTTAATTAGAAGAAATGTGTTTTCAAAGGGGGAGAAACACAGACGTTCAAGCTCAGTCTTCCTATCCAGATCATTCTTGCTGGATGTTTGACACCAGCCCATCCAAGTGACATCCAAATGGGGACAGCAAAAATATTCATGTCCCCCATTCAGCTGAATCAGGGAAGTGCCTAGATGACAAGGAAGAACAGCACCGGGAAGACTCGAGGGAGGCAGCGGGGGATTTGCAGCACGGAGCGATGTACACCAATGTCTGCAACGTCGCAGTCATGCCAGCGCCTCCAGCATTTAAACTTTTCATCTACAGCAACTGGTGGGTCGCTCAGCTGCAGTTTACAGTTAGGCTGCTGGGAGGAACATGGGCAGAGTGGGGAGGCAGGGGACCCTCGCCTGAAAGCCTGAGCTAATTCCGCAGTGAAGATAAGCTCTGGGATAGAAATTCTTCAAAGGGATGTGACCAGGCAGACTATCACCATGGGGGTCTCCAAGCAGGCAATCAGTCTCCCTTTTAATAAACAACAGAAGGTACAAAATGGTCAGGGAAGAGTACACTTCTTAAATGTGCTGGAGAAACAAAGCTGAAACATCTCTTGTTCCTGATCTGCAAGGTGACAGAGGTTTTTGAAGAAGCAGTAGTGCCCATGTAATCAAACAGGAGCAACTGTGCTGGTTCTGCCCTGAGGCTTGTGCTCTAAACTATAACTAATGAGTGTAAAGGCACTGACAAAAAAAAAAAAAAAAAGCTTCCACAGAATCCCTTTTCTAAGGCCTTTGATTTTACTGGAACATGCACAGCGGTAAAATTCATATAGCCGACGGAAAAGCCACGTCCTGGCCTGACCCTGCCATAGAAAACAGCAAAATAAAGGGGCAGGGATTTGGGCTCACGTTTGGGGAGGATCCATGATTCAGCATGTCGGTTTACTAAATCTCCTCTAATTTGTCACATAATGAGGGAGCGGGGCAAACACCTGCAGCTCCATGCTGCTGCTTCATTGCAAAAAGGTACGGCCCAGACAGTGATGAGCATCTAAAGAATAAATGACTGTCAATTAGGACAGTAGGTCAGAAAGAGCAAGATGATTCATATCCAGGACATACTCCAACCATCCACAGTAACACTCAGCAGTTCTATTCAGCTTTACTTCTTCAAAGTGCCTGCAAACATCCTGTCCTTTCCGTGGCGCTGGCAGGTAACAGCGAGCGGGGCTTGAAACGGGCTCTGGAGACCTGCTAATTCTTGGAGTAATTGAGCTCAGCTGGGAAGAAACAGCTTCCACCGTCCCTCCAGCCATAGGAAGGAATGAGGACAGCCCTGTCCTGGTCACAGAATGCAACCATTGGTCTAGAAATCGGGGGGCATGGAGATTCACACCCCAAAATTAATAAAGAAGCTACCCAGAATTAACAGCCCGTTTTAGAGAACTGGCTGGCTGTGGTTTTCCCAGGAGTAAGCAACAGGTCGTGACAGATGGGGTTTAGGAGTGCTTGGCTCCTAGGTTAGCACCCTGACAATGCCTCCGCTCAGCTGTGCAAATCGTATTTTACTTGCTTGACTGTGAGTTGCTGGGCAGTGGGATGTAATTTTCCATGCTCGCAGTTGGCACTCGGTTTTACCTTGACTTGCATTTGACCGCGCAAGCTCTGTCAACATTGTTTCGCCTCATAGAAAATAGTAATTAAGAAGCCTGGATGAAAGGTAGGCGTTAGTACCCAAGAATTCAATGGCCAGCTCTACTTTAACCTAGTCGCCACAGTTTACTACTTGGTAACAAAATGCCTTTTCCAGATTTACCTGAAGACTGGGATATCAGAAACGCTCAGAGATGCCAGACGTAACACTTGGTTGACTTTGATCTCTCTGAAGACAAATATTTTAAAGTTTAGATCAAGGAATCTTTTAATGAAACAAAGAAATCATGCCACTTGTATCAGTTCCAGATATAAATAAATCAGCTAGAAATAAACAGGAGCAAGGCAAACGCAAAGGAGACAGCCGTGCTCTGCAATGTCAGTCCAAAGTGACTGTCTGATGGATGATAATGTGGCTGGCTTGGAAAAAAAGCCAGAGTTTAAAAGTCTTGCTGCCAGCCATCTGGCAAATCTTCCAAAATATATTGCAGTAAAACTTCACTGAATTGCTACCTTTTTTGCATCTCCTGCTATCCAGACTGTCTATTTACTTTTCAAGTGTAGCAAGGATTTTGAAATCCCTGCTCGGACTCTCTCCTTACGGACTCGTTATAGCCCTCCCCATAGCCAGTTCATTGTTCCTTCCCTCCGCCAGTTTGCCATATATGCATAATCTTCCCAAAGTAAAGATACTCTTATATGTTTAGGGGGTCTCTAAAATACTGAGCGTATCTGACTCTGCTTGAGCTGCTGCAGACGCCCTGTCTGTTCGCAATTCACAGGTGCTGTTCCCTTGTGCTGCAAGGGAGGCAGAAGTTCACGGCAGCAGGATTTATAGCATATCCATCCTCTTGCTCCAGCAGCATCATTACTTCATACTTGGAACTGAAAGGCAGCATTTCATACTTCTAAACGTTAAGGGCTTATTTTCATAACTGAGTAATTTGGACAATGTCCCCCAGAGGCAATAGTAAATACTGCCACTGGCCATTTCCTAATAATCTGTAGCAACATAGAGCGACTAAAAATCATGGTCACTTAAAAATAAAATATCGTTTTCCATTCCATGAAAATGAAAAAAATATCTTTGCAGAACAGGCTGACCTGCTGAACGTTAATGAATTTTTTTCCCCCCTGTTTCATCAGCTCCTCCCACCTGGTCCCTAATCAGCTGTAATTGAGTCCATGGCTCTGCTGAACCGTGGTGAAGCATCATGGCTTGTGGCCATGGTACTGAGAGTACGGGCATGCAGATAACCCTCCGACATGCCGCCTGGGAGGCAGCTGGAGATCCTATCTGGTGACCAGACACTCCTGGGTTGTAACATGGGCGCAGCAAAAGCTATTTTCAGCTTAAATGATCTTTGATACTGAAACTAGAGTTAACCTGGGTGGTTAGCGGAGGAGATCGTCTGCTCTGAGAAATAAACCAAGGGAGAAGGGAGAGGGAGACAAGTAGGAAGGTAACAAAGGAGAGGGACTCTTTAGGCAAGGGAATGAAACTGAAAGCGTGCACTGATGGAAGAAGGAACACAGGAAAAAAAGATGTTGTTGCATCTCCCCATCACTAATGATCTGGTCCCTGTCCCCCCTCAGCTGCCAGCCACGTTCGTCATTTGTAATTCTCAACCTTCTTAGATAGATGGGGCTAAGCAACAAAAGCTGTCTCTTAGCAGCCCTCAAGCTTGTCTCACCTTTGTTACAGCTAGTTTTAGTAATTTTTAGTCAAATTTGTTTGGTTGGTAATGTATGCTTGATTTTAATTTCACCATGTGCAGCAGTAACTTGTTAACAAGCTGCTCCAGGAGATCTTTCTAGGACAGTGGAAAGCAGGGAAAGGAAATAATTACAGCATTTCCACCTACAGTAGTCTGCTTCAGGGCAGGTATAAATAGATCCATAAGTGTTTGTTCACTTAAAAGAGTTCAGCCTAACTGCTTTTTCAATTGCCAGCAGCAGGATCGGTGGTTTGGGTTTTTTCTTAAAAACAAGGGCAAAGATCATCTACTAAATATCACCCTCCCTTCCTCCAGTCTGCAAGCAGCACTGAAAAACTTTCAGAATTTTTACCAAAACCAGATGTCGGGTGTATAAAAGTATGGGCAATTTTTCAAAGCCATTATATTTGTTTGGGAAAGAAGGGCTAATTAGATCAGAAAACTCAATTCAGCTTCAGAATGGAGGAAGTTAATGATAAAAATAATTTACATTTCATTCACTTGATGCATACAAAAAGCTCTGGCTCAATTCATGCAAACAGTACCTCCCTTTGGAGTCCCACCACAAGTTTTGAGAAAGCACTTGCTCAAGGGTCTGAGAACATCCCGTTGCTTGTCCATGGGCAGCTGGGGAGTGGAGCAGGCACAACACAGCACCCAGCTGGGGTGGGCTGGGGGTCCCAGCAGGGCGGGGGGATTGATCTGCGAGCAGGGCAGCGGGACCCTTGCTTGAAGCTCGAGCATCCCCGTGATAACCTGCTTGACTCAAGGAGGGTTAGGAAGCCTCTCGGGGCCCAGCATGCCTCGTTGCGGGAGGAAGAGGAGCCCAGCACGGGTGGCCCACCCCAGGGTGCCCCGGAGCTCCCTCCTGGAGCCGCACTCTCCGAGCTCCATCTACCGGAGCCCAAAGCCCTGCTGCCATCCACTTTCTGCACGAATCTGGTTGAACAAACTTCCCCACTGTGGGCTCACAGAAATACAATAAACATTTATGTAGTCTCCCCGGTAGCTCTGCTAACGGGCCGGTTAGAGCAGCATTACGGGGCTTTCCAGGCAAATTTGCCATCCTCTGCCTCCGGCCCCGTGCTGAATCCTCACCTCGGTGCGCGGTAGTAGCCCATAAGCGCACCAAGCACGTACGCTGCCACTGCCTGTTGTTCAGGCTACAGGTACTATATTTAACTGAACAATAGCTAATAAACAAAAGACATTTTAAGTGGTTTGTGGTGTCTGCTGAGCACCAGCTGCCCTTTTTGTATTGCACTGTGTCTTTAGTCCTGATGCTCAGGTCTCCCGGGTCCCATTCAGCTGCAAAAGCCCAAAGCTACAGCGAGAGGAACAAACAAATCTGATAGGGACATAAAAAAATTGATGGCTCATAAAAGCAAAAGGGGCACAGATTTGAAAAGGAAAAAAGCAGAACAGATTCAAATCTTATTGAGAGTCCTACCACAGGAGTGCCATATAAGCAGCAGTTTCCTCCACGTTCTTCCACCGGTGCCCCAAGCCAGCCAGCCTCATGGGTGCCACGGCTCAAACCCGTGGTGCCAGGTAGCATTAATAAGGTTTAGGTCTGAATTAAACCACTCTCCTGCATGCCTGGGGATGTGATTCAGACCTCCAGTCTTGTGGTGTGCGGCAGCTTCAGGCTGTGCTGCAGCACCTGGAGGTGCACATTTGTGAGTCCCAGCCCAAAGCTGGACGGAGGTCCCCTGGGCTCCGCGGACACTTTGAGGGAGGGAAGGAGCTGCTCCCAGGTTTCCCATGGGAGGCTGACTCCAAAATCAGCCGTTTTGAAGGCAACAACAGTGCAAGGCCCCTGACAGCAGAGGGAGGGGTCTGTGCATGGCTTTAGGAGAGGAGGACAGGAGGCTGAGCCCACCTAGCCAAACGCCCGCCCTCCCCTGGCAGGGCAGCGGGCAGAGTCAGCTGCTGCTCCTCAGGGGAACGAGGACCCTGGGACTGGCTCAGACACCCCTGTGACCCGGGGGGTCATTCCTGGGGCTGGCAGGGACTCCCTCCGCATCCCAGCCAGCTCAGCTGTGGAGCTCGGGGCTGTCACCTCCCGAGTCCCTCCTCTGTCCCCAAGGCAGAGTAATGAGGCCAGCAGAAATACCAAGTAGAGAGATTTACTTTACTCAAGGATTCCTATTCACAGCTACAGCTATTGACAGATTTTTTTTCTATTCCTACGGCTGGTGGGAGGAAGCTGATAGTATTTATTAAGCTGATCTCAGGCACTGAAGCTCGATCCTAACTCCAGATACACAGGCAATCATCAGCGCCTGTTGTGTCTGCATGAATATACTAATCCTGCCTCTGCTTTCTGAATACCTAAAGCGATGTATAGGACCATTCATCTGTGATAGAGTCTTCTAGATGGCTGCAGAGGGCAAGACAGTATTTTTAATATGAAGAACTCTATGGCAAGCTATTTTAGTGCCTTAGGATCATTAACATTTTTGAATGTCTGAGAAGCTGCTAACATTTATAAGACTTTACAACCGAGATCCATTCTCCCAAATGGAGAAAGAACTCGTATTTTTCACATACACTTTAGATATTGATAATTTTCTCATTTTCTGATATGACAGGGCTTGGGGATTTTTTTCCCCGCTGAGACAAGATGACTGACAGAAGGAGATGAGAATTTCTCATAAAGAGAAGCAATGCATTTTTACACAGCCGAGGCTGGAAGAAAGCAATAATTGTCCTAATATGCAGGCACGGTTCCTCCAGAACGGCTGATGATTCATTTCAAGAGACATCGCTGACAAAAACGCCAGGCGTGTCTCCCCAAGCCAAGATGCAAGCTGAGATGGGCTTGAACAAACCTCGCCCCTTCGCCCACCTGCTGTGCTGCCAAAGGTGCTGCGGCCGGTCCAGTGCCAGTCTGGGGGACCCTGTCCTTGGTGGATGTGGATCGGCAGAGCTGCACTGACACTTCTGCCACCACAAGTCCAACCCACTGCCACAGAGGTGGCACTCGGCACATCCTTAGCTCAGTTTTAGGGTCATCTCAGCAGATGCTGGGGTGCTCGGAGGCTCCAGGGAGCTTTGGCAGAAGTTAGAGCTGCCACTGCTGAGCCCATCGGGGCTCTGCTTTAAAAAAAAACAACAACAAAAAAAACCCACCAGAGAAGCTGCTTCCAATGCTTGGGCCAGCCCAGAGCCTGGGAGCAGTGAGGACAGGATTGTAGAATCGTTTAAGTCAGAAAAGACCTTTGAGATCATCAAGCCCAACCGTTAACCCAGAACTGCCAAGGCCACCAATAAACCATGTCCCTAAGCAGCGCATCTACGCGTTTTTTAAACACCTCCAGGGGTGGTGACCCCACCACGTCCCTGGGCAGCCTGTTCCAATGCTGGGCCACCCTTCCAGGGAAGGAATGTTTCCTACAATCCAACCTGAACCTCCCCTGGTGCAGCTTGAGGCCGTTCCCTCGTGTCCTGTCACTTGTTACCTGGGAGAAGTGACCGACCCCCCCCCCGCCCCTACAGCCCCTGTCAGGCAACTGTGGGGAGCGGTGAGGTCCCCCTGAGCCCCCTCCTCTCCAGGCTGAACCCCCCCAGCTCCCCCAGCTGCTTCCCCCCCATCAGCCTTGTGCCCATCTCTGGACACGCTCCAGCCCCTCTGCATCCCCTTGGAGTGAGGGACCCAACACCGAACCCAGGATTCATGGTGCGACCTCACCAGTGCTGAGTAGAGGGGGAGGGTCGCTGCTGTATCCCCTCTGGCCACGCTGGCTCTGATACAAGCCAGGATGCCCATCTGCGGGGGTCCCACCACTTCTGTGCCCCTGCAGCTGAGCAGCTTTGCTTCCTGCACGGCTCCTTTGTCCCCATCGGGCTCTTCCCAGTGCTTGGCCAGACCTGGCAGCAGCTGTAGCTGTTTCACTGGGCACACAGGACAAAACTCACCCCCTCTACCTGCTCTCCACCCAGCCTCCTCTTCCAGGCATTCCCTCTCTCCTCTCACTACCTGCATCTCAGGCTCTGCTGTTCCCAATAGCTTTTATCTATGCCAGGTCCCAACCTACTCATCTCTCATTAAACCCTGGACCTTTCGCAGAGCTCGTCTGCATTGATCTCCCAGCCAGCTTTTGTCTCTTTGACATCTAGGATCTCTTTATTTGTACTTTTCTCTCTGGATCTGGGAATAATTCTGCTCCTATTGATGTTACCAGATCCAGGCCCTGATATTTTATTAAACTCCCCAGGGTAAGGACCATGGCTTCCAGGGGATAACTGTGTGTCTTCTGCTTTGCGGACACGATGGTGGGTATGACTGCTCCCTGCACCAGCAACACCTAGGATGTTGCAAAAGCCTCACAAACAATAGGAATCTTATCCCATGCTAGATACTGGCTTGAGAGAGACATTATCCCTGGCAGATACCAGCTCCAGAGAGACATTTTCCATGGCAGTCCTGCCCAGGAATAGATGCTTATTTCCTCTAAGAGAGGAGCAGGAGCTGGTTGTGCCACTCACTGGAGGATGGCACGGCCACCGCGAGCAGGGCAGGGGTGGCCTCTGCCATACCTGTGGTGTATCTACCTTCTCCTGCTCATCTTCTGATGGTGCATTTTGCTCTCCTGCAGCCTCAGATCAGTATCTCGCCAGAAAGCTGTGGATATGAGCAGCCCCTGCCGGCAGCGAGCGCTCCCCGGAGCACGAGGGGTCCAGGAACGCACGCTCTAAGAAGATCTCTTATTTGGAAAAGTAGATGGTATTGACTATTTATAAACCTAAGCTTAGAGCAAGGCAAGGCCAGCTGGAAAATATGCCACTGCGGGTGAGCGAAGGTGCTTAGTTTGGACTGGAGCACTGGAGGTTTTCAGCCCTGAACTGCAGGGCAGCAGTGAGCAAGCCGCTTTGCTTTTTCTTTTCCTCTCCTACTGATTTAGTTTGGAAGCATTTCAGAGGGCACTTTCTCCTGTTATATGGTGATAAAACCCGGACTGAATAACTGAGATCTGCTGTCTGGCATCAGAGCAATACAAATAACAATAAAAGAAACAAAATAGTGGTGAGTCAGGATGGTTGCGACTTGGAAAAACATCAGTTGTCCTTATTACTCACCAGCTCTGTTGTCTCCTCTGGGGAACACCGGCGAGCCTGCAGTCTAAGAGAGGCTGTGTTTAGCTCGGACCCTCCTCAGAATGGTTTTCTCTGGGGTTTCGGTGGGTCAGTGGTTGCATATGCACGTTGTCAGGACCGTGAGTGCTTTTTGTGGAGCCAGAAGGGTTCTGCAGCTGAGCCCAGCAGGGCCACGGGGCCACAGCCCCGATGTGGCATGGAGGGGCCACAGCCCAAGACAGGGTGGGCAATCCTTGAGGCTCGTGTCTTCATCTGGGTGGAAAAAGCAGCAGAGGGAGCCTGGAGGGGGGGGCCACCCCTATCCCCAACACTAGCTGTGGCTGCCCACTGGCTGCTGAGCAACGTGCAAGCCATGGCTCTGTCGTGCCCTGCAGAGCTTCGTCACAACAGCCCAGCATGTCAGAAACAAGCACTAGGGGCCAAAACCGGCTGGAAGTTGATTTTTGCTATAAAGATTTGTATTTATTAATGTCTAGCCCATTTGCTTTCCTTTGGCACCATTCTCTGCAAGTGAAAAATTTACCCTGAATCACAGCGTGTTATTTCCACTTGTCAAGATAAAGGTTAATGAAATACCAGTAACTGCATCACAAATCCAGCTCTGTATCTATCAGAGATTTTATATGGCATGTTATACTGCACAGCTTATGCCTAGAAAAGGCTGTGAGAAAAAAAAAAAACAACAAACCCACACCAAAACAGTCAGAGGTCAAGAAATTCACAGTTAGAGCAGCTGAGCCTCTGCCCTTCGTTCCTCACCTCTCTCCTGTAGGATGAGGAAAAAGCCCTCTTGCAATTGGCACAAACGAGCAGGGATGAGATTAATCTAACACACAAGATTCTGCAGGACTGCGGTATTTACACAGCATTTTCCTTTGCAAACATTGTCTGCCTCTGGGTAATGGTTACTTGGATATTTATACATTATGTAAATAATATATAAATTACATATGTTGTAGAATCATAGAGTATCTTGAGTTGGAAGGGACCTGTAAGGATCATCGCGTCCTATAAATACATATAGGATGTAGAAACAACATGATGCTATATTTGACATGTAGCTGTCTGCAAAGAGATTTGCACCAGAGGTGCAAAGAGAATTTTGCATACTTGCTGCAAAGGGTTGCTGGTGCCCTTTGAGCAAAGCTGGGCTGGCAGAAGGATGCGCCGCGAGCTGCTCTGCGCCCCGGGATTCAGGAGGCAAGATGGATCATGCAGTGACAAACTGCCTCTCGAGATCCACGGGCACAAGATCAGACCCCAAATGAAATACTGGGAAACAGAGAAGATGCGCCCATGCAGCAGCCTGAGCTTTCAGGAAGGAAGGGAGGAGCTGCTTTGTTTTCTTCCCAGGGAAGGGCTGGCAACGGATGGGATGAGTGTCAGAAGCTGCCGTTTGGGATGAGTCAGGACATTGGCATGGGGCGGTTTGCATTAATACCAGCTTGAACACATGCCAAAGAGGATTTCCAAACTTCACAGCCAGTTATTTCTTGTCATAGGGTTAAAAAATCCTGTAGCCTGTTCTTCCTCTCCAAGGCGTGCAATCAAAAGCCTGTGGAGATTATTCTGAGGAGGTTGGTTTGTTCTGTAAACATATTTTAAAAATCTTGAATACAGATTACTAAGTTTTCAAAAAAACCCCAACCAACAGCAACCCAAAAACTTGTAACAAAGCAAACTGTCTCACAGGGAATCTTTTCCCGCCTCTGAGGTGGATTAAAGAACATCATTATGAAATCCCAGCACAGATTTTATTATGGGCTAAATCAAAATGCTTTGGAGTTTTTGGAATTCAGATCTGAAGTTCATCATTTCAGCCCATATGCTGCATATAAAAGCAAGATAAAGAAAGGGATGTACTTTTTCTTCCTTTTGATATGCAAAGATTTAGATGAAATACTTTCCTATTTGGTTTTTCAGTAGAAATTCAGTAGAGATCCTATCGAACATGAAACACCCTGTGAAGCCTGAGGAGCTCCTGAAATGATGGATGACATCAAGAGCCCAAAGAATAGGTACAAAGCATCTGGAGAAAGAGATCCTTAATCACTCCGAAAAGCTTGTTGATTTGTTACATCTACTTAAAGCTTGTGTTGTTATATATCTAACTTTAAAATTTAACAAACTATTTGGAGAAAGGAAATGTCTCTTAAAAAAACCACCAGTCCTGTCCTTTCAGCTGAGGTGTGAGCAGTACCGCTCTTTGTCGGATATTCTTAGCAAGTCCCTCGTTACAACAGTAGCACCAGATGAGATCTAATTTTCCTAATATTTGCTGACTACAATGCAAGAAGGAAAATATTCAAGATTTTATGTATTCCTAAAGAATAGTAAAAAAAATAGGTGCAAGCTCTGCCCCCAGGTTATGTGCTAGACCTCTTTCATTTACAAGTATTTTACTGTTGCAATTGAATATCAATAGCAATTTTGTGGGGTTTTTTTAAAAAATTGCCCACTAGGTGGCTGTAATTGTAATGGCCATGCTTAATTTTTGGTACCAAATTCCCATCTTTAGCAAAGTCCATCCTTCTTTTTTGTTATTCTGTAGTGTACGCTCTCCACCTCCAGCGCAGCATTCAAAGTGATGGGCTCCTCACTTGGCCAATTTCAGCTTTTTATAGAAAATTTAGGTGCTCAAAATGGCTACTTCAATGGGTTTGTGTCACGTCTGAGGCACAGAAACCCGCCACCATTTTGAAGGATAAAGTGAAAATTCACTGAAAGAAATACTTTGTTTTCTGCTAATAGAAGGAGCGACCAAAGACCGAGAGCCTTTCGGAAAGGCGTTTGCATGCGATTTGATGCAAGCAGCTTGCAATTCCCGATGTATCACAAAACTGTCACAAATCTGATGGACGAGAGCCCAGAAAGCAGGATTGAGCATCCCTCAAGTCCTAGATTCAGGAGAGGAGCTGATGTGAAAAAGAAGCAGGATCTGCTGGAAGGAAAGCTTGAATGCTATATCACAGGGAGCACCATTTCCCTGCTGTTTGCATAGGCTCGAGCCCAGGAGGAGGAGTGGGACTGTGCAGTGGATTTGAAAAGTGTTTGCTGGCTGCCGTTCCCCGTGGCTGCAGTTTTCCAGAAGCTCCACCTAAAGGGAATGGCCATGTAGGCTCAGGTGCGTAGACAGACTTTCCTGATTCAGCTAGTGAGCAGGATACTGATGCTTCGTCTAAACAGAGCCGCCTGAATATAAACATCTATAATGTGTTTGACAGCTCGTGACAAGATACATGGAAAGGGAACTGGCTCTCTTCTCACTTTTTAATTCAAACACAAGTTTTAAGCATAGAAACATTTGTAGCATCTCTTGGCGAAGCATGAACCTGCATGGGCTCACTGGAGCATCGCCATAGCCCCCCAGCACAGTGCACAGCTCCGCTGCTGGCAATGCAGCCCCTGCCCCCTTCAGCTGGCAGATAAATCCGCCCTGGATGGGAATTATTTCTTACGTCGTGGTGAGTTTGTTCATCCAAGTGGTGAGTTTGTCCATCCCAGGCAGCTGGGAGGGAGCGGTGCCTCCACCTGGGTTAAAGCACCGCACTGATGAAGGGCGCGCGCCCCATGCCGCAGTCCTGCAGATAACCTGGAGGAGAAAGTGCCTCTGGCAAAGGAGATCCTGAATGAAGGTTGGGTTTAGAAGGAATTCTGGACTGCTGGAGTGTGCCGGTTTGATACCGGTCAAGTAGGCGATTTCACTTATTGCCTGCTCTTGCAGAAATCCCACATCAAAGCGCTTGGAGGGTACAACTGCAGCCAAACCAGCATGCCCCCCGCTTTCACTGGATTTCTTCCTAATTCCATATAATTAAGTGCTCTCTTTTTGTGCCCATACAGACGGGCCTAAGCCAGAACAAGAGCCTCGCGTTCTCAGCACACCCAAGCCCCTGCCTCTGCGGGTGGCAGCACCAGGTGCCATCCCAGCCCCCTCCGACCCAGCCGCCTCCCCCGCATTGTGGGTCTGGGGGCATATTTGGCTGCTGCCCTCCCTGTGCACGCACATCCAGCCTACCCCGGCATTTAAATCGAGTTCATCACCGTGCTAGCTGAACGCCTTATAAAGTGATGTTAATCAGGGAAGAATAATGAGCCTTCAAATTCACTGGAGTCGTAAGGAAGGACCAAGTGCTCAGGTAAAGCGACTCTCCTAAACGGGTCCTTATTGCTGAGGCTTCTGCAGCTACAAGACAAGATAAAGTATTTTTTATTCTGTAACAAACCACTTTGAGACTAATGGATGAAAAGACCCACGTCCTGCTCAGGAAGATGGAGATCTTTTTAAGCCTCTCTTCCTATTCCCTTGGAAGTAATCCCTGCCATCATACTTTGAAACAACTTGAATAAAGCCCTAAAATTCAGGACACTTTGCTGAGACCCTCCAACTTGCTGACTTCTCTGCCTTTCTGTATCTACAGTGAATCTGGCTGAACAGGTTTAACCAAAATAATCTCCATGCAACAACCTTGTGCAAACAGATCAATTCCGTATCCTGTATCAAACGTCCTCCCTGGAGCCCACTGAATAAATGGATGTCCTTGCTATAGAATTATAAACCAGAACTTCATGTAGCATCATATCCATATAGATTCAAAATAATTTGACTGTCAGCGTAGTTTTCAGTATTGTACTCAACCGGCAGTATCAATAGGCACATTTTCTGAGCATTGCAAAGGAGAAGCGATTAAGGTCACCGTCCACATGGGTAGTTCATGTGCTGGTGCCTGACTGGGGGCTGTGTGGAGCAGACCATGAAAGGGGCAGAGCACCTGAGGCTCCCGTTAAACCCTGATGAAGTTGTGGATGCTCTGTATTTTCTGGTAATCACTCTGGAGAGATTTTAAGCTATACACACAAACCTCAGAAGTATGCAAGATACTTTTGAATACCAGAGCTTGCCTACAGCGAGGACAAGGCTGGTTTGAGGCCATGGCACCCAGTCCTGCAGGTAGCAAAGCTCCCGCCGTGCTCTTCATCACCTGGGTGGAGTGCACCCGGCCACCAACCCGCCTTCACAAAGCAAACCACATACCACGGGGATCTGCTGGGTAAACAAGTCATCCCTGCAACACCAGCGCTTGGGAGAAATAGAGGAAGAGCTGTAATAGGCGCATCTCACCCGTGCAGCTCGCCGGGGGCAGGTGCTCCATTGGGTATTTGGGAAGGTGACACACGTAAGACCCTAAGTGGGATGTTAGACTGCCCCAGAGAGTTGCCTGAACTGTGCTGGAGATACCCAGCTTGGAGTTCAAGAGCCAGAGGAAGCCGTGAAGGCCAAGGGCCACCTTGCTTAGGTCAGCCGGCTGCTCGCCGTTCCCGGCTGAGGCATGCAAGCTCCAGGCGCCACAGCCAAAGCTCCGCAGCCGGCGGACGGGCTCCAGCCCATGTCCCCGGGCACCCGAGGGGGCCTCAGGGTGGGTCACACGCCTTTCAAGAAGGGACGTCTGTCACCTTCATTAATCTTATCTGGCGATTTCTCCGAAACAAAGTGTTTTGTGAGCCTGGACAAAAACACCGGGGAGCGCTCGACAGAGAATTCTTTTGCACGCTCCCTTTTTGTTTTGTATGATTTCCAACGTTTCTGGCAAAAACATTTCCTCTGACTGTTTTCCTTCTAGAAACAGCCTCTTCCAGACAGGACTGCTCTGCCACTATTTAGCTGGGTAGACACAAGGCTATTTAAAACATAGAGCTGGAACATTAGCAAAACACTTGTCTCATTCCAAGACAAGCAGGGAAGGGGAGGGTGCGCATCGCTGGGGTGCAACCTTGCTCATCCCCGGGAGGTTTATGCCTGCGTCATGCCGATTTGTGCTGAATTTAAGGCTTCTGGGGATGGAGTCTGTGACAAAAATCTGACAAGATTTTTTAGAAGCCGCTGGTTCACAGCCTTGAGTATTTATGATTTTTGGCTGTCGGCTGGCGCACACTCTGTGGTCAGCAGTTTAATTATTTACCAGGCTATATACAGCACCGTTCAAGCAGCAACCATCAAATCCGACATTTTGATAATGCGAGGGTAATTGGGTTTGTTTTGGGTTTTTTCTTTTTTTTTCTCCCACCAGCTTAACCCCCCTATTCTGCTGGGAGATGCAGAGTCATAGCTCTGCCGCCTTGGCTTCCCGCCACCTCGCTGCTCCTTTAAAACCCCATACCTCCCATTGAAGGAACTCGGTGTCCTGTTCGCCAGGAGGACGTCAATGTTTCTATGGAAACTCTTCCCAAAGATTCTCGCTCCGCGCTGCTGCCGCTGCGTATTGTATGACCGGCTTTGTACACTGCAATTCATTATCGAGGCTGTGACGAAAAGGGAGCAGCTTTCTGCCCAAAGGGAAAAAGCATTAAAAAAACCCCAAAACAACAAAACAAAAACTCAACTAAAAAAAACCACCAACAAAACACCTTAATATTAATAAAATAAGCCACTGAAACCAAAGGTGCTAAAGCTGTTTGGTATTTGAGTTATGAATGGAATCTGCTCGCCTGTGCCTCTTGCAATGAAAAATACCCTTTCCTGAATAATTAGCTCAGCTGAAGAAGCTTATAAATTCTACGTAAGGTCCTTTTTCTTCCGAGTAGCTAGGAGAAAATTTTCCACCTCTCACCATTACAATCATGATGATGGATGAGTGTCACGTAGGTAACAAATGGGCCTGAACAGGAACCCTGTGCGTGAACTGCTTTGAGCGCAGAGGAGGCTCAAACCCAGGCTCAGACTTTGGATTTGAATTAACATCTGCAAAGGGGGCACAGAATTAATACGCTGAAGGAAGATTTGTATTAATTTCCCATTTTCCTCAATAACAGGAAATTGCTGGGACCAGCGGAGAACGCATTGCCGGCATTTGCGTACATCTCCCTGACCGATTCTGTCCAAAGGTGGCCAGATCGCTAACCCTTCCGCAGACGGGCGCCAGGTATCCCATGCTAGGAAGGCAAAAGGTCTGGATTTTGCCCCTACTTCTATCATTGATTTGCTGTCATTTTCTATTCCGAGGTAACCGTTAACTTATCTGAAATGTCTGGGGGCTGGTCTGAAGGAGCCTGGGACCTGACCTTCCGCAGGGCTGGGAAACCTTAACTCCTGCTGGAAGCGACGGTGAGCCCTTGGCACCTCAGGAAATCAGATTGTCCCAAAGCAGATACCCCAAAACCAAGGTCCCCAACTAGCAGCGCTTGCAGAAGGGCAACCCCTTAGCCCAGCAAAGGTTTGCGATCTCTTGAAGAAAACATTACGTTCATCTACTATGCTGGGAAATGGCACCGAGTAAAAACCTGAGTAAAGATGAGGATGAGAGGAGACAAGTATTTTATTTTTAAACCTCATGAATTTCTGAGTAGTTCTGCTTTGTCGCTTTCCTAGGGAGGAAGGCAGGGTTGGGAAAATAGGAATTTCAAACTCTGCTAGCTCCCAGATACTGTGCTAAAGACTTGTATTACCTTTAATTGATGTTTCTGAGTGCATCCTCATTGATTTACTCCAGCCGCGCTCTTTATGCAGAGAACATTCTATTCTCAGAGCGTAATCTAGACCCATGCAAACAATATAGATGTTTCCTGATAACATAATTTAGAACGAGGGGATGTAATTACTGCCTATGCGGAATACACAGCATCTCTGTGCTTGCCAGCGCACAGCGAACCCCTGACCCCTCTCGGAATCCATACAGGGAGAAAATCCCAGATGAGTTTTGGAGGAACAGGGAGAAACATCCTCCAATGTGGTTCTCATTTTGCTGAAAGCCTTTTCCATCTTATTAAATATGCTGGTCCTCGTGCCTTTGATTTTAACTTCCTAACGATAGCTCATGCTGAAATTATTTAGAAGGCTCTCAAAAGGCTCTTACAGATGAAATTCAGGGATCATTCCTGTAGAAACATGTCTGTTCGTGGAAGAGGGGACAGCAGCAACGTGGGCATCTGCTGGAGGAAGGGGAGGGGAGCAGGCAAGTTGTCCCTGGGGTAGCTTGTTCTTTTAAGGAGTGCAGCAAAGCAGGTTCTTGCTTTTAAGGACTTCTGTTAAACACTTGAAGAGGAGACTGGAACTCATCCGACCCGCTCAAGTCTGCTTGCCTATATGTAGTCCAATTGCTGTGATTTAAGATGAGTACTTGGAGTGCTTCGGTCTTATAAATCATCCCATAAGCACGGTGTTTCATTGTTTTCTTGCCGATGGAAGGATATAGAGAGTGAGACATTACAATCTGAATTCTCATCTCTAGGGTCAAATCTGTCTCAGTTCAGTAGTGGTTGGAAAGCATTGCCCCGTTGTGGGGTTTTATGTGAAATAAGCACGTGTCCTTCCAGTACATGGTCAACTGAGATCCGTATCACAGAAAAATCACTGTAACTGCTCCCTGTATTGGCTGCCTCAGGAAAAAAAATAAAATAAATTAATAATAATAATAATAATAATAAAATCAATGACTGAACTGGCCCTGGAGACTCCATAACTCTCCTCTCGTTTATAGAGTGGTCCCTCCTGAACACTTTTCCACATTGCAAAGCCACCACATAATGGAACAATTCAGCTCAACTGACAGCCTGAGCTAAAATAGCCCTGGAGCAGCGTGGGGAGATAGGGGAGGTGGTGTAGGTTAGCGCCGAGGTGCTTGGCAGGGCTGTCAGCGGGAACCATGCCCACACTAAAAGAGTTCTTCAAATGACTTCAGCGAGACCAGAATTAGCTTGGAAGCCTGATGCAATGACTCGTGCGAAGCCCTTTTGTATTTTGAGTTCCTGCTCAGCAGGTATCGGCTTCTCCCCGTTTTCTGCAGCAGCGGTGGCGGCTTTCCCGTTGGCACCAGTCGTTAACGAAGGGGTACGGGTTGGGTCTGGGACCTCCTGCCAGAGCAGAAGCTCCAGCTCTGCAGTCTGTTTCCTTGCTGGGAATCTGATGAAGCCTAAATTTAATTTGCCCTATGACCCTGGGTAAAGGTCTGCTGAAAACTCTTTAAACATGGCCTTACGTAGGTCTTAAGAACCAAACAGACATATTGTAATTGTATATCGTTATCTGAACTGGACATGAGGGGAGCAAGAGTGGAGCTCGGCGACCACTGGAATTGACAGACCACCCTCCAGGAAAGTAACAGCAACCAAATATGTTTTGAGCCAGCAGAAAACAGAATAAAAGAGGAACCAGTTTACACAAATGAAGGTAAATACCACTGGCAGCGTTAATACTTTTGTCTTCATACCACTACATATCCTCCCAAACCCCAAGTCTGGTGGAACTGGGCAACTCAGACCGATTCAGGTTAATTCTGCAGAACTAACATGGGTGACACTCAACCGTATAGCTCACAATTTATCCATTTTACCCTGTTCATGATAAGAAACCAAACTGAAGTTTGATCTGGTTTAAAAAAAAACAAACAACAAACCACAACCCATTTTCTGATAAGGTAGAAGAGCAGACAAATCAATGACTGAGAGGAACTAGAGGTGGAAGTTGAGAAAAATATCTGTTAATAAGTTTTAAACATTTTACTTTCAAGTCGCAGGAAACCCGTTCAATGTGTACAGATCCTGGGGTTTCTTTAAACAGGGAAAGAAGATTAAAATATTAATCTCTGCCGATTTCCCTGCGTAGCAGCATAAATGAGCGTGGCTAGAAAGACTGACCTATGAGGAAAGATTAAGAGCAGCTAAATGTGTATGGCTTGGCTAAAAAACAACAGCGAATGAGGAGTGCGCTGGCAGGGTGCAAAACCAGAGAAAATGGAGTATTATTTGGAAAGACAACAGAGCTAGGGGATGCAGATCAAAGAAGGGTCAGGCAGGATGCTCGAAGAACGTCCTTTAAGACTCTGGCATGTATTTTAAGTAATGAAAGCCGTGGTTCTCGGAGTGTATAAGCACAGGGCTGAGCTGAACGCTGTTGCGAGGATCGTCAGATGTGACCAGTGAATTTAAGCGCTTCTATTCTTGAGTTTCCAAAGCAAATCACCTTTAGAAAAGTGACAGCTCAGCTTGTACTATAAATCATTTCTTCTCAAGCTAGGCATCCAGCAGCCACTGATCACTTCTTAAAATCTTGAGCAAAAAATAAACCACAAGGAACAATCCTGTGCTCGGAGGGAATGGACAAGCTAATCTAATACATCTTTGTCATCTCTGGTTTCCATGACAGTTGCATAATCAGACATTTATGTAAGTAGAGGTTTCCTCCTTAAATAGCAGCCTATGATCTCATGTGCACCTACGGTATAACCCATTTGAATGGAAATGACGTGCCAGTCATGTGTAAAACTAATTTTTTAATGCTTCTGTCTTATTTTTATTTATTGTGGCAAAGCAGCCTGGAGAGTACCGCTCACACATGAGTAACTCTTCTTGTTGTGGTCTTCCTGCAGTCCCCAAAATAACCAAATAACCACAGTTCCCAGGTCCAATGGGCGGGTATGAAAAGCGACGGCACGTTCCCAAATCCTGAGCCCAGCGCAGTGCCTGGACCAACAGCTCAGATCTGCAAAGGTTACTGGTCGCCCTCAGTTTTGGGTTTGCCAGGAGGTCGGGATTTCCTCACCGTACCCTTCCCACGAGGGGCTGACGTGAGGGCTGGGGTGGGAGAGCTCCAAGGGTTTGCCTTGATGCATTTGGGATTTCTCAGGGCAGGAGGAAAACTCCCAGGAGAGCTCTGCTCCCACTACAGAGATTTCCTCAAGGCTCCTCTGAGCTCCGGCCTATGCAGAGTATCAGAAAGCAATGCCAAAAATACAGATGTCTTCCTGTATGCGATATTAATTGAAATGAAGGAAAGCAGAACAAGTCTGCAAAATCTCAGTCCTGCTCCCACCTAAGTTCACGTAATAAGAGTGAAATGCAAGCAGAAGGAACTGCTGTTAAATCTGCTTGCAAAAATAACCAACCAACAAACAAACAATCCCCAAAAAAACATTAAAAAAAAAATAGTCAGCTACCTGCAAGAAGTGGCTTTTATCTAAAAGCTGCAAACATCAGCAATCTAGGGAGTTGATCCCAGTAGGGAAATGGTTCTTAATATGGATGTTCTGAGGAGTCAGAGATGCTACAAAAACTGTTGAGAAACTGTGTCTGGGTAGTTCATCTCGAAATGTAAGTGGTCCTCTTTGGACCATCCTCTTAGTACTTTTTTGTGTCACTCTGCATCAGCCACTGTATGCAAAAATATCCCAAGAAGAGACAAACTGGCAAGGACAGCGATCTAAGCGGCTCTGCCAGCCTCACAGCCTCCAGTCTGTGGGGCCCTCACCAGCCCCTAGATGCTGTGGTGCCTCCCCTTCAAGATGCTGCTATCAGAAGAACGCAAAGTACATTACGGGCCATTGTTCCCAACATCAAACCATCAGCACAAATATCTCCGCTTGCTCCTCAGCCTAATCTCCCTCCTCCCACTGAAGCTGATTTAGAAACAAAGATAGAGAAAAATAGGGTGGATTGGGGTTTGCAAGTGCTTATCAATTGGATTTTGTAAACCCAGCAGTATCCCCGAGCAGGCTTCAATTTTCCCCGAACCCCCTGCAGCTCCTATTAGCCTCAATAACTGGTTCTAATTTTGGCCAGGACATTTGCCCAGATTTTTGAAAGGGGGAGGGGGGATCATTTGCTCGGGTAAAGCAACTTCTACCTCCACGCAGCAACCATAGGCTGTGTAATGGCTTAATTACACTGAGCATTACTGCTCCGTATAGCTGGGCTCTGACGCACATTACGTAACTGGATTGTTAATGCTTTTTATATGTTGGCGGAACTGAAATTAAAAGAGGAAATTATTCTCCTGATGCTCAACTCTAATCCCCATCTGTCTGTGTTTTTACTTTTCTGCACTTGCAAAGCTCCCTGATCAAAAGGTCTTGAATAGATTCCAGATTTCCAATTTAGTTTGCTTATGCAACCCAAAATATTATGGCAGTCTTTCCTGGGGGCGATTAAGCATATATTTTCAGTTCCTCCGATTCTCTCTGTTCCAAGAGTGCTAAAAATGGCATAAAGCTTTAGCTTATTCCATACTGTTAGCACCACAAACAACTTTTTTTTTTTTTAAAGACTTTTGAAAGAGGTAGGAATAGCCAAGAGCTTTGCAGAGAAGGAATACATTCTGAAAAAAATGTGATTTGTTAAATGTCCCCCCTGCCTTGGCAAATAAAGCAGGGAGCCTATACTGATAGAGCTGCACAGCCAAGGCAAACAACAGGAGACTAGACAAGCGAGGAGGGAGCTGCATCTTCAATGACCAGGGTGGATTCCTGAATCCAAAAACCTGGAGAGCTCTTTGGATCTAGACTTTTGCTTTGTCCCATCCTAAGGATGAGCTTCGGCTGGACAGCTGGGAATAGAACTGATCTTTCTTGCGGTACTTGGATCCTACAGTCTGAAAAGTGGCACCTGTTTTTTATCCCTTTTTACTCTCCCAGTCCCCAGCGCTTCGCCTGGTGCTGGAACTACGTGATCAGCGGCTGGTTTTGTTTGAGGGAAGGGGAAGACTCCTTACACTGGAAAACATAGCTTTTACCCAGAGCACCAGGGAGCGAACCCCCAGCGCTGCTGTAACAGTCGTGTTCCCTCATCCCTTTGGTTTCCAAGCGCGGGACAGGAGCCAGCACCCGCGCTGCCCATCCGCACCCCGTGTGAGCCCCGAGCGGTGGCATGGCGGCGGGCAGCAGGGAGGACAAATGGTGCCATTTGTGTTGGCTGTGCTGGTCTTAAAGAGATTCTTTTTTAAATTCTAACTACGTAAGAAATGTCTTTCTTTCCCCATGGCTGATGAGTGCCCGTTCACGTGGGTGATGGTGCCTGATGCACCAGGTAACAGTGCACGGGATGGTGTCACCCCTTCTGGCCACCAGTACCCTGCTTACAGCAGCTGTGGGGGGACTCCAGATCAAAAACTGGAGTGGCACTTTTTACAAATTTGGATTATGGAAGACTGTGATTTAAGGCTATTGCTGAATCCCAGAAAATACTGCTTTCTGGCTCAGCCAGAGTTTGGAGCCTTTCTGCTTTCCAGGATAATTTGATTTGAGAGCCTGAGTGCTGCTAGTTGCCCAGGTTTTGCAGAAAATCAGCACAGGAGATGCCCAAGAACTGAAGAGATGATCGCGGAGGGGGGTGGGGGGGGAGCCCTGCTGATCCCAACCTGCCTGGTTTTGCTGGACTCAGCATCAAACCATCTCTGCTGACTGTTTTGACAAACCACCAAATTCCACCCAGAACATCTCCAGCCTGCTCCCCTCCAGCGCGGTCTAGCCTGAAACACACCGGCACGCTCGAAGCCTCGGCGCAGAGAGGGTGTTCGATGGGCACATCCAGCCAAGGGAGCGGTGCTCAGACCTACTCAGCAAAGCGGCTCCACTTGAATCACACCAGCCATTTATTATCTGTATTTCAGCAACACCCACAGGCTTCAGGCAGGGACCTGCGCTCCGCGTGTACAACAGCATCCAAATATAGAGCACGCTGACAGGCAGCGCAACCACAGAGCTTCACTCGCTGGAAAAGCTTCCCTCCCTCCCTTCCCCACCAGCAGCCCCTCCAGCCCCAAACTGGGGAGGATGGTGTGGGACAGGCTGTGCCACCAGGGAGGAGCGGCTCTTGCTTTTACCAGAAATAGGATAGTTGAAGGGATTTTTTAAAAATGGTTTTAGCAGCAAGACAGATCCACCGGTTCTAGAAAAGCAGGAGAGGAATTGTCTGCCAGAGCTGCTCAGGTTCCAGGTCTGGGGAACATTTAAGCGTTCCCTCATCTCTGGTTCAAGCCAAGCACGTGTTTCAATGCTTTGCTGAGCAGAGGTGGACTTAAGGACATACCTAGCTTTAGGCATGGGCTTAACTACTTTGTGAAATTAAACTGAAGATAATCAAGTGCTTTTGCTGAATCAGGCCCAAGTGCTCCCCAAATCCCCATCCTCTTAAGCAAGGCACCTTTCATCAACATTTAATTTGAAAACACGCTTGGAAAATACCATTTTAAAAAAATTAAAGAGCCAGAAGCCTTTGGAGAATGGAAATAAATAACTAAAAAAAAAATAAAAAAATCTGAGGAAATCATTAAGCTGTGCAAAGGAGCAGTGGGCTTTAAAAAAAAAAAAAAAGAAACTTTACTTGTGCTAGTTCAGCATTTGAACACAGATGAAAGACGTTTCAGCTCCAGGGACCCGATTTTGCGACGGTGCGATGGATTTCCACCCCCCAGCTCATGCCACAGATGCTGCCACTGGGTCGGGCAGGTTCAGCCTGACATTGGTCCCTCAGTGTGGGCCAAAAGCCAGGTGTTCTGTGGAGCAGGGCAGGAGGAAAGCTGCCAGTGAGTGACGGGCCCTGGCGTGGGCTGCATGGGGGTCCAGCTGGGAGAGGTCCCTGATCAGATATCGCTGCTCCCAGCAGGCGCCCGTGTATATATAACCCCAGATCCCTTTTCTTCCTGACCTTCATTTCCCAGCTCTGCACAAATCCAAACATCGTATTCACACCCCTGAAGGCATCCCTGTGCTTTCTGGGCTCCCACCCCAGCGTGGGGTGATGGTGATGTCCACCCCCCCAGGAATTGGTACCCCCAAAGCAGCCATGCGGCAGCATCATCCCCAGAGGAGCGCGGCTGCATCGGCTTTGGTGCCGTTGGGGTGCTTTGCCAGGGGATGGGGCATACAGGAGGGCTGTAACCAGTGTGGAAAAGGTTTGATAAACAGGATTTGCACATTCTCAGATGTCTTAATACAAAATAGTAAGGTTTAAGTAGAGTTTACTTGAACTGGAGCTGTGCTTCCCAAACATTTATTTTTTTTTAAAAAATGGGTCTTTTGAATGCTGAACTGACCGCAGATAAAATTATTGGAGTGCACGTGACACAGAGATCATGCCCTCTCCCCCTCCCCAGACTTTCATCAAGAGGAGATTTCCTGGTTAGACTCACGACTTCCAAATCCTAGGCCAGGCTGGCAGCAGTTCAAGTCCACTTGGGGCTGATCTGGCGCCTGGATGCATAAACTCAGTGACCTGAAACAGAAGGAAACGCGGCTGTTCCAGCATTAGGCTGAACCTAAAAGGCACTGCCGAGCCGGCCGCGGAGCCCGGGAAAAGGGCATCCTGAAAAACAGACCCCGGCAAACGCCTGCCCGACACGCACATGGCTTTGCTGTCATTCATGGTCCATGCAGCGTTCCTCAACAGCTCAAGAAGAACATGTTGTTTCTTTAGGAGACTTGCATTTCTATCATTGTATCTATATAGCTATATGTCTCTCTCTATATATATATCATAGTAAGTATCATTGCCCAAATCCAGCCCAAGCGCCGGCACCGCGGATGTGGGGCTTGTTGCTTGCCGTACAGTGTCTACCACCAGCTGCTTTCCTCAAAGTCTGATTTTCAAATTCTATCAGGACAACAGTGGAATTGAATAAGATATAATTCCTTCCTGACTAATTTGCTGTAAATATTTAAGGGCTTTTGAAATAAATATATAATCAGTTACCGTTGTTATCGCTGAACCTCGTGGTGCACTTCTGCCCCATTGCTGGAGCAGCATAAATCCACTTCTTTTGCACGGATACTTGGGGAAACGCAAACTTTAAGATTTACTCGATGCCAGCGTTTCCCAGCATTGGCTTTAAAATTCCTGGCAGCACAAGCTTTTGCAGAAGGCAAATGAAAAGGAGTCCTGTGCTGCTACTTAAATACTCCTAGGATTCACAGTTGTTACTTACTAGCAGCCACTGGTCACCTCTAGTGGTAGCAGAGTTCTTACTTACTAGCAGTACCAGTCAGCTCTACTGGTAGAAGTTATTACTTACCAGCAGCACTGGTCAGCTCTACTGGTAGCAGAGTTGTTAGTTACTAGCAGCACTGGTCAGCCCTACTGGTAACAGAGTTATCACTTACTAGCAGCACTAGTCAGCCCTACTGGTAGCAAAGCTATTATTAGCAGCACTGGTCAGCCCTACTGGAAGCAGTTATCACTTACTAGCAGCCTACTGGAAGCAGTTATCACTTACTAGAAGCACTGGTCAGCCCTAGTGGTAGCAAAGTTATTACTTACTAGCAGCACTAGTCAGCCCTAGTGGTAGCAGACTTACCAGCAGCACTGGTCAGCTCTAGTGGTAGCAGAGTTATTACTTACTAGCAGCATTGGTCAGCCCTACTGGTAGCAGTTATCCCTTACCAGCAGCACTGGTCAGCGGCAGCAGAGCAGAACACCCAAGTGCCTTTTCACATTTGTCACTGCAGGAAAATCCTGCTTTGAAGTCTGGGTGGTGTCTCATGGAAAAGCTTTTGAGAAACGTGCTGGCTGAAGACAGCCCTGCTTATTCTGGGATATGAGAGCCGTCCTTCAGCGACCCTTCCCACGCAGGACACGGGCTTAAACCTCAGGTCTCTGGGAAACCACTGGCCATCATCCCTTCAGCTACCCAACCCAGCAAAAAGTGCTAGGTAACAAACTTCGGGGAACAGGGAAAAGTGAAATATCCCAAAAACGGCCTTGGGGAGTGCATGGGCCGCTGGGTTGGTGCCGCCAGAGGAGCCGGGCAGGATGGGTACCCCCACCTTTGGCAGGGCTGAAGTTAAACCCCTCGCACTGGGGACAGGAGTAGGAGCAGATGACAGGGTTTTCTCCCTGCCAGCCATTCCTGAAGGCTTAAAAGCTTCGCTTTGGCTTTAAAATGCTTCTTTCAGCACTGTTAATGCCCAGGGGCTCTTTTCAAACATTAAAAAAAATTATTAAAAAATAAAAATTTAAAATATATTTTGTAAAAGTTGGAAGAAAAAGTGCAGAACATCTTTTCCCTCATTTGAATTCTTCATTCAAGCAATAATTCGTCATTGAAGAAATAATATAATTTTTTTTTAAAAAAAAAAATTTTTTAATTGAATGCTCTAAGCACACCATACTTTTCAGATGCTGTTTGTTCACAGCCTGGGCTTTAGGGCTGTGCCCGTTTAAAAGAGCAGAGCATTCAGGTGAAGCCTGGGTTACTCTATTTATTTGGACAAGTAGGTTTCAAAAACGGGTATTTTGCAACTCTTCGTCACCGTCAGCTTGAGACTGAAGCTGTGCTGTGTTTTGGCCGTGCCTGCTCCTGGCAAGGAACACCGACTGGATTTGGGCAAACTCCAGCTGTGTTTTAAGCACAAACTCTTCTTCACGAGGCTCTTAATTTCTCTATAATTGACAACTTTCCATTGCGGTAACACTGAGCTGCTGCTGGATAACGAGCAGCCGCCGGGCTTTGAATGGGCCAGCGTTGGGCTCTGTGGCTTCAAAGTCGTTTCAGATAGTGAGGCTGCTTGTGCTATTTGGGATCTCAGAGGGAATCCCGGCTCATCCCAAAAATATTTCCATCACTTGCTTGTCCCGAGCACCCTGTGAAGCCGGGAGGTCTGGCAGGTCCAGTGGGGTTTTATGCCAGTGCCAAAGCGGAGCTCAGAGCAGCAGGATCCACCCAGAGATCGAGTACCGGGCAGGGGTGGTTTGGAAAATATTTTTAGGGCTTTGTTCCCCCCACCAGGTAAATAATGAAGGGTCTTCTAAATTGGAAGCTGTGACCGTGCTCACTAGCTAAAATGTTACCTTTTTCAAACAGCATCATAATATTATAAAACAAAATTAATAATAATAATACCCCCAAAACTAAACAAAAAAAATCAACTCAAACCACTCTTCAGTATAACACTTACTTGGGGGATTTTACAACCTTATTAAAAACTGCAAAATAACAATAGCCCAGGTCAGACTGTGACGGCTGGAAATCCTGTGCAACTGTATTTCAGGTAATTTAAAAATGCTTCTGCAAAGCAATATGCAGCAAGTTTCACAGCTTGCTTCTCTATCCTATCAAAAAACTTCCTTCATTTTGCCTTTCGTGCTTGGTAGCACCGCTTCTCACCTGGCCTAAACCAGCAGCGGCTGCGTTTCCCGGGAAGGGTAGCCACATCCCCCCTGGCAGGGACCTGCCTTGGGAATGCTGTATTTGAAACAGAGCCCGAAAGTAGTGCAACCCCTTGGATAAATAGACTTGTGTAAAGATGGTTTATTCTACAAGATATAAATTGGAATTTATCCCAAGTGACGTTGCAGCTGCCCTGGGGACTTTTCACAGACTTCAGCTCTGGATCAGCCCTTTGTATCCAGCCTGATGGGAGCAGAATTTCATCGCTCGGCTAAAATCTGCTGATTTCCCATAGGGAAAGCACTGATCCCTCTAGAAGACCATGATCTGCTTCACAGGCACCTTTTTATATCACTAGAAACTGTCACAGCTGGACATGCAATATTTGTCACTGCTAGTTATAATACAGACCCTCTCATGTAGAGGCAGTCAAAAGAACCCAAACAACAATTCCACACTGCCCTTTCCTGCTGCAAAATAAATATATTGCTACAAGCCTGGCTCTTTCCCCCCCATCCCCACTGCCATTTGCACGCAAACGTTAGCAGGAACAGCTAAAGTGGAAGAACCACCACCTTTTCCTTTCTTTTGTTCTGGAATTAATTTCCAGTGCATTGGGTTTTTAAATTGCTTGACAGCAAAGTCTAAAAGAAGTATGTCTTTGGGATCGTCTGGGTGTAATCTAACAGTATTGTAAATCTATCAAAACCAGCGTAACCTGTTATTTGTATTTTTCTGTGTTCAAAGGAAAAAAATTATATACTAAGATAAACTGAACCATTCTCTTTGAACTTCTTTGTTTGAATTAAATACTCTGGAATCCAGCAAGTTAATCATACTGCAAAATGCATCAGGTTTGCAAGCTTAGATTATTTTTTTTAAAGGAGCAAGTGTTCCTTGTGATAACTTGGGGAATTATACTTTCTGAATGGTGGGAAAATACACAATTATGTCACATCCCCCCAAACTAAACACACTAGTCAGGAAATAAAGTTTTTAAAAAAATAAATTCTTTTTCTTTGCTTCTATACTGGAGAACTTCAGTTGGGGATTATAATTCCTTTTGAAATGTTCCTTCTTAATGATGTTGCTTCTATTCATGTCTCTTTTACAGCACTTTCTAAACTGTTTTAGGTATTTGGATCCCATTCCTTAACTTTGAAAATGTATTTTCCCCCTAATAGAATAGCACTATATCTTAAAACCCTTTCTGTTTTGATGTTACGAAGTAGGTACTGTTGACATAACTATTAATACCTCATGTGCAATCAATCATCTTGTGTTTCCAAGGGTTATTGCTATTTCTGATCCAGTAAATCACTTGTTTCCCTTGATCGGGAAGCCTAGGGTGGGCTGCTCTCCGCTCCCATCTGCACGCCCGAGCCCCAGCATTGCTACACCTGCCCCCGAGCATGCAAGGAGACCAGAGCAGTGAGTCCAACCTCTTCCAGTGTCCTCAAACCTCTGCCTTTATTTCCTACCCTTCAGGCAATGCCCTCCTCTCCTCTTGCCGTGTGGACAGAAGAACTTTTTCCTCGTCAGAGCCTCGGCTGGGATGCGATGTACACACAAACTGGCAGTTGGCAGCCGGGCTCCATCAGGGCTGGGGGAAAAAGGCAAGCGAGCACCTTTCTGCCAAGCCTGCATGCAGCAGCCGGCATCGTTTAGCTCTGGACCTCTTGGATTAAACTTTTCTACAAAATGTATTTTGATGGGGATTTTTCTCGTTGCAACAAAAAGCCGTGCCAGCTTCAGGAAAAGCCAGCCCGCTCCAATTGGAGGGGAAAAAAATGTGCAAATTGCAAAACATGGCAAGTTTTTTGAGGATGGAACGAGCCCAGATGGATTCTCCCGTGTCCTTTGCCAGGAGGAGGAGTGACTCAGAGCTCATGCATTTTGCAGTAAAGGCTTGGCACCCTGCCACAGCCATGGGCCCCAGGGACAGGACCGGGACAGGACAGCGATGACAGTGTCCAGCATCAGACGTTTTTCAGTTGCAGGAGACCAAAGAACAATCCCCATCCCAGCAGAGTTGAAAGACAAGTATAGCTTTTGTTGCTCTGCTTTTTTCCCCAGAATTTGGCTCCTTGTTTCCTTAGTAACTCCTCTTGGTAGAAGTAAATGCACCTGAGCGTAGCTTAGCAATGGGAAATTTCTACATACGTTGCGGCATCCATTTCCACCCACTTGCAGTGTCTCCATAAGCTTCCATGTCAGCCCTGCCATTACACGCTGTACGGGCTGATCGCTCGAGGAGTAGGTGCAGTTGGAGACCGAGAAGCCCGTTAACCAAAGTCTTCACGAGGAACAAAAATAAACCCTCACCAGTCACTGTTGCAAATGTTGCTCCCAAGGGACGGGAAAAATTGTACGCTGAGATGTATGTGCCGAAGCCTGCCTACGCCTCTTGTGTGGGAAGGGGTTTAATAGAGAGCCGAGAAAGAGCCTGCACGTAGGAGGAGAAAAGAGCAGATGTTAGCAGTGCCTTTTTGTTTTCCTGGGTGGCATGACAGGGAGGGAAGGTGGAAAGGAAAGTTCCCCTTCTGCAGAAATAGAAGCTGAAGATGCTGGCTGCAGGAGATGGGTAAGGCTTTTTCCACTCGTCCAAGGTGAACTTGGAGATGTTTTGCAATAGCAGCAGCCGTGAGATGAGGGCTGGACCACATCCTGGGGCACCAAGCACAGCACGAGCCTTGTTCTGAGATGTCAGGCTCAGAAATGCCTTCTGCCCGTGCTCACGGAGAGGGGAGCAGGTCCCCATCACCCTCCCCCAGGGACACAGGGGCTGGGGACAGTCACAGATGGCCAGACTCGGGGCCTTACACCAACAACCGTTGGTAAGGGGGCATCTCCCATCAGGGACCTGTTATCAGCTTTCTGTTCTGACTATACCGATGGTTCCAGTTCCACTACAAAAACTTTGCTGACTTTCCAAAGAATCGCCTCGCTCCCCAGAACAGCTGTGTGGGATGCAAGCACATGTAATTTGATGTGTAATGCTCCAAGCAGGAGAGGGCTGGATAATTCACCCCATCAGACATGCACATTATGTTGCAGGGCCATATTATTGCATTTAATACCTTGAATTTTATGCCAGGCTGTTTCATAATCTACAATGCAAATCCCAGGTGGATGGCAACGCACACCCTGCTTCTCCTGCAAGCACAGAGGCTCCTTCTTGGGAGAAAGGGCTTGCAGGGCAGATGCAAAGTGCAAAATGAAGTCAGAAGAGGAGCAAGCTGTGGTGGTGTGGAACACAAGACTGGAAGTTAGGAGGGCCACACGATGTCCAGACTCGCCACAAATGTTCTGTGTTACTTAGCTTGCGCCATAGCAGCTTTTAGAAGCACTGAAGTTAACCCCCAGCGCTGTACGGTGCAGAAGGTCCCTGCTGGGAAGATTTGTAACTCTAAATATTTCACAGGGTTTGTTTCTTTGTGCCTCTAACTCAGAGAAAGGCTGGGGCTGCACCGACACTGCAGAAGTCCCTAGCATCTACCCACAGAGGCCATTCGGGTGTCAACCTAATTGCCCTCACCATGTTTTTATATACGCTTCTGCTAAATGGCAGAGGCTGAGCAGGCTGCTCGCCCCATCATTCAGCGCAGGGGCTTTGCAAGGCAGAGATGCAGGGGCTCTTTAAAACTTGCATGAATGGAGCTCTCATAAATTCCACATTTGAGAAACTCTGGCTGTATCCCTGGGTCATAAAAAGAAATTAAAACTGCATATAACATTCAGTACCCTGTAATCCCGCTGCACAGCCTTGTGCCTGCATAAATCAGAGCCTCTCATGAATATTGCACTGTACCTGCAGCTGCCTGACCCACATGTTTAAAAAAAGATAAATAAAAGGAAAACAAAGCGATAGTCACGTAAAGGCTTCACAAACAGCACCTGCTTTCTGGAAGCCTGAAAGGTCACCAAAAGCAACCTGAGAAGCACACAGGTTTCAGGGACCTGATCAAAGCCTGAAAAGGAGGAGAGAGTGTATTTTTTTTTTTCCTCTCTTGCAACAGTGAGGAAAGCCCTGTAGTGCACGGCACAGCCTCTGGCAGGAGTTTTGTGGTCACGGAGAGGGACAAGCTGCAGAACCCCCCGAGGGTGGTGAGGAGCAAGGAAGAAAAGCTATTTTATAAGCCACGGAGGGGGAGCAAGACTGAAGCTTCAATGGTAAAGTGCTTTTCCACCAGAAATAACTCACAAAAGTTTAGGATTTCGAATTCTGTCTTGGTTAAAGAGAAGGATCCATGCCATATCTTTTTTTAAATCCCCAAATTTTAAAGAATACAAATCTAGCTTCTTGTCCAGCTCCAACACAGAGACCAGGGGTAGCTGCTATAAGCAGCTTTCCCAGAGATGTAGAACACACACCACAGTGCTCAGGGGGTGCTTTGTGTTGCAGGATCTTCAGTAACGGGCAACTAGTTTGGCCAAGACACCCCGCTCTGCCCCCTCCCCCTTCCCCAGTTTATCTGCTGCCTGGCCGGTCTTGCTCCCAGATCCGTGCAAGGGAACAGCACAAAGGCAGATAGGAGACGGTGGAAAGCCCAGCGCAAACCCGCCTTCTCGGGACGGCTCGGAGACCACGGACCGAGATGGCCACTCTGGCCATTTACTCGCTTTGCAACCTTTGCCAAGTTACCCGCCTCTGCCTCAGTTTCCCCACTTGTGAACAGTAAAGCTTTGGCTACTTCAAACTCCTTGGTATCCACCAGCATCCCAGGAGGTACTTGGGCTTTTATGCTGATTTTACACGGGGGTTTGTACAGACTTGCTGCCTACCACCTTCCCACCAAATTGGGGGGGGTTCTTTAACAACAGCAACCCCTTTTCAGCTCCTCACTGCTGCTCCCATCGCAACTTCTCCTCCATCAGCCAGAAACTCAACGCAGCCTCGTGCCCCCCCCATCGCTGTACTGCAAAATCCTGCGTCTTAAAACATTAAGCACAGGTTTGTATGGCAGCCAGTGAACACTGCTAAAAAGGGTACTGAATGCTTTTTCCATTGCCTTTAATTGAGTGAAGAGAAAACAGACTCTGCCGCTGTCATATCACATCAAAATAATTAGCTCAACTATAAATAGCTCAGCTTACTCACTTTTTTTTCTTTTCCTCTTTTTTTAAGGTCAAGCCTGCAGCCAAAAGGAGCAGCGGCACATCCCAGAAGAGCATCGCTCTCTGCTTGGCTTCAGACAAACCAGCCAGACAAGGAAGTGCCTCTGTAATCAGTGATCCCAAGGCCACACAATTACATCATAATTAGAGGCATAATTAGTCCCATTTAGGTAAGAAGAGAGGGGAAAGAGTGTTATCAAGGCCTATGCAAATTTTCCTTAGCTTAATTAATGAGCATTTTCAAACCAATTTTTGCCAACCTGCCTTTGTTTCCGTTGGGTGATGCCTCTGGATCAGGTTAGTTTATCCTGGAACCACTTCAACACCAAGCAGAGCTTCTACACGAGTGAAATGAGCCGACCAAGCTGTGGCACCGAGACATTTCTTCACCTTCACTAAGGGGTTTCAAGCCCCAGCCTGGTGGGAGCCGTGCCCTCGTGTTCGCTCCAGCTGGCCCTCATCCCCTGTCACTCCTTAAGGGCTATATCCTGAACACCTGGGTACCACTGTGTCAAGCTGCTGCAAAGAGCAGTGGGAATAAGCAGCAGCACCACTGCTGAGCACAGTGTGGGCTCTTTGCTCTGCTCCTGGCCGTGTAAACCAGGTGCTGTGAGCTGCTATGGCTTGGTCCAAACAGCAGCCACGCCACTCTGCCGTCGTTGCCGAATTGGCACCGTGTTACAGCAGCTAGCATCGTCAGCAGCCCACAGATCAAATCCATGCTAGATTTTATAGTTGCATTAACTAGGAGATGTCCCTGAAGTCCCTGTGAGGGTGCCCTGGTGGGACGGTTTGTGAGGCTGCTGTCCCCTGGGAAGCCCCGGTGCTACGGCTGTGCAGCTCCTTTTGAGTGATGCTGATTTTATGCGATACACAGTCTCAGTTCCAGCCCAAGGGCTGCACAACGACATGTTTAGATCCATCTCTAGCCACTGTATGAAACCTGAAATATTCCTTTTTCTGCTTCTGTAACTTCCCAACTCTTTGCAACACCACAAAGCGCAGGAGCCTCGCAGTGCCCGCCTGCGGCAGCGTGCAAGGGCGACCGATGCCTCTTCTCCACTCCTCACAGCAAAAGAGGATTTTCTGCAATCATTGAGTTTTCACAGGAGCTAGTGGGAGTTAAATATCCAGCTTGAAAAATATATTTGTGCTCAGACAGGTCTGGCAGGTCTTCAAACAGATCCTGACCTACTCACGGATATTTTTTTCCTGCCTGGTCTCACATGCAACCGTATTTTCCAGATACGCTTATCTACCTGCCATATGCAATGATGTATAGCCCTGGAGAAAGGAAAGTAGGTGATTACCTTTCCCCAGTCAAGTGCAGTAGAAAGGTCAGATTTAACGTGAAGCGGAGGGGCGATGGAGTGACACAGAAAATGTACAAAAATAGAGCGTGGCCACGCTGAAAGGCGAGGGTGGCCGCTGGGCTGGGCGACACGCAGCAGCACAAATGCACCATTCATCTCCACAGAGGCTCTTTATTGCTCCTTGGTCTTAGGTTTGGGAGATGGCTCCACTCCCACAGGAGACAGATTTTTAGAAAGATCCTGTGAGTTAAGCAGGTGAACTATTTCCATCTGACCCCCGAGCCCTCTCCTGCCGGCACCCCCGGCCGTGCAGAGCCGGTGACATCCCACGGCTGCCCACTCCCTCACCTCCCACTGGGAGGGGAGCTGCCTCCCCCTTGGGTTGCCCCAGGCTTTTATGATGGAACAGGTATTTTTCCTCAATTCCACCCTTCCAGTGGCTGGGGAGCTGCCACACATCACGTACGCGGTCCTACGTTGGTCTGAGCGTTGCTGGACACTCACAAAACAGGCAGATCATTCACGTCGATGGAAATAAATGTGCAATGCAGCAGCTCCCTGCATTCGGAGGATACCATGGCAGCCCCTGCCCGTGCCCTAAATGCAATCAGGTATTTCACAACCTCTACAACTAAATTAGGTTTTGTTACGCACGCTTTTTTTCTCCAAGTCCCCCCTAAAGCCAACAGCAGATTTCAAGGAGAAATTCTGACCACTTACTAGGGTTCAAGCCCCATATCCAAAGCACTTATGTTAAAGATTCAAGAACATCAGAGCACCTTTTAAAATAATTTCACGGTTGAAAACTAGCTCCTGCTTTTACTCTCCTGCCTCATTTTTTAGTTTAGGGTTCAAAGTGCCTTTCCAAACCCAGCTCCAGGCAGACCTGCTTGGGTGGCTGCATGCTTTGAAGGCTACGGGTAAGGCACCAGGCTTGGGAGGGATTATCCTTAAAGTTAAGAAAGTTTCTGAAGCTGCCTATGATAGATTGATAAGAAATAATGGAGAATTGTTTTTTTTAAATACAAAGAACAATTCAGTCATAGTATGACTTGCGATAGAGACATTATGAAAGTTATCAGATCCAAGTCTGCATGCTGAATCTTTTTAATATTGAAGAGAAATGCAACAATTTACTGTCCGTGCTGAAGTCTGGGCTTCCTGGAAGTGTACCCTGCCTTTCTTCTGCTGCTCCATGTTCCCAGTATCTGCCTCTGTCTATTAAATGAGTGCCATGAATCACAGCCTAACAGTATTTTTTCAAAGAATTACTTCTTTCCTAAGAAGTCAGATCAATCCCAGTTAAAAGTGAACTCCGTGACTGTGCCAAATATTTAGAGACTAAATCTAAAACCCAGCAGTGATCTGCTTCCTTTATCTACAGATGTTGGGCACGATCCAGATACCAGCACTCCCGTCACCTCCTGTGGGCCCGCAGCTTATCGGGAGAGTTTGCAAGGAAAAAGAAAAATTGCATGTAGAACCAAAACCATATTAAAAAAAAAACACTTAACAGGTAATTCTAGAAAATCCATATGTGCTCTAGATCTTCCCCATTGAAAGTCTGCTGTCTGGCAGGACCCCTTTGAGCATCCCCCCTCCAGCTGAAACGCAGCCCTGCTAACCAAGAGCTGGTTTCAAACCTCTTTAAGACCCATACGAAGCACCCATGCCCTACAGCAAGTTTGGCAGTCAGCACTTTAAAAAATAAACTCAGCTACAGAACGACGATTTGCATAGCGCAGGGTGACTAAAATTAGCCCGCCTCAACTCCTTCCAGAGAGGAAGCCTGACTTGCCGCTGCAGTTTCGGGTTTCTTTGCTTTAAGAGAAATTCAGAGCATCCGAGGAACACAGATGTGTCTTCTGTGCGGTCCTGCTCCTCTGGGCTGGCACGGTTCTCCAAGGCTACATCTCGGAGCTGTCCTGGGACACCAGCAAAAGCTTCATTCTTCCCAATGTGAGGAAGCAGCGTATGCTGACACCTGAGAAAGCCCTGTCCTCAGTGTGGTGGTGGTTTGAAGGTGATGTGTTAAGAGAGAACATGTTGCCGGTCTCAAGATGATCTGTCCTGGATGTGGGAAGCACAAAAACTTTCTCAGTTAATCACCACATGGGACAGAGGTTTCTGAAGGCTGAGGTGTGCTGAAAGGCGCTCTGCAAAAGACCTACACGGTCTAAAGCTGTTTTAGGATTGCTAAATTAACCATCATTAGCCATCGGATTAACGTGAGATACCCCAACCAGATTCTCGGTCACTGCCCCACATCATCTTTGTGTCACAGCCTGCGTCCCTCTCCCATAATTTAATATCGCAATTTCGGCGGGCAAACAGCTCACGCGCTCGCTCTGTCTCATGTAATTCTGCAGAAGAACAGATGTCCATAGGAGGTTACGCCAGTCCACCATAGATGTCTCTGACGAATTTAAATTATTCAAAAAGTCAGTCATCAGCTAAGTGCTAAACTGGGGTGGGGGGGTGGGGTTGGGTTTTTTTATTATTATTTCAGCTTGAGATGTGGCTATAGCTTCTCTCCCCAAGATGTATAAATAATTCATTTAGTTATGTAGCGGGATCACTCAGGACCGGTGCTGCAGAGCGCTGCTTGCACAGATCCCTGCTCACCTGCTGCACGAGCTGGGCTCAGCTTGACCGTATTTCATCCATCCTCCACCGCTGACGTCTGGATTCAGGGCCTGGGCCCTCAGACCACGTATCTCAGGATTTTGGTTCCTCTATCCCTGTGAGGTGCCAGATACGTTTGAATCCCAGATCATAGCTACCAGATCATAGCTTAATGCCTGTATTAAATTTGTGCAAAATAAACCTACTGCAGCAACAAACCGGTCAAGTATTGGGTTTTATATTTTATATGAACCTAAGCCAGCATCTAATTTCATTTTCTGCTGTGTTGTAGAATTGGAAGGTAATGATTCACTCTTAAAAACACATTTAAAATTATTTAGGTACAACTTTGACTGCAATATATATCTTATGGAAGGAGCCCAGGGCCAAAGCTCACTGATGTGCGGGGTCCTGGCTGGCTGCAATTAGGACCAGCCCAGCCCCATGACACGAAATCCGATGATGGATGAACTTGTGACCTAGAGGAGAAATCTGATCGTCACAACCCAGCTTCTTCTTCATTTCAGCTCTGCTCAGGAAAACAAAAGTCTTCATTCAATGTGCAGTTTTCTCCACCCTTCACCACTGGAATTTTTATATGATCTGAATTAAATACGCCAGACTTTGAAGGTAGAAGTTAAAAGTGGCCAAGCAAAATCCATGGTGTCTTTCTCTTTCTTTAGCTGTTGTCATTAAGCCTTGTACCAATCTGATGAGGCCCTACAGGAAAATGAGCTGCTATTGCATCCAACCTCCCTGCGGTTTAAGCAGAATAAAATACTGACTCTGGTATTACTGGATTTTATTTTTTTTTTTCTGGACTGGAGGCAATCATTGCTTTTTGTCGACCTTAACCACGTTCTGTGCTCTGAAGTTTAAGAATTAATCCTGAAGTCCTTGCGCAGGATTCCTGATATCCAAGGCAAAGTTTGAGCAAGGCACAGCCTCCTCAAAGTTTACACAGCAGTGGAGGGCTGGGATGGAAGTACCCACCAACCTGCAGTGTGTCAGAGCCATGGAGCTGGCACCTCCGCAGTATGGTGTGACGATAATTAGGTCTTAAAAGACACACCACCATGCTGGATGGAGTCCAGTTCAGCCGTCCTCCTTATCTGAGTTTCTGCTCAACTTGACGCACGTACAACATCTGCTTATCGACGGCCAACCTCGGAGGGTGCGGACGGGCACGGCGGCTCTGCCCGCCTGTGCTTCTGATCAGCTAAAAACAGATGGAAGGTCTAAGTCAGTTACACTGAAGCATGTGATAAAATTCTTTGCTAAACTGGGGCCTAAGTCAATGAGTCAGCGTGATCTTAGGGTGGAACTCAAATCACTGCTCTTGGAGGAGGAAGAAGACGCGCAAGAATGGAGCCAAAGGTTCTCCTGGGGTGACAGGCTGGGGTGGGCAGCAAGAGCCTGAGCAAATGGGGAAACGGCGCGACCCGAGAGGAGGAAGGATTGTGTGACTGCTTTCGTGGCTGCAGCTGGGGGGGAGGAATTTCCTCGTGGGAACATTGCCAGGAGGGTGAGGAAACCGCTTGCTTTTCTAAGCAGAAGCAACCAATAAAGGCGGGGTGAGAACAAAGGTTCTCGCCTGTTGTAGGCAGTGTCACTAAGACTTATAGTACGAGTGGTGCGTTGAGTTGTGTTGTCTAAAATAGCGTGCTTCCTTCAAGCTTTTAAAAGTTTAAAGGGATAAAGTAATAGAGTTCATCTCTCGTAAACATCTGTGATCACCATTCAGGAGGTCTATGGCAATGGCTTGTGGAGCCGAGAATAAAAATAGCCCAGGTCTCATATCAGGCCCGGATTTCATCTGAAGTTCTGAACACCAAGCGCCAGCTGAGCCCCCCTCACGGCACCGAGCTGCTTCTGCTGGGCTGCTGCTCCCTGGCTCTGGGCGAACCCCGGGGCCTTTGAGCCGCCTCTCGCTTCCTTGCTCTAAAACGTGCAAAAACGTCTTCATCGTAAAACGAGGGAAGGTTTCTGTCCTTCTGCAAGAATTTGTGGAGGACTAGAAAAGATTATCAACACTTAAATGGTTCAGGCTTTTGTCCCTTTTGGAAAACGAGTCAGTTGCAATCTGGATAGTGGGACCCTTGGTTTCCCTGGAAAACATTTTAATACATCAGGAACTAAACACTGAAATTGGTGGAGCTGTGTGCGCAAGAACCCAGCTTCCCCCCGCACAAAGACACATCAGATAGACCCAAAAAACCTGTGAAAGACAGACCCAAACAGCCTCCCAGAAATGCATCCCCCCCGGGGGGCTTCTGGGCACTGTGCTGGCTGAAAAGCCGCCTGGAGCTGTGCAGCAAAGCTGTTTCTGGAGATGTTCCTACTATGGTGAGGGAAAGCAGACTTCATGCCTGAAGGATCTCCTTGATTACATCTCCATTTCGTAGGCACCATCTACAACTGGTTGGAACCTAAAAATGGTAACTTCTTCTGCGCAGAAGAGACAGCAGACTCTTTTCGCCCCTTATAGCAAAAAAAAAAAAAAAAAAAAAAAATTGTTTTGAACTGACTCTTCTAGCTAAATAGCACTTTAGAAGTAAGTGTAGCGCTCACGATGAGTCTAGTGTAGGGGTTCGCAGTCACTTTGCATGCCACGGAGCACAAATTAATTAAGAAAATCTTGTCACTTGGAAACTCTTCTATTCACAGTCGCATGAAATCAGTGTAGCAGTAACTTGCATGGAAAAATGACATTAGGGATATTTTTATTTTTAGCTGTCTTAATGAAATATAGCAGATGGAAATAAAGAGGAGAAGCCCATCCTATGTGACTAGCCATCTGTCTGGGGATCAGCAACAAGTATTTCATGGATCACAGCTAGAAAATTAGTGGGTAATTAATGTCAGTCTTCAAGCTACCATCCAATTCTTCACTCTCGTTATTCTACTCTATAGAGTGGCTTTCAAATGCCACTCATAACTTTCCTGGCCGTGAGAGACATGCTCATAGCACCACCCTTAGCTCTAGAGTACTAAACCTTAGGTTGAGCACCAACAGCTCCCTGCAATCCCTCCCACACAGATCTGCAGAGCTGTCAGTGATCACGCAGCCAGCCGCTCACCGAGATCCTAAGGACTATTCCAGTTGATCTAAATTTGCCTTAAAGACAGTCACATCCCACCCTCGGTTCTGCAGCGCACCAGGCACTGGGACCACTGGGACCTGTGCTGGGCACGTCGTGGAAACCAGGTCACTAACTTGAACGTGGAGTAAAGAGCGATTATCCAAACCTCACTTTCGGTGTTGCATTTATTACTGACGTGCAGCTTTTCCAAGTTCATTAACTAGCTAGTCTGGAATCTCACTCTTCAAAACCTCTCCAATTACTTCTACGCACCGTTCAGCTGCAGGAAGCCTGTCTTGTTTAATGACATCCTAAACAGACACACGATCCCGAACGCTGCGAAAGGTCACGCAGCCTGAGCTTTTGGAGATGAGATGCTTGTTCAATGTTGTCATCATTATACCACTCAGCGCTCACCCCGGCTGCGTTACGGCTGCCGCTTGTTCTCCCTTTCCTTTTTGGGAAAATCAATGCTCGTCACAACACAGTTTTTATATTTCACCGTTCCCGAGTATTGCTTATCCCTCTCTGGTTACAGGATATTGTTATCAGGCTGGTTTAACTTTGTTTATTACCCCCATTCGGCCGGCTCCTACAACTCACTTGATACCGTTCTGGTTATTTTTATGCTCTAAGAACAGTGTGCTCCAAAACTGCACTTTAAGTAATGCCCCGAGGAGCAAAGCCAGCGGAGACACCAGCTTTACTCACTGGCCTGTCCCAAGCCCCAGACGATGCCTTCGGAAACAACCTCTCTTCCTGGAAATCCAGGGCTAGCCGGTAAAGCTCTACTGTGTGGCACAAACTCAGCTCACCTTCACAAGATCCTAGGCGTGCAATATCTGAACCTGACGTCGTGGGGGGAAATTGTCTTATTCTTCATATGAGCAAAGCGGCCACACTGACAGAGCTCAAATCTAGGGAATCCTATTTGTAGACCTACTGAGGTTCTGGCTATGTCTTCTGTTACTTTTGTGGCTCTTATTTATTTAATTTTTTTTCCTTTCGCATGAGTAAGCAAATCTTGGCTTGCCGACAGATACCAAATCCTTGCAAACACGTTTCAGCCTACCCTTTACAAGCTTGCAGGTTCATTTACAAGCTGTGGAAATGTCCTCTCGACCCCATGGCGATAACTTCACCGGCTCATCCCTCTCCCTTTCAGCCCATGGTAGGTCAGCTAAAGGGGCTGGTGGCCTTGTGCTCAGCTGAGCCGGCCACCATGGCAGCTGGTCCTTACCAGCACCCATCCAGCTGGGGCGGCAGGGCTGGGCGGGCTTGCAGGGTCAGTTAGAGGGAGGCCACCAGGCAGCCCCCCTCCCTTCCAGCCTGCCTCTGGAACGCCTGTAAGGAAATCACCAAAATGCCTCCCTGCTGATCCCCCCGGCCTCATCTGCCGCGGCATGGATTTGAGGAGCAGGGGGGTGAGTTGGGCATGCGCTGTGTTTCCAGGTGAGCCGCTGTGCCACCCCCTGTGCCAGCGCCATGTCCCTGTGCCCTGTGCCCTGCACCCTGCACCCTGCGCGGGGGCTTGGCCTCACCTGCTCTCACAGGGGGACATCATCACATGTGTGGGCCAGCAGCATCCTGCTCTGATGGAGTTTATCAGCCTAAAAAATGGGGATTGCGTAGCTTACCCACTTCATACCGAAACAGTGACCATCACCTAATTAACAGTCAGAAGGGCTGCTCGAGAACTGCAAAGTGAGAGCTCGCCAGACATAGAGCGCTGTTTGCTTTTCATTGAAGAAAGGATGAAAAGGTGACCTTAAAACCCAATATATGTGCGATGCCACGTGCCCTCTGCATACCCTTTGCCATTGCCTGGTTTCCGTTCGGTTGCACGTGCTACCTGGGGTGCACACAGGATCCGGCGCCTCCTGCTCGCTCCTCCCCGGGGGCTGGCAGGCACCCGAGGGAACGTGTGGAGGCGCCTGCCCAGAGAGGAGCAACCCCTGTCCCACTCCCTTGCTGCACCGTTGGCTGCACTTTGAGAACACGCACAGCCAGAAAACCGACTTCCCTGGTATTTTCTATCCAAATTCAGGCAGTAAGATAGCAGGGCAGCTCCACATCTCTCCCTCCTTTCCTCTCCTCCTACCATCTCAAGCAGCCAGGAGGTTGCCCGCAGACCAGGATGAGGAGGATTTCTTCCTAAGCACTACCCAAGCCAAACGCCCCAACAGTTAACTCACGAGGCGTTTTGGAAGAGCTGTCAGCCCATCGGTGCGGCGTCTGAGCCTGCTGCAGGGCAGGCAGCACCCTGCTGCTGGTGGGTCACAGCAAGGCAGAGCTCAGCACTGCCTGCCGGAGCACCGCGGGGGGCTCACACCCCAGCCCTACTGGGCTGCTGACTGGTACGGCCGTTTCGAAGCCCGTTTGGGGCTGGGGGCGCACACGTGGGTCCCTGCGGTGTGCACATCCCCAGTTTTGCCACCCAGGGACCACAAGGATCTTTTGCCAGATCTTATGTTACCTCTTCCCCCCCGCCCCCCCCCCGCCCATCTCAGCCAGGTGCAGCAGCCAGGCAGCACCGAGCTCATTTTAAAATCCACCTCTGCTTTTGTGGCCAAATTAACCTCCCAGCTATCCAGGAACCCGTAACAAAATCATGCCTTCATGGGCTCAATGGTCTGTTAATGACGCACAACATAATCATCCTCCCTCTCCACGCTGCCAGCCCACACAAAGAAATCCAAGCCTTTTGGTGGTGTATTTAACCTGGAGCTCTACCTCCCTATAGGCATAGGGCTGGGATTTTTCAAATAATACCACTGGGAATTTCTCACTCAGTTCCAATTGTGTTTCAGAGGATTTGGCAAATAACTCGCAGCCTCTTTTAAAAACTCACAGAACAGCAATGGAGATAATTTGCAGGTTATCCAGAGGCGGACTGCTCCAGGTTCATTACAGTACTGGTTAAATGTCATTTATCTCATTTGTTGTCTCATTCTACTTACTCATTTCCCCTGGAAAACCAAACAGTTGGACACATGAGTTGGCTGGACAAGGTTTGTCTTTCAACTGTCATTCTCCGTTCAGAAATAATACCTAGAAATATCTTTTTCTACAGTCTTAAGCCGCCAGCCAAGGCAAACAACTGCTTATTACAGGAGCTCAGGTCCAAACTTCACCACCATTCATAGGGAGCTGGATCCAAGGTTTTGGTTTGGCTGATGATAAAGAGAGGCAAGCAAAGCCGAGTAAACCCGCATCCGAACTCCTCCCGGTGTCACCGGCCAGGGACTGGGCTGCTTCCAGCTTATCTTCACAAAAGCCCACGGCCCGAGCTGCCAAATCAGTTCTGAAGCAGCAGAACAGAAGTGTTTGGGTAAAAATGCATTGCTGTTACTAACGGTAAATAAATACATGAAGGAAGACCTGCTGCGCTAGAGAAAACTGCACCTGAGTGGTGACATTTCAAGCCCTGAGCTGCACCGCCAGGATCCGCACCCTGGGTTGGCCGGGTAGATGCCAGGCAGGCAGCTAGCACCTGTCCCAGGCTCTCCCCAAAGCTGCAAGGGTTTCCCGGGCCATAATCCAGCCCCAAGGGCTGCGGGCACTGCTTTGGGTGACATACAGCACAGCTGCGCGGGGCGCGGGAGGGAGGAGGAGAAATGCGGGTGGCGCGTGTCGTGCGGTGTGATTTGATCCAAGGAATCGCAGCTGAGGCAGCGCAAGCCCCGACAGGCATCGCCGCCGCTGGCTGTAAAAGGGCAGGGAAAGGCGCTCAGCAGGGAGGAGGTGACCCAGCGCCTCGGCTGGATGCTGCCCCCGTGACAGAGCAGCCAACCTCCATCACAAACCCCGTTCCCTGCCTGATCCCCCTCTCGCCGCGCAGATGCAAATACGAACTGGCCTTCCCTTCGCAGCTGCAGCAAAAGGGTGACTGGGTTGCTTTTCTCGGCCAACCCTGTCCTGGCTGTTCAGACTTTATGAGTTAGAAATCCCCAGTATATTTTGAAGCCTCAAGGCTACTGAAGTGCAACTAGTTCCCTGCCGTTGACCTTTCAATGTGAATATTTGAGGGCTGTTTTCATTACAGTAATGGTAAGAAACTCTAAAAGAAAAAAAAAACAAAAAAAACAAAACACAAAACCAAACCCCAGATTTTCTTTTAGTCACACAATGCCAAGAGGCAGATAACAGAAAAATGACGGCAAGCCCTCGCACAGATATAATTACATCGCAGAAAACTCCATCCTACTCTTCAGCACTTAAATTCTCTTTTCCAGTGAAACATGCCTGCTGAGCTGGGGTGTTTCCCAAACGAAAGCAATCTCCTGAGCCGTGTTTTCGGATGCCATTCCAATAGGCATACGCCTGGATGCTCTGCTGAACTGCTGTCTCCCAAAGTGCTTCCCAGCTAAATACCTGGTAGCTGCTGGAGCTGATAGCACTGAGGATCCCGACGGGACAGATCCTTCATAACCCACTTAAAAATCAAAATATAAGCAAGCCAGTTCTATCAGTTTTACCTGTCCTTTCCAAAACATCATCTTCAGTTTCCCAACCTGGCTGCTGTCTTTCTTCGGACCAGGAGAATAATTAGGCTCATTAGGCTGGAGGGTGAGTCCAGGCTCTCTTCGTCAGGACTCGGCAGTTTTAGTCCCTGGTCTGTTTTAGCCATACCCTAAGATAAAAGAGGTAACAGGTGAAAAAGGGAACAAAACCAATATCCTTGTCCAAATAAATACATGCATTTATTTCTATTATTGTATCTGTATATGTATTATTGCCCAGCAAAGCACAAGGGCCCCCATGTCCACGCCCCGGTGCCAGCTATTTGGGAGCTTGGCTGCTGGAGATGGAGATGGGTCCCCTCGGCCACTCAACCCCCCTGCCGCAGGGGACAGACTCACGCAGCAGGACGTGCGTCCTTTCAGGACATGTGTGTTTTGATTTTACTCATTGATCAAAAATAGCCAGCTTACTTTATTTTCACATCCGCTTCAGTAGCACAGTGTCAGGTGGACTTTGTGTCTGTCTCCAGCTGTTGGAGCCCAGCCCACATCTGGAAGGTTTGGTGAATTTTTTGTACAATGGGAAAAATCTGGGGGGTGAGAGGAGGAGGGACCAAGCCAGGAGAGACTGGCTGCTGCTTCCAGCCACAGCTCAGGTGAGGCCCACCACGGACACAACCCTTACCAAATGCTTTTCTCTTCCTTTTTGTTCAGCCCGTGAACAAAAATTGATGTTTCCAATCTGGAAGAGCAACCGCAAGCCAGTGCCCTGTGCAGCACAGCTCCAGGTTGCTCACCCGCCTGGTTCAACCTGGTTTTCTGACCCAGTTTGCACATTGGGGCACAGGGACACCCTTGCTGGCAGCGCTCACGGGGTGCCTTGCCCAGGGGCTCTGCTGAACCTCCCTGTACTGACCAAATACATGTGGGAAGCCCCGGCCGCTGCCACCCAGGCTGATGGGTGGGAAGACACGGTGCGCACATGAAATCGTACGTAGCAGCCCAAAGGGTTAACCGCCCTGTTCACAGGAGAGCCAGGGGAGAAAAAGCAGCTTGCAAAGGGCTTAAGTTTTGTCCCCATCGCTTCGCCGTGAATCTCGCCCTCCCACACCGCCTGGTTTGATGTAAATCTCTCACACAGGGACGCTGAGTGCTCAGCACCCTCCGCTTCCCCTTGCTATCCGCAGGCAGGTGTGTGTCTAAGTGCTACACACCAGCCTGCGCCTTCCAACAAACGAGCAGAAATACCACGGTGTTACATCTGCTGCGATCTGCCTGTCAGTCAGGGAGGCTCCCATGGGCCTTTCGGATATTCATCCCAGGATGGCCACCCACTATTTGCTACAAAACCTGAGGCTCTGTCCATGAAGACCGACAGAAGCATCCAGCTGGTAACATCTCACACAGAAACCCTGGGCTGGGTCTCCCCGCCAGCCGGCAGCAGGGGAGCTAGATCATAAAAAACACACTGAATAAACCCAATCATAGCACCAAGGTTGATACCAAAAGCCGTAAAAAGCAGGGACAATAAAAAAGAAAAATGCACTGCAACAAATCCTGGATGCTGACACAAAGGGATTTCATTTGGAGAAGACTGCCTAAAATTCCCACTCCTGAAGGTGATCGGCATGTCCTGTCCTAGCAGGATTAGTGCTTGCACATACGTGCACACGTCAGCTCGTATTCATAGCCCTAAAATGTTCCTGTCAGTTACACACTCCACAAATACCAGCAAGATTTGAGATTATGCTTCCCCCCCCCCCCCCGGCCCCAACCCACCCCTGTTGCTGTTGCATCTACTTGTTTCATCTATCAGTGGTCCCGTCCTCATCTTCGCCTGAGCATATGTTGCAGGAGGAGAAATATAATTAAGTTTGGAAAATTCATTTCGAGGTAACCAGATGTCTTGCACCACCTTGAACGTATTTCCCACACCTTAATTAGCTGAGGGAAAGGCAGCACCCGTGGCTGAGCGGCACCGACCGCAGTGGGGACTGCAGGCAGCCCAGGAGCAGACGGGCTCCGCTGTCCGGCATGGGGAAGCATCGTCCCCGGGAACGCGTCCCGCGAAGGCTTTTGCAGCGCTGTCGTGGGTTTGGAGAGGGCTCAGTTTCTGGTGCTCACCACCTGTACACGTCCCGATTGCCACATTCAGCTGTGACTTCCCTTTGCTTTGCTGCGGGGCTGCATGCTCAGTTTGTTATGGTCAGACGAGTGTGGTTATGTGTTCATACGCCCAGTCTGCATCGCTGGTTTGTGTGGTTGCTTCTGGATGCTTGCTGGGCAACTCGGGGGTGGATGGGCAGTGATACAGCTGTACTCGGGCACGCACTAAACCAGCATCAGCTGTGTGCCTACAACGACATCCACCAATAACTGGTAAAAATGGCATTTCTAGGCTGCGCTTTTACAAGAAATGCCTCGTTATTCCGTAAAATGTTGCAGGATGCTCCAGTCTGCCAGCCTGGGCCATGTACTTACAGGGCAGCAGCTCGCACAGAGCAGCAGGGCTACTTTAGCTCCCTGCAAAAACCTTTTGCTCCTCTGCCAAAGCCTTAAATCCCTCTGACGTCCTTCGGCTGAACTCCTGGCCTGCAGAGAGGGAAGGGGTTGTGCGGGGGGGACGGAGCGATGCTGGGAAGCCCGGCGAAGGCGACGGCTGGGAGCAGCTGGGAGGAAGCCGGGCACTGCCAGGGTCGCTTGCTTCAGGGGAGGGTTTTCCTATCTACGTCCATGGCGTGTGCCTGCTCTCCAGGGACCAGGGGCACTGGCTATTTCTGTACCCCTGTCAGCAGCCAGGAGCGATGGGGTATTCCTCTTGAGCCCCCACTCTTGCCCCCAGGGCCAGGTTTCCTCCTCCCGTCCCGTCCCATCCAGCGCCCAGCTCGCTGGGTCCCTGCCAGAGGTCCCGGTGCCAAGGGAGGGGTGACACCACGCCGGCCTCCCCGGTGGAGCAGGGAGGGACAGGGGAGGGACTCAGCTCTTCCCTGACTTGTGCCCGTCACCCCCTGCTCCCTCATCTCTGCTTGATCCCGCTGCGTTTGCGCCAGGTGGATCCAGCCGGTGTCGCGTTTGCGGCAGGGATGCGCCTTCCCTCGCCAAGAGCCAAGCTGACACCTCAGCTGTGCAAACCCCCAAACACCCCCCCAAAACTGACACAACGCCCCACTTCTGCATCCCCGGCTGCATTTGGAAATGGTTGAAGGGGACCCACCGCGGTTGGGGTGTCCGGCAGGAGTGGCTGTGCCCATCGCTGCGGTGCCTGCGGCAAAGCCGTGCCAGGGCAGCCGGTGGGATGCAGGTTGTTGCCCTGGGACAGGGCTCTGGTTCTGGGCTCAGCGGCTGGTGGATTTTGGCTGCTGGCAGAGTGGTACCCGTCCCCCCGGTACCCGTCCCCCCACGGCCTCCCAGCCGGCTTATTGTGCCACATGGAGACAAAAATAGCTCCCCAGCTGCTGCCCACCTGGTGCCTGAGACGAGTTTAGGAAACAGCAATAAGAAACTGAAAATAAAAGGCTGAAAAGAGATAGATACAGGGCTGACACCAGAAGTGAGAGGGCTAAAAATAGCGGCGATATGATCCGTCAGAGCTATAGGTCATAATTAACCGCTCCAGTGTCTTTGGGCATCGAGCAAGTGCCTCTCCAGCAATAGGAAACTCACACGGGTTTAGCAGCCGAGACAGCTTGTCCCGGGCTCCCGGCATGCCAGCGCCAAAAATAGATGTGTGGACAGTCCCTGGCTCGTGGTGCCAGGTACCGGTGGGGTGTTACCCCCCTCCACCCCACACTGGGGACCACCACGCTCCTCTCACCCCCTGCCCCGGCGACACAGGGGCTGCCAGGGGCTGAGCCACCCCCTCTTGCAGGGTGGGTGAAGGCCGGGGGGACAGAGCCTGCGGCACCGGCACCCTCGGGGCACAAGCCCGTGCCGTATTCCCGGTTGCTCTCGGGAGCTGCTGGGAGATGGATGCGCGGAGAAGCTGCGGGAGCTGCTCGCGGGGAACCTGCACAAGCCTCAGCACCAGCATTTCCTTGCTGTGGTTTGGCAAGGAGAAGCCGCAGCTCTGGGTCATCTCCGGGTCCAGACACAACGCGACCAGCGCTCCCGCAGCCGCCCCGCGCCGGGCAGCGCCATATCACCACCCACAGCACGTGGCTGCCACGCAGCCTGCCCCTCGGGGGACCAGCGCCGGCTTGGTCGCAATCCAAGCGTCTGTCCAAACCCTACTTGGTGCCTGAGGGATTGAAACCATCAAGGCAAGAGGCCTGGATGGGTCCTGTCCCCGAGCCCCTCGGGCCATGCCCGCTCTCCAGCCCCAGCCCTCCCCACACCCCCACGTTGTGCTGGTCCCCTCGGCCAGGAGGGACCACCTGTTCCTGCGGGACCCCCTTCCACCAGGGAAAGGTGTTCTTACACCAGCGAGCTTCACCAAGGGGGGTGCTGGAGGAGCTGCAGGGAGTGCATGCAGTGAGGCTGCTGCAGCAGGGGGCTCGGTGCTCAGCCCCACGGCCATGCCCACCACACCAGTGCTCAGTCCCACAGCCGTGCCCTCCCCATCAGCGCTCAGCCCCACGGCCGTGCCCACCCCATCAGTGCTCAGCCCCACGGCCGTGCCCACCCCACTGGTGCTCAGCCCCACGGCCGTGCCCACCCCGCAGCCCCGTGGGGCTCGGCCGGCTGCCCGTACCTGTGACGCGTTGTAACAGTGACAGGGGTGGGTCTGGCAGATCAAAGTACCGCGGTCGGTTAAAAGGCACCTCTCAAGTCAATTAGCGCCTGATATTTAGTTTCTGTAAATAGATATTGTGCATGAGATCAAGCGGAAAGTTTCTTCTTTAATTCCTCCAGAAACAGAATTATTTAATTGAGCTGCTATTCCCTGGAAACATTTGACTCAAACATTACGACATTGAGATAGAGGAGAAATCCAACACCGCCACAACAGCCCTCAGCTAATCCATTTGCTTTTCTGGAACTGGGAAAGCTCAGACTGGGAGAAGGATATTTAAAACCAGTTCAGCTCCAAGAACGAGCGGCAGTAAAAACTGGAACGAAATAGGTAAGGAGTTTAAAAACAAATACATGACTTAATCAAACGTGACCCCAAGCGAAGTTAAAGCAGCCACCAGCCATGAGGAACGTGGTGGGGGTTGGTGTTCCCTATTCCCCGTGAAGCATCCCGCTGCCAGCCGTGTGCCGGGAGCGGTCCCTGCGTGGCACGGCACAAGCTGAGCTGTGTGGCAACAGCCCGACACCCCGAGCAGCCCGTGGCCACTGAGGTTGGTGGGGGAGGTGAAAAAACGTGCTTTGCAAAAGCCCATTTCAGCACACCTGGGCACCCAGGCGGAGGCTGGCACCCCAGCTCGCACCCCCCCTCTGCTGTAACCCCCTGCACAGCCTCCCTTGCCTCTCGTGTGGCTGCCCCTGGGTCACGCCTGGCCCAGCAGATGCATGTATCCCATATGTTCCTGGGGGTAACGTTACCCGGCGGAGACCAGCTGCAGCCCCACGCCTTGGGAGACGGGGTGGCCGCTGGGGCGAGCCGTGCACCCGATGTGCAGCCGGTGGGCAGCTGGGCTCCAGCAGCTGCACGCAGGGCGCCGGGGACGGACACCCAACGGATTTGCATGGGGCATGAACAACCCAACGCCTTCCGATCGGTAGGGACACATCTCTCGCGATGGCTCTCCCCGCCCCAGGGCCCGGTGCCACTTTGCACAGCGTGTGTGTGGTACGGAAGCCGACCGGAGGGCATTGCAGCCATCGGGGGATGAGGCAGAACTTCAAACTTCCCAGCACCGCCGGAGCACAGCACAGGGACCGGGAAGAGGAGAGCGACCAGTTGCGTGGCCATGGCTGAGGGTGCATCCCCCACGGGCGCACCCCACTGGGAGCCCTGGAGACAGGCTGCAGAGCCAGGCTGGGCTTGAGTCAGAAGAGCTTGAAAGCCATAATTGTATTTTCTCTCCTTTACCCTATTTTTGGCTTCAGATTCTTGGATGTCTTCTGCCTACTCCCCAAATATGTGACAAGGAGTAGGTTTGAGATAGTAACAATATTAAAATGAGTCAAAGTGCGGCATGAGCTGAAGGTTAGCACAAATGCAGAACAAAAATCTCGCGGCAGAAATAACAGCTGAGGAGCAGTCGGGTAGGCAGGAGATCTTCAGGAAAAGACCAGGGAGCAAGGGAGGATCGCAGGCTCAGCAGAGGCCCCTATGCTGCATGGTTTGGGAAACCTCACGGGGACCGTCACACGCTGGATGTGTTCTCAGACTGCTCGGGGCTGAACCAAGGTGGCGCAATCCAGAGACAGATGGAAATGATGCTAAAAAATGGGTTATGAGTTAGAGAGGGAGAGAGATAACCAGGGTTTGTAGCTGATGGAAGACCAAGAGAGATGGGGTAACGGTCTCCTGAAGTTACTGCAAATAAAAAGGGAGTAAGTTTGGTTTCTCCATACATTGACTGTGAAAAGGGTGAGACTGTCCTGACTTGCTTTGCGTGACCTCCTGAAAAGCCCCAGATGAAGGGATGCCTTACCTGTGACATTTAAATCCCCTCCCAAATCAGCGGTGAAAAAAAGTGATGCCTGACCTGCCTCAGGCACAACACGGATCCCTCCAGAGCCTCCGTGGGTCCAGTGTAATCCTCCTCCAGCAGGGACACGGCGGCTTGCAGCCAGCTCCTGCTGCTTTTAACGGATCTTCTGATGCTGCGGTGACCTGACACGAGGCAAGCCCAGCTGTGGTACCCGGGGCAGGCGAGCTGGGACTGGCATCCTGGGGAGAGCAAAGCAAGGAAAGGACCACCAGGATGAGGAACACTCGTTACATTCCTGCAGAGGGACCAGCACAAGGCAGTTTGGGCAGGAGGTGAACCATTGTGCAGCTTCCAAATGGAAGTGATCCGTGCTAACAGCTACAGTTATTCATTGACTTCTTTGGGGAAGAACTCAAGAGCCTTAGCTATGGAAAACGTCCGTTCATTCAGCGACCTGTTGGAAGGCTGTTCTCCAGCCAGATGTCCGAGCACGGAGTGCTGTAACGGGGTTTAACCGCAGGAGTTAGATGCAGGACACGGCCTGGGGGAGAACAAAAACCTCATGAACAAGTGGGGAAGAGGCAACATGAAAACGAGCCAAGTGTTAGAGGGATTGATCAGACCACGGACCAGGCTAAAGCAAAGCAGCAGGTGCCTTGTGGTTTGTGCAGATGCCAGTCGGGTGGAGAAGATGGCAAACCAAGACTGTAACAAAGTGGCAGCAGAGGCAGGAGAAAAGTCGCTAGAAACCTTGAGGACCACCTCAGCCTTTGCCAAGAGGTGTGTGGTGCCAGGTGATGCCTCCTCGCTCCTGCACAGGGCAGTGATGCAGCCCAGCATGCTCATCCTCAATGGAAAAGAGCAAATCTAATGTTCATCTTCTGGGAAATGAGAAAGCCCTGGGTGGCAGGTAATTCTGAGAGGAGGAGGAAAGCAGCAAGATGTTTCCCCCATTTGCCAAAGTTCCGAAGTCCAAAGCCATCATTGCCGTCCTTGTCCTTCCTCCATGGTAACAAAGGAACTCCTGGTATTTTGGGGGCAAATCTTATTTCTCTCTTCTCATGCCCTTGATTTAAAGCTTGCAGTGTTTTTAATCCCACAAGAAAGGGAGCCGACGCTTCCCCACGGGCACGTGAATGGCCCCACTGAAATCACGTGCTGCGACTTTACGTGCACGCTTGGAAGTTTGCAGGACTGAGGCTGCCAAGCCCAGGGATCATTTTTGGGAAGGGTGTCCCTGACACCCCAAGCAGCCCACAGAAACTAAACGTACCCAGACAGTGGTGTCAAAGCCACTCGCCTCGCAGGTACATTGAATTTGGCATCTGCTCCAGGAGGATCGACGCCCGGCCCAGCCTCACTGCCACCAGCTCAGCTCTTGGCACTTTGCTCAGCTCCAGCGCTTGTGACAGCCCTGAATGGACCAGGACAGCCCCCGAGCTGCAGTTACCCACAGAAGATGTTTCACATTCCCCAAATGGGTACGTTTGATAAAACCATTTGATTACTACCCTTCCAAAAGCATCCCAGCAAGCGGAGTGCTGTCGGGCAAAGAAACAACTCCAAGCTATTAAACGCCAACAGGTTCTTGCACCGGGCACAGACATAGAACCTGCAGAGATAAAGATGCTGGATGCTGATGCTGTTTAAAGGGAGGGCACAACATCGTGCCACCACATGGTGATGTGGCACTGCCAGGTCCCTTGATTACAGCTTACATATGGATGGCAATGCCTGGTTTTTTGCTTGTGCCCAGCTCTCCTCTGGGACCATCCCTGGGCTCCCCGTGGAGCACACCCCCCTGCTCACAGGCCAAGGAGCTTTTCCCAGCACAGTATTTGTGTTAAGAGACAATCAAGTGGCTTATTCCAATCACATAGTATTTTTACATTTTTAACCAGAAGCTGTAAAATCCAGGAAATGTGGATTTATGGTCTATAAAAGGCTTAGTTAGAGCTATGACCTACTGATTCTGTAACTTGATTTACTACTGGCCTTGGATGGGGCTCCCATTCCGGTGCCTCGTTAAGCTCATTCTGTAGCATTTCTTTATCTGGGCTCCGTTAAAGATGCAGTGACGTTGGGCAGCAGGAGGCTGCAGAGATGGGGGCTTGGAGTCCGCTCGGAGGCACAGGAGAGCCAGGCAGCGCCGGCGTTCAGCTTCTCACCGGGCCACGGCTGCACCGAGTGGGGAAAATCCACCCCCCACCCTTGGCCCTCGACGTTTGCCCGGAACACGAGGCGTTTGCCAGGAGGGATGGCAAGAGTATTCCTTCCTTAGCCTTCACCCATCCCTTGAGGTGAAGGCAAGGCAAAATCTTTGAAGAGATAAATTCAACAGGGAGTTGCATCCATCTCTTTTCTTGCAGGACGTGGTCCTGGAGCAGAGGTGATGCAGGGCTTTGCAGTGTTCCTGCTGTGATGCTGGAGCTGCAAGGATGGTCCCAGAGCATCTCTCCATCACAAGCTGCTCTGATGCCAACGTCACCTTGGAGGCTTCCTCGTGGACTCGCTCCCCGTCCATCGCCGATGTGTTCTTCCATTAAGGAGCAATGTCCCCCGATTACAGCCAGCGCTGGCAGCTTCAACCCATGGGGTGTTTCTCCACCCGCCAGGAATTCACCAAGATTTACCACTGGTCCTCCCCAGCCCCTTCCAGGAGCTCTGACAGCACTGGGGCGTGCAGCGTGTTAGACTGTACCTGCGATACAGATCAGTGCCCTCCCCTCAGGACTGCTCCGCTGCGCCCCAAACCGCAATCCCCAAGACTCATCCAACCTCCCGACTGCCGTGGCTCCACGTGCGGGTGCTCTGCGGGCAGCACGTGTGCAGGCAACACCAGCACCCACAGCAGGACCCGGCTGCAAACCAAGTCCGAATAATCCCGAATGCATCCGAACCAGCCGCAGGCCAGGGTGCCTCCATCCCGACTGTAACTTCAGCGCCCTTGAGGAAGCCGCTGCCATCGTGCAGGGTGATTCACGGCTGGAGGGGAAGGCAGGACTGACAGCATCAGTGATGTATTTTGTTTTGGATGAGAAGTGACAAGAGCCACCCAAGCTCAGCACACGCAGGGTGTGAGATACACTTAAAAACTGGAATTTGTACAAACAAGAGAGGAAACTGCAGCAGCTGCGGAGATTAGCACAAACTCCTCTGCCCCTTGTCCAAACACCAGAGCTTCCCCAGAGGAAGGTGTGCTGTGCCACGGGGCCAATATTTGGGTACCGAGCACTGCAGACCAAGGGGGACCACCAGCACTGACCCCCCCCCTCCCGAACCGCGCCTGTCTCATCTGCAGTTCTCATGAACCGTGGCCATTTCAACCAGCTTTTTAGCTCCGATTGTCTGTTTTGGGGATCAGCCTGAGAACAGACCTCTATTTTATGGTTTGTAGCTACCAGCCTAAAACAACACCGAGCAAGCAGCAGGGAGCGTGGTCCAGCTCGGGATCATGCGACCCAGCTGCTGGAGGCGCGAGGAGCCCGGCAAAGTCTGCTTCACCCGTAAGAGGAATATGGAAACAAATTGTCACTTCATCAGCAGGGCGAGCCGAGCCAGCGCGGCCGGCTTTCCTTCCTTCACAAACTGGAAACACTCCTCAGGACCTTCTCTGATTTACTTCTTCCTTTGTCTCGTTTAAGATCACACCTTATGGCGCTTGCAACACCCCGCTCACCGAACAGGAACACTTTCAACACCCAGGTGCTGCTGCCAGCCCAAAACACTGCTGCTGGCTCAGGCAGAGCTGTGTTAAAGTCTTTTCGTTCCTCCAAAAAGTTTCCTCCACGCGGCCTTTTGCAGCGTTTCTGACCCGCCCGGACGATGGCCAGGCTGAAGGGCTAGCGAGGGCAGGCCCAGGGCAAGGCTGGCTGCCCCATCACCTCGGGGACCCGCTACAGCCACCTAACTTTGGCCCATCAGAGCCCTGAGCCTCCGGCAGACCAGGACTGTGTCAGAGCCCAGGTGGGAAGGGGCTGGAAGCCGTAACTTTTCCCGGGGTGACCAGCCCCGCAGGGATCATGGCACAAGCTCTGCCTCCCCTTGCGCCCAAGCACGAGCGACGTGGCCACCTCTCCATTCACAGCTCACCGCGGCTCCTCAGCCGTGGCTCTGGCCCCAAGCTGACGTTTTGGGCTTTACTGCAGACGTGGCTGACTATGGTAAAACGACCTGCCGAGCACCCTGAAGAGTTCAAAGGTTTAGCTGAGAAACAACTCTTGAAAACGCTGGCAGAAGGCGGTCAGTCACCCGACGGGGTGCGCAGAGCAGATGGCAGGTCGGTCTGTCATTACATCGTCACCCAAAAGGCAGCAGAACTGTCCGTCACACCCATCGCATAGAGTCTTCACTCTGTCCTGGTGTTTTACAGCGACGGTGCTGCCAGCTGGACATTGCCAGGGCTGTTCCTGCTGCCACCTCCCCCTCTTGAGACATCCTTTCTGGTATTCTCTTCCCACACATGGAAAATTGCAGCCGGCTGCAGCACAGCGAGGATGGGCACCTCCTGGTCCTCCCCACTGCTAGGGGCTGATCCTGCTCCCCCCACGCCTCTGGGGTCTGGCTGAGCACGGGGGCCCCGGCTGCAGCATCCTTCCTTCCCAGGAGGAATGAGACAGGCGCATCTGCAAAGGGCAGAAGAGCTTTTTTTTGCTAGCAAGCACCCACACAGTGTTTATCTGCAAGTGAGTCAACCGGACTCTAATGGTTTTGTGGATGCTGCACAATTCACCTCGCTCTTATCTCAGGGATTTTCATTACCTTTTGGGCAATTTTCACAACAATTCTCTTTTCCCTGCCCACGCACACATCCTGCTGTTCTCTCATTGAACACATCAATTAGCAGCAAAAAAAAAAAAAAAATCCTCGGCACCTTTTCTCTCCTGGATTCAGCATCCCCATCAGCCTCTAAAGCCATTTCCAGAAAGACTGAAACACTTCACACCTGATCCACGTGCTTCTCTCTGCCAGCCCAGGGGGCAGAAACCAAGTGCCCCAAGGCAGTAGGGACAGGGTCATACGTGGCACACGCATCCCTGTGACAGCACCTGCCGGGAGCACCCGTGCAGCAGCTGAAGAAATTTAAGTGGCAGAAGCAGCATAAAGCTTTACCTCATTCTCAGTATTTACTACATCCAGAGGTACTCCAGCTGCCTTCGTGAACCAACAAGCTCTCCTAGTTCCTGCTTTTAGTTCGTGCTGGGATGCAGACAGCCTGCATCGTTTTCCATCAATCCAGTTGCTTCCACAAGGTAGAAGCTGACTCTTCAATGAGCCCAAAGGTGTAGCAGAGCACAGGGTGACCCACCGATCTGCTCCGTTCTTGCTCTCCCCTCCAGCTGTTTGCTTTCAGCCACCGTCACACAGGACGCTGGGACATGCGGTCTGACCCAGTGCAGCACCTACCAGCTTTTCCTTTTTTATTTTCTCCCGTTAAACTGAAAGCAAGCATCAACCTGATTTTTAAGTGAGACCCTGGGAACAGTGTGTGCGAACCAGGCTACGAGGCATGGCATGATGACACCGTGACAAAGCGCTGCCACTGCCACCACGCAGGGCTGGATGGGGGACCCGGCTGCCAGCGCAGAGCCCCAGGGCCACCGGGACGTGGTGTTCCCCACCTCAGCCCCACGCGCTGGAAGGTGGAAGCGAAAAGCAGATGTGAGGTCTGGGAAGGTTTCCAACATGGGTGGGTGTGTGTGCGTGTTACTTTTTCCCTTTTCTTCCTCAGCTAAGCTCCAGACCTGAGAGCACCTACAAAGCCGGAGCCCCCGGGCACTGTAACGTTTGACACAGAGGTGGCAGCAGCAGCAGCAGGCGGTGATGGCAGCAACCTGCCCTTTAGCTGCAGAAAGCCAAAGCCCTCGGCATCGGGGCTGCAGGCGGGCAGGGAAAGGTGCGCGGCTGGATGTGTGGAGCATCAGCCCCCTCACCACTGCAGCCAGACCTGCCGCTGGCTTGTGGCTTTTAAACCGTTCTGCAGGTAGGGTATGAATTCGGGGGGTCACCGACACCCACCTGCGGAGCGGCACAGAGCTCCCCGGAGGGCCAGGTGAGCGGCAGGCTGAGGGATGCTGCAAAGCAAGGTGGCTCATCTCCCCCACCCCGCCTGGCTCCTGCCCACTGCCCGGCACCACCTTTTCCTAACGAAGGAAAACCTTTCCTTTCCTAAGTATCACGTGAATTGGGCTGAAGAGGTTCCAGCGTAGCCGCCTCCATCCCAGCCTCTTGGCTGGGGCCGTTACCAGAGGCAGACATATCCCCACAGCCTGACCTGGGCACCGCAGAGAGGTGAAGGCAAGGGAAAGGCATCTTCGGAACCCTCGGATGATCAAACGCTGGGATTCTCCTTTCCATCCTTTGACCGCTGACACAACAGCTTCACCTTGAAGAGCTGTTAAGAGGAAACCTGAAACTTGGATGCCGAGAGAAAGGCAGGGAGAACACTGCAGCAGGGCCAGTCTTCCCTCCAGGTCTCCATGTTGTCTTTGAATTGTCAGAGCACCATCTTGTGTCTAAACACAACACCGGCTCTGCCCAGCCGGGGGTTCCATCCTCTCCAGAAGCACAAGCAAGGAAGAACAAGCTCCCTTCCCACCAAAACCTTCCATGTTTTGAAAAGCAGGAAAACAATTCACATCCTTGGGTTTGTCATCTCAAAATAGCTTTTGAAGAAGTATATAACCACACAAACTTGCAACAAGTCCTGAAGGCCATGCCATGAACCGGAGCGTGCCACAAGGCCAAAGACCCCCTTTGCAGCTTGTTTTACGGTAGAATTCAGGGGCATTCGTGCATCAGAGATCATCATAACGTTAAATAACATTTACAGACTGTATTGGCTCAAACAGCTTTCGAGATGCTGAAAAAGGGGGGTGATGGCAAAAAGAATCCCTCAGTTGGGTTTGCTAGTCCACAGTATAAGGAGGGAAATTCCCAGACTCTCCAAGTTTGAAGATTAATTTCCAGAAAACAAGTATCTTCAAGCATTTACATTGAAACATTTTCACTTCCTGTATGATTATTACACCTCTTTTTATAGGAGACTGATACAACCAAGGTAACTTTAAAAATCTGCTACAGAAACTGTGAGTGCTTTTCCTATTATCACGACGTTCATTACAGAAGGGCTTGGGTAGTTATAACGGCCTAAAAATTCTCCAAATAGCATTTGTAACACCTTAAACCTAGGCTCACCATTCTATTAACACTTCTCTCGAAATCCAAGACCTGAAAAATTACTTACCTGCAGACCTGAGGGGTAGTCAGGGCTGCCAGAAGAGCCTAAACCTCTCTAGAGTACAGAGTTATGACGCTCCTTTGCATTTAATACATACCCACACTGTCTTAGCACAGTGCAACGCTGCGACGCGCAGGTGATGGCACATCCCTAGAATAAACACTACGAGAAGAAGGAAATTTGTTAGTAAGTCCATGCTGGAGAGGCAAACATCTTGCAAGAAAACTGCAGTAAATGAGCAAAAAGATACGTATTTTTAAGCAGCAAGATGATAAAATTTCAGGTTGGTACAACACTGGTAACAGGACGCATTGTGTGAGCTATTTTTGCACATGCAAGTATGAAGTATCTGCATCCTTAGGGGTACTCAAAAGCAACACCTTCACGGGGGCCTTTACTACCAGAGAGAAGCAGGAGTTCCACGGGCTGGCACAGCCGCAGGGGCATGGTGCCCCTGGCTGCTGGGGCAGTTCCGACTGCACAGGGAGGGGGCCACCCCCATCCGTGCTAACAAAGGTTAACCAAGCATTTTCAGCGGCGCAGCCACTTGTTACGTACTAATCAAGATAAATTGCTGGGATAAATGTGGTTAGAAAACGGCAGAGGAGCCAGGAAAAAATTAAAACCTGGCTCTGGCCAAGTATTCTTTTTCTGTAGTACAAAGAAATCCCTTGTCACCGAGCCCCCGTCCGCCCGCCTTACCAACACGGATCTCCTACGGGTTCCTGCCCTAGGAGCCAGCAGGTTGGGAGACCAAGGCAAGAGACCGCATGGCATCGTCTGAGGGCCAGACAGGGGGCAAAGTGGTTCTCCAGAGTTTGTCCTTACGCCCAGGACAAGACAGCAGGATCACGCTAACTCCGGGCTGCCCTGAGTATATTCCTACCCGTATTTACGACGGCAGTATTTGGCTACCAGAGTAAACCACCCAAGTGTTACACCTCCTGGCTGCATCAAAAGCCTTTGAGCTTAACGTGAGACTACAAAGAACACACCAATCCGATGCATGTTTCATATACATATTTATATATATTTCATGTACAAAGTTACATTCTGAACCCCATGGATTCAATAATAGAAATAAATACTGAAATAACTACACTGCTATATGAGCTTTTCTGCTCACAGAAAAGAAGCCTCAAGTTTTAACAGACAGCAAGTTTAACGCTGTAGTATCCATCCCAGATTACAGAGGCAAGTAAAATTCAGCGTAAAGTGTCCAACAGACAAAACTTTCAAAAATTACAGACCATAAAATGTTTAAAATATATGTTTAAAAGATTGAGAAATGTGCATCAACAAAATTAATAAAGGAAACTTAATCTTGTTAGAGGGCGGGAGACACATTTAGTGTATAGAAAAATGCTTTGAGGTGCAACATAGGTTGTTACAATATGGCATAACCCTGTTAGAAAAAACATTTAATTTCCCTAAAGAACTGTATTCGAGTTTACCGTGTCTTGTTTTACAGAGCAGGGCCTTCACAAGACCCTGTCTCAACAGGGCCACTTACAAGAGTGCTAAGTCAGGTTTAATCCTTTGGTAACTTTTATAATACTCACATGGAAATAAATATTCAGTTACACAGCATTTTAAAAGACACACGTTCTTTAGAACAGTTAGTATAATAAAACAGATTTAACATTTGTTTGTTACTAAGGCAGCCTATGATAAAGTGTCTACGCTCTGCCAGCTCTATCTGATCCAACGCAGGAAGACCTTTACAAGAAATGGACGATGCAGCAGCTTATACAACGCGTTTCACCTTTACCATGCAAACACCCTTACCCAGGCAAGTAATGTGCTGCATATTTTGTGCTCGAAATGTTTCCAAACTATTAACAAGCTGTAGCTATCAAGAGATTAGCTCCTATTTATATGATGCTTTAATCACATGAGTGTATGCATAAACACATTCTTGAGACGGATTTGTAGGAGTGTATTGTCATCGCGATGCCTGGGGTTTTACGTGCTTTATTCACCGTTCAGAGCGACCTTACGTAAAGTTTACAAAACCCAGGGCACTGCGATGACAACAGGGACCCGTTTAATCTACTGTACCTTAGGACAGGGGATAAAGTTTTTAAATGAGAAATACAAGAGAAGTGCACATGCCTTTTATCTACACCCACAGTGGTACACAGTTCACTATTGTTTTCCTTAAAACCCTTCCACTTTTGGACAGAAACAATCATTCTCAAATATTTGCAGGAGTTGGCCCACTGAGGTGACTAAAATGGCACGGTGGACCAGATATATTTGGCAAAAGACCAGGTACACGCTTGCCAGATCGAACCGCTCTATTTGATAGCGGTAAAGCCGTTCAGAGAAAACAGCTCATCACCAATTACAAATAAAATGCTATACAAGAACCAAGGAACAGAATTGTGCGCTTTTTTTCTGAGAACATGAGAATGTGACAATCAACCAGTAAGTAAAAGCTTTGGAGACTTTTTTTCCCAAAGAGGGAAAAAACAAAAATAATCGTAAGAAAATGGCAGGAGAAGCAATGAAACTGCACCACTCACAGTGAAGATTCTGCACAACAGTAAAAGTTTAGACAGCATTTTTCTTAGACATCCAATTTTGTAAGTTAATTCCGACATGCTTCGGGTTCAGCGTACATGTCTATGTAAGTTTTAAATAGGTCTTTCTAAGAGTGTTTACTCAGTTTACTTTCTGTAATTTTTCAAAAGCTCCCAGACTTTATATTTAAGCCAAAGTACTTTGTGACGTCAAAGATGAATTTGGAAAGCAAATTATGAACAACATGCTCTCATCGCTTTTGGCATTCTGAAGAGAAAAATACTACCAGGATATTAGACATCTTTAATAAGGATTTTTACTACATAGTTCATGTCCTAAATACATATTTACGAGAGGAACAGCTGTGTACAAAATATGTCGCTTAAAAAGTATTTATACATATAAATCTAACCAATAGACCTGAATGGAGATTTTCTGGTTTATCAGCTATGATATGCATTTGAAAAAGCTGCCTAAATATATATTTACACAATAGACCTCAGCTAAATGTGTTCATTTAAAAAATTAAGAAAATATATAAACACATGCTTGCCTGATAGACCAGAACTGCTCCTATTGCATAAAAATGTTTAGGCAGTTTTAAAAAAGTGTTTCTCTATTTACTCCTCTGAAACTGTTCAGTTCTCTCCCATAACCAAGTTACTAAATTTCTCTGCTAATCTGAACAGGACAGTCCCAGCCTTTTGGGGGTAAATGCTGGATGTTTATTAAAACCCCTCAAAACTTTTACTTTCCACAGACTAAATGAAAGAGCAAATCTGGATTTTAAAATGTTCTGAAGTACAGAAATCATGAAGTGTTTAACTTAGGTCTGATACTAATGTAGGAAATTCAATGTAAAAGGAAGACAATCTTCAACTCACACTTATGGTTAAAAAAATAGATGGTGAGTAGACAGAATGTCAGCCTAATATTAGAGTCTCCTGACTTCCACCAATTTATTCAATCTTAGTGTTACCTGCTAACATTGTCACTACATTTTTTTTTGTTTGTTTACTAAATTGGGGTATGCAAATACAAAAAATACATTTTTGTACCTAATTATCTGGCACTAAAGTTCCTTTACAATCTTGCTTGGGCAGAACGCATTTTTCCTGTACAATCTCAGTCTTTTCTCATGCTCTAATCCAGGTCTCTAACCTTCACACACGTAGTGCCTCATGAGTTTGACCAGCTAGGCAGAGAAGATCATCATTCTAGTGCTTAGGACATAAGGAGTTAAGACAAGAAAAGAACAAAACATATCCCCTGCTCAGGAATTTTATAGTTAATTTTCAAATTTCAATCATCTTAAGAATACCCTTTGGAAACAGAGTTGTTCCATGTCAGGGAAATGGAAAAACACTATACTCAAAATTGCTCATTATTGAGGGCAGCAGTTCTCAAACTTTAAGGTTCAATAGTGAAAATGTGATTTTATTTAGATATTGTCATCTAAATTCCTATACAATCTTCTCTCCCCCCCCCCCCCCCCCCCCCCCCCCGAAATTCCGATGAATGTAACAAATTAAACCGTATACACTATGGAAGCAAGATTTTCCAGGTTTGATAACAAAAGCAGAAATTTACAGTTTGCTTTAGCCCTCTCTGAATATTTGGATGAGTCTTAATAATCCATCTTTTAATTTGTCCATTTTTTGATACTCTGGGAATAACTTTGCTGTTTTACTCAATGCATTATACAGTGAAATGAAGCTCAGTTGTAATAAAGCTGAATTCAAGTGAGACTACCAAAGAAGTGAACTACATTAGATTGCTGTGGTACAGTAAAACTAATGTCTCAGTTGCTTACTATGGTGTGCACACCAGTTTTGAGAAAGATCTGATTTCATTATACTGTTCCATGTAACACGGGTGCAGTAAAACAGCACAAGCTAATTCCTGTATAGTTAAAGGTATGACAGATTTGCAATATAAAGTTAAACAGCAAAGAAATGCTTCAACATCATGTAGTGAAACAGGTTTCACAAAATTAAAAAAAAAAACATGCAGAAGCTTTTTTTTTTTTGCTTTTTTTTTTTCTTTTTCTTTTTTTAAGGTCTCCAGCTGCATCCTACAGGCTCACTCACTGCCACACATTACTTGCCACACTATCAAGTGACTCCTCTCAGCTTTGGCTACAGAAGGTTCAAGTTGTAGAGCTTCTCCAAGGAGTTCAGATTCTCCACCTTCATCACCTGAAAAACAAGAGCTTTGATTCAGGCAGACAATAAAGCACAGTATTAACGCCGAATGGAGCAAGACAAGTGACATCTAGGTTATCAACAAAAACACTGTGTAAGACTGTAGTTGCCATACGACCATATAAAAGCATACTCAAGATTGTGAATATATACATTACAAATTGAAAGTCTGTTGCATAAGTATCTCAGAGCCTCGTATTCCGATGGTCATATTCTTCAGTTCTAGCCCCCAATATTAACTGCAATTTTGCAAGCATCCCTATTCTAAACACGTCGTTACTTCAAAATCCTGGAGACAGAGAAACAACCTCATCTGCAAACTTGCAGTATCTCCCAGGCAGAGCTGGAGATCGTTATGCTACAAGCAAGTGTGCTAGCACAGACACATAAACCATATCAAGTGCTCTGGAAATAAGGCGGTCATCGAGCACAAGTGCAACGACGCAAGATTCACGTCTGCGATGGACTTTTCCCCTTCTCTGCACTTGTTCTAGTTATCCCGGCTTGTCCCAGCTCTGCACGCGCTGGCACACGGCAGCCTTAATTCTCCATTACTGGTCTTCAAAAGAGAAGAGCAGTTTTGTAACTGCGTCTGAACTCTTGGTGACACGAGCTGACTCGGATCAAAGGTGCCAGACTAACCACTACACAGAACTGCACGTAGACAGTCATAAACATCAACACAGAGGCAGTCTTGTGGTTAACAGAAGAACATCAGTTTAATCAGATGAAGTGGGAACTGACCTACAACTTGAGGAAGGTTTCAAGTCACAGTTTGGCTGCTTTTCTGGTTAGACTACTTTGGAGGTCTGAGGAATCTAAACACAGAACAGCCTGAAATTGCTCTCAAGCCGGTTTGCTGCACCAGCGTGGTAATGCCTGAGCTAATACAGGGCAACGCTGATGCTTAAGGTCACGGCTCTGCATCGTGCCACAAGGACAGAACAGGCACATCTGGTACGTGGCTATACCAGCTTGCTTGGAGTAAGTGCAGAGTTAGCGCTCACTACAGCGTGGTACAAAACTGCCTCAAGTCCTGCCTCCCGCTTAACTCCACTTGAGGTTACCAGCAGGAACTTGGTTTTCCTTGATTAGTGGGAATGACAGAATTTGGACTGGCCTTCGTGGGTTTTTCTTTGTAGTGGTTTTTGTGGGGTTTTTTTTTCTTGTTTGTTTGTTTTTGAAAAACACTATGGACAGATTTAGACAAAAGGTCAAGACCAGGTCTAGGAGTTGTGACTCCTTTTAATGCACTTCTTGTCAAGGTCTCCAGCTGCAGATTCTCAGCATAGAACCACAGCCACTCTCATTTCATTATATTTCCCCAAAAGCTTAAATTATATATAAAAAAATCTTTACACAAGATATCTTCGATGGGCTAAATCATGCAAAAGTGCTATCCAAAAAAAGCAGTGATCATAATAAGAAGGGCATGCAAAGTTATCAGTGAACTACTTTTTCCCGTTTCACTCAAAAATAAGTTGTAACTTGAGTGTTTTTCATGTAATACATTACTTTTTTAATAGTCAGTCTGCATATTTAAGTAACTGAGGACATGTTTTCCAGCAGTCTGAGACAGAAGACTAACCATCAAAGTAAGACTAAAAGCATAAATGGTAAAGTGGTGCTGGACTCCAAAGCAGTTTCAAATAAATCTTTTTACAGAGTCATCTCACAGGTCACTGTTTATTGGGAGGAGGAGAAGCTGAAGGGGTGGGTGGTAGTATAGAGACACTTTACCCTCACACTTGTGTAGCAGGGATGATATACCTACTGGTGACACAAATGCACCCTGCCATCACCATGGAAGTTATATGATTAACGACCTTTCGATATGAAGAGGTTACAACTGATTTTAAGCTTAAGTTTTCTTACCCATTCTGAAGTCAATATATCCTTCTCCACCACTTATCACCAGCATTGATTTTAAGGGACTCTGGTTGAAGGACTCTTGAGACAATTTATCAGCCGTTAGCTCTGTTCCACCGCTACTCTGTGGGCAAACGACCTGACCTGGATTAAAAACAGAATATATTTTTATGCCACACACCTCACAGAATACCACCACCTGTATTTGGGCATTGGATGACATACTTAACACCTAACTATACACTTTAGAATCTAGTATCTCTTCAGCAAGGGACAGAAAGCTAGCTTTGTTCCAATTTCATCTCTCTAAAAGGATGAAGCACCTGTTCAGGTCAGTTCCGTGGAAATCAAAGGATTAATTGGCTCTTGATAGACCTCACAGCACTGGCATGCAGATCTAGAGAATGACATTGAAACAGACTTAAAGACTTTCAGACACACGACTGAAATGATTCAGCGCAGGTCAGCCCATTGAGCAAATGTCTGTCATTTACTTCCAGCACACTAGGTGCACAGAAGTGCCGAGGTTCATCGGCCAGCACTGCAGCTTCTAGGGAACTCAAGCTTTTTCAACTGAATCTTTCCTTTGGAGACTTCTCCCACAGTAGTTCATCCTTCCTGCCAAGATGTCAGAATCTTAAATTGGACCTTACATTTAATTAGCAGTTGACTGGCTCCTCGATAAGCAAACACTCACCACAGTACCTTTTCTCCAGATAGAAGCAAAGCACTTCTTTCTCTGTGACCAAACCCTTTTCCTCCCATTAAGCAATACTGCACTTAGGAACCAGACAAGTCTTGCGAATAAAACATAATGAATTGTTTCTGAACATATGGTTTCATACACGTGGTATCTTTACCTAAACACTATGTTTAACTAAACAAATGAGGGCAAAAAAGAAACTTCCTCTGAAGAATGGTAACAGAGCCTCACCAGGTACTGCGACAAAGAATTTAACAGCATCACGGTGCCCGTGGAAGCAAAGCTGCGCGTGTGCCATTGAACAGTATGGTATGAAGGTTCCCGGAGTCACTTTGTCGCTGTTTTCATCGCCATATACACGTATTACACTCCCCGGACGGTTTCCGGAGCCTGCTGCTGCTTTATTAGCTGTAAAAGAAGAGAAGTGTTTTCTACTTGAAAATACAAATTACAGAAACGGTTATTTGTTAAGAAACCTTATGGTACCATCTAAAAGCTAAAGCCAACTTAGATAAAAATGAAACAGGAGGGCAGCAATGCCAATTCAAGACAGAGCTGGAAAGAAAAAAGATTGCATGCTTCGTTATTTTAAGTACATCAGAAAATGGAGCAGGATTCTTATTCGTCTAGCATAAACACCAGATTTTAATATCCTACGTTTGGAAAAAAATAAATTTGTGAAAGGACTGTATCTTTCATAGAAAATAAGTACCTCTAATGTGTTTCAGTATGAGCAAATTCAATGTACTTGAACATATAATTAAAGATGGTTTCATTCCAACTAATCATAGGGTATCCCCTTGCCAGCAAAAATTCTCTAAATATAGCCACCTGTGGGCACGAAGGAGCTACCCTATTATAATTCTACATCTAGTTTTTACCGAGAAGTTTTAAAATCCATTAAAACAAAGAAGTACTCATGCTAGACATACAAGCCATCTCCATTCCAAAGACTATCAAAGTAGTGAAAGAAACAGTGATTTGTAACAAGACAGTAAATGATGTGGATTAATGACAAAGTTATAAGATATGGTATCACATTGGCTGGAAGAAAAACAAAGTCTGTATGAAAGTTCAGCTGCAACACAGGATGATATACTAAACTGCTGAGCAGATTGGTGGCCGTTTAGCAAACATAAAACTGCTGCAATGCAGTAACTGCAAGTGGAAAAACATTTAGGAACATACAAAGGGTAAATCTATAAGGAGTGGGAAACAGCCTCAAAGTGGCTATTAGAAGCCTGAAAATAGATTTTTGTTCAGGATCTGCACTTACCCCTCAGCCCCAGTAAACGTCCCTGGTGGAGGATTACAGCTAAAGTGAGAAAGGAGGAAAGGGGAAATGGATAGGTATGACAGTAGAGGAGAAGGATTAATGAGAACCCACCGCTCATATTTTGGTTTTTGATAAGGTAGAGCTTAAAATTTTAGCTCCTAAAACCAGCAAATATCTTATTACAGAAGATTCAATAAAAAGTCACAAAGAACAGCATCTTGTTATAAAAGTCTCAGTACAAAACGGACAACAAAAGCACTGCCACTTTCACGTGCTTTATAACTGTGAAGTTTATTTTTCATTAGCAACGTTTCCCCTTTCTCTCTTTCCTTGGCAGGAGGCTACCAAAATAATGTAAAACGACTCATGTTTTTGAGTGCCCTTTCAAAACATCATCTGCAGATCTTGAAGATGTCCTGCTATTGAGACCCAGGGAATTGAGATACGCAATTGCTTATGCAAGGATGTGACTGTTTTTGAAAACCACGAGTATGTGTAACAAGGGTTCTCAAACCCACTGTCAGGCTACCCACGGACGGTTGTTCTGATTCATGAGCAACTAACAAAACTGAAATGAAACTGAACAGCTTTAATAGGGATCATTTTCACATTCACTATTGGTTTAAAACAAACTCCTCTGGAAACATTAAATTAAGCTTGACACGAATCAAGAGCTATAATTTTTGAAAGCATGAGTTAAACTATTTCAAATTCATGACAGGAAGCCTGTCCTTCCTCAGTACATTCATGCAATGCAAAAAAAAGACATTTACTGAATGGATGGACAATGTAATGGAACAGTATGAGAAACAACGCATGTATGTGCTGTTCAACAAAGCAGATACAACATGAAGCGTTTTTTCTATTAAATTACCCTGAAACTGCACCTGTCAGACTGTACTATGACCTATATAATAGCAGCACAACTAGGACTATCAAAGTTCCGTATTTTATTTTCTGAAACTTCTGTCCATGTGTTTTAACATTAGTCTCAGGCACAAGTGTTCGGGTTTTTGGTTTTGTTTTGTGGTTGTTTTAGATGCAATCAATTTACACAGATTCTTCCCAAGCTTTACCTATTTAAGATTTGTTTTGCCCTTGAACTGGACTGTTCCCTTCTCCTGAGGTTCAACTGCCCATGTCTGAATGCTTCCTCTCCCACCCCCAAGTAGGTTCAGCCTGTGACAAGAGTTTGGGGGTTGTTATCAAGCAGATACCGGGATTTGCATTAATGGAATTTTACCTAGAAGTTAGTGCCCCATTTGTGGAACGTGTTTACAACTCCTGTAACCTGGAACAGGTCCTTTAAAGCAGTCAGTACTACTGCTATTCCAGTCCTTTTACTAGTTGTGTGATGAATTCTCACAAACTAAAGCCAATGAAATTTTAATAGCAACAATACCAATTCACTTGAATTAAACAAAAATCTACTTTGGCAATCAAAAATAACATTTATTAGAAAACTAAAGCCATCCCTAACACGCAATAAGCTTCTATAAATGCTGCTAATGCTCATAACACCTCTAAGGCTTCGAAGTGTCTCTCATTCAAGTCACAGCAACTGCTTGAATTGAAGTACAGGAGATTTTGGAGATGTGCTTTTCTGTACAGAGTAACTGTAACCATGTACACAGATTAGGTGCCAGACATCACACAAGCTCAATCTAACACACCTGAAGATTTGGACCTGGCAGTAAAGCTCTCTATCCATTAGCAAGCATCTGAATGGCGTTTAATATTCTCTTTTTGCGTCTACAGCATATTGCACAGTGCTATTCATTTATATTTTACTTACTTTCTGTTAATGGAATGGAGATGATGACACCATTTCCTGTTCCTACCCATAAACGATTACAAGACACCATAAGAGCTGTGATTCTCACAAATGAGAATCCCAGTTTACCAGTACCTAAAAACAAAAGATGCTTTTCATCAAAAATTATGAGCAAGAATAATTTTAGTTCCACAACAGAGAATCTTAACTCCAACTCCCAAACCACGCAGACAAGTAATTCCCTCCCACTTCAAACAGAAACAAGGTACAGGAGTATATTTAAGTTGTAAAGATTACCTAAGAGGCTAAACCACTCTGTTAATTAAGTTGAGAACCTATACAGAAGGAGACTAACATTAACTGTAAGAAAGCACAAAAGGTATAACGGTTCCATAACACTGCACGATATAGTAGTTTGGGGTTTACAGCACCAGGGCAGCTTTTCAAACATTAAGAAAAAAAAAAGGTGAGCTTACAGATGTAAGATAATGGTCTCTCATCCATTGAAATTAATTTCTCATCCATTAGCACTACGAGGACAGCAGAAGGCGGCTAACTAGCTAAGCACAACGGCACAGTAGTCACTTGTGAAGTATTTCCCAAGGCCCAATTACCTGTATTTGTTGTGTTACGCAGGGGGTCAAACTGCTCTTATAAAAATGTTAATGAAAAAAATCAGAAAGCTTATTAGCTCCAATAGCAACAGAAATTTGCTATTCTGCATTTGTATTTTCTTGGAAAAAGAGGCAATTTTTCCGGACAAGTAACAGATTGTTTCCACACAGATTTACAAAAGGCATCAGTACAGTAAAAAAAAAAAAAAAGAGATTTCAGTGTCTCTATTGATACCTGCTCAACCCAACCACCATTTTCCTCATTAGCTCTGAGTTTTTAGGGACACCTTAGATGTCAGGTAGGATCAACAGACTGCATCAAAAGACTGATCATCCTCATCATGCTTTACAGACCGACCTAGGCTTCTACTCCCAGATTCAAGTTTTCACAAACAGGATTTGACTAGCCTTCCACCCACCCTTCCCCGTGAAGTCTGCAGTGAGAACTGCCTGATCCATAACAGGAAAAGAAAGCTCCAGACTGCAAGAGGTGTTAAGAATACAACAGGTTTTCTTACCAACTTACCTAGCATTTTGCTTACATAAGGTTCAATGTCCACATCTTGTAGATGCTGATACGTGTGCGCATGATAGAGACGCAGGGTGGAGTCCAAACGAATAGACACCCATACCCCATCACCCACCCATGCCAGCTGTCTCACTTGGCTTTCTCTTCTGGGGTGTGCATCAAATGACTTCTACAAAAGATTGGGTTTTCAATTAGAAGATGGAACAAAGGGAAGAGCAAGAAACACTTCTCTGTTACCCTACACTGGCAACACTGGCAGTTTCCTTACATCAGCTACAACCCTCTGATTTGCAGGGTATCTAGTGTAACTAGCAGATACAGTGTTTAGCTTAGTTACAATTACCATATGATGCTGGTAAAGTAACAGTAAAAATGCTGATTCCCTTCCCTGGAGTGTGATCTTAAAGCCACAGTTTCCTACCATGCCTTCATTTACACAGCACGTCCCAGCCTGCTCTGCCTTCCCTCTCCATTTAACCTGGAGCCTTTTCGGCATGAGGTCTTCCCGTCACAGCACAAGACAGACATGCCCAAAAAGTGTTTTTCTTCCTACTTCTGTCAAGTCTTGCTCTTGCATACAGACTCACCTGTGCAAAATACACGCTACCCACCAGCAAAACCATTTCACTGTTGTATGAATTCCTTTATTTCATTTTCCACATATATATATATATATCTATGCGTATATAGTCACCTTCACAGAAATAGATTATTAATTGGGTGCTTGATATTTTCAGAAGAGCTGAGCAGTCACCCTCCAAAGGTCTGGCTCATCTCAGGCCAGTTAGCAGAAGCTGAAGTATTAATACAGCTAATGGCTTTCAGGAACCTTAGCCACTTTCTGTACTTGAGATGTCGGGTATGCACACAATGCTGCAGCAACCCCAGCTCACACACCTTATATAAACAAACTTCTGTAACTGGAGGAAGAGCACATTCAAGATTAACCCTTACAGACCTCTGAAGTATGCAAAGACAGATTACAGAGGTTACAGGTGGATGGAGAACATGAGGCATGTGCTCTGGAGAGTAAAGCGGGAGCTACCTTCACGAGCTCTGCATAAGGACACTTTCCAGTTCCTGGCAACCTAGAAGTGGAGAACTAAATCCACCAAAATATTGGTTTCAAGAAATGAGAACTGTCTCATCATGGCTTACAGTCTTCCAAAACAATGAAAAACATCTTCAAAAAGATGTAGTAGTATTTCCCAAGACTAATTTTTTGGTTGCTTGTTTCTGTACTGTTCTCTGCAGTTACTCTAAAGTTTGAGCTGTAGCATGAGATAGCATTCAAACATAATTATTTTAAACACCATTTTAACTTGCCTCTATTTTCATGGCCTTTGGTTGAACAACATAGATTTTGTTCCTGTAGCCACACCAGACTTTGTCATGCACTACTGTCATGCATCTTATCGAATGATGCGGCCGGCCCAGGTCTAAGAGGTGATAGTTTGTCAAATCCCACTGACCATCTTTAGAAACAGAAAGAAAAGAAAAAACAAAACAGAACGTAGGCTCCTATGAGTTTAAAAATAATTTTAAAGTACAAGCAAATCTCTTAGCCTGATTTTTCAGAATTACTGTAATAATCTGGATAAGTCAATACATATTTACAGCTAAGCTCTTCATTTAAAAACACCAACAACTAGCTATGCAAACTACCAACATCCAAAACGCTACTTGGTTTTCAATAAAATAAATTTGTACAGTGATTCATGTGGAAAACACATCAAAACTTTTTTTTTTTAAAACAAGTTACCTAGTGCTAAATGCTTGACTTAAGCAGGTATCAGTATACATTAGAAGCAATTACCCGCAAAAAAAGCACTAGGCACTGGCTGCCTGACCGAACACAGAAATGTTGGCATCAAGTTGTTTTAAAATTTGCTGCAAGATCTGAAGGCAGGCACCCAAAATCTACTAAAAGCATACTAGATTTGGTCACTCAATACCAGGTAGAAATTCTTGTTGAGACTGATTTAAGCCACAGATCAATGACATCTACTCAAGACCCTTAGGGACTGTAAGCCTGTGGGGTTTGAGTCTAACACAACAACAAAAAACCCAACAAAAAATGTCAAATGAACACAAAAAACATAACTTTACCCTAGATGCATCTTTCTCAGTATTTGCTTAGTGCTGTACAACCTTTATTTCTTCTAAATACTGAGCACAGGGTTTTAAACCCCACAAGGAAAAAAACCCAAATTAATAAAGAGCCTGTGGAAACAAGCCAACAGATAAGTTCCAGTTACTCATAGTTAAGACCTTCGCCTCCACGTCCTTACTCTGGAGGCTGAAGAATGGAGCTCATTCAGGAATGGTTTTGGGCAGAAATTCTCATTGGGCTTACAAAATTCTCACTGAAGAACTTGTCCACAGACAATTATTAACACTAATAACAAAACAGAAGACATGACTATTGAGCATGATGTAAAAGCAAAAGAGGTGACGATCAAAGCAGATTATCAATTGGCTTTTCACTATTTAGCTCAGATATAGCCCATTCTCCTTCTCCTCAGAGGAAGGAAAAATTCCAGGAATGCACTAGAACAGCGCAAAAATGGTACTTGCAACTGCAACTGAAACACTAGGAAAAGACAACCTGTAAAAAGGCCATTGGGGAATACATTTTCAAATTGTTATTTATAAATGGCACATTTCTTTCCTAAATACTGTTACAACTGCACTGGTTTCAAGATCCAATAGAATGCTTACCAACTCCTCGGTGGAATATTGCTAGTGTTCCATCAGCTAGTGCAACTAATACTATTCCTTTTACATGTCTGGGGAAAAAAAACAACAACCAGGAGGCACAAGAATATACACTGTTAGACTACATCTCTCAAACTGCAAGTTTAAAGACAAACATTTTATATTTCAGCATACTTTTTATATTCACATTAGCTCTAGTGTTTTGATTGCTACGACAGAGCTCAAGAGAAGGGACAGTAACAAGGCGTCAAAATCCAGTTCAGAAAGCTTGAAATGTATCTAGCTACAATGCCTGAAGAAAACATGAGGAATCACAACCTACAGCTGTTTTGCACATACAGCTACCAAGAATACCAAGTATACAGCTACAGCTCATCATCTGGGCTATAGGATTTCCAACAGATACAAGATTCCTTCTGTTTTCCTTACTCCCCAAACGCTTTCCACTGCCCCTCAAAGAACATGCATGCATTTATGGCAACTGACATTCCCAACAGCTGAGGAGGAAATACAAAACTACTTTGCAAGTATTTTAACAAAAACGCATTATGGTTTACATTACATTCTTTCAGGACTTACACAATACTGAGAATAGAATCTTTAAGTTTAATGGCATGAACACATTTCCTCCACTGGGCCACTGACGAATGAACATACAGGCTGCAAAGACAAATTAGGAGGGATTAAAAGCACTAGGAAAGGTCTACCAGACAGGAAAAAATACCCCACAAGCTAAACCCCTACAACTGAAATCCACAATCAAAGGGAAAACAAGTTTTCATCTTCCACTGAAAACTATGTATAGACTGAAAGAAAGATACATGAGCAGCAGAATGGTTTTTCAGAGGCTTAAAACATTACTAACTCCCTTGTAGATATATCTGCAATAAAAAGGCAATATATTTTTCTAGAATAATAAAATATCAAAAGTTACGGAATTATCAGACCATAACAATTTCTTTGATTACAAAGAAGACAGACAACCAAAACTTTCCTGCAGATAAGTGTTATCCACCAAAAAGAGCTTACTATAAGCCTACAGTACTTCATTTGAATTCTGTAATGGCTAAATACAGCCAAGTGTACAAAATTTAGGCTCTCTTGAGGTCTTCTTGCACTTAATCTTGACTCGAGAGTTACCAGGCCTGTAGGCACAAGAAGCAAGTTTAAAATAATTCTCCAAAATAAATTTTAAAAAGATTAACATTTTCTTACCATCCATTCTGTGCTCCAAGCCACATTGTGGGTAAAAGGCTACTCATTTTCTGTGCTTCTTCTCTCACTAGATCTTGCTCATTTGGCAAAACTGCAACATCTTTATATAACTCTGAATCAGTACTAAAAAAAACCACAAACCAAAACAAGTTAACACACAGTGAATAAACTGCATACATTACTCGGATTATAACCTACATATTTACTTCAATTGCTGCTAGTTTCTACACCGGCTTTTGAAGTACATAAGGTATTTAAACAGAAACCAATAACTGTGCATGAAAGTACATGAAAACCTCAACAACAATAAACTTCTTTAAGTGTACATTTACTTATACAAGGAAATACAGGTTGCACTCAAGCCTATCAGTACTGTTGGTATCTCTGGGGAAGGAATGGCTGTGAAGTGTCACAACATTACAGGCACATGTTAAGAGAAACAATTCTTAAATAAAACCTGTATGATACAGGCACAAAAGTATGTGGAGAGTGAAGAAACCTGAAGATCTGAAATACTGATTACTTTCAGGCTTCTTCTCCACTCCTGTAACTACTTACAGACTGACTACTCTGAGAAAAGAAACACACATCTGAACAGCCAGTTGACTGGAAGAAAGCAATCTCATTCCTTTCTTATTTTGACATCAAAACAGGAAATTTAAGCTGGCATCTCCAGACCAGCACCATTCATGTTAAGTCTGTGGGAAGACCTAGTGACAAACTGGTAGACGCTCAGTACTCCATTCTGGAGGTGTCTGTACTCAAGGGATATGTGTTCACAGACAGAAGACTTTGTACACAGGTGACCTTTCCATGCAAGCAAAGCACAGACTACCTATATCAACCTCAACATACCTAACATGAAAAAAAGTTGTCATGTCATTCCCATGCTGTCTCCCCGCAAGCATTACGTTTTTCTTTTTAAATACATTTTACAAGTTATGAGCGTTGAGACTACGTACCTCGGCTGGTACACTGGAGACGCCTCTGTTGTATTCTGCACTCCCAGAGGATCCGTAAAGACATGTTCTGTGTAAACTCCAGTTTGTGCAATATCAGCTGTGTCTTCTCCTGTCCCTGCATTGACTTCTGTTGCTTCTGTTGCCTCCTCTGCTGTCGGAATGTTCTCATCTACTGAATTATTTTCAGTTGCAATATCTACAGAAAAAAAAAAATTGAAAAAATTTTAACATCTGCAAGAGAATTCTCAGTTATTTAGAACAGTTAGAACTTGATACTTAAAGCTTAAGTGAATAGCTATAATAACCAGTCACAATCCGGATTTTGTATGTCATCCAAAAAAGAAAAATCAGATCAGAAACACCCAAACTTTAGTACGTTGCACTATATCAACAAGTGTCAAATGCACTTTAATGATCAACCCAGTGACTGATGGCACAGACTGCCCTTTCCGTAATTAACCAGAATAGCAGTGAACACGTCCAACAACCACATACCCGTTAAAAATCGTATCACCATACAGCTCTGAAGGACATGTGACAGAAAATATTGAGAATGACTATAAAATAAGCAGCTTCACTTAAATCTCCATTAAGACTTTAACAGATTTAAGGCATATATCTACATTCTCTTTAGTCATTTGTTGGTAAGATCTGGATTTCAAATACCAAATAACTTAAAAACTTTCTTTAGACCATGCACAAAATACAGTTCCTGCAGAAGTATTTGAAAGAAGCAACTGTCTATACCGATTTAATGTCACCTCCACAAAGACTTTGGCTACAATTATACAGTGCAAGCATGTCAGACTCATAAGCCATTTCCCACAGAGTGCTTGTTTTGTGTTATCACTGCTTACAGACACGATACTACATGAAATACTTACACCATTCATTTTCCAGTTGCACCTCATGGTGTTCGGCCAGCCCTGGCATACTTACAAGTTTTTCATACCTGACTGTTTCTCTGTCATCGGTGAGCCACCGTTTGCATCGTGAGCTACAGGTGCTCCTGTGATACCCTCTGCAGTGCAGCCAACAACTGTGATGCCTCCCAGCAAGCTGTCGGTTTCCACAGAGCTGTTGCTTGTCATACTTCCACACAGAGATGACTTGTCCACTTGACTGGGATCTGTTTCTTGAGACCCTTCTTCTCCCGCAGGATAGTCTGTTTCCCTTGCCCCTGAAAGAAATTAAACTTACATGTTTCTTCTAGGGATAAAAGCCAATCACCTTCCATCTAATAACAAACTAAGCTTCAAAGTCTCCAGCAACTGAGATTCAACATGCAGGTACCTACTTACAAACCTAATTTTAATGTGATAAGCAGACATTGAAGACGCTGCCAGAAAGTAAAAGTAGTATCTATACATACTGCACATCTGAATGTCGTAAGTCATATTTCAACCTGCAGAGTTTTCCAACTACTTTATTTCTATTTCAAATAAATTTTCCATTACAATTAGATTTCATAGTGCGTATATGTAGGGATATCTATCTACATCTTTATGAATAATTTAACTGCAATAGATCCTTTGTTCTGGAAGAAAAGCTATTTTTCTTTTGTACAACCCCCTCGCATACTTTTAAGGCTTAAAATATTATTCTCAGTGTCTTTAAATTTTTACTGTATTTTACTATATTTTATGCTGTTTTGATTTTACAATTTATATATAGTTTCAATGGAACAAAATCTCAAACTTCACTGAACAGAGCTGTATTCTGAGCATATTAAACAAAACTACTTCACCGGAACTAGTGCTACAGACTTCTCTAAATGTAAGCCAAGAAACCAGACATCCAAAATTAGTTCTTCTCCAGAAACATAATATCCTCCTATTAAACTTCCCTCAGTACACTAACCACATACACTCTCAACGCAACAAGGATTCCCTCCACAGGAACCTTCAAGAGGTTGAAGAGGTCTGAAAGGCCAACATATTTTTCTTTTGTGATGTTCATAGTTCCACAAAACATTGGCATTATTGCACAATTTACAACACAGCAGACAAAAGACTTAGTCTTAGTTGCTGACATCTCTACCTTTGAGTTCTACCTTCAGGTCAAGAGCTGACTGAAGAGTGGAACAGCAGAGTAGAAATCCAATAGCTTTCCCTACAACTAAACCTTACTGCTGTGTTACAGTATCATTTCATCACACTAATTAAACGCTTTTTCATGGCATAAGAAAATGTGAATAAGATACAGTTAAAAAAGCAGGACCTAAAACATCCTAAGTCTTTACCTGGCACACTGGCAATACAAAGCACGTGAGAATTGCAAACAATGAAACTGTCCAGAATATTTCCTGGTTGGTTAGCATCAATAATGATAACTTTTGTGGCAGAATGTGTGCTAGTACAGATCCAAACTAGACTGGATAATTCTTCCTGATGTTTGAGCTCCTTCTGCTGGTCCTGAAGGAGAAACAAGGCAGAACAGAAGTGAACAACAGGAAGGGGGACAAGAATAGAACTGTTACTTTGATCTGGTATGTTCTTACATTATCAGCTACAGAAATATACACGAATATGTGACAAGTTAAATATTACGAATGCCATTGTAAAATTACATGTTGTTACTTGTCCTCTTATGTATTTGGAATATAAAACCCCCCTCGTATTTCGTACTTGTGTAAAAAACCGTAGAAAATAATTATACTGCACAATTATATTGTTAGACAAGTATAAAGCTATATGAAAGCATTATATGCCAGCTATCATACTCAGCATTGTCACGGATTAATGTGATATCCCAAAGCACTTCAAAATTAAGCCTTTGGGTTTATGCCCTTAATATGAATTACATTCATTGCTTCTTCATGGAAACATGAAGACTAACACATTTAAGCAATGGCATAGCCATGTATAAAAAACCCTTTTGTTAAAAAAAAAAGACAGAACATGTACAATTCTGTCACAAGTTTTTTAAAGCAGGCAGCACTGGTATAAGTATGGCATTATTTTGATGTAAAACTGATTTGGTGCTCAGATTTCGCCAACAAGCTGGCACACAGGAAAGGATCACAGTATTTTTGTAGTTGGATACAATAACCCAAACATCTTGGGTTGATGACTACACCCCAGAAAAATCTATTTGTCACCAATAAACCTGATTACAAAATATTTTAACCTAGAGACAGACACAAAGATGTTTAAACCATACAAAGTATTCAACACGCCTTACAGTGACCTTACCTTGAGCTCTTGATCTAGTCTATCTAAGCTACTTTGAGATCCTGTTTGCTGCTTGTTGCCATCTGCGTCCACACCAGTCACATCATTGTAGAACACACTAGCACCAACCACAGACCCGCCATCTCGTGTTTTCCCTCCTGATAGGTTTACCCCTACAGCACACCACAGCTTGAAAGAAAAAATAAATACTTCATTTAAACATTAAACTAAACAAAAGACACACATTGTTAAGTATACTAAGTAATATCAACATTATCTATGTGCAGTCTATTTAAAGGCATTCACTATGATTAAGGTCATGTATGTTTCTACTGAAGATTAAATTCTAATTCACCTATGCTTCTCAAAAAGAAACTACTTCATTTCAAAAAGAAAATACTTGAGTCTAAAACCAAAACATTCAAGCTATGGGCTGTCCAAGTCTCTATCACCACCGTAAATATCCTACCTTCATAGAGGTATCCTTCTCATCTAAAGGTCTCAGGTAAACAGGTACAGGCAAGTTCTTCATCTTGTTGTCACTCTGTCCACCATTTGCCACCTAGGCAAAAAAAAAAAACCCAAAACACAAACAAAAGAAAACTTTTCCCTTTAGAAGAGGCTTACAGTCTTTGGAATCAGTTGTTTAGACTTTGTTAAACACTATTACAAGTTCTGCAGTTGAAGGAGTCTAAGGAAAACCACAGCGCAAAAGTTCAACAAAAAAAAAGATGCTGGAATAACTGAAACACAAGCTGTGAAACTATTCTCTGTTCCAGTTTCACAAAATGTGAAGCTGTCACCACTGCATTTGAAAACATCGGCATAATACCTGTTTGTACTTCTGAGGTAGACTCCAGCCAAATGCTTGCACTCTACCATCCTCTTTCTGAACATGTGCTTTCACTTGGCGATACTGCTCTCTTTTCTGCTCTCTGCGTGAGGCTAAACTGGCTTCAGTTCTAGGTAAGAATCATTAAAGAATCTGTTAATTATGCTCTTTAGAATTCTTTGTGTAATGGGAGTTGCTATTAAACTTGATAGACAAGATCTCTGTGGAAGCACTGGGTTACCAAAGAGATTGCCATTTTTTCCACACATCACTTATAGAACACCAGGGCTGTAGGGCTATTTCTAATGGACCTGTGAAAGACAGGCAAAACCAGAAAGCTGTTGTCAGTATCCTTAAAAGAAATTAACTTGGGTTATGTACCTCTACTAGAAGCTTTAAAGGTTGTAAACCAAAAGGATACATTGCCAAAAAGAAGCACAGGAAAGAAAAATAAATAATTACAGGCACTTGTCAGGCTGACTCCTGTTGTTCTGATTTTCCACTGAACTTAAAATATCTGTACAGTTATTGCTTAGCTACAACACTTACATATGCAAGTGTACCAAGTGCTGCCTCCTAACTGCACCTTCGTGTAAGGGAGTGATATTTACCAAATAGAATACTACTGCCAGATACCCCGAGTACTCATCCACCGCTGCGCATTTCAGCCTGCGCTGTGTTGACTACTTATGTATCAACATTCACTGCCTGAGAACACTCTACTTCACTTAGCAGCATGCTATTTATCTCTGAGGATGACAAGGGTAAATACTCAATAGAACTTATCTAGTAGTATAAAACGAAAACGTCTTACTCTTCACTGAGGAATTCAAAGGCTTTAGATTTGTCACTTGGTAATTGAGATAAGGTGCTGCTTCTTTTCTTGACTGATGGAGTAATATGCGAGGTCGGAGCATTATATTTAACATTGACAGGAGGTTCTGGTTTCTTAGCTGTATTGCTAGATGAACTGAAGAGCCTGCTAAAACTAGAAGAGGAAAAAAAGAAAAGATAAGAGTTAAAATTTGTAAGATACATCCAAACGTGACTATGCAGGCAAAACACTGCATACGCTAGCCTGCTCAAGCCAGTTAGACTAAGGAACTGGAGCCCAACATCACAGCAGCCACCACACACTCAGTAACATTCTCAAACGTACAGAAACTCATGTCAGTGAGAAAAATCCTTAAACTATTATCATCCCATTTGTTTTATCAAATTTAATGGGATCTTCACTTTGAATGAGGATCTACAGGGAACCAACAAAATTAGAATGTGAACATCACACCTGGAAGACAGTTTTGTGAAGCTTATTAGTTCATGCACAGAGCACATTAAAAACCCCACCATTTTCTAGGCTAAAAGATACAATAGTTATCAGCAAACCACAACATCAAAAGGATTATCTGACAAATTCCATGTTGTGAATAACACTGTTTTAAAGAGCCTGAAGTTAGAAAGGAAAATTTAACAATCAGTAAACCGTACTTCACAGAGGAAAAGGAAGCTGAAATAAATGCAATCCACACAAGCTATTCAGGTTTCTATTTTTCATCATAAAAAGAGTCCAGAAAAATGTTCAGAACAAGAGGGCTGGTGCATATTCAACTAGAAAAAAAATTACAGCACTTTGGCATTTAACTTCACAAAGTGCACAGCCATTCATTACGTGATGCAGCTTACGATACATTTTGTCTTCAAGAACAGTCTTACCGAGCTGGCATGCTAGGTAACAAGAGGAGAACAGTTAAGACATCTTCATCTGCCAAAAGATAATTAGCTAACATACAAAAATGTGCCAGCTAATTGGTTAGGGTCTTTTATTTATTTTTGCCAGTGAGTTGTGCTTCAGTACTTACAACTGCCAAATGCTTGATCTCTTCTTTTCTTGCATGGCTGGATTTTCTCTTGATGCTCTACAAGAAATAAATTCCAAGTTTACTGAGTAAGCATTAATTAAAAAAAGGAAAGGAATGGAACAGTGTGTAACTCTTATTTTAAAAACACGGGATAAAGTATCAGAGCCTGTTTCTTCACATTGCCACTTCTTCTCTGATCAGAGCACAATATTGAAGTTCTCCCTGGATGAGCTGAAGTTACGTAATAAACGTCATCCACGTTTATTTCCATCACAAACACAAGTTGTGTGTGCCTTCCAGACAGAAGATACACATCTGTGTAACACTGCAATGTAAACATCTAGAAGAAAGCAGCAAACCATTCTAAATTCTTCTGCCTCCTATTTCTTAATATTTTAACCATTGCTTTTTATTTTAAAGTCTCTTATTCTTCAACACAGTATGTAAATGATAAAGTGATTGTTCCTGGCGTTACAGATAGGAGAGGATTTCTACAGGAGACAATAGCTATGGAAAAGCAAGCCACGTCTGCTTGGGAATATGTGTTTTTCCTCTCACAGACTCAGGAGTCAAAAAGGCCCACAGAGACACTGAGGACAATAGGTAAAATTAAACACCATTATTACACCTGACCAACAGGCAGCACCAAGTGACACCGGGACCTCTGGACACTGTCACGGCCACAGCTTGGAGGGATGTCACAAGACTGAGCTGGGCTGAGGTCTGAGGCAGACGACTTTTGTTTTCAAAACCATACCTTTTAGCCAACTCAATATTCAGGATGCAAATTACACCACATCTTGATTGCTGACACACAACAAACCTTGCACAGTTTTAGATATGTGAACAACCCAAATCCTTACAAATGGATTACACTCGATCTGAAGACTGTACGTTATTCCTGTTTTGACATCTCAGCTGACAACTGGGCCCACATCTTTAAGGTATGTGTACACACACACAGAGAGTAATTTTTCCTGCCCACCAAATTAATGTTATTTACAATTACCAAGTTTTGTAACTGTTCCAAAATACATGTTTCTTCAAGGAATGCTTATTTCACGTAACATGACGTAACCATCTTCAACGGGGTCTCACTAAGAGCCCACTTTAACAAGATAAATCCATAACTTTAAAAAGTTATTCATGGGCAGGTAAGGAGACAAGCAGAAGGGCAATTAAGGCCTCAAAACCGATCGACCAGATCACTCTGCAGCTAAAAATGAAAAAAGCATGTAAAATCCAAGGAGCTCTATCAAAGATTTCAAAAGAGCCTTTTACCTTATCATCTCAGTCCATCGGACAGCTTCCTGAAGCTCCATCAACCTCTCTTTATACTGATTTCTTTCCATCAGAACACGGGCCATTTCAACACGAGTAAAACGCTTCCGCTGAGCGGTTGGGACATCACTCTGAACACACAAAAAAGCAAACATAGAACGAACAAAGGAGCACAGTAGGGCCTTGCAGAGTCAGCCTCTGCCTTCCGATAAGAGTCAGCTTAGGGCACAATTCCAGATTCCAAATAATTTGGGGCTTTGTAAAACTCATTTTACCTTCCTCTCCTCCCATCCTTTGTATGTAGCATAATCTGAATAAAAACAGTTCTTCAAAAGAAATGTGACACACAATGGGCAGAGAGGAAAGAAAGAAAACTAGACATGGGTAATTTAAGTTTACTTGTGCTCTTTAGATTATCTAGCTTTTCTACACATGGAGGAAGTTTACTACTACTTATTAAACGGTGAGGTTTAGTAGCACTCACTAAGCACATGTGAACTTCTAACGTCCCATTGTGAATTACACAGACAGACATCCACATACACACATCCACCTACATCATCATCCTCTTTAGCTTTCTGTCTTGCTTCCTCTGCTTCTGCACGAGCTCTACATACAAAATAAAACACAGCTGCATTAGATACCACAGTGGTTTGGGCTTTTTTCCTCTTTCACAACCACAAAATTGAACTTACTTTCTCAGCTCTTCTTCCAGTTCCTTATTCTTCTCTTCAAGCTTCTGTTTTGCTTGTTTTACAGCCTCTAATTCACCTTGTAGTACATCCTTCTCACAGGTCAACTCATCCACCTTTGCTATCAAATCATTCTTCACTACATTCAGTGCATTTCTACACAAACATTTAAAATACACCATTACAAAGATGACTGTGATCTCATAATTTAGCTTCAGCCCAATTTTATTCTTCAAGACCTACAAATTTCTTACACAGAGCTGCTGTAGAAAGATACAGCTTTCTAAACCAGGTCACACCCTCTCCCCCCAAATCTCAAATGCTCAAACACATTCACACCTCTGTACTAGACAAAAGTACTGTTAAATCAGAAGAGTTTGCTTAGAGGTTGAACTCCTCAACAGTGCCCCAGTGGATTAGCTGCTGCTGTTACGGCTGTGTTCATAACAGAGAAGACAGGGAGTTGATCTCATTAGGACACAGCACTGCATTTCTTGTAGCCTTACAAGGATAAAAGCAGCTTTCGCTTCTCAAGTCCTTAATTTCCAGGAGAATACAACTAAGCTATATATTTAGCCAAATATACCTATACATTCAAAAGACGTACCACCCCTACTCTTAGAACTGAAAGCACGTTTGTATAATTTCAACTTTCTGTGTATGAAGATATTGAAGATGTAACAAAATAACAGAGAGGGTCAGTGTATTTTACATACACATTCTCACTTACTTTGTCTCCAACAGCTGAGTGTTTTCCAAAATAAGGTTTTCAACCTCACGACCCATTCCTTTCCAAAGGAAAACACATGAAATTAGCAGATAAAATGGATGTTTCTACAAAACTTATGTTTTGCCATTGTCTAAAACCAGCTGAATTACAAGTATAACAAACTTGTCAGAAAAACCGTGAGCTATCTGAAGTTTCAGGACTGACCTACCTTCTACATTTAGCTTTCCCCTCCACCTTCTTCCCAATTTGACTTCAATTAAAACCTAAAGGCAACCCTGGCTAACCACAGGCTGGTGGCTACCTCCACCTACTCTGTTTTGAAGAGGTTACGGTACTAAGTAAGTCAAAACACAGGCACAGCATTACTGGAGAAGTATTAGTCCACAGTAAGTTTAAAATGCTCTACTGTCTTTTATACCATGTTAGATAGAAAAGTATATCAGTTAAAGACACAAGACATGCTGAATTATTAAGCTCAGATTGCAAAAGCCCTGCAGATTTCCCCAGAGCAAATGATACCTTACCAAAGAAATTATGGTCTTTAAAGCCCATGCATTCCATGTAGAGCAAAAACAAGAACAAGAAACATTTCATGTAAGGTGTAGAATGAGCGAAGAGCAATAGAAGATTTAGACTTATGAAGTAAGAGCAAATTAAAACAAAGCCACCACCAAAGATCTGAAGTGGAATGCAATGTGATTAGTAGCAGGATTTATACAAAAGACTAATGTTTAAAAAGTTAAGTTTGTCACAACCGTTTCTATTGGTTGGACCGCTTATAAAAATTAGTAACTTTTTTAAAAGTCTAGCTCATTTTCTGTGAGATAGTTTAGAAGCAGAGTACTTGGAAGAACTACTAAGCCATTCACTAGAAGTTTCAAATTAATGCTACTATGGAAAAAAGTGAACTTCACATAATTTCCATAAATTTAAATACTACTGCAGTTAAGTTCTCACCCTATCGTTTGCGTATCTATAGTAATATGATTTGCAGGATTTAAAAAAACCCAACTTTCAGGCAAGTTATTTTACATCTTGTACAGCAAAATAATTACCACATGGATAATGGCAGAACTTATGCTAATTCAAGATTAACAGAACAAATGAAAAACATATGTTAATGGCGGAGGCCTCTTAAAATATTTTATCAACACAATCTTCTAAGCAACTTTGGCAACAGAAGATGTAAAAGATACCTGGATAACAACAAAAAAAGGTATCTAAAACCAGACATGCAAGTCAAAGTTCCCACTTTGAGAACTTCCGAGTTCTGAATTAAAAGTAAATGCCATTTAATAGTGAAGGAACTTAGATCCGTTATTGTTACTTCATCAAAATCTGGAAAAATCCCCTACACTACCGTCATCAAGAGGTTGTATTCAAGTGACTATTGCTTTTTAAATATTTTCAGTATTCACGGGATCACTTCGAACAGGTTTCAGGATCCTTCATAACGCAAGAACAAAAACTACAAAGCCAGAGTGCAAAGGCAAAAAAAAATAAGTTACAAAGCGGGGAAAAAAGGCAGACAATGTACTTTATGAGAGCAGCAGCCAAGAGCACCTAACTGTAGAAGCAACAGATTTCAAAGAATTTTTTTTAAAAAAGAAGCATACACACCAGAATATTCCCCTGGGTATGCAGCCCAAGAGAAAACAGATTAGAGAATCCCAATTAACTACTTTTACAGAACTTCAAACTGAAATGTAATGCTCGCTTAAGAACAGACCTCAATGCTTGAAACACACTGACGGTCCTGGATGCAGATGTGTCTTAAGTAACATGGAGTAATTTGTACTACGGTTGAGCTCAAAGTGAAATGATGATTACAGAGTGAAACTTTTAGGCCAACACATTCTGCATAACAAACGCAGTTATAACCATGTGCTCATTTTGCAGACACCGGTGTTTCTAGCAGTAGTTTTACAGAAAATGGTAATGAAGTCAGTGATTGATACGTTATACTAAAAAGCATATTATTTTTGCCCATGGAAAACAAAGCATCCATTATCAGGAAGTCCTGACAGTAATTTGATGACTTTAAACAATTTATCACGTAGCTAAGGGACAGAAGTTGCTCTATGTTAATACTTCTCCAGTATCTATATTTTTGCATGCAGAATGTGTCATTAGTTGTCTCTGTGACAACAGAGGGCAGGAGTTTTGGCTGAAGTATGTTCCAGCAAGGATGTGGTGGTCCTCACTGCTCAGGATTCAAAGCAGCAGAGTGACAACCAAGAAAAACCATCTGTCAAACCAGAGATAGGCCCATTAGTCCTTTTAAGTAATACTTGGAAAAAATGTCACCTACTTGATGGAAAATAAGTTTCTGGTGGAACACTGACCAACCAGAAATCCAGACTGTACACACAATGGTTCTAAATACTACTACTAACAATCTGTATTTTTTTGCCGGATCAGTCAACACAAGCAAACTGCTGATTTCTTTATACAAGCCATTTCTAAAACACACAAGAGTGGCAATCTGCATTTTATACATTCCATAGTACCAGATTTCATTATTTCAAAATGAGGCCTGAACCTTGATATGGCCAAAAATATCTTACATTGTTTATAGAAAGAGCCTTCTTTTAATGACTTTTTTTTTCTCTCCTGATCAGCTCATATTCCCGAAATCTACATTTTGTTCAGTCAGCACACCAGCAACAGCGAGCTGTTCAGAGAGAACATGGGTTCCTCTTTCAATTAACAATCTGATTCTCAATTTACCACCATCGCATTCTGCTGCAGTTCTGTCTTACAAGTTAAATTCCATAGAGACAGGTGATAAAGCCAGGCCATTACAGATTGGGCACAATCTGAATTAAACTTCCTACAACTAGTTGAAGATAAAAATCCTTGCTGAAGATAAAAATCCTTCTGTCAAAGAACATCCAGGGAAAACTGAAATAGAGAATAGCTTAAGAAGTGCCCCAAAAGATTAAGGCTGATATCGTTATACTGAAAGAACAAACAACACTTTCTCCTGGTTCTTGCATTCTAATGATCACCTTAGGATGACGCTCAAATGATTTTAACAGAAATTAAGCCTAAGAGTAAACCCAGCAAGGATAATTAAGAACTCCACTAACAAGAAAAATTCCTGTAAACAGCATGTCTAAATAACCTTTCTTACCCAGTAAATCTGCACCTTCATCCACATCTCCAATTAGGCCAGAACCAGCAGATGACAGCTCTTCAAAGAGTGATTCTGTATTACGGTCAAATGCTTTGTTCTCTATGCCTTTGGTGGGAGTGCTATTCAAAGAAATAAAACAAGCCATAAAAAAAGCAGAAAGAAAAAAATCCCACACCAAAAAAAGTTTTCTCTGTGTTTTTACCAGCAATTCACTTGATACCCCCCCCAAAAAACAGAAGTAAAATTCTCAGCAGTCTTCATCTGGCTTAGAGTCCTAGATTCTATTTTCAAATACTACTTTGGCATCAAAATCCCAAACTTGAGGTCACTGCTGATACTGAGCTGGTCAAGATCTTAATAAAATAAAGCATATCAAGTTTTGGTATACAGAAATTCAGCCCTGTCAGGACTTAGTCAGTGCAAATGCCTAAACAACAGACAGCTCAGACAAACTTCAAGTAATTTAAGGTAACGAGAACACAAGAGTACTGAATAGAGATCAAAATATTCCTCCGGCCAGAAAAGGGGCTCCTTTGTCACAAAGATTTTATGCCATTAACACTCACTATACAAGGTAAATTTTGCCATCTCCTCACAAGAACGAAACACACAGATACATAACAGATTTGAAGGACTTGTGGCTAAATCCTGAACTGTTCAGGGCTTGCCTAAAAGATCAGGCACACCACCACCACGCTGCTACCAAAACAGCACTTGTTTATTATTTTTTATGGGGCTTTAGAGCTTTTCAAAGAAATGTTACCCTTCACGAGTGAAAGCCTGCAAGGAAGCAGGCTCAGGCAAGAGCATTCTGCCAGCACTGTCATTCCACCACCAGAATCAGGAAAAATAAATGCTGGAACATTTGCAAAGTCAGTCATAAATCCAGATTTTAAAGATATGGGTGAAAACACAAAGGCCCAGCCGGGAAACTGCTACTACCTCAAAACCTTGATCCAGGGAGAAAAAAAACCTTTTGGTATAGACCCTTTGGTTGAAATACGGACAGAGTATTTAAGCATTCTTAAGTCTGCTGTAATATGAAATACCCTAAATATTCACCAGGTGTAGCAACGGAACGAAGAACTGCTGTTGCACTTAAAACGTCCTGAGGAATTTGGGAAAATAAGGTCACAGAATTAGAAAACTCATCATATAATGCGTGATCTCAGTCTGGTAAAATCTCTGAACAAGTCATGAGTTCAACACTGAAGTCTGGTATCTTCTAAAACTGGTTTTCCTACTCAGAAAATACAACTCACCTGGAACCTTTGTATCCACTGAGGTCTTTATCCATATCCAACTCCGGAGTTGACTCAATGATTGCCTGAACTTCAGATTTTTCTTCGTTTTCATTTCCACCTAGGAAAAAGCAATGGTATACCTCCATAAAAAAAAACAAATCACTGTGACATACGGTATTACCTTGGTAAGTCTTTGAACAGAAGTCTACTAAGTTGGTGACCAATTAATAACAACTTTGGTGATTGATCACTAACAACTACACGTAGATAATTAAATGAGAAGACCTATTCATTTTGATCCTCTAGTGCAGACACTGGGATTTCTAGTTTTAAGCCATGAATTTAAGCCATCCAACAGTAATTATTTTCCACTACTTCCATAATAAAACCAAGCAGACGTCTTATCTTCCCATGACTTCTTGTGTCTAGATCAGTGCCACTTCTGCTGTTTACAAGGAAACGTCATAAGTAATTCTGATTCTAGAACAATAAGGACACAAGCCACCAATAAACAGACTTGTATCTTTTACGAACATTCTGTACTCCTAAAAACACTGAGTAAAAAAAACCATTCCTCATTTGTGGTACAACAATTAAGATAACTGATTAAATATGAGGTGTATAGTAACCACGCACTAAAAAGTTGAAGCAGCTCACCAGTGGACACGTTTCTTGTCTCTTGAGCTACCTGTACTTCAATATTCTTGCTTACGTCCAGCTTCTCATTCGGCATATCTGTGTCCTTTGCAAGCCCTTCAGCATCTTCCTTTTGAGGGGTTTCAGCAGGCAGTACAGGTACATCTGAAGCAGCTGTGGATGCTGGAGTAGTAGATTTTGAGCCTGCCTGGCTAACATCAGAGAGCTCATCCTAAAATGGAGCAATTACCATTAAAAAAAAATAATGAACATAAGATGAAGTATTATTAGAAGAGTTAGGCATATAAACTGAAGAATAAGCACCAACATTACTGTATTTTACTGAAGAATATGCAAATACAAAGGAACAGGAATGCAAGGAATACTTTAAGCCAGTACTGCCAAATTCATCTTCAGACTATGGCTGTTTCAATTCTTTTAAGGAAGTTATAGCTACATAAAACATGCCCTTATTTTTAATACTAATGCTTGATCTCAGTTGATAATTATCGTCACAACTTTAGGGTGCTTTTCTATTAAGTCTTCCAGACAACAAGCAGCATTACTCTACCAATAACCCTTCTAGCTGCACAATGAACTGCTGAATCTTCCCAAAGCTATTATAAAATTTATTGCTCAAAATGTGCATGAGGTCTTAAAACATCTTCTTGAAAAGTAGACGTTGAAGCACTGATGCAGAACATGGATTTAACTGACAAAGTAGTATAGTATTTGCAATCACTTCACTCAAACTGTTTTATGTGCTTTCCAATCTGAACTGCAAGCCCTGGATGGATGACATCGGGAATGAGACACTGAAGTGCAGGGACTACTTGTCTGGTTAGATTTCATATCAACTACGCAACAGCAGTAAATAGCTCCTTCTTAGAAGTGGATTCCTGGCAACAGTTTAAAATACGACTAAACCATGTCCTTAAGTGCCACATGTACACATCTTAAATACCTCCAAGGATGGCGATTCAACCACATCACTGGGCAGCCTGTTCCAACGGTTCACAACCCTTTTGGTGAAGAAATTTTTCCTAATATCCACTGTCAGGCACATTAGATATTAGATAAATTAGGTATTTCCTAATATCACAAAAAGGCACAATTTGAGGCCTTTTTATCTACTGTCTGCACTCCCCACCTGGCTCAACCCCTCTGTTTCCCAAAGGTAAGCCCCCACCACTGCTTGTTCTTCGCCACGGGACAGATTTGCAGGTGCTGGACCTGCAGCATCCTCCCTGCCCCAGTGCCCATCCCCACCAACCCTGGCTACTCGCATTACAGCGACATGGTATCAAGAACCACAGATTATTAATCCAGCTGCTGGATTTGGGATGATGAGCATTACTCAGACAGGGCTGCATCAGGCACCATGTCTGAGGGCAGGCTAGGCTGTGTTTGATAGAACTAGAAGCTACTACCTGATAATACTAATAGCCCTTTTCTGGACCTTGTCTCCTTTCATTCACATTTTACCTCTCATTCATGACCAGAGCCATATCAGCATCCAGATGTCTTAACTCTGACTTAAACAGCATGTAACAGGGAACAAGAGCTCACTGCAGATATGAAAACAAATTGGTCTTCTTAGACCAAGCACACAGCACTAGAGCAGTCTCCTTGGGAAAACTCAAGATGAAACACTGAGGCTGGTATATGCAAAATGAAGGCAGGATGGTAAGTTTTGATAAAAATTTCTTTAAGGTTTTTAAGTCTGAGACGTTTAAAGAGACCTGTTAGATCAGGAAACCTAAACTTGTCAAGAACAAAGCAGTGTAGATTTTAAAGCACGAATTCATCGTACCGTTAGCATCCCTTTTTGAGAAGGAAGTGAAACTGAATTTTAAGGTTATTTTTAAAAAAAAACCCACCACCAAAGAGAGCTGCATGCATTCTTTCATTTGTATTCAGTGTAAGATTACTAAGAATTGTAATTTCTAGATTTTTACTTTTGGAACATCCTGGAAAGCTAAGATTTTAATTTGGGGGGCAGGAAGTAAAACACACATTTATATATATCAGCATAAACGTAAAGCTTGCATCCCATAATGATAACCCCACATGGAATTTTCAAGCTCTGGAAACAAAGTTCTGCACTTTCAAGACCTGCCTATCAATTACCTCCAGTTTCCATCCTTTTTTAGTCAATTCCAAAATAACCGATTATTACTTTATTTCTGAATAATTGTTAGAATATCCAGTCAACTAACAGATGCCACTAAAGGAACAGAACATGTACACGTACCCGAAGTTATACAAAGCAACAAAACCGACATCCAAATGTATTACATGATACATGGTGCCCATTTAAAAAAAAAAAAAAAAGGAGGGGGGAAAGAAATGAAAAGCTACACAATTTACCCAATTGCCTTTTGAACTGGTGAAGTTCAGCTACTGGATAATGATTTATACTTCAGCAAGCAGATACAGAAGGGAGGAAACGGTACCCCTTACCAAGGGAATCCAGAGTTCACACAAACAAGGCATAAAACCTCAGAGCTGTTGGCTCTGTTCAAACGTTTCTACATCTTTGTATTCCAAAAGCATCCACTAACTGATGCAGCACAGACTGATCACTGACTTTCACACACCAAGCTCAAGAAAACCAGCTTGATAGTGCAAAAGAAAAGAGCGAGAGAATGGTCCTTTCCTTAAAGGAATTTCAAATCACCTCATCTATTTTACAGTTCTGACTTTTATTATCTACTGTATTTTTTTAGCTAACTCTTGGAAACAAAACTGATTAAACTATCATGAATGTTTGTTCTAGAACTAATGAAAATGAAATGCAATTCCATTAAGCAACAATGAATGAATCAAAATATCTCAAGGCCTAAGCCTTTGAAAGTCAGTGCTGTGTTGACTTAGCAAATCTCACTTTTTTTGGCAATGTTTCCAAAATACTTTTTCCTGGAAAAAAAAAAAAATTAGTTTAAAAATTAGATAATTAAATCTGAAGTAGTATAGCTCATCAGCAATACTTTGTAGAAATAAGGAGAGAATGACTGGTACATGACTGTATGTCGTCTTACAATGATCTCCAGCAATGTCACTCACTTCTGTACAAGCTACAGAAAGAATACTCACTCTTTTTGTCTGGATTTCTGCCTGACACCTACTTTTTATTACACTTTTAGAGAAAACACTGACCATTAATGAAATGTTCATGCATGAATGGAAAATAGATGCCTGAAAGCAGCAGAAGCTTGCTTGTGCCTTGTACTTTATGTTAGAAGTATTAGCAGAAATTAAAAGTATTAAGAGAAAAAGTTTCTGGTTATGACTTCAATATATCACATTATTCAACAGGTTCACTTCAGAAGCACTTTGCATTCACAGCCAAAAAGCAAAGATGCAGCTTTGGACCTAAAGAACTGACTAACTAGGTTTGAAAAATTACAGTCTGTGCTGTTTTGTGAATTCTTTCTCAGCAGTCCATTGTTTTTAGAAGAACTATACCAAGAAGCCTGTTTTGACAATATATAGTAACCAATATAATTTTCTGAGGGGACAGGACGGGATCAGGCTGCTCTTTGTAACTCATCTCCACCTACTCTTAGTCATAACTAAGATGTATTTCAGTGACCTCTCCTAAAGTCTGTCAATTTATTGATGTTAATTGGCACAAAGGGAACAGGACAAATTTAAGTTCAAAAAACGGCCCTAGCCAAGAGTTTAAAGTGACTAATTTTTTGATCCAAACTCCTGTTGTCACTTTGATACGGTTTGTAGTTAACCATTACTTACACTTCCCATTGTCTCTATATGACCTCGGGGGGGGGGAAGTCTGGGGTCCAATTGTTTCTGCCTAGCTTTTTTAACTCTTATCAGTTTTAGTATTATTTCCCTGCTAGGTATTAAGTTCACTTAAGAGGAAATCCTCCTCGGCTGTATGCCTTTGCAGAAATAACAGTACATCCCCAGCCTTCCAAAAAAACCCTCATCAACATAAATATATAGGGAGGCTTTACACATGCTGGAGTTCTTCACCCTGCAGATCCTTCCTCCCGCTGTGTTGTTACTGCACGCTAGTCCTGACTGCCAGATTCACCACACTCCAGCACCACTCCCCCATTTTTCCATTTCTGCAGCTTGCTCTATGCCACCCTCTCACTGTTGGAAGACAGAACAATTGCAGGAATTACAGCCAAGCTACATGTAAGGGAAATCATTATCACAGGCTAATTTAGGAACGTTAGGTCATTCTCAGCTCTGCAGTATACCTACACTATACGCCTGAGAGTAGACAGAGGCTGCGGTAGGAGTACTGCGGGCGCAGTAATCGAAGTTTTCCTTCTAAAACAATATTAAAGCAGCAGACCTGTTTACAATATCTAGTTACATATCTAGCATGTAAAGGACAAGCCACTGACCTTTGGAAAGGGTCCTTGGTCAGAAACAAAAACCCACCACTCCTGGGAGTAAGAGGCGAACTAGCCTGTATTACTCCTCATTTGGAAAACGCAACCCAAACTATTTCTTCCAGGAAGTTCCACCAAAGTTCACTGGAGTAAGCAACATACTTGGCTTAGGGTTTTCCCTCCTCCCCTTCAACTTTCCTTCCCATCAAGAAACTATGATCCATTTACAGGAGCTTCTCCTAATACCCAAGGCAGCCAAGCTGAGTGCTCACCTTCAGGCTTGTGTGGGACCGTGGCTGGCTTAGCTCGTGGAACTTCCAGTGCTCCGACCCAGGCGTCTCCCCTGCTTCTCTCTGAGTTTCTGGCGTAAGCAGTGCATCTCCTGGAGGTAACGGGAAGATGCCCAATGATATCGGACGCTCCTTTCTGTTTGAGAGAGACAGGTTTCATCAGCCGTTTCAGATAGCACACAATTTATTTTCCTGTATGCCTCTGAAATCAGCAAGGAAGTGGGAAAATTACAGGTTCAAACATTCATACACTGCGCACTCTAAGTATACAAAGTAGCACACACAGTTTGTATTACAATGCCTAATAATTCCTCATTCCGCATAATTTGTTTGCAAATAGTCTATTCTGTGGCTTTAGACAGCAGTTATTGATCGCTCTGTAGCTAATCTATAGTAAACAAAAGTATTACAGAAATGGAACACAAACAGGAGTGTAAGATGGAAGTTTCCTTATTTCAGACTAAATTACAGTTTTCAGCAGCCACTCTTAAAAATACCATTTTGCACTTTTTTTTTTTGCAAGACAGTAACCATCTAATTTCTACAACAGCTAAACCATTAACAGAAGCATTTTCGAAAGTTGGAAATAATCAGCTTAAAGCCCAACTCTTCTCAAAAGGTATGGATTTTTTCTGAAGACCACAGGAATTACACAGATTTGTAAAACTGTGAAAAAATGGGTCAAGGAATTAACAATGTTAAAACCACCTGACAGTCAAAAATTGCGTGCTTTTAACCAAGATCAGTTCAACACTCTACTTCAACATAAAGCCACACAACAGCTTGTGCCAGTAACACAAATTACTTCATCCCAACTCTTCACCATCTCTGCTACCTTTATCACTTCCCTATGGCAAACAGCCTTTGGAAATCGCAAAGCTTTGTATATTGACCCTCCAAAGAACATCCCCAAGTCCATCTTGCCATCAGTACTGTGATCAGTGAACAAAAAGATTCATTTGTCATGCTAGCAAGAGACAAAAAACATTGTGTAGAATACAATTCATAGGATGCTACAGCCAACCCTGGAAAGGAAAAATATCAACAGGCATAGTATTGAGATAAAGCAAAGTATTTGTCCAGTCAGAACAATGAAATACAGAAAAGAAGGACTGTAATCAACTAGCACAGCTTTAAGTATACTGAAGACAGAAAGTAAAAGTGTACACAAGTGAAGGCAGAAAATTATGCTTGAAAGAAAGCACTGCCTTTAATTACCCCTGCAGAGATAGTCCAGACAAAATATTAAGATCTGAGAGATCTTGCATGTTAGCATTATAAAAACTCAAATTGCAACCACATCTACTTTCTTTTGTAAGGCTTTTCACAAATTAAAACGTAACCTAGGCAAAATTCTGTGCAGAATTAGTATCTGCATATAAATTATACACAAAACCATGACAGGAGTATTGAAAAGCAAAAGGAAAAGCTAAGCACATTTATAATTTTTCTTTTGGTTTTGTTTGTTGTTTTTTTTAAGAAAAGGTAATCAAGAAAGGATTGCATTTAGCAATTAAGCAGTAAACTCCTTCCGGTAAATTTTACAACACTAGAAAAAAAAAACCATGTTCAAAAAGCACACAATTTTAATGGGCATGAACCTTTCCACTACAGGTATACAAAGATGCTCCTTGTCACAAAAATCTTTGCAACTAATTCTCATATTGCATGTACCTTGGCCTTTCATAAATATTATTCCCAGTTAGGTCGTTAATTCAGAAGTAGTTCAGCAGAGCAAAGTAGGCAGCAAAACCAGTAAAGCAAAATTAATCAGCATTACAAAATAAAAAGCATACGATACTGTTGCAGCATTTGCAAACTGAGCTGAAATGTCTTCACGAAATATAGTCGCAGAACTACACAGAATTTGATCCTAGCAATTCCCGCTATTGTACCAGGTTCTGCTTTTCTTTAGATTTCCCACAACTCTCGTGTGTGTGGGGAACAAAAGACACACCGCATAATCTAAGCTTATGTCAAAAGACAGACTGAAACCATTTCATTGGTTAAGAAGTCCAGCAACAACAAAAAAAAAAAAAAAAAGGGAAAAAAGGCTGCCCTTCAGTGGAAAAGAAAGGCAGCGATAAAGCATGCATTGTATAGGGCCCTTCGCTTTGGAAACCGCCTCCCGCAGCCATGGTTCAGGGCAACCAGATTTGCTTACTTGCAGGATATGCCACAAAGCTTATCTTCTTTGAAGTCTTCAGAAAAAGATAATTTAACAAAATGCGTACCAAAAAAAAAGGTCACAACTGACATTCGTGGAATAGTTTGAAATAAAATTTATAATACATGTATTTTGTTGTGCTAAAACAGCAGTTCACGCGCATTGCAAGATACACAGTGTAAGTTTGAAAAGGGAGCTTATTTCCGAAGTGAGGGTTATTATGTGCATGTTTGCGTTAAAAGAAATTATCTGATTAGATTGAAGCAATTTCAACATGTTTCACTGGTTGTTGACCGGAAAGCAAAGAACCTTTCTACTCCCCCAATATCCAAGAAATATCTGAAAATACAGCAGTGAGCAGAAGGCAAGCACGTGTTTTAAAAGCCTAAACTAATACTCTGAAGTGATGTATTGAAGCATTTACAGGAACCTTTAGGATAAACAACCAGATGCTCTGTTCTAAAATCCGACTAGTGTTAAAAAAATAGAACAATTCTTCTACAATTACATCCTTCATCTTGTATTTTTATCTTTTTCAAATGAATAAAAGACTACAGAAGTGAGTTCCAATTCCTGTAGTTCCTAAAGCAAATTACTATGGGCGGGAAAAAACACAGCTTCCCAAAAACCCCCAAGTCCATCAAATATTCTCCAGTGGAGCAAAAGCACATTACAAAAACACTGTTTACTAAACCGTCTGACTACTTAAATATATAAAAAATATAATAGAAGTTAGTGAACATAACATTGAATATTTCGCTTTTTTGGTTGTGTTGGGTGTTATTAAAAGTGGGGAGAAACCCCCAAAACAAATAAGCACAGCCTTACTAATTAGATCATTCTATAAAGAGTTACTTTAGATTTATTTTATTCCTTTTTATTTAAATATTAATACACATTTATTATCAGCTACTAATAACTGTTATTTATCTATTGATTTGGCTTTAAACCTTTAGAACAATCCTGTGCTCAGACCCCAGTTAAATGTGTACTACCATCCAAAGTCTACATGCACTGTTTTAAGGAGAAAAAGTCACACAGCTCTTTCAGAAGACACTGTTTTCCAGCATTTGGCCCTTCTAAATATTGTTTACTATTAAAATTTACGAACCACAGTTAAAGTATGTCAAGTTTGCAGGTCATAAAGATACATTTTAAAACTTTTCCAGCTGTTTCCCATTTTTAAGTAGAGTACTAAACCATGTCAAGATTACTTTTGGTCACAATATTCTAACGCATCTCTGCCACCGCTCGAAGCAGCCAGGACAAACAGAACATAACTTGGGGGGGGGGGGGGGACGGGACAGGGTCAGACAGAGCTGGCAACCTGCCATACAAGTATAGAAAAAGAGGAGAGGATAACATTCGGCTGAACAATAGTGAATAGGCTTTAAGAGTTCTAATGCTTAAATAATGAAAGACTTTTTCCCCACCAAGCAATCATCAGATATTATTTTTTTTTAAATAATGTGATCAACTAATCACTGTGGTTTTGAGATTATCAATGAACTGGTCTTACATGACACTTTGGATTCAAAAAAAGTAAGATTTAATAGTACAAGGCCTCAGGCTGCATACATTTATGGCTACACAAAAACCAGCAAAGTACCTGACAATACACTGAATGGTGGGCTTTACCCATGACATTACCATCACAGCGTTTTTTGCAGGTTACAACAAACCAGTATTAACAGCTTTCTTAAAAAATAAATTAAAAATAGATATACATAAACTGACCTTTTACTTGCTTAAATAAGTAAATTAAATTTGAGCATGTTAAAAAACTATATTGCCATACCCCAGTCCATAAATACTATGTTTACAAAAGAATCTGAAATGTATGAATAATTTACATCTTTAATTTATTGTTGCTCTTTCTGTTTGAAAGGAAAACGGAAAGCAGAGAGAAAGAAAGAGCACATGAAGCCAAGGTTCAGTAGGTCAGAGTACCTGAGTATCCTTGGTAGGTTCTGCGTCAGAGCTGGCACACCAGTAGAAATAGAAAAGTGCACGAGCAGCAAAACAGAGAGAGATACCAAGATAGCCGAGTTAATGACCACCGCCCCGCCAACGAAGCCAAACACAAACAGCAGCATGCATCCAGGATTCATGGCGCTGCGCTGGCATGGTGAAACGCCGGAACCAAGAAGGCTACACAGGGGCCGAGGGTGTATCTTTGTAGGCAAAGTCTGTCATTCAGCCGCTGCCACAAAAACAATGCCATCAGCAGCAGCTTTCCACTCTTCTGCAGCAGCTCCAGAGCAATGACATCACCGCTCTCCTCCCCCTCGCGCCCAGAGCCGCCGGGCTCCTCGCAGCATCTATGCAGCAACGCAGAGACACAGCCAGCCCGGGAGTTATTCTCCCCTCCTTCCACACCAAGTTCATAGGCTAGAGAGCTTCCAAATCTGCATAATATATTCACACCAAGCCCTCAGAACAAATGGGTACCACGATGCACCCCTTCATCAAGCCCTTCATCAACCCGTACACAAAGCCACAGCAAGGTATCAATTATTTTGGGACAGCTCTGACATTTTTCCCTGCCTACCCAAATGCAAACACTCAAAAAAGCCAAAATTGTTTAATGCTAACGTACAAAGTATATCTCAACGTTTACCAGTACAGCAGCAAAAGCCTCTTTCTACTGATTTCTACACTATTCTCTTACCACATTCCAATCATACAACAAATCTTTCCGAATCAGCCAAACCGTTGTTGTAGGATTAAAGAACAAAGTCTTGCAAACACAAATGAATGGATTTTTTTTCTTTCATTTCAGGGCGAGAGCGTAATAAATAGCTTACCTAATTCTACTGTGTGTTGTGGATTCTAGCTGATCACCCCCTGTTAGCTGATGAAGTTTGGTTCTTTCCAAGTGCTCCATATAATTGTGAATCATCTGTTTAAAAGGACAGAGAAACAGCAAGAAATATTTAGTAACATTTACTTTTACTACAACTGTGTAATTCTTGGCCAATATAATATAATCTTCCCCTGCAGTGCTAAAAATAGTAAAAGCATTCAGAAACATTAAAGAAACAGATAAAGAAAGAAGCAAAATTATACAGTGTGTAAAACCACAAACCAGAAGAGATGCCTGTAATAAATAAAAAAATTGGAAAACTTTCATGCACAGGAAAACATCCCAAGGGCACACAAAGTGCATGTGAAGAGTTTTGAACAGAAGTACCAGGTTCAAATTAATTTTGGAGGCGAAGACCTCTATGCCCAGCAGATATTAAGGTTTATTATGACACAATACATTTCACTATAACCTAATTGCCAAGTACTGTGAAGGTGAGAGAATATGCACCTCAAATATTAAATGTAATGAATCCACAAACCAAGAATCAGATTATTTCCAGAGGCAGAAATATGAAGTCAGCACCTTTTCTAACATTCAAAAAAATTTTACTGTTCTGTCTTTTCTAGAAGTGAAGTTTGGTATTAAATTATCTAGACTGACATCTCATAAAAAGGACTGAGCGCCTGTGGGGTTTTAGCACTCAAGAGCAGCTTTGCTTCCTTACTCTCTTTTACGAGAGAGCCACAGGCCCACATGCAGACTCCTGCAGTCATGACTTATTTAACAAACCCTGATTCCAATCGGCCAAAGGATAATGCTACCCAGCATGTAACCGATCCAAGACACGCATGGTGAGATGTAACAGGTATCGCTGCATCACTCCAAAAGGTGAATTTGGATGTATACGTCTTTGAAATGAAAACTGGGAAAGCCTGAAGAGAAGCCTACGTGACACTTGGTATTTTTAGCACTCCAGCACTCACGTTTCACAGATGAATAGGGCACTCTCAACACCACCAAAAAAAAAAAAAAAGAAAGAAAGAAAGAAATCATAGGTGTACTGCAAAAGAATGTAGTGTACTTTTTTCCTGAGACATATTCAGGTCATATCTCAAAGGCTTCCTCTAGAGAAAAAAAAACCAAACCTATTCTGTAAAACTGTTATTTCTTCTGCTATTCTGGAAAGGGTATACACAAACTCATAGAATAGTGTTATTAACAGGCACTGGTACAACCCATAATAGATAACCTTTTATTTTGGGGGCAGTTGTATACATTAGGACTGAATTCAGCTGGACCTGGAAACCTACATCTCCGTGTTACTTTCGAGTCAGCACTGATGTGTCCAAGGCCAGTAAAGCTTGACCTTCACATACTATTAACTTCAATTAACAGCAGCTTTTCCACAAACACTGCTTGCCAGCATTAGCTATATCTGAATATATATATCCTTAGTCCGAGAATTTTCTGGTAGAGTCAATCGGCTTAAGATACCCTGATTGCTGGATATTCTATAAATCAATAGCTTACATGGTAAATACTGGTTACGTACAGATCCTGGTCGTCACACCATTCACCTGAACTCAACGTAATTCAGACCAGAAAAACAAAAATCTCACTATTTTTAGAGAAATGTTATATAATATACTTTAACTGCTGTCAAAAGCTTAAAAAAATTTATCCTCCAACAAAATGACATAAAAGCAGCATTTTACTAGGACCATCTTGTTTGCTTTCTGAATTTTTTTAAAGCTTAGTCATACACAGGAGCAATCAAAACGTGAAAGCTCCACCTTCAACTATCCACAATTCTTGGTTTTTCTTTTTTTCACCAAGCAACCAAAATTAGGTGGTCCAATGATTCCTGTGCATAGTTTTACACGAGTTTATTATAATTCACATTAATTTAGAAATTCCAGGGAAAAAATAATTCATAACTTTGAAATACACATTAAACCACCTGTATCCTGCCCATGTATTCCCTCATCATGGGAGGGAAGATATTAATGAACACAATCTGACCTACCCACAAACACTTCGGTTTGCAGTACACCAATTGGTTTCTTGAAGTAAAATTTTAAACAGAACATCTGGGGTGCTTTTTAGCTAGTGAACGGAAGCTGAGTAAGTAGTACCTTTCCAGGAACAACTAACACATGGGGGGGGGGGGAAGAATAGGTCATTAAAACCTGCACAACTTTCGTGTTTTGCAGAGTACATGGTTTAACCTACTTTCTTCCCCCCTCTCAGTGTATTCTTTTGTTTACTGAAATGTCTCATCATATTTATTGCCCACATACAGAGGCTAGAGGGCAGGTCAATTTAAAGGACTACGAAGTTTAGTATTGTTTGCAGATGAAAATGATGCTGATGGTAAAATGATGAAAATCTGTAGGTCACGTAGTTCAGCATAAAGTGCATAAGCTATAGGAACACAAAAATAAGATGAAAAAACAAATACATGTGTAGTGCAGCTTGGCAATTTCTCTCCAGATCCAGGCTATACATGCCTGTGGTGTCCCAAAAATCAGAACAGTGCCCCCGTGTAAAGTCCACACACTGTCTTGATCCAGGGTCTCCAGGACACAAGTTGACAATACTGAAACATCGTCCACAAGGAACAGATTTCCTCCCCTCCCCTCCCTACCCATTGACAGGGCAACCACACGGCTGGGGCTGTACAGTCATGAGACACAGGGCATGGATTCTCAGCTTCTAGAAATTAGTTAATCAAAAGGCTGAACTAATAAATACTGTAGCTTATTGGGAGGTTAGTTCACTGTAACTGCTCATCTATAATACAAATTTTGAAGACTCCCTCCAAAACCACTGGGATCTGAACCAGATGACCTCCAGAGGTCTTTTCAATCTAAATTACTCTAAGCCTCAGCATATACTTGAAGTGCCATCCTGATAAAAAAAACCCACCCAAACCAAAAAGCCTAACCAATTAATGCACTAGAATTCTCAGTGCTCAAAATCTGATCAGAAGTTTTTCTATGTTTTGAGATTTCTCAGCTATCCAAAGAAATAGTTTTAATATTACTGACAATTTAAAAATAGACTTACATTGATTTAATTGCTCCCTACTCAGCACAATTCTTACCAAAGTTATGCTGAAGGGCAGATGACAAAGGACTATATCTACTACCCTGCTCTTCAATAAAAGTTGCAGTCAATATTTAATCATCTTTAACCTTTCACTACTGACAGCTCACCTTGCTGCCCCTGAATTTCACAAGTATTTTCATTACGACCAACTGTTCAAGGAAGACATCATAAACACTGACCACTTCAGCACTGCTGCAATTAAATACATTGCTCAATTACCATTAGCTGAGGGGATTAAAGATAAACTCAGAACGTGGAAGAATTACCTTATTTAGTTAACAGCATTCCACAGTTCACGTGTTAGCTCATTTTAGGTCACAACACGTGCAAACTGACTACAATGAACTTTTGAGGACACTCCAGCATGAACATGGAAGTCATTCCCTCCGAATGCACATGACAATTACGCAACGTCTTTCCGTCTTGAAAAAATACTCAGATCTGTTTCCTCGTATGGCACATGACAAGTTCTACAACTGCAGAAAGTGTTACAGGTTTTTCTGTGTCTTAAACCTCAGCATTCAGTGAAAGACAACTAACATCCTGTCACCAGTTTCTATTCCTACCCTTACAAATACGACCACTCCCAACGCACACAAGCCTGGTATTTTCTTTGTCACAAACAAAAGCGTGTATACCATGTTGTGGTTATTGTTACCTGCACGTTTTCCTTAACCAGGTTGAAAGCATCTCCTTTATACCTTCCTTTCTCTCTCAGTCCTTCCTTTTTGTGTCAATGCTTTAACTCCCCCAGGACAGGTTTTAGTAATTCTTTTGCTGTCAGACCAGGCTCAGGGCTACAGCCCTCACTGCTCAGCCTGCGGATCCAATCAGGTTTGGCACAAGCAGCTCCTCCCTTTGGGAATGTGCCACCAACTGTGTATATATAGAACTTTCTGTGTCCCACATAATCTCCATTTATTAAGGTAACGGACATCTCTAGAATCTCCTTGATTCAGTACAGAAGTCCTAAACATACTTCCATGTAACTACCTTTTACCTTTAATTATTTGCGGTGACCTTGTCATCCAAGTAAAAACACCATTCCCACTGGTGAGCTTGACACATCTTTAACCACATACAAGATGATGTTGCTGGCAGATACAATAGTACGTAAAGATGTTCAATCCAGCCCTTTACACCAAGTTGTTAATGCTTAGCATAAAGCTTTAGAAATACTATTTGCTTGAACACATACCTAAAGTCTGACCTCAAGACACTGTGCCTGGTACCCATGGTTACCCACAGTTGTAACTAGACAACTTCCATTTGGCCTTCTCTTGCCGTTTCCCTATACAGGGACTTTTGCAGGGGATAAATATATCCAAATGAACCTGACAAAGTACATTCCCAATGCCAGCGACAGGCTCACTGTTCTGTCACATTGTATCAGTGCAGAACACTGAGAAACTTCCATGGCCCAATTATGCTTCATTAAACTAAGCCTATGTTCTGTGTGTCAGGGAAAGAGATATTGAACCATCTTAGCCTTGTGTTTACCAAAGGATAAAGAGAATCACTTCCTTAAAAAGAAAATAAAGTTTTATTTTGGAAATCTGTTTCGAGTAGTGCCACAGGTGTTAGGCAACTCTCAAGCAGATGCTAAAGTTCTGCTTTGTCTCAGTTTCCCAACTGAGTAATAAAAGTAGAACAGCCTTCAGCAGAGCCTTTCTAAAGCCAGTGCCACAGTTTTGAAGTGCACCTCATTAACTATGCAGAAAACTCAAGAAAGACCCTTTACTTCCTGCTCAGGGGGTTTGCTCTGAAAGAGTCACTAGCAGCAGTGCATCATCTCTTTGCAGCAAAGGCAAAAAAAGCACCAACAGGTATGTAGAGAAGACAGGACTGCCTTTATACAGGGAATTTTCTATTAAACAGAACAGTAAAAGCTACAGCTGAGTAGCAAAACTCCTTTCTAAGTCTATAGAGCAAAGGTCTGAAGACTTTTTGATTAGACCATTGAATCCAGCCTTGTGGCTGTGTAATTACTTCCTGCATCTGGTCCTTTACAGCCAGAGAAAGATGAAAACAAGACTTTGCATAGTTAGATTCCAGAAGTCCAAAATCAGGAACTCCAGCATACGCTTTATTGCTCATCTGTTACAAGCATTACAAGGGAGGAAGATCAGCACAAGATCAAAATACACTGCAAGCAGGGAAAAGACAAGGGACCAGAGGATGTTAACTACGCAGGGGACCACAACATGGATGAAAGAACACGTTCAGGCTGCACTCATACATTCTGTTCTGACTGAACAGTTTACCCTCTTCACTACCTGCGACAAACGCTCAGCTGCACTCCACCTCCCAGTCTGCCAACTCAACTGCTCCGGTTATCACACCCTAATCCACTGAAAATCAAACCAGTTAGCTCAAGCACAGACTTACCAGGAGAGGAAGCTTAAGGGGGCATAGTCCACTCACACCCATTAGCCCATCTCCCACTCTACAGAGAGCAGCCAGAAAAGAGAGAGGCTGATTTAACAGAAGGGTGAGGAAGGCTAAATACTCTTCCCAGAGCTGCACCCAGCCCTGCTGTTTCTGCAGCTGCAGACACCTTGTTGCTACGGCATGCTGGTGCCCCGGAGCTGCAATGCAGAGCCCTGTCGGTGGCAGGCTGAGCTCCAAGGAACACTCCCCACACTCATCACAATGCTCACTGCGGGTGTGGGATTCAGTTCTCTGGTTCACATCACTGGTGTAACTTCCCATGGCTTTAAGCAGTTTAAGTAGGTCTTGGTCCGTTTTGCCTGAAACCCTTTAGTTGAAATTGCTGTGAGTTGCTGAGTCAGCAAGCTTGCGGGGCAACCATCTCCTGCAAAGAGGTAGCCACAGGCACGGAGGGCTGAAAGAGGACAGTGAAGTCAAGAGCTGGAAGAAAAAGACACCCAAGTCCAAAATACTAATCTGTGAATTAAAGACTAAGGGGGGGGGTGGAGGGAAGCAAATTCTGAAGACAGGCAGAAAAGAAAAAAATTACTAGAAATAGAGATTGCAGAAAATGCAGTCGAGTCACATCTTAAACACAACACCTGTCAAGGTAATCACTGCCAACACCTTACAGCTTAAAAAGAAACCACCTTTCTAACATTCTGTTCATTATTTGATCAACTGATAGAAAAACAATTGCCATTTCAGTAGGTACCAAAGACGGATCACTTGCAAAGACAATGGTGAAGTTGATTCAGAAGGAAGTGTTCCTTCCTAGAAAAACTTCAAAGTCAGAAAGGTTTCTGAAACAAGTATTGTGAGAGAAATATTTAAGCCAATAAACTTGATAACTAAATACTTGAAGTAGGTTGGACATTTGCCAAAATATTGCATTAAAAGAAAAAAAATGTCGTTACTACACAGACCTAAAGCACTAGAATTTGATGGGACAAAGGGAAGCAGGAAATCCCAACGGGGGTGGGGAAGAAGGGCACCGTTATCGGACAGTCCCTTCCAGTCCCCAGGGATTTCAATCCCTGAGTCTTAAACACACACCAGACACCAGCATTAAAATGCTGACCTCCTGAGACAGTCTTTGACTAAGCGAGGTACATCAGGGACTTTGTACTTTGCAACAACGGGTCTCTCTAATTGTGCTCAAAAATGCCTTTACAGATGAAGATAAGGAATATCTAAGTTAGCTTCCTGAGGTTAGTCACACAGTTGTCAAAAAGGCTCCCAGCCTTCTACAACCAACCATACTGCTGGTAGCTATTCTTTGCCCTTAGTTCCCAGCCCAGACCTAAGCTTTTGCAGCCCACAAACCCATTACCCACCAACTCTCCATGCCCTATCTTTAATACCCTGTTGTATTTTAGCAGCTGCACGCTGGTGGCCTGAGAATTGTGTGTACCTCTAGTAACATCTACGCACATCTGTAACCTAAAGACAGAGACCAAACCATATGTAGACAAAAGCAGAAATATCCTAACTTAAAGGTGTTTGGTTTTAGAAGCTACATAATATGGATTTTTCTTCATCATTCTGATTTCCTTAAGTATTTTGAGTGGTCAGAAACAGCTGAACACAGGGAGAGAGGTGAAACATTAAAAATGAAAAAAAAATAATGTTGAGACTAGAGAAACAAAGAAAGTGGTAAACATGCTGGAAGGAAGGAGTACAGAAGACATGAGACCTGATTTTAGGAGCACAGAGGTATGAGTATACCATATTGCATTACAACTTAATTCTTTATGAAGAAAGGACATAGTCACCTCAGTAGTAATAAAGCCCAAGAAAACACCTCTCCCTACACCAAAGAGCGAGTTTAAGATGTAAAAGCATTTAATAAATTGGAATCAAACCAGCAGAGGCTGTTGTCCATTTTGGAGCAAAACCTACGTAAAAAGATATTCAGAACATTTCATTAGCATTTCATTGAATTAATGGTGCCCAATACATTTAGTTATCTTGAACTCTGCAAAACAGGATTCAGTAAGAACCTGTGCCATTTCTATTGTGGTGATACCCATAGGTTCTAACTAAAATAAACCAAAACTTTGCAAGCACACAGTACTCTGAAGTACGTCCAGTTCAAAAGGATGTAAAACTTAAGTGGGCAGCATTAAGCCTTATCAATTCTCATCTTAAATTTTGATTTTCCAACAGACACAGCACTCTAAGGCAACTGTTCAGTAACAAACATGATCTTAAGTAAATACATGAGTACTTTTTATTGAAGAGCTGCAGAAGTCTTGTCACACAGCATGCAAGAGCTACGTGTTGGTTGTGGGTCCAAGCCACTTTCAGCTGTTGTCAGTACAACATACTCATCTTATGATTGCTAAGGAAGTATTAAAGGTAACCAAATCCAACATCTGTATTTGCTTTCCCTTTCCCCACAGGTGGTTTTTTGAGCTAGGAAGACTCAGTATTGCATTTCCCACTTTGTTAATGGTCATCTAAAACAAGCTATCTGACCTTTCAAACAAAGGTAAAGGTATCAGAGTAAGCAGAAGAACTGTGCTCAATACTGGGACTTCAGATAAATCAGAATTACTCAGAGAACCCAGTCATTTCCTCACTAAAGTATACTAGTTAGGCAGTAAGCATCCCTGCATGGGAAATACAGCCTGCTCCTAAAAACCAAAGTGTTGCAAGTCCCTTTATGCTTCAGAACCAACTTCAAAAGTACGGCTCTTATTTATTTAATTTAACAAAGTCAAACTTGTCCCATCTTCATTGGAAAATACTGTTCTGAACAGCTATCAATAAGTATGGCAGGGACTTCCTTTAATCATGTATCTCAGTAGGCAGCCAGTTTTTGAAGGTATTTGTTCCTTCAACAGTACAAGTAAAACCAACACAGAAAACTGCTGGAAAGAGTACTGAGATTGCAATTTCATTTCTATTTCTTTGAAGTTTGTTAGCGGGCTTTGAAGAATTGCCTTTGAAATATGAAAAAGCAAATTCCTGATTTGTTTTTTTTAAAAAAAAAAAACAACAAAACAACAACTCTGAATAACTGACAAACCTATAAAACTGACAAACATGTCATCAAACTTACATGGAGAAATACAGATGTGAATGAGAAAAATCACATAGCCAAATGAAGTCTGGTTATAACATTAGCAATACAAACATCCGAGCATCAGTGAATAACCCAAAGTATCCAGTAATCTTCCCAACTGCTTTTCAGAACACAAAGTTTTCCATAGATCTACATTTTTACAGATACTCTGAATTTGTCTTGGCATAACAACCTACCTCTGTATGTCTTGAATGAAGTGCATTGTATTCTTTCTTGAGTTCTGCCTCCCTCTCCTCAAGTCTGCTAACTGGAAGAAGAAAAATTTTAAAAAAAGAATTAAAATTAAATTCAGTGCTCTAGTAAATGAGACTGACTTCCCTAGGACCAGGCAACCAGATCAGAGATGAGAGTATTCTCGGTAGTGAATAGCAAGTCGGTTCTTCTGTTTTTAAACTCTTACCACTTGAGCTTCCCAAGTAAACCACCAGCAGCATAATCTTACAATTTGCAGTCCTCTTAAACAGCCCAAATACTGCTAGTATGCCGATTGCTAGTCCAATGAGGGGAGGAGTGCGTTACGTTCAAGGAGCCCTTACTACCCACACTAATCCAGATTGTCCCACATGTCCACACAGAAACCATGGGAAGAGTCAGAAGCCACATCACATTGCTAGACTGAATCTTGGGTGAGAGCTATGACTTCCAGTTAAGGCTCTGCACTGGTTTCCTAGAACATAACCACACCATTTCCAGAGGTGTTTTAACTAGAGCAAACATAAACAAGGTATTCTTTAAAACAGCTTCGAGTCATATATTGTGGTACAAAAATTAAAAATTCTGCTGGCATTCACTCATATTCCACTGAGATTCAGGGAAAGAAAACATTTGAATATTTCTGTAGGTATTCCAAGAAATTAAAATACAGGGCACAGATTTAGTAGAACTTCATTCAGACAGTGAGTTTGTATTAAGAGGAGAAGATCTGGAACAAACCACAATATACCTGTGCAATTAATTTGCACGAACTACTAAGACAATTTAGAACTTTCTTCACCAACTTATTTTTTCCCCATTCCAACAAATTATTTTTTGCTGCTTAGATGCAAATTTTTTTTCTAGTTATTTTTGAGGACAATATTTGTGTGACATAAAGCATGTGTTTCAAGTTCTGTAACTGAGCTCTTACTCCACTTGCCCTGTTTAAATACCCCTATGAAATTTCAAATTTGTAGTTCCCCGTCTCCAGAGACTCATTGCCAAACACATTATCCAAAACAAATGCCAGCATCTTCTCTGCCCTTTGCACATTTTCATATTGCTAACCGGGCCTTCAGAAAATTAATTATCAATATACCATTTCTTTTTGCTCCATATATCTGTATTTTGGCATAGTATTTTATTGTAAGTATGTCTCAAACAAAAAAATATATCTTTGCCAGAGTCAAATGCTGGAACCAAAATACGTAATAGTCTACTCACTCCAATCTGTGTAAACATTCTTAGCTCCTAATCTAATCTTGTTCTTATTAGAACATTAAGTTCCTTGACACAACCTCTTCCATTCCACCTGCAAGTATCTGACCAAAGGTACTACATCAAATCGTATTTATACCAACACAAGATTGAACACTTTCATTTCTGCACTGGTACCGACGTGAACAAAACCTCTTTGGGTCAAAGAGCAGCAAGCAATGTACAAGCGTTTACAGCAGAAGAAAAATAATGTATTTTTGAGATGCAATGCAGGACAAATATCTAACTAATGGAATATTTTAGGTTTTTGATTTTAGCTAACAGATGTTTTAAGCCTTCCCACACATTTAAATCATAGAATGGTTTGGGCTGGAAGGAACCTTAAAGATCACCCAGTTGCACCCCTCACCACGGGCAGGGCCCCCTCCCACCAGCCCAGGGTGCCCCCAGCCCCGTCCAGCCTGGCCTTGAGCCCTGCCAGGGATGGGGCACCCACAGCTGCTCCGGGCAGCCCGTGCCAGCGCCTCAGCACCCTCACAGGGAAGGATTTCTTTCCAATATCTAATCTAAATCTACTCTCTTTAAAGGGAGGTAATATGGAAGCTTGTTATACATGCCTACAGAAACAAGCATCAGAATTTTTAGTCACAAAGCTTGACATGACAAACAAAATTTTATCCACTTAGACTGACAGTCATTCCAGTCAGAAGTAATTACATTTTACAACAGCGGACCATCAGAGACATCCCAGCAGTGACCAGTCAGCAGGTCCAAGGCAGAGCTCCCCAGCTTTAGCTGCGCACCCCACATCCCACAGTGGCTGGGCAGCTCACGTGTGAATCCACCAGCTCCGGGCTTTGCACCGCACTTCTCAGCATCCCTCCCTTTGCCGCAGTCCAAGGGCCTGGTAACCTTTCTGCTGTACTAAACCTGCTTTAGGACAGACAAATAGCCTGGAAATCAGCAAGTGCTAAGTGCATGACTAATCGGCTTCATATTCGGTGAAACCATCTGCCTCTCCTAACAAGAGTGCCCAAGCACCTGGCAAGAGGTGGGCAGCCCTGCCACAGCTCCGTGCCCACACTGTTGCCCTGCAAAACGCTGCTGCTTCACGCTGGGTCCATGTGGCATCACCAGGAACTTGCAAAGAAACCACGGTGATGTGCCCCAACATCGTTCGGTATGCTTGTGTCTAGACACCGCAGCCAGTGCTGGCTCCTAGACATTAATTTTATCTGGTGGATTCTGGGAGAGGTGCTTGCCACACTGCATTGAATCAAGATTAATGCCACATTAGGTGTTAGAAACACCCTTCTTCGCAGCTGTCCATAACCTTCATGAGATCCACCAAAGCGTTTCCCACCATTAGGATTTAACAATTGACATTCCATAACAAAGCACACCATTTTCACCTTTTATGGCCCAATTTTAAGTAGTTCCCCAAATCAAGTCATAGAAGACAAACGTAGATACGGGTACTGCTTAGTCAAGGAGCGTATCTCCATTAAATCTGGTAACTATTTTTGTTACATACATTAGTTTAAAAAAAATGAAAGCCCTGGAAGACAATGTAATTGACATTCAGCATTTTCTTCTGGAAGTCACTTCCAGCTGTGTAACACATGACAGTCCTACAGCCGGAAGTTTCAGGTCATAAGCAGATGTACACTTAAGCTGATACACCCTCAACAGACGCCACGTTAACAGTCCTCAAAACAGGCTTTTCCAATACCAGTAGGATGATACGCAACATCAGAAATCTATGTACCCCAAACATGCCTCCCATCAAAGATAAGATCTCAACAAAACCACCAACAGAGGAGGCTTCTCTTTTCCAACTAAGCACTGTGGAAAAGATCAGATATTCCCTGAGGATCAGAGGTCACCATGGATCTGAACACAGCAGATAAACGAACCTAGTTAAGAACAGCCAGAACAAGACCACCAGATTCTTTCCCCCAAACCTTGGAGAAACTTATTAAAACACTACTAAAGGTTCTCTCCCATCAGTAGTAACAGAAAACTAAAAACTGGCACCCAGAAGTACAGTTAAAACCAAACAGTCACCAGTTCCACTGTACTCCACCAGCACACAGAAGAGTGGAAGTCTGGCACCTCCCCAGGAACACCCTCCCAGGAGGAACGGAGCTGGGCACTGGCACTGCCTGACACATGCTGGGCTCACAAAGTAGCAACCAGACACGGTTCCCATCAATTTCACTTCAGTAACAATACAAAAAGCTCAGGCTAAGACTTTTTTTCCAACTAACATGTCTAATTCTTAATGGGTAAATGGTAAAATCAGTGTGATGACATACATCCTAAAAGCAAAATATCCATTGTCTCTGTTTTAATCGTCTTTATGAAGCCATTGTATCCTCATTACATCACAGAAGATACTACACCGCAAGGTGACATTGTGTAAGGTATTACATGCGCAGAATACAATACACATGAAAAGGTTTCACTACTCACAGCTATAAGTCTATGTAGAAAAATTTTAAAGATCTCCAGGCATGGTAAATTGAAGCATAAAACGCAAATATTCTAGCGTTTCTAAGCTGATAGGAAAGCATCCCACTGGAACAACACGGCAAATGCATGCCCAAGATCTACCTGCAACATTCTCCAGCACTGTCAATATTCTAAAACTTTCAATGACCTGAAGTACCAATCCCAACCACAGTTCTCTCTCCAATCAAACCAATCAAGCCTAAAAATGGGAGATTAAATATTACAGCAAACTAGAAAGAAGCCTCTGGAATTTCTGCCTCCTGACAGCGTTATGAAGAATTAGGCAGCACAGCTGCCCACCCTGCCTGTTCAAAAATCAGAGCTTACCTCCCAAGTCTGATGGCTTTTACCAAGTTTGGAACACCCTCCATCTGTATGTTGTCCTCTGCCTCAAAATGCTGAAAAGCCTGAGGGGGAGAAAGAGAAACAGACCTGCTAGCATGCCAAATCAACCAGTACGATGCCTTCAAGAGGAATTACAAGTTCCTGCTACACAAGCCAAGACAGAGATCCAGCTCATTAATGAGCATTTTCTAGCACTAAGACTATCTGCAGGCTCCATCCAGCTCCATTCTTAAAAGCAGGACCCATACCAAAGTTAAGACATAGATCAAGAGTAATCAATCCCATGATCCAGTAGGACCTTATGATGTATTAAGTACTTGCTACACAGCACACACATCAGCCACAGATTGAAACAGGGACTGAAGCTATCAAACAAGGATTTAACCTGAAAGTGGCAAGACCTGGCAATAAGCAGGACAGAAAACTGATTTGTAAAACAAGAAATAAATTCAACTCCTTGACAAGACCAATGTCTTCAAGTAGCTCTTACTACTGTGAACTACAGGTCTAATTATCAGTTTAAAGAGTAGAGCACCTTAAAGGAAGATAATTCAGCTGTCAAGAATGCTCTGTTGATAGCAAATATCAACACATACAGCTTATCCCTGACACTTCTGGACTGTTCAGGTATCCACTGTGTCTCAGACCCACAAAATCACTGTAATTTATCACCAAAAACCTGACGAAGCTTAAAAAATAAAGCCTCCTTAACCGTTCTGCTACAACCATACAATATAAAGACAACCATATGCCAGGGGATCCCTCACATAGGTTGAAATTCAAAATTAACAATGATACAGACAATAGCTACCCAAAATTAAGTTATATATCATGTGGACCTAGTACCAACTTCTTATCCTGTCTCTGGCCAAAACGGTGTTTCACTGAGAAAAGTTTTGATTGATTGACTGTTTTGGGATGCTTCGCTTACATTTCGCTATTGAAGCAAGTCACTTTTTGAGAAAATCCAACACAAAGTCAGCACGAACAGAGAAATTACAGCAGACTGGATTTGTTTTTCAAGCCCAGTAACAAGTGACAACTCGGGAACATTAAACAGTAAAACACATTTAAAGTAGTTTTCTTCATTACTGCAACATTTACAGCAACAGAATTATTGTAACAAACTCCAGCACCTAAACCACTAGCACAATACTGCCTTAATGTAAAAAGGTACATGAGCAGTTAATTATATGCCAGTGGATTTCAACCTCCTCTCATCGCTTTTGTTCAGGTATATTAATAGCCAAGTTTAAAGCAGGCCGATCACTGCTCTAATTTTCCACTCCACTTTATTTGAGCCTCCAGCCTTGCAGGAGGACACGGTGCCATCTCCCACGCTGCCTGCACCCTCTGCCCCATCTAGCGGAGCCTGGTCCCCACAGCACAAGCCCAGCACAGCAGGGACTCTTGCAACTTCACAGCATCGGGCAGCCATGAAAGTAGCTGAGAAAAGCTTTAGTTGGAAACAAAGCCTTCCTTTCCCGTACACTTTGATGCTCACATTTCTCTTTATAGAAAGACTCCTCACACTTAGTGAATGATACGCAGGGAAGGGCAGTGGGAGAACCTGCTTTGTGAACAAACCAATGTAGATGAGAAACAGCTGCACTGAGGAAAAAGAGTGGCAAACAGTAAGCTCCAAATTTGTTAATCAAGAAATACAAGAAGTCAAGCTGTTCCCTTTTTGCTGGAAATCAGATTAGTTCTGCTGTTCTCAGTCTTTGAAAAGCAGGAACAATCCAGATGCCCGCTGAACAAACCTTAACATTTCAACTTCTTTCAAGGATCTATTGAAAAGCTTTCTTGTATTCCCTAGCATAAACACTCCAGTTGAGCCATGCCTAGAAATAGCATCACTGCCAAGATATATTTCATACCAGTTCAGTTATTCACATCATCATGCACGCAGATATGCAACTCAAGTCAAATCTCAAAACAACGTTAAGCTCCACAGCTCAAAGTTCATATTAAGAGTCTCCCTGCTCACTAGACAGGTCTGTGTTAAATTGCTGCTGCAGCTCTATGCAGGTCTATCTCAGTACTGGATGCCGTCAGATCATATACACATCAAGAAGCTGCCTACCTGGGTGTACATGACAGTAATGCTGCTATTTGGAGAGCTCAGGTAAAAATAAAATATCAAATCACATCTGAAGAAGATTCACAAAAGAATCCAGTCTTGCATTTTCCCTTCAAGCTAGTGAAAGCAACAGTTCTGGTTAGCTTCCAAGGAAATCAAATCTGCATGTTTTTAGGTCAGCTGCCAAAATGTTTGTCTCATACCCCAAATAAAACCCAAAGCAAGCAATAGCAATTGCTGCACAATGTCACCTGACACAGGAAACACAATCATCCCAACAGCTGTATCACAACATTTACAGCTCAGAAGAGCAAGAGTTGTTTGTTTACTGGGGGATTATTTTTGTTTGTCTGGGTGGTTTTTTTTTTTTACATATCTAGTTTTCCCCAAATATAATCTAACTTGAGCATAAATTGCAAAGCTAAGGTTTGACAAACTGAGGTACAAAAATATATCTGTGCCTTGGTTGTCCTCTCAAATGCAGTATGTTACCCTGGTTGCACTTTAGCACTAGGCAAATCCAGAAAAGGAACCAAACCTTTCAACTCCCACAGCCTACCACCTCCATCAGAAAGCACTTCAACCATGCACACCTAGTGTTTTTCAGATTCTCTCCGAAATAAGTTACTCTGAGAATGAAGGCATACTCCAAAGCTGTTCCATTCCTGTAGTAAGTCCAAATACACTACAGCTGTCTTTTACTCCAAAAAATTTAATTAACTTACAGCCTGTGATACATAAAAAGAACTGACATTCCCCAAAAGTGAAGCAAGCAGGAGAAATAAATTAAACCTCCATAGCCCCCACAGAATTCAGTGGCACATCATGTGAGCACTGAAAGGCACTCATCTCTTTTGGGAACTGGACACCGAGCAGTATCCAAAGCAGTATCAGGTGCCCTCGGCGAGCTGTGCTGGACAAGCAGGCTGTATATCACTATTACAGGTTTTTAACAGCTCTAAGTGCCTAGTTTTTCCAGATTCAAGGTTGAAATTTGAAACATTCTAACGCTGCAAACTAATTACAAGCTGAGTTAGGGGGTCTCATCACAGCAAAGACTTGAAATAATGTGCAAGTCAGAGATATTCAAGTTTTTGTAAGAAATGTTTAAGATTGTACCAAACACATCACTGAAGTGGAAGGAAAGGAAAAGAAAAGAATTTAAGTGTTAAAACTTATTGTTTGAAAACCTGCCGTTTCCATGCTTGGTGCACCTCCACAATATTCAGAGGTGCCCTCTGCTGTTGGGAAAAAACACAATCCATCGGAGCCTGGTCAAGTCGTAAGACTAAAAAGAGACACTTGCTCACACTCAGTAACATTTGCTAGAAACCTGACAGCAAGAGCTTCTAAAAACTCTGCCTGTACCAACATCAGCTCTAGAAAAACCTCCAGGAACTTTGCAATATTTAACTTGCTTTAACTTCCACAAGCCCACAGGCCCCTGAGAGCACAGGTGCTATCTCTCCTCTGTCCCCTGCACAGGTAACGCAACGCGAGGGCAGAGGCAAACCATGGAAAAAGTTACAGAGAAGAGCAGCAGTGCAAAATGAGATGAGGAGATGGATCACAGGCCAAAGAGCCACACCACTGCAGCACATTCCTGCACTCAAATAGAAGTTGCAAATCCTTACTCTGCTCTCCTTTAAGCGGTTGTAAAGTTTACAAAAACATCCCACAATGCAACGTGTTGCACCACCCTTTGGCAGCAAACTTGACTTAGGCAACCGCCACAACCCACGAAATACCAGGACCGAGCGCTATACATCACGCAAGAGTGCAACTCAACGTGCAGCTGCCTGCACCATTCAGGATTTCATCATCTGCTGCGGCTCACGATCCGCCCAGCAGTGCCACCAGGTCAGGCCATCATGTCTCCCTCTTCCCTTTTCCTCCTGAAAGAGCAGAGTACAGTAGCTCACTCATCTAGGAGGTAGCTGATAGTAACTGTTCAAATTTGTAATGCAGGGAGAAGTTGTCAGTTAACCACAGGAACTTAGTAACTGGTTGACACAAAGTAAGTTTCTTATTTCACTTCTTTAATTTCAAACAGCCAATTGGTTCCAACCTAGCTGGTTGAAAAGGTGGCTAAAAATGTAAACCTACATGATAAATTTAAGTGCAAAGAAATACCTTTTTTCATTAGCATGATGATCTCTAAGACAACAAAACCAAGCACAATTCAGGACATAACAAAACCATGGCTTCTGGAGCAGTTTTAACCGGCATGCATGTTTAAGCACATAACAATCATGCTGAATCCGACCATCTAACTCAAGAGCTGCCCTATCCCAGGGCTAACTAGTCTTCACTAAATGCTCAGAACGGAGGGTGTTCAAGAGAATGAGTCAAAACTTTTTAACGGACAAAACTTGTTCTCACAAGTTCTCACAAGGCCTTGACTATGTGAGGAAAAACGCATACAGCACAAGCAGCCTGCAAGAAGCAAAAAGTCTTGTAGTTAAAGTACTGGATGGCACTACGTCTTACCTGTTTTCTATTTTAAACCATTAATCATGTCAAACCGATGTTGCTACCTCAGACTCTGTACTCTTGACACAGAAAAAGCAAAGCCAGGTTCTGTTTGCTTACTTGCTCTGTGCCAGGCATTTGCAATTCCCATTATCACTGATAACACCACCACTATTTTGAATGTTGATGTGGTTAACAGTTGGCAATACCATGGACTAATTTAGATCCACAGGCATTAGTAGAGCAAGCAGAAGAGAACAAAAACCCATAGCTAGAAGACTTGTAGCTGCATCCAGTAAATTAAAGTGACACACTGGTATCTTCAAGTATCATAGGACATACAAATCGCCTTGCCTATAAAACAGAAAACAAGGTAACACAGCAGACGACTTCAAGAGTATGTACACTAGTATAGTTTTCATACCCTAGAAATTTAGAGCACTGAAAAAACCAGTTCACTTGCATAATACTCATTAGGTGTTCAACAACTGTGCTTATGTCCGCTTTGATCTTGCTCTGCATCAGCAGCATATCAAATCTGTGTAACAGTCTTTCATGTTGTCCCAGACAACGTATCAACCCAACTCAGAGGCAAAACCCAACGTTCAACACAGCCCTACTGTTTCTTCAAAGTCACACTTTTGCCATCACAAAAGATTTTTCTCCAATAAAGAGATATGGGAACTGTTTAAAAGTCAATGCTTTAACACCAGAACTTTATGTTGTTATAATTGTTTTCCACAACACTGTTTCTTCCAAAAATAGTTCTAGCCAACACTCAGTGGTTCTACTGCAACAATTGAGTTCAGGCAAATACTTTCATCATTAAGATATATATGCACACACACATATATACACACAATTAATTAAAAGTTTAAAATCATACATATATTTGAAGGTCCAATATTCAAGGCAAAACAATAATTCTACACAGATTCATAACACAATATAAAGTGGTGTTATGTACATCAGCATAAGCAAGCATAATTTCTGTACGATAAACTCCAGATATGCTGCCACATACATTGCCAGGAATCCAAATTATTTTTCTTTTTTGTGCAACTTATTTTTATTTTTTTATTGTATTAACAGAAAAAGTAACAACATACACAACTCTCAGGTACATGATTTAGTGGTGGTCTTGGTAGTGTTGGCATAATGGTTGGACTCAATCTTCAAGGTCTTTTCCAACCTAAATGATTCTATGATTCTACGGCATGGTGCAATCTCGATGCCATAATCTTGTTGTCAGAGCACAGGGTCTCCCATTAACAAGCTGTTTGGGCTGTGGACTTAGAGCACAGGCGTTCTGGAAACAGTGTCCTTTGTTAAACAAAACAGACCACTCAACTCTTGTTCCAATGTTTTCTTTTCCCCTCTTCTGCTGCTTTTAAACACACACACACTTCCATTCACAAGAATCATAGCATTTCTGATACAAGTCTCTACAATACACTTTACGATTAACAATCTTAGCTTGACTCGACACACTCCTGGAAATCAATCATCCTGGTTTTCACTAGAGAAGACTGCTTGGTGTTCCTCCGTCACTGTCTGCACAGAATCCCAAGAAGATTTTAACTGCAATGGACCTGAAGAAGTACATGCCTCTAAGATCTGCCAACAGCATTCTAAAGCATTCAAATCTCAGAAAGATTCAGCTCTGTATGCTGCTTATGTTAATCCTAACATAATGCACTAACACTTCTACCCTGCTCTAGACTCACTCAGGCCACTGAAAAGGAAATTTTGCAGGACGATTATTATACCTTAAGTTGAAAAAGAGTTATAACTTGTTGTGTTATAGACAAGAAAGGTGGCCAAGCAGAAATAAAGGAAGAAAATAATGAAAAGGGGCTATTTTGACAACTGCCACTCTGCTTTTATAAACTGAACTTATCTCAACCTTATCAGGCTTGGTACAGTCTTACTTTACAGCAATAAAAGCTGACAGACATGCTAGTCTTAAATCAATAGACGTTAGCTTAGAAGCTTGACAAAATGTTCACATTAATTCATATTGATCATTATTTCTACACTGTGCTAAAAAGGTTAAGTGAAAACAAAACCACTGCATGTTAAACAGACTCACAGCAAAAAAAAAAAATTAATTCATCATTAACAGCATAGGTCTTTCATCTTCAATCGAAGATTGTGGGGCAGGGGGATGAAATGAGAAGATTTCTGTGGGGGTCTGAGTATTTTTCTTCCTCTACCCTTTATACTCAACACTGGTGATAGAGTTTCAGCCAATGACTGCACCCCAATAAGCTGCAGTCCAGCAGAATGTCTAAGCTACAATGCATTCACATCATCACTTCCAGTATTTCAGGAAAACTGATCATTGTTATCTTTTTCCAAAAAATACACAAGTTTTCGTAAATTACACAGAACATCTCTAGAAGTGGAAGTGTTCCTCCTTAACCCTTTTCCTGTAAAAACTAAATGCCTCAGAAACAAATAATTCAGCAAAAATTATAAAAAAGCTAATGAGAATCAGCATCAATGGTATTCTCATCCCAGTAGTGCTTCTAAATAAACTCAAATACATTTATTTTTAACACAGACAACAGTTTAATAACGGGAAGAAAATTAAAGCTTATTTTATGATCACTAACAAGGAAATAAGTTCTAAATATCTCCTGAAAAAGTTGCTAAAAATGAAAATAGCATGGTCTAAAAGGAAAACAAAACATGTAGAATACCAGAAGAATCAGATTACAAGTCACAAGCTTGTACCCAATTTGTTTGCCTTAATTCTAAGGAAAACAAACTTGCACAATAGTTAAACCTAGTTATCTGTCAAAACACAGGAATCTGATAGCACAGATATTTAGCATATGTATTATCGTTTTGCAGAACAAAATTTAAAATGCACCAATATCACTGAAATGGAATGCAATATATTTCACTTACTTTGATCAGCATAATTTTTTGCTTTTAGTTCAAGCTGTCGAGTTTGTGATTCTAATGCTTCCACTCTGGTCTGCAAGTCCTTTTTCTCTTGTTCTTGAGAATCTTCAAACTCTATGAATTTCTAAACAGAAAAAGTGAAGTTAGACTCAATAATTAATTACAGATTATTTTTTCTAAAAAAGCCCGAGCAAAGCTCTTTCTCTGAGTAACAGGTATACAGTCATTTCTAGATTTATTTTTAAAAAGACTTGCACTTCAAGCAGCATGTAGGAAACAACACAGCAGCCCTTCACAGCAAGGAAGGGTGCAAGCAGGTTTCCAAAACAACAGACCTGCAGCCCACACTTAAACATGAAGGATGCTATTTTAGTCCAGTGTCCATCAGTCAAGCATCCCTCACCTACGTTATTCTGTGTTATTGCTGTCAACTAAGCGCCAACTACTTCAGAAAAGCCTGTCTGGGACTAATATAAAAATGAATTATTTAATTACTTCCTAAATTCACACACTTGCCTCCCAACACCACATGTGAATACAGAGATTTGAGTGAATATGGGTGAAGCGTATCTTCACTTGTGAGCCACGGAGGTACAGACCACTGCAGTCGGGACTCGCCAGCGATAGTGTCAACCAAAATTACATGCTGTCTTTTCATCCCCACCCAATTTCTGTTATCATTTGACAGGTTACAAAATGTTCATAGTCTTCATCAAATACTTAATAACCATCTCCTACAATCAGTCAACTGCATAAAAACTATTTAAAAAACTATTTACAGACGCTCTGCAATTATGCTGACCGTCATCACCTTCTGCTACCTTTGTTTACCAACTTTTTCTGACAATATTCTGGCTTTCACTGTGACACATATATCCGTGTTTACATTTTATAACACTAATGTTACCAATTCATCGTTGCAGCAGTTTTTAAAGCGGGGTTTTTTTTGCTATTTTTCTTAATCAAAAACCCAAGAAATTCAATGTGTACTGGTAGCACAAAGAAAATTTCTAATAGCCAAAGATGTCTTAGGTCACGTAGCATTCCCTACTCTGCACTGCAAAGAGAAGGCAAGGCCACAAACACAAGTTGCACAGAAGGCTTATGGTATGGCAAGGAAAAGTATACCAGAAGCCTCTGAAGAAAAAAACCCAAACGTCCAAGGCAGCTGAAGAGTCAGAAAGCAAGCTGCAGCTGGGTACCACACGGAAGCAAAGAGACAGAGGTGGCAGCAACTTAAAAACAGGAATGCTATAGGTGAGACTTGAATATAAATTCTTCCTACATATTGCTAGGAAAACTTAGGGGGAAAAATACCTCAAATGCTCACACATCAACATTTAATAAGCTCCTACTAAGTTTTAACTGATGTGTTTTTACAGTTTTTACAAAAGCAGAAACTTGCAGCCCTATGAAAAGAGCTTCAGTTTAGCAGGGTCATCAGAAGTTTTGCTCAAAAGTAACTTCAGATGTAGCACTGCATCAAAACGTATGAAGTAGAACAAGAGTTCCTTTCAGGCAAGCTCTCCACAGCCATCACAGGACTAGGCATGGTGTTCATATGACTGTGCTTGAAGCTAAATCATGAAACAACTGAGAAAGAGCTGACATCAGCCCAGGTAGCACTGCTTTGGGTTCTGCAATTTAAAATCAGTTCTCCCACTTCAAAAAGACAGATGTGCAAAAGTCTTTCTACCCCCTTAACACAAAGTTTGGGAATATTAATTTGTCAATGTAAAACTCAAACCCTCAAACTTTAAATTTGTTTCATGTCTCCCTTGTAGTAGATGATACAAGAGTTTTGCCCCTTTTAGATTAAAGATTCAAGTCACGTCTGGCTTATTCTTACCAGACTTACCCTTTTCAGGCTTCAAAATTTGACACAAATTTGGCACTGGGGCTAAAGACCAACATCATTTGTTATATTAAACATGGGAAAACATGAAAGAAGAATTATAAAACTGTAACATCTTTGTTTAGCTGCTTCTCCGATGAGTTCCCAAAGTCAGATGTGCCTCATAACTTGGAAAAGGCAAGTGACGATTATACTGAGCCATTCAAAGCCATCAATGTCATCGTTACTCACAAAACTAAAGACGGATCTAATCTTGTACTTCAAGTTCTTCAGCTGCAAGTATTGAAACCAGCTTTGTATTAAACGGCTTTGTCATCTTCCACTAGTCTACCTTCATTTTGTTAAAGCTAGAACTTCAGTTACATCTCTTCAAAGCATTTTTGTAATGAGAGCTGGGTAACACTTTTCCCTCTGCTGAAAACTATACCTGATAACATCATAGAGTACTTCAGACTTTGAATGTTTCTATTTGGTTTCACCTCTCCTTCCAGTGACAGTATTAACACAGGCAGAGCCCCAGGAGATTGATCATCTTGTCCTGACTAAGGCTGTAGGACTACAATGGAATCACTAGTCAGATAAACCCCCACAGCAGCCAAAGATAGGCTGAACACACATACTAAAAGACTTTTATAATTATTTTTTTACATCAACGATGCACTCCAATATTGCACGTCTGCATTGTTTAATGTAAATGCCGCAGCATATGCAGGAACACGTTAGCCACCGTATATATGGATACCAGACATTCCCTTATTTCGACCCGAGCTACTGGTTACACAAAACACCAAGGCAGACAAAAATCTAGCTTTCCCCATTTTAACTGACATCCTGCCTAGGCCACAAAACCGTATCTTACAACTCTAACAAGAAGCAAGATATTTTAGTGTCTTTTGTTTTTTAAAGAACAAGCTGAAGGACACCAGCAAGTCTAAAACAATGGGACTGAATACCGTGAAGATAACAGAAGACAGGACTCGAGCAGACCTTAAGAGGTCATCTTTTTTCACCGCTCTGATACACAGTGTTGGTGCCTGGATCCTAATTTTGATTAGGATATAATGGGGTGTACACACAGGATATGATGCATACCTCCTCCTGCATGTGCCTACTGCTGAAATCCAAGCCTGTGATACCTCCATAAACTACGTTCGGCAACTCCCATTTAATCCTCCCCATTTTCTCCAGGCAGTATCAACTATGCCATTTTAGGGAGACGTTTGCCTAACCTGTTTTTAAAGGCCTCCAATAAAAACTATGAAAAAGTACTTCGCCAACAAGATTCAGAAGCCTTTATGTAATCAATTTTAAATATACTTAAAATTTACAGCAATAATGATCACAATAAACACGAACTCAGACTACACAATGGAGCAGCACAGCACACACGTTTGGAGCCCTCTCTCACGCATGTAATACTTAATCACTTTGTAATACAGTACTAGCCAAATGAAACATTTTTTCCTGTATTTATGTCATCTTCTATTTCCTTATATTTTAAATTAGTGTTCCCGTCACACGATCCAGGTGCAATACTAAGCATATCTGATGCCAGGGTTCCACCTACTTGGCAGTCTTTATTACCCTATGACATGTCCTTCAGTAACTTTTATTGCAGTGATGCCAGCTTTTCAGCCAGTGCCGTGCTCTTCCTGGAATAGGTAGGGAAAACTAGCTATAAAGCCAGTTCAGCTGGACTTAGGGTAGAGAAAAATATATGTAACTGAAAACAACTTAGTAACTTCCACGCCATTTTAGCAAGGTTTCTGTATAATGGATCTGAACTTTGTTCTCTGAAATTAAAAATATTTAAACTCTTACTGCAGAGCGTTTACTTAACATACAACCCCAAGAAAGAAAGTTAACTTTGGGAACAACAAGAAGCGGCAGCCATCGAGTTGCCACTACTACTTAAACCAGTTTTCATGGCAGTAAATCCTTTTTCATGGTTGCAAAAGTAGCAAACGTGTACCAAACACCAGATTTCAAGAACTGTTTAATTCCACCAACAGCCAAAAAACTAAGAGATACACTAGACAGCTTGACATGGATAAAAGGAGCAGATTTGATCCTGTTTTCAAGTCCACAGAAAACACCTCCGCTAGCCACACACACAAGTATGGAGCAGTATACTTTTGTAGAAGTAAAACTTATCAGCATATAAAATAGCAGAACCCCAAATCCTTCTTCCTCTCCCACTTCTTTGTGGCAGAGCATGCTGCCTAACATTCACTAGGTGGGAAGATAGGTTATGCAGAACTGTAAGCAGAACAGCAGAATAAGCTGGTTCCTCTATTTCTTTAGATATAACATAAAATGTACCACGTTAAAAGTCAGACGAGTGACTTCACAGCGACCAAAAAAGATCATGACTGTTTACCTAGAGGACTGAGAAGTAGGCCCAGAACTTCTGAAATAATATTTTTCTGTTTTTAAAGTCACCTTAACGAAGTCCACAGGCAACAACTTTCAAGACGTTTCTTCAGTAACACTTTTAAAGTACAGGAAATAAAGGACGTAGATCAGGACAATGGTGTAACGTGATTCCTAGTCAAACAGTAAACTATTAATATTCATCAAGATACTTCTGCAAAGAAAAATTCCTACAACAGCAAGCAGAAAGTAAAAGAAGGTATGTTACTTCTTCAGGACAGTCAGAACAGATGATACGGAATATTGAACTTAGTAGCTCAAAGTTCTCCACTTCGCTATCAGATTACACAAGCAACCTCCACAAGGAAAGGAAAGAAACACACCAAGCCACTAACTCCTTGTCCAAGAAAAAGTGCTATATTCATGTTCCCTCCTCTCATTTCAACCATACGCACCCATCAGGTTATCTCAACATTCAAAAAAACCAGTTGCAACCATCAAGTCTGAATAAAACACGTAAAGCATGGTGTATGTTCATGAGGTACCTCTGACAGACATTTTAACATATGTACAGCACAACTGACCTCAGCACGTAACAAAAAGATGACCTTTGTGCTTACAATTGAAAATACGGTCTTTGGTCTAACTGCACGTTGGAAAGCATCAGCAAGCTGTCCTGCAGCAGGAGTACTAGCTTTTAGACTGCATAATGCTTGGTCCTCTCAAGTTAATTTATCGTGACACAAAGAAATGGAGATTGCAGCAAAGTACGCTACCAACGTTAGGTATGTACAGCTCCTGAATACCCACAATTAATACCATATTCTATTTCATCATATTGTTTTGGTTTCTGTTCTGTTGCCCAAGGCCTGCTTCTTTCAATCTGGCAAATGCTGCCTGTGTTTCAAGCCTGACTGATTTTCTCATGAATTAGTTCAGAAAATACTTAATCAGCCCCTTCCTCTTCTCTTAATAAAAACATTTTCTAGAAAAGCCTTTTACATGCAGGTCGTGTCAGAACTAGCTATTAAGTCTTTAGAGCAACAGCCCCCAGACCGAAGTCCATAAGGCTTTGTAAAACAACTACATGTTTTGCAAGGATGAACCGTCTGCTGGCCCAAGAGCTGGGGGGACACCATTCACGCCACCTTACTTCATAACGAACCAACCATGTCCTGGAACGATTTGCAGACAACATTCTGCATTCACTTATAACCATAACGTTTATGAATATTCATATGGGGTAATATTTTTCGAATTAAGATTTTGCTGTTGATATCGCTTTCATCTCAGCATCACCATTCGTCTGATTTTTTGGAAAATTTAGAAGGTAAGCACAATGACAGAGATAAGCACTGGGCACGATGTCTGGAAATAGACTTGTAAGATGGCTTGTTCCATTACTGATAATGCTGTCAATCCAATTTCCTCCAGGAGTTTGGCGAGACAATGGGCTGGAGGAGGCTATCCCACACAGCTGGTTTCTGACACGCTGCTTTACCATCTCGCAGGAAATAACGCTGCACGAGCTGACTTGTCTCGAAGTAATCCTTTAAGATTTTTATTTCCATTTTTGCAGCAACATCCCAAAGTCAAGAGCTTACGCCACCGAGCAGCCTGCACCACCTGTTGCTGACTGCAGCTTTTATGTCCCAACTCTGAGGAACTTCAGTGCAGGCAGTACCTATTCTCTGTATTTTTTGCAACGTGTACCCGCTGTTTTTTGGGGGGAAATGCCCTCTGCAAGGGATGCGGCACGGCCCCCCCCCCCGCGGGGAAGGCGCAGCGGGTGCGCGGCTCCGCCCCGCTCCCGCCGGCCCGGGGACCCGGGGGGCTGCGCCTGAGGGCGGCCACCGGCCGGGCCGAGGGGAGGCCCCGCCGCCACCCGCCCCAGCGCTCAGCCCTCGGGGCCCGGGCAGGGACGCGGCGCCCCCGGCCCTCCCTCCGTCCAGGGACACGGCACCACCGGAGCTCGTCACCCGGCGGCTCCCGGCCCCTCAGACCGGCCGGGGCCTACCCCCGCGGGAGCGGGCTGCGGCCGCCCCAAGCATCCCGCCCCCGGCGGCCCGGCCGCGCCGCGGGCAGGAAGCGCCCCCCCGCCTCCCGCCTCCGCGGGGGAAGGCCGGAGCCGCCGCCCGCCCGGGGAACGGGCCCCCGCCCTCCACCGGCCCCGCTCCCGCCTCAGCTCCTGGGCCCGGCGCCCGCCCTCACCTCCTCGGCCTGTTTGCGCAGCGCCTTCTCCCGCTCGTACTGCGTGAGGAGCTGCTCGTTGTCGTCCCGCAGCAGCTCCAGCTCCACGCTGGTCTCCTGGCTGTGGGCGCACACCGAGTCCAGGTTCTCCAGCACGGCCACCACCAGCGGCATCAGCTCGGCCACCACCTCCTCGTCGTAGCGCCCGATGAGCCGCTCGAACTCGCGGTAGATGGAGCCCGCCAGCCCCGACACCCGCTCCGACATCATGGCGGGGCCGGGGCCGCCGGGGTCCTCCTGGTACACCACGCCGTCCGCCAGCTCCATGGTTGCCGGCGAGCGCCTTCCCTCCCGGGGGCCGGCGGGGCGGCAGCGGCGCAGCTCGCTCCCGGCCTCTCCTCCTCCCTCTGCGGCGGGGCCTCGCCTGCAGCCCGGGCGGGGAGGGGGGGGGCGGCGGCGGAGCGCGGCCGCGGCGCACGGCACTGACCTCACCCGCCGCGCCGGGGCGGGGCCGCGCGTCACGCGGGCGGGGCGGGGCCTGGCGGTGATGTCACCGGGGGGCGGGCACACGGCGGGAGGGGCGGGACAGGGACTGGCGGTGATGTCACCGGGGGGCGGGCACACGGCGGGAGGGGCGGGGCAGGGACTGGCGGTGATGTCACCGGGGGGGCGGGCGCACGGCGGGAGGGGCGGGGCCTAGGGTGATGTCACCGGGGGCGTGTTCACGGCGGGCGGGGCGGTGGTGGCCCCGCCCCGGGGGTGTGCCCGTGTGCCCCCCGGGAGCCGCCGGCGCTCCCACCGGGCGGCGGGGTTTGGACCGTGCTGGTAGCGGGGCGGCGGAGCCCGAGCTCTGTGTTGAGGCAGCGGGGCGGCTGGCAGCGCTGAGCCCCTCCGCGGGACCCCCCACGCGTGGGTGCGCGCCGTGACCCCGCGGCTGGGCGAGCGGCCGAGCGCCGGCGGCTCCCCCATGGCACCCACCGCAGCAGCGATGGAGCCGGTGATCCATGCGGGGGTGACGGAGCTCAACCGGGAGCTCGGGGCTGCGCAGCCCCCGGACCGCGCTGGGGTCGATGGGCCGGCTCCTCTCTGACAGCGAAAAGAGCTTTTATTTCTGCCAAGGTCTCCAGACACAGCAGAGATGCTGCTTTGTCAGCAATAGCGCAACTTGGAAAGCGTCTTGCGCTTGCTGAGGGAGAGCGGTTTTCCTGGGATCGGGAACAGCACATTCCATTTTAGATCATGTCCTTTGTCGCGGGAGTAAACGTGAGCCATGCTGGGCATCGAAGGTAAACTCGAACCCATCTACTGACGTTGAAAAGTTCCAAGAGTTGCTTCGCATCCCTCATTTGTTCCATAGCGCCGGAGTCAGTTTAGCTCGATAAAGACCCTCCAGGTCATCAAACGCAACCGTTAGCCCAGCACTGCCCAGTCCACCGCCGACCCGCATCCCTCAGCGCTGCCGCCACACCGTTTGAATCCCTCCGGGATGGTGACTTGGCCGCCTCCCTGGGCAGCTGCTCCAGTGCTTCACCACCCTTCCCATGAAATCAGGAAATTTTCCCTAATAACTAACATAAATCTCCCCTGGTGCAACTTTTGTCATACACATCGTATTTGGGGCAATCCCTGTTTTTCATTAAGTAAAAGCCTCTCCTGCAGAGCTGGGGAACCCACTGGCCCAGCGGCCCTACGGGAACAAAGAAACGAGTGTTTTAAAAAATGGAAAAGCTTGAGAAGCGATGGAACTTTAACTGTGGTGATTGCATTAATTTCCACTGGAGAGCAGTAGAGATTTGTGCTCTGTTTTCTCTCATTTGGACTGATTCTAAGACAGTAACTGTCCTTTAAATGCATATGCCCTGTTGTCTTTTTTATGTACCAAGCTGGTGGGTCTGTGCAAGAAGGACAAAGAAAAGACTCCAGCCCCGTGTGCCAGATTTCTCACGAGTTCTGTTTAGACACTATCCTCCCAAGCCGACAGTTTACATAGTGCAGCCAGGGCACGGACAGTTGAAATACAAATTTATTTATAAACACGGCAAAAGGAAAAAAAAGCTGCTTACCTTTTAATTATGACCACAAAATTTACAGCGCTGTAGCTAAAAAAAATAATTTAAAAAAAGACACACTGTACTTTCCTACTCACATCTCCTCAAGTGAAGTTTTCATTTAAATCACTGGAAATTATCCCTGTGAAAAGATTTTTTGTTTTTCATATTTCTCTTTCATGAGAGAAAACACTGAGAAAAAGTTACCACTGAGAAAAAAATGCAACTTCTCTGTGTTTCCCTGCTGTCTACCACAGATGAACATCTCCACTTGATGCAGGAGTGTTGAGGGATGCTGTCTTTCAGAATTTCTTTCTCTCTCTAGGTCATGCACAGTTTCCCATTCACCTCAGTTGCCTGCGTTGCAGAAGGCGCTGAGAGCCTGTGGGGCAGGGGTTATCGACCCGTGGGGGTTTTACCGAGCGTGAATAGATCTTGTAGGAGTGCTGCAAAGAGCCCAAGTGGGGAGGTAACTGGGTTCGGCTCCCAGGACAAGGCTGGCAGGCTGTACCCGATGCAGCAGACTTGTAACCCAGACCTCACCACGTTCTTCACGTGTAACACTGCGTAACGCGAGGACAGCTCCGAAGCACGGCAGATGATTGTGAGGATAGAAGCACCGATCATCTTGCATCGTAGCAGACAGCCTTTTCCCTCTGCAGCTTCACAGTCCCTGCCATCACACATGGCGAATTGCACAAATACATTAGCTGAAAAGACACGTTCTGCCAGACGGCGAAAATGGGTCAAGGTGTCTGCTGACAGCCTTTAAGGGAAGGGGTCTCTGAGGGTAGGCTAATTTTATCCTGTTTCCATTAGCAAAATGGATAGATGTGGTTTTCTTTCACGGCTGGAGCGAGGCCATCATTGAACAGGCAGGCTGCTGCCACGACAGTCGCAGTCAGACTGATGAGTCCAGGTCCAGAAAGCCATTTGTGCTCGTGGTTTATTTCTAGTCACCTGGGGGTGGAGGTCTGATGTGGATAAATGAGGTATTTAAAAAGATGAGAAATAGAAAAATTGCCTGGGAGCCAAGGTGAAGTGGTGTAGAAATGTATTTTATTGACAGTCTCGCCACTGAGATCACATTTTACGATGTGCACCTCGCAATCAGCTTGAGATCAGAAACTCAGGGATGGATTAAAAATAGAACAAGTTATGGAATTATATCCTAGTTGCTTCACAGGCGATTAAGGGACCTGTAGATTTAGTAAACTAATCAAGCATATGAAACAGCACAAAGAAACCTCAGAGTATTGTCTATGCAGCTTCAAGGCAGCAGCTGGCTGTGGTAACTACTAGTGTAAAATGGATTCACACTCTTGGGGAAATAACTGCCTGAAAAAGAAATCAGTTTTCTGGTTAATAAGAAAAATTATATCCCCTGTCCCTAGATAACAGTTTATTTGAAAATAAATTGATTTGCAATTTACCAGGGAAGAAAATTACCCTTAAATCGGTACGGGGTGAGAAAAGTTTAACTGGGACTTTACCCAGAGGAGAAATTTTTGTAAAAGCTTAATTCTATCACAGAATCATAGATGTTAAAGCGCAGCAGAAATCAAGCTAAAGGCAGATGAACGATAGCAACACTTAGCTAAATGAAGAGTCATATAGCCACGAGCAACAAAACACGGCAGACTTACGAGGCTGGTTATAAGGAGCAAGAGGTGCAGAGCACAAAACGTGGGTCCCGACGAAAACTCCGCAAACGTTTCAAGGGGTACAGATGGAGGCTGGTAGCTGAGATCAGGGTAAAGCCAGGGCCAAAGCAGCAAAGCGAGGAGCTGTGTTTGAGTCCTGAAGGCTGGAGGCATTCACCAAAGCCTTTTGCTTCAAGGCTGTTTGAAAAATGTCTAGTGGTTTTAAGTAATGTGTAAATGGCTTGAGCTCAGTAATAGTATTTACTTCACTCACCAAAGATTTTGAAGGTCTTTACCTTCTCTTCCCATGATCAGTCCGTTTTTAGGAAACTTTTTGTCCAGACTGTCTAACTCTTTGCATTTTAGGTAAACATCTAGTTTTCAATGTAATTCAGTAATTCTGGTAGAATTTTCAACCAGCAAAAAAAGCTGCTGATTTTTACAGTAAAAATAAGAAAAATACTTCTGCGGCGTTTCATGTACTATGTAATGCACAACATGCGTGGCTAATCATGGGTTAATCTCAAAAGTGACAAGGATGACCCTTAATGAAGTTAAAAGACTTGGCAAAGAACAGGGAGCTGACCTATGCTCTGTAAAGCACTATTTGCTTTGCCCACCTTATGGCCAGTCCTAAGCTTTAATCATTAAATGTTGTAGTTTTAACCAGGCTGTAAATAGATGTCCTGTGGCTGATTTTAAATGAATATTTTTCGAAACATCCTGTTTCTAGAGACCTTTTGTTAATCTTCAATATTATTTTGCCTTGGTGATGATTACAGCATGAGAGTTTGTTTTAGTGGTATGAAGCATCTTAAATAAAGGTGTATGGAAGGAACAGAATATAGTGGAGGGACATTATCAGAAGAACACTCAGAAATTCTAAATCCAAAATAACTTCAAGGAGGACTTGCTGGAATGTACAATGCTGTGCTTTTTAAAACATCTTTCATTAAATCAGAGATCCTGGAAAAACAAGTACATGGTGGTATGATCATACCTGGGGTAAAAAGGACCCCTGAATAAATAAGTAAAAATAAATAAATAAATAGATAGATAGATAGATAGATAGATAGATAAAAAGTAAACGGGTGGTTTGAATAGATGCTGATGTCAGATCTGGATCCTCCCACCAGAACTACGAGTAAGACATGGATGTGTGAGGGATGGTTGTGAAGAAAAGGGATCCCAAGGAAGGAAATCCGAACTATTAAAAAGGGGAACTTAAGCTGTTAAGCAGCAGCTAAATCCTGCCCAGAGGGAAGTGAAACCTACATTATTTTGCTATCAAGAAGAGGCAGGGAGCAGAGCCCAGGAAAAGCCAGGACAAGCACAGAATTCCTCTCAGCAGGACACGCTGAGAACGGGAGAGCTTGGGCGTCCAGAAGTTTTATCCTCAGGGAATGAAATGCCCAAGGCCGAGCAGCTGAGCGGTGAGTGTCGAAGGAGGTTGTCACCAAAACTGATGTCTTGAAAGGGGAAAGTCAAAGCAGACCAGCACGATAATGAGATTTTTATTACAAAAATTGTATGTGCCTTTTCCTAAATAAAAAAATTGAGTTTGCCTATTCGCTGGAAAAGCGAATATCAGTCACTGTGGGGGTGCGGGCTGTGGGGTGCGGGCAGTGGGGGTGCGGGCAGTGGGGGTGCGGGATGTGGGGTGCGGGCTGTGGGGGCGCGGACGGCACCCCCGGGCAGCGCTGTGGTGCTCGGGACCGGCCGCAGCGCGCAGCGCCCCCTGCAGGCGGGAGGCCGCGTCGTCGCCATGGCAACCGGGCGGCCCCGCGGCGGCGGCTTAGGGCTTAAGCCGCGACGGGGCGGGCAGCGGCCGCCTCGGGCCGCCAGACGCAGCCGGGGCCGCCAGCAGGTGAGACGGGGCGCGGGGCCGGGGGGCCGGGGCGGCGGGCCGGGCACCCCCGGTTGCTGGGGGAAGCGGGCAGGGGCCGCAGCCCGGCCTATCCCAGCGCCCCGCACGGCCCCCGGGGCAGCGCCCGCCGGCGGCCCGAGCAGCCCCCCCGGGCGCGCCGCCCCCGCTTCCCGCAGCAAAACGCGGTCACGGCCCCCGGGCCCCTCACACCGGGTTGCGGGTGAAAATTCTGCATCTGGATTTATTCGACCTCCCTCGCCCTAAATTGGGGGCAGCAGCCCCCCACGCTGCGCTCGGGGATGCGTCTGTGCCTGTCCTTCCCCTCCACTCCCTTTACAGCTTTTCTCATTTAAATATTTGCTAATTGCTTCCTTCTCTATGTGGCGCACTGTTTTTAAACTTGCTATTGTAGCACTTGTGAAAACCCACCTACAGCGATTGATTTATCAAATCGGCACCGAGCATCGGTTAATGACCTTCGGATGTAGCCGATTTAATTATGATAATAGCTGATATTACACGTGATATGGGGCTGTGATTGCACTTGCCCGCTGATCCTGGCAGAATGAATTTTATTCCCCTTCCTCATTAGGACGATGGCTTCTATCGCCGAGCGCACCTTCATCGCCATCAAGCCTGACGGAGTCCAGCGGGGACTGGTGGGAGAAATCATCAAGCGGTTTGAGCAGAAAGGATTCAAACTGGTGGCCATGAAGTTAATTCACGTAAGCTTCCCTTCCGTTGTGCGCCTCCCGATTCGTGCCAACCCCAGCCTTAAAACACAGCCTCATGCTATAATGACAAACATAGCCTTCAGAACCATTCAACCTGAAATTCTGAGAAGGCTCTGAGTATTTTGGATACTTTTGGAAAAGTTCCCAGTTCCCAGCTCCGGCTAAATGCTTTAGACACACTAAGCATGCTAATTTTAGTAACCTGATGTCCTTAGTCTGAAGAGAATATTTTTTTAGGTGCAACCTATACCTAATAAATATCTCTGAGTATCTTCATCAAATACTGGGGTCACATATGCTGTCTACATTGGCAAAACCCACTTTTCTAAGCTCAGCTGTGGTTAAAGCAAATCGGTCAAATTCATATCGACCAAAAAGTACTTCTAGGAAGATGCTAGAAACACTGAATTTCCAAGTGCGTGCAAGTTTTAGGATTAACAGCGCGCTGTGGTTAATCTGTGTGATTTCAGTATGCTCTTAAGGTCTTACAGTAAGCTTTTTTTGTGGGGTTGGTTGGTTTTTAATGCAGGCCTCCGAAGACCTTCTGAGAGAACACTACATTGACCTGAAAGACCGGCCGTTCTATGATGGGCTGGTGCAGTACATGCACTCTGGACCTGTTGTAGCTATGGTGAGTCCTTCAGATGCAGCCAAGAAAAATAGACCGATGGTCTTCCCTGCAGTAAGGTTGTGTTACCTGTGGAATTCTAGTTGACTTGTTTAAAAGGACTTAAAAACCTAGATTCAAATATTGTAATTAGGAAGACACGCTGTTAACTCCTTTTTCTTTAATCTTTTTTCATAATCTTTCTCTCCTTTGAGCCAGTATGTTGAGGAAGAGGGCAGGGGTAACGGGGGAACCAAAGCTGGGACCATGAGGAACAGTGAACCCACACAAAAACCCCCACTATGAAATGCCATGTGTTAAGCAAGCTGAAAAATGATGGTAGAGTATTTTTACTATAAGATCAAAAATCTTTTTCAGTCTAGCTTCATTAGAAGGGTTTTTCTCTTTTTTTTTTTTTTTTTTTCCTTGAAAGTGTATTTGTAAAATAGTGGAGCTATTTACTATATAGTAAAGTAAAATAGTGGAGCTATTTACTGAAAGATTGAAAATCTTTTTCAGTCTAGCTTCATTACAAGGGTTTTCCTCTTTTTTTCCTTGAAAGTGTATTTGTGAAATAGTTGAGCCGGAGGTCTAGATCTTAAATAAGCAGACAGCTTTGTAAGGCTGTTTATCATATTGAGATTTAAGATTGTTCTCTTCCCATCTTGGAGAGGTATTGTGCAGAAGGGGGGAACTTCAGCAGATGCTTCAAGAATCTGCCAGAAAATTTGGAGAAAAAATATCTCCTGCTGTTACGAATATTTGGATGGTGATACGTGCCATGGACAGCATTGTGTAGTTCTGGAAGGTATAATTTACTCTTGCTACTTTATCTACTGCTAAGATTTAATTATCTCAATGGATTTTATTTTTTATTAAGGTGTGGGAAGGTCTCAATGTGGTTAAGACTGGAAGGGTGATGCTGGGGGAAACTAATCCATTTGATTCAAAGCCTGGCACTATTCGTGGTGACCTCTGCGTTCAGATTGGAAGGTAAGTTTTGAACCTATCGATATCATCCAAAGAGACTAAATGTCCAGTGGTGTGACATGGTATATATAGGAACTGTGCTCCATCCCTCTCTATCTTATGCATGGAGCTGCTGTTCCCTCTGCCCACGTAATGTTACGATCTAAAGATGGAAATCGAGTCGTGGTCTTCCCCATTAACAAAAATTATGAGCAAAACTGTGGCTGCATACTCTAAGCCTATTACTACTTTACAGTTACTTAAAACTTCTCTGTAATAGAGACCACTTCAAAAAAGAAAAGAAAAGAGGCTTGCTTTCCTTTGAGTTGGAGGATTATATTACTTTTATATCCAATTTTTCTTTTCCTAGGAACATCATTCATGGAAGTGATTCTGTAGAAAGTGCTGAGACAGAGGTCAATTTGTGGTTCACTCCTGAAGAGCTGGTCGATTACAGAAGCTGTGCTCATGAGTGGATCTATGACTGAAACTGAGCCTATACCTTCTGGTATCCTTACTGTCTGTAAACAGCCGCTAGCCTCTAGCTGTTTCAAAGCCCTTCATAGAAACTGGTAGAAACCTGTCTCAGAAATCTGTGAGATTGTTCTGTCGTAAATAGTAAATATAGCGAGCGTTTGCTGCTCCTTTGGTTGAAAAGATGTCAAGTTAGAGACAGAACTGTACTTTTAGAAAGCTGCTTCTGGGAGTGAGAGATGTGAGATTAAAACAGAGAGGATACAAGGCATATATTTTCCTGAAACGTTCCATAGTCCAAGAGGGTACTTTAGTAAATAGAATAAAATTTAGTAAGAATTGATTTGGTAAATAAATACGCAAATGGCTCAGTGTCAATTAACTTTGTTAAAATGTTAGGGGACAATTGGTGGTACACAAAAATATTGATAGTATGCCCAAATATTGAGGATTGAACTTTATGTCAAGTGAATCCCCACACCCAGTATGGCTGCAGAAAAAAGCTTATTCCTGTCTCCAGAATGCGCCGTGCCTGCACCCAGAGCACAGCCTTGATTAAAATAACGAGAACTTGCCTCTAGATTGACACTGTTTCAGCTTGCTTCCCCCCCCACCCCCTCGCCCTGGATTTATTTGGCTTTTTAAGGAAGGATTAATAGGACAGACTTTCTGAAATGTCGTTTTATGTGAAAAGAAGATTAATGTGAGGATGGATAACAGAGATCTACCTTCAGCCACTTCACTGCAGCAGTTGCACAGAGCAACATCAGAGTGGTGTTTGCTTTACCAACTGCAGCTGATAATTTCACGATGCTGTCATTTGTGTTCCTTCCTCAATAGCTGGCACTACAAAGCAAGCTGTTTGGGATAAGGTATTTCAGAAGTGACTGTAGCATCATTTTTATATATTTATTTAATCACGTAAAGGCATACGGTCATAATAATGCTAAATGTATTTCAGCAGAGCTGCCTGCCTCTATCAGGGAAAATGATCAGCCTCTTGCAGAAGCTTTATCTACAAATACTCGCCAGCTGTACTGGATGAGGAACAAGAAATGTGTTGGGGTCACTATTATGTATTTATTTACCTGCGACATTGTATTCATTAAAAGCAAAAGTTTCATGAATTCCGTTGTTCAAACTCCTAGATTTTTTTTCCTACAGTGAGTTCTTGTTTCAAATGGTAACCTGTGCAATGACTGTTGCATTCAATATTTATGACACTTTATGAAGATATCTAACTCCTAAAAAGGGATGGTACAAAATAAAACATTTGCTGTTTCTTAAGTGAAATAAAAGGAAATTTTCATTATATTGACCTAATTAATGAGTCTAAGAAGAGGGAACAAATTCCCGAACAACCAAACTATACGGAGGCTTCTTAGATTCTCTTCTGAAAATATTCAGTGTTATAGAAGACAAATAATTAAGTTAAAGGTTGTTAGAGAAAAGGGAATACGTGACAAACCTGTGCACCAGATGAGTAGCCTCCAGTTCCGTTTTTGCTTGGAGGATTACTTGAGATGTCTTGTTCTTGGTTTGCTTACTACAAAATAAGAGAAATGTGGGTTATCTGGAGACGTGGGGGTTGTCAGAAAGCTACCGATGAGCATTTCTAACGTGTCGAGACCGAGAGGAGGTGGAGGCCAGCTGCCTCGCAGAGGAACGTCATGCTCTGCGCATCTGGGGTGCCCGAGGAGCGTGGCCAGTTTCTCTAGTCGCAAGTGGCCCGTCACCAGAGGCTGTGTAGGTCCTACAAAGGGTATTTTGGTGGTACTACCTGTGCCGCGGTGGCGCACGATGGTAACCAGCTCAGGGAGGGCACTGGAAAGGTGTTTTGTGGATTAGCGAAGGGTCAAGCAGCAACCATCAGTGTAACAATGCTCTTCCCGGTTCTCGTGGTGACATGGCTCCAAGGGCCGTGGAGTTTTACAGCTGCTGTTTGACGCTCCGCAGCTTCATCCTCCCATATCGCGACAGAATCGCCGGTAACTTCCCCGGGTTACCGATCGCAGCAGCGGCCAGGCCGGCGGTGGCAGCCAGCAGCGGGCAGCGCGGGGGGTCTCTGGGGCAGCAAAGCGAGCGCCGCGGAGTAAATCAAATAATGACCGTGTAATAAATCAAATCAATAAATCAAATAACGCCTGAATGTGTAGTAAATCAAATAACGACTGAGCGTACTTAAATCTCCGCTGTGGGAAGGCCTGCGGGCCCGCCGCCGCGACTGGACGGGAATAACCCCCGGGGCGGCCCCCGGGCGGGCGGGGGCGGCAGCTGCCACCGGCCATCAACTGCCACCGGCCCGGCCAGTGCGGGGGGGCCCAGCCGTGCGGGGGGAGCGCAGCGGGTCCCGCCGGTGCGGGGGGAGCGCGGGGGTCCCAGCCGGTGCGGGGGGAGGGCAGCGGACCCCAGCCGGTGCGGGGGGAAGGGCTGCGGCGCCGACCGGCCCGTCCCGCAGCGCTGGCGCCCAAGCGCGCCCCCGGCCCGGCCGGCCCCGCCCCCAAGCGGCGCAGGGCGCGCGGCCCCTCCCCTGCGCAGGGCGGGGCATCCGGCGCGCGCCCGCTTCCTCCTTCTCTTTCTCCGGCGGGCGCGGCGCGGGCGGCAGCTCCGGCGAGGTGAGGGGGGGGCCGGGCTGGGGCCGCCGCGCTGCGCCCCGCGCCGCTTCGGGCGGGGAGGCGTTGCCGGGCCGGGGGGGGCGCTGGGCCGCGCCGCCTCAGCACCGGGGGCTGCGGGCCTGGCCTGGGCGAGCGGCGGGAGCGGGCCGCGGTCGGGGGGGCGCACACGCGAGCCCGGTGCCACGCGGGCGGGGCGGGGCGGGCGCCGGCTCCTTCCGACCTTGAGGCGGCGGCGGCGGCGGCGGGGGAGGGGCGGTGCCGCGCCTGAGCCCGCCCGTCCCCGTGCCCCGCAGCGCCATGGCGGCCAACGCCGAGCGCACCTTCATCGCCATCAAACCCGACGGCGTCCAGCGGGGGCTGGTGGGGGAGATCATCAAGCGGTTCGAGCAGAAGGGCTTCCGCCTGGTGGCCATGAAGCTCGTGCACGTGAGTGCCGGAACTACCCCCCCCCCCGGCACCTCGGGGTGTGCCCCCCCTTTCGGTCCCCCCCCGGCACCTCGGGGTGTCCCCGCCCCGTGTCCGTCCCCCCCCCCCCCCCCCCCGTGTCCGTTCCGCCCCCCCCCCCCCCCCCCCGTGTCGTCGTCGTCGTCCCCAGGCACCTCGGGGTGTGTGTCCCCCCCCCGTGTCCGTCCCCTCCCCCCCAGGCACCTCGGGGTGTCCCCCCCCCCCGTGTCCGTCCCCTCCCCCCCAGGCACCTCGGGGTGTCCCCCCCCCCCCCCCGTGTCCGTCCCCTCCCCCCCAGGCACCTCGGGGTGTCCCCCCCCCCCGTGTCCGTCCCCTCCCCCCCAGGCACCTCGGGGTGTCCCCCCCCCCCCGTGTCCGTCCCCTCCCCCCCAGGCACCTTGGGGTGTCCCCCCCCCCCGTGTCCGTCCCCTCCCCCCCAGGCACCTCGGGGTGTCCTCCCCCCCGTGTCTGTCCCCTCCCCCCCAGGCACCTCGGGGTGTCCCCCCCCTTTCCCCCTCCTTAGGCACCTCGGGGTTGCCCCCTGGCACCTTGACGTCGCCTCTGCCACTGCGATGGGTCCTGCCCCGGGGGGGGCACCAGGAACCAGGATTTGCCTGGATGGCTCAGTGCAGGGACCTGAAATGCCCTGGCTGAGGGCGGTGGGGGCAGCAGCTGCCCCTCAGGTGGGGATCGCTGCCGCGCAGTGAAATCGCGTGGGCAGCTCCTTGCACCACACAAGGCGGGTGTCACGTGCTCCTTTGATTTCACACCGGGGACTCTAATCAAAGCCCAGGAGAGCGCTGCAGCGCCTGTCGGGAACATGCGCGGCTGGTGGATCCAGTCGCTGATGCTGTACCCTTACAGCGACACCTTTTGCGGTATGGTATTTTGAAAGTGACATGTAATGTGACATCTGCCCTCTTAAAGGCTTCTGAAGACCTTCTCAAACAACATTATATTGACCTGAAAGACCGACCGTTCTACCCAGGTTTGGTGAAATATATGAACTCTGGACCCATTGTGGCCATGGTAAGTGCCTTGGTTTTACCTGAAGACTACTTCCTTGGGTATATTTGTCTTGCTCTGAAAATAAATTTTAAGTCTTCACAGGTACTGTTACAAAAACACTTAAAACTACCCAGTTCTGGTAGTGGCAAAAGAAAACCAAATTAAAATGAAGACAATCAAGAAAAGTTACTGCGTTTTAACAAGAACTAAAGTGCGCATTTATAAAGTGCCTATTAAAATGCTTAATACATATTAAGCAAAATTCCTGTAAGCCAGTTTCTGCACCAAAGAATAGTGTGTTTTAGGCAAAAAAAAGGTTAGGGCTGTCTCACAGAAGCCCATCTTTTTTTCTGTGTAATTTTTTTTTTTCCACCCCCTCCAAAACCAATATAATTCACCTGGTGGCATCTCCTCCTGTTTTGACTATGTGCCTAGGGGCGCCTGCGCCTGACCTTAGCCTGTCACAGCAGAAAGGTTTTGAAGTTGGCCTTGTATGTCAGTTGACTCTGAAGCTTGGTAAACTACCTCCTTTACAGGAGTGACAACAGTTATAGTCCTTTTTATAATCGCTTTAAGTTAATGTTTTTTCCTAGTCATCTTCACAGGCCTGAGAGAGATGCTTGGCTAGACAGTTTTTTTTTTTTTTTTTTTTAGTGCTGGAGCCCTTGTTTCTTGTTTAAGTCTGTTACTAGCAAAGATTAATCTTTGGTGTTTTCTATAAGCATGGATTAATAGGATTTGTTTTGTCTCTTCTTTAAGGTATGGGAAGGACTCAACGTGGTTAAAACGGGGAGAGTAATGCTAGGGGAAACAAACCCGGCGGACTCTAAGCCTGGTACCATCCGTGGTGACTTCTGCATTCAAGTAGGAAGGTTTGTGCTCTATTAGTTATCAATTCAGATTAGCACCATTGAGGTTTTAGCCTTTTATTCTAGGAAGTCAAAATTGTTGGTAGATATCCTAGTCTGATGGTATTTTATTTGCAGGTCACCATTTATATCGGCAACTTAAGGAAATGGCTTGGTACAAAAGAGGCTTGTTTTGAAATGCAGCTCCTCGTCAGAGCTTTGTGTAAGATCAGTCGGTGGCAGTGGCTGTGGTAGTGAAGTAGCCCTACTCACTGTCTGCTAGGCTTAGTTAGCAGGGAGAGGGGGAGCATCGCTGTACCTGAAAACAGTAGCCTTGCAGCTCTAGATGCTTCGTCCAAGTTTTTGCATATAGAGAACTACGTGGTTGCTGAAAATGTGTTTCTATACAGAGCAATGTGTTTGTCTCCTTCCACAGAAACATCATTCACGGCAGCGACTCTGTAGAAAGCGCGCAGAAGGAGATCAACCTGTGGTTCAAACCTGCAGAGCTTGTTGACTTCAAATCTTGTGCACATGATTGGATCTATGAGTGAAATGAGTTTCCACGGTGAATTGTGCCTTCTGAACACATCATCTCATTCCAGCTATTGACCTGGGAGCAATTATCACCACGGTTATCTTAGTCATTTTCAGCGCCATCAAATAAATGAATATGAACTTAACTTGTTGTGGTTGCATTCACTACAAAACAAATACTGCTTTCAGATACTCAAGTAACTTTACTTATTCAGTATTTTCATCTTAGGAAATATAGTTGTTTCCTGTATAAGCAGGGAGAGTTAACGCAATCTATGTACAGGCAGATCAGAATGAAAACGTAGTGTTTTTTGTTCACTGCAAAGTTGCTCTGAAGGCTACTGTGAAACTTAACAATTGCAAAAGCGACTTTGCAGAGGGAGGGCTGAGGGGCTGGGTGAGCTACTTCCAGCACAGTGGAACTGAGTAACAGGTGGTGGTAGACCCTGACACAATTTTGCTCTCTACACAACTATTCTTCATGAGAGCCGAGGGCAGATCCTGCCCTCTAGTAAACGCTTACCTTCACAGACTAAACACCTTGCCTTGCACTGAGCTGCAGACACTGTTACTTACCAACAACAAATGAAACCCTGAACGTTTTATTTTATCCATTCTCTTGGAAAAGAAACAAGCTGGAATGTGCTTATATGCCAAGGAGTTCATTTTAAACACAACTCAAGCACACTTCAGAAAGACTTTTTATCATTTTTATTTTGTGTAAAAAAGGCAAATTTAGTGAATTATTTTCATCTTGTACACAAAGTTATAATTTTAATGCTTTTCACATCCATGCTGAAAATCTGCAGTCTCGTAAAAATGAAAGTAACATTAATTTCTCCAAAAGCATTTTTTTCACTGTTATGTACATTGCATGAGAAAGCTTTAAATTCTCTCATTGACCACACAAATTACCAAGAAAATAAAAGATTAAATTTGTACAGATATTGATCTATATATCAAATACATAGAGAAATGATGTAAAAACCCTATTTGTTTAGTCTTGATTCCCGCCCCAACATTTTCCCAGGGGCCAAAGCTGATGCTTTCTTTGTAAAAATAGCTGTGGCATTTTGTTTTAAATACGAAAATTAAAAGGAAGAAAAATTCAGTTGAAATCACAGCTTTTTAAAATCCCTTCCCAATAAAGGATTGTTACCAAATATATTAGCACCATCATACAAATATTGACGGGAGAGGGTATTCACATCACATAAAACAACAATAAAAAAAACCCAAACAAACACTGAAACCCGTGTTAGTATCCGTAGAACAAGGAATTGATAACTGCTTTAGCTTTCCTCAGATGCAGCAAGGAAAAGGTTAGAGAGTTGTATTTAAAAATAACATAAAAATCAAAGATCAGCAGAAAAATTTTGAGCAATAAAGGAAGGGTAGCTGCAAAGGAAGGTACATAACTTGCACTACCTTATAGGTTATAAAAACCTGCTATGCCAAATACTGAAATTAGTTTAACCCCACTGAAGATTTCAGATGTCCAACACTTTGCTGCTCTTTTAGCCAAGTAACACGGCTTAAAGCGAAGATAAAAATACCTCAAGCCATGTTAAATAACAAATGCTTTACAAATACAGTGAAGCCCATGCTATGGATACCATAGCCGACAGGTAGCCCACTCTCCAAAGAGACCACTCTAAATACCTGGTAGAATTTTGCTCCGGTTCTCCTTAAGGAAGTGGCTTCAATTCGTTCCTCAGGTGGTTTGCTTAGGACAGATTTCACTGTATTTGACAATTACACAGTTGGGTGTATTTTGAATTCAGGAACACCAGAAACATCACCCAACTCCTGCTGAAGTCACGTGTGTATCTGAGAACGCACGTCAACTCACATACTTTAGTGTTTAATGGATAAAATACCTATTTTCAAAGAACATTATAATGACCGACAGACTTCAAATCAGATTCTTGCATTTCTCTAACACTAGAAGCACGTTCAACTTCCACGCTCGTGTTCCCTAGACATATGAAGGCTGTAACTCAGAAATCAGGTGTGAGCCTGGGCAACACACAGAAGCCCAAGGTTTAGCAACTTGGCAACAGACCTTGCTCATTACTAGCCCAATCTTTCACATTATGAAACACAAATTAACGCAACAGTTTTTCCACTTAAGCCAGAAGCTATCGATGAGAGAAGAAAGCAAGGTTGTGCCAGCTGACTGGGACAATCTGCAAGTTGTGGCATTAAAAAAAAAAAAGTAAAAAAAAAAAAATCGATAGCGATGTACTTACCAAACCAAATCAATGTTTGCAGAGCTTGATTTTACAGCAGGTAAAATTGAGAACACAGGAAAAAAAATAAGGCTCAAAGTGTCATTACAATGGTCTCTAATCCTACTTCTCCAATCCAGTCTGTTCAAAAGAAACATCACGGGTGGGTCAGAATCTGAGAGAACATATTTGAAGCCTACCAAGCCTGACAAAGTCCTTTCTATGGCTATTTTAGAGAGCTAAAATGTCTTCACCACCTGAACTTATAGATAGTTATAATCTGATAACCAGATTCTGTCAATATAAGAAGCTGTTGTTAAAAAGGGGTCAGTATTTAAGAAATTTTACCAGTAAGGGAGAAGAGAATTCCAGACATTCCTACACTATACAGGACATTTTTAACTTCCAGTAGTAAATACAAAACTTTACATAATTAACCCCTCTTGCATAGAATGAGGTAAACCTGTGCATATTACCAATACTATGTACCCAAAGTTAGAGCAATATTTTAGAAAATAATCAAATTGCTGGTTTTCAACTTTCTATGCACTTTTTTTTTTTTAAGCTCAAACAACAATATACAAAAATGGTCTCCTGGGGCTCTGTGGGTCGATATCCTTAAAGCATTTCTTAGGCTGTAGGAACACAGACATTAATCAGTTTGATTATTTTTTTAAGCCCTAATTTATGGTCAAGAGTCAGATGATCATTGTACTGCTCTGAAGGGGACCTGCTAAGACCCAGAAGCACTTATAGAACATATGCAGTTAATTCCTGAGTTTAGTTAATGAACCTTACTGGTAAAAGCTAAAGCTCTTGACGCACATTTTTCCAGTCACAGCTCTGCAGGGCTGATTAACCATTTTACTAATCGACTCCACGAATGAGATCCTTTACAAAAATGGACACAGTTTTAAAAATACGGAAAGATGAAACCCAAATTATTAAGAGCTCATGCTAAACTACTGTGTATTTTACTGGTAGTCATTTTCACCCTTTTACATGACTCTTGACTTTAAAAAAGTCTGGACAGTTAGGCAAGTGGGGCTAATGGGATACTTGAAGTGAGACACAAGGGCTCCAGGCAATAAGCAAAACCAGTGTATGAATCATATACTAGACAGTATGTGATTTATATACTGTTCTCAAGTCTCAACTTCTGTATTACACTATTGCAGCAAGAAAAGAATATTGCAGGCTGTGCGGAATGGAATTAGTTTTAATCCACAATGTATGGCTCCTTTTAGGTCACCTGAAACCACGCTGAATGCCGGTTTTAAACGTTCACAAATAAATATTTAGAGATGGTAAGGAAACAGCTAGGTCTTTCTGAATGGAAAACAAATTATCAGAAGAATACTCAGAAGTTCCTTCCCACTACCAAGGGAGGACTGAGTTACTGTCCATCTAAGTTTCTTCTTCAGTCTAAATTAATAGCTAAAAATAATCTTCCAAATGAGGGAATTTTCTGAAATTCCAGTTTGGCATAGGGCTCTGTAAACATTTGCTGAAGCATTCCCAGACTACAGACATTCATGTACAGACAAGAGCTTTACAGTCCCAATCCAATGCCCACTGTAGTCAGTGGAGACAAGGCTTCTGATATCGATGGGCACTGAACCAGACCCTAAGGAACTTATTTTAAAAAAAAATCCTATATAAAAAAAAAAGTATTTAAACTAAATAAAAACATCTCGAAAAGTTAAAATCTTCCTCAGATGATGGCTCCATTGCAACTGGGGCTACTCACTGAGTAGAGCTTTACAGGACAATCTTTCACATACAATTTATGTCTCTTAATTAGGGCTTAAATGCCGTATCTTCACAATAAAAAAAACAAAACCAAAAACACCAGAGGCGTGACCAGTGCAGTTCACAAGAGTCTAAAAGCCTCCCAACTTGTACCAAAAAGGTTCATTTGTTATGACAGTTCATTTGTATTTGCAACTATATCGTCCTCCAACCGCTTCCCACAATCATGCTAATTAAACTTTAATCTTACCAAAAAATTAGAATTTCAGTTCTTGTTAACAATGCACAATAAATCTGAACTTGAAAATATTACAAAATTCTTTCAAAAGCTTCAAATACAACACAAAAGTGTCCATTTTTTTTTTTTAATAAATTGAAAAATCTTTTTCACTAAAATAGTTTCCCCGCCTTCCAAAAAATTCTGAACTGAGTCTAACTCATCTACAGTTAGCAAAGTGCCCCAGGTACAGTCACCTGAACTGTACCAGCGAAGTGGGAACAAAGTCAGTCAGTCTTGGAGAAAGGCTCCTTTCCTATCACCAGTACTCTCCCCAGGCTTTTCCAAGCTGCCTCATGGTTCTTGTTTGATGTAGTAACTGGCAGATCCGTTGCTTTCCTGATCAGATGCTCCTTGGAGGAAGCTATACTCTTCTCCATCTAATAACTCCTCCTTCAGCTGCAATGAAGTCACTAAAAAATAAAAAGTTGAACATTACAGATCTATAAAATTCAAAGTACAACTTTTCCTTAAATCTACTTAATATTATTTAAATTAGGAACAGACCCTGGATTTCCCATTTTATGATATTCTGCATTTTAGTGATTCTTCTTTTAACACTTGGTATCCCACAGAAAGCAGATGTTTTCTGACTGTAAGCTGAACCTTAAGTTATGCTCATATTAACAAGTTACGCAAATATTAACATATTTGAAGAAATTACTTACAATAACATATTCTCTACAGGTTTTCTCAAGAATTCGGTATTTTAAAACACTGGTTTAAGGTGGTAACTGAACATGTTAACAGGAACAATGACTGCTGCAGAGAACAATGCTTATTTTACCGTTTACTCTTTTCTTTACTCCTTACTTCCTACTTAGTCTTTATGCAAATAAAAAGATTAACACTTGGCCATTTACAGTCAAAAATTCACATTTCTTAGCCTAATTACTATAAGTGATCTGTGAAAGAAGAAAATAATATTGACAAAGATTTCTGAATACATGGTTAGAATTTTAAGATCTCAGAAGACAAGTTTCATTCAAGAAAAACATTTTTTGTAGTATAAATTTCCTCTCTCCTTTCTTTTGTAAAAAGAAAACAGAAATGAGATCTAAGACATTAAAAAAGATGTTATGAATAGCAATAACATCACAATTACTTTTACAGCTTCATGAATAGCGAGAATTACCATAATATGAGCACAATGAAAAGAAGAAAACAAAACACGTCAAGACTTTCATTAAAGGTGCAGTACCCCCATTAAAGGGTCGATTATACAATAATAAAACATTCTCTATGACCAAATGGGTAAGAAGAGTATTAAAGCTTACAGCTACCGAATACAAAGTTTACATGCATTATCAATGTATCCTGAAATGCAGAAATATGCAGTGAAAGGTAAAAACCCCACCCATAACTTGTTGCTACTAGTAGCCCTGCAGTAACTTAGAAGTCATTTGATTATTCTTTTATTATTTTTCCATGTCACCTTCCATGTTGAAATTAACTCTTGTGCTAAATAAAAATAAAATTTAAAAATTAGGATATTGAAAGATGTCAAAAAGTTGCAGCATAATGCAAGCGCTTTTTTCACTTCTTTAATAGATGTCTCCTCCCACCTGCACAGGCCACAACCCCTTGCTGCTTTCTTCCCCCCCCCCCCAACCACTTTTCCCTACATTATGCCCAACTCTGATCAAGAATCTTGATCTGTGGAGGACAACAGAAGTGCTGTCTAAATGATACAACCTTTGGAATTGAACTGCCATATGAAACTACAATATTGCTTAGAGGAGAGAATACAGATGGATCTGTTTCCAGAGAAGAATGATGGGAGAAGGCACAAGGTGCTCTCGCAACTGGCTACCTCTACTCCCTTTATTATACTCATACAAAACAGATTTTCAGTTTAAACCAGCCATGGAAACAAAAGTATGGAGCATGCAAAACATGCATTTGTGCAAATTCAAACTGGTTGTGAATTTTACAGATAATTTGATCCTGAGAGAAACAATTACTTCAAAAAGAACCCCAACACTTCAGATTCTTAAAAATGTCATTACTATGTTTTACTGTGACAAGTAGAGTCACATACAGCAATGCTATTTATTGTTTCTGAAAATAATCATATAGAAGTTTTATTTACATACAGCTTCCCACAGATGTCTCATCTAAAAAACCTGGCAAATAAGTAACTTTTTTTGGTTTTAAAAAGGAGTCATCTAGATGGCAAGTTGAATTTCCTACATCTCATTCTTTCTGATCCAAGTAACCTGGTTCTTATTCCTACACCTGTGTTACAAAGAGCAGAGTTAAAACTGTGTTAATTGATACCCATTTTGTACAAGGCAGTATACCTACACAGTCAATGTATTAAATTAAAATGTTCAAATACAAAAAATATTGTAGCAGTTGTCCACCTACAATTCATACAAATTATTATTAGCAACATCTACCCTGTTGCAAGTTATAAAAAATGGTTCTTCTCAATTAAAATGTTCCTTTTATGGTATACTGCACCTTTAAGTATAACAGCTGTTTACACACATGCATTTCCAAATTGAATAGGGACTTGGGGAGAGGCCACAAACTTTTTAAACAGGAAAGTGAAAACACTACTTTGTCACCCACTTTTCTTATGTCCTTTGTACTGCTGTGATTTAGCTTTCTTCTTTTGCTTTGATGAACTTGACTGGCTATCTCTTGATGCTGCAAAAAATTAAGAATTCAAAATTAAAGTGTAGTACCTTGGAAAAACACTTCAGAATGTGTCAAAGCTGCTACATAGTTACAGAGCATTTCCTTAGTGACTGAACGAAGGCAGAATACCTTTATTGTGGGAAAGGCCTCCCATTAAGCTACTAACAATAACTACTATTACCCTCTCATTAAACAACTAAGTTATCAAAATGCAGTTATCAATTATCATCATATAATTTGACCTAACAGGACAAGTCTTGATGCACTAAAAATACAGCCTTCTTACATATATCCTTCCCACATGAATAGCTACGCACACATTGAGTTCCATCAAATTCAGTATGTAAAGCATATATATTTGCAATCTTAAAGCAATACAAATTCTCAGTGATATTATCCAGAACTGACAAGTAACAGGCTTTTTTTTGCCCTGCATCAAATTAGCATCTTCTGGCTTTAAAGAACAGTAAGTAGCCACAGAAACACGCAGAAGTACTTTAGAAGTCAAGGTGGAATTGATTAGAACTGCGTACTTCTAAGCATCAGCAAAAATTTGTTCTATCCTTGTTCTGCCTGCTGACCTTCATCCTTGAAAAGGATAAAGTCAGAAAGATCATCACCCATGAACAGGGACCAGTAAGTAACTGCTGCATTATTTACAGAAAGGAACTTACATTGTGGCGCTGGAGGCTGTAGTTGATATCCAGTTAGCTGACACCATCCCACCGGATAGAGGTCTGGGGACTCGCAATCCACCCACTGATCATATTCATCTTCCCACCCATCAAAGTGTATCCTCAAAAGACGATGGATAATGCGAGTTACTGTGGCCACACATACCAGCCGAGGTTCCATCAGATCAACAGCCTCCAGTTTCATTCCAACATGAAACCCATGGTTTGGAACTTCCTGGAAAAGCAAACACAGACAGGGAAAACACCAGTGAACACACACATTAATTAACATGATTTAAGCACAGTGTTGTAATAATATTTCAGTCAACTTCATGTAGGAAAATACCAAGAATAATTTAATATATTATTTCACATACCCCTGTACTTATTTAACATTTAAAAACATTCAAGCTTAATATCCTCAAATGGTTCTTACTTCTAGAAGTGTCTGTGGCTCTAATTTTTCAAAATTGGATTTAATAAAATGGGTCAATTCATGGACTATGCAGACTGAAATTTAAAGATATTACTAAATACAATTTAAATATACATATAAAATGTTTATTACCTTGTTGAAGAGCTTTACAGGTGCTGCTATTGAGTCAGTTTCCCTGAGGTAGTCAAACCATTTAAAAGGGAGTTTTGTATAACCTGTGGATTTTAAACAACATTTTCAGACATCAACTGCAAACGTTATGCGTAAGAACAACAACAACAATAGTATATTGGCACTGTGTTAAGGCCAAAAACACAACAAAAGCAAAACATTAACATCAGAAACTTCCACTCTCTAAGCTTTGATCTAAGGGACAGAACAGTCACCTGGACATTGCCCACGTGCAACAAACAAGATGAATGAACCTCTGGATAATATAGAAAGTGTCATTCAATGGTAAGATTAATCCTTCATACTTGAAGCTTTCTGTCCACGCAGATCCTTGACCTCTACAGGGCCCCAACACAAATGACCCAGAACAGATCATGTAATTAAGCACATTCCGCGTCTTTCCTGTGGGGAAAGAGCTGCGCTATCAACAGACTTTTAGGAACAGAGTGCTAAGAGCAAGCGTGAATATTTTAAAACTTAAACAAGGCTAAAAATAGCAATAATATGGACAATTACAGGATTTTTAAATGTTGTTTTAAAAGTTATTATAAAGGGAAGAAAATAAACTCTCAAATATATTTAGCTTTTGTTCATCCACTGAATACGTATAACCCCACAGGATTAGTTTTTACTTAGGGCAACTTCTACAGCTGCTTAAACCAAGAATTCTCAAATTCTAGCTGGAGCAACAACAGCTTGAAAGATTTCTTTGTAGTAGCATGCAGTGTTGGGCATTTTGAAATGACTGCAGTATAGCAGGATGGTGAGCTATGGGGAACAGCTGGATTTCATCTAAGTGGGGGCAGAGAGCTCCCACTGAGTCACAGCTCGGCGCTGCACGGCCGGACTCCTCGGGACAGCTAACATTCACAGCCCAAATGCAATCCCACGCTTGGAAGTGTCTAAGCGTCTTCACCTTCTACTGATTTCAGCAGGAGGTGAAGAGGTTTGGAAGGAATGAGCTTATGAAGGCCAGCGACTTCACAGCAAATTTAAGTTACCCACATCGCTAAGTGTAGTTTGTTCACATTAGGCATGCAGTACCTGCAGGAACAGATGTAACAGCTAACAATTAATAAGGGTAATAACGTATCAGTTCCTGTGGCTAGACCAATATATTTGTATATTTGTAATTAGCTTCTCACCACATGCACTAGAGGCAAGTGCACATGGTCCTTGTTAGAGTAGTCAGAATTAACCAACACTCCATTTTCAAGCCCAAAATTTGGAGCGACTAAATACCTCTCTTGTAAGAGCTAAGAAGCTTTAAATCATTTTGGTTCTATTAAATACGCTAATGCGCATTATGTTCTGTATTTTACCCCTGTTATTTCCTCTTTCAAATTATTTTATAAATCACACATGCAGTAATCTAAATCACCTTTCAGTGGATGATACCAGACTTACGGAAAACTGCAATAAAAGGGAAAATACACACGAAGATAAAGAATAAGGTTGCCACGATACAAGAAACACAGAGGCATCATAAACGTGCTAACAACAAAATTCACATACTATCATGTAGGTAGTGTTTGAAGAATAGAGAGAAAAAGTTTAATCATAGAAGGGAGGTTTTCTGCCTTCATTAATTTAATGTATTTATTTCTAAATTGATTGATACATATTGATATGCATGCTTTTTCCTCCCGCAAAAAAACATTTCCTATTGTAAGAGACTGTTGCACCATGTATTTCTGAGGGGTGATTATACCCATGAATTGCTAGGCAATAAATCCACTATATGAGCTGACTGAAAAATAGTAGTTTATCTGTCCAACTGCACTTTCCACGTACTGAAAGATGATGGATTCATCGGTGTGCAATAATGAAAGTGATACAAAATTATTTTCTTCATGTTGCATTACACTGCCTTTGTAGTTATAACCTAGAAAAATAATTCAATAAATACAAGTAGAAGCCTGCAAAAATGAGAAGAATGAAAGAAATCCATAGGAAGCCGTTATTTGCTGTTACACAGCTAGTTACAATCTTCTTCATAAATCGCTAGACCAAGACAATAAAATGGAAAAACAAAGGCAATACAGTCTTCTGTAGTGTATGTGCTGGTGGACAGACAGCTTTTTCTCACAGAAGGGATTACGCAGCATACAGCTCTAACGGCTACTTCCTCGAAGCTCACTTGTGCATATTCTTCAAAAAAATTAACTGATATTGCTGTGGATTAGCCTAAGTCTGAGATTTTTAAAACGTTCGTTAATCCCTTTGGCGGGCGGGACTTCCCAAGCAACGACATACTCTGAACAGTCCTTCCAGGGACTAGCATACTTCCCATTTGCTTCATGGATATACTACTCAGCCAGTGGCTCTCCTCCATTTCCGACAGCAAAAGCCAATTATTTTAGCCAGAGAATCAATCAGATGTTCAATTTGCCTTTTTCTAAACGAAACGTTCGTTATCTCCATTTTAGATTACTTTGAAGTCACGCTGTTGTACTTGTTTCAGACTTGAGAAAGTCCTAAAAAGTGACATGAATTTTGTAGACTAAGAAAACAAAGCATATGGCACATACAATATCACTGAAAAATATTCAAAATAAAATGTGGTCAGAATGCTATATGTACCTCTGGGTGGAGTTAGTTCAATCATGTTAATTTCACAGAAACCAACAGGGAAAATAGAAGGGGAAGTGGCATGGTAACAAAACCAATCAGACCCATCTGCTGCTTCTGAGCCATCAATCCCAATCATAAGATAGCCATCTGCTAACACCTTTATAAAGAAAAACAAAATTTTACATTAAATACCTTTAACTGTGTGATAAGGCTAGAAAGAAAGCATGCCATGTTTCAAAAGAGTGAAAAGTAACTCGGTAATAATGGAATCACACTTAGAAGGACATTCAATTGTAACAAAACCCTCAAATCATACCTGTCTCCAAGATTGTGTGTACTATTGTCGAATGTACCTTTGTAAACTGCGAAGTTATGAGATAAACATTTCCTTTTGCTGACCTCTAGTTGTTTTTTCTCGTGAACATCAGTTCTACTTCTAAAGCTTTATAATTCAGCCTATTCTTTAGCTTGCAAGGCTATTCTGCACACCATTAATAAGAAAAAAAGACTCAAAATCACAGCCACACTCCTCATTGGAAAGGTTATACAATTCTAAGCTATTAGTTACACCTTCTTCCCTTTTAGAACAGATTTCACATGAATGGGCTCCCTTTTGATCAAGCTAGGAAAGAAGTACAGCCTTAAAATGTTTTCATAGACTTCTGCAAGTCAGCAAGATGAGGTTTCTTTCTGAACAGTTGCAAAACACTTGGCGTAAATAGCAGAAGACTGTCCTGCAAATTAATCTCACAAACATTCTAATTAAAGGTAAGGCTGAATTTCCAGTGATTCAAGTAAAGACAAAAAAATTTACACAAGTACACTGTTTTTCATAGCAGTGGTATATAAACAATTAATGGACGTATCCTACATACATTCACCATGTGAATGAAATGCATTTATTCTGCTTTTGAGCTTTTTGTTTCAAGCCTGAACAAAGGCGAGTGAAAAAAGGATTCCTATCTACCTTCCCCAAATACACATTTGTTTTCTTACCTTTCTAATAGTTGCCACACATATTGCCGAAAGGTTTAAGGGGTCTATAGCTTCCAATTTCATGCCTTCTTTAAACCATTCTCCAGCTGCATCAACCTCTTTTACCTAAAGAATCACATAACAGCACCAGACACTAAGAATCTTACAGACCTGGAACAAAATATAACCCCACACTGCCAAGGCAACAGACGGAAATACCCATTCTGTCACCTCTGCTTATATCAAGGAGGCCAAATCAGGTAAGCACCTAAATAAAAGTAGTAATGCTTGTGCTGGGCGTATTTCCAGTAGAGTTTCAGGTCTGTTTTACACACACCACGAACTAAAAGTCCTCAATCAATGCTGAAAAAACAATGTTCCGGCTACCAAACTCACCTTCATAAATAAGTGTGGTGGTGCATCAAAATGCCCGTCCTGTTTCTTTGTAATATCTACAAGAAATAACAGCACGCATTGTTCAGAAGTTTTGTTAACAGAGCAGACAGTTAATAGCACGTTTTTTTCTGAATACGTTAGCTAACGCAATGCAATTCATCGCAACCACAAACACGTGGAGGACATAATCCATTTATTTTCCTTATTGACTTCTACCTGAAATACCTCTATAAACACAAGGGCATTTATGGAAAACCCCCGATGTTCAATATTTAAGAGACCAGTTGATTACGTCACAAAATTCATACAAATATACGTAGAAGCTTTTGCAAAAAATTAAGTAGTAAACTACTTTGCACTACGTTATTGTTTTCTATCATTATAAATAATAAGTTTTAAACCATATATATATTTATATACGTATCTATACCTGGTTTTAGCCAGCTGTTGAATACTACTTTCCAAGGGGAACCCCTAGAACTCTGTTAAGAGACATTATTTCTGGGAAATAGCCGCTGTTCTTGATTTCTCTAACTACTCTCATTTATAAAGGTTTCAGTGAAAGTTAAAGCAATAGAAAAACTGAAGGTTTTCCTGAAGGGATACCTTGCAGAAGGTTTTACAGGAATTTGTTTTGGCCAAGGGACACATCCTCAATGGAGCAGAGAAATACTGAAAAACAGGCTCTTTTTTGTTTAGAAACCTTAAATATTCAAATTCAAATCAAGGGTTTTTGTATTTTAGGTAACAAGGGCCTTAACTGCGTCACTTCATCTTCCCTGCCGACCTCCTAATGCCCCCTAAAACATGTCAATCTTGCAATATCAACATACTATAGTCCTTAAATTTGCAAGTTAAAGAAGAATTCAGTATCTAATAGGATACTTGTCCATGTTGTGTTGTACAAAAGAGGCAAACATGAAGAAACTAGGAGCTTGTGGAGCAGGACTGCATAATTCCAGGTATCGGCATGAACAGCCTTACCACGCTCGAACGTTGCAGCGTGAGGTTTTCCTGCTTGGACAGTTTGTTAACCACTGCTTATCATGGAACCTTTCTACATATCTACGAACTGCAGATCAATGTAAAGCTTATTTAATGTAAAGCTTATTTTGGCTTTTCCAGTGCTGCAAAATACACCAATTATATATTTAACTGAAAGTCCTGAACACAACATAACAGGTAAACCCCCTAGGTGGCATGATGTCGGTTTTTCTAGTTCGTTATTCAAGCTAGAGTTTTATTAATGCTATAAAGTGACAGTACTGCTGAAGGCAGGCTTCTCCGAGCCAACACTGCTCCCAAAGACAGCTCTGAAACACAAGCAGCTTACCAGATCTTTTGAATCTGTGTCCTATACTTCGAGACCAACCAATATGATGAATGAGTGGACTGTACATATGGCACCAGAAGTCATCAGTTTTGTCTTCGCTTTCTTCATACACCAGTCTTAACCGTCCCCCAATGACACTTTCTACAACCGCTACCCTTGTTCGACAAAGGTGCGTTTTGTCAACAACTTCTACTCTCATGGAAGTTTTGAATGGATACTGCATACTCTCAGACACCTTAAAGTAACAGGAAAAAAACCCATTCCGTAAGAATATACTCTGGTTTTCCTTAGTCATCTGTGTTCTGCTATTAAAGCGCAGTATCAATGTGCTTTTAAGTTAATTCAAGCACTTGTTAATCAACCTGCAAAAATGACAATTGATTTTTTTTTTTTTATATATATGTGATTGTACATGGGGGAAAAATGAAATTTTTCAGAAAACTAACTAGAATAGATCCTACAATTCTTTAATCATATCAAGTACAGCCCCTAACACAATTCTCACATAGGTTGCAGGAATTTTCCATTGACTTAATCAAAGTTTGATCAATTAACAACAGATAAAATGACCTTGAGAAACAATTTTACCCCCCCTCCCCCCACACCACCAAGATGTTTTGGTTTTTTCTTTGTCATCCACACTCAAAATATAGCACTTAAAAAATAGGATTAAAATACTTTATTACAAAAAACAAGGCATGGAAAACAAACCTTCAACATAAAGCTGGCCACTCACAAACATATTTCTTCATAATATACCAAAAAGGAAGAGAATGGAAATAGATATTAATCTGCCTTGTGACAATATGTTCTGTTTAAAAATCAGTATCTGTGACTTGCCATTTTCATTATGAACTCACCAAAGTGTTGAGATCTTGACGGTTTAATGTGGCTTCTAACTGAGCCAATTTTTAAATAGAAATTAACAACTGCAGAAGGGTTTTTTGGTTTGGGTTTTCTTTTTTTTAAATGATATTAGATGTAGTGTAAGACAACAAATAAGTCTCATATTCCTATTAAAATCTATGTACCATCTCTCACAGTATTAGTAAGTAAACTTACAGCACACTATACAGGCAGCTGCCACACTTACAGACATGACTTAAAGACAGCAAAAAAATCTAGTCCAGAGCAGACGAAAAATACTAACAGTTAAAGTACGCACTTTGTTGTATCTAAGTATGTGCTATAACCACACATTTTATTCAGTTTCTTGAAATAGTGCATGATAAAAATAATTGCTGAGTTAGAAAAAATCAGTTTTCATTTTTCTTACCTATCACAGGGTAGCTTATTAGCACTTTTTTTTTAATTGGGGTACTTGAAAATTAAAACAGACTGTTTTTCAAGAAAATTTCTGTCTGCTAGAAGAAACAGTTTTCCAAATACATACAAATGTGGACATAAATGGAGATAAGAGATTTCAAGGAAAACTGTATTTAAGGGAAGAAGCTACTGTATCATCTTCACCATAAAAGGAGCGAATGTGCCATTGTAAAATAGCTCAGTTCTTCACATTGTGCTGCAATTTCGTTTATAGTACATCATTGACATTGCATCAGCCTTACCTTCTGAGAAAAGTCAGGAGGAAGTGTTTTGGCACCAGTAAGTCGTTTCACTAGAAAAGCTTTCCAGTTTGTGTATTTGTGTTGGATGGCTGTTGCAAATGAAGGGGAAAAAATAAGCCACTGATTTTTAATTGTGTCCGTTAGAGACAATATTAGAGTCTGGAATATGTAAAGAAGAAATCCCAGATGACTGTTAAAAAGCCTGGATGACAATCATGACAAAAACCTCTTTAGAGAATGAATGCTACCCAAGATTAAGTTTATGGGTATGTCAGGGCAAAGAATTTAATAACAAAATATAAATAAAATCAGTGCATGTTCACATCACTGATTAGCTAACCGCTTCCACCTTGATCTTAAAAACTTTAAGTCACATCAGATGGGCTACTCCAAGAAACACTTTCAGCATCAGTCAAGTCCTTATTTTTCCAAGAGTTAAAATGATTTATTCATAACTGTTGAAAGAGTTGCTATGGTAAAAAAATACTTTGATATCTGGACCATGAGCAAACTTAGTTTAATAAAGACAGACTTTTTCACCAATCAGTAACGCTACTATTTACATACTTCGAGGAGGGACTAGGGGCTTCCCACTGGTTGCACACCAACCAACTGGGTGGATGTCAGACCCACAAACGTTGCACCAGAAGTCAAGACTTGAATCATTTTCAAAGCCTTCGTATCTTAGCAGAGCATTGTAGCCTGAAAGAAAGCAATCCCAATTAAAAAGACATAAGTTAAACAAGATTATAAAATATGTATTAGTATTTCCTTACCAATCATAACGTGTATTACATTGGATTTTCTAGACTGTAACTTTTTATACAATGTTATTGTTAAGGCACACTTCTACATGTTATTAATGCACAGAATGGATTACTTTGATAAATGTGCATGTGCTATCACATAACTGAACTTTTAATTAAAATTAAAACTCTTGAGCTATAAACCTTTAGAAGTTATATGTAGAACAGAATTAATCATCCAGTATCTGCTTTTTTGTATCTTAGCTAGGTGACCTTGAATTTTTAACTTAACCAAGTGATTCACATAAAAAGGCCTACTTGCTAGCTGTTACACAATTTCCTATCTCCTCATTCTACACTGCTCTTACTGTAATTGGAGCCAATAAATATATAAAAAAAAAAAGCATTCTCAAGTATCACTGAAGCCCCTGCAAAACAGAATAATAGTGACAGCACTAAAATGTATAACCTTTTGACACAGGTGTGACAACTTGTGACCATTGACTAAATTATTAGCTCCCTTCACACAGTTATTTTATTTTAATAATTTCAACTAAAATATATTTACCTGCTAATTTTACAATTCCAGCTATCCAGAAGACTTTGGTAGGTAGGCTGCAGTCAGTGTTTGGAACCTCCACTCGCACTCCTTCTGAGATATCGCCCCAGCATGTCCCCATAGGTGCCTATCATTTAAGGTAGTGGGGAGAAAAAAAGTCACCAGTTCTCCACATTAGAATAATTATTAGTGTCCTACAAGCAACTTAAGACAAACAATCAATATACATGATAAGACATAAGCATATGTTTAGCAAACACTATGAAAACCTGGTTTGGTTTTGATTTGAAGCTTACATGTAGTATTGTAATTGTATACAATTATTACTGTGTATTTCTTGCAAAAACTATAGGATTCCAAGTTTAAAAATCTGTAAAGCACCAATTACATATACTCACAGGTCAGCTTTATTCTACTGTCTTCCAATTACGTGCAAGCTACTCATTTTAGTGAGAATGGTTCAAGTCCTCTGCAGTTCTACTCACAAGAAAATTATGGTACTTTAAATTCATACCTGTACCACAGGCGTCAAATTCTTTAAATTCTATAAATCAGGAAATTTCCTGAAAAAATGCCTAAAAGTTACTTGTTGAATCTATTCTGGTGATTGGTTATGGTGGGATTCGTCACCCACTGGTTCACATCCTCTCAGAGGAACAGGCTCTCCTATCACCTGCAAGTGATTCCATCAAGCAAAAAGAACAGAAGGCTGAGCAGCAGCTTTTTCATGAATGCCAGAAGGAAACGCCCAGCTAGATTCCTCACACTGTCCTGAAGGCTCAGACTAACAATTTACTAACAAAAAGAAATACAAGCTCGATGAAGTACTAAGGATTTGTGGGAACTGGAGATAAACATCACATTTAGTTTGGAATCTCAACAAGAACGTTCTGTTGAACAGAGCATCACGAAAAGGTAGTCAAAGATGGTACTGTAAAAGTACCAGAAATGCACAGTGCTGAAGAACCTAAAACCTTAGAAGTTACTCAACTGACATTATACTGATGACAAAACAGAAAAGGACTCAGTCTACATTAAACTGGGGACCACCAAGAAGGGAAAGATTCTGATCTTGGGTATTTAAGAACAACATTCATACCGATTCTAAGGTGTTAGAGAAGAAAAAAATAAATTCTTCTCAGTTCAGAGAATATCCAGATATCACAGGGACAACGGAAGTGATCCTCTGGTTCTGTACCGTAGCGGCAGACAGTATTCTACGCTGTCTCATTTACAAAGCTCTTTGAAAATACAGAGAACTTAACCACTCTGTGGGAATAGCCTCCAACTTGACAGGATTTTGGCTGAGAGCCAGAAGCGAAGAAATTTGGATGAATCTGAAATGATTGGAAATCACAATACTGGAATTTTGCTGGCAATCAGCAATAGCCAACTAGCAACACTAATAACCAGACTCATCTTAAAAAGGGATACCCTTCACTAGCACAAATAGTTGAGGCTAGGCATGCAAAACTTAAAACTAGTTTTAACTATTAAAGGAAAAATAAGTTATTACAACAAGTATGCAAGATTCTTATTCTTGAAGCCTGGTCTCTTCATGTTCTGCTATGTCCCATCTACACCAGTCTGGACTGCAGAGCTCTTCTCTGCCATCTGGCAGACGAGAGAAAAAAACAACTGGAAAGACTATCGTTTATTTTCACATGCAAAATACGCAGATACAGCTTCTTAATCAAGTCCTATTACGTATGCGTTATCATTTCTGAATTGACATGTGTAAATTTTAGATTTGAATTGGGGAAACTTTCCAAACTGCATATTTTAGTAAATCTTGTTGCCTTGTATAGAGACATACAGATGAGGCCAAACAATCAAAACCAGCAGCACTGGATAATTTCATAATCCAGCTGCACTTAATTGAAATATTTTACTGTCTGCTCATCTACTCAGTTGATTCTGAGAGAAAAGTATATTGAAACACTTCCCCTCACATCAACCAGTCAAGGAAACGTCACAGATTTTTACCTCTAGAAAGTGGATTGGTATAGAGGGAAATAGCAGAAAGTTAAATTTGTCCTTGTCTGTGAAAATATTGGTTCTGCTAGTTCTCCTACACCAATCCATATGGCTCACCCTTTCGAAGAAGGAAGCCATCCTGTGTAGCATCACTACTGAAATGCCAGATAACATGACTGCCCTGAAGTAATGGTGTACAGTATACCTGGTATACTGCGCCATCTCTTCATTTTTCACTCATCATGAATATTCTTAAGGGAGGAAGACTGGATAAACCAGGGCTGTAACAGCCATCTTCCTGTCTTCTCTGTCTTCATCTGATTAATCAATGTTTGCACAGTGCTTTGAAAAACTCAAAAAGCACTCTATCAAGTGTAAAGCCTTACTCGTCTGCTGGCTGGAAGGGTAACTCTGAAGTCTGGATTGGCATAGTGCGAACTAGCAGAACCATAATTTACAGGTAAGAACAAATTTACCTTTCAGACTCATGACGAAGAGATCCACTTCACGTCACTCCCAAACAAGGAAGATGTGGTTCATCGCTTCCTGCTCCGGGAGATGACCTGGGAGGGTCTATCTGTGAGCAGCAGCTGCCTTCTCTGCAAGGTAAGTTGCAATCAGGAAGGTCCTGTTTGAGAGGAGCGCCCTAAGCATCCCCACATGCCTAGCTGACAAAGATCCTCTGGGTTAAATAATTGGCTTCCGAATTTTGGATGCTTTTTCCAAGTTTTGGATGGCACCCACATTGCCATGATTTCAGACTTGAAAATGGCAAAGTGATGCTACCAATTCCTGAAGCATAAGGATACTAAGTTGCAACCTCGCATGCGAAGGGTAGCCCAACTAAAGGTAATGCCAGAAGACAATGCGCGAAATCCTTTAAAACAAAAAGTTCAAAGCAAAGCACTGCCATCTAGTGTGAAATCCTGGAGATGTTTCCTTAGAATACACAATTGATTGATTTAAATAACAAAATAAACCAAGAGAATGAAAATATTTTTGCTCAGGATAAAATTCAACTGGAAGAAAGATTGAAAAATTCTTAACTTTGGGAAACGTGCATCTCACTAGCAACAGAGTGGAAAAGAATAATTACTACTAACTGCATTAAGTTGTACTGCAAAATGACTCAAAACACTGTATTTGCTTTCATTTCTATGAACGGTTTGAGCTGATAAAAGCAAATACAGGAAAAAGTAAAAGCCATTTAGAAAAAAATGAAATCGGAGTGCAGGTTAGCAATGAGTACATTGTATGAGACTAAGCTATAAGAAAATACTAAAAACATTGAATTACATTTTCCTCCTTGCATCAGCTACTGCAGCGCATCTGATCAACGCAATTAAAAAAAAAAAAAAAAGAAAAGCTGCAAGGTGCACAAACTACATGTCACAGCCTTCCTACATGACACGAACCAAAGCAGCTTCTCTATTTCAGTTTACTTTAATGATAAAGCAGGCGTAGTTCTACTATTGCTAGTGAATTTCAGTAGCGTTACTCAACACTGAAGTCTGGAATTGAAGTTAACAATTAAGCGCACAAAAAGACTTTGAAATTAATTCTTCTCATACAGAGAAGGAGACAGAATAGTAAGGTTTAAATGTTTTAATTCTAAACTGTAACTGTTGTAAACTGAAGAGGAAGTAACTCCCTAGGCAAAAAAAAAATTGGTCTGGGAAAAATATATCAGACCTGAAATACAGAAGTATGCCAGGTTATTAAATAAGTAATAAGTAAGCCAAATCCCACATCCCATAATTCTCTTAAGTTTTCTTTAATATTGATCCAAATGCTCCCTATCAATTACCCATACAGATACACCCAGTATAATCAGATACGCACTTTATGTAATAGAAATTTAAAGGCAGATATGTCATGACTTTACTGTCAATGCAAAGCTTTTGTTTTCGATAGAACAAGCTTTATACATTCATCTTGCGGACACACACAACGTGCATGGAATCAAAAAAACAGATGGTAAACAAACATCAACTGACACAAATTTTCATGAATCAAAGCAATGTAACACACAGAAAACTTAGCAATAATCTTTCCAGACACACAAAAAGAGTATTATTTCTTGTAATTATCAACAGAGGGAGGGACAGAGAGAGAAAAGGATCTAGCAAGAGAGTACTAATGTGTTTTCAGATTCTGATTTAAATAACGTATCTTTTCAAAAAAATAACTGCAGTAAAACTAAATGCAAATCACACCCTGGTAACACTAACTAATGTCCACCAGAGAAGTAGAAATCTCCAAAGGAGGCTGCACGAGCTGCATTTAACTTGTATGAAAAGGAAAACAGGGACAGAAATGAAACAACATTCAGTCATAGCAGCACTGTCTGCCATGTAGCTTGTGAAAATAATCAAGGTAAAACGTGAACGTTACTATTGTATCTGTTCACATTACTGGTGTACCATTCAACTTCACAAATGAAGCAGTAAAAAAGGAAGATATAACTCCTTTTAATAGGAAATGTTATAGCATAATTCGCAAGTGAGCTAACTATTGTAGCTGTACCCTAATTGAGGATGCCAGATGTCATTGAAGCATTTGTTCTAATAGCATAGCTTGCATTATCAAACAATACCTTTTGGTATGTACCTAAGAATTACTTATTACATCACATACGTAACTGGGAAAGCAAAGTACAAACTTGCTTGCTTAAGCACGTGGAATTAGATGCAAATTCACGAAGCTATACTAATACACAGCTCTATTCTGGGCAACAGTTGAGGCCTCTAAGCATAAAGGGCGCTATTCAGAAAGTGCCAACTGCCAAGAGCCCTCCACTCCCACTGATTTATGAGTTGACAAGGCTCAGCATGAATTCCAGAACTGGACAGAAAATATGTCTCTCTTCTCCCTTACGGACAACTTCCATGAAACAAAATGTTTGTTTTGATTACAATTTTTGTAAGATAATTTTGAGCAAAATAAAACTTTTGTAAGAAGACTGAACACTTCCAACTTCCCAGATAAAAATCAAAGCATGCTAAGAAAACACTTTTTGTCAGAAAGCTTTTACTTAAGAGACAGAAAGTACTGACAATATTTTAAACAAGACCTAATAATTGGAATTTAACAACCACATTAAAGACAGATGCTGCTAAATATTTTCCTCAATCCCTAATTACATTCTGTAGTGACTGACAGCTTTTTATTTGGAATTTTTCTAACTAATACAAAGAAAACCAACCTTTTCAATTTCAGATACATAAAAAAACCTTAATTCTCCCTCTGTTTCTACAGTACCCATCAGCATGACTGACAAGGAGAATCTTAAGTAAAAAAAAAATCCCAAATCCAAAAAGTAACCAAAATATCAGTTCAGCATAAGGGAGCAGGCCTGACTCAATCTAAACAAAAGCCTTTTCTACCTTTTTTAACACAGCAGCCTTGGTTAGTTTGTTACTCTGTAGCGCATTCAGTGGTTTTTGTGCCTTGAATGTCAGAAAAGTAACTTGAAGTGTTTAAGAATCCTCCTTTTACTACTTTGTATATGACAGCCTGTATGATGAGAGTAATTGACAGTGTTCAAATAAAACATCAACACCCTTATCTAAAAAGCAGTCATACTGACACAGTTTACAATGTAAGTTTCATAGTCCAAGGCCTTAAAATATCCTTGGATATGACTGTTTCGCAAAAACTAATTCAGGAATCAACACGGACACTCTCATATCCACACACAAAAAGATAACATGTATTGAAAAATACTTACGTGTTTAAAACAGGTAACGGGAGCTGCTGTGAAGCTATTGCTATTGATGTAGTTACCCCAGCTGAAACCTTCCACAGGGACAGCTGACAAGAGAAAGTTATTTTATTTAGGAAGCTGATGATGAGCACCAAATCCTGTATTACTGAAAATTTTTCAACTCTTTGTATGTCATTACCTGCTTTAGTCTTTGCCTGGTTTTGTAAAGTTGCTTGGTACTGAGCATATGCTGCTAATTTAGCCACTAAAGGTTGTTTTTGTAGAACTTTAGCCTTCTTTGTTGGAGGTTTACCCTAAAACAAAAAAAAGCTAAATAAATAAAGTCTTTCCAAACTCCTATTTTTACATAGCTCTGTAGCATATCTCTAGTAGATTTAACTAAAATTAGAACAACACAGAATGGAAGTTAAGTAAGCATCACAAAACTACATGTAAAATACAAAAACCAGTAGCAAAGAATGTCCAAAAGATGACTTTTGTACTAGTATTCCAACTTGAAGAGCATTATACATTCGTTGTTTACCTGAAAAAAAGGTATCTTTTAAAAGCAGGTCAAAAGGAACAACTTTTAGTCTAATTTACACCAATACAATTTCTTGGCATTTGTTGCAATGAATTGTTGCAATAGGATATAACAATATTTCTTGACATTTCTTTCTTTTTTCTTGAATGTCACAAATCTACTTTCATGATTATTCAAGTAACATTTTAACAGACCAAAACCCATTTTGCAAACCTAGACAGTTAAGAAAACCCTCAAAACCCAAACACAGCAATGCCAAATAAACCTTTATGCTCTCTAAAGCCAGAAAGTATCTTGGGTATGAGATGCATGGAATTGCAAGTCACTACATCTGTGGATTAAAGATTTTTCCCTGATCTTTTTCTTGCAGAAGAGCCACTGCAGCAGAAATGAATTAAGGAGTCAGTATTCTCTGTAATTTGCTCTGCTGAGCAAAGTAATTTGTTCATTACTGATACAGTTCTGAGTTTTGGCTTACAAAATCACTTATGTGAAAATTTTAATGTGTTAAGAAACTTATCTTACAACATTCAGCAAGTTTTACAAATCAACAAGTTTTACAAACACAGGCTATAGTAAGTATATAAAGAAAACGGTGTCTGTACCGCTACCTGAAGTCTGGCCAGAATGCTGGCCTTCTTGGAGTTTGACGAATAGCTTCTAGAGCATGACACACTGCAGAAGCGTTTTGTTTTAGAGTAAAAAGCGTCACGGACACCAACCATTCCACACATCTCGCATGTAGCTTATCAGAGGAGAGAAAAAGCCAAACGTTAGCGAATGTAACAAAGGCCTCAGCAAAAATTCCGAACAAAGACAACATAAGGAAGGTCCTGTAGGTGGCACCACCAAACAGTTCCTTGGGGTTTGACCCTGAAGGGAACTGCACAGAAAACTAAAGCGCATCACCATGAATGTCAGTGAAACACCCAAGAACCTCAAGTTCATCAGTGAAAGGGTGCCTCCGTTCTGCTCCCTATTAATTTTACTACTGGTAGAAGTGAATGACGCAGCTAAAGCCAATTTCTGTGTTTTCAAGGTTCTCAAGGAAATATCTGCTTTGAATCTAGGTCTGCCAATCTTGATTTCCTCTAAATATTTAATACTTCCCACCTGAAATAAAACCAGATCTCTTTCTTGAATCGTAAATTAGTATACCCTAAATACTCCAGCCCACCAATATTCTCTTTAGCTGAAATCATATGCTTCAGAGGTTGACAGCATCACCACCGAGTTGTGCCATGATGAGTAAGTTTGTGACAAACTTATGCCAATAAAAGAATACCAAATTCTACCCAGAGCGAGCTCTACTAATCGCTAATTATTTCAGCCAAAATATTTTTTCCTCTGAGGATGAAAGCAGTCCTCCCTTTTTTTGATTTTTTTCCCACTCTACTCTAGCTCACAGCTAGTGGGTAGTGAACAGGTATACACTAACAGACTTTATACAGTAGCAGTAGTGAAGTTTTCCTAGTATAGGGAGAAATGTATTTTAATATATTGTATAGATAACAAAGGGAAGAGAGAATATATGCCCAAGCATATTGAGAACACACTGACATTTTCCTCAAAGCTTAAAGAACAAAACCAATATACATAACATACACATGCATGTGCATACATACAACACACACATTTGATGGGAGGGTGGATGTTCCCCTGTTATTTCTTTCCTGACAGCAGGATTCAAAATTCAGTTTAGCAAAAAAAAACAATCAATTACACGCACACACCCCCAAACAAACCAACTCCAACATTTGAGCTGTTTTGGTCCCTTTTCAGTTGCGACCAATGTTTGGGATTGGAGCCCAACACCTCACGGCACAGGCTAAAAAAAAAAAAATAAGTATCAAACTCTTTGCACTCCTGCACCTCATACTTACCCATGCCAGATTTGCCATCTGGGTAAGTATAGACCTGTCCATTGTTCTTTATAATTGGGAGACTGGACGGCAAAGGAGCAACTTCCTCTTCACTCTCATCTGAACTGGAGCTGCTGCTGGTGTCCTCACTACAACTATCATAACCGTCAAACATCCCGAATGAATCGCGTCTTTTCCTTCCTGCTCGTGAAGTATGTTCTGTCTAAAAATAAAATTAAAAAAACAAACAAAACCAACAAACACCCAAAGAACAGCAGAGCATTCTGAATGCAAAGATTTCAAACTCAAGCTTAAAAAGTTTCAAAGGTCAGTATCAGCCTTCAAAAGTGGAGGTACTAGCCAACTGCTCTATCAGCACAGACATGTGGGCCACAAATTGCCAATTAAATTCATATTGATATTATCAAAACTAGCCAATTTTTGGTGATGCAATATACAGGAAGAAGAATCTACCTCACGATCCACTGAGAATACACAGTAGCAGTCCATACATTTCTTTTTCTTGGTATCTTCAGAGTTCATTAAACCTGATGTGCTGAGTAACGACAGCCACACAGCTCTTACATGCAAATGAGCACATCCCAGGTGGCTGCAGCCAATCTCACTAAAATTCATTCATTTGAGAAAGCTGGGCAGAGAAAAGCCAGTTCAACCAAGAGGGCACTTACACCCCAGGAACAGAAACGAGAGCGGATCTCCGCTCTCGCTGGCTCGTGGGGCTGGTGATGGATCACTCAGCTTCCCTGTGATTCAGTCTCTCACGTGCGAACCAGGAATACCTCTCTACCTCACAGGGACGTTCTGAGGATTAATACATTAACAATTATGAAAAGCTCCGTTACTATGGCAATGGGGTCTGTATAAATGCTAAAAGATAGAAAGCAAGGTGACTAATTTGCCACTGTCATATATGAAAACTTGTTACATAATAAGAGTTTTCCTATAACCAAAAAAACCCGAGGTCCAATAAAACCATACATTTTTGAAGAATGTGTAACAGTTAAGCAGTGTCCAGCAAAGACACTGAAAATTATGTCATCAGTAACAATAGGTTAACTGATGTCTTTTTTTCTGATGTACACCCAATACATGCATTTTAATACAGTGACAATTTCCACTTTATTAGTATCTTACACAGCTCTACCGAAACAAGGCTACTGCTGTGAGCTGCCTTCATTGAAATCTTAAAATTTTTTAGCTTAAAGTATTTCCATTATCCTTAACAGTGTCAGTATACTAAGTTTGACAGAATAACAGATAAAGAGAAGAAAAATTCCACAACAGAAGCACAAGTTAGGAGAATGAAGTACAGCCAAAAAAGCAGAAAAAAATATTATGAAAGCCTTGGCCTCTACTTCCTTTTCCAAGAGCTCATTTTATTTAAAAGTCACTGTAGGCAGAAAAACAGTAACATGTGATTGGACTTTCCCTTCTTGAATTGCATTTGGATTCATAGCTTTAAGATTTCATCACAGTAATTCCCCAAATCCCTTTCCTAGAGAGTATATGCCTGAACATCTTTATTGTTGGATCTCATCCGAGCCTTTTTCTGCCACGCTATCCCTTTATTATAATAGTCGCTATTCCTCTTCGCAATCTGACTAAATCCTATTATGGAAGGATTTCCTTATAGTTAAAAGGGAAAACTGATTTCCACACTGACCCAATCCTAGCATCCAATCAATAAAAAAACAACCACCAAAACCCAAACAAAACCCAGTAAGCACAAAAGGTTATGCAATAAGGTAAACAAATCTAACACACTTAAAGCAGCTCTGGGAAAAAAAAAACAAACCAGCAAAAAAAGTCAGTGCAACTTTAATTATGCACATGTTCCTCAGCCAACAATTCGCAATTATATTAAACCCAATCAAAACTTAGGATAACTTGACAAATCCTTGAAGGAACTGACATCTGCCTGAAGTCGCTAGGGTAACAGTTGCAATCAGAGGACAGCACAACGAAACCTAGCCCTGACCTGCACTGGTACCGAGCCTTACCTGTACGCTACTACTGATGCCTATTAGCCACCACGATGCAGGATGAGTTATTTGTTTGTGTGCGCACACGTGTGCAGATTAAGGCAGAAGTTGAGCACAATGTTGCCATGGATACAGTGTTCTGCAAAGTCCCAGTAATTCACAGATCAAAACATGCGGACTAGTCATCTTCCTCAAGATTTCATGTACCCCTTAATGCCTCACAACATTTAACTTTCCTTGACCACAGCCTCTGCTAAGAAATGAAATGCAATACCATATTAACCATTTCATAACTAATACCAGAACACCACGATCCTTTCTAGAATTAGGGATAGGTAAGAGCGGGGTTTCAGAGCCCACGGGCAGGATCTCCTTCCTCATCCCCTCATGCTCCACAAGCCTGCTGATCTGATTGCACTAGGAGATGAGGGTCTCATCCCACATAAAGGAGGACTCCACTCTTTACCAGAGGCTGCAGTGCCAGGTGGCCTTGGGACACTCCTTTTGCATTCCACCCTGCAGAGCTCTGGCCCCACGTGGTGGTTCTGCCTTGCCCAGTACTTGGCTGGCAGGGGTCTGAAATGCTGCAGCAGCTCAGAAGGAAGAGAAGCGCAGCCCGTTCACAGTCCCTCCAGCTCCCAGCGTTGCAGCAGAGAAACTATAGGCAGCACTGCTCCCACTGCAGGAGAAAGTGGAAGAAGAAATGGGAAGCTGGAGGCAAGACCAGTGGCACACTGGGCAGACTGGCTGCTGTAAAGCAAGCTGAAGCATGGTGCAAGGTGGCAACTGCACATACCACGAGAGCACAGTTGGCTCTTTTTTGTTCTTCTTCTGCATCACAGATTTAGAACATCAATATTACTGCCAAGGTCTCTTTGCCAAAGCATCCGCAGATGAGAAAGAAAACATTTTCAGTTTCTGTATGGGAAGTCGGGCCCTCAACGAAGAAAATTATTCTTCGGCATTATACAAGTACCTAAGTAGCAACAATCAAGTGTGTAGAGTTTAACTACAGAGTCAAAACAAGTCTCGCGTATCACCTTTCCACATACTTTAAGTTTGGACAAATTGTCCCAGTTCAAGTTATGAGCAATTCAAAACAACAGCTTTGCTTATTGTTTTAAAATAATCCTGTAGTTCTTATACAACGTTTTTATTCAAGCTTTTTCCAGAAGATGACCACGTTTGACAGATAATTTACACAGGACATTCTAAATGTTAATTTATAGCTATTACCTGGACTGTAATTCTGGGGAAACTACTCAGAATATGCTCTGTGAGACTTAGAAAAGGTACAGTTTTACAACAAAAAAAATACAAAGTACTTTGTGCGCAGAAGTAGGTGGAAGTTAGGGAAGTTGATATGCAAATACTTATGCTGGAATTTTTCTAGAGCAGATCAAAACATTTCTATTTTGATAATAAACACCACTAAAGTTCTTTTTAGCTCCTGTTGAAACACAATTTGTAGCAACAAGTGAACAGCAAGCGGCATCTCTGATAACCCTTCCTGCAGAACTTAGATGGAGTTTGCAAAAGAACAGGACCTCTAACATCTGAAACAGAAAAATGTCAGGCTACAACTCTGAACTCCAAAGGTCAAACGCAGCATCCTCACAAAAAGGACGACGCATGCCTCAAACAGAACCATAACAGAGATAAAGCAGCTGCTTTGGTAACAGCAGCCGCCTGCAATCCCTGCTCAGTTCTTGCAAGAGATGAGCAGCAGCGTGCCCTACCAGCTGATGAGCAATACTATCTGTCTAACAAAGTACCACCCAAGCATGGTAGCTAAAGGACCTCTAGAATGGAAGGAAGCCCCAGAAAGAACAGCTTTTTGCCATGCAAGGTGTTCCCACTGAATTTTGAGACCCTGTCCATGAGAATGCGGTCCTTCACTCAAAAAAACTACTACAGACTGACAGTTCTAGTAACTCCATCTAACAATTACAACCATAGTAAGATGAATCCACGTTTCACAATGCAGGCACACAAGAAAACCAACCAACCCACCCCACAGTTTCCTACTCTTAGAAGCTGGATTTAGCACTAAAAATCATGCCGAGGTTATGATTTCCTCAAAACTGAACCAGATTACTGCTCTTTCCCCTTCTAACAAGGCAATAGCATCCTGCCTATCTGCAAAGCATGCTTTGAGCAGGAGTCTGGCTCACTATAAAATGCAGAACCTTGTAGCTGGTTAATACCGAAAGAGCAGCAGCTTAAGTAACTCCACCGCTAAGAGGGAGTCTACTAGTACATTAAGCAGAAGCAATGCACAAACAAAAGAACAAGACAAACTTTTAGGCATACTGGCCAAGGCTTATTTTCCTAATCAGATTACCGGTTCCTCAACAGAGGAGATTTTTAGGCAGAGCAATACAGAGTCTAGGGTGAGTGGGCCTGGCAAATAAGCCTGTACGACTATTTGCTTGGGGGGGTTTCATGCATACTTTTCTTTATTGAAGGGATGGGTGGAGAAAGGAACTCTTAAGAACTGCTTTCTTATTCTGCCCAACTTCCCATTTTCCTGTTCTTCTTCTCCTCCCTATGAATACTTGGCAACAACTTATTTTTAAGAAATACTCTTAATTAACCACTATACAAGGCAAATGGTACGATAAAATAGTATAGTTAAGGAAGCCGGTTTCCCTAAAAGCAAGAAACCAACTAAAAATACCTAGTTTTTCACCCTCTTAACATATAGCCATATATATACACACCGTTGAATTTGGTCAGCACATTACAGCATACATTCTTTGAGCCTAATAACTACTCTTTCAGCATAAAAAACTGGTCACAAGGGTGAACAATGTATGGCCAAAACATAAAATAACGCTATTTAATGTTAATTAGACATCAAATACTTACTCAGGAAATTGCTTTAGTGTCTTGATGACGACTATGCTCAAATATTGGCAAAATTTATGGGAAAGTGTTTTGAAGGTGAAAACTTACTACAAAAAAACCACCCCATTGTTAAGTAATCAAACTTCTTGTCCCCGGGTAAGTGCATCCTGGTCAAAGCAGGATGATCCAAAGGTTTCAAACCACTCAAAGTGGCTGCTGTTACTACTGAATCAATTTGGTACTTGGTTTCAGAAGGGCAGCAATTTAGATCTTTGAGTACAAGAGCCGTAGCTCAACAAAGGCCTACCAGCACCTAAAGAGATAGGCATTGCTTCCTATAGTCAGATCTAACCCCCAGAATCATGACAGCAGTATGGACAGATGGTATTTGAGGCCAAGGTCAGCAACGAGGTCACCACAACCTTCAAGCCCAGGGTCTGTGATAAGACACATTTACTTTAATCAGATATCCTTAACAATCGTACATTTCCCATACTGTATTTCCCAGCTGGTATTAAATTTGATGCACAGCTTTTGTTTTCGAAAGTTCATTAATGTTTTATGCTACAAGCTTAGTTTTAGCTCTGCATGTTAGCATTAAGGAAACAGGACGACGGAACCAATTTATTACAACTCTTCCAAATGTTAGCTGACCAAAATAATTTACTGTATTAATACTAGCTCGCCCCCTGTGGAACTGAAGTCTAATTGTGCCTTATAGCATAACAAAAAAAAAAAAAAAAAAGAAAACTCAAACATGGTACCAATTTAAGGAAAACACACTTTCAGCTTTCATTAAAAACAAACAAACAACCCCCCCCCAGGCTAAACATCTTGGGATTCTTGGAAATCAGAACCAACCAAACTTACTTTTTTTATATAAGCAACTCACCTCTATCTGGAAATGTGCCTTCCACTCTTATAATAAGTAAAATCTCTGCTGGAAAATTACAGAAATGTTTTTTCCTGTCTCTTCATGTGCTATGTATGACAGCATTTTGTCTGAAGCCAGTTTCTGCTGTTTGCCAATGGTTTTGTCCATAGCCTCTTCCCCAGGGGGTTTCACACAAGAGGGGAGACTCTTTCATAAAAAAATATATCAAATTAGCAGGCAATTTTGGAGGGGGGTGTGATGATTAATATGTGAAATATCCGAGTTTTGAGAAAACTGAAAATCCGTTACAAATTCCATTATGTTTCTACAAAGCCCTTACAGGAGCATCTGGAAGAGGCAAATACTTCACTTTAAACACTGTGTTACCATTAAAAAAAACCAAAACCCAAACAATTCAAATGGTAAAAAAAACCCCAAAAACACCACCAACCCCAAACCAAACCTGAATTCATTCCATGTGCTCAGAGCCAGATTCAGCAAAATATCACACATGCCCAGAGTGTACTGACTTACCTGAGAAATGAAGGTATGCAGTAGTAGTTTGCAGAAGGTATCAAAAGCCTTGCAAAATTAAATCAAATTTTAGAGGGTAAGCGAAATGAAAGCCAATGAGAGGGAACTTTTGTACACATTTATCATTAGTGCCCCGGTCACCTAGCTCTTTAGGGAACAAGGTTGGAGAATTGTTACTATCAGCCTACAACCCTTTGCACCTGCACAAGCCGAGATGCTCTCGGGAACAGCTAATCAATTCCTGAAGCATAAATAATAACTTCCACATCGGACAGTATATTCCTCTGCCATGTTTCCCTCTAGCTTACGTTACACGCTTCCTCAACACGATGCCTAGGCAGAAGCAATGAGTAAAAACTACTAACCCACTAAGTGCTTTTGTTTAAAAGCACATACTGCTTTCGCTCCCAGATTAGGCTCTCTCAGCCTTTTTACCCCATTCCTTACAAGCTGAAGCCAGACTGTTATAAAGAAATCCAACAGACGAGTAAGTAAACGCAGGTTCCCAAACCTGCAAAATAATTTTAATTTCAAAATACAAAAGGCTGCCCCGCAGCTCACAGTTTTAACTGGTTTTAGATGGGAAATATCACAAGGGCTGCCACCCACGTTGTAAATCGTTATTTTAAAGTTAATTACTTTTTCGCACGCAGCCGTTTCTACCATAATCAGCATACGCTTTGTAACAGGGATTTTTAAATTTTTTTTTAAAGCCACATCGGACAGAAATCGCTGCACTTTAAAGCATTTCCAGCAACAAGCTGAAAGTGAAACTGGTTTCGCAGGTTTGGTGCTGCCCGCGTTAGGAACAAAGTCACGATATAAACAGGCGTGAAATTAAAATAACCGGGGGGGTGGGGGCGGGTGGGCGCAGGGAACCCCCGGCTTTGGCAGGGCTGGTGCGAAGGGCGCCCCTGCGAGCGTGGCCGGGGGCTGCACCCCCGGGGCTGCAGCGTGAGGGGAGCCCGCGGGGGGGGCGGCACTCGGCGGAGCTGCCCCCCGGCCCCCGCCCGCAGGCAGCGCCGTGGGGCGGCCGAGCCCCGGCACAGCCCCCGCCGGGCCGGGCACAAAGGGGCCCCCGCCGCCCCCACGTGCCCGCGGCCCCTGACAGGCTCCGCCACCCCGGGGGGAGCCGCTCGGCCCCGGGCTGCCCCGCCGGCAGCTCTCCGCGGCGGCGCCCACCGGCCCCGCACCCCCAGCCCCATCCCCGCCCCACAGCGGGAGGGCTCCGGGGCTGCCCCCCTCACACACAGGTGCGGCCGGCGGCCTCCCCCGCCGCAGGCACCGGGGGGAACGCTCAGCGCCCCCGCCTCCCCCGCTCGCTCCCCTCAGGCACCAGCCGCCCCGCTCGCCCCCCTCAGCGGCTGCCGCCTCCCGCGGGCTGCGCTACTCACCAGGTCCTTTGTGTTTTCCATCAGGCCCTCATGGGCAGGAGACGCCCGCTGCCTCTGCCCCCTCCCCTCGGCTCGGCCCCCTCCGCCTGCCGCCTCCCCCTGCGAGGGGCCGGGCCCGGCGGGGCAGGAGGCGGCCTGGAAAGTTCAGCCTCTCACTCCGCCAGAGAAAGAAACCCAACTCCGGGCGCCGGAACATCAACAACATTAGCATACGGCGCTGCGCAGGCGCGGCGCCCAGCCCACCGCGCGCCCTCATTGGGCTCCCGCCTGGCTGGGGCTTCCTCGCTCGCCGTACCCCCTCCGGGCCAAACCATTCGCAGCGCGGAGGAGGATGCCCAGCGCTAGGGTAGAGCTTAGGAGAGGGGAGCGGCCCCGCCGCCGCTCGCCGTGCCTTGAGACGGGTGGTGGCGCGCACGGGGAGGCGGCTGAGATGCCGCTCGGGGGCGCCTGTTGCCGGGCGGGGGTGGGGGCGCCCCCCCTGGCCGCGCGATGGGGCGGCCCAGCCGCGGGCCGCATCACGTGGAGCGCGGGGTAGGGGGGAGGGAGGGAAAGCAAAGAAAGAGGGTCACGTGACGGCGCCTGGAGGCGGGGGAAGTGGCCGGGTCACGCGGGGAGAGGAGGGGCGGCGGTGCGAGCCTATCACGATCGGGGGCGGGGCGAGGGAGGCTGTATAAGAGGAGCTGTCACGTGACGCGCCGCACACTTTCCGGTTCCGGCGGCGCCGTGAGGAGGTATGGGGCGCGCGGCACCCCGCCCTGGCCCGGCTGCGGCGCAGATAACGAAGAAAGCAACGAAAACAACGAAAATAAAGAAAATAAACGAAACAAACAAAACAACGAAAGTAAAAAAAATGAAGAACGTAAAGAAAATGAGGCGAACGAAGCTAGCAGCGAGGGGGCAGCAGCCAAGCGCGGTGGCGCCGGCTGAGCGGGCCGCGGCTGTGCAGGCAGCGGCGGAGGCCGCTCGCCGCGCCTGGCACCGGGAGGTGCTTGGCTGCCCGTCGGGCGCCGAGCGGGAGCTGGAGGAGCTGGTGTTCGGCGCTAGTCTCGGCGTGGAGGAGGAGGAGCTGCTGCAGCGCCTGGCTGACCCTCCGCGGGTAGGGCTGGGGGCTGGCGGGCGGCTCTCGCCCGGTGCCCTCTCCTGGGGCGGGGGGGCGGCCCCGAGCAGGGCTGGTGCTGGCTTCGGCCCCCTGCCCGTTCCCCATCTCCCCGCACCGACCCGTGGCTGGGCTTAAGCTGCCTGTTTGGTTGTTTGCAGTTTAATGCCACAGAGAGCAGAGGTTTCCAGAGAGACTCTAGTGATTCGGAAGTAGAAAACGAAGCAAAAAGTAAATTCGTCTCTAAAAAGCCAGTCTGGGTGGATGAAGATGATGAAGCTGATGAAAAGTAAGTTCAAGTTTGTGGGGGGGAGTTACATATCATGCTTCAGAGTGACTGTAACTGGCTTCACCTTGAATGATCTAACTGTTTTGTCTGTTTTTTCCCTCTAGTGTTGATATGACCCATAAGTATCGGAAAGATTTCATGAAAAGTGATGCTGAGAAGACACTTACGAAGAAAAAGCTAAAGCAGAGACTTGAAGAACAGTGAGTTTCACTAATGTTTTTGTGGCTGTCTTTATTAAGATAAGACACATTTATGTGACACTTAGTCATCAAATTAATTTTCCTCTTTACCCACGCTATTCGTGTGGCCTGCTTAAAGGCAGTGCTTCTTGCAGTATTTTTAAAGCCAAAATAATAAGAATAGTAAATAAAATGCACATTAGCATTGCCTAGATGAACTTGTTTAATACTTGCTTTAGTAGAGGTGCACAAACTAATTTATTTTCTAGGGAGTTATACCAGAATTTTATAGTTATGTATAGCTTCAGAAATAGGGGCATGGATGATACTAACTTGGTACGGTATATAAGAATGAGCTGAAATGTGGGTATGGCCAGTAGCAAAACAGAACTTCAGATGTTTTGGTGTCATCTTATGCTATTAGTTAATATCATCCCAAAGAGCAGTGCTTTCATGTTTGGTATAGTTTTGCTTCAGTTTTCAGGAAGTAAGTGAAACACAGAAAGCTGGGTGAAACTTTAAAAAACTTGCATAGTGTTGTGAGTGCAAGGAACCTCACAAAACTGTGACTATACATCTCATAGGTACTTAACACATAGAAGGATGCTACTTTCTGAGCTGTGTGATGGTGTTTTTTTCCCTTTTGCCCTTCTCTCGCTAGGTTTCAGCGAGCTATGGGAGGAGTTCCTGCCTGGGCTGACTTAAAAAACAGGAAGAAATCCAAAAGGACTGCAAGTGACAGTAAATAAATTCATTGCTATTCTAATAAGCACTTCTTTGTTTTCCTATTCAGTTTCTTAGAAAAGAACTATTTTAAATGTTTTCTCAGTTTCAGTAGTGTGATAATATGCTGGATAAGTTAGTTCTATTCCTTCTTTCAGTGTGCTTTGATTTAATCTTTTTTGTAAGGAATCTGTAGGTTTTGGTGTGGGGGTGTTTGTGGAACTAGCCTTTCTTTTAATTAGGTGACAGTGATGAAGATGATGATCTGCTCTGCAAGACTGGCACTTTCATATCAAACTCAGAGTCCTTGCCGAGAGGTATTTTGAAGGTAAAGGCAAGCCTTATCTTTTTGCTTCATTGTGACCCATGTGCATGCTTTGGCTTCTTGGTTGCTGTTTGGGTAGTAAAATTAGTGATCCAATGAATTTCTTCTTGGCATCTCTAACTGGGAACTCTAGAGAGTAAGCAGTTGGACAAATTTGATGGTTCACATCGTGAAAGCATGAAACAATAAATTGAGGTACTGCTTATGCTGTATGAAACTTCATCATAGAGTTTGAGATCTTGTTCTTGTGGATTAAAGAGCAATTAAATCAGCTGTTCATCAGGATAAGAGTCAGTTTTTTGACTTTAAATAAAGTGTTTGATCTGTGTTCTAGATTAGCACCTGCTTGCCTGCTAATCAGGAACGTTTTGCTGATGGAAGACTGGCGACAGTGCAGTTTCATCCCTCTGCTCAAGTAGTCATGACTGCTGGACATGATCGATCTGTGTCACTCTTTCAGGTGAAGAATTTAAATCTATGCTGTGTAAATGGCTACTAATACAGAACCCTTTCTGCTAAGTATACCTGAAACAGCCTGGAATGATAGATTTCGTTTTCTCTCCTGTGCACACAGGGGTTGTAACATCTGTGTTTACAATGGAACTGGGTTCCATTGTAAAGAAATTTCCATCTGTGACTTGATATCACACAGAGTATGAGCAGACTTGGTTGTATCAGATTTTTTTTAGTTGAAGATTTGGTTTGAGACATGTTTGGCTTTAAGGTTTGGAGTGAGGAGGACTAAAGAGACTTTTTTTTTTTTTTTCCTTAAGTTTGTAAAGCCCATCATCTGGGGAGTAGTCCACTTTAAGTTGAAAATGTAATATTGCTGTGCAATCATTTCGGGGGTTAAGAGTGTACTGCGGCAGGAAGCTACTCATCCTTGGACAGTCCTGCCCTGCTCTGAAAACTAAAGTCTGTAACTTTAGGAACTTTCAACATGTCAGTGAAATGGTCAAAGACATGAATTGAATTTTATACTCTCATGGGGCTACAGGGAATAAGAAGGTGAACTAAATGTTTCCTTTTTAACTAAGCACAATGGATGTGATTAGTTGAATCGAGCACAGGCAAGGCAGGGAAGGTTAAGAGATGTGAAGTATATCCAGGAAGGCTTGGGAGTGCCTGGTAATACAGCGTGAGAAGCCAAGAGCCAGGTTACTTGTAGACTGAGAAGAGAGGAAGAAATTAATGCTTCAAACTGGTGTACCTCCTACTGTTCGAGTCCCTTGTACTGGCTAGTTGATAATGAATTTGTTACGTACAAGTACTTGGTATGTTCCTTAATATGATAATCTGTTGGGTTTTTTGAAGGTTGATGGTATAAGGAATCCAAGAATACAGAGCATCTATTTGGAGAGTTTTCCAATTTATAAGGCTTGTTTCAGTGTTGATGGAGAACAAGTTGTAGCCACTGGGACTCACCATAACATGTTCTTTGTGTATGACATGATGAGTGGAAGTATTATTCCCGTACAGAAAGTAAGAGGTACGTTTTAGAATGCTGTAAGTGTCTGGGCATAACTAAAGCTGTCCCAAATTGAGATGGCATATGAATTTGCTTTAAAAGGAGGTGCAGTGAATTGGTGGTGGTGGTATTTTTACTTTGTCTTTGGGGATATTTACTCCAGTACCTCTTGGCTTTAATTTGTCTGTGATATTAAAAGCTAATGGTCACACAACCAAGGCTGAGCTGTAGCTTTACTGCAGCAGTATATTACAGAAAAGCTGAAGTGTATTCAGGTCTTACTCATCTTCGTCATACCTCTGAATGTTGAGGGAAAAGAATGAATTATGACAATTTGAAGTTCTCAATCTCTTTTTAAAGGTGTGGAGGAAAGATTTCTCAAAAGCTTTGAACTCTCTCCAGATGGATCTTTTATGCTTCTAACTGGAACTTCAGGTTATCTTCACTTGTTGTCAATGAAGGTAGATTCTCTTCATGGTTCATGTTGCTTCAGTTAATTCATACCTCTTTCCTGTTGCTTCTGCTTGCTTGGATTTAACCTGAAAAGCAATCTAGCTTTCAGTTGAAACAAAGGTGTGACACATACTGTGACAGCCTTCAAAAATGAGCTGCTGAATCAACTAGCTGTAGCTTTAGAAAATTTTTTTGGGGTGTCTGAGAATTTTTTTTGACTGTGCTGTTTTCTTTGGGACTGGTGGAGCCAAGACGGGAGTCTCATGGGGTTTTAAGCTTTCTGTGGAGACAAGGCCTATGTCAATGTATTTTGGCTGATTACATGAATGCTGTGTTAACAAAAGAAATGGCCTCGATGTGGAAACAGGCGTCTGAGGGTGGGAGAAGTACAGGACTGCTTTTTTGGGAATAGCGCTAGTGCGTGCTTGTGTGTCATGTTCATGAATCATGTCATCTACTGTGATTCATAACACATATAGAATTGTTTCAGTTAAACTTTAAAATGCCACATGATGGCAGCTGGGTCTGTTTTAAACTTTTACTAGGAAAAATGTTTTTTAAAATGAAAGTTTAGTTCCATTATATAACGAAGACCCTTCAGCAAATGAGTGTTTATTGAACTAGCTGTGGTTGTGTGGTGGTAATAAATTGATCATGGACTCATGAGCATCGGCTTGTGCTCCGGTCTGTAGGCACTGACAATGTTGATGCTGTTCTTTTAATGTTAGTGTAGCTAAATAAAGATTTTTTCCTAGGACAGTTGTAGGGAAACAACTTTCCTACAGGTTTTTGGTAGTATCATTGTGACCATTGTTCTTCATTCTATAGACAAAGGAACTGATTAGCACTATGAAGGTAAATGGAAGATGCACTGCATCTGCTTTCACTCCAGACAGCAGTAAAATATATAGCTATTCAAGTAAGTATTCTCTCAAACAGCACTCATCATAATTCTATTCCAATTGTGTAAGTTCTTCAGTCACCTATTATTTTTCAAAGATAACTAAGAGACTTTATGCCAGTATTTTACCTAAAAATAACTATCGAGTGATTGGGCATTAAAGAATGGAGTTAACTATTCTATTATGCCTGTAGTTCATATTAAAAAAAAAAAACAACCCTACCTTTGGTAGTTGTAAATGAGCTAATAGTTGTCATGTAATCAGCTTTATTTTAACAAAATACAGAACACACTGTTTGTCTATGTGTGGTTTCTATAATCTTCTACTTTATCCTGCAACCAGAGGAAGGTGAAGTTTTCATTTGGGATGTGAGAAGCAGAAAGTGTCTGCACAAATTTGAAGATGAAGGTTGTCTGGAAGGAAAGTGCATTGCTGTTTCAAAAAATAACCAGTATGTGGCATGTGGGTAAGTAACTTGGATTTGACAGCTTCTTGCTATTTTAACTTTTTAAGTTCTTCAGTAAGTTTATTGGTGGCTGGTGAGAGTGCAGGAAGAGGGAATAAGTTTGGCTTTAATAAGGTTAGAGTGGATGTGAATAGATGACTATTGCCTGTTTTATGATAATGACTTGATTTGTTCTGTGTACATCTGAAATAGTGTAACACACTCCATACCAGTATCGCTCCTAATGTGTTACTGTTGCCATATATGGCTTTAGTAGTTAATTTTGAAACCATACTGACTGAAATCACAAATTCTGTAGCATAAATGTCAATTCCAGCTCCTCCCCCTTTTCTAGTTATTTTTCCTATATGCCTCATCTGGCTTCTGCAAGACAGCATGTTAGCATTTGAAAAGTTTCCTCAACTCAAAAGCTGAAAGCTTGAAAGTGCTTCTCCGAGTATACTTAACAGAGGTACAACTTCAGCTAGTGTGTCAATTCTAAATGAGACTAGCAAATACTTCAGTGCAGTATGCCTTTTCTTAGCCCACTATCGAAGATTTTTGAAGTGGCCTTACACTATAGGGTATAAAAAAAAAAAAAAAAAAAACTTTGAAAGTATTTCAGGATCTTTTGATGCTAAGCTCTCATTGCTTTGAATTAATTCTGTGCAAGAGATGGACGTACCAAGGCTGTTCAGTGAAGTGTATCTCTTCATATAGAAAATAAATCCCAAACAAACCCCTCTACTCTTAGAAACTCCAAAGCAAAATGGAGCTCCAAACAAAATATAATTACAAACTCGAGTAAATAATTGGTAGTTAGGTTTTTAGTTGAATGGTGGCTATAGGAAACAAGGTAATATGTACTCTAAATGTTACATTTTTCATTGTTTAGTCTCTGTTAATTTCTTTTTTTTTAGTTCGGCTTCTGGAGTTGTAAATTTATATACTACTGATGTCTGCCTCAGAGAAAAACATCCTAAACCAGTTAAAGCCATAATGAACCTCGTTACATCTGCTACATGTGTGACCTTCAATCCCACCACAGAAATCTTGGCAGTGGCTTCCCGTGAAACTGATGAGGCTGTCAAGTTGGTATGTCCAGCTTCTTTAGGGCAACCTTTTTTTGTGTCTTGATCAAAAATGTTTCTGGTGACATAATAAAACTGATACTGAGCTGATACAGATACTGCAAAATCTGCAGGACTGGGTAGATCAGGATATGTACAAGATACTGTACATTTTTTCATGTGAGTTGTTCTGGAAATAACATTTTAGGGTCTAGTTTACCAAAATGCCCTTATTTTAGTGCTGTAAACATAACTCGGCAACAAATGTGATTTTTTGGCAGCTGTTAACTGTAATGGTTTTATTATGTGGTGTTTTTCCTAGTTCATTCAAAATTTTGCCAGCCTTGTCAGAATTCTGGCCAACAGTGGAACTATTGAATTAATCTGAGAGTTTTGAATCTTATTTTTACTGCTTGATGTAATTACTTAAAAGCAAATGAGTTGCAATAACTGGCTTCCTAGTGTGTTCCCTGCACCTTTTCTCCCATAGAGCTCAATATAGTGTGGTGTAGAATAGGCATGTAACTGCACATTTGAACTTAATTGACCTTCAATTTTAAATTTGTACTTTAATTTGCGTTTTAGTGGCTCTTTCCTAGCTTATAACTAATGACCTATTTCTCAATAGGTACACATTCCTTCATATACTGTATTCTCAAACTTCCCGGTGTTCAGAAGAAAACAGATTTATCTTGCGCAATCTATGGACTTTTCTCCCAGAAGTGGTTTTTTCTCTGTAGCAAATAACAAAGGCAAAGCTTTGTTATTTAGGTATGTACTAAGTTTGGTTGGTTAATTGTGTTTGTCTTCTGTGAGATGGAGCAGATGACTTGTAAATGATAAGATCTGACTTTGTGATCTGAATTTCACCTGAGGACTTCACTGAGTGCACAGCTGGCTTTCCTTTCTGGAGCATGAGCCTTGGTTATTGTCTGATTAAAATACACATTGCTGCAGACATCCCTGGCAGAACTGTCATTGTCCTGTTCTGAAATAATGTAAGATGCAGAAAGCCAGGTACTGGATGCTCACCCTGTTAAAAGAAAAATTATTTAGAGGATTGAAAGAGAACATCTCTGCTTTGGTGTTAACTTCTGTATCTGGCATTGGTTTGTTCTCATTGAGCTTCAGAGGTCCTTTCCACCCCCAGCCATCCTGTGATCCTGTGGTGAGCGCTGGGGCTCAGAAAGTCTGAAGGCTCGCTGCGGGTGCTGGGTAGTGCATGTAGCAAGACTTTGTGGCTTATTGTGAGGAGCTAGGAGTAAATGCATTATCTTGCCAGCTGACAATTCGATTCTAAAATCCTAGTTTCAGTGTGGAAGTGGAACTCTGTGGTTGATGTCTGACTAGCATAAGCTTAACTTTAGCCTTTTTGTGAGAAGGGAGAAGTGGTGTCAGTGTTTTTTTTTTTCCTGCTGGTGTGGTCAGGGGTAAGGAGTGGTAATAACTGAGCAGGAATGTTTGGTTGGTTTTTTTTTTTAAGCTGACTTCATGTGATACATGAAAAACTGTATTTTTAGTGTGAGACTAATAATCTGCAAAGTCTGACAGGGAGAATTTACAAAAAGATTCAAGCGGGTCTAAAAAGTGTGACTAAATCTTGTGATTTGTCCTTTATTTGAACTTGAACTGCATATTATAATGGCACTTGAAGTAAATGTGGCTTGTGGATCATTGCTATCTTTTGCTACACTCGTGTTTCAGATTAGCTAAGAGCACTCAGTGACGCTGCGGAAGAGTTGTTGCTTCTTTGTGTTGTTAACAGGTTACTGAAAAGCTTTAAATCTCTCAACTTTTTTTTTCAGGCTGAAACATTATTCAGATTTTTAAAAGAAGATACAGGAGATAGGGGACCGGTAACTCAGGTAAAAGTAGCACTCGAACTGTTGACAACATTGTCTAGAGGAACCTTATTTTCATTTTGCTGTCTCCACCTCTCTATAGATGGCAACAAGAACTTCTTAATACTGTGTAGTTTTAAACTGTTCTGTCTGGATCACATGTGTAGTTGGCTCCACGTGATGGGCAGAAGTCAGGCTTGGCTTGACAGTCTCAGCTTGTCTTACTAATACTCGTACAGGGAGTTGGTAGTTCTATCTAAAGCCGTGCTCAGTCCTGTTGACAGCAGTTCTTAAAAACCTGTATGTGTTTGAGTCAAACCCCTAGGCAGTGCTGTCAAAAGCAGCTGTAGCCTGGCAGATACTTGGCTTGATCCTGTTACAAAGTCGTGGAAGTGAGCCGGCATGACTCTACATAATGTAATTTCAAATTTAGGTTACATAAATTTCTGAAGTTTGAAGTGTAGCTTGTGTGCAGATAGGACTTTATTATACACTTTAGACTCTTCTTGCAAAACTGGGAAGACCTGTAGCCTTGGCAGTAATACAGCAGTTGTTTGACCCATAATGTATTAATGGTTGGAAGCTCAACTTGTTCAGACAGGAAGCAGGTACATCTTCTGCATGTGAAGCTTGCATCAAATTTTGCGATGGCTAAATGTTTGGAAGATACTAACAAAATTCTCTGTACTCATCTTTCCCTAGGTGTTGTAACCTGCAGATGCGAGTAGACTGACAAAATCAAACAAAAGCTTTTTTATTTTATACAGAAGCTCTAAAATCCTAATATAACTTCTGTGGTTTTGAATGTTGTTCTTAATAAATGCACCCGATAAGTTTCCAGGCAAGTTGTTCCAACTTTTTCCGATGGTTTTTGTAAACAAATGACTTAAGTAGATCTTGATGCTTGTTATTCAGCTCATGTCTTCAAGAAGTGCTTAAATGTGTCTAGTTATCATGAGTCTATGAAGCGTTCCAGTGCTGAAACAGAAAAGTTTTGTGTAAACTGTAACCTCTGCTCCATTTGTTTAGACTTGCACTTTCCCATCAGCTGTGTTCACTTCGAGCTGGGTTGGAAACAGTGTTTTGTGGACTGGAGGTGCAAGTTAGCTTGAAACCCTGTTGCTGCAGCTGTTGTAGTTCATCCCAGCATACTGGGCCAGGTATAGTTTCAAGGTAGCCTAAACTAAAAGTGAGAAAGAGCACCCTCAGTTGTGCTTACTGCTGCCTGTGTGTCACAAAACCAGCTGTGTGTAATGTGGCTTTAATTCTCCAGGAACACCCTATTCCTGTCTGTCTTGTGGCAAGCAAACCATCCTCATTAACACTTGATACTAGATTTTTAAATCAATAGTGAAATACTGATGCCATTAGGGTCACCTAGGAAGGACAGCTTTTGCAGCCGTCGTTACGGGTTCTTCATCTGATGCCAGATACTGCATCTCTGATCGCCTTGTTCCTGAAGGGACTGTCTGCTTAAATGCATGAACAAAAACTTGGCTAGGGATCTGCTACCACAGAAACCCTGCCTTGAGAATAAATTGTGACTAATGTGTCTGTCCATTTCACATGAGGGAGCTTTTTGGGCAATAGCATCAAGAGCCAAGGTGCTCCAGTAACCACAGTGAAGTTGTTAAGCCTTCAGTGAAGGTGGCATTACAGTAAGGTACTCTGAACATGAGAAAAAGCTAATTTGAGAACCCTGTAAAAAATTTTAAATATACCAGCTGCTTGTTAAATTCGTGTCATACTGTTTTAAAAGAACAGAATATTGTGTTTTCTGATGTAACAGGTTTTTAAAATGATTTTGCCAGTGGTTCATTTTAAGATGAGACCTTCACTTCACAAACTGGAGGAAAAAGCAGAATATGCTCTGGAGGTGTTAAATTGTCCACAGCGTTGAACCTTACTGTAGTGCTGAACCCAAACTAAGGACCCCTGGTATGGAAGAATAAAATTAAATTATAAACACATGTAAGTTGCTTGCTGTAGGATACTTCTGTTTATGAACAGATCTTGCTGAAGTCTGGCTGGGTCTGAGGTTTTGGTATAGAGATCTGGGTGCTGGAACGGGTTTACGACTTCACTAGAGGGCAGCATGTAATCACTGGTTCGGGGACTTGACATAATCACTGATTTGGGGACTTCTGGGACGGCACTGCTGGTGAGTGAGGTTTTGCTTGTGGTTATCTACATGCTTTGCCTTGATTAATAATCTCTATTTTAGCATTAAGGGAGCTGAAGTAGTGTGACTTCATCCACAAAATTATTAAATAATTTTGAATCAAAGACTTCTAAAAAGGTAGGGTTTTAAATATATCAAATCTTTTACCAAATCTCACTGAAGTTTCTGAAGTATTAATACCATTTAAACTACTTGGCCTGAGACCGTGCCACTCTTTGTGCAGCGCATGCTTTTGTATTTAACCCATTAAAAATTAAAATAAAACATCCCAAATCTAGTGCTTCAAAGCCATAGAGCAAGTCATTGGCAGATGTAGAATTAGGACCTGAGGATTAATGGGTTCCTGGGCTTGTTAATTTAGCATGAGCACAACCCTGACGTTCTTCCTTACCCCACCCCCCGACTTCTGGTTGTAAGAGGTCCAGGTTGGATAAAGCAGGAGAGTAAATAAAGCGTTAGAAGACATACTGAGGTGCTGTATGCTCTTGTATCACTGCAAATTATTTCAAACAGTAGCAGGAAGGAGAGGTTAAACACTACTACTTGCAAAATCTGTGATACAAGTTGCAAATACTAAACTCTCTATGGCATTATGGGGAGCACTGCGGTACAAGAATGTGTAAGCTTTGTACTGAATACCTTAATTTCTTGCTGTTGCATTTGTCTTCTGAACATAAATTACTGCCCCATCCAGTGTAAAACAGGGAAGAGTTGAGAAATAAAGGAAACCTCAAGGTGCCTGTTGTGTTTCTTAATGGGTTTTGAGCAATGACACTTTCATGTACTAAGCAGAACTTAAAGGTTAGAGGAGATGAACCAAGTACCGCAAGAAGCTGAAGTTATTAGTGTGTCCAGGGATATTTATTTGCAATGGGATGAACTACTATTGAGTATACATATGTCTGTGCACTCATTCTGGAAAAACTCTTTGTCAGTTTGCCATGTGTTAGGAGTATTTAAGCTTCTGACCTATTTAAAACCTCTTTGCATTTAATTCCTTTTTTCCTAGCATGGCTTTTTTTCTGGCGTTGCTAAGCTGAAGTTCTTTTAATGAATTATTTCTCTGCTTTTCCTCTCCTTCCATTCTCCTTGGCAAAATAAATTTTATTGATGTAGGCCATTAAATATTTATCACCGCAGCCTTTCCCCTTCAGGCTGTGATCTTGTCCGATTTTGCAAGCTAAAGAGAATTAGTCTGGTTAGTGCTTAGAAAGGAAATCTCCAGGAAAAAACCTGACTGGGTGTTAAGAGGAGCAGTGGTTTAGATGATTATTGGGTTTGCTACCAAGTCTGTCTTGAATCTCCTGTTTGACCCTGCTGCTGTTTGAGCTGCGTTTGTGGTGCAGGTGGTTTAGCAGATTCTTAAAGGACGGAATGATTTCTCTTTTCCTCTCCCGTCTCATTCAATATCCAGGATTGCTGCTCTCAAAGTTATCTGGAAAGGTTCAGTTACGTAAATCTCTTCCTTGTGGAACTGTTTCAGCTGCTACATGATTTTTCCGAATGCTTGCTGATCAGACAGCAAATTAGATTCTCCTCTTTGAACATAGTACAACCCGTCTAGCAGATGTGGTAGTCATAGCACACCTTGAAAAGAAGCTGGTTTCTTGCTGAAGGATGCTTCTTGAAGTATTTGAAGGCCTCTGATCCTCTAAATCCCCCCCCCCTTTTTTTTTTTCTACGCTTCATAAGATCTAGGGGGAGGATACAGAACTCTTCTGGAGGGTGTCTGAAATAAGTCTGTACAGGACAAAATCATCAGTTACTACTGTCCCTTACCTCTGGGAGTTGGTACCCAGCACACCACAGCCACTCGTGCACTGGTTTCTGCTTTATTTATGCTGTATTTCCTTTTGGACAGCTAGCAGCAGCAGTGTGCTGGGCACTTAAATGTCACATTCCTGTCATGGTTTGGATTTCTTCTCTTGCAAATGTGGAACAATGATAGTTTTTCCTGGAACAAAACATCTCATGGGTACTCAGATATTTCTGTCCTGTGTTTGTCACAGTGAGATGGCAGTTTTGGGACGCTTTCACTGAGGCAGTCTGCATCTGTCTATTTTCTTCCAGTGATTAAAACTGTGCAAGCTATACATCTTCTTAAATTACTCTGAGACCCCTTAATCTGAATGAGATCTTGTAAGTTGATCAGACGCTTTGAAGTGGCCGCAATATGATTTGGTTTTCATAATAGATATTGTAAAATGTGCCTGAGGGCTCAGTCCTCATAGTCTTATATTTCACGTGAGGGTGCCCACCATATGAGACTTGCGTTTTGTGTGTGTGATCCCGAATGGTTTATTATCCTTAAACAGATGGGAGGAAGAGTTGAAGCAGAGGAGAGGCTGGAAATGTGAAGCAGGAGCCCTTTACTCTTAATTGCTACCCGCTGCTGTGCTTCTGCCTTGTCAGAAGATCAAGATCTGTGTTTATCATGAGTTTAGTCTGTATTTTGTATTTTCAGTCGGTTTCTACTGAATTGAGACTGAGGTAAGAAATCGGGCCTGGCAAGATGTTTCTCACAGGTTGACGTGGCTAGGAACAGGGGAGCAGGTGAACTTCAGTTTAGGATCTTTGAAGACCCCTCCATTTCATGAAGGCTGAATGACTTCTAGCTGCAAATCCTGATGTGGTGCAGTGTTTAACTAAGGGTCTGTATCATCCTTCAACCCAGGGGTTCCTTATTCCTCTTTAAGCTTTAGATGTGGATTTCCAAGCTCTACTAGAAGAGAAAAGGTGTTTTGAGTACTTGAATTTCAAAAAGAATTGTTCAAAAACTTGTGTAGTTGCTCTGAACCTCAGCATCCTGGTGTTTGTGAGATTGCTTCAGTTACGTAGTAAAAAACTACTGATCTACAGGGAGGAGTTGCATTAAGAGTGACATAATTAAGCCATGGGGCTTTTTGTATGTAGTTTTTCTAACGAATGCATCACAGTGGCCAGAGCTTGTTGTGAGTCTCGCTGTACTCCATAGGTGGCTTGTCCTTCCTTGGGGAATGCTGTCCTGTGTTTGTACAAACCTGTTACAACTGCGCTCAGGCATGCCTCTGTGCTCTAACAGCCCGCAGCGGCTCCGGGAGACCACCCAAACCACCTTTTTCTGCACGCAGGGCTTAGATTCTGGAGACAGCCGCCCAATTTGCTGAAGAAGCAGTTTCTTCATAGGTTGGAAGGCATCAGCTAGATTACAGAAGAAAAAATTATGCCCCCTTTGCAGAGATTCTTTGTGTGAATTCCACAGGGTATTGAATCTGTTGTGTTAGGAGTCATTTTTAACAAAATGCAGGTGTTTGTTATGCTGTGGGACAGCTGTTAGCACTCGGTCCTGGCTGCAGTGTGCTTCAGTTCACTAAGGGTGAGTTAGAAAATCAAAATGCTGTGAGATCAAACAATGAACAGAAAGGTCTTTGATAACAGGGAATTCAAGGTTACATTTAATTGAGCGCACCCAAGAAGTGGTTGGGTAAATATAATAGGCAAATAACACGGGAGTCATGAATAAGACTAATCTGTGTAAGTTAATTTTTTATGTAACAGGCATTGTTGCTTATAAAAATATTTATGCCTATATTATCACAAACTAGTCTTTCATCTGCATAAATTGATCTAGCAGAGTCAGGCCCCCAAGCTGCTTTTAACAGCTACAGAGGAATTCATGGAGTGTTGGTTCTGTGTGCTGGAGTATTTCAGCTACGTGTGGCACCATGTACTGAGATGAAGCTGTGGAATGAAGCTATGTGTACCAATTAAGAGTAGTTACTGTAAAAGATTGAGTATTATGGACAGATACTTGGCCAAAATTGAGCGAATATCCAATCAAAGTTTCCTTTCTTGAAAAAAGAACATTGTGTGGCTGAAAGGCTGATTTTTTTCTGCCCCTAAATTTGTTTTGACCGATTATAATTGGATGTGATGACTCATTCTAGCATAATTGTAGAAGGGAGTAGGGGCTGTGCTTGGGCTCCCCCAGGTGTGCAGGTCTGTTACAGAACAGCCAAGGTTGGATGCTGCTTCCAGCTGAGTGGGGAAACACTTTTTTTTTTTTGGTGACTTATTTCTGGTTTAAGACGTGTGACATCAGCCCTGATGGCAGATGGCTGGCTTACTCTAAAGATATGGAGGGATTCGGTAATATTCATGTTGTAATGGGGTTAATCCAAAGTTTTAAATTTTACATATTTAAACCTCTCACAGACCTGTGCAACTTCGGAGTAAATCTAAGCTGCTGGAGATTGGAAAGCCTTTTTAAAATGCAGGACTAAAAACAATACCCTTCCCCGCTGTAGGATGGGGATTATGTGTATTACTTGTAGCCTTTGAAGAAGTGCTGCAGCTTCACACTTATCCCCTAGGAGTGTTCTGAAGCTGAATCTGTGCTTCTAACATTTCTCAAGGTGTTTGCATAAAAGGTGCAACAGGCACGGACTAGCCAAGGCGCAGATTACTTTCTGCAGGAAAGAAACTGGTATTTTGCTTAAAACTCATCCTATTGTGCTTAAGGTAATACAATCCCCACTCATTGTGGGTGCAACGTCCACCTGACGGTCTGAAAGCAAAGGCGCTGTGTAACTCCAGTCAGTGTCCTGAAGCTGGCAGGGCAAAGTGATGGGGAAATGTTAATTGCTCCTTGATTTAATCCCCTGTGCCGGCAGCCCTTTCCAGTTTGAAGATCTGGAAGGGCTTTATGGAGGCAAGGAATCATGCGTAGTGAGTCATACTAGGCTCATCCTGTGGGTGGGGGAAAGAGGTACGGAGCTGACATGAATTATGTGCTGAGTCAGAACTGGGAATTTCAGTTCAGCTTCTTGATTTCTTGTCGCTTTTTTTTAAATGCTAGATTACCTTGTCTCATTGAAGACTGCCTTGTGCTGCTCTTGTATGCATGCCTGCTCTTCCCTTTCTTCCTGGCTTGCAGTTCTTGAATGATACTTAAGGTGTTTCATTCATTCTCCAATCTGTTCTCCTTCCCCAGATACTTTGAAGTGACTCTGCTGATGAATACGGTATTTAGGTTTTTGTGAAGAATACCAGTTCTGTGGGAACTGACATTTGTATCAGTGTTTCTAACTAATCTGTCAGCTTTGGCAGGTTTCTGCAGAGAGATTCATCTTACAAAAGTTCAGATTGTTGCAGAAAATTCAATCTTGCACAGAAATTCCTAGGTTGCTGTGGCTGTTTTGCATACAAAGATGCAATCTGGGAATGTGGAGGGGGGTCTTGTGGGAAAAATAAATGCAATAAAATTGGCTATGGTTAGGGCCATGGGAAAACAACTACCTTTTATTTTAAACCTACATAAATATCCTGTTCTCTGCATGTCTAATAATGTTAGAGCTGCTTTTCCACTGTGAATTTTGTCTGAGGTCCTAAACACTTTGTGACCATCTGTCTTCACGCGGTATGAGACACATTAAATAAAGCCTGTAAGAGAGATGGAATAAACTTCTCCCTAAATCTATAAGAAGTAAATTTTTACACAGCCTGAAGGAGACTATCTTTCCTATTAGCTGTCTGGTTTCTTGTCAATAAAGTGAATTCCAGTGATGTGAGGGTTAGGGCTGATAATTAGAGGCTGTGACAAACTTAACAGTGGAAAGATTATCCAGTAGTTAGCGAACGGTCTAGAAGGAACCATCCATGGGAGTTTTAATCTATGATGGTTGCTTCAGGCTACGTTGGTGCGCTGCAGCAGGCTCAGATGACAAATGGGAACAAGTGTTGGGCAACATGCAATGAACATTGTATCTATGGCTGGAATAATTACTTAATGTCATTTTGCTGGTCTGAACTCAGGACACCTTAGTAAACAAATGTCTCATTACAATGCAGATGGAATTGGGCAGTATGTTCGCTATGCTCCTACCTGTATCCAAAAAGCTGAGCTATATCTCTTGGAAATGGCTTTTTTTTAGCCCATACCTTAAGTTTAAATACAGCCATAGTAACTCTGATTTGTTTCAATATATCCTCCAGCAACTGTGTCCTGCAGCAAATCATGTCTTTACCTCAGCAATTAAAACAGTGGAACAGAACTTCACTTGAATGTGTTTAATGTTTTATTCCTGCCTTTGCCATATGCTGATTTCCCCCAGAGGGAGAAAATCGGAGTACTACGTAAGATTTTCCAAATAGAATAATAAACGGGTGGGTGTTTGAGCTCTGAAAGGATATGAATCTGTGAAGCAGGCTTAGCTGATTTGGTATTTTAGTTGCATAGATAAATCCAGCGTGTTTTCAGCTCAGAAACCTGTGTGTGCTTATGCAAAACATCACCAAGAACAAATGAAGGTGAAGCACATAATCAATTAATGAATAGGTCAAGCCCCTGCTATCCCACTTTCCTAGCTCTGGAAGGCTTTTACTGATGTTAAGCTGGAGTAATCGGTGTGTTCCTGCTGCAGGGCTCTGTGAGCAGAGGCGCCCCAGCCCTTCATGCCTGGCAGGCGGTGGCACAGCACTTGCCTTCACCATGAAAGAGCTTCTGTTCCTTGGGTGGCTGCCAGGGGATGGTCCTTGCATGTTTTGCTCTGCAAGGAGGCTCCAGGAGGACCGTTGAGGCAAGGAGAAGGGTGATGCTTGGCTCTTGATGTGTTGTACCTCAAGGCAGAAGTTTAACACAGGGAAGATGCTTGAGGGGAGGGGAAACCTCATGGTTTTTTCTACTCCTTATAAGTTGCAAGGTTTCCAGGCGCCGGGTGCCTCTGGTATACAGTATCTTAGCAGTCTGGCTGATGAGTGATAGGAAGCTCGTTGGCACAGCTTACTACTGCGGTAGAAGCAGTGCAGCCTGTGGCTGCCCTAGTCGGATGCTTCAGGGAGGCCCATGTTTCACAGGTTGCTCCTTCTGAGCTTTTCCGCCTTGCCTCCTGGTCTGTCCTCCAAGGAACCTCTTCCTTGCTTTCAGGCAGGCTCACAGAAGACCCTAGAAAAAAAGATTGCAGTAAGGCTCTGGCTCAGCCACCGCTCTTAATCAGAAAATACGAGGCATGTAATTGCATTGCTGGTAATGCTCAACAGTTTTTAAGTCTTTGCAAAGTTAGCCATTATTTTTAATAGGGCTGCTTCAGTTGGATGATGTTCCTGATGAGTATGTCATTGCTTCATTAGTTTTCTCCCCTCATGGTTTCCCTGCGCTTTGATAGCAAATGATCCTTCGCTTTCAAGGAGGTAGCCAGAGCACACATTTCTGTGAAGCCCGTGACGATGCCACTTACGGATAAGTTTTACTACATCAGTGGCTGGGCCACTTCCAGAACTCAGCATAGTAAGAAGGGTTAAAGAAAATTGGCGAAACTTCAGTGAGTTCAGTAAATTTTTATGGTAATGGTTTAATATACATGTATATATTGTGGTGATAAAAGTGAAGAGATTTATATACTCCAGCTACTAATGTATACTTCATTAACTTTATTAGGAAAAATTACTTAGGATTTCATAAATATCAAATGCTAGTCCCTGCACAGAGTGGTATCGTAGCGTTTATAAGCATCATTAATTGCTGGAGCATATGCTTGCACATGTGTGTTGTAGCAAAGCGAGATCACTGAAGAACTCGGATGTATAGATTTATTTTCTGTCAAACACATTTACGAATGCACGAGAGTTTTAAAAGTATTTCAAGGAGTTCTGCATTTTATTAATGGCTTGTACTTACACCTTACTCTGAAGTTTTTACTCAGCAAAGTACCAGCTGGGTGTGTCAGGTGTTTCTGTCGGGATGATGGCTTAGGGGTCCGGGGTGCAGGCTGCAGGACCCCTTGATTCTGGAGATGCTGAACACCTGTGCACCGGCTGGAGCCCGCAGGAGGGACTGGCATCGTGCCCTGTCCCGGGGGGCCTGGGCTGCGTTCCTTCTGCTGCACCTGCAGATGGGAGCAGTCCGGGGCTTCAACAGTGAAGATGTGCTTAATATCAATCACCTGCTTCCAAGCCTTGCCAAAGAAGCATTGGTTCAGCAAACCCTTTCAAAAAAAGGAAAAAACCTTCAAGATCTTGAAGCTGGGTCCAGTTCTTGCAGAATTCAGGAGGAGCAGGTACATATTTCTCCCATTTTAGATTATTTTTTAATTGCAGCACCGGATTTTTCACTATACTGGGCAAAAATGACCTTGCACTGAGACTTGTGACCTCCTGAGGTGTTTTTGAAGTGGCTACACAGATGGATTTGTGGCAGGAGCAGGCGCAGGTTGAGCTGGTTACCACTGGCAGGTTATCAGGTTAAGTGGGGAAGGCTGGGTGGGGGTGGCTGTGCCATGGGATGGGCTCTCTGAACAGGCTCACGTTAGAGCCTCAGGCTCCTGCGTGGGCAAATCCACCTGGGGTCAGCGCATGGCTGGATGTGGGAAGGTAGGCAAGAGTTTCCCTACAATATAATGATTTTCTGACTCCTCATCCTAGAGGTCAAGGCTCTTCCCATTGGGCTCCTGGTGCGATGCTGGTGGGTGGCTCTGGTGCGGCTCAGAGTTGAGGTCCCAGCTCTGAGCAGTGGTTTCTTTAGGAATTTTAGTGGTGTTATTTTGGTAATAAATTTCTGGAGAAGGGTGTTCTTGAAAGCCCTAGGGATAGATCAGTTAATGTGAGCGTGGTGAGCTGTATGGAGTGAGATATTATTACTATTGCCACAGAAACTGTCTGCTCAGGGATGGATTGGGGCAGGATCCTTTCGTGAGAGATCTGTTTGCAGGCACAGATTTATAACAGGAAAGCTGCGGGGTTGCAGGCCAAAAGGAATTTCTGCCGGGAGAGGAGCCTGCTTGCCTATTTTGTGATCTTTTCCCTAAATCTAAGCTCCTCGCTTGTGGTTTTGGTTCTCTGGGACACTGTGTGTTGCCGGTTTGCAGAGGAGGGAGCAGCTGCTGTGCTCCTGCATCGCTGCCACCTGCCCCATAACCTCCCACAGCATTTTCTGATGAAATACCTGTCTGCTCGACACTAATCTGCACTCACAAAAGTAAAAAAAGAACAACCACCCAGCCAACAAAAAAATAAATGTTAATGCATTGTTGTGCCTGGGAAATTCATGGGTCCTCAGCATGTAATGTTAAGAGCCCCTGAAATTAGTATCCTAATTAGTCCTGCTTTGAGTCCATCTGTGCCAGGGTTTTTTGTCATGTTAAATTTGGCGACTCTGCATGCAGCCAGTTATCCTGAAGGACCTGTAGCCTGGTATTAACCCTGTTGCATCTGCAGTGTACTTAGCGACATGACACTAAAAATCGGCACGGATCCTCCGGTGGGATGAGGGGGGAGGCAGCAGGTCGGGTCGGAGGCGCAGTCCTTGCTCCCTTCCCAGCGGGTATCCTGCTTCGCTTTCTGTGTATGAAACGATTCAATCGCTCTCAGTGTGTGTAAAATTACTGCACGGTCTTGCTGTGTAGTAATTCTTCATGGTGTTAGATACGTCCCCGTGATTTATGCCAACAAGGTTGCCTGACATTGCTCGCCACCTCCCCTTGCCTGTCTGAGGATGGAGCGGGCTCTTCGGGCCATGGCCCCTGCCAGGGTGGCAGCGAGCTGCTGGATGGATTTGTCACTAACGCCTGGATGCACCCCTAGGCAACCTGTTTGGTGGCGTGCTTGCCGATATTGTCCCTCTAAAAGAGCAATGGGTGACGTGTAAGTATGAAAAAAAGCCTCTTATTTTGTCAGAAAAAATTTTTGTACCAGCTCTGTAAAGAAGCTTCATGTTTTTATGTGTAAAGGTCTCAGAAAATTTCAGGGGGAAAAAAAAAGCCATCAAGCTTTTATAAAAAGAGCCTTCTGGTGTTCTTACTCAGAAGAACCATATGCAGAGTAGTCGGCGTAGATAAGCGTTCTTTCAGCTGAACCCTGCTACCCAAGGGAACAGGATGTTCTTTAAAGTTCAAATCAAAATTTAAATATTTCACATGTTCTCCGTGTCTTATAGTACCTCCAAACCATACAGCCCTGATATGGGGTATTTATTTATTATTCCCCCCCCCCCCCCCCCCCCCGCTCCTCTGCGTAGGCAGAAGGATTGTCCTTCTGGTAGGTCTTTCTCCAGCTGAATGAAGTAGTGGATGAAGAAAAAAAAGGGTGGGGGGAAGCAGTTATTGGGCCAGGTGGCAGAATTCCTGCGGTGATGGAGCTGTTCTGATCGGTGGGGGCTCCCCTTTGCCCTGCTGTCCCCACCGCCGCGGTATGTTACGGGCACATACGCTCCCTGTAGGGTTGGGCTCCCCTGGGCTAGCAGCTCTACCGAGGGATGCTGGCTCTGCCATTCCTGCTTCTGATAACTGCCGGAGAAAACTCATTTGCAGGACTAAATCCTCTTCATTGTGATAAATTCTATTTCCCTGCCCCCCTACATCTCTGCTTTCCAGCCTCACATTTCTTTTTAATATAACTAGCCCAAGTGGGATAAAGGCAAAGTGTAAGTTGCTGCACCTTAGGTAAAATTTATAGCTTTTGAAGATCTCCTACGGCTCAGGATGTTAATTGTAACCTGGGACTGGAGCTCAAAGAAGTAAATCTTTAATAACATCATGCGCTGCTGCTGGAAAGGTGAAAAAACGCTGAACAGTGTCTTCCCCTAAACATACCCCGTAATGTCTCTTTGCAGCAGTTCTAGTGACGGCACCAAACCTGGAATATTTTTTTAAGTCCTAAAAGTAGTTCCAGGAATGTATGCATATACTAGGGCTGTCTCCGTGTTTTTCCAGTGTTGTAGCAGGAATTAATTTTGTAGTGTTGACATGCAGGGGTGGGGGAGGGCAGGGGTGATGCACCCTTTGAGGAACGGGTGGGAGACCTCGGCGTGACTGCTCGGTGAGGCTGGGAGAAGGAGGGTGTTCAAGGGTCTGGGTGCATGGCTGGATTTCTTCCTTTCCTCTATTTGCTGCCTTCTGTTTTACCTGGGGCTTGTCTTGTTTGTAGGCACATATACGTAAATCCATTTTCAGCTTCTTTCAAGTAAGACCTGAATTAATTTCCCTTATATATTTTTCCTGTGTGTTAAGACGGCATCTGCAAGTTCAGCCGTAGACCAGAGTCGCTTTGTTGGAGGCAGCAGGCGAGCACCAAGCAAAAGGGCACGGTCTGCCCCAAAAACACTTGCAAGGTTATATTTTTACAGAAGCACATCCAGCTTCTCCAACTTCTGTTTTTCAATCTGAGGTGGTAAGTTTATCTGTTCTGCTGTTTAGCTGTCAGTAAGACCCTAAAGTCATTTGAAGAGTATTGAAGAGGGGTAAAAAACTGTAACAATCTTCTAAAAATTTAAAATGAGCAGGTTTCATGACCCAGCAGATTAATTCAGAGAGAATCAAGTGATACATGGCAGAGGTAAAACATCTGATGAAGAGCTCCAGTACAGGAGGGCAAATGATGTCAGCTTCATTTGAAAGTAATTGTTTTTGTACGTGGATAGCATACCAACTACAAGAACCTGACTTTACAATAACCTGACATTACAACGTACTCCTCGGTACTAGTGGGCAGTGAAAGCAGGTGTTTTATTATTCAGCTGGCAGCGCTTCAACGACACCTAATTAATTTATATATAGATACACCTATTTCAAGAGAGAAAACCACTGTAAAGCTGGAATGTTTTGACAAGTGCTTGTCTGCAACTTTTCCTGACTTGCCAAGTGTGAGTTTATCGCTGGACTAGACGTGCTGAGGAAGGGCAGGTAGTGCAGGTGGTGTGAAACTGGTGCAAGAGGGAAGGGATGGTATGGACTCCAAATATTCTTAGTTCGCTGACAGTTTTTACTTGGTAGAGAGGAAATAATTGCCACCTGGTGCCTGCTCATTCCAGTCTGCAAAAGAAGCCGGTGGTCTCATTTTGTCCTGTAGTAGAGAGGTGTACTCATCATCCAAAAAGTGCTCACCAGACTTAGCACTAACAAGCTGCCTTGCTGCCAGTCTCTGCCCAGAGACCGAAATGTGAGAGGAACGCAGATGCTGAAATATCTGTTTGTCCTCGGAGTTTGCTCCTTTTCTGGCCTGTGCTTTGTACTTTCTCTTACACTTTGTTGAGACTTGCGTCTGCGTGCTGGGAAGGTTCAAGAATGTGGCCCTTTGCCTTTCAGTAAAGTGATTTTTTTGTGAATGTTCAGTATTCTTATGAAGCCTGGATAACAGTTTGGCCCCCTGGGCACTAGAGATGATCAGGTCCGTTGCTTGCAGGGGAGGCATCTTGATGAGGTGAAGCCACAGGTGTGGGTGATTCCTGCAAGCTCTGCTGATGAGATTTATGCAGAAGAATTTTGTGGAAAGGACAAGCTCTATGTATCCCTCCACAGACTTGTCTGTAGTCCTGCTGCCATGTGCGAACATCCTCTGTTGAAGGGGGCCTGGTGTTAGCAAATACCTGGGAGTGTTGGAATCCTTCCTTGGGATGCAGTGACAGATCCATACGGGGGTAAATCTCTGGTTCTCCTTCATCCTGATGAATCCACAAGCATCACAGACTATTTTTCAAGTCTCACTTTCCCTCGTCATTCCAAGTGCTCCGTGTAGATAAGGATTCTCCAGACAAGTGTGTTACTGCAACGTGGGTCTCCGTGGGCTTCAGGAGCTGTGTCTGTCAAACCCTGTTGATGTAGAGCACGATTTAGCTGTTGGGAAAGTCTCTTCATCGTGTATGTACCATGCTCTGTTAGCTCAGTAAATTTTCGAAAGCAAGCTATTTCTGTCAAGATTAAAACTTTGTTGACTGTTTGACTGGCTGAATGGAAGCCTTCAGAGTTCAAACCTCTGTGTCTCTGCTGATTCTTTGCTAAACGATTTTTATTGCGCTTCATTTTATGCGATAACCTTATTGCAGACTGAAATGAATTTATCCCTCTCTTTCCTTCCTCAGACAGAAGCTGATGAAGTCTCAATTTTCCAAATAGGCTTCATTTACAGTTGCAGAAACCTCTGAAAATTGAGGCTGGTTTCCATCCCCTGTTTGCAGTTCCAGAGAGTAAATAGTATGCAGCGGTACGAGGAACACAACCCCGAGCTTTTCAATTACAAGTCCCTATTTCCAGAGGTGGGGAGAAGTCTTCCGTCTGTCCATGGAGCAAGTGCAGCCCAAAGCAATGCCCTTTCATTTTCTTTGATCCGATAACTTACCCGAGGTGTAGTCCTGAGCAGTACCCTGGCACCGCTTGCAGCGTGCTTCAGCATCGCACCAGCTACTTCTAACCTGCGTGGAGTTGGAGCTAATAATACAAATAGGAAAAAGCATATTTCCTATTACTCTAAGGCATATATGCTACTTTATAAAGCTCTTTTGGAAATACTAAAAATTAAGAACTAGATGCTTTTTAATTAAGTATTTCTTGGTGTAATGTGGACTTACCCTGTTTTCTCTAGCGGGTTCTGTGGCTGTGATCGCGTATCCATGTGTTTCTCTGCTGCTATTTGGAAGCAGTCATATTTTTACAGCAACATAACCCATTTTCCCTTTATTGTAATTGTTTTGGAATAAGAAGTAATCATCCAGGACTGAACAACTTGCTCTACCAAACGTTCTGTTCTCTATTCTAGTAAATTGCTTTGAGAATTGAACAAAGCTCTGCTCAATCATGCAAGATATCCATTCCGAAGAACACCAGGAAAGTAAACCTACTTTAGCCCATTGCAATCATCTTTTTTACTTCTTAAAGATAAAACTGTAAGAGCATGATTCCAAACGCCCAGAACTTACAAATCTTCATTCATTGAATAAAGAAATTAGTTTGATAAAATAACTTCATGTTCCTCATCTAAATCCCCCAACCTGGCAAGTGTTTAACTTCTAATTTATTACTAATAGAGCAATACTGTTTTGATAGAACCTTTTGTCAGTGGATATCGGTGTTTCGCAGTTTTGAATGAAGACAGCAAGCTTTTTTGGAGGGACTTGCACAGGGCTGGCATGTGGCAGCATGGCGTGTGCTTCCCTCAGTCAAGGGCATCTTGTGTCCCTGGGTTCCAGTTGTCCGTCCTTAAATGCAGCTGGTCTTCGTCTCTGCTGGAGCAAACCAGGGCTGCTTGGGGGGTGGCTGCTCTTGTGTTTGGTTGATGCCTTATGTTTATTTAGCTTGTGTTGGTTTTTTCTTTTATCTTTTTTTTTTTTTTCCTTCTTTTTACCCTCAGGATGGCCAGAACCTAAAAGTTTTGCTGGTTTTTCAGTGTCTAATGCTAAACCAACGTTAAGCATTCTGTGATCCAGGGTTGTGCTACCCGGTGGATAAGTCATTTCTCACTTCAAATCTGGTTGTGGGATATTATTTCAAGTTTTTTGTTTGTGTCTTGATTGATATTTATTGTTGAGATAAAGATTTCCTAGAGCTTTTGCCTCCCAGGCTTAGCACAGAGGTGTCACCGGTTGAACTAAGGATTTTGATAGACTGGTGTCCTTAGTGGGTCAGGTAAACACTTGGTGGGGAAATAGTAGTAACACACCAGCGTATTAAAAATAGAGAATTCTGCTGGAGTACGGTAGTTAAATTCAGCCAAGCTCAGCATGCCAGCTGTTGGGAAACAAGCATAACTGTTCCAAAGGAACAAAATATGAAAGTGGTCTCACTTTGGCAACCTGCATAACTGTGCTAGAAGATTTTTATTGTTTATAACCAATTATCTTGAGTTCCATCTCCCCCACGTGTATTTGCACTTTCGTACGTCTCTGGTTGCTCCTTTTGCACACATAATGAAGCTGAAATTTAGAGAAACTGGGTGCTTTACCTTGCTCCAGTTAATTTTGATAGCATTAACTGGCATTAAAAAATACTACATTTCTGTTGTGTGAGGGAGTTTTCAGTTGAACTTTGATGTTTTGCAGTGGTGGGCAGGACGTGGGGACCATATGTGAGCAGGAAATGCTTGCATCCCCATCAGTGTGAAAAGCTTTAAGATGAATAAAGAGTGATGAATGTTTGATGAACATTGATTTATAGTGGGGTGCACATCTTTAAGCTCAGGGTTCCGCTTCACAAATCCAGTATCCAAACTAAACCTCACAGGAGAAGGCTAATTAGCATCTTGCTGTCTGTTTTTTGCAATCAGTGCTAAGTAAATATTTTTTGGATGTGGAAAGATCCCCTGTGATCTTTGTTCGTTCTTATGTGCTAGCCCATTACCTGTAAGATTGGGATCTCAATCTTTCAATTTACTTCTTTTTATTTCCACTGCCCCCACCCTCCATGTCATTTGTTAGTTTTAGTTGTTGTTTCATGCCATAGTTGTTTAAGTCTAAAGTTAAGTGAAATTAAATACAGGCTTCAGTGCCGTACCGTATACTTGTACTGACGTACAGTGTAGCCACTGGCATGTGCGCTCTCCCATCTTAGGGAAAGATAAAAGGTACTCAGAGTTTTTATGGGAATAAGAAAAGTGACATTGGAGGTAGTTATTGTTCACAGAAATGCTGCCTTTTTCAGAAGAATTGTGTAAAGGTTTCTTATAGTTTGTCATTTCCATTTGTATAGAAGATAGGTAGTCGCTGCTCGAAAGAAGCTGTCCACCTCTTGAGTAAATAATATTTTTACAAGCTTCTATAGGCTTTCTTTCCTTTTTCTTTTAAAGATTATAAAATAGTAAATACGACAGGAACAAAAAGTTAGGGCTTTGAAATCACTGGGGTGTGACAAGCTAATAATGATAGAGCCTTTGAAAAGGGCAGCACACCTGGGAGAACACTGGCATTTTCAGGGCCAGTGTAAATACAGGTTAGTAAAACAACTAAATAATGTCATTAATTTTATCACTACGAGTGTCTTTGAACACTGGCCACAGAGTGCTGCTATGTCTTCAGTCTACTTTTTCTCCATGAGGCTTCTGTTTTGAAATAGCAATGTCTTTCATTAGCAGAAGCTGTTTTTATGGTTTGTTCTTTCAGCCTTTACCAAAGCAAAACTCCCACTGAAAATCTTCACGCCAGCCTCTTAGTTTTGAATGATATGGATAAAATTAGGTCTGGTTGTTATAATGTTTTATATAAGCCCTTTAAAGATAGGTTTTACTAAATGAGTTTTTACCTAACTAAGGGTTTGTGCTTTTAAATAAGTCTTGTAAATAAAAGCTAGTTAATGCCTGAGACACCGTATCAAATGCAATCTGACTTAAAGGTCTAGAGCTGTGTTTTTGACTTAAAGGTCTAGAGATGTGCTTTCACACACATAGAAATAGGGTTAATTATTCTCTTTATACACTATTTACACATACAGTACACTCTAATATTGCAAACAACTGAAAAAAAAAAATCAACAGTACTTAGAAAAGAAAAGGAGAGGAGGATTTTCTTAATTCAGTGAAAGAAATATGCACCCAGAAGAGAAGCCCAGATTCAGAGCTTACGTGGCAGTCTGGACATCAACGTGGCCAAACAAGTGCAACTTGAAGATTTTTGGTAATCTGTACATACTAATAATGTTAACATGATTACATTGGAAAGTGTAAATGAAGTGTATCAATTTCCTTTTGGACAGTGGAAAAAGATCATAAAAATAAAAAGGTGAATAATGTTCTGATGCTTTCAATTAACACTTTTTCTTGTTTTTCACCATTAAAATTAATTGCACCAGATATCATCCATCTAGAAAATTGATTGAGCAATCATTACATATTTTTTACTGTTGCAGGCTTCTGCTTTGTATACTTAGGCCCATTTTATGCTCACCTGTGTCCAATGCCATACTGCCTTGGAGGAGTCTTTCGTTGTTGCCTCTTCAGGGGATGGTTATTCGCTAATTAAAGAGGTTCTCTAATTTTTGACTGCAGTTGAGCAGTTCCCCTTTTCAAGGGGAGTAGGATTGCGCCATTCCACCCCAGCGCCCACAGGTACTTGCAGAAAGGGATACCGTGCCCGTACTCTATTTGCCGGTACCAGTAGTACTGCCCTCAGTACGAAGGAAGAGAGCGGAGAGTGAAGAGCGGGTGTTTAACTATTAAAAAGAATAAATCAAGAGGCTCTGCAGTCAGAGTACATCTGGCATAACCTAGCTAGGTTCTGGCTAAGGTCAAAGAAAAGTGATTACCCAGCAATACCTATGTATTAACATAAGGAATTTGGGTACACAGAGCACTGCAAGGCACCTTTAGCGTTGGGAGATCTGGGGGCTGGTGCCGTCCTGGGCACCCTCTTGTAAAATCCTCTCGGAAGAGTAAATGAAGAAAAGGAACTGTGGTATCCAAACAGAAGAACAATGACGGTGTGAAGAAAAAAGTGCTTCTCCGTGTCACTGTTTATAGACAATTTTACGATGACAAAAAGACATTTGTAATGGTTGATGCAATGAACCTTCCTGTTGCAGTTGTGGAAGGAAGAAATATGAACTGGTTTTCAGATGAAGCTTGGTGGTTTTATAGAAGGGATAATTATGCTATGGTTGCCTGTCACGGGAGGGCTTGCAATAAGAATAAAAAGCTTGATCTGGAGTGGTGGAGGAAAAAAACCACCTAAAAGAAAACAAATTTAAAATGCCATTCTTTTTACTTGATCTTTTTTCAGTACTATTATTTTCTCATTTAAAGGCTCTTCAGAGTTTGAATTGCTCCTAATTATGCACATAATTGACTAAGGCTTTCTAGTGTCTAGAGAGGCACCTATTCAGCATGACTTGTGGAGTATTGTCTCTTGGGATAAAAATCTGCAGGAAAAAAATACTTGCATTTTATGATGAAATTTTCTGAAGCCGGTGACGGAGTGGGACTACATTACACTTCTGTAACATTGTGCATTCAGCATTTTTGAGCTTGCCAAATTGAAGCAGAGGGAAGTTAGGGAGGCTTGTTGAAAGTAATTCTGTGAGAGGCAGAAGTAGAACTAGGAACTGTAAAACCCTATTTCTTCTGTTTATATGGAGTAATCTTCCTGCCAAAAGCCACACGTTGCTTACAAAAGCAACTGGAGTTTCATTCCCAGTTTAGCCTGCAGGCAGTGCTCCTTGGATGCTTGCTAATGTTGGGGTGAGTACTCTGAGTCTGTATTTACAAAGCATCCCCCTCTGATGCTGCAGGGTTCATGCATTTCTCAAATTAGGGCCTTTGCATGACTGTGGATCTCTCTGTAGCTCCTGGGCTGGTGATGTTGCTTGACTGTGACGCACAGGACATGGGCACACGAAGGAGAAAAGGAATGAAATTTCCCATTGCCGTGGTGTCGTGGTCTCCTGCTGTGCACATGTCTGCGTGGGACCGGAGGAGTTTATTGAAGATGAAAGAAACAGGGCCAAGATGTTTAGTTTTGAAGTGTCAGACATTCTTCTCTTGACATTTTTTCTTTAAGAAGTATGAGGAGCTGTGGGTGTCGTCAGCTGGATAATGATTGGCCATTAAACCAAAAAATTCTAATTTTGGTAGGCTTTATGAGGTTAATAAACACATATAAACTAGTAATTAGTGTGTGGATAGCACTGATGGAAGCTACTTTTGTCTAGTGAGACATCTTAATCCTGCCAATTTGACCCTGTGACTCCCTTGATGGTCATTAAGCAGGAGACAGCACCACCTCCCCCAGGTTTGAGCTCTCTTGGGGCAGAATATCTGTGAAGACCCTGGTACCTTTTGATGGGTTTTTTTCCTGTCTGGTGTTTCTGCATTCATTTCTAGTAAGGTGATTTTGAGGCATCACCCCTGATTGACATCTCCCATCAGAAATATGGAGACTTCACTGACGCAGCTTCCCCTTCGTTTTGTGGGAACAGACTTGTGAGGCACTTCGGGTGCTGTTATTTTTTTTTTTCTTTTTGAGCATGGGCTACTGCTTCTCCATGTGAATTGTCCCCAGACAGCTGGGCTTATTCCTTCCAATTATCAATTTCATTTCTCATTCCTAATTTACATAATTTTCTTGAACTATGAATATTTTCCATTAAGTGATGGATGCATGAGAAGTTTTTAATCGCATCTCTCTCTTTATCTTTAATGTAACACTATTTAAAGAGGGTCATGCTCAATTAATTGTGGGCTGATACTCCTGAAATTTGTTTATGACATTCTTAATTTAAAGGATTTCTGGGATGTATTTACAAGTATTTTTTTAATTGTAAGATTTTTCTACCATATGTACATGTTTGCATTTCAAAATGCTCTGCATTTAAAGAAAATAAATATTGGTTTTACACACCTTGGTGCCACATGATGGCACTCGTCTGTTCCTGTTCATCTTAATGAACTTCAGAAAAACATTTCCTTTTCACTGAAAATATTCTGTTTGGAATCAGGATGTTCTATGTTGTAAAAACAGAAAAATAACCCCCAAAACAACCACTTTCCCTTCCCCATTATGTGGTTTGTGGTTTTTTTATTGTTTGGGGTTTGGGGTTTTTTGTGTTTGGTTTTTTTTCCCCTCAGACAACAGGAAGCTATTATCCTCTTTTAGAGAAATTTTGGGAAAGTCCTTTTTTTGGAACAAATAATGATCGTTTTATGGCTGCTCAGAGTATTGGAGATAATACTGTGCTACCAGAAGTAACTTCATAATGAGAAATCTGCCCAGACTCCCTTGCATGTTGATAACAGCTTAACAGCAAAGGATGTTTGTGGCATTGTCAGAGATGGTGTGAGCAATGTGGTGCCCCTAAACACGAGTCTTTCAGACAGCGTAAACGAGAGGGTCAGGCTGTAAATTGAACCCGATAATAGAGGCAGTTAATTCTTTTCCTTCGATTTCTTTGTCATTTCACTTTTCTTTCTCATTTCTGCTGGCACTTATGAGTGCACTGTTTGCTCTTTCTCATTTTGTCTGCTGTATCGTGCTGTCTGCTTTCACAGTGCCGTATTCTGGGTTGTTAACCCTTGTAGAAAGTACACGTGATGTTTTACTTTCACCGCCCTAGGCATCGATGGATTAGCCGTATCTCTAAGAATACATAGCCTTGAGTTAATTTGTATTTTAAGAATGGTATTTATTCTTTATAAAGAAATCTGTATCCGAGAGGAAAAATGTTTTAATTATTCCTGGGCTATGAAAGTGAAACTGGTAGCAGCCGAATCCTTTGTAATTTAATATAGTCATGACAAGGTAGTTCTAATTTAAACTAGCTAGTCAAATTCAGCATAGACCTTGGTCCTACACTAACAGTGAATTTGAACCACTATGAAGTTGCGGCAGTCAAAAAAGCTGATCAAAGAGAGCGTTACCAAGTGGTATTATGGATTCTGTGATCAGAAAAAATGAAAAAGTCATTTAAGAAATTTCAAGATTTTTGTCACTTTTGGTGATTTATAATAACCTGGCTTTCAAGCATTGCAGTTTTTCTCTTACGTCGATGTGTCACAGACCTGCAGAAACAAACTGGTCACACACACAAAAAGCCAATTAAAGTCAGTACTTTTTCTGAGGGGATATGTTACTAGTAGCAACAATAAACATCACTGACAGTACTTCTGGTTCATTAGGGAAGGCGTTTAGTTTCTGCTTTCCCCTTCAAATCAAACAAATAGTAAATAATTTGGTGCCTATTTTCCCTCCTGAGGATATTTAAAATGCTATAGAAGCACTTAAGCTGAGGTTAATCTTACCTAACTTTAGTCCAAGACAGCTGCCTAAACTCCTTCTGCATTCGATAGAGATACCGACAGCGGTAGAAGACAGCTCGTTTTATCTACCTTAGTTGCTGGATTGCGTAGCCCAAGTGTCTTTATCTGAATCAAGCCCAGCTGAGCTGTCCTCCAGCGTGTAACTGCGCCAGGAGCAGTCAGTTTGACCAGCTGATGAATCTGGCTTCGAGGATGCTGTTGAGGGCACCTACGAGACAATTTAATTGCATCTTCTGTGAAATCTCTTGTAAATCTTGACACGAGAGGTTTCAATGAGTTTATTGGAATTAAACAGACGTGACCAGGTCACAGAGATTGCACCATGTGCAGCCTCACCGGGTGCCCCCCGCAGCTGGGGGTGGTGCAGAGCCATGCTCCCTGCAAACAGCAGCTGCTAAATAACAGTCTGGATCATCAGCTGCACAAGATGTTTGTGAACAGTCTTTGCCCCGGATCACAATAACTGCCAAAATCATGTGCTGAACCGCTGTTCTGGCTTCTGCAAGAGGGGAATGAAACTTCCGAAGAAATGCATGAAATGTGAATCAACCTCTTTCTAGCCTGTCTCTGAGGTCACGCTTGGAAGGGGAGTTTCTTGTTTCTGGACCTCTGAAAACTAAAAGTTCTATCTGTGTCTTCAGGACTTCTTTTACTGTTCCTGCTGCTTGCATTAATTTTGGAATGCATCACATGTCAAAGTACTAGACATTGCTAATCCTATTTTAGTGTTTATCTTTCTTTGATAGAAGTTCTATTATTGCATTTTGAGTGTCCTTGAGAAAGGCAGCTTATGATTTGTGTAGTCCCCCAGAGGGAAACCTTAGTGTTATCTTGTTTAAACAATACTTATTGCTTGAATTGTTGATGTGTTCATCACTTAGACGAGGTAAATGCTCCAGACACTGTGTTGTCACTATTGTAATTGGGGCTGGGGATTCACCAAAGTGTGTCTCTCTTGCATTGCTGTGTTTCTGGCCCCGTGATGCTAAAAGGCTGAGATATAATTGCAAGATCTCTGTTCCTTGGGGATAAAGTAAATGTGAGGCCGGAGGGTGGTGTTTGCTCTGATTCCAGCTGTCTGCAGCCTCCAAAGCTTGATTTTACATTTTAATTATAACTTTCTACTTGCAGCCCCTGGTTTTCTTGAACTGAGAGGACCTTTCTGGATAAAGCTTTGATGGAAGAGATCTGCTTTATTTGCTTTGCAGTTTGTGTGTTTATTTTCCTTTAGGAAGGGAGTGACTGGGCAGCAGAGGGGAAGATTGTCTTTGCCTTCCCTGGGTTGTGCTGGAGGGCAGCAGGAGCAGCCCGATGCCTGGGAGCTGCCTCCTCCCTGGGGAGGGGGAGGGGCTTTGCGGGGACAGCTGGTGCTGGGAGGTGGCCCGCAGGGGTAGGGTGCTGCTTGTCCTCTCGGAGGTGGCCCAGAAGGGCAGGGTGCTGCTTGTCCTCTTGGACAACTGAAAGTTTTTTTTCCCCAAAGAACTAGAGCAGCTAAGAGGAGGCTCCAAGGCCGGAGTAAGGAGCCTGCTCTGCAAGCGTGCAAGCGCGTGGCTGGGGTAGGGTGGGGAGCCCCCTTTTAATTTCATTCTCTTGGCCAGTTGATCTGAGCTCTGACTACTGTAAGAAGTTCTTTGGTTGAGGTCGCTTGAGAGCTTTAAAGATTAAAACAGCACCTCACGTTGATTTTCAAGGAATTACCACATCAGGGCTGCTTGTGCGGGGCTGGGGGCTGAGTGCAGGGGGCTGGAGCTCGGGGGCAGACCTGGGCTCCCCCCTGTCCTCTGCTGCTTTGCCTCTGTATTTCTGAGGCGCAGCTGTAGAGAGATCTGGTGGAGAATTGTGAGTGGCTCTTTTGATTACATCTCTTACTAGCTGCCTTTCTTCATATAGCTTTTCTTCACTTTAATGTACTGCAAAGCTTTATTTATTATGATTTTTTTTTTTTTTTTTGCAATGGAAATTCTTTTTTCACAATGAGCCGAATTCACACCTAATGTTTTGCTGCCTTTTGTCTGCAAACAAATTCAGTCTGATCTGAAAGTTACGGAGCATTTGTGCTGTAGGAAAGAGATGCACTAATTGGGTGGGTTTGGCTGGCTCTCAAAGCTACAAACGTCACGAGGAAGATGAACACAGAGCAGCTTGCATTGCCAACCAAGCTCGATGTGCTCGTCACTTAGGAGCTTTAGAAAAAGATGAGGAAAATGGTTAGACTAAAGCTTTGTGATTCTCCTTTGTGAACTCTGTATTGACTGCTGTTCTCCAGATGTGTGCTGGGAAAAGGAGGAGGGAACCTGAGGTCTTCTGCTCATCTTCAGCAGTGGGAGCAGGATTGTTCGGGAAGGGGAGGCTGAGAGGCAGCGAGGCAGTTACCAAAGAGAGGAGGAAAGTCTGCGTGGTGGTTTTGTGCGTGTGTGTGTGGAGTCCTTACTCTGTTTGCAATCTGCAATCTGCTTAACTGTAGATTTTGCTCCCTCCTGGTTATGAGGGAGATAAGGGGAGTGAGTCTGAAGAACTAACGCCCTCCTGGTTTGTGCTTGGGGGATTAGTGCTGATCTCAAGAGAACAAGCTCTACCTAACCTGCTGTGGTGGTTTGTGGTTGGTTTTGTTTGCGTTTGTTTGGTGGGTTTTTTTGTTTCTGTTTTTTATTTTTTATTTTTAAATAAATAACTTGTATCCCCCAAAATAATTAAACCAATGAGTCTGTTATTTGTGTCTGAACCTTGGATGGAATAATTAGGCTTTTTTCTTTCTGAAAGCACTTACATATTGATCTGTGCTGTGAGATTGTAAATACCATTCCCTGGCTGAAAGGGTTCAGTGCTATTGAAAGATGTTTCTGTTTCTCCAGTCACTCCTTTGGAAAATGAGATGCTAAAAGAGGCTGACTGGAAGATCCCAGGATAAGGGTGAAATAGGGAAAAGTGTCTCATGGTATTTTGCTATAGCCACAGTGGTATAAGGACATAGGTGGGGAAAGGTGTGTAGGTACTGAAATTTATTAGAAGAACTGGCATATTTGGACAAAATTAGTGAAGCTCTAGAGGAAACGAGAACTGTGGAGGAACAGATCTCAGGAGAGCTAAGGAAGAAGGATAACAGGTATCTGCTGTCTGTGTGTGGCCCTCTTCATGTAATGAGTCATTAGGATATAAATGTACTATGCTTTCTGTGTATGGCCTGATGGCGCATACTAAATTAGGAATTTTAAAAAATGAGAATCTCTTGCAGATGGATAAAGTGGATGCTTTCAGAAAACACCATAGAAGGGATCAGCAAACATTGGTACCTCGAATGGTTTCCAATCTGGAGGGCAGCTTCTAGGGGAGAAGTTGTTTGGTTTGTGTGGGGGTTTTGTGTTTGTTTGTTAAACCTTTCAACTTTTACATAGGAAGCCTTAAGGCTTCCTCTCTGTTAAAACCTGTTAGTGAAATTTAAGACTGAATTACTTTTGTCCCTTTAATGAGCATTAAAGTGTTTGGGCGATTTCTTTCCCTCGCAGTTCTTACTGGGAATCCTTCCAAGCTTCTGCCTCTGGATTTTGTGGTTGTCGGAATTACAATGTATTCATATTTCATGCTGGAGATGTGCTAAACTACACAATGAGTCTGAGAGCAGGATCAAAATAGTCAGTTGGTGGCATGGATAAAATGATGTTTTGCATGATAAATTTTATAACCACAGCAGAAAAGTCTCATTTGGTTTCAGATTTGTGGTGTCTCACTTTATGAAATACCCTAAACTCATGGCAAGACATTCTATGGGTGGTAATTTAAATAAAATTGTATATTTTTTTGTGTGATTATGCTGTGTAGCAGTGTGTGAATCCCAACCAATGTATTCTGAAATGTATACATTTGAAGAGACATATTTTTAAAACACAATCTATGAGTTCATCAAATGTAGTGAATATTTAGTATTTTTTTCAATCAACAGATGCTAAATGCCACTTGAAACGGTACGTGTACATTTTCCCAGGTGAGATGAAATAAGGTTAAAGTGTCTCATTGTCAAAATTGCTAAATCCTTTTCTTGTGGTGACTTGCTAAAGGATTTCAGCTGTATTTCACGTGTCATCAAATGATGACTTTAATGGTATCATTAATGATAACAACCAGAGGCAGTTCTCATGGTCTTGGGAAAGCTCCTGCCCCTGCTGCATGTGTGCTGAAGCCATGGAGCGGACATGTGGGAGCAGCTCACCTTAATCCTTTCTCACCAATATTTAGAATCATAGAATCATTTAGGTTGGAAAAGACCTTTGAGATCATCAAGCCCAACTGTTAACCCAGCACTGCCAAGGCCACCAATAAACCATGTCCCTAAGCAGCGCATCTACGCGTTTTTTAAATACCTCCAGGGGTGGTGATGCTTGGCCACCCTTTCGGTGAAGAAATGTTTCCTGCAATCCAACCTGAACCTCCCGGTGCAGCCTGAGGCCGTTCCCCCTTGTCCTGTTGCTTGTTACCTGGGAGCAGAGACTGACTCCCCCCCCCTACAGCCCCTGTCAGGCAGCTGTGGGGAGCGGTGAGGTCCCCCTGAGCCCCCTCTTCTCCAGGCTGAGCACCCCCAGCCCTCCCAGCTGCTCCCCATCAGCCTTGTGCCCCAGCCCCCTCCCCAGCCCATCTCTGAACACGCTCCAGCACCTCACCTGAGGGGCCCAAGTCCTCTGGGACCTCCCTGGTGAGCCAGGATGGCTGATAAATGATGGAGAGCAGCCTGGCGAGCTCCTCCGCCAGCTCCCTCAGTGCCCTCGGGTGGGTCCATCCAGCCCCGTAGACTTGCACGTGTCTGAGCGGAGCAGCAGGTCGCTGTTTTCTCCTGGACTGTGGGGACTTCATTCTGCTCCTCGCCCCTGGCTTCCAGCTGAGGGGCTGAGTACCCAGAGGGCGACTGGTCTTGCTGGTAAAGACTGAGGCAAAGAAAGTGTGAAGTCGCTTGGCCTTTTCCCCATCCCGTGCGGCAGTGCTCCCCCCGCATCCCAGGAAGGAGGCAGGTTATCCTTGGCCCTCCTTTTGTTTCTGATGTGTTTGTGAAAATGTTTGTTGTTATGTTTTATGGCGGCGGCCAGCCCGAGACCTAGCTGGGCTTTCGCCTCTCTCATCCTTGCCCTGCGTAACCTCGTGACATGTTTGTAGCCCTGCAGAGCTGCCCGCCCCTTCTCCCAGAGGTGCCAAACTCTCCCGTCTCCCCTGAGCTCCAGCCGAAGCTCTGCTCAGCCAGGCCGGGCTGCTCCCCCGCCAGCTCGTCTGTCGGCACGTGGGGACGACCTGCCCCTGCCCGGGTAAGGCTGCTGCTGGGTGAGCGTCCGGCCGCCCCGGACCCCTTGGCCCTTCGGGGCTCCCCCCAGGGGCTCTGTCCACCAGGCTCTTAAACAGGCCAAAGTCAGCCCTCCAGAAGTCCAAGGCTGCGGTTCTGCTGACCTCCCTCCTTACGTCTCTGAGAATCAAAACTTTTATCACCTCATGATCGCTGGGTCAGATGTCCTCTGACCACCACACCACCCACCAGTCCTTCCCTGTTAGTAAACGGCAGGCCCAGGGGGGCAGCTCCCCGGGTGGCTCGCTGAGCCGCTGTGCCTGGAAGGTCTCCCCCACACTCCAGGGACCTCCTGGGCTGGTTCCTCTCCGCTGTGCTGTATTTCCAGTGGACATCTGGTAGGTTGAAGTGCCCCATGGGCACAAGAGCTAGCAATCATGAGACTTCTCCCAGCTGCTTGCAGAATATATCATCTGTCTCTTCATCCTGGTTGGGTGGTCTGCCACAGGATCCCACGAGGATATCCACCCTGTTGGCCTCCTGCTGATCCTTACCCACAAACACTCAATCCTACTGCCACCATTCTCCAGCTCTAGGCAGCTGAAACACTCGTTGACAGGCAGAGCCACCCCACCATCTCTCCTTCCTTGCCTATCCCTTCTGAAGGGTTTGTAGCCGTCCATTGCAGCACTCCAGTCATGCGAGTTATCCCACCACGTTTCCATGATGGCAGTTATGTCATGGTCTTCCTGCTGCACGATGCCTTCCAGCTCCTCCTGCTTGTTGCCCGTGCTTCAGGCGCTGGCACAGATACACTTCAGCTGTGCTATTGATCTCGCCTCCATCCCTGGCACACCACCCCCCCGGCTCATCTCTAACGAGCTTCATTTTATTCCTTTCCCCCTTCGAATTTCGGTGCACAGGGCTGGGGGGTTTGGTTGAGCTGCTCACTAGGACAGCACAACCTCTCGTTTTGACAGCCAAAGCCCTGAATTATCCCTTGCAGCTCAAGCAATAGCTAAAAGGTTGCCTTTTCCAAAAAGGATTCGGTTTGGAGCAGTAAACACGGAGGAGCACAGGTTTCTGTGGCCACAAGATGGCAATCACAGAGCAAACTTCCAGCTGACACTTTTCTCTGCAGGATGCATCACATAAATTAACACTGTGCTCCTTGAACTGCTAAGATACCTAGAAACGGTATAGAATGTAGAAAAAGGTACTGTGCAATGTATATGTAAAATGTACATGTGCTTGTTTGAATGGTATTTCTTCACTAAACCCCACAAATGCATGGTGCAGTATGTAGATAGACTGTTCGCTGATTCAGGCAATTGCTGGGGTAACGTTTTCCAGTTTATCTTCATCGCTTGAGGACTGAGGCAAGTGGAAGGCAGCAGTATTATACTAATATATGTATGATGATTCCAGCATACTGTAGTTACTATGAAGCTGTTTAATGGTGGACTTTTTATTTTAGCTCTTTTACCAGAAGCTGCCCAAATTGTCTGGTTACTTTTATACTTCAGTCCTGAGGGGAAAAAAAAATAACTGTAAAAATTGGTTTGGAATGTTCCCTGTTAAACTATTTTCATGGGTCAGAGGCATGACGTGAAATATCTCTATAGAGAAAATAACGAGTTCTGCAGTACGTCACTGTTATAGGCTCCATTTTCACATCCTGCAAAATAGCTCCTCTCCTTTCTCCCCATTTCTTTTTGCTCTGTGAATGGATATGGAAGTGTTATCAAAGTTGGTTGCGGTGCTGTGTGCTGATTTTGATGAAACTATTACAGAAACAACAGTTAGTGTTAGCCTCTTCCGTAGGGATTTGAGTAGAGAGCCCACACAGTGTGATCACTGCATTAACAGACCTCTCTCTCCATCTGAGTCTGCTTCTCTTAATCCGCAAAGGTCAGGCATCACTTCGTGCGGCTGCAGAAATGAAGGCTACGTTACGGAGGACAATATCCTCTGAAGCAGAGGCATGCTGCTTCCGAGCAGGCAGCCCTTCTGCTGAGCTTGGTTGGAAATCCTGCTTGCAGCCATCAGGCTTCATGCGTGTACAGAGTCTCCTGTGCTTGTGCCCATCTGTTTGGATGGCACTGCACCTGCCTGCAGGCTTGTTGTCCCTCTGGAGATGGGATCTGGTCTTTTCGTAAGCACCTTCTCATGTAACTCTGTTCCACTTGCAGTAGAAGACCCTGGTCTCCCCGAAATAGGGATGAGCAGAGCGTCTGATACTTGGTGGTTGCCCTGTGTCTCCTGCTAGAAGAAATGGTTGCAAAAAGAGTTTGGGAAAGCACAGGGACAACAGGCTGTACTTCCCCCTATCATGTCTTGAGGGAAGATAAGGGTATGAAAAAGTAACTTGGATAGACTGGGTGCCAGATTACCTTCCAGGTGTAGGGACCCCTGGGGGTCCTGATATGACTCTGAATGTTTAACAGCACAGCTTGTTGCTACTTTCTAAGTTACTTACAAGGGGGTTTTATTGGGTGAATTGTTAAACGTGGAGAATAGCCCAAGTTACCTATGACACCATTAAAATACAAAGCACCTAATATGTTGTCTAGTCTGCTTTTGTCTGGTGTAAGCTCATAGGGTAGGGTAGTGAGGACGTGACCGAGAGTGTACAAATTACCTGATGCTGGACCAGGCAAAATTCAGGCAGCTGTACTTCGGAATCAAAGTAGCGAGTGAGGGTTCTCTGCTCTCAAGCACCACGTTTGTAAATATCCTCATCATCTTGTGAGTCTGGGAAAACAATTATACAAATAAACAGCAACAGGGGGAAGTCAGACTTGTTTCTCTGGTGTTTTCATTGGCTTTGAGCTTGTACTGTGATGGACCAGCACAGAGGCTGTCTAACTCCTCTCCTTTAACTGATCTCATGGCATTGCTGTTTCTGGGGTGATTAATTTATGCAAGTTTCAACTTGTGCCAGGCTAAAATCAGGAAGAATGACATTTTCCGGTTATATGTGGGACCTGTGCTAGATAGGCTAGGTAAGCTAAATATATGGATATTTTATTCAGTAATTGGAAAAAAGAATCATGTGATGTGCTTGGCTTTGAAGTCCCTGTGTGGGTCCTTTCCTTTCAGCTGATTTCAGCCTCTCCTCTCTGCAGCCAGAAACTTGCAGCGCTGTCTTCTGCTTTCCTTTCCTAGAGCTGTCAGTCGGATGTTCTGGTCCAGGTGTGTATGGAGAGTGGCCAGTAAGACTGTAGAGGAACAGGGAGGCAGACGTGGCCTCGTGGCAAGGCAGGCATGGAACAAAGAGAGTTAAGGAAGAGAAACTGGCACTCAAGAGTTAGGATAAGTGGGTGGGATGGCAAAGAGCACCTATGGACCCCGGGGAACAGTTGAATCTAACAATAAATTAGTAATGTGCAGTAAACATCAGCAGGCCAGACAAGTGTCAGTTCTAAATACTGATTTTTTTTCTGCCCCCGCAATAAAAACCCTGAACTCTGCAAAGCCTCAATATGAACAGTAATAGTGCCAGTATCTCCATCTTATTTTATAGATGTCTCATGTTTACTCTGGTAGAATAGGAGCCAAGGCATAGCATACATGAAGGTCTTGAAGGAAATAACTTTCTCTTGGTTGGAATATGGCAGGTATGGAAAGATTAGTTTTTAAAGAACTAGTCTTTTGTTTCATTGCTTTGATTAAAAGGAATTACAGGAATAAGATATTACATGAAATCCACTCAATTTTGTGGGATCCAAATTGTAGCCAAGCTAGGCAAAGTGCAAAGCTCAGATTTAAAGCTGAGTGCAGAACATTCTTTATCTGTATCTTTCACCGTAGCTGCTATCCAGAGCACATCTCTATTTTGTTTCCTTTTTGACATTGAATATAATATGGCTTGTGCTCCCTAATATAGCTGGCACAATTTCAGGCTGATATGGCTGTCCTGGCAGTGTCAAGTCTATCTTGAGCCATCAAGGCACAGTGGCTCGTTACATACTAATTTTTATCATCTCCTGCTTTATTCTGTTGGAAGCTTACAGCAGAGGTTAAAAACATCATCTGCACTGGGACTCCTCTCCAGCTGCTAAGGGCTCATTTTATCCCTGACCGTTGAAGATACTAAAGCCAGCCTGCTTCAGCTGTCACTGGCTTGAAAGGAATCCTGGTCCCTAGACATGCTACATCATTTATTCCTGTTTGTCTTTCTGATCCTGTGGACTTGAAATCCATTCGATCTCCCATTAATAGGGTTTCACCAGATGCCCAGGAAGGGTAGGGACCTGTTGGCACCAGCAAAACATCTGACCTCTGTTGGACTATCAAATTATTTTTTTTTCCACTTTATGACCGATGATTTGAAAATAAACTGCAGCTTTGTAAAGGAGAAATATACTGTTAAGTGTTTTCAAAAACTAAGGTGGTTGCTTATTAGCTCTGTTGGATTGGGTTTTCAAAGGGCTATGTGGTAAATATTTTGTATTTAGGGCTGCTTGCCTGTGTGTACTTTTTTGGGCTAAAGCCATATTATTTGTGTAATAAATTCCCTGTTTGAAGTTGATGGGAAGAGAGGCCTGAGGCTCATGCAGTAGAGCAAGCTTAGACATTACAATAAGAATGGCAATAAATGTAGCCATAAAAGGGATTTTAAATCAGCAGTCACATTTTTTTTTTCCTGCCCTGAAAACATTTTAAGTGTTTCCTCAGTCTTCTGCCAGTACTGCTGTTTATGTGGAGTTAAGGACTTTTCCTCTTCTTCAACTTGTCTATTTAAAAGATAAATGTTAAATTTTGTCTGAGAGATCCGTCGGAACTTGTTGCTTCACCGCAAGGACTTATTTACAATCGCAATTACAGTTCTCTGAAGGATCCTTGAAAAGCTTTTTTTAAATAGGAAAATTGGCCCAAATCATTTGAGGTTGCTTTGGGTATTGCACCTGTGTTTCTGTGTTAGCTTGGCTATCTTCTCTCATTGTCTATCATACAGTCTAAGGTCATGGGAGGCTAAGCTGAGCTCAGCTTCCCCAATTTCATGTCCATTGCAGTCACCAGAGCCAACAGTGTACAGCTGTGCATTGATTTTAGAAATGCAAGTATGTTTTGAAGTATTATTTAGCATCAAGAGCAGAGTTTTAGTCTGAAGCTAAATAAGATACTTATCTCCACCAAAAGACAATCAGATTAAATTTCCGTAGTTGATAACTTTGGAGAAAATCTGGTTTGCTTCCACAATGTTACGCTCCAGATGATGACTCCTAGCAATGGATGGATTCCCCCTCGTGTCCCGAGGTCTGGACCACACTTGCCAAATGGTTTTTACTTGTATGTAGGGAGAAAGCTGAAGAAAAATGGAGCTTTTCTTCAGAAGACATTAGCCCTCCATGTGAGAAATTGATCCACAGGCCACAAAACAGAGCTTCTCTACCACATTGCTGAAGTTTGGCAACTGAGCAATGTTGCCTGTGCCTGCCTTTTCCCTCATGGACTTGTAATTGCTTCATTAGTGAAAAAACTCCACCTTCAGCAGCTGCAGAAGTGATTTCTGAAATTTTCCAAAATAATCTTTCTCAGAATGGCTTAAGGGATGTATGCTTGCTATGCACATTGGTGTCAAAAGTCCAAAAGAGAAAGCTATTGTTTTGGCTTCCAGTGCTTGGACGCCTTCCCCAAGCATCCAGGAAGAATGCATAATTACACAGCTATAAATACTGAAGCTCATGTTATAAAGGTATGGGGGCTGTTCAGAAGGTGATATGCCAGCTTTGCTGGGGGACAAATGCAAACCAGGGATGGATTAAGCTGTGTTGGCAGCCAGTTCAGGGCTACAGACACTTGCTTGTTGGCAGAACTGTAGCCCTTCACTGCAGGAATACTGTCGATGTGCATCAGCTGCCATCTTGCCCTCTACCTTTCTGTTTTGTACAAATACTGTTTGATGTTTGGACACTTCAAGTTAAGGAAAAGTTTGTTGTGTTGCCTGCCACATGGACCTTTCCCAGCATAATGTGAGGGAGAAAAAAAGGCATGCCTCTGAAGGGTTATCTTTCTTGCCTACGTTTAGGTGGAGTCAAAGCAATGTAGCTGTAGGGAATGGCGTAGAATGGGACATAGTTCCTCCTCAAAGCAACAAACAGCATCTCATTAAATGCCTGCTTGCACCAGGCGAAGAAGAGAGACAAGGCAGGACCACAGCGTGATTGATACTAGATGGACTCTTTCAGTGACTTGCAAACGAGATGGGCTGACTGTGCTGACTGGCCTGCGAGAGCATTGGTGGACGCCAACACGGGCTGGGGGCATTATGCAGGAAGCTGATGAAATCTCTAGCATGCCCTAACAGTTACACTTAGGTCAAGTATTTCATTTGTAGCTCAGGATGCTTTTGTCTGCGTAAATGCAATTATGTAAGATTTTAATTTCTTGCCTTTGTTCACTGGTAAGGAAGATGGTCATAAAAAGTGTCCAGGCAACCAGGGTCTAGTTTCCTCGTTAACCCCTTAACCACATTTCTTCTTCATCCTACCCAACGAAAAAGGTCTTAAGAACATTTTCAACTTTAGTAAACAGGCTATCATGAGCAACCTGTTTAAATAATCTTGCACTGCACTGTAGGAGCTTCATGGATTAAGTGAGAAAGAACAACAGGATGTTGTTGGTATAACACTGGTGATAATATGGACTTTGCTTTTTCGGTTATATGTTGTTGATGTTTCCCAATATTTAAGACTTTAAAACTCTCTTTACTGAAACAAAGGTCTTCAGGACCACATTGGGAAAATCTAACATATTATCCATTTCACTTTCTTTCTGTACTAGAGGATAATGACTTTAAGCCTAGATTCAGTAAACTGCAGGGAGGATCCTCAGGTATGCAGAGCTGACGTGTGATACTATCTATTGATACGAGCACAATTCTTTTAAATCAGTCTTTAAAGTTGAGGACAATTGTGTTCTATGAAATATTAATTATGTCTGCACAGCTCAACCAAATCTCAGACTCCCGAAAGCACGTTTACATGTTTTGTTTCAATGTATAAAAGCCTCTAGCTTTCTATACTATTGAGTTGCCACTTGAAACCAGAGATTTTTTTATTGCCTCAGCATAAACTGTAGCCAGAACTTGAGTTCAGAGGACTATTTTCTAATTGTTTTCTCTTTGTGTAAAAATCCAGATGTCTCATAGTTTAAGGGCGGATTGGACAGTCTGATTAGATTTTTACCGTGTTTTTGTTCTCAGAGTAAAATCTTTTTCAGTGAACTCAGAAATCCAAACTGACCCAATGCATCGGGATATGACATCCCTAGGGTGTCAATCTGTGTAGGTGTGGCTTGGAAGTGAACTATCGTGATTGTGGCATATCTATTGAGTCCTTCTAGTAAAGGATGAGTTCAGTTTGAGAAGCATGGTCTCCTTGAGTGTTAGCTAGCATATGGTAAATGGAGATGAGATGCTGTGATTATCCAGATTCAATGCTGGATATAGCAAATTGTCAAACTTGCCCTGTGACCATGAATGAAAATAAGGGTGTGTGCATGTGGTTTTTTTAATTTCATTTTATTTAGGCTTTGCTGTAATTTTGTAAATTCAGGGAGTTCCTGTTGGTTTCTAGGAGGAAAATCTAACTCTTCAATGTAGTATCTCAACAATGGTGAGAGAAAATTTTATATTACTAAATCACAACTTCCATCAGCAATTCAAATTTTGAATTTGAACATGCTGGGATGATGTAACTAAGCGCTGTGCATTATTGTAGCAATGTTAAATAACACGTGGAGGGCAGGTGATGCTTTAGAGATTAATGGTGTAATGTGTACAGAAAGATGTGGAAGAGGAATGGAAGGTCATACTTGATATCATGAACAGAATTCATTTACAGCGAATGAAGCCTTCAGTGCAACTCTCATGAAATGTGAAAAATTGGGAAGTTTCAGCAGATTCTGTTTTAAAGTCTGAGTAATATTAGTTGACAATTACATTGTTGTAGGCAATTTAGTACTGGTCACCTCTGCCATACTGGTACAGGTCCAGCCCTTTTCTGTTATGTGTGCATATCAGTCAGGGTTACACATCTTCATAATATTTCCTCCTGTCACCAATGACCTCATTTGAAGCAGTGCTTGATTTAGGATTTGAACCTTTTGCAGTAATTCCTTCTAGTACCAACATATACCACATTTTGAACAAAATTAATATGACTTTAGTCTACAGTCATAAAATAAATCCATATGTTATTTTCATGGCTAAGGAGTAGCCTTGTAACTTCTTTCTCCCCCCCCCCCCCCCCCCTTCCTTTTAACAAATGTGGTTAATCAGATCGTGCCAAGACTGAAGAATGTATTTAGATAACTTTACCTATTCCTGTACTACCTGGAGGAACCATCTCAGTGGTATTAAAAGCATTATTTTTTTATTTAAAGAGTCAAGGTTGAAGCAGCGAATGTCAAATAACCTCCAACAGCTATATATCAACTGCTAAACTGATGGGCTCTGCTAGCAAAAGGGAATTAGAATGGCAACCAGTGACGATAAATATTATGTGGGATCTAGTGGGATCCCCGCTGCAGTAAAGTGGATATTGATGCTTCTAGTCAAAAGCAACAAACTTTAATGCTGCATCTTTTCTCGGTTTGGTTCTTTCTATAACTGTTTATCTGTATTTCAAACTAATAGTCAAAATAGTAGTTAGAGGAAAGCATACAAATGAAGTAATACAAGTTCTAATTAAGACATCCGTGTCAGCAGGTCAGAGATGATCACCTAGTAGAAGCACTGGGCTGAGTTACAGAAGAAGTAAACTCAAACTCTGACTTGGTAATTTTTTTCATCTGTGACCTTGAACATGTCATTTAAAGTACTTGTACATTACATGGTCTTCTGCAAGATGGGGATAACACTTTCTTTTCTTGAAGAAATGAGTGTTAGGTTATATCTGTCAGTACCTAGGAAACACTATTGCTGTTTTTGCACTGATAGCAGGTAGCCAGCTCAGAACTCGGTGCAATAACTCAACTTTTTAAAAAAAGGCAGCAGGCAGTCACAGAAATGAACTTAACTGAACCGAGGGGAAGGAGTCTGGGACTGCATCGCTTTACCGTTCCTTGGCAGTTAAGCTGATTGCAGTGGTGGGAGCCTAGCAGTGCTTGCTGTTTTCACTGAAATCCAAGCTCCTGGAACCATGGGAATCTCAGTTTTAAATAAAAGAGAAAAAAAATAATCTAATCTTCATGGCTTCGCTTATGGTTTATAAATGTGTGGAGCTGGCTATATTGAATTTGGTGTAGCAATGTGTTCTCTTGTGAAAATGTATTAAACAAAATTTGCTTATCTCTTGCTAACTGTCCTGTTTTGTTACAGCATTGGGATTTTTTTTAATGTGCATGGGATTAAAGTTATTTTAGGACCCTAAACTGTGAATTCCTTCTTAAAAACTGTCAGAAAAATGTAGCCAGCCTTTCTTTCTGTGCTGCCAGCTGAGAACTGTTTTTTTTGATAGTTTTGATATTTCCATGGAAAACAGCCCCTTCCTGCCTTGGCAGTATTGGCCAGCTTCTCAGGTGTGTGGTGATGGTAGAGCAAGGGTTTTAAATATCATCAGTCTGATCAGTCAAACTCAATTTTTCCCCAGTGGTAGGTGTGTGCTGAGAGCATTTCAAGAAACTCATCTGTTTGCCTTTGCATATCCTGTAAGTTAGAAAGCAGTTACTCTTTCCTTATTGACTGAAGGACTTTCACACACCCAGCCAGCTCAACTTGTCCTACTCCTACCACACAGCAACATGAAAAAGCAGGGAAAATATCTCAGGAGCTCAGACACCTGTGATGGAGAATGAACCTACTTCAAGAGTGCTCTAAGGCTGTTGTTCTTCAGACACTTGGTGGGTACCAACCCTAGGACAGGCTGGTTAATCAGGGGTGGGGAAGGGATGCTAGCAGGCTGGAAAATGCTTCTGAACTAACCAGCTCATAATCCTCTTTATTGTCTCATGGTGATGTAAGTCAAACTTTGTGGCGCCTGAGTGCTCTAGAATTTTAGAGAAAACTGAACTAACAAACGTGGTGTGTTTGAAAAACAAATAAACAAACAAAAAAAACACAATGAAAAGAACCCCAAACAAACCAAACATGTAACAGCATTAGACTGCACAGCACCCTGGGCTAGGGGAAGGTGCCCCTTGGAACTAGGTCTTCCAACCCAAACCATTCTGTGATTCTCCCCACACACATTAAAAAAAGATAACATTTTAGGTGTTTGTGTCTTTATACAGGAATTGTTTGTTCTTTCTCACCAAACAGAATGTGATATTGTAAGAAGAAAATGGCCAGCTACCTCTTTAAACAGCTGAGTTTATAGGTCTGGCATTCTCTGGCTGATATTACTTTTTTTTTTTTGGAGAGTGTTTTTATAGGAGACACATCAAACTTAGTGAATGTTTCCTTTACAATAGTAACTAACAAAACCTAAGTACACCTTACAGTTCAGCCAGGTGATATCACTCCAAAAGGGTCACAGTTTTTCTCAATCAAGATCTGAATTGTGGGTGTTGTTTTTGTATTTGGCTTTCTTTTGCCAATTTATTAGTAATTTTGAAACTGAACTAGTACAGGAGGCCTTTTATGCTTTTACTTTTAGGTTCAGTGGAATCACACATTCATAAGTTAGTATTTTGTGTTCATAATCCGTGACTTTTCTGAAGAGGCTTATAAAATTTTGAAGCATGTTGATTCAGGCAGTTTTATTTAAAACAAAAAAAATGGAATTTGATTGAAGAAGTATGCATTGTGCAAGGCTTTGTCTAGGTTGCCTGAAGTTTTATTGTGCCCAGTAAAGCACCAGAACTCTGCCAATACAGGATGCCTGTGGTATGTTTTCAGCTGGGAAATCAGACACAAATCTTGTGATGGTGACCTGTGTCTAACTTCTGTTGCTCTGCACCAAAAATGTACTGCCTTATTGCTGGGATCAGGCAAGTCACCACTGTGCAGCCTGTCACAGTGTCCAGGTGGCTTTAGAGCTCTTAAAGCCTAAACCTGAGGGATGACATTCCTAACAGACTTTGATAATGACAGTAAATGCTGAGGACTACAATGCTATTAGACAAATAATCGTATAGTTTGCATTTCCTATGAGTGCCCTACTTTGGGGATCTTAATGTGCCTTAATTATGCTTTACCCCCATCATAGTAAGGGTTATGGAGCGTTATCAACCTGATTATACAAGTGAGGCTCAAAGTGGTTAAGAGGTTTGATCGGTGGTGCACAGCAAATCCAGTGAGCCATGAAAATGACTCTCTAGTTCTTGTTCCCATTTCTGTCCTCTAAAGACCACGTTTGAGTTTTTAGGTTGCAAAAATAACTCCAGAAACCTGCAAGCACAGAGATCTGCATCTCCCTTTATACTTCTTTCAGTGTTGCCGATCAGTTCTGAAGGTAAAAGTGGTTGGAAAAATATTTTTCATACCTGCAATAAAGGAGTATTTTATCAGTAGAATTAATGCAGCTTCTTATTGTGACCATCTGTTCAAAAAATTTAAAGGGAGAATGGTACATGAAATCTGAACTCACTAAGCTTTTAATTGGGAGTGGGGGGTAATTTTCCCTGAATAAATACATATGCTGGCAGAAGCAGTGAAACTCTCTTCTCTCCCACTGTATCTCAGAATCTTTCTCCTTGTGGGTCTGTTGTGTTCTCTTTAATGAATTGTAGGTGAGGTTGGTCAGATAATTTCTGTGTGAGCAAGTTCTGCAGAAAAGGCTTCTGACAAGCTTTAGGAGCATAGTTCCTTATCTGTCTTCTTGTCTGCTGTGGCGTCTCCTTACGTTCCTTTCCCACCTCCCCCCAGTAAGGATTATCCAAAGCCACATATTTTTTTATTTATTTTGTCTATGTGCATATGTATATACACGTGAGCTGTAACCAATTTTGGAGCAGTTAGGGACTATTAGTAGTGGTGGTCTCAGCTTTTTTCCATCATTGCATGCTGTGCTGCCACTGTCCCCTGAGCACAACAAATATCAATATGAAAAATGACAACTATGCAGCTGGGAATCATCTGCATGACTTCACTCATGAGAGAAATTTATCCTTCACAGTTTGGAAGAGTTCTAATGTGCCCAATTCTGCCAGTGCTGGGCTAACTGTAAAGAAAAACTCTGTAAGAGCTGAACCTTCTGTGTTTGTAATTCATTTACTTGATTGGTTTTGATGAATATGGCAGTAATTATAAACCCTTTTACCGAGCATAGATTTGAGGCTCTCTTAAGGGGCTGTTTTAGTGGTTACTGTTGTTTTGCTAAGCTTTTATAAAAGGTATCATCACATAATAGAAATTGAGCATTTCATAAGCTTTTATAATACTGGGAAATGAGTTGGCTGGATTTCACCTAAAGGCCTTTCATTAGAAATCTGGACTAGAAACAAAAAAATATTTCAAGGATTCGTATACATTGGTAAGCTCCTGGAAAGATGAGCAATGTTACCATGGGAGCACTAAGATTATCTAAAGCTATGGCCATTGGGAAGCCCTTAATTAAGGGGGTTCTTGCTTTAAATGGTGTTTCCCAGGGCAGGAGTGACTGAGGGAAGTGGTCGGCAGGGTGGTGTGACAGAAAGCTGCACAGGTTCCCATTTGTTCCACAAACTGCCTCTCTTTGCAAAGTGGAGGTAAAGATGTCCCTTTGAACTAAGGGAGGTAACCTGTAATGAAGCTATGTGTATCCCAAACCCCAGTTCTTTTTTTTTTCCTGTTCCAAAATTATAGGCGCCGGTGCAAAATTCACCCATACTATGTTGTTTGCAAGTACTTAATTTTTACTATAATATGGGTGCACAAGAGCACGAGGAAACTGCACAGACATAGCTTAGCTCTAAGCAGTCCCCTATAATACCAAGGCAGAAATACGGATGTTGTAACACACACATCTTGCTGTCCTAACCCATCACGACAGAGTTCTGAAGAGTACACCCAGGGCTAACAAATAAAAACCATTGATGTATGTCTCCAAGGAGAAGGTATATAACATTTTGAATAGACTTTTCTTCTGTATTGTCAGCCCCTCCACCTACCCCGTACTGCCCTGTGGGGTTGTGTGTACCCCGAGGGCAGTGTTTTTCAGGGCTGATGACTTGAAATTGTGCTTCAAAGTGCTTAGCTGACAATTCTTGATATTAAGAAGATACTTTGAATTTCTTTCTTGTTACAGTCCACACCTCCCCCTTCCTTTATGTTGGGATCAACAGCTCAGACACATCTGGTCTTCTGTGAACACTACTGATATGACTTATTTATTTAAACTTCAATTTTTACCAAACTGTCTTGCACTAGACATTACTGTGTATTGACTCATGATATGCTTTAAACTAGAGAGTTGATTCATAGGAGCAGAAATGTTTTTGGTTTGTTTTACTGGTCATTGGTTTTTGATCGAGAGTTTGATCTGAAATGAAACTAGAAAGTGTTTTTTATATTCAAATCAAGGGGCAGGAAATAAAAGATGTTTAAATGAGAATATAGCTCTGGAAATGTGTGCATAGAACTTGACTTCTGTATTCATAACCTGCAATTGCCCTGAAGGGATTTATTAAAATTCAAAGCATGCTGATCCCAGGCTGTTTGATTTCAAACATGAAATTGGGAACTGACTTAGATTTTATTTATATATAAATATATATTTAAAACATATGCATATATATATGTATGTATATATACAAATGCAAACCCTGAGCATGAACAGAGTTTCATCTATGAGTATGTATTTATTCATTTACACTGCACCCAGTAGAATGACTTGCAGTGATGCAAAACTGCAAATCTGGAGAACAAACAACGTCCAACCAATTTTTTAATTTTGAGTGTCTTTATAGTTGTAGAGTTTATGAAGAATATGCAGATTCCTTTCAGTACGTGTAACTGATTATGAGTAATGGAGCCCTCCTCCTGATAGCTGCAAATGTGCTGTGAATTGATGGCACGTAAAAAACTATCCCATTTCAGGTAAAAACAGGCTCAGGAGATATGTTGGCTGGAAATCCAGACTTTCAGAGTTCCACACTTGCCAGTGGTGCTGATAAAGTAATGTTATCACCCACCTGTAAATCCAAAAGCCAGACTAGCTTCAAACCTTGAACATAGTCTTCTATTACTTTTCTATACTAAATTCTTCCAAATGTGTTCAGACATGTTACAGGAAGAGATTCAATCTGAATCTGTTTCTACTAATAAATGGTATACTGAAAAAAAAAAAAAAAAGATTAAAAGACCATACGTCTTGACCAAATCAGAGAATATGAAATAACATTGGTGATACTCATTCTGTTTCTTGCTGCTGCAAAAGTTACCATGCTTGCTCAATAAATCCTAAACACATAATAAACACAGTTTAAAAATTGTGGTTCACATCTTGGTGAAAATGTGGTTGAAGGGAGCTGACAGTTAATTTCATTTATATTTAGGTCTTAATGCATTTTAATTTCACTGTTTTTGTTTTCTGTTTGGAACTTCACTGTGTTCAAGGATAGTGATATTGCAGGAAAAAAGCTTTAATGGAATTATGCATTTAAAGAGGTGCTGCTAATAAGAATTAAAGAAGACAAGTTTTCTTTCATAAATTCAAGAGGGCTTAACTAGTAAAGTTCTATTCACTTATATTTATCGCATATATCTTCCTGAGTGGGTTCACCAGAACAGAGGAATCTGTGGTATTTAAACTTCTCAGTGCATGAGAAAAGTTCATACCACATCTCTTGTGGCAGAGGTGTGTAAAACTCTGCTAGAGTGGATCAAGAATTTCTTTATGCTCAGGCTAACAGCATTTCATGCTATTTTTTTTTTTTTTTTACTTGATGTTAAAAATTTAGCTGACTTTAAAGTTCTGACTCTGAACAAGAAACTGTAAAATGAGCTACCATTTCCTGAACGTAGATAAAATGTATGTACAATTGGAAACTGAAGGGCAAAAATTCTGGTGGCCTGGGTTGTGTGCACATATTTACAGATAAATTATTTACCCCTCCTTAAATATAACTGTTGCTAAAAAGATTTTAAAGGCATTCAGTTCTTTGGGTCCTATTCTAGCATCTGGTTTTGTTTTCTGCTCTTTTAAAATTAAACTTGTGAAGAATCTTTTTGAGATGGGGTTATATAACCCTTTTTATGATAATTGCAAAATATTAGTGAAAAGTACTTTGTGCCAGAGGGATCCGCTCCTTGCAATAGGCTATACAGATCAAACAAGTTGTTATTAAAAACAGATTCTTGACTGATAACATCCACCATCTGGGAGCAGTGATTGCAGATACAAAATTGGATTCACCAAGGGAGGTGGCTGTGCTGCTTGATGTTGAAATAGCCTTTGATAGAATAGGAAGAAGAGCCGTTTACGGCAGATAGAATTCCATGAATTTCTTGCATGAATCCATTAAAACTCTCCGTTTATATCCTGGGGGCAGTGGGTGATAACTGAAGATTTTCCAATATCATTTCACATTGCAAATGAGGGAAAGAGTGTATATAAACATGTATTTCCCCTTCTTATGATATTTCTTTGTTTATTATTAAAGTCCTGACAGAGTAGGTTAGAACAACCACCAGATTAATGACACTGAAACAGATCTTTCTTTGTAGACACTTTTTTTTTTTTTAAGTGCTGAATACTTAGAGCTATCAGCAGATGCTGAGCAAATCTTTGTGTGCCTTATCCTTGTTTACTAAGGCTGCAGAAAGATTTTGTAAAAGAGATGAGAACTGAGGATTTTAGCATTCCTGTGCTCAGTGCTCATGCTGCTAGCCCTGAAACCATGATATTTTTCTACTGGGGACTGTGTTGAACTGCCCTTACGTGTTTGCTTTGCATTTGAATGACAAACCTCATGGCTGGAAAAACTGAAAACTTTGGTTTGTATTTTTTAAGCTGTATTTTTATAACTTGTGCAGTTTTGGTGGAGTCAAACTTTTCCACAGGCCAAAGGTTAATAAAACTTCCCCAAGAGAGGCTGAAATAGAGCCACCAAGTGCAAGCGTGTTCTCTGGATTAAATTCCTTTGCATGTAGAACTTTATTTTGCCAACATACTCGGCAGGGTTTTTCCATCTCCACACTCAGAGAAAATTTTTCTGACTTTATGTAGAAATCAAGAACATCATCATTTCCTAGTTCACAACATGATCATATTTTGATGGCTGGTCACCTCCTCGAAGGCAAAAGGACAAACCAGCACTCCCAGTTCTACTGTAAAACCTCACAAATTCATTCCAGCCTTGCTCAGCTCCTGTTGAAGGGCAAGAGGATGTATAGTTGAAGGACCTGACTAATGGCTACTGTTAAATTGTAGCCTCAGCATATGGCACACAGGACCTAAACTATGGTGCAAGCAACCGTGTACAAAACTGGTATCTCAAAACTTACGCTGCAGCAGCATTAGTACCGCAGATAATTTTGCCAAGTCCTGCTGCAAATAGCTATCCAGGATGATAATCCTATAACCTGCACATACAGCAATGACAGAAAATACATCCTATAGCGGGTGTTAACATTTCTACTGAAAAAGTGCTCACATATAACTCTGATAAATGCTTTGTTAAAACCTCATAAAATAGATTCGGGTAGAATGGTCTTGTAAGCGGACAGTCAAAATGAATTTGAACAAACCAGTATGGAACTGGTTTGTCCAGGTAGTCATACTAAAACCAGAAGCACCCATGTTGGGTATTCTGAGAAATGCTGTGTGACACGGAATGGTGTACATCTGTATGCTGTGCTGGGTTTTGCAACAGTTCTGGCAGGTCCACTGCCCTGAGCTGGCAAGACTTGGTGTAAGGATCATAAAGCAGTATTAAAAAAAGGTTGTGAAAGCGTGAGACGATCTAACTTCATCACTGTCTCTCATTTATCTGGTTGGTACTATGGTGTTTATATGAACTAACATGTTACCAAGACACCTCTTGACTTGGAATATGACAATTTTGAGTGAGTTATTAGAAATCTAAAGCTGTTTGGGATGGGAAGAAGAAGGGTGGGGAGGGGGATGTGCACAAAAAAGAGGAGATACTGTTTAACAGTGATTCAGTTTCCTTGAGAGTTCAGAACCCTTATATAGGACTTATGCAGCAGAGAGATAACCCAGAAATATCAAGGTATTCACTACCTGTCAATGAGGAAAAAGACTCTATAATCGCTATGTCACCTGCAGATTGGATGACACCTGTCACCTCACATTGACTAGTGTGTTTTCTCACAATTCTGGGTTGTTCAAGAATGAGATTTTCTTTATAAAGAGATTTACAAAGAAATTGCTGTTTCCAGTGAGGGATTTTTGTTGTGATTTTATTCTTTTCTTTCATAACTATAACTATATATGTATGTATATTCCTTTCTCTTCACAACTGTCATAGTATTAAAGGAAAGGAAAGAGAGCCCACTGTTTGAGAAACACTAATGTGGGATTTGAAATACCTGGATTTGACTTTTGCTGGGCCACAGACCTCTTGGATTTCCTTAAGCAAACTGCTGGGATCAGGTCACAGAGCAAAGTGGATGTTCCACAGTAATATCCAATGTTTAGGCATCCTTCTGCCTCTGCCTGGGCTCTGCCTCCGACTTGGGTGTCGTGGCTCTTGTGCGATGCATGGCAGTGTTAACTGCTTTGGGATAAGGTGTCACCTTCTACTGCTTTGCTTTATGTAAGAGCAAATAAAACCTGTAACTGCAGACATGGACGGTCTACAGCAAAGTGCGGACAATGCCCTTTTTGAGGATTAGAGTGGAAGTGAGATTTAACATCCAAACTAGTAGACACTTCCTATTATAAGCACAATAATTTAAGAAGGATGTTTTTGTTAATTGCATACTTAGTAGCATATCTGCAGTGTACCAGATCTTCTATTCCACATTAGTTTGATGAGACATTGCTGTGTAGTTCTTCACCCCATTAAAAGCAGTCTTTGAGCTCATATCATGATGATGATTTGAAGCTGTGTGGGGAAAACAAATCAATCACAGTTTACTATTCATGAGTTACAACTTGCGAAGTCCCAAACTATCATATAATGTTCTAGAGCAAAATGTGTTGCAATAATAATTCATGTTTTATTGCTCCTTCATGCTAGCAAGGTGCCCACGTCTCCCTTCAACATATAAACCTTTGATCTTGTGAAAATGGAGTTCATTTGTTTTGCCTCCCACTGCAGCAGCAAACTGCCAAACGCTCCCTGCCCAAATTCTGATTAACTGTCAGCTAAACTGTGCACAGTGAGTCTGAGAGGAAGGCAGATTTAAGGGAAAATGCTAGGGCTAGGATGTCTCCGGTCTGGGACTGGCAGCCTTGTGGGGTCACAGCAATTTTAGATGTCATTTACAGATGACTCTGGAGACCTAATATGCAAAAAGACAGTGATGTGACATGCATGCTTTTGCTAGTGATGGTTTATCAGGCTCAGCAACTTTTTGTTTCCTTGCTTGGCAGCATTTAACTACTTCATCTCTACTCCCAGTTACTTTTTTGAGTAACAATACATGCTAGCCCTTGACATGTTTACTTTTAAAGAATTCTGGCATGTAAATTATGTAGCTAGACTAGCCTTGTATGCACTTCAAATGAGTAGATCACATAGTGTTGTTGAGTGGCATGAGCTACATAAAGGCAGATTTGAAGCATGTAACTATGATAAATATTTGAAGTCATAATAGGTGATGTAACAAACATCAGAGGACAGAAGTGGAGGGGGGGGAATATTTCTGACCTTCCCCTCCCTCAATCTAGTCCTAGCTAAAATGCATGTAGGAACACTGTGTTTTCTAAAATCTGATTATTCTGCTTTTAGCTAAAAAAAATTGTGGCACAGGGGCTACTGTTCCTTGAACACTTACTATTTCAAAACCATTGCATAGGTGCAAAGTCAAAAGCAGTTTCATCTTTAATTTCTTGCCATAATGCTATCCAAGAACATTACCCTTTTTTTTTTCTTTAAAAACATCTTAAAAATTTTATTATCCGTTCAAACAACTGATTAAAGTTAAAGACTTAGAAAATGTGAAAAAGTAAAATTAAACACATACACAAAAAAACCCCTTCCACTGTTAGGTAATTACATGGGCAAAGCCACGGTTAAAAACCTGTAATTTATATGTCATTACAGTCAGCTGTATCTATGAGGCGGTGACAAGGACCTCTGCATACAGCTTTACTAACAGTAACTATTCAGACAAGAAGATAAATGCTGATAACTTAGTAAAACTATGTCCTATCTTCTGCTGAAATACCTTGAAAGATTTGCAAGGGAAGAACAGGCTTGTAACTGAAATAGAGTTATCCATTATTTCATTAAACCTATGGGAAACGAGAGCATTTGAGACTGCTGCCTCTCTGCTGACTTTATTAAGGCTAACCAACAGGTTAAGTCGTTATTACAAGTACTGATAGACACACAGGTACAGTAATTGCTTAAACCTCATTTCGTTAGTAAATTAGGCCAAAAATAGACTGGAGAAACCTCTGACTGGTGAGACTTGCAGAGCTGTAGTTTTAATTTTCCACAACAAGGCCCTTTAGAAACAAATTGCATGCATCGGTGACTCTTTCCTCAGCACATAATGGTAAAATGCACGTTTCTAACCCTACTAACTTGACACTTCCCAGCTCCAACAAATATACAGAACTTATGAGCAACAGAAGACATAATATTTGGAGCCTGAGCTGTTCTGCTGTCTTTCTTATCAAAAGCAGTATAGAGGCAGGAACTGGAACTTCCCACAGATGTTCAGACCTGCCCTGTACATGCTCCTTTGTGGGCAGGTTTCACAGAGTAATAGGATAAACCTCCAGAAGGGAAAAATATTTAACATTTGCATTCCATTAATTGTTTTCACAGGTCAGAATCTGCAGTCTGCTTCTCCTCTCTCATTTCTGCTGTCGTTACAAATGGTAATGGTCAAGGATAGTGCTTGTCAAAAGGTTGATAAATAAAAAAAAAATAATTATGGGTATACAGATGTATGGTTTTAGAGAATTTCTCATTAAAATGTTACGTATGACTGAAGGTAAACAATGCCTTATTGATTGCTTCGCATCTTTGCTTTCTTTTGGAATGACTTTTCAAGGCTATAAAGCTCCACTTAAAATCAAGTTATTTGCTTAAAATTCCTGGGTGGGTATGAGTGAATAAACTGAAATTAGCAGTATGGGTCTACACAGGCTAAATTATTTCTTGTTGCATTGAAAGGGTAGTTGATAGTAACTTAATTTGCATTATTATGTAAATGTTGGAAATGATAGCTGAGGTTGGAATAATGCTTTGTTTTAATTTTTTAATGGGTAAGTTTAGAAACCCTCTTATTTAGTGTTTCCAATTTCTGTGGCTGGTTTATCAAAATCTGTCCTTTTCTAAATTTTATAAGGGGGTGGAGTGACAGGGAAGGGGTTCCAGTCAAAATTTAGCTTCTTAACCAGCAAAATTAAAAAAAAAACAAACCCAACATATTAAAATAAACAAGTTGAAAGATTTATGGTCCACCTTTCTGAAAGTTCTAGTAATCCTTCCTGTTGAGTGAGTTGGAAACACTATGGAAATATTTTAGTATTTCTGCTTCTGGTTTACTTGAGGCTAAAGTGGTGTAGATGTGTCTAAACAAGGTGAAACACATGTGGATTTCAACAGCAATGGTACCAATTTACAGATTTGTTTTTGTGTCCAGGCTGGTTTTTATTTTTTATGGTTTCCTGCTGCAAGAAAATAACTGATTAAGTGGATACAATAACATAAGGTCTTTGATTAATAAATAAATAAATTTCTTAGCTTTCAAGAAAAGATGACCAGTAATAAAAAATAAAAATTAAAATGATAAATCGCCAAACAAACAAAAAAACCCACCGGGATTGTCAATTTGTGATACAGGTCTATCCTGACTCTTGTTAGATTCTCGATGTTCACTCGTTGTCCCTAAATAACAGCAGGAGCTGGCCCCCTGACCCCCCTAAAATTCAAAGGACTTTAAAATTTCGTATCAGTTCTTTATCAATACCAACATCTAGAGACTGTGGTAACATTAGTTTCAGATATTTTCTCTTTCTGGTTCCCTGCACACTTAAGTCAACAAGAAAAATTTCTGACAGCAAAAATAAAAAAAGAGACAAGAAAAACATGTCATTAAACGTCACATTTGAAAGCGTCTTGTAGATAGAATAATTAAAATTAACAAAGACGTAGCAGGTATAGAATATTTCTAGGCTTCCTGAAGATGTGCTTTTAAGATGGAAATAAAATCGTATTTATGAGAAAACTTCCTGCAAAGCACAAGTTCTTTTTGTGTCCCATGCTATGCCTAAGACATTTTAGGCTAAGACTTTTGGGCAGGCCCAGCCCCGGCACCCTCGCTTCCCTCCCTTCCCTGCCGCTGGACATGGGTTCCTCCTGCTCACCCCTTCCGTCACGGCCTGGTGTAGCAGAAAACACCTGGTGGGAGTTTTTCTGGAGCTTTTTTTTTTTTTTTTTTGTTTTAATTCTCTGCAGGCCACACAGCACACTGCGTGTTGTTTCAAATGTAAAATATTGGTTTGGGGATTTACATTCTTCTGGACTCATCCGTAGCAGAAATTTGTGGGTTTCACACAGATTTATTTTCAGAGGTTTGTTGTGGTGCCGCCATCTTCCTTGGTGTGAGGAAACTGCGGGAGAAATGGCGTGGCTTTGAAGCAGGTCTGTAACCCCTCCCTGTCACTAAAAGAACTGTGTTTACTCACTTGTGTTTACCCAACAACTAAATTGTGGTAACTCCAGATTAATATTGCTCTACAGTCCAATTTTTGTGAAGTAATTATAAAACTCAGTCCCCTGCGGCACGTGGGTGAAACCGTCCCTCACCAGCTCCCTCAGGCTGGAGGAGGAGGGAAAGGAGATGTGAGTAGCTGGGTTCTGTCTGTTTGTCTTTGAAACAGCAGTTTAAACCTCAAGTTGTTCAGGGTAGGAATTTTGGGTTTGGATTTCTTTTGTTTTTAATGCTTTCTGATCCTTCTTCCGTAGTTCACCTCTATTTGAATATGTCAGTTGTAGGGGCTTTGGTCTTAACGTCTTTGCCGCCTTAAAGCACCTGTGGCAGGGGCCACGCCATGTCCTGTCAGCTCCAGTACTGCTGGGGAAAAGGGTTTGTCCCCTCGTGGCAGAGCAAATCCACCTTCAGCCACGCTCAAAAAAACTGTTTAGATGTGTGTGTGGGAGCCTGTCAGGGTGGTGTGGCCCTTTTTCACTCAAAAATTATTTTTGAGGAGAGAGGTTTGCAGGGCTTTCCCCCCAGGCTGTGAGGAGAGGCTGAGTCCGCAGGCTCCTCTTGCCCCCTCTGGCCCAGCTCCCCACTTCTCTGTGTCTGGAAGTTGTCTATCTATATCTAATTTTATATACACATGAGTACACTGAATGATTTTGGTAATTTTTTTTTATGTGGGGAAAATACCCATGTGGCTGTTGCCTGGCAGCTGGTGAAGCTCAGGTGGAGGCTGTGAGGAGCTTGAGGAGGGGCTGTGGGGGGGCATTGCCTAGCAATGGCAGCCCCTCATGCTGGGCCTGCTGCGACCACTGCGGCCTCTGGGAGAATGCCTCTCTGGAGGGCCTGCAGATGGGGCTTTCAAAACTGTAAATTAAAGACCTTTGTCTATATTCTGGCCCCCACTGTCCTGGAGAAAAGTGCTTATTATTCCCTTCTCTAAAGGAAACAAAATACTGCTTTGCAATCTCCCTTCCTTTATGCAAAAACATGCCTCGATGGAGGGCAGCTCCGTCTGTCGGGTGCACATTGACATGCGGAGGTTTGGCTTTACAGATTGTATTGACATTTTGCACCAGCCTCTGCAGCTCAGCTTGCTAAAAATCTTTGGAGACAATTCAGCAAGGAAAAACATCAACCGTGTAGAAGCATTTTATTTATTTTTAAGGTCTGAATTGCTGTTAAATTTAATCCCTCTTTCTCATTCAGTAATATGCATTATTGAGTGCTCTGTGTAATGCTGTCAAGTATCTGGGTGCTATCAGCTAATGTGTCCTATCCAACCGTGTGTCAGTCTCTTCAGACTAGGTGGGATGGTGCATTTACTGAAGCAGAAGGGAAAAATTTGAGACAACAGAGAACATTGCCATGACAAGGATCATTGCTATGTCATTAAAAGTTCTACAGCTAGATCATTCAACATTTGAGATTTCCTCTGCTGTCTCCCAAGCAGTTACTTTCAGTAGTCTTTTCATCCTGCTCCACTGTACTGGTGTGACTTTCTCTCCTTGTCCATCCCTACAATGCATAATTAGTAGTAACATCGCTCTTGTCCTGAGCCACCCCTCCTTGGCATGCTCTTATTTTCAGGTGCTTAAATGTAGGGTTTTTCTACTTCATGAGAAACTTGTGTGGAAATACAATCTTTGCTCTGGGAAAAGTTGTAGGGGGTTGTGTGTGTAGGGGGAAGCTTTAACTGAAATGTCCCAGTTCAGCCAGGACTGGCTGTGACAGATCACTAGGGGAGGCAATAATAGAAATAGGAGCTCACTGTGGAGAATCCCCTTCTGCTGGCTGACTTGTATAGTGACAACTGTAGTGACCTCTTTGTTTTTCTTTAACAAGAACCACCTGGAAGATGAACAGGTATAATCTAAGCTTTCCCCCAAATTTTTCTTGTTGCTGTTAGGTTTTCATCAGCTGTTGATGGTGGGATTCAGGGAGGTTCAAAGTCTAATAACTTATTTTATTTGGTAAATGTGAGATGCAACAGGTCATTGCATTGTATGAGGTCATTGGAAGTACCAAGTCATACTGCCTGTAATTTGGAGGGAATGGGCTTTTGCATTCCACAATACTTGTGATATTTCTGAGCGTGCCAATTCTATTGCTTTTCTTACGTGGGAGATGCACATGCTACTCCTGATGCTGTATAGAGCAAACTGTGGACACAGCTCACACTCCATAATTCCAAGGAAATGTCTTCAGTATCAGACTACAAACAACTTATGATTGGGTCTTCTGCACTAAATCCTCCTTTGATCTATCACATTGATTTCATGAAACCTGTTCAGTCTGCCTGTTCGGTACAATATCTATTTGATTATGTGTTTTGATGTTGCAGTATACTGTTGTATCAACTATTCAGACATTTCATCCAAAGAAAATGTCTATCCCCATCTGCCGTTTGATACAAATCACTGAAGTATGTGAATTATAATTGGATGAAATATTCAGTATGATTGTTTTACCTGAAGATGCATCATAAATCATAAGTAGCCGGTAACTTATTTCCTTTTGTGCTTTGATGAAATATCCAAATAAATAAATTGCTATCTGAGGGATTGATTCAGAAGTAGCACACAGGCAAGAGTGAGCATATATTTCCCTCTTGACTTTTAAGGACAATTGGTGGTAAATGAGTAAGTTGGGGAGTTCTCTCAGTGTATATTGTGCTGGTGGAATACAAATATGTGGAGGATGTTCATCGAGCAGAAGGAAGGCTGTATGCTCGCTATATGAGAAATGTATTGCAGTACGAAGCACAAATTATGGCTATATAATGTGATTCCTACTCTTGATTACATTGGACGAATATTGTGGCCAACAGGACTCTTGATTTCAGTGAGAGCAGAACCTGACCCATGAATTGGTCTTTCAGCTTTAAGAAACTAATTCTTTAAAGAGTCTAAAAACTAGAGGTGAGAGCAGACATATTCATTACAGAGGTCTATTTTTGTGGAGTCCATTAACACAGTTGGGAGACAATGATAATGCTATTAAACGAGTACACTTGAAAAATGCTTTGGAAAATTGTCTTGTTAACAGGAACCAATGAGCTGGTAACCTGAAATTAGACCAGTGGGACTTATTACACTTTAGAGACACTTGGAGCTAGATGCAGAAGGATCAAGATTTTAAGCAAGGAAGAATACATATTTTTAAATTCTAGGTTAGATAAAGTATAATTGCATGCATCTTTTAATACATCTTAAACTGCAAAAATTATCTCTATTTCTGGAAGACCTTTCACTGTGCCATAATGAAGATAACAGTCTTGACATCAAATATTTTGCAGCCAAGCATAAAAGACCTTTGGCACTAGGTGATGTTTATGAGAGAATATTGCAGGAACTTGCTGATTTTTGTCTGTCCTTTTAACTGTTGAAAGGAAGGCTTTGCAGAAATGGTAACTCCATAGATGTTATTTCAAGGAAAGATCTGCTGTTTGCTAGTGGAACATTCTGAAAGTTTTATGTTGGTTTTTAAAAAAATAAATTCATAGGTATATGGGATCTAAAAGTTATCACTAATACTGCGCATTAGGGCAATTTAGTGCTTTACAAATTCACAGCAATACTGAAGACACATGCTGGTTTTATACAAATGTCTGTTGAAGGGCAAATCTAATAAATCTGATTTAGCTAAAACTTCTCCTGTGGAACTGCATTTCACAAATGAATGAACATGGCTTAGGACAATTGGAAAAAACCCAACAAACCAGTAATAAATAAATTATTATTATATGATTTTTAGGGTTATTGATGTTTCAGCACAATGTTAAGCCCTATGTTTCAGGTTTTGTGAGCAAAATAAACAAGTTTCCTAATTACAGAAAATAATTGATGTTAAATCACAATTTCAAACACAACAAACCTGGATAATCTGTATGGTTGTATTGATAGGTATAACATGACTGAATAATCAAGTTGTGATGCTATATGCTCAAAGCTAATTAATATTCTTATTGGCTTAATGAAACTTGCTCTTAAATAGATAAGACCTCAACATAGTTTAAATAATAGTTTTTATTTAGATATAAATTATTATTGGGGGACAAAAGTTGTAAACTGTGATATTTTGGAATGATAAAAAGTAGACAAGAAGTACGAGTAGTAAGGTTGGGTGAATGTTTTGCATTCAAGTCTGAATACCTGGCTACTCATGTGAACCACAAAAGCAATTCCGACTAAGCTAAAAAACCCTTTGGTTTTCCTTCCTCTGAATGCTGGAAGACAAAACCCACAATGATAAGCTCAAGGCCTTTCGTAATATCTTGGCACAACATTGCATTTACTGGGACTTTGGGAAAAACAAACCTTTTTTGGACTTGTGGGAAGGAATTGCCCCTTGAAAGGAGACAGGAATGTCATTTCTTCTCGTATAGTTGCCTCATACCCTACTGTTTTAGGAATTATGCTGCATTTTTCCTTAATCTCATGAGGTAAAGCTGTAGCTCTGTTCCAAGCACAACTCCAGACTTCTGTTTAATAACATATACAGCAAATCTATAATTTAATTTATATACCTGCAAAGGTTGTTAAGAAAAATACCCGCCCCCCCCGCCATGTTAAAATTATAATAGAGCTTATGCAAATCCCGTTTCCCACCTGAAATACTGGGCACTGTTTGTTAAAACTGTTTTGTTTTTTCTTTTTCTTCTTAACACAAGGTATCAGCTGCTTATGTTTTTAATTTTGTTGTTTTAAACCAAAGTGGGAATCAAACATAATTTCAAATTGATTTGATAGTAATTTTTTCATTTAAAAAAGCAAAACAATGAAAGACGCTGAAGATATGAATACAGTAATTCTCAAAGCAGCAACCACCTGAGCCCTTACTTGAATTTTTGAACATGAAATCTTATCTGTGTGCTCTGGTAGAGTACTGGTTTGAAATTTTGTGTCTTTATTATATTAAGTAGAGTGATGATGGTGTTTTGGCTGGGGAAAGGCTATATGGCATCTCAGACTCCATCCTTCCCCTTCTGTTTGCTTATGTACATTTTAAAACCTGTTTTTTTCCTCCTTTTTTGGGGGTGGTGGTGGTAATCTTTCTCTGAAGTTGTTTCCCTGGATACTTTAGTAAGAAAGATTTCCAAATGATCTTCTTTCCATACCAAAGGGGAAATTCAGATAGTGAGCTCAGTGGTATGGCTCAAGGCCTTTTAAGTGCCACATTGTGATAAGATAGCAAGGTCCCAGGCCCCAGTAGTTTTTGACACATTGGAAGAAATAGCTTGCGGGAAGGGTCTTTTGTTAACCCTTTGTGAAACAGGAGATGGATAGAAATACTTTTTTTATGTTTTCTTACTACTTCAGCTGTGCTCCTTTAGTTATTTTGTGTTATTAGCAGTTGTGTCTTGAATGAAAGCAATTTTTCACATTAGATTTGCAAACTGTGATCTCCTTAATCTTGGGTGGCGTAAAACATATCCTCTTTTGTAGCACGATTTCTAAAGCTAAAACATTCCTGTTGTTTTAAAGATTATCTAATTAATTGCAAATTTATTCTTTTCTCTGTGGCCAGTATGTTGTGGGAGCTTGCTTTGGGTAGTATCATTTTAGTTTGCACTAAACTGACCAAGGTGTAGAGCTATGATGAGTGATTGTGCCCTCTAAACTGTTTACTTCTTCCTTCAGATTTGAAGAACTGAGACCCTGATGTAGTCGTATCTTGCTCTAAAAAGGAACATCTACCCAATTCAATTCTTTCTTCATTAGATACCCTCACTGTTAAATTGAAAGCTTCCTTGTGACTCTTTGTGTGTTCTGTCACTATATCTACTTTACAGACTCTATTCTGCATGGCCATGAGTGGAAACTTGTTTAATTTTTTCCCTGCTTTTATAACCTTGCATTGTTTGACAAGTGTTCAGTTAGATTTATCAAACTTTAGAGGGCACAGTTTTGTGTGAAGGTAGAGAGAAGAGTTAAGCTAATCTTTGCTGTACGTAAAGCAGTTTATAAATGAAAAGTGCCCTCTGGAGCGCTGCTCTGTCTGCTTTGTTCTTGAAAAAGTATAACTAGTTCAGGGATTCTGTAAGATTCTTATTTAATTCCTGGATTTACATTGTAAGTGAGGGATGACCAAAACAAAAAAAAGGTCAAACTGGTGAAATTCAAACCTAGATTTGCAGAAGAAGATTTGGCTTTGTTATGCCTATAATTCCTGCTGCTCTGGCATGGGATGTATGCCCATGAGAGGAGTGAGGCAAAACTGAACCTCTGAAGCTTTTGAGGTTTCCCTCTACCTCAATAAGCATTTCTGATGCTCAGCCCACCTTAGAGTCAGACCTTAAATGTCAGATTTTTTTGACCGCATTTAAAGAGGTGACTCATTGTGAATGCTTTATTGTATGTTGGGCTGGGGAGGACAGATAATGGAGTTTTGATAACAAAATACCAGAAGGTAGAAAAGATCTCATTATTGCAACAGTCGGAAAACGAACATATTTATTAAAGTTCTGACAACTGCGACAGTCATCCTCACCTGTAAATGTCAGTGTATTATAAACTTCCACAGCTTCCTTCTTGTCTTTCTGACTCTTGTCAGTCACTGCAATTATCACATAAATCAAAAGTCACAATATAAACTTTCTTTACTTCTCTGCTGCCATCCTTTTAAAGCTTAGCATGTAATGGAAACTGTGATTTTTTTTTTTTTTCAGAAGTATTTAACGACCACTTGCTATTCAATAAGATGTTAGTGAAAGCACTGATTTTTAAACCCTACACACTGGTCTAAATGCCCAGCCACAGTAGGTTAACACTTTAGCTTGATTGCTGGTATTGCACATGGATTTTAATAAAATATTGCAAACAGGACAGTACACAATCTTGCATAACTGACCCCAAATGAAGTTGTAAAAGGGAAAAAATATGTGTGAATATGTAAAAGGAAATAAATATGTAGCAGTTATATGATGAAAGTTAAAAAAGGGGAGAAAAACGTAGGGGAAAATTTTCATCAAGAGCGTGCATTATAAAATGCTTTGTTCAAAGAAAGGAAATATATTTTCCTGAACCCAGGTAGCCTGAATAGCCGATACATTGTTTTTTTGCAGGCTTTTCCCTTTTATAAGAATAGAACCATTTTTTGGGCAATGTTCTGGAAGACAGTCTTTTCTTATTAGCAGGACAACCCATGACAATATTCCTGCTTCCTTGTTATTCAGACATTCAACATCTCATTCTGGATGGCATGCATGCTTTCCATTACTTCTTACAATATAGTGGCCTTTCAATTTCTGATTTAATTGTTTTGAATTTTCCCTCTGTCTTTTTGGTTTTAAGCACAATGTATCTTAAGATATGTAATATAGAAATTGTGGTTGACACAGCTATATGCTGAATAATACAAATGGTGGGGAGTGAAGCCAGCAAATTACCGAGGAGGGTATAAGCAACTAGCTAAACAATCAGAAAATGGATTAAGGAAGTTTTGGAGAAAAACATCCTACTTTACCAACTGTGAAGTCATGCCCTTTATTGAAGCTGGTAGCAAAGATTGCAGGGTTGTCTGTGGGGTAAGAATTTCACCTGTGAGTTGTATTCCTGAGGAACTGTTCTCCTACCAGACTGAAGTATGATGAGAAATAATCAGAATTTCATCTCTGAAGACAACTTCAAGAACTCATTGTATTCTTTGGATTTCTTGGTAACATCATTCCATCATACATTAACATGTAAATACAGAGTATCTGTGTATACATTTATAGAGTATGACTGTATATACTTCGGTATTTATGAAAGAAGAATTATGCTAATTACTGTATCTCTACCTGAATTGCTCACTGGCTGCTCACAGTTGGGGTGGGTGTGCTGGACACACACCAGAAACTCTAGTGTGTCTTTAAGTAAAAGTGGAAGTATGGTTTGGAGCAGGTAATGTGTGTTCCCCGTCTCTTCATGCCAGAGAAGTTGCAGTACTGACCTGCATTGTAGAGGTACCTGGGTGTATGCCAGAGCTACATATAGAAAGGAAGGTGTTTTTTAATAGCTAATGCTACGCTGTGAATATCACATTCCCAACATGTTCCACTCCATTCCCCAGACAACCATCCTGCACAGTTCAGAGTAATGACACTGAAGGTCCCATACTGCTAACAATGAACATATTTATTCATTCTTTGGTATAAGGCTGCTCAGTATAGGAGTAGGCAAATCCAGATGACAATTACCTAAATTAGCTGTGCAGTGAAAAATATATCCCAACAAGAAGTTGAGCTCCTCATACATGATTAGGTTATTGAGTCTGTTCCATTCCTGTAAATTAAAAGGAAACCATTATTAAGTTAGCTTGAGAGAAAGTGAGATAAAAGGTGGGATAGCTGTTGTTTAAAAATATTTTTTTCTCTTTGTCTTGTCATAGATTCTAAAGATAGATGTTTTGTTTTGAGAAGGCATTTGTTTAGTATCACTGGCCACAGTTTTCCAAAAACAAAGAAAAGGTACTCTGGCCCTATGAGTTTGATAGGTATTTACCGTGTACATAAAACGCAGATCACTAAAACATTAAGTATATTCTGTGTCACATTGTGTAGCTAAAATAAACAACGCAGTTTAACTAATAGTGTGTTGTTATTTTGCCAACATCTTGTGCTTTTTAAAGTATAATCTGCATCTTATTTGTATATCTTAATGTAACAAGCAGCCAGATTCACTGCTTTGTCATTCAGCTGCAAAATAAAATCGATGAAGACTGACAGCCTTTCACATCCAGTCAGTGGCAATTAACTTAAATGTTTTGCTGATGACTTTGTAGTCAAAATCTTTCTTACAATACGAGTTTATCTTGTCCAAATCAAGTAAATGATGGGTAAAGACTTTGACTTACGAATGATGAAATTAGGTAATATATATATATATATGCTGTGAAAAGGTCTGAATTGTACTGGCATTACAGATAGTATGCAACAGACGTCACAGCATCATCACGGTCAGGATGTCACCATGGTGAAACATGGTATGATTACAATATATGTGGCTGATAAGGCTATAATTAATGCCACCTGAATATTGATACAATGTCACAATAAATCTGGCAATGAGTAGGTTCCTCCAAAAGGGTGTCTGGCTTACTCTTCATGCCAAGCTTCACTAATCATCTTTACTAGTTCCCCAGTGTATCGTTTTCTTGCACATTGTAATTTCCTGCATTAAAGTACCACATCTGAGGGCTGCTATAGTCTAGGCTGTGCTGGCATTTTCATTACAGAGCCCATTTCTCACAGGCTTGTAACTGTTCTGTAAAAAGGAAAGTGCCGCAGGCAGACACCCGGCCATTGATACCTTCAGTCTGCCTGTTCTCAGCTCAGCCATGCAGATGGTTAGAGCCTTTGACTGCCTGTGTACCCATGAGTTCGCATTACCTTTAAAGGATTGGCCCCTGTGTGTTTGGGTGGTTTCTGTGATATTTTTTTTTCTTTTTTAATAAATATTAGAATCAATTCTGACTTCTGACACAATGCCTTTCTCTTAGGTGCATGCTGTTTATGTTTTCTGGGTGTGGGGAGAAATAACACAAAGTGAATCAAAACTACCAACCAGTTACAGGAAAGCTGTATTTTCACACTGTAGCCATCCATGTTCTCACAGGTTCTTCTGTTCTTACACAGGCAAATGTATAGTTGATGAAAATAAATTTTTAGAACTATCCTAAGAAATTATCATCTTTGCTTCCTGAACAGCTATTGACACAAATGACAACAGGGTGTAAAACTGACTTAGTTTGTGTTGTAAGATGTGACTTGTGATTTCTGTTTTTTGCTTGAAATTCTAAAGCATTGGAGTAGTAATAGACTGTTGAAAATCTAGGCTTGCTTTATCCAGTTATGCTTGCACTGCCCTACTTTTCTTGCTGTTCTTTTAGTCTGTCTGCAAGCCTGAGTAGATCCATGATATCTGTGTTCTTGATGAACCATCTGGAAACTGTGAAACTTTGAGAATCTGGAAGTGCTGGAAGAATTAATTGTCTGTAATCAATCATTCTGCTAAGCTTTATGTCACTGTGCAACTGATTAATAATCCTTTGAATCAGGTTGTTCCTATGTACTTCTGGATTATTTACACCTAAAATAACAAAACGATGTTTTATGAGGCTCAGGATATGGCATCACCTAATTCAGTGGCTGACTTACCAGAAATGTGTATCTTACAGATGCACCAAATGGGCTAACAGGGCACAGATGTTTTCATATACTAGTGAAATAAAACTTAAATATGTCTTTCATGTTTTCTTTCATTCACTCTTACGGATAGAATTTTTAATGCTTACGTTTGTATGTCTAGCCCAATGACTTGATGTTGAATTCCCTATTTAGAAAGTATCAAGTAATCCTCTTCACAGTCAGTCTCTTCTAAGCCAATACACAACATATTTTTTCTCTGCTGGGGTTATTTTTATTTTCTTCTGTAAGTTAAACAAAATCTTAAGTGCTTTGAGAGGATGATTAAACAGACCGTTTTGGTAAATGATTCTGACCTTGTCATTTACTTTAAAAACAAGTTGTACATCCAGACTGTATTCTTGTTCCATTTCACTGATGATGTTCTCAATTTGTAGGCTGTGCATATGTTTGTCTTAAGATTTTCCAGCAAATTGAAAGCTGTATGTAAATAGCTGCCCGTGGAGGAAAAAGATTTTTTTTTTTTTTTAAAAAAAAGGTGGGGGGCAATGAATACTTGAATACTTTTGGGAAGGTGGATCAATGCCATAGATATATATAGGAACTGTAGTGGCTTTTTTTCTGTCTCCCTGGTACTTGTACATAGTATGTTAAATTGTTCGGTAGTAAAATTCCATAGATTTATACACATGCACAGACCTTCTCATATATATGTGTGTATATACACACATGCATGCAGTAATTTCCAGCTTCAGTGCTGAACTTAGAGCAAAATCCAGCTTCCTGAAAGTTGATTTCATGATCTTGGATGTAACTGCCAACACAACAAACACCACCACCCCAAAACACCACAATGCACCACCACATAACAACACCCTCCACTAAAAAAGTGGTTGAGTGCTTGTGTCTTCCCCATAAATGTTTTGTTGTTTGTTCAGGGTTTTTTATTACCAAATCAGAATTGTTTCTGTAGAGGTAAGGAAGAGAAAACGTGCTCACCATATACTTTCTGCAAACTGTTCATGCTCTGAATGTTGAGCCATTTCTCTTTATAAACAGCTAAAACGTAACTTTAAATACACTAATTGTATTTTGGCTATATGCCTTGAAGTAAAATGACACATTTCCAAAATAAATGGTTTCCATCACTGCACAAACAAGTTGTTTTTGTAGCCCATTTCCAATATGATTTACCATCCAATACATCATCTGTCAATGTGGCAGTGACAGCATTTAATGAAGAATATCAAAGGGGTAAAATTTTAGCCTTTCCAGAATTTCCCAGGGTTAGTTCTTATTTATTTATGTATATTTTTATTTTTATTTTCTTCTTGAACTTACCAAAAACTAATAGATAATTTTGTGCCAAAGGGTTTGCTTGTTTCTATGTGCTATAGTCTTTTTTGTTATCACAGTGTTGACCTCAGCACATCTTACTTTTGTCATACTTGGTGGACTACTATGTGTGCTGTTCAATAACTGTCAAATACAGTAGGATCTGATTGATGAAGGAAGAACTGCTTACGAGATCCTAGTCCTAAAGAGTGTCTTCAGTGATTTAAAGCACACTTAAAACTAGGATCAAGTCTTAAATATGTGTTCTGGGACCTTAAGCAATTGATAAGAACAAGCAGTTGTACTTGGTAAAGAGGTAACATTATTAAGCTTTGTCATGTACAGGTTTTTTTTCAGTCCAAATCTGTCCTCATCTCTGCATCCCAAAATTCAGATTTTAGGGCAAAACAGATTGCTAGACTAACCTAAAACCTGTCATAGAGCTGCTCTTTTTGTTTGTGTGGGTTTTTTTCTTCCCCCTCCTTTTTTCTGTCATTGCTACTACTGCTGTATGGAAAGAGTTGTTGGTTCTGTTTGAAAATCAGCTGGAGCTGAAATGAACATAGTTCACCTTCTCTGCAGCCACTGCAATATGCAAATCAAAATACAATAAAAATGACATATAAAGATTAATAAACTAATTTGAATAACTCTGTGATGCTTTTGATACCTAAAACATTTGAAATCATGTGGCAGTCACCATATGTAGACAAGACTATGAGAAAGGCTTTAAAACAATGCCAAAAGGATCATTGTACCTTCATAAAAAATTTTCTTTTTCTGAAATGTATATATTCAAAATGTACTTTATGAGATAGGGGCTTTTTTGGGGGGTGGGGTGGGGTGGAATTTGTTTGTTTTGTTGGTTTATTTTTTTGTGGTTAATGCAGTCTTTATTAGGCTGGCAGTGTATTTTAACTTAAAATCTACCTTTACTGTACATTAATATTGTATGTACCGCAAACATAATTATCTGTTTATGTGTGTGTATAGGCTAAACAGAAGGCTGAGTAAATTGCCATGTTCAGAATGGTTAGCAAAGCCTGTAAGCAGCCAAAGGATTCAACAAATATTTTTAACTTGTACCTGTTTTCAGTTAATCAGCGCAGAGCCAGAAGGGCTTGAGAGGTACTGCTAAAGAGTGCTTCTTCCAAAGTTGTGTAAAACGCTCTCTTTATCTCCTGTTATTGGGAAGACTGTCAGCGCTGAGTAAAACTTCTACTTCTTAAGAGCTTTTTTGTTAAGAAGCTTAAAGCAGATGCTTTCTGACTCTTCAGCAGTGTGGAAGATTGCTAGTATCGCTACCACTTGCAAGTAAACCGACAAATATCTTAGAAAATAGTTTCATTTGGGCGTTGCAGTACTTGTCCTCTGCCCCATCTGTATTTTTATTCACAGTTATATAACTGACTAGAATGTTAAAGAGAGGAGAAGTCCTCATCTGAATGAATAAATGTTCATTTAAATTCACCACTTTTTTTGGGAAGTATTAGTTGCAATTAAGGATGCTCCAAACAACTTTGCATTAAGTCATCTGGCTAGAACTTTGGAAGCAGTTGTCACTAGTATTCATTATTTTTCAAGTTCCTTAATCAATTTCGAAGACATAATTAAATCTGGTAGGGGTTTTTTTTTGGGGGGGAGGGGAGGGGCGAATCTCAGATTTCTTCAACGAGTAAACATATTATGAATTTTGGAAGCCTTACGAATAGAGAAAGGTTATTTTTTTAAACTGTGGCTGTTTTCATGTTGCTTGCTGACCAAAACTTCAGTTAAAATGAGTGAGAATTTCTTCCTGAGCCTAGAAATCCAAAGTGTCTTTCTGCATCTAGTTTTTGGTAACATATTGTTCTACAGCTAAATTATAATTTAAGTGTCATTTGATTTTAAGAATGTTGAACCATTACAAATACTCTAGCAGCTTAGAAGATTACATAGTGTATAAGCCAGCTGGCAAAATCTAAAAATGGAATATCTGTTGGGCTGGTCTTGGAAACAGCCAAGTCCCTCTCTTGTATTTGGGTGGTTTCTTAGGATTCTAATTCCTTCACAATGAAGTGCACAAGCCATTTGAATTGAAACATTTTTACATTGGGAAATGTTTTTATTTTCCATGTTGACTTCTGAATGTTTGAGATGAGGAAAAATTTCAGTAAGTGGGCTGTATTCCCCTTGTATTTTTTTTCTCCTTCTGAAGATGTCTTTGCATATACCCCACAGTTGTTTGGTGTGCTGTTATCTATTCAGTTTTTTTCTGTTGGACAGATCTGGCAGAGCCAGCATGAACGAGACTCACTTGAATTTGTGAATGAAAGAAATCTTATATCACACAAATGAAGCCAAGCTGGGTAGTCACATTCAGCTCAGTGGAGGCACTTGGCAAGCAGATTGTGCTCAGTGGTTCAGACTGTTCACCTTTTATTCATGGCCCTGGCTCCTTGTTCACAGAAGCGATTCCTCTGAAGTCAGTAACATTACTGGTGTGTTTGCTTTATTTTGTGAAGAGGTAAATTCTCACTTCATCCCACCGCAAGAATAGAACCTTTGCTTATTTATTTGAATATGTGGGAGGGCTGGCATTATTGCTGCTGTATATTTGTTTTATTCACTTGAATTCTTCTGTAAATCATATGTATGAGTCTAGTTATTTGTCAGTTGTAATCCAGGCAGGTCATGAGCTGCTTTTGTCTTATGGTCATGCACAATCAATAATAGAGCGAGCAACTCCTGACAATTATTAAATGAATTTTGTCATATTTCTGTTGGCAAATTGCTTGTGAACAGATGGCAAAATTTAAAGATTTAGTCAAACATCAAAGATTTTCTTATTCTGCCACCTGAAACAAACGGATCTAAAGCCAGTTGAGTAAGTGTAAATTTACTGCCAATGTGTGGTGGAATAATTTATGCTCTTTAGTCTTTTAGATGACTTGAATGCATAAATAATACCAATTTTTCAGCAAAGGAAGATTATGTGAGAGTTAGAGTTCTCTAGCAGTTAACTTTGTGGCTGTGTGTTGGTTAGTTCAGTCTGTATTTTCATGAACTTTTATTCCCATGCTTTTCAGTTGTAAAAAAATCAGGGAGTAGTCTAATCTAACTCCTTTATCTTTAATGAAAAATGCATTATTCAAGTTTTTTTAGTGTGTATATAATTTCTGTGATAACACAAGTTTGAGACTCTGAGTCATGCTTCACAGGTTGAGTGTGATGGACAGCAAGAGAAGGGTAAATAAAGCACCCTGTGCCCTAGAAGTCCTATCATGAGCAAAGATGAAGTTTTTTTTTTTTAAATAAAATATTTATTGAAGTGAAATATACACTAGAGTAATTAAAACCACTTTATGAACAGAATTAAAAAACCAAAGTTCTTAATAAAAACGTAACAGACATTTTACCCCAGCTCTTTTGTAAATCAATGCATATTAACCCTACTCTTTTTCAGTGTGTTTCTAGGGCATCATTCAGACATTTATTTCTTCATACACAGTCAAAATGGTGTTCAGGGATACAGATGATGCAGCTAGACATCCTCTGCTATGTGATATTTTGGTGATGATTTTCAATAAGAAGAGAAACAATTCACGTTGAGAAGCAAACATAACACTGGCAGAGGTATTGTGCTGTATAGCAGCATTGCAAGGTGTAATGTATAAATTGGCAGCAGGACCTGGGTTCTACCTGAGCTCTTCCACTCACAGCTTTACCCAGAACAATACTCTGCAAAATTCTTCAGTGAGATAATTTTAATTTGTAAGTAACTTTGTGTGGATTTTGGAGGGCGAGTTTTTTTGGTTGGTTGGTTTGATTTGGGTTTTTTTCAGGGTTTTTGTGTTTTTAATTAGTGAAGGGAGTAGAAAACTTCTGAGGAAAAAAGTGCTATTGTATGGTCAAGGGAGAAACCAAATTTAAAAACTAAACAGCTTTTTGTTCATTAAGTACATTTTTGCATTTACATGGAATTTTATCAAAGGCCATTGTCTCCATTGCTGATTTATTATTGAGTAAGGAGTCATCTCTAAGATAATCACAAACTACGTGTAGTCGTTGAGGCAAAAGTAATACATATGACAGGTGGATTTTTATGATACTAGACTTGAAACTAGAGGCTGTATTGGTAAACTAAGACACTGTTTCAGTACTAAAGGGAAAACCAATGTGGAGATATCAAGTGAGAATTATACAAAGCAGCTAATGATGTGCATTTCCATTCTCTCTTGTTCTTCTGTGGACTTTGAGGAATCTCAGTCTTTTAAAATTCTAAGATACATCTCTGACTGCATGATAAATTTGTGATTATCTAATCCAATTTATATGGTAAGAGGGTAATTTCTTTATGCTCTGCATTACAATTCTTGTCCATGATTTGGTAGTTCCCTGTGGAGGATAGGTTCTTTTATAGGGTGCTTAAATTTGATTCTAATCAAATGTAAAATCTAAAAGAACTAGGAAGCTTATAAAAAAAAATGCTTGAACACTAGCAATAACCGTATGGATTTTTTTAAAGCAAATTGTAAACAAATTGTTTTCTGCAACACCATAATGTAATAAACATAGCACTAATGATCTTGATAAACTGTAATTTATCAAGCCTTGATCATTGCATTTCAGATGATCTGCACTGTGCACAGGAAGGTTGTGAGCAGGGGATTAGCTGACTGCATGCCCTGCAATACCCAGAAACAGTCCTGGGATCTATTTTCCAAGGCAGATTATGAAATAAGGAGAGGGCATTGGTAGGCTGAGGAAATGGAGACAAGACCTGGCCTTGTGGATCATCCAAGGGTAGGGGATCTGGGTTTGGGGGGAGAAGGAAGCAATATGGAGGAGTAAGACAGGGTGAATGTGAGGCCTGTGTTGAAAAGATGAACTGTTTGGGGGGGAAGTTGTGGAAGTGGTCTTGCAAAATTTAAGCTGGGTATTTTGGGGGGCTTGAGACAGGTTTGTTTTTTTCTTTTTTTGGAATCAACTATTTTTAGCACAATTCAGAGACCTGTCTTCAAGTCTTGCTTGGAGTGCTATTTATATAACATATAGTCATAGAGAACTACTACCTGATACATCTTGTGTGCAGGGAGTTTTAAAAAGTTCCGATTATGTGTGTGTTAAATATAATTACATAAAACAAATGAAACCACAGAGAGAAAAAAAAAATGGAGAAAATAACACTGTTCAATTCCCAACACAAATTCAGAGTCCGTGATGAAGGCTGCAATCATTTCCTGAAGTGCCCCATCTAGATTTTAAGTACTACAAGGGCTTTCAAAGAGGTCACTAATCCTACTGCTGTGATTCTAACATATGGTGGAAGAAAGACCCATTATAGCATTTAATATTTTAGACAAAATCATGCTTTCCAATGTTTTGAAGTTCTTGTGAAAGAGTGGTGGGGTAGGCAACTGGAGTCTAATAGTGGTGTAGCTATTTCTGTGCCTATATCTAATGTCTTTCCCGCCCTGCTGTTAACTCCTCATGCCTTTCTGTTCTCGAGTTGTGCATCCCAGCTATAGGTATAGCTATCTATCTCTTAAAATGCGCTGAATATAGGTGCAAAGTAAGCTTGCTAGTTTGTAACCTAAACATGTTCAGAACCTACTTCTCTGTGGTCATGCTATTACTAGGCATATGCCACAGGTGAATGAAAAAATGGAAAGTAAGCTTAAATACAAAACTATTTAAATGGCAAAAAGAATTTGTAATTGTGGGGAAAGACCTTTCACTGCACAGCAGGGACTAAACTTTTGCTGGCAAAGATGTGGCTCTGTCTTAGGCACTGCTCTGAAATGCTGAAAAACTTGTAGGAAAGTCAAGAAAAACCAGGTGACTTTCTGTCTGTAAATGACTTAGCACTTACATGGAGTCTTTGGTTTGAGAAGCTCAGAGCACCTGACAGATATTAGTAAAATCCCATGACCCTGCTGTGAACAGCTGTATGGCATTCTTCCCTTCTAAAAGCTGGAAGTTCCCCAGTGTAACAAATACAAGTACTTGTTGCAGTGGGCTTCTGAGCATAGAAGTATTGAGAAACTTGCAAAATGGGTAATTCTTCAGAAGTTTTGATGTTTTCCAAGAAGTCTCTTGATTTTTCTTATTATCTATTTTTACCTCACACCCCCTCCACCCTCCTCCAGTATGTTCTAGATATTTGCCAGTGATCTTTGGTTAGCAGGGAAACGGGTCAGGGAAGAATCATGTAATATTTAAAATATGCTGTCATTTGTTTGTTTACCAGTTTGTTTCAGTGCTGGTACCAGGGTGCCAGGAAGCACTAAAATAGCCCTGAAATAGCACTTGAATAATGTTTAGTATTTGCTGAAGGAAATGTAATGATACTTTGAAGGATATAATAGATTAGGACTTAATAGAAATTTTTTGCCTTTTCCTAACATTTGTTGATCTAAAAGATTCTGTCTGTCATTGGGGATTCCTTACAGGTCTTAAGCATCTTATATTTTATTTAGGTCACATTGCTTATCCTTCCTTTTTCTGTCCATGTCAATGCAGACTCTGCTGTTATTTCAGTCTGCATACCTGAGGAAGAACTAAATGCTTAGCAGCAGTCCAAAATGAGTACTCTGTTCCATTTAATCCCATCACACAGCCACCATAATTGAACAAATGAGAGTATGTACTGTTTCTGTCAAATTACTAAACCTGTGGTTTCACTAATGCCATAAGGTATTGAAGGTAGCACTTCTACTCTTTGCTTCTGTGCTCATTTTGCCCCATTCTTTGTGCCAGCAGTGGCCTTTACTTAGGAGCCAGGTTAAAACTGAGTACATACTTTTGATGGACACATTTTAATTTGGTTTTCTGATCTAACTCACGTCTCACACATACCTCTTCAGATACAAGGGTCTGAGGCAAGATTGAACATTTTTGAGGAGGGGTTAAGTGGAAAAAGGCTGTGATCAAAGTTAAAAGCTGCTTCTAACTTTAGCATTGGCTTATGCAGTTTAAGGTGTTTCCAAAATCATTGCCTTGAAACCAGAGGAGCTGAAATGGGCCAGGTCTGTCCTGTAGCTACAGTGATACTTGCATACAGGAGCAGAGTGAAAAAGATTTGAGTGATAAAAAGGGAGATCAAAAAAGAAGCCAAAGGTGCTCTGTGCATAGAGCTATGAGGAGCTCTAAAAGGGTGTCTTGATGACTGTCACTGGAACATGATCCATTCCCCTTTCTCATGCTTTTTTTTGCTGTGGTAAGAAAACTTCTTGAACTACCAAGCCAATGCTTACACATATTGACTTGAAATCTAATGTGCATGTTTGTTTTAAACCACCACCTCTGACAATTCTTATTGCATACAATAGAAAACCAGACTTTGAATTATTCCTAAACATTTAAATTCTCCTTTGCTTCAACATATTTCTACTTCCCTTGTTGTATAAACTACTTTATAAATTAATTGCCTTATTAAAGTATGCAGATGTATATAAGTTTGTTGTCTTCTTGTATCTGGTTTTGCTCATAAACCACCCTAAGTATGCTGATTTAGAAACGTGGCAGATAACTTATCAAGTATGAATGAAGCTCTGTGTTTCTGTGGGACCTGTTTGGATCATAGCAGTGCAGTAGTTCATTTAAATACATTGCTACAGTGCTATCAAATTCATGCAGTGTTTGTGGATTTCTCTTGCAGCTCACGTCTCTTTTTCTTCCTGTATGTGCTAAATGTAACCTCCGGCTGTTTCAGATGAACTGAAAACGAGGCTACAAGTGTATCAGCATATGTTCCTTAAGTGATGATTGCAGACAATAGTTTGGCAATTGTCTGTACCAATGCAATTGTTTTGAAGCCAGATGGCTATCAAAAATCCTAGCAATCCATAACACTTACCGGTCTGCAAGATTTATTTTCTAGAAAACGATCATGCTATATATTTAAAAACAGAAAAATGTTGTGGGAAATATCTACGTTTATTTAGTTTGAGACATGTTGTGTGTTCCTGTATGGAGAGTCTAATGAGGCACTGTTGAGACAGATGTAGGTACAGCACACCATCCGCCTCGGTGCGGTCATGTGTGCAGACTGTTGTGTTGCACTGCTTGGTGCTCTCTGTTCATTTAAGGTGCACTGTGGGCTCTGCTATCACATGCTGCACAGAGGCTGGCTTTGTACTGGAAGAAGCTTTACGTAGATCTTGGGACGCCTGAGTTTTCACTCTTCTATTCTCCTGTGATTCTAGGTACAATCACATTTGTATAAATAACTGTGTGTAACAAAGATGGTACAAAAGTTAGCACAAAAGGTACTTTATTAGCTTTTGGAACAGCTGAACGTCAGATTAATACATAATAAGCCATTACTACCTTGCAGTAAACCAGAGAAAACTTGATATAGCCAATTGCTATAGTTACTGCATGGGGCTTTCTATTTAGTTAATAAAATATGTTGAATTTATTATTAAAGTGATTTATAAAATGTACTTATGTATGTTTAGTAAATTCTAAGGCAATATCAAATCCCCTCTTAGTAAAGAATATATATTGAAGATGTTATGGAGTTTTGAGACTTAATTCACCAATATTTTTGTGTTTAATAGCCCTGTACGACGCATTCTGTGAGTGTCAAGCGGAACAGGATTACAATGCTGAAATGAAGCAGGGTTCAAAAGTAAAATTTATTGTGGTAGTGTCTAGATGTGTCTGTGAAATTTTAGACACATTTTTTTTAGGGACCAGAAGTTTTCCATTCTTAAGTAGCTGTTTGTTACTGTGAAGAATTCCCTTCTGAAGTAGCTAATTAAGTAATATTGCACAGTATGAATCGCAGTGTATTTCCTACAATTACTTCTTTTGACTACTAGATACATGTATTTTCCACTTAGGAAGTCTTGGGTTTGATCTTGCTGGCCAGTATGAGTTCTACAAAATCAGTGTGATGTAAAGTGATACCCCACGTGAAATTTAAATTTCTGAGAACACTTGCTCAGTGACTCATTTGTTTTTTACAGATAAATATGGTCAAATACTACGATGTTAGCAACAGTGTGATGACATAGGCATTGGGCACGTTAATTCAAGGGCATACCTTGATGTTTTTAATAAAAGAGCTTTTTTTAAGCCCCTGCCATACTGAATGCAATTATGGTTATTATTGGCTCTCCCTCAACTCAGAATTGTTAAAGCTGTGAACAAGTAACATTCAGTTTTGACTGCAGTAAGAAAAATATTTATACTTGCTGTTTATGGAGTAGATACTGTTTGTACAGATCCCAGAACAGCAGCCAGCTTCTCTCTCTTTCAGGTCACTACTTAACTAAACATTATGTGAAAGTAACAGATTATTTCCTAGAGTTTTAAGTATTTGAAAGAACTGCTGTTTATTTCCCCCCTTACATTCTCCCTTTAAGTAACTGATAAACATTTATGTTTTAGTTACAACAAAGTAACAATTTTCTCTTCAATGGAACCTTTGAGGGGGGTGACCTCCCCTATTTTAATTCAGAGAAATAAGAACTGCATGTACTTGGTATCACATAGGCTCCAAGCACTTTATAAAAGAAAAAAAAAAAAAAAAAGAAGCACGTTTCTATGCTCTTGAAAGGAAATCCGATGTTTTATAATGGGGAGAGTAAAGGTGTGCAGCTGTAATCCAAGAGAAGAGTGAGTGAGCACTAAGGAAGCTCTGGGTAGCACTGTTTCCAGCAGGCTGTTTGATGCTTTGATGACATCCAGCTGCATGCCTGAGTGTATGCAGGGCGGGCATAAAGTAGCTGCTGGGGGGGGGGTGGAGGGGCTTGGTACTTCCAATTTTACTGTGGGTTTTCTGGCTAATATAAATGAAGTGATAAACCATGTTGAGCAAGTGATTTATAGCAGGTTGGAGTCCAGCAGGGTGATTATATCTAGCACTTGAGGGAAGCAGAGGGTATGGAAATAAATGTGTCAGAAATATAATTAAATGTTTTCTGCTGCTGCCGACAGATGTATAATTACAAATACCACCATCATCTCGTACCTACAGGGAGGGAACAATGAACAAGGCTACATTTGTGAACTTCTTGCTCTACAGGAATTCCCCAGCTTTTCTCTTACCTCACAATCCTGCTGGTTTTATTTTTAATTGAAAGGGAATAATAAAAGGTTTTCTCTACCACAAATACAAAGTCGGTTCATTCAAACCTAGATGTTTTTTTCGTAAAAAAGTAAACAACAAATGAAAACACCACCAACAAGCTGTCAGCTGTGGTGAAGATGTAACTTAATGTCTGTTATTTGGTTAGGGATTATTTGTCATGGCTTTAACCTGAGCAGTGAACTTGGATACTAAACTTGAAAAGCTATCCTTGCTGAATGCAAATAAGAAGTGATACTGCCCTTTTGAATACTGAATTAGAAGACAAGCTGAACAGTGACTTAAAATTAACATCTACCTGAAAGTCCAGTCCTTCAGCTCACTAATACTTGAATACTTGAAATCTTATTCCAAGGACTTTGCTACGCTATGAATGACATTTTTTTTCCCCCGGTAGTTTAGTAGTTCAGGCAGATAGCCACAGTTGATACTCTAAGTAAAGACAAGATATAGGCTTTTGGGAATGTCTGTCTTTCTGTCTTTCTCTTCACTGTCCATCATCTATGCTTGTAATTCAGCAGTCACCCAAAAATGTGAATCTGACCTGCCATTGTCCTTGAAATAAAGATCTGTGATTATACACTGTAAACTTTTGACCAAAATGTATGTTTTACATGGTTGGTTTTTTTTTTTTTTTCCATTTAGCTAATGAGGACTTCAGTAAAATTGGGATCTGGTCAATGTTTATGAAGATTTAGAAAGAAGCGTTATATTTACTATTCATAATTGCTGAAGCAGCTACTACTTTAGGGAAAGCTGGAAACATCTTTCAATTATTGTTAAATCCAAAATGAAACAAAAATGCAGCACACATACCTTTGACATTTGAAAGACAATTTATGTTTCCCACTGGCATGGCACCTTGAGTTCTGCATGAACAACGATTAATTATATTTTAGATTATGGTTAATTGCGCTAAAGTTAAGGAGATACATATGTATAGATTTTATGTTAAGTGTGTTAATACCATATAGTGGAGGTTTTAAACTGGACATTGAAAGGTGAGTAGGTCTTGTGATCCTATGCTTAAATTTCTCCGTGCTTTCAGATGGAACAGGAAGGTCTGTGTTTCTCTAGCATGGACATTTTTTCTGAAAAGTGTTTGCCACTTTGTTCTGTTTTGAAAGAGAGGATAGGTGGGATAAATAAGGTGGTTTATCTAGCAGTACATGATATTTATGGTTCATCTGCTGGCTTACCTCTTTGGACACATCATTATTTTACTTCTTAAAGAGTGATTCTAAAAGGGTGCGTAGACACCCTAAACTCTTCTCTTTCATCATCTTCCCTTTGAAGAGAAGAACTAGATCCTTGCAAACTGTGTTTTATTTTCTCCAGTAATCATTTGTAGCAATACTTCACGTTTCAAAATATGCTTTTAAGGTGTCAGTTTTGCTTCAACACCTTTTGATTCACTTTGCAGCTGTATTTACTGAATCCTTCAGCAACCAAGAAATGTTGGCTGCAGTATTAATTGTGTTATTGAGTATTACCCTGTATGCTTGAGATACCAGTAAGTGTAACTTCAGTGTATTATACAGTCGGATACATTTATTGTACAAATAAAAAATACATTGAAGTTATGGCATGCTTCAGATCCTTTAGTCACAAGACACGTTACATTTAGAATGTGAAAATTATTAATCAGTCCTCATACCTTATTTATAACCTACATTGTTCAGGTATTAATACTTAATCATTATTTTTTGCTGGTGTAAGCACCATTAGAATCAATTTGTTAGGACACAACATTCCTATTACCTTTCCTATAATAAAAATATTTCTAAAATTTATAAAATACCCCACAGATTAAATAGTGAAACATGCCATCTGCACTAGGCTGATCTGCTTGGTGAGTAGGAATGTAGAATTTGAAATGTTTGGTTTTTTTCCTTACTGAAATATCAAAACTAGCTGGATTAAATCACTCATCTTTAGCATTCATTAAAATAAGTCTGTGACAGGAATTGTGTAGCTGCTGAATTAAAGCAAGACAATTAGCTGCTGCTTAATGCTTGAGAACTTAATCCTTTTTTAGAAAAAGCAAGTGAAAAACGTGTGTCCCACAGCATGTTTGGGTGTTTAAAAGAGGCAAGATAAATCATACTCTATAGTGATTCTTTCTTTCCCCCATTTACTGCTTAAATGCCTTTTATGCTTTTGTGGTGTTTGTATTTGTTCCTATAATGAAAGAGTGATTGTAGTTCAGTAATACAAAATTAATTGATAGCCTTTGCTTCTTAGAGAAATTATATGACCCACTCTAAAACAAATGGAACTGAGTAAATGTTTACCTTGAAAAAAACTGAGGAATGCTGTTCTTGATCCCCTAGATTTTTTTGCCAGGGAATCAAGGTTGCATCCCATTGGGCTCAAGTCTTAACACTAAAAAAGGTTATGGGCATCAAATCTGTGGGGGAAATTGAGGGCATGAACTATTCTGAAAGGGAATATATATGGAATCACAAGGAGAAAAAGGAGTTAAGTGCAGAAAGCAAAGAAGATTGAAGGTCAGGCTGCTGATCATGCTTTCAGAGTATGGAAAGAAAAAGATATTAGTGGCAGAGATTTGAACTTTTCCAGAGACATAAGATTTAAAAGCCTTAATTGAAACATCACTTCTTTCCTCTACACTGAGAGCATGGAAATCCTTCTCATAGATATGCATAATGTCATCAAGAAAGGAGAGATTTAGACATCAACAGCTGTAACTTTAAAGGAACCTTTTAACTTACTTTTTAAAGGCACATCAGGGTTAGCTTAGACTACAGGGGTTTTTAATCAAAAAGAAGAGATTCGGACATATGTTGATCCTAGCAAACTGCTCAGCCTGGACCCTCTCTTCCTTTCCATAATGGGATCAACTTCTGCTGCTTTACCATAATAGAGTCCACCACATGCTCCCATGTATGACACAGCTGGCAAGAGAGGAGGCCTTTAGGATGTGGGGTTTTTTGTTGTTGTCGCTTGAGGAAGCGATTTTTGGTTTTAAGAAATGTGTTCAACATGTTTTGATCAAAATGCACGCTTGTTATATTTTGGGGGAGCTCTAGCCGTTTTAGCTCTTGCTACATCCTGTTTAGCTTAAGCTGTCTAGGTTATTAATAGTAATACAGTCAACCTGAAGTCCTTTTTCAGGTAACAGTAGCATGAAACACATTTTTCAGGCTGAAAAACAAGGCCTTTAGGGGTTTTCCAGAGATGACATTTCAATGTTGGGCTGGGACAGTGTGTGAATAGAATAATTCCAGTTGAATTTAATACATTTATTCTAAAGGAACTCACAAAAAGGTATCCACTGCCATTTCTTCTAAAAAGAAAAAACAACAAACCATTGTCACCACAGCGGTATGATGGATTGGAAGTTTCTTCATAAATATCAGCAGCTGTTTATTACAAACACAGCCATCTGTGGTAGAATCTGCCTTGCATATGTGTACAAGCCTACAGTGGTTGGTTGTTAAATGGTCAGAAATGTTCCACAGCAACTCTACAGATTTTCCTTCTGACAGAAAACAATGGTGACTGTTGAAGTCACCAGAAAGTGGTAAACGCTCTCTAGAGCTGGCATTTTTTCATGTAGTCATGGAAAATTAAAATTTCAAGGAATGATTTCTTTTAGTAGGTTTATTCTCGGGTTGACAAAAGCCTACTCCATGGAAACTGCTTCGCGTCTGAACAAATTCTGTTCCACCCCTTTGTAAATAAATGGACAGAAAATGGGAAGATTTGATTGCATCTGAAGGCTTATCCCAAGTGAGATTTTTAATACTGTTAAATAATCAACTTGATTAGACATTAAGATTATTAACAAACTATGAGTGTTTTGTGGTTGTCATGACCAGTTTGGTTTCAACTAAAAAGCTATTTTGTTATTGAATTATTGCTGCTGTTCTTGAGGACTAGCCTGCCTCCTTCTCAACTGATCATCTTACCCTAGCACCTCCTTTTGCTACCTGAGTGTTCTACTGACAGATGTTCTTCAACTCTGGTAAATCTGATGTTTAGACTCTGGTTATATGTTGCAGTGATTCTTAGCCTAAAGAGCTGTTCTGGGGAAACATCACACAAACTTCTGTTTATTGACTGGTGAAAGGAAGGAGGAATGCATACTTCTTTCTTTAGAAATTCACCCATAGTAGTTTTCATTATGGTGATATCTGTGATGGGGAGTAGTAAACCAAGTGCTAAGATACAGTATTTATAATAAAAAATCATGATTTCCCTATAGCATGGATCTCCATAGAAAAGTATCTACTAAAATAATCCATTGAGTTCTCATCTTCCTAAATCCTGGGCTGAAAATCTGGGTACTAGTTGAATGCCAATGGGCCATATAAAAACAAAGCTTCATTGGAAAGGAACAGCTAATTGTACTATAACAGAAATACATTTAAATGTGTTGTCTCCGTTGAATTTATTTTCACCTTAAAGTACAAATTATCTTTCTCGTAATTTGAAAAACTTTGAATTAACTGAGGGAGAGAAAACAAATGCACAAAAGGCAACTTCTTGACAGTCTTGTCGATACACATGTTTGGAACTGACAACATGAGAAATTAGGATATCAACCTAAAAAATGAAAATCCTCGGGGCTCTGAAAACATGAGATGAAGATGATAACATTGGTATGCCAGAGTTGTGATATATGAATCCCCCTAACCATTATAGAGTAATCAGTGACTACCACATGTATGGCACTTTGTGTGTGTGTATAAAAATTATATATAAAGTTGTAATGTTTTGAGCAGCAGGGGAAAGAAGAATTGGTATCTCTCTATTCACACTGGTTCCTTATCAAATGAGCGCACAGGTGAATAAAAAAAAAATATATCTCACAAATTTAAGAGAAATTTTTAGTCAATTTTAACTTGCATAATGCTGTGAAGCACAAGGTAATAATTTAATGAGCTTTTTACAAGCATGTTCATCTTGTACTTTAGAATGGTATGCAAAACTGTGGAAAGGAACTTACTTTAGTGTGATGGATTTAAGGAACTAATTGGAAGATACAAGGAGAAGAAAATTTGCTGTTAAAGAAATGAATGTTGTAACTTTGCTTACGGTTCCCAGCTGGACTTCAGATATGCTGGCTTTGAGGGATTTTAAGAGAGGATACAACAACAAAATGACTCAGCTGTTTGTTTTAAAAACTGGACTGCTGTTGGGTTTATGTAGTGTAGTGTGAACACTCTGTGTGGGTTTATATGGAAACATTCTGTTTCACCAAGGCTCTAAGTCTTCACACAGATTCTGCAAAGTCTGCAGGTGCCTGGGGTTTGCCATCCAAGTGTGGGTGATGCAACTTAACTCAAACTGTTTCTGTCTGATCTCTATTAATTTTTGGTTTCTGCCTTTAGGACTTCTGCTTACCTCCTTCACGTGACAGTTTCAGAAAACTGAAGAAACCCTGCTTTGTGTCCAGGCGATATGGAGTTGAGGATACAATGCTGATTCATCAGGTTTCAAGTCCCCCTACTTCAACAGGTAGTGTTGCTTCTGTCAGTTTTGGAATTGGGATTCATGACACTTTGTGGTTGAATCAAGATTGCTGCTGTACCCTTTTGGTGGGAATTGGAGAGTGCTCTGTGAAGGCTATTGATTAGGTTACGATGTCTTTGCTCTTTGACCACTTCTGAAAGAAAGGCCAGGCCCCAGGATTTGACTGTCTTAAAGGGATGAGACCACAGATATCCCATGAAAATTTGAGGGAATAAAGCGACATCAGGTTTCAGGCATTCTTGTCTGTAACCCGGCCACTGTGAACACTGGGTAGTCCTAGCTTGACACACTTTTTATATTTTACTCCTAGACTCATCAAGCTCCTTCATGAATCTGTCCATCCATGATACTTTATAAATGAATATAAGCAATATCCTGGCTTTGTCTGCAGTTTCAAGTGTCAAATGAAAGAACTTGAATGAAAGTCTTGCCTGAGTCATGTCCCTTGCTGTTGGTCTGTGGAGAAGATGAGTACAGTGTTTCTGTGACTTCTTCCAAAGGGATGTGAGGGAAGGGATGGGGCAGTGCAATGCCCCAGGTATCCACTGGGAAGGTTTCAGTGATACATGATATGTCAGTATATCAGTGCCAGCAATGAAGTCCTGGATTACTTTTTATTTGTTTTATTTGTTAACAGGAGTGACAGGAGTGTATGAGATGAGATGCATTAATTTTAGCTTGTTGTTTCTTGTGCATTTGGAGGTACAGAGTATGTTTTTGTGCAGAATCTGAGGTCTTAGTGCCAGTTTTTCCCATTACTGTATTCACGTGGGCTGTGAGTGTTCTCTTATAGCCCCTACATCTTGCATTTCTGTATCATCTTCCGTTCTTAAGAAGCACAAAATGGTTTACCAAGTAGAGAGGATTTTTCCAGGTGGAATCAAATGCAGATATTTCTGGGGTGGTGAAGTGCATCTAGGAGAAAGGAGTACTTCAGCTAATGCTATAAGAAGGGGAAGCAACATGTTAGGACATGAAGTTCAGCCTTGAGCAGCAATAGTCATTGCGCAGCTGCTGACAGAAAATAAAACCAAAACCAATTAATGCAGTTCATGAGAGAAGGCCTTCTCAGTCTTGTCTAGGTAAAGGATGCAATAAAACCCAGAGAAACAAATAATGTCTAGGGATTTGCAGGGGTGTTACTATATATAGTAGGATAGCTCCGCTTTAGAATTACATCATGCACATGCTGTAGAGCATTAATGAAGCAATTGTTTACAGTGAGGCATTTTAATAAGTATGGTACTTCATACTTTTCATTCTTCAATAAGTTTTAGTCTGCCATTTGTATGTTATCACACTTGCATATTGTGTGGTCTCTGTAAAGTCACTATCAAAAATTGATCATTGCTGAACTTGGGCCTTCAAATACATGAAAAGAATTTGGCAGCACTTGTCTCATGGCAATGGCTCTTCAGCACAGTGAAAGATGATACAGAGGTCTGAAAAAGAGATTTCTTTGTTTCATAAAACATAGGACATTCCATACATGGTTTTGTATTCCAGTTCCCTTCAGGAAGGTGTCTCCCACTTCTTAAAAATTGTGTAGACAGGAATATATCTTAAAAGTACTGCTAATTAAGCTGAATCATATCACTTATACTTCTCATTCAACACTGAATTTGCATACTTCTTCTATGCACTGTTAGACACTGCTAGTTCTTCTGTTCTCCCCATATTTTGCCCGTATTAAACAGCATCCTGAAAGGACAGTGTTCAATGTTATTAGAAGCATTTATTGTCATCTTACTCGAGTTATTCTGACCAACATGACACAAGAATAGTTACTAATGTTTTAAGTTTCATTTTACTATCCTCTTTTTTTAATCCTTAACCTTACCTTTTTGCTTTTAAAGTACCATTTTCCTTTTTTCATATTTTGTTTATCTTGTTTGTGGATTTTATGAAAGCTTGTTTTGAGCTTTGATGAAACACACTGGTATGCTTGCTTTTTTTTTTTTTTGTACATTGTCTGATCTTGCTCAGCAAGCTTTTCTGTATGCTTATCTTTATGCTCAGTATGGAGAGTGAGAGGATGCAGAGAAAAATATACAAGCAGTGAAATGGGCTGGAAAGAGAAAACAACTATTTGGAGGTGCAGCCTGCGCATAGAACTTGGTGTTTGGGTGGAATTACTTTTTTGAGTAGCCCTGTACTAGCCACTGAAGTCTACCTCTGTTACATCACCTAGAAAGAGTGGTATATAATTTTCAAGCCATCTGGAAAAGTAACAGAATTATCCAAATGCTAAATGTTGTTATCTAAACAACACTGGTTGTAGTTTGATAGCTCAGTTCTTGCTGGTCAGGCAGATCTAACAATTCTTCATGGCATTGGATGGGGATTAGATTTCTCCATATCCCTGGAGGTATCATTTTAAAAAGTGATGGGAAATATTGCACTGTTCTGGTTGTGTCTGTGCTGTGAATCTATACAAAACTTTACAGGGGCTTCCGTTACTGCAGTATCTGAATTGTTTATGTGGTGGTTCTTGTATCAACGCTTCCCTATTGTGCTGAGGTTTTATCGCATTTTTGTAGGTGTGAACAGAGACATAAGAGGGGACAGTGATTTGTCACAGATTGCAAGGACAGCCTCTTGGGTGGAACAAACATCTCACAAGCCTCTGGCTGTGGGGAAGTCCCAGAAAGCTGATTACTTCTCTTGAATGTCCATATTTCCTATTGCAGTGCTGTCAGCTTCTCATTCTGCTCAGTTCGCATTATAAATAACACTACAAATGTGGAATGTTTTAAAAAGATGGCTTCTCTTGGTGAGCTCTATTCCCATGAATAATACTGATGGCTATTGAGACAAGTCAGCCCTTTCAGTTCATTTTTTTGCATAGTATATACTCTGGGTTCTTTTTTTTTCCTGGGTTTTTCTTCCATCAATATTTCCTTTTCTAAAATATTAATAGTATTTGATCTTTCAGTAGCTTTTAGGTTACTTTAAAGAGGAAAATTATGAATATTTTCATGAGTGAATGTTTTGAATTAATGTTCTCCTCACCATTAAAAAGGGTAGCAGAGGTTTATGTTTGTGTATTTATCTCTGTGTTAATATAGTTCCAGCACTTATTTTGTCTGCCAGTGTTTCTAAATATCAATTAGGAAATATATTCAAAGTGAACTTGATTTCCAGTGACTGTGCATAATAAACGGACATATGCTAAACATAATTATGTCTTTTAATGCATTAAAATTCAAGAACGATTTAGGATATTTCTACAAAGCTCAGTAAAGAACTTTGGTAACCATCTACACTAATTGCTCCATATTTAATTGTACCATTAAAGGCATGGGTATTTATATTGTAACAATATAATATATATTAGGAAGAACTTGCAAAAAATGGCAAGTAATTGTAAGTTTTCTGTAACTAGTATTATTTCTATATGTATTTGTGTGGCAGCACAGTGATATCCCTATTCTTGTGGCAAGTGGAGAAGTTCCAATAAAATATCATTGATATTTGTAAATAATTATTTTCTGGAGGCATAACATGGTTACCATAGAATGGATCAGGTTTTTAGATCTTCGCATAAGCCAAATACCCTTAGACCTTTTGTTAAAATCATATAGGGGAAACTGTCACAGAAGAAAAGCTCTGTCTGACAAGTGTTGCCAGATAACCCTTGTGTGAAGTTAGTGCTTTCAAAAGCTAAAATATAGAGGAAAAGGGGTTGTTTTGTTTCCTGAATTAGCCAGGTGTAGGACCTAGATAATAGCTCTAGAGGCAGAATCTTCTAAATTTTTCTGTCCTGTTTTGCATGGATTGAAGTGAAAAGACTGATGTTCAGAAATGATACAAAGCGGGCAGCTGCAGAGGAAAATTGGGTCAGTATTGAGCCTCTCGTAACATCTGGGTTATGAGGTTATCACAATGTAGAGGAATCTGAGCTTCAGGCTATGTAGGATATAGCGGACTTCAATGTTAGCCTTCTGAATAGAGATACTTGAAACCAAATCCAGGTAGTGGCTGGTTAAAGTATTTCAAAATATTTCAAAATACATACCTTTTGTACGTACACGGTGCATTTAATGTGCAAATAGACTCAGAAAGTAGATGCTGCCACCACTACTTTTTTAAAAATAAACTTCCATAACTTGTTTTAATTATGGAAAATAGCCAGAAAGCAAAACAAAGAAAAAGCCAATTTGACATAATTCTGAATTTCAGTAGTATGTCACTAAACCATAAAACAAACAAAAGGACCTTTGTGTCTGTGTTCTTTTAAAAACCTATTCAAGGTCATGGTTTGAATAGAAAAGTAATTGGATTTGAGACACCATATGTTGTGGGATGCTTATGACATCCCTAATGAATGTTACAGGGTACTACTTCTTCCAAAGAAATGTTGACATTAGCATTGGAATGACTGTTGACATGAAAACTTCCATTAAGAGAGACACCTTGAAGTCAATCTTGTCTGATTTTTTTCCTCTTTTTTTTTCTTCCCCTCATCATGATAAGATGCCCACTCCTGAAATGCAGAGGTTTTGCTTACCTTGCTAAGCTCCATCCTGTCACAATCACTCACCAGACTTTACTACCTTTTCACAATACCTTCTGATTCACAGTGACAAATCCTAGACTATAAAGCAACTAGATTCCATTGCTGCATGTCTCTTGTTAGTCATTTCACAATATTTATGGAGCTGCTTGCAGAGAACATTATTCCTGTGCTCTTTTTTGTAAATCAAATAAAGGTAAATTCTATTAAAAGAAAATATGTATTTTAAGGTTGTAAAGTTTGGGGAAGTTTCTTTGTTTTATGTTTGCCTGTTTTCTGTGGTTTTGGCTTTGAGAAGCATGAAGGTCATATGAAATATGCTACCTGCTTCCTGTAGAGTCGAACTTTGAAGAATCCTTTATGTAAGGAACCTTAGTAGAGTTTTCATAGGACATCTTCCCCTAAATGCCCCAAACAGGCAACTTTCTCATTAACTTGTGAAAACTTATTATAAAACTGCAAGTAAATAACAAATATGAGGAAAAAGAACTTGATACAGTTATTCTGAGATGTTAAAACTGAAGAGGTAATAAAACGTAAAAAAATTTCACAGCAGCCACGCAACAAATTAGAAAAAAGCAAGCTGTTGTAGTCTAAATAATCTAACCTCATTCCTGACTTTAAGACAGTCGCTTTCTTTTTCATCCACTTGTGGGTAGCAAGATCACAGACCTTTCCAAATCACAGTGCAGCATCAAGTAGGTGTAAATAGAGCACAGTTTTGTTAGTACCGAGTACAGTTTCTTTAAACTTGAACTAGGACCCAGATTTCCCATGTTTTCTGTTTACAGGGTTGCGTGCACTGCTTGTGAATGAAAATCATGCATCAAAATAGAACGTGTAGGCTGTACTTTTGCAGAAACATTTCTGTGTTGGAAACCAAAATTCATATGTGTGTATAAGCACTATGGTAAGAGGTAAAGAAGGCCAAGCTAATTTGCTTGCTCCTAATAGTTACTTTGCTTGTCCCCAGTACCTGTTTTAGGTGTGGGCAGTAGGACAGGCCAGTGGTAACTAGCTTAGGTATTTTTCTCTCTGATCTAGCTGATACTGAAATTTTTGTGATTAAAAACTAGCATGGATGTATAGAGGCATGGAAGCAAAAAGCATGCTACATATTCCTAGCGCTGTGCCCCGTTAACAGCAGTCGGTGTGATCTCCGTTCTTTTGCTTGATTTGTAGTGTAGCAACATGGTGAATCACAACCGCATATCCATATATCAGCTTTTTGATGTGTTTCTGTGGGCTATGCAGTCAGGCTGCTGGAGACTCGCTTGCTTTCTGGCTTGCAGCCTCAGGCACTGGTCTGTGCAGATGAGCCTCCTGTGAAATGTAACTCATACAAAAGCATAACAATCCCGAATGCCAGCCACAAGGGTCGCCTGGTAGCTTGCCATGTAATGGTATCAATCCTTGCTCAGAGAATTGAGCTTACAATTTGCCCTTAGCCTGAAGGTAGCCATTGTTCGCATGTGCAGTGAAAATCCAGACAGTGCTGTAACTGCTTTATGAGCCAACTTCTTTTATCTAGTTTGGAATTTTTATTTTTAAAAGATAGGGCTAATTACTCTTTACACAGTGGATGAGAAAACAGGGCTCTAAAGAACTAGTGGGAAAATATATTTCAGCCCTGGGAATAATTATTTTGCTGTGCATGGTAAGTACATGGGAGTAGAAGAATCTGAAAGACAGGTTAATAAACTAAAGAGCTGGCTGAGCTGCCAGCACATGAATGATGGGGGGGAGGAAGGAGGCAGGCGGGCTCTGAGCTGAACGCCAGCAGCAGGCCTGTACATCCACAGTGAAGCTGTACTGAAAATGTTATACATTGCCTCCCTGGAACAGTGTGATGCAAAACCAGAGTTGAATGATAAATCTTCAGCAGAAAAAACCCGTTTATTAGAAGACTGAGTGAATTTCACCTGCTTTATATTTTTTTTTTCTTGGCTGTATCAGTCCACCAAAAGGTAGAGTTGCATTAACATTTCAGTTCAATCATTTAGAGACCCTACAGTAAATCTTACCAAGGGTAACGACTATGTCTTCTGGCATTTCCCACGCTTACAGGAAGTATGTTCCCTATGAAGAAGTTCTGTTTGTAAGAGAAGTGACATGTAAGGAGGTGGGGGAAGAGTCAGTCCCAAAAGTTGAAAGCTGGAATTATTCTGTACCTGCTTCATCATTTGTATTCTGAATTATGCTGGGATTCATCTAGACTTTTAAGAGCCAAAGTCCTATTGGTCTGTAACTTGGGACTGATGATTTAAGATCTCAAAAGGAGATGCTTGCTTTGGTTAGTTCACAAGCTTTAAGGAGACACCACGTGGGACAATCCATCTTGTAACTGCTTATGGTATGGCAGAGTTTCAGTGATTGAGTTTCTAACACAAGCATTTCAGCTGGCCATCTGTGTTGGAGGAATGCAGACAGCATTCGGGTGAAATGTTTGTCAAAGGAGACCCATTTCTGTAAATTTTTCTGCAGCTCATAGAACACAGCTATAAATAAATGTTTAATGAATGAGGCCTCCAGTATGGCAAAACTTTGGCATGAATGTCTGAAAATGTCACTATTATTTGTATTGCTGTCAAATTTTAAATTATGCCTGAAAGAAGGCAAAAAGTTGAAATCAGCTTGCTGCTGTATTGCTGCATCATTAAGGGAAAAATTCAGGACAGAGGGGAAAGATTGATCTTTTCCACTTGTGATTCTCCTGAATTCTGTTTTCTGCTGTTACGCTTATGACTTTGTGTGTTGTCTTAACGTACCTTCATAAGATTTTAATCACATATTTGAATATTAATATGGTGTTTCCTCATCATGTTGACATATTCCCACCTCTTTACGATCACGTGTGGTTTACAATCACTCACTCATCTTGCAAGTTAAATCTGGCTGTTATCCAAGAGCGTTTTAGGCTATAAGTCTGATGCGCTAGTGTTAAAGAGGAATTAGCTTTCCCCATCAAATGGTCAACTACTTAAAAAAAAGTAATTGAGAACTATCTTGCATAGATGTATAAATGGTACTGCCTTAATCTTTTACTTTTGGTCTTTTCATCAACTTGCTCATGATGAATTTACTAGTGCTGTTGGTAGAACTTCATCCTACCTATTGTTCCTTTTCATTATTTACACTTTGGGGGGGAAAAAATCCAACGGCTTTTTTTATAGTTTTCCCAGTACTATTTTTTTTGTGTGTCTTCCCAGGGACTCAATCATTGCACAACCAGGTGTCACAAATTTCCTGTGACTTTTTGATAGTCCTTCCTGTCATTTCCTTTTCCTTCTTTTTCCACTGTTTCATAGTTTTTAGCATGCCAACAGATTTTAGTGTTAAAATTTTGTTCAACTGTGTGACTGCAGCCAAAGGACCCTCAGCCAAAGCGGGGTGTTTAAACAAACCTTTATGTTTGCCTCAAACTTGCATACAGAGCTGCATTTCTCAGGGAATCTTTACATTTTTATTTTCCCTGGAGAAACACCACTAAGGTGGAAGAAAAATAGCAGGAATAAACCTTGAACCATCTGCAAATGTGGAGTGCTCTGAATGCTGGCACTTGGGAGAAGTTTGGAGGTGAGGCGCTGTCAGCAACCCATTCTATGTGCCCTTGTAAGACGTAACTGCAATGCAGGTGAGTCAGGGTGCAACAATCATATTTGCAGTGGCTTGTAATTAGGTTCTTCTTCATGATTCATATTTTGATTGCCCTCTCTTTTCTTCAGCTAATCCTACATCATTGTAACTGAAATGAGGTCTGCTTTGCCTTTCAGACACCAGCTTTGCATAGATTAGGTTCCAGGTAGTCTCAACTAAAGTGTAGGTGTGCAGCAGGACAGCAAGCGAAGCAAAGCACTGAGGTATTTCTGGCAGACTGTGATTTCTTTGCAAAGCCCTAGAGACAGGTTCACAAAATCCCTCGATACAGCATTGAGAAGGCATGTCCATAATGGTAGTCAAGGAATCAGGAAGGACATTCTGAATGTGACTCAGCATTGCTTTCCCTTGATCAGGCAAAACCACTACGGCTGCGCATCTGATATGCCATGGATGCAAACATCAGAATGTCTCAGAAAATTGAGATCCCTTTGCTGGCTGTTGGTTGTTGTCTTGTGCTGGGAATAGCCACCCAAGCCTGAAGTTCATAGCCCTAACCTTTGTTCTTGGGCAGCTATAGCATTTTGCAGCTGTAACTTTGTTACACTTGGATTTACTTTTGACTCTAGCTCTCTCTTCACTTACAGGGTGGGTACATCTGCCTAAATTAATAAACTGTGTTTGTTTTATTTTTCTTTCTATTTTTTCTAGTACTTCCAAGGATTTTTTGCTCTATTTAAATACTAAGGGTTATTTTCCCATCCTTAGAAGATTTATTATCCTGTTTTTCATTTTCTGTTCTGAGTATGTGTTTGACACATCTTCAGTTATTAGAATAGAAGCCTGACACTGCAGGGAAACAGAAAATGTTTGCCTGCTTTACGTTTCACATTATAAATGGTTCTTGTTCTTTACCATGCAAACAGGCTCCTTGAATAATTTTATGGTATGCTGTTGAGAACTGCGGTAAGCCATTTGCTAGTAAATCAGTATTTCTTACAGCAAACTCTCTATGCTTTGTCAGCCACTACATCTAGGGAATAAAATCTAATAATAATAAAAAAACCCTCACACCATCAAACATGGAGCAGTTATGGCTGATCTCCCTGAAAAATTTATACTGTTTTGAGTATAGGAACCAAACATCTGGGATTTTTTGGGTAATGTACAGCACTAAAGCTTTGAGATGTACAGTAGAATATGCAAGACATCTGCCTTTTAGCTGCATTTCTGGTATTTACAATAAAAACATACTGACCAGTTACAGTTTTCCTTTTGGTTCTTGACTTCTGGGGAAGGTTCAGCTCCTGAAATCAGTGGCTAAGGAAAGTTTTAGCTTTATTTTCAAATTGTGATGGAATTTTAATATTGCTAGTCCTGAGCACTTTAAAAAAAATAAAAAAATTAAACACCCCTCCTCCTTAATATTAAAGATTATGAGGAATACCTTAAATGTTGGAGGGGGTTTATTTGCTTTTTGGTCTTGGCCATTTGGGTGCAATTGTATCCTGCATTCCAGGTTGTCTTCACCAACTAATAGATGTAGCAGCTCTCTTTATATTATTATTTCAGTTTTTTTTTTTAATGGCAGCTGAAATATTTTGATTCCAGCAACAGTTAATGTCAAGAGACTTACCCACTCTTGTATTTTTATGGCAGTATTGTGCTTCTGTGAGGTAGGCTCTTACTGCATTGCTCAGAGCTACTTATAATTTTGAAAGTGAAGGCTAGTGCTGTAAGTAGCAAGGTGTGAAACCCCCAGAAAACCATAATGAGGGGAGTAAAGGCAGGGTCTGTCTGAAGCAGGAAGCAATCTGAAGTATTATCCTAATTATCCTTTGTTTTATAACAAATTTTTTGAAAGGTCCTATGGATTGAAACACCATTGGATGCAAATGATGTTGGCTGTTGGCAGCCCACTTCCACCAAGCCCCCAGTGCCTCAGGTGCCTGACACACTAATGTTATATCAACAGCAGTTATTGTTGACATTTCTTAGGGCCAAGATGTGGAACAGTTTAGGGATGCTCAGAGCAAGCAGTGCTATTCATTCGATTTGGATGATTTTCAAGCTCTTCTGACCTTTGCTGGCCAACTTACCTTTTTGATTGAGATGCTTGTCTGAGTTGGAGTTTCTGGATCAGTATAGGGGAGCGTAGCCTTACACACCTTAAGGCGTAACTTTCCCCAGCCTTGCTGGAGGTTGCCAGTGCCTTGACCTCCAGCATCAGTTTCTCAGCACCTTTTCCCTTGCCCCCTCTTCTTTCAGAGTATATACCTTACAGAAAAGTGAGAGGTTTTAAATGGTGAGAAAGGAAGTTTTTTGATTGATAGGAGTTTCATTTATAATAAAATATCCAAGCCTCTTGGCAGATCCTTGAGATGTTTGTTTGCTGGTTCAGCTTTCAAGGCTAGAGTAGAATGGTGGAAGGACAGAAATGTGTGGTATCTATAGGTACAATTATGCTGAAGGTCTTTGCTTTCTGCTTTCATCCCACAGATCCTATTTAGTTCTTATTTTCTGTATAGAAATAATTTTTCCCTTTGATTAAAGGAAAAACTGAGCTTATAAAGCTTGGCTATTACACTTTCTTGAATACTACTTGAAATAGATGCTTTTGCAGTACTGTAAATTTGATGTTTCTCATGCTTTTGATCATCAACTGAGCTTGATAAGTTTGATACCTAGTTTGATATTCTTAACCATGCTAGCAGAAGATCATATCTGAGCATTTCCTCCCACTATTAGGTTCTTAATGTCAATTATCATCATGGTATGGCAACCTGCTCCTGCCTGTGGTGTTGATTGTTCATTGAGGACTGTTGCCGGGTTTATATTCCCTGCCAGGTAACTCATGCCTGTACTGAGCCTTATCACAAGCAAAGAATCTCATAATCTGAATGGCTCCGGCAGGGATGGTATTGAGGCCACAAATTCAACTCTTTACTACAAAGTCCTGAGTACCAAGCTCCATGTGCAGCCAGGCTTCTGGTGAGTATTGTGGACAGAAAGCACTGAAGTTGGAGGGATTACTATGTGCACACGTTACTGTGCAGCGTAGACTCTGAACACTGGAAGATTGTCTGTGCCAGCTGTTTGATACTGAAACATTATCTTTTTGCTTAAAGGCTTTGTGATAAAGTGTGGCTTTCTTTGGATGCTCAGCATCTCTTGACACAGAGATACGCGTCTGATCTGAAAAACTGGAACTAGATGTATAGATTTGAGCACTACTGAAATGTGAGGGATGTGCAAGGTATTTGATACTAAGGTTTAGTTTGATCTATTTCTATTGCAATCTATTATTAAAACAAAAAACTCCACAAGTCATGGCAGGATGGAGTTCATTAGCTCAGAAGATAGAGTTGGAAATGTGGACAAGTACATTTGTGGTGTCCCGGTATGATTGTTCCATTTCCCTATTTGCAGGGCTTCTATATTGCAGCCTCACCTAATCCAAAGCACAGCATGACTCCTTCCCAAGACTAGTCCCTTCTATCGTATCTCTTCCTTCTCTTAAATCCCTTCAATCAGCCTTCAGTAAAATAGAAAATGGGTTTTATTACTTATTAAAAGTTTTATAATGGAGGCCTGGCTTATCTTCCCTACCTTCTGTCACTGACAAACTTGGATCAACAACTGTCAGCTATTCGTCCAAAAATATAGATTGAAGCATTGTGGACTTTGTGCTATCAGTAACTTTACAACCTTAACAATCCTAGGAGAAGCTTCAAAAAACCCAAACCACCCAAACAAGTAGTGGAAAAAAATCCCAATGGCACAAGTTTAAGTTGTAGATCACCTATGGCAACACAAAAAATACTAAATGTGTGTGACTTGTGTTGTTTTTTTATTAGCTAGGTAAAACTAAAGGTGATAATTTTGCTTTATTTCAGCTGCAGAATTTGACAATATTAATCTACCGTGCAATACTGTGTAACATTTCTTTGGTTGTGTTGAGGATTTTTCAGATCACTGCACAGTGTTAAGCTGTTATATGGAAGTCATTTGAAATGCTCAAAATGAAATAACTCAAGGATCAGGGACTATATATGTGCTAATAGGATCCTGAGCCAGGGTCATCAGTGCAGAATCCTGCTTCAAATACGGCATTGCTGTACCACAACCCATCTAGGCCAACCTCCACTCTTTCACCAGTGGTTTCTCTGCACCTTTCCCTGAGCGATTTCTTGACAAATTTGGGTTCCTTAAGGTTTCCATTTACATTCATGTACCTACTTTGAGAGTCCATGAATGCCAGCTCATGCATGTTATCACTTTCCTGATAAATTTCCCTTTTGTGTCACAGAAGTTATGATCTATCCAAACCCCTGACAGCAACATAGACTCAAGAATTTCCTGTCTGATGCTGCCTGCATTGTTCTTTTCAGCCAAAGCCAAAACAACGCGTTTGTCATGTTAAAGCTAATTGGCTTGAACATCTGTAACTTCTTTACAGTGGTTCAGTTCCCTCACACTTCTTGTAGTGCCTATTTTTGCTTGGTATAAACAATTCATTAGTCAAGCATGGTACTTTTCAGCTTTGTCTTATTTTCTGTGAACCTCAACATGTTATGTGTTAGAAAGTGAGGGTTAGGAACAGAATAGCATAGATCTTCCCCCTCACCATGTAAAAACAAAGAACAATAACCCCTTAATGTGCAAGAAGGTCAAACATGCACTATGTGAACTTGTTAAACACATTTATTGAGTTCTTGACAGTAACCAAACACAGTGAATGACCATTATAAACAAGAAAAAAGGCATTCGCTTTTACTTGGTCAGCTCCTGCTTTACCTGTAAAGAAAAGATATCCCTTTCCACCACCAATTTACGGGATTGAATCTGTTTGTCTCAATAATGGATTCAGCAGGGAAAATGGCAATTTTAAACTGAGATAAGGTTCAACTGCTTTTTGCTTTTGAGCCCAGCTCCTATTAATGATAGACCATAAGTGGAGTTAAGTTATACTAGCTTTAAGTACATTCCCAATTGCCATTGACTCAAATAGGCTGTAAACAAATAAATGAAATAAAAAAAATAAAAATAAAAAAAGAAAACCACAAATAATGCAGCCACAAGTAGTAGAGGCTTATTATTTCAGAAAGGAAAAAGTAAATCAAAGCAAATTTACTAAATTAATTTGTTAAACACATTTATTGAGCTGTTAATAGTAACCAACACAACGTATGACCTGTTGTAAAACAAGAAACAGAAAATGGATCAATTCTGATTTTGGCAAATCCTACTACAGATATGTGACAGAGGGAAATATTTCAATTTCCTTTATATTCTGCAGTGATATATTTACAATACTTATCTCTCAAAGTCTGTCCCTTTTTAAATTAAATTAACAGAAAGATCATAACCTAGAAATAAGTTTCCTCTACAGTCGTCTTGTTCTGTCTTGTCAGTATCCATTAATGATAGTGAAATAATGAGAGCTTTCCAAGGATTACTTGGCACACAGAACACAACTCCACTTTGATGCTGAACCGAGCCACCTTTTTTCGTTCCTTTTTTTTTTTTATTTTTTTTATTTTTTTTTAATTTGAGGGAGGGGGGGAAAGAGGAAGAATTTCATATGTACAAAGGCTGAAAAGTCTTTCTTTGTGAAGCTAAATTAGTTCAGGAAAATTGTAATCACATTTACTGTAATATTGTCTTTTTACTTTTTTTTTAATTACCACCGATCATATGAATGAATTTTTAGTTGAGTCTCCAACATGGCAGCTCTTTTCCTACAGCACGTTTGCATGTGCTGTCGTGAACCCAAAGAAAGTGAGGTTGGGTGCATTCTAGATTATGTCAACTCACAGTAGTAGCATTCCACCGAGGTTATGGGTTCTGCCTGCTCTGTCTTACTTGAGGAGCCATTCATTTACTGAAAGGAAAGAGAAACAGAACAAAAACAGTTATGCTTTAATAAACTCCAAATACGAAACTGTCTGGATTTAACACTGTATTAGGCATTTAAAATGTCTTGAAAAAACCAGGAGGTTCAGTTTCCTCCTCTTTCTGGAAAAGAATTAACTCTGACTGACTGTTTCTTTGAAATATTGCAACCCAGGCATCAGTCTTGTTGCTGAAAATGTGCTTTCTTTTCCACCCTTCGTTTGTAGTCCTTCATAACCATATTATTGGTAAGAAGGCACTTTTACACCATTATTTCAGGTAATATAGCTGTATGTGCATAGGCTAAAAGACACATAAGACACACTACAGCTCAGTTGCAAGCCCCCCGCTGTGGCAGTGTAACGCTCTGGTGTAACAGCTGGTGACTGGGTTGGTTCCTTTGTTTAACATCCATTGTGTAATACAACCCTTTCCAATCTGGGTGTTATGGTGGTGCACTGCCAAAGTGAAATTTATTCTTTTGTTTGAAATCAAGACTCACTCATCCCCCTTTTTCTTTCTGAGGTGGGTAAAACAGAGCAAAATGCACTTCGTAAGGTGAGAAGACTTTAAAATGAGGCTAGAAAACTGAAGGCCTCTCCTATCTGCTTTTAGGAAAATACCAGATGTCCCAGACTGGTTTTTTTTGTCATGCCTTTCCTACATGTTTCTGGGCAAGTTTCCTCACCCATTTCAAAAATTGACTCTTACCATTAGACCCCCAGATCTGGAGTTTCATCTGCTTTTGTTTGTATGCTTTGCCATGCACTTGGGTTTCTCAAAGAAAAGAGCTCGGTGTAAGCATAGAAAGGATTATCCTGGAGGTAGAACGTACCTCTATACTGTAGTTTCTGTGCTCTATTGTTTGGACAATCTTTTCCCTGTAAACTAAAGTTGATATTAGTTCGGATACATCGATTGTTGAGAGGCTGGACTGGTCTGAAATTGTCGCTCATGCTCAGAAATATCTGTGATGGCTGATTCTGGCTTAGCAGTCGTAAAGAATGCATCTATAGAAAATACAAAACACGAAACAAAGATTTTCAGTGCTGGTCGTTCCTGTAAGTAAACAGCATACAACACTATTAAATATACTACTTAATAAATGAAAGTAAAACAGAATTTCAGTGATTTGTAGTCAGAGGTGAGTTGAAAGTTGTAGTCAGAGGTAACTTGAGATAAAACTGTTCCTTCTGTGGTCCTCTGTTTCTGAGCCCCATTTTAAACAAAAGTAATTAGTTTTGTGCGGAGTAAATGAAAATGGTATGAGGTGTCCTTGGCCGATCAGGAAACAAATGGAATCCACAGTACTGGGTGGCAGCAGCTGGTGCAGAGAAAATGAACTTGATGAATAACAGGAGCTTATTTCCTAAGTTTTGTAGCTGTTAGTGTAGCTTCCAGTTGAAAAGACACAGTTTTGGATGACTGTACTCAAGAATCAGGTACAGCCAGTCAGGATGCAAAGGATAACTGACAGTCATGCTGCTGAAGTCATGAAATTAATGATGTTAAAAAGTGAAAGTCTCTTTCCATTGACAGGTCTGTCTTGATACTGTCTGTGCCGTCTATAGTGGTCTTATGGTAGACTCTGGCCTTCTTTTGAGGTGATTTTACAGATCAGCAGAGAGGGAATTACTGAATCATCCAGGATTTTCAGTGTACCCAGAAGTGGTTGGATGCAAACTACAAGCAGGCAGCAATTGTTCTTATGATGACTATACAACTGTGCTAAAAGCATGTTAATTGGTTCAAGTCAACCAAAACCTTTCAAACTTTGTACAGGAAACTGGAGAGACAGAGGGAAAAAAAATATCTGCCACTTGTAAATCAGAAGCACTCAAAATATTTTGGCTTATAAATTTTAAAAGATGGTATTTTCCATGGCGGTGTACAATTTAAGAGGTTTGGTTGTGGTATTTAATGCTTAAATGGGGAAATCCAGTAGCTGGGGTTTGTGTACTGAAAATCTTTAATAGCTTCCAGGGAAAATTTGAGCTGTGCATTACTTTTTCTGTCTGAGTACACAATGTAATTAGTAAGTATTCCATGAAATCAATTTGCAGCACTAATAATGGAGGATGTAACTAACCGGTAAAGCATGACAGGGAGTAAGTATCGTGAGGTTATGACCCACAGACTCCAGAAGTATTTCATTCCTTGTTTTATACATTAATGTTGCAACTAAAAATTTTGCTTGTAGGAAAACGTTCAGGTCCCCTCCTTGAAAAGTTCAGAATGTACAGCATGTTTGCCTGTGTTCAGCTGTGTCATTCTCCCAAATTACCCATTTTAGAAAAGAAACAAAGTGCTCTCTCTGCATCTAGACAAAATTGGACAGAAGGAATATCACAAAGATAAAACATCTCTCAGGCTTTTTAAAGTCATCTTATTTACAATGTTAATATGATTTTAAATCCCAAAATAATATTTAGAGTTGTTTTATGGTTCCTCATTTAATTTTTCAGGCCAGATTGCTTCTGCTGTATGCTTGGGATGGGCAGATGGTGGTTCAAGTATTCCTTTGGGATTCTAGTACACAAGAGAATAGTTTTAGCTCAGCTCGCAGCTCTGTAGAGCTGACAGAAGCTCTGGAGAAGACTGCAGTTGGTGTTAAATTTTTTGTTTTCTGATGTTAGGCCTTGGATTGTAAGCAAGCTGTATAGAATGTAGTCTTTATGATTTTTCCGCTGGTGTGTTTCCCCAACAGCATAATTTTGACTATGAAATTAATTGTGTTTGCTTTTGGATAATTTATCCTGCCCCTTTCTAACAGGGGCTTCAATTTGTCAATCTGATTTTTCTGAAGATATTTGCAGTGTCTATCCTGTCATCTTAATTCTGTGCCAGAAAGCACTAGCTGATTATTTTTCTTCCAAGGCCCTGTGTATTGGATCTCTGTCACATTAATGGGCTGCCTACATGTATTTAAATGGCCACAAGTGCCACTCACAAATTCTCTATTTCTTTCCGATCTGAGAATCATCTCTGTTATACATAATAACCTCAGTTATTTTTGTACAACACTGCTATATGGGTCTATTCACAGAATCATAGAATAATTTAGTTTGGAAAAGGCTACTGGAAACTGTTTGGTTCAAACCCTCACTGAAAGTAGGGCTCACCTCAAAGTACATACATGTGTGTATAGATACGTTGGGAGCTCTAAATAGTTAATATTTTTATTTTAGCAAAAAACTCTTCAATGCTTTTTCAAACTGTATAAATTGCAGGCAGAGATCCCTACAGCAAAACATTGAATCTAATTTTGTATGTAAAACTACAAATGCGTATGTTTAAAATATTCTTTTGTACCTATACTAGATCAAGTAATTCTTTTATTATTCTTACCTGCATCCTTGTTATGTAGACAGGTTTGTTCATTATTATCCAGCTTGCTGTTTCATAGCAGGGTGGAATTGTCATTGACCCATCATAGGTAATGAAACTAGATGTCTCTGGATAAAGTTCCTCAATATTTAGCCCCTGTAGTAAGTATGCGTCATCTGGAGAATAAAGAAGGAAAACAACTGATACAAAACAGTAGCTTCACAAAAAAAATATCCCACTTTTTTAATATATAATTCTTATTCCAGAACATCATAATCAGTTTCACAGAAATACGAAGTGTAATGACTTCACTTTTCTGAATGGTCCAGTGGTTTGGACAAGAACAAGTAACATGAGTTCACTAACCCTGCTTGGGTTGAGTTCTACTCTTAGATGCCCGTGAGTACCTTCTGTGAGTTTAGCACAAGCATTCACAGTGAAACTGAATCATGTTTAAGAACTGGAGTTCAAAGCTTCTTGAAGTTGCAGTTATTGCTTTAGATGCAGAAGTCTTTGGAGAATGTCAACTTACCATATTTTTGAGTGATTAACTATTTTTGCTCAACAAAACTTTGGGAAGGCCAAGATTGTTAAAACTTTAATTGCCCTTCTACCACAGGAGGAAGTTAAGGTTAATGCATGATAATAAAGCTGCTCAATGAAGCCTGCTGGCCTTTCATGTACACAGTGGGGGTGGATGCAGTGCAAGCTCACTCAGAATGCTAAAATCTGGGTCGAAAAGCATGCCAGTAAGCAGCTTACTAGGGGTCCCTGCTTTTATCATAAGTCTCCCGGGGAATTAATGAGGTATCCCTCTGCAACAGAATTCACTCTGTGGACATGTATCAAAGTATAATGAGATATGGTTATATCTCAAAATTCATCAACATTCCTCAGCCTTTCCTATACTGTGTGCACTATTTCCCTTGGGTAATGCTGGCCCTACAATATTTTTGGAAGTGCTGTCAAAACGTGAGCTCAGATATTCCTGACAAATCTTAGGTTGTGGAGTTCCTTAACAGGAAATACTCAGGGACATAGACACTCTACTTCTTACATGAAACTGCTATCGTGTATTTCAGAGAAAGCTGGGCTGGTTATGAGCTGTAAGATTGTGAAATCTTTTTGTGTGCTTTCACTTGCATGTAGTGTGTTCAATACTGTTTGTTTGCAGAGCAAGCACTAAAATGCAGGTGAGGAAAGCTGTGTATTTAGGCATGTTTCCCCTTTCAATACACAAGATGAACTAGCACTGATTTTAATGGAAGGCAAGGAAGATAGAAAAAATAAACAAGAAGATAGTGCTCAGACTAAAGACGAATGTTGAAGTGCATCTTTTAAATCAATATAAATAATTTAGGCATTTCTGTTGGATTCTCTGAAGTTTTTCATGTACCATTCACTCTAAGTTTAAACAGTTTTTGGTTTTGTGTGGTGGTGGCTTTTGTTTTTGTTTTTGTTTTTTTTAAGCTGATAAATGGTTTCTTAGCCATCAGGAAAAGATTGTAAATGGAACGAAGGAAAGAAATATGAACGATCAAGGAAGTGTATGAGGACTAAAAAAAGAAAAGAGTAATTTAACTTGAATTTAACATATAGCTGAAGGACAAAACTTAGATGAGCAAAATGCTTGTCTCATACTACCTAATGGAAAAAGAAAAGGACTGCAGACTACTGTCTTGGGTAACAGAAAATCAAAGAATACAGGCAAAATAAATGTGACTTTTTTTAAATTTTGACATAGTACAGTCAACACGCTACAGGCTTCTGGGGTAGCAATATTAGTGGCTATAGCATCAGGTGTATGTCAAGTCAGAGTGTAACATTTGTACCACATTGACCAGTGTCTTACAATTATTTCACATTTTAAGTGTGTGTGTTATTTTAAAAAATATAATCTTGGCATGTCCTTTCAAGTTTGTCAGAAATACAGCCATCTGCCATATTTTTGCACATCGAGCCTGGGTAACTGCCATGGCATACAGCTGGATTCTCAAGTAGGGGGGAAAGTACTATTAGTGTCTTGTAGGTGGCTGACTGTCACCTTTTTTTAACATGCTCAGCCTTCATTGGCCTATGGCCTGGGACACAGATTCTTTCTAAACCTAAAATTTTCCAGACAAAAGTGCGAAACCATTGCTATAGTATTAGAGTCAAAATGCTGCTAAATTTTAACAGCTAGAGATGACTGAATACACCTGTGTCCTATTCATTAAAAACATTATTTGCAGTGCAGTGGTAATTTTGCTAGAATTACGTGAGAAGAGAATGAATGCATTTTTTCAAGCCAGTGCCTCTTTTCAATGAGTCATCACACATTTTTCCCTTTCCCACATGAACATCCTGTTCATTATTTATGAACCATGGAGAGTGGTGTGTTAGCTCCAAATGGCACAGAGTCAGTCAGAATAGATACTTTCAAACTCTAAGGACCAAACCTGCTTTCTCGCTTCCATGCTGACTTTGGTTGGGCTAAAATGATTTAAGCAAGGTAGGATTTGCCCTGAAATGTTTACTAGGAGATGGAAAGCTAACTAAAGATTAATACAGATAAGGGATCTTGATGATATATATTGTGTGCATGCCACATTCTAGTTGACTAATTTGTATTTAGAACAGTGCACAGATTATTAACTATAGGACTACTTATCAAAAAGAAGATACAGAAACATATTTACGGCCGGCATTAGTGCAGGTAGTCATGGGGGTTTGGGAGTTGCCTCACATTGCTTTAATAGAGAATGCAATTCACTATTTTGACATGGATTTCTAACTTTTATCTGTGGATTTGCAGTGTTTAGTTATTCTCAGAACATAGTAACACTCCAGGGATGGAATATGGCATGTAACTGTGTGGGAGCAGTGTGGGGCACAGTCCTCCTACTCATTCAGGCAAGCCTGATGTATGCCTGTGCTCTCAAGATCAGGAGAGATGCTCTTCTTAGCCCTACTGATCTTCAAATTAACTCTTAGGTTACCTTGTTTGCATACTGAAGACCTAAAAAATGTGTGGCCATCTCCCCCACCAGCACCCAGCAGTGAAGTGGCTCCAAACCTGGTTCTTTGCCTCTTCCCTTGGAATATGTTTAAGGAGAGACAGCGCATTATGCCAAGTGTCAAAATTCATCAGGGGTCATTAATGGGAAACTGAAGGAAAATATCACTTCAGGAAAAGGGGAAGACAGGGGTGAATGAAAGAATGAAATACAAGAGTTTGGTCAAGTAAAAGCAGTATTTATTCTTGCTTGTATATGAAATATACTCCCACGGGAAGTCACATGACTCCCTGAGAAAAGACTACAGAATAAGCATTTAGTTATAAGCATATTTTTCTCACGAACAGCTCTGCTGTTTTCCTTTCCCCACATCTTGATAAAGTTTCTCATTCTGGAACTGAAACAGAACTGGTGGGTTTGCACTAATACTCGACTGCAACACTTTAATGTCTTGTCTTATGTTTTTTGCAAGTATGTAGTTCAAAATGGTCAAAATCACCATGTGTGATCTCTTGCCAGTAATAAACTTCCTTTAATAAACCCATTCAGTCTTTACTAGATTCTCAGCATCATTCCTATCTACAGCCCACATTCTGGTTGTCTTGACTGCTTGTGCCTTAGGGTGATTTCTGAACTCATGAACTCGTATCTATAGAAATCAGATTTCATTAGATTTCATATATATTTATAGAAAGGCCTTGACTGACGATTTTCTTAGCAAATGATGGAAATACTCTTATTTTATCCCTAGATTTGTAACAGGCATGTGGAGTCTGCTTTCACAGCAAATTCTATGTACATTCTCTTTAAAACAATAGTATTTGTAGGGAAGATACTATTTACTGAATGAAGGAATGTCCATTTGGTTTTGAAGTTCATACAGTGATAATCCAAAAAGGGAAAGTACATCTTTAACTAGATTTACAGGGTAAGGAATGTAGAGATTCTCAGCTTTTTAATCCTAAAACAGTTTCTCCATTTCCCAGCCTTCACAAGTCACTTAGACCCAGGCTGACAAGAGACTCATTTTGAATACCAGGGTTATCCCTTGGGGCCTGTTTGAGACTGCTGAGCTTTTACTGCTTATGACAGAAGGTGCAAGAGCTCAGTCCTTCAGAGAATGCACTGAAACATGAACCTTGAGAAATTAATAGTCTTATTTCCAGAATTCTGAATCTTCAGCTTTTTCGAGATGATCTCTTAAAATCAGAATAGTTTTATTCACTTGTGTGTTATGTATAACATAGCTAAAGACTGAATTTGAGGAAATTCAGAATTTTACAGCTTTTCTGCCTAGCTGAACATGTGGCAGTATTTTGGTGGAGAATGGCGAGCCCAAATTTTCATATGGAATTTTGGGAATCTAAAATGTTACTTCTTTCCAATGTTATGCAAATACTGGGTGAAAGCTAATGTAGCGTACCTGTTCTGAAAGAAAGCTAACTTATCCACTCAAATGTCATACTCAGAGGAATATTAAGGCAGTTTTTCTTTAGAGATATTCACATGGCCTCTGACTAAAGCCTGTTTGAAAAAACACTTGTTTCAATAGTTCACAGTAGATTTTTGTGCTGTGATAACAGAATAAAGTAAGCCTTTAAAATCTGCTTAAAAATTCCTTGGGGTCCACTTCACTACACTGTAGCCATTAATATCGAAGAGTAGAAATTCCCCTTTTAATGCATTTTGCCCATGGAAATTTCATGCAGCAGCAGTTAGCTCTGAATTTTGTTGCTGTTCTGCAAAAAAAAGTACTTTAGTTATGTTACTAACTGTCCTGACCCTGAACCTCAGCTTAATCATTCGCTCCACACTCCTTTTGAGCACACTGGGACTGGTCATTTTGTTGGTAGCCTGCTGAGTATTGACTTCAGGAGTGGACCCCTAAAGCACAAGCTAAAAAACTCCAGCTGCTGAAGGCAGAATAGAAATCCTCACAATCTAAGAGGTAAAATTAGTTTTCAGCAATGATGCTATAATCCATCACGTAAGACAACTGCAAAATTACTTTCAATAACACGTTCACATTCCCAATTTACACGAAAAATTCCCAGTCAATACTTGTTACTACAGTAAGTAACCCAATGCCCTGCAGAATATTGTGTGCATCGTAGCTACCAAAGATTTCATTTTAACAAATAAACTTGTTAGTGATAAACAATGGCTAAAAATTAAAAGAGTTCCGTTAATCATTGATTTTGCAGCTTATGTTATGGGCTCATCTTCATGTGAAAGTTCATTTAATAAACCCAAATTAGGTGTGATTGTAATTGCATTTTCCTTCTAAAGAGGCAAAACAACCAATGAAAGGTTGTAGGATGCTGTCAGCTCCAGACAGGAGGAGTGCCCGCTTGTAAACACAGCACACAAATGAAATATTTTGTATTGGGAGGCTATGCTTGCTTGCTGGTGTGGGTGGCAGTTGCATGCTTACTCACGCACCAAGGGAGAGATGCTGCTGGTGCCTTCCCACCCTGTGGAGCTGTATATCCCTAATCATGGCCTCTCCTCTTCTCAGAGCCACCAAAGATGCCCGATCTTTGACCCTGCTGGCCAGCCATTGTAGCATGTGGGGCCAAGGACTACAAAAAAGGCTGTGACACTCATGGAAATGCATGAGATAAAGCTGCTGTGATGGGAAAAATGAGGCAGGGGTCTTTACTTGCTCAGTGTGTGAGACCCAACAGGGCTCATTGTGTGTATGTGGTGAAAAGCCGCTTTTCAGTGGTACAGAGATCTCCTGGCTGGTCCCCAGACAGAAGCCAGGAATATGTAATCTGGGAGCCTGAAAAAGCACATACAGCCGTAATGATAATTTCCCGTTCCCAGGACGCTCCAGCAACACTGGTAGGCAAGAAGCTCTTACAGAACAGCATTGCTGTGTTTTTGCAAGAAATCAAGACAAGCAGTTTAAAAACTGGGTTAATCTCCTGCTTCTTCCTTGCAGAGAATACGACATTTCATACTGACAGGACGATCTGGAAAAAAATATTCTGAAGGGAACACTCTGTCACCTTCCTTTCTATAGGTATTGTGGAGAACAGAGTTTTATCGTAATAGAAGCCTCTTATTTGGATCAAAGATGTAACAAGATTTGTTATCTGTAAGGTCAAATTAGAGAAACATCAGGGGGAAGAAAGGTGTGTGCTATAGGAGAGGACAAGGAACCATCTACTTCAGAATGGGGTTGGATTGGCTCCGTTATTCAAAGTCTGCAAGGCTCAAAATCTTTCTAATGTTCCCTTGTTCAGGAATTAGTGGGTAAAATTCAGTGCTTTCACTTCACATTAGCCTCAAATCTACACTCTTTGTTTTTACAATCCTGGCTTTGCAGGGATGGGGAAAAGATGGAATCTTTGGAAAGAAATAAGACCGTATAATTTAGGGACATGTTAGAAATGTCTCCAAACTTTTCCATCATAAACCTGAAGTTCAGTGACTTTTTGTTGAATTTAAATGGATATTTCAGATCTCTGGAGTTTCAGATGCAAAGTTTTCCAAAATTGTTGTAGAATATATAGTACAATATACTTAATTTACAGAGAGGTAAACTGAGGCAAACCCTAGCAGAATTGTGAACCAAATCCTGGGGTCCTGACAACCAGTCTCATTTCAGTTATCATGAACCATTCTCTCCCAGCTTCTGTAAACAAAAGCAAGATTAATGAAGCTTATAAAAAATGTCAAGTCATTGTCTACAGAGTAACAAACGAAGGCTGAGTTTTACAATACTTATTTTTTCTGTTTGCTGTATACTTTCTGCAAGTTTAAGTTCTGTTATTGTTTAACTTACTTTATTAACTTAATGGCTGCTTGGAATTCAGTGAGTATTTGACAAAGTGAATAAGGTTTCCAGGAGAAGAGGTTTAATTTGTTCCATTGAGATGCATGTATTTTTTATGACTTTCTCTAAATTAGCCTAATTTTCACTGACACTTAAGCTCCAGTTTTCCACAAGTTCAATATACTAGCATGGAATTATCAGTTAAAGGCTTTCCAAATGTGAATACAACAAATATACATGCTATGTTAATGACCTCTATAAATATCCACTAAATGCAGCAATAGTTGAATAGAAATGTCATAACTTTTCTGTACAGAAAAAAAGCATTAGTGAATACTAAATCTACAGTTAATGATGCAGCATCTTGACATAACTTGATTTGGTATAATCCAGGCTGCTCCACATGTTACTTTTATTGCTAACAGTAGGCAGTTTCTCCTGAGTATTCTGTGTGAATACAGTATATATATTTATCAAACATAATTTCATTAATTTATTGCTTGTTCAAACATAAAATAGACTTTGAAGTTCAAAATTCGTTTGATGAACTGATGACCTTACTAGATTTTTTTCGGGTTGCCAAAGTTTATCATGCAGAGTGGCTGGCAATACAAACTATAATTTTTGTCCATAAGTGCCTCTTGCTTCAGTGCCCGGAGCAGCTGTGGGTGCCCCATCCCTGGCAGGGCTCAAGGTCAGGCTGGACGGGGCTGGGGGCACCCTGGGCTGGTGGGAGGGGGCCCTGTTCATGACAAGGTGGTCAGAACTAGATGATCTTTAAGGTCCCTTCAAACCCAAACCATTCTATCATTCTGTGATTGCTAAACACATTATCTGATGCTAAAAGCATACAGATGTTAGCCATAGTAAATTAAAAGAAACTTACTTTTATACGTTATTCTTGTTATGGTGTCTCTGTTAAGCATACGATTTAGAAATGGATTTGATGATTCAGATACCTACGAAAGAGAAAATGTACAATGTCAAAATCTTCTCAAAAACATTTCCTTTCTGGAAGTGTAGCTGTTCTGTGTGTGCATGCACATGCATACTCATTCTCTCTCTCCTGCCACCTCTCCAAACTGTTTCTGCCTTTTTTTCAGTGTTGCGGGAAGACGACATAATTGTTGAGATATTTTTCTAACAAAACTTGTTAAAAGTTGGTATCTAAAAATAAATCTAAAAAACCAAGGATGGCAGAATATGATGAACAGAAATGAATGCCTGAATGCAAGTGTGAGTACAGGTTTCTTCGCCCACAGCTCTGATGCAATTTGCAGGTGGTTCATGTAATTAGGGAGGATTTTCATATAGTAGTCTATTATTTTTCTGTTTATTGGGAAATACAGTTTCCTTGCAGCAGACTATTTAGATTGCAAATAAAATCTGTCTTCCCTTTGTTTTATATACAGGTATGAAATGCCAAAATTTCACCCACATGCACTCAAAAATATGTATGCATACATGTATACATACACATAAAATGTTCAGTCTACATTAACATAAGCATACCTGAAAGAGATTTAATTGTGGGCTTGGAGGCGTTGTTGTTGTGTTGGGTTTTTCTGGGGGTGGGAGGGTAGGGCAGTGGATGTACTTTATCAGCAACATAATTGTTTATTACCAATGATAATTTAATGAGAGATTTTATTGCGCTGCAAATGGCAAAATTATTATTGGTTAGCAACATAATTAGAGTCACTTTTAATGGAGATATTTTAGTAACTTTGTAGCTAGCCTTCTAATATCTTACTTAACTTCCAATTATTCTGTGACACTTTTTTTTTTATCAGACACTGGATGCTGCTGTTACACATCTAGCATTGATCCAGAATGAAATCAAGGTATTTTGAAAATGGAAAACGTCATAAAAAGTTTAATTAAGATTTAGGAAAATAAATGGACTATTAGTCAAACTGTAATCCAGCTTTGTTTGGCAGGTAGCCTTCAAGAAAGTTCAGTTCAGGTTCTTTTTTGTGGAAGATCAGATAGTTATATCTCCACTCAGAAAATTTTCTAACTACTTTGGACATTTAAAGTAGAATGCATCTTTTCATGCCAGTGAGAGAGGCCTAGAGAAATATATGGTGAGGCAGATACTAAATTTTATTGCTTGTTACAAGAGTTGAGCAACTCACTCAGCAAGTCCATGAGCGATGCACTATTTAGACAAAATTGGCATGCTGGGCATTTTGAAGGCTTGTTTCAATTTTATCCTTTTGCACCAATTCAAGTCAGATCATTTGCTTATAATAGAATACATTTTGGATGAAAAAAGTAACCTAAATATCTTTCTTAAGTATTAGACCTGTATGAAAATTGCCCTTTTACATAAAATTAGTCAATAGGCTATGTGAAATGCATGTTTTAATTCTAAGGTTAACACTTTATCAGGAAATTTATGAAATGGGATTAGAGAGTACTAAAGGGAACCGATACATATCCAATACATAAAGTCTGATGATTAAAGCGATTTATTCCAGCATAAAGCACTTACTCAGAAATATATGCTTGTTTAGACTGATGACACAGAGATCACATAATGGCAGAATATGAACAACATTTTGGGAGGAAATGCATTCTTCATATAAAATGAGAGCAAAGGTCTCTCCAACGTAAGCAGGAAGGTTTGAGTAAACTATTAAGTCTCGAGTTCAATGCTAGATTACTGTAATTCATGAACCTAACTATGCATCTTGAATGCAACAGAACGGGGCCTTCAATATGACAAAATATTCACATGTCTGGAAGATATTAAGTGTCATGCTTTTAATGTTCTTTCAGTTCTGATAGTTGAAGATGTTTTAAATAACATTGTGAGAAAGACTTATGTTGCTGCCTTTGAAACATCAGCATGTCTACAAAGAGCAAATGTGCCCTCTTTCCCAGGGCCTCAACCTATTAGGAGAGATTCACTTTTAATTGAATGAATAACATTTCATGAAGAAACACCAAATCTGCAAAATTAGTAGCTTTTGTCATAGCTACTAAAGTGTTACGAGTGATGTTTATGATGTAAGGATTTCTCCCCTGCTTTCCATTTTCCTTACGTTAAACTGTAAAAGCTTTGGAGTAGAGATTGTGTGTTCAGTTCCTAGGATGATGCTGCCTCTGGATTTCAGATCAGAGCCTCTAGGCATTGCTATAGTATAATGAGGAGTGTAATTCCTAGATTTACAGTTCATGGGAAAAGTCCATTGTCTATATGTTGTGTTGATGATACTGAATACTTACTTTCATAAATATGGAAACTACCACCAGCCCATTAGGACTTTTTGCAGCTTCTGTGACATTTGTGTACAGCTCGTGGTTATAGTGGATTAGTTGAACCTAGAAAACAAGAAGGGAAAGATTACAATTAAACAGTAGCAACTCATACCGTACACTGTTTGCAAATACTGTTTATACACTAATTGGTTTGTATTAGGATCCCATCTATGCTTAGGATATTTTGTAACAGTGCAATTTTTCAGAGGTTTGCAACATGCATGATTTTAATAATTTCAGTCACCATCTGGCTCCAACTGGCACAGCACCAGCATGTTTTCTTCTAAATTGCCAGTAAGTGAATTTACCCACATCAAGTTATGAATTGCACTGCAGGGGTTGACATAATTTCCCTGTTGCAACAGCACTTGCCATGGGCATCAAGTAATCTGTACTTTTCAGCCTCAAGCCAAACACAGAGGAGTCAAGGGTTGAAATATTTGAAGAAACATATGGGCTATGGGTTTGAAGCTGTTTAAACCAGCACTCACAGAATTCAAAATATTAATATTCAGATTTTACAAACTCGGTTACAAAAGCTCCTACAGTTAGGCACTTACTGTATTATTGTTAACCAGGTTCTCCTTAGCTCCTACAGCTTTCCTTCTGCTTTTTAGTTTTATGATTTGCTGGAACTTTTAAATTATGAAGAAACAGTTCACCTTTCTCCCTGCATATATACATGTCTTACCCAAAGCAATGGTATTTGATTTGTCTGGGATCACTGGACACTGTTACTATTTGCATTGCGATTTGTAGCCTCAATTTATTTAAAAGATGAATGACTTCAATGAACTTGTGAGGCAGTTAAGTACTTCTAAGAATTTGAAAGACTAAAGATCTCTCTTTTAGTTTTCAGATGTCAATTAGAAAAATAAGGTGGTTGTTCTGGCATTTTCAGAATTATAGCAGCTTGATATTTGTATTTAAAAATTAGGTGTGTTTTCCATGTGCTGGCATAAATCTAAAGGCTGTCCACTGAAATTTCTGGACTTACATACTATGAACAACATCAGTATTAACTTGATCTATGTCTGGTAGTCTTTTTGACTGTACAAATAGCCAAGGACTAATACTTCCAGTAAAGAAATTTCATCATAGTGTGTGTTCCATGTTTATTATTAGGAAAAAAAACCCACCCCAAAAAAACCACTGAGATGGGGTTTAGTGCCAGCATTGGTGACTTTGTCTTTTGGATGAATGCAAAGTCTGGCGCTTCAGTAGTGAAATAAAACTGCAAAGATTTTTTGCAAGAGTGACCTCCTTATATGATCTGCAGTACACAATCAAGTGACAAAGACAAAGCCTTGCTTTGCCATCCAAATATGTATGTCCACCAACACGTGTACCAGTAGTGATCTGAATTATAACAGCACCCCAATTCATGTGTAACCTATACACCATTATTATCTCAATCTATGATAAGTGAGAAATAAGTGATGCACCTGAACTCTGGGAGTGTTCAGACAGTTCTATTTCCTACACTCTGCTCTGACTGCATAATTTATCCTTCCTATAAGTAAATTACTCAGAATCAGATCTTATGAGCTTTCCTAATACAAAAATCCACCAAGCACTGTCCCTCTTCACCCCCAAAATCCCTTAGTGGTGCTGTTTTAGTGCTTAGACATTGGTGTAAAAAGCAGTAGTGGAAATTCTGAAAAGAAAGAGAATATTTGCATTGATAAGGTTAAAAGATCTTTGGCACATAGCTTTACTATTTACACCTAACAGTTCACAGACCAAAGAATACGGTACGGGTCAAAATTACTGCTATGTGTTAATTTCAGTTAGTTTTGTCCTGTCTGGATTGGGAACTATTGGTTGTCCTTTTTGCAGTTCACACAGTAAGCATTTTTTAAGGCAAGCAAACAAACCAAACTGGAACGAAAAAGTAAAAATGTCAAAGTAGGCAAAGTCATCTACTAAATTCTGACAGCTAGGAAGAGGATGAATGCAGTATGTTTCCTAAAGGTCTTGTAAAGAATTAATGAGAGCATTTACTCCACAGCACACAGAGGTTATAGGCTCATTAGTCATCACTTTGTGGTACTACTGAACTTTGATAACATCATGGTTCTGGGTACTGTGCTCTCACTGAAATTTTTAGGCTTAGTAACGTATTTTTCTTTTTATGTACAACAATTCAGTCTGGCAGACAAACTAACTTGTGAATTATCAAGAAAATAAGTGATGAAATGTGCTTTAGACTAAAATTCCCTCTGTACAAAGTCCCAGAATAACAATGACTTGGTATCATGGTTTAACCCCAGCTGGCGACTAAGTACCACGCAGCCACTCACTCACTCCCCTCTACACCCAGCAGGATGGGGAAAAGTATTGGGGAAAATGGTAAAACTCATGGGTTGATATAAGAACATTTTAATAATTGAAATAAAGTATAATAATAATTACAATAATATTTGTAATGAAAAGAGGAGAGAAAGAGAGGAATAAAACCCAAATGGAAAAAACCTCCAACCCCAAGCAAGTGATGCTCGATACAATTGTTCTCCACCTGCTGACAGATGCCCAGCCAGTCCCCAAGCAGCGATCGGAGTCCCTGGCCAGCTCCCCCCAGTTTATATCCTGACCATGACTTTCTGTGGCATGGAATATCCCCTTGGCTAGTTTGGGTCAGCTGTCCCGGCTCTGCTTCCCTCCCAGCTTCTTGTGCACTTGCTAACTGGCAGAACATGGGAAGCTTGAAAAGTCCTTGATTTAGAGTAAGCATTACTTAACACACTGATGTTTTAGTTGTTGCTATCAATGTTATTCTCGTACTGACTCCAAAACACAGCACTGTATCAGCTACTGAGAAGAAAATTATTCCAGCTGAAACCAAGACACTTAGATTAACTTAGTTTATCTAATAAACCAAAATGTCTACTACAGGAATGGGTAAAAGTAAAGACCAAGTTCTTGCACACATAGAAGCCCTGAGTCAGTGTCAAACTCATTTTCACTGATGGGACTTACGGAAATAAACCTCCTAAAGTATATATGACCACATATAGGAAAGTATATATGACCATATATAGGATATTTGTCCCAGCCTCTCTGGAAGGAGCCCACTGTTCAGTGCAGCTCTAGTCTTGCATAACGCACTGTACTGCAATAAGAGATATGGGCCTCAGCACGTAATGCTGTCTTTATTGGAGACCTCTCTTCATGTCAGAGAGAAACACAATTCACTCTGCGCAAAACTCACACCCAGACTGCAGGCAGTCAATAGGTATTCGTGGGAATGAGTTAACAGACTTGAACTGATTAGAAATTAGAACAGTTATTTCCTTTGGTGATATAGAAATGATCTCTCCACACTGTATTGCACAATCTTAACAATAAAAGTACTTGTCTGGGAACTGGCATTCTTTACTGTGCTTTCAAGTGGGTTTGGCTTCAAGTTTCCCATTCCTGCAGGTTTGTATGTCTCTGCCCCATTCCTCCTCTCCTTAACCCATCTCTGTTTGGTAACGAACCATCTTGGAGAGTGTGCTTGAGAGATTTTCCTTTGATATAGTTTGAAAAGATCTCCTTGCCTTCTGCATTATTGTTTCTCAAAGATCCCAGAGCCGAATGAAGACAGACCTTTTTTCTTTTAAAACCTGTCAGTTTCTCTGTGTTAGAGTTGTATCCTTCTTCCCTGCACCCAAATTAATTTTAAAGCTGTTTCCATGGCACCATGGTCAAACTCATTAGGTTTTTCTTTTTTTTTTTTTTTTAATGTAAGAAGACATCATTTTCAGAGTTTCTCACATGGAACAGACTAATTTAGAAAGCTACAAATGAATAAAGATGTCTTAGATGTAGAATATTACATGCAGGATAAAAAAATGTAATACCCTATTAAATTCCTTCTTTTGAGAATAATTTCTTTAAAGTTGCTTGAGATACCTGTAATCTTATAGTCTGTATTAATATTACTAGAGTCTCCCATGAAGGTAAAGCCACACATAACTAAAATTGCTCGTATGTGAAAATCTCAGTTTTCCAAATGATGACATGGCATTAAAACCAAAGCACAACAAGAGCAAACTTGTGGTGCTGAAAGTACCCTCTGATTCTAGTTAGGGTTTCAGGGCTCAAACACTATCCAGAATCTTGTTATAAGCTATTGATTTTCTTTGGAAGATTTCCCCCTTTAAGATTAATTTGCCACCGAACAACTGATAGCTCTTTGTTTTCCTCAAGCTATGAAAGTTGTATTTTTCAGGAAGAAGAAGAGAATTAAGATTAATTACTCTCTTTTAGCTGATGAAAAAACAGAATGTGCCCTTGTTCCATCACCCAAGTATGTGCCTTGGACCAGGAGCAGACACAGCACTTTTTAGATGCCTGAGGTGGTTGTTGGTGGGAATGTCAGCAAGAGCTGACACCAGTAAGTTAGGAGTAATCTCCTCAGACTGGTAGGCTGTGTCCTTGGGGCAAAATAATATAGATAGGCTGATATGATGGCTCGTGTTCAGGCCACTGCAGGGAGAACACCTGATTCCCTTTCCCAACACATATGCATGTATGTTTATAACGGTAATAACCTGTTCGTTGCCTGTAGTTTGTTAAAGTTCAGCCCTCTACTCATAGTACTCATATTGCTTGTGCTGTTTTTCCTCTGCAATGGGTTTGGCTGTTTTTCTTGCTCCTTCACCCAGGTGAAATGTGCGTCTTCGGGCAGAGCTAGTAGCAAGATATTTTCTGTGTGGCATTTGACCAAGGTTCTTTGGCTAAGCAAAAGGACGCAGTTTGCTGTGTTGATGGTTGTGGGTGCCAAAAATTCCAGGGACTCCTTTCAGCAATTTTTTAGCAATTTTTTAACTTAGACAAAGAGCTAATGTGCATGCATAACGCTTTTACAAATGTCACATCACTGTGAGATGTTCTACCATGGTGAGACATGGAGAAATATGAAACAGGGAATTTAGAGTATCACAGTACTTTACATACACATGTTTACAGAGTCCTCTTGGGAATGATGGAATACCCTTTATTCTTATTTCTAACTGTTTTAATTGAGTGAATAAACATTTTGATTTGACAGAGGATCTAAACCATGAAGTGAATGGCAGCTAGGAACAGCTAATCTGCAACTATAATATTTATATTATGGGGTGCTACTTGATAAACCGTTGGGATACCTGACTGACAGCAAGCAGAAAGCATGTTTCTAGCACAGCAGGGAATAAAAGTAAATGAAATAGCCGAAGAAGACAAGTTAAAGGTTTGTTTTGCTTCAAAGTCCTTGTAAAAAGTGACTAAGATTTTTTTAAGGAAAAAAATTGCACTTTTTTGTTGATCCAAAGTTTAATAAAAACAGCAACAGAAATGTAATTTCTGCTTGGCAGGAAAATAATTTTAATGAGTTAAAACCTACTGATATCAACACTTGATATTCCAGTGTTAAAATATAGTTGCTCTTACAGGTTTTGTAAAACCCTTTGGAAAGAGCAGTAATGTCATATCACCTGAGAGTTCTTTATGGTATTAATTTTGTGTATCTGAATAAGTATGAGAATTGAGATGTTCGCTGTTTTGTTAAATGTCACCTGGTTCTAGGATGTGTAATTTGTATGGCTGACAAATTTGTCCGATTTCTCTTAAATTAAATTAAATGAACCTCTTGCTTCATGGAGAGGTATAGCACCATCTGTGCAAACATGCACCAGGCTCCTTAGAACCCGTGGTCCCAACTGGACCAATATCCGGCAGTGATGCAGTGGAAATTTTCCTGTCTTTGGCAAGCGATGAATGACTTTTTATGATGTGTTGCTTAATAATAGGCCTAAATACCACATGGGGTATTCAAGGAAGAAAAAACCCCAGACTTATTTTTTTTCAGTTGCTTGTCTTTTCCTGAGTTCTTATACTGACCAAACTTTGTCAACACACATGCTCAAGGAGAAGATTGTAAGTATCTTGGTGGATACTCCTGAGCTGCTCAAGGCACAAGTTATTAGTTTTCTCATGCACAGGGCACTCTACGACGAAATGTTAGGATCTGCCAAGGTAGTATTACCCTCATACTTATTAATTAATCCATAGATCTACCTCAGCAGCGCTACCACAGCAGTGAGGTACTCTTACGTTGTCGGTAAATTGGTAAAATAAATTTCACATGGCCACCTGTATTTCCAGCAGTTTACTTAATATTTTAGCAACCTATTGTGGTTTTAAGAAGATCAGCTATAAGGATTAACTTAGTTTAATATAACAAAGGAGAAATGCAAAAAATGTTTCTTTGAAATAATTTTAAATCTCTGACTCTCTTTGACGTTCTCTCTATTAAACTGAGGTCCTTTAGGCTGTTGCTGACATATGTGGTTTGTGTTTTTGGTTTTTTTTTAATGCTTTTGACAGTTATTTTGTGATTTTAAAGAAATGCCTATAAAATGCTGGTTTAATAGAAAGGCTCATCATCCACATTTATAGCAATATGCCAGTAATTGTACCCCTGAAAAATAAAAGAGATTATAATTCTTTTTTACTTAAAAGAATGCAAGGAAAGAACTTGTGTTTTCTCCTGCTTCTGAGCAGACAGCTGTATAAAAGCAACAGAGAAATGCAATAATGCATCATGCTGTATAGTGGAAATGCAGTCAGGAGTTAACTATACTTGGCTTCCAAATCTACTTTACCAGAAATAATGGTACGCTAGGAATTAGCATTTAAACTGCAAGTGGTGTCTAACTCTTCATTAGACCAGTTGGTAACAAGAAATAACTTGCAATACTTCTGTTCAACAAATGGTGTTCAATGGCAAGCTTTATCCAGTTAAGCATTACTTAGCATGGTAAGCAGTTAACACTGTGTTTTATTTTCCATATATTATGACTCTTAAAAAAAAAAAAAAAAAGTAGCATAATCTGCCTGAGGTTTATAGTTGTTATCTCTAGATGCAGGCGTACAAATGAAAGGCGAGTGAGAGTCAAGCTTTCTGGGGCATCTGTTCTAAGGTACTCTCACTGGCTGTTTAGTAGCAATTTGAAAAGAGATTGGTGAGAATCCGATATGAAGCAGGACAGTCATTTTGGCTGCTCACTTGGTATCTTACACTGATAAGGCTAATAACAGAGCAAAACATACTTATTACTTGTTTATATGCAACCATAGCAGCTAGAAAATATGAAAAATACGACATGAATAAAGTGTAAATGATTTCAAGGTACTTCTCTTTAATATTATTATGTTCTTATTTCTTTTGTAAGTCTTTAATTCACTTGCATGTGAAAAAACGGTATTTTAGACAATATTTAAAACTTAATGTTTCTTTTAAAAATCCACAGGACTACAGTAAAAAGTACAAATTACCAGCTTATGAGATCAGATTGCATGTGCAGGTCTTGGAATTTGCTATTAGGATTTTTCACCTTTCTGCTAACACCAAAAAATTAAGTAAATGATAGGCTGAAGAAGTAGATGTGAAAGGTGATGGACTCCTGCCATCCAAATGCTGCTGCAAGTGTTGCAAGTGTCACAATCATTTGTACTGTCTTCCAGATAGTAGAAAACACAATGAAGGAAAAATCCAAATTGAGCCCCAGAGGTACAGAGATGTGTGTGATGCTGGTTGCTGTGTGACTTAGGAAAATTTTTGACAAGGCAGTCGTTTGCTGAAGCCTTCCACCACCGATCACTCTAAACATGGGGTGTTTTTGGCTGACCTGCTAGTCAACCACTCTTGTCATTCATTGTTAGCAGATGAGCAAGAGCTGGATAAACATAAATAAATGACACTCTTCTGCAATTCACTTTGTGTGAGGATCAAAATGAAGTCTTAGACTCAAATGTTTAATGTTGATTATGTCTTGGCTAATGCAAAATTTCATTGCAAGCTGTAATTTGGCACCGACCCAATCCATCATCTACAAAAGTTACATCTTAGAGAGAATAGGGGTAATGTAGGAAAAAAGGCTATTAGATGAGCCTATCATCATTTCTGGATTCGTGCAGGATTTTCTGACTAAACACTACATTTAAATTGTTTTCTCATTTTAAATACAACAGATGCTCAGGCACCATGATGATGAATTCAGTATAAACGCTCCATTTGTGAGATTCAGTTATATAACGGTGCTCTGAATTTCTGGGGGAATTCTGTATTTCTTTAGCAATCAGTCCAGAAAACAGCAGAAAATGGTTCCTGCAAGTCAGAAATGTGATGAAGTAGACGATTGATGCTATTTTGGTTGTTCACTGTGTTACCCTGAGACATCGAGTCAAAAGGACACACGTGCAAGGTCACTGAACGGTGCGACAGAGATGCATTAACATTTCGAGCCTTCTCTAACAACATGTGATGCCACTACAGCTCTCAGTCTACCTTGCCAAAGTACCATCTGTAGCTACATCTCTGTTCAAAGGGTGGGCATGATGGGCAACAGCAGACAGTGAAATATCACAGACTGATGAATAAAAGAACAAGCAAAAAAAGTGAATAGAATTCGAGCTAGTGAAAATCTAGTTGTTGATGTAGCCCTTATCCCTTTTGTCCTCATTTGACAATCTAGTAGGAAAAGGAATTGTCAAGCTTAATATACTTGATATTAACTAACAAGCAAAGAAAAGGTTAGTGTTAGGATTACAAACCAGAAGCAGAAATAAGGCAATTATCAGTTTTACCTGCTCTCTTGGATATGGAAGTGTACTCTTAAGAATATAATTTTTTTGTGGTAAAAATGAAGCATGGGATTTTAGGTTCTTAAAAGCACAATAAGGTGTATATACGAGGAAAGCACAGAGTATCATTGAGGGTGTATTTCAAGAAGCTCTTGGTGTGGCCCATCTGAGGTTTGTGGAAGTCCTTGTCCATCCCATTTGGGCAGCAACTCCTGCCTAGCTACCCGAAGGCTCTCTTTTGTTGCCTGATCTCAGCCTAGTACAGGCATCCAGTCTGTCATTACCGCTCCTGCCACAGCGCATGGCCTGGTGACCTCTCCTTCCCTGCTCCCTGCTGGCAGGTGTAGCGTGGGAGAAGAACTTGGCACCCGATGTATGGAAATTGGCTGCTATTGAGGGAGGCGGGGAAAAGGGAGGTGGTCTGCTTGCCCTTTGGGAAGGGAAAGCGGTGTGTGAATATGGAGGATGGCCATAGGCACTTGGTGAGATGAGACTTTCTGTTTTAAACCAGTGGAATTGTAAAATATTAGTAGTATATCCATGGCAACTGCAGAATAACCGGGGGATCAGGCCCAGCCAGTGTGGGTTTATGAAAGGCAGGTCCTGGCTGACTAACCTGATCTCCTCCTATGACAACGTGACCTGCTTAGTGGCTGAGAGAAAGACTGTGGATGGTGTCTACCTAGACTTTAGTAAAGCTGCTGACACCATTTGCCACAGCATTCTCCTGGAGAAACTGGCTGCTCATGGCTTGGATGGTTGTGCTCTTCACTGGATAAAAAAGTGGCTGGGCGGCCGAGCCTGAGGAGTGGTGGTGGATGGAGTCACACTCAGCTGGTGGCCAGTCACAAGTGGTGTTCCCCAGGGCCCAGTGCTGGGGCCAGCCCTGTGCAATGTCATTATCAGTGATCTGGAGGAGGGGATCGAGTGCACCCTCAGGAAGTTTGCAGGTGACATCAAGCTGGGGGAGAATGTTCACGTGCTGGAGGGCAGGAGGCTCTGCAGGGGGGTCTGGACAGGCTGGACTGATGGGCCGAGGTGGTTCAACAAGGCTGAGTGCTGGGTCCTGGACTTAGGTCACAACAACCCCACACAACGCTGCAGGCTGAGGGGAAAGTGCCTGGAAAGCTGCTCGGTGGAAAAGGACCTGGAGGTGCTGGTTGACAGCCGGCTGAACATGAGCCAGCAGCATGCTGGGAATATTTAGGTTGGAAATTAGGAAAACTTCACGGAAAGGATGGTCAAGCATTGGGACAGGCTGATCAGGGAAGTGGTGGAGCTACCATCCCTGGAGGTATTTAAAAGTTGTGTAGATGTGATGCTTAGGGACATGGTTTAGTGTTGGACTTGGCAGTGCTGGGTTAACAGTTGGACTTGATGATCTTAAAGGTCTTTTCCAAATGAAACAATTCTATGATTCCTTGACACATGCTTTTCTTTCAGGAGTGTCCTTCCCCTTTAGTGATTGGGTTGCTCATCTATGACTTAAGAAAATTATGTTCAGCTCCTTCTCTGCCCTTAAGCAAATCTTCCTACCCTTTCTACCCAGCTTGCCATCTCTGATATGGGAATAGCTGCAATTCTCCATTCACAATGCTGTGAGATGCTCAGATCTAACATTAACAGTGTTGGAGAAAGCATCTAGATAATGTATGTCATGTTATGAAGTTCAATTTATGTTATTGATCCATGACAATCAGTGACACATCACCCATTAAAAGCACAAAAAGAAGCTCAGAATAGTTTTGGCAGGAGACTGTGGGACACTGGTTTCCAGCACCTTAAAGAGTGATAACAGGAAAACATTTAAAGCGTGATAAAAGAGGAGAAGAACCTGAAATAAATGTAATTGCTAGTGATTGTAGCATTAAATCTTTGAATGTAAGTTGATGGCTCAAACAGAGAAAAGTTTGAGGAAGCCCAGCTTGACTCAAAATAGCTAAAAGCATTTCTGGAATGAATGTTTTATTGAATTATTGAAGATCCTTTAGGATATTAATGCTGCAGTAGGTGAGATGATATAATACAGAGTCAAATTTTTAGAAATCATTTGAAGAATTCACACCAGGATTTCCTATTTAAGGTGCAGAGTCAAAGACTGAGAGGAAAGAAGGAACAGATCTACCCTGTAGGCAGAAAATAAGGGTGGGGTTTTTTTTTGTTTGTTTAAGAATATACTGGAAGCTTTTTTTAAAGCTAAGGGAAGTACAACTGCCTTTAGTTGTTTATGTAAATTGCATAAGAGTTTCACATTTGTAGTTTAAAAGGTAAGTTTGAAGCTGAGAAATAATGAGCACAGACGAAACAAGGCGACATGAATTATCTAAGAGTATGACATAGTACAGCTTAAGGCAGACAACTATTAAATTATCTTGTTTCTAAATGAGTTGACTGGCATTACACTCAATAGGAAAGATAACTAACACTTAGAAATAACTAAGCCGGTTATCTAAAGTAAGCCTTTTAGCTCTATCTGCAGATTTGGTGAAAGCAAGTAGGATATTGGCAAACACTACTGAACAAGTGCAGTACAGCATAAATTAAAAGGGCACGAAATTGCACACAGCAGCATTTGTTTATCATAAGAACACATTCTTCTGGGTACCTTGCAAAGGGCACTGGAAATTGCCACGTGGTAAGAGCAGTTCAGTAGAGCCACACACCTGCAGATCAGTGCCATTTACAAACAAGCAGGAGAAGATGATGATGATAATCACAGAAGCCTTTCCAGTAGCCTTAATTATAATGCAGTTGGTTGAAGTTCACAGACCTAACAGTGGTTTTCTTTCTTAAGGGTATTTTTTGCAATTTCCTGTTCTGTATCATCCCTCAAGGCTGCTTCATTACACCCACAACAAATAAATGTCTTGGCTTCATGTAGACAGGAAAGGAACCTGTCCTTTTCCATTTGCTTCAGAAACTTTCTCATTACATATTTCAGCACAGTAGCAACCTTTTTCTAACTTATTGGTGACTGTTGCCCAGACTAGCTAAGCACCAACGACCTCTGTTTCAGTTTGTCTTGTCTATAGAACACGAATGCTTAGAAACAAGAAACCCTCTGAAAATCCCATCTGAACATTAGGAAGTAAAGCCGAGAGTTACCTTTGTGAATACACCTCAGAATTACACTTTTATTCACAAGTTTTTAAAGTTTGTAAGTTAAGGTCATTGAAAAATAATGAAAACCAATTGCATCTCCAAGAGAAATATGGTACCTGCCATGTCTCTGTGGGCTGTCTGAGCAGAGAGATGTAAATATTAAATAGACAAAAGGGCAAAGAAAATGAGTTACGCAGACAGCACAATTGTAAAAAAAGCGAATAGTGCTTCAGTTAGGAATTAGACGGAGGGAAGAATGAACAGAGGGTGAAGCCATGGTCACCATCTCTACCCTTAAAAGTAGATCTGCCTAATGTGATTTGAGGTTTGTGGAAGGGAGGTTCCTGAGCACAGAGTGCTTTGGGGATCCTGTATGTCAGGGTTCAAAATGTAATCCGGCTCGTTATGAATCTGGAATCTTTTAACTGGTAATTCAGCTCTTCACTGGATGGGGTGGTGAGTGCGGCAACGGCACTTCAGATCAATACCGCAAGTGTTTTAAAACATAGATGAGTCCAGAGTCCTTTTAGTACTGAAATTATACCTCTTGGACATGATGGTGGTGAAAGGGGCAGTAGTACAGTCACACTTGCAATTTGTATCAGCAGGCTATCTGCATCAGACAACAGAAGTTAAAGCTTTTTTTTCCATTATAAAATGCAGTCTGTATTCATTTGCATGTTAATTTATGTAGCTGAAATGGTGAAAATACTGGCATGGAAACACCTGAAATGCCAAACAGATATTTTCCCTTAATGAAAGCAAGCCAGGGAACATGCCATGCTCCAAAATGCTGAACTCCCGAAGAAATCTTTAGTCAATCAGACTTTCTGCAATTAGAAGAGGTGAATTTGGGTGCTGATCTAATTAAAAGTCTTTGAAATTACTTTTGTCCACATACTAAACTATTTTTTGTTGGCAGAAAGCCTGGCCTCAGTCAGCCTGTGAAAGCAGCTCCTTATTCTTGCTGGCAAAGGGCCTGGGCTTCAGAATGTTTCTGACTGCCACGCAGATTCTACACACTATTTATTTCTTGCTGCTCCCAGTTCCCACTGGAAGAGCTGTAGATCCCTAAAAATAGTAACTGAATGGGGGTCTGCAGTGGCACTTCCATGGGGAATTAATGTCTGAATGAAGTGAGGGATTGTGAAAGGTACAGCTGCAGCCTTGCAACAACCTGCTTTCAACTTGCCTCATCACAGCACTATTTCCTTGAGTGGCATTGCTGATCATCAGGGAGGAGGGGAGGCAGAGAACAGTGATGGTGCCTGCCCTCCCATCCCTGACAGCGGCCACCTCCACCTGCCGAAACACCCTTGGGAGGATGGTTGCTTTAAAGAGCGAATTGTGGGTGCTGCTATCCCCACACAGTTAGGGAGCTGTGTGCTCACAGCGTGGCTGTAAAGCTGGGCTGTGGCAAATACTGTGGTTAGCTATGAATTCATGCTAGTCTCGTAAAATCATGCCAATATTTACCAGTGTTGGTGCACAGTGACTGGAATGGTATTGCTTTGTTAGATGTGCAAGAAAAGTTCTTGTAATACAAGCAATGTCTCCTGTGGGTTTTGTCTTGTTTTTCCCCCATGAAATTACTATTCACAAATTTGACCAGCTGTAGTTTCTTGTTAGTCCTAACGTTGTGCCTGCCACTTCTTCCTTTGTTTAATTTCTTTGTTATGTACGTTACCCTGTGGTATGGCTCTTGTACAGCAAAAGAGAAACCTTCTCCTAGTGCACAGATGAAATGGAGCTGAAAATTACAGTGGATAAAAATCCAGCTCTTTGAACTGTAATGTTAAGAACTCTTCAACCAAAGTAGACACCTAATTGAAGATGTTGACTCTAAATACTACTTTATTACTTTGTCAACCTTACATCATTAAACATGTATTTGATTTCATTATACTGCAGTAAACAGTTGTTGTAGTCAGATATGCTGGTTTGTAATGTCTGTAGGTAAAGCTGCATTAAACTTTAAATGCAGATAGTGCCGTCTTTATGGAGCAATAGTGTAATTATCCTGCTACCTTGCTAAAACATCTAATTATTTGTCAATGATGTGAAAACCTGAGAACTTAAATTGAGAAATTATAATAGAAATGTAGCTATTCTTTTTTTCGTTGACATTTTAACAATATCAGTTTGCTAGGCTGTTGTGAGGAATGGATCCCATATAAAATTATGGTAATGGGGACTGCATATCTAAAATGATATCTAATAAAAGATTGATTTCTGATTTTTAGTAACTAGTATATACACAAAGTATGTGTTTAGCTTTATAATTCGTTTAAATATACATGATTATGTTTTACTGAAAATTATGTGCTACTATTACTCTAGCCTTTGTAAAGCCCATTACTACAAGTTTAAATTGAGACAGACAGATAGAAAAAAGTTAAGGAAAAAGCTAGTTCTTCCTACTTAATAATAAAAAAAAAAATCATTGAACTGTGAGCTCAGTTTAAAGTCAGAATTCAGTCCCCAGTGTTCCCTGATCTCAAGAAAAGAAGTTTCTGAATTCTATTAAAAATTGCTGGTTTCTCAGCAAACAGCATGAAGAGGTTTTCCTAGGAGAAAAGCTTTAATAATTAAAATTAGTCAATACTGAAGCGCAGGAGATTATTTGATCTTGTTCAGAAAATGACACTTTCCAGAAGGGGAAAAAAAAATGCGATCTCTCTAATAAATCACTTTGTGCAGAACTGGGAGTCAAGTAGAAGAAATTTGCTGCAGAAGAAAAGAGGGCAACTCACCAGGGAAATAGGTTTGCTCAAAATAATTGTGAGTTTGAACATCAAGGTTGAGATTTTTAGGACATTTCCAGAAAAAAATCTGTAAGATTCTCAGGATGAGATGTAAAAATGCATTTGTTAGTACTTCAGGGCATTACATCTCTCAAACACATAATATAAAGTTGCTGTTGGCTCTTGTGCTCCAGTCCAAATTTCAATTTGTCTACTTTCCCCCTGTAATTTCAATAACACTCAGCTGTTTTATCAAGTCAGTCTATATTTTGTGCAGAACTGAGGATGCCCACCTTCATTTAATAGACTTGAATTTTGCTGCAATAGCCCCTGTCAACTTTGGTTACTGCCAGCAGATGAAGAGATGAAATCAAAAACATGCTAGTGGATAAATGTGCCCAGCACAGACTGGATTCCTTTCGAGCCATGCTCATTATTATGCTTTTCTATAATGATGCCTGTGCCATATCTATGACGTTTTCCTTGCCCATATTCAGACCCATATATTCCACTTCTTTTATGAAAACCTCTCCCCTGCCCTTCTCTGTCCTGTTTCTTCCTGTCACAATCTGTCATTCTTCTAATGTTAGCACTGCTATCCAGCCGTGCCATTCCTCACTATGCATTTCCTAGAGAAGCAAAATGGTCCTTAAATATACCCTAGTTTCCTTTCACAGTGGTGTTCAGAGGTTAGTGAATATATGTTTGAAATCAGACTGCTGCTTTTTCAAGGGGCCATCACTGTGGGAAAGGGCAGCACTGCTGCTCTGCTGTCTACATCATTCCAAGGATGTCACAGGTTGCTCTTGCAAGTGTTTCTGAAAGCACAGAAAAATAAGTTCAGATGCTCTGGTGGGTTAGAGTATTGCACCTTTTCTTTGTACTGTCAAACTGTGTCTGCATTCCGTGTTTTAGCTTTGATGTTCCATAATTAGAATCACTAAATTTCAAAAATTCAAAAGATCTCAAATGTTTCATTAACTTAACTGTGTTTTAAAAATATTGTACTACAGCTTGTTATCATATGAGGAGGGCAACGTTAAGTACGACCTAAATGTACAGAGTGATGCTGCAATTCAGAAGAATCGATGGCTGTGGCTGAAAAATCCCCAATGTTATGAGTTGTTTTGACTTGTTTGATTCACCCTGTTTGATCTTTCGTTGTGGCAGATCAAATGAGATAGTGAAGAGGGAGGCAAAAAAAAGACTGCATGGACAAGCAAACTAATGCAAGCAAAACCAGCTTTTCTGTTCTCATTTCCCAATTTTGGAGCCCTAAACTTTTACATTCTGTAATTTTTTAGTTAAGTTTATTCTGTGTTATCTGAAGCACTACAAAGTACCTATGCTGTTTGAATAAAGAAAAAAAAAGATGACACAAGAACTGCCTTTAACTTAGAACATAGCTGGATGAACTGCTATAGGCTAATCTGCTCATACTCTGAGTTGTGATGTTAAAGTATTTATACTTCAGATTAATGATCTGATGTCCTTACTATCTTTGATAGAACTTCTAAGTTTTTAGCAAGGAACAATAGAACAGAACTTATTTTTTAGCATCTTTCATGCCTCTGCTGTACTTTACAAGTGAAGTATTTAACACTCAGAAGTAGAGGAACACCTTGGAGTTGGGGCTTAGCATCTGGCAACCATCACAAATTCTCCTGATATCAAGGGCAATTTCATGGGTGGAACAGGGACAAGTTATTATGCAGGCCTACAAGACCAGCAGTAGCTGGTCCCATTCCTGTGCAGCTTTATTCCCCCACCATACATATGCTGTTCTCAGCCAACTGAGTCTGGTGAATAAACAGTTTCACAATGGATGAGAATTGATCTACTTTGACAATGTAATTCCTACTACTTAAAAATACCCAGATAAAACACTCTGGTCCCTTTGGCTGAGGTTCAGTTACAGGTCACTGTTGCAGAGTAGATGAGACAATGTCACGTGAGTGATGCTATTGAATAGCTCCACTGCCACTGACTTCTGCAGTCATCTGCCTGTATTTCCCAGAAACTGCATTTCAGTGAAGTACCTTTGACCATACAGATCCATCCGCATTACAAACCCAAGCTCTAATGTCAATGCAGACAAAACTTGAGAGCAAAGCAAAGAATGAATGAGGCTGCTGCTGCCACGACAAACTCATCTGCAGTCAATGAGCCAAACGGATCGAAGACGGGGGCAACCAGCAGCTAGGGTTCTGTCAGCTCCTCAGACACACTCGTTTCCTTCTGGTTCCTCCATGGTTAATATTGAACGGGGAGAAGGGTAAAACTACTAGCAGCAATAAAAGACTAGCAATTCCACAGTACAATCTACCTAAAGAGAAGCTGTTCACATTGCTTCAGAATAGGAGGAGGAGGAAAATTTTCCATGAATCAAAACACCGAAGACAGCTTCTCAAGCAACGAAGGAAAATATTTTCACCTGGCCAACTATTTATAGCAGATTGTTCATACAAAACAGCTCAGCATTCAATTGCTGCTCGTTTGATCTCATATATATATATATACATATCTGTATGCATGTAGTTAGTCTGTAGCTCTTGCTGGGCTGACTACTCAGACCAAAAACTTGAAAGCTGACGCATCACAGCATGTCACAGACTTCTGATTACAAAGGCTATGCTGTTCTTTCTCACGTTATTGGCAATAGTTTTACTTTCTTGCAGCTGGAGTTGTTCACACAGCCATACATGGCTTTTTTACTTTTACACATAGCAGCAGTGCTGTAAATTAGATTTCCAATATGAATTAAAATTAAAAGGGAAGCCTGTCGTTTTGCTGTTGTTACCACAGTGCAGTTTGTTTTGTAGAAACTAGTAAGGCTCGACTTTCCACACAGATGAATGGTGTAAGTAACGTATACAAATGAAATGTGTGCATGTTAAGGATAAATTGCTCTATTTGCTTCATTAACAGCAATTTGATAAGCAGTTATTCAGTTACAGATCTACTGATTAGAATCAATCAACATCTCAAAGTTTGAAGATGTCAAAATAATTAAATGGTTCAACAAATTTGAGACTATATATCCAAAGAAAAAATACTAAATATATTTAGAGACATTTTGAAAGATACTTACCGTACTAGCATTCTGTGAACTTTGAGGATATATCTTGTAAATTATTTTCACTGCTTCATTGACTTTTAATATTGTCAATGCTTACAGCCCTACTGCAACTCAGGAGAAAGTATTTTGAGACCTACTTAGCTTGGCATATTTATTGTACAACAGCCTTCTGTTTTTGGCATTGTTTTTTATCTGCCTCTGTGGTGGTTTGACCACGGCTGGACACCAGGTGCCCAACAAAGCCACTCTATCACTCCCCTTCTAACCACACAGGGGAGAGAAAATATCATGAAAGGCTCGTGGGTTGAGATAAGGATGGGGAGATCACTCAGCAGTTACTGTCATGGGCAAAACAGACTCAACTTGGGGAAATTAGTTCCATTTATTACCATTCCAATCAGAAAAATTCCTTCCCCCCACCCCTCCCTTCTTCCCAGGCTTAACTTAATTCCTAATTTCTCTACCTCCTCCCCCCAAGTGGTGCAGGGAGATGGGGAATGGGGGTTACACGTTCATCATATGTTGTTTCTACTGCTCCTTCCTTCTCACACTCATCCCCTGCTCCAACGTGGGGTCCCTCCCACAGGAGACAGTTCTCCATGAACTTCTCCAACATGAGTCCTTCCCATGGGCTGCAGTTCTTCACACACTGCTCCAGCGTGGGTCCCTCCCATGGGGTGCTGTCCTTCAGGAACAGAATGCTCCACTGTGGGTCCCCCCATGGGTCCACAAGTCCTGCCAGCAAAGCTGCTCCACCATGGGCTTCCCACGGGTCACAGCCCCCTTTGGTCACCCCCTGCTCTGGTGTGGAGTCCTCCATGGGCTGCAGATGGATATTTGCTTCACCATGGACCTCCAAGGGCCAAGGGAGATGGCCTGCCTTGCCATGGGCTTCACACAGGCTGCAGGGGACTCTGCCCTGGTGCCTGGAGCCCCCCTGCCCCCTCCTGCACTGACCAGGTGTCTGCGGAGCTGCTGCTCTCACATAGTCTCACTCCTCTCTTCTGCTGGCACAGATATTTTTATTTCCATTCTTAATATGCTCTCCCAGAGGTGCTACCACAGTCACTGATGGGCTCAGCCTGGGCCAGCGGTGGGTCCATCTTGGAGCTGGGCGGCATTGGCTCTGTCAGACATGGGGGAGGCTTTTGGCATCTTCTCATAGAAGCCCCCCCTGTAGCCCTCCCCGCCCCCCCCCCTCCAAAACCTTGTCATGCAAATCCTCTACAGCCTCTTTTGCTATATTTACATTACAAATTTGGAAGTTTAAAAAGTAGCTGGTAAAGAAAGAGGTTCAGGTATTGATGATAAAAGATTTTCTGGGTGGCAGAATATTGTGCATATACAATGGAAAATTCATGATGGTCCTTTAATACAGCTGGAAGTTGTACTCTGCACAGTGCAGGGTGATTAACTTTCGCTGTAGAGGTAACAATGACAAGACTTGCCTATTTAAGATATCCATCTATCACTATGAGTGATTTTTGAGAAATCAGGCAGGCAGAATTTCTGGGACTTTGAAAACACCATGAAATCTCACGTTCTGGTCCTCACTATGCCATGGTCTGTTGTCATGACTGCAGTTGACTCAGTCGCTGTCTCGGTCTACCCTTTTGTAAAACTGGCAAAATAATTACACTGCAAGGTAATTGATAGTTAATGGCAAATGTGTTAATGACCGTAAAGCATTTCACAAAAAGCATTACAAGGGGTATCATTAGTGTCTGTTGTGAGCAGCTATCAGCAGTTCTGAATATCCAAGGGGGCCGCGATGTGACTGCTTTCAAACGCTGGACATGTCTGAATTAGGGTTTTGGTTCAGGCCCAGCCCTAAGCAAAACAACAAACTAAAAGGAGACAGATGGTCTCTTCCAGCTCTTCATTGCACTTTTATTTTCCTCTTCACAAACATTAAAGGACAGATTTTCAGCTGATATAAGATGCTACAGCTAAGTAATTCTGATGGCTTTCTAGAATTCCCCATTTTTTAAATTTTATTTTAAACCATGTACATCTTTAGATTTAATAATGGTCATTCACTTTGAGTTATAAGCTGCCACTTTCGGAGCACAAAATAAGGAATACCATCTCGCAGTACACAGGTAAAATCGATCTACTTCAAGCTGCCCAAAGGTTGTTTGATGATCACAACCAAAATATTGATGAGTTTACAAGATCATTCGAAAGATGGATGGCATCACAAAACTGATGTGTTCTGTGCTGGTAAAGAAGTCTGTGTCTTTTTAAAAATTCTGTTTTCATTCTAATCACTTGGTGATTTCTGCAGTATTAGCCATTTCTAGATACTTTATTATTTGGTACATCAAATAAGAAAAAATGAATGTGAAGTTCATATATGAGATCACAGTGGAGCCAAAACATTTTAAATGTGGATGGATTTAAATACTTTACATCCTAGACATTGCATCCTGCTCTCCTTGTATTGTGGCCCAATGTATTGTGCTCCCGACAGAAACAACTGCAATGTAAACACACATCCTACCTTACTTTACATTTATTGGCAGGCCCATGGTTTCATTTATTTCAATGGGGCCGTTAATGTATACAAAGATTTGTGGGGACAGGCCTGAACGTGCTGCCTGAAAGCTCAGAATTCTAACAAAAGATTTCCAACTTTCTTTGAAGTATTTATTTCCAGTACTGAGTCTATCTAAAAAGAATGTATGTATTTTCAAATAGGCCACAGGAAAAAAGGCTTTTGGAGCTTCTGATACTGATTTTATTTTATTTTTTTTTTACCCTGTCATTTTTTCTTTCAGCATTTTCCTGGGTTTCTAAAAGAAAATCCTATGAGAATGGAACAGACAGACGTTCATTAGAATATTAGAATCTGGAAAAATAAAGGTAATTTTTTTATTGCCCCCCCCCCCCCCCCCAATTAACTGCCTCAAGGAATAGCTCTACCAGTTAGGAGGAAGAACAGTCCCGCTATTGTGCCTTTTGTGACTTAGAAACAGTAGACGGGGAGGTTTTAAGCTACAAATCAAACAGTGAAAATCCTCTTAACTCAACACACCCTTGGGCTTCACACAGAATCAGGCCTTGCACTAATCATAAGCAGAACTAGTTGGGATTTTTTTTTGCTGAAACAGGGTTTTGCTGGAAAATGCTTACATGTCAAAACCAAAGTACCTCATGGAGGGAAATTGATTTCAAAGAAATTTTGCTGAAATACAAGCAGAGGCTATCAGAAATCTGCCTGATTTCCTTCCAGTTTGTCTTGTGATTTAGCCAAGAGCCTGGAGACCTGATGTCTTCATCACTCTAGTTTATCTTACAGTAATTTGTGGGTTTTCCTGTGATGTCCCTGCCCTCAGCAGGGCTGTAAGTGTGTATAAAGTTTTGTTTGTGGGTACAGGCAGATGGTCAAAGGGACAATCTAGAGCACGGGAACTTTAAAACTTCCATAGAGAACTATGCCTGAAACCACAACTCCTAGAGTTAGGCTTTAATTTGCAGCCTTGGATGTGCGTGGAAGTATTCCTGTCTGATACCTCTCTTATGGCACTAATCATGCCTAAAGCAGGAATGGTCAGGACTGGACCATTCTGCTTAAAACCACAGCAGTACCATTCTCCCAAGCTTGTCCATTAGCCACCTCACTGAAAATAGCTCAGTGACCGCCGTTCTGAAAGTAAAAATGGAACAAAATATGCCCAAATCTACCTTAGCTGGAGCAATCTTGGTGTAGTAATTTCTATTTTGCGTAAAACTGGCTCCACAGGTCAATGCCACAATACTCTTTAGAAACAATCCACAAACCCCAAAGCCACAAAGTAATTTCACAACCTGCAGAATTGGGACCAGAGCTCTGACTCTTTGATTATTAGTTTCTGTCTTTGAAGTATAGGCATGTCCTGCTAAAGGAATGTGTGGTAAACAGGGCTTTAGGTTTCACCCATGATGGATTTTTCTGCAAATACTTTATGTATTTTTAATTAGGCTTTTATTGGTAGCATATTTTTATGATATTTTATTGACCCTTCCTTGTTGTTTTTATGTGAAGAAAGCAAGTAATGAATAAAGTAATGAATACTACCTGTCTTCTCTCAAAGCACTTGACTGTACTACATTTAGTACTGTGAAGTCTTTTAACCTTTTCTGAATCAGAATTCCTTATTTCAGATGAGTATGCTAATTCATCATTTATGCATGTTACCAAAAGTTTTTTGGTCTCTCAAAAAATTAAAAAAAGAGTAAAGGTTTCTTTCTTGCTGCTTCTGGAGAATTTTAGCAGAACCCACAATTTGAAAGCCATGCTTCGCTACTGCTTTATATAAATGAATTTTAGTGCAGTGCAACATACTGCATTGATAGTTTGTTGGATTGGAGCAGCTGGAAGAAACTTCTGTCTGCCTCAGACAGGGTATTGCAAATGAACAACCTCGCCAGGGTATTTCAGACTTACGTGGTATGAAGCAAAAAAGCAGCAGGCAATGAGAATTGGGTGGCTGAGCTCCTGTAGCCATGGATGTTGTAAGATTAAGTCCTGTATAAACACAAAAAATGATGGGCCTCTTGGGACCATACCTACATGCTGTGCTTTGGACACAGACCTCAAAGTATCAGGCTGGACTGGGGATACTGTGTAGGATTGATAGCTCAGTCTTTGATCGCTTTGTGCTTAGATTGCTGGAAGAAATGGGAAAGATATTGCTAAAGGTGAAAAAAGCAAAAATTCACATAAAAAAATATGCCAAATGTATACTGTTCACATTGAATATGCCTTGAAGAATAAAAACCCCCACTTTTTTATTGATAGGAATTATGCAACTGAGACACTGTGACAGCTGTTTCTGACCAGTTCTATACTCAAGGTTAAGCAGATTAAGACTATGTTGCCAACTGGTTCTGTTATTAGCAGAATTTCCAGAGACTAGATGGCAGTAGCATGTTCATATTTTGATAAGAAAGAGTAAATAAAATTTGAGATGGTGGAAAGAGATGGGCAGTAATGGACTTGCCCCTTCTAGCTAAAATCCAGAACTCTCTTTGCTTTTGATAGAACTTTCAGAGTAATAACTTGTATATGGTCCTTTTCTAGTGTGCCTATGGCAAATAGCCAGTTAGAAAATGTTTTCATGGCTGTTAGATTAAAAAAACCCAACCTACCTACTGAAAAGTAACTGAACACGTTGAATTAATTTCTACTGAGTTTTAAATCAGCAAATCTTGGCAGGTGTGTGCAGTAATGTCCAGTTAGTTTATACAGAGATAAGAGTGCAGACAGATAGTGGTGGTGAGATATTAAAAGATAAATGGAAAGGAAGTGGACTTCGAAGGAATGTGGTTTAACCTTGTTGATTCTGATTCTCCGCAGTGTTAACACTGACGCTGTTATGCCAGCTGTCACTCACATGCTATTTTAAAGCTAGGTAAGCCTAAGAAACTGATCTAATTGTAATAATTTTAGAAATATATGCTTATGACATGATAACAAAAACTTGTTTGCCTCCCTTTATTGTTTCTAAAATATCCTCATCTATTATCTATCACAGTTTTGTCTACCGTGAACAAGATTTAGAAGTATTTTCTTCTCAGTCTCTATTGAAAATATCAATTACCTAGATGGTTAAAATACTTTAAATTGGAGGTATTTTGTTTTGACTTCTGGGAGGCAGTGTGTGCCTGTGTCCTTTTAATTAAGGAAAGGTCTACAGTGATGGTGGAAGGTCAAGTCAGTATGCTAAATGAAAACTGTAACTCTGCAACCCCACAGTGTTCCCTGAAAATGTAATAAAAAGGCAGCTAGAATTGACATGATTTAGTTGGCTTTTTACTAAGATGCTAAAATGTCTCATAAGCAACTATTAGACATAAGGTAAGGGACAAAGACCAACCAAAGGAGTAGCTGAAGCTACAGAAATAAACTGAAGGTTAGACAGCTAACAGTAAGGGCTCACAGCTGTCACCATGTATTAGAAAAGGTAATTATTATCAGGGAGGAGGGAGACTTCTGAGCTGGAGCTCCTCCTGGGCTAATTCAGTCCTAGGAGGATGTGGTCCCTCCCACCGTTCAGGTCCCAGGTCCCAGCCACCAGGGCATCCATGTAGGACATGGAAGAGCTTTTACGCTGTCTTGGCTGCCTCCTTTGCCTGATTTGGACACGGGTACAAGCCAGGCACTCCTGCCTCTTGCAAGAGAGATCTACCAACAAGTATAGACTGTTCAAAATCAGGGTCACATTTGCTGTCTGAAGCTCTTCCGTTTGTACGTGGATGATAGCTTCCAAAGTGAATCCTCACTCTCTGGGCTACAAGGGCCATGCTTGCTCTCAGAACTTAGTTGGCTTTGACTCCATTTAGGCTTTAAACAGATTGCTGCAGTCAAGACACGCGTGGCTGTGTGAATGCTCAGCACCAAACACGAAAGTGCCTGAGGAACTTCGCTGTGTTCGCTGGTGACTGATCAGTATTTTGAAAGTGTAGCATCTCACCTGTTATTAACTCTGGATTCTCCCGTTTATGATTGATTGCCAGCACTCATCCTCCAGTGCACAGGCAGCATCACTGAAGAGAGACTGGGCTAAAAGGTTACTATGGTTTTTTGCACTCTGATGTCTGTGCATCAGATATTGATCAGATATTGATAAATACCAAATCATACAATTTTACCTCAGACTAAAGTCCATTGCCTTCATGAGAGTTTTTTTCCAGGGTGATGTCTGCAGTAATTATTCACTGTTTTTTTATTGTTTTGGTAAATTGCACAGATAATAAAAATTCACATATGCTTGCTTTTTCTTTTCTTTTGTGGTTGTCCATAATGGCTGCAAAAGCTTTTATATAAGAAGTTAGTCTGAGTCCTCCTTTCTCTGTAATGTTACATTAAATACATTTTTGGGAAAAGTTAAAATTCTCAAGAAGTGTAATGGAAAAATCACTACCAAGTGAAAAAAAATAATTCAAAGTGACCATAGTTTTTCATCTGCAGAGGTAAATTACTCTTTAATTAAGGAAGAATCATCCCGTAGCAAGTAAAGGCAACCCAAGCAAATGATAATAATTTGGAATGAGGCAGAGCGAATACTTCCAAAGTGACACTGGAGGTTTAGAGTGCTGAATGTTTTAATGTCCCAGTGGTTTAAAAGAGCAAATCCTACAGCTGCTACTCTAAGCAGAAAAACTCCACCTTATTGCTTTATGATGCTGGATTTTAAAATTGAGGCACCAAAGGGATTTAGATTATAGTCAGTGACAGACTGTGCTCTCAGTACATTGACACTCTTTTCCACTTCTCCCTCCCCCCCAAAAAGAGAACAGTTGGTAACTGAAAAATAAACACGTGCAAAAATGTATTTATTATTAAAGGGATCTGTTTCACTCAGTTTCAAAGAAATTCAGTATTTATTATTTCACGCAGTAGATATTTTGCCGTGTCACATGCTGCATTAATATAAGGTTGCGATTTGTTTGGACAGGTCCTACAATTCTGCTAATGGATGGATCGTTTATAAGATTGAGCAAAGTAGTTTCCAAAGAAGGAAAGTTTTCTGATAAGGAACACCCACGTATATAGATAATGAAAAGGAAGAGGGGAAAAAAACCCAGTATTTTTGAATATTTGCCTTGAAATATTTGCCTGTACAGTTTCTTAAATTTCAGTATATAGCAGACAGTATCTATGGAGCTTGTGTCACAAAATCTCCAGGAGGTAATACATAGAAGCAAAAAACCCTGGGCCCCAGAAATGGAACTCCTTGTATCAAGCATCCAGAATTTCCTATACAGAATCCAGGAAGAATAATGTGCTTTGGTAAAGCATTGAGAAATCTAGGGAATCTGGATGCTTTCAGACTTAGGTGATAGATAAGCAAATATTTGCAAAAACATTTTTGATTCTTGCTATAACTGACTTGAGAGTAGAAGTCCTATTGCACATCAGTGGAAATAATGAAGAAAACGTCAGTGCCATGTAGCAGCTGGTACCTAACTTAACAGCCTTTCACTCATTGCTTTAAGAATGACTCCCTTAAACCTTATATATAAAATTTTCAAATACTTAAATTTTTAATAATGCTTTCTAGAAACCAATTAAGAATCTACAGAAATCAGGTGATTTCTGTATAGTTCGTTGTCTGAAATGTTAATGTATTTAATTATTCCAGAAAGACTTAATGTGATTTGTTTCAGACAATTTTACCATGTCAAAATAATCAAAATGATGGCATACTAAAATATTTCTGTAAAGGTCCTTCATTTATCTGATGTGACAGTGAACTGTAATTTTTCACCTGCAATGACTACAAAAAAAACTCAGTAATCTGATAAAGTGACAAACTGCAAGCCTAAAACAAAGATCAAAATCCTGCTTGGGTACCTGAAATTTAGTCTCAAGTTTTGTAAGTGGTTAAACACTTGTTCTAAAGCATCATTCAAACTCCAGATGGTATCTAATGAATGTTTGGGATTATAAAATTAGATGACTGTTCCTTTCAATTATATGTTATTGTTAGTCTTTCTGCTAAAAGTAAATATGTAATTTTCCCCCCATATCTTTTTCTTAGTTTGTATTCTACGAAGAGCCATAGCTGTATCCAGGTCCAATCCTGACTCCCTGTTGGTGCAATAACTAAACCTCTGTTGTTTATACACCAAGAGAAACATCCTATTACTGTTTGCTTCAAATAAAACCATTAAACTTGTGCAGTTTTATCTCTGCTATCATAAAACGCACACTTAGGTCTACAGTGTGAAGTGTAAATTCTTCCCCTTGCAAAAAAACAAGTAAAAAACCTCATTTGTATTTCCACTGGTAATCAGGTTTTAGAAAGGTGAAAAAATAACATGAATGATATTTATGATATGAGAAGCTGATTATACATGAAGTAAAATTCTTTATTGCTGATACAAAGTTCAGACATTATATAACTTGATTTGTGTAATTAACGTTTTTTCCTAGGGGAAGGATAAAACAGGCTATTTCTAGAATGCAATTTTCCTTTAAAAATGGCAGTATGACTACAACAGCACTAAATGTAAGACTATGACTGCAAGAGTACACTGGCACTGCCTAGCAATGCAGCCATTCATAGAAAAATGAATTTTACTTGCTGTGTATTTTTTCTATTTATATATTTATGATCAGTGATTTATAGCTGCTACACCTTCACTTGATTCTATAACTTCTCCTGGCTATTGAATTTTGGGTTTTGTTGTTTAACAAGCATGTATTGCCCATGACTTCAAGATGACTGTCTAGCAAAAAAACACAGGAAGGAACATAAGTTAAACGTCAACTATTCCACTTCAAAAGTGTTAAAGATGAAACTTCTCTTGAAGGTTACTAAGGATTAAGATACATTTTTAGCACATAGCTAATGTAGGAAGTTTACTGCATTTTGATGTAAAATACACCACTAAAATTTCTGTTCCATATTCCTGGAAAGCCATCTTTCGTGTGGTTTCCAGTTGAGTAGTTCAAAAGGAGAGACTTCCTTGCTACAAAACACTGACTGCATTTTAAATATTGCCCATTTGCTGCTTTCAAAATACCTGGATGCCAACATGTTATTCTGACTGGTACTTTAAAATTGTTATTACTGCTGTTGTAGCCAGGGATGTTTAGACGGTTCCATTCCTGCCTGGCTTTCCACCCATTTTCAGCTTTTGCTTTCAAGGAATCACTCGTTGTCATCTCCTGTCTGTAATTCATATAAGTGTACATAATGCTGAAAATCTCACACCAAAAACCCCCTACAAAAATCTAATGGAACATGAAAGCAAGTAAATGGAATTTGGCACAGCAATTAGTTTGCATATTATCTTCAGACCTTGTTTCTTATCCATCGACAAAGTAACAGTTAAATATGTATAGCTCAGATGCTTTGAATTCTTTAAGAAATGTAAGTACAGAAGGGTCAGAACAAAATAACATGAGACATCTGGGAATTAAAACGTAGCATTCAGTTTTTCAGTATTAGATTTTGAAAAATTATTTGCAGTAGCTCATGAAACCTGCAGAATTTTTTATATTTTGTAGCTTGTTCCTTTATATAGTCCTGTGTAGCAGCTGGGGGATAAGTTTATTTCTTCAGTTGCTATGTGCCCCAAACTTTTCTGTCCTTATTCCCATTGAAACTATTCAGGTTCAGGTGGAAAGCTGGTGCTGAGCTGGCTTGCAGAAGTGCAGGAACGTAACTGCATTGCAAGGTACTTGCACTCCACAGAGCTGAGAGGCATCGTGTGCCTCTTCCTCTGAGAGCAGAGAGCAGCCACAGATGATGTACCGGTACATGTGTCAAAGGCTTGTTTAAATGTTGCACTTTGACGGGGAGCATGAGGGATGTTCAGGTTTTCTGCTTTGCTCGGGAGACTCAGAGCATTTTGATCTCCCCCTCTAGCTTCTGCCTGCTCTCAGCTACAGTCCTGGAAGGGAGGCCACAGTCCGGCAGTTTAACAGGCTGCGTAATCTAAATTATACGTTTGCACAGACTATGGTTAATTATTGTGTATTACTTCATGCAGTGGTTCTGGAACAGTATGATCCATACCTGACAGAAAAATATACCATAAATTCAAGCATTACCTTTTATTTTCCCACTCCATTTATAGTGTCTTATTGTTACCTCTGTTTTATTGCTGGTTTCAGGTACAGTAAGTGTTGTATTAGCCTTAGCACCTTAATGACTCTTTAGTCAATAAAACTTTTGCTTAGAATCTGCACTTATAATTTCATTTTTCTTTGGGAAGTATTTTGGGAATATTTACAAATGTTTTTGATAAGTTTCGCTTTAAAAAATAGCATGGGTTTCCAAGCATGCCTCCCTGCAAGCTTTGCTGTCTAGATTACCTCTGCAGTGTTCTTCCTCGGATCATACTTTTTCTTTTTTTCCTATGGACCATGCTTTTAAATCCAAAGGGCTCTGCTGACCGGAGGGACACCCATTTCATATCCACAAAGTTTTACAGGGGAGACAGACCAGACAGCCTGCTACTAAAACACATCTCTGCTGAAGAGCCTAATTTCTTTATAAAGTCACTAGAGAGTGGAAAGGAATTTCCATTGGATGATTCAGAGCTCTTAAATTAGCAGAGGACAGTCAGGTGTGAGTATCCCTCAATCTGCGTTAATATATTGTTCAATCCTATTTTGTGTTATATTAACCAGCAATAAAACCCCATTTAACTGTAAATATAAAATTGATTTTGGTTTAGAAAAACACAATAAGCGTGTGATGATGAGTAAGTGTCTTTTGGATTCTAACTCTGCTTTTTGTGGATATGAATATTTTACAAAATTTCGGGTGACACCACTTGTAATCTTTAGGATGGACAGAGGTGCATTCTTGTAACTAATGCACATGTTCATTTCCCACTGATTTTGAATTACTCATGTGAACAGTCTCCTTATCCTGTAGTGATGACAATACCACCACCTCTTCCTGATTTATATTCTGTTCCTATAGCAATTTAATTCATTATCCCATTGACTTTCTCCTCTGAAGCTGAACATTAATCTGAAGGTTATAGAGATTTTACTAAACCACCCTTCCATTAGACATGTGTTCTCTCATCTGGTACTTTCCTCAGAGGCTTATTTTTCAACATTAATAAGCACCGGAGTACAGTAAACTTATCTTCTGGCTGAAATACTTAAAAATGACCGGCATCATTTCCAATAAAGTCTCCAAAATGTAATACAGATGGCCTGTGGCAACTGACAGATCTGAATTTCAAACTTCCTTCTGCAAGCCGTTGGCAGGAGTGCCAGTGTTCTGAGGCATAGTAGGGGCTGCTTAGAGCTAGGTCTGCTTTGGTGTTGCAACCACCTGTAAGGACGCGGTTACGAAGGAGCACGAGTGTCCTGTCCTCCCTGCTCAGTGGCATCACTAGCTGATTTAATGCTCCCTTCCTCAGGAAGGACTATGTGCTAGCAAAATCTGATGTGAAGCCATGCTGGACTCACAAATCCTCACAGCAATGAGGCTTCCTATAGAGAACAAACCAGAAATCAGACCTGGGAGAGGAATCTAAATATTGGGTAAGTGTAGGGAACTGTGTGGAGAAAACAGGAGGGTTTGTGCAGAACTGACCCATAGGTTAGAAAGGTAGGCAAAGCCTCGAGCCAAATGGCACGTGGGAGGCGCAACTGAATGGTCACCTTCTAGGGGATGAAATTCCGTGGAAGAAGACAGGGGCCTTATCAAATAAAAGGAGATGTAAATGGCTTGTAACAAGCAATGCGATATAGTGTTGGCCTGTACTTGCTGTTTGTTGTGACATGTTAATTGGCCACGACTTGTTCTGCTTTGCCAACGTAACTGAAGTCATAGCACATATACCGTACTACAATACTTTATTCCAATAAAGGGTTTTTTTGTTTGGGTTTTTTTGGGTTTTTTTTGTTGTTGTTTGTTTGTTTGCTTTGGGTTTTTTTGGTTGTTTGTTTTTTGAGTTGTTGCGGTTTTGGTTTGTTTGGTTTTTTTTGGTTTTGTTTTTTTTTATATAGAGAATACCAACATTAGGGTTTTTGGGGAGGCTGTTTGGAACCACACAGGTAAGTCAAAGGTGCACAGAAGGTCTCAGTGACAGAGCTGCATTTCTGATTTAACAATTCAGACTAATTCTGCAGCAGGCTGGATTAAATTATTCCAGCTGGCTGGATGCTTCTCATAGGCTGTCTGTCCGACAGTCCTGCTTCTAAAAATATCAGAAGTTGGATTTGCAACACTGATCCCTGTGATAAGTAATCCTTTACTATCACCAGAAGTTACCCACTCACATTGAATATGACTGCAGTTAAGAGAAATTGCAGTAGTAGGAGAAGGCTGATGTTTCAGAATTTCCATCTTCCCCCTTTGATTCCCATTTTCTTGAATTTTATTTGGTTTTCTTAGTGGCTTTTAGCAGCAGCAAAAATAAATGTCAGTTCCAAGCTATGTGTATAGCTTGCAATATGTATTCATTTATCTAGATACTCTTCTGCCTTTTATTTTACTTCTTATGTAGTGGATGAAGTAATTGTGTGTTTATAATCTCTGTCAGAAGAAGAAACATGGTTTTTTATGTGTTGTGGGCTATGGTCTGTTGTTTGAAAGTCTCCAGTTGCTGAGTTTGTGAAAAGTGCATAACCCCAAATAATTAAGCTCCTTGACTTTCTGCCTTTACATTGATAAGGCTACTATAGTGCACAGCCATAAAGTCGTTGGAGGTCTTGGCAGCACATTTTTCATTATTCTGCTTGGGGGGAAAAAAAAAAAAAAAAAGGTATGGGTTTTTATGACTTTGTCACATGGTAAAGTTAACAGGTCCCATTTCCACCATGGACTTTTTGGAAGTTGTTACCTTTTTATTTTAACAAGGTAGACAGAGCTAGAACAGCAGCACTCTGGTAAATTCTGCTGTAGTTTGTACTGCTGCTGTCTGAAAGGAAGATCGTCTTTCTTATTAAATTATATGGACTCTGAAGCATTAAAACCTGTTTTGCATAGTGACATTAGGCAGCAGACACAATTGATTGGTGTCTTAGTTGGGGACTTTGCTTGACCCAAGATTTTCTTTTAATCATTGTAATACAGTAGGATGCTTATGCAAAGAGCAGGGAATTAAACACACTTAAGTATGTATCGGAGGGACAAGTAAATGCTTGATGTATTTATTTAAGTATTCCAATGCCTGCCTTTCTTGCTATGTTAGCAGTGCCAAACATATTGATGATAATCTGATACACAGTTTTAAAGCCCTTACACTCAAACTACTTAAGCATGAGTTCAGTTATTCTGCCTACTAAAGTGATAATTAGGGGCTGAAAGGTAACCAGATTATTGTAGAGATCTCTCTTGACAGCCTTTAACACCTAGTTAAATGTTAAAGTCTGTAAATTACAAGCCTCTTAGTATCATTCAGACCACAGTATATTTTGAAATAATTTGCTGTTTCTAGATTGGTTTTCATGCCATGGTGCCACTCCCATGCTGTCTAGCCTGCTCTGTGTGCCTGCCCACTTGCATAACATCTTCACTAGGCAAAAATAAGTCGCTAAGAACAAACTGCTTGCTTAGTAAGGCTGTTAGGTGGGATTTCCAGATGCGTAAAGAACATTGCAGCTGATTCAAGATACATTGGGGCTGTTTAAAAGCTTCTGCCTTGTCCGCACTTGGATTTAATTTAGATTTGTTTGAGCCAATCTGATAGTTTCCCAGTGCTGTGAGGGAGAGGCATTGCTCCTTCCCCTGACTCCTCCCCAGGTTCTCCTTGTCCCTCTGCAATGTGCTGACTTGAACATGCCTTGGAGACCTCAGTGAAAATGAAGGGTCAGATCTGGGTGGGAGTGGAGGGAAGAAGGAGCAGGAATTATCCAATTGTGATCTACTGGAATAGTTTGCACTTCTTGGGTGACTTCATCCTTGGGTATTGTTTCCATAGGAAAAAAGAGGTTTCAATGTAAAACCTGTAGTGATTTTGTCCGACACAAATAAGAACAGCAGTAACAAGGCAGTGTCATGGGAGTTAGTGTGCAATTAGCAGTCAAACAGTGTAATCCTGCAATGATTTTTCTCTAGTTGCCTACAATGGCTAAAGCCTAAGCCAGCAAATATTCGTTGCTATTCTTACCTGCACTAGCTAAATTAAACTAATGCACTTATACAGTTATTTTTCTTTATCCCATCTCCTCTGACAGCATTAGCCAAAGCAGAAGTGAACAGTAATTAGCAGCAACAGTCTTGAAAGCATACGTTACATTATAAAGACATGCACTCTATCATAAAGTCAGCTAGCTTGTTTACAGTTTTCTTACTATAGTTGCTGGGAGCTGTAGACATTACATTTTCCAGAGCTGAGAGCTTATCGAGAATCACTTACTTATACAGACAGCACTTGTACAGGTGGATATATATTCCAAGAACACCGTCAGCTGCCATCCTTCACTGAAAATGTGCAGCCATGCTATTCAGCACGATTGATTTGAATCTGTGCTTGTAATTTGGAAACAGTATGTGTTCTGTAAATAAGACTTAATGGTGCAGATGCAGGTTCAGATTAGTAATTAATACTTGATCTTATTGGAACTTACCTGTCCAAAACAACTATCTGAAACTTTGAAAAACACATTCTCAAAGGCCAGAATTCATCCCACCACCTGAAAAGGAGGGGTCTAGTCTAAGGTATTTGGCCTGTTGTTTGTCTCTGCTCTGTCGTCAAGGGAGATGCATCTCCACAGAGTGATTTGTCCTGTCCTACAAGATGCATCTCTGGCCCTCAGGAATGATCATCCTCTGAAGATGCTAATCTCTTTCTATTCACTGTAGGAGGCATTCAGATAACTAGATGAATCCTGCATATGTGCATGACTGACTGACAGCAGTTTCCACTTAGCTAGGTTTGCTGCTTTTATTGAGGAAAAACTGAAGGTCTCTGTTAGCAAATACCAGACATTACCAGTACTTCAATACCACTTTCAAAACCAGGGAGCTTAGTTAGTTAGTATTGCAGAACAATGCTCTATGTTTTTACCTTTTGTTGCAGTCTATGACTGATGAATTTATAGCTTAAAACCTCTTAAAAATGATGCTGATACATCATATCAAGTGCAACGGTATGCTTCAACCAGATTTTTGCTTTGTTCTTCAGTCAACTTGCTTTTGTTTGAATATTGCTCTTCTGTAAATTGGAATAGCAAAGCAAGGACCTTATTTACTACAGCATTCTTAACTTTCAGCTTGTAAAGGAGTAATACATCATATGTTCACTTATCACAGAATTTAACGAAGGCAACCAGCAGTCAAATGTGTAAGACATGAATAATTTCATAAAAAAGCTGGCATTATTATACATCTATGTATCTTATAAAACAAAGCAAATTATTACCATCAATTATAATACCATCATTTGACAACTCTGCAATTAATTTCCTACTCTTAAATAACTGCTGTTGCACAGTGCCAAAGAAAATGCCATGCATTAACTGACTCATCACCAGAGTCTGTGATAGATAGTACAGATGGTAATTTGATTATTCATCTCCAAGAAAATAAATGCTTTATTATGAAAACCTATTCATTTAGGTCTTCTGAAAGAATGATGACAGGGATAACTAGAGTGTCTTTAAAAATAATCCCTACAGGAATATACAGTTATTCTGAAGCATTATTTCATTTGTTAAGGTTTGTGGAGTAGAGTTGCGTGCTAGATAGTTCACAGACATGTCACAAAGCTGAAGAAAGTCTACAGAACCCACGCATCTTTTCTATGTAAAAAAGTTCCTACGTATGAAAAATGGAAAGGCTCTGCTTTGTCTACTAGAAAGTCTGAAAAATTTACTATACATCTTGAAAAACTACTCCATATACAAGACTAAAATATTTATGCAGCAAGAGTAATGGGCCATCCTGCAATAGCTAGCAGGATCATGAAATGATGGTCTTTCCTGGGACTATTACAGACATGTATTTAAAATACAAAGCGAGTACCAATTCTGCCATGGTTCACTTGTGGATTTAACTTTATTTCTTGAGGAGACCAACAGACTTCTGTAGAACCATCTCTAAAATTAAGTATCACCTTATTTTCACATGATTCAAAGACAGAATGATACTCAATGTAAAGTGTTACACACCAGTAAGTAGCAAAAGTAGCACTTTCACAAGAATTTGAAGCACTTTCAGTATTACTTTGTGGTTAATCTTGTATTTGCATTTACTAGAGATATAAAAGACCTATCAAAAGATACTCCATTACTTTGTAAGTAGCGCATATGAGAATATAGGCTTGCATATGCATACAATAAATACAACAGTTTCATTTTTAGATATGTCACACAATTTTCAGTGCATAAGGGAAAAAAAAAAAAAAAAAAAGCAAGTCCCCAATTTTCAGAATCGATAAAGGGAAACAATTTTTATGAGTGCAAATTAGTTTGTAATTTGTAATACTAAAAAAGTACTCAGGCAGGAACGGAAAGCAAGTAATTCATACTGGTTCATTTGTAACTCCAAGTATGTTGACATACCTCCCCAGAGAAAGCCTGTCCATTGAGTAGGTGCTCTGATCCCTGGCTGTCTTCACTTCCAAAATGTAACCGGATTTCCTCTAAGCGGTGACTATACGTCATCGGTCCTCCAGAGATGTTGACCAAATGCTCTTTGTCTAATCGTAGAGATACATGTCTCCCTGTATTATACATTGTCCCACTGACCTAAACAAAATGGGGGGGGGGGGAAAAAAGCATTTTTTTCAAAATAATCTGTAAATCCTGGAAAGTAGTTATACATACTTCAAGATTTTGCTCTTTACACATCTTCATTTAAATGTAGCAAGACATCTTATTGTTGTGAGATGATATACACAACCTGAGGTTATGCTTCAACTTCTGCTTTGAATCTTTTACACTATATTCAAATATTTTGCTAAATCCATATGTACATATTTTAGCCAGGGGCACATGGTTAATACAGTGAATAGTAATATTACACTTCTAAGCAGGCTTTTAAATATTTTTTTATGCAAGGTCTGAATAATGGCTTCATTACACAATTTCTGCACTGAAAATGGGAACATTTCAGCTGACATAAATTATTTAAATACACTTGAACAAATCTGAAATTTAAGTCTTTTTTCCTTCTTTTAATATTTACAACAAAGTTATCCAAAACTAAAGGTGCTGCAAAAAGCAGAGATATAATTATTCATAAATAGGGAGCCCTACTCCTACTGGAGCCGCAGGTAAAGAAATTCATTGTTGTCCTCTGGAAGTCTCTTTGTTTTCTTATGAATATTTTATGTTTACAACTGCCGGATATTTTAGCCATAGTAGTACAGAATTAATTACAATTCGATCATGTATATCTCTCTAGTTCCTACTACACCTCACATAGCTATAATGCTCTTAAAGATTCATCTTTATTTTTAAAAAGACTGGATGTTGTGCTTCATTTGCAAACTGATTTACAGCTGCTGTAAGGAAAAAGAAAATAATTGTGGAAATTTTTCATATGGAATATAATTCTGTCATGATTTCCACTGTCACAGGAAAAGTTCCAAGAGCAAGAGATTCCCTAATTTATGCCATTAGAAAGTGAAATATGCCAGTTTGAATTAAAGCAGAACTGTGATTTATTTAAAAACATTCTGCATGGATACAAATGGTACACTTGAATAATATTCATTTCCTTTAAGAAGAGGAAGCGTAGCAATAATATGCTTTGTTGCACTTCAATTTAAAATTAAAGACATGACTATTATGTATTATATCCTATACTACATCAGTGCTATAGTAATTAACATTGCTGCAGTGTCATTTTATCTGTAATACTAATTACTGAGTTTAAATGACCTGTTTTCTTGCACAGTATGTTGTAAAAAGTTACACTGAACAGACTGTGCAATAGAACTAAATGGATGAGATTAAACAGCCTTTGATTGTTGCTTTTTAAAAAAACTTTGATACAGATGTTCCATTTTTTGTGTTTATTCCAATTCAAAATAAGCAGTAATAAATTTCTTATGAAAAGTAATAAACACAAATAATCTTATTCATTGCAAATAAAACACAATGATCTTATTTATAAATGCTGCTTAGTTTTTCTGCTTGACTTTGCATGCATCATAATTAAATACCAAGTTCAGTTTAATAGGTGGAAGGTCAGTTTATTGAATTCGGTTTCAGTACACTGCATGTGAATGACATAAAATTGCTAATCATAAGTAACAAATGTAGATTAAAAACAAATAGGGGAAAATGGTTTAATGCCTCTTACATTTGGAAACTCATGCTTCACTGAACACAGTTAAATTTAGCAACTATGCAAAATATTCAGAATCCATTTTCTGACTTAAATTGGTACAAATCTCAAATTAGGTTACCATTATTTTCTCTCTCAAGGTAAAAGTGACCCAAATAACCCCTAATATGAATCAAATAACTCTCTGCAGAGCAGAGAGGGGAAATTATAAGAGGCAAATTTATGAACAGGAGTAACATTTGTCTTTCTCATTTCTCCCCTCATAAAAATGCAGTGCTTGTAATGAGGCTGCATCGACTGTTCTAAAACAGAATTTCCCCACATAACTGCAGACGAAGAATACAAGTAGTGCAAGGAAGGATCTGACATGCCTCATTTCTGACCTGCAGGGAGGGAGGAACACTTCAAGGGAGACTCTAAAAATCTCCTCCATGGACACACAGACTTGTCACCATGTAGGACAAAATCCAAGAATTTCCATATAAAAAATGCAAGACCTTGCCCTTTCATCTGCCTTCTTAGGTTTAAATGAAGCACTACTATTCTTGTTGTCAGTGTGTGCCCAGGGGAAGAGTAGCTGCATATACTAGTCCAGATGCAGGACCAAACTGCACCCTCAGAACATGCCCAAGCCCATTTCTTTTCTCGAGTGTCAACAGACACCACCATTACTGGCAGCTTTTAATGGGCACTTCTTTCATGGGCATTTGCTTACTACAAGAAGAACAGAAGTGTCTTATATTTGCCAGGTACTCAGATTATATCTGAATGAAAAATCAAAATATTTAGGAACATTTTTTAAAAATATATTTCTGGAGACTTTCTGACTTGTATGGTAGGCTGTGCTTAATTGTGGGAAGTACCACCATAATGCTATGTAAAATTGTTTATTGCAGTTCAGGATACTGTCTGTTTTATATACAACCCCCAAATTTTATCACCTTTAAAAGCGTGCATTTCAAATATAACCATTTACAGTTGTTAGGACACAGTCACATAAACACAATTCCTTTCTCTTTGTGAGCTCAAAGTGCACAAATGCATTATATTCAGTAGGAAAGTGTCATGCAAAAAACAATGCAAGAAAAAAAGAAGTTTGTCTTCCATTGTTTTCAGCAGAAAACAACACATTGTCTTTTCACTATGCAGTTTCAACTGCTACTGGAGAAAAAGAAGGTTCCAATCTTATTCACTATGTGAACCTACCGATAAAAGAAAGATTTTCCATATTTTACGGTACTGAGCCTTTAAAGTAATGGTGCACCCTCATTTTAGAAGATCAAACTGAGTCAGTTTTGTTGAAAGCAGTTGCATGTGGTCTTGTAAAAGGCTGCAGGCACAGAAGTGAACAAGGAGGTATTTCCTGTATTTTGTACGTTCTCCTACAGCAGTATGAAGACTGGGGTACCGTCTGGGAAAGACATTGACTCTGCCTGGTACTGTCAGCAATATCTACTACTCCAGAAAGCATTGCATTTATTTTTTATAGCATTCTGTGGACTGGATAAAATGTTATAGGGTAGTTTAAAAGGATAATAGAAAAGATCTGTTAATATCTATATAACTATTTTCCTAATATGTCAGACTAATCTTTGGTGCTAAGTCCTTCATAGTGATGGCCTTTGTGTTGCTTCTTGCTCTGCTATCTAGTAACCCTTTGGTTCTGTAAGTTATATAAAGATGTAAACACAGCAAACAAACTTGGGGAAAAAAGAGCACTAGATCCTATTTTTCAGAAGGATCAATATTCACATTTATCTTATGCACTAGAAATGAGACTGCAGTAAAGAAAATATATATATATGTATATGTACATATATGTATATGTATATATATATATATATGTAATGTCAGTAAGACCCTGTCTGAGAAAACAGCGAAGACCAACATTGTCAAAGTTAATGATCATATCACACTCTCAGTTGATCCCGTTTTCCTCATGCACTAAGAAACATTTCCAAACAGGTTATTTTACCTGTGGCAAAATCCCCACATAGAACAGAGCATGCTGATGGGCTTCAACCTTAATTGCAGAACAGTTCAACTTTGGTAGACTTTAATTAAATTATTAACATATTCCTGATGTAGTTATTTTCTATTTAATCTCACTACTTCTAATTCTTGCTTCACAGAGCTTTGTGCACATAATTCCCCAGCAGCATTATTCTCTCTTTATCTTGATGCAAGACAGCCACACAGGCGCACGCTGCTAATATATTCTATACTACGTTTCTAAGTAAGATCTGAATACTCATGTGGTATCCGTGTATAACTTGCTGGCCCTGTGATCACAAAAAAGCCCCAATTCTGCGCTTTGAAAGGTGGAACACAAGCAATGTCAATACAAATGCATCCCTAATAAACACAAACTCTTTGATGCATGTTTATCTTGAAACTCTGCAGACTTTCATGACCATTAGGAAAAAGAATCCCAACACATTTTTTTGCCTAATGATGTTCTTTAACCCTGCAGCTGTGGAAGTATTTTTGTTGTGTCCTAGTTAACTGTACGTATTGTTCCCTTCATCTTTTCTTCCACAACTAGTCCTGAACTAAATATTTTTCAGAACTTTGTGGCCTACATCTTCACATTACAGTGTGTGTTAAAATAGCCTTCAAAACCCTAAGCAGGAGAAGTGACGGAAAAAGAAGCCTGTTTCAGGGCAAAGCCATGCTAGAAATGTGCGCAGGGGATGCAAAAGGAAAGGAGAGGGAGCTGAGGTGGCTTCTTTGCCTTTCAATCCCACGCTTACGTTAGCAGTTCACTTGCATCTTTCTTCAAAGGGTAGCACAGGCCCTCTGCTTTCTGAGGGCCTTCACAACGTAATGAAATAGTGCATTGTGGATTTATTCAGGTAAGAGTGGTCTGAAGATTAGTTCCAAGATCATTTTTAAATTTGTATCGGTCTCTACCAGTAGAGCAGCACTGAATGTAAGGAAGCAAGAAAATCAATTGTGTATGGCTGCCTGCTGTGGTGTCCTTGGATCTTATCTGCAATATTAGATGTTCCTTTCTTTAGGATGAAAATAGATACAGTCGGAAGAAGGCCTAGTACTGTGTAGGGAAGCAAATCACCAAGGGCTGAAAAGTGTTTTGAAGGTGTCGTAGTGCCCCAGTTTTATGTCCTGCAATAACCAAGTTTCGATTATCTGCCACCTGGCTTCCGTATTTCCCTCCTGGAGCCCGATGTTGCAGCAGAGCAGGAAAGCAGCTCTGCTGGCTCAGCGAGCGGTGGGCTTTCCTCCCCCGTTAGCAGCGCCTGAACTGCTCATGCCACATACTTTGTCATTACCTTTGCTTTCTGCCATTCAGTATCAATGCAGCAGCAGGCAGTGGCTGGCCTAGGGAGCACAGCACGGATCCTGTAATGCGCCGCAGGGCTTCTGCTCAGCTCTTCTCCTTAGCAGCTTCATGGAAGCACCTAGTGCTCCGTGGAAACACTAAAACATGGACACTAATACTAAACTGAGCATCTGCCATCTGTGGGTCTCAAGAGTTTTTTTTTAAATGCTAAAATAAGTCTGCAATTGTTTTTTGTCTCACTAGGGTAAGTCAACATTAATACCAGGTGGTTTTGTTTTCTTCTTGACACTTGGGACAGGTTTGTCCTACGCAAAATTCCACTCTGTAGCTCAGGTCACCTGAACCTGAGTTCCTAAGTGCAGTGATAAACTCAATCATGTTTTTCTGAGTCCTTCAAGCAAGTTCCTTTCATTTAATGTTCTTTTTGGTAGTTGTTCATAGAATCTTGACCAGACCATATTATGTGATACGAAGTACCGTTCTCATTGATTTAAACGGATTGTACTGTAGTAAGTACCTTGTACCTCTCATGTGCAAAGCAACGACTTCACAGTTTGAACACAGAGTTTACACAGACCTCAGGGCAAGTCTGTGATTTGAAATCTGACTTTAGGGACAGTGACAAAGCATTGCACCAAACTAGAATTTCAAATGTAACCTACTAAGGCACGCTGCTTTGCTTTCTACAGCAGAATTACATTCCCTTAATTCAAAGCAGTGGCTATAGAAAAACATTTATTTTCTTAATATTGTGCTTATGGCATCCAGTTAGTTTTACAAGTACTTTTATGCTGCTGGCTCGATTTTCTGGCTGCTGTTAGAGTGGACCCAAGCTGGAACATAGAAGGATTTTAGTTTTCTTCTTAGTTACTCAACAGTTATTTAAAAAGGTTATTCTTGTTCTTTAAAGTCTTCTCTTAAAGAGGAGAGTGATATAATCAAATAGAAGACAATTGTTCTATAGATTTTCCAAACTTTTGAGAGCTCTGTCCTTGTCCTGAAGTTTTCTGTGTGTATATACACAGACGCATGCACAGACCTAAGAATTTTTTAAATTGTTTTTAAACAACTGCTATCTGCAGATCATTCAGTTTTATTTAAGTGCTTTTGATGAATACTTGTACATTTGCATAGTTAGTTTTCATAATAATTTTTGCTTGCCTTTACCTTGATGCTTAATCATTTTATGCAACAGTATGTAAAGAAATTATGGGAATGCTGCTAGTACAACATAATTTTCAAAATCATGCTTCCAATAAATGGCATGCTTCTTAACCTTGTAAGTTATGGTCTTCTATAGATTTGCCTATAAGCGTCTCGGGGCCTTAGGCACAGACACACATTCAAAATATTTCATGTTTTATTTTTGAAGGCAATGTTAAGGCAGATTCCAGCTGTGCGTCCTGCAAGCTTTCCTTGCTGCCAGCAGAGAGCACTGCTGACCCATTCCAGGCAGCTTCCACCTTTATTCCATGGGGACTTCCACAGCCAGGAAGAAAATAAAAACTAATCTTTTTTGTGTGACACGACTGTAATCCGTGGCTTTAGTTTCAGAAGTGGTGGTGTCAGCTGTAGGACTCTCAGAATTGTGGGCTCTGTTGCAATAAGCAGGTTTCTTGTCTACGACAGAGTGCTGGCGGGATGCAGGCTCAGCAGGTTGCTTGGAGGCCATCGGATAAGCAAAATATCCTGACTGCCTTTCTGGCAAGAATCCAATAGATCTTATGTTATGTTTATTAAAAAAAAAAATGGAAGGGAGGGAAATAAAGATAAGGAAATACCAGAGTTTTGATACAGTGCCACTCACTGGGAGGGAACTGCAATATAATTGCTGAGCTTTTGAAGAACAACAGGCATCATCATCAATATTTGATTAAAAAAGGCCTGCGTGAAAAATGTAAAATATAAGAGAGAAGTGTAAAGACTAAAATAATCTTTTCATCTTCTTAGTTGAAAAGTTTTAAAAAGGATATGATGTTAATGAGTCCAATTAACCCATTTACCTGCCTAATGTAATGTGTTATGTATCAGCATATGGCACGACACACTTTTTTTTGCTTTTTAGAGCACCATTTTCAGTAAGCATCTTTCCCATTCACTGCTGCGCAGTTTTGCCTGTTTACTTCCTTTAAGTGACTGATCTGTAAAAAACTTGGAGCAAACCTCATAAATTAAATATTCAGGCTTACTGGCTAATGAGCACAATATGTCAATTTTCAGTGATCAAAATAATGTGCTTCAATAATGTATACACCATTCTGTAACAAAAATATAATTTTAATAGAGGACCCGCAGGGTCATGGTTAGTCTGAGATAATTATATGCCACAGGATGTGAACGAATGAAACTGCTCCTAGGACATCGGTAATAGCCCACAGAGTCTATATACCACATGCTGCCTTTTAAGGGATAATAAAGTGCTTTATTGTATTTCCACTACTCTGTTAATGCAGTGATTTTTGCTTGTTAGTAACTATGGAGCCTAAAGCAGATGCAGCCAAATTTATGGTGTTGACAGCGTTAATAATTGCTGGGCACGCTGACTCTAGCTTTACAGTAAATTCATGCTCAACCACAGGTAAATCATACAAAGTAGGTGAACTTCATCCCAGAGCTTTCATTGGATTTTTTAAATTAAAATCAAATTATTGAAATAGACAAGCAGAAAAATTGGCTTCTGCGACTGGATAAGGGATCGGCTTGCACCAATGCTGGCTGAAGGCTGGAGGGACCACAAGGATTTGAAGAGGGGGATATGTCTTGCTGCCAAGAGCTTCCTGCATGGAGGGATCCATTACGTGCTGTTTGGGTTGGAAAAAAGAAATACTGAAGAACTGAAGAAGGGAAAGCAGCCTGGATCTCCATGTTCACCGCTTCTGTTATGTAGTAGTATCGTGAAACCTACAGGCTAAATATTTGCAGGCAAACTGAAGTATGGAAAAGGAATGTGTGAAAAGAAGTTATGTGGCAATGTGACCTCAAGGGACTTCCCATACAGCAAGAACCATGCAGCACGCAGTTACCCAGCAGATAAGGCAACAATAATCACAGTCACCTTCAGCCCAGTTAAATGGTGAAGGGATTATGAGACATTCTAAGTTATTTGTGATTGTATGTAGAATGGGGCAGAGACTCCATACTGAGATCATTGTCAGCTTTTGGTTTTTTTTTAAATAAATAGTATTAAGGCTTAAACAGCAGACATGGATGTGTCTGCACTGTGGTAGATTCTGGGGTGACTTTGGTTTGTTAGCAGAGAACTCAAGTTCATTGTGAGGAGCCTGTGCCGTGTTAGTGTTTAAAAAGGATCTTTCAGGGTGTTCTACACGAGACTTGCACCGTCCAGTTGCAGAACTAGACTCAGCAATTCGCAATCCTGTGTGTCTACAGCCACCTTTTACCACTGATGGCAAGTCTCGCACTGTGCTGTGACACAGTTGCAAGCAATGTATGAAAGAGGGAAAACTTACATTTGCGTGCTCCTTTTAGTTTATTAACCTTATTTAGAATTAGGCTAAGTCAATAAGTAATTGAGAGAATAACTGAGGCTTGGAGAACTCATTACCCTAATTTAGTCTAGCAATCTGTACCAAGATTTTAGTTTGAAGAATCTGCACTAAAAACTGTGTTAGGGATAATTTTTGTCTCTGATAAAGGCATGTCAAAGGAGCTGCCTTTTTAAAATCTAAAGGCTTACATAAATTTTCAAAAGGTTGTAAATGGTACAGAAGCCTACAAACTTGTGAGAAATCCAGATAAATGAAAAATTACTCTTTCAATTTTTTATGTGGGTTTAAAATGTAAAATTGAATATATTAAAATCCTGAGGGTCTAATTGAGTCATTTTTTAGTGAGTGATACTGAGATGCACTGACCTTTGGTAGCTGCCTGGATTTCAGAGCTCTTCTTTCAGAGAGCTCTTTGGTTGAAATGCCAGAGTTTTTTACAATGGAATCCAGATCAGATGGAATTTATAGGACGTATATTGAAATCAGCATGTTTCACTTTCCTTATGTTTTTCCATATAGCAAGAGAGACTTTAGGCATTAGTTGCTCAATATCTCATATGATCAGTTGCATACTAATAGATGTATTCAAACTTTCTAATATCTTTATTTTGCTTGTACATTTTCTTCAATATTTTTGTTCCCAATGCAGCTTTTAAAAGAAACTTCCCTGCTGAACAGATGAGATACAGTATCTTCCTGGGATACTGGGAAGTATCTTTCAAGCTAAGTACTCAAGTAACAGTGTGGTGTTGTGTAGATTATTAATATACTCACAACTTTATTTACCTCCATCTATATATCTTTAGATGTATATACATGTATCTATATATGTGCGTACATATATACATACACAGAAATAAAATCTTTTCTTTTTTACTAACGGCTGTGAATAGAAATTGGAAGGAAAATGTCCTCACACACAAGCCTAAATTAGTAAGTCAGCAAAACCTTCTTGCTGTTGTGCATCCAGAACATCAGGTTGCTGCCTGAAGGACAGAGGAGCATACAGCTTTCTGAGCAGGGTGAAGGACGCCTGTTCAAAGTTCATCTGTTTTGCACAGCAATAAAACACACTGTTATTAAGGTTAACGATACAATTTTACAGGAGCCAGAAAACCCCATTTGTTGTAGATCTTTATTTCTCTAGTTCTTTTGCTTCCAGGAAGTTCTAAATTTCTACACCTATTAAGTTTTCATAAACCCTCTAAAATAATGAACTGCTGCTTTTTGAAATCCTCTGGCCACTCTAGCCATGGAGTTCCAAGAAGGAGCAACGTACTGAACACTGCTCGAGGGAAACTGTAGTGTCTGCGTTGTGGTGTAGCTGGAGAAGCATGGTAATAGTAAGTCAGTGGAAATGTGGAGAATCTATAAAGCTCAGCTTTTTAGCCATGAAAGGGACAAAAGTTTTATCAGCTTTTTTAGCAGAACTGTAACAAGTTTTTGAAAGTAGTATATTTCACAATATCAAGCTGCTTCCCAAATCACTGCCAAGGAAAAAAATGCATCGTTATTGCAAAATAATTTCCTGAGCCCTGTATCTCTGGAGGTAAACTAGTATTTAGATAACTTGAAATTTGACCTCAATAAAATTCATTATGTGTCAAGGCAAATCCTTTGTGGCATGCAAAAATCATGAGCTATTCTGCCTAGTAGCATATTTCACTGGTGCTTTTTTGAGCAGCAGAAGAGAGCTGTTGTGTCCTGGCCTGCTTTTTCTAGTTCTTTAAAGAAGGTGAATAAATTAGCCTTTCCAGTTACAAATATGCCTGCTCCTGTTTAACAGGGGATTGTTTTACTTTTTTCGTTTTATCTGCCTCAAAAGGATTTGTATACCTTTTTATGTTGAGAAAACAGTGGAACTGCAGTAGAGGTAGAAATAAAAGAAAAACAAACAAACAAGCCCTATCCTGAACTTATCTTTGCTTTTCCTGACATTTCACTCTCTTCCAAAACTCTTTTTTTTCCCCTGATAATACACTTTAAAAATCCACAAACCCACTTTTTTTTTTTTTTTTTTTTTTTTTTTTTTTAAATAAAAGCTCTCTAAAAGCATCAGTTCTAGCTTAAGTAGAGGAATCTTCTCTGTGTCCCAATATGCCTCTAATTCAAATGTGCCTGAGAGCCAATGTGCACGTTGAATGGAAGACTGGGAAACTTGGGCTGCAGCATGAACTTGAGCTCCAGGCTAAATGACAGCATAAAGACAGACCTTGCCCCTCCTGATGTTTCCAGACTTGCTGTTAAGTGTGCACATCATCAGTCCAGTGGATGTGCACACTGAACCCTCTCAACCAGAAAGCTTCCTAAAACTTCACTTATGAGCGCTCTTCTGCTAAAACTTGGTCAAGAGATGTTGTGTGTATTCTGTTGGGGTTTTTTGCTGGTTGGTTGTTTTTTTCCCCCACTCCATGCTACCTGCTGTGTTTATAGATTGCATGGCTATGTGGGAAGAGCTGTTTCTTTTTTTGGTATTCTAATCTGTACAGCTCCATGTATACTGGAGTTGTGTAAATGAGAATTTTTACAAGTAATCAAAATGACACAAAGCTCTGAATACCAAGAAGCACTATTTTCCTCTTGCATCATTCCCAAGCATGTTTATTCCATACAGAGTGAAAAGACACTTTTCCACTAGCTCAAATCAGGAAGAAATGGTGAGAAACTATTCTGAAAAAGGCTATTAGAAAAACTGATTTTCTATCATGCCAATTTACCACCAGTTCCCTTCTGTTTTGCTTGGTCACCGTGCTTACCAAAATATGGATGTATCTGGCTTTGCAGAAAAGTCCATAAGGAAAAGAGAAAGATGTTAAGGGATAAAGTTAGCTCAGGATCAGCATATGACGAAGTGCTTTTCCAATAGGGATACAATTTAGACTTGATAGGATCTTAGCTTTCCAGGCATAAAAGACAAGTTCATTTTTAACAAGTGTTTTATCATATATATTCTAAAGAGTTTCAAGGATGTTTAAGTTGTTGAAACAATAATGTTGACAAGTCCACCTTTATTATCTTCCCAGGAAGAATCTTTAAAAATAGTAGTTGATATTCGGTTATGGATCAGCACTCCCATTTATTAGTAATTGCTTTTCCTCCTATTTTTTATACCCTTTTCCTTCTCCGTGGCATGCCAGCTGGAGGCTGAATGCTCCCAAATGCCTGTGATGTGGTACCTTTCCCAACTCTAGGTGTTTGCACACGCACTTGAGTGTTCACATTCCCATTTGTGATGAATTATAGCTGGGAAGTTGAAAGGTACTGAGCATTTTATTTACAGTGTAAAGACAGCCTTGCGCTCTTTATCCTGGAGGAAGATGAGTTTTAGCGTTCATTCTCACACTCAGATTTGCTGCTCTTGCCTGCAGTAGAGGAAAATACTTTAAATGTGCTTATGTTCTTACTAACTAGATAGAACTTAGGCAGAGGTTGAACAGGAGCTTTCAAAAATTAACTCTTGCAGATCAGAATATGTATTTCCTACATGACGTTCATGAAAATTTCAGCACGCTTAGTATTTTTAACAATTTTAAATGCACAGATTCTGAAAAATGGTTCTGCCCCTGAGCTACTGAAATCTGTGAGAAGTACCGGCTTTTAATATGTTATTTGTGGCTGACACAGTCTAAAGTAAAGATAGGAAATGCTTTCAGGCCTTCACTTACCGAAAAATACCCACTCCCTGATGTAATTGAAAGATTTGTAAGTCTATTGTGGCTTATGCCTTATTATTTTCCTACCAACTACTTCTGAAGTCTCGATGATGCCTAATAAACAAGTCCTTTAATCATCTTTAAAATGACAAACCTGTTGATAAATTGAATTTTCTCCAACAAGATATTGCTATATTGATTTTAGTACTCCATTTTTAATAAGCAGAGACCGTTCAGAATTGCTTGCTATGACAGTCTTGAAAGTAGGGCATCAACTGACTTGGCAAATAGCTGAATTTATAAGGGAAGTTTTTGCTAGAACTTTAATCCGTTATCCTTCTATTGTTGACATTCATTTGCAATAAGGACACTGGGCCAAATCTGCTGCATATAAAAACCAGACAGGCATGACTTCCTAAAATTTTCTGTGGTAGATTTCCTCTTTTCAGAGGTGATTTCAGTCACCAAACTGAATTATGCATACAGCCTTAATGACAACTTCCATCGCTAAGTACGGGCATGTTGCTGAGTGAAGGGCTGGAGCTGTTTAATGGGAGCTTGGGTGAGCACCAGCAGTGAATGTGCAGGAGTTTCTAGAGGCAAGCTAGGATAGCAAGGCTGCAGAAAGGCAATGCTTTCTTTCATAAGCCGGAGTTGACCCACCAGGGCAAGGGAAGAAGGATGATACTTTTCTTAATTGCAGCGTTTCCAACAACTGGTTTCTTCACGTATAGCAGAATAACTTAAGTGCCTTCACCATTTAACAGGCAGAGATGTTCCTACCTCTGGTCTAAATCATTTTGCTAAGGAGATACGGTACACACAATGCTTCCAGATAACATTGCGGCTAATTACATTACTCAGAGAGGAAAGGTGACAGAAACCCAGTGGCTAGGGTATGTAACATTTTAAAAGATGCCTGTAACTGCAAAAGTCTACCTACTGAAAAAGGCTTATGTACCTGAATGACTACTTAGATTCCCCTTTGGTTAAATGGGCAGAAGGTTTATATGATGATAGCATGTCTGGTACTAAAGCACGCAAATACAATGGAAACAACACACAATTTGTGCACACATTAGACTAACAAAATACATGTAGGGGCAAATATCCTAAAATATTTCCATCTGAAACTGAAAAACTATTTTTGATATTCCAGCTTCCACCTCAGCAGTGACTGTAGCTTGTGTATTGAAATTGTGTTTTTGTATATATGAAAATCCATTCTGGGACTAAAAGCATGTACATAATTATCCAAATACGTAGATGCCTATTTGCATGTCTTATTAGTGATGTGCTGCAATGCCAGCTCTTTATACAAAAGCATTCCTTTTTTTTTCACTTTTCCTACCAACTTATGCTTTCCTAGCACAAAAAAAGACTTGCAACATAAATTTAGAGAATAAAGCATAACAGAACCACCCAGGGATTACTGAACAAAATGTGATATATACAAGCTGACAATTGACAAAGTAGTAATAGATATTGAGTAAAAACCTGAATAAAAATATTATGGCCAAATCATCTTTAAGGGTTTTTAGGTTTCCAGTTTAAATACTGTGGCTTGTTGTCTTTTTCATTTATATACTAAAAAAAAAAAAAATTAATACTCCTAAATCCCTGTCTTTCATTCCTTGTATGTCTTGTCACACAAAAGCAAACCAAAATCACACCAACAGCTGCCAAGATAAAAATTCTACACTCTAGGCTGGTGTTCCTCAAACTCTGGGCCCTGATGCCATCCCACTGAAATGAGGAGGCACAAAGTGACAAATGCCAGTAATTTAATTCCCCCTAGATGTGAGACTGCCAATGACCTTCACTAGCTGGCAGCAGCTGAGCCCCTTTGAGGCAGTGGAGTCCATTGTAATGACCTGCAGACACACGAAGACTGATGAACCAGAAGTGGTCTACACACGCTTAAAGTCTGAGAAATACTGATCTAGGTCAACTTTTTCCACATCTAGGCACCTTAGCAGACATGACCTCGTTCTCAGAAGTGCTGAATAAACAGAATTCTGTAAGTCATTACATTTCAACGAAGAGGGTTGCTTTTAATAATCCTAGTTAACTCCTAAATACATCCCTTAGGCTATCAGGAAAATGTTAATCCTAATGTTTTCATGTGCAATTGTGTAAACTGATTTTTTTCCCTTCATCTTTCAGTGATTTGATTAGTTTGGTCTCTTTTTTACTGTCCTCTATATATGGGCAGTCAGCACAGTTATAGTTGTAAGTCTGCTTTTCCTATAGTACCTGCTTCTGTGTACCTCTGCAGTTAAATACAAGTGGGAAGGTTCCTAGGGGCTTCTGCTCTTCTGAGTAAAACCATTGTCTGCTCTGCATCTCTATTCTTCCTGATGTTTGCAGAACAACTTCTGAACGCTTTCTGCAATTTGCTGTCTGAAAGATACCTAAATCCTGAAAAAAGCATGTAGCACAAGAATGCGTGTGTTCTTCCCGACTGAAAATGCTCAGTAAATGTTCAGCTTTTCATTTCCACAGTGCAGTGCTTCATCCAAGCTAGGGAACATATTTTTCTCCTGATCAAGGCTGTGGGACAGTTTAGAAATTCTTATCTAAATGTGCATCTGGTAGTGCTGTAAGAGCATATGACACAGGAACAATTCAAAACACATCGTCAGCACTGACCTACCTTCACTTCTGAGTCTGAAAGGATGAACATACCATTCTGCATCTCTACTGTTGTTACAGCCTGATTATTATCCTATAGGAATCAGCAGAAGCAAAATCAGGTGATAGTTGTCCAGATAGTTGTAAATTTTACTAACTCCTTATTAAAAAACCTCCCTATCTCTGTGGAAAATTCCTATTTGCCCGTAGGGAAATCTAGAAGCTTCTCTAGAAAGCACTGAAAAAAGCACATTATGGTCCTTGTATAGGATCCCGAAACTGTTTTGCTACAGAAGTTTATAGGGACAGAATTCTCTAACATACTGTTTCAAATGTCCCAAACTGAGAGACCTCAGTTTCTGCTACAGGATATCTGTATGAAGGAGGGCATTAAAAAAGGTCAGTAGAAAAGATTAATATTTGTCTTATTAAGCATATAGAGTTTCACCATTCAGCATGCACTGCTGACTGACTGTCTTACATCTGTATTTATGTTAGTAGAAGAGGCCTATCCATTTATTTTCTGTACTCACATCATCAATTACAAGACGCTAAGCCATTAACTAGTAAGGAAAAAACCCCCACCTTTTGATTATAATTGGATAACCGATATGTTACAAATATAAAATATCTACCTGCAGTATTTTTGTTCTTATTCCCAAAATGTGCTCCCTACCCTAGTCACCAGGTACTCGGAAGTCCTTCTGCCCCTGCCCCAGCAATGCTATATGCAAAGTCTAACTCTGGGATAAATGCACATACAAAACAGCACCAGCTATGGCAAAGAGATTGAGCAAACCCTTGTAAAGCACAGAACAAAGCATGGACTAAAATCCTGGATGACTGGACCAACTTCACATACTTTTAATGAATATTTTAGCTGAATATATCAGCCCAGACGGAATAATCCTGTGGTATCCCAGCACAAGGCTGCAGTAATAGCTAACCTACCAACATGCTGTTTCTAGCAAATCAGAGACCTAAGGCTTAATCTACATCATCTAGAAAGCATGTGTGCAGAAAATGTGTAATGCCAGATCTTCCTATGAAAAAGAAGATTAAGGCTGAAAAAGGATTAGAAATTAATTAAGGAGCTTCTTCATGTTTCCTGATATCCTTCTGATCTGTGACCTGCCTATCTTCAGGGTTTCTGCTACTGATGCAGTTGTTAGCGATAGTTCGAATCACAAACACTACAAAGGATTATCATTACGCTTTAGGAAGAGCTGTAGCTTGGTGGCATGGGGTTTATTTCCCAGTTCCACACTTTCAGATCTATTGCAAGGATCAGTGGGAGAACCACAGACTAGAAGCTCAACTTCCAGGGCTCACTACTAGGAGCAAGCCGCCCTTTGATGGCGGGCAGATGTGGGAAAGGGATCAGAACCGTGAACTGGCTAATGGAACAATGGGGAGATACCAGCTCCTCTCTGATCAAGCTCTTCCGTTTCCCAGAGTTAAGCAAAATTGATCCAGGGCTCAGCTTTGCCAGCAGGACAGCGATGGGATGGTTTGGCAGCCTACGGCATAGATACACCATACAACAGCAACAAGTTAGATGCTAACGTGAAAAACATTACATCTTGGGAAGTTGCATTCAAGCTTTGCAGTGTGCTCACTGAAAGTTTTAAACCTAAGTGCTCCACTTACAGATTAAGAGTATGCAGCAGGGAAGAATTAATTCTGATTGATACTAATTAATTCGAGTTACTATTAATCATTTTGAAATTAATTACAGTATTCACTATGCAGACCGTTTCTCACTTATGATATGGGGTGTTTCCATTTTCTGGACCTTGATTATACTCTAAAATTCAACCTTCACCCCAGCAAGGGAGAACAATTATTATTTTGTTTGGAATTCACATCTTAATTTCCACACAAATGGAATTAATATGGCATGACTGTATGAGATATTCTATAAACAGGAGCCTCATCTCTTTTGTGAATATACAGCTATAAGCAGGTTCTGACGTAGAGAGTATCATATGCACTGACAGCATTTATGAAAGCAAGTGGCGATAAAAGAGCAGTAAACAACTTTTAGAGAAAGATTAGACAGTTTGGTTTCAAATTAAAACTCTAGAATTGAGCATGGAAAAGCTGGCTTGTCAAGCAGAAAGATTTTTACCGATTGTGTGTATTCTAGCACAAACACCACTCTCCTGAAGCCCCCCTAAACTCATGACATTGTCAAATTAGACAAAAATGAAGCCTTGAATATTAAATGGTTGCTTCTAAAAACGTTAATGGTATCTGAAAATTACTGTTATTATTATGTGATGCGACATGATTCAACATGAATTGAGACAAAATCAAAGCATTCATTTCTTGTTACAAAATTTTAATATATGAGTAATTCCATACAGCTGTCATGCTCAGCTCTGCGGTATTTAGTACATTCCTTTTTTCCAGCACAAATTCACAGCAGGAGGAGCCTATTCTCTCTTGCATACATCTTAGGAGTTGCTTCAATATCCATTTGCAGCTGCAGGTTACCACATTTCCATATTGCTATGGGCTGGTTTAACAGAGCTGAGAATTTCTTCTGTTCTAACTTCTCTGTCACAGAGTCTGGGGGATAAAGCAGGACGCTTCTTTGCATCCACACTGACACTCTCAGCAGATCCCACAAGCCCTTCATTCTCTCTTCCCTCTGCTTAACTCACTGTGACTAATAGGTGCAGACCACCGTCTCCAGCCGAACCTCAACACTGAAGCCTTCAGGCTGGGTTTTCACAAGCTATCAGCCCCAGACTTACTCTGCTTCCACTTAAACTGCAGCGTTGCAGTGAAACAAAATTCGATCAGTGGTGAGATGTCTGCGCTGCCTTATGTCCTCAGCTGCAGAACCTGGAGCTGCTGCTGACAAGAGGCAGTCCTACAGCCAGAAACAATATGATCCCACTGGCAGCTAATTGGCCCTAGTGAGCTAATACTAGAAAGCTGTTTAAAAACTGTCTTTGTTGAAACCTGTGCAGCCATGGATTCATACCGTCTCTGACATGCAAGAGGTCTGTTTTCAAACTACTGTCAAGTTACGTTATTTTCGCTGAGCGCCCCAATATATGAGGTATTCACAATCTGTGCAATATGCTGCACTGATAACTAGTGAATTTCCTCTTTATTGTTTTAAAGCAAAATCCTATTTTCAGCAAAAGCTGTCATTTCACAGAATCCACAGACTTCCAAAAAGACAAACCTTTGCTTGCTACTAAAAATATACGGGAAAGGGTAACTTCAGGGAATATCTAACAGTGCCTGAAAAATACAGGAAGGGACTCAAATCTGGTATCGGTATCACATTGAAATTCCAGTGAACTTCTTACTATGGAAAATACAGTTAGCAGCTGTTCTTCTTTGTCTTCTGACAGTAAATTAGTAATAATTGTGTGGCATGTGTGTGCAAATATTTATTTATCATTAGCTTTATGATTATCTTTCTTTTTTCTTACCGCCACAGCTATTCAGCCTCACTAAGTCTTCTAACAATTACATAAAGATGCCATTTGGGAACTCTAAACTGTATGTTTTCTCCATACGTGGCACACCCAGCCTCCTGTTCTCACATATACATATAGATAACTGCATCAAATTATCTTGTATTTCATGCAGTAAACCAGATTCTAAGAATTACCATATAAACATCAGGTGAAATATATCACAGCTTAAAAGGGCCTCATTAAAATGTATTTATCAAATAACTTTTGCCAACTGGAATGGACTCAAGGAGGCTTCTTGCCATTTATTTACATGGAGCCTGGTGTTCTTTTTATCGATGTCAATGGAAACTGAGTGATTCTTCTCTCATGTTGGACTTATTGTAGTATAAATCTACTGGCTTCAGTATAGCTACTCCTGATTTACGCTGCTGTGAGAAGAGAATCAGATCTAGAGTTTATAGCTGAGAATTTGTAAGTGACCATTGAAAAGATAAAATATTTGATATGCACAGGGAAGGATGCCTTGCGAAGATAAGTAGTCATTCTTTATGTATAGTTCACTTGGTTTTCTGCTTTGAATATCCAGTCAATGATCATTTACAGCAGAGTACATATAAATCAGGCTTATGAGCTATTAAATCAGGTTTACGGTAAATTTTCAACTTGCCCTAACTAACATAGCTGAAAAATGGTGGGTATATTTACTTGTCCAAGTCAAGTGGCTACTCACTCCTTTTTAGTACATGTGCACACAAGATATGAATTTTTGCCTAAAAACTGTGGAGGGCACCTGGTGATTTGGTCCACATACCTAGAGTTTTGTGTGAAAAAATATTTCATTGCATCCAAATGTTTTGCTTTTCTTTTAAGATTCAAAATTCCTTGGTAATTTTTTTTTTTAATTTTAGATGAAATGACAAACTGTCTCCTAGCAGTATAGCAGATTGCAGGATTATTGGCAAATGAAGAGTTTTGCAGATCTATGCACTGTTTACAAATTCGCAACAAGCGAAGTAACATGCAGGTTATCCTGTAATAAAATTCCAGGTTTTAGACTCAAAACCATAGCAAGATCAGCTCGATTTAGGCTATTTCTACTGGGAAAGAGGCACCACCCTATCCCAAATTCTTGTGAATTTTTTGGCTCTCAGTAAGGCTTAAGTTCTTATTTGGTTTTGACAGAAAGACTTCTTCAGTTAGGCTGAAATGCCATCATGCCATCTCAGTAACAAAAGGCCACGTCCAGCAGCTAGCAGTGACTGGAGGTACCCTGTCTGTGGGCAACAGGAACATCAGCAAAGTTCCCGATAGAGTGCTCTTTGTAGGACATCACAAAATGCACAACTTAATGCCCTGAATGTACCCCTTTGTGAGCCGAGGAGATGACAAGTCTTGATCTGTTGCCTGGGTGACGGGGTCCTGATCTGAGTTACATTTGAATGCTAGACCTTTGTATTTAGAGTTTCAGAAAGTGCTATACATGCGAATAAATGTATATGTCAGTGAAGATGTAGCACAGCTATTGTTCATAGCTTAAGATGTGTAATTTTACATAACCATGTGTATGAACAGCACGATACAGTTAAGTTAGCTTCATATGGGGAGAAATCTGTAACGAGTGGGAAGGGTGCACCAGGTGGGGTAAGGTATGCATGGGAAACAACTCAGCCAGGCATCATTTAATGAAAACTCTTGGCACGGCAATCTTGTTCACAGTTTGATTTCCCTTTGCCTAATACTCCTCTGCCTTCTGTGCCCTGGCAAATTTAGAGCTCTTAAAAAACACTTTTCTCTTTCCATTTTGTTTCTTGTGGGCTCCCACCATTTTTGTATTCCTAAAATATAACATACATATATGTGTGTGTGTGTATCTGAGAAAGACTTGGTTATTTTTAAAACAATTTAATTAAATTGCTACGAGTTTTTATCTGGAAACTATGTAGTAGTTTACATGGATTTATTTTTAATTGATAGAGAAACAAAATACAAGGCAGATAGATTGTGGGTTAAGAGAGGCCATTTCTATGTAACAAAACTGATTTACTGTTAAATAAACCAGTACAAACTGCAGTATAGACTGGACCTTCAGATGTGGAGTTCTGCCAGCATCAGTGGGAGCTGGGGAAGTTTCAAGCCAGGTCTTTTTCACTCAAATGATGACAGCAGAGGCACATATAATTTATTTTATTTATCAAGGGAGATTTTAAGAGGCCTGATCACTCAGAAAATGCAGGCCCTTGTCCTCAGCTGTACTGAATAAAATGAGCCTTCACTGAGCTGGAGCATCATAGTATAGATGGCTGGAGATTCCCCCCAAATGACCACAAACCTTTCAAAAGCTGGCAGCTCACAACACGCTGCTCTCTAAGGCAGAACATTTGTGTTTGGATTCCCAGATGGTCCTTCCCTACCCGTTCTCTTATTCAGGGTATATTTGGAACTGCCAGCAATATTCACAAGACAGCTATCTCTCCAACAATAGAGACAGTGCTACTGGGCTAGCTTTTCAAGTCCTGGGAGACATCATAACAGCATCTCTGTCTTGCCTTGTTCCAGGCAGCTGAATAGAGGAATATAGCGGAAAAAACAGTCAAAGAATCAGAATTTTACTACCCAGTGAATGGCTTTAGTCACCCCGTGTAGCATGGTATGCATTCTCAGAGACCTTAAGGGTACTACCTCTGTTCCTAAACACTCGTGTGATGTCAGTAACCAGAATACCTAACAAGCTATTGCACCTTCAAGCATATTAATAAGTTAAGGTGACATGCTCTGTGTTTGAAAGACTCCCCTCCAGCTAATGTGAGGGAAGAATTCACTAATGATCTGAGCAGTTGCAATGTCATGATTTTAATAAGGTTCATATGGCTAAAAACTTAAATATATGCTTAAAACAGCCACGTAGGAATGCATGTAATAGCAGTGGTGTGGGGCAGAACTAAAGGATTTTAAGGAAACACTGCTGTTTTGCACGGTGCAGAGGGGAAGCCTCTAAGATCACCCTGTGCACCAACACGTAGCTTTCGGGGCACTTGTCCACTGGAGTCTCAGCTGCTGAAGTCCAGCCCAGCTTCCCCCCCCCCCCCCCCCCCCCCCCAATCCCAGCAGGGAAAAAAAACTGGAAGGTGGTCCCTCTCCTGTTTCTGGAGGAATGCTTCACTTCCTGCCCATCTCCAGTGTCTGTAGAATATCCTCCTAATGTGTGCTGGGCTGACAGTGACAGATAGGACCATCGACCATAACAATTATTTGGATCAATTTTTTCCCCAATAGTAAAATGACACTGCAGAAGAAAAGACCTTTGGTAGTTAATTTAAAATTGAAATGAGGCTAATTTCTTTTATGCTACAGAACTTGTATAGAATAGTCAGGTACATCTGACAATTTACAAAGATACCGGTTTTTGCTTATGCACTCCCTAGGCAGCAACTTATAATAATCTAGAAAATACTCTGGAAGTGTCTAAGCAACAGAAGAGAACTTGAAAACATTTACTATACAACTAACTGCATTAGAATAATCAAATTTCCCTAAATCAAGAGGAAGAATTAAATTAATGGAGCAATAGTTTGACAAGTTTGGCTTCAGTTAGTAGACATAAGCAAAATCATTACTTAAGCATATTGTTAATTATGTTTAAATCAAGAATAAATTGAGTGATAGCTGTTAATTAGGCTTGTGTGCACAAGAAAATAAGCAATAACATTACAGCAGGCTATAAGTATCTAAGTGTGTTTGCACAATAGTTTTATCCACATGAGATGTGGGTGAGGGAAGCGGGGGCGCACGTGACTGTGGGTGCAGGCAGGCTGGGAAGCGGGCACCTCGCCTGCTTTGTTTCAGGTCGAAGTTGTTTTATTGTTTAATATAGATGAATGAACAGAGGCTCCGGTTCTGCTGTCAGTTCACTCTGGGCCACTGATTTACCCATTTTTCAATTAGACATGCCACTGAGACCACAAAGAGAAGAGTCACGATCTTTATGAAGTGCAGCCCTCACACATACTGCTACAGCCACAGCCAAGGGTCTCAGTTCCACAGAGCTGATGGCCCAGTAAATGGGAGGAGGGGTGGGTCATGAGGGGGTAGAATCTCCTGAGTATGTTGGACCCTTAAACATGTTGCATCCTGCAGACTCATATAAGGCCACGTAGGTGTTCAGATGGCATTAAAGTTCTCGATAAAGGAAAACTATTTGGGTCTGAAGAAATATAGATCAACTCATATGAAGTATCTTTGTATCCCTGGCTTATTTTCTAACCTCTAAGTCACCCACAAAAGCACTCGTGTCCACGTACATAGGTGGTCAGAAACAGTCTTGGAAATGAAAGACGAACTTACATTAACTGATTGATTCTGTGAACAAAGTCGAACCACAGTGCTATTTATATATACAGACTTCATAATTCAGCAGTTTAGCTAAAAGGACAGAATGGTACATGTGAGCTTGGTATGCTGTGACATTGGCGTAATCAGGTAGACATCAGCTGACCTAAATCTGCATGTCAGCATCACTGTACTTACAGTGGTCAGGACAGCTCTGCAGCTAACGTCATCTGTGAAAAAGGTCTTAAGAATTTTGCATTTGAATTGTTAAAATTTCAGCCTGGGCTGACTCTTAGTCTGTGTAACAGTAAATCAAAAAGTTACACACTTTTGTACCTTCCTATGTCGTTTTACCAAATCCGGTGCAGTGGAATTTCACTCATGGTAAGGGATAATAGTCCTTCCATTGCCAGTTACAAAAATGCTTTCTGATGCTTCCTGAACAGTTCTCCAGTAAGTTATAATTCAGAAAGTTGGAGTACAATTTGACTGCACAAAATGAACCAAGCTTAAATACATGAATGGGCTGGTATTAGCCTTGGCAATGCACCCATGGTAAAAATTACCTCCTTCGACAGAGAGCGAGTTTGTTCAGCCAACACGCAGCATTAGACCTAAAATCCCAAACCTTCCTCACAGTGAACTTCACTGAATGTGCACAGTAATGCAGCAGTGCAATTGCACATGACTGCCAGGTCCTTCCTATCTGCAGGCTATTCATGAGACGTAACTTAGAATGGGAGACAGGACCAGCAGCATGATTTGGAAAGTAGCGATATTTAGTTACTCTAAGCCAGTGCTTGAATTTATTTCCAAAGCCAAAGGTTCCTGAGACTCTCTGCTTTTAGAGCAGTCATGCTCAAACCACACATAAAAATCAGACCAAGGGGAAAAAATGCAAGATATGGCAAGTACGGGGGCCCCATTTAAGAATTATTTGTTTTTCCAAGGTGCAAACAATTTCATAAAAATGGAATCTAAAGCACTTATTTATACTAATATTTCAAGCAGATATTGGATCAATCCTACAGAATATTTTCTGCACTGTACTGTTAAACAAAGGGACCCAAAAGTCTCAGGTGATCAAACATATTGATTGAAATGGCTTCTTTTCTGTGCCATAAAAAACTACTACACAGAGAACCTTTTTTGTATGTGGACAGGCAGATGAGTAAACGGGCTATTCAGAAACAGTTCGGTCTTCTAAAAGAAAGCTCAGAAACTTCAGTTCCCACCGGTCAGTGGGACATAAAAATTCTTAACGTTTCTAAAAACTAGGTCATCAATCTACAGTAGAAGAGATCTTACTCCATACAATAACAAAAATATTAATCACACACAAACTGGAGTGGTTACTGTAGGAAAACAAAATGTTGACAATCATGCATTAAAATTCTCACACATTATAGTGCATGAATGCACTTTTTACATTCTTCTGATAAAAAGTATTTCTTAATGCCTGCAGTTCTTATTATTTTTGTTGCTTCCCATTACATTATAAGGGTAGAAGATAATTAAAGGTTATCATTAAATTGCACAAGTTACAATTTAAAGAAAATGTCAGTCAGTATTAAAGTGGTTTAAAAACTGAATAGACGTTGATAACTAAATTATTATATGGAAACAGTGTTTCTGTGGAGAAAAGACAGCTTCCTCCTCCCCAGCCTCATTAGGCACACGCTCCATGTTACTTGTGACTTCTTTTCGCACAGTCTCATTTCTGACTTTTCTTTGTCAAGTGCTCATTGAAGGTGAGGTTTGCATTTATCTACCTGCTGGGCTCCATCTGCTTCTCAAAAAGCTCAGACCTAGACATCCTTCTAGTCGCAAGCCTGACAGACACTGTCAGTTTTTGCATGCACTTTGTTATTTATTGCAAGCAGTAGCAGCCTGTAACTATTAAAATAGTCAGGACAAGTGACCAGATTTGAGTGTACCACTCAAACTCTTTCATGTGACAGAGTTCAGATGCTGGAACTGTAACTTAGCCTTAGTGTCCACTTCCCTGTCTCGCTGACAGCACGGCAGGTCCCAGTTAATGTTTATGCCTTTTCCAGTATGCGGACATTACCTGTGCTCTGATCAGTTTTGAGAGATAGCCAATGAGGGCTGCATTTTCAGAAGGGTTTTGAACGCAGGAACTCAAACTGAGAGCAACAGAAGCTACCGGGGGTTCAAAAAGTGTGATGGTTCCTGTATTTGTTAATTGGGAATGGAGCTACTTTGAAAATCCAATCAAAAAACCAATGCACCCAAAATACATGTTATTATCTGTTACAGTAAGACTGCTAAAGATAACACTCGGAAATTCAAAGGGCTCACCTACATATTAACCTAAGAAAAAATAAGACACATTTAAGCAGCTATCACTTATTCTGTTGATTTTTTGGCTACTCTAAAGTATTCAAAACTCCCAAGAAACAATAATGAGAGTGGTTTAAGAAATACATGGATTGATGCTTCTTTTAACATATGACTTTTACTGTTTTCATATCATATTTCATTTTTTCCCATATATCTATTGAGAATAAGCACTTCTCTTAAAATACTGAAGGCTACATTTTGTATACAGACCAAACTGCAGGACGTGCAGCAATTACATGGAATTGGGAAGCCCTGTTATAGCAGGCTCGTGCACTGAGGCAGGGAACAAAAAAACCCCCAAAATTCCAGTCTGTACTCCAGCTATTACTAGGAAAGTTTCTCCATAAAATAGAACACAACTTTAAAATAAAAATGTGATCAAGGATGTGACTAATAACCTCTAACATTCAAAGCACAACTTCAATAAGCAGTAAAGTGAGGCAAAAACATTTAAACCCAAGCGTAGCTCTCTTTTCCCCTGTAAAGAACCAAGCTCAGCAAAACTAAATTAACTACACATGAGAAAAGAAAGGAATATCAAGATTGGAGGAAAAAGTAGTCATAAACTGTAACATCTACTTAAAGTCAAATGTGAGGAAACAAAATTTTGGTTTGAATGTATTCAGTGTAAATGTGAATGTCTCTTAAAGAGATCAGAAGGAAAGTAGAATCTTGATTAAATTGTGTTAATTAATGGTAATGGGTGGCTCTCTTCAGGAAGAAAACAACTACAGTTAAACAATGGAGTTCAATTAGTAATTACTATCCAAGGTTTATAAACATCATGCTGTCTTGGAAATGCAGATTCATGGATTCTGATCCCTGTTACCTTAAGGTAAATACACAGTAACTGCAGCAAAATTACATGGACTCAGGCAGGCATAACTGAAAGTAGAATTTGGCTGTAATCTATTACTGGTAATTCCCACTGAGTTGATTGTGCTATTTCAAGCTTAATCAATGATGTGCTAAGAGGAGAGCCCTATAAAAATGTCAGTGCAAACAAAAAGAAAATCAGGATGATTTCCCCAGTGCTGATGGAATTCCTGATGCTCCAGATGCTGCTCTGCTAAGCAGCTAAAGACTTTTCTTTACTACATGTAAAGGAATTTCTAAAGAACAAATATTTTGCTACAAACTTCACAAATTGCACAAGATGGCAGGCATTTCGAAGGCACTTCCCAGGGTGGTCTCTCGCCCAGGAAAGTCATAGTTTTCCACCTATTTGTTTCAAATTGCACAACACCTAAGTATAATAATAGTATTTGGAGGAATGTTTCCAATAGATGTGCTAACCGCACACCATTTCTTTGTGCTGCTGCACGCTGCCTGCTGGAGAGCTTACATCAAGCTCAAAAGGAAAGTGGTTGAAATAACAGGAGCTTGAAACCGAGGGCACATCTATACTACAAACTGTAGCATCGTGCTCAGACATCACTGAGGGGGGGTAGTGAAAACTGCCCAGCCACAGCAGCAAGTATCTATGAAGTATCTATGCATTTCCAAGACAGCATGATGTTTATAAACCTTGGATAGTAATTACTAATTGAACTCCATAGTTTAACTGTAGTTGTTTTCTTCCTGAACTATCTATGTGAAGGTTATTTTTAAATGTTGTTTCAATTCATATTTTATCTATGGGATAAAGTTAAAATCCAAGGCAAGGCACCAATCTACACAACCCAGATAAAATGTCAGCAATAGATTTATGATGGCTAAGAATGAGAAATTGAAATACTTCAGAAGTTATTCTGCTCTCTTTCTCAGAATGTGTCTGAAACATATGTCTAGCTATAGAGTAGCTTCTCCTAACTGAAAGACCTTGAGTGAGAAGACGTGCTGTCCCAAATATCAGTAGTTTTGGATTGCTGGAGGGAGGATCTTACTGTGAGAGGTGTTTTCAGATGTCTCTGAAACCCCCTGCACAACTGCACATATCCTCATCCTTACTTTTGCCTACACACGTGCAGTAATGTTAGATTTTTTAATTTCTGCTATCATGTTGGGTGGTTCCCCAGATGCAAACTACATCTCAGTAAATAGAGATGAGGAGAAGACTTGCTTTGAAAGCACACTCTGGAAATAAACTGAAACTCTGAAGTAGATGTACATTTAAAAACTCCAGCTGATTTTTATAGGACTGGGCTGTGAAAACACATATTTTTTTTGCTGAAAGTATTGACCTGCTGCTTATAGGTATTAGAAAGTCTAGCCGATGCTAGCATGGCAGCTACAGGTGATTATACCGTTACCAATGGGTTATTAATCTCCTTGAAATCAATGCCTCATCTCCCGGAAATGGATTAAAAAAGCTGGGGAGGTACAGAAACACCCAAGGGAATTATACAGAAGCCATCCCATATTTTCTAAAAATCTAATTAACTGTAAAGTAATTTCACTCCACTGAGACCATAATAGCAGAGACGTAAGAGAAGGAGCATTAATTTGCTTTCGTGCCTATTGATTTCTGGAATGTAACTGAAAGAGGCAGGTATTTTTAGTCCATCTTAAAAAAAAATAGTTTGTAAGTGAAGCTTTTTCAGTGCTCAGAGAGAAAATCTAAACAACATTTAAATGTCTTGTTTTGCTGCATGCTCTACTCATACTGTGGAGTTTCATCAGTAAGTCGGAATAGTTAACAGCTCTAAAAATGGGCTGGTCTGTGCTTTGGACTTTTCCTTCTGATCCATCAGGAATATTGACTTTACACCCCCACCCACCTTCCCACTACTATAGTGCTACACTGATCGAAGGGAGCTCTGCAGGCTTGCCAGGTCACCTACGGAGGCATGCGGGAGTGCGTTTCGCTCTTCATCGCTCCGTCTTTTCTTTTCAGTTAAACTGTCACTATTTTGCAAGGAACACTGAAAACATCTGCCAGCGCTAGTACCGGTGGGAAGGCCTTTCCACCCCGACCAGCCACCTGTCTGTTTGACAAGGATGTTCCAGCACCCGCACAGCAGCCTGGCGGAGGGGAAATTCCAGGAGCACTGAGGCACGGCTTGTGCTGGCCACTGCCGCCGCCGCTGAGTGCTGACACATCCTTTCTTGCAGGGAACGGCTGCCACGGGGTAGCAGGCTCTACTGAATTTTACATGAACCTGTCAATATAGTACATAACGTTACAATTTTGGTGCTCCTCAGCAACTGAAATCAGCAAGACATCACCTCATAATTTACCGTAACAATAATACCTTATCTGGTATTATCTAAAATGTGCTCTTGTTTATGCCCTGTTGGTTTTGTTTCCAGAACGTTTCATATACATACAACAGGAACATTGTTGCTGTACCTGAGCCTGCTCCTGGTAACAGAGCAGCAAGATTGATTTGAACAGCGGTGTTCTGGCTTTCCCCGTGTCTAAGGACATGTGTAAAGGCACAAAGTTCAAAGAATGGAATCCTAGTCTCAAAATAAACACAAAATCCCTATTGATTTCATTCTGGGATTTAAAAGCTAGAAAGATGTAATGATAAAGCACAACATGAAAGAGGACTTAGTCTGGGCCAGTGCATCTTTTTCAAGACTTGAACCAGAAACAGGTTGTAGTTTAGGCTCCATGGAAGAATGGGACAGATGCTTAAAAGTTAAGAGATGGCTTGACTGGACCAGCAGGTCAGTTTTCAGACAAAGCCCCTAGTGTGAGGGATGTGGTGTTTCTGAAACATCATGTAATGATGATTCAAAGCAGATATTTCATTAAAAATATATTTTGCAGAAAGTAGGAAAGTTACTTCTGATCTTTTCTGAATCAGGATTACAAATACAATTGAACGAGAAGATTTTACCAAGTTTTAACCATCTTTCTTTTGGTTTGACCACATCTAGTAACGCATCAGTTGAGCATTTCCTCTTCAAACAAAATGAGCTTTGCAACTCGGTGTCATACTATCCTTGGTTGTACTGCAACTGTAATTCCAGAAGAAAAATTCTGGTTTGGTTATTTCAAAAGTCACCTTCTCTCTGTTACATTAATCTGCCAAAGTCCAACTGCTGCAGTTAAACTCACTCCCACAATTTATCTCACACATGCACACAAACACACAGAGTCTCTCTCTCTCTGTCACACACACTACTCCAGCTGGCTTATTTCTGGAAAGTAATAGATCTTCCTTCACACCTAAATCTGTGTTTTAATTTTAGTTCACTCTCTTCAAAACCAGAAGCCTGCATTCTCCGTAACCCTAATTTTTGTTCCATCTGCATCTAAACTGCAAGGTAGATATTCAGTGTTATGATAAAGTGAAGCACTTAAGGAAAAATTCATATCAAAAGTCTTGTTTCTCAGAAGTAAAAGCTAATACGCAGTTTTGGGAAAAACATTACAGTTGCAATCCTGTGCACCTAATGTGACTATTTATCATTGTTGGGCACTTCTGACTGGATGATTCAAGATTTAGTTCATAGTTTCAAGACATTTACAAGAAGATAAAGGAGAAAACATTTGGTAAAAGATGATCCCATACGTTATAAATAATGACTTCTGCGGTGTCACCATAAAATATCTTATAATAATGAACCAAGGTGAATAATTCACACAATTTTCTATTGGCCTGAAAAATTAGATTATTTTTTAGGAGCTAAGTGAACAATAAATTCCAGTTCCAAATGAGCAGCACTGCAGATAGTTTGCAACCCTTATGCAAATACCCACATGAGTAAGGGAAATAAAGGCCAACAAAGTGAACACTGCTATACTCCACTCACATATAGTATGTCAAAGCAATATGACCACAGAAGTCACTGGCAGGGTATGCTCCACCAGTTTAATAATTTTTAAAGGCTTTTACAATAATTTTCAAATGCCCCTAAAGTGGTCTGTCCTTTCTGTTAGAATTATAATTACTATTCCAATGACAACTTAGAGCACTGCAATCAACTGGTTTGCTCGTGCGTTCTAAACTTCTGCTTCATTTTTCCATAGAGGGTTATTTTCCTCACAGAGCGGTTGCTGCCCTAAGTCGTTCAATAAATTTGAAGATTTGTTACTGCATTCAGTAGCAAATACATTATTGTAAAATACACTGTAGGTGCAACTAAATAAAGGTAAAGGCTGAAACTCTCCCTTTTTATTGTAAGCAAGAATGACACGGTATATGGAAAGCTCAGAGGTTAATACACTAATAAAAGCAAAGTCAACCCCAGTGATTTGGTCTGATACATTGTCTATTAGGTCTGTGTAACTCTATCCAGAAATAAATACCCTATTTGTTGGAATAACGAGTATTTGTAGCAGTGTCCTTGTGACTTGTTATATACAAACATGAAACTGCCCTATGAAAGACAAACAAGGAACCTAAAGAAGGAAAATTCCTGTCTGTTTAAATAACCTTCATATTCATAACCATTCACGCACTCCAAATGTGGAAAAGAAGCCTACATACAATAAAATGTCAGTCTACAAAATTAAAGGAAATAATTTTTAAGCATTATCTGTTCATTGTTCAGGAAACTTCATTTTAGCCTGCTGCATTCTGGAATTATGACCTTCAGTCTTTAGCACTGGAGAAAACCTAATATTCACTAAGCAGGCATAAAGCATACATTAACTTTGGTTCCCTGTCATGCACCCTCCAGCCACTCAGTGTATCTAAAAGTTTCCAGTGCACAGGGATGCAGGCTTAGTCCCCAGGGATATTAAATATTACTTATGACTTAAGCAGATAAAATGCTTTCTAATAGTGAATAATTTCAGTCACTAAACATTGAGATACAAGGACCAAATCAGTACAGGAAAACTAGTCTGGGAAGATCAGTTCTTCTGATGCCTCCAAAGATCTTGTGTTTGGGTTACTACTCAGATCTCATGTACATTGTCCAGCCCAAATTTTAGGCATAAAACATATGACAAACTTCTGTGAAATGGTGTAATTTATTATTGAAAGATAAGTTTAATACTTTTAATATGGACATGCAAATTGAGGCTGCTTTGGGCATTCTAGGGCGGGAAATCCTTGCAATTCTGCTTTACATATGTTGAGCTTTCATCTTTCTTTCAACTGTAGGAGTGATTGTGTATATTGTCCAGGTAAAGAATCTTGCTTCTAGTTTCATCACTTGACTTCACAGATTGCACTAGCTGTACTGATAGTACCAAAACAACTGTAATATGTTTTTCCAAATAAAGAACGTGTTTCAAAAACATGCTGGTGCAAACATGTGCCCGGTGCTACAGGGTTTACACCAAAATTCCTTTGTGACGTTACTGTACATCAGGTGCTACTTTGACAGAATTAATTTATGCCACATCATTGTGAAGAATTCAAGAATAGGTATCAAAATATTTATTATTCTTTTAACCTCTTCTGATAGCACAGAATACAGATTATTCTGTGTTCAACTGAAACAATAAAAAAATGGAATTACAGAAAACCACTTGGAGTTTAAACTTGCGTAACTATTCTGTCATGATGGAGAACCCCTTAATACCACTGAGCAAGGGACAAGAAAGATTATTACAGCTGGATTACCAACTGTGTTAGTTAACATTGCTGGTACAAAAGCAGTTCTTGGTCACCGAGTTGGCATGCCAACTCCACTTCAACATGTAAAATGGGCTTTTTCAGCCAGGAAAAGAGGTATTGATGCCAAATAATTTCAAAGGGTCCTTAGGAATGTCATTCTTCCTTGTGGCTTTGGAATCTCTCTGCTGCAACGTGGTTGGAGCTGCAGCTGCTCCCAGTGCCTGGGGAGCCAGGTGCAAGACTGCCATCTGCTACTGGGGGGGACAAGAGGCTCCTTTGCTTTCTCTTCTCAGTAGCACAGAAAACAGGTTTTTATTCTTAATATTTATCTGGTTTCTATGTAGCTGCAAAATATACCTACCTGACTCTTCGTGTTTGAGGTCTGCTTAGCTTTGCATCGTAGATTGGCTGGAGGAGGGATAGAGACAGTCAGAATTTCATTTGTGCAACCAAGCCGCTCACCAAAGTGCATGTCAGTATACGGCAGCAGTTGAGCCGAGCACAAACCAGGAGGTGTAAATACCACGCACACCGTGGCCTCCAGCAACAGCGAAGCCATTTAATGACCAGCACGTAAAGCTGCACACTATGAGCTCTCAAATTCCAATGTTGCATCAATTACTCGGTCAGTAAGTAGTATTTGGGTTAGTAAGAATATCAGCTAACTGACCATGAACTTTGATTGGGATGCAAACCCCTTCCATAGGGCCTACCTATGGCTCTTTATACATTTTTATACAACTTTATTAACTCTCCCTCTTCTGAAGCCGTCATTACTAACATCTTATTTTGACATGTAAACTTGTATCCATGTTTAGGTTTCCTGCTAAAAAAGGAGTCTCATTTTCTCAGCACTAGGCCAGAAAACTTTGCAAGTTTCCTTTGAAAATGAAAAGCAGAAGTGGTTTGCTTGAGATACATTCTCTAGATCTTGGCTTGGCTACAGAAACAATTCCAGGAGAAACAGCCTCCTCCCCCCCTGAATCTAACACTTGACAGTAGGAAAATAATTCAGTACAAACAGAAGCTTTGTAACCACCAGGAATGAAATCCTGGCTTCACTGAAGAAAAAAGAGACTTCTGCCATCGATGTCATTGCAGCCAAATTTTCTTTCCAGGTCATTTGAATCCATGTCTCACAGCTGGTTGCCCAGGTCTAGAAGCACCACAGAATGTTTTTTGGCAGTTGGATGCTACTGGAATACCCAGCGTCTGCCTGCTACTTTGGCCAGTGAATTTCATCACGGCAGAGCTGGTATCACACAGAATCAGGCTGCAGTCTGCCAGCACGGAGAAACTGCCCGTCCAGAAGAGGACCTTTCCAGGTTCATGTGCTTTACCAATCTGTAGTTATGGCTGTTTGTGCCTGGAGTCCCAGTCCAGCGGCAGCTCGTTCTGTTGATGAACACAGCATCTGTGTGATGCACAGCTCCTCTAAGGAACCACCGCTTTGTTATTTAAATAATAGTAAAGGTAAACACAACTGCTCACAACTCTTATTATTTACTGACCCCAGGCATAAAAGAAAGAATGTTTTCTGTGAACATGGTAGGAGATTACCGCAGGGTTTATGTGGAACATTTCTACAATCACCAAGTGATTTTTTGTTATCTTTTTCAGGAAGAGAAGTGGTTAGTGTTAACCCAAAAAAGTCAGTAAGCCTTCTGTTGCTTTTAGTTCTTTAAGGTGTTGGAACTATTAACCATTTTTACAGATACTAAAACTGAGTTTTTCACATGATCCCAAGGAAGTTAGATATCATTGAACTTCAGGAGGGATTTGGCATCCAAATTTAAAAAAAAATCTAGCTAAAACACATGAATTTTTGTGACTTGGAAGTCTTGTGAAATAGAGGCATCTCTTTTATCCTAAGAATATAATGATATCCTAGATGCACAAAATTATGAAGCATCAGGACAGATCCGATAACTTCAGTAGATGTTCCACAAACTATAAGGAATATTTCCAACACATTGTTTCTCCTGCAGTATTTTCTCTTTTTGGACTTCTTTACATCTCATTCACAAACCTTTTTTTCGTACTGATATCTTATCCTTCTTCGCATGAGAAAAAACCCCACCCTGACCTGTGTGCAGTGACTAACACTAAACCTTTCCAATCACTTTACAGACGTTCAGTAGTTTAATTCCCTTTATCATCATTGCTGGTCATTAAAACCACTGTCCTATTGTTCTGCAACAAAAAGTACATTCAGGCTATTCATGCGTGCACAGATACTATTTGCTAGAATGTTCACCCTGTTATTTCCCTGTATAGAATACTACGAGGAATAAAAATAGTTCCAATAGTCTGTAGCCCAAAACCTTAAAAGAGATGTAAGAAAATGTGTGTGTGGGATCAAGCTACCAACGCAAGAGTCTGGAATGACTGTGGGCTTTGAATCAATGGATTTTTTGTTGCTACCTCTCAAGTTCAGAAGCTTTTTCACACTGCGAAGTGTTTTCCTTTAATTAAGTTAGGACAGGTTTTGTATTTTTTGGAAAACTCTCAGAAAACAGGATTTGGAAAGATCTCTTGAGTTTTCATGTTAGGAAGTTTATCAAAATAAATTTTTTCTTTATATCCATTTTGTTTGGTAAGTTATTGTGGATGACCTTGCCGAATCACATATTTTCTACTCCATACTTTGCAAAAGAAATAACCATTTATTGTAGAAAGAATATAATGTTTAATGTAGTTGGATTCAGTGCTGCTCTGGCCCTTTCCCTTCTCATTCACTCTTTTGCCTACAATTTCTCTGTAGACCTGTATAGACCTGAATTAATAAGCATAAAGAAAAGGAAACAGAAAAGCACCTTGTCAAAATCTGAAGTTACTGCTTACAGCCTAGCTTTGGCTGCCAAATACATGAGGTGCTGCTGGAGAGTCCTTGAAATCCATCAGGATTTCTGCAACCATTACTGAGTTTAGACAGTTTAGATGAGTTTAGACACTACAGTGATAGGTGGCTGCGGAGCTACAAATAGAGTGCTGTGCCAGGAGAATTGTTTCTGTTCATTTAGCCATCATTGACTCAAGATTTGGACACTGAAAGGAGCAAGCTCCTCAGCTGCCATTGAATTTCAATTAGAAAATGGTACCCAGCTCCCCCAGGGACTTTTGACCCTAACTCAGCCTAAATTGTTCAGACCAATGCCAATGAGTGGTCAACTGCGCATCAGCTGCTCTGGAAAGCTCTAAGCACCTCTCGGAGTTCTCAAGTACATTTCAATGTACTCCTTCGTGTGGACCTGTGCAGAGGCAGAATCAGCTGCCTGTATTTACTGAGCTCCCTGAAGGAATTTGTGAATGAACTGCATTAAGAGGCTGCTGATGCCTTGTGGGAAATCTCTGAAACACATTTTGGTTGGAATTGATTCTTTATGTGCCCTGTAGCATATTTTCTCTGTCTCTTTTCTTTTGCACTGGAATCCTTATGAGAAAAGTTGTTGTCTTTTTTGGGGCAAGATTTCCATTACTGTCTCATCTCAGACTGAATTTCCATGTTTAAGTATATTCTGTTTGAAGCAGCAATTAATGCAAGCTCTATTCCCCAGAAAGAAGAGGTTGGGATTTTTTTTCTCAGGGAGGATGAATGGGAAGTATGGGAGGCTTGCATCTGCTTAAAAGTTCTGTTCGCTTACCTGACGAGGGTGCAAGAGAGACATAAGAGAATGAGCAGAAATCGGTTCCCTGCCTTGTAGATCCTAGATAGGAATTTTCTAATGAGGAATTTCAGTATTTCCCAGGATGACTTAAGAGGGTCTGAAAGTAAGGCTGTATACTGCAGTATTGAAATATGACATAAAATTGACATTATTTAATTTATTTTAGGGTTTTTTTTACAACACAGATAGCATAGCACAGTAAGTGCATTAGACATTTTGGGATTCTACCGTCTCGCATTTCACTGCTGTCATCTCAGTTTATCAGCAAAACAATATTTTAATAAGAACGAGCCAAGAATATTGGATGGGATCCAGGTCCCTAAATGAATTTTTCCTCTTTCATCTGACTACAAATGCTATGGATGTGGCCAGACAAGCTATGTCTTCAATTACACATAAGCAAGCCTATATTCTTTAGATTATATTCTGAATTACTGTCAGAAAATATTAGTCCTCCTCAGTGTAAGGTGGCGGAGGAGTCATGTGCACGCAGCCCATGGCAGTGTTTATGCACCGTGACAGAGAAGAAGTTGGGGCACCGGTCTGACAGTCACGGGCACACAGGCTTGGCCAGCTCTCCACAAGTGCTGTTCAGGAAAACTAAATCATTGATGCTGTAATTAAAGTTAATACAGAATCAGGAAGATACACTTAAATCAGGACTAAACCCTTACCACTTAAAACTTCATTTTAGAGGTGAAACACTTAATAATAAGGATAGAATGACACAGAGGACTACAATTTCTTAAAGTTTTGGTGTTAAGGGTAACAATGACCGCTGAAGAAAATAATGGCAATCGCCGTACAAAGTCAGATATGTGCGTATATTTTGGAACATGACATTTTATAGCTGGAGCAAAATCTTCCCTTGCACAAAATACACAAAAGAATTATGATAACTTTTAAATGATGGAAATTTTAAGATTAAATTCCAGTCTTAAATGCAGTAGATAATACCAGTGATTTGGGACTGCGTGTAATTAAAAGGAAAAAGATCTTCACTTTCACTGATAGCTGTTAGAGAAAATCCCAGGTGGTAGCAAGAATAACAGCATTTGGCACTTTGTAACTGTGAAGTCTAATAAAGAACTGCTTTATCTTGTATTTACTACAGAGTTTCATAAAGCTGAACTGAAAGCTCTAGTAGCTTTATGTTTGTTCAAAAATACCACATGATATTTAAAGGTGTGTTACTAGGACTAAGCTGCTCCTGTTGCCTAATGCTGCACAATAGCTCCCACTGGAGCTACTATTGAAAAAAGACCATTTTCTAAAATAAATGAAGAAAAAATGCATAAAAACCATTAAAGCATATGAAGCTAAACCGTTTCCGTTGTTGGAGTATTACCTGTATAGCTGATTGCCCAAGCAGTTAAAGATTTATGCCTTCATTTTGAAGTTGCTCAGTACCTTAAGTGTTACTGTGTGTTTAATAACGAACGCCTAAAGCCACTGGGGGACCTATTTGCACAGCTACCGCAGTGATTTTTACCCCATCCTGGTTTTACAAGGAATTTCAGTGTTGCAAGCACATGCTGTTCAGATAGACTGAAGTGCAGGAGTGCCAAGTTCAGAAAACTCTTATTTTCCAACAGGTACATATAATCCCTATTTAGCCAGTGATTTCCATTTTCACTGAGCTTTTACGCTGAAAATATTTACCGTTTTCGAACCATTACTTTGCAAAAGTGTAAATGATAATTTTGAATCATTCATCTGCAATTAATTCAAGCTTTTAATTTCAGTTTTTTAAAAGGTTACTGGTCTCCAGTGACCATAAATATTAATTCGATTTTTTACATACATATCTGAGCCTTTCCAAAACATGGCAAGTGTAAGGACCTCATCACCTATAATCAACACTCAAGAATAAAAAAGTGGTCCTGAGAATGTACTAATAATTTAATCTTTTTAAAGTATTTTTTCATTAATAGAAAGACAGATTGTAGAAACAAAAATATGGATGCAAAATTAAAAATTACTGTAAAAAGGACAGAGAAAGGGGATGAAGAGGGTGAAAAAGGACAGAGTGGAAGCAGGGTGACCTGAGTCACAATTCCAGCCACCCGTGGACGGCTCCACGCTGCCTATGGCCACCCCGTACCCGTTACTTGCTGTAAACAGCTGCTTGGTGTGTTTTGTATACTCGGGCCTCTTTTTCACCTTTCAGATGTTTGGGGTTTGTTGCAGCTTCCTTCAGTATGTGCAGTACTTCTTGTAGTGAAGACAAAGTCCTGGGCTGTGTGACGGGACTGCTCTGCGCTCCTCTCTGCTTGCTCCAGTCATTGTTGAGCACCTTGGGAGCAATTCCTTGCTGTACTCTTGATATACGTGCCAAACAATTGTGAACTCTCCAGTCAGCACTAGATCTTCAAATGGCCTGTGCTGTGGCTGGTATATTCAAACTCCGTCCTGCTTTCACCTGTATGAGTTAGCCGAAGCTTCTCTGTCTGGGCCAAGAAGGTCCATCCATTCCCTACGTGACTGCTGTCTGCACAGCTGAGGACCGGAAGTGCTGCCCAGCTCAGTGGTTCGCTGAACAAACTTTGTAATTCTGGACAAGTCCAGATCTGGTGCAAATTCAAAAATTCTGTCACTTCTTGATACCTTCCTCCTCTCTCTGGAAGCAGTAATTAACAAGGTAGAACAGTGAAGATCTCCCTTTGCATGAACAGCGGTTGCTTTACCCTCCTTATAATTATTTTGAAACGGTATTAACAGTTCTGCAGTGTTCTCCTACCACGTGGCCATTTCTTTGTCTCCAGTGACATTATTACAGATTTTCACCCAAAAACTGGAGTGTAAAATTTTGGAAATGTTTTAGTGCCTTTGAAACATAGCTTCATTCTCAAAAATACCTGCGAGGTACATGCAGCTAGGGCTGATGGATTCACCCAAACCAGCCAAGTACCTGCTCGTGTTTTTTATCGCTTATGTATCGCTTCGATAAAGCACATCAGACTGTTGTCAGGCAAATCCTCCCGCATCCTCACCTTCTGCTGGCTCCAGACTGCACATACAGTGGAACATAGTCAAGACCAGCATAGCTGCACTAAACTCAGAAAAATTACACCAGCAATTATGTCTGTCCTTTCAGTCTGCTTTTTACTACCTTTTAATGTGATTCATGTTTCTATTTTGTTTTTACATCTTGAGGTATATTCTTTTTCATGACTGATTTAGTCTTCTATTTTAGAAAAATATAATGGCAACATGATTCTTAAGGTTATAGAAAACTACGCACAGTGACAAGCCAGAAACATGAGGCCAGAAAGCAAACATCTGAAATTACTATCTCACTTTTGAGTCCTGAGTATTACCTTCAGTCAGAAGCACTAAGGCAAGGAACCAGTGGCTTCTATTTTTCAAATAAGTGTCTTGGAGAAGGTCTTCACAGAAGAATAATTTACAAATTTTTTACTGATTATTTATGATAAATGTTTAGTGACTTTTATCTCAGCAGCAAATTCACTCTACCAGTTACTGTGGCACAATGTAAAATAATATTACAGTTTGCTGACATTAATTTATCTTGATTATTCTAATGATTTTATATTTTTATTGGTACACTGGATTGCAAAAAATGCAGTATAATTTAATTTTTACCATCATATGTGGAGAAACCACTGGAGGCATTAAACTGATGAAAGAAGAGTTATGCTAATATCACAAAAAAGGATGCAAAAATGATTTATGTTACATTCTTCTCCCATTTGCAGTTCATTAAGTCACTGTCTTCTTGTAATGACCAAGTGAAAATTAAAGTACTTCAGAGAAGAACTATAGGTTCAAGCATCATTAGAGGAAGAGAAATGGGTTCTTTGATGAACTTGACTGCAGAAATCTATAGAGCACAACTTAATCAGACTGCACATTGATCTTTGATGCTAGAAGGCAGGCCTAAGATGGAACAAATCTTTTTAATGCATATTTTTCCTTTAAAAAGTAGCATATGATGCATGAGAATGATTTATATTTAATGTACTTCAAGTTTATAAGGTATAATGGTACACTGCCCTTTCTTTTTTACTCACTGCAAACTGAAATTTAGAAAAAGTAGGTACCTGTAAGGTTAGGTATTCCCTTATATATTCTATATTACGTAGGATCTATGACTTTGGGAAACAGCATGTTGTTTCTTAACTAATGAACTCCCAATTCACTCCAAACACATAATTTACACTCCTTTGAAACAAAAGCCATGAGTTACAGTCAGTAGATAGCTGTAGATGGTAAAAATATCTTCAACTTATTAACTGTCTCTCCTCGAAAAAGATTTTGTTAACAACTTAATCAGATGGTAGATTGAATTCCATTCAGATATTTGCAATGCCTCTGATTTTGTAAAGTTACTGCAAGTCTGTAATCTGAAGAATTTGGTCCTCTGGAAAGAATACTACGGGGTTGCATGCCACACTGCGGTGCAGTGTAGTAGTGATTCTGCTCCAACAACTCTCTTGGTGTTCAGGAGAAAAATGCCTAACTTCTAAATTCCTAAAGGAATATGGGAAGTTAGAATGTAAATGTAAAAGGTTAAAAGGCTTTTTCCCCTACTGAAAGAACAAAGATTAATACTCCTCTTCCCAAAATGATCATAAAACTTTTTACAATAATAGGCCATAACATATCATAGAATCATGGAATGGTTTGTGTTGGAAGAGACCTTAAAGATCACCCAGTTGCACCCCCCACCACGGGCAGGGCCCCCTCCCACCAGCCCAGGGTGCCCCCAGCCCCGTCCAGCCTGGCCTTGAGCCCTGCCAGGGATGGGGCACCCACAGCTGCTCTGGGCAGCCCGTGCCAGCGCCTCAGCACCCTCACAGGGAAGGATTTCTTCCCAATATCTAATCTAAACCTATCCTCCTCCAGTTTAAAACCAGTACCCCTTGTCCTATTGCTACAGGCCCTACTAAATAACACAGGGGTTTATATATACTTTCTTCCAGAAGGAAACTTTAGTACTGTTCATATATAAATCAGTTATCTTCTAGGGCTGTATTTCACATCTTCCGCTTGTCTGTTCCATTTCCAAAAATAAGATGTGCTAAACCAGCAATAACAGATTTTAATGTGTTTAAATTTCTTTTGAAGTTCAGAGGTTAACCCACCCTGAAAATGTTGTCACTACTCTAGTTCACTATTTTTTTTTAATTTTTTATTGGGTGTCAGCGTAGACATGGCAGTGGGAACCAAATGCATTGCTCCTATACGTCACTGTAAAACACGTGTACCAGGACAAGACAGAGCTTTCTGAGCCTCCAGTAGTTTGTTCCAATTATGTGTCATGCTCAAGAATCTTCCTTGAGTTGTCATCTCAGAGGAAAAGCCCTCCAGCAGATCAATTAATTTCTAAAGGATATTCTTCCTTTCCTCCCATTAAACTATTAGTGCTAGTCAGACAAACACACAGGAAATTAAATAACTGCTTCTGAAATTACCAACTCCTTTTTCGCTTTCAACTTCTCCAATTCCCCCTATTTCATTCGCTGCTGAACACGCCTGTTTGACAGAGCAATCCCTTCTCAGCGTAAACCAATACAGTCACGGCAACAAAGCTGCTAGGTATTAAATACAGGATGATGGAGATAATTTTTAATCAGGTTAATGTGCTTCAATTACTATAAATTAGATTTCATTTCTCTAAGCAATCAAACAGTATTATTTGGGCTATTTAAAACACAAACTCTTTCAATAGTCCAAGTCATTTAGAAAACAGATATATCAACAAAAGTACGTCATTGTTCTTGATGTGCCAGTCACTTTATGCATTGAGTAGCATTTTTCTGAGAAAATTGGTCTTACAAACCCCATGAAATTGAATTTTAATGCTCATCAATAACAAGCCTCCTAAAATGGTAAAGAAACAAAGATCCAGCATGAACAAACAGCGAAAGTGACCTACTCATGAAAAATAAAGTTCTTACAACGGTAAGTACTGCCTGGGAGCCATCCCTCTTCTATGTTTCCAGTGGATTAAGAACTGTCAGCAGCACACTGCCACCAAGTCCTCTGGTTAGATTCTCTTGGCTGGATCTTTGCACCAGTGCAACCTCTTTAATTTTATCTGAGTTCAGCAAATGCACTCCACAGGACAGATTTTTATGCCAGCAAAGGCACATTCAATGAGCAAAGTGGTTTTATCTAGAATCATCTCAACAGCTGCAATTTCAGACAACACGAAAACACTCTGAAAAGGACATTACTGATCTGCCAGTGACACATTTTGCCCCCAAAATTCCCTACACTTAATCTTTTTTGTTCGAATTAGATGTTGAAAATAGATATTTTTTCCCCCTTCAAAATGGATATCCAGAACTTGCCTAAATATAAAACTAACTAAGCCTGCCCTTAATCTCAAGCAAGGGGTCACATAACAGACATGAAAAACAAACCCCGTGTGTGATGAGTTTGTGTGATAGAGGGCATAACAAACACCTTACTACAGTTTAATACAAAAATCAAATGGAAAGCTTTTGTATCTAGATAATGCAAAATCTTGATCTGCGGCAAGCAAGATCTTGTTTTCTAGCTAAAGCAATGATAAGCCTAGGTTTTATGCACTTACTTTCATTTTGTAGATGAAAACAATGGATAAGCCCTCTGAAGGTACAGAAAAAAGGATCCCCAGCAGCTTTCCTAACTGTTCTGGACTTACACGTATTTGGCACAGTGTGCTGTTAACTGAACCTTTGGAATACAAATGGGATGGGAGCAGAGAAGACTTAAAGCTCTTGCAACATTTAAACCCAAATATGTGTAAAATAAAAGTGCGGAGATGGATATGAAGTGATTTATAAACTGAGAAATTACTCTTAAATTGCTTAATTTTTGCCTGGATTCTGATAATCAGTAGTGTTGTCCTTGGTTCTCATCTTCTTTCCAACTCCTCTCTTGGTTTGTGGGAATAAAGTAAAAGATTATATGAAAATCCCTCCATTTACAGTATGTCTGAGGATGTGAAAACTTCTGAGATCTCCTGCTTGCTGTGTAAGCCTCCTCAGATTAAGTGAATTTCCAAGAGGCAGACACGGTCAGCACAGACACGGCAGTATAGCAGTTTTGGAACTCTGCTATTAGGAGATTGTATGGATGGTCCTTGCCTTTGGTGGATGTCAGTACTGTTGGTACTAGTGTTGATAGCTGGATTAGAGAAACTGAGTTAGCCGGCATGACAGGGTCACTGAGGTGAATACAAGAAGAAAATATTCAGGAGACCCAACAAGAAAATCTGGCAAGCTGAACATACATTTTTATTTTCACTTTGGCAATGATGCATGGAGGAGTATCTACAGTATTTAATATCCAGGAAGAAGAGCATGTGAAATCAATAGATAGATTGTAAGAGTATATCATGGACCTCTTGTATGTTCTCTGTCAAGTATGTTTAAATATTAAACCCGTCACTATCTTGGGAGAACTGTATCTCTGCCGCACAAGCCCTCCCTGTGATTCTATGATTCTATTTTGCTGCTGCAAGTGACAATGACAAAGCTTCCCACTATCCTTCTGCCTCCTTCCATCATCGTGGCCTCTTTGTATCTCTCTGTAACACTTCTGACTACTGTTTTGTTAACAGATTTTCTGAATATTATTCATGACCAACTGAATTTGAAAGAATACAATATTTGTATTGCATAATAAAAGAGAGGATAATTTTTATAGGTCTTATATGTTAGGTAATCAGCTTCACAGATGATCAAAGATTAACTTTAAATGGATGCTGCTAAGAAAGATCTTCAGTCTTAAATCAGCTTTTCTGCTTTAAACCTTTCTCTTTAATCCTTAGCTTCAAGTAATTTTATAAATAGATAAAATTGGAAAATCTTTTAAACTACAGAAGTATAATATAATCGGATGAGCCTCAGTGCTATCTTTTCTTTGCTTGAGATAACTGTAAGAAAACATAAGTGGTTTGTCCTCTTATAAGCAGCACTGTACATCAGCAGTGACACAAAATTATTAATAAACAAAACCTGGATCACTTTTAACAACAAACTAAATCAACATAAGTCCTTTTTCCCAGTTACATAGTATTTCAGAGTTGTTTCTATGTTAGGCTTTAAACCAAGCTGTACAGTAACACCAGCACCGACCAGTACACGTGTGCCACCCAGGGAGCCATTTCGGCTGCAGCGTCCCCGGCTGCATTGCTGCTGCGCCGCACAGCACTGGTGTGCACGCAGCTGGCCCCAAGGCTGGAAGGTGGTACAGCGAAGATAACCGGCTGCAACAATTACCTTGCATGCAGCCTACATGCTCCTGCACTTCTACAAGTATCAGCCAGATGAAGGCTGAAAGATCGTTTTTCTCAGAAGAGGGTTTGACTTGTTTGGTTTTTTCAGTTTATTCAGATGTTAGGGCTCAGAGTCATCTTGCCTTATTTTTGCTATTTAATACCAAATTATCTTGCTTTAGACTAATAGTCTGGTCTACCACTGTATTTGGAGGACAGCGACAGGTGCCTACGAAGTATAATTTGTTCACCTATCTTTTACGATGATAGAGTAGGATGAATCGTAATTCTGGAAATGCCCATCTCTGCATTGATGTAGCCTAAGTGAAACTTGATGGTTACAGTTACAGGAGATTAATCCCACTTGATGAATCAGATCATTTACTCAGTTGCACTAGAATAAATCTAGAGTACTTTGAACTGCATTGCTCAGTTTATGCTGTGTGACCCACGCCAATTCAAACCTTAGAACGCTTCCATCAACTTGAAATATACAACTTAATAAGAAAAGTTTAAAACCAGCTTTTATTTGAAAACATTTCTTGAGGTGCTTGCCAATTTGTGCAGTTTCATATTCACAATAATGAATAAAAAAGGCAATAACAGTAAATTGCTATCATGTCCGTGAAAAAAATCCATATAAAATGAGGGAAACTGGGTGTAAGAAGTGTTGTTAAACGAAAAAGAGTAACTAGGATTTGGAAAATATTCCATGCCAGTTTTAATTACTTTTAGCTTTGCTGACAGCAAGGTAAGAAAAAGGTAAACAATTTTCACATTAAAACGTGATCTCTAAACCCACAGTATTCTTGTCTATTGAATTGGTAGACCTGATTTTACCGACATTTAAAATGCGTTTGCAGTGATCTCAGGCCACTAGTTTCAATGCAGTTACTCCTGATTTGTACAAGTGTAAGTGAGAATACAGTCCTACGGTCTTCTTTGTTTTGACAATATGCATATTTTTCCATGCAATTTAAATAATCAAATCCCCTTTCCTCCTTATGTATCGGTCACATCTCATGAAGACAGTGAATTCTTTACAACTCCAGTAAACAGCAGAAAAGGCATTTAGAAGAAAAACTACACATAATCATTAAAAAGACAGAGCATAAAAAACCACCAGAGCTGCAGGGCAGCAGTAATATTCACAGACAAACTCTACATTTGTATTCAGCAATAAAAATAAAAGCAGATAGAAAGTGTCACAGCCCGTGCTATGTAGGCTAGACCTGCAAAAAACAGACTTGAAAGAAATGCATATAGATGGTTATGAACTGCTTTTGAAATGTCATTAATAAAAACAAAAATTGCTCTGAAAAATGCTATAGAGCCCACTTAAACATTTTAGGTTAAAACGTTCAAGATGAACGTTACAAGACCTATGTTGCTAGGAAGAATGAATAAAGTGGGGTTGAGAGAAATTTCTAATGGAAAATTAAATGCATTCTGTTGTGTCTAATGGACACTGGCGTGTACCAGTGTGTTTATAAAGACTTCTCAGCTTGCAGCAACCATTGATTGGTACAATGAGACAGCAACTAATTATTTTGACTGAGTATTTCTAACCTCATGTAATAACAAAGTTAAGGAGCATCACTGATAAGAAAGCAAAGGAACAGGGGCTTCCTGCCAAGGCTATATTGACTTTCATATTCCCTCTGAGTGCTCTGGGTACACCAGGAAAAAAGATCGGTTTGCGAGGCTTCTTTGGGATAGTTCCTCATAGAACGCTTTGTCCAGCTCAGTTTTGAGACTCTCAACTAAGAAGAGCACCTCCTGTTTCATATGGGGGACTTCTTCATAGTCTAGAAGCTTGCACTATTGGAAAGATTTTCCTGATACTCAACTTCAATCTTCTATTGATTTCTGCCTGTAACTCTAGTTATATGGTACTTATGGCTCAGCAGTGTAATCCAGGATGACAGTCTTAAAGTCTTTCCTTTTATAATTTTACTGACTTCTTATAATTAGCAACCTGCAAAATTCTCTAAGGAGATACTCAAGTTGCCTATCAGAAAAGACAAGACATTTCAGTGCCTTGGGATTGTTACCCGAGGCAATAACCTGTTAGATATTACCCTTTGAGTAAGGGTACGCTGACAGGCACAGGAGCTGCCATCCCACTTTTATAACTCTGCCCATGGGTAGCATGATTTTTTTGTTGTAATACACATCTAGGGCTACATTGGGCTCTGGTTCCCCTTTTCAGAGCCATGGGTGAACATTGTAGAAACCAAGCCACTAATCAGCAGTACTTGGAGCCACTGAGATGGCTCTGAGCAGACAAGTAACACTTAATTTGACATAAACCCGAATCAGCATTTGAATCAAACTCGGGTGCTCAGAAAGTTTTAAATCCCCCCTCACAGCTTTTAACATGGGCATTTTTCTTTATCTTGTACTATCCATCTAGTGCCAGCAGATGCAATCCACAGAAACAATAAAGGTGCCATGGCAGCTAGTTTAATTTATTACTGGTGTTTCAATCTCATCTTGATGGTGTAGAATATGTAGGACTATAAGGAAATACAAACAAAAGCAGAATGGTAGTAATTATTCATTCTGCTGGCAAGGTATACAAGTCAGGCATTAAAAATGAACAGAGCTGTAAAGATTCTTTTGCAAAACCAGTATGTTTTCCTGAAGTTCTGCATTATCAGGAATACACTTACACTAGCTGGTTTTGCTGGGGACTAAGCAAGCCTACGCCATGTCACGTCTGTCTCACTGACCCTTTGTGCGCCGCTCCCATCCTTATCCTTTCCTTGAACAACAAAGTATTCCTTAATAGAAACCTAAATTAATTATTAATGCTAGCATTTATATTAGTAAATAAAAATGGAAATCTGGTCTCCTCTTTTCAGACCTAATGTTTTTAGCCTAACACTAAACCTGTGGTACTCCAGCACTTTATTCATTAAAGTTTAATATGGTTCCAGTGCATGTTTCAAGCATTCTTTACTCAGGCATACTAAAAAGCAAGTAAGACAGCTAAGTTAAAAAAAAAGTCCCATAAAAATCCAGTTCTTGTTAAACTAAGAGCAAAGGAAAATGTCAGTGAAGATGAGCTATACTTTTTGCTTATTAAAGCCAGACAGAGCTGCACTGTAACCCATTTAGACTTTGGCCTGTTTGATTCAGACCATTTGGGTTGGGGCCAATTTTTAAGTCACAATGGAAGCCTGAAAGAGAAAAATCTACACATTCATCCAGACAAAATATTGTCACTCTGTTTTCCAAGCTCCTAACCTGTGTGCTTCATCAGCAGTTTATTTCCTACTGGATCTTCTCAACACTGCAGTTATTCTCCACTGTAAAACTTTATGGCCAGGTTTGCGGCTGCCAGCCCATCGAGCCGGAGCCCCAAGCAGGGCTCCCCTCCCAGCCTGCGCATGCTCCTACCAATGCATCTCCTTCCCTTTCCCGTTCGCCCCACAGAAAAGCACCAGCATCAGGCATCAATGCTCGTCAGGGCAATAAACAGTATTGCTGCTTTGATGCTTACGTTTTACAACTCGGTGGAGCAGGTGCAACCTGGAAACAATGCTGCTTTATCTCGGGAAGTTAGAGCGCTTGCTGGCTTTTAGTTTTGTTATCTCAACTAATTTGCTTCAGAGATGCAGGATGAAACAGAAGGAGCAGGCAGAGCTGAGAAATATTTGACTCTATTTTAACCCTCCTAAGAAAGTAGATTATCCTAGTTTGGGAATTTCTGATACGGATCCAAGATGAGTATCTCAAAAGGTCCTCCCATCAAAAAGCCCAACTGTTCATAACGTTTCAGGCTCAGAAGAAACTGAAGGACAGGCCCAGTGTTTGTTACTTGTGAGTGGGAATTGGGAAAAATCACATGAAAACAGTTTTGGATGGCTTTTTCTCATGTGTTTCCCTTTTTTAGCCGTGACTCCAAGAGACAATGTGACCCTTAGATTTTATTCAGCCTTACCAAGATATGTCCGGGTTGTTTCCTGGTGAGAACCCTCCCAAAATATCAAGCTGAAACTTCTGGTTTTACACTCTGTCTTAAGAGAAGTTATGGGAATCAAATTAGGACAAGAAGCAGCATGTCTAAGGAGCCTGACTGCATGAGTATTTGCAAAAACTGCCCAAATATTACTTCTGTAAATCTTAATTATACAATCCTTGAACCTTTTTTTTTTTTTTTTTTTTTTAATTTTTGATGATGTGTTTGTGGTCTCCACAAAGCAGCTGCTCACTATTTGTGTTTCTGTCTGTCTAGGGACTGCTAACATAGATTGGGCACCACCACTACTGAGCCAGGTGCTATGAAATATGCAAAGCTGTTTCCCAAGGAGACTGCTTCCATTATCCTGTTTTTTTTTAAAACAACTGTTAAAATCCTTCCTGTAGCTGTCTGCCATCTCAGCTCACTCTGGAAATGCATTTCTTGAAGTGATGCTTGAGACTGCTTTAAGGAATGCTCGCAGCGTACAGATGAGCACGAAGAACAGCGGGCAAAGGTCACAGGAATGAAAATTGTATTTTTACTTCTAGCCGTATAAAACTGGAGTAATCTTATTGCCTTTACGGGATGCACTAATGTGTGTAACATTGGACTCTCTAGTGCTTTTGGTACTCAGCTGTACTCCCCTTTCCTTCTTGAACACATCAGACCAGATTCTGATATCAGCAACACTGCTGATGAGAGTATCGTGACTTCACAGCACTGCAAAAACTGAGATCATGATTAAGTTCCCTTCTTTTTAATTATTTCAGGTACTCTGTGAATATATACAGAAGCTACACCTATACAAATGCATAGGAGAGCATCCTAATATATACTGAAAAATACCAGAATGGGCTAGCTTTCTGAGGAAGTAGTGATAAAGAAAATACATATAAATGATTCTATGGGCAGATCGGATAGGTAAGTGTAAGTAGCTTTTTCAAACCAGTTATTAGAAATGCAGGCTTTCTTTGTAAACACCTGCTTGGACATTTGAAGAACATATCACAAAAAGTCTGATACAAATTTAGATGAAACTGGAAGGGCTACAAGGGAATGAGAGTTCACATAGGCAACACACATCCATCTCCACTGAGAATTATTTGCATAGTAGGCCACCGGATGAATCAGACCATTGACATTTTTGTGTGCAGAATTCCAATTAATTCTGGTCTTCATGGAGGAAATACTTGTTTTTAAAATTGACAAAAGAAAGAATATTTAGCTGATGCCTGTCAGGTGCGTGGCAAACCCAAGGATGACACACCCATGGCTTCAGCCCATCAGTACCCCTCCAGACAAAGGCAGCTGCTGTTTCATTATTCTAAGATTTTCCATAACTACCTGGCAAGTTTTATGGTGCCAAACGTATATAGTGGTATTTCTTATTTTTCCAACTAGCTCTGAAAAGTTCCCGGTAATCTTGATTTCTCCCCTTTCTTTTTTGTTGTCCATTGTGTTCCCCCCTCTGCCATTACCACTTGTAATGTGGTAGCTGCGTAGTGTGCAAAGTCATGGTTTTACTTCTCGGGTTTTGTACAGGACTGTCATGACAAACTGCTCAAGAAGACAGGGATTTGCCACTACTGTCTCAGCCCCTGGCTTTTGAGTTGTTACAGTGGTGCCTCCCTTTTCCTATATAAATATGAGAAACAGTATTGGCTTGGTTGGATTATAAGGAGCTGTTCATGCAGGTAAAAAGGGATCCCTTCATCAGGACAGTTCTTACAGCTGATTACGATGGGCTCAGCTGCTATGGCAAGATGTCTGAAGAAGTGCTTCAGAACACGGTGGTAGTACGAAATGTACCTTGAATGTCCATCTATTCAGGTGGGAGATGTACTATTAGCACTAGATTCTTTTGTATTGTGTTACATTCTCAGATGTGAGACCTGGTAATTTCCTGTGTGGACACGGACTGAGAACTGGATGTAAGGTTTACAAGTGGGTCATACTCGCTAACTTATTTACCAGTACCTGTGCTGGTCTGCTCTGGCAGCAGGAAGTTCCAGTCCCCTGAGGTGGCTGAACATGATTACAGAGCAGCAGCTGTCTTCCAGTTCTCAAAAGGAACGGAGACAAGGGTCAGTCTCTTGTAAAGTGTTGGTGCTGGGTCTGTAAGCTTCACTGAAAACAGATGAAATGAAGGAAAAAAGAACAATTGTCCTGCAGATGGGTTTTCACTTGAGCTTCACCTAATGTTTCTTCACACAGCGAAAGATGCGGTCCCAATGCAGCCTGAATGTAAGGGGTGGGTAACAGTCCTGTTTTCCCAAATCTATTTCTACTGCTGCTTTTCCGTAATTTCCCCTCTATTTTTCATATAATCTCCTTCACATTTTCCTGCTTTCAAGGCCAGGATTCTAAAAACTGAATTGCTGATTAGGCAATAGTTTGCCTTTTCCAGGTTTGTCTTGTGTCTTTAGCCTCGACCCAAGGTGAAGACAGCAAAAACAGCCCCTGCAGTGAATTTTTAAAGTGCATGTCACTGCACCTGGCATACGGTCTACACTTTTAAGTGCTGGAGTGCTTTTGGATTGCATAACGACAACTTTCTGCAAAGGCTCCACGCAGGTGCAGGTGGAGCATGATACGTATATAAAAGTTGTATAAAGGGCTGCTCTGCTAGTCAGGCTTCTGCCTTGGGCGACAGCTGCCAGCGCAGCTCTCCATACAGCCAGCAGCCACTTCCAGTAAGCCCTTGCTCTTTTGTCGGCGTGCGTGGCCACTTACAATAGCTTTCTCTGTAGTTATCTGAAAACCCATCCTGTCTTCCCTGTTTGTCTGCGTTTCCCTGCACTGTATCTGTTCTCTGTATTTCTTCATAACCTTCTCGTATGAAATGTAAACACTTCCTCGCCATTCTTCTCTTTCTTTTATGGTTCCACGTTCTCTAGTCTGGAACATGTCTCTTCTTGAACAACATATTTATTATTGACATAGTTTTCACCGTATTTGATACAGAAAACTCTGAATCTGTCTTGTTATGAGATCACAGTAACAACACAGCTATTTTTAAATGGGATAAAGTGGATATGTGGGAATGTGCATCAGGTTCACTGATTTTAAACTGGAATATTAGAGAAAAGTATAAAAAGGACAGACTATGCTGTTCTGGAAACACCTGTAGTTCCACGAAGGCACATCTGTAAGTATCCCTCTGATTAGCAAATCAGTCAATTGCCTACCAAAAAGAAGCCGAGCATAAAGCAACCCAGACGGTGGTAGGATGAACAGAGAAGTGGAACAGGTTCTTGTGGGAATACTCTAAACCCATAGATTCCTGGCATTCAAGACAGCTGTGAGAATATAGGTTTGGTTTGTGAGTGTTCAACAAAGCTGAGGTCTGTCAGCTCGGCAATATGACATGTTTAGCCCGAGCACTTCTCAACATATCTGCACTGGGAATTTTTTAGCATTTTATTAATTCAGTGAACAATGTAAACTTACAGTGTCAAACTGTAGTTATGTATCCCTGGATTTACATCAGTAAATGTCTATACTTCAGGGATTTCAAATAGGCTTAACTCATATTATGGGTTTTGTTGGTTTTTTTTCTAATTAGTCATGTAAGGCTTGGATTTTAAACAGTTTTCCCCTGAATTTAAGAGATGTGAAATGGTTCCAACTCATTATGAACCTGAAGTACAGTCAGCATACTTTCATTTTGGAATGAAGCATCGGCCAGAAATATCCCACTGTTTCTTCTGAAATATTTACGCTCTCTGGACAGCACAACTATTGATTTCTTAATCCTGTTAAAAAGAGGGTAGTGGCACAAAAGGCATGATATGTGGAAACATGTTGTTTCACAAGTCAGCAAAGATGCTTAGTTTGTGTCAAATTATCTGTGGATATACTGCAGGAAAATTTCATTTTTTCTGAACATCTGCAATACTGAGCAAAGCATCTGATTAAATTGTATTCATAGCTAACTATAAGATGGTTTTGGGTCATGTCCTGGTATTTCATTATTCACTTGAAAAATTCATTGAAATGAATGCAATAATCTGTATAAGGAAGAAAATGTGGTTTGGGCCTTATATATGTCTTCTGCAAATCTAAATATGCTAGAGTTAATTGAGTTTAAATTAATGTTGGACCCACCCTTTCAAAATCTACTCAGAGGAGTAGTTCTCCTAACACATATTACCAGTGATGCCAAGTGTGTGTGTGGGAACCATAGGAAAAACAAAACAGAAAATCCATACATTTTCCAGAAATTTCAAGAGCACACAGAAATTGTTGCCCTGACCATGAACAACTGCTAGCTTCTTTAACTTCCTAGACATGTAAACAAGTTACCGTTTTGAGAACTGCTTATGTTTCAGTGACCTTCATTGTTCTGAAATCGTAGGTGTTTAAAAAGAGTATTTATCAGTCATTTTCCAAACACAGGGCCCAATCCTAGAAACATTCAGGCAGGGAGAAAGGCTCGTGGGATGATTTATCACACTTGCAAATCTGAAGCAACAAGCCTCTTCTCTATTGCCCAACTTATTATTTTTCATAGCATGAAAAAAGCACATTTTGATAGGTATAAACATCCACCTCATCCAGGTGGGAGTGGAAGATGAGGCCCATCAGAGAAAAGGTAACACACAATTCCTGTATTTGAAAGGGATATGGCTTTCTCCTGATAGAATAAGGGGTGACAAGATTTCCTTGCAAAAGTTCCAAGTCGGTTCTAATGCAGTAACGTAAGAAACAGTTTCTGCCATTTACCTTCTGCGGGATGCAAATTAACTCAAAATCCACTGCACTTAGCCTGTGAAGTGAAGAAAGGAGGGAAGATAAAACAAAGGAGAAGAACAGCCTTGACTCCTGCAGTGAAGCACAAACGCTCCTCCAATTAAGCTATACACTGCATTTCCTCTAACAATTCATCAAGCTGCTCTGGGCTTCAGAAAAAAAATTGTGCCACCTCTCAAAAGCCAGGCTGTGTGTTTCACAGGCACCTTTCGGTCCCTAGCACCTAGAGAACGCTATGAAGACTCACGTACAACGAATGAAGTAATGCCAGTATAAAGTACGACAATCCCATCCACTGAAAGGCTTGCGGTGGGATGCTGGGCTGTGTGCGTAAGCCCCTTCTTACCTCCTGCTCCATCTGTGGTGCAGGTTTCATCCCTCTGCTGACACGTCCCGGTGCAGAGACACATCAACGCTGATAACCCTACAGCTACGTCTCTTTTAGTTCAAGTCCCCAGCTCCGGTCCAGGCACGCTGCCTGCGATGTCAGCTGTCACACCAGCATTTGGCAACATTTTGACGGTGACAATTCCGCTAAGATGGGCTCTGACATTTATCCGTCGAGGAGGCTTCACGAGAAAGCTGTAAAGCCCTTGGTGAGTTTTAAAATCTATCTACCTACACCGCAAGCAATTAATACTTAATCAACATAATCTGCTTGTAAAATAGGTAAGTACTGTCATTTGCACTTCCCATAATCCAGCCTAAACCACTTCCAGTGCTTTTAGATGCCAACTAAGCAGCTCTGAAAAAGCCGTGCTGAGTCTGGGAGAGAGAATTCCTTCCTAGGGAAGCAGACAGGTTTCTTTTCACCTTTAAGTTGCTGGCTGCAAAATGCTTTGAAATTTATGCTCTTGGGTCAGGGTAGGTACCGAATGCAGTCTGCTGTGCTTGCTCCCTCTGTTCTCCAACATGTATAGGAAAATCTGGGTCAAACTAAATGTAAAATGCACTTTTCCAAATTACACACCACAAAAACAAGTGAAACTCCCACTTGCATCAAAAGAAGTTACGTTCACCTAAGCAAACCCGTAATTTGGTCCCTCCATTCCCAGGTATTAATCTCTTAAGCAGCATCTTTTCAGAGAAAAATACTGGTTTGGAAAGCTGACAAAATAATAAAAATGCATGGGAAACTCACAGTCAATATCAAACATATTTGGAAATATTCATTTCTCTCTAGTTCACAATCAGGCAGCTTATTTACATAAAAAGTGTAAAATGAGCAATGGACAAATACAGGTTAAATAAAATAGAGAATAAAAAACAATTTAAACCATACAGCATATTCCTAACCACTTCAAAATCATATAAAGTAGAACTGTGTGATGAATCACCACAAGATTCCCATTTAAAAGAATGGATTTTTTTCCTATCTTCCCATGAAACTGACTTTATTCCTCTGAAAGTGCTTTAATGAACTCTATAAACTATTTGCTTGGCAGAAAACTATATAAAAATGAATCACCAACGGTATAGAAAAGGGAAAAGAATATCGTAACATATGCAAAATAACAAAATGAACACACTTGCTGCTCCAGTAGCACATACACAAATGGGACAAGGGTTGCTGGTACCGCGCCACCTCAGACGGCTCTGGGAAGCTTTACAAGTATGTTCCTACGGTGTCACCAGTCTGCTGGAAAGGTGGGCAGAGCAGCTTTGGTGACACTAACACACTTCTGAGAGAGATGAACAATGAGCTACTGGGGATATCGCTCATTATAATTAACATGGAAGAGCAGTTAATGGTCTGGCCAAAGTGCAATGAATGGAAATAACGGGGAAAAAACCCCAAACCCCAAGTGCTATACCGACCAAAATATGTTGTTTTGAAGGAATTTATTCTAAGATGCAAGTTTCTGAGAAAGTAGAAAATATTCATGGGAAAAAGGCTTGCTTTTCATCGATGACCTTGAATGTCACTGCTGGTTACCCCTGGCAACAGCCAAAGAACAGCTGGGTTTCAATAAAAGGAAAATGCAAGCAAGAGCAAAGACCAATGTTGCCAGTGAGTTTAATTATCCACTTTCATGTTTGTATTAGTAATTGCTTTCTGGGGTGCCGTGTTTTTTTAATGTTTAATCCATATGAATGGTAATGCCCTGTGCTACTGTTGTGCCTTATGCATGGCTGAGCGTCTTTTTTTTCAGAACAAACATGGAACTTCGCAGCCACCGAGGGAGGTTTTGGCAATACCGGCCCCCTCGCCACGCCGCTGCGCGCTGCCTCTGTGGGGGGCTGCCCACCCCACCGGGCTGTCAGTTGCCTTGTCTCAGGTCCCAGCTCCATCCATCTACTGGCCAGCACAGGTAGGAGGGAAGCAGAGCATCTTTACTTGAGAGAAGGCATTCCTGTACACCAGGAAAGCCACGCCAGGACCGATACCTGGCTGGGTAAGCAGGGTGGCTGTTTCAAGGTCACTACCTGCCTATTGTGCTTCCCTTTTTTTGCCCTCAAGAAATAATCAAATTAACGATCCCATTTCCTGGCAAACTTAGAAACTCTATTAATTTTACTGATTCATCCTAATACAGTGATCACTGCCAAGAATTTATTTCAGTGTTTGGTGTGCGGTGAAGCTAATGTAATTTGAAAATTATAACATTGTAAGATATGTAGTGACACAGGATTGATTAAAAACGCAATTTAAATGAATCACATGCTTGCTCCGCTGGAAAGATTAGTTATGGCCAGTAGAAAAGAAAGAGATGAGACTGGAAACAGCAGGGGCGTGGGTTTGAAGCAACTGAGCTTCCCCACATTGGCTTGTCACTGCTAATCCAGCCTGTAGCACATACTGTGAAGCCTTTAAATCACTGTGCATGTTTGGGTGAAGACATTTTACATGGATATGATCCGAATAACATCTAAAGAAGGTGTTCAACCGATTTGTAATAAAATCTATCTCTTCCCATCACTAATTCTACACAGTGACAAAGCCCACAAACATCTTGGTGATATGCAGTCTTAAAATTAATCAGCTTTAAGGAAAGCTGGAATTGTTTGTCCTAAACAAGTCAGTCATGTGATGAAAAGGAAACAGGTGTAAGATGCAAGAGTCAGGGAAGAGATTCTACTTTGGGTTTTTGTTTTATCTGAAAAGCCAGCCATCTCATCTGTTGCATTCATTCTCCTTTAGGAAACATTAAGCTGCACAGATGGTGAAACCTAGTAATCTCTGCTACCAGCTGCAGAGTGGAATTTTTAATGAAATGGGAATTTGAAGGTTTTCACAGAAAGCACTAGAATCACTCCTATTATTTCCCGTGCTGCCCAAATTACTTTGACTGTTATTTGACATCTACTGTACTGTAAATATAACAGCCGCATAGATTCGGTCATAGCCCAAACACAATCATTTCAGAACAGCCTTTGTTGTTTGCAAAAGCCAGATGCTGAAAGCATTTTAGTCAAAGAGAAATAAGTCATCCACCTTCAGCACATCTACTACGGAAAGGCTGAGAAATTATAACCTCTTATTTGGAAACTTTATTTTACCTTTCTCTGAGATTTAAAATACCTTCAGCATGTTTGCAAACTAAAGTGAAGCCAGAGATTAAACATAAAATAAGATTCGTAAAGAAAGACGACAGCGAGAAAGCACATAGTCAATACCAGTTTTTCCTCCTTGTGATGTAAAGATTTTGGCTTAAGAATGTACTCCAGCACAGTCTGGACAGGGAAAAAAAAAAAAAAAAGGCAAAAGAAAAAAAAAAGGCCTGATTTCCAAAGAGAATTATAAAGTAATGGTTTGGAGTAGCAATCCTAATCAATACTAACTAAATCAACCTAAACCTAGAACCAAGTATATGAATTAACAGTTTGAAAGTTGTAGTAACATAGAGAGATGAATTTTACCTTGAAATTAAGGTTAATTGTGATTTCTTTATAAGCTTATAACACCTTGGAGAATAGCAGTAAGCTCTATTAAAGAATTCCTCTAGTACTTATTTTTATAATATACTAGCTTTACAGTGCAATTAATCAGATTCACCGAAGTGAAGAGGATTTTACGCATGTGTGCAGGACAGGTGTTGGGTCTCTACAATGAAAGCTTATGAATTTGCCTGTCTGATGTGTGTATTTCACCACAGCTTCCCCACTAAGCAAGTTTCCCTGCAGGGACTGCAGTGCTACAGCCTACTGTAGGAATAGGTAATATAGTTAAGACAGAGGTTTGCATCTGGATTGCAAATAGAACACACAAAATGTACATATAAAAGCAACCACAAATGCCAGATTATTCTTGTGTAAATTTAGTTTGCAAACGTTCTGAATGAGCCATAATTCCAATAAGATAAAATCCTCTGATAACACCCAGGTAAGACAAAACTTTCTTCATTTGTGAGATGCAGGAGCATGGAGAAAGAAGAAAAGACAGATAAAGAGAAAGAAATCATAAACCATACCCAGACATACTTTGCTTATTATTTTTTAATATTTTAATTTATTTTCAAATAAAATTTACTTCTTATTTTTTTCTAAAAATAATTTAAATGCCTTTTTTTTTTTTTTTTTTAAGAATTTATACCTAGGCTCCATTTCTGGTCATTTATTTAGGGCTTCTAAACTATTGGTGCATGCTTGAAGTAGAACAGAGTTCTAAATTGTTTCATATCGAGGAAGGGTAATGTGGAACGTCTGCTTGTGGGAGCAGAGATCCAGGCTCTGCTCCTGCCTCACCATCACAGTTACCTCAGATATTGCAGCTAAACCACTGAGCTTGTGGGAATAAAACCTTATCTTGCCTTTCTGTGTCACAAAATGGGTAAATTCAGACACGGGCGAGAGCCAGTATTGCTCATTTGACTTCAGTGGGGATGAAACCATTTATGCCAGACCTCATTTGTTCCTAGCAGTCCAGACAGAGATGAACAGGCACCGTGAGGTGGTTTGGGAATTAGACAAATTCAGGCCTAAACTCTGAACTCTTTGCTGCATTAGTATGAATACAATCATATTGTACAGCATGGTAAATACGATGATGTAAGTTAGTAAATAAGGCATTTATCCCTGGAGACTAGGGACTTGTGTTTTACCTGCGTTTGCCTGGTTAATCTGGTCAGAACCAAAAGGCCAGAAGTTCACAAAATAACCTAAGGGTAAAGTAAATAGTTTTGAAATAAATCAAGTAAATGATTTGTGTTATATGTGTGCAGCCTCCATGGCAAAGGTGCCATCAAAGTGCTGGGTCAAATCAATCAGTTAAAGTGCTATAAAATATGAATGCAGAGGGAATAGATGGGATCTTGATGTGAATAATAAAATAGTCTATAAACTACCTGAAATAAATCAATCTTCCTTTCATGCAGCAAATACAAAATGCAGTATATTTCATATTAACTGTGGCTGAAGTGAAAATATATTCAGATGAAGATACAATATTAGAAGTCTATTTAATCTAGTGGAGGACAACACTGCCTTAAGTGATCATTCACTTCACAGACGTCTAGGGCTCAGCGTTTTAAAACTAATTCAGTCCTTAAGATGCAAATAAACACTTGAAGTGAGTTTGAAAGACACAGACTCATGCTGGTACTAAGTTCTGTTGATGAAAATGGGTCAGAACATCTGTAAATCTTCATTAAGTATGTAACTACATTAAAAATATGGTCCCAGAACTCTTACAAAGTTTCCTCTGAAGATTCTGTACTGGAAATGGCTTTATGTTTCAGAAAAAAAGTTTTAATGGAATAGCTTTATTTCTCTTGAAACATTCTTTAGCATGGTATTCATCCCTATAGTGCAGAAAATAACAGAATTCATCTTTTTAATTAAAATGAGCAACAAACATTTTGATGGGAGGTGCAATAGGGGGAAAAAGCCCTTCCAAATCTATTTCAACCAAAAAACTCCCACTGAAAGCATCTGGCTTTTCTGACTACTCATCAGGAAAGCATTCTTTCAGTTATACGTAATCTACGAGTCAAATTCGTGCATGAAAAATGTTACAGCTTTGGCAAAAATGGAGAAAATCCATTTACAAAATGGTCTTATTAAACTCAAAACAATTTTCAAATTACAAAATGTAAGTATCCTATTCTATTTCCCTCAAACCAGTTCTCCGTATTATTCTGAGTATATTTGGAAGTATGCAATAAACACAAAAAGCTACCTGAGTATGTTTACTTCATATTCATTATGGAGACTGACAAGACAGCAGTAAATGGAGAACGGAGTATGAGGATTAACCTTTGTGAGAAACAATCCAAACCAGTCTGTGAGAGCTTCTTCCCTAACTTGAAATGGGAACAAACAACTCGTATTCCTTTTAGGAGATGAGAGTTCTAAAAGAAAGTCAGTATGTTTACTATCATTAGCCTTAATTCCTGTTCCAAATGTGACAGTCGAAATCCTCAGCACATCTTCAAATGACACCTGTCTTCCCAGGAAATCCACAGAAATACTGTCAGTTATATTTTTCCACATTCAGGGACTGACGTCTCTTTCTGCACTTCATCTTTTCTGCCCTGCGCAGACACAACATGTGCATGTTTTCCCCAAATGGTACAGCACAATCTGTGGATGAGCAGTTACCTTTGAATGTATTCCAGCGACTGTAGATGAAACACATTTTTCCTATGTGTGTCTTTCCTTATGATACCACTGTCTGCTCTGAGTTTGCCTTCTCAAGGAGTCATCAGAAAACACTGTACTCCTCTGCATGCAGTATTACAGATTCTCCAGGGGCTGCCATGAACGCTCCTGCTGGCTCTCAGTGAGGCTAAGGAATGTCACCTCTCCCTGTTTAGCCAAGTGATTTGCGATTTGGCCTGGATAAATGTAACAGGTCACAATGGATAAAGATATTCAAGGATAGATTTGTGTTTCAGTAATACTGGTGCAAATCCAGATTTATACTGGATTTATATTTATCTGAGACAAGAATGTAATGTACACAGGGATTTTTTTTACAACACTATTGGAATGGTTTTGTATGCATAAATGAGTAAATATTAGTTTCCCTAAAACACATCGTTCTTTTAGAAATTATTAAAGGACAACATGAAAAAAACCCCCAACCCTCAGTCAACTACTACTTGGAATTGCTAACCAGATTTTTTCCTGACTGTTGCTTTATCTGATGAATTCTGTTTTTACAGCATATGGCTTCCATCTAAGCTAGTTACGAACTTGTATTATTCCTTTCATATTTTCTTTTCATAGAAGATACAGCTTCAAGGTCTCATTTATAAATGAAAAAGTCTGTGCTGTAATTCTCAGCAATAAACAGCAAAAATGTTGTCTTTGTGAACCACTGCAAAATATTAAATATTCTTTCCTTAGACTGTAAGTTTCCTTGCATCCATATTCATAGAAAATTACAGTCTTCCGTGAGGGTTATTGACCTATGACTTATTTTTCTGTCATGTAGTTTGTGTCAGCAGTTAACTATAGTATCACTTAAGTGTCTAACTTGCACAAATAGCTACGGTGTGTTATCTAACTACTATTATGTGTGCCAGTAAGCTGAGGCTGAAAAATTGCAAATGCAGTTTTATACACTGCATTTGATAGGAAGCCCCACAGAAATCTGCGAGAGTTTATCAAACAGCCCTCTGTTGGAATAATAAAGAGTCTCATCACATTTTAAAGAAAAGACTCTTGACAATCATGTGGTTTAGTAAATTATAATTGCTAAAAAAGGCTGTTCAGTTTTAGATAACTCATCATTAGAAAAGCAGTGCTATTTGTGTAACAGAGATTCCCTAGCATTAAAAATGTTGTAACTAATAATACTTCCGCTTCTAACCTCCGTAAAGTGGCTAAACGTTTCAGCCTCAAGCATGCTTGTTAAGAAAACTCTGAAGTGCTGGTGAAAGTAGAGGTGATGATATTGTTGAAAAGAAAAAAAAAAAACACACACACACAAAAAAGTCACGAAACATAGACAAATGCAGTAGCAGCAAGAACAAAAAAACCAGCTGGGAATGAAGGGGGCCTCTTGTGGGGTGGGCAGAGGAGGGAAGGACTATCATCAAGAACCTCCGTAGTGATTTGAAGAAGGACATTTTGCTGCTTTTATCCCAAGCAATTACACTGGAACTATCTCCCGTTACACCCTATGTGAACAATGAAAGCCACCCACGCCATTAAAAACGAGAAGGAAGGATCTATTTGGTGAAATGAAGGCAGCGCTACAAAACTTCCCAGTCCTTGCCAGACAAGGCAAAGAAAAGCTTTTATTTAATGTTGTGGCTTGTTGAGCACAGCTTCTCTTTGTGACGTGTTACTGTGCTTACAATAAACAGCTTTTGGGGTTTTCAAATACTTCAGCTTTGCTTCAGTGTGTTTAATCACCTGCAAAAGCTGTTTATTGCCTTGTATACTTCCCCCATCATGAACATTATCCTTTAAGTATAAGGCTTTATGGTGAGTCTAAGCAGGCCAAATGATGCAAGGGTACAAGGCGCTATAAAAGCTGTGTGCAAGCACTGATGAAATAAATCCATATGAGGACTACAGACCATGAAAGTAGAAAGATAAGCTATAGTAATGCAGTGCAATGATTTCACAGGCACTCAGCTTATCCTTTAAAATGCACCCTTGTTTGTTGAGAGCCACGCTGGTGATCTCATATGCAACTATCAAACAAAGATGTATGCATTCAAAGAGAGCTATGAGGGCTCATGATAGACAAAGCCAGAAAAGCTAACAAAGGGCATTTTTGTGTACTTTACTTCTGAAGGTTTCAGCTAAGGTGCTTTAAAACAGCTGCAAACATAATTAAAAAAAAGAACATTGAGAGAGTATTTAAATGAGAAAATGTGGTATTACATAGAGAACTTCCTTTATCAATAGAGGAGGGCTACGCAGACTTGTAAAGAACCTTTTCTAAAAGGATATCAAGACCAGGAAAAATTAATCAAAGGCTTTTTAATATAAAAGAGTATTTTTTCCTCCTGCGACAGGCAGAGATAGAAAGACGGTTAAATTAAATTCAGAGATCTTTAAAGGGTTTTTTTGCAGGTATTTTTGCTTTGGTTAAGAACATAATAATAGCAAGACATGCAGCAACTGTGTTGCTACTGAGTTTGGTAACACAGATAGAAAATGGTGGCCAGCATAACCTCAAACAAAGCAATGACAGCGACACATGGCTCTATTTCAAAAAAAGTCTCGTCTCACTAGAATTCCTGACTCCTCTGTGGCCATTTTTTACAGAGAAGACAGAAAAAGCCCTGGTGTATTAAAAAATGGAAAGATAAATCTGACATAAATTGTACATTGGAGGCAAAAGCTTTGGGCCAAATACCTTTTCTTCTCTTTAATGTCCTGAAATATTTCCAAGCAGAAGGCATTTTACAGCTATTGACAAGCAGTTTGCCAATTCTTACTCAGTAGAAATTACGAATTTACTACTCCCTTGTGTGGTTTTTAAAAATTTTATTTTCCTTTTGTTTAGAACTTTGGCTGTTAAGTGACTTTTCAATGCCAGGAAAACCTTAACTTCTATCTTATTTTTTTAATGAGGCTTTTGTTGTATTTTGTGTATTTCTATTCCCTCCCCCCCCCCTCCAAAATCATTTCTGTAATAATTTTTTAATTTACAGTGATTTTTCAAGCCCACACTCAATGAGTTCTACTGTAGAAACATATATTCAACAGTTAAGGCTACAACTTCACTATGTTGCACTCTTTATTATGCATTAAGCTATCTTCAATCTCAAATGTGTTTAGCAAAATCAGGTTTTCTACACCCTAGAAGTATTTATACTACTTAACATATCTACCGATTCCTCAGCTAGCACCAAATATTGCTTGTTACCCCCTTCCCAATAGTTTCCTTTGATTGCCAAAAGCAACTCCATTGAATGCAATGAGATTCTATGTTAAATTAAGCAAAATTTGGTTAATGAAAAAGTATTAACACTTAGGCCAATGAGCTCTGTTGGATCCTCAACTTCAAAAGGTCATGATGAAACTCAAACCCATACAAAAGAGACCTCATGCGTTCTGAATTAAAACTTGCTTGCAATCATGAACAGGCCAGAATAAAAATCCTACTGGCCTCTATAAAGTCAGTGCTGCTTCAGAAATTCAGGCAGAGAGAAAGCAAAAGGACTAAATCTTGCTATTTCAAGTAAAATATCACCACAGATTCTTTGTAGAAAAACGGTGAAACATTTTGTAGGTAGGTAGGGCTCCTTGAGAAAACTTTATTTGGACAATCGTGTCATAAAAAACATAATTTCAATGTGTTCTTAACTTTTAGGGATGCTCAGCAAGTAACAGCCAAAGCCATGAACCCTTAATTCATGTTTATGTTGTGTGAAGTTGCAAAAATAGTTAAATAATCCTGTTTTTTTAAGAAAAAGATTATTTTGAGTATATTCAATGCAATTTCACTGCGCTTAGAAGATGATCAGTTGAATTAGTAAACTAAAACTGGTAACGTTGAAGGAAGTAGTGTTGTAGATGCTAAATAACTGATGTAACTGCAAAGTCAGTAAGGGTTTCCATAAATTCCAATCTATTATGAAAAAAAAATTTCTAGTAAATGCTTTACCCTTTCATCTCATCAAATCCATTGAAAATTTATCTAGCTACCTTTAATTTACAATGCATTTCCTCTGAGGTGCGAAAGACAGTCTGAACTGCTTTATATTCAAGAAATAAGGGGGGAAATTTGTTTCATTAAACTGCAGGCATCTAAAAGCTACTTTTTCCTTACCCAAAAAAGCCGGCATTTCCTCAGGCTATTCTTAGGTGCCTTTGTTAAAGCAGAGAGAAGTTAGGATTAAAGCAGCCAGAATCTGTTCAAAAGATAGATTCAGCGCAATGTTGGTTGACAGCTTTCTGGAGTTTTCTAGTCCAGTCTCCTGCTCTACACAGCACTACTGTCAGTCCTGCATAAAGCAAGCCATGGCTTCGAGTCTTTCTCATGGATTTTGTGTTGAAAAGGAAAAAGCGGGTGTACCTCGCACATAGTCCGTGTTCAGACATGTCTCACTAACTTCAGTTTAACAAAGGACGGTTCTTAACCTTTTTCCCATGCCCTCTGCATGCATTTGTGAAAGTACGCGTAGATGCACACACAACTACATGAAGGAAGGTGCTGTATTTTTGTTGTTAAGGAAATTCCATAAGCAGCCACAAGTCCTTTGCCCTCAGTGACTCACCTGTCCTGAAGTCACCAAAAAGCAGGACCAGTGGCAGTTCATTTGAGCAAAACTAACTGGGATTGTAATGTACCCACAAGACTCAACTTACGTATTACAACTGTCAACTTTCAGTCACAGCTGACCTACTTTAGATGGAAAAGTTTTTTCCTGCGCTTTTAAAAAATCCATGAGCAGCACATCTTGAAAAGCTAACCAACAAGTGCTTAGCTAGTTTATACTTGTTGGCTAGCTATACTGAACTTCCTCTCCTTTCTTAGAAGTCATACTGGTAACGTCATATTTGTTACTGTATCTTGCTAGCAAATGAATTAAATTTACCACTTAACCAAGCATGAAATTATGTTTTCAATAATAATTCAATAAAAGCTGCATAAGCTGGGAACAATTACATATCTCATTGAAGAATCCAGTATCACCAAAGGTGTCCATTTCAGTCATTAAATAAAGTGTGATTGCCCATCTATAGTGTATCAAGACAGAAAGCTGATAGCCCAGTTAGCTTCAATGAGCCAACAGAGGATGCAGGTCGTAAAGCTTATTGATTGGGCTCAAAATACCATAAAAAGCTAATGAAATGTAACTTTCATTTTGCAAAAAATTGCAAAATATATCTCCTTAATGCTTTGTGGACTCTTGCTACCATGGCAAATCTTGAGATGAGAACTATCCTTCTCATTTCGGAATTGCTGTTGCAGTTTCCCTGTTGTCTGCAGGCAGTTTCTGCCTGCTCTAGTTGGGTGCTGGTCCCTGTGCTCTCTGCAATAGTATCATTCTTTTTCATAACATGTGATGCGCAGAACTCCTCTCTCTTGCTGTCATCTCATGCTATTAAAAACCAATTGCGGTCAGACTAACAGTAATATTTATAAAGTTTGTTGTAATAATTCGACATACTCAATATTTCATCTAGCACAGCTGGTTTATTCTCCCATTACATACACCAGATGCTCTAATATTGTGCCTAATTTATGCATGCAGTGTTCAGTTAAAGGCTGCTGCATACTTCTGCACTGTGCAGCACCAGCTTACAGCTCCACAGCACAGCTCGCTCTCCCCAGTAATCACCTCTATGCTGCTCACAGGAAAACGGCAGTCCCAAACCTTCTAAAGGTAACAGATGGTATCTGGCAGAGGCAGGAAGAAAAGTTAAAGTGCTGGCGTGCATTTTGTTCCTCCCAGTAGTTCCTCTTTTTAGGAATCTCTTTAACATATAGCTCACTGCACAGCCCTTTACTCGTATGCTTAGTTATGCAGGGCACAACGGTGCACTAAAAAAGGACCATCAGTACTAGACAAAGGATTTTAGATGTTGAAATGGATATGTGGTTTTACAGCTAAAGGGCTTTCAGGAAAAGAGAAGCGTAAGTGAAAGAGAGGATATGAGCAAAATCCATTGGCCAAAATGATACTTAATCCTTTCAATGAGATAATCAGAGAGCCCAGAACTGAGGAAAGAGACTGGATTGAGAATACCTCATTGTTAACGGCATTATCAGAGGTCTGAAAATGAAAGAGGTTTTTATCCAAAGAATGATGGAGATGCAAGTGAAATACTCCCTGACTTGTGATGCTTTCTGGGTTCTTACCTAATGCCTTGTAGAGGTTTTCATTAGCACGGCCTTCAATGAACAAATATATTTTTGGGTCCCTGCTGAAGACTATATTCACAACTGTGTTTCTGATTTTATATTTTTTGCTTAGTTTGCAGGGGACGAGCGGCAATTGTTATCAGTCCAGGCATCAACACATACAGGAGAGTCATCGAGAATGAAGGATTTGGCCTTTCATGAGGAGATTATGCCTTCACTTGCAGCGGTGAGCATTCAGCATGAAACTGGTCTAAGACTTCTTCCTGCTAAATAATTTCTCCCCTTCCCTTGAACTGTTTTGGGAGAGTAGAACAGGAGGTGATAAAGCAGCTGGACACATATAAATATCTTGGTGATATTTGCAGTGATACTCTAATGGGAACTGAGTAAACCTTCAACTTCAAACAGTATTTAAAGAACATGACATTTGGAATATCAGTCCACTCAAATATCCTGAGCTGTTTAGGCAGAAGCTTCCCCCAACCCTGGAGGTGAGTGCAGAGATGCCCACCATGGCTGGCTGAGCTCCAAACCAGCTGTGCAGGACCAAGTCAGATACCTTGTGCTCATACTTTAAGCTGAACCCCTCTGCTTGTTCTCTGAGCTGGCTTTGGTACTTTTGAGCAGATTCTCTTGTAGCGCACCTCTGGCCTGTGAGACTTGCCACATAGCTGTAGGAGGATGTGAGCTGTGACCTTGCTCGGTACAGGTACCGTAGTCCTTACACGTGTCCTTGCACTGCAGCTGGCAATGGTTCCCAGAGCGCTTTCTGATGCTTAGCTCCCTAACTGGAGTTTATCACGATAGGAACAAAACAGCATTCTATTTCTATTCAAAAGCTGCTGGATCTTCTAAAGAGAGTTCTAAAAGAATGAAAACTCCTTGGGTGAGACACTCCTTTGGGTACATTGTTAAGATTTTTATCCAAGTGATGTTACATTCCCATTAATTTATTAACATTGTTTTGCTTATAATGTTCAGTTCTTACCGCTGTACTCCCTGAAAGATACTGAAAATGATACATTTCTGCGGGAGAAAACAGCAGCCAAAAACTGATGTGCAACACAGTGATGCTAAAAGTGGCAATCTACAGGATATACAGTTTCTTTCTTTAATATACATCTACTTGTGAAGTTCCTTGTTTGGTACATAAGTACTTAGCTTTGATAGCTCCTCGCTGCACAGGCACACACTGCTTGCAATAAGATGCCTATGACAAAAGATACTGCAAATAGTTTATTATAATAGTAAAAAACTGGTTGTTGACCTGTTTCCTACTTTCCCTGCACTAACTCCAGTATCTGCTGGCCAGTTTCACCCAACTTTGATGAAGAAGAAATCTCAGTGTTTTGTGAAAAATGGGTAGAAGAAAGGCCCAAACCAATTTTGTACTGAGGAACAGGCTGGTAAAACTCAGATATTATAGACTGTTGTTATCATCAATCAACTGGGCAATGAGGAGGTGCATTTGCAGGCAAGCTGGCACAAAGGAACTTGGAAATAACCACAGCGTTTTCTGCATTTGCCTTCTAACGGAGGGGCTCTGTGGAGCAGTGGAGAAGTGATAATGGGGGACAGAGGCTGTACAGAAGTTAAAATGAGACTCTGCAGGAAACCAGGCTGCACTATTTCTTCATGTTAACAGAAGACTTGTCACAAAGAGGCCTCCCAAAAGGTCAAACAAGATACAAAAATAATTTATAACCAATATGTAGACACCCCAAAGTCCGAGGACCTTTGGGTTACGGTAAATGGGTAAGTAGACGGCACAAAACTTTGCATGATAATAGAGGACCATTCCATCTGAAATCTGATCATAGATGCTGGCATACATCCCTGTGCTTCAAAACAATATCCTTCTGTAAATATACATATATATATATACATCTATATAAAAGGAATGTGGTGTAAGCACTATAAAAAGCCTCCATCCATCTAGTCTTGGGTACCTAATAACTTACTTGCATCGTGAAGATTTCAAATAGACAAGATAAAGTGCCAAAGTTGTAGGCCTAAAGTTGAGATTTAGAGGCATGGATTTACTGTTGGGTGGCTGATGAGTCCAAGAATCTCTCCAGTATCACTGCCTTCTGTCCACGCCAAATCCATCTTGGTAGTGAGGTTCTGGGTGCAGAATTTCTCTCTCCAGCATTCAAATCTGTCCTTGGGCAACATCAAACCCAGAGACCTGTTTCACGGTGTGTCTGTGCTTCTAACTGAGCAATACCTAGTAAATAGCCTTGTATGTGCCAAACAGGGATTTACATCCTAACCCATCTTCAGGCTATTCAAACCATGGCAGCATGTCATTTTTAGTAACACACTGAAAGAAAAGATCATGAATTTATATTTTGCATCAAAAGCTTAAGTCACTCAAAAGTAGCTATTAACGTCCATCATATAAATAATATGCTTTACAAAACTAAACACAAAAATACATTTATTTGGAAAGGCTGTGATGAAATTAAAAGTACATTTGTGTGATTGAAAATAATTCACATTTTAATCCTTTTTTTTTTCCAAAGGCTTCTTTGCTGAGTACATTTGCATGCTATTTTCGGTAGAGGTCTTAAATAGTCCTAGATGAAATAGGACTAGACTAAATACTTAGTTAAGTTTAAATACTTAGTTAAGGAAAGTATCTTCAAAGGAGCTTTTCAGTGCCACCTCAGCACAGCTGTGCTGCCCTTGGCATAGCCCTGGAAGATGCTGTGATTTAAAGTCATATCTGTGATATCCTTTGCACTGTTGTGTGGCAGGGAATGGAGGACTGCAGAATGTGAGTACAGGGATTTAATACTATCAGTAGCAAATTATGATGTTGATATGCTGCTTCCAGCTGCTGGCTAGGGCACAGAAGAAAGGATATGGGAGTAAGGGGTATACCCATTCCTTTTTACTGCACATCCAAGGGAAGTAAAGAAACACAATTTGTCCTTATTAACCCTTGCCCACTCCTTCCCCTTCCCACTCCCCCTTGATATATACCTCAAATATATCCATGTGGCAACATGCCATGCAAGTTATGTATTCAATGCAACGCCCTCTTCTGCTGTACAGCTTCCCTGAGACAGGTGGCACTGAGTTGTTAAAATAAATAGGAGTGCAGTATGCAGTACATTTTTTTTCTGAGCAGTATGTCACAGGTTAGAGATTAGCACTACTTGTATTTATATGATGTAAGTTTTCACCTTGATCCAGAAGTGGCTTTGAGATAGACTTTGTGCATTCATAACACTGAAATAAAGTCATCTTTCTTGAGCAGAATTATCTCTTAATACTCACTTCAGGTGCTCCAACTGCCTTGTGAAACAATCTCTTCAGGATGTATCAGCACCCGTAGGCACTTCCTTCAGATGGTTTCAAGTTACGATGCAAGTTATACAGATTTAAGCTCAAGATAACTTTACAGAAGCCACCCCTTTCCCTATTCACAGTATTATTCAGAGCTGGAGCTGATGCAACAGAGACAAAACATAAATTCAAAAAATCAACAGTTTGACTTTCCTTACAAATGATGCTGTTTCTTCAAACTGATGCTTTAATCAAATGCCTTTCTGTTACTCACGAGGGGATTGGGCACCCGCAGTCAGTTTGCAGGTGACACCAAGCCGGGGGGAATGTTGATCTGCAGGGGGGGCTGGGCAGGCTGGACCGATGGGCTGAGGCCACTGGGGTTCAACGGGGCTCGGTGCGTGTCCTGCCCTTGGGGCACAACAGCCCCACACAGGCCACAGGCCCGGGGAAGAGCCTGGAAAGCTGCCTGGCAGGAACGGACCTGGGGGTGTTGACTGACGGCTGAACATGAGCCAGCGGTGTGCCCAGGTGGCCAAGAAGGCCAGCAGCATCCTGGCTTGTATCCGAAACAGCGTGGCACACAAGGGCAGTGATTGTCCCCTGCACACTGGTGTGGCCGCAACCCAAACCCTGTGTGCAGTTTTGGGACCCTCGCTACAAGAGGGATGTAGAGAGGCTGGAGCGTGTCCAGAGAAGGGCAACGGGGCTGGTGAAGGGTCTGGAGAGCAAGTCTTACAAGGAGCGGCTGAGAGAACGGGTGGTGTTTAGCCAAGAGAAAGGGAGGCTCAGGAGAGACCTTATTGCTCTCTGCAACTGCCTGAAATGAGCAGTGAGGCAGGTGTAGGCAGGTGTTGGTCTCTTCTCCCAAGTTACAAGTTACAGGACAAGAGGAAACACTGGTATTTTTGGTAGTCAGGTTTAATTTCCCTCTCTTATTTCTGTTTAAAAGCTAAAATTTCCATTGTCAGACCTACATTGATAGTTTGGGTCTGTTTCTTGTCAGGGACACAAGCAATAACTCAATAAAGAAGCTGGAGGTAAAACCGTTCAGTTGTAATTGCTTTTGGTGGAAAGTTACATAAAACAAACAATAGTTACAGGTTCAAACAGGTACCTAAGTGACACAGAGGGCTACCACCCAGCCAAGCAATACTACTATGACCTATGATTTTCTGTCACTTTGTGTACAGGAACAACATATCCCAAATAAAAAAAGGGTACATGCAAAAGGATTATTTTCTCTTTCCAATTTCCTTGCAAGGCCTGCAATCCCATGTAATATATGCCGTCCCTTACATTAAGAACAGTTTCTTACCCCCAGTTTATGTACATTTTCCTCCTCTGCTCCAGAACCACCTACTGATGGTTTTCCTCAGCCTGTTGAGTGATACACATCTTAAATACCCCCGCTGCTTTACCATCCAGATCCCAGTTTGATGAGGAGCTGCTGATCCACAGATTTGTTTTTGATTATTAGATACAGTTCATTGACCACTGCTTCAGTTTTTTTCCTGTAAGCTCCTTTCTAGCATCTAATCCTAAAAGACGTAGATTATTTCTCCTGTCTATAAGCAAGCCGTGCCTGCTTCAATCTTCAACAATCAGAGATTAACAGGACCAGGAGGGAAAACAATGAACTTGCACTTCTCTCTAACACCATACTGCTACTCAGAATTCTGAATGGCACATTTGACTGCCACAGCAATTTGTATTTCACCCTGGCAGCAGCGTTGTTTATCCTCATCTTTTCTAGCTTACAGCAGGATTGACATGTGTCTATCTATTATAAAGCACCTACTTCAGCAGCAAGACAGGCAGAAATCTGTGCCAAATATATTGTGATTTCTTGATTACATTCAGTGTAAAACAATACAGGGACATGTGATTAAGAGAAATGTTATCTGTCATGCTGGAGACACAAAGCCAAAACAAAAGTTTCACAAGCACCAGATTTCCAATTACTTTGGGCTTAACACTCCAGCCACAAGGCAGGTTTACTTAACCTTAACTTTCTTAATTGTTATGTGAATGAACTGATGATAAGTCAGGGTGGATTTTCATTTATTTCCTGAATGTTTTCACTTACTTGGGGTTGCTGCAACCCCATGACAAATCAGTCTCCAGGCCATAGCTTTAATCATTTTGGACGAAACTGAGAGTTGCGTAAAAAAATGAAGAGAAACTTTTCCCCAGGTTCCTGAACGGCTGCATCAGGTGCCTGTTGCTCAGGCCCTGGGTCTCAGCACTCAAACTTCACAGCTGCCACCAGCAGGCCACGTGCAATCCGGATGCCTGCCGTCTGTACAACTACGCAGAGAACTTTCTGGAAGAAAGCTTACCTTTCTTCCACTAACACATCTTCAGCCAAAATGCGTCTCCTGCCTAGATGGGCAGCAGACACCTAGTGTACATTATAAAATCTCCTCTCTTCACGTATAAACTGGTCTCCTACTCTACACTATGTTACAGCATTCCAGAGCAATTTTTAAGTCATCTTCAGGAAAAATATCTTGGCTATAAATACATACTTGATGGATGCAGGACATAAAGGCTGATCGGTTAACAGTCTTGCCACCGACTTAATTGATGAAGAACCAAACCACAGCCGACACACGGTTAGTGTTAGAAGCCCTATTTACTATGCAAGATACACCTGCCAGCTAGGAAGCTGTAAAGCTCAAATGTTTACTCTCACATAGGAGAATAAACTAATATTGAAATAAAAAGACCTGAACTTTTTGAATTGTTGATAAGTAATTATTTACTTACCATTTCAAAATAATTTCAAGATGGACTTATATTGATTACAAAAAGAAAAAAGCAAATGTCTTGGATGCTGTGTAAATTATTCTTAAATGCTGAAAGAAACTGTTGCAATGCTGTTTTTAAACACAGGTAATGTTAGCTACTATAGCTACGTAGCTATTTAGGGTTCTGACTATGTCACCTTCCTAAAGGACTGGTAACTGAACATAACAGGTACCTAACATCTGCTTTCTGAAAAGAAAAAAAGTCTCCAATATGCACAACCAGCGATCATAAAAACTGCTTTACAAATTGCAGCCTTTTGCCATTGAACTGAGAGCACGCAACTGTAAAATGTTGAGGCCAGGATTTACCAGGAAGAGAAGAGTGTGAATTCTCATTAGTTCTGGTCAGCATGGCAAATCTTTTGCCCCAGATGAACTGGTGGCAGCTGAACAATAGCATTATATGTGCTACCTTCTTCCCCAGATAGCTTGGCTTTGATAGTATGATTCAACTTCCATGTACAAAATAACATGGAACATCCCCATCCATCAAAGCAGGGTCTCACTTAAAAATGTTTCTTTGATATTGTGCCAAAATTACCCCATTTCAAGAAAATGTTATCGTATTTTACTAAGTTTCAGTATATCATACTTATTTTATTTTTGTCACAAAAAACACCAAAAAACCACACACCAGAAAAAAAAAAAAAAAAAAAAAAAAAGAACCAAAGAATGAATCATCTGAGACCAGGAAATGTGTTTTAATAATGCTAAAACAGAAAATTATATTCCATTTAAAGCATATGGTGTTAGAAGACTTGCACACCTTTACTACGACAGCAGGATGAGTGCGAGAGAAGACAGAGTATCTTCAGTCTTTTCACATCAGTGGTTATAGCCTCAAGTACAGAATCAAGTACAAAGACAAGATATATGTTACTTTTACTTCTGCAAGGCTTGAAATAAACATTTAGGTTTATAAATAGACCTAAGTGCAGGATGAAATAAACCCAAATAAGATACTACAAAAACCATGAACAATGTATATTAGAAGATAGAAAAAGTGCATTAAGAACAAAGTTGGTATTTTTGAAAATTCCTTTGAATATATCAAACTATTTAGTAGTTGGAGGCCAGCTGCTACTCTAATTGTTTTTAAATGTACATTATTAGGAACCGAAAAGAGGAAAACACTATTGAAATAAGCAACTGAGTAAGGAAAAAAGCAAGCAATGGACAAGACCTTTGGCTAGGGTCAGCTAGCCCAGCTTCAATGATACCACAGACTCTTTTAACATTCTAACGGATCTGCTGCCCAACGTCTGTAACAGCAGATCCGCTGGATGTTTCAAGTCACATCCCTTTGAATGCGTTCCCAGGGTTAGCACACCTGCCTTTGCAAGGATACCACGAGTTGCTTTTAATTACTACACAACTGCAGCTGAGATATAGTTTAACATAGAATTAGAAAGGTATTGCTGCCAAAATGAGAGCATATCCTGAACTCTAAACCAGGGTACAATAGAGCTTGTGTGGTAAGCCCGCTGAATCACTTCTTGCCAGATCTAGGATCTCCTAGGAAGTTTCCCATGGCAGACAAGTGAGCTTGTTTTATGACACTAGACAAGGTTAAACGTCAAGCAGAGTAGTTATACTGGAGCAAAACCCCCTTGATACTATGCAGAAGCTGTAGAAACGCATTACTGTGCCTGCTCGGGACTCCTTCATGACTTCATGGGTGTTCTACTATCACAGATAATCAGAAATTCAAACCACAAGTTGCACATCTGAGTCCCCACATATTCCCAAGTGGTTCAGTCTCAAGAAAGGATCATTGCAGTGATAAGGAAACAGATGTCTCAGTATAGAGACAGACCAAGACCCCGAATGTATGTTTTTCCCCATATATCACCCATTAACAGCAAGGTTTGCAAGTACCTCTGCAATAATACTTAGCAATTTTTCCTGTTCTGAAATCAATGACAAGGATGAATAAACAGGTTACCTTAACCTGCTGGTTTCATTTTATGTTCATTTACTAACACATCTGAGAACATGCAATACTGTTGAAGTGTTAGAAATGCTGAACAATTATTTAAGCAACAGCACTATATTTCAGTTTTTCTTCATTAAAGTTTTTGATATTTGCATCAGACTTTTGACTTTCTAAAGCCACTCTAAATCAAAACATATTATTAAGCCCTCTAAAAATTCATCTCAAGTCAGTTTACAGATGACATTGATGTCTTACTGCTATCTATTCCTCCTGGACCATTTCTAACAATTCATTTTTTACATTCCTGCAGTGCTGAAATATGGTTCACACCAGTATCTGTCCTTTTAGTAATCACCAAAGCAAAGCTTGGCAGTTGTCATATATTGCACTCTTGAGAAAAATGCTAGTAATACTCTGAATTGATTGAACAGCATGGAATCAGAACTAGCTGGCAGAGAAACCATTTAACTGATTTCAATTCATAAATCTCTTTTCTCCTATCCCATTTTAGTTTAGAAACTGCTAAATATTGCCATTATCTCATGATGCACAGAGTGAGCCAATTATTTATAAAGATACTAATTTAAATAATATGTGATCGCATTCATTAATGCCCCATATGAGAAGGCAGACTTATGGATCTTACTGAGTAACTTTCCTTTATGCAGACTGAGCTAGGGAATGTTTGTAACAGTCCTGGCTGGCACAGATCGATTTATTTCCCCAGAGGTCAGCATCAGGCACCATGTCCTTCCTTGTCTTCAAAATAAAGTGATTTTAAACAGAACTTTACCTACTTTAAACCACAATTTAAGTCCCTGAACATGACCTAAGATGATTAGTAAGACATAGCATTGCTTATGTGACAAAGTTTAATTAATTGGCAGGGATGCACTTAGTGTCTAAACCACTGCTACTGTTAAGTAACATGCTGTTACTTAACATGTTTCTAGGAGAAAAAAACCCAACTAAGTATGGCCAAGAACTGTAATTCAGTCTTAAAGAATCTCAGAAATAGGGCTTGTGAAATTAAGTCTACAGAGAATCAGGAGATCAAAGGCAGATGGGCTACAGGTAAGTCAGGGGACAAATTCTGGGGGACCAAAGGGAAGAGCTCTTGGAGGAGACAGCCAGCACTGGCGAAAGCAGGATGAAATCCAGCAGGGGACTAGCTCCGTGGGAAGTGAGGTGGTTTGTTCTTGCACTGCTGTGCTCCATGGCAGTCTGTAAAACCTGCTTTGGAGACTGAAACCCATAGTGCTTGCTGCCCAATCGTCACTAGACTACACTGGGTTGTTGAAAAATATTATTCTGTTGTCCTGTTGCTGATTGCCTGGGTGCTTATGTGAATCCAAAGAAAAAAAGCAGAGAAAGTAAAGCGGTGTTTGTGACAGAGTGGAGAGGCATGATTAGCATATTAATAAGGGTTTGTATTGTTTATTAAAAAGGGCTGTTTATCTGAAATGGGCTGCATGTTAAATTCACTAAGATGGATAATCAAGAGACAAAGCTGGGCCTGAGAGAGAACTGAAACTTGGGGAGTTTCCTCGAAAGCAGCATTTCTTCTGGGGAATTTATCTGCATGTAAATTCATTAAGTATTTTGTGCTGAGATTCTGGATCTTGAAATCCAATTATCTGATTCAATGATATTCAGTCTTCGGGACCTGAAAAGCCACTTTCTCAGGAAACGGAGAGGCACACATACCAAATAACACAGCACGATTCAGAATAACATCTGATGATGCTTGAATTTTAAATCTCATGACCGACGCTGCACTGCAATCATTGGACAGCACATAAAGCGATATATTATTGCTCACTGGAACTTTTATTGTGAAAAATTGGATCAGAGAGATATAAATATTTGGCAAATTGCATTGCCATCCCATTTGCTCCTGAATGGAAGGGGAAGAATTTTCTTCTCAACCTCGGATCAGAAGTAACTCTTAAGTCACCTGCCATGTAACAAGCCACAGACTGTACTTCTTGCCCCTTGCAGGTGGGGTAGGAAGACAGCGATGTCCTTCATACTCTCACTTCAGACCATTACTTTTCTTCAGGAACAAGAAAATTATTATGTTATTCCCATGTGGTCTAAAAATTGTAGGAAAGACTCAATCTGGTTTACTAAAATGCCTGCCATTACTAATAATGAAATAAACCATTCTCTCTAATGGAATTGGCTAGAAAGGTATCTACTTAAGATGGACTCTTTAGACATAAATTCTGTAATGGAGTGGTTTAGAACAGTTTTGGTCTACTGAGGTGGATGTTGAGAACTAAACAGGTAACTGGTTTACAGAAATTCAGCAATGCTCTCCACCTCCAAAAAGGCAGGCCCAAGAGAAACGAGTTGGTAGGGAATGAAAGAGTTAAGAGCATATATTAAATCAGTGATCATATCACCCAGGTATGCGTTATGTGCATTCCTCTAGACTGGTCTTGGATACTGGTCCTGTGGTGAACCCCTTCTGTTCCTTCTTAAGTGAATTTCAAAAGCGAAGCACAAAAAGTAGAAATGTTTTTTTTTTAAAAATAAATATTTGCGTTTTCAAATGCAAATAAAACTGACTTTAATAGCAAAATAATTCATTAAAAATTTGAAGTTACTGTTCCAAGGCTAACTGTACTAAACATTTCCTTTCACCTAGCTCTCTCTTAAGCCTTGATTCTCCTCCCAGCTCCCTTTTCAAAAGGTGTGTAATTTTGACTGTGCAACTAGCTGTCTCTCTTGTTCACCTGCATGTAAGCTAGCTTATTATAACTTTTATTTGAATCCACATCAAATCCCTTTTTTATTTATTCATCATTTTTCTTAGGATCAGTTGCATAAAATCCTTTTGTGTACAGCATAATCACGGTTAAGTCTTGCCTAAAAAATTCCCAGGCTGTTACATCAATTGGTTCATTGCCCTGAAAACGGAGGTGCTTTGGTCCACATGAAACACACCTCCATTTTTAACATATAAATAACATTACCAAAAAAGTAACACAAATATACCACCTGCCAACTCAAATCCTCACTGAAGCCATAACTACCAGCAAAGATTATTTTTTTTTTAAGGCATTAAAATTGCAATCTTTTCCTCAAAGGAGAATTTTGATTCAACTATTTTAGAAACCTCTTTAAAACAGACTGTATCACAACTAGAACAAATCCTGTTCTTGCAACATGACAGGCAGCCATCGCTGTTTGACAGCAGCAGGATAATATTTGTGAGTGTGGTAAGACCAACTCATTACTGACACAGCATCTCCCACGGTATCGGTGCCTACGATATTTTATTAATAATCATACATTTGCTTCACCCTGAGTGGGTTCAAAAAAAAAGTTGAATTCTCAGAATTGCTAAACAAGTTAAATATTCTGAAACTCCTGGCTTCGACTCCCTGACATCTTACATGTGATTTTATTCCTGACTTTCGTATCACGTCATACTGTAATTTATAAATAATCTGAAATATGTCAGCCTTTACACAAATAGCAGAGTCAAACCCCTTCTTTTTTGTATCATAATGAAAAACCTCAATGCATTTCTGCTTAAAAAGCAAAATGTATGTATTACCCTGAAATCTGGGCCATAGTTGGAAGCATTACTGTCCTCCAGTAACAATATCACCATTTTATCATTTCTGTGATAAAGCTTACATCGATTCTGATGTATGTGCACATGTACCACCAGAACCTCAGCAGGAAGTACAGAGCAAACTCCTAACATCTCATGCTGTTTCCAGCAGAAATCTCATTTGTCAAGACAACCGGAGAAGGTAAGTCATTTTGGAATCATCTTTTGTTAAGAGTCTGTGCTTGTTCTGATACTGTAAATCACAATGCCTTTTCATCTGCATTGTTCTGCATTACAGATTGAACTAAAGAGAACTGCCTGCATGGAATAAGCAACAAAATCTTTAAAATACCCTTTTAAGCACCCTCACATAAGGGAAGCAACACAAATCCATCATGAACTAATGACTAATTCCAAGAGTGCCAACAGGTCCAAGGTGCTATATTTATAAAATAATTTTAGAACTGAAAAGTATCAGCCCTTTAGTAGGATAAACTGAACTGATAACTTAGCTATCTGAGGATTTTCCTTAAGCTTCCATACTGTGAATACATTCCTTAGTGAAAGAAAAATCATAAAGCTTAATCATTAGCATCAGTTTGGTATTTGCAAAGCTTTGAAATTACTATCTCTCTTTGAATTTCTTTTCAAATTTCAAATTTGAAATTTCTTTTGGTGCTGCACTCAAAAATTTGTCGGAACTCCTGATTTTTAGTAAGTATAATTATTTTAGTAAACATAAATGGGAAGAACGAGTTAGCACCTAACCTTGGCAATGCAGAAACTACTTTTAAGAACCAGGTATGTAAAATGTCCCTAACTAATCTAATGATATGGGCATGAGATTATTAAAAGTGAAATGTTTGGGATCCAAATCTGCTTTCATTATTTGTATTTGTTAACTTTCTACATTTTTCCACTGTATACATGCATAACATTTTCAGTTCTGCTTCTAAGTGCTAGGTCAGCAAGCACAAATGCACATACTTGGGTGTTTTTCAAATCCATAGTCATAAATTATTTCTTGTGAATTATGTTGACTTACAATGCTTCCGCATCTGAGATGCAAAACCTCATAGGAACATTACTGAACTCAAGGTTTTTACTACAATAAAATAATATCCTTGTCCAAATTTTAGCTCCTAACTCAGATATAGTACAGAAAAGTGAGAATATAATCACTGATTACCACCTATCAGCAGTATTTCTATATGTACACACACTTTAGAGAACAATCTCCACCTCTTTGCAAAGCACCATTTTGTCAAGATTATTTCCTGCTTCCACCTTTAATCTACACGGACTACCCTAGAAGCTGAGGTTATCTAGCTCAGAATGACTTATACCTCGTCTTATTAAGATATACTTTCAAAATCTGAGTAAACAAGAAAAGTTTTCTATATACATAATTTAAAAAATATTGTTGGTCAGAAATGGTTGTTAATAAACTAGTCAGCTGTGGCAGTCACTTTCCAACAAGAAATTATGGTGATTTTAGATGAGTAAGATAGTCTTTGCTAACCTCTCATTTTCATCTGATACAATATCCTTGGAGATTTACTTATGATCTACTAAAATAAATGTTGCCATTCCATTTTCTAGTTAATATATGTGAGGACATATCCAATAAGAAAAATCCTACAATGAGTGCCAATATGCTCTAGATAACACAGAAACTAGATTACTTTTTGAACACATCTGTCTGCCTCTCCCATGCTTAGATATGTATCTCACAGTTCCTTTTATTTCATAACATAAAGAAGCTCATTCATCCCTTCCTACCCCTTAATGTGATGGCACTGCAATGTTATCCTGATTTAGATGACTAAATGAAGGTCTCGGCCAATCTTAAACAAAATAGCACCTTTAAAATGCCACTCAGGATGAACACCTAATTTAATTATAAATGTGGAGTTTCCAAGTGAGATGCTAATCTTCCAGACAGCAGAGTTTCAAGTAACAGTTAATATGAAAATATAAATACAAGTTAGAAGACACCTAAAAATGTACAGTTGTTATCTCTCCAGCAGTGATGGAATTGCGTGATACGCAAAGCACTAGGTTGTTATTCAGCCTCAGAGTTTAGGGAGATAAAAATGTAAATGCTTTAGAAATATAAATTATAGCAAATGTTTGTAAGTCTAATAACATCTTTTTTTTTTTTTTTTTTAATAGGAGAACATGATAGAACACATACCTTTCTTCCCCCTGTGTTTATGCGAAGAGGAGTTAAGAAGGGATCAAAAATCATATGGCTGGTTTCAATATTGACAGGTGACTGTCTTTTCCCAACAGAGCAAAGATTCCAAGCTGAGTTCACCAAACCCCAAAAGGAGGGAACTGCAAAATATAAAAAAGGGCAAGTTTAAGAAAAGTCTGGAAAGACTATAAAGAAATACATGTAAGGCAGATAGCCAGATAATTAAACTTGTCGTATTGTCTGCACACACAAGCCAAAACTGAAATCAGGCAAATTCAACCAGCACTTGAAATTTAAAACTTCACGTACGGAGACCAAAACTTAATTGTTTCATGTAGTTTTGTATCAGGAAAGAAGGTTGTGGTTTTTTTCTCTTTTTAAAGTACCCCGATGCAATTATAAATAGTTCCTTTGCTGTTAGTATTATAGAATATTTACTGAGCATTAAGAATGTGACTCATTAGCCCTTACACTAATTATGCAACCATTCAATATGTTCTCAGACCAAACCCATTCCATTCTACTCAGTTTTTTTAAGTCTTCATATTTAGAACAATTCATTAAAACCCACAGAATTATTATAAAAGAAGCTCACACATTACCATCCCAGAGAACAGGCCTGCTCTCTAGACAGTTTCTTCTAATTTCTGTTACATTCACCCAAACCTTTATTTAGTCAATGTTTTGATCTAAAAAATAAATCTCATTGGAAAAGCCATACTGGTGGTGAAGAAGGATAATTCCTTCCCTCTACACGCAATGGCTTGGAACATGGAGGACCCCCTGATTTTTGACAGGCTCAGTTACTTTCTGCACCCCTAATTGGAAAAAAAAATGCGGTGACTATATACTGCTCCTTATCAGATAACTGCAGGCTGATGGTCATAATGCATCCCATCTGCAATTTATAGACAAGATCAACCTGAACTTCTCTGTGGGTGCTGAAAAAATTTCTGACTAAATTAGTAAAGAGCAACTAACAAGATACGGGAAAGACACATTTAGATTTCTTGTGCATACTTTGTCCCTGTCTAAAGTACATAAGGCAACTTTGACTTTATCAGAATTATTCTGCAGTTTTACGTAGCAGGTGGAAATTTCACAGATGCTAATATTGATGCCTTTTTTGGCTTTATTTTTTTTCTTTTTACATGTTGTTAAAAGTTTTCATAACTTTGGAGCCTCAAACCATTCTTCTAAACTACAAACTGTGTGGAGCAAATTCCACACAGCCAGACTGGGGGAAGGAACACGTGGCTGAGCTCTTGTGGCAGGAGCACAGGTGATTTGCCCAGAGGGTGGAGTTAAAACAACTCCCCAGCTGCTTATAAAAAGCTTTTTGGTTGCTGTTAGCTAGTTGTGTGCAGGATTTTGCATGCTTACTTCTGTTTGTTGGTTTGGTTTTTTTGGGTGGTTTTTTTTTTTTGTTTTGGCTACTCTAGTGGGAGCTACACAGAGGTTTGGCAGAGTTTGAACCTCATGTTTGTAGTAGACTTAACCTGCTGGGAAGATATTCCTTGGAGGGGAGACAGACAGACAGAAAGTATCTTTTGAGTAGGGCAGTCTTAGGAAAATGGCTCGTCTTGGTAAGTGTTTTCCTATCATGTTCTGCAGAACAGCTCAGTTCTTTTTGCCCTCAAAGTTTGAGTATGCTTAGGTGTAAAACTTTGGTTGAGTTAACATATAGCTTCCTGTAACTTTTGTATAAAACTAGGGCTTTTCTTAAGCTATTGCTTGTACAGCAAAACTTCTGTATGAGTGTCTACACAGAAGTGATGGAAAATGATTTGCGGTTGTTGAATATCTGTCTATTCCAGTAATTCCTCAGCTATTCTCCACAGAAGTTACCTTTATTACAAAATATCTGAAAACTCAGTTTTCAGCTGAAGCTTCTTTCTTTGTGCCAGCCTGTCTGTGCATGTGCAGGTGAACTCAAACAGCTCTGAAGGGATTCAAGTGGTTCAGCCATAGCTGGCATGTTACAGCTAGCAAAGTTTAAAGTTTCCTTGCATATAGTTTTGAAGTGAACATGCATTACTAATACCTTAATTTCACTAATGACGTATCTTTCTTAGCACCTGACAGACAATCAAATCAGATCACATGCAAAGTCCAAAACTGCTCTTAGTATGTCCTGCATGAAATACTTAAGGAGGGATGATGGTGTAATGCTCTACTCTATGGCTCTGGGAAAGCAAAGACCAGGGAACAGCACCCAAAATAGCTAGAATTGCAGACGCCCCCATCAAATTATGTCATTAAGCTTTCCTTTGTGTAATAAACCCTGTGTGCAACCACTCCACAGAAGGTCAGATGGAAAGCCTCTAAAATAAGCAAAGCTTTGTGTGATCAGAAAATGAGTAGGCAGTAGCCTTAAAAATTTATTTGGCTCCTCTGTTTACCCTACCAGTCAATTCCTGCTTCCACTGGAGACTAACAAGACTACAGAAGTTCCCAGAGTCTGCTAAATGATAGCATTAATGCTTTGAAATTGAATAAAACATATGTACTGCAATCCAAAATAAAATGGAGCACACTTAATTATTTGTGCTCTTTCCACAAGAGAAATACCACAGGATTTCACTTCAGTTTTTGTCAGAAAGGGAATTCCTATTTATGCAGAGACCTGAAATAGTTTAAGTTAATTGAGATAGCCTGGTTCTCTTGATAAATCCCCCTGTGTTGTTGTTCTTAAAAAATAAATTAGTGATGAAACTGTAGAGCTGTAAGTTCAAGAGGGAAAATATTAGAAGGGAAATCTGTTGCTTGAATGGCTACTAGTATTACTAAAAAAGTCTTCTGGGCAGAAATACTCTTGGTCTTCCTCAGCAAGCTTTTAGAAAAATAAGTAAAGAAACTAGACACAGTAAGTGCAATAAAATGGCAAGCTAAACAGGTCAGTCCATTATTTTTGACTTCACATTACTTAAAGAATTTATGCTGTAACTGGGATTGTTCCAGAAAAGCTGAAGTGGAAAAGAACTGCTATGAGACAATGTTTTATAATGTTATTTCTGTTTTTGACAAGGAAACAGTCCATTCTATGCAATACCCGTCACACCAGCCTATCGCTGAAAAGTCAGGAAGGTGGAGCTCCAGTATGGTGATGCTGAGCTGCAAAGGTTACACTTGTCACCCAAACATGTAAGTCTGATGCAATCATTTCCTTTCTAAACGCTTAGGAAGCTTCTGCTTGAGAATCTCTAATAAGTGCTTGCTGCTAGCTGTTAGGTAGGATTCGGCAAAAAGAAACTGCAGGAATTGTAAACTCACCCCAGTGATCAGAATTACTTTGCTTATGCTTCAGCTGAAGGTTGGTTAAGGATGACTGACCTAAAACTGCACACCTAAGTTAACTAGTGGATGGGGTTATTATGCAATATTAATGTCTGATTACATCTAATTAAAGTAATTAGTACTGCTTAGGTGCTCAAAGTAATACGGAAGTATTCAGAACTGTAATGGAAAAAGTCCAAGGAGGCTTCATGTAGGAAACCAAAGCTTAAATTAAAAACTGAATTAACTGTTGAGTCTAAAGAAATTAGTGTATGAGTCTAGGAAAACATACGGAAATGTTCACTGTTCTATTATTCCAGCTTAGCTAACAGACAAGCTTCTATTAGGGGTTAAGTCATTAACGAAACAGTATCTCCTTCACCATTATGTTGTCTTTCCATAAAAATCTAGTCATGAATGAGTGGGAACACGCTGTACCTCTGTGTGCGGACCCCTGAAGCATTTTAGATGGCAGCCTGGCTCCTGCCCGCTACAGGAGCTACTCTTACAAGCTAGTTCGCATGCAGCCCACATACTAGTTTACAATCTCATTTAACAAGGTTCTCTAGCTACTGGCTATTCTGCCAAAAGTTTCTGTATACTGATCATGTCACCTCTGCCTTCATTTCCCTAAATTTATACCACCTGAGAGCTGATTTCTTGCAAATATGTTACATAGACATAAGGTGATAAGTTTTTGTCTCATCAGTGTTATGCCTTCAACATTCTCAGAAATACAATTGAATAAATTCAGAGTTTTTCCTCTGTATGTTGGCATGCTATGGACAACAGATTTTTTTTTTGCATTTGTGTTATGTGGTGAGGGGGATTACTTATATTTTATACCTACGCAAACACCTCTGACATCCTTATTCAGCCTGTATCTTATTGCAGCTGTTCTTTCTTTCAATTTACTGGGAAGAATTTATATTGAGGTATATGAAGGTGCTCTAGTATCAGCATGACACAATAGAATGAGGGATTCTGATGGCTTTTACCAAACCTATGCATAACAACAGTGAAATAATAGCAGCTAGAACAATAAAGCAAGGATTGAATGCTATTGTCCTAGCGATAAGTACCCAGGATTTGTGTAAAAAATACAAGCCTCCCCTCTCCAGAGAAAAGCAATGAGTGAACACTGTCCCGTAAGATGCCCTTCTGTAGGTACAGCAAACTCGCAGATAAGCATAATGGTGCTGTCTACAGTGGGTGTTGATGGACGTGTAACAGTCTGCATCCATGTTGTGAGAGGAGGCAGTAGTTATTTTCTATAAAATTAGATAAAATTAGGGCTTTTCTTAGGCTATATATAAATATATACATAAAGTTATAACATCTTCATTACTTGATCTTAGGGAGAAAAAATATGCTGGACTCAAAGGTTTAGGTCATGGAAGGGTTGCGGACAGTTAAGCGGTGTCTCCTAATCACCTGTCTGGTTGTCAAGGGCTGATTTATAAAAATGGTTCTCAGGGTTCTACCCCATGCTCTGTTTCTGCGTCTTGTTCTTGGCAAAGTCATAAAAAGTTTGTTGCTAGAATTTCTCCAAGGCATTTTCTGAATCCTTGTGAGTCCCTGTGATGCAGTGACCGAAACAGTTTGGTCTATTTGAGAACAGCTGCATTACGTGGGGTGGGGTGGCTCTGTGCTTCCCAGCACATCTGGCTCTGCGTGCAGAGCGCTCCTGGGGCTGGTCCTGTAGCAAAGCTGCCCTGGGCTGTGCCTGGCTGCTACGTTCAGGGCTGTGTTCTCCATTCCAAAATGACTGAGAAAGACCAGAAGGCAGTGCCCCACCTGGTGAAGGGTAACCCCCTTAGTGATCAACTTGCCAGTCTAGGGACGACTTAAAGATACTTGCATTCACTTGGAAATGTGCCTGTAATTGCAGAGTGGCTTTGCAAGGCTTCTACACCAAAATAATTTTTTTCTAAGCCATAAAACATGAGAATTTATTTTAAAAAAAATCCTGTCCCTCTCCCTGCTTTTCTCTTTATTTAAGGCTCCAATTTCTGCTTTTTGCAATGATGAATCACTGCAGGAGACATTCTTAGGTGGTTTTCACGTTTTCAAAGAATCCTAAGTTTCCCCCTCTCCCTGTTCTATCCTCCTGCTCATACTTTTGCAATACCTTCTTAGGTTCTCTCATCCTCAACTCACAGCTTACTTCTGTTAAGCTAACTTTTATGAAGTGTTTAACCTTAGCAACACGCATGATTTATTACTGCTTTGGGAACAAAAGCAAAAGGCAGGCAGGTTTCATGCATGGTAGGCAAATGATTTCTGTCACTGGGAAGTTTGGTAATATCCAGGAAATATCCCCATATTTCTCAGTATGGCTTCCAAGTTCAGGGAAAATCACAGCAGAATTTCTGTTATGTTCCTTGTGTTGTCTCATGTAAGTAGATGAGATAGTATAGCAGCAAATCAAAGAGTAAGGTGTTTGGGAGAAAAGCATGTTATAAAAGCTGTCATCCTCAGAACTAGGTACAAATGGAGACTGTCTTCCTGTCTATCTTGTGTCTTGCTGATCTGATGATCATGCTGCTTACACTGGGCACTCGGAGTAAGTAGGACATTAAAATAGTGTTAGCTATACAAACCTTTCGCTCTGGTAACAACCTCTGTTTTAGGTCTGAGCAATGCAGGGACTCTGGTTTAGGAGTAACTATGGAAGCAACGCTTTGTATAATGGGTATCATGCTACACTGAGTTAAGCATCTTTTATATGAAAAGCATTCACAGTTGATTTTTGTTCAACTCCTGAATGGTGAAATGGACACTGGAACTGCCAGATTATAAACAAAGTTTATAATACTTAGTGTTTAAGGTGTTACATGTTTATTCTGAGCCTTTGCTTAAATAGGGCTAAGAAGCCAGCAAGCTTCAACAGAAAAATAAAGGGGGTGGCTATAAGTAAGAGAGCATCCCTCAAAAAATGCTGTCCAAATAAGAAAACTGAAAAAGATTATAAACTCTGACAAGTAAAATATAAAATTAAGTCAAGCCAAAAGAAGATGCTGAAGACCGATTTTCTGAAGGCATAAAAGCCACTAATAACTTCTTTCAAGTGTATGAGAGGCAAGGATCCTGCCTGAGTCTGTAGGGCCAGCTGATGATCAAGTTGTAAAAGGAGCACATGAAAGATTATGTAGCAGCAAGTTCTTTTCCTTATTGCTTACAAAGGTGCCTAGGGATGTTCCCACACAGGAGCTTCTTTTGGGGAATGAATCTGAGAAACTGTCTCAAAAGCAAGCATCAGAAAAATTACTTTCAGTATAAATTGATAAAATGAAAAAATTCATTGGTGTCAGTCAGAACTCTAGGATGAATACACAGTGACTTGAATTGCCAGAATCCTTACTTAAAATCGGCATCAGTCTCGGAGAGATAAAACAGTATCAAATCTGATCCAGTTTTTATGGTGCTTATTTTAATAGGTGCTTATTTTTCCCAAGGTATCTGCTGCTGGTCACTGTCAGTAACAGGGGATGGAGTCTAGCCAAGTAAAGTTATTTGTGTTGCACTGCTCTAAGACTGCAACTTCCTCTTTGAAGTTCGCTCAACTTTCAAAAGCACAGATTTTCTTAATTTAAGTTAGAGTTCATGAGTTTAAATAAAAGGAGTCAATTTATTTATGCAGCAGATCGTTGTTTATATATTTAAGCTTTAACATCAGCCCTGGCAATAGCATAAAATACAGAGTGTATTTGTGCAGCAATTATTCTTGCCCTGTGTAATTACTGGTCCCTCAGATAAAATCTCAAGCTACTTTATTGAAGCTGGGAATTGAAACCACAGAGAGAATCAGCTATCTATGTACATCAATAAAGCAGTCCATTAATTATTTCCACCTACTCGAAGAAAATTACCATACTAATGCCTCTGGATAACCACATGACCTGCTCTGCTTCTACATAAAAGCCAAACGTAAAGTCATAAAGGCTTTGAGAGATAAATCAGGGACACCAAAGAAATGACAGAGTATAGAATGGCATTCATGTAAGTAATTGGTCACAGAAATCTCCAGACTGCAGTAACATTAGACAGTACCACAATGGTTTCAAATTTGCGAACTGAGAGTATTCTGTTTTCTTTTTAAGAACCCGAAAGTTGATAGCTGAAATATATCCTCAAGAGTAAGACAGCATTACCATTATTCAAAAGATGGTAAAAAAATATTAAATTTTTTCATCAATAAATCTTGAAACATATCCAAAAAATGAAAATTTTGAAGCACTCGAACAGCATCATATTTCATGCCGGTCTGTTCAAATGTCTTCTTACCTCTGCATGAAGGAGTCTCAATGACAGGAAAGGTTCAACAACCGCACTGGCTAAATGAGAGAGAACAGAAAACTGGAAGGGGGAAATGAGGATTTAAGATTCTGGGAAGATACTTGCTTTTAAAAGGGGTTAATTTTCTGCTGTGCTTTTAATAGAGACATCCTGCAATAGCCTCTTCAAGTTGCCTTTTAAATTATAGCTGCCTATTTCTGCCTAACTAAATGTTTTCTTCGATTAAGAGTATTACCTGCAAAAAAAGTATTTAGTAATCACCATTAGTGACTTCTAACCTTGCAAAGCTTTTACTTATTTCCATCTGCATGTTTGGGATACCAGTGTAGAAAACACTACCGCTTCTTTCATTACATTGATTAAACCAGACTAATCCACTTTTATAAATTATGTGAATCTTATGGTAAAGGGCAGTTACAACACTATGGGACCAGATTGTTTTCTCTGCCACACTATGGTGAGTCAACACATATGTTAAAACTATCCAATCAAATACTACTTTGAGGTTTCCCAAAAATATACACCAGCTGCTTAAAAGGCACTTAAAGATGCTTTTTGTATTATCTCTTCTTTTTGCATTATTTATATGGTGGGAGTAGTAAGTGGTGTGTATCTATAGGCAGAGGTATATCCAGGACCAAAACTAAGCAACCTCAGTAACAAACTTCTAGGACCACTGTTACTACTATTCTGAAAATACAACGTACTTCTCCTTCTCTCCAATCAAAAGGATGTACAGTCTTGGGGAAAACTGTGTAATGTTAGTGAAGTTCCCGCTGCTGAAAGGTTTAGTATAACTACATCAAGAAATAGAAATGCAAACGGATTCAAGGACAGTTTGGTTTAAAGATTAAAAAGAAACCAGGATGCTTAGCGGAGTTGGCACAAGTTGCTCATTAGAATGTCAGTCTTGGGTAAAAGGAATCCTTGGTAAAAGAGCAAAAAATGAAAGACGGGAGGAAGGCAACACCCTTTCCCTCTGTTCTCAACACAAGGCACTGAGCATACATGTGGACTGGATCGGTGCCAGTGTTTGCTGTTCAGTCAAGCATTGGGCTCCCTTATTATGTCTGCCAGTGCCTGGGATGCTTGTATGACTAACTAGCTGCATCAATTACTTGCCACTCAGCTGGCAGTTTCTAATCAAGTCTGGTCAGTCCTTCAGTCATCAATCACTGCCAGGGTTCAACAGATTCTCCTTGAAGCAGGCACAGAACAAGGTGGCAATCGCAGCTGAGCAAGTTTGCTTGACACTCATTGTAATTTGGGGGGTGGAAAAAAGGGAGAACTTCCCTGGATTTAAATGTAGGCTGAAAGGGAAAAAGATTAAATGCAAAAAAGCTGCAATGGTCTTTCTGCCCTTTAAATAGGGCTTCACACTGAAATGCAGGAAACCCAGGTTTTGAGCTATTGTATGATCTCTAAAAGTAACCCTTCCTCTTCATGTTTCTTAATCTTTCCTTTTTCTGTTTGTGCTGTGGTTCACGCTGTAAAACTGGGGACTTTGGCTGTTACTATTTAAATGAGGGACTGTTCTGAGGCAGGATGAGTGAGATCTACGGTTTTAAAGAAGATCCAGAAGAAAAGCGAAGAAAGCTTCACACAGATGGAATTGGAACAGAGGAGAAAGTTGTTCAGAGAAAAGTAATTTGGAATGTATTGGTTTAGGGAAAGGGGAAAGACTGCTTATCTAGAAGATAACTTGAGGTCTGTTCTCTAGATTCAGCTTTATTTTAATGTCATCCTTTTGCTGAGAAACATAAATGAAAGAAGGAATATTAAAAAATTACAGAAGACAGCATATTTTTTTCTACCAAAAGAGCTCTTTCTGGATATTCCAGTGCCTCACAGCATACTGTTACTAAACCAAACATAACCCTCAGGCAGTAAGTTGGAATCTAACTATTTCTTGCCAAATTTGGTGTCTCTGTCTGTTAGCACTTCCTTCATTAGGTGGAATATAATGAACATCACAGTCTGAAGGTACGGGGCACTAAGGGATTCAGTTTGGAGAAGGCAGGCACTGAGGCATAAGGGCTATGTGTAAGGAGTATCCAGTAAGGGTTAACCAGTCCCATTCTCCAAAACATTTGTGTCTGCTGTGACAGGTGCCTCTTGAGAATTACTTGAAGCTATGTACTGCTTTGGTTTCCCACAAGACTCTTACAGCTAATGACAGCAAGTAATGCAGAAATGTCCTGGCCCTGCTGACTTGCAAAGACAAGTGAGGAGCAAGCGCGGAGTTCACTACTGAGTGCTGCAGTTCATATCTGCAGTGACAGTTCAAGACAGAAACACTTCTGTTCTGTGCTCTGGTATTTTCTAGAGTAATCAGATTTCTCTGACCCCATTCCACAGGGCTCTGGCCTTGCCCAGGGATGCTGCTTCCACAGAAAGATAACCAAACCCCTGTAAGTTTGATTGTTCTTGGAAAGGCTAGAAGTCCTTAGGACAGCTGACTAGATGCACTTACAGGCTAGAAGAAAAGCTGTCTGGGCAATACTGATCTCTCAGAAGTCAAACACGGTGCTGCCAAACCACAACTCTGAACTGATGCGTTACTACAAAACATTTTGGAATGGAAAGAAACGATGGCCTCTCCTCAGCTGCTACGTCAAACTATTCAGCTAATTGCTGTCCAGTGACTGATCTTTCATGGAGTGATCTACTGCTTTTTCTAACAGCAGTTACACTCTGAATATCTGGTATTTCTGTTGAGGAAGATCCTAACTGCTTCTGCGATAACATGATGTACACATGGCACGTGGCACAGACTCTGCAGATAGGCTGCAGCTGGGCACAGAAGCCAGCTTCTTCACTATGTAGGAAAACCTGCATGTTTAGGGAGAATCTAGCTTTCTTGTACAGCATGATTGATTTGAAATACTCCTGGGATGTTTCTGCTACCCTGTGTGTGCAACAGGCAGAAGCAGAAAAGGCTTAGCAGGCCCTCTGGCTCAGGATGAACTTGGTTGCGTGAGAGTCCCAATAACGAAGGATCTTCTAGTGGAGTCTCACTTGCTGTCTTTTCCCTTTCTCCTAAATAAGTGTTTATCTCACTGGCCTCTACAATGTTTGACAAACTCTTTACACAGTAATTGCTGCCTGAGATGTAAGGGGATAGCTGAGTGTGAGGGTATTCTTTTAGTTCATGCCACATTATCAGATTTCTGTATTCTGTGTGCACACTGTGGAACAAATACACTGCATAGGAACAACAGATTTCTACCCAACAAATTCCTGCATCAACAACCAGCTGAATGTCAGGTGGTAACTAGTATAATCAGTGTAAGGCTGATCATTATTGGCCTAATTTTCAGAAATGCTGAATGCATTCTCTGAATTCTGTGGAGCTGGGTGAAAATAAGAGAAGAAAGGATTCACTTTTTCTTGAAAAACTGGGCCACTTAAAATCTGAAAATTCTATCAGTGTGGTGTCTAGTCCAGAAAAATCTTGTACAAACAACATATACTGAATAGCTTGTTAAAGAGGAAACAAACTGCACTGGTGCAAGACTATCTGTAAATCTCCAGCAAACTAGAGAAGAAACAAAATTATTCCTCTTCAAGTGGCTAAAACATAACAGGAGATGGCTCTCCTGCCATTTGTTATACACCTCATCCCTTTCCAACCTGCTTCTGCTTGTTAGAGCTTCTCAAGTGGCTTTGTCCATGGTCCTACGAGCTTTTGTAGCAAATGCAAGGCAAACTACATGCTTCCTGAAGTGTTTGCATACCTATTACTCCAAGTTTTATGTTTTAATATCCTTTATGAAACTGCCATTATTAGGAACTCCTCTACCACTGGCTTAATTGCCATGTGTTGCTCAAATATGCTGCAATTTTTTTAATGGCAAGGTCTTATTTCAAACCTCTCAGTCCATTAATGCTTTCAGTTTTGAATTCTGCTGTGAATCTGAACTTCCAATCAACCTTGCTGGTCTGGCTGAGGCTGCTTTTGGACAGTGATAGAGCACATGAAACTGTTGAGTTCTGCTGTCAGTAAGGAAACATTTTGCAAATCTGTTGGTTTTCAGAAGGTTGTGAAGGTCCTTAAATACTCACCTAAACGTGTATTTAATGGTACCGGTAAGTGTTTTCTCATTTGCTGAGGTATCTGTATTTGCAGTCAAATACAGATAAATGCTCTGCAGCACTCCCAACAGACAGGCTGGCTGGGAAGGTTCTCAAGCTGGTTTTTACGTAAACAAACAAACAAAACCCAAACCCTTCCAATTCCCCCCAAAAACAGAAGAGAGGGAATAAAGGAAGCAAATTCTTGGGCATTGCCTGGGAATGGAGAAAGGGAGGAGACTGGATGCTGGGCTGGGGAATACATATGGAGAGGACTCGACGAAGCAGGGCAGAGAGGGGCAGCAGGGAGTGTGGAGGCAGCGTGGGGCAGAGGCAGGGTGCACACTGATCGATCCACTGCCCTTCTACATACTTTATGAAATAAGATAGCCTGCAAAGTTCAGCAGCTACAGATTCAGCCTGTAGGGGCTGAAATTTATGTTGAACTTAACACAGAATACAGATTGTGAGCTCTACTCCTTTCCTTTCACTGTCTAAATTTTAAATCTACTCTCTGCAAAAAATAGCTAAACCTGTATGTTTCTTATTTAGTTACATTACAGCTACTAGGTCTTTGGAGCCAAGAAATCAAAGCATGGGAGACCAAGACATGCATGAGTTTTCTTAATGCTTGAATTTATTTAAGAAAAGGCCTTGTCAAGTGCCACAATATATTAGTAGAGTGGCAAGTTAAACCCTGTCAAGGTATTGTCATAATTATTCCATTTCAAATTAGCCACCAGAGGGCCGATCATTTGTTCTTAAAGGGTTGGCATGCGGTGCCAGGGATCTGAAACGGGCAGTACCTGATCAGTGCCTCCCCTGAGCTCAGTGTCTTCGATCTCCTTGTAAGTGGCTCTTTGGATGGATGGGGAGAACAGGCCTGGGATTACACAAACAAGGAGCCGGTGAGGGATGAGGATGGAGGCTGTGCTGTCAGGAGACCAGTAGTTACAGAACTGAGCATCAGGTCAGAAAGCAGACCTGCAGGACAGGCTGTTCAGTGATTACTTGAAAACAGCTCAAGGAGACTGTTAGCATAAGCCAAAGTGCCAGAGCAGTATGGATACTCTGAAAAGGGCAGGGAAAGGAACTGTCTTCTCTCGGTGTTGTAGGGTGACACTGTCATACTCTTGTGTGACTGATATACTGCTGTTGCTGTTCCTAATCTGATCATGCCTGATCTCACTGTTAACACATACATGTAAAGACACAGAGAGAACCCCCTCCAAACTGCTCCGGAAGCTTCTGACTGCAGGCAAACACTCAATTCAGTCTAACAATTGAATTGTAGGATCAAATTTGCTCTGAATGCATCAACAAGGATAGGCCCAAGTAATGGGCAAGGAGCGGATGCTCCCTCTTGATGCAAGATAGGATTTGGAGATGTGCTGCTCTGCTGTCATCAGTGCATGGAAATGGAAGAGCAGTGCCTTGACGTAGAAAGCCAACAGCAGTAACTGAGTTCTGAATGTCAGGTGTGTGCTCATGGTCAGATCAAATAGCCAGTGCAAGGAGAACCCTCTATTCTTTCCAACTAGCAACCACAAGCAATGACTGAAAAGCAGTTTAGCATAGCAGTAATCTTTCCAGAACCCTTTCTTAGCTGTTTTCTTATGGTATGGGTGCGTATGCATCTCCCATGCTCATGTCAATCACAGGGCACTACAAAAAATGCTGCTTATCTGACCAGTGCTGACAGGTGGCATAAGTCTGTAAGGCAATAACCATGTGACGTTTTCTTTCTGTGGCTCATAATGACTTAATTCAGCTTGTGAAAAATGTCAGCAGCAAGCACACTATGGGAGAAATACAGCAGTGCATGAGTGCCATCCAATCTGCAAAGTAACTGTTACACCTTGAAGAGCATCATAGCAACACCCAATACATTTAGAAAAGCAGTGCAGGGACTACTCAGAGGTGCAGTGCACAGAACGCAGAACTGTAAAACCTTGCACAGGCACAAAGACCATCATCTACTTCCCAGCGTATCATGGGGAGAACAGAGGGCCCATAGCTCTAGAACACCCCTGACAGCCTGTTTCTCTCTGCCAGAGATTGTAACAGCTCAGAAGGAATGAGCATCAATTGCTTCCAAGGGAGTTGTGTAAAAGATAATGTATGTTGCCTTTTTGGCAGCAAAGATTCACTGGAAGATAGTGCCTTGGAGGCTTTATTACTTGTGACCTTCACACAGAACCGAATAAGTCTTATTTTCTGAATAATTTCAGCCTGTGGGTACGGCATTTGATGGTCTTTCTAGCAGCAGCAGAATAAAATCACACCTTGCTTGAGAAAAAGAGGCTTAGGAAGAAAAGCGTTGAATGGTTACATCCAGACAGAGTAGAAAATTTACGGCCATGCACATGGAAAAGGCTGCAAAGATGACTAAAAGGTACCTTCCTATGGATCCAAGCTCTAAATCAACTCTCAAATTTATTACGAATATAATTATCAAATACACCAGGCAATCCAAAAAAACATTGCCTAGAGGCAAAATCTGTAGTCTCACAATCACTGAAAATAGTAGTTTAAGTTGACCTCTGCGTCACAGGCTTCCTCGTATTTTCAGAAATCAAAATACTAACAGAGCAATCCTGGAAACAGGATTAACTCAGCTAGTTAATCGTAATTCCTTAGGCTTTGGAACTACCAGCTCTTAACCTTTCCTAGCTAATTGTTTTACAAAGAAAAAAAATCTTCTCACTTAAGTTCCCACTTGATTTTTCAGTTTTAATTTAATTAGTTGAATGAACATACTAAAGTAAATACTCTCTGACCCAACATAGCAACTGTACCTGTCAAAAGGTCATTTAGAACTGTACCAGGCTGGTTCCATACATTGGTCAGTATCTTCCATCGGTGCACCAGTCTGTGCTTAACACCATCAAAAAAATAAAGTACTCCTTGTTAAACACAAATTGTAGTAGCTGATCTGAATAAGTTTAGTGTTAGTTGACATGATCTCAGTTTGCACTCTCAGTGAAAAAGTGAACACAAACTGTGTTATTCATGACCATCATGCTTATTTTCCTATAATGGCCTCATGTGTTTTAGGTATATGGCAATGTGCTTTAGTATTACTTACCCACTTCTAGTAGTAGTAGTACCCAGAAGGCTTAGTAAGTACAGATTAGCTATCTTTAGTGTTCTTGCTTCTGTTTAAACTTCCTTTAATGCAAAGCTACCGAAGTTAGTCAGTAATCATAAGCCAAATTACAACTGCCCTGTACAAATACCCACTTGCTACGGATGAAGTTTACTCTCGTTTTTCCAGTATGACCTGACCAAATAAAGAAAAGTAACACCAGGCTGATAATCAAAACTTCAAAACTGTATTTTTTCCTGGTTTGCATCACCAGGTTTCTGCACTGTCTTAGGGAGACAGGAAATGGAGTGATTTCTTGAGCCTTGATGGGACAAATAAGAGTTGTTGCTTCCTTTTTTTTCTTTTAAGAAAAGCTTTCTGTCTTGATCTCACAGCAATAATGTAATGATTTTTCTATCTGAGCTTTAATAAAAGTATTTCAAGAATAAACAAAAAATCATTCTACTGTGCTTTTAAAACAGCTGTAGAAATTTTGCTGAACTGTAGCGGTACATGTTAAAATAAAAATTCTTTTAGCAGGAGAGCTACAGTGGTTTACCAACTATAAGCTATATGCAGTGGCTAAACTTACTACAGTCTGCGTGCCTTTCTTCTTTAACAGAAAAGACTGAATATATTGAAGGAAAATGGAAAGTGCTTATTTCAGAAATATTTTCTAAGTAAAGAGTTGAACATGAATCAAAAGACGTTAGCAAAACAACAAAAAAAATTCTCATGGCTAGTGTTAGCAACACTGTCCTAAAGTCTTAACTGTACTACCCAGAATTACCTTGCTTATTTAGTAGTGGTGCAAGAGAAACAGGGCAGAGTCTGAGTCTCCCAGTTAGGCAATTGTCACTGGAAGCTTCACCTCCATCAATAGTGATGCTTTTTCTTTGTTCTGCGCTATTAGCTGTTGTCAGCTAGGGTAACGGATATATCTATTATGCTGCCAAAGGAAACCAGCAGAGCAATATAATGACAATTCCTGGACCACTTATAACCAGCCTACTACCTAATGTACAAGAGAAGTATTAATTTATTTTCTGTACCATTAACTGTGGCCAATTTAATAAGAAAATGGTCTCTATACATCATTTCTTGGGACCTGGCCCAGTGATTTGCTACTCAGTTTTAGGATGTGAAGTAATACGTTATGCTATTTTTGCATATGAGGTATTTCAGAACCATAACAATGCCTGGTGTTCTTTTTATTCCATCAATTTGCTATGATTGTGATTTTTAGCAGTAATCACTCTTTTGAAACCTCAGTGTGATGTTTTCAGTGGCAACACATCCTAAGTTTGAAAATCTTAACAGCTTCAAAAGGAAACAATTTGAGCACTGAATATTCCCTAACAAGAAAGTAGCAGCTAACAACAGTAAATTATCTGGTCTTGCAGAAAACAGTTTGAATCTTGGTGATTCAAAATGGGTGCCTTTTAAATTTTTTTGGGTGTGAAAATATCCAGGTTTAGATTATTTGAGGTTCCCTCCTGTTTGTGTGTGTGTGTACCTTTCACCTTTCGTTTCCTCAGAGAAGTCATAGTTATCAAGTTATTTTCTTTTCTGGCTGAAACATTTTTATTCAAGTACAATTCATGCTTACAGTTAAGTGCTTCCATGAATTACAGATACATTCTGAATGCACATCACTTGCCAAAAGATACTAAATAATCCATGTCTGTCTTCAGATTTATGATTGATGTCTTTTACAATCCCTGAAATTTCCCCTTTAACTTCTACTTGTTGGCATGTTTCATGTATGTCCTGTTTTTGCTATGTAGCATCTAAAATCGAAATGGACACATCCTTTTAGGAAGAGGGGATATTTACACGCGGCTGAGGAAGACTCTCTATTTTTGTTCATACAGCTGTGTGCCTATTTTCAGTTTCTTTTCCTTCAAAAAAAATACACCAATCAAAAATATACAATTTGCAGGACAAAAAAACTCCAAAAACTGTAACCTCTGGGGAATTTCTTCTCTGATACCATCTGACGGTTCTTGCTGCCATCATTGGTGGAAGGATTTTTGTGATAAATTTTAAATCAAAAGTTCTTACGAAATGTTGTCTGGATGAAGTAGTTCAGATGGACTACCTAATGTACAAATCCACAGCAGTCATCACGGACCTGCCTGGCTATCTCCAAACTTGCCAATGATTATAGGGTTTCAGTGCTATAAATTTCTTGGAAAAAGTAGGAAGCACAGTTTTTGCAGCCTGGTGAGGTTTCTTTAAGATCGTTTCCCCTCAGGTAACACTTCTTGTAACTCCTTAGAAGTCTGAAAACACTCTCTAATTTGTTAAGCAGATGAACCTCATTTTCTGCAGTCAAAACAAACATACTGCTTCTAAGGCAACTGCTACTCTCCATAGGCTGAAGATGCACTAAGCTCACATTTAAAACAGGTGTCAACAGTATTAAAAACCCAACACATTCTGATGGACTCAATCTTCCTCCTGGGAACTATTCATTATGTGTTTGTTGGAGGTGGCTCTTTAACACATGCATTACCTATCTACTACTTCTAACTACTCATGATTTGCACTTCCTGGTAAAATCATGTTGGTCCCCCTATAATGGAGTAGAAGGTGCTTTTCCTCAAATCTGCTCCTAGAAATTTTATTTGCACTCTCACAAAACCAGCTGGACATTAAATCCTAGACCCTGGGAAAATTCACTTGGGTATTGCAAAGCAAATGGACACTCAACGAATGAGAAAATCACCTAATGAGGACACCCAAACCTAGGAGAAAATAATTTTCATTTCAGAGATCTGATAAGAACTTCTACTAGATTTGTGTCACAATGTGCTTTTAAGTAACATACAAGATTTAGGATGATTCCTGCAACTTGCTAGCCTGTATATAAAAAAAATCCAACTTAACTTGAGATATGCAGGATACTCATTTTTTAAGCTGAATATTCTTTTTGTAGTACTTTAAGATTCATAAAAATTTGATTGTAACAAACAGCCTGTTAGGCAAGATTTGGTGTGTTACCTGGAGGATAGATGAATGCAGATACCTTGTCTAATTCTGTCTGCTCTCATACTTACATACTCACCTGTTTCCTAACTCAGCTGTGCTATCTAAATACCCTTAAAAAGATATTTGAATGTTATTCTTTACATTTAAGCAGTATCTGACAGGATGCTCTGAGGCTAACATTTAGTAACACTCTCACAGGGAAAATTCTCAAGAAGGAAGCGTAGAAACTCATAAATACATTTAGCTTCTCAATCTGCATGCACATCCCTGTATTTTGTCTTGAATTAATTTTAATTAAATTGAAATGCCAGAGTTTCTCAAAAGTTTTTAAATTCTTTTTTTCCTAGTTCTCGTTATCCCTTTTACATTACCAGCTCTAAATTTTAAAGAAATCCTAATAAATTGTGCATTAGAAAACAAATTCCACAGATCCTGCACTTGGCAATGACTGTTCAGGACACTGTACAGGAGCAGGTGGAACTGGGAACAATGAATAGATTTAAAATTAAGTAAGCTTCTTTTCAGTCTGAACCAGGTGATGTCAACATTTTGGACTTAGGCTTAATATAAAACAAGACATAAAATTAAGGCAGCTTCCCTGAAATATTGCTGTAAGATAAAAGCACCCTAGAGCCAAATACCTGCCACAGCTTTTAAGAAAGCTAATTATACGAACCTTCACAAGCATGTTTTGAATTACCAGTTTTACAGTTTGCCAGGACTGTTCCAGAAGGAAAAGAAATTGTGATTTCAAATTCCTCTGCTTTGAATCTCTGAATCTGGGTGTATCTGAATTTGGGAAATGTTGACAGAATGTGTCATTTTCACCTGCCCATTGTTCAGTGTATAAATAATGCTAGTTAAAAACCACCAATGCTGGCTTGCACCTTGTCCTTTAACACTTCCATGCAAACTATCAGTTCTTCACATTAAAGATACATTTACTTTTTTCAAAAGACATTCAATCTGACTCCTAATTCTACAGCCCTTGACTTCATAGCCAGAATAAACTTTTAAACAGTAATTGAGTCATCTTCTGATGAACTGAAAGGGAGAGAAAAGTATGATGTTGCCAACAGCATGCTGTTTGCTCAGCAGTAAAGTTTATGGAGTACTGCTTTATTCAGACAAATTATTAGGTTCAGAACAGGTGGTAGGTGGATGACACACAGTCATGATGTCCAGAAAATCCATATCCATTATCTAGCAGAATCTTCTAGCCTCGAGATCTGTGAATTTACAGCTGACTTTGGAGCTATGGCCGACAGTGACATTCAGCATGGAGTCTATGTCAACTCCCCCTGTGCGGGGCATAAAACTCACAAGTAGAAAAGATTGGCAGAAGGATCTATTCCTCTTTTTATAACTTAAAACTTCTGACACACCGGGGTGGGGTATTGACAATGTTACTGTTAGGAGTACAGATGGGGAAATGAGATAGTTTTCTACATGTCCCCTCACTACAAGCACCCTATTTTCTTTTGTTACAGTGAAATGCGTGAGCTACTTACTCTTACCTTTTCACACTAAGTGTACCAAGATCATTCGTAAGCCAAGAATGAAGTATTTGCTGCAGCTTTTTACATCGTTGACAAACATAGCCACTGCTGAAAAACATCCTGGTGCAGTCCATTCATAACTGAGTCTTTTTGTTTCCATTTTGAAGTACTACTTGTACTACTGCTTCTCACATCATGTATTGTCTGCTAATTTTTCTGACCCATCTTTTATTTTGAATGTCACCAACAGTGTATGAAACTTTAGAGTTTGAATTAGAAACTGGTTCTTTCTCTGTTGATTTTAGTGCTTAAAACGGCTGAAAGCCTGCGTGCCTCTTTGTTACTCTAAAACAAAGTACAGACACTGTATTTTTTCCTTCAGATCTTTATTTTTTATATTTCAAATGGAAGGCAAAAGGATGAAGAATGATTTAAACTTTTATCAGCAGATTCAAACTATTTTTTTTCAATGTGGACATAGCTCATTTTATGCTCCTTCAAGAGATTAACTTTGTACACCTACAAAGTATTTGCACAGTGCTGAACCCCTGAAAATCTGCCAACCTTACAGAGGTTCTGATAATGACAGCAAGTATTTCCTGATGCAGTATCAACTCAGCATTCCATTTTCTGCTGTTAAAATGCCTATCAAAAACATGGTAAAGGAGGAATACTAACTGTAAGAAAAAGTTTCCAAACTGGTGAGGCAGTGACTTTATAAAAAAGATAAAAAAGTTAGGGTTTGGTTCTTCACTATTTTAAGTTTTTTAAATGTATCCAACTTAGCCTTAAATTCTAATATATTTTTTGCAGAACTGTCTAAATCCTCAAATGGCACTACTTGGCAAACATATTGCAGAAATATTGTTCCTCCTTACACAGTACTTAATAGACTGTTCTGAGAAATTCTGGTTGCTGTCTCTTGTTTTTATGTATTGTGCTGCACTTTATAATCCTCACTTGTCCTCAAGAGACTTGATGCCAGATTCAGTACTAGCGCTCCCAACAGAATGACACCACTTCAAATTCAGCCTCTGCTGGTTTCGCTTCATGAATCGAGAAACTGAATGGTTAAGACATCTTTTATTTCCTTGGATTTCACATACTCCAGATGACAGGAATAATTTCCAAAAGGCAAAGTAAAGGGTAGAAACTATTCAGGTAGAATCCAGTCGAGTATGACTTCCTACTGCCTTTCTGTCCCCCAATACATACTTCAGAATGTTCTACAGTTCTAAATTCCTTTTAAACAAAATTTCCCTCAAACTCATGTTGTGGGCTCCTGAAACTCAGGCCTTGCTGTATATAAAAACTGTATTCCTCTGACATCTTCATTTCTTTTTTTTCTGTTAAGATTAAAAAGAAATACATAAAAAAGCATCCTCTTTATGTTTTCTCTATCATGTCATTTATTCTGATTCTTCTGACAGCTTGTAGTGCTTCTAGAGCTTATGTTTCAAAGAACTTTTCAGCAGTTCAATCTCTTTTTGGGTGCCACAGTCTGGCCTCAATTCACCCAGCTGAAACATGGCCAAGTGTTTTGAGGAGCAGCAGAGATTTATTTCCGAAGAGTTAAAGGCGGAATAAGCAGCATCAGGCTGCCTTCCCCTTCAGCAGTTCTGTAATGTTGGGCTTAGCTCTTCTGAAGTTTTTTAGATGAGGCTGGCCACAGGTTGCACTGAATGTGATATAATACCAAAGCATCGTTTTCTCAGCTTCTGCTGAGGCAGCCTCATCAGCTTCTGAGAATCAAATCCCTCAAAGGCAGAGAGAAAAGTATTTTGGAAACCATCACTATCCCTTCTCTCTTCCTGGAGTGAGAGAAAACACCTGGAGTACTAGCAGCAGCAGCAAATGGCACAGTCAGGGTTGCTCACTGTAACTGAGGGCAAGATCCTTGTTACACCTAGAAAAGCACAGACCACAATAGAAATGTTCTTCAGAACCAAAGCAGAAATTAATTTAGCATCCTTATTCTCTGACTAATGGAAATTCCTCTGTGGCAATCTATGCATCTGCTTAAAATGAATATTAAAAAAAAATACCATGTGTTTGAAAGCACATGGATATACCATTTATTGTTATTGCTCAACAACTTGAATGATCCTGAAGATGTCATCAAGAAAGCGATAAGGAACTTAACTTGTCCTACCATGATATGCTAATTAAACTGTTTAGTGTAGAGATCAGCAAAAATAAGGAATTAGCAAATAATGATGCGAGCATAGGATGATTTGTAATATCAGCACATTGATGCACTGGGCTCAGATACTGTAATTTGATTGGCAGTGCTTTATTAAGTTTTGGCAGCGTTTAAGTAGACTGGGAGTGCTGTTATGAAGCTCAAGCACATTAATCCAAGCTCCAGCTCTCGTTAATACAGATGAGTGAAAGCAGTTAATTGAATTATGTATGAAGTACTGCTGATTAAATATTTCACTCCTTGCTATAGAATTAACTCTGCTTTATTAACAGTCACCGTTGTCTCTAATACTGAATGTCAGAGGGACCTTTTCTCAGTCATCCACTTCCACTTTTTTTTAACCATCTGTTAAGGTTGCTTATGTATGTACCCATCTATTCCTACTTGTACTGGCCTTTGAAAGAAATACTTTTGCTTTTCCTAAAAGTTGGTGTGATACTGAAAAACTTCTATTCCCTTATAAGAAAGGCTTCAATGAAACTTCTCAATTTTTCTCATTGACAATAGAAAAAGATTCTGCAGATTACACAAAAGCATACTTTTGACTGATGCCATCCTGAGATGAAATATAACATTAACTGACTATTTTCATTTTACTTTGTTTCTGATTTCAACTTCCTACTTTTTTTCTGCTATTCTAAGTATTGTACATAAAACAGGGACACACTGTTAATGAAGGAGAGAAAGGAAAAAAATCCAGACACAGAATCTCAGGTTACAAAGAAAATGTAAAGCCAGGCTTTAGAAAATAAACTATTATCCTTTCAGGAACTCTGCTGAACAACTACAAGGACTACTGTCCTCACCAGTTGGCAGGTGTTTACAATTAATCTCAGACACCTGAAAGAGATCTCTGTTATTTAGCTGTTCAAAGGCAACATGGCAAAAGCTAATTAGGATAGTGGCAATGGTTTAACAAGAACACCAACAGCCTCTACACTGTCAAGACACAAAGGTTACTCCTGGACCATGATGTCGTGAGGCCGGATCTCAGCAGTCTTTCATGCTTTGCTAAAGAACACTATGAGTTGTCAAAAGATATTGAAATGATGTTCACTGAAGTTTGGTACTAACGTACATATTAACATGGAATACAGTATGCAAAATGTATCAAGTTGCAAGCTTCTATATTTACAAATAATAAATATTTTTAAAGTATGTAATGCTGGAGGTCTGACAAAGAACTACAGTTTCATTTTCAGTGCAGAGGACACACAGCCCTTCCATGACCAGCCTTGAAATATTCTAAGAATAAGCTTTCCAGTGATGCTCCTGCTCCTGGTCGTATGTAAAAAGTTTTTGGTGAAATGAAGCCCTGTAGTGCACAAGTGACATTGACACAACACAGAAAATATATTTGAACAGTAGCAGAGATCAAGGATGAGTTTTAATACATATCAAAACACAGAAATGCAACATTTTAACTATTCCATATTGCTTTGCAATCCATTTGTTTCATAAAGACAATGGAGGAACAGTCTTTTTCCAGTGTCTTCAGAGAACAGAAAGCCCAGAGCAAGTACCTTTGTACAGATCTATTACGATACTTCTTTTATTTCCATTACTTGCACTTGTGTGTCAGTTTCTTATAATTAAGGTGATATTATAACTGGAAACAGTGAAGGAAATGTTTATAAAACACTGTTTAATGAAAATGAATCAGATATTTCTTAATTCAAACTGCAAGAATACCATCAGTTAGGATCCAGAGGGTACAGCAAGGCCTTCAGTTAAGGTCGTTCACTGCTTTGACATGATTTTTCCCTTGGCATTCTTTTAATTATGATGTTGTAAAACAATTTCAAGAATGCAAATACTGTGTTTGGAATCCTGTTTCATGACACAAGTTTACATTTTGATATTGAGATGTCTTTTCCAAAAGAACTATAATGATATCAGTGATCTGCATGTACAGTTATGAATAATGGAAACGGTTTGTGGATGGAGCACTGAACTCCCAGAACCAGAAAGTTTTAATTCCATCTTATTTACCTAAGAAGTCTTGCATGATTTGTATCATACCTGCACAGAACTGATATATTAGTTTGAAGAGAGTCTTCTCTCATGTGGGGATAAGACTTAGCCTTGTGTTAGGACTGCTGGAAAGACTTAGGGGAGGCAGGTAAAACCAGTTGAATCCGATCTGAGCTAGGGGTATGTTTCTCTTAACTCACAGTGAAATGCAGATAACAATGTCCAGATGCAAGTCTTTCAAAAAACCGGAGGGGTGTCCATCATATTAGCTAGTTACAAGACGAAATTAATCTTGAGTTTTCTTCTACTCAAATATGATGGTGCCATAGCCAGCCTAAAATGAAAATTCATCTTTCACAGCACTGTGAAAGACAAAGTTCCTTAGTGAACAGACAATAGGAGGTCCCACTCTGAAAACACTGGTTCTTTCTGTATTTTGAAGGATGGGTTCAAGGAACCCAGAGCAAAGACCAAAGGCAAATATACAGAAACTAGAGCTAGAAAACTATTAGTCTTTCAAGTTAGAATCTGAGTCACTTTGCCATTGCAAAGTTGATTTCTTTTGCTTTGGTAGATATTTTGAGGAGAGCAGGGTTCCCTGAAGACAGAAGAGACTGGATAATGCAATAAATTCACCTTGGAAAGCCCAATTGCTGTTGCTTGGGGATGAAGACTTTCAACACCAAGAACCATTGGCTAAGCCCATGTGAAAATGGAAGAAATGGTTACCAAGAAAGGCTGGAAGAGTGCACGTCCATAGAAGGTCCAGCTGGAATTTTGAACTGGCTATGAAAATACTGACTTCAGAGTCACAGACTGAGGAATGGATGAGGAGGAGGATGATAGCCACCTGTGGAGGAAGCTTTGCCTGTTTCTCATGGGTTCCAAAGATCATGAAGTGCTGTTGAGGATGCCAGCTGGCCTGCTGAGGCTTCTCTGTTCCATCAAACAATCTGGGAAGCCTGCCCATGACATCATAGCATATATCCCCAAACAAGTACCACTTGATATTTCTTCACTCTGAAAGCTGATAAGCAGCAGATTTTCTTTCCAAAGCTCAGACTTCTGGGGCTTCTCTTGACTAGTTGTGTTCAGGCATGGCAGGGTGAGTCTCAGGAGAGCTGCTGACAGTTGTACTACAAGTCTTTACTTAGGGCTTGGTGCCTTTTCTCCATTTTTTTGGCTTGCTTCCGTGCACACTTCCACATGACCCATCCCAAAGACTATGGCTGAAGAATATCTACTAGATTTATATTTTCCAGATCCTAGAATTTCTTTAGTATTGTGAGGACAGGTGATGGTTTCTCATGTTAACTGCTACCCTTCTGTTCTCTCAATCAAATAGGAATGCTTCTCCAGTAGAGAAAGAGCTTCTCCAGTTCTTTCTTCCTCCTTGAAGAGAGACCTGAACCTTGAGCCTCACTATCTGTTGTTTAATCTTTTAGTCACATTTAGTACTGCTGATTCTCACTGAACTAACCAGATATGAACTAGCTCATAACTCAGCTGAATGTGATTCCCCGCCCCCCCCCCCCCCCTTTTTCTCCTTTGAAGAAAGTTACTGGAAAAGACTTATTAATGTAAACCAGCAGAGGGCCCTGGTGTAGGCAGCTAGGCTTTAATTAGTTGATTAGGTGCAACATCCACAAATCAGTTTCAACAAAACCAAGTGGCAAGAAACCAGACACGAGGAGCTGTAGTATCTTGTGATGAGGCCATGACAGCGCAAAAATACTACTGAGAATATGATTCCAGTGACATGTAATACATACAGGCTTCCATTGCTGGTTCCTTAAATACCTCAACAATCCTTAAGTACTTCCAATACTGTATCTCGTTATTATGTGCACTGAATGGCAATGCCATGCAGAGCTGAGAAAGAAAAAGGTATCTGAAAACCTCAAACATGCAGGAAGCTAGTTACTGGTTTTGGACAGAGATGCTTTGGGATGCTTTTAAAACTAGGAATTTTTATTTCATTTCATTTAGACATTTCTAATCAGCTTGATAATGGAGATTAAAATGGAAGCTACATACCAGTGTTATGTAATTATACATAATGTGCACCTACAGACAAAAGGGTAGTCATTTTTACTGATCAGTTTTATTTTTATAACTCGTATTACTATCATTTTGGTTGTGGAAGAATCCAAAAGCAATTCCCCACACCCAGATTATTCCCCACACCCTTTATACTAGGGTAAATCTGAAGTAATAATTGTGAGAAGAGACGGTTCCACAGAGCCTAAATTTAGAATGAGAAATACCTACAGAACACTGTGAACTCAGTAGGTGATTCATTTCCTGTTGAAGATGATTCCTAAAAGCTCAAGTATCTCCAGAAGGTCACTCCCACCTTCAGAAAACATACACAACAACTTATTTTTAGAGTTCTGTAGAAATGCCTTGCCCACACAGTAAATTGGACATATGTTCTTGGATTTAGCTGCCAGTTTTGTGAAAGTTAAAAAATTCTGAGCTTACTGTTTTTCCTAAATAAAATTTTCCATTTATTTCAGTCAAAGCAAAAACCAATTTTGCATGAAACTATTGCTCACGGACCTAGCAATCAGAGTTAAGTCTGCTGTTGACATTCTTACATTTCATTGTGGGTTGCTGGTCCTCCTACAAGTACCTTCCTAACTTTAGATAGAGCAGCTGGAAAGGATGTTGGATTAAGCGCATGCTAACTCGCATTGCTAAATCAGACTGAAAATGGTAACTCTCCTCCTTTCCATTGCCACCCTTTGCACGACACAGATATGCTGTTCCTCTATCCAAAACATCCTATTCTTCCTTTGCTGATTAGCCCTAGCAGCTCTCTATTGTGACTGCACAGGAACACTGCAATGCTTGTTAGGTTAGAAATGAAAGAATCGAACCACCAAACTCCTATGATCTTCTATCAAATTAATTACTTGCAGTAGATTCAATACTAGAAAGGCATACAAAATTTCTCGTAGTTGGGATGTATTTTTGTAGGTGAAAGTAGAATTTGGCTGGTTTGTTGTTTGAGGGTTCACATATTCATGCTGTGTTTGAAACTTAAAATCAGCTCAGATCCCCAGTTCAGCTGAAACTGATTTTCTGAATCACTGAAATCACTGAGAACACTGGTTTGGATACAATACTCTAGATCATTTGCAAATGGCAATGTACAAGCTATTAAAATAATAATGAGTATTCTGAAGGTACGTGAAGATAACTAGATCTGTGCATCACTTACAGCCAGGTATTCAAGCACAATGAAACTACAAAAAGGAACAGAGTAACAATTCTTTAGAAATAATGAGAAACAGGGTAAAAGTGCCAAAGAGATGTTAGCAGTTTCCAATACAACCCATCTTTTTGCATCTAAAAATAAGACAATAGGCTTTTTCCAATATTGGTTGGCAGATAATAATGTAAAACTATATATTATGATCCTGATTTCCTGTGGCTTATTTCTAGAAATACAATTTTCCAAAGCCCAAATCCTTTCAGCAAAATATTCACATAAAATGTAAAATGTTAAAAACCATAAAAGAACGCATAAAGTGACTGCCTCTTGACAAGACAGTGCTAGAAAAAAAGGTTGTGTGATCCAATGGTTGTCTCAATTCCTAAAAGCAATACATAAAAAAACCCCCAAAACAAACAAAAACAAACCTGAAATTATTTGTGCATCTTCATGCAAAGATCTCAGCATTCAAGGAGCACCTTCTCCATCTCCACACACCATAAAAACCCACTGAATTATGCTTTGTCTTGTAGTATAATTTTCATCCGCTGTTCTTCAACTGCTAGATTGATTTCTACCATAGATGTATTATTTCCTGCTATTGTTACACAGCTCACGTAAGGAAAGCTGTAGATAAACATTTTGTATATCAAACATTTGAGTGTTAAATGTTAAAAATGTTAAAACTCTCTATAGATATAGGTGTAGATACACACATGCATGTGTCTGTCTGCACCCCAAATAGAGTGCTGCATAATAAAGAAGATGGTTCTGAAAACCCTGCTTGAAAAAAAAAAAACAAAACACCAAACAATCAAACACCACCCAACCCAAAATCAGGAACCTAGTATCATCGTGAATAGAAAAATGTTAGAGGCTAGTGAAATGTAATATTGTGATGTTCTTCTCCGGTCTTTGGTATTTTGGTTTGCAGTACACAGGAGCTGGGTCTATTTAGAGGTTTTGGTTGTGTTAGAGGGAGGAAGAACAAGAAGCAGAATTTGATCACTTACTAGTGCAATGCCTAAAGATCCAGCTATTTCTGCTTATTCTTTGGACCAGGCAGGTTTGTGGAGCTCTACCAGGTGGCTGAATGCCTCTGCTGAAGCAGTGGGACTCCCAGCATGAGAAATCTAACTAAGCTCATGAAAAGGCTAAAGTTTCATCATTTCTGTTAAGCTTATAGTGAATTCAGACTCCAACAAAGAACAAATTTGAGCATTAGCTCAGACAGCCAATGAGGAGATGTAAATATATTTGGGATTAAGTCTATTCATAATATGAAATTATCTATATATTTACCATACTTTCATGCGAAGTATGGCAGGGAGAGAATATAAAATAAACTTGTTCTGTGAGAACATTACCCATAGCCATTCAGAGGTGAGGCACAGTATCATCTTGGGGTCACTGAAACTATCTATCGCTAGGTGAAGAGGCAAGTTAGGGAGTGAAAACAGCTATCAAATTTAGAGATTCTCTGAATAAGGACACTTGAATGTGGTTCTATTTGTTAAGCTTCTGCTGTAAAAGGAAAGTACTTCACTAAAATATGAATTTCCCTGTATTTTTAGCACTGCAATGCTGAGGACCCCTGTGAAGTGTAAGACATTTTTAAAAGTCACATCAGTAAAAACATTATCTCATAGTTATAGAAAAATATGTATGGTGCTAGACTGCCCAATGCACTGTTTCTGACAGCAGATTCTGGCTATAAAAGCAAATATATCAAGCTACAGCACAGGCCGTTTGGAGGCAAAGTGGAGCTTTCCTTTACTGACTCAAAACAAGATGGAAGTTCTTGTGCCAGTCCTTTTGCCTTTAGTACAGAAAAGCACGACAAAAATGTTCATTTACTCTCTCTATCTAGGGATAGTAAATGGCAGGGCTTTTGACAACCATTCTGCCTATAAAAGCATATAAAATCATATAGAATACAAAGAACCCAGTACCCCCCTTCTACAGCCCAATCCCAGAAACATAATGTTTACAGACAAGTCACATTACAAGATTTAGAGCACTGTTTCTCTACAGTAGCAGATGTTAGACAGATGATTATATTCTGTAGTTTAATACAGTTTGGGAATGTGACTGTAGGTGTGTGATTGGTAAGCAAAAATACATCTTTATAACACTTGTGAAAATATTTTCTTATTAAAGCCAGCTATCATCATTCCAACAGCTTTGTATTTAAGAGCCTGCAATGAAGAATCCCCTCTTCTCCAATTACGAACAGCACACTCCACAAAATTCTCACTGTAAATATATGGCCCAGCAACAGTATTATGTACTAAGCAGTTGAAGGTGTTTTTATGTACATTATGCATGAAAACCAATGCAAACTCATGTTGCAGAACAAGGTCAAGCAGGAAATTGAAAATTAAATGCTTGTATCTCAGTAACAGCTTCCTGAAGGGCACATTAGAAACAGTTTACCAGAAATCTTCCCAGAAGCAAGCAAGATACAAGCACATCTTTTATTTGAACCCGCTTCTTCTGCCTATACTGCTCTAATGCCATTTTAACTTTCTCTGGATTTCTGTACAATATGTGCTAGGGTTTGGGAGATGGTGGGTTAGCTAATACATCAGTTATTTATCCCGCTTTCAACCCCTAAGAGGACAGAGAACACTCTTGCAGGGACTAAAGTTCATATTTAAAGATGATTTAGATACTTTGCAACTTCACAGTCAGAGTTATGATGGTCTTCAGGCACTAAGTGATACAGCACGTGCCTCTTGGGATCTTCTCATCTTCTTGCCTAAGCAAGTTGGATGCCCAATTCCCAGAGCCTTTTGGAAGAAACTGTGTATCTTATTATGTACTTAGCTCCTTTTCCTTGGCCAGTCGTTTGCATTTTAAAGCACTTAAGTAGAGTTTGTAGATCTGGCCATCAATCTTCAAAAGCCACTGGGACTTAGACTGCTAAACCAGTTCTGAAAGTGAAAATGGTTAGGAAAAAAGAGTAGTATTGTTTATGAAACTGAGTAACTTTTTTTTTTTCATTCAGTATTTATACTATTCATATTCTGGAGCTCCTTCATGTCTCTGTCTTTACAATCTTCGCGGTGTTTTAGGTAGCGTCTTGATGCAAAAACAATGCAAATGTAAAGTGCTTGTTTTAAATAACAGATACAAATAAATACTCATGACTTGATGTAGCAAGCTGGGAGAATTTCTATGCTATCTTCTACAAATACTACTTTCAGCTCTGCATCCTTCCTTAAGTGTGTATTTGTGCCTGTCCAAGTGTACTGTGGTTGTGAAAAGAGTAGTTACAGAATTGGCAACAAAGGAGAAACCCCGGTAAGACAGACAGAAACCTGAACATCATTAATACAGAAGCTTCACATCTTTTGATTGTGTACTTTTGCCACTTTAATTAGTACTTTTCCTTTGGTCTTTTCCAGAGTTCCATTGTGGTTACACTGAGTTAAAGGTATAGGAAGAGAATCATATCTCTGCGCACAACTCTATCTCATTTCACATCTCAACAAATATGCAATTTTTCATCTTTTTTCCCTCTTATTTTTTTTTTTAACTTAGACTATGCATAGAAATTGTGAGAAAAATAATGTAAAATAAGTTGGGATGCAGTATTTAAAATTCTATCTTAAAATGAATTTGCACTGGACAGCCTTCTTAAACAGGAAATTAAATCCAAGCAGTCGATAGTGAGAATAATGTGACTATAGTCCTGAGACAGAGCCCGTTCAAGTCAAGTGGAAGGGTTTCCATGGATTTCACCAGGCTCCAAGTGAGGCATCATCTTCTTACTACTATGCTATCTAGAACTAAAAAGCCACAAGTCCTGCCACAATGCAATAAGCCCATAAACATGAAATTACAATGAGCAATAACATCTTGAGAGACTAGTTTCTCTATTACTTTAATTTATACTCCTGTTAACCAATTTTAAATGCACATTAAAATACAGGGTAATTCTAAAGATGTCAGTATGTGGATAACAGGGCCTGCCAAGGTGATGCAATGTAAGTGTTTCAGCCATATCCTATTAGACTTCAGTCATTTATTTCTCCCTTATTTAAAGAAAGCCTAATGTAAGCCTAGGAAGAAAAGCCATTTAAAGATGCCCAACTGCTGGATAGCAAAAGCAAAATGGAATCAGAACTCCTGGGAAATAGCCTGACATGCACTAGTGAATGGGTATTCTGTAGCCATGGTCTATGTAGCCTAGTTTGAAAATACAGAAAGGTTGACTACATTATCTGAGACGTTTTCTCCTATGTCATGTGCTGTATTCCCTGAGTGATATGGAACAGATAAAACCTGCAGTTCTAAATGAGGACTAAAGCTGGGAATTAGCTATCATTCCTATCGGCATGTTGGAGAAGGGCAGCTGGCCCATGATGTGGCTTGAACTGCATCTGACTGAGATTTGAAGCAGCAGCTCCTCTCAGAACTGAACATCGTATGCATTCCATACCTGTTAGTGCTGTGGTAACACTAGCACAATCCCAGGTACCAACGTTTATCCCTCCTTCCACTCAGCCCCTCGCCTCCATGAGAAACAAAGGATACAGTATTACAGCATGATATCCTCAAAAAGCACCTTATTAATGCGATTGCAGTGTAAACACTCTAAGAGATGGAGGCTACGCTGCACAGCTGTGTAAATAAGTAATTTCACTCCAGTTAAGGAAGTTGGAAAGAGATGGTGTTAAAACCATCGTAAAAGGAATACAGTCTTGTAAATATTGATTACTTTTTTTAAAAAGAATCAGTTTCTGATTCCCTTATTCAAGGGATGTAGCACTTGTCTCAGCAAGCAAATCCCACTGTTTTCAGTGGGACCTATTTTCAGACAAAAGTAATAACCTAGGATTTTCAAAACTGGCAGTGGCTGGCTTTTGTAGGGACTACTTCAGCCAGACTTGCTTTCTAATTATTCTAGTGTAGAAACAAAGAAACACCTGGATTTCAGAGACATTACTAAACCTGATGTGACCGAAGTATTTCTTGTAAGCAAGGAAGAAAAATTTCATCTCCTCACAATCAGATTGAAATGTCAGTGCTTAAATGATAGAGCATCTCAGCCCTTGGGTTTGTTTTTTAAACCGACACGCAGTGGCTGTGCAATTGTCCATTACTTGGCCGGCATATATCCACCCTTCTTCCTTCCCACTTCTGAAGTTATAACATAGTATGAGATAATGCCAAAATTTTACTACAAATAATCATGTAACATGCTTCAGCTCTGTTAAAATGAGCCTTTGAAATGGAAAATCTGGTAATGCACATGAAGCAGGTACGCCAAGTGCACAGTGCCCATCCTGTTGCCTACTGTTGCTTCTCTGTTGGGGCAGCTGTACCACTTCATTTTAGTCTGCCAAAAGACATGGGTTTCTCCAAAGGATCTGCAGAACATCTTTTTCCTTTTTTAATCAACAGCATAGGGACACTAGGCACGACAGCTTGATGACGCAGGTGTCTAAACTGGTTGTTTAATTCTCTCCCAGCCTCTCTGCTGTTGCCTTGAACTCACCTTATCCATCTTTCTTTGCCCTGTATTTTATTTAATATTATTAGAATGCCCTCTCTGTGTAAAGACCTTCCTCACCTAAGCCTCCATAACTGAAGCTCCTAGATATTCAACACAGAAAAAAAATACGTTAGGGGGAGGTCATAAAAAGGTCCTAGAGAACCACCTCTGTTTGGGGGTGGAACACCTATCATGCTGTGTGCTCTGGCATCAAGTGACCAACTTCCAGTGCAACGTGGTTATTTTGTGCCACATACTTCAGTATTTTTCTCTTTTGACCGGATAATGAAAGGCTGTAGGCTGTGATGTTGTCTACATGCACTTGTGAATTATAGCAGTGCCATTTGCACAGCTGTAGTTAACGACCTGTCAGGTTTCCCATTATGATGTTATGCTGTTATTTTCAGGGTTTATGTCCTGACTATAAAGTTGGTGACTGCTTGGTCTGGAAACACTAATGCATTTTTGTATATTTTATAAATACAAAATGAAAAAGTGCCCTAATATAAAACCACTCTATTCAGAAAGGGAAAAGTGACAATTTTAAGTAATATTTTCAGTAGCAGAAAAAAACAATCAATAACATTCAGGAAGCTCCCTTCTTTGACTGGAGTCATTAACTATAATGCTCTGAGCAGGGTCAGCAGGTAGCTGGAAATGCATTAAGCAGGTGACTGTATTTTATGGTGAGCTCCTTTGTAAGAGATAGCAAACCTTTCAGTGACCACAAATAGTATGTGCCCTGAAATACCACGGTGGGTTGATATGATAGTTGTATTTTAATGTGTGTATGTAACACCAGTAAAACTTCTCCAAACAATAATTCCATGTACTTGTAGCCAGGCAGACACAGCATAAGATGAGCATGGATTTTGCTCCTGAGTGTGTTCAATGGATAAAGGTTCAGTTGTGAATTCACTGAACCACGTTAAATTGGTGTTAAAAGAGGAGGAAATTTTTACTGAGTACAAATGAGCGGTTTCAAACTATCTAGTCACTAGCAATCCCCTAACTGAAGAGCCTAAGTAATCCTGTACACAAACACACATGGCACTTTCAGAAATAAAGTTCTTGCAGGCTACTGAATAAATACTATGATAAAACAATCCTTCGATTTTGTGTTTACAATTTAAATCATAGCAGTCTATGAGGAAAGTACTTGTATATTATATGATGTGTTTACCTTTAGGTAACGGCCCTTTTTCCTTTTCTTTTTGACTTTTTTCTCCATTAGGCAGGGCACAGGATTTGACAGGGAAGCTCCTTGTGAGTAAGTTAAAATTTCCTTGACAAACAATAAGCAGAGTTACTCTGTGTAACCATACACAGAACAGTGGTGTAATCTTACTTCACAGGAGTTTATCTTAACCACAGATAAAGGTGTAGCTGCAGTGACCATATCCTCCTCTGCATGAAGTGGCAAATTCTACCCTAATGACACTAAATTGTACTAATGAGATGTACGAATTGAAAACCGCATGCTTTATTTATAAAAAGTCCTCTGTGGTGCTGGGTTCATCACCAATGTAACAGGTATAATCTCCCTTAAGTGACTATAATATCCCGATGTAAATAGTCTCAGTGAAATAAGAGGTGGATTCCTAACTGATAATTGCAAACTGTAATTGTAGTACTCTTAAAATACAATTCTCTTCATCAAAGCATTTTACAAGAGTATTTTTTCGTAAGTGGGATAATGACAGGAGGAGTGGTGAGGCAACCTTTTAGTGTCAATTATCTCAATTTCCACGCTATACTGCAATCCCTTGCAGTTCTATCTCATCTCATACAGATTTATGGGAAAAGTACCTAAGCAAACATAGACCAAAGCATTGTAATCCTTCTCTGATAAAGTCAAATTACATGCCACTAATGAAGAACGTTATTAGCACAGAAAAATACCATTCCTTGTTATTCTCAGTGACTTCTTTCACCACAGGACACTTATTTTACACTATACAATGAAAATCTATAAAGAAAGGTGGTGGGTTATTTTGTTTTTTTTAACGTAGGGAATGATAACTGCTACTATCCTTCTTGTACAAAAACACATGCATACACACAAAGTACTACTACTACTACTACATGGTAATTAATAGCCAAAGCTCCAAGTCCCCTCCTTACACAATCAACCATGGCAGATGCCATTACTCACTTTCAGTTTGGATTATTAGCTTAGAAAAGTTCCTTGGGTGTCTGAGCAGCCACTAATTCTTTTATCAGATTTCCTTGTGCTTCAGTTCTACTCCTCTAAGATATGGATGCCATCAAAATGTCTACTGCCAAAGGGTGACAAGAACTACTAAGATACTATATGAAGATTAGCCTGTCAAGGCATAAGATAAGATACAACTTCCTAAATATACCATTACATACACTCAGCTGCACCAATACACAGGAGCCTTGCTGTCTGGCATGTAGAACTATTCTGAATAATCCTTCAAAATAAGGATTTACAAGCTTTCAGTTATTAATGACTTAGTCACAGACCACTCAACTGCTCTTATACTTAGCTTGTCAAGACTGTGATAAACTCTTTCCTGTATATACCAGTACCTATATGTGGAATTCATTCCTTTTCTTTTAGGTCACAGTGGATATCATAAGAAAAGAAAGCTTCCTAATACTAGCCTTACGTTTTTATTGCAAACCCCAAATTTCTGTTGATACATCTAAGGTCCTGCACAGGACTGATCCTTCTTTTTTTAAACAAAAGCTTAAGAGGATGTGTTTATCATGGAATGATGAACCCTTGAATGATCACAGAGGTGGGCTTGCTGGTTTTTCACTTTTAACAAGTTCAAAGTGGGCTGGGTAAATATTTTAAAAAAATAAATTGCATTAAATGTTCAGAAAGAGCAGTTACTTAACCAACAGTTAACTCCAGGTCTTCAAGATTCTGTAATGATTGTAGACTCCACAGTGTGTAGGACAGCAGATGTTTTGAATACTGCTTCCTGTTCTGTTCGAGGATAAAAATGCCCGAATAGTAACCACCATCTCTTAAACTTCCTCCCAGCCAGAAGCCATCACCATGCAGGTTGTGGTAGCCCTACCAGCTACAGCTGTGTCAAAGAATTAGTGGTATTTAATTGTTCTTCCTTCTTATAACCCATACTAGTATCACTGCAAGGTACATAGCAAACACTTCAGGACAGTGGGAAAGAGGATTTTCAGCTTCATCAAAAACTGGACCACTGCTATCCCTAAAATTGGCATCTAACCTAACAGCAAAGTGTGAGGTACAGTAATGGACAAGGATCTGAAGATTACTGCCTTAAAGGTCTTCTGTATTAGCCCATTCCAAAAGTAGTGGAGGGATACTGCTTGTGTCCTAGCAGGGGGAACCTGTGGGTTCAGCAGGAGAGGTACTAGACAGCTGGTAACACAGCAAGATCCAACGTGCCATCCAATGCAGGATTTGTTACTGGCGGAAGGCTTGACCTTTGCAGTGCCTGACTGGGGCTAGAAATAGACAGGAAGACAACCTGAATCATTTGGTCCTGTCAGTATAACGAAGCAAAGTCCAAGATACATCTGTTACATGCAGTTTGTCTTCTGTGGATATTAATCATAACTTAGGAGGAAAAAACAGACCCAAGAAAGATAATTAGGCTGTTAAGGGAAAAGGGATCTGAGACCACTTTAACAAAGAACTGTGGTCCAACCACAAGTCTGGCAAGGTTTAAAATTTCAGATTTTCAGAATTCTCTACTGTGGTTAGCTCACCTTGCTTGCCCTCTAAAATTGTTCTGCTTTGTTGAAGGAGTGAAGGAAGCTTAAGGGAGAAAAAAGTATTCTGAGATCTCTTTCCAAAATGGTTGCAGCTACAGGCCGTATGTAACACAGTAACTTTGTTTGAAAGGCCCTTGTAAAACTGACTGCATGGGTAGGTATTTGAAGGGGTGGGAAGGACTAGATGGTAACTTTTTGAGTTCTATGCTCAAATGGTGACAAAGCAGCTGTAAAGGATGATCCCCAGTCCTGGGCTCCTTAGTCAAGTGAGAAGGGGGCTGTGGAACCAAATCACAGTGCTACCAGGTGTTATGAAGGGGACAAGGTCCATACTGCAGGCAGGAAGCAGAGCTGCTGGCTTCTGAGTGTATTCCCTGGAGGCCTTCTGCCAGGACACCTCCTCTGGTCAGACTGCCTGGAGAACCACACTGCATAGTGTCCCATGGTCCCGTACACCTTCCTCTGCACTGACTCAAAGTTTTGTTACAGTCTTCTTTCACTGCTAAACAGAACTAATGGAGAAAGTGATAAAAAGCTGGAGCTATTTCCTTCTGGTTAAGACGTATTCTACCTATTGCTATCTAGTATAGAGCATCTACAGACAGTTGGTTCTCCCTGACTGTCTGTTAAGTGTGAGCTTAGATTACTCACCACTGGAACATTAAAGATACACAGGTGATAACCAGAGGAAGGACACTGATACAACTAGGCTTAACAGTCTCTATCACAGCTTTTACAATGCAATGTGGACAAGATAATGCAACTACCTGCTGACCCCATGAACTCCTGTTTTACTGCCCTTCCTCCTTTTTGTTCCTCCCTTTTATTCCCTTTCGAAAGGGAGTTTTGATAAACCTCTCACTGCCCATCACCTTTGCATCTCTGGATAAGACACCATTCAGAAAGGTGTAGCGGCAGTTTTTCTTCCTGGCTTGACAACTCACCATAGTTAGTAATTCAGGAAACAGTCTCACAGAAAGCTTCCAGGGAGATCTCCAAGTAATTAAAAGCTAGGTAGAAACTAGGAACCAATTAGAAGAAATTTTCCTGTGCATATTGGGAATCCATTGCAGAAGTGGGGTGTAGCTTAAAAAAAAATAAAAAAAAAAATCAGCAAATTGCTAGTTAACGCAGCCATCCTTGTTCGTACCTTTTTCTAAAGGCTAGTCACTGGCAAAAGAAATGGCCCAACTGAAATTACAGCAAACCGGGCTGTCCTATCGGTTGAACTGGTTTACGCCTTTGAAGCTCATTTTGCACTTATAGATAGATGAGAGTTCAGGATTTAGCTTGATTGGCAACCTCAGAGAAGGACTGCTACCAAAGCATTTAAGACAAAGCCCTTAAACCTGCTTAATTACTAAGAGCTGCTGGACAGATGAAAGACCACTGGACCACAGCCAGATGAATGACCACCTTGTATATTCTCACCTGAACTTGCTAAGAATGTGCCCATTACACAAGCAAGATGCCTCTAGTGTACATCCTAGAAACCTAGTGTCATTAAATTGACACTTTTATTCAGTACCCACTTGTAGCATTTTCTTAAATGAATAAATTAATCCCAATTCTCACACAGAGATCTTCACAGTCAATGTCAACTTTGATTCTTCTGCCCCCACTATGATTGCTGTTGAAAGAGAACATTACAGATCAGCACTGAAACACAGTTATCTTGCATTATTTTTCCACCTATTTGTGAAAGCGAGCAGATTCACATTTGTATTTAAATCAGATAAATTCATAAAACAACTAATAGTGTTTAAATTTGCTCAAAGATTTGCATGATCTGAACTTCAGAGACACAGACTGAGATTTTAAATACACTTGCTATGAATAAGTATGGCATGGTGGTTTGGTTTTATCACTGACTTCCCAACGGACATTCATCTCCCACTGAAATCCACATCAGAGGAACATCAGAGGCTTTGTGAGGAAAATATAATCCATGAAATCATTAATCTGGAAAACTCAGCTTTCATTCATTGTACCCATAAAACTCTTTTAATAAGACCAATTGTTGACTAAACCTGGAGACCCAAATTGTATCACATGGAACTGTACTTCCTTGTGAAGGTACAATATTATGTAGAACCGCAAAAATATCCTCATATGCTAAATTCTACTTTTTTTCATATTTAAATTCAGGGACAAATCAACCTTTGAGGTGTGACTCACCCTCTAACCAGCCTCTCTACATTTTTATGGAAGATTCAAAATTACAGACTCATTCCGATAGTCTCATTAAGTACAGCACTACTACTACTGTGAGAGTGTCTCAAACTTGGTAATTTGGTTACAATTCAGATAAAGATGAGCAAGTGTTGCCATACTTGTATTAGAACTGAGGCAATCAAATGTCTCCCCTTAATAGCGTTCCTTTCTTCCAAATTAACACCAGTCAACTCATCTGTTTCTTGCTATTTTAAAATAATGAATTATATCAACTATTATTGAAAGTGAGACAATGATTTTACATTTTAATTATATTTAATGCCCATGCAAAAATATGAAAAGATCTAGTTGCCTTTTTAGTTACATGATTTGTAAACAGTCACTTTTTGCAGCATTGCCAAAGAAAGTAAGAAACCAACAAAAGATCTGGTACAAAATATATTTCCTTCAAGCTATCTTTAACTGACAACCAAAGCTGAAATATTATAAATTCTAATCTAAGGTCAAATCAATAAGTGAATGATTTCCAGAATCTATGCTCTATCACCCTGAAGAAATGAAGTGTTCCGATATATTGCTTTCTAAAAGAAAAACTGCTATTATTGTTCCAACAAATAATTACATATGGCTGGTTAATTCTTCACCAGACTGAATGATTTTGAAGAGTGTGTGGAGACTGTTTAAAACCCTGCTATAGCTCAGACAGCACCACTGTTTTCACTGACAAGAAAAATGCACCAGACAGTGAGTGATGCAGCAGCCTCCTGAAGTCCCAAAATAAGACTAGAAGAAATATTATAGTTAGTACAAAAGTAAGCAAGGCAGGAGAAGTAATCAGCAGGTTTATGGTTTGTATTATTCAGGCAGCCAAACTAAGTGATCACCCGTCTCAATGCATGAAATAGACCCCTGTGTGCTTGGAGAATGGCATAATACAAGAGCTTTGCGGAAAGTGTAAGACGCGTTTGGGTTTGAAGTTTCGTATCTCTCAGTTTCAGGCCATGGACAAAAAATTCACGGTTCTTACAGAAACCTGCCCATCAGAGGTCATTTTTGAACATGAATATAAAGAAATGTGTAGTTTAAAGGAAATCTTGAAGTGTACACAGGAGAAAATAGGGACACTTGAACTGCCTGTGTGGGCCATAAGAAAAGCACATGGTGACAGCAGGAAGTTTAAAATCAGATTTTGGCACTCGTGACCAAGACCGTCAATCAAGTTTCTTTTTCCTTGCAAACCATTACCAAATTCATGCATTTCCTCCTTGGAGGAAGTTTCTCAGTGCTTCACAGACACTGCTCATGTTGCTTTTGTCAGTGTAGCTTTGCCAGCTGGTCTATGTTAGGGCATAATCCTATCAGCATGATCCTTGCAAAAGGCAGGAGCAGCATTATCAATTTCTAGCAGTCTTTTCCCTTTTACAGTAAAATGAGTTGTGAAAGGAATGATGAACAGGGGATTTCTCATCTCAGAATCTCAGGGAAACAGAGCCTTTGATTTGGTAATCTGTAGGCCAATAATGAATCATAGTGGATGTAGATCTTTATCTGGAATTAAATTTTACAACCTTTATATAAGGAAGGAGAAGAACATTATCTGCTCCTTCAGCAAAGTTCACTCATTATTTGGTAGAGATGGATTTCCTCCTCTTAGTGAAGATTAGCACTATCACCTTGTAAAGTAACTTTAGACTTGTTAGAGTCATGAAGACAGTGTCTCCCCCAGGCAAGATACTTACACCATCGTATTAATATGCAGTCCAAAGTTTCAGTAACAGCATGGAGTTTTGACAAGTGAATTCTGTGATCACAAATTAGATTTAACCACCTTTAAATTTTATGCTTACCAAAGCCCACTTTATGACGCTATGAAAAAAACAGGAGCATTATGAAGAGAATCAATACAATCACACACACAAGAGTATCAAAGGTTATACACATCTATTTGAAGTAAAAGAAATGGTACAGAATAGTTTGAAACATTATTGCCTTTGCCACCCTGAAAAATGCTTGCGCTACTTTAATGACACAACATATTCGGTCACAGCACAACTCAGTCAAACAAAAGATGAAAAAGGCTATTGAAATGTATTTTAACTCATCATGAACTACTTTGATATTGCATACCAGAAAAAAGTCTATGTAGTGAAGTATGTAACAATATAGATTATTTGATTATTATGCAAATCACTATGCATAAAGAAAAGTATTCATTCTTCATCCTTGAACATTCCCTGAAGTTTAATTTGGAACCTAATTTGCATTCAATTAACATTTTAAAGCACTACTTACTTTCTACTTTGTTTGCCTACATGATTTAAATCGTAAGAGCAATTCTTTGCTTTTAGAAAAGGTGAGAGATGAGAGAGTGTTTTGTGCATCAGCAGTACATACACAGACCCAGCGACTGATGATGAACCTTCCTGCACTTCACAGCTCTGCACCCTCGCTTGCAAGGCTTGGCATTAAGACAGACCTGAGCCACAGTTACTGTAGGTTGAGAACCTGTCAGTCACCACTGCTCTCTCCTCTGTTGCACAGTGCAAAGGAAGGTGGGGAAGACAGTGTGATGGTTCTTGCACCTCATCTCTGCCTATATCCCCTCCTACCTGTGAGATACACATTAGCAATTGCAGGCCACTGGTTTACAGTGGAAAAAACCTGTCCAGATTATATTAGAAAGGGATTTAAATAATTCTTCTAAAATCTATCCCTGAGAATAGGGAGTTTAGGATTTGTGGAATGTGGTGAAGTATGGTTTGATTTTAAGAACTGCTCAAAGACAAATTTGCACAGGATCCAGAGCATTTGTTAGAACTTGACTTAAACGCATCCAAAACAGGGTATTAAGCAGAAAAACTTATGAATGACATATTCTAACCTAGGCATATTGTGATTGCTCCCAAATGCATTCTTAAGCAACTATACATGAAAGAAGTGATGGTTCGAAGAAAGACAATGACTTTGTGTTGAAGTAGGCTAAAAGTATCCACACAGTTAAAGCCGTGACAGATGAACTCTAGCAACTCATCCTGGAGTGTTTTACAATGCTATTACCCCCAATTAGTCACCTCTGTGCTGGCCATTGCTCCCCCAAGCAGCTAATGAGCTGTATTGATGTCTGTGATATAGCTTAGATGCCAGTTTTGAACTGCAGTGACAAAGTCTTGGACAAATATTCCTTTCTAATATCTTTGGGGGTGGTAACTTCCAGCCCAGGGACAGGACAAACAGCTGTGGAAAGGAAACATCTTGGCAGATGGCCACAGCTCTTTGCTTCAGTGCACCTCAGTCAGCAACTTCAGCTATAGCTCCTCAGACTGCCCTCACAGCTATCGCCTCCAAGGTGCTAATTAGCATCTCGTGCAAGATCTGATATGTGACTGCTTACACTATGGATAAACTTATTATGCACTAATATATCCTTTGTGATGTGTTAGCCTGAGATGATAACCATAAAATGCATCCTTGAAATGCTTTAAATATGGTTTTCAAAGACTCCAAAATCTAGGTGCTGATGAAAAAAAATTAGTTGTTTGTTCTGTAAAAATTCATGGGATTTCTCTCTTCTGCTAAGTTTTACAGGCTGCAGAGCTGAATCTGAAAGAAACATGACAACCTGCAAGAAAGGTGCCCCCAAATTACCCTTGCTTTCTTCATGGCTGCTTCAGTGAGCTGTTCATAACTGTCCTTCTGGACCAATTCTTGAGGATGTTGTGGTAGGTTAGCAGGACATTCAACAAGCATGAGTAATTCAGGGTTCTCTCACAAAGGAGGTGTCCCTCCACACTAAGCTAAAAGCCTTCCTTCTTGAAAGCTGAGTCATGAATGTTTTCTCCTTAATCTTCTAAGGATGTTCCCAAAGCAAATTTCTCACTGTATTAAAACCAGAATACCACAAGCATTACCTGATCACATATGTTTCTTTACATGCTGACAAATTATTTTTCTCAATAACTTTATGCGGAAATAATCAGAAAGCCTGTTAAACAAATACCTTCTACTGGGCATCTACCTGGGTTATGCAGATCAGGAAGGCTGAAATTTCTTGAAAGCAGGTGATTATGTTCTCCAGTTTTTTCCTCCACTATCAACATTAGGAACTAAATATGCGTAACAATACACTGCACTGTCTTTAACAGCCCAAACCGATCTCAAGCAAATCTGAAAAGCTACTTTATTCTACATCAATATGTAATTAAGTTCTAGGCTTGTAGATGTTGATTTTCATATGTGCTTTTCACAAGAATTTTAGTGCCAGAAACTTGTGGGTTGAAATATTTAATCTCATTTGCGCTTGTATTCCTATCAAGATAATCAGCATTTTGGATATTTCGAATAACTGTCAGATGGTAAATGCTGTCACAACAATGAAAAATATCTGATGATCGATCAAATTTAAGATTCGTGGGAATAGTTTGTACAATGGCCAAGCAGTATTTTCTAGTACATCAAAGAAATAAAGATCATGTAGCAATTTTCATGGTGCATTCATGATAGAACTTGAGGCACTATTTTAGCTTATAACATATAGCTAGTATACATAAATTAATGCATATTCATCTCAATTGCACTGAAAACATACTGAACAAAATTATCACTGAATGTTTCTGTGTATATTGAATGAAGAATGCACTGTCAAATCAGCTCTACAACTGAACAGAAAATGGAGGTTGCTGAAGTTTCCTGACTCCTAAGTGGAAACACCTAGTCAAATGGAGCAGCGAAGACCCTGCTCCAGACAGAAAGTAAGTTTGTTTGAAAGAAAGAATAATATAATATACAGAAAGGGAGCACAAAAGATCAGGTGTCAAATGTAAGTCAAAAACAAAATACAAAAATGTCAGTCAAAGAACTACTAGCGTGTCAGGCAGCTTAAATCCTGAAATGTGTTAAGAGAGATCCAGAGCTAAAAACAATCTAAGGCCTGCTCAGAGCACTTGATACTAAAGGACTATACAGCATTAGGGGAACCAATACACATATTTTGGAGGAGTTCTGCAATACTGACCAATGCCATGCTACTGCTAGCCTGAATTTCACTTTTGCCTATCAAATTCAGCTGGTGTTGCTTATTTAGATCCTTTTAGCTGCCTATTGATTATTTACCATTTACTAAATCTTACTAAAGCCAAGTTAGGATTTAATCTTTTTTCACTCTCTATTTCTTGTTTCTAAAACAAAAATTAGTGAAACTGGCATGTTAGGTTCACGTTTCAATTAGGTTCCTTTCCTAATATACTCTTTGCAGAAATGGGATTATCTAGAAGTGCTGCATCAGAGAAGTAAATTAATCCAGTTAACAATCCTGCTTTTGAGTCCTCCCTTTATCTTTCCTATACACAGAACATATATTCACAAAGTAGCATCATATTAGTTTTACTGACAGAAACCAGGAATGTCATCAAAGCGATTTCTTTCCTGGAAAACAGCCATGGTCTCTGGATGATGTATTGACAAAAACCTTTATACACTTCACTAGAATATGATGTTGAGTACTTGTGCACTTCAAATCTTTGCAATGGATAAAAAACCATAAACCCCCAAAATCTCCCCCAAACCCAACTAGATTTAATTTCAGTGAAAAAATATTTAATAAAACTAAGTTTTTAAAATTACGCTTACCTGGAACAAAGCTTCCCTGGACCACCTCCTTATAAGCCCACCAGCCTTCATGGATTTTTGGTGAATTTTGTTGAGCTAGAAAGAAATAATAAAAGAAACCATAAAATTAAGGCAAGGCACAGGAAATATTTAATTATATAAACTTTGGAAACTCTAAACAGGGTATCAAGTCCTACAGAAGAGCTATTCCTCAAGTTCCCAAGTAATGTTTGTTCAATTTATTGAATTATGCTACACATCTATCCTAGAGGACGTTGTCCCTGTTTCTCATACAGTTAAACATGTTTGCCTTCTGAAGAACTGATCACTGAACTTAAAAATTCAGGTGGAAAATGAGGATCTACAGCACTACTGATGGTTTCTGTGCCACCCACAAATTCAGTACAGGATAAAAATGCGGAGAAAAAGAGCATGCTCATATACAGTAGCCAATAACTGAGTCCAAGTTGGTGGACTGAAAAGTAGTTCCTCCCCTTCTCTTCCAAAGCTCTCCAATAATCTCTCATTTTCAATGGAAAGAAGTGACAGAGTGATCCACAGGCAATAGCTGTGTCTTTAACTGCTTCTCCTCTCATCCCATATGCTCTGAGTTCCAAAACCATAACAGAAAGGCACAGCCCATAGCTTCACAGATATTCTATTATGCTAGAATACTAAGGCAGAAATATAAGTTTTTTTCTGGTATCTTCTCTGTCTGCAGCGTAGCACTCACTACTTATGCCTCACCACAGTCATCCTGGTAGCCAGGCAAGATACTTGCTTCTGTTACACGTAAGTGACATGCAGCTCCCATAGAGTTGCATTTGATACCAAAGTGCAGTTAAACAATGCAAGGTTTCTTTGGCCAGTATTCTGAAGGCTGCAACAATAAGTCTTTGCTTTGGGTAAGGTTTGGCCCTGATGAGATTTGCCCGTGATGTTGCTTAAATGACTTTACATTCCTGAAAAGCCAAGAGCAGAAAGGTCTTGATCAGTCAGTTTGCTACTCATAGGGTCGTTACTTTTCTTTGTCTTGGAGGAAATCAGAACTGGAGCAAATTTTGTGGTCAAAATGTAAAATCTCTGTTAATCTGAAATACTTTCAAAGGGCATACAGACACACAGCAAGACAAATGTGCTCCATAAGATAGCTGATATGCAAATATGTTCTGCCTTCACTTGTATTTTGCTTGATGTTTTCATATTTAGAACAACTCTCACTGAGCTACAGAAGGCTCAGCTACCTTGTGTATCATTTAACTTAAATTCTGGGTTGGTTTTGTTTTTTAAGATACTTTCAGTCTCTTCCAGTAGGTCCAAGAATATTTTAACATAAATATGCAGCTACAGAAGATGCTGGATTTAGCAGCTTTCTGTTGCCGTTTCATTGCTAGATCACATATATACAAAAGACACAATTACCCTGGGAAAAGTTCCAGCAATATAATAAAAATTGTTGTCATTAAAAATTACAAAGAGGATGCGACATTCAGACTAAAAAAGATACAAGATGAGGACCATTACATACTGTTCTATCAGCTGCAAAACAATATTTATGATTTAACTGACTGTAAATTTCAGAAACAAAAGTAAAGCTATAGTTAATTAAATGGACTGACAGAAGGACCAACACTCTGCTTTACCAGAAATCCAGACACACTAGTGGAACGGTGTATGTGCGGATGCAGATTTCTCTTTGCAGTATTGATGCTCATTCCATTAATTGAATGGTGACTTCATTTTCAGGTTTAACTGAAAGGACTAGTCCACTGTGCACTCTTTACAGTTTGCAGATGACATTATCTTCATTTGTTTAGCTTTTTTATCATTGCCTAGAGCACTCAAACTGTGTATGGCTTTGTTGTGCTGGACTGCACTATACAAACATTTGGAAAATGGCAAATCCCAACCCACAATCAAAATATCTGAGTAGCAAAATATTCAAATCAAGTCTGAACTGCAGTTTTTTGGATCTCAGCACTGGTTTACGCAGGTTGCTTTTATGCCTCCCTGCTTTGCAACAGAAGTTCTTAAAGATTTCAGGATGCTTCAGCAATAGGAGAGGATACCAGTAAGTGAATCCCCCAAAAGCACAGCAATCATTCTTCTACTTCAAATTTCCCAGAAAATTACATTGCATTAAAGTGCATCTTGTAGTAACGTACACAGCTAAAGGTTGTTCAGCCAACCAGCGGTAGGCTGCATTTTGTAAGTGGGTGAAAAAATATTGTATGTAGATAGAGACAAGTTAAGAAGATTTCAGGGAGTATGGCTATTATTAAATGCAACTGCTTACTGTCAGCATTCATAGAAACATATACAATCAAAACATGTTTTGCTTTTGCCCACTCTGTGGCCAATCTAAATGACACATGCCAGGTCCAGAAGAAAAATGTAATCTATTATTCAGAGTCTAAATTAAACCAAAATCAAAATATGCTGGCTCTGCAAGCTCTGCTTCAGTGTGTTGCCTCAACACTTAGTAAAGCTAATTCCAAAAGGAATATCAGGAAAACTAAGATTTTGTCATATTTTTTCAAATCTGCTGCATTCGTATGGAACAGACTGCATGAGATGAGCAAGAAATTAGATTATCAAAGCTTTGTACTTAATAATTGGATGCCTGTGCAATTGCTTCAGCTGTCAGAGAAGAGCATGACCTGGCATTATTTTGCACATTCCACAGATATCAGATTCTTATCTCTTCAATACACATGAAAATGAAACACATAAAAAGGAATACAATAAGCAAAATAAGATGTACTATGGCCATATAAAATATCTAAGATAGGGCAAGAGCAATTCTGGGAGTACTGCTGATTTACAGAAAACTGAGGCCACTGAGGAAATGAAGAGGAAAGGCAGGTGGTTGTTGTGAGAGAGCAGCTAGGGAGACAGGCCCCAGTGCCACACTCTTTCTTGAACCCTGAAACCTTAGTGGGTTTTACCAGTACAGGCAGAACATCCTGCAAAATAGTGCACACAGAGTGACTGAACACAGATTTCCACTCTGTTGTACATATGAAATCTAGCTTTGTGCCAAAGATTTACTCTGATGGATCCTACAGGGACTTTGCTTAGAAAGGAAAAAGAATTATAAAGCTCTCATTTCTATGAATGCAGAAGGAAGAGGTCTGGTAAGGCCAGGGAGGAAAATTTGTCTTCCAAAAACTTCTCCTGAACTATTATTCCAATCTATGTTATGACGTGGGCAAGAGGTCTTACTAAAGGAGAAAAAGGATTTCTCTATTTTTGAACCATAATCAGACCTGTACCTGGATTAGTAACGGAAGAAGGAAGTATAAAATTAGAAAGAACAGACATACGGACAATCCTTGCTGGGAATCCTATCTGGGACACTTACACCTGATGCACATGCAACACAGGGTCTCTACAATTGGTTTATCAATGCCCATCTGACAGAATGGCACTGTGCCTGGGTAAACAGGTTCAACCTTATGGCCAGGAATTGTTGCCAAGGAAAAGGACTCTTCATATGTGCCACCTCATCACACTGAAAATAGCAAAATTCTCTCAGCATCCTTCTTATTTCGGTTAAACTACTGTACCTCTAATTGAAATTCTGCCGCTTGAGGATCACAAAAAGAAATGTGTGCTTGCTGTGTGGATTTGGATACTCCTATATTCCCACCAGAACACTGCAGCTCCTTTTTTTGGCATGACATGACACATAAGATACTGAGGAGACAAAAGGTCTAGAAAGCAATTCTGTATTCCTAAAGAGGGTTAAATATCTTTAAAATAAATATGTAAAAAATAATTTCTGATACCTCAGAGCCTTCTCTTTCACTGCTAAAAACAACCTAGGAGTAATGCCTTTTTCTTCCAAGAAACATTGTTGCTTCTGCAAGGCATCAAAATAAAGCAGGCCCATCTGAACAGACACTTTGCTGTTAGGAGCAGGTAACCTGCACAATTAGCTCTGCAACAGCAATTTTTAGCATCAGCACTGTATTCTGTCATTAGTAGGGACAGTCCAAAATGCCACACTTGTCCAAAGTGCTAGAGGATATTGAATGACCTCTATTTGCTACAGGGTTCTTCCCCTCGGTACTGAAATCACTAGTATCTGAGATTAGTAGCTCTGCTGATATAACACCATTATGTCAGATCTCTTTCAATGCAGCTGCTGTAGAGGAGACAGGATATTTATTTGGAGCTGATATGACATGTGTTGCTTTCATTTTGTCAGATTATTGTACGTATGTCTCATTGTGTAGCATAAAATTACAGGCCAAGTTCTGCACAGTTGCGCATTTTTGTTTCCTAGTGACTCTTCACGTATAGAGAAACAGCACTGCAGAGGATCATTAAAATGTAGAGCGAATGCAAACAGCAAAAGGTGCCAATGCCCCATAAAGTCAGCAGTTAACTATATCTAGCTTAGAGGTTAAAACGAGTAACCTTATGTTTCAAAGGGAAGCTGCTGCTCAGTCAGTAGAACTATTTTAAAATCATTAGATAACACTGTATCAGATAGCAGGTACCACCATGCAGATGCTGACTTATTTATATACAATCTTCAGCACAAAGAGGTCTTCATCTTGTTGGAATGCTAATGCTAACATAATATAAAATACTGTAATTAATACAAAATACCCCTCAGTGAATAGGCTTATTTGCAAGATATAGACAAGTCATTCTACAACTACTTATTTACTTTCTATACTTAAACAAAAGATATAAAGGCTTGTATCTGATGTCGTGGTTTACGTCATTCACATCGAAGCACAAGCCAAGAGTAGAACCCTGCCAGATCAGAATTCTCCATTCACTTTACTGCCATTTCACACAGATAAGAAATACTAGGCATGGACAATCAGGCTCACAGAAGTTAAGAAAAAAATCTTTTTTCATCTGAATTTTATTGATCTGAGCTCTTCTGATTGCTATATTAATCACTCTGCATGCTTATCCCTATTTAACTAATGTTCTAAGTCTTACTTGTGATAACCTGGCTAGTATTGCCTTGGCATTAAATACATGACAATGTTTTTATCACTGTTACCCCTTCTGCATAGTTACGAGATTAGAAAGAAAACCAGCTGCAACTACGAGCCATTAGTTTCATACTAAACTTAGTGCACGGCATTAATTCATTGCTAATACTTTGATATGAAACTCACATAAAAAAATGGCATGGTGTCTAGTACAAGAGAAATAAATCCTCAGATCTGCTATTACAATGGTGAACACTGAAAATTAAAGGATATATTTATAAGGCATTAGATGCTGGTGTGATCTTCACTTACATCCACCCTTTGTGTTCCACAGTCTGTTGTCTTTATAGGCCTTATCCTGGTTCTCTCCCAGCTAGCATGAGCTATTGCTTAGCTATGTAATACTATTTGATTTTCCATTCAGAGTTCCATAGTTCACTCTGAGTAGCTTCATCACTCTTAAGGTACCTTCTTCAGTCATGGACAAGTAATCCAAGATGGCTGTGCCTTATGGCAGAAATTAAAATTAGAGGAATCTTCTTGTAGTGTTTCAGAAGAAAATTAGCCCTACAGAGAACAGTGCAGGGTGTTGTGGTTTGTTTTTTTTTTTTAAAAAAAAAAAAGCTGTAAAAAAAAGTTTATTCTTTTTTTGCTGAACTCCATTTCCAGAATCTTAGGGAATGTACATACTTTGTATTTATTTTAAATATCCCTAATTACTACATTTTATATGGGTATTTTGCACACTGTTAAACCCAAGGATGCCTGAACTTTGGAGGGAACACTGACTTAATCTAAAAAATCAGCTTCAAGATCTTCAGTCATACAAGTACCAGCTTTGGGCTCACACCAACAAATGCCTCAAAGCAAACGGAATACACATGTATAAAGCAAATCTGACAGCACGGGAACTAAGCAGATGCAATTAGCTAAAGATTCAGCCCTCTATAATTAATGCTCAGTTTGCTTAAAACAAGTCTGTACATAATTGCAGCTATTATTTAAGATGGTTTTCTTTTAATATAAAAAGTCTGCATAACCTAACACCACACACTTCAGGCATTATATAAAGCGTCATTTTTAAGTGAAGAGTTACAGGACAACAAAGGTTAGTCTGCTTATGAATATTGCAGCCTACATTGTATATATACGTCACCATACAATGAGGGAGGAAAAAGAAAACAAAGGATTATAAAGGGATCAATAAATGCTTTCATCGGCTATACCAGATTTTTTTTTATATAATGTTTTGCTCAGAAAACATGCAAATGCTCTTTCATTAAGTTGATACTTTCCAATTCCATAAATCCTTCTTCCATCATCCCCATGTGTAAAAGCTCTCACTGCTGCTGTGAATTCCAAACAGTATTCAACAGAAGCAAAACTGACGTGACCTGTTTTTATCACATCTGAGGGCAAAAGTAAGGCACTGTCATGGGAACTCTGCTACAGCACAGACACTTGACTACTCTGTATTTTCTATTTAATGTAATTTTTTCTTCTGGTAAGATTCCAATTAAAAACCTAGGCCAAAGGATGATATTTCATACAAGCAGATGCATATGTATGCAGCTAGTAGTGACAAACAATGTAGCGTAACATTACAACACAGCTAACCACTGCATCTACTGTCCCTGTGTAGCTGGCTTTTGAGGAGAGCCACCAAGTGTCCACAGTCACTAAATGCTGCTTGAAGAACCATAAACTAAAACGTTTACCAGTATTTAAGCCCATATTAGGATGCACAGCCTGCTCACAGCACTCTCACACGAGAACTCTGCAAGACTTCAGGAGTATCTAACAATAGCTCAGTTTGCAGGAAGTAAAAAGTGCGTATAAGGCTCAGCTCTGTTCAGCAGCGAGAAGGATCTTTTGCAGATTTTATTCTCATCCCTTTCAGTCACACGTATTTGTGAACCTTTTCAATAGGAATTTCAAATCTTAAAAGCCAAGGGACAGCCATTCTAGAGACCACTACACAGAACTGGCAGGAAGGACTGCAGAACATCAGTTCTTCTTCTGCTGTCAATCTTGCAGCTGACTGGGCACTTTCATTATCTACCTGCAAAAACAGGCTTGTAATACCAGTTATCATCCCATTGTTCAAGAAAGGGTAGAAATATAATTTGTTAACAACTTCCTTGCTTTCTGACCTCTGAATACTATCAAAACAGTTTAAATATGCTTATGTGTACACAGGAACCATTCCCAATAGTGTTTATGAAGAACGTGAGATGAACATGCTAGGTAATGGCATGCTATGTCATGCTGTTAAAGGAAGCTGTATAAATACAAGGGTTTGGGTGCTGTGTCTGAACTTGCAATAAGCTATTTTCCCTAAAGCACATATGCCCGATCATGCAACTATTATTTAAGTTCTAACATAAATGAACAAAACCACAGGTTGTATCTAAAGCTTTTAGTCAGAAAAAGTTAAAACCATTTTTACTCACTTTTCTCTGAGCACCTAAGCACGCCGATGTAAATGATGGATTGCACTGCAGGATTAATTACTTTATGTCATCGCACTCAATTTAACATGGAACTCTGCATACTGTTCCTAACTCAATTTGTAGAATATCAAACATCCCCGTAAAGCGGCTGTCCTTTTAATGTGACCAACACATATGTACAAGAGTTAGACCACATAGCATGTTTGCCCTCTCCAAGTATTTTTTGCCTAAGGTGGCTGGAATGCTAAGGCAGTGTTACATTTAATGTTACTTGCTTCAATTTTTAAAGTAATATTTTTTGGTAATTTTTCTTCAGCAAATTTTATTTCTGAAACAACTGAGAGACAGGGAACCTCTATATAGCTCTCTGTGTTGTCTGGGAAAGATGAGCAGCTTTCCTTGATATGAAAGAATGCTTAAGGTTCTACCTACAAATTACTATCAACTAGGGAGCTGAGCAGCTTTCCTTGATATGAAAGAATGCTTAAGGTTCTACCTACAAATTACTATCAACTAGGGACGTGAGCCTCTGTTTCCCCAGACCCCATACAAATCTATGGGATTCAAATTACTTTTGAAGGTGGTACAGTTCTTTTCCTCCTCTGGCACAAGAGTCAAAATTGCATCAAAGCTGAAGTACTGCAAAATATCAAAACAATTAATTACTGGAGGAGAAAAATACATAGCTGTATTGGAGCAATGAGAACATAACACTGATTGCAAGCAGTGTGGGAAATTCAGAGGGTAACCTTTCACCTCAGTCACTGATGGCATGCTTAGGGTTTCACGTATCCTAAACCACGTTAACACAATTTGGCTGTCTCAATGTTTTCCAGAGTCTCTGACAGCAGTGTCAGCACACACAAGAGCCTACTCTGTGTTGTGTTAGATGGGGTAGTTCCTCTCCAGCAAGTTGTTTAATCATGTCTAGATACAAAGTCTGAAATGTTTTATAAAATAACGCAGTAAGAAGTAAGATATCTTGTGATAAACTTCAGAATAGCTCTCGCACTGCATGCCCTCCACTCCCATTAATTTCAATGTGGTTTGGGGACACTCAGTAACTCAAAGAAATGGCCTCAATACCCTTGAGCCTTTAAAGTTCAATACATTATTAATGTTAAATTAATAGGGCTTCCTTTAAAAGGAAACCACTAAGTTCCTTCCTCAGAAGCACATATGATATTGACATCTCATCGGGTTTCTGACCCTGGCTGCTCTCTGTACTCTCTAAACAGAAAGTTACAGTCAGTAATACTACAGACAGTTGGGGACTGTCCTGTTAGCTGCCACAGACAGACCTTTCTTTTCTTTTCCCAAATCTTTGGCTCCAGGAAACAGAAATTATTTCTCCAGCAGTCTTCCCATGAGGGAGCTGTGCCCAGAATTTAAGTATTCATCACTGCTTAGGCAAACTCAAGGGGAAAAAATAAAGGTCTTCCAATTAACCTCAAGACTAATGGCATGGCATCAATATTAGGTGCTTGATCCTACAAAATACACAGCAGCCTCAAATCCCACAGAGTTCTACAGCCGACAAAAACTTGCAGTCCACAACGTGATATGGAAATATTCTGAAGAGCTACATCATATGCAGAGAATTCATAATGCTTAAGTGATACTATCATGAGCACTTTCCACGGTCTTAATAAAGGGGCATACCTGAAAAAGAGGGAAGAAGACTGCCTTCAATCTCCCTTGAAAACTCAGCAGAACTACCAACAGCAATCTGTACGTCTCGTACATATGTTACTCCAACTTCAGCCAACACTAAATGATGCATGTTCCTGAGGTAGGAAGAGTCATTTTCTCCTGCCTAACATACTTACATATAAATAAAAACAATTGCAACAAGCAACATGAAGTCATTCAAAAGCTAATGGCAGAGAGAAGACAAAATTATTTTAATTATACTCAATTGGATTCAGAGACCTAGATTTCTAGTCTCCTGGGGTTGGCAGTCAGGGCACTAATCCAGATCATGTCACAGCTCACTGGACTACCTAAATCCTCGGCACTTAAACCTTACGTCCTGGTGCTTTCTGAGATGACAAAGTACAAAAAATGTTTTTCTGGCCATATAATAACAACATTGCTACCATCAAGAAGAAATCTAATGTCAGTGGATAAGCCAAGATATGGATCCATTCCAGGCAGTGGCATCATGACAGAAAATTGAACCCATCACAATGTGGCTTTATTGCAATTGCTCTTTACCATTGCCACTGCAGTTTATCAGTTTCTTAGCAATAGTTGTTTCTTGGTTACTAGACATTTCTTAAGAGAATGGGGGGGAAAAACCAACTTTGTAGCTAATTTTTCTGAACTGATAAGTGACAGCTTTTCTTCCAGTAAGTAGCAGTATTTTCAGTCATGTTAACAAGATTGTGATGTATTTTTCAACAGAAAGCATTGTTTCTGACTAAATCAGATCTTGACTTGCCCAAAATAATGTTTCTACATCATGTGGATTTTCAAAAGAGCCCAGACTTTGATCTATTCCATAAACAGTACAGGGGTTTTCCTTCACTCACATTGTTGGGAAAACTGTGGAAAATAGAGTGTATTACTGGAGGCAAGAAAAAGGACTAAAGAAGGATATCTGCCTCTGAGATAGTTGGGGCAAGTTAGAGCAACTCCCAACAAAAAATGATTAAGAGTCCCCATATCCAAGCAGAGACTCTGGCCCTGCATCATAAGAAGCTATCTAAGGTTGCAAACTGTCATTATACTTACCCACTATGTCATTAATGAGCCCCAAATAATTTAATAAAATGAAGTGCACAGCTCAGAATCCTATTACTATTAAACATGATCATTGTTTATCACCAGCATTAACTTAATTTGCATAAATTTAATTAAATTTATATTAAATTAAATATTAATTAAATTTATATTAAAATAAATTAGGCAGATTAGGAAAGTAGAAAAGAAAATACAGCAGTCTTATTGACACCTCAATCCATTTATGTCCCCATAACCCAAATGATGAAGAGTCAATCCCTATGATAAAAATGGAGTACATATATTTCACTACTACCTGTTTACCCTAAGTAACAATCAATGTCAAGGTGAAAGGTTATCCAAACCTGGGAAATGTGAAGAAAAGCAGCTTTTTTTTCAGGCTTTTAAAATCACAGATGGGAAATAATTGTAGAAAAGTTGAACTGCAGTGGAGGAACTGAGGAACAGCAAGAGAGAAAAATCATTCTAGTCAGATCAGCTGTCAGGGTAAGACAAGTCAGATAAGAAAAGAATGTACTTATTCATCTCAGTTGCCAGCCATGTTGTATGATATCGATGTTCCAGTTCATTAATTACTGCTTAAATATTACAGTGATGACAGGTGTGTAAATACCTGAACATAGACCTTCTACTGATTTTTTCTGGACTATTTTCAATAGACATCCCTAAAAATTTTATTAGTTCGGAAGCGTTTTTTGTTCATCCCACTTGCCAGGTGAAGATGGGGAAGAATTTCTCCACCCCACCGCACACCCTCCCTTTATCATGCTTCCAATGTTGACAAGAGACAAATCACTCTCCATACCTCCCCCCACCATTTCTGCTTCCCTGCAGTTCTGTGGAATATCCCTCAGAGATTACTTCTATCATCCATCTGTCCATAGTTGTGTTTATCTACTGATCCTGGAAGAAGTCATACCCTTCCCCCTCTTTGGACTGATTCCTGAGACAGCAGTGCTGTTCTGGCACTCTGCTGCTATTCTGTGATTCCTATCCCAACCAACAATATTCTTGGCTAGAACTGATGCAGCTCTGTCTTCCTTGGGTGACTGCAGAGACCAGTTTATCCTTCTGCACCCTACTAAATTTCTTGGCTTCTTGGTCCTTGCAAAGGTGTCCCCTATCCGTCCTCCTCAGCCACTTCTGTAGCCATTAGTCAAAAGCAGTGATATAGATATGCTTCTTTCCTCTCTCTCATTTAGTTTTCAAGTTAAGATGGAAGATATTTCACACTGGCTGTGATGCATGTACTTGCTTCATTTTGCTGTTCTAGAATTTTAATCACTTTTTAAATTATTGATGCAGAAATCCCAGGTAGAAATAAAAAAACACCTTCACTTGGGTATCTGTTATTCATAGCTTGCTCCCCCTGTCTTCTCAGAGATGAGACTTTGGACACAGATAAAAGAAAAATTTAAAAACCACCAAAGGTAAGAATTTAAAAAATGTATTTAGTTCAAGGAAACCGTATGGAGAAATATGCCATTGCAAAGATTTCATCAGGGATTTCCTAGCTTTCCTTCTTTTCATCTGTGTGGTCCTGTTTCTTCCAAGTCAAAATCCACAGAAGTTTCAGACAGTCTTTTATTCTTGCTGGAAGCAAGAGGGAAGAATATTATTTTTTTTTTTTAGTAAGGGTAAAACCAACTCAGGACTGGAAATCTAAGTTGTAGATTTTAAATGTGTATGTTCCCCTTTATCAGTCTGGCCTATCTAAAGCAGAGATATCTGATAGTTTGAAAACCAGACAGCATTGCACCTGTTACTCACATTTCTTCCGTATTTTATTCATATTTACCTCTATTCTAAAGTCTTCTAAAGGCCTACTTCTCTTCTAAATCTTTTTATTGTTCAATGTTCCATCTTTGGCCAAGACATTGACTGGAAGAATTAAAAGAAATTGTAGGAGCTGTGACAGGCCTGCCTCCTGCACCCTCTATGGGGCAGAACTTGTGGAGACAAGCTGCAGACAGGCTCGCTCCAGCAGCTTAGCCATAAAGACTAGCTGCCTGCCACTGCCGTGTGAACCCCTGAACGGGACAGCAGTACAGACAAACCTGTCCATCAGTAATACTCATTGCCTACCTCATTTAATTTATAAAAAGGCTAAACTGTTGTCCATCTCTTGGTATGTATAGATACTCAACTTAAGAACAGAACCACAGTGCAATACTACAAAGTAACATACTCCAGCAGCAGTAAGTCCAAGAGCCCCAGTATGCTAGCTTTCAAAATAACAGAAATAGAGGGAAATGTCCTTGAATTCAGGCCAATTCTGGGAAGCTTTGTTTCTTTCAGTTAAGATTCTTATTGCATTCAATTTTGATCAGTGAATGCTTCAAAGAACAATTCAGGGTAACTCTGGCAAATTCATTGCTGTGCAGCTGTCTGAAGAACACACTACACACCCTGGAGACACAGACATCCCATACCTGATTATCCACAAATAAAAGCCTGCTGAGTCTCCCACACATGCTGAGCACTGCAGATGGGAACAGAGAACAGTGGGATATGCAGACCTATAGATCTATTCCATAAATACAGCATCTAACAAAAATCACATCCTCCTCTCCTGTACCTGCCTCCTCCTCTGTATTTCAGCCTTTGCCACTTAAGCCTTTGATTTATGTATGCAGAAAGGATTGCAGGTACAGATGGAAAAGGCATGGCCAACCAGACTGCCCCCTTCAAAGCATCTGCAGCCCTGAAAGGAAACTATCAGCCACATCCTGCTGACAACTGACTTGTCATGTCCTTTACTATGGTTTGCCATACATGGCATATATATCCAAGCAGATATATATCTGCTCCTCAGCCATACTAGCTACAGTACACAGCACCAGACTAACTTGGCTCTACGGCTGCAGGATCAGACCTGGTTTGTGTCTGGGTGGTGAGGAACACAAGTAGGTAAGTAATGGGTGGAAAGGCATGCAGAAGTCAGTGACCACACTGATGGGAGGAGTCCAGCTCTGTAGGAAGTCAGTTACTTCCAGTCCTTTGATCTTCCCACTGGAACACACTGAATTTTATGCATAACATCTCAGCTATTCCATAAACTCTACATTTGAAATAACCGCCTGAGTGCTAGACAAACTAGTTAGGAGATTCAGTAGTATTTTGTTTTTTTTTAAAATGGGGAATACTGAAATTAACCTAAAGCCAACAAACCTTTGTTTGTGTCCAAAAAATATTAAGAAAGTTGGACATTAGTCTCATAGATGCTAGAATTGTCACAGTAGTAGCCAGGAGAAACTGATTGAATTCTGCATATTTTAGTTCTCCCCTTCGCATAAATGCCTGCCTAGCTCTCCATGAAAGTCTACACTAACCACCAGGGAAACCCAGTGAGGTCTGATGAATAATGCACACAAATCAAAGTCCACTATCTCCGGCTTGGTGACCATCCAATTATGCAATAAGCAATCCTACTGACTCTGTAAACTTGATTTTGAAACCCGTTAGATGCTTAGGGTCAAAACTGGATGATGGAAACTGGATGCATGGAAAGGATCTTAGACCACGGTCCTCTATCCAGATTTCAACTTCACACCAGGCCAGGTTTTCTGTGACTGGCATGCTACAATGCCAGGTTCTCACTCAGCTACACAGGGAACTAAGCTCAGTACCAGAAAATGCCAACTTAGTTTACGTTAGTCAGGCTGATCCCCACCCTGCCACACATGCTTGGACTTGATTCAGCCACATACCTAAAAGGAATCATGTGTTTTCTTAAATCCTTATGGTACTGTGTATGTGGCATCTGCTTGTTTTTTCCTCAACACAACTTTGTGCAGCAATATGTTGGTAAGACTGCTCTTTGTTTATTTTTTTTTTGTACTTTTTGCAGCAGCAAAAAGTTGTAGAGGTCATATGCCAGAAAAAATACAAAATACAGATGATAATCTCTATTCAAGAACTTGAGAGACTCTATTATTTAGCTGGAGAACAAACAGTTTAACCATGGCTGCACCTGCTTCAAACTATTGTACTGATCTTCAGACTTTAGGCCAAATCTTTTCTGTATGTGTTTCTCTTTTGCTGTGTTTGACCATGTCCTGCATTCACCTCCTGGTTCTCTAATTCATGCATGTTTATTGTCTTCTTACTGGTATGCCACCATACATAAGGAGCTTGAGTCTTTAACTCTAAGTAATGCAAGCATTTCATGTAACTCAGGAGTTTTCTTGTACAAGACAGTATTAGTAAGATTTAACAAGACTGATGCAGCATTCTGCAGAACACAACATTTTGATAAATGATGCTCTCATAGCAGCTTACACTGGGCACATTCTAAAACATTTGAACTGACAGAAATTATTCCGATGATTTCAAACACACACTGAATATGGTTCCAGAACAAACACGAGTCTTTTGTGACCCGTCTGTATCATAGTCTTTCTTTTTGAGTAAGAATTTCTTTAACTGTGATCTTCGCAACTGCAACCCAAGGCAGATATGAAGCATGTGGTACTGGACTTGTACTATTGTTACACAGCTCAGCTGGTTCAATATGGGGCTATGCCACCACCAGGTTCACCCAATGGTGATAATAATTACTTTAAAAACACTCGCCATTTGTTCTCATCATTTTCTGCCATTAGAAAGCAGCCTGAGTGTGTGGGACATGCCAGGACATTAAACAAAAAAACCACTTCCAATATTAAAGAAGTAAGAAAGGTCTGTTTACTCCCCCAGAACCAGAAGACTACTCAAGCAAAAATAATCAATTTTGGGTTCACACTTTCTTAAAATATGCTTATATGCTTCTCTTCAAAGACAATGCAATAATTCTCAATGTTTATCCTAGCAGTCGTAGCACAACATTTATTCTAACAGTCTTTGTAGGGATAACAGTAGATATGAGTTGAAAGGAGTTCTACACCATTCCCTCTCCCCCACCAGAGAAACAGCTGATAGTAAAAGAAGAAATTTTCTCTCCTTTGTGTGGTATTTAATTAATTCAATTGGAAAACTTTTTTGTGAATTTAGCGTAAGTAAAATGACACTTTGGTATGACTGGCATTTAGCAAACTTTATCTTTACCATATAAAGACATCAAAACTTTCTGTCCTTTAACTCTTTTTGCAGCTATTCTACATCAAAGAGTAAAACAAAAAAATCATGTAAGGTTTTGTGGGCCACCAAGCTACATTACTACATATTAAAACATACAAAAACTCAAAAGGCAAGGCATTCCATTTTGGAAATTTGGAATTTGGAAATAATCTGAAAGTGCTCACTAATCACTTTCCATCATACACCTTTAAAGAATTTTCAATACACAGTTATAGACTTGCCACAGATCAGAGGCTAAGTACACATTAAAATGTTAGGCATTAACCATTCTGTTGCTATTAAACACAGTGGTAGTCCACACATAACACTTGTAATTTGAGTGCCAAGGTGATCCAGAAGCTTAGCAAATTTTAACTGTCTCAAGAAGCACAATTCTGAAATCATGTCACCCCTGATCTCAAGTGCCAGTCTTTCTCTTCTCCCCTGAACAACTTTTCTTTCATTCCAAGTTTCAAAAAAATTACAAAGAAATGCTAAAGACAGACTAAGGAAAATACTGAACCCTAAACTCCAAATGCCTGCTTAAACAATAGCATCACATTCCTTCCATCTGCATTCAGCCACATTCTTGAATTTAGTGTGGCATCATGTGCACAGATGCTGTGATGAAATGGAGTTGACAGTACTAAGTGACATGAGGGTCATACACTGGCCTATTTCCTTAGGACAATTATCACCCTGAACAGGCATTTTGTATTAAAGTTCATGCTTCATCATCTAACACCCTCTACCCTTCTCCGTGGCACTGCTTCCTAAAGAAGTCAGAGTCCTGTCTGCAAACCTAGAGGCTCCATCAATTCATGTGAAGTCAGTCAGTAGAAACTAGTACAGTACTAGTCAGGTTACCGTCACAACTGTAAACAACTTCAGCCATAAATCAATTTAAGTGAGGTCAGTATCCACTTAAAATGTTAACGCAGACATTTGCATTGGGTTTAAGTAATGCAATAAAAAACTGGCATAATTTACACTATTTCAACTTTGAGTATCAACTAGCTGTAAGCTGCCCTGCTTCATATAAATCTGCATTACAAACAAGACGAGATTTGGACCTGGAAGCCTCAAGACCCTCAAGGCAGCTTTTTCATTGCTTAATAGTTTGTCTGGGCAATTATCTCTGTGAAATGCAGTGCAAAGCCCTGATATTCTGATTTGGCAGTGAGCTATGAGTCAGCCGTCTTTGACCTACCCAAAGAGGGTTCTACACACTGAGCGGCAGCATCTCTTTATTTCTGTTTAACAATGGAAAACATTTTGAGATAGCTGAGTAAAAAGTACTATAGAAATAGAAAGTACTGTTTAAATAAATGACATTTCTCTAGGCTTTGAATTAAGAACCACAGTCACTCCTAATGGATTACAACATGACATATTTTACTTACCTCCTACACATGCTTGTATGCTTTTATAAAAGGCTAACATAGAAATTCTTTAATAGTCTTCCATGCATTAGAAGAGTTAGATGGTCTATGATCATCAATACACAGATTAAGAAGCACTTTAGGGGCTGGATGAAGCCAGCCACCTCATTACATATGGCCCACAGTCACATTAGCATCATCCTGTAGTAACACAACAAAGTAAGATTAATTTTAATGCTTGCTCTTTCCCTTCAGAAAGATATCAAAAGATCTGTCTGGACTTTAGGAAGGAACCCAGAGCTGCACCTAACAGTTATGTAAGATCCTAATGGTTCTTAGGTTAGATAAGCTATAGAAATTCAGGTGAGGCCAACACTTGGCAGTAGAAACTGGAGTAAAAGGAGGGGACTGGTTTTGCTTTATGCTTTCCTTAAGATGACTATTTAAGTGGTTTTTTTCCCCTCAACCTAACACTCAGGACTGCGATAAAGAGAACAGGCTGCTGCTTAGACCCTCAGTGCAGAAGAAAACCCTCAGACATTAATTTAAGACAACCAGACAGCGCCATGACCACTTCAGCCAGTCTTCCTAGCACTTCGAAGGTAAAAGTATCACAGATTTTTAGCACATGATTCAAACTCCCCAAAAGTTTGGTTCCTGAAGAGGCAGTGTCCCTCTTCTATAAATGTGCACATTAATGCCAGAGTCAGAGAAAGATATTCTCTACCTTTTATTTGTCAGTTTCTAGCCCCAGTGTACAATTTTTAGAGCACTTAAACTTGCCAAGCATTTGATACATACAAAACATTTCTCCCATTGACCTGTTTTTAGCTGTAACTGCTCAGCACTTCTGCAAATCAGGCCTTGGGGGAAAGAAGAAACATACAATTAGTGACCACCCTTGAAAAGTTTGATTAAAATGTGTTGCCAAGCAACACAAATTCTGGCAGAGACAGTGATAAAATTCTGATCTCTAGAGAAGCCTTAAATTCCTTCGTGACTATCTTTTCCTCTTGCTGCAATTCCCTCCTTTACTCACTGTGTCCCATAACCTCTGTAATAAAATAAGAATGTGCTAAATTAGTGTCTTTTCCCACACAACCCTTGCACAGGCAATCAAATTTCTGTTATTTCTAAAGTGTTAAGATAACTTTATATTGTGAGTGTGTATGAATTCCTCGCTTACCTCTCCCACACTCTTTATTTTTTAATAAAACAAAAAAATTCTGACAAATGGCATCATTCTTGTACCTACCAAAGTGATAACAAGGTTAGGGTTTTTCTCCCCTTTTTCCCCCATACCTAACTGGCTCTCAGACCTTATTTTCTCTTTTCTTTCTCTGCCGCCACCATTCCATAGCACCTCATTTGGACACAATCTCCTCCGCACCAACTGTCCGCTCTTCCTCCCACCCCAGCACCTAGCACAGCTGTCTTCACCCAGCCAGCCAGTTCCAGTTATAGCAGATACCAAAATCCAGCCCAAAGCACTTCATTTGATAAAGATGTAGGCTTTGTAACGTATTTCAAGCTTATCAAGGGAAGCTGTTTCTCTCAGAAGCTGAGTCCATTTTTATCACACTTATATATGCAAATATATGTATGTGTGTGATGTGGTATACATCTGTGTACAAATGTGCATAATATTTGCAACCATAATAAATGTGAATGTAATTTGTATGAAAGAACAACAGCAAATCAGATCAAACAATCTGGGAAGAACCTGGTAGATGAAACATCAGTGCCTCCTTTAAAAGCAGGCTACTGAAAAGCTTCTGGGAGTAGGTTTAGAGGATATAACTGGGGAAGTGAGTACCTGGAGCAGCAGTTGCAGCAGTAAAAAGAAACTTGAGAAAAGGGGCAAGCACTCCACTCAGCAAGGACAGAACGAAGGCTGCAGGTATTGAGCTGAGCCCCTACTTTTTAGCAATGTTCCCAAAAGAAAGTAATTCCAGTGGGGGAAGACTGTGAAGCAATGGTTAAGCTCTGAGCTTCTCACACCCATAGACACTTCTTGTTCCAGATCTTTCACACTCTTCACCTTTCTCCAGCAAGGATTCTCAGAGCTGCTCCATTCCCCATTGTCCCATACCCTGGATGCGAGGGAAACAAGTCTGTGAACTACTGATCTGCAGCAATAGTCAGCAACAAAAGTGTTGGAAAAAAGAATACAAAAACAGGCAGCACAGACAGATCCTTCATCTAAAACCTTCCAGCCATTACAGCTAGAGGTTTAAGAATCTCCTGAGCCAGAGGTTCCACTGTATTAGCCTGGGAATAAGAATAATAATAAAGCCTTCTCATACTTGCTTCAAGTTTCCTTACTACCTGCAGAGCAAAATAGGGCCCACAGTTCTCATCTCTAGGAAGACAGCCTACAGCTAGTGCAAGTCAGATGTATATTTAGCAAGATCAGTGGAGCTGTGCTGACTTACTGTGCACAACATCACTAGGTTGGAGCAGCATCCAAAAGCTCCAATTAGGAGGACAGCTCCATCCTGACAGGCACTAGATAAATACCTACAGTCATGCATGCCCTATCCCAGGGAGACAGGCCAGACTGCCTTCATATGGTTCTAATTGGGCTCTCCTTGAAACTGATCCTGAATCTGCAACATCTGCAGAATGTAGCTGTTTGTTTACTCTGCTGAACTGGAACATGAGAATTACTTTAGCCTATCCCTTGTGAAATGCAGGCCTTGCCAATATACCAAAGTATAGAACTCCAAGTCTAATGATAAGGTATAAAACATACCTCTATCCTCCAGGCTCTAAGTATTTGAGAGGCTCATCAATTTCTGTCTGTCATAAAAAAACCTGATCTCAGCCCTGTAGGCTCAATAAATAGGACATTCATAGTTCAGACATCTTTCACTGCCTATAGAAAGTTGCTAGAACCATCCAGCTTTTTCAGGTGAAATTTTGACCTTCCTCTTCTTTTGGGGAGGAAATTAGGGGGAGAAAAAAGAAGAGATGGTGTATCTCCATCTTCCTTTTTCTCCTGCATCAGAAAGAAATTGACATTTTGCTGGTGGCCACTGGTAGTTAATCTGCTCTTGAGTCAGCCCTTTCTGATATAGCCTTTCCTTATGCTTTTTTCATTGTGATATTTACATGTTATTCTAAACAGCTTGTATAAGCGTCTTCAACAACGCAGAAATGCTAAGCACCTAAACATGATACGAGATCCATACTGTCATTTATGTTGTAACTAATCAACTCTCTAAGAGGGATCATTAAGCTGATCATAAACATCTTTAAAAAAAGGTTTTGAGGCTGATAAAAGAACAAAAGCAAAGTCCAAGTCCCAAGTTCAAATGATGTATAAATTCCATCCTGTAAATAACAAGTATAGCATTCCTTTGGGAGTAGTGGGAACTAAAACTAACTGTTGCCCTTCTGCAGGAACAGCTATGTTTAGGTAATGCACAAGGGAAAGGAGGACACATGAAAGACTTACAATATTTCAGCATCACCAGAGTTTAACCTGGGAAGGCTTTTACTGGAAAGCTTCCAACTCTGCCAGCTCTTTGTTACATAGTGGATTTTATTCCATAGCTGAAGACCTTCAAAATAACAAAACCATGCACAGGAAAAGCAGATTGACTTTTTGGCAGGAAGTCAATGTGCAAATACTAATGAAATAATCTCAGTAAGCAGTCAGAGTCCTCAAAGGTCAACAGCTACGTAGTGAAGAACTTCAGCATTTAAGTTATTAACAATTTTGTCTTCAAGCATTCTGACAGTTTCTGTGCTCTGTTAAGGGCCTAAAAAAAATAATATCAAGACTTGATGACTGAAAGTCAAGCTCTCTCTATTTCTATTCTGTGATTCTTCAGACAAGAAGACTGTATTATTCCTGTGGATGCTACTAACCCAATTCCTATCTATTTAGGACTAGAACCAAAAACAATTCAGAAAGTGGACTGTCATCAGTTCTCTTTCTCATTTGTTTCTGGCAAAGTGTGCTATGAAACACCCAGTCTCAGTGCTGTCTTCCTCTGCTAGCACCTTCCCTGTTAGTCTGTATCCTCATTCTTTTACCTATTCCTCCACTCTTCTTTTACTCCATCCCTCAAAACTAAATACTCTTAATCCCCCTTACTGGTCTACTCCTGTCCTTTTTTTCTCCTAACTCCAAACTAAAGGAATGTGTGCAAGCAATGACAGAGGGCAAAGAGAAGAAGAAAATTATCCTCAGGAAAAAGAATGAATGACCTCAAACTGCCTAAGCTTTGAAATACCTTAGATGGGTCACTTGCTGTCCCTGCAGTCTGGTTTTGCTAGAGTGAAACTTCGTGGGGATACCTTCAGCAGTTTTAATGGGATCAGAAGCAAGACTTGTAGGAGAATTAAGCACAGCTTAACTCTTCCAGTTACTCAGTGAAGCAGCCTCGGTTCTCATTTGTACCTCTTTAAATTACAGAGCACAGATAAATGTACTATATCTTGTGTCGTTATGGATCAGGATCAGTCCCTACTGTGCTACTGACAAATATAGTAGCATTGCTGGCATGTTGATAATTATCACAGTGACAAATTTTCATGCTTAGGGACACCACTCTTATAATCGTACATGAAAGAGCATTTTGTCCCACTCTTGACTGTCCCACTCTTCATTTTCTTAAGTTGGGAACTTAAAAAATCTCTTTATTTTCTTGATGCTACTTTAAATGGCCCCTTCCTTCTGCAAATTGACATGAGTATAACTTTGCCTCTTGTAAATCACAAGGAAAAGATGTGCATGTAAGGTAGGCAGTCTTCTTGTCTATGCTCAGAAATTGTACCGGATAAATTTAAACTGGGTTTACTAGGTTCACTTTAGCCTCTTCCAAATAAACAAACTAAATTAATACAAATCAGGTTGATTTTCTCTTGGGAGTGTCTACACAGCTTTCTGTAGAAACTAATTTATTTAAAATCACTTTTTATTTAGACTTCATCTTTAGAACTTGAAATATCCCTAGCCAAGAGAAAACCAGAATCACAAATACAAAATACTAGGAGAGATTACTGAATTTCCACTCCTCACAGTGCTGATTTAGACCAGCTCAAACACAGAAGAGTTGAAGTGTTTCTTTCTGTAAAAATGGTAGGGGTAGATCTCATTTCCACTTAATGTACTATCCACATTTTTAGCTTCCTTATCCCTAACACAGGCCAACTGTGAAAGAAATGTGAACTAAATTCTAACCTTCCACGAACCATGGAATCAACAACTTAACCTTTCTGATCCAGCATTTTACTAAAGAAAAGAAAAGCTTAAGAGAAACAAGATGGGAGCACCCTATTTCTGGCTATATTGATGTGTTTGGGATTGCTAGTCCGATCCCATCAGTTCCAAATCAGAGCAATAAAGAGACAGAAATGAGAATTCTTATCTGCTACTTGGATTTCTGCATCTCTCACCACCACTTTGAAACATATGGAAATTGAATTCCACACTGGCACAACGCCCTTTTGACTCACACATTGAAGCGCTGCCTCTTCAGACAAAGATACATTCAAGTTGTGAAAGCCTAAAAGTAACATCTATACATCTAATCTATTTTAAAAGTGTCATCACTGCAGACAGGACAAAAAGAAGAGCTAAGTATTATAGAGAAAGTGGTCTTAAGGAAAAGCAAAGGCACCTCAGGTGACACACGTAAACGGAGGTGAGAAATTAAGTGTTACAGATATATAGGTTTAATGTCCAGCATTAAGACATTTATATAAAAGGAAAGAGCTGTTGACTATGACACTATCAAAGCACAAATATGGCAAGTATGAAAGAAACAGACACCTGGACTTGGCTAAATTAGAAATATTTCACCAATGTATTTGTAACTCCACTACTGTAGCACGTAAAATACACTGATAGTGAAAACTGCTCATGAATACCACAGTAAGTTCCAAGCTTTTAAGCGCTTACTGCAGTAACATGGTCTGTTTCCCAACATCTTTGCAGTCCTTGGAGAGGTGTAGATGCAGATTTAATGAGCAATGCCTACCATCTGTTAATATTGCCTTTAAGAGCAACTGAGAAAAAAACAGCAATACCAAGAGTGCAAGAGATGGCAGGAGCTTTAAAAAAACGGACCATCAATAATAGGGTTCTCTGTGTACGACTGCCATAAACACAAATCCCCCCAAATAAGCAGACCACATGTTTATTTTTGCAACTGTTAAAATACTTAAGTCTCTCTCAAACCTGGATTAGAACCATGCAATAAACATACAGGTTAACAGAGCCAGTGGGTATATTCTGATCAAAAGCCAAACTCACCGAAATGATGCATCCTAGGACCTGATCCTGCAGTACCCATGCTCTGGGTCAGTTCCTTTCTCTAACAAACTAGAACAGATCTTTTGAGTTACGCTGATTTACATAAATACAGGATCTGACTGCTTATTAGTTTACACTCAAGCCAAGTGGATAAAAACTGCTATCATTCTAATAGAGTAGTATTTCTCACTTACATCAGTGGGGTTAGAAATAACTACTTTGGATGCTAGACAGTGGACAGTCAAGCCCTTTGTCCCAAAAGTGCCTAAACAGAGAAACCTAAGCCTGCCAGCATAATACATTTGCAGCTACTAGCCAGGGCAATTCAACTGAACTCTCTATTGCCATTTAGTAGGCAGTCACAAATGCATTACAGGGATACAGAGGAACTACCTGGTGTCTCTCCACTCAACAAATGCTTCATTTGTTTGCAGCGTGGGCCCAATCAGTTAGGAAGAAATGCTCCATGGTGGGCCTAAGTGCTAGCTAAAGATCAGGGTACTGTTTTCCACCCTATCGTGGGCCTATAATTTAGACCCAGATCTAAATCACTTGCAATGTGGTTGAAGCTTCAAAGCCCGTCTATGAAGGTGCAAACATTTACTCCCTTATGTTGTGAGTTCAATTAGTGTCTACTTCTCACAAATTAGTCTCCCATAGAACATATCCTGAGGACAGGACTTGTGTTGAGCTGGTCTCAAGTTTTCTAAATAAGAAAGAGGTCACTTTTTCTTTCAGTCTCACAATAACTATTCTCATTGATCTGTTCACCTTAGTAAGGGTGACTTGTTTTCACTTAGATGGTGAACTCCAACTATCTTTTAGATAAGGACTGTATTTCCTAATAGCTGGCAGCACAGTAACTTCATCTTTTTCATCCAGACATATATGTTTCAGTTTACATTAATAGTTTCTTCTTCTTCAAGAAAGCTTTTAGAAATTGCCAAAAATCCATTTAAATGCTTTGGGTTAACTTCCACAGTCCCAGTTTTATTTGAACACAATATTACATCTGGAGGGAAAGAAGTAAGTGGAGGTCCATAGTTTGCATGAGTTATCTTTGGCCTACTTTATCCTACATAGCTTTGCAACAAGAACAGATGTAAAAGCTCCTTGCAGACCTTAATCAAGACATACTATTACTGAGAAAACCAGAAGGCAAAAGAATAAGCCAAGATACCAGGGTTAGGAAAAAGAGATGGTTGCATGAAATAAAGGGTTTATTTTGATCACTAGAATTCCCTGGCAGAGTCTGACTTTATAATTGACTTATGTTACCTTGCTGTACGTTAGTATAAACATGTCAAATACATTTATAGTAATATAGTAATCACAACATTTTGTGACATACTGAACCTTTAAATTGGAAATGCATTATTTTTCAATGATTTTAGTAGGTTATTAATTTATAAAATTACAAATACAGCTTACTCCCCTTTCCCAAGCAGATTAATGCAAGTGCAGTTAAAATGCAAAAGCGTACTTTCCAATGACTCTTCTGCATCTTCTGCAGTGAAAACAAAAGCAAAAAATTTCTGCTTATTTTCAGGATATGACAGGAATCAAAACCACAACCAAAGCAAGACATAATTAGATGATAATTCAAGCGTGCTTCCTATTAAAAAGGTAATCACACTGCAGTTTCAACAAACACCAAAACCTAGCTGTCTACAGCTAAACTGTTGTCATTATTTATTCAATCAAAACAAACTTCTTCTGTATGTCATGTAGACATTGCGTATGTCCACACCAATCTGGCAGGCACCAGGTGCTCGACTCCTTTCATCAAAGGAAAAAAAAATTAAAAGACTGTATTTTACATCCTTCTAGAATTAAAAATCAAGTCCTTTTTTAAAATTACCTTTTGGAACGGAGTATTACACAAAATTACAAACACCTGAAAGCCAAAACAATTCCAATTTGCAACCTTAAGCACAGGCATGGTAAACAGGGCCCAAAACACATACGTGAGAGGCTCCATCCCTCTCCTTGTCTAATGTAAAGCTATCCACTCAGATTAAATACCCCCAGAACTGTCCCAGCCACAATTACAGTCTGATTTCTTCCACATGCTACGCCCTCTCCCCTAACTCCTGCTTCTCCCACACTGTATTGATGGAACCTGTCAATTCTCTTCATGCACCTTGTTTACAGATCCCTACTGAAACCCAAACCTCTACACTGTTGTGCCCAAAGTTTCCTCATGTCTCAGAGAGGAACTGTTTCCTCATTTCTTTCCTCTTTTTTTTTTTTTTTTTTTTTTTTGTACCTTGTTTTTCACCTGGGGAAAACTTCTTACACTTGTACATAAATAAAGTACAGAAATTGTGCCTAATTTCTAGATCTCTGGGAAGAGTCCTGAGCCCTGATACTCCAAATACTGCACTAGTTTAGAACATAAAATTTCTCAAAAGCTTGAGCAGCCATTTTGCTTTTGGTCACATCTTCAAATGTCAGTAAAACCCACCTAAGGGGACAACCACCACTGTTAATGGCAGACAGAATGAAAGGAGATCGTGGCTGTTGTGACAGTTAGGGACAGTGGCCACCATTTGTAACAATGAAATAAAAATAAGATTTAACTTCCGTTGTTTGCATTTGATCTTCCAGTAATGCCAGGACATATCTAAACATAGTAAAGGTTTCTTTATCCACAGTCATTTAAAATTATACACACTTTTACTGTGCTATAGAATAGTATAAATAAAAAAGTATAAAGTTCACTTCCATTCAAGAACAGCCAAGATCACTGTCTGAAAGAGCAATAAATAATAGGATACTGCTAACACCAAATGTCAAGAAAGGTAGTTAAAACCATTACAAATCCATATCTCTCAGTAATTTAACAATCTATAGGTTCAGTCAATTTAAAAGATCTAGGAACAGGGGTTTAGTGGATTAGTAACACCAGACCATTAATCTCTGCAGCCTCAATTTTAATCCAGCAATAACCAAAGTGATTGAAAATCATTCTGACCACATGACTAGTAAAGCTCCTAAGCACGGTTCTCTCACATACCTGAATCCCAGCAGCAGAGGTCAAAGTATGTTTCTAATGTTTCTATTTACCAAGAGACCTCTGCTTAAATACTTAACTACACTCAATGCCAACATTTTTGGCGGAGTAATTCCACTGCACACTACCTCTGTGAACTAGAGCTGATGTGAAGATTTTATTTTAGACTTTATTTCAGTCTGTATTAGCAAAGCTTACTTTTTTCCCTGGCAAAACATCCAAAACAAAGTTGTGTAAAACAAGTACTTTTTTGTTTCTACATTATTTTAAATAAATGTGTAGGAATTGATGAGTGTCATTCCAAGCAAATGCCAGGAGATTATTTCTGTACAGTTTATATAATATCAGTGAAAATTATATCCAAAACATTTCAGAGTTTTAAAAATAATGCAATAGTATTATGTCATATACTTTTGTTTCTATATAAAAAATGCTCTATTTCAAAGATTTTAAGAGCTGGAGTATTCTGTGACTAGAATCAATTCTTAGGTGTCCAGTAATGTGATGATATTATGTGATCCAGACACACTTCATCATTTGGTCCCTCACAACAGCAATCGGGTTATCAGTAAGGAAGACATTGAAAGGGAGATCTGCTAAGTATTTAAAAAAATAAAACCACGGTAGACACAGAAAGTCCCAATTACACAGAGTAAGGAACTAAAAATGGGAGAGCTATAAGCATGAATTATGAGAGTTACTTGCTCCTCTTTGTGAAGCATCAAGCAGAGTCAAAGCAGGACAATGGCTGGAGGAAAGGAAGAAGGTTTACAGCCTCTGTGGCCTTTGGTAGATATAGCCCAAATACGTAAATACAATGCAAATGTATTGTAGAGCTTTGTCTGGTCATTTTTATAAATAGTGCAATACTTATGTACACTTTCTGGCTCATGGTAGAAATTTATTCATAGTATCATATATGAACTCTTACCTCATTTAAAATGTGGGGAATTTTTCCACTGATACATACTGAATATGCTACCCCCTTCTCTCAGCAGTAGGGAGGACATGTTTGGCTTATTTTGGTCCCAGACAGAGGGACAGATAGAAGCTCAAGTGTTTTTATACCCCCCACAAGACGTTTCCTATATCAGTCTGAATAAACTCTGCTTATGCAATCTAGACTGTGCCAGCACCGCCTGGCAGAGTGGGTCTTCCCTCATGACACAGCACAGCTGTGCCACTGTCCCTCCACCAGCCATGCCATGCAGCCCCACAGCCCGTCTGTATACAGCATGTCCTCTCTATAGCACAGTTTGAGGTCTGATCAAAATAAAATTAAAATTTGTGCTGAAAAAAAAAAATGGAACAGATGTTCACAAGGGAAAATCATTGTGATTACCACTTATCTCTTGCTATTTCACTTTTTAGGTTTTGGGGTTTGTTTAGGTTTGTCCAGGGCAAATCTGTTTACTATAGTGAAAAATGGTGTCCATTTCATTCTGGGCATCCATAATGTGAGAATTAACAAATTACAATCCAGGTTATTTTAAGTCTCATTGCACAGTTTCTCTTGCTATGTTAGTCATACTAGAAAAGTCTGTATCTTCATTTTACTACACAAAGAACTGATATGATTTTACCTGGATAAAAATCTGTTTTCTACACAACTGTATAATTTCATCAGAGATTATGAAAATTTCTGCTCATCTTAGCTGGGCTTTTCCAAAGATTTTGTATTATTCATCTATTATACCACTGCTACTCCTTGCTTCAGCAAAGCACTTCAGCACATCCTTAATCTAAGTTGTTTTATACAATTACGTATTAAGACTCAGATACAGAAGAACACTTAAGCATGCCTTTTAAGTTTTGCATTTATCTGAATCTGTGTATTAATATATCACAATAAAATCTTAAAGAGGATGACTGTTTTTAGCTTGCAAGTATGAAAACATACTTATGCTAGCTAATAAAAATAAATCATGTTATTTATTACTCTGTTTTGCATCCTGTTCCATAGTGAGTTAAATACCTGTGACTCTAGAGCAAAGGCACAACTACAGACTGGCAAAGATGAATTGTTAACAACTTACAGAGAGTGCCGGGGGGCTACTGAAGATAAAAATTATGCATCTGCAGATAACTTTAAATCCCACTTGCAATTACTAACTGCCACATAGTACCCTCAGGATTATCTGGGCAAACGAGAGGAGATGTGGAGTCCTTGTAGATTACTTTGTTTTCCAACAGGCACAAAAAAATACTGTAACAATAAGATATCGCTTATAAATACGAATGCGAAGAAAATAAAACCACAAATGGTGAAGCCAGGTGAATATATTGGAAAATAAAAAGTAGGAGCTACAGACATCATGGGTAAAATGTCCTGGGGTGAGGATTTCACCCCCCAAATAAATTTGCATATATGTACACAGCATATCCAACTGCATCAGTATGTAAAGGGACCTGTTGGTCTGTTGAGAGAGCAAATTTCAAAGAGAAAATTTAGGGCCAAAACCTCTGGTGCCCTTAATTTCCTCTTGTTGCCTACATCTGCACCAAGTGGATGAGAAACATGAGGCAGGCAAAGTGCTGCACTTCGAGGAACCTATTTGTTAAAAACAAATTTGTTAGTCACAATAAAACCATAAAGAGGCCAAGTGAATGAGTGTTCATAATTTAAGCAGAATTTACGTAACACATGTTTATGGAGGAACCTTGTGTGGGTCAGAATTTTACCTTAGTATAACACCAACTCCTGGAAACCAATTTCAGGTAAAATTCTTAAATATACCATAATTATACCTCATGATAATTTCACTGCTATTACCATGAAGAGAAAAAATACCTCATAATACACAGGCAGTGAGAGGAGGGGGCCAGCCCCTGAGAAGACACACCAGGCCCCACCAGGAGACCCTTCACTTCTGGGGAAGCCGCGCAAGTTTAAACACTGAGGATAAATCTAGCTGAAGCCATCCGCACAAAGTCAGGAGGCAAGGGGGCAGATATGACCGCACACTCGCTGCTCATCTGGGCTTCAAGTTTGAGAGTTTTTACAAGGTCATTTTTAAGTTTCTTGGGGCCTGGCTGCCAGGTTCCATCATCCACTGAATTTGCTGAGCATGCCCAGCTGTAGCCGCCCCCTCTCCAGTCAGAAACCAAAAGGCAGCGGTAGCATGTAGCTCACTGAAACCATTCTCAGATATTTCTAGAAGTTTGCAAGGACGGTCACCTTCCTGCAGGGCACAGCCTCTCTGCCCACCAACATGAGGAAGGCAAGGAGGCAGCTCTGCAGCCACGCTGGTTAGTCCCGTCAGCGAGTGAGGAGCAGCAGGGCACAGGGCTGAGGCCGGCTGACAGGGGTTGAGGTCGAAGGCACCTCAGAGCTGCTGACATGGCTTCTCACCGTTCTCTCCACAGCCTGACCCTAAGCTACGTGGCTGTGCAGGACCCGCGTTGACAAGGTTGAAGCAGCTGGAGCCCAAGGTGGGGGATGAGGCTGCAGAGCCTGCGGGGTCATCCCAGGGCCCATCACTGCCTTCCCTCCTCAGCCTGGCGCCATGGAGGCCTCGCGCTCCCTCATGCTGGTGAGTTGCTGTCCGCGAGGTGATTCAGTGTCATACCCTGACCAGAAACAAGGTGTAAGGATAATCCTAGTGTTGCAAGGCAGAAGTGAGGGTGAAAATGGACTGTAATTACTTAAATTGCTGCTGTGTGACCTTTCACATATTTTACCTCAGTTTCTCTGTGAAACTGTGGCCAACACTATATAATCCCTGCAAACTATTCCAAGGTCTGCCACCAACATTCGTTTTTTCTTCTTTTTGACTGCAATATAATGCAGAGCTCTTCTCATTCAAACCATTCATTCTTAGAAAAATCTAGACTGCACATTCCCATTCAGAGAAATCTCCTGTCAGTAGCTGTTCACACACTCCCAAGCAGCAGGATTAGGAGCAGCACAGGATCAAACGTGTTTTCTCTACAGCAGCAGCAGCCCTTCCCTTGCATAACTGCAGCTTTCCACATGGCAAATAACGCACCTCAGCTGCAAATTATATGACATTCCACCTATACATGAAGAAATAGCTCATTCTCCATACAACTTCATTTTTAGGGAACACTACTATTGTTATCCTTTTCTGCCAGCAAGCATGAATCTTCAGCACTACTTTTTTCCTAAAGAGTTTCTTTTCTCTGCCACAACGCCAAATGCAAACTAATGCTCTTTCTAGAAGCCCAAGTATGTCACCTTGCCAAATAAAATGTAACTGTGTCAGTAGCAATCCTTCCTGACCTGCTTCTTCAGCTATCCGACTGCCATCGTACCAGGAGCACAGCTATCAGTCAGGGGGAGGACATGGTCATTCCAACATCACTTCAAATGGTGCCATTTTCTGTAGTCACATATGAAAAAACCTTTCTCTGTTACTCGTTATCTTTTTCTTTTAACATTAATAAGGCAAATTCTGTCAGAGTCCTGCTGTGCTAGTCTTTCTACCCATGGCAGAACAGAAAACCTCTATTCTGATGACTCTTCTTGAAGCAGAACAGGGATTAAAGTAGTTAACAGTAGGAAAGAACTTAAATTGGAAACAACCCACAAAACTGACAAGATGATGTTTTTTCAAAAACCATGTTTCCCTCTAAATCCATCTACTCAAATGCTACTTCCAAAAGCTGGAGATGTCAACACATTTAGAGGGGAAAAAAAGGATAACGTTGCTTAGCTTCCTCCTCCATGCCTGTGCTTAGAAGCAACTTTGGACCAGTCAGTGCACAACTCTTAGCTGTTTCATACTTAAAAGCCAGATAACAAACATACAGTATTCTGAGCTTGACGAAGTTAAGCACTAATGATAAAGGGACAAAGAAAGAATGTCAAAATGAGAGATATTATGTCTATACTTATCTTAGTATCTTGTTAAAAAAGTACATTCTAATTAGTTATTTGTGAATTACAGGTACTGTGATATTTTCCTGGCAATAATATTACAAAAGATAAAACTGTCAGGCATTTAGGTTTAATATTAATTTTACTACAGAAATTCAAATGTTACAGATACATAAATTTACACCAGAAATGTTTTCATGTGGAAAAATACATCAAGGAATAAAAGTGTTTATATTCTTTAGTTCTGACCATTGCTTTCAGTACACTATGTACGTGGGAACTGATCACCTTCCATTCCTCCAGATGAAGAAAAGAAAATTAAATACTTTAGGGCTATAATCCTGGATAGGCTGTACCTAGCACTCCACAGGAGCACAGAGACCTGCCATCTAAAGCTGTTCTCATTGTCAAGCTTTAAGTTTTTGCAATTTTTAAGGCCCAAATCTCATTAACACTAAAGCCATTTATAACATTTTCAGAGCTCCAAGGTCTTTTAAGGTGGGTGTAAATATAGCTTTCCTTATGCCTTCTTACCTCAACTGTCAACTGCTAAGCACTGCATGAAAATGTTTCCCATACTGACAAATAAGAAATTTACATTTATAAGCACCCATGTGCCTATAAGGCCCCCAAATACTTGTCTACATCACCAGGAAGGCTACTATACTACACAGAATATAGGTCTAAAATGTTTCAGTCCTCAATTTTTATGACAGTAATAACTTGCTATTTTATCTTCAAAAAATTCCATTAAAAGACCCTTGACAGCTTTTTAACCATCAGTGGTTAAACAGCAATAAAATATTCTACTACTTTGAATTCAACTGTAAACAGGTTAGGCTGCAAATTCTCCTAAATTCCAGATTATCACCCTTTTCAAAAATTTATTTCCTATTTATTTACCCTTAATGTTTCATTTTATATATCACAGAGGAATTTTTTGCTAACTGATATTCCCCACTGTATGGGCAGGCATTTTTGCACTTTCTGATGGCATTTCTATTTTCTGTTCCTTCCTATATGATGTTACTAAAGATAAAAAGAAGATAGGAGCAAAATAACACTTATCTCAGTATGTCAGTGTTGTCCATAACTAACTGTCATCTAGTTTTGTCTGCTGCTTGAGCTGGTAATGAGATAATGATAAAACAGTTTTATATAGTCTTCTATTAACAGTCCAGATGGGCCAATCATCCACTTCAGTCTTTGCCATGTTAAGTTTAGCCATAAACAATCAGGAAAGATGAAAACAGCAGTTCCCTCCTCAGCTAAATTACAACCTTTCAACCAAGAAAGCAGGTGATACTTTGACCAATAGCAACTAATAAGCAAAACAACCTTTTAGCGTAAGCAGGAATCCCTTGTTCATTGGTATACAAGGAATATTCATAATGCAAATGAAAGCCATTTCAGTCCTTGCTGAATTAAAAATCTAGCTGTTGTAGATTGAAATCTAGCTGTTGCAGATTTAAGAACTAAAACCTTTCTGAGAATATCAAGGGCAAAACCTCTCTATAACATCAGTTGTATCTCAAAGATTTACAGAATACCTTAAATTCCTATCTTAAATAAGAATACATTAAATACCCTAAATTAGACTTAAATTGAGAGCAATTATTTGAGTTGGGGTTTTATTCCTATTTTTAATTTCTTCTTGGACCCTTGGTATCTAGTTCAATCGCATTAACAATGAGGCAACTCAACAAGGTGAAGAGGTCCCTTTGAAAACTGGGTATCTTCATAAGCGAGATTTGGAAAAAAAAAAGCAGCAATTACTGGTTTCTTTCCATCAGTTTATTGGATGGAAAATAGCTCGGCACAATATGTGCAAAACTATTCATAAACGTTCCCTTCTACTACCTTTACATAAACTAAAAATATGTGTGTTGTTTTGGCACTTTAGCGCATAACTGGTCACGCTGTAGCTGTAAAACTAACAATAAAAATAGAATGATGAAAAATACAGGACACACACACATTAAAAAAAAAAAAAGAGTAAAGCAGACATTTATAGGAGACTACAAGGCTATTTCCATAGAATTTCAAAGCATAAACATCTTCACACCTTTTGCAAAGGCAGCAACATCTCCAAGGTGAGAAACCATTCAAGTGCTAAGGAACTGAGAGTCTTTAGATCCAACATATGGCCTCCATCCTTTGTATGAATGTGAACAGGAGGATTGAATTCACGTGGATTTTCAGTAACATCAACAAACCCCGTGCAGGCATGAAGGTTGGCCCACACACATGAAGCTGTGGAGATGGGACAAAGCAGGAAAGAATACTACAATGGATTGGATGCCAAAAGCTCTTAGCTACCAGATGCACTAGGCCGCATGTCATACCTTCTTATATGCCCAGTGATTACTTTCTCTCATATATATTTATCTGTGCTATGAATAATTTCTTTCCCTAGGATATCACATTTCTTACTTAAAAGTGCCAGAAAAAGCTACTTCTGTGACACTATTTTAGAATAATTAACTTGGTTTCAACATTATTGTCCAAACATAGCAATGAACTATTCGTTGTTAGTTGCTAATGGACATTAGAGTCTAGATGCTCTTCTCTTCTGCAAAACTACTGTAGCTTGAATTATCTCAGGTTGTACAATGCTAAGACAAGAAGAGTTATCAGACCTTACAGACCATCATTCAACAGGTAATTCAAGCCCTGGCATAATTTAGAGTTCCTGTAGGATAACTCTGTGTTATGCCAAGTAATAAGAGCTCAGAGACCACAGAAGCAGCAAGACAGAAAATGAAGTGCAACTGCACTCCAAATACACCCTTAGTCCTCAATGCCAAGAGATGCTACATTAGATGCTCAATACACAGTGGAATTCCCTGATAGAAAGGATTTTTTTTATACCATCTTAGTTGTTCATGATACATGATTTATGATCCCTGAGTGCTGCCAAAAAGGCCAAAGAAGTTACATCATAAAAGGGATCTGCCCCTACGTGACTCGAGGATGACAGCAAAGGATGAAAATACTTCCAAATAATGAGAGTGCTGTAGGGATTGCATGAATTTCATCCATATTAATTCCTGCAAGCCAAACAATAAGAGGTAATATATCAATTCATAGGAAGCCACAAAGATGTTGAATATGCAGGTTTTATACATCATTTTGTTGATGGATTAACAGAAAATGTACATAGAAACCTTCTTAATCGATGCCCATGACAGTAGCATTTTCTTCTTTAAATGAAGTATCCTGCAAAGGTTTGAAAACAGCATCCTGGGTTGGTTTTTTTTTCTTGAAATTGATTGTTAATACCTAGAATCGCAAAAAAATTGCTCATGGTTTATACAAATGACTATGCAAGCAAAGGTGGCAGCCATTATGGGATCAACAACATCCTATCTGAGAACACTGATGCTAATTAAATCTTTGGTGGTATTATTATTAGCCAGGAAGGAAATTCTAGACATCATACCAACTATTATACTCTTTCTATATAAACAGCATAATCCCCATACCATGATTATCTCTGTCTTTAAAGTAACAACCACCAGAGAGGTCTTATTCCAGCATCCTATCTACAGGACACCTTCACTTCCACTACCCTGTGTTCCTTCAGTGCTGTAGTATCATTAAAAAGAACAAACCCTCAAAAGTCATAATACAAATCACAACTGTTTTTCCTCAGAGACTACAATTCAAAGGAATAAATATGCATCATGACTTTGAAAGAAAGAGAGGCCTTTAATTTCTTTCTAAAGAACAGAAACTGTTTTGTGGTCCTTCAATCTGTTCTTACTTCACATTTCCATTTGCACAAAGAAACTAGATTCTCCCTTTAAACAAGCAATTTCAAGTAGAAAAAGCCTTAATTCAGTATGCCAAGAAAACAAAAATATTCAGACTATGAAGTTCCACAGATAAATTATTTCCCAAACACAAGGGCCAGTAATTAAAAAAAAAATAAATCTATTCCTAAATCTTAGTATCATTTCTTCCAAACCAAGCAATCGATCATACATACAGGTAATTGACTGATAAAAAATACTAGCTATTAAATATTTTGAAAATAGATATACCTCTTTCTAATAGATAAAATTACTTTCCATATAAAAAGTCTCACAAAAATACATGCATGAGAGACACTAAAAAGCCAACTGTATAACTTTATTTATTTTAAATAAGAACACAGCCTAAGTGCTGTATTTGTCATAATTTACATAAAAACACATAGCAAAAGAAAATGTGACATATAATATTGAACCTATGTTTAATAAGTTTACTAATAATGATAAACTAACTTCATAGTTTATTCATTTCAGTGACTGACATCATCCCTTTGAATAGGAGCCCTTAACAGGCCCTAATCCAAATAACCAGTGGAATTAGTAGGAGGGCCATTACAGGTTTAAATAAGACACTGAATCGAGTGTTTGCTAATGTTCAGGAAAGATCCATGCACAGAAAACCAATCTTGTATCTTTGTTGCTGAAACAACTGATTTAATAAGAAAGGGGAAAAAAAACAAACCAAAACAAAACAATACTACCACACTCCTTAATTCACAATTCTGTCAATTGCAGCAGTGTGCTCAGCTAATGGGGTTTTCCAGTAACATGTTGAATGAATGACCAGTGCTGGCGCTAAAAATACAGTTTCTGGAATCCAGTGTTGAGGCAAAACTTAACAGGCTTCAATACACCTTCTCTTACTTATCCAGACATCCCAGCTAGATAATATGCTACAGAACATAGTGTAAAAAGGTTGACAGAGGAAAGATACAAAGTATTAGTGACAGTAAAATATCTACAGATCTTAATCCTTTTTACCAAGATGACAAATACTAAGGCTTCCTGAAAAAAATAAAAATCCCTTGGAAGAAAAAAAGAGAAGAAAGACTAAAGAATGCAGACATTCTCTAAGTGGTTAAAATTATTTGAAACGACAGCTTTAACCATGCAGCAAAGGCATCCCACCATTCACTTATTCACTTTATTCCCCCCCAAAAAGGCACAAAAAAGAGAAAACAGAGACGGATATCAGTCTGTTCTTAGTGCTAGAGGGAGATGGAGAGCGAGGAGAGCCCCTGCAGGACTGATCCTAGTATCGGTTTCCAAAGCCTGGGTTCCTATGTCTGAAGATGAGGAAAGGCGGGGGTGGAAGATAAGGAAACACTGGCAGCTAAATGTGTGGCATAAGGACCTGCACAGAATGGGACAGCTTCTTTCTGTCTCAGGATATTACTGTCAGAATGGCCAAGAAAGCGATGAGCTTCATTTTTCCATTCTCACTGTGGTACTTTAAGAAGTGCCTAATTTGAAGAGAACTGGACAGGTGGCATATCACGCTGAGCTAAATTGATAAGTGTGAGATTTAAATGACAAGAGACAGCAGGTTTTGCTGTTCTAAAGACTGAGAGAGTGAATTATTCTGATGGTACCAATGGGCACAAGTGGAAGGTCAGCCTGGGGAGCTGCCAGTATCACCCGGGTGCCTGGTAGCAGATGGTGCCAGTCTGTGGGGATAAAAGAAGGACTGACGTACCCCATGGGCTGACAGCAACACCATTTTTTCAGGAATAAAAAATCTGCGGGCAAGTGCAGACAAATGAAATTAACATAGATGCTGCCACCCCAAATGTTAGGGTAAGTGTCGCCAGTCCGAGGGCTGTAAGGGTGGATCTGTCGGGAAGCGCTGCAGAAGGCGCAGTGGGGGCAGGCACTGCCAGGGTGAGATGCTGCAGGTGCTGCTGGCTGGGGGCTGTGGCTGGGAGACAGTCCAGGCCAACCTCTGCATGGTCCCAAGGGAGCTTTAGAGCTCCCTCTTCCTAAGCACCTCCAGGCTGGACACTGAGATGCCCACCAGGACACCCTGCCTCCCCCCAGCAGTGCCATGCCTTGCCTGTGCTGCTTGCGTTCCCATTTCCGGACTTACGCAATGACTTGAGGGCAGAAGCTGCCTGCAGAGAAGTGGAACAGCAGGAGATGCAGGCAGCCTGGATCCCCATGGGGCTCCCTGAAGTGTCCCAAACTAGAAAACTGGCCACCTCCCCACTCCTGCCTCCTGCAACATAATTATTCCAGCATGACTGACATGACAAATTAACAAGGCAGACAGGGCTTTTGCAGTAGAAGGGAGTGTTTTCCCCAAGAATAAATTGTTTCAATCCTTTATGCTAGACACCTGGCTGTGCCTATTCATTAATTGGACAAGCTCTGGTGACAACTGAAATTACCAGACTTCAACATACTGGAGGGGAGAGAGATCTTTGCAAGCTTAAAATAAGGCGGCTAAGGCTGGAATCCCAGCCACCAAGGAGTTCTTTGAATGGAACGATTATTTTTTTTTTTTAATTCAGAGCACGGCCATAGTAAAGGTCCTTTTAAAAGCAGAGGCACATTATTCACTGTTATTTCTCCCTTTGCAGACCCTGAACCATGGCACCAGAACATGACAACTCTGCCAATGAACCGCAAACCTTTTAAGATCTGTAGATGAGCCAAGTTTAAGAACTTCAGGAGCTATGAAATTCCAGGATTACTGCAATTTTGCAATTAATTATCACAATCAGGTACATTAGGAATTATAAGCATCTCCTTAATCAGTACACTGTTGTTATTTATTGCAAATAATCATAATTACTACACAGGTATCGGAAGGGGGGGGGGGATGATGTTTTATTTCTGTCACGACCCACTCGCAATACATCGTTCACATATTTTTCAACTACTGTTTTGGTTGGGGTTTGACAGTACTTCTTGTCCCTTATTAAGGGGAAGCCTGGGAACCCTCTAGGGTATTTCTCACACACCCCTCCCCCCCCCCCCCCCCTTTCTGTGCTAGCTGTGTACCTGAAATGCAGACGATGAAATTCGCTTGCAGAAGAAAAAGCACCTCCCAAACAATTTCCATCCTCCGATTCTCATGCCAAGTGCATCCCTCGGCGAAAAAAAATAACAAAGATCAATATCGCAGTTTGAACGATCCCAGCAAATTTCCTTTCGGACTTGCAGACTGTATTCCCCAGATGTGCTGACAACACATGTCCGAGCTCTCTCTCTGCACGGCTCAAGCGAGATCCCTTCCCTTCCTTCGCCCTCCAAAAAACACCACGAAGACAACTGCCAGCACCGGGCTCTTCCTCCACGACTGAGAAAAAAATCCACCAGATTTCCCAACAAGACATAGACAACAAACCCCAACTGATCCGGTCCGGAGAGTCTCTATTCCAGGGTAGCCAGATGCAAGTTCCCCCCAAACTCTGCACGTCTCAGCGGGGCAGTGCCAGCATGCCGGGGGGAGGGAGGCGGCGGAGGGAGGGGGGTTCCTCTCCTGCTGCTACAAAATGAGCGGAAAGAGATTAACACCCGCTGCAACGCATCCCCACACCCCCCCACACCCCCCCGCATGCTACCGCACCTCCCCGGCGCGGAGCACGTAGCAGCCGGCTCCCCCCAGCCCTGCCGGGGTTCTGCAATGGCCGGCGCGGCGGCTTTCCGCCAGGCGACTGCAGGGGTCGTTCTTGCCCCGCGCACGGAGCTGCCCTTCCCCGGCCGGGATGGCCCCGGCGCCGCCGCCCCCCGCGGCCACCTCCGCACCGGCGGCCCCGCAGCGCGGAAACGCCCTGGGCGAGGGATGCGTGTGTGTCAGTGTTACACTGGGGGTCTGGGTCCGTCCGTCCGTCCACCCCCTCCCCATCTGAACTGCACAAGTACAGTCTGCAAGCAGCCGCGGATTGCGTGCATCGCCAGCCGGTTTCGCTGAAGATGCCAACATTTTAAAACTTATTTCAACAAGAAAGAAAAGACAAACAAGCCCAAACTTCTCGCGGGTTTGATGGTAGGAAGGACGAGAGGCTACAGCCAAGAGTTAGCCAAGTACCTGCGCTGCAGTGTGTGTCTAATTGCACCCCCCCATCCACAATACTTCTGCGTACATTCCCCCCACCCCAACTAAAAAAAAAAAAAAAGCAACCAGTATCAGTTTTGGGGCAATCTCTTACTTACCCCCAAATCCTCCTGCTTTTTATTTTTTTCAGCTCATCGGATTTGCCACTCCTGCCTGCAGTCCCAAAAACAAATCGAGGCCAAGCTCCCAGCCGCCTGCTGCAGCCACCTACCACCACCTCAGCTGCCAGGAGGTACCATAGCTCGCTGGCTTCCCCCCGCTCCTCCCCTAAGCCCCACTATTTTGCCATTTCCCCGAGCCGGGGGCTGTGTTGCGGGGGGCCGCGGGCCGCGGGCGGCAGCGCCGGGCACAGCGGGGACTCGGCGCGGCGGCGCGCACGGCGCGGGCCGGCGGGGGAGCGCTCCGCCGCGGAGGCGGTGCCTGAGCGGGCGGCGGCGGGGCCGCACCGCGGCAGAGGGGGCTGCGGCTGGGACCGGGCCGCCGGCAGCGGGCAGGAGGAAAGCGTTAAAAAAAACAACCCAACAACCTGCCTCCCGCGCGGCCGCCTCGGCTCTCTGTCTTCTCAGGCACATTCCAGAAGGTGCTGCTCACTTTGTTTAAAATATGGGTCCGATTTTAACCGCCCCCCCGCCACCACCACCACCACCACCACCCCCCAAAAGAAAAAAAAACAAACGCAAAAGAATAAAAAGGAGGTGCACCTGGCGCGGGGGGAGGTTGGGTTTCCCGTTCTGCGGAAAGGGAAGCTGGGCGCAGGAAGGCAGCGTTGGCAGAGTGCAGGGGCTGCGGGCTGGGGAGCGGCGCGGCGCGGGGAGGTGGGCAGGGGTTGCCCCGGGCCGTGGCGCCCTGCGAGGTGGCTCGGTCTGTCATGACAGAAGGGAGGGGGCTGGGGTTTTGGGCTGCAAACGAGAATCCTGGCTCAGGGCAGGTGTGAAAAGGTGATCCTGCAACTGCTTCGACTGCGGATGCTTTCATTGATCACTGTAAGGCAGAGGGAAGGGGGAGGGAGAGAGATGCTCTGGGTTTCAAACTGGTATCCCAGCTCTTGGCAAGTATGCAGAGGTCATATTACAAATACTCCAGCGGGGGATGCATGCATAATAGATCTAACATAGTTTGGTTTATAAACAGCTCTCCAGCCCAGGGCATACTTGTAAAATGCACCTTTGTCTAGATTCCAGCAAAATGAGGATGCCTGGATCTCTAAATGGGGAAGGAGAGGATCTTTAAGAGAAGAAACCACAGGCTAGGTTGTTATTTTCATCAGCTCTGAGAAATGTGTAGGTGTCATAGGTTTCAAGTCATCCTGATGGTATTTAATTGTGGTAGATCAGATTTCTAGAGTGCTTCAAAGCAACTGGATGGGACAAAAATCATCACTATTTGAAAGGAAGAACTGGACTGCAGGCACTTAGTAGTCAATGTGATTCTTGTATTCATTTTGCTAGTTTTCCGGGTACTGTAAGCGCTCTTTGCACTGCAGCAGTCTCTGCTGATGTTTCCTCCATCTCTTCTCATGGGTTATAGACTCAGGATTTTAACAAACAGATAATTGCCATCATCTGCCCAGCGAGAACAGCAAGGCTGGAGATGAGGCACAGTCGTGCAAGGCTTTAGGGACAAATGACTTAATTCCCATATTTTTTAATGGATTTTCATTAAACAGTGGGGCTGTGCAGCAAGAGGGATTTTTTTCCTTGATAGGATTGCGGAATGCTGAGCGTCATTTGAATGCTTAAGTTTAGGCAATTGAGAATTATCCCTCTTGGGCAAAATGAAATGCATAGGATTTAGGGAACTAAGGCAGCCTGTGGGTGAGTAGGCATTTATCAAGTACGACATTATATAGATACACCTTTGGTCACTGAATGAATTGTCCAGAAGCACCAGGCTAGTACAGATTTTTAACAAGGCTGAAATATGATTTGCATCTGATTCTTGAAAAGTTAATGAAATAAGGACTGCAGGGAGTTGTCCTGAGTCATTCCTTTAAGATCACGTCATCAAATGAAGGCTCAGATTACCACAAGAACCCGAGACCTTGGTTGTTGAGTGTTCTGTTTTCAGTGTCATGCAAAATAACATATGCAATTCTCTTCTTTACGCCTTTTTTAAAATCCAACTTAATATCTCCTACTCTGGTAGTATAGAAAGCATGAGTGGCATCTTCTACCTGTAGTCTAGATGTGTGTAAGCACGCTTTAGGAAATGTTTAGTAAATGTTTCCATTGATAGTTACTAAACTGCTCTCCTCAAATAGATGAACACTTTCAATAGGTTTGTCTGTAAACTCTCTTTTGGGCTTTCCCAACTAATTTCTTAAAACAACATCTCAATTGGGAACATAAAAAAACCAGAAAGAGACCTTATCTTTTATATTTACACAGGCATCCTTGTTCCTAAACAAGTCTCCTTGTAATTATGTCATTACATGTGGGAAAATAAATGTCTCAAGCAAGTGAGATGACCTGCCATAAAAGGGTGTGTTGTCCATTAAGTCATCAAAGAATTGAACTGGTGACAAGAGAGAACGCCAAATCCCAAGCGGCAAGCTCATGTTTAATTCCTATTTATGTCAGTGTAACTTCAGCATGAGTTTAATGGCAGGAGAAAAATAGGTAGTTGGTGTTGGCTGCTAGCAGATAGCCAAGACACCCAAATATATCAATTTTTGTGCATCTTTTTAGTGTGGTATGTTTATTGTCCTCATGCAAACCTTATACTCCTTTCAGTGACCTAGACTGAAAAATCTATGAAGGATCAAAGGCAAACCGAAAGTTTTTTTACCTGGAAAATACAGTAGTGAGCTCAGAAACACACATTATTTATTTTTTTAAAAAAATAGACAAATAGTAATGAGTTTATTCTGCTATTATTTATGTGCTGTGATGTTATTTGACTGGCAGTAGCCTTACAGCTTGGTTTGGAAGTCATTATGGCCATATTGGCTGCTGCAACTCCACAGGAAAGCTTAGTTCAATAAAGTTGAATGGATGTCAATATGAGCTTGTTCCAAAGCCCACTGAAATCAATTGGAATATTTCTGCAGACTTCGACAAGTTTTGGATCAGGCTTTCACTGTAGAATTTGGCACAGTATATTTGATCTCAAGGGAAATGGTTTAATATAGTAAGGTGTATTTGGGGTAGAAGCAGAACATAACTCTCCTGGGTACATTGGTGGTACATTCAAAACAGACAAAGATGCTGGCTGCAGCATCAATTTTTTATGATATGAGTTTCTATTCAAAACTCCTTCTTTAACTCACTAAATTGAAGTAGGTTGATATTTGCAGCATTTATTTGAGTTCCATTCATATTTATACAGTTGGCTAAACTTCTTCAATTTAACCTTGCCAACCTTTAAGCTGTACTGAAGTCATTGGACTACTTATGTGCCTAGAGGTAAAAATGACTGCAGAGTGGTTTAAGAGTATCTATCATATTAATTGCACCTGGACACCTAGGTTCTTCAGGCCAGATTTATACAGGAAGACTTTTTGTTTTAGCTATGCAAACAGAGTTCAAAAAGTACCTAGAAAATCCACACATTTAAAGTTTTTTATAACAACATAACACATTCCAGTTCAGTAAAGCAGAATTAAGGTTTGTACCTTCTCAGTGGAGCCAGCATTTTGACTCATTTGACTCAAAATTAGCTTGGATCAGTAAAGATCAGTTGTAAAAACTGTTCTGAATGGGCAACTTCTGAGCAAAATGGGTTGAACTGTGGATCACCCTGTGTCGGTGGAAGAGGTTGCTGCCATTCATCACTACTGTGCTGCTGAAGGTTCCTACTGATCTGGTACAGCAGCTTGCCTGTGTGCTCCCTAGCTCATTTCTGTCAAAATAAGTCAGATCAGCAAAGGCCTGCTATTGAAGTTGTCTGCAGCTTCTGGCATGTTTCCAGCAATTAAGCTGGCAGAGCTGGAACAGTTCCTGCTCTTACTTGTTTTCCCCTGTCCCAAGGGCTGCTGGCCCCATGGCAGGGATGATGGAAGGACTTGTGAGTCAGCTTCTGAATTGCCACTGGGAACAGCCCAGGTTGTAAGCATGAACCAAAATCAATGTTAGATCAAACTCAAAGAAAGGGCCAATGCTGCAGTTCACTCGGGTGGAAGAAAGCTCAAGGGTCTCCAAATCCAAATGGGGATTTGAAGATTGAATGTTTGTTTATGCCTGAATTCAGTCCTCATAGTCATGTGTCTCATTTTTAACTTTCAGGAAGCCCCGCTCAAATTACAAAGATGCTTAAGTACCCTCTTGGTTCAGAGCTTAAGCAAGTTAATATTAGAAAGCCACTAGCAACAGGCAAGTTGCCGAAAATATAACTATAAATATCGAGCAATAATACTGCCACTTCATTTCGACCGCTCCTGTTCCATATATTGTTAGTGCCATGCTTTCTTGTATTTTCTGAGAATATCTTCAGTGCTTATAAATAGTGCTGACCACACTAAGGAAACTGATCAAAAATTTAACATATCATTGTAAAAATACAGCTTCTAAGAATCCATCAGTGCAATGGACATTAAGGTAATTCGTTTCTTGTATTGATGTTTTTTATCAAAACTGAGCTAGAATTTACATTTTACCGGTAGAGATAATGATGCAATTTATTTGAAGTTAAAAACACTCCTAACAAAGGAACAAGGAAAATGACTGGCAGTTAACTGTTAAGTCAGTCAATGTGGTTTTCCCATGAGTCAGTCTATTCATTATCATAAAGACTTATTTTCAGTTCAAATCCCTTTTTCATGTCTGAACTCCAGCAAACAGTGTTAAGACATCAAGTATTTGTGAAATAACATTCTTCTAATTCAAAAAGACATATGTAAACTGAAGTGATTTAGTTTTTCTGGAAGTGAGAAATTAGTCACAAAAGTGTTTAAAACATCATGCTATCTTGCAGTTCCTCAATAAACCTCAGCAGGTTCTTTGGGAGTCTTTTCTGCTTTGCACTCACAGAATTAGATTCTTTTTAGTACCTGTATAGGGTGGAAAAACTGATTTTTTTTGCCTAGTGTCAAAGTCACCATATAAAATTTGCTTCAGGTGGTGTAGTGATTGCAGTTCTTGTAATGTTCTTATTTTCCACCACCAGGGAGTATATTAGTGAACGTGCCTGTTAAAAATTATTAAAAAGATAAAAGAACAGGATTTGGAGGGGGATTGTTTTTGTAATAACTGACTGCAGTGTAGTCCAAGAGTCCAAGATGATGAGAAAGGACATTCTTGAAAGTCAGCTTTTGGTTCAGTTCAGAGACTGTGGACTGATGAAGTTGTGCCAGACTCCTGGGGTTCCTGCAGGGAACCTGCATGCTGGCAGACAGGGGTATTTGGTCTGTATCGACACCTCTTCTGTGTCTCCTTTCCACTTTAGCCTAACACACATGGGCTGGTTATAGCACACTGCTTGCAACTGGACCTTGCCCCAGATTCAGAATCCATGCAAGACCAATTCTGACACGTTCAAGGCAACTTTGCTCGGTACAAGGGAGACAAAGTTGCTGTCATGTACCTCAGCATGCCACCCTGTGTTTCTGGCTATTTCTAAAGCCACCTGCAGTAGCTACAAAGCAGAAAATGTAGCTTCCTGCTTTCTGGTTTTCTGCCTCCATCCTTCTCTCTTGCAAGTTTGAATTAATTAGGAGATCAAAAGCAATATATATTTTTTGATACTGAGGAATCTTTGTCATCTCAATCTAAAAGAAAAGAACACACATCTTGAAAATTAGTTTGATATGGATCTTACTGGTTCTTCATTACAGATTTTGACAGCTAGTTGTCACCTGGTGTCTGTTTAAGATAATTTCTTATGCCACATAGAGTAATGGTGATTGCAATATCATATTAATATTACGCATATGTGAGTCAAGGCAGCTACGCTGTAAATTTTCAGGCTATGTTGCTATCACAGTAGATTGAGTTGGGAACTCAGGTTCCCACTAGGATGTAATAGGTGTCTGCTGGCTGAGGACTTCTCCCATTATGCTAAAATTTGCCCCCAAGGCACTTGGTAGGGAAGAAGTAAACCCTGAGCGTATGTTGTCTCCTGCATGACTGCCCAGTGTGAAGTGCATGAACTCATTAGAAGTTGTTCTCTCCCAAGCTTTGTGCTTGAAGCTGAAGGATATATGTCTAGGAAAAAAGTCAAGTTCCCTGGCTGCTTCATGTGTGGATACGGTTTAAGTTTGTGCACACATAGACAATAAGACACAATCTTGTTTAAATTGTTGCCTGGGAAATACATTGCTGAATTTTTCTGCAGTTATGAATAGCAATTGAGGAGGAAGAGGAAGCACACTTAGTAAGCAGTATCATTTTTGTCTCTAATTTTTTTACATTTTCTAATCAAGGTTTTCTTTAAACAGATCTTTATTCTGCAAGAAAATACTTCACTTCTCTAGTTTTTTGGTGTTTTTTTTTTTGAGGCAAGTTCAATTAATATGAGTATTCTGAAACCAGAGATTAAGATGCTTATTTTAGAATTAGATGTTGTTCCCTGCAACTTTTCACATGTTGCAAATATCCGTAAAACATCAATTATGGGCCTGAGCTTCTTCCCATTAAAGTGAATGGGAGTTTCCCCCCTTTGATTTTTAACATTTCCTTTGGAATTAAGCCTCAGTTCAACATTTCACCAGCTGGATAACTTTCATCACAAAAGTAATTGAGCAAATGGCATTATTCATGTGCTTAAAACAGACCATGCATTCAGGCTTTTTTATAGGAGGCTTCCAGAGGCACAGTGTTTCATGCAGCACAACTACAGTTTATAGTCAGCAGATTAGAATAGCTGCAGTCTGAATGGCACTTCCTCACCTACAGCGTGAACTGAACGTTTGTGTTCATCTGCAACAGTTCAGAAGAAAATAGCCCTCACAACACTTTTGTCTAAAATCCTTCAAGTTCCTGGACGAATTACTTGTACTGATGCCTGGTTCAAAATTGGTTTCATCTCTTGCACTTTTCCTCCGTAAAATGGGGGTACTCCTCATGAAGATATAAACATATAACAGTTAATGCTTGCAGTAAGCCCTGAAGATAAATACCATGTAAGTCCTAAGAAAAGCTGTTGCCCAGTAAAGTCCACGATGGCTGATCTGCAAGTGCTATCAGTAGATTTATGGGACCTGTGAAACTTAGGCTTTGTATTTTTCTAGAAAGAGAGTGGAGAATTGGCATCGACCACAATTCAAAAGAATGAGAACAAGCCCTCAAAAAGAAAATAACGCTCTTCTGACTTTTAGAAATCTTTATAAACGTCATTTAGTGTCATTTTCAAATACCTTGAAGGGATCATAAAACTTTGCTGTTCTCTGATCATTGTACCACTTAGAAGAGGAAAGGTATGAACAGCCATAACCCTGGCACATTTTTAACAATACTCAGGACCAAAGGGGATTGTAAGATGGAAGCTTTGATAACAAAAACATAAAGATGTCATTGTCAACTATCTCAAAATATACAAGCTTGTTGTAAATGTCACATAAGCCTACAGCTAAGTGATGGATCAGAATTTCCTGTGTTTTCAGAGTGCTTCTGTTGATGAATACTTTAACTCCTTCACGAACAAGTTATTTTGTGTCCCACAATTTGCTTTCTGTACTTGTGCTTTGTATCACTAAAACAAAAAAACTCATTTAATATGAGTACATTACATATACAGGCTAGAATTTCAGTTATATTCTGCATCAAGAAAAAGAAAATACTTGGAAAGCGTTTGGAAAATACATGCGTAATGTTGTAAAACACTTTATTAGCAATAGTGTGAAATCTTTCCTTTTCATTAAAATAATAGAAGTGGTAATAAGTGATAAGTAAAACTAAGTATTGGAGATGTAAGGACTAACGTGCCCCAGTAGAAGTCTTCATTCAGCAAAGTATTTACGCATATGCTTAAAATTAAGTGTTTGACTGTAAGCATCATGGTTCAGCTCAGCATGCAGTAGAGCACTTTGCTGAAAAAAAACCCCAACCAAACATATGACACCATTAAGAACATCAGGTGCATCAGGATAGATTTTGACCTCTTAAGCCCTGATCCAGTGATTCACTCATATTTCCTTGTGTCTGCCAGCAGGCTGGAAGCTGCTTTTAACAGCGACATTCATGATTGCAGAGTCAGGCCCTTTTGGGGAACTGGAGGTCTTGGACGTTTAAGTGCTTGAGGATTGCCATCTTCTGGTACAACCTATCCCTGCTACACGCAGTCTCTCACCGTGTGATATGGAGAACATGCTACTGATGTTTCTATATGATTACATAGGTCGCATGGGATAGGAAGAAATTGTTTTTAAGTTATCTGTCTGCACTATTTATGGACCTTGCTATCACTTCTTCATCTCAGTCATCTATTCTACACTTACCAAAACCAAGAGCCACCAATGTGCTGTTCTTATGTAGTTTGCTCAGATACATTTGCACGTTTTCGGCACAACCATTGAACTTTTATTTGGGTTTAGACATGTTTATAGTATTTAAGTGCCCTGCTACTACACAGAATCAAAATAATAACTTTTCTGTAGAACTGCAGGTGCAGAATACAGGAAACATGTATTGCCAAAATTTATTAAGTGCATTAGGTGACTGGAAAGAAACTTCATCGTATATTAAAATTTGTAATCCCAGTAAATTAAAAGATAATTTGAAAATTACAGGCTGGTGGGTAGCCTAACTCAACTGTTAAAAATCTGTTCTACAAATTGCAAGTCATTAATAATTAGTATTACAAAACCTATTACATCTTTGATTGGGGAGAAATGGACTGAGGCTAGTATTACATTATTCAATTAGATTTAATTCCATTTGGTGTGTGTTTTACTTTATTTCAAGTGCAGGCTGTAAAAGGATCATGGTAACAACCATCCAAAATGTCAATTAATTTGTGTATAGAGCAAATAGCACACATAATAATTTGATCATATAGTGCAGCTCTGTTGACTGACAGTGGAAGTGCTGTTAGACTCACTATGGTTAATTAGATTTCTTTATGCATTGTACAGTAGCATTACAGACAATCATTTATAAATGAGTTTATTAAAATTTCTATATTCGTATAGTGAAAGCACATTAAACTCTGTTTCTTGAATGTTTATGATGTCACCTTATCATACTTTGCCTCTTCACTATGAAAATGTAAATGTCACAAGGAATATTTGTAAAATGAAGTAAAATCCTAAGTCAAAGCAGTCTATGAGTTAGCAGATCAAGTAAAAAACTCCAGGGATCAGAGTGACCTGCTAACTGGTAAAGAGGTTACTAAAAGCCTTATCTTTTCTAGAATTTTATCTTCTGCTAATTAACTTGAATTACATATATTCCCAGTTTATAAATATTAGTCATATCTATCTGAGCAGCTGAGAAGTTCAATATTTATCTCCCAATTTGCTGTGTTTTCCACCACATTTCATTCAATCTGTTAGCACTGCAGTAAACCTATCTTTCCATTTATTTCCCAGTTTTACTCATCTGTTTCTTCTGTTTACTGTATGCTCATTAGGAATTCCTTGGGTTTATGATCTTGTCATTGTGTGGATTTCTTTCTGTCTTCCTGAAACACCACTTGCCACCATGAAGAAAGCTGCTCCAGCAGGTATATTTATATGGCAATATTCCTATATGAAATACCACGTAGAATATAATCTGTATTACTTGCATATTTTACAGAAATAATCCATTTTAAAACCTTGATCACTAGACGAGTCCCTTTATCAATATCTATGTCAATGCAAAAGTAAACATCGAGGTTAGGAGGGGGATATCTGTAAGATGTCAAGCAGAGAGTTCTTGAAAATTCTGCCTGCAGCTGCTATCCTATCTGAGCTGAAGAGTTCAGACACATAAAACAGAAAAGAATTGACCAACAAGTTTAAGTTGCATCTATTTGTTTCAGTCATTTTCCCATGTGCAAAGGATTGTTACGTAAACTTGCTGGTTAGTTTCCCCCAGAGATCTGGGAGTATGTGTACCGGTTGGTAATTTATGGATGTAGTCAGGAATTACTCTGAAATCACAGTATTACAGGGAAAGCTCTGTAACAATTAAACTGAGCTGTAGTGACAAGAATTGGTAAAGGAGGGGACAACTGGAAGACCAAGGCAGGGAGGTAGCTTGTTATTCTAGCCGTGCATATGAATAGTGCCACAGTAAGTGAAACATTTCTATATTTAGTCAGGGGGTGGGGGTGGGGGGCAGGGGGGAAGGCAATAGATGATTTAGTAACCATAATGGAAACACTTCTCAGTGTGATTCATGCATCCACATCCCTTGGTTCCTGTTCAGCACTCCAGTCTGTCTTTTGTCCCACATATTAAATGTGTCATGCATGGTGTGGTTCAGCAAACTGCAAAGTCATCCTTGTAGATGGCCTTCTGAAAGAGAATTGGGAACATTTTTATTACTAGATTTGTTTTAAAGAGTTGAAATGTGTAGCAAATCTTTTGAACTAATTTCTCTCTTTTGCTAGCTGATAAATGTCGACAATAGTATAGCACAGTGGAAAACCAGAGCCTTGATGCTTAGAAGTCATTCAAGATGACAGATCTCTTAAACGGAATAGGAAAATTTAGAATTAACATGCTAATTCCTTAGAAAATTCCTGTTAGCCTAAGAAGGAATGATTGGGAGTTCAAACTCCTGTTGAAATGTCTACAATCAAGGCCATTCTTACTGATTTTTCTGCACTGAGAAACAGCTTAGATGTGAGAACAGTGTTCAGGATACACCACAAACCAGATCCATGAAGACATTTAGGCACTTAAATCTTACTGGGTAATGAAGCTGGCTCACTGTTACTACTAAAGCTCGCACACATTATTTTCCTTAGCATCAACCCCCCAATTTCCAGAAATACAAATCTGAATCAAATGTACCATCTTCCTGCCTTAGACTGGATGGTCTAATAATGTTATAGCAGAAGTACATAGATGGATCCTTTATTTTTTGCATATACAAATGCAGTCTTATGCACCTGGAAAAGAAAGTATTTTTTACTACCTATCTAAAATATAGCTGTAAAATATATATACTCTGTGCAGAAGTTATATTCGCTTTAAGGGAGGTAAGTATGAACAGATTTTTTTTTTTTTCTTAGATTGCCAGTTCCTTGCCAGATTACTTCATAGACATGTTTTCAAGGATACTCTTAAAAGGTGTACCTATCAAGTCATATAGCGTTTGCATACTTTAATGTACTGTGTGACCTAAAGCCAATCAGAATAAGAAACAGCCAACACAGGAAAAACATTTCTGTGATGTTCCATGAGCCCAGGTCTGACTGTTTACTCATTTTATATCTCTCTCTCTCATATCAGAAATCTCCTTCTAAAAGTATTGTGCCCTTAACTCTAGCTATGTGGACAGCTGCATCGTAGAAAACAACTATCACATGTGGAGGAAATTTGTTCCCAGAATAAGCTAGCAAGCTTTGGAAAAGAGAACTCATAGTGAACTGGGACACAGGAAGATTTTTGTCTCTTCATACAGTATGAGGTTAACCTTAATACTCTATTTTACCCTGAAATCTTTTATAACAGTGGCCTGTCAACATTACACTTCCATCCAGGTTTTAATTTTAATCTGAAATATTCATTTATATTAGGCCACTTTCAAAAAGTCAAATATTGCACAGGGACAACTGGAACAACTGGTGTGGTACTGTCTGCATACAGAAGCTGCAGAAGGGGAGCAGCACTAAAATATTTTCTGGCATGACAATTAATTACCTTGTTCCTTAGCAGAATTGTCAGATATGAGCCCTTAGATGCTGCAGGGAACAAAGCTTTCACATGCATTATATTTGCATCACAAAAATATGTTTTGTAAAATTCATGCCCTTCATTCTTCAAGCTGAATCCTGTTTCCTACAGATATTTAAATCAGAGTTGCTACTAATATGCTTCTAGCACCGAGTCTTATTCTTTAGAAAGGAATGGCAAATAGGAAGGAAAATAACTCTTTATTTTTTTCATCAAATAATCCAGCTTTGCAGAACCAACCTGACTTTTGCTGCCATGGCATTTTTGCTCTGCTTGTTTGAGGCAGTCCTTTCACCTATGCTTTCTTTCTGCCTGCATCGAAGTCTCTCTGGGTGATAGGCTCTGATGTACAAAGTCTAAGACAGTTGAGCCCCACTGCCACTTGACACTACTTTAAGAAATATACTTTCCACTGCTGAAATTGGAAGTTCTGTTCCTCTGACCTGTATTTCACTAACAAACAGTTGGTGTACGTTCTGTCTTCTAGCAGCATTAGCTCTTACTCATGGAATTTTCCTATGAAAACAGAGATCAGCTGTGTTCGTATGGACCTCCAGGACGGTGTGTGAGATAGACTGGTGTATGCTGAAGGGTGCGATAATGGCACACTCTAGGTCATGAATTATCTGTCTACCACCTGGTAGAGGTTTGCTGGCCCCCAGTTAGGGGATATTTATTCCCTTGTGGAGATGCTTACCCTCAAATTGACCTCTGTCATACATCGGGAGTTATACTCCTTGTCATTACATAAATCGTTGGGCCATGTCATGCAGAGGAGCCAACTCATTAGCAGTCAGCCTCTTGAAACTTTAAAGCCTGTATGGAGACATGGACTGCCACAAGTGAAGGCTAGTCAAAACTTCTGATTCTCCTGACTCCCTCTTGATCCTTTCTCCAAGATGCTTTTCTCTCACATGTTTTTCTTTTTAAAATAGTTTATGCTGCCAACTCGGATTCATCAAGTAGGGCTCTTCCTCACCTTTGAATTCACAACAGTCAGGTTTCTTTCATCAGCACAGATCTTCCTCAAAAAAAAAAAAAAAAAAGTCTCTTTCTGGCCACAGCATTCCCAAGACTACTATAGTTTTTTATAAATTATGAAGCATAGTAGTTCCACAGCACTTAGACTGATACTTAGCAAGAACTAGACATGACAGAAATGATGCAAATGACAGACTTGGCAGTCATTTTTACCTAGAACCCCTGTTATATTACCTAAAACCCCAAGGAGACATAGAGCTCTACTGAGATGGCTACCTAGAACCTGTCCCTTGATATCTAGATCCCTTGGTATGATTACCTACAGCGTGTCCCAGCACACCAGCATTTTGTCTTTCAGTCTTAGGGAACTTTCCAAAATGCAATATGGTGGAATGAATGCTAAAAAAAGGTCCAGAAGATTTGCTATCAAGTACAAGGATGATCCCTGTTAACTAGTTTATGGGAGAAAGATTATGAAAAGAGAGCAATTAACTTTTTTCTTTAGTTTACTAGTTACTAAAACTGGGGAGGACAAAAGCAAGGAATATTGCTAGAAACAATGAGAAGTCACAGGACCTGAATTAAGAACATCTCCACCATGCAGTGACTATGGAGTTGCTGTTGATAAATAAAGTTCTGAGAAGAGACCTGTAGTGACAGCAGATCCACAAGCACATCTGAAAGGATGAAAATGGCCTAAGTTCAAAACAGATAGGCTTTCATTCCCCTGTCACGCAGTATGTGACCTGAATTAAAAGCTTACTCTTCACCCCTAACATTCTCATATTTTATTGAAGATGCAATTCTCCAAGAAGACTGTGTATAGTATCAAGCAATAGAAATAACACACCAAAGCATAGGAGAGGGCTGAGATATATAGACAGAACTGAAGTTAAACCACAACCATATTAAAGTCACTGTATTAAAAAATAAGTAGACCTGATTTTCTTCTGCATCGGAGCTTACTTATACCACTTTGTCAGAATAATGGGGCCATGAAGTGTGCATAACTGCAATTACTCCTGCTCCAAAGGTCCTTTAACCTGACAGACTGATATAAATGGAGCATTGTATAAATGAGAATTGAATTCAGTGTGGAGTAAATTGCATGTTTCTCTGAATTCTGAATGCATTTTAAAATTTTAAGAAAGAAAAATGGCAGGGATCTCTCCCTCTGAAAAATATGCATATTTCGGAGTCACCATTTTGTGTGTAGGAGGATTTCATTGGCTTCACTGTACATCTTTACCTCTCATACAAGTATGGTCATCTATGCAAAGGTGGTGAAAATGCTGCAAAATCGTACTGTTAAATTTTTGCACCAAATTTGTTCAGCTATGACTGCAAGAGAGACTCAGACTTTCATATCTTACATGGTGTAGATCAATTCAGAGGAGTGTCCCAAGATGCGAGAAGAAACTGAGCAAAGAAAGGAGAAACACAGCCCCAGAACAGGGTTAACCCTTTTTGTCTTGCAAAGGGTCTATGGCTGCCATTCCAATTGATTCATCCAACAGTTGTACTGAGACTGAAGGATACTTTAATGAGTGATTCTCTCTGCAATTCCTTTCTAGACTGAAAGGCTGGCCTTCTGTGGCAGCAATTCTTAGGTATCAGAAGCATCAAATACTGTGTGGAGTATGTTCTCTACTTACATAATAAATAGACGGACAGCCTAGAAAGATGCTTTTAAAATCATAAGATTTCTCTAGGGGTAGGATGAGGTCAGAGGAGCTGGGGATGTAATATAAGTTTGTAACAAGGAAATTGAAAAGCAGGTGAGAGAAACTGCCTTTCAAGATTCTCCTTTATTATTTCCCTTTCTTCAGTGAAATTCATATCAGGATAAGACCCATACAACACTTTGACAATCTCCTAAGTCTGCTACAGTATAAAATGTTCCGCTCTGTTCAGGTGAATTGTACCTACTGTGTCTGTATAGGTTAATGAAATCTAATTCTCTACTCTTGATAAAATCCATTAAGCAGTGACCAGGTGCTCGATTTGGAATCCCAGCTCTGCTGTATCTCCCCTTCACTCCCATCTGTCAGTCAACAAGATTTCTCAGGGAAGGTTTTCCATTTATCACCTTGACTTCTGCAGCCCTACTGCTTTTGGATCGCTTTGAAAAAGACTAGCTGTAAAATGCAATAATAAGGAATATCTGTGGGACCTGATTGTCTATTTGTTTTGGATTGTTTTATTCTGGGAGCAGGCTCCCTAGAGTCTATTTGATAAATTTAAACAGGGTTATACCAATTATATACTATGTCATGGGGAAATATGGCTAGCTAGAGCTCGCTTTTATAGCCTTAATGTATTTTCAGTCTCAATATGTGAATGGCTGCCCTGGAGTCTTTAACTGCAAACTTCAATAGGTAAATTATCATGATAAAAATATATCTGGGAATTTGGGGTATCCCCAGACTTCTGGCCAAATACAGACTATTATGAGAGGAGTTAACTAGCCCTGATTAGGGTTTATGGAATTTTAGCTTGTGAAACGACTGCTGAGCCAAGATGCACCAACTAAAATGCTGGTTCTGCAAAGCACTTAGTCATGATCTTAAGGTTTTTACTGAATTGGAGCCTGAGGCTAGACAAATTTTAAATGGAAACGTAACCTCAACTGCCACATATAAATTGATAAGTTATATAGAGAAACTTTCATTATTATATTTTCATTCAGAAAATTCTGTAGAATTAGTCAAGAGAAATAAACCTGCCATCATCGACAGGCCTAGAGGATAATCCCTGATTACAAATGTCCTCCGAGGCACATCTGTTGGTATTAGCCTAATTTTTTAAAAGGAGGGTTTGTGCTGCAGAGAAATGTATGTTCTTAACAACAAGTGAAAATGAATCACGTCCTGCAAAAAAGTCTGAAATCTGTACTGTCCAATTCTATAGCAGTCCTACCTAGGTAGAAATTTATTATGCAATTGTGATATCTGAAAAGGCAGTGCTCATCTGCAAAACAGAGACAGTAGGAACAAGAACAGATACGTATGAGTACCTCAGTAAGGAGAAAAAAAAAATAATATAAAGTGATAAAGAAAATCCAGTCACTGCTTCTGTTTCTGCTGGAGAAATAGGAGAAATAGTGATGCTATGATCTCTGAACTTTTATTAACAAGCTAGTCACTTCCAGAGGACACTGATTCATTGCAGGCCACCTTATCTGCATTTGAACAGACTCACCCCCAAGGCATTCCTTTGTCATATACTGTAACTACAGATGGCAACAGATTCCCTGCGCTAGAGGAAATAGATTTATAAAGTTTAAAGTGCTACTTTATCCTATCTGCAATATGAAAGAACCTTTAATGAGATTTAGAAAATTATGGATAAAGCCTAGTTTGACTTTTGTAATAAAACATACATTGACATCTCTAACTAATGTGTAATGTCGTAGTGTAAGCCTATAGAGAAGAAAGGGTGTCTTACTTGAATTATGGATTCATAAAAGGAATATGATACTGTATTTGAAGGTGGTACGAAGGCTGGAATTTTCCATAGGAATAAGAAGGAATAAAATGTCTTTCTTGATCTTGCCAGTTGTATTTTGCAAGTCAAATCGAGGAAAAATTTCTGCTCTAAATCAAACATTGGACAGTTGCTGAGAGGTAGGAAACATTCTTTATACAGAATGGGTAAATGGTTCCACTCTGTATACCTTTTCAGACAAAGTTTGGTACACCCTTACTAACCACGATTCTCTGAATTAACTCAATGAGAAGTAATCAAGAGGCTGAGACATCATTCGTTTAAAAATCTTCTCAGGAAATGCTCAGTATCAATATACAATCTTTTCAAATATAACCAAAACAAACAATTGTGTCAGTGTGGTTACAGCTTGAAGGGTAACTTTTAATGTAGTAAATACAGGGTTGCTTTCTTTTATTTTTATGACATTTATCTTGTTCCTTAAGTTCTGGATGACTTTCATTCCCACCTAAGCCTATGCATATTGCTTCAAAATTAAGCTTTGGATATAAACACAAAAGTCCAGTGACCCTATGGGGAGCTAATAGCTTTGCTGTTTCCCAATCCTGATTTACAAATAATCAGAATGTATGTAAATTATGTAAATACCATTGCTGTTTCTTCCTTTGTACAGGCTATTTTCCCTTTGTTCCTAGTCACAGCTGCTTAATTGTCACTGTACAATCTGGATGGTTCACTTTAAACTCTCCACACATAATTAGGGTTTCTAGTACCGTCATATTAAATATTTTATCAGACATAATTATACATGCATTCTTTTAATGCTTGTGACCTGTGATGCATTGTCATTAGCTGCACCTAAACTGAAGGGCCTGGGAATATCTCATATCTTGAAGGTCCAGGTGTGCTTCCACACTCTCTTATTTGTTTTCCACTCCATGATGTTGTTTTCATAGGGGGAAAACCCAGACACACAAATAGAGCAAGAGCCATGACTTCTTTCAGAAGTTTTCCAGTTTGGCTATGGAAAGACTCTTGTCATGAAGTGTGCCTCTTCTATCATGAAGATATGGTCCCTAGAGTATGAATGTGACATATTATCAGCCAGGATGACAGACCTACAGCACAGCGTGCCACTTTCTCTACATAGTCATCTCTCAGTTTGCTTTCCTGTAGTTTCTTAACTAGTTGATGCTCAAATTTAAGGGAGCTTGGTAATAAGTACAAATCTGTAAAAAACATTTTGTGATCAATTATATCTTTGACTCAGTACCTGTCCCAGTAATCCAACTACAAGGTCAGTTTGCAGACTTTTACTTCCAACAAAACTATGAAGGGTTGCAATGCAGCTATGCTACCCTCATTTTTCTTACTCTAATCCCCCTACCACTGCCAAAGAATATCTCCTTAGAGGTCACATTTCCAACATCTGCAAGACTTATTTTCTGTGAATTTTGCCATGTCACATAGACTAATCTAACACCTATGGACCTGTTTGATTTGTCAAGCTTATTGTATTCTATACCTATAAAGCGTATATACCTATATCATTCCATTTTGATGATTCACATCTTTTGATAATACAACACCAAATTCTTAAATTTAGTAGGTAAGTTTATGTCATGCAAGTGCAATCACACAGTGCAAAGTCTGTTTAAAGAAATCTAAGAAGTGTACTGGGGAATTCTTCTATTTAAGAGAAAATCTCTGACATCAGAAAGCTGTTGAAAGTAGCTGCACCCACTCTTTCACGTACTTCTAATATGCATGTGAGGAGATAGCTTACGCCTGGAGGACTTCCGCAGGGGACAAGGTGTGCAAGCATAGGATAGTCCCAATAGAACAATAATTTGACTTTCTTACCAGCAACAGGTAAAGCTGATTCCTTGCAGACAGCTGAGAATGTGGGAGGTGCAGTTTACTCTCTGTTACCACTCTTCTCCAGCTCCAAATGTCTGTCTTGTTTACTTTTCTCCTGTTCTTCTTATCATAAAATATTCCTTTTTGGTTTTGAGTCTGTGTTTTGATTTAGTGGTCTCCTTGGGCACCTTCTGCTCTTGTGGGTAATCCTTATTCATAAAGAGCTCAGTTACAGGCAATAGGGCCTTAAATCTAATTTTTGGCATCTCTACTTGTATGTATGAAGAACTACTCTTGTGAATAAAGTTTTAGCTTGTGGTAAACAATGGTAAGTAATGCCAACAGCTACAGTCTTGCTCCAGCTAAACCACCTCTCATGAGCTGAAAACAGCCCTCTGTCAGACACTGTTAGTTTTCTGATGTGGAAAACTAAATAATTCCATGATATTTGGAAACATTTCTTCCACTAGCAGATTATGAATTTTCAAAGTGATGCTTAATTAGTTTTGTTATTTGTTAAGGAACTTTGAAAAGATATCATGGAACTGTTAAAGGAGGATAAACCTGGATATCAGAAACTACCTGGTAGCTGGGAAGCAGATAAAACAAAACCTCCCTGCTTTACCTTTGTACAACAAAATGCTTTCATCCTGTTTGCACTGCACACCCAACATCAATATAGCACTACGCGGATAACAGCAGACAGTGCAGTTATCAAAGAATGTGACTGGAAGATCATAAGGAGTACACATATTCCTTATTGTTGTTTGAAAAATATTGATTAAAACTGGTAGCTTTTGATGTGACATAATAACAGAAGCATATTGTCATTAGTCTGTATCCCTTTTCTTTAACTAAATATATAGAAAGATGGATAGATAGATAAATAGATAGATAGATAGGTAGATATTTGATAATTTGTGTTTTCTACCTCTCCTACTAGTAAGATTGTGGGTTTGGTTCTGGTAATTACTGGCTGCCTTCTCTCTGGTTTTGGCCTTCTGAAGTCTGCCAAGTTCAGGTGACAAGCAATTGAAGAATGGAACAAGCTGTGTCATTATATTAACACTATAGATCATGAAGCTGTCTAGCAGAGAGGAAATATAACAGACAGGTGGGTTGGTGTGGTTTTTTTTTTTTCTTTTGGTGTAGGTTGTTCTCCCATTTCCAAGAAATAGACACAAAAGAATGAAGCTCCCAAGTCTGCTATTTCCTCATAACTTCCAGTGACCCTTCACTGCTCTGTGCCCGTTAATATCACATTTAAGAAAGAAGTCTCACTAGCAGAATGGTGTGATAGAAAATTAATACAGTTCAGAATTCTTATTTTTTAAAAGATTACTTGGTGGTGTGATATATTGTATTTTAGCACACTCATTTTCCTCTGGCCCACCCTTCTTTCCATGCATAGCTTCTGGGCCAGGGCAAATGCTTAGTTAGGTGCAAGAAAGGGATGGTAACAGCACTGTTGGACAACTGCTGAGCCCGAGCCCTTCTCCTTAGCTCTGCACCCCACCTCAGGGGAGCATGACATTTAAATGGAGGGTCTTCTCTTCAGAATGATTTTTAAGACATTCACAGACTGCAAGTAAGCACTTACATGGCTTAGTAATTTAAGAGGAGCAGCATTCCTTTGGCAGTATTTTTAAAAGTTGTGGATTGGTGTCTTGCGAAGGAGAACTGATTTCATTCCTAACTCCAGTATAGCCTTGCTGCGTGACCTTGGGCAAGCCACTTAACACCTGTGTTCCCCTATTCCCTGCTGTGTAAAATATTGCTGATGCTTATCTAGATTAAAGAAGAGCAGTGAGGCAATGTTCATTAATTATTGTTGGAGAGTGTTCTGAGATCCAATCCAATAAAAGTATAGGATACAATGCTTTGCCCTTCTAGAATACATTTGAGGAAGGTAAAGCATTATATCTTCCATTTTTATGTGAAAGGAAGGAAAACTGAAATACCACTTGGAAGCCTCATTTTAATTGGCTTTGTTGGCTTTTCTTCTGTACTGTACCCAAGGCTAAAATCACAGAGGTGTTTATAAAACATGAAAAGATGCAGACAGGCACCTTATGCAATTTGCATAAATAGTCTGGGAATCTGCTCCCAGTTGAGTCAGGCTCCTAACATGCTTGGGTGGCTTCATCAATCCCAAGGGAATTCCCACCTACATCCTTAGGAGGCTAATTTTCTCTGGCAGTCTTAGCTATTCACTATTTGCAATGCTTAATTTATTTTTTTTTTTAAACATTGTAAAGCCATTTTACAATATAGCCCTCCCAGAAATGTAAGGTTTTTGAAATGTTTTGTGATATGAAATTCTGGGGTGAGGGGTGAGTAATTATTAAAATGCTGCCCTTATTACTTTCTGCATATTAGTCCTATTTAATTTCTGAACTGAGTTACTATGAAAGGAGAATGCCTTAACTGGCTCCTCAGATGTAGATTCTTTCAGTGTTATGAATGCAGAGCAGGTTGGAGAGCTCCTGGATTCCATGGAAAGATTTAGAAATAGTTATTCCTCATGGATGGGATTTGCCCCATTGCAGCTGGTCTGATGCCTGTAACAAAGTTGGAAACCCTGGCATGGTAGAGGGAGTAGTTGGGTGATGCTAGGCTGGGACTTAGCATATGCTGTTGGAAGCTTTCATTTTAGATGTGTGTCTAAAACAGGTCCTGCCAGCTCAACTCTTCATTGGTGCATATACAGGTCTTACAGAAGAGGCCCAAATCAAAAGCTATCAATTCAGATTTGTTTTTCTGTGTACTTCAAAGTTACAGACCTATTGTAAGCTCTGTAACCGTTCTTCGCACTGCATATCCCTCAGCTGAAGTTTTGTCTTGGAAAATTGAATTTTTGGCTATCTTATGAGGCATAAGGACAGAGACATGGCCATTCAGTTTGTCATTGTCTCATTACTAGTGTGAAAAACACTCCAAGAATGAGTCAGAATAGCTCAATCTCTGTATTTCAGAAGAATAGATAGATCTTTGCTTTATTCTTCATTAAATAAGTAGGTGCCTCCTTTGGATGTGCAGGAAGGAAATTTAGATTTTTTTGGATATTTTAAATTTTAAGGCAATAGTTTGACAATTACTTTTGTATTTGGAAAAAAAAATAGTGTCTAAATTGCACTGAGATCTATTTTTTTCTGCCCAGCAACATCATAAGGAAAAAATACGGCTAATGTCACAGCCTGTGAAATGTAAAACTCCTTCCAAAACAGGCCAAAGAGGTGGAACTGTCAATCCTGCATGGCCTTCTGCACTGTGGGAAATGCAGCGCTTTTTAATAGAAAGAAGGTTTTGACAAAAGCTGGTGCCACAGTCATTTCTAAGCAGCGTGGCAGTTACAGAGTTAATTTTCTGGGCCAGTATTTCCCCAGGTGCAAACACATCAGAGAGTACTCAAAGAAAAGGCATTGGGTAGCTGCCTAAAAGCTTTGATTGGACTCAGGTGGGTCCTGAGTGCTACACTAGATCTGCGGGGAAAGCAGAAAGTAGAAACCGAGAGATTGTTTGGTCTGTATGGCTTTTATTAAAACTATTGAAAAAAACTTTCTATGCTGCATATATGATATTTCTTTTGAAATTTCTGTCTCTCAGTGTCCTGGCATGAATTTCTACTGCTCTGCTTTTGAATTGCTCAGTGAGTAACCAGAAATAATAAGTGAATTAATGGTTGAAGAATGCAAGCTGTTAAGCAGAATGTTTTCACTGGGGCAGGGGGGAGCAGTGCTATCTAATCCATAGTCTTCTTAACAGTTAATTGTTACATATATTTCAAAAAACTCCTATTCAGGTGTGTAGTGGGTTTTTTATATGCTGTTTTATAAGAAATCTGTCTTAGTAGTTGTAGTGTCCATTAAACGCGGTTTCCTCTGTAAATGTATATTTTTACGTTTTAAAAATGGTAAGCAAAATCTGAGCGGGCATGGTTTGGGTGGAGAGCTCTTAATTCTGGTTCAGCGTGTCAAAGAACTGTTTTCCTTGCGTACAACTGTGTACTGCCGTACGGTCAGTTCTGTGGGAAAGTCTTTGGTGGTTCTTGTGGAGGCTTTGCTAAGTGTGCAATTCACTGTGATGCTATATGCTTGTTCTATAGGGAGCTTGTCATAATTGAAATAGTGAAATAAAAAGCGTATCTTTGGGAGGGGACAGGAGAGAGGTTAGATTATGAGGGCCGCAAACATGCATGTAAAAGAGTAAGCAAGCTTTAATATTTCTGTGCATATATACATGCACATACATAAAAAGGCTGTTGTGTCTTCCAGTCTCATGAGGATAAGAAGAGCTTAACAATAGTTGCACTGCTACTTTACATGTGTTTTTTGCTTTTGTGATTAGGGGTTCTTGCTCTAATGTTACATTTTGGCAGTCAGTGAGTACGTGCATTTTCTCCTCTCCCACAACGCGCACATTTTTTTTTCTTTTTTTTTTTTTTTTATGAGATGTGCTGGAAGTACAGTGATTGTTATCATCCTGAATACTTAGTACCAAATTAGATACTTCTTTTCTTGTTGCTTCTCTGAGCAGCAGCTGCCTGGGATGGATAATAGCTTACTTTGTTTGATAAAGCTGGAAGAAGATGAAACAAACCAGGGAAAAATCAATAAGTCTCCCTATAATGGAAGGGATGTGTATGTAGCATAGTTCTTGTTGATGCATGTACTGAGTCATCATCTTATACGTGACCAAATATTCCATAAATTCTTTCTATTCTTACTCAGAGATGTAGTTCCAGGTAGCTAAGAGGTGTGCCTAGAAAACAGTTTATTTTTCCTTGCTATGCTAGAGCTCCCCAAAATAGCTACTGCTGCATTTTTTTAACTGGCTGCAGATGTTTGGAGAGTTGATCTAAAAGAGGCTTTACTTTTTCTAAAAGTAGTGCTACTTGGAATGGCATGGTTTGCACACCTCTACGTTCATTTTGGAAATGCTAGGCATTAAAAGGTGAGGGTCATGACTTAGACTGATTCACACATAAATTGGGTTATAGTCAAGATCCTATGGGAAGGAGCAGGAGAGGATCCTTCTGAAGGAAAAAAAAATCATAGAAAATGTTAACCTTCTGTGTCGTTCCCTTTCTCCCACGGACAAGGGAACTTGAGTTCCCTTAATGTTTTGATTTGCTGCTTCTGAGGCTGACTAAGATAAACCGAGAGGTCAGCATGGTTTTCTGCTGAACTAATGCTGTATACCTGCAGGAGATGTCTGATATTTGAAGCTGGTGGGTCAACACAAATGAACTTAGGAATTCTAAAAGCTTTACAAAGAGATAGTATAATTAATAACAATATCCTGACAAATACCAGGGAAGAAAAAGTTTTTTTTAAATACACAGGAATCCAAGAGAGGCTTAATAATTGCATTAGGTATATTAAGCTATACCATTGCTTTTGCCTTCTAGAAGAGGTGTCCTGACTTCTAGGATTAGCCTGGACAAGATGTACTGCGTTGAACCATCCTGCATTGACAAGTAGATGGAGGTGGCTTGGCTGAGCTGCTGTAAATAGTCTTACAAATCTTTTCTTTTGAGTAGTGAATGTTTCTTCCCTTAAAGAAATAATATGTAGGATATTCAGCTCAAGTGAAACTTATTTCTTCTGGGATCTTCAGTGTTTCTGCCCTCATTCATCTATCTGAGGACTGTTCCTTGCAGTCTCGTTCTTCCTTTTCCAGCTTATTTTATTTAAAATTTATTTAAAGACCTGTTGAAGTGTCAACCTCTGTAACAAATCCTAGAGGCACATCAGTTTGACAGAATCTGGTGCCTACACAATGATGTGGAGTAAGGACATTTTCTTTGTTCTTAGGTAGTTTTTTTTTAAAACTGGGGGCGGGGGAAGCTCTGAGATTAACAAGAGATCTTGAAAGAGGAGTGTGAAATCTTTGTCTTTCTCTTGCCCTTGAGTTTTCTTCCTCCATGCTGAAGCTAAACTAATCAAGAGCATGAATCGACAAGATGAATATGATGAATGTCCACCAAGTCATTAAGGATAATATGTTTTCCTCGAGCCCTTTTCTCTGTGAGTATACTTTTGTTTTAATAGTACACATTTTAAGGATGGCTGTTTGTGAGAACTGAAGGCACCTTTTTTTTTTTCACCTTTTTTTTTTTTTCTTTTAGAATTCTGTTGCAGTCTGCCACCTTTAAATCATGCTTAGAGGCTTCTGATCTCTGCAATATACCCTACAGTGGCTTCTGACACTGCTTTCTATTGTAAGTCATTTAACACATGATAGTCCCTCCAGCGAGGTGGTGGAAAGTCTTCTTTAGCTTACGGTGTTTGGAAACTTGAGGTCTTGACTCTAAATGCAGAGATGATTCTAGTATGCAGAAAGCAATTACCAGCCTTGGAACCTGTCCAGAACAGTGAGGCTAACAACATTCCTCTTTTCAATAGTGCCCTGGTAATACTAATAACCAAAAGCTCACTGTTAATGTATTTGCTGAGAGACATGCATTCTAATAGGCAGTCATGGTCATATACGTATTTTTCTCAGTTTTCATTTAAATATGTATGAATACACTTAGCATCAGACAGAGCAGGTCGAACAATGAATTTACAAGTAGACATGCAATATGGATACTTATAGAATGCTTGCCTTGGTAAAACTGTAGCAGGTAAATTATGGGTACTGTAGTGTATAATCTGCACTATTATCATAATTGCTATCTGCATTATCTTTTGAATGGAGATGAAAATATTTTATATAATGGAATTAAATAGCAGTGTTTGTTGTACTATATTTAATACCTTGATACCTTTTAAGTACGTTATGCTGTAAAGAATAACTCAAGTGGAATTTAGATCAGTGATTGCTTGTAAAATGTCTGAGATGAAATGTCTCAAGATTGAGTGCAGCTGAGGCTTCTAGAATACTTTGTGAATGCAAGACATTGAACTTGTATTCAAAGTTCATTAAAGAACACTGCTAATTAAATAATAGGATTACTATTACTACTTTTTGCAAAACTGTTCCAAACTAAGGCTCTATTCTGCTGTCCAGGTATTTTCTGTGATTAAATGATTTATGGTCAATTAGCTACTAAGACTTTGCATGCCATCCTGCTATAAACCATTTCCTTGTTTGTGTACTGGGGTGGTTTTCAGCTCTGTTGCACTTAGTAGTAGTCCAAGGAGGTGTCTTTCAGCTTTCTGCTTGTGAAGACCTCTGCCTTCCACTTCACAACAGGCACTTGGCGTTCACTGTTATGAGCTCTAAAATTAAGTGCAGTGGGAGATGCAGCTATGTGTGGGATTTGCAGCCGCTGACAAACAGGTCCTGTTGCATTTATCTGGCAATTTTTAGAAAGCCTTCTCTTGCAGTTATAGTTCACTTCCTTCTAATATCTAACCCAAATGCTAATGCATTTCAATAAGGGGCTTGATGACACCTCAGACTGTATCTAGGGTTGTGGCCTTTCTGCATGGAAAGACTCAGCCTCCTCTATTGGTCTATATTCCCTGGAATTTTCACGAGGTGTGCTAGCAACACAGGGCTTCTTGGTTGGCGTGGGAGACTGAGGCAGGATAAAAATGGTAGTAAATGATCATGGAATCTTAAATATTTTTACTTGATCTGCAATACTTGGGGATGAGCTGTGTCTTTTGCCTTTTCAGCAAAGGTTCTCAAGTTCAGTTTGCATCAACTGCAAAAAAAAAAAAAAAGTGAAGCATTTAATCAGCCACAACTGTCAGGAGATGTTAGATCAAGTTCTGATGTCTCTGTGCTTCCTCTGACACCACAAATACCACTGCTGTGGGTTTTAGTCATTCATTTGATGCTGTTCAGGTGAATACATTTCAAACTGGTCAGGTAGAGGATATGGGAGAGAAATGTCTTACCCTCCATGTAACCATCCAATAAAGATAAGAAAAGTTAAGATAAATGGAAACAGATGATAGTGTTGAGGTATTGTAGGAGAGCAGCTCAAACTCTCCATTGTTCACAGCCACTCTTCCAGTGCAATCCCAACAGTAAAAGCCAGAGCAGACAGTTCCTTGTGGAACATTAAATAAATCTTTTACCCTAAATTCAGATGGGAAAATACCTAGGCACACGTGAAATCTGTTTACATTTTATGGACCTGACTTACTATGCTTCTATGGCTTATAGGCCTGACTAAACGCATACATTAAGGTCATAAAGCAAGCAAGAAAGCTGTCATGCCTGGCTATCTCACCTGTGTCATGTACAGACCCAGCTATCCCAACCCCACTGAGATTGTGAATGGTGATTTTAGGACAAAGCCATTGAATGGTGAAGGAAGGGGAAATGTTGGTTAAAACATGTACCCTGGCGGTTGGGTACTTCCGTGTACTACTGTCATTTCTGGTTACCGAGACAGGGAAGTGGAAAAAGACCTGGAGAGCCAAAAGCAGACGTGATGTTATGAGCAACAGAGAAAGGACATGCTACTGTTACGGTCAATGTCATCCCTTTCCTTTCCTACGCTATGACTACTTAGTAGATGCTGCCCACTGCCTGGAGCTCTTGGGACAAAAAGGTTTATCTGTCTCACTGTGGTTACGGTCTGTTCTACTAGTAATTGCTGGCGTGTGCTTGTGATAAAGCTCTTTGTAAGCAAACAAAAAGCATGTAATGCTTTGATTCACAGGATATTAAATCTTGTGTGGAGTCAAAGAAACAATTTGCTGTATGGCACAGAATGACCTGTCCAACTGTAGCTAGTGACCTTTATCCAAATGAAAAAGTTACATGTGAAACATCTGCCTTAAATGAGAAAGATTTCTTGAAAACCTACACTGAATGCTCAAGTCTTGGGAACTGTAATGTATTTTGATTAAATAAGAACAGTTCCTGTGGAGTTTGGGGCACATTTCATTACCATATGATAAGCCACAGTAGAAAGTGATAGGAGTTACCTGAGTTGGTAATTTTTTTTTTTTAGTTTGGGCACTTTTGGGTTTCCTTCTCAGTTTTCAGAGCACAGATGTGGCACACATTTGAATGTTGCTGTTCAGCACTCTGAGGACTTACCTGGTAACAGGTATGTAAATGTTTTGCAACATTTGGATTCTTAAGAACAAGTAAAAAGCTTGAACAGCATATAAACAACTTCTGTTAAGGCTGGATCCAAAGCCTGGCTTTCTGATTGAGCTTGGATACATACTAGTTCTTGGCACCTAGTAATTTGGAAATGTGTATGTGTTTGGTGTTTTTGTCTGAATAAGTGTGTGTTACACTAAAGACACTGGGCTATGCCTGCGTGCTTCTAGCACAAAGAAGGCTAATTTGTAAAACTGTTAGTTGCTTAACATGGAAAGTTTATAATTCTACATATTTCACTATATGTCTGTTGAAACATAGACTAAAAACTTGATTTAGCAAAGAAGATAAAACTTCATGATGTTTTTTTAAAACTCATTAAGCGATGATGAAAATCTACCAGTTAATCTTGTTAAACTTATATGGAAGTAAATTAACTTGAAGAACTGGATGACTTAAACCCCTAAATGACATTTGAATAATTTAGTATTTTATCTGTAGCTTGTTAGGCTATAGTTACATGTGAATTTTTTGCTAGGCCAAAGAGTTCCCGCATTTTTCTTCCTTCCCCTAGGTGTTCATTCCTACCCTCCGTGGTGGGGCTGTATGGATTAACGTACAGGGCCTTGGAGCAGTGGGTGGGTAGGGTAGCTGCTGCTCGAGCTCTTGTAAACAGCACTGGTGGTGAACATCTAACTGTGGTCTCATTCTCTTTGGATCACTGTTTTACGAAGTCATAACAAAATGGGTAATCTAATTGTCATCCTTTATACTTTTTTAAGTGATCACTGTAAATATAGCAGGATGCAATTGGAATGCTTCACACACTTTTTGTTTAGTGTGCCTTTTTCCTTAGGCTTCTTAAGCAAGATGAATTGTTGAATATATTTGCATGCTATTGTGCTTCAAATTATGTATTCACAGATTTTTGTCTGCACACAACTAGTTGGGTGTAGATACTCATTTTTAATAAGAAAGTGGCAAGATTCCAAGCCATTGTTTTCTGCTTTTTTGTGGTTTTTTTTGTTGTGTTTTTTTTTTTTTTTTAAGAAAAAAAGTGTTGTTCTCCCCGAGGAATTACAAACTAAGATGAGGCAGATTGAGGGCAAGCATGTGGTTACAAAAAATTTCTGAATAATTTTCTTTAAGATGCTCAGCAATGACTTTGAAAACTTTGCAGGTAAAACACAAACTTTTCATGTAAAACAAAATCCATCAGATCAGTAATTCCCTGTGTGTGCATCTTCAATTTGGTTTTTTGGGGTTTTTTTTTTTTCTGTTTGTATTTATTGCAAGGAAAGTCTAAAAAATTCTGATGTTCCATTCATGCAGAAAACTTTGACAAAGTTCAATATATTTCAGTTCTTAAAGCTTGTTTATTTTCTTAATTAAATCTCAGCTCTTGTGCAGTGATGTCTCTTGGTTTTGTGAGGGGAAGGTGGCATTTGGAAAGAAGACATAAGAATGTGGACGAGCCCTAGGGCGATGTCTCTCATCTTTCAAAGCCAGGTGGGAAAACACTTTGGCAAAGCATCTTTCCAAAGCTCTTCCTCACTGCCCTATAACTCAGTGGCTTACGGGTCCCCAGTTTAAATTCCTTTTCTGCCTGATTGGGAGTAGTAATTTGGACTTTGCTCTTTCGAATGAGCCATTCATAAAATATCTATGTGCTTCCAAGTGGAGCTGTTCCACCTTGGATAATGTAGTTAAAGCTGTCAACTGCAGTGTGAGGTGCTGGCTCAGAAGAACATGCAATGTTGATCTTGCCCATTACAGCTTGCTGATCTACCCTATGCTTCTTAGACTAGAACACTGTATCTTCTGTGGAAGAACTGGCCTAAATAAACTTTGTCTTGCAGTCTTTGGAGGTAGTCAGCAGGCTCCTGACTCTGTTACAGGAACAGCCATATGGCTGTTAGTAGTTCTGCCCCAGTGTTTGGGGTTTGCAGATGTAATAGATTCTTTGACCTCTCTGTCCTAGAAATAATGCAGTTCTCTGAATCTCATCTTATACTGCAGGCTTCAGCAGAGTGTAACCTGCTGCTAAACTGGCAAATCTTTGGCTAAAGTCTTCTCACAAAGCTGTGCGGATCTTACAGCCATTTCTAGCAGTTCCAGCTGTTGCTCTCACTGTTAATATAGTGGAGCTCCTTTAGGCCAGTATGTCAGATGGTAACATATTCTGCTGTTTAGTGTTGACTTCCCAGTCCTAAAGCAGGTAATTTTTTTTCCTCTTGGCACGTCATGCTCTTCTCCTGGATGTGGTAGTGGAGTTAAAGCAGTATTCATAACTCATCTCATAGCTTCAAAGAACCAGATAGGATTACAGCAGAATCAAAAAATGATGCTAAAACAGAGGCAAAAGAGTGAAATATATTACACTGATGACATTATGGCAACATAATGAAGAAACTGAAAGGCGCAAAATGAGATCTTATATTTTCCTTAAGTTTAGTAAACCCATTCTTTTGAGCTTTATGGATGTGATGAACATCAATAAAATTGATTTAAAAAGGCTGTAGAATGTTAAAATTATACCATGTTGCTTGCAGCTTCAGTATTATTCATGCTTACAATGGGCCATTACCTATACACTGTTCTTTACAGGGGAAAATAATAAATTAATTGTTTTCCTCTGTCTGTTTTTACCTTGCCTAAAGCTTGTCAACAACTTCTCTTTAAAGATTGCTGCAATTTCCATTTGCATAGTAAAATCTGTTTCTTCAGCTTGGCAGGAACTTTGCTATAAGCCTTGTCTCTTCTAAACAATTGGCTCTGCTTGCTTACAGCATGCAACCTGCTGCTGTTTGATAGGAGCCATGGGAAAGCTAGTATCACAAATGGCAAGAGGTACAAGGGACAGACCTTGGAGGTGGCAGTAGCTTGGGAGGGGCAGGGGCAGTGGAACTAATAGCATTTCAGCTGAAGTTGCTAAAGCGTTGCTGGTACTGTTATAACTGCAACCAAATCAAAGCCTGTGGTTGCCATAGGTCATGCAACACTGTGTTTTGGAGGATGTATGGTTATTTAAGCCTTAAACTCCTATTTATGAGTTGCAAAGAGCTTCCACAGAGAATGCTTTCCCCTTGACTTGACTGTATACCAGAAAACAGAAATCTTCTGATTTACCTCAAACACGTTTGTTCATCCAAAAGTTAAGGAGGAAGACTAGTGATGGTGTAAGGTTGATTTGAAGCACAGTGAAGCTGAGGAAGAGTGGTCAGGCTGTATTGGTGTTTATTTAACCTAACAATAGAGTTGTACTTCTGGGAGGCAAATGTTCCTGTGGGGGAAATGTAAGGGGATTAAAAAGGGAATTTAATCTTTCATCAATTTCTCTGTGGAGCTGACAACATTTGGGTAATTAAACTGTTTACCTACGTTTTGTGTGCCTGCTGTTACAGCTGGATGCTGTCGCCCTCATTTTTTCCACTGTATAATTTACTGCATTAGCAAGTTGCTGAGACTTCACCTGCCTGCAAACACATCCAACCTTCTAACGAAGAGAGAGGCTTTTGCACTAGTTTACAGGTGCTTTAGGGATCCATTGAAGGAGAAGGATAATTTTTATTCACATAATGTGTGTATTTTTGTATTGTATGTTCTGAATTGTACCTGGAAAAGTAGAAGAAATCTTTTTTCCTTTTGAATGAAGGGATACTTGAGCAATTGCAGTTCTGTAGGGAAGCCAGCCAAGCTGTTTTTTTGAAAACTGCTCATTCTACTTGAAGTCTTTGGCTAGTATAGATAGCTTATAAACTACAAGAGGACCATATGTGGTATTTTTGTCATGTACATGCTTTATGATTTGCTAAGGTTAACTTGGGTAATAACCTTTTTGGATAAGAGGCTGTGTTGTGCTCCTTTCACAGCTTTTTCTTTTGTTGCTTGTAAGAAAGTCAGCCAGATCCCAGATGGAAGGAGCAGTAATAGAAACAACCAGGCAGGGCTTCCTGCAGCTCAGACAGGACTTTATTCTGTTCCTGTTTGCTTGAGTATTTCCTTTGTATTTCTTACTTCATACCACTAACTCTTTCTTAAGTTCTGTTTCTTAGCCTTTTCTGTTTTGTTGTTGTGTGGTTTGTTTTTTTTTTTTTTGTAGTTCGTTGGTTGGGGTTTTTTTTCCCATTCCTTTGTGACCTTTACTAATTCCTTCCTGCACCAGAGAAAAAGAGCTGATGTTTGTCAGTTAGTTCATGTACTTTTATTTCTCTTTATAGAATGTCTTCAAGGTAGGAATACTTGACCGCCCTGCACGCATAGCACAATGGTATCTATTTATGACAGGACCTTAAATATGACTCAAACTTCATTAACAATATTTATTTCTACCATTGTTTTCATCCTGAATGTATGAAGCAGTCAGTTTGACTTGAAAAAGCAATAAAAAAATTAAGCCTTGTTGCTCTGAAAACTCAGACATTAATTTCAAAATCTCCTTTTTTTTAAGGGAGTTCTCTGCTTTCTGTTGAAGAAAGGCCCCTTTGAAAATATCATTCTGAGAGGTGAGCACAGTCTCTCCTTTCCCTCTAGCAGAAACAGAAGTAGTCCCTTAGCATGGGGCGTACTGTAGGAAACTTTGACTTTTCTGTTGGTATTTGAATGGCTTTCACAGAAGTTATGCATAGAAGCAGATACTAAATCCCCCATGCCACACTTACTCGCTTCATGTGCTCCTGATGCTTTATGGGAGATAGTGTCAAAAATGACAGTGAAATTAGACTTTCAGAAGTAGGCATAAAGAAAGCTCTCCTTAGTTCTGAAATGAAGCTTGTGGACACCTATGGCATCTTTATGAATGAAAGAGCACCTAGAAAGCTAGCAAGATGGACCAATGTATTTACTGATGCTGAGCACAATAAGGAGTATAAATGGATGTGAGTATTTACTGTGTGGTAAATTCCTTGAATAATCCCAGAGGAACAGTGGTGCTGAGGCACTGTACCAGCCTTTGCCCCAGGCTAATGAAAGAGGGAAAGAAGCACAGGGCAAAGAAAAGTTTACGCAAAACCTGAAAACCAAACCAAAATAACCTGTTGAATTTGCAGCGAATGTCCTGGACAAAGGCAAGCACAAGCCACCCAAGTTCCTTTCTGTCTCAACATAATGAGATACTTGCTAGGTGGCTTTACAGATGTCTCCTATAGGCTGTGGATGTTATTCCTGGCAGGATTGCTAATGTGACACCACTCTTGTGAAATGCCAATTTAGCATGTCATAGGAGGCCTGGAATGCCTGAAATGTGAACTAATTGTTGCTGGCACTGTCTGCTGTTGATTCACATTGAAATGGTATCGGTTGTTTGTTTGTTTGTTTGTTTTCCCCTCTTTGGCATTAACTTTATATTACATAAACAGGGAAATCTGAGTTCTTTTCTATTAAAAACTTGTATGTATTTTTCATGCTGAGGCAGACTTCATTTCAGTGCTTGTTTGCCAGACTCAAAGTATTTTTTGGTCTGTTTCTATGTAACTGTTTGTGTTACTCTACACTATTTTTTCCCTACCGGAAATCTTACTGAAAACAGTTCAATTATTCATTTCAACAGACTTTGCAAAGCAAGGAACAAAAAGACAGGAAAACTTCTATGGAGTAAACTGTAAATTTTAGGAAAATCAAATATACTTTTAAATTGCTCTTGACAAAACAGAAGTAAAACCTACCAAACACAGTGTCTGAAAATTGAAGCTGAATCTGTTCTTATTGTGAAGCTAAAAAAATACTCTAATAACTTCTAGAACTTGTGAGAAAAACTGTCTTTTCAACAAGATCTTGTTTTAAGCCATCTGTGATTCAAGATGGGCAATGCTATGCTGGTTTTATTTCTTGTATTTTAAATGGGAGAAGTCAATGATATATGTAGTTCTTAAACAACACTATGTGGTAGTAGTGTACAGAAGATACTAATTAAGGTAAAATGATCCTGGTAGAGATCATGCAGGCATGTAAAAGGGAGTAATCCTGGGGAAACAGAAGTCTTTATGAATACTTATTTAGATTTATTACATCTACAAAACACATTAGAGCTCTAAAAACCACCATGCCTGTAAAACCAAATGAGCAAACAAACTGTATACAAAGGTACTTAAGGATGCTGAGGGCCACCTTCCACCCACTTGAAAGAGAGGATATATGAGCAAAGAATGATATATTCTTTCATGCCATGGTGTTGCTGATGCTCATTTGTTTCAGTATCAGGGAAGACTTCTATTCCTTCTAGAGCACTCTATCAATATTCACCCAAGCCTCTGGAACTTACCTTCAGGACAGGAGCCCTATTGCATCAGGTTTGGGTTTTGTTTTGTTTTTTAAATACTTTGAGGAAGCTATTTTGCCTTTACCTTGATCAGGAGATTGTTAGGGGGTTGTTCAGCAGCTGATCTGTGCAAAAGCTCAGAAGTCCAATTATTTCAGCTCCCTTTTTAAAAGAGGTGATCAAAGCAGTTGATGGGGAGCAGGGAGTGCACCAGACTGAGGAGGAAATGAATGGGCGCAGACAGAAGCACAGTAAAATTTCCTTTTCTTCCTTCCGCCTGTTCAAAGGGTAGGGCAGAATGGGGTTGGAAAATAGCTCATTTGTAACCTCTGTGTGATGGGAAGCTCCGACTGGTCACTCTGACGTGGCTTTGATACGAGAGCGCCTGACCTGGGTTCTCTTATGTCCAGATATACCTGGAACCTTCTGTACTGGGATCAAAAAGGAAAGGTGAATCCTGGCTTTTGAGTCTAGTTTGTAAATAATGCTGGTATCTTACAGGAATATAATCACCTGATAGGAGCCCTGTTTTCAGTTACCAGAATGTGGGCTACCATATATTGGTCTTATTACAGAGAGGTGTAAGCACAGGCTGTGTTATATACTCATGTTGGGGCAAGAGCTGAACTACTGAATTTCCTCAGCTTTTGCTGTTTCCATCTGCTCATGGGTTTTAAGGACCAAGGGAGCCACTGTGATCATCTTCTCTGACCTCCTGCATAACACAGGCTGTAGTTTTCATGTACTAATTCTTGGAACCAAGCTATAACTTCTAGAACAACTACAGCATTAAAAGTCCGACAAATTTCATAGCTTCTGCAACAGCTATTGACAGATTTTTAACTACAATATCTTACAGATGAAGGATAAATCTTTTCTTCACACAGCAATTCTCATCTAACTATACAAAACCTTTCAAAAACAAACTATATGTGTCATGCTATGCAATTATTGCAAAAAAATAAAACAAAAATTCTCTGCTGTTTCCTGTAGAATTTTTTTTTATCCTAACCCAATCAAGTTTTTGGGGGCTTTTTTATTTTTGTAATTGTTACCTAATCAAACCTCTGTTGTTGTTAAATGGCAACTCCATTTGTGTAGTTAATTCTTTTAGTTCTGATGACAGCTCAGCTTTGTTTATTTGTCTCTGTAATGGACTACTCTGGAAACTGCTTGGCAAATATTGTGGATTCCTGGCATTTCTGGTCTTCAGCAGTCTTATTTTCTCAAAGTGTGTTTTGGTTTTCCTCCTGTTTTATTTCAGATTACACTTTGATTCCACACATCTGATATGGTTTCATATCTGTTTTGTAGGTGGCAGCTATTTAATTTAGGAGAAAACTGACGTCATCTGACTGCCTTGGAATTTTACAGCTCAGCCAATTACTAGTTATTTGTAATAGTAGAGCCAAAGACTATTTTTTCTAATAATGGTGTTATATAGACACTAATAACTACTGCTTTCTGTAATGGCTTTACAACTTAAATTGCATATACTTTATTTTTACTTTATTATGAAAACTATTACCTTATTTACCTTAGTCCAAACTGTATTCTAATACTTAAAACTGAAGCTTCTTTTATTAAATACTGGAGGTTTTCAAATGTTTTATATATTATCCTCCCAAATAAAGGAGTACTCTGTGGACTCTCTACCATTCAAATGGTTTACCACATCTTATGGTAACTTTGAAGCACTGTGTTTAAACTAATTCCTCTGCATAAATTGCAATCCATGAATACTTCACCATGAGTAAAATAGACCAGTGCATTTTTAAAGGGGGGAATATAATGATGGGCTGGAATGAGAACAAGTAGTAAAAAGCTTTTTTTTTTTGTCTGATGACAGTCTTAGCTTTTAAAATTTCTTAGTGCAGGCACATAAGGTTAAAACTTGGAATGGTTTGTGAACGGAATCTAAAAAAGTATGCATTAGGTGAATCAAGACATTTCATTGAGATGTTCACCTTCTACATTTAAGACAAAGACTAAAAACATTCTATAATTCTGAGTCTAAATGAAGAAATACATTATAAAATGTCAAAATATGATTTTTCAGCAACTTAAGGTTTTTTTGGCTGTGGTTTTAGGTTTTTTTGCCAGAACAGAAAATTAATTGGAACAACAACAAAAGAAAAAAATAATCATAGAACTGTTTCCACAAAATGATTAGCAAATCAATATTTATTAAGAATTATTAAAAAATTAATGAGCAGCTCTGGTTGAGATGCTTAAGAAAATGACTTAGACAAGACACTTTAGCATTAGCTGAGAATTTGCCTTTACCTTTGAGAATCTGGAAATAACTTTGTCTGTCTAGCTTTTCCTTTGAGAATCTGGAAATAACTGCCTGTGTACCTTGAATATTTTTGTTCTGTTTTGATACTGTCTGCTACAATGCATGTGTAGTTCTTTCTCTAACCAAATAATTTATGTAGTCAGTCACTTAAATAGTATAAAATAGCAGATGATATCTTTGCAGAATCGATGTAATATTGCATGGGGGAATTGCTTCAGCCAGAAAGAATTTCTCTTGAAGAGTGAACATTGCTAGAGGAGTTTCTGATGCCTTTTTTTTTCTGCAATAGTATATGGCGCTCAATTTAGCATAGGAATCAGCTCATCAAATCACTTAGTAAGGCAGGTGCTTATGTGCTGCTGAGTAGACGCTCTTGTCATTCTTTTCTTCCTTCATCCTCTTATAGAGAAGCAGAAAGGAATTTCTTGGTTTCCCAGGAGTGTTGCAGCTGATGCCAATGCAACAAGCCTTGTTATTAGGGAAAATGCTCATCGTGTTCTCAGTCTCTTGCATGCATAGAGGAATCACAACAATCTGACACAAAACGTTTAGAACATCTAGTGTCTGGTATGCAATTATTTATTTTTATGCTGCATTCCTACCATGCATTTCAATCGTGCTTCAATATTTTACTGATTCAGAAGTAATGTGTGTCTGAAAAGCTGAAAGCTATAAATTTTATGTTAATTGACAATATAACATCTGAATTTAGAAATACCTAGCATGAATAAAATGCAAAACAGGGTGATTATGTGTGATTAAATAGTTGACTTTTATATTGTATATTAGTCATGCCATCATCCAATTAAAAGGATAATGGAAACAATAGTGTGTTTTTTATTTTTAAACCAGTGTGGGCTGCATTAAGGGTATTATGGAGCTTTATGAAGTAGTTTGCATAATGTAATGATCAAGAATAGAGTCTGAGTCAAAGCTGAGCTGCACATGGTAAATTAAGCAACTTTTAATTTCTCCTTGAGATAACTTCAGACTATATATTTTCAATATGAAATGGAACGGAAGTGCCTCCAAGTTGTGAAGAGGCTTGCGGAACAAGGTTGTCGTTTGTGCTTTTTTTTCAAGAATTCTTTTCAGGCTAGACTTGGGGTCCGGATGGCAGCGTGTAGGTTATGTGCTTTGATAGATGGGTCTTTACGCGCTCGTCAACTGAGGCTGATTTAAATACCTGTAGATACTTCTTGCCCGATAGCTGCCACTATGTTTTATCCACTGAAGCCTGCTCTTTGTGATCTGTTGCTTGTTATCATTAGTGAGCCTTGTTCCCTAATTAACCTGATGATCCTCTTCATTTCATCTGATTAACTGCAACATGGATAAAAATACAGTAGTGTGGCCTCTGATACCATTGACGAAAATCGAAGGAGTTGAATGCGGCCGTTTGCCTACATGACCAAAGAGCATAGGGCACAATCCAGGGAAATTTAAAGGACTGTGGGGAGGGTGTTTAGTTTCCCCCCCATCTTGTTCAAAACCAGCAGTGGTTAATTCAGCATCTTCACCTTAGTTCTGTTCTTCCCAAAGATCAGAGTATTTCAGGTATTTGGTAGTTATTGCAGGGGAGCTGATATTTTTGTAAGTCTTTTTGGTCTTGCTTGTATGAAAGTCTCAGCCCTCGCATTAATCTTGTCAAAGGCAAAATGTTTTTTGTGTTGCATAAAATAGCTGCACATCTGTTGTTTTTAATAAAGTTTGCACATTCAGAATACCTTTAAAAATCATTTTATAATCCAACATTTAATGTATCCTTACTGTTCTGAAATTCTTTAAAGTTTGTTTGAATTGACTGACAGTTTTATTCTGAAATTTCCTGATTGTTATATTGTCACAGGGATCATGAGTGACACTGCGTGGCAAGAAATAGATTTATATTGGTGTGTTAATTACCTAGACCTAAGGAGCTTGGTGCTCAGTTGTACCACAAGAGAGAAACAAGCCTCTTTTTATTTTTTTAACAGGAAATCCCTTAATGCAACAATAGATTTATAGCTTAGCTGCTCTAAATTCATCATTTAGAGTTTCAGTAGTTTAACACAAAGATGGTCACACAAGGGATACCTGGCTGTAAGAATGTTGGAATTAGTACTCTTGGAAGGTGATGATTTAACTGGTTTACTGAAGTTGCAAGGGAGATGTTGTGAAACAGTCCTAATGATATGTGGAAGTAATTGAAATATAAAGCTGTTTTTCCTGATTTCCTATTACATTTGACAACCTATTTCCCCCTTCATTATTATATGTGAATATAAGGAAGAAGAAAAGAGAAATGGGGTACTAGTCTGTGTAAATTTTGTCTGTAGCTGAAATGCTAGTACTGTAAAGAAAATACAAACTGCCTGAGCTTATCTGTACAAGCAGATACAAAAATGACTAATGTCATTTTTCTGCGAAGCTCTGTATGGCAGGGTGTGTTTTACAGAACCTTGACTTGCAGAGCAGCAACACCACCTTCAGTGAACTTCTCTGGGCTCATCAGTAGCTGATTGCTGTAACTTGGAGATGGCAAATGAGAGGGGCACAAGGATCAATGTCCTGTGTCGTTTGTTCATATCTCAGACTGAAAACTTAAGTTTCCACAGTATTTTAAAGCATAGAATTGAACTGTTTAGTGTTATGGGGAAGGAATTTGACATGTCCGAGTGTGGCCTATTATGGCTATAGAAAGCAGGTGAGGCAGTCTAAAAATAAAGCGCTGCCTGAACATGACAAGAGCCATGTTAGAGGAAGAAATTTGCAGAAGAAACTGCACAAATTTGCTGCGCAAAGAACACAAGTCTGGGTGCAGCAGCTTTGGCAAAGCACAGAGTTGCTGCAGTGGGTTGGCAACATGAGCTTATGTGGAAAAAATGGGGAAAATCAAGCAGGATAAAATGAGGATGTGAATGGAGAAAGGGAAAAAGTCTGCTTTTGTTGTGTTCTTGCAGCAACATTTGTAAGTTTGTCTCAGACCAGTGGTATACTGGTTAGTTCACAGCTCACTGAACTGTTTCTTTGGAGAGGGTGCAGCTGGTAGAGAGAGAAAATGCCTGCATTTGCCTTGTCCCTGGGGAAGGAGGAGGGAAGCTGTGGGAAAGGCAAGGGGAGGTGGGCTGGAGCAGCGCCGTGCCAGGCAGGGGGTCCGCTGGAAGGGGAGACTGTGATCCCCGAGAGGGAGTTGGGTGTCAGCTCAGGTTGCAAAGCCAACACAAAGCAGCATGTGAAGGGAAGGTGTGCTGCGAAGCAAAACAAAGGGCTTGTCATCCTTACTGGTGCTGTTGGAGGGAGGTGTTTCTGAGCTTTTTATTTACTTTGTTTCACTCAGACCTGAAGCTTCTTTATATTTAAGGACTTATCTTCTATGTTATTATTTTTGTATTTTGTAATAAAATGTGGCTTTAGAGACTGGGAACTTTTTCCTGTCTTTTGCTCTGCCTATTTAAAGGAAAGTAGGATGGAAAGAACAGTCCACTTCGAAGTTTTAGCTGTGTTATACCATCAGTCAGCCCTGGAAATGAACCTTTTTAGTGCTGCAGTGGAGGAGAGCTGGATATGTGAACTGATACTCCAATATTCATTATTTTTGAAAATACATTTATTTAAAGATGCTGCTTTAGAGCAGCACAAAGATTTTTTCGGTTCCCAAAATGGCATTGCCTGGGAGTTTCTTTCCTAGAGGGTGGATGCATTAGCTGCCTTTTGCATGGTGGACATCCTGGAAAGTTTGTTTCGTTGCTGTTGTGATTTGCACTCTTCTGTGTCTTAGCCAGGCACAGGCTGTATTTTTTCACTTTCCCTTTAATCTGGTTCCAGTCTGGCATCACTTTGACTGAAGAATCGGTGACAACTAGGGCTTCTAGACAATTCGGAGAAGCTGTTGACCTGATTTGCCTCATGATTTGAAAAAATCAGAAGTCACCCAGGATGCCAAGAGTTCCTTCGAATGGGTGATTTCGACGTCACACCAACAAAGCGAATGGGACTTAACCACTCGTACTCACACATTTTCCTGAAAACTGCATGTATAAGATTTCCCACACCATTCTGTTCTGTTCCCATAGCTGATAGAACAGTGGTCACCCACAACACTCTTCTTCGTACCATATAGCCCCACAGTAGGTCAGCAGATGGTATGTTAGCTGAAGGGGAATTGAGCGGAGTAGGATCTTAGAAACAATTGTGTTGGAGGCACAGCAAATGGCTGACTTCCCACAATGAAACATTTGGGTAATCCATTGCCATCTGTTTTTATTTTGCAAACCCACTCAATTGGCCAACGCATTCAAAATATCATTGCAACTTATTTCTCAAAGAGAACCTTAAAAAAAAAAAACAACCAAGAAAACCCAACAAACCTGATAAATTACCTACAATTTCAACAGGGAAAAATCTGTAAAAGATTTCTTTGCATACGTGTTATCATAATGCATTGTAAAATAGCCTTTTCTTGAACCAAAAAAATGTATGCCTGTGGGAACTGTAGGTGCATGGTACTACTCATAAATGCTGTAATTTTGTTAGGTACGCAAACTACAGTGATGAACTGGTTCAGCCAAGTAGGCTGGAAGGCAATGACTCAAGACGGTACCTTATTTATCTGGGTATGGGTGGTCTAGCACTTAAAGGCATTGAAACTAGTGCTTGTGCTCAGCTGTCTTGTACTCTCCCTTGCCTACGAGATACAATAAGCACTTCTGTCTACATTTACATTACTGGAATGGCTATGTCCCCGATTCATGTGGGTTTTGTGGGGTAAATCCAGAATGGATGGCACTAGCAAGTCGGTTGACTCGCACGATAGAGCTGTCTGCCATTAATTTTTTGACTCATCTGACAACCTTCTGTTTTAGAAGGTATTTCAGAAGAATTAACAAGGGCAAGGATGACAAAGGAATATGCTGTTGGACAATTTGTCATCCTTAAAATGTCTTGAAAGATGGGCAAATTAAAAGGTTATTTACTGCAAAGTAAACATTTCTCCCTTGTTCTTGCTTATAGCTTGACTGACTGCTTTGCATCTCTGTACAACAATGCATAAAAAAAACCCCAAACTCTTAACTCTTCATATCTTATTTCTGGTTATTTAGCTGTAATTTATTTTGAATGAGAAAAAAAATCAGTGAAACAAGTGAAAGACTATTGCGGTGGGGTAAACATCTCTGCTGATTAAGATCCCAGGAAACTGTGATTTCTGTGTTTTATGTTGTCTATACTGGGCACCGTTTCTCTTTCTAATCCAACTTCCTAATAAGCCAAGCTCTAATCCTTGCACTGATTTTTTTTTTCATTATTTTTTTTTTTTTTTTTACCTCATTTGACTTTTTTTGAGAGAAAGTACCCTAAGGAGGATAGGATATAAAGGAGAAACTGGTTTGGGGACTTTCCTGGAAATCACATCACCTAATCATCGGGTTTCACAGTGTTTTGTTCTCCTGTGTCAGCTACATATCTTAGTACAATACCATTGTTTTCTTCACGGAAGTGCTGGCAGCTATTTTTAAATAAGCCTGTGATTATTCCCATGTTCCTTCCCATTAGTTCAACTATAGTTACTCTAGGCTCAGATTTAAATTATCTCTGTCAATAGTGAATTTAGTTTTCTTCATGCTCTACTACAGTGTACAATGCAGGTGCCTTTCTCAGGTAACACCCTCTCCAGTATCAGTGTTGGGCCCACTTTAAACTCCGTGTTGACTTGCCTTCTGATGCTTCAAGTGAATCAAAGTCACGTTTCTAATGAAACGAACACCACATTTCTAAGAAGGAGGGGAAGATAACTGGTAGCAACCTTAAAAAAACTTACTGTTCTATGCGTAATGATGATACAATGTTAAAATCTAATGGCCTTAAAATTTCTAGGAATAACAGGAAATGCTGAGTGAGCTTCCTGAAAAGCAAGGTAATCCTCCCATTTCAGTGGTTCGTGGGAACTGTGTCTGTAACTTCAGAATTTGCGAGCTACCGGACATTTAAATCTATCAGTCTAACATTTCTGAATCCTGCCTTTTTTGTCTTGGTGGAATATCTTTAGGAAAGAGGGCAAACAGTGAAGCATGGAAGGGAATAAACTTAGAAAAGTTAATCTTTAAAAATTTTCATTGCTAGAAGAGCAGTGAACTTAAAAACTTTTTGCAGTTAGGTTTGTTACTACAGCTTAAAAGGAAAGAAGGCAGAAGCGTCTCCATGTAGCACTTCCTCTGTACCACAGTGGTGAGCAAGAGCTTTATGAAGAGTATAGAACTGCAGGCGCTGCTTGCCAGAGATATGAGCTAGTGATAACCTGTAGTCCCATGGCTATGAAGCACCATGCATGCTTTTATAGGCCTGTATTTAGCTAGGACGAGGTGTACATTTTGTGCTTCTCTTCAGTAAATTCTGAGCTTGTAAACAGCAACAACAAATTGTTGCCCTATTTGTCAGACCCACATGTGGCTGTCTGAGAATGCAGGACACATTCCACTAGGTAAAAACAGGTGAAGTATTTTAAAAAAAAAAAGCACCTCTTAAAAAAAACCCAAACCCACCAGGCCAAAACTTCAACTCATAGGCCTGGTGTGAACTCTTAACACTGTTCAAACATGCAGTGAAAAGCTTATTTTGTAAATCTTTCACTTTTAGACAGCTAGGGAAATTAATGCCCTAGCCTGAGGCCTCTGTGTGGATGACCCCTAGCTATTCGGTGATGAAAGGTTTTGTACATCACCTTGTTCTCTACTGCTGAAATTCTTTGAGGAGCTGCATCCTTTTATGCCAAGTTCTTAAAAACTTAAGAATGTATCAAACATAGCCATTCTCCTTTTTCATTGCTCCCTCTTTGCATTGAAATGTGATCATATTAATGTTTACTGGGGAGACAGTCTCCTTTCCAGAGTGATTTTTATGGAGTCTTAATTGGCCTAGCTAGCGTGCTCTGAAGATTAGGCTACTTCCCATAGATACAGAATTGTAAAGCAGACTTTAAAAGATGATACTACGATTTTTCCAGCTGTCTATGATTCAGTAAACTTCCGAACCCCCCTGCTTTGCATCCATCATGGATCCGTAGGAAAAACCTGCCTGCCTCTGACCAATATTTCTGAGAAGGCACTAATTTCTACTAAAAAGACTCTAAGCTCATTTGTTTTTCCAGTACAAAGCCCTTGTGTTGACACAAGGGTCTGGCTTCAGAACTGCTGTTCTGCTTCCTTTCTGTCTGCTTCTATCCTTTCAATTTTTTGGCAGTATCTTAACAATCCCCAGGCCAGGTCTAAGAGTGGTGGGATTGCTGCTTTTGCAAGGAATGCTAATCAAAATTTGGCATCTAAATGTACCTACATTACATTTGATTGAAGGAAGCAAGCATGCCCTATGGATCTCTGACAGCATCCTGGTATTTGCTTGAAGAAAATACTCTTGATGTAGATAATTAAGCATCTTGGGTTACATAAACTCAGATCTTGTGGTCTCTTACAGGTAAAGATGCTTCAGACCTTTTCCTGTGCACTGTATCCATTTATCAATGTAATCACTCACACAATAAAACCCCATTTAACAAGCAAGCTTGAATATAGGTCAGAGGAAACTGAATCTAAGCATGAGAAAATTTATAGATCCTAAGGCCAGGAAGGACCATTCAGACTAGCCTGTCTGACATCCTGTAAATTGAGTAATTCATGTTTATTTTGACCTCATCTTATTTTACGAGTAAGAATGACAGCTCTCCTTGTCCTTTGCATCAGCTGCAGGATAGCTATTAACCTCTTAACTACTATTATGTGTAAGTTACTGGACTACTTTGCTATAGGTTAGAGTGCTGTGGAAGGCTGTGTGTAACCCTGGGATGTGCTGGCATCTCTCAATCTAACAGAGCAGCATTCTAGCTACAGAAAGGATCTGATGAGGGGGATTTCAGGTCATTTCTAATCAACGTGTACTAAATGAGCTCACTGGTTTAAATTAATCATGGTACAAGTGCTAGTACAAATCTTACAGGTGGGAAGTTATCTTCCATTTAACTTACAATCCTTAACCGTGGCATGAAGATGGATTTAATTCTGAACCAGATTATGATTTTTCTTAACACCTTTTTAATTGCAACTGTTCCTGATGGAATGGGCAGTGGTGATTTTAGATGTAAAACGTTCTGCTTACTGCATATGAACACAGCTCAATTGATTTTTAAGAGTATTTGTAGGATGCTTTCTAAAGCACTGTAGGAACATTAATCAGTTTCTGATTATCAAAGTTTTGCTTTTGAACACAATTTCCTTTGTCTGATCAGTCTACGAGTATGTTTGCTTTATTGGTAGGAGAGTTTAACAGCAAGAGGATGGCACTTGTGATCAGCAATTCCATTGAAGTAACACTTGCCTTGTTGATTAGGATTCTAGCCAAGTGAATAGCATTAAAACTGGGGCTAATAAAGGGCTTTTTCATAACTTTAATTGATAGTCTGCTTTAATAGCTTATTTACACTGTTTGCTTGCGTGAGCATCATATGCTAGTAACCAGACTCCTCAATCCTAGAAAATACAATATATTGATTTACTGACTGAAGTTAGAGACTCAGAAACATGCTTTAATGAGGCCAGTTGTTTCTGCATGTTAACAAAATGAACATGATGGGTAAAACAATCAGCAGTTAGTCGCTGTTAATACCTCTGCCATTCATAGAGGATGTATTTGAAATAGAGCTCATGTTGTAAAGAATTACAGTGACTTCATATTAATTCACTAGTGAAGAATTCAAGCAAAATGCTACAGGACTAAGTTTTAGCATATCTGTATTCGAGCTACAATACCTTGTTTTCATAGAGGAAACATAAGTGACTTGATTGCACTTTGGTTTATATATATTTTTTTTTTTAGAATGAATGGAGCGAGAGATGGGGTGGGGGGAGTTGTATCTGAAAAAATGCCTGGTTATTACAGTACTGTGGTGTGGGACTGTAAATGAGAGCTAGTCAATGGCTGGACAAAACAGCATCTAACACTGTCCTGTGCACATACTCGGGAAGGACATGTATTTGTTCCTGCCACTTTGCCTGTTTCTATGTCACCTTCACCCTGAATTGCTCATTATCTCTATATCAATTAGCTCTGAGGGTTTGATGAATACTGTCAAGCTCCGCCCGCCTGTGACAGCAGACAAGAGTCCTGTTTAGGTATTCCTTTGTTTCTTCATCTACTGGGAATCAAATAATGCTGTTCTTTAAGTCTGTGTCGTCTTGACAGCTTTAAAATTCTACATACCTAACTTTTTGATGGATGTGTGAGTTTATATCTCAGTTGTTTCAGGCTGCTGGCAGACTCAAGTAGTAATCAGTTTACATTTTGGAAGGAATATGCAGGTGCTACATATTCCATGAAATCATACTAAATCATACTTTCTGGAGAAGAAGCTACCAGCAGACTCAGACCATTTCAGCTGCTGATTTCTACTTCTCTTACTACTTGGTCTGTTTGCTCTTGAACGGCAGAAGAGCCTGGCAGCAGCATCCTCAAGAAACCTGTGAAGGATGCAGTGTGTTTCGGGTGTGTCCTGTGCATTGCTTCTTGCTTCAACTCTCAGGAGTTTATGCTGTTGATTAAATTTTAAATAAATTAATAGTTGTCATTTTAATCACAGCTGCATTCAGGGATCTATGAAGAGGTGGTTTTGACATTTCTCACACCTCAATGTTTAATTAAAAGACACTTGAAAACAAATAAAGAATTGGGGATGACATTTTACATCAGGTTTTACCTGAGCTCTGTAATTCTTGATGAGCAGGACTAGAAGGCAGACTTTATGAAGCTTCTGTGTGGGATGTGGATGAAATATTATACTATTTTATGGCTCTAAGACACCTTTAAGAATAAGACATAGCAGAAACTAACAGAATAATCAATATTATAAGCAAGAACTCTGGACAGTACAAGGTAAATTTAAAAAGTGACAGATTTTGCTAAAATATTTTGAATGGATTTCATTTTCAAAGCTAATCCTTACACACCCCAGTGCTCTGTACAATCAATACCATAAATTAATATGCAAAACTGCCAGAAAAATGACAGGTGGAATCTATAACAGCTTTGAGGTGGCAGTGTTGTTGCAGCCTAAAAGAAGTGTGAACTCTTCTGGCAGTTCTATATGAACATCTCTGTTGTAGTTTTAGGGTAATTCTGCTCCCAGGGTAAGTACTGTGTAATTTGTGACACCATCGTTTTCGGTTAGTCTCCCATCAACGTTAAGGTTGTATTTGATGAAAATGAAAGGTTTTAGTGTTGTCCATAGGTGTCATATAAAGTGAATCTTATCAAACTGTAATTGAAGAGAAATGAAGTCTTAAATAGTTCTATGTGGCATCTTCAATTATTTTTAATAGATGATTTTTTTCCAGACTAATTCACTTGAAGATAAAGCAGGCTTGGTTTTTAAAATCTCTTATTAGTTAGACTTTCTGTGAAGTTGCAAAGGGATGAAAGAAGAGTATAAAACCTTACAGTTGCTCATCCTTCAGCATAGGCCAAAGGATGTTTGGCTTATAAGTAGTATAAAATAAGAGGCTGCCATGTGGTGATGGCACTGTTTTAAAAGTAGTGTGTCTAGACAGAGCATAAATTCTGACACCTCTGAAGCAAGAAAAGGCAGGTTTGCTAATTGCAGTTCGTTAAGGTTGACAAGATGCCTATTTTGCTGTATTCTCCCTTTTGCACCAAATGATTGATTGTAAGGCAAACTTGACTGTTGCTAATATGCACTTAATAAAATAGTCATGACAGAATTACCACAGCATTGACACGTACCACAGCCCACATCAAGTTTTATGGGTTTTCTGATAATGGCCTTTGAATTAATATATTACGATGTGAAACAATGGACTCGTGAGTCTGGTTTATGCTGTTGAAGCAAACTGGGAGTCTGTTACTACACCTGAGGACAGATCCCTTCCTGATTTTTAAATAACTGCAGAAATGTTGACATCAGTGAAGTGAGATCAAGCAGTTCCCATCAATGTAAGCCCAAGTTAAGATGGATAGCTATAAATCTTGATTGTGTTCACGGTTCAGAAAAATCCTGTTTTCCTGAACTAAGGAAGAGAGATGCTCAACAAATTGCTAAAATGAAAATCTGGCAAACCAGAAACTTGACCCATTTCTTTTCGACAGTTAAAGGAATAAAATTGGACTACTTTTCTCTCCTAAAGGAGAAAACGTTCAATTGCAAAACAGATCTCAAATAGCTAACACATGGCCAGAGCAAAGCAGGGACTGACGTATTGCAGACGTACTTGCTCTGACTTGTGGCTGGATTGTGCTATATGTGTGCCTGGACTCTACTTGTCACAATAAATTTTATTCTATTGGTCTCACTTTTCTTGTCACCAGATATTTAGAAATGCATTAGATCAGTCCCTGAAGTGAGAGGAAGCAGATTGCAGCAACAAACTTGATGGCAAAGTTTGTAGATCTTGTTTTAGGTGAGGGATCACTTATACAGGAATTCTGTCAGATCTGACCATAGTCTTATTTGAAGTTGTCTTCTCATGGAGAATCTCCTGCCCTCTTTAGCTAGGTGTGCCAATGGCGAAGTAATATGTCATCGAATATGCCCGGAAACTTTCTGCATTTGAACTGCACTTACTAAAATCTATGAATGTGTGTTTAGAAAAGAAACAGTAAAACGTGCTCTTTAGCTTCAGGAGGTTTTTTTATAGTCTTGGTGGGATTTTTATTCTATTATGATGTTTTGTGGCTCCATCATTTGTAGCTTGAAATGAGTGATAGGTTTCTCATTTAACCCCCCTGCAACAAATACGATGATTAAAAGCACTTAGTGTTTAATGTTGGTGGACCTTTTCATGACTGTGCACTTTAATCTGTTCTCTTATGGTAGTCTACATTTTGATATGCATAGTACAATCAAGAGGACATATTGACATAGCTAGGGTGAGGGAACACCTTTACCCTGTGCTATTTTCTGTTGTAATTCAGAAAGTATTATCTTAAAAACCACAGCCACACATCTAATTTTTTTTGTATCAGTCTTCTGGGCCTGATATTCTTCAATTTATACTAATGTAAATTAACAGTAATAATATCTACTTCAGTTGAGCTCTACTGGAATAAAAATGGCATAGGACAACAATAACTGGTGTTCAGAAATAATAGGAAAACTAAAATTCTTGTATTTATGTTAAAATAAAATTCATAGATCTAAAATGCACATTGACTTGAAAAAAAGGTCCTGGAGATTAAATCAATATTTTTTTTCATTTTTTTTTTTAAATATGCTACCTATTGTTGCCTTGTACAAACAAATATAGAAATGTTTGGTGGTGGTGACATGATCCAATATCACAATTTTTAATAATAGGTGGGAATTCTTTTTATTAAGAAGTGTTTCATAATAAGGGGTGCTTCATTTGAGCTGACTTTCCCTTCCTGTGCTATATGTAGGTCTGATGCTGGGGATCTTTCTTCAGTATAGCACTGGGTGATCCATGTGCTGTAGAGTAAAGCCAGGTGGTTACAGGATGATCCAAAGGAGCAGTGCCTGGCTGTACTTCTCTGTTGATTGAGGAAAATGTCATTTTTCTATTGCCAGAAAGCATAGTATGCCTCGACTTCATTTCTGCATCTCATGATGTCTGCCTGACTAATATGTTCATCTGATCCTGTCTCAGGCAACACTTTGTCCCTGCTGTATTCATTTTACTTGTGTTTGCCTTCACTTCCAGGATTGCTATATGTGCCGAGGGAAGTACTGAATTTAATTTGGGCTGCAAAGGCAGGATGGTGCCTAGCCAAAACTGGCTTTTCTACCTAGTGCTCTGGAGGGCTGGGAGGGTCCCTTGCTGCTTTTCTTACTTTCCTCACCAGGACTTTGAGGGCTGAACAAAACAACTCTGCTGGAGACCAAGTGACCTTGATTCCTTAATCACATGCATATAAGTGGATCCTTCCATTAATATGGACCAAAATTTCCTGGACTCCTGTTAGTAGAACACAAGGCCACTGTACTAAATGCCAGTACAAACTCACGCAGGGTGCTTGGGTTTGTTTGTGGTGATGTGGCAAATATGCTGTAGACCTTCATGCAGTTGATATCTCATATATTGTTTGTGCCTAATATGTGGGATTCATATAATTGAATTTAATTCTTGGGGAACTGCTTTATTTACATGGCTGCAAAATGATTTTCTAAGAAGTCTTGGAAAAGTTACAATTAAACCCGTATTAACTGGGATTTTCACATTCCAGTGCTGCCGAAAAATGTTGTATTTCAGTATTTTGGGAGTACCTCTTCTGCAATTACTGATTCAAACAGTAAATAAAACATTTTTTTTGCATTATTTTGTAAAAGTATGTGTATGCTAAATCACTTCCTTGCTGAAAACCAGATTTGAAACCACATAAGTGGGCGTCTCCATTGCCCTTTTATTCATGAGGGTTAAAAACTGGCAATCCACAATTGCATTCAGAAGCAATCCAGCTAGTTGTCATGGAGACAGCCAGGATGTTAGTGATCTGGATTATTATTTAAAAAGCCGAACCGCTTCCTTGCGTGCTTTCTCCTTCCTCTTCCCTGATCCTGAGATCCTGTCAGGCTCTGGAAATGCAACATGCTCTTGAAAGTGAATTGTCTCTTTTAATATTTCTTCCTGTTGAAGGAATTCTTAAGTCAGGGTGCACATCATCCCTTAGCTCTGAGCCTTACCTGCCCTTGACCTCAGGAGTTTGTTCTGCAGGATGCTGTGGATCATAATCTACACACGCACCAGCCAAGGGTGCTTAGTGCTTTGGCATTTTAGGTTCAACTCCTGTTTCTACGTGATCCTTCCAGATGCAGAGAAGTCAGGGTGGTTACGTGCTTGCAGACTGTATCAGTGGTACAGCTTGACTTTTGTTTGCACAGAACCCTAATTCTTTTGGGATATATTGGGCTTTACGCTCAGAGAGTATATTCGCTTTCTCCTGGCTGACTGCTGCCAGCTGAACTGAAGAATGTGGGTTTTTCTTAATGTGATAAGGTTAAATGTTTAATGACATCTGTAATTAAATTGTCATTAGCTTTTATGTGGTACCCTTAGGCAAACTTAATTTAAAGCTTGAATTATCAAGACTGCTTATGGTTGATAACAAACTGTAATCTTATATATAAAAAAAAAAAGAATTATTAGTCTCAAAGTATGACAGGTGCTTTCCATGCATAATAGTGCATGAGGTGTTGACAAAGTTGTTTTTTTTTTTTTAAAAAAGCTAAAAATTGGGAGGGATGGGAAGACCAAAATAACCAACCCCCAAAACTTTATTAACTTTATTTGTAGTTCCTGTCCTTGGAAGGTACACTGTAATCTTTCCTTATTTATTCATTCCACTCCACTTTGCCCTCTCTGCCATTATGCGGGCTCCAACAAAGAAGGTGACCCCCAAGTATTCAAAACAAGTCTGGAGTAATATACTAATAAAAATTCATGTGGTGTTTAAAAAAAAAATAGAAAAGGAAAGCTCAAATCTTTGTTCAAGGTCCATTAAAATGTACAGATCATTCCGCAATACTTTCATTAGCAAGCTCCTTGCTTGAAAAAGGTCTGCCTATTGTGTGATGAATCCCCCACAGTATTATTGACTGTCTTGTCCTCTCCAAAGATGGAAGATAAAAAAAAAAAACAAACCAAAAATAGTATGGTGGAAGAATGATAGCAGTTAAGTTTCATACGCAGTCTAGCATATGATATGCATTAGCTTTTAGCAAACTCTGTTTGACCCCATATCGTTTGGCCATTCAATATCATTGAAGGGGTCCATAACTCACACTGCAAGTAAATGAAAATGCTAGCAAAGGTCTACATTAGTTTACAATATAATACTGGAGCTCTAAAGAGAACTCTTCTAAGGCTACCGTGAAGAAGTAAAGGACAACGAAAAGTAGAGGTAAATGTGAACTTAAGGACTGGAATAATTTATCATGCCTGAAAACCCTTGTGCAGTAAATGATCATTTCAAAGGGGACGCTTACATTCTGGCAGATCTTTTCTCAGCTTTAGGGACTAAGGGACTAATGTTGCTTAGGAACAACCTGCATATTTAAACATGGTTTTAAACTGAAATACCCCAATTCAGTTAATTAATGCCAAGCTCTGAAACTCTAATTTCTGGACTACTACCTTATCTATAGGCTATCTTGGCTTGTGAGTGTATGAAAACATACAAGAGCAAGTTTTTAATCATTGAGGCAATTTGTAAGTTTATTTCTGTTTTGTTGTCTTCCAGTGGAAACTTTCCAGCTGGTGTCATACCTTGTGTATTTTAAGTACCATGCATTATTTCAAGGCTGTGCAACTGAGTAAACTGAACTGTCACAATTTGGTTCTGTGTTTCTACAGCTCAAAGTCTTTTGAGCTTGTAGATGGTAAGCATTCCTGCCTTTGAATCCAATGATCCTGGGTTTTATTCTTCACATTGTTCAAAGTCAATGACTAAGAGCTGCACTCTGCAGATGTGAAATGCTGTGCCTTCTGCTGGAGCGCTGGAAGGCTGAGAAATTGTTGATGAGTCTGGATGGGTGGTAGGCTGTGAGCATACATATAACCATGGCTGTGCCTTTGGTGTAGCACCTTGAGACTGTAGGGCTGAGATCAGAGTCATGTAAAACCTGTTCAGCTAAATTGCAATTATTTTAACAAGGTTTGTGATCATTTTCCCAGTGAAGACTGTAGGGGTCTGCTCCTACCTTACAGTTATGTAGACCGCTATGGGTGCTGCTGCTGCTCAAGACAGCAAGATGCAATGCTGCAGGTGATGCAGCTACTTGGCCCATAATATCATTGTCCTTAGTCTGTGCCTGATGTTGTATTATAGCTCTCACTAAATAAAGGGTCTTCGCAGGGCTAATTAGATCTGCGGAAGGTCTTTCCTACCTATTCAGTTCTGTTCCATGTCAGAACTGAAAAGGATTATTGCATCCACGAGGAGGGGTTTCAGTTTTCAGTTGGATTTGCCTGAATGCACAAATACTTTACCAGCTCATTTCTCTTCTGTGTTCTATTGAAGGTTTTCTAATTATTCAATAAACACATTAAAAAAGAAAGGAAGAAGGGAAATCTAGAAGATAAAGGGCTTAGAATCAGCTCAAAGAAAAACAGTCACTTGTGATAAATGTGAGGTAGTTTATAATTGATCACAATATTGAAGAATTTAACCTCCATTAGCTTTATGGTTTCCTAGTACGGCATGCCTTCCAATCTTAAGTAAAAAAAAAAAATAATCCACGTGAGCCTTTTGTAAATTAAGATCAGTTGATACTCCTTTAAAGATTACCAAGATGATTAAGACATTTTTTCTAAGTATTGCTGTGCAGCCTTACCCTTACATTTCTCTGGGAAGTTAAGTCTGCTTTTTGGCAATGACCATGGGGGCAAAAAGCAGAGTCTTTGGTTTTACCTTACATAAAGGAGGTGCACAGTGGAATTTGATGAGCTCTGTGTCTTAAGGTGAACATGAGAGAACTTTGTAGAAGATGAAGTTGGATATCTGGCCAGGCTTCAGTAAGTCTGTGAATACGAGATCAGTATCAAAGGACATGATTCACCTAAAATGCAGACAGAAGTTTGCTTTTTGGATTACAGGTTTTTTTTTTGTGTGTGTAGCTTTCTGCTTTCATCTATGAAAGGGATGAGTTTTCTTTCCCTTTTTCTATTCTTGCATTTGTGGCCACATTTATGCTTCCTGCTTACAGTAAGTACAGGTTTCAAACATCATACTTACTGCTTGTTGCTACTATCCATCAACACAGTGGCACACAATTCCACTGATTTTAATATAATTGAAGCAAATTAATTTTAATAACTAAAATCTGAACATTAGCATTATTTGAAATGGGAATAAAATTGCTCCCATCTCATGTTTAAATTACTGATTCTTTTCATAAATTTTATAGCAGCTGACTCTGAATTCTTACCTGCATTTTTTTGGAAAAAAAGTTATCACTATTTTTTAACATGGACTCATGCAGAACTCTGTCAGGGGCTGTAGTTACGCTAAAGATGAAGTGCAACAAAAAGGCTGACTGCTGCACCAGATGCATATAGTAGAGAATGTTACAGCATTATTTCCTAATACATAACTGTGTATCCCCAAAGGGTGGAACACATTATATTTTCAAATGATGTGAATGGATTGAACTGGAAAGAAAAATCAAAGTTTTGACTCATTGAAATAAGTAAATTTTATGTCAGGTTTTGTGGAATTACTTGGTTTATTGTTCTTGCACAAAATCCTCAAACTAATGCTGCAAGTATTTTGACCTCTGTTCCAACTTTTCCTAGTGGACTTGTTCTGCTGTTTTGGCTTGAAATTACTTTTTCTTCAGTGGAAAGGTGCCGTTTTCCTAATATTTTGTAATTAAAAATAATAAGAAACCCACTAAAAATGCTCTCATTTTGGTCTGATCCTTGATGAGTCTCGTAGCAGCCTGATGTTCATGTAGTTGGCAGTGATTCACAATTCTGAGGCTCATACCATATACAAAAATAAGGTCGTTCTCGGTTTGGCTCCTAATTCCATTCAAAAGAAAAACTACTGAAATTTTTAAACCGTCTTTAGATTTCATTGCCCCACTTCTGTATTGATACGAGACGCCCCTGAGGACTTCAAAGCTTTGGGGAACCCCCATTGCACTGCTGAGCTATGAAGGGGTTAGGATTGCTATCGGTCCACGTTTACAGATTTGGAAACTGAAGGTGAGAAAAGTTGTGGTTTAATCCAGCTTCTCTTAGTCAGGCAAACTGACTCATCTGCCTGTGTTGAAGTGCACATAACTTGTGCATATTTGACAAGAAAAACGTTTCTACACAATTCTGCTTCTCTTCTGCTGTTTGGTATTTCGCTTCTGTGCCACGTTCGTGGCTCTGCCCTGGAAGGCAGGTCTCCACCTGCAATGAAAAGCTTTGTCTGGCTGCTTATATTGATTTGGAAAGTTACAGTGGGTGAGCATATTAGTAGAACTGCCCTTCTAGAAAAATACATTTGGTGGATTTACTCAGGTTTCATCCCATCATGACTTGGTTGATTAAGCAGGTGATGCTCCAGGCTTTTACCTGCAGTAAGGATTGGTGGAGTCCTTTGTTACTGCAAGAATGTACTGCTCTGGCAGCACTTGCTGCATGTACACAGGCAGTACTGTGTACAGCCCAAGTCTGAGGGACCCTGCTGAATTTCACATTGTAGACTTGCGGTTTGGATAGGTGCTTTTCTGTTTCTGTCACTCAGTAACTTTTCTCAAGTAACTTAATCTCTCCACTTAAAAAATGGTTTTCAGAAAGCAAAAATTGCACATCGGTGCTGTTGATGCAGACTGGCACTTAATTTGAATTTAAAACACACTATTATTTTCAAACATATCTCTGCTCAACTTAACTGAACCATATTAATTTTTTCTTTTTCTTACCTGCTTTCCTCAAGTATAAAGAGTACACAAACTCTGCTGCATGGTGGTAGAGGGGATCATGTTGGAGCAGGCAATTCTTGGAGTGAAGATTAGAGCCCTTGCAGCGCTAGCAGTTCTCATATGCATTAACATTAAAATTTAATGGTTGATGTGCATATGTGCACGGAGGGAACAGGCTGACTTCTTAATTTGGGATAGTGAATGTTGTTAACTTTCTTCATGTTTATGAAAATTGAACTTTAATTGAGGCATTTGTTTTGAAGTTAATTTCTTTCTCTTTGCCTTTGTGCTCAGGTTGAGAACTGGAAAGTGAGATTACGTAAATTGTTTAATTTAATTAGTAGTCTCATGGTAAATGTTCTGCAGAGCACTGGTGACTGACCTGTGCCCTGACATTATTGAACTATAAAGCAAATACTCATGAGAAGAAACTATGGTGAATTAGGAAATTTTCTAGTAAAAGCTGAAAATTAAACTCTCATATAATTGTGTCTATGCAAATCCTTGTACTAATATAAGTCTGAGAACCTGTTACTTGAGGAGGTGAAGACCATTTTATTTCAAATTCCTAATGGAACTGAGAGGATGCTAGTTAACCCTCCTCTTTTTTTTTTTCTTTTTTTTTTTTTTTTCTTTTTTCACCCCCACTCCCCCTAGTCCTTTCCATCCTAGTGGTTTGCATGGGAGAGATAAACCTCTGAATTCCTGAGACAAATAGAGGGTGTTCTGCGAAATGTGTGACTGAAACATCAGGGAACTGAAAAGGAGAGGCAGCTACAGCTATTGCCCTGGCTGTGGCAGTAGCAGTTGACTTAAAAGAGCATTTTTGTGAAAGGGGATTTGCCACTCTGAACAGGAGTGCTGGCTCTGTATCCTCTTAGTGTTAGGATGTGTGTAAGAAACTGCAATTCGAAGGGCCGCATCAGCTTTATAGACACTGAATGTCTTGGGAACAGTCTTGAGAGCAGTGTTTGAGTGTTTGTTTGTATTTTCCCTAATAGACTGGGAAGTGGACTGTAGGGCTGGATTCTGAGAACTTCTACTAAGGTTTAACTTAGCTTGATTTCAAAGTTGTTTATTCCAAGGGGCGGGTGAGAAAACACCCACACCCTCTTCTGACTCTCTCAGGATAACTATTTAAGATATAGGCAAAATTCTGTGGTCAGTGATGATAATTTAGGCCGCTTCAATGCAGTGTCAATTAATTGCCAATCATTCTTAATTTTTTAAACATAAACCCTGCATGTGTGCCCTAAGAGAAATCAATACCAAGATGGACATTTTAACATGGATCAAAGTGGAATTATGATTACTTTAGGTAATTTACCTCTGGAGATCATCTGCTAATAATTAATTTCTTTAATTTTATGAAAGTCATTAGCAACTTGTAAATGAAATATAAATTTTTTAAGATAAAGATATCTGTGAATATATGACTCTTAAAATGTTTCTAATGTTGTCATGTAGGAAAACCAAGCAATCTGCCACATTGATTACGATGGGAACCTGTGGTAACTGAGTTTCCTAAAAATATTAGGCTCTAATGAATTTTCACCCATATTGAAAGCTGAATGTTAAAGAGCAGCAAGTGTGTCCCTGCTTACCAACATTTCATGAGCTGGATTTCCTAAAGCCAGACTTGTTTTGCTTCTCTGATGAGAAGCTATTTGACATTTGGGTTTTGGTTGGGGTTTTTTGTTTGTGTGTCTTTGAGAATTTCTAGTACCTCAGAGCTATCTTGCTATCTCTTTCAAGGCTCCTGCCATGCTGGAGATAAGTGCTGATGGATAGTCTAAGGCAGAATTTTATATGTCATAATATCTAATATGTCTTGTGTCCCTGCCCATGGCAAGGGGGTTGTAAATAGATGATCTTTAAGTTCCCTTCCAACCCAAGCCATTCTATGATTAATGACAAGTTAAATGAGAGTAAAAAACATCGTGACATTGCTGTATAGTCTCTCTCAAACACTTTTACAACTCTGATTGCATAATTTTTAAACTTTGAAACCTTAATCTCAGACACTTTATTTATCTTAGATTCCATTATGGAAGTGTGCCATGATATAGTCTAAAGACTTTCCAGCTTCGTACAAGGTGATCTTAAAGTTTCCCCTTCTCTAAAAAGTACAGTTTCTAAAGACATCGCCTTTTACTTATTTACATCAGCTTCTTCATTGCATCATCAAAAAGCAAAATGTGTATTATAGCTTGAAAGCAGCATATAATCCCCTGATCAGAGAGGGGAATGGAACAGGCTTTTGAACAGTTTTGCCAAGAAGGTGCAGTGAGGCTTCTCAGAATTATCATTAGGTACCAGCTTCATCTTGCTCTGAATTCTTCAAAGCAGCTGGACTGTTGTTTCATTAAAAGAATATATCTGCTTTTAAAGTAAGATTGTTAATTAAATGAAGTTCGCTGCCAAATATTGATAATATTTGAAGTGCAAAGTCAGGACTTGTCAAACAGCTTGGTGTGCTATTTCTGGATCCTGAAGGCCTTCTACCAAGCTGGGCAGACTGTGGTAGCGTTTTCTGCAGGCTGGCTGGGCTTAGAGCTGTGCTCTGGCTGGGATGGGAAAGGTAACGCGTTAAATTCGTTAGGTCCAATGTGCATCTGCTGAGACCACTGATGTTGGAGAGTGAGGGATACAAGCTGGCTCCATGACCAGAAGTCAGCTAATTTCACATCAGTGCTTCTCTGGGTTGTGAATGGAAATGCTGACATTTACCTACAGAGCTCCTGTGCCATTATAACACAATTGTCACATAAAAATAGTAGAGCATTTATTGTTGATTTGGGTTTTTTAATGGCAAACATTTAGGTCAGCAGGTGGACAGACATGGTGCAACGTGAGGGTTTTTATTCTGAAGCTGACAGTACATACCTAGGGTAAAAGTTGAACTTGAGAAGAAAACGCTGTCTGGTCTCTAGTACCTGGAGCTCCAAAAAGTGAATAATCCTGTCTGTGCGTGGGAATCGCCCTGCACCAGACTGGGAGATTAGCCTGGCTCTTTCAACTACAGGAGAAAGCCAGAGTTAACAAAGCTCCCAAAAGCAAACAGCTGAGGTAATGATCACGATTTACAATCAGGATTCTTAGGACTTTAGGGAAAAATAGGATAGGAGGGGGGAAATATGTCTGAGGGCAGGAGCTGGTAGTTGTCTAGGCAAGCTTAAACTTTGTATGGTTTATCCAATTAATCCCTGTGACTCCCTGGCTCTTCTGCAATACCTAGCAGGTGGCCTTAATGTACTAAACAGCCCATGAGCAAAGCAGAGACAGCTCGTAGTACTAACAGTGTAAAACAGCTCCCAGCAGAGTGGGGAACTGGAGACAGTATCATCTCCTCAACATGAGGCAGTTGTATAGCCTCAAACAGTACACTTCTGGAGCTCGCTGCACAGTGACTGAATTAAAGCCCTTAAGCAAACCAGGCAGAAAATATAAATTAGCTGAGAAGGCACATATATCTGAAAAATAAATTTAAATCCTACAAGGCCCTTGCTAGCAGGACCACGCTCTCAGACTTTTCAGATCCAACAGAAATGTTCAACACAAATGTATTTTTGAGCACTAGTGCTAAATAACAGACCTCTGAACCAGTGATCTGGAGTCTGTTAAATTGTCCTCTCTCTCAACAGGGCACAATAGAAATGTTCATAACTGGGCAGTGTGAATGAATGTGAGTTAATTAACATCTCAGCCCCTCTGGAAATCAAGTTCTGCAGGTCTTCACACAGTATGGCAAGACAAAATAATGTCTTTTCTAATGTTTTACATTAGCTGCTATCTGCACCATTGCTGAAAGCATTTGTGACTTTGGAGTAGGGTGTAATTCAAGGCATAAGGGAGAGGGATGCTGGTAGTCACAAGACATCACGTTCCTTATGCATGGTACAGGGAGGAGTGCTTGTTCCCTCATCTCTTGGCAAATTCAGAACTATAGAAATCATTTCAATAGTTGTTAATCACTGTAAATCAGATGTGCCCCAAGCAAGATTTCAACCGAATGCAGAACTCACCATCAGATTTAAACCCTAATGTCTGTGTTTTCAAAGTTCCAGTAAATTGCTCTTTAAATTGGTATTTACACACAGACATAGCACGAGCTAATAACTGGAGGGGGAAGGGTTGGAAGGAAGGGATTTCCAGGGATAGTACAGCTGGAAGCTATCCATACCCCTCCGGCTTGCGCTGTGTATACGCTGAGCTCCCAACAACCGCTGTAAAGGTATGTACACTGTGTGTTCTGTCCTTATTCAAACACATGCCCAGTTAGGACCTGACCTTTCCTGTTACTTTTGCACATTTCTGGGTGAGCGCAGTTATTAAACTTAGCTTACCAAGTTTGTTAGCATGCAGGGAGAAAACCTGATACCCTAGAGAAGAGGTATCTGAAGTTGATAATGTGAAGAAGTCTTCCATTATGAAAGCAAATAGAGTAATGGAAGAAAATATACTGAGGTGACAGTCTCTGTTACTACATATTTTGTGCACTAACTTTTAGCTGTAAAATAAAGGGTTTTCTTGACAAGCACTTCCACACAAGCACCATTTTTGTTTAGCTTCCTTACTGTTTGCAAAGGAGCCTAATCTTTCTGTATGTTGCATCCTCTTTCACACAAAAGCCACGTGAAAGATGTGACACTAATGGTTATGGAAACCTAGCAATCAGCAGAGGATAACACTTTCCAATTCTGCGGACTGGAAGTCCTCACCCATGTTAATGACAAAAGAAAGGAAAAGTTCCACAAGTTTGACAGTAAGACTATGGTTCTGGGGATTAAAAAAGAAAAAGTAGAGCCAACTTAATATTGAGCTTTTCATTGGATAAAGATGGAAAGTGAAAATATAATGAACTTCAGCAATCCATCAGGAATACTGTGAAATACGACAAGTACTGGCTTGCACTTTACTGATCTGAATAATATTTTGATTTCCCACCTGCATTTCATACCCACCTCCATATTAATTGCTAATATTTACTAAACCAGATAACTTCAGAAAATATCTAACAAATGTGTTATGGAACTTCTATAACTTCTGCTTGTAGTGATTTGTTTGGCTCGATGGTTGTTCTCCATGAATTAAAGCTAATAGTTTGGTATATAAAATCTCAGTCCAAATACATAGGTGATCAGAAATTTCCATAGTTTGCATTTTACCTGTTAGGGGATGCACAGATATATGGTGATGGGGGGAAGACAAGCTTTCCCTAGACTTTGATGGCAATTAAATAAGGGTCTTAAAATGCAGACTTGAAGCTCTGTTCTCTTACACAGGCCTCTTGGATCTTCTTTTGAATATCCACTCAACATTTGAATTTCATGCACAACAGTGTGTACCAGCAACAAACAGCTGTAAAACTGTCATTACATTATATTATCAATTCTCTTCTGAAAAGCTGGTTTGTTTATGCCATTTTATAAGCTGTTATTTCAAGAGAATGGTAGTAATTCTACAACAGGATTGCCTAATCTGTATGGTTTTCTTGGCATGGCAGCGTGGGAGACAGGCTTTCACTCCTTGTCTCCCCATTTCCTTTTAACGGTGAGGAAAACTGTACAGCGTGGTACAGAGAGGGTACCAGCACCCTTCCCCAGACAACCTCCACCAGACAAGAGTTTGCAGCAGAATACTGCCTGCAGTCTTTATACTTGACACTCTCAACACAATTATTTTTAGCTTTATGTCATTGTTTTATGCCAACTGAACAAATAAACAATTTTTTAAAAAGACTTCATTGTTCCCTGCTGCCAACCTGGAATGACACCAAAACTGATTTGAAGAATTGCCTCAATATCCCACTGTGCATTAAATTGAGGGTAAAGTGTGTGTGCTCCTCTGAGGTGGCAAGTGAGAGAGGTGGGCAAGGAAAGGAAAGGAAAGGCAGGAGGAGAATCTCTCTTACTCCTCTGAGTAGCCCAGTCTCTCTTCTGGTGTCTTGCTCAGTTCATGGTGTCCCCTCTCTTGTCCCACCTTTAACAGTCCTGTTAAAGGGCATGGGGGATATTCATATTCCTTGAGAAAAATAAGGCATGTGTTTTTCATACTTCGAAGTAGCTGAACATGGATACAAATCACATTTACCAATTCATCTTAAATCATTTTATAAAATATTCCAGGTTATTTTTTTATTATTTCTTTTAATGGCCATATATATTTTTATTATGTTGGGGGGGTGAATGTTCAAGAAATAGTCACTGATCCAATTCAATAATGTCTGGTTTTAGTGATTCTGTCTGGCTACTTTTATCTAAAATCCAAATCTTCTGTTTTAGTCAACCTTGCAGGAACATGCATTACTTAGTGAAGATTAACAAGCATAAGAATGTAGGGCTCTTGCCTTATTTCTCCTCTTCCAATTAATGTGACACACTTGGAATCACTAATGTCATTATTGAAATAGTACCTAATGCTACAAGGATACCTGAGAGAAACCTGTGCCCTGGTTAGACGCGGTTTCTGGGAGTATGTGGGTCATGGCTAAAAGCATCCCAGCTTTAATAACACTTAAAAACCAGAGGTAAACTGCAATACTTGTACTGATGCTTTGCTATCTGATCTGGTAAGGTAGTGAATAGTATGTATCTCCATCTGTACTTTGCTGACAGGAAAGATGAGTCGCAGGTGCTAGTTGCAAAGGCTGGCACTTGAGCAGAAGCTGTGCAGTGCAGATCTGAGCACCCACGACTCAGTCCCAAGCATGTCTAAGCAGTGCTTTCTTGGAGCTTTACAGAGCAGTGATGATTAGACAGCGTTAAGGGTAGAAGATTTATAGGGGAAGCCACAATTTGAACAGTATTATAATTTACAACTTTTGACTGAATAGCTAGAATGAAGGTGAGTGGGATTTTTTTTTTGTTTTCTTCTTAGTTTTTTTTCCCAGGTAACTGTACTCAAGGGAATTTTGACTTTGAAATTTGGTAAAGTTTCTATTCACATATTTTATTTTTTTTAAGAAATGAACATTCTCTTTTATATTAAAAAGAGTACTAGTCCCTCCTATGAGAATAGCCCTTTTTCTTTTTTTGTTTATGCATAAATAGGCCAAACACTATGAACAATGGCTGAGCACGATATATTTTGTTTCAAGAGATCTGGAGTGCCCACAGCTATACTTGACTTCAGCAGAAAGTCTGTGTGTTCACTTCTTCTGAAAATTAAACCCTTTGTTCTTTTCCTAGAGCAATGACAATTTGTGTCTCAAAGGTAAAATCACACTGTAGCATAAGCTGCGATTGTGACAATATGCTTATGTTTTTGCAAAGAAGTTTGCAAGGAAAAAAAAAAGAATTGAATTTTTAAAAGCTGGTTTTGATTTAACAGCTTCAAGATTTTAAAATCTTGAGCTTTTTTGCCTTTTCCAGTCAGTATTTCTAAGGAGATATTTCTTAATCTCTTCTGTCCTAATAGAGCTGGAGTAAAAAATGCATTGTTACTGTGTTTTCATTGTGATCAGAAAGCATGCTAGCTGCTTCATGGAGCAGAGCTGCAGGAGATGGAAAATGGACAGTTCTTTTCTTATTCAGGGACTTTTCCTTGTTCTTAGTTGTTATTGTTTAAGAATTTAGGGACAGCGGTGGGGAAAAAAGTTGAGCCTGATGCCAGATCTCACAAACATAAATTTAAGATACCTAAATAAAGGTTTTGATTTTTTCAGATTTTTCATGCGTGTGGTTTTTTGTTTTTTTGTTTGTTTTTTTTTTTTTTTTTTTTTTTTCCCAGAAAGTTCTTAACTTCTCTAAAGGCAAGCTGCATTCATAGAATCATTTAGGTTGGAAAAAACCTTTGAGATCATCAGGTCCAATCGTTAACCCAGGACTGCCAAGGCCACCAATAAACTATGTCTCCAAGCACCACATCTATGCTTTTTTTTTATTTAAGCATTTCCAGGGACAGTGACTCCACCACGTCCCTGGGCAGCCTGCTCCACCGCTGGGCCACCCTTCCAGGGAAGGAATGTTTCCAACATCCAACCTGAACCTCCCCTGGTGCAGCTTGAGGCCATTCCCTCTTGTCCTGTCGCTTGTTACCTGGGAGAAGGGACCAACCCCCCCCCACCTACAGCCCCTGTCAGGCAACTGTGGGGAGCAACAAGTTCCCTCCTCTCCAGGCTCGACCCCCCCTGTTCCCTCAGCCTCCCCCCATCAGATCTGTGCCCCAGCCCCATTGCCTGTCTCTGGACATGCTCCAGCCCCTTGATGTCCCTCTGGCAGTGACGGGCCCAACACTGAGCCCAGAATTCATGGTGCGGCTGCACCAGTGCTGAGTACAGGGGGAGGATCGCTGCTGTAGTCCTGCTGGCCACACTGGCTCTGATACAAACCAGGACATTGGTGGTCATCTTGGCCACCTGGGCACACTGCTGTCTCATGTTCAGCCGGCCATCAGCCAGCACGCCCAGGTCCTTTTCCACCAGGCACACTCTTCCCCCTGCCTTGCAGCACTGCATGGGGTTGTGATAAATGATGGAGAGCAGCCTGGCGAGCTCCTCCGCCAGCTCCCTCAGTGCCCTCGGGTGGGTCCATCCAGCCCCGTAGACTTGCACGTGTCTGAGCGGAGCAGCAGGTCGCTGTTTTCTCCTGGACTGTGGGGACTTCATTCTGCTCCTCGCCCCTGGCTTCCAGCTGAGGGGCTGAGTACCCAGAGGGTGACTGGTCTTGCTGGTAAAGACTGAAGCAAAGAAAACGTGAAGTCGCTTGGCCTTTTCCCCATCCCGTGCGGCAGTGCTCCCCCCGCATCCCAGGAAGGAGGCAGGTTATCCTTGGCCCTCCTTTTGTTTCTGATGTGTTTGTGAAAATGTTTGTTGTTATGTTTTATGGCGGCGGCCAGCCCGAGACCTAGCTGGGCTTTCGCCTCTCTCATCCTTGCCCTGCGTAACCTCGTGACGTGTTTGTAGCCCTGCAGAGCTGCCCGCCCCTTCTCCCAGAGGTGCCAAACTCTCCCGTCTCCCCTGAGCTCCAGCCGAAGCTCTGCTCAGCCAGGCCGGGCTGCTCCCCCGCCAGCTCGTCTGTCGGCACGTGGGGACGACCTGCCCCTGCCCGGGTAAGGCTGCTGCTGGGTGAGCGTCTGGCTGCCCCGGACCCTTCAGGGCTCCCCCCAGGGGCTCTCTCAAGTCCCCTTCCTTTAAGCATCTAATGTTTCAGGGGAAGAAGGTGTTTTCCTCAGAACTGTTACGCAATTACACAATTACATTTTCACAGTGAACAGTCTGTCTTCTGGGCTCTGTGTGTGGAAAACACGTCTGTTCACAAGGAATTATTTCTTGGAAAGCAACATTCGTCCTCTGAGTCTTGCTTACCTCTAAACCTCCCCCTAGGTATCCTTTTCTGGAAGCTGTTAGGTGGCCAGAGTGTGTCTCGTATGTGATTGTTTTGTGGCGAAGAAAGTTGTGTTTGTATCACATTTTGAATAGGTAGGGCTGGGTGGACCAAATCAACATGTGTTTCAAACTGTCTCTGTTTATCTGCAAGACTGATGGATATGTTTCAGCTTCTTTTCTTCTGTAAGAATTTCGGTCTTTAGTATTGACTGGGGTTTCCTGATCTGTGTATATCTAAAGTACAAATACCCATTAATTAGTAGTTGCATACTTGGGTCACTTACCTTTGTTATCAATCTAAGGAGATTAACGTAGGAGATTATTTGGTGTTTCTTTTATTTGTTTAAGTCTTGTAAACTGAATAATTTCAAGATTGGAAAACAGACTACAGGCTGAAACCCATGCTAAGGATGGGACACAGAGTCAGGGAAGAACCAGGTGTTGGCAGGATTTATGGGAGTGGGAACATCGCTAAAACAGGCAGGTGTGTTAGGGCCCAAAGATGATACTGGACACACTGGCCGTGCATGATGTCTTGATGGATGTATTGCAATTACTCTTAAAATAGTAGAATCCAACAATTTTATGGAACCATTCCGATTGGTTACAAATAGTAATTACTGTTGCTAAAATAGTGTAATCAGTGGCATTTAGTTGAACTTTAATGGTATTCTTAATATAAGACTTGGTCTCTACTGGTCTTTTCTATGGTAAATTTAACAGCTTTTTAATAGTTATCTGTAAAGTAAATGAACTGAACATTTCAGCAGAGGTCTGGTAGAATGAATGAAAATTTCAGAATAATCAGAGTGGTATGTTAATTGCTTGATAATTACATTGAAGTGAATAGCAAAGTGGATGGTATTCAAAAGAATAAGCTGAAAATATTCTTCTGACTCCAGGATGGCATGTCAATTTAAGTTTTAAAGGTTTTCTAATTTAAATAATCATCTGTGTTAAATTTTACTGTCTGACGTCTTATAAAATCAAAGTAATGAACTTAATAGCAGAGAACATATTTGAAAACATCTTTATTGGAGCTAGCTGAAAATCTGAAGATCTGTTTTTAATCACAAATAACAATTTCATTAAATAAAAGATATTTTCAGAAACTATGTTCATTTTTCGAGAGGACAAAGTAAAAATAATACCTTTAGGATTTCCTGCTTTTATTTTATGCTTTTTGATAGTAAGTGAGAAATTGTTTGGATGACTTAATTCCAGTTCATTTTTTTTCATACTGATTTGATATTTGACTGGATTACCTGTGGAACACAAATTTTATTTTATGACTAAGTCTAATCGTATTAATCAAAGTAGTTCAATGTTCTGTTTTGGTCTTTGGTGAAAAAAAAAACAGCTTATTTGGCTAGAATTGAAGAGCTTGATTTTTGAGTATTTTGTTCGAAAAATATGCAAACTTCATTGCGTGTTCAGGATTATTGCTTAGTAGTTTTTTCTGAGTTTTTTTTTCGATATGGTAAGTGAAAGAGACTAAATTTCATTAACTTCATTTAAAGAAAGAAAAAAAAAATCTTGGTTTTTTTATACCTGTTATAGCAAATTGGTTTATTAGCAAAAAATACAAAGAAGCAATAAATTTATCTGAGGAGAAAAATACTAATCATGGAAGTAAAATTATTTGCACCAGAAACTTGATTGAAGCGTTATATTTATGCAATCACGATAGAGCTTATAATTGTGACTGTGCACTACATCACAGGGGATAAATAAAAGTAACATAGCCTTTGTTGAATTACATAAAATATTACAAAAGGAGTAATCATTAAGAACTAAAGTGAGATAAAGCTGTTCTCAGAGCCAAAGTGGAGGCAGCTTTCGTTGTTCTTTGAGAATGACTTGCACAGAGATGACTTTACAAATCGATCCAGGCTGCTCTGTGGTGCTTCACTGATGCAATTGATAAGCAGTCGATTTCAGTAATTAAAGTTCTCAAGATCTGCAGGAGTTGTTAGCTTGAGATAAGAGATACAATCATTGCGTAAGGTTATTTTGTTACTGCAGGACAGCCCAGAAGCATTATCAGGACTGGTCGTGTAGCTACTACACTTGGTAGTCTAGGTACTTGGTATGTTGTTCGTATCAGAGTTGCCCATTAAATTCTGTCTTTAAGCTCTGACCTTTCTTCTGTTTGTAGAAATAATGGGTTTCCCATTGGTTTTGTCTGTGCAGCTACTGATCAGGTTTTTGAGTCCCTTTTCCCTAAACATACAAACCTCAAAATTCTGTCTTTCACAAGCAGTCGTAACATCCTAGAATGATTATAAAGTGCATTAATGTGCATTTTGCTCCAGTAATGCTGTTTACAACAGTTCCCAAATGCTGCAGAAAGGGTTTTGAAGGCTATATGCTGGATAATATACTCAACCCTACAGAATCACTAACGTGGCAAATAACATGGCAGTGCCTCTTGTCATTCATTAGTATAAGCCAAGTGCTTTGTTGGCCCGGCAAGGGAGGCAGCATGATTCTCTTTAATGCCCAATCAGACCCAAATCCCAGATGAAGGGCGGTGTCTTCTCTCTTCCGAGTCCTTTTGTACACCTCTTGTCTATGCTTTGAACTCGAGTTCTGTATTTCCTCTGTCCCCGGTGCCTCAGAAGGAGGAGCGGGAGGGAAAGGCACTGTCCTGGTTTAGGATGGGATGGAGGTAACTTTCTTCTCAGTAGCTGGTGCAGTGCTGTGTTTTGGCTCTAGTGTGAGAATAATGCTGATAGCACACCGATGGTTTTGGTTTGCTGGGTCATGTTTATACAAAGTCAAGGACTTTTCGGTTCCTTGGGCCCTGCCAGCCAGAGGGCTGGAGGGACATGGGGAACTGGAAGGGGACACAGCCAGGACAGGTGACCCAAACTAGCCAAAGAGGTATTCCATACCATGGGACAGCACGTATAGAAACTTGGGGGGTTAGCTGGGGCGGGGGGGATCATTGCTCGGGGACTGGCTGGGCATCGGTCAGAGGGTGGTGAGCAGCTGTACTGTGCGTCACTTGTCTTCCTTTCTCCCTTTTCCTTTGGATTTTATACTTTTCTCCACCTTTCCATTATAACTATTGTTGTTATTATTATTATTGTTCTTACTTTTTTATTCTGTTTAAATTATTAAATTGTTCTTATCTCAGCCCTCAAGTTTTACATTCCTTTCCGATCCTCCTCCCCACCCCTCCGGGTGAGGGGCAGTGAGCAAGTGGCTGCGTGGTGCTGGGTTTCCGGCTGGGGTTAAACCCTGACAGACACCTAAGGGCTTTGTTAATCTCTCTAAAGAACAGATCCTGGAGGTAGCTGCAGGCTGTTTGGGACTGTGCCGCCTCGTAAGATTTACACTTAACCACAAAGTTATAAGTATTCATCATATACTACTTTTAACATGCCTAACGATAAGTTATGAGGCTTATTCTTCTTTCCTGTCTAACATTTGGTTACTACCATTAAAATTAAGCCAGTAAACCCATGAATTATGTCTGTTTTCTTGCTTTCAATCCATGAAGGCAGATAGTGCATATGTTTTTGGCACAAAACAAAGTTCAGAGTGCAACCCTTTGGCTGGGCCATCACCATTACTAGTTCATGCTACTTCAGCTGATGTTTTTACCAATGTCTTTCTGGAGTAGAAGCTTTTTCTAGACTGCAATTAATAACATAATCATTAGGTATTCCAAACTGATAAGGATGAAGTCCCCCAAATGGTAAGCAGATGTTTCACCAGCATCCTCTTTGTTGTCATTGTCTGTCTTTTCTTTCTTTCCTTCCATTTCACTGTTGTTTGAAGCAACTTTTAAACACTGCCTTGTGCAACTCAGTTCTGTCACATCATGTGATGTTTCTTGAACTTCTCATATCATTCCAGGTCTGTGGAGCTTGTGCCTAGTGGGACTTGTATGGAATTTTGGGCTCATCTACTCTTTGCAGAGCAAAGCCAATATTAAAACAAAGCTGCCAGGCTTTACTCAGTTGTACTGCTTTGTTGTGAACTTCAGTTGGGCAACTCTGAAAGATGATGGTTTAAAGGGAAAAGATAGCATTCAAAAGCAAAGGAAAACCTGGCATTGATACAACAAATATGTTGTGACAATCATAAATGTCACTTGGTAATTCTTTGTAGGGGCTTGAAACCATTTTTCTTCCATTTATTCTATTTACTTACCCTCTTTCATAGCGCCTCATCACTGCAGCATCAAACACAGAACAAAGTTAATCAGCAAAAGATTTGCCATTTTTATAAATGAAAATGAAATGAGGAGTTTTAATAAATTTCCCTCTCTCCGAATTGTGATAATTGGAATCTAAAAAAAAAAAAAAAATAAAGCACAGCTCTGACACTGAAAGCTGTAGTAGAATTGTGCTTCTAGTCAGAAAGTGATTCTTTTTTCTCAGCTCTTTATGTTCCTGCTTACAGTAGATCAGTCCAGATTTCCATGTTCAAGCATATTCAGCTTTGTAAAGTTTAGGTTTGGACTTTGGTTGAGAACTTTTTAAACATTTCTAGGTTTTGTTGATAGCTGGATTATCCAAAACCCAAGTGCAAGATTTTGCATACTACTACTCTTAATGGATCCAAACTAGGCAGAGAGATACAAGACAATTTCTCTGGTTTTAACCTATAAGAAAAGCAACTAGGCTTTGAAAGTAATGTTTAACTCATCAGTGTTTCAGCATCATTAGAATTATCTTATTTGTTGTTTTAGTGGGAGTACCTGTATTACAGCATGTTTTGGTTTTGCTGCTGGCCAGAAGAATTTAAATCTACTAACTTAGTGCCCCAAGGCATCAAAACTGTACTTGCTGTGTCGCAAATAAGCTGGACTTGGCGCTGCTGCAGTGAGGTAGATTTGGCCTCATTGGGAGTGACTGTTGATGCACCCCCTAAGTAAGCAATCAATAGTATCGATCCCTCTCAGTGAATTGTGTCCTGCTCAGGAGGCAGTGGCACACGCTGCAGACTAATAGGAGAGTGAGCTGGCTCACCAAGCTGCTGCTGACTTGAATTACGAGAATTAGAAGTGACTGATGTTGAGAAAGCTAAAGAATTAGCTACTACCCAGGTTAGTGCAGTCTAATCAGCGACTAAAGATGATGCACATACTTGCCTCAGCAGGAGCTGTCCTGTTTCTGCCTGTGTGCTTGCATGTGGATGTGCAGCCTCTGAGATGACTGGTATCTTTTAAAGTTCTGTACCTCAAGCGCGGCAGCGTGAACTGAGTTGCTTTATGACAGATGCAGTCTTGCACAAATGAAAGAGATAATAGAAGCTGACAAACTTTCTTTTATAAACTGAATTTTCTAATAGCTTTTAGTTGCTTTAATTACTTTCCATGGGTACAAGGAGAGTTTTAGTATAAATATTAATGTTATGAATGAAACATGAGACCCTTTTATCTCAGTAGTGTCTTCAAATTCACTTAGAGTTTCCTTCCGATAGAATGATTGATGGAATGTTGTTCAGAACTGGACTGAAAACAAAAATTGTAGTTAAGAGGAAATAGCATAATTTTTAAAAGCATTTAACTCTTGCTATGTTGATAGGATTTGTCTTTAAATTCCTCTCTAATAGCAGTTGACCCACAATCTCACTTTCAGGCATTAGGAAAACTTCTCATATTGAAAATTTTTCCTTTTCTATTTCCTCATCCTGCTTCAAAATCCATTTTCCTTTCCATAAGAATATGCTATTTATTGCAAAGCTTTTGCTGGGTAATTGAAACAATTTCCTGATAGGAAACTTCTAGCCACCTCTAATTCCTATGGAAGAACAAGGAAGAAATCCTTGTACTTAAATATGTTTTTGATAATTCTCTAGAAGAACAAATGACAATTTTTCATGCTTATCTTGCATACAGTTTATATCTTGCAATATCTAACTGCTTTCACAGCTCAGATAACACAGGGTGCTGACCAGGGCTGTGAACATTTGCCAAACTGATGTGAGCATTTTCTCCAAAAGCCTGTTGATATGCTGGCATTAACCTTGGCAAGAAGTCACTTGTCCCTTAACTGCCTCTTATATTCTGTCCACTGGAGCAGGAATAGTCTGGGATTGAAGTATATAAATTACATCAATAGTTTGAACAGAAGACAAATGTATGAGTTGTTTTCTCAAGCGGCTAAGGGTTAAAGCTGCAATTCCTAAAACTCTCTGCTGAGAGATCTTAGGAGACTCTTCCTAGACAGTGTATGTGGCTCTACAGAAGAGGAGTATCTCAGCAGTCAACATTAAAAGTCCTGGTCATGGGTTACATAATTGAAATATGTCACCATAATACTGGAGACAATTTATCTGCTGAATGCTGCCGTAGTGGAGTGTGGTTCTGTTCCACGGGTAGAGATCTTATGGAGCAGCATTCTATGGGACTTGGTGGAGAGATTCTGTGCGGCCAGCCAGCTTTACAGTCCCTCTCCTACTGACGAGGTCTTTTTGACAATTCTTTATTTTCTATGGAGAATATTTTTCTTTTCCTAGGCAGAAATTCTTTTCCAACAGCACCTAGTTCCCAAAATCTTAACTCTTATATGATCCATTCATTCATATTTGATCAGGAATGATAAAGGTTGCGTGCACACATTTTTCCACTGAAAGTAAGTAGTGTGACAATAGGATAATTATATTTTCAAACACTTCTGCATATATATTAAGTAATCCATAAGTTTAGTTCAAGTTTAAATACTGATGTGCACCTTTGTGTCTGTATGTGAATGCCCCTGAACGCTTGGGGCTGTTTGTTTTTCTGAATAGATCTCTCCTCTATACTAATGCAAAGCTTTGAAAAATCAATTCTTTTGAGTTAAGGCAGAATTGCTAGAAAGAATTATCATCACTGGCTTTAATGTACTCAGGAACCAAATGCAGTATCCTTAATCAGTCATAGGAGAAAGCCTTAAACAGGGTGAGAGATATTTTATTTCACGTTAACTATTTTTTAAGCAAAAATCAAACTAAGGAACAGCTAGTCAATAGAGTGTGTACACTTTATAGCATAGGTCATGGGTCTTTTTACTTGTCAAACGATTTCATGTGCCGTATGTAGTTTTATTTGACAATTGATGTAAGTGTGACATCATGTCTGATACTTTTTACTAAACATGATGAATCTGCTTTAACTTCGGTTTCATGGTCACATTCTGTAGCCTTCACATATAGACATTATTTTATGCCTTTTTGTATTTTAAAGCCACATGAAAAATTTAAAAATCCATATATTCAGGCTCCTAAAAAATACAGCATTATTACAAGTACTACAGTGTTTTGAATGTTTACAATAGATTATGCATTGCTACAGCTACATTTAGATATTTTTTAAAAGAAACTATTTGACCTTAAAATGCCAGATAATTCAAGATTGTTTCCTAAAGATGTGAAGCAGGAAACAATTTATACAGACGACAGTTAAGTAGAGGTACCTGCGATGGTAGAAACAGCCTTTTTGCTTTTTGTGGAGGGCTGTACTGGCAGGATAACAACTAACAGAATCCCTCCTGATACTGGACTGATGAAAATCAGAGATGTAAAAATGAGATTTGATGCTGCGTTCCTTTTGAAAAGGTGTCTGCATCTCTCCCTTGATTCTGCATTTTCCTTACAGCTTCCAGGCTTTCATTTAAAAATAACTTTCTCCTCCTTTCCTGCTAGGAAGTTATCAGCAATCCTTGTGTAAATCTGTGCTGACACATGTTAATTCAACCTTGCTGAGAACTGTCTACTTTTAAATTGCAGTGGCAGCAAATCCATAAACTGTAGAATTTACTGAGGGTCACATCAGTATTAAGATGCATCAGCACGGCAATCGCAAACCCTGATCCTGCAAATGACCATGTTCACAAGCAACCAGCTGAAGCTCTGGAGAAGTTATGAGGTTCTTCTAAGGACAGAGCTTAAGCGCTAGTCCTCCTAGAATATGAGCATATGTATTTATTCAGTGGGGATAAACATCTGCTGAGAGCTGAGCTCATTTGAGCTGTCAGGTCACATATGAACCACATTAAAAGGCTTAGGCAATACGTTATTTAGTAGCTTGTGCAAATATTGGTGTCTTTGGTCCTGTGCAGAGTAGCTCTGGTCATGTGTGAGGTCACAAATAAGCCCACGTTAGGAGTAGAAATATCCACTAGAGTCATGTAGATGGGCGTATAAATGAGCATAGATGGTCACACAGATGAACAAGTCACACAAGTTGACCTCTTGGCTGCCCATGGGTGCAAAGAAAACAGATTGTAATGGCTAGCTAATGAAGCTATTAAGCACAAAAAAGATCTGGTTTATTTGCTTCATCTCCTGATCTGGGTGAGGTTGCACATGGAGAATTAAAAGCAGCTCCCTATCCCTCAGACTGAACAAAAGACTACGGATGCCTTGAGTCAGGTGGTGAACAAATGGGTAGTGAATGAAGAAAGGAAGCACCGAGCTAACAGTGGGCAGCCTGACACAGTCACCAGCTACCCTGCTCGCTGGGTGGGTTTGGAGGTGGTTTTTGTCTGTGGCTGCTGTACAGTCAGGCTAGGGAAGTATTAGGAAAATCCTGTATCCAGGAAGATGTACGATAGGTGGACATGTGCATATGTCTGTTTGCAGGTAGAGTTATGCAATGTGCTTTTAAAGAAAAAAAATCTGGTTTGATTTCTTTTTATTCTACATTGACTAGAAAGATAATCTTTCTTGCATAGTTTTTACTTATATAACAGCAGTCCTTTAAGAAACAGAAATAGAAGAGGATTCTTTTGCTCCTTCATCCTTTGGCCTCAAATGAGCTTTCTTCATATCCTTAAGAAAGTCACAGATTTTCACCAAGGATGCTGAAATAAAGGCGGAATGTTTATAGAAGTAACACTTAAATTTGTCCTTCATTCTTTCTGGGGTAAAAGAAAAAATCTTCACCTAATGCCCTTATTAGCTGTCCTCTGAGGAAGAAAGAGTCTTTTTTCTCAGTGGTAATGGTCCAGCTAGCGGAATGTCATTTAGCACTGAGGGATGTCAACATCACAGAGCATTTGCTAATTTCATCAAGATTAATATAATCCTTGGCACTTGGTCCTAAATCACTGGTGACAGCTCATGGCAAAATGGGAAATATCACAGGGACCAATGACACTTGCTACAGCTTTCCCTTCAGTGATAACACTTCTGACGTATTTATCTTAATTAGCAGCAGTAGGAGAAAAAGAAAGAAAGAAAGACAAGAGAGAAATTCAATTGAGGTTGAGCAAAATCATAATTAAGGGAGTGTTCACTATACAAGTCCAAATGTAGATTTCTGACAGAGAAAAAGAAACACAATTCACTTAAATGAAAGGCAAAAACATAATGAAGTTTAATGGAATAGTTTTAATAGTTTTTCTTTTTTTAAACATCAAGTCTAAATTCCATCACTATATAACTAATTCAGAAAAGCTCACATTCCTTTATAGTAAAATCTTCCTAGCAAAGGAAAAAACAACAACAAAAGAGTAGTGTGATTGCTGAGAGATGGAAGTTGAATCATTCAAATTGTTTAAGCTTGAAAACTTTTAAAAATAAAAACTAAGTGGGTGGAATGAAACATAAAATATCCTTTTTCTAGATTGTTATTATCCTATTGTTTTCAGGGTTGTTGAATTGTCTTTACTTCCAGTAAATACTGGAGCAGTGTGCTGAGTAACTTAGCAACACTGGTCTGTGTATCCCCACTTTTACTAGTGTATGTTTGTGAAAGTGAAAAGTGAAACAGACTCAAATATTTTTATTATTAATATGCCTGCTTTATAATCCACCACGTTATCAATAATAGTTTATAAACATCATAATTTTAAATTATTGAAATTAAAACCAGGAATCCCACTGCTTCCAAGTCTTATTTTGCTCTTGAAAATTTCTACGTGAATTTTGCTCATAAACAAGTTAGTGCTCTAGAATAAGTGAGGGTGATTGGGGGGTTGTTTATTTGTTTGGGGTTTTGTTTGTTTGTTTGCTGTTAAAGAAATGAAACAGCAGAAAATGTTGGAAAGAGTGAGAAAGGTACTGGAAAGGAGAGGCTGGTAAAGGGTTGGATGAGCATTATGGAGGAGGAAGTTCTGCACCAAATTACTGGGAAAAGTGTGTCTAGAGCCTTTATAGACACAAGAGTGGACACCATCCAGTAGCTCAAGACATAGGAGATAAAATGATTGTGAAAAGCAGCTGCCAAAGGACTCCACAGTAATAATGGCCTCATAAAATCCCCTTTCACGTACAAGTTTTTGAATTGCTTAGTTCTGACAAATGCCTGTGCAAAATTAAGTAGAACCTTTATACGTAGGCACTGGCAGGGGTTGTTTACAGAACTATATGCACAAAAAGCATATTTATGCATGTTACAGAGGTAGCTTGCATGTATCATGATAATTATGTGGCTAAAGTATGAAAAAAGTCTGCACTCTATAGGAAAACTAAAGTTAGTAGAAAACTAGCTTGGTGTGTAGCATTGCTGCTTATACCAATATTTCTGTTTCCAGCCTAACTGGATTGCTTCTGGGAGGTGAGCAATATTAAAGTCATCTTTTTTCCCTGCTGTCAACTCTATCAGGTGTATTTCTCCCTTATTGACAAGTATCTAATAAGCTCAGAACTGCTCACTTTCATCTTTTGGCGATACTGTACTTATATCAAAGGCCGTTTGGTCTTGTAGATAGATTTCCCCTCCTGTTACATACTTGGGAAGCATAATACCCTGCCCAGCTTTCCCTTGGAAGGCAGACAGTCACCTGACAGAAAGGCAGCTGCTTGCTGTGGAACCTATCATGGAATCAATCATGGAATGGTTTGTGTTGGAAGGAACCTTAAAGGTCAACAGTTCCACCTGCCTGCCATGGGCAAGGACACTTCCCACCAGCCCAGGGTGCCCCCAGCCCCGTCCAGCCTGGCCTTGAGCTCTGCCAGGGATGGGGCACCCACAGCTGCTCTGGGCAATGTGTTCCAGCGTCTCACCACCTTCACAGTAAAGAATTTCTTTCTAATGTCTAATCTAAATTTACCCTCTTTCAGTTTAAAGCCATTCTCCATTGTCCTATCTCTGCACGTCCCTCTCCAGCCTTCTTGGCCCCTTTAGGTACTGGAAGCTGCTGTAAGGTCTCCCTGGAGCCTTCTCTTCTCCAGGCTGAACAACCCAAATTCTTCATAGACAAGCCTGTCTTCATGGGAGAGGTGCTCCAGCCCTCTGATCACAAAACCCCAAACTTTTCCTGTGGAAAAAAAGGAATGCGTGTGAGAATTAAACATTTGACAAAGTTAACTATTACTGTTAAGTGACCTGTGAATATTAAAACAAACCAAACCCCAAGCAAACAAAAAACCCACAAAAAATCCAGAAAAAACCCAAACCTAAAGCTTGCAGAAATATTTGATTATGGTGCTCTGTACTGACAGCTGGTTTTCTGCATTTTCAGTTTGTGTGAGCAATGGGGAAACTCCAGGCTCAACCCATTCTGAATTCTGCTTGAATCGAGCAGACTATTTTAGGTATTAGATTGCAGACTTTAGTAGTTTGTAACACCCTAACTGGTGGGTTCACTTGGTGGGTGTGAACAGACAAATATTTTGAGCAAGCAGCTCAATCTCCCTTAGTAAAATAAATTTCAATTTAGCTACTAAGCTAAAAATGTATTTGTGGGTAATCCAGACAGACTGTATCTTGACTCGTTCTTTATCCCTCTTGAGATAATGCAGCAGTGGAAAGCATGCCACAGCTGCGGCTGAAGCCATGGCGCTCCCATGATTGCGAGGCAGCTGACCTTTTCTGGAGAATTCTTACCTTTTGCTAGTGAGCGTGTGCATAGGTGGCTGGATGCCACTAGCACTAACTGGAAGTCTGGGTTTCAACCGTTTCTGCACCTTCAGTCCCCTCCAACCTGAGTTGTTCTGTGAACTGATCCATTTCAATTACACAGCTCCACTCCAGCAAAATATAGAGTCTAATTATGAGAAAATACTGAGCAGATTGGTGTCTTTGTTAAGGCTGAATGAGCTTCAGTGCCTTGAGTAAACTATGGATTGCAGCATGGGGAGAGGCAACGTACTGCCCTGCTGCTTTGCTCAAATGCAGTTTCCACAATAATTTGCAAATCCACGACCTGTCCCTCTGCAAAGCGTGTCTCCTCGCTGGAGGTACGATGGCTCTGGAGCATCCCTGCTGTGTTGGACCTGCTCTGCAGGTTGGGAGAGTACTTCTGTACCTACACAGCCACGCAAAAGGCGAGTACTTCTGTACCTGCGCAGCCACGCAAAGAAAGGGTGCCTTTGACCTGCTTCTTTGGAATGTGTTAGCATTCAATATAGAGAAAATTATCTAGCTTGGCTTTGGTGCATAACTGATGTTAGAAATACTGGACATATGTGAAAGGAAAGGATAGATGTTTGTGTGTTTTCTTCCTGAAATAATTTAGTTTCTCCAATTTAGCATTTCTTTGGTGTTTCATTTAAGAGTCTTTCCTTTTTCATTACACTTGAGATTAATGTTCTCCTGCCACTTACCCAAGTGACTTTATTTGGATATGTGTCAGTTTGAGATTAACGTACAAAAATTTTCTGCCATCTAGCAATTAGTCTCTTGAAAAAATTAAAAACTTTACGACATGTGACATGACTTAAATTTTTAGGTCGCTTTATCTTGATCTTAGAATAGAATGAACTCACATAACCTAATAGGTATGATTAAAATTTACTTGTTTACTCGAATGTGCTGCCCTTAATCACTGCAATTTTCTTTCTGTCCTGTTTCTCAATTTGGGCTCTTTTATTTCCTTGTTGTGTGAGATCTGATTTTCGTTAAACACCTGTTCAGTACTTCATCAGTAGAATTAGTTTTCCTGTAAAATGGTAATAAGGTCTTTAAGCCAAGTTCTGCAAATATCTAAAGGAAGACAACCATTTAATTTTTTTGTGTGCTTTTAGTGAACTGTTCAGTAAAATATTTGCTCTACTTTTTGAACAACTTGTATTTTGGTTTCCTTTATTTAATACAAGTGACACGATTTAGATTTGGTTGCCTGAGGATACTTCCCCACACACACACTAATCTAGAAGTAGTTACAGGACTTGCTGAGTGAAAAATAACCCACGTGGCCCAAAAATAATTAGAAAGAGCCTCTAGAATGAGAAAGTTTGCTGATTACATTCACATTACATTTACAAAATATTTGTGACTTTTGAGAGAGACAGAGCAGGAACAAAACTATTCTTAGGTATTAAAAACTATAAATTCAGAAGAACACAAGAACCAGTTTTGCAGTCCGGGGAAGGACTGGCTAAAGGTGTGCTCTCCAAAAAGGGAAAGTGTTGGGAAATCACTTCAGTAGAACCGATTTAATGACTTAGATGGACGGATTTTTCTTGCAGCTGATATGGCCATCCTAACTCATTACTTATTACGATGTATTTTGTTTGGTGTAGTTGAATCCCCACACATATACCATCGGTCACAGCCTAGCCCATTTCATAATTGACCCCATTTACAATTAGTAAAGCCTGCTGTACCGTGTTCACAGCATGCATTTACCATCAAGGTACTGGCACAGAATGCAGCATTTGCTGCGTGTTCCCTCGAGGAGTACCTTACTCCATACTTAGTTGGGAACTGGCTCATCAACAGTTACCTTTTAAAAATAAATTTTATTTCAAAATAAATTTATTGAAATTTTATTTCAAAATAAAAAAAGTTACCTTTTAAATGTATTGAAATTTTATTTCACAATTAAAAAGTTACCTTTTCAAATAAAATCTGACACAACAGGTAATGATTTGAGCCCTTCTCCTCTGTTATTATGTTAACATTTCAATTTACTGTATGTTACAGCACTCTCTAACAGTTTTCTTATTTCTGAAAATTTTGTTTTATTTCTTATCTCTTTATTCTGGTTTTATTTTGTTTTAATGAGTAACGCAATACTTGATAGTAATTTATTTGTGAAACCATTATTTCTAATTAGAAAACTATTACAATGTTTCAAGAAGAAAGCAATATTGATACCATATTTCTGTACGATTTCCTGTGAGATTTAATGAGAAACTTGAGTACTTTCACACTCACCAAGACCCCAATTTAGAAAAATACTGGAAGTGATGTAGAACTACATGACACAGCTCTTGACAGTTGTGGGTCCACTAACCAATCCTGACCCCGCTTAAAACTCTTGCGTTTCTGTTTCCCTTTAGGACAGACGCTTTGAGGATTTCTTCTGTAAAGCACTTCTGGTTTAGAACTGGAATTGCTGTGGAAGAGCAGCTGTTTTACGCCATGATAATATTTTGAATTAAGGACTTGCTATGAAAGTAGTTAAACACTGGTGAATATGAGATATGGAGTGTAATGCTGCCTATATGGTCACCAAGGGACAAGTTATTTTGAAGAGACACCTGTAACCTGCTGGGGGCTCCACACTACAGCCTTCTCTCTCTGGGAGAGTGCTGTGCAATAGAGGGCGTGGGTAACTGTGCGTGTACCTAAGTATGGAGGTAATGGCTCTTGATTATGTCTTGTGCCCCTGCCTTGGGTAAGTCAATCCATACAGTTTGGTTATTCTGTAGATTTCCATAAAAAAAGTACAATCGGATTTGAAGGAGAGAAGGAGGGGGGAGAAATTAGCCTGGGTTTAGTAAAGCGGGTTATGTGCTAGTGGAGGGAGGGACGTGAGGCGAGCCTTTTGGGCTGCTGTCTCCGGAGACGCCCCACAAGCACTGTGTTCAAGGGCTTAGGTGGAAATTCAAGGCACCATGTGTCCTGTGCTGGTCCTTTGCAAAGGAGTGTTTTTTTTCCTCTGGCATGGAAAGGAACTATATTAGCTGCTACAAATATATTTTACTCAGCTTCTGGTCTCTTTATGTCTCCTATGCTGTCTGCTCGGGGAGGTTTTATGCATATATTCAGTTAATTCTGAAATCTCAGATGTCATCTCCTCAGCCCATTTCCATAATTACTTACGTGGAACCAAATCATGCAGCCATGACGGAAATGGAAAAAAAGGTAGGAGTTCAAAAAAAAAAAGAAGAAAAAAAAATATCTCAAACCCCTACATTGTCCTTGCCTTCCCAAACAGTCATCTTGATCCCTTGCCTATGGGAACCCATGCAAAGATCTTAGTTCTGTGTTTTAGCCTCGTTCCAGAAGTCATGATTTGAACTTGTATGAGATAAAAGTGTGCATTTTCTAGCATACTCCAATTAGCTGTGGTCTTCACAGCATTCTTAACTTATTTATCTGTAGCTCTGAGAATCTACTGACCCTCCCTTAGTCAGGTTGTTGGGTTCACGTGGGGGTTTTGTTTATAAGAGATACTTTCCTGGTTTTTAATATTTAAAAAGTCATTCTCTGCTCTCTGAAATTGTTGCATTTCTTGCCCCCTCCCAGTTCACTTACCTTTTTTTTTTTTTTTTTCTTCATGTGGGCTGAACTCCAAGATCTTGTGATTTGTGGCAAATTTCCCATAAAGCTCCATGACTAATCCCAGTCCTACCAGTGTGTTTATTGCTTTGGTGTTTGGTGGCAACTGTACAGCAGGTATATGATTTTCCAAAGGGAACTTACTAGACAATATCTTCTTCAGCACCCTCTCCTTTCTTTCATTTCAGAGTGCTTTGGGGTTTGTTTTCATTCAAGAGCTAGTGATTAACCACAGTCCAGTCCTATTGCTTTGTGAAGCAAACTTTTTTTCTGGTTGATGGGCTGAGTAGTACATAGCAAGTGTCTTAATTTTGGCTTCTCTTTGAAGTCATTATAGTTAAAGAAATTAATTATCATATATGCATAAAATTGCCATAAATTACATTTCTTCCTGGGAAGATTGCTGAGCAGATGCCATTCTATTACTGCCACTGTACTGTAAGGGCAAATGTTTGCATTGTGTTATCTCACCTAAACTTACGAGTCTATAGTCTTGTTTTATTAAGTATCTCACACATATAGTTCCCTTCAGCTCCAGCTTCCTTCATATCAAGCACTTCTCTGCAGGGAGTGAAGAAACTACTTCTAAGCCTGTAATGTTCATCTTTCTCTGACATGCCTGGTTGTGATATATTAATTATTTTTAAATAACATTCATTAAAACTGTGCTCATCCCTTCAAGATTTTGAAATCAATGTCACAGAAAATGAAAGCCTTTGTTTCAAATTCTCTTTCTGATTATCTTCCCTCTAATTGACTTTTGCTCCTTTCCAGTCAAGTTTTAATTTCCTCGTGTGGCTATATGAGGCTGTCTGTTTCTGTTTTTCTTTCTTCTGCCTGGCTTTGCAATTCTGGCCTACTTTTGTCTAACACCGACTAATTTTCATCGCCTACTAAGTATTGTGCAGAATGAAGACCCATAATAAGCCTATGGAAAAGTCACAGTCAAGGTGTGATTTTTGAGGGGTGCTCAGTACTTCTACAAACACCAGCTGGTACAGAGGCAGGTCAAGATATATTGTCAAGATTTGTTTTTCAGAGTCAGCAACTGATGTGCATCGCTGTAGTCTGAGGAGAGACAGTCTCCCAGTTTCTGAGCAATCTTTGGCAGACATTTTTAATTTTATGTTATTTTTGAATTACATATGGAATTGTAGATGTTTTCACTGCTTTCGGCTACACAGTCTGAAAAAGTTCAGCTCTCCATTGAAGTGGAACACGTGTATGAAACTGTTCAGTTAATTGTGCAGATACCAAGACATAGCTCAGGCAAATTAAAACTTTCTCATGCCTGCACTCACAAGAATTTGATCACCCAGTGCCATTTAACAGTCTGTCTCCCAAACTTTTTTTCTTGCTTTTTAGGTTATGTTAATAGCCTGATAGACATTCAAAATTACCACATTTTGACTGGAAAAACAAAGGAAACAAAAAACTCAAAACCCCCAAATGAAAACCATAATATGCAAATAAATACTTCATCAATATATTGTAAAAATAAACTTCATAGATATAACTGATAAGTTTAACTATTTTAATTACCTTAATTATCAGCATGCTGTGTATTATTGTAAGGGATGAAAAATAGAGTCACCTGCAGACTTTTGCAGTGCTGCCTCTCAGATAAATCATCTTTCCTCAAAAAGAAGCTTGTACTTAACAGTGTCTCCTACTCACGGCTGTTGGATCACGGCAGACATCCCTGCTAATGCAGACCTTCCTGACAATGTCCCTTTGAAGTTCGTTAGCTAGTAGCAGGAAAGCAGACCAAGGTGCAGTTTGAGTATGAAGCTGGCAGAGAACTGAACTGGGCACTCTGCTCCCCTTGCCAGCTGGTGGCAGCGACCTTACCTTTCCCATCCCTCCAGGAATGCTCCATTGCATCCTCCGTTACAGCATTTGCCTAACAGTGTTGATTGCATGGAATGTTTAAAAACCTCACTGCCGCACCTGAAGAGTGTTATAAGGAGAAAGATACTTATACGGATGGAGAGAACGTACATAATACAGTCAAAGCACAAGTAATCTGAGAGAAAAGGCTGTGTCAGAGAATGAATTAAATCTTTATTGTTGGTAAATATTGGCTTCATCAAGTACAGTGCAGGATGCAACATCTCCTAGGCAGTTTTTTTTTTCTTTTTAATACTTTCCTCAACATGAGAAGGAGCTTTTGTATTCTACAATACATCAAATATATGTTTGCCAGCAGACTTTATTAACTTACTAAATCAGCAAGATGAAATAGCCACTTTGTACTATTTAATTTAAAACAATAAAACTAAATAATAAAATCGTGGCTTCATAATGTAGTCTCATGTTAGATAAGAAAGTCTTTTATTCAATATTAGAATTTCTTTCAGGGGTATCGTAGTTTTGTTTACATCCATATGTTTAAGTATGTGATACTGCATAAGGGGCTATAAGTTTTATGGCATGTGCCATGTCATTAAAATGTGAAAAACTGTTGGTGATGCAGCTAATAAAGTTATGAGTTTAAATGCAGATGTCTAGAAACTGACATTTACAAAAAATACCCCAAACAAATCCACAACACCTCTTCCCCAAAAAACCTTTTCTCCTCATTCTTTAGGTCGCATGTTTCACACGTGGAGGTGTGTATAACAACTTTGATGAGAATATTAAGTTTTTGTTTTCATAGATTCATACAGCTTAAAGCCCTGCCTGCCCACTTGCCTGCCCACTTGTGTACTTGTCCGGGGTTTTGCTGAAAAGAGTTAATTTTCTTCCTGCTAGCTGGTACAGTGGTGTGTTTTGGTTGTAGGATGGGAATAATGTTGGTAACACCCTGATGTTTTAGCTGTTACTAAGCAGTGTTTACACCAAGTCGAGGACTTTGCAGCTTCTCATGCTACCCCACCTGTGAGTAGGCTGGGGGGGCACAAGAAGCTGGGCAGAGGCACAGCCAGAACACAGTGACCCAAGTGGCCAAAGGGATGTTCCATACCGCAGGACATCACGCTCCATATATAAACCAGGGGAAAAGCTGGCCGGGGGCCGCTGCTTGGGAACTGGTGGGTGGTGAGCAATTACATTGTGCATCGCTTGTTTTGTGTATTGTAATTATATTATTAATAATAATAATTTTCCCTTATTTTTCTCTCCTATTAAACTGTCCGTATCTCAGTGCAGAAACCTTACTCTCTTTTTATCCCACTGCAGCGGGGGAAGTGAAGGAGCAGCTGTGTGGTGTTTACCTGCCCACCAGGTTAAACCACAGCAGTACTACACCCACGGACTTTTTCTGGGCAATTTCTGTATGGGGGTAACGTTGCCCATGTTGGGGAAATGTAAATTTATGAATACAAGTTCATAAATTTAATGTAATACTGAGTAGCCTATTGAGCACGTCACCATAAAGTACTGTTGAAAACAGAATTTAAAGAATGGATGCCAGTAGGAGTGATAGATTTGGAAGCTGAGTATTTAAAAAATCTTCTAATTAACTGGGGTTTCTCAGCTTGCAGGTTCCTTCACGGTTGTCCATGAGAGAATTTATTGCACCTGCCTAATAACTCATTTCTTGAATTCATTTCTGTAAAAGGCAACATGATCTCTGGTTGCCTCTTGCCTGTGTCAAGGAAGCGCTCAGCCTTTCAGGTGCAACTCTGGGCTCAGCCTCCTGAGTGGTAAATAAGGAGGAACTTGTCATATATTTCATGTAAAAGAGTGTGTGTGTTATTCTCAATGCTGCAGCAGATGCAGAATAGCAATTTTTTGAACTGGCAAAGGCTTCAGCTCATCATCAGTAACAGAGTGCATGTAGAGAAGGCTGAAGCGGCTATGAATATCCCCAAGTTCAAGATTCCTTGTAAGAATATGAAAATATAGGTGTATTGTAGCTTTATTTGTTCTTTCCAAGAAATACATTTTTGATCATTATTTAATACTGCTTTTGATGCAGTAGATGCAGTTGTTTTTAATAAAGGCTGAAGGAGCTGAGACTCACTGTATACACTCCCTGTGTGCCATAAAACCTACATCTGAACCGTCTGCAAAGTTTATGGAAATGTGGCTTTGGGTATGAGGTGCTATTGCTCTGAAATAGCTAGCTGTTGACATTCCTGCATTATTTTGCTTCACACAAAAGCACACGCAGCTGTGAGTTAGGCCTGCCATCAAGAATTGTGGAAGGGATTTTCTACCAGTACATGGCTAATCAAAATATAAAACACAGAATACTGAAAAGGTCACCATGGCAAACAGCTGTATTATATTTCACTGAATATATTAAGTATTTCATTTCTAATGTCTCATTCCAAAGACAAAGATTTCAATGAAACTGGAAAATGGTAGGAAGCTATTTTTTTAATGTTGCTGCATGTAGACAGTTTCAAAGTCAACTGGCCGTTATGCACTGAGATGTTTCAGACCACATGAGGTCTTGTTGAAGCTGGCCACAACTTTGCTAAAATAACCAGAGATTTGATTAGTTTATTGCTATTTTATTCAAGTAAAATCATTAATACTTGCTGCTTACAGTGGTTCCCTGTTCTCTTTTATCTGTGATTTTCAATATGAAAGATGATCTCAGGAACCACTTCCCATGCACCTAAACAGGAGGTTTGCTGTTCTTTGTAGAGTTTATCTGAGCTTCAGTGGGGTGATAATGGTCTATAATGGAAGAGTTAGATGGAAAACTGGACGGTTTTTACAGCTTCAGTACTCTGACTTTTGTCATGTTTGCAGTGATGTGCAATGTGCTCTCTGAATTTTATGAGTATGTTAAGAAATAACACCGGCTCAGTGATTGAAATTCAATGCCTTAAAGGGTGTATTTTTTTATTTGTGCTGAGATTTCATTTAATATAAAAGGTAACTATCAACATTTCTTATTAGGAGCTTCACATGGCAAAACCATGTACCGTAGCCTGCCCCAGGACAGCGGGATGGTGAGCTAGGCTGATGATCGCCCTTCTGCTGCCCCTTCCTGAGAGCCCCACAGCCTGCAGGCCTGGACATCTCTCCATCAAACGAGCAGCAATGTCGAATACGATGGGACAAGTGACTTGCAGGAGTAGCAGCACATGCATAGGTAGGTCACCGTGTGGAGTGGGGATGGAGCTCCTTACTTAATCTGCTCGCGTGGTTGGATCCTGTGCTGGGAAGAGCTGTTTTTAAGATGGATAAGATGGATATGCACTGCTCCCCTATGGACGGAGGATCTGGATATAGGCTCTGCCTTGCCCTCAGTTGCTTGCAGTGCCCAAAAGATTAGGTTAGAATCACTTATAGGTAGGGATTACATAGGTAAAGGCTTTTGGTGTAGAGTACAATACCAACATATTGGATGTGTAGTTTAGCTTGTCTTTTTTTCCTAAGAATTGGTAGAGATTTTAGGATGACGTGTCACATTTAAATAATAAAAAAAACCCCAAACATAAGAAGAACAGATTTATTTTTTTTTTATTGCTATATTTGTAGCCTTAGGTTATAGATTTGTGAATAGAAAGAAATCTGGTGGGGATAAATGTTAAGTCTCTGCTAGTCCATTTAGAAAGACAAATCTCCATTGCACAGTTTCTTCATAAAATTCAGCTGATGTGGAAGTGGTATATAATGATTGTCAGTGTCTGTCAGATGTTTAATTGGATAATTTGCAGGTGAGCAGGGATGGGTTTTTTTTGAGTAGTGATTTGACGTTTTCTGCTGTACGTAGCTCTGAGACCCCTTCCCCCCTCCCCCTTCTTTAATTATGTAAAACACTTGATTTTGTTTTAAGTAATTTTGATTAAGAGTTGAGTTTATAGTGGCTATAGATTATTCATGAATCAGCCTTTCTCTTTTGATAAAGAGAATATTGTGCCACCATCTCAAATCTTATAGGAAATATTTCACTTTTCCAGTCCTACTGGGACAAATGAAAGAAGCAAATATCTTTTTTTTTGTTGTTGTAAGTCAGAAAATAGTCGTGCTGCTGTGGAAGACGCAGTAATGACATGTGCTTTATGCTGTTTGCCGTGTCCCAGGCTCCAGGGACACAGGTTCTGCTCGGTGAGCAAAAACATTCAGCAATGGATATGCCTGTAATTGTAAAGAATGAGCCATCATTTCCAAGAAAGCTGAGTGTTTTCAGCAAAGTTGGTGTAGGTAGGTGTGCTGCAATTACAAGCAGTAACAGCATATGTTTTAGATTGAGTATTGCAGACCAGGGAGTTTCAGGATACAGAGACCAGGGATTCCTGTCCTGAGTTACCTTCAGGAGAAGCTGCTTTCCAGTGCCTGCAGAGAGTGCCTGGGGTATTAGCATTGCCAGGCTAAAGTTCAGTTTTGTGGAAGCCCCTCAAAGTGTCCCAACTAGTCTTGTATACTCAAAATCTTTGGTCCTTTAAAAATAAATAAACCCCAAAGAAGTCATGTTGCAGTTCATTATGTGTACAGAAAATTCCCCTTACATTTTTTGATCAGGTATGGGTCTTTGGGGGACCGTAATGATGTAAGCACAGTGTTCTTTGGTTTTATTTTTCTATTGTAAACTCTCAGGTAGTTATTTCTGTACATTGTTGTACAGCTGGTTTATTTAACTGACGTTTGGAGCAGAGAGAAAGCAGGTGTGCTAATGTATGTAGGATTATATATTAAATATTGAAGACAGGCTAGTGTTCAGAAATTTGTCTCTGTGAGATTCGATGAGCCAAAACAGTCTAACGAAGCTTGCTGAGGTTTTCTGTACAGAAGAGCTAGTTGCCGTGAAGCTAGTTAAGGACTAAAAGAACAATCTGTTCAGTGTTGGGTGGATAGGGGCTTTTATTAATTGTTCAACATGTATTTTGTCATGGCTTTCCTGTACAATTCTAAGTTTTTCTGACATTTGTATTTCTGAGAGTTTTACTGAGGAGCATGCTGTTGGAGTAAAGAGTTGGTCTCCTTTCAGGTTTTCCTTTTTAAATTGTGCTTCCTTTCTCCCCATACACCCCCCTTTCTGAAAGGAAAAAACCCACAACAATTAAAAAAAACCCTTCAAAACCAACATGAAAAAAGGAAACCAACAAACCCAAACAATTTTGTGATTTGGGGAATTTTGATATACTTTACTAAATGTGGCTGAAAATAGTAATTTGAGAAAATTGTTATTTTGCTTTGTTTCCAAGATATCCACTTATTTCATTGCTTTCTCTACAAGCAAATGGCCTTCTGATGAATTATTGCTCATTTTCTAAGCTGGGGGTTGTCGTGTTGTTCTGCTTTACTATCACCTGTGTCTGACCAGTTCCCTTGACATTTCTATAATGAACCAGTTTTTTCAAATACTTATCCAGGGGAAAAGCGTACTAAGTTGATATGGTGAGAAATGAGTGTTTGTTTTTCTTGCTCAGCTGTTACGATGTGTACATTCACATATACGGGTATCGTGCACTATGTGACTCCTTTGCGTGTTTCTCTCAGGCATCTACATATACATGTAGGCTGGCACAACTGTGAAATGTATCCTCCCGTGGAGTCTGATACAGTTCTTTTTTAAATTAGTGACAATTTAAGGTCCAAACTCATATTTTCTCATTATTTATCTTCTCCAGGTTACTTGTTTTCCTATATTTGTTACTGGGTACTACAAATTAGCAGCTCACATTGCAAAAGATATGGAATTGAGGAGAAGGGAGAAGAGATAAATTTATATTGAAGTTATTAACTGATTACTTTGTAGGAATTTAGATTAAACATATACATATATATATATAGGAAATGAGAAAAATTGAGCACCATAGAATATTTTTGATGCTTTTGGTAGAAGAATTTTACCAAGTTTCTTGAAAGTTTTAGGTGACATTTAAAAAAACACACAACTCTGAATTTAATACAAAGAAGCAACCCATCACCACACAAACTTAAATGAATGCCATTAAATAGATGTGCTTCTTAAATAGAATTAAATATTATTTTTCATTATGTGAACAACAAATTCTGTAACTCTCTAATTGTAATAGATGATGTTCAGCTATTAAGTGAAGATCTGCACCGTGGAATATTAGAATAGATGCACTATTGCCTTAATCCTGCCTGCTGCTTTGTGTGGGTTGAGTTAAAGCTGTCTCTGTTCAGAGATTTTTTGATGTTCACTTAATATATTAATTTGTAGATCTGAGGTCTAAGATCGTTCATCTTTTCTGCTATACTGCAGGCTGTTGTTTACTTGCTTTGGTGCTAAACAGTAACCCTGCAATATAAAGAATGCATTGATTAATCATTTCAGTGTAAATCATTTATATTCCACCTACTTCCTCAAGCCAGTTCCTAACCAGAGCCGTCAAACATCCCTAATAAAAGCAGCAATAGCATCCAGATAAAAAAAAATTACATGCTAAGAAAATGTAGTCCTATTACAGTATCTCTGAAGGAGAAGACCTTAGGATAACGCAATGGGAGGATAGAAAGGTTTTTTTCTTTCTTTCTTTCTTTCCATTTTGGAAGAACACATATAAAGTCTGTCACCTCAGGGTGTTAGTAACTTCCAAAAGGTCTGAAGGCTCAATAAAAATGTTCTCTGAAGATTGGATGAGTATTTGGGTGTTCAGCATTACAGTCCAGAGCCAATTAGGTAACGCTTTCACCTGCAGATAGTCTCTCCAAATGATCTCTGAAGCCTTTTCAGATTCTCCTGGAACACTCTGCTACTACAACTGATAGTAATGAGCACTTACATAGTGCTTTTTATCAGTAGACCTGTAAGTGCTTTGCAGGGGAAATCAGTACCGTGATGTGCACTTTAGCTGGGGAAATTGAGGCACGGATGAGAAAAGTGGCCATTAAAAGAGCTGGGACTAAGACCCAGATTTCTTGACTCCCTGTCCTGGGCTCTTTTGGAACTTTGCCAGTCAAATAGACTCTAAACTAGTACTACATCCACAAAGTCTTCTCAAGTCTCATAGTTCAGTACTCCGTGTGAGGGATATCAGAATTGGGACATTATATCATCTCAAGCCCATTTGTTTGGGATTACGTGTCATGGCTTAATAAAGGCAGATGAGACAGTGGGTTCCTTAGAAAATGCTATGTCACCCAAAAAAATGTTTCTCTACAATAGCAAAGAGCAGGTTTTATTTCTGCCAAAATCTCTGCAACCAAATGGACAAAATTTATCTGTAGCCTGGCAGCCAATATGCATTATCCTCAGGTTCTCTGCTAAACTATTAAAATTAATCAGGTGGCAAACTTTCATTATGCCAGCTCTAATAAACAAGAAATCCAGTCTCCTAGCGTTGGAAACATCAGTAAATAGAGCAGTACAATAAAGTGTCTGAGGAAACTCTCCAAAAGCTAGTCAAATGGAATTGAACTGCATATACCAAACTATTTTTGTATTGAATCTTTCATACAGAAATATCACGACCTATTATACGCTATATATTAAAGTCCAAATGCCACCAGCTTGAGGGTGAGACTTTGCGGTCTACCCCTTTGGCAGTTCCATTAGTGTTGATGATGTGGTGGGAACCAGCTTCTATAGGTGAATTATAAGGAAGTTTGGCTCAGAGAACTTGCTTTTCTTGTTAGATAAGGGAGCTAGCTGAGGCCACTTTGCCTAAGAATACGCTGTGACCTGACACAAGCTCTGGGAAGAGTCGGGAAAATGCAAGAAAAATAGATCAGGCAGCAAGAAGAAATGCATCCAGGGCATTGTTTAAGAATAATAGAGTTAAGGTGTGGTGGCCACAAGGTGCTTAGGTCAAATAGACCTGGAATGAAACTGTGGTAGTCCTGAGTTGTTAGGGTCAAAGAATTTGCAGTAAAAGCTACACACAGCATCTAAAGATTAGTGAACTAATCAACTAGTGGAGCCCTTATTAGTTTAGCGCCGGTGAATGGAAGAGAATGAATCCGGACGCATGAAGCTATGAAAAACCTTGAGGTAATGTTTACTTTAAATGGCTGAAAAAGTAAGTAAGCCACTTCAAGAAATATAACTTCGTGTCCAGAGCAAGAGAAAGAATAGGTTGCAGTTCCTAAAGGAGCATGGGAAGCTAAGCAGCATTTTCTGTTGGGATTTGGACATCTAACTTCCTCAGGCTTTTCTGGAATTTCCACAGAAAAGCCTGCTCAGCTTTGTATGATCCCTGGGTTTAATCAAAATGCCCAAGAAAGAAAACAGCTCGAGAAGGTGCTCCACATCCAAGGTGCCTGTTTGCACAGGGAAACCAGGCAGTGGCCTCTGGGCCACCTGCGAGAGGCTGAATGCTGCCTGCGCCGTCGCTGCTGCTGCTGCTCAGGGGGAGCTTGGTGAAGCGGGGCAGGTGCCTGCCTGAGCCCCTCAATCCTTATTCCAAGGGGGGTAGATGGAGAAGCAATGCCTTGGTTTCTGGCATGCCGGTGGGTGAGGAAACTCATCTGTGCGTGCGTGAAGCAGCCAGTAGCCACATGGTGGATTCAGGCAGCCCTGGCACCATTGCCAACCCCAAACCCAGATCTGCGATGATGCTGGAGAGATTTGTTCGCTAAATTGGGATTAGGCTCAACAGCTGCAAAGTCTTTGTGGTTGGCACTTGGGGAATATCATCTTGCTGCAGATGAGGGCTCTCACCTGGCAAATTAATTTCCACTTTTAAAATGATCCACCCTGAAAAACTGCGTGATGCTGGCAGTTGCACAGATCCCAGCACTACAAGCAGGCAGGTACTGCTTTGCTGCTGGTTGTGCAGACTGTTTTGGAAATAATAGAGAAGCTGCTTTATTGTTTATTTAATGGCTGATGTGTTAGTAGGATGCATTTTTCCTGTTTCTCTCAGCACACGTGTGTTGATTTGGTTATGCTCCTTCCTTTAATATGAGTGTTGATGGAAGGTGACAAACACTGTCGCCTGTCAGCCCTTCTTTTGAATCTGCCCAGGGTAAGTGCTCTTCCCAGAATTTTGTACAGTCTGTTTCTGGGAGCAGCAAATGTTTACCCAGCAGTGCAGGACCTTCTCCAAAACAAGCTGTGAATTTAATGAAAGCACTCACAAAAAGCAAGAAATATTTGTTATTTTGTGGATGGGACTGGTTACCAGGACATTCAGAAATGGCTAATAAGAAATGTCTAAGAATTTTCTCTCTGATTTTGGGAAAGGCCCCCTCCCCTCCTTTTTCCTTTTTTTTTTTTTTTTTTTTTTTTTTTAAGTAAATAGAAGTCTAAAGGTACACTGTAGTGTTAGGATTAGCAGCTTCAGTGTAGTGCTCTGCACCTCAGTGGGTAAATAAGATCTACTCCCTTCCTGCAGCTGCATGCTAACTAAGGCAAATAATGGAGCTCATAAATTAAACAGAGATGGCCATGCCAGAGCTCCTTTACCTGGTCCCATTATTGCTTGCTGTTTTAAAGTCTAAGCATGATGGAAATTTCCATGTTCATGGTTTGTTTCAGGGGTTTGTATCCTGTTACATTCCCAAATCCTTCTTGCTTGTTATACATGCAGGTGATGAGGGAACCTTTGGGTTTAACGCAAGGCTGCCCACAGCATTTGCACATTGCATTCCAAGTATGATCATTTCACAATTCAATTATCTTACGATGTTTCTTGAATCTATTACATGGCAACAGAAGACAGAAGATAAAAGCAGAAGGATTGTGATATAGATGAGCCCTATGGGGTTTCCTACAGCTTTTAACGGTCTGTTCAATAGCTCGTGGAGGGGGTTGAATGATGATTTTTTTTTTTTCTTTTTTTCTGGTTTGGGGTTTGTTTTGTTTTGTTTCGTTACTTTTTACCCCTAAATACAGACAAGATCTTTTGTGTTAATTGCAAAGGAGACTGACAGATGGGATGAAGAATGAGCGAATCATAAAGTGACAGATTAGGTGATTAGGGTATTTTAGTTTGTTTTTGTTTCAGACATTAAACAAATTGAGTGGCTCCTATTAAAAGGGGACTGACTGTTGGTTTGCAAACTGTACGTGGTAGAAAAGATTGTGCTTCATCTCGCATAACCTACTGAGCATGTCCCCAGCACAGGCTGACCATCAGCTAGTGTGAGTGGCTTAGGAGGGACTTTGTGCATGGGGTGGGGGGGAATCCGTAACTCCCTGGTCATTTTGCACCTGAGCCTTTTGTCAGAAATTTTTGTAAACTTGCCTCATGGGGCAGAGAAAGGAAGAAGTACCCCATCAAAAGTTTATGAGCCCTAGAGAATGTTCTCCTCAGGAGTGTTGAAATGGGATCCAATGGGATCCGGAGAGTCGTGAAGGGCTTCAGGGAGAGGGAAATTATTTGAGCTCCCCTTGGACAGAAATGGAAAGATTTTAGCTGACACTGGAGAGCTTGTATCCACAAGGATATCACAGTCAGCTCTGTATAAAGAAGGAGGGGTTGGGGGTGTGTGTGGTCGACTACATATACTTTTCAGTTGCTGCAATGAAAAAAGAATAATGGAGAAATACAATGTACATGGGATTTGCTATTAAGCTGTTCAGGTGCTGCAATTTCAGACATCAATCTAATCAGACCAATCAGAATGGATATGCTGGCATGAAATGAAATAATATGTGGTTTCTAAGAAGGAGATGTAGGCAGATTGGAAGCTGATTTGTTTTCTGGAAACACCTTTTTTAGGTATGACTTTTATTTTTTTCTGATCCAGGAGGTGCTGTAACCATTGAAGAGCCACCTTGACAAGCAACAGGCTGTCCCTTGGATCTAACCATATGAACCTGGTCCTCCTGGGTAAGGAAATATTAATTTGGTTGGCTGTCAGTTGGCAAATCTTGAATTAGTAAGTCTCCATCTTCTGTGATAGTTCTGCTGCATCAAGTCCCGAGCAGAACTTCAGTCTGGGCCATGAAATACAATTTGCCTGGAGAAAAAGCATGATACCTTAGAAGTGAATCAGAGCAGACACACACTCAACCTTGGGCAACAGTCTTGTCAAATCTCATAACTTAAGCAATCTGAGATCTACGTAAGGGGCTGGGAGAGAAAACTGGTGGGGAAGGAAGCAAGGCAGATGGTTCAGCTTTACATTAGTTGTGCCCCACTAGTATTATGTCATGTTAAGTACCAGCTCTTAGGTGCAGGATTACGCTACAGTTTCTTCAGCTGTTTGACTGTGGCATAGCTGCAGAGCAGGAATATCCTTTTGTGTTTGAATACTATGACTTGGGAGAAATAGACTTGACTCATGGCTTTACCATATGCTTCCTTTGTGAGCAGGCAGTTTTGTATGTTGCTCATATACTCTGTGCCTCAGCTGTGAGGGGCAAATTAAAATGCGTGCTGCTCAGCTGGAAGAGTTGTGGTGTCTTGAAATACAAGTTTACTATTAATTTCTCCTCTTCATATTGGAATCACAAGGACCAGTCCAGAAGTACTATGTTTATTATGTTGGTATTAACGTTGCCAACCAAGAATTGAGGCCCCAGTATACAGGAAACAATACATAGGCAGAATCAAACTTTCTGTTCTCCTGTTGGTTTAAGGGCTTGTCTCAAGCAGAAAGTTATTTGGTAGTAGGTAAGGTGTGCTTAAACACACATAAACTAGTACAGCTCCATGGGGCTCCTCTGATGCCAGATTAAAAGCAACTTCTTTTTTGCTTGTATTTTTTAGTTTCTTTTCAATAATAGCTTTGTTTTTGTAGGATTGCCATCTATGAAATATTTCAGTCTGGCATGATTGAAAAATATAAACTCAAGTGTACAGAGTATTCTCTTCATCTCCTAAATTTCAGTGTGTTGTGCAGCTGTTTTCTGTTTATATATATGCTCTATATCCTTCCAGAGCTGTCTGTATTTTACCAGTGAACAAAATTATTCCATAAAACACGGCCTGTGAAGAACCTGAGATCCTTTTGAATGACATGTGCTCTATAAACATATGGCCAGTTATTTCAGAGGGCTTTTGTAGTGTGTGAGAGAACAGCAAGATGAATTTCTCCCTCGTACTGGAAGGTGGGGATGGAACAGAGGGACTGGCAGGAGCTAGGTGGTACTGAAATGGCTCCTAGGAAAGAGAGGGGAAGGATGTATCATCCTCCAGTGATGTAGGAATCGGCTTCAGTAAGAGTTACTCCATCCGGACCATAAGCTATTTCTCATGCCATGACTGATACAGAAGCTATTTGCTGAACCCATTCTACAAGTCTTCATCTTTATGATCAGTGGTTCAAGTTCCATCTATATTTTAGTAGACTTACGATATGTTTAAAAACATGAATTTAATTAATAGGAAGAAATTACATTCTTACTTTCTTAGTATAAGGACATTATGTCTGACCTAGTTCTGCATATATTAGGAAGGAAATAGGTAGGGAGGCGTATAATGCAATAGCTGATTTTTAATACATTGTGAACTGCTTATAGGGTGAGAACCATCCGTTCCAGTGATTATTTTCTCATTGTTTACATATTCAGTTGCATCTGCTTCTAAACACAATTCACTGACCTTAATTATTTCTAAGCCTATAACTATAAAGGGGTATGTTTTAAAAAGCAAACCCAGCCGACTTAAATCAGTACATTAAATAGCAACATTTTAATTAACTCAAGGATACTTTCCCTTATTTATTGTGATTTATTTTTCCTCTCTTACCTAGCTCTTAAGAGCAGAAGTGTATGGGTCCCCTATGGAATTCTGTTACTATAGTGACGTTTTTCATTGAAATTCAAACAGACAAAGCCTTGAGGGTATTGGAAAGTTTTCTGCCAAAAATTTTGTATTTCCAAGAATTAATGGAAACACCTACTCCAGTGATCTGCTTTTCACTGTGATTTTAATGCCTCACCAACTTGATTCAGATTTTCAAGTGTCTGTAGAGTTGTGTTCAAGTTATTTCTGCAATGTTTGTTTAATTTCATGGAGCACATGTATTCAAATAAACCATAGGCACAATTAGGGAGCTTTATTTCTCTCTCTCTGAGATATAGCTAAAGGATATAACCCCAAGGGGAAGGAAATTCTCAGCTTCCATTGACTTATGTTGCTTCCAGGTAGCAAAGGCCCAGGGACATCTGACATTAAGACAGCAAAAGACAGAATGATTCAGGAGGCTGGAATATAAATAATTCTCGAATTCTATCAAGTAGTCCACTTGAGTTATTTAATAAAGCACCAGGGAAGTCTTGGGTTTATGACTGTCACATGGGAGGAGATGAGAAGAAAACAGTGGCATCTGTGTAGTTCCACTGGGCAAATTCTTGGAATTTCATTAGTGGAACATTAATAAGCAGAAGACACATTGTCATGTCTGATCTGTGTCTCTGGAACCTGTATATCAGTAGTTTATGGTGGACTTGATCTTACTCCTACTGCAGTCAATGGCAATGTAACCATTGATTATTTCTTACATTTCTCATATAAAAAAATATTTCTGTTCGTACTTCATGTAAGAACTAAGGGCTTATGAACTGCCCTGGGCTGACAGCCCTAGAGACTGAAATTCTGTTCATTCATGGACTAGGCTCAGCTTAATTGAGAGTACTCCTGGCACTTAATGTCAATATTTTTGTGGTTGGACCCTCTCTATGGGCAAGCAGATACCTCACCAGCAATTTCCTTATGCTTACTGCATCCCCCCAAAGTGCTAAGGCAGACATCGAGCTACTGAGCGTTGTTGTTTTTCTGGGCTACAAACAAGGGCAGATATAAAGGACTGTCTAAAAGTCATTTATGACTAAATGTGTTTTACTTGTCAGCAAGAAAAGTGCATTACTTTTGTACGGTTTTGGTCCTGTTTAGAGGAGTTTCCTCTGCAAGGCCAAGTCTGACTGCGTGAAAAGCTGAATTTTAAAGATCCAGGTTTGCAGACCACTGAAGAGCCCTCAAATGCTAACGAGTTTCAGTTGTGACCAGCCAAGGGCACATTGGAAACAATGACCTCTGGGTGAAAGGTTCAGCATCCTCTTACCAAACATCTGAAGCCTCCAGTCATGTAGATAGATTTCATGTTGCTAAGATATTAACTGCATACTAAAGAAGAAAAACCTAAGCCATAGCCTGGGAGGCAAGAAAAGTATTTTTTTAAAAAAAAACAAACATCAGGGAAATATTAATAGTTTTTATTAGTATTTCTAAATAATAATAGTACTTTTATAGAGCCATAAAAGAGGCCATCTACAAAATGTTAAAAGTCATAAACATTTAAATTGAGATTATATCCCTGGGAGAATTAACCATAATTTATTATTATTTATTTAGCTTGTACTGTTTCATGTGAGGATATTGGCTCAAACAAAATTTTGAGCTGGATGCAATGTGCTTCAGTCCAAAAAATTGATCCTCTGCTAACTTGCCTTATAATAGAGAGCACAACGTACAAAAAATTTTAATGAGATTAAAATAGTATTTAGCAACTAAATCACATGGGGCTTTGTGAACTGCAAAAAGTGCAATTGAAGTTCTAACATTCACTTGGAAACAAGGACACATAACTGCATTGAAGAGACAGAATTTGGCAAGCATCAGTTTATACATAAGGATCAATATAATCATCTTCAGGTTTCGCTGCCGATCAGTCTGTTGATCGATGGTACTTTAAGGAGCCGGAAGGGATTTCTTTCTGCATAATGCGATTGCATAGAAAGCGCGGGGAGCACTTTTGGGGGGTTAATAGCAATTATTACCATTCTCGTTGGATCACATGCCAGTGCTTACTCACAGGAGAGGCTGATCAAAAAAAAAAAAAAAAGCATTTTCCCCCCCAATATTCAGATAGCAGTGTATTTAAAATGGGAGATGCTGTTCAGCACCTTGCAGTAAAGGTTCCTTATTTTTACAAAAAATCTGAGGTATTACTTGAACAGTGTCAATAAACCACCTTCACCTACAACCCTCAAAATGTACTGAATAAATGGTGATATCTCTTCCTGGAACTTGAGCCTAAAAGGAAAAAGATCCTACTACCACTCTTGGGTAATGGAGTTATTTTTTCAATGTCAGTGATACGGGCTAGTATTTCTGGCATGCTGACAGACCATAATAAAGGTCATAACACTTGCTGTCTCCAAACTCCCAGTGACTTGAATGGGAGTTTCAAGTGCACAGTATTGAGCCTAGGAATTGTGGCTTGAGAGAAGCGTGTCTACTAATAGTAATTTCTGATAAACACCAGGTGAAAAACAACCCAAATGCTCCTGAAGGAAGGGAGAAGAGGGAGAGCGAGCAAGCTGTGTGCAATTTCTTCATTTCTGCTAATAATACTAATCCTTGTACTGTGTGCTTTATCTGTGGACTTCTGATAATAAAGATGCAAGTGCCATGGAATAATTTTAGGCACAGGGAAATGAGTTGATTAATCCAAATTCTCGCACAGAAACAGGAACTAGCTCTCCAGCTTCTAAACGCTTGCGTAGCCCCAAGAGAAAGCCTGGGATTTCATTGTTGCTGTGCTAATTTCTATATAATTAAACTAAAACATTTTCTGACAATATGAACTTTTTTTGAAAGCCTGCTTGTAGTGATTTTGTTCAGCTTAGCAAGGAAACCTGTTTTCCATTTTATTTATATATATATGTATATACACACACATATATGCAGACATATCTAAACTGCCATTTTCCAGACTTTTTTTAGTGAGCCATATTTTGTTCCAAGTTAATTAAGCCAACAAGTAATTCATTATAAATGTGGTAATCCTGTAAGATGTATTTAAGGCAGGTCCAGGATGACAGTGGGGCGAATGTGTTATGCAATTAAATTATACTTAACAAAAGTCCTTTGGATTCACAGCCTTTATGGGTGACAGTGACTTGAAGATCTATACGAGTTGATTCCTACATGACCTAGGGTGGGTATAAATGTTATTACTTAGCTGATCTAATCATACGTAGCTTGTTTTCTACTCTACAACTGTACCTCCAAAGTTTGCTGTCGATGTTCTTCCAGATTCCAGTTGTTTGTCACTAAATGCCATTTATTGCAGAAAAACTGATTTCCTTCTAAAAATGTTGATGGGAAATATAACAGAGCTGCGAGTAAAGCTGCTAAAATATTCCTATATTTCTTCTGGGTCTGTCATGGAGCCAGTGAGCAACTCTAATGTCTCCTCCTTCCCTCCTCCACTCTGTCGGTCTCCACACTGCAGTCAAGAGACTGGACACAGGGGAACCGCTGAGGTTTGGCTAAATTTGGATATGGGAAACCAGAGAAAGAAGTGGGAATAAACATTTACTTCAAACTGTCTCAGCTCTCTGAGAGCTCAGCAGCAGAGATGTGGTGGGGTGAAGAGAAGCAAAGGGACAACCCGTGGTTTCAAGCCATATGTGTCCACTGAGAATAGAGAAAAAAATAGATGGGAAATCTGTTGTGGTCACAGTTGGCACTCTGCAGTCTGTGAGAAAGGTTCTGGGTTTCTCAGTTTATATTTTATTCAAGGCTATGATGTGCACCACAACGTTTATTTTCTCTTTCAATGTGAATAGTTAGCTAACTAAACTGCTGTTGGGTGGATGCAGGATTGAAAACGCTTGCAGTTACACAGACTGAAAGCTTAGTGCCCAGGGAGAGAGAAAATCAGCTTACCCTAATCATCAGAAGTCAGCTAGGTAGGGCTCGCAGATGGTAAATGTGTTTGTCTGCTGCTGTCGAAATAGGTGGTAGTGGGGAACCTTCTAAAACTGATCTGTTTTCTCTTGCATGCAGTGTAACAGGAACTTTTTTTTTAGTGAACAGAAGAGTTCCTGGAAAAAAAAAAGGATTATAAATTTAGTAATTTTCTCTTTTGTGGCATTATTATACATGTTTTATGATGACTGTACAATGTTTCCCTGTCTACTTCTTCCTCTGTCTTTGAGTGATTAATCTTTTTTATCCCCGGTTGTAAATTGGTTTGTTTCTTTGGGCTCTTATTTCGTCAAAGGGATATTTTGACACACTGCTGAGCTGAGTGAGATTATCCCAATTACATTTTACTGATAATATTTGGTGTCTGATGCCTTCCATGTGACTATCTGCATGGGATGAAATGCTGCCTTTTATTTCTGTGTGATCTTGCTTTACTCGTAGGCAATTTGCACACAAATTATGATCTCCAAAGCAGGATGAAAATCAGTGACTAATGGACCCTCAATCAACAAGGGTTTTAACACCCTAATCAGTAAGAATAAGAATAGCCAGTGCTGGTGTGGAACTCTAGCAACCTGTAGTCCTTTCCCTACTCATCCTACATTTATAGATGGCTCATGGGTATCCCGTCAAATTTTGTGCCTCAGAATTTGACTCCTTTGGGGTGGGTGAACATTCCTTTTCTTCTTGGATAATGCTTATTTATTTATAGAGGATCCATGCAAATAAACACAATCATAGCCTGACAGCAAAGGTGCTAGAGACATACAGAGCTGCTTTTCCTGGTTAAATTTTGTTGCTCCTGAGAATGATCCAGGTCGTCTGCTAAGATTCACCACTTCTGTAGACAGACCTGTAATGCCAGGTCCCAAGAAGAAAATACGCCTTTCCAGAATTAGACAGCTAATTCATAGGAGCCCCAGGACAGGGAGGATGTTGAAGACTAATTTATTGCATCTCTGTTAGCTTTTTCTAACAGAGTACAATTAAAAATGTGATATTATTTTTAGAAAGTTATTGTTAACTGTTCTTTTCAGCAATCACATTTTCCATTTTCATATTGTTGTGACATCTCCTATCTGGGTATGGCAGTTGCATGAATTAAGTGCTGTTCAGCTTGATTACAAGGAAAGTGAAATATGCCCCTCATGGGTGTTATCTGTCACACTGCTAAATAGAAAAGCAACAGAAAGCTCTGCTTGTTGCTGTAAAAGCCCTGCACACCATGCTCCGAATCAACTTCTGTGAGGTACTGAATGTCTCCTGCTCCTGCCAGAGTCTGCTTGGTCCAACACCTCTTGGTGCTACACTGCGGGGCTGTGACACAGGAATTCTACTGCATTTTGGACTTCTGAGATTGCTGAAGTCTTTCACAGAAGGTCACCTCAAATGCTCTAATCCAGTCATCTCCAGAACTGGAAATTCCTTTTTTGTGCTTCATCTGGGGAGAAATGCAGATACCGTAATTCATAGGCTCTGTACGACTATAGGCACATATTCATCTCAGTTGTAAAGCGTGACAAGTTCATAATCTAGTTGCTAGGCCAGAAAAAAACTCCTCCTATAGTCAATAATTCTATTATTCCCCCAAAATCACAGTCCTCACATTTGTGAAACACTTGGAGGTAAAACTAGAGAAGAAAATATTGTGGTAAGTCTTTAATGGGCCACGTCTCTTTGAAACTTCTGTGCCGTTATTTCCCTTCTGTCCTCCTTCTGCCATCTTCACCATGGCCTGGTGCTCATCCCTTCTGTGCATTGTTTATTTAATACCTGGCCTCATTTTGTGCTTAAAACCCAGCCATGTTATTTTGCATGCCCTACTTTGAAATTGTGTGATTCAGGAACGACTCAAAGTCTTGAAAGGTTAGAAAGAGGAAGAATAATAGTCTCAGATTTAATGAGAAAATTGGCTGGTATCAACCGTAAGAGTTGTTTTTGTTTTTCAGCTTGTACAGAGCACACGTGCAAGCACCAGCTAGCCTTATATTTTAAAAGAAAAATTGTACCTTGTGAATGTTTAGCTTGACAACCTCCAACATCTCTTTTTATAAAAAAAGATCTTTATGTTAAAGAGCACACAAGACTAAAACAACAGGCAATTGATGCTTTTAATCTTAGATCTCTATTCTGAATATACATTTATTTTCTCTTCCCTATCCTTCCTCTCCTTCCCCAATTAATACTGGCACGGTGTTGCACATAACATGGGCATTGTCTCGTTTTCAGGGTGAGTCTGAGACCTGAACCGCCAGTGACTTTTATGTAAGTGTTCACTAAATTAGCTGACCCAGCCTGCCCTAAAAAATGCTTCTGAGGTGCTCAGAAAATATGACAGTGTATGTGACATACATAATAAAAAGAGATTTTTGTCTCCTAAATGGTAGGATTCCAGGAAATGAAAATTTCACTGTGACCTGATTAGAAGCCTACTTTTTTATTTAAAGCAGTTGCAATTCAAACAAGCTTTGAAATGAATAAAGAATTTCATACTTTGAAATTTCTGTATGAACTGCTTCCACTTCTGACTGTGTGATTAATAATAGCTGGACAGACAGCAGCACTGCAGTCATGTTCAGGGACTAGTGGCTAGTTTGCTAGCTAACTTTTAGCAAAAAGCACAAAGGTATTGCTTTGTTTGTAAATCTCAAAAAGGAGAGAGCAGAACCAAGTTGTCACTTCCTTTGTGTGCATGCATGTGTACATGTCTGTCTTCTGCCTGTTGGCCAGAGGATGGAGCAAGGAACTTCGAGCTGTTTGTGACTGATTCTCAACGTGTTTATCTTCAAAATATCCCCTGGAGGTAACTACTGGTTTTGTTCCTACTTCCCACACAGACTACGGGGTGCTCTGTGTAGTGCAGGGCTCTGAAGTGGTACTTGAGCTACCTTGAGTACTGGAGGCATTGTAACCACCGTGATTTAACCCTCCTTCAGAGGAGCAGTGCACGCTAACCTAGACAGACCTACGCAGTACTATTGGTGGTGCTTCTCAGGCATCTCCCGTGGCGCTGTGCTATGCTGCTTGATTTGCCCCAAATCATGCAGTAACTGTGCCAGTGTGAGAAATTCAGTTGCCTGCCCAGCTCCCCAGCCAGTACGTGCACAGCAGAGCATCCTCTTGGCTCTCCTGTTCGTCACAGCCATACAGCCTGGGACCACTTCTGTGCAGCCTGTTTCTTTTTCTCTGCAGGGAAACAGGTCTCAGTTCCTCTGCTTCTGTCAAAAATGTCTTCATGCAGTAGCATTTATGTTGTTGACTTTAGGAGTTAAGTTTCATCTTCGTTTGAGTATTCGAATACAGTATTAAGTAGGAATCTAATGGCAGTATCTTCTGAATAGGTGACTTGGAATATTGGTGTTAGCTATTCTGAAGAATAAGCCATGGCTCCGTTTCAAAATTTGTCATGCATTTAATTCATAACGAGCTATAATTTTAGAACTGACTAGTCCTTTTACGTGGTTAACCTGACGTCTTGGGAAGACCTTTCAGAAACAGCGAAGTTCTCAGTCTGTAAATTAGAGTCTTCTAAAGTGGCTTGAACTGGACCCCAATATAATTTAAAAAATATTTTCAAAAAGCTAGGTGATTATCCTCAGAAGTTTGAGAGTGTTTCTACAGATGTGGGTTTTTGAGCTTGCTTAGAGAATACTGTAGAGAGAGCTTTCAAGCTGAAAAAGAGACTAAGGAACCTATTACAGCTATTAGCTAGCTTCAAAAAGCATAACAAAAGGTGAAATGAAACAAACTTTTATAATACACAGCAGTTTCTTAGCCAGTCACAGTTATTTACTTTATAAAAGATGTCCTTGATATGGCAAAAAAACCAATGGATTGAGTTACATCTTTTTAGACTGGTCCCTGTGCTTTAGTAGTTTTAAGAGAAACTATTGAGGAAGAAAGAGATGATGAGAAAACTCTTAAGCCAAAAATGAATTTGGTGCATTAGGATAACTTCACATGCCTTGAGGCATGCCTTTTGCCACAGATGTAGTAAGTAATCAAGATATTCTGCTATGCAAAGTGCTTGGTTTTAAAAAAGAAAGAACAAGGAAAAAAATAGTCTAGGGAGAACATTAAACTTCTGCTTGACATACAAAGGTTTCCAGGCAAATGGTAGGCAAAATTTATGTGATTAATATTCTTGCTTTCATGCTACAGTCTGTGTCCTGTGACCAAAAAATTGGAGTACATTTTACACACCATTATGCAGCAACAGAAGAGCAGGGTCTATGTTTTTTTGAAAGCTTGTCTATCCACTCTTTGCATTTTTTATTCCTTTTATGTACTGCTCTGGGACATAAAAACACACCATATTCCCTTTATAGTTGTATAAATACTGAAGGTTAAATTGTACAAATGGTCTGTGTCTAAACACTTGATATCGAATCTATGCAGCTTACTGAGGAAGATGCTTTAAGGAACCAAATAAATCTCTTTGTGTGTACGTGTACTGATACATAGATAGTCTGTCCTTATATGCTGTGTGCGCACAGGATCAGCCGGCAGGTACGGCACTGACTTAAGGGGAATGTGAGGTTCAAAGGTGCAAATCAGAAGTGCAGTGCATGAATGGTTGTGTGACATTTAACAAATATACCAAACCTATACGACGCTTACTTCAGTAAGTAAGAAATTTCTACTTGCTGTAGTAAGCAACTAGTTTTACCAGACACGGAGGAATCAAGATTCATGGAAATTTGCCTCTCTTACCAATGCACTTTGTCCACGATTTTCAAACTTGCTTTTAGAAAACATCTACTACACAGTGGGAGAGAAAACTTCTATTGCAGCCATGGTGAAGAGCGTAGAGTAACAGCAAAATAAACTGCAGCCGATGTCCATTCTGTTAAAGAAAGAAATCCAAAGCTTTACTGTTATCTGAGTTACAAAAGTGTTCCTTGAAACTCTCACTCTGTGGGAAATAACATGGGGAAAATGTTCTTTTAACAGTTCTTGGTGGTGGTTATTTTTCCTAAAAGAGTTGGCGTTGGGCTTAAATGACAATTTTTCTTCAGTGCATAAATATGCAATAATTAAATTAGTTGTGTTGTGTTGATATATTTTCATATGTAAAATCCTTTTTGTATCTCCTCAAAAAAAATTTATAATTTATTGAAATAATATAATGTAATTATAATACATTATGGAAGATATAAGGTGCTAAAGGACAGCTTTTTGTCTGCTTAAATATTACCATTTTTTAAAAACAGTTGAACATGCAAGCATTCAAAAAATTAAATTGCCCTTATTACAGTGGAACTGCGGTTAACAATTTTAATTTATAAGACTAACAATTTCAATGCTGTTAATAAATAAATCATAACTATGTCAGCTGTTTTACAAAGTAATTTGTATTCTCTTTTTAAAACAAGCAACTTTCTCATAATACTAATAACCGCGAACAGAATCTGGCCTTACAATGACTTGCTTTACTTATTTATGGGTTATTGCTAACCTGTGACTTGCAGTGCACTAGCAGATGAAATCTACCTAATGCAATCATTTATATGTTCTTTATAGAAAAGTTGCATTTTAATTTGATTTTATTTTAATCAGTTCTTGTTATCAGATCAGGGGAAAAACAGAGCCTAAAATGTGTAGCTCTTGGAAACACAAAGCTGCAAAGTTCCCAGCTCCAGCAGCAGCTCCTAGAGGGATTCCTTTTGATCTCGTTCAGAACTAGGTTAAGGGTGTATACGTGCGTGCAGAGCTCTTGGAAATCTTCTGATGCTCAAAATTCAACTCTTACTGCATGTAATTAGCAAGTAAATCCATTCCATCCTCAGGTAAAATATGTGCTGTCCATATCCTATCATTCAGGATTTCACCTATCATTTATCATTTAACAAGAATCAAATTGCCGTAAGTGTGTTTGCTACAGAAACTGTAAACCAGTATTTTTTGTACTTCACTGCCATCGATTGAGTTTGTCTGTATAAATGAGCCCAAGAATTCAGATTGGAAGAGTCATAAAAAGCACAGACGCATTTCAGCATCTGATAACGTCTAGCAGCAAAGGGGTTTTGGTTCTTGGTTCAAGAGGGACTCTCATGGCTTGTGGATTCAGCCTGTGTCTTCTCTTTGTGAATTACAGCAATGTAGGCATCGGGTTGTGGGACTGCCATTTGAGGGGAAAAATGAAAAAAAAAAATTGATTTTATACCTAATTTTGAAAACAGGGATAAGGATAGAGGGAGACGTCGAAGTAATTCAGTGCTGTAGGTGAAGTTTCAGGGGGAATTACCTTCTCCTTTACTCCTTGTAACAATGTGGATTTGAACGCATTATTCTGTTTCATATGTGAGTTTAGCATGACACAAAATCCAACCAAAAAACCACAACGCATCTATGATTTATTTAGCTGAGATCAAAGACATACAGCTGCAAATAATCTAATTAAAATTTGATGATGCAGCAGGCAGGCTACATCTATTATTTAATTTGGAGGTTGTGATCTTATACAAAATTAGCTTCCAGATTTCACTTACACTCTTGGGCTGCAAATATACTTGTACTCAATCATTCTGATATGAAGTTGAATCACCAACATTTCACAGCAGATCCTTGGATGTCCTATGTGGAATTCGTTGTCAGGAAAGGAGCTAAGAAATTCCGGCTTTGGACCAACTTAAATACATTTCTGACCACGTGGTTGCTTAGCACTGGCACAGTTCAGCTCGTTTTGCTTGAAGGACCAAGACTAGCGTATTTTGAAAACATGATTGATTACTGAGGCATGCTCAGGGTGGACACAGACGCAGCTTTTGACCTTCTCAAACTGCTTAATAAGTTTCTGAAATAAGCTTTAGAATATTTTTTTTTTAAGGGGGTATTAGTTCGCTGAGTAATTCTAGCTGTTTCATGGAACAGAACAGCACAGAACAAATCAGTCTAATTAACAGAATTTCTAAGTTTCCTTTTTCTTGTTTAAAATAAGAGAAATTGTCCTTTCTTTAATCTCGGTCATAGAAGATTGGGTAAGAAATTGCTAAAATAATTCATTTTAATGGAAAATTGTTAGAAATCAAGCAGGTTATGCAAACACTCCCTTATAAAAGTAAGAGTGCCTTAAGTTGATGTTTTTGGCTGAGCTTGTACCTAAGTAACAGCCCTGGAGGTTGAACAGCCTTTTGCCAATAGAAATGATTTACACATGTGGGTAAAGTACATTCATCTAAGCAAGACTTGTCTTTAATTATACAGCACCAATCTGAGCCGGTTTATCTAATTTAGGTGTGTGATGCTGCAGCTAAGGTAGAATCTGGCCCAAGACACCTAACAGACACATGGGAGCCAGCTCTAGGGAGTGGGACCGTCCATGCTCCCTGTCGCCTCACACCCCAAGCCTGTATTCATTGTTTCCCCTCCCTCCAGCACGTTTTTGCCCGTCTTCTGAACTACTATAGTTTTAACATCAACAGTGGAATTTTATCTGAAGTTATAGACCAGCAATTTTACTTCTGACTGTCTGTTCTGCTGGTGATTTAAGTTCTTTTATAGCATAAAGCAGCAGCACTCACATGCCTAGGCGTTGCTTTTAGCTTAGGAACAGCCATCGTTAGCTGCGAGAAGGCTAGCTGCTGCTTCTTAGCAGAAACTGGTGTCTGACTATGGGAGTATTCCTGGTCCTCTCATTTCTGCAACTACATGGACGTGGTAAGATGCTGCAATATAAACCAACTGCATCTTTCGGGGTGAGAGAACAGAAAAAAATCTTGCCTGTCCTGTTTTAAACCGCAGACTTTTACTTACTCTTCTTCAGGCAGGATAGTGCTGGTGATGACTACAGAGAAAAGAGTAGCAGGACTCTCGACGCTGAGGGGAGAAAAAAGTAGGCTGAGAAATATTGATCCTACTTTCTTTAATCCGTTACCATTTGGTCTGGGAATTTGTTGTAAAATACAGATGTACACTGCCAGAATCTACAGGGTTTACTTGAGATTTGGTACCTTCGCTAAGTGCATCGAGGCAGTCTGGAGGGAATGTCTGTCCTTAATTATGTTCTGAGATACTCCTCCACAGATCTCATTTCTTTTATGACCACTGAATGTGTTTGCACTTCTCTTTTTTGAAGGTACCCAGTGGTCTAATTCTGGTTTTCTTCAACAAAAAAAACCCCAAAAATCAAACCCAGATGTTAAGTGGGATCTGTTGTTTTATTTTATTTCACTACAGAGACTTTACTCAAAATGTATCACAGACAGATTAAAAGAAAGTTAATTAATTGTATCAAGAACAACGACCTTCCGATTTCAGATTCAACTGCACTGGTGTAAGTTTGGATTTGGATACGCTTGGAAGGTCATTGAGCTCTCAGTGTTAAATGTGTCAAACTAGAAGGCAGAAATACGCTTAGCATGGAACTATGAAAGCTGTGACTTTGAGAAGGATTTTTCTAATTGGCAGATTGACTATTTGCAAGAGAATCTGCTACTGGTGAAATATGGAAATGACTGAAATGAGAAATTTCAATAATGCAGAGTAGGCCTAAGACAATGCATATTTTTGATTACCATTCTGTCTGTTTGGGTTTTTTAATATTAAGTTTAATCAAAGAAAAAACAAATTTCAGTTAATGAAAGGAAGAAAAATGCGATCCAAATCTTTAGGGAGATATAACAGTTAATTGGATTTCAAGTACTGTAGCTACATTCTCAATAGTGTTCCATTTTCAGGATTACAGTTGTTTAGTTCCATTAGCCTTAATGTACAGGGTCAGCTTTTAAATTATACTGCATTAGTCTACTGGTTTCTTTTGCCTCATTCTTTCTCTTTTTCCTATATGGCTTCTCTCATAGCAATGACCTGCCTTGGCAGAGGTCACTTGTCATAGCCACGAGAGAGAGAGCTGCTGCTGGAACTGACAGTCCTCTTCCTAATGATTCCTGCCTTCCTTCCGAGCCTCCAGTGTGTCACTAAGAAGTTAGAGCTGTCTGTGACTCTCAAAACAATGAACCGAAGCTCCTGTTTGCTTGTTAAAACCAGTGTTTACCAATAAACCCAGTCTTCCAACTGCAAAAACATTCGAAGAACTGAAGTTGGCAGCACTTCCTGTAGCTTCTGCATGCAATTCAGCAAATCCTTAGGGTTCATTTTAAATTCTAGATTAAGAAAAGAAATTCTTATGTGTGAAGCTGGGATAAATTTATGTTCTAAGGGAAGCACTTTCAGTGTTGGGAAAGAGAAGTTCTTAAGCAGGGCAAGTTATCAGGTTGTTAGGTTGTTATTTGCATAGGATGTATCTCCTTTCTTTCTCATTGACTGAAATTTCAGCATGCCACTGTTGTTGCTGTTTGGGTCTAGAAAAGCAAACGTTAATGCAAATTCAGCTTAAAAACAGAGTTGCTAAATGTAGGTGGAATTGGGTGACAAAATGTAAGTGCCTATTACGGCTTCCCACATAACAGGACTTGTTAAAAGCATTGACTTCCCTTCTTCGAAGCTTGTTGGCATTTGATTTTAATGGATTCAGGTAGACAAATACCAAGTACTTTGCTGAATCCAGGTTTTGACAGGTGTTTAAAATGTGATGTGTTCACTGGGTTTGAATTGCGAATACTTCTTCCCTACACAAATAAGCTCTTTTTGCAGCGAAAAACTAGAGTAACCGATTAGAATGATGCCGGCCATTACATTTATATTTCTTGATCAGTTGCAAAGCAATGTGATAACATACATAGCAGCTTTTTTCACTCAGTTCTACCATTAAATTTCCACATCTTTAAAGAAACAAAAGCATTCCACCAATATGACTAGGAGTAAACACAGGTAGTAGCGATGAGAAGTTACAAAACCACTATGGAAGTGCCACTCTTCTAGAGGCGGCATTTAGTTTACCATAAGTTTTAAAAATGTGTCAGCATTGTTTCTCTTTCAAAGAAACATACAATGCTTCAGTGAACCTGACATCTTTTGGAGCTGACCCTATTAATTATTTTTGCCTTACTGTGTACCATATATCCACAGGGATTTGCAGAGGATCAAGTACACTATTGTCAAGGGCTTTTATTTCTCTTTTAAATTTACTTGCGTGTGTTAGAGTTTACGTGTAAAACTGTCTATTAGTGGATACTCTGTGATAGATAGGTTTAGAGATTTAAATGCATCTGTCTTGAGGGATAAAACATGTGTAGCAGATTAATAAAATGCACTGTAAATTTTGTATCTGTACTGCTCAAAAATTCAGACAGCATAGAGACTACTGTGCACAATATCTAATTTTCTTGCAGATCTTAATAATTTCTAAGGACAAGTTCTTCTAGTAGAAACCGTCTGGAATACGTACTTCAAGAGAGAGGACCAAATTCTGTTCTCAAATACACAAATAATCAAATTTGAATTCCTACACTAAATCTGAAAGACTTGCTCTGCATTAACATTGGTGTAACTCCACATTCTCTCCCTGCAGTATTGTTTGCTCTTTGGAGACCGCTGATGTTGAGAAGGTGATAAAGCAAATGGCATGTTAGTTACAAGGCAAAAACAAGGGTAATAACAGCTGGGACGAGTAATGAGTTGAGAAGAAACTAACATAGATGCTGAGAAAATTCATTCTTTTTTCTCTTTTTTTTTTTTTTTTTTTTTTTTTTTTTCCCCCCAATCATTCAAGGGAGAAAAGATGTGAACGGTAGGAAGAAAAAGAGAGGAAGACGGCAAAACAACACAAATGTGCTTTTGTGCAATGAAAAGTCATTTCTCTATCGCCCACACATGCACAGGTCTTAAGTACAGAATGTATTTTTTCATGCAGTAAAAAAAAAAAAAAAAAAGGATAAAGAACAAAGTAAGAAGTTTTGGGTTTGGGAGGTTTTTTTGATTTGTGTTGGTGGGGGGCTGGGTTGTTGGTGGGGGTCTGGGGTTTTTTTAGGGCAAACCCACAAGTTCTCAGTAATTTTGCTTTTGTCAAAATTCCAGCAGAGGTCTAAGGCTCCGCGATAAGGACAGCTGGTACCCAGGATGATTCTGAGTTTAAAGCCTAGCCACAAAGCTGTCTCAGTTTGGTCTGATCCAGGCCATACCTGCATGGGAGGATTCGGTGTAGAAGGTGACATAAAATTTATTGAAAATTCAAGAATCATTGTGACTTGTCTTATCATTGTCAGATAGTGTTGATTTCCATTACAAGATTGAATTTAAAAGAGAAAACGGGGCACCGTTACCCTGATTGACCCAATACTTAGCACTATTAACACCTGCTTTTTTTTTAGATTTTGTAATTCATTTGACAAGTCATAATATACCTGTATGACTATTCTCAGTTGCCAAGAATGTGGGAGTATAAATGGGAGTGTCAGTATAAATGTACTGGAACAAGACTGACTCCTAGAGGAATATAGTCTTGCAAAATTGGCTACCATTTTAGTCTCGTCTCCAAGGACAGTCTCTAATAGGAGTTTTCCTGTTTGAATCTGATTTGACTATTGGATCCCTATCTTTTAATTGTTCTTTTTTTCTCTGAAAAGCACCATTTCCACTTCTGAACATCATGCAGTTTGGCATTTATAAGCAACTGACTTCTATAAGCAGAATTGCTACATTTGCTAATAATAACCTGTAGGGTTACTGGACTGTGCCAGAATTTCACTCCGTACTTAAAGCAGCAGAGATCAATGATAATTGAATGCAACTGGAAGGAAACCATGGATTTTTAATGGCATCTTTATAACCAACTGGAGGAAACAGAGAAAGGGCATTGAAGTAAATGCATTCTCCTTCTTGCAACTAATGATGTGATTCCCTTTGCGTGCCATACTGCAGGGGAGGTGACAGCACAAGGCAATACTACAGAAGACACACCAAGCCGTGCTCTCTTTCTTTTCTTCATTTCTTCCTTTCTGAGACAGTGGATTAGCTGAAGTATAGCTGAGTAAGTTATAATCCCCCCGTTTTACATGTGTGTACTTTTCTACGAGCTCTACAGAGAAGCACAGCATTATGCTAGCCAGTCCTAACACCTGCAAACTGTTGAGTTAAACAGTTTTAAACTAAGATAAGGCTGATGTTGACTAAGTAAGGAACAGGGAGGAGCTGGAGACAAAGTAATGGCTACATCTGGGTTATGTTTCATTGCCTCTCTTCTCTTGCCTGTCTTTTTTGCCAAGATTCTAAGTAGAGGAGATTTCACCAAAAAAATTTCACCTAAAAAATGGTAGTAAAATAGATCAGAGAACACAATCCTGAAAAGGTGCATTTGGAATATTTAAATTAGTTGATGGATTTTCTCTGAATCCATATGAATTTACACTACAGCCACTCAGAAGAAATTAGCATAGTGGACATTATTATCAATCAGATAGCTTCGCACCTAGAAAGAGATCTCAGCTAGATTATAAATTCCTTTTAAACTTTCATATACTGGAGGCTTTTTCTCTGGCACTTGTCACAAATGTTGATTCTTTTTAAACCAAGGATGAAATATCAGCAAAATAGTGTCATTAATACTATGTGAATCATTGGTTTAAGTTCAGTATCTTCTTTTAAATGAAATTAGGTTGGCAGAAAAAGTTCTTTGTATTTTTTATTCTTTGCATTTTCCTGTTGGAACATAACAATCTACTCTTACTTTATATCAAATGTTTAGTTTTGAAACGTGGTATTTTTTGTGGGGGATTTATTTCATGCTTTAATTAGGTACGTTTAAAAATGGACATAAAGAAAAAATATTTTTTTTAAACTTCAGTGTTTTATATTAAAACGTTTTTATGAATGTTTCAGCTGAAAGAGTTTGACGGAAGTCAAATACTTTCTGAGATTCTGAAACATGCGGTTTTCAACTGAAGGCACAGACTGAATGAGTAGTGTCAGACCCGGATTCTTCACTTGTGTGTGTGATCTTTCCCTTTAGATACAGCCCTGCTTTCTGCGTATGGAGTTTCTGTAGGCTCAACATTCATGTATTTTGGGAGTGGGTCTAACAGAACACATAAAACATGTAGCATCACGTTGTTTGTGGGTTAACAGGAGTTGATGATTCTTCTATCTTCACCCCAGCTTCCTAAAGGACAGCTGTCATTCCAAACACAGCGGCATGACTATACAGAGGTGACAGGAAGGACTCGCAGCCTTACACCCTGTGGAAAGGGGCAAACCAGGCCAACCTACAATTCCTCCTGCCTGCCTCCCTCCCTGAGCACAACTGCTCGGGGGTGGACTGTGTCTTCTTCAAGCAGGACCCACTGGCCTCTGGTGGTTTCCATCACTTGACAGAGCTGTGGTTGGACATCCTTGCTTCCTTCCATGAAACTCTGCCCCTATCATTTCTGCAAAAATGAAGTGAGTTCTTATTATGTCTGCTAAGCCCAGTGCCTTGAATGCAGAAGACTTAAGATATAAGCAATAAGCATTTTAAAAGGGAGACAAAGCTACCTCGTTTCATTGTTGCAAATTTCCCACTTTAACTCAGATAAATGTCACACAATTAATAATCACCAGTAATGAATATGATGGCTCAATTATTTGATTTCATTGATTTTGACAATTTAATTTGCCTGCTTTGTAGCATTTGATAAGAAAACGCAAGCCGAGCCACAAGAAGGTAGCAGTACTGTAGAATTATACTAAAATCATCAGAGGCTGGATCTGTTCTTTACTCACTGACAGGGTGATTTTTCTTGCTGTCAACAGCTGCAAAAGTGTTTAATTTTATTGATTCTTTATTCATCCATTTTTATTATTTATACCCTTTATGTGAATCTCCCATGAAAGTTTACTTCTTATAATGCAATACCATGTCACCTGTTTTCTATATGATTAGTTTATTCATTCTGATACAGATAAAAACATCTCCACCTGCATGTTAAAAATTAATATTTAGATTTTTCTCAAGAGTGTTTCCTTTGGCGTATTGCTGTGCATCGCTTTTTTGGTAGAAATGTCTCCAAGCCAGGTAAAAGTAGACAGAAAACACACAGACACCCCCGACTGCTAGCACCCCCCCCAAACTGAAGCCAGATGAACTTTGCTTTAAATCAGGAAGAGACAGACGAGGCATTGTTGGCCTTTTATATAAACGGCTGTTGGCTGAGGTCAGTTTTTTTGCAGTACAGGACACCAGAGCCTTCCTAAACAGGCTGTTCATGCACTGTGTGGGTTAGCACATGTAACAAGGGATCCTGTCTCACTGTGGTTACGCCAACTGGCTTGTGCGTCTGAGAGCGTGGTACAGCGCACCAGATGCAATCTCAGCAAAAGTTATCGTCCTCTACCGTGGGTGGGTTAAGAGCGTATTATCAGTTAAAAGGGCCTGGCTGGCTGGTAACACATTATGCCGCGTTAACCTGCTCATTTGTCTGAGCCTTAACTTCCATCTCCTTTCCCTTGTTCCACTGACAAGATGAAAGCAGTTTTGAATTGCTGTCAGAGTCCATTTGAGCATTACTTCCCACAGAAGATTTTTAGATCACTTGAAGGGAAAAAAAAAATTAACTATAAGTGAGTCTTTTGTGGGAATTATTAACCAACTAGCTCATTCTTTAATTTGCACAAATAAGCTAATGGAAGACCTTAACTTTAGGTATTCTATGTAAAATGTTAATTTCAATACAAAAACTCTTTTGATAAGTGCGGACAGACGGTGGAAGCCAACTGAAAAAGAACCTTTACATTTTCATGTTGAATCAGCCTTCAACTATTTGAATCTAAGCTATAAATAATCTCATTTCTAGGGAAAAAGGAGAATTATTTGAACAGTTTTATCTTACAAAATGGGCTTAGAAAGATCACTTAATATGAGTCAAAAAATTTTAACTTACAGCAAATGTAAAGAGAGAATTCATTGGAAGAAAGTACAGGAATATCTTGTCTATGTCATTCTTGAGTGAATTCTCAAAGTTTGGCTGTTGAATTCAGTAGAATTCAAATTGCCCTGTAATTATTTACAATTTTCATTATGCCTTTTATTGAAAATCTATTTTGACTTTCCTTTTTTTGGTACGTTTCCCGCCTATACTTTCTTTTCCACTAGATACACACATTAAAGGTTAGCAGCTAGAGCTTCAAGAAAATATTTTAGTTCAGAACTTAGAAAAAATATGAAGAGCACTTAATTAATCAGAACTAATTTCTAGTCACCATTCATCTATTTCAGTCCTTACTGTCCCACACAGTTCTGCTGGTTTTGTTATTTTAAAGTCTTAATAAAATTATTCTTAGAAGTTGAGTAAATATTAGATGTATTTTTTTTAATTGTAAATTTGGAAAGTGGTGAATCTCTTATACATGGTAATATGCCGGTCTCCAGATAAGATCCTGCAAATTCTCATCAGAATTCTTGACTCCCTTTATTTTCTCTTTTTTTATTGCCTTGGACAGTACCTGGCAAGTTCTTGCACCTGTGGGGAGACCATTCTTTGTTTATGAAAAACAGATGTGAGACAGATGCAAGATCTGTATGTGTGGACCATGGCCCTCACATACAGCAGCCCAGAAATCAATCAAATGCACGACCATCAATATATACAGAAACATTTGGAGGAACAGTTGCCCTCAGCACTAGGGAAAACTTGAAAATCTTTACAACTTCAAGGTGTACCTGGGCCTTACAGGCAGCCTAAAAATGCATTTTCATTACCCCTGAAAAAGGAGACTCATTTCAATGAATATGTAAAATGCAAACACCATGACATCTGCAAGCAGAAGCTATGCTAGTTTCTCAAATTAGTTTAGACTTCACATACTCCGCCCCCACCTTCTGTTTAACAAATGTATGCATAGATGATAGAAAAAAATGAAGTCTACAGGAAAAAAAAAGCCCAAACCATGGGAATGAACTAATTCTTCTGTCACTCAAGTAGTTATAAAACAAGCCAAGCATATACTGAAGGTGAATGTTAATGACTAAGGAGGCAGACAGATGGTCTGACTTTTCTTTAGGTGGTTCATCATACTTTATTATTCATAGAAAATTGTCTTTGATAAATGGATACAATGTTAAAAAGATATTCAGGCAACATATGGGTCACCTTTTGATTATGGTCAAGCAGACTACACGTGATAGATTTCTTCCACTTTATGATTGGTTGCATATATAGGGCAAGGTTGGGGTTTGGTTTTGTTTGTTTGGTTGTTTTTTTTTTTGTTGTTTCTATCAGAGGTTATCAGTATTAAATGCCACGTTTGTATCCTGAACGTAAAAGCAAAGTGTCATTCCACAGAAACCATAATTTGTGTTGAAGACTCATGTTCACTCCATAGTGATACTTCCTTACTAACATAATGGCCGATACCTCAAGATTGCTGCTGCAGGCACTTCAGGTAACTTAAGGGAAGTTCAGAGTGTTCTGGATCTTTCAGGAAAGGCTTTATTGTCTCGGAGTACTCAGCCAGCCACTTTCATGTTTTTTAGGAGCAGGAACTTTTTTTTTTAGTTTGCTATATTGAGTAGCGATTAGGAAAAATGTATGCATAACTAACTAACTGAAGGAAACTGAAAATTAGCTGGCTACACACCAGCTGCTAACGCCGATATGGCGAAGGCTTTTCTTTGCTCTACAGAGAGCAATGTAAAAGTGTCTCAGGAAGAGAAGATGACTTGTCCCGTTGTACCTTTCCTTTCCTGCACTCAAGCTCACCTGCCATAGATGTAACACACGGCTGAGTTCTAGCTGCAGGTTTGGAAAGGCAGTCAGCCCACTGCACCCGTCTTCTTCTCTGCTGGAGAGGGTGGGGAGGTTAACAGTGACCCCCTGGGCAGAAGTTCCCTTCTCTGCAGTACGACATGAGTCCCCTAGTTACTGCAGTTATGCACATGGAAATCAGGCTGCCAGCAGACCAGTACTTACATGAGGAAGTTTTACATGTTTTGTGAGTACCAACATATAGTAGCAACAGTTTGCATGGATGATTTGTATTTATGCAGGGGGAAACCAAGTCAGCTTTTTAACAAACTCCTATCACCACATCCTTATGTCTGCTCCCTACTTGATTAAAAAAAAAAAAAAAAAAAGAAAAAAAAAAAAAGGAACCCCCCCCAACTCTGTCAACCCCAATTTTGCACTGTCACAATTCTGTATGCCCTCAGCAATTGTATGTTATTTACCAAAAATGTTAAAATATTGCTGCGTAGTGTATAACTTGTATTAGACTTCCCATTAGTGTGTAATACTGAATCAAGCACACTGTACCTTGTCTTCGTCTATGAATTCACCTGTGTAATTGAGCAGCATCTCATGGGTATAGATATTGCATTTCAGAGAAGTTAACTCCTGCAAGCTGGACAGTTAGATAGTTCTGGCCAATTTAATTATGCAAATGGGAATTCAGTTTCTCGGGAATATATTATCAGTATTACTTCAAAGACTTGCATAGAATTCTCTCCTATCATCTTTTTATGGGTTCTTTTTCTTTGTTGCACAAGTGAAAATGAAATATTACAATACATTGAGAAAATTTGGTGAGAAAATAAATGAGCTAGATACATTTGCAAATGCTTCCTGTTCCAGTTAGAGGCTGGTAAGCTAGGAGTAAGGCGACAGAAATTTTCTTCTTTCTTCCTCTCCTGTCTTGCAGATACACTTTTAGGGAAAAAATCTGTTGAATTTAAATGAAAACAGCATTACAGGTATTTTAAATCACATCAAAGGATTTAATAGAATGTCTAGACTGTAGCATCCTAATATATATTAAAAAAACTATTGTAAAAGGAAATTTTCTCATAGAACCTTTCATTTTGTAGAAATTATTTCTTTACAATTTTAAAGCATTCTATGTAAAGCTGTAAGGGTAACATCGCTGAAATATTTCATGCCCTTCAAAAGTTAGCATTGTGAAATTAGCCTAGAAATTGAAGAATGGCATTTTGCACTCTCCTTGAAAATTGTATCCTAACACATGTAAAGTTCTAGGCACAAGAAAGACTCTCCTTTTCCATATTAAAGTAAGTCTAATCAAGAACCTCATTGCGCTGGTGGAGTCTCTCTAATGCAATGAAGTTAAATAAATAGGGGTATTTAGACAATTAATTATTTTACAGATAATTTTAAAACTTTGATAAACTGGTCTTTTCTTTCCATACTTTTTCAAGCTATTGGTCTCTTCCTGGGTTCACTAGGTGGAGAATTGATAGCAGCACTTGCATACAAGACTGCCTGCTTGATGTGTTGGGGCTGAAGAAACTTTTCTACCACCGTTTCTCTTTCTGCATTAGTATTAGAGAGATGCACGCATCTGCATAAATGTCTCCTCAAAGTAGACTTCTCTCTGGGACTGGTTTTTAATTTTTAGACTTTTACTTAATTAGTGTATAATTTCTTTTTGAAAGTGAATTCTTTGAAGTAATTTCGAATCTCTCATAGAAGTGGACATATTTATAACTTCAGGTCTCATTCCCAAGGAGTGATGGTAACTATAATTGTAAGTGCAGGTCAGAGCTTATAACATATCCCAATAGCTTTGAGTGTTAAAAAGTCATAAAATAGTGTCAAATTTCCATTTTTATAGTATGAGCAAATCTTTCTACAATGCAGGACACAGCTTGTAGGCAATCAACCTCTCTCATGATCTCAGTCAAGAAGTGGACTTCTGAAAGTTTTTAAAGGGCAGGACCACAATGTTAGCTCAGGGCAAAAGAAGTTTTTTGCTGCCATGAAATCTAATGAAATTGCCCTGCCACTGAGACTGAGCTGACTGAAGGCCTCTCTCTTGTGTGCTGTTTTAACAGTAACCCATTTTTGGCTAACGAGGTTCTTCATTGAAGTCAATCTTTATTGATAATATTAATTTCCCTTAATTTTAATGATGTAAAAATAAATTACCATTAAAAATTATTTAAGCTCACTCTTCAGTTGAGGAAGAAAAATTCATACCTCCGGAGCATGAATCATCTCACCTAGAAAAACATCTATGTTAGTGCTCTCCATTAATTCCATAGAGAAACTAGATGAAAAATGTGAACTAGGATGCTCTACTTAGGTGAAAGAAATCATTCCTAAATGAATAGATCTCTGTGCTTTGGATAAGGCTATAAATAAGCTACTAAAGATCAATACCGTGTTAGCTCTCTACAAGAATTTTTCTCAGCCCCTCTTCACCTTGATGTATTGGCATTTTATTGTGGTTTAGAACCGAGAGAAATGAAGAAATATGAGATATGTTTCTGGCATTAAAGATTTAAAAAAATACAGAAGAACAAAAAAAATCATTTATCATGTGATTTGCATCAAGATTAAGATTTGTTCCTTAAACTGACATGTTTAATTCTTACTTATTTTATTGCTTTAGCTCCAGTGTGTATAAATGCAATTACTTGGTTAGGCAAGTAATAGGCTACTAAGTCTATGCCTCTAATGTGACATTCAGGTCTGTTTTGTCCATGCGACAGCCACTTTTCCAGTTAATTTTTGTTAATAATAATGTCACAAATTCTGACCATCAGATTGGTGACTAAGCCACTGGCGTCTGGGTTCTTTTTCCTCTCTACCACTGCCTGCCTTTTTAATCTTGAATTCCTTTGTCTCTTTTTGTCTACAGATCATGAGACTTTTCAGCACAATGAATCATCTGGAGTACTTAGGCAGTTGTTGGCTTTTAATCAATCATCTCATTTTTATTTATTAGTCCATTTTCCATTGACACTGCATAGCATAAGGCCTTCCCCAATGAGCTTGTAATGAAACCAGTAGGAACTGTGGATAATCAGTCCTTGTTTGAGAGGTAGTCACTGCCTCAAAGAATTGTGCTAAAAAAGTAATTACAGCCCAAACTGTGAAACTCTCAAAGGCTTTTACGAACACCGTATTCTACATGCACATTTCAATTTACAAGGTTCATTTGAATGAGTGCCTAAAAGAAATATTGCATAATGTGGGTGACAGACACCCAATACTTCACATTTACATGTTCCGTTGATTCCTTAGTGTCACTATTCAGTGACACCATCCATTTCTTCATTGTCTAGTTCATTGGTATAATATTTTTGATTGAAAGACAGTTTGACACCTTTGCTTTTCACCTACATGGGATTTTCTTACTATCTCATACTCCCTGTTCCAATTTCACACCAATAAGTACTGCAAAATGGAGAGAGAAAAGCACAAACGTCGTCCTCATGAATGCATGGCTGAAAATGCTTTCGGTGTTTCAGATCCAGTAACTGCCGCTGGGCCGCTCTTTAGCATTAGATGCATAGCCTTTGCCATATACATTGTATTGAAACAAATCTCTGTAATGTCTGGCAATGAATCCTCTTAAACCACTGTTTGGCTGTTTGCTAAAACAAGATTTTGAAGTCAAAAATCTGCATACCATTTAAAGTAAACTGCATGTACCATTTAAAGTAAGCCACATATTACACAGCATTGCTGCCAGCCTTTAAATTGACAAACATAACCATCCAGTTCCTGTTAAATATCATTAAAAAATTATGCTTAATGAGCAGTACGCACATTAATACTTTATGATAGCAGCTAGAAGTGCTAGTCTTCAGCCTGATTGTAATTTGCCAAGACTGTCTGAACACAGACCACAGAGAAATACCTCTCCAGAAAGGCTTACAGACTCCAGGGAAGGCAAAAACCCCAGACACAGAGACAGGGAGCAGAGGGAGATCAGTCAGCACAGGAAGCGATGATCTTAGCACAATCATTCTCTGATTCTTGAGCTGAGAAATTTCACTTTATCTATTGCTTATCAGTGCAAACTTCAGAGGTGGGCCTGCTCTGATTTGTGTTGCCCTCACGCTGCGGTCCCTCAGGGCTGTCCGGGCCCAGCAGGGTCCCCACAGGTCGGGGTCCCTCAGGGGTGTCCGTGCCCGGCTGGGGTCCCCGCAGGCCGGGGTCCCTCAGGGCCATCCCTGCTCCGCCGGGGTCCCTCAGGGCCGTCCCTGCTCTGCCGGGGTCCCTGCAGGCCGCAGACTCTCAGGGCAGGCTGTGTCCCCCGTGTCTTTTAGCACGAAGTCGTCGTCCCCCCCCCGAGTGTGACTGCAGTCCCTCACAGCTTTCGGTTTGTTTCTTCAATATTTTTGCCCAGGGAGCCCCTTTGTGTCTGTGCGGGCTGAGGCTCGGAGGTTTACACTGCTGAGTCTGCTGTTTCCAGATCCGGCTGGAACCGGAGCTGCCTCCACAGAGCTCTGCGCGCCGAGGCGGGACGCTGAGGTAAGTGGGAAAGGTTAGTGACAGCAGAGGCTCTCAGGTGTCTAAACAGCAGGGATTATGAAAGATTCTGAGAGGCTGACTCAGAAGGACATTACAATTGATTATGGTAAGTTTTGGCAGAGCAATTTCCCAAAGGGTAGAATTGTCACACTGTAAATATTGGACTATTTAAGGCTTTTTCTTTTTTCTTTTAAATTGTTTTTGACAATACTACCTGAAGTAGTATTCAGTTGCCTTTGCAATGCCTACTTTCAAACTCAAGACCATACAGCCCAGCAGTGAGCAATTAGTACGGTCCTGTCCTACGGATACAGCGCTCTGGTGCAGGTCATGCAAGCTGCCATTATGGTGACAGGCTGTATACATGATTAAATAGTCCACCTTTTGACAGTTACCTCATGTAATAGCATCATACAGCATTAGGAGTCACGGGGAGAAAATAACCTGAAATTCAGTAGTAATTACTATGAAGAATTTAATAGTTGAGCTTAGATTTTGCAAGGTGCAGTGCAAGATTTTCAAGTTGTTTTATTTCCATCATTGTTGCATCATTAGATTAATAATTAGGGTTTTTTCGATGGGTATCCATTTTAGTCACTCACGGCTAGTGATGTTTGTGGTGACTACTGTAAATACCAGAAAAAGACCATTTATCTTTAACAGGCATACTTCACACAGTGAGCGTTGAGTGACCCAAGTCAGTTGTAAACCAAATACAGACCAAGGTGGAAGGAATGGAAGTGGGGAGAAGGGAAACTGCAGCAGTAGGTCATCTTCAGGGTTTGGTTTTTTTTTTTTTCCTTCTGTGGTAGTGTGGGGGACTGGCACTGAGACTGGTGTTCTTGTGACAGGTATTGATATGGGTCAGTCATATCATATCAAGAGATTGTCCCTACCCTGCCAAACTTACACATTCAAGTAACAGAACTGACAAAGGGTGAGGGATGGTACGTTGTACACCTGTGTACATTGTATATAGGTGACAAACTGCAATGCAGAGAGATTAAATTACGTGACCTTCACTGTCTGGACAACAAAGGAGTATTTCCAGTGCAAACTGCAACCTCGTGCTGGGAGCCCTTGGCTTTCATGAGCTACGTAAAGCATCCAAAGCAGACAACATCCACATAACGCTTCTCAGATAGAAAGGAAAGCTCATCACAGGTATTATGATTCAGAATTTATTTTAAGAGAAACTAGAAGTTACTTCAATTATCCTGTTATATATTAATAGAAGTCAACCAGTGGACCATGAGACAATTACTTTTTATGGTTTTATACAGGTTTATTACTGTATGGCAACTTTTACGTACAGTTCAGCATCATCCACTGGCTGCACGTGTCATCAGGGCACCACTCCAGACAGGTGCTGCATACAGGAGTAGTTAATTGGTCCCTACTCTGAAGACCCTATGTAGTTGGTATTACATGCTCTAGGTAGGAGGAGGAAGAGAACCGCAGGTCGATGAAGTGGTTGCACTATGGCCAACAGGTCAATTTCTAGCAGAAATAGTTACATATCCTGGTGTTGGCACTTGCATATTCTATTTTAATGAGTCATTGCTCCCTAGGGAATAAAACAGCTTTTCTATAAACATATCTGCCTCTTACAACTTATTTTTGCTAAATAGGTTTCAATTAAGGGACTGCAATTTAGCTATGTATTTGTAAAAGGTTTTCATCATGTGGGATTACGTATTAGGCTGTTCAGTGTCACATGATTTTCTGCTGCATGTCTGGGTGAGTTTAAGAGAGCATATAATGAACAATGTGCTTTATTCAGGTTTTGAGCCAAATTACATGGTACGTTAAAATGTATGCAAACTTTGAACTTGCTAATATTTACATACATGTTCTGGTAATATTAAATAATACAAGCGGCGAATTCACTGCTTCTATTTATAAAAAATATTAATGAGTCGATCTTTGTATCATACAGGCAGCCATAGTCCTTAAGGTCATTAAGGATTTCTGACATTTATTTTACATTAAAGGAGAGGCAGAAATTATGGAAAGGTTTTCAATGGCAATGAAAAATACAGGAATATATATTGCAGTGTTTTTCTAGTGTACAGCTCTATTGATTTAAGCAACCTGTAAAAGGAAAACTAAGAGCAGTGATACACCAGCTCAAGTGACAATTCTGTATTTACTCTGGATTGCTCATGTTTGCTTCTGAAAATTCATAACCTGAGGTAGAACTGAACAATGAAAAAGAAAAAACAAGCATGTAAATCAATTGATGTGCTGACCAGCTACTAGAACATCTTTATTTTCAATAACCACATTCAACCGTGTTTTATATCTGTTTATCACTGAACTCATTGGGCAGAAAAAAAAAGGTGCTAATGTTAATACCTCATGAATATGCACAGAAAATGTTCCCTTTTGCTTAAATATCAATATTTATACTAACCTTTTTGTTCTTTTGTGTTTAATAAGAATGACAGATAGTGGGTGCTGTGGGCTAAGACTGTTCATTAACATTGTTCTTTTGGGTATTCTTGACATTCAATTTCAAGACACACGTGACATGAATGTAGATCCTGTATTTAGTTTTTTGCATATTAAGCATTTCTAAAAAAAAGGAAAAAAAAGGCAGTAAATACAGGGCATGTCCTCAGAAATACCATCCACTTTTTGAAAGCAGACCCTCATTTTTAGGGAGAGATAGCATCTGATGATCAAAATGAATCCTCACAAATGCCTGCTGGCATTCAAAAGAAAAGATGAAGTTCCAGATTAGTACGCTTGCTAAACTGAAGTACCTGTTCTGGCCATGAACATGAACAGCCCATCAACATCAAGCCTACTTAGCTTACACGTGTTTCATGCCACCAAAGAAAAATTTGGTACAGCATTCAGTTTGGTGTGAAAAATCTCATGAATATATGGAAAGGATGTGGATTGTCCTTCGGGGGTAGAAGACAGAAGGGGCAGGCAGACAATGACAATTTCACATAGTGGAAAATATCACTTCTAGCAGTTCTGCGTTTGATGAATGTCGTTTAAGCTTGTCATCATACCAGTGCAAGCACGTATGCTTGTACGTGTATATATATTTAATTTGGGATGAGGGAGAGGTGTTTGCATATTTCAGTTCATTCCAGTGCAATACCTACAAAGCCTACAGCTACCAGGCTTGCAATGTTGAAGCTAACCCTGTTCATCCCTGTACAGAGGCTACTTGTAGAAATACTGTGGGAACTGAAAAGATGTAGACCCCTTTCCATTCCATCAGTGGAAAAGTGTCATGCCTTGGTACAAGATGCATGTAAAACAGCTACATGCAAATGATGTAACTGCCAGAAGGGTGACAAGTGGGTCCAGAAAGTCCAGTTCTGTAGACGTTGACATGCAGAAAGCAACTCATTCTTACCTGCATTTGCCTTACATTCCTCAATCTGTTTTATGCAGAGCTCTTCTTTAGTGGTTAGGTGTCAAATACATGTTAATCTCCTTTATCTCCACGTCTTCAGTTTGATTCCTAGAGAGAATAGAGCAGTTCTCTGAGGAGCAGTGCAGAACAGTAATCACTTTTAAAAGTGCATGTGTATCCCAAGGTCATTAATAATCTGCCTTGGCCCAGGAACCCTGGAATTATTTTTAGTGACCGTATTTTAATCTTATATAGCAATTGTGGATTTCAAACATATTTTCAAAAAAGGATGGGGCATTTAGAGTAAGCACTGGTTTCCTGTATCTAATAGCTGGGCTCTTAGGGAGGAAGATTTTTTCTTTTTCTTTCCTGAAGTTACAAACTTTCATCATTACAATTACTTGAACAGAAAAGACTGGGAAGACTTCATGGGTTTTCTTTTTGAAATACACATGAAGTTTACAAGAATTATTTCTCTATTTTTTAATCTTGGGTTTAACAGAAAGAAAAGTTTTGACACTGACAATGTCCTATGTGTGGGCTTGTCTTGGTTGAATCCTCTTGTGTTATTGCATCTGTTGTGCAGTCTGCCAGTTCATATAAAATATTTTAAAATGCAATCACAAATGACATTGTGATTTTAACTTTTTTGAAGAATCTAAATCTTGCTTGGCATAAATATTAGACTTATTTCCAATGTATTGGGGAAAACCAAAAAAAGAAATCTTATAGAACTGTATAAAGCACTTATAGGCAGGTGATCATTATTTCCTTAGGTGACTGTCTAATTGTTGAAATTGTCTAATTTCAAAGACAGCCATGTGTCATGATAATCAGGTATCAGCTTTCAGTGATGCTTGTATTTTCACGCTGCTGTATTTGCTTTCTCTTGCAAAGCTCAGCACATTCTCTAGAGGAGTAAATATTGCTGGTGTCACCCTATACCTGAGAAATTGAGGCATGAGTTGGTGACAGCAGCATTCTAGCATCAAACATAGTATTAGAAAAAGAAAATTAATATTAATGAGATGCTGGCCTAGATGCCTGGGTTTTGCTGTCAGATTCTGAGGCTCATCTCTGAATGAAAACATCAACATTAGGTATTGAAATATTCTTCTTAGAAAATGAAGCCAAATGTATAAGGTTCTATCAGATACAAAGAAGAGCATTTTCTCCTCGAGCACCCCCAGATGATGTCTGTATGGACCAGCAGACAGTTTGTGTAACTTTTAAGATTGAGGCTCAACTGGAGGGTAACACGAGTTTGCAAGTTAGTGATGGAGAAGGGTTGAGGGGATTATTTTGCACAGAGGGGGTTCAAATAATGTACCTCCCTATTCTGTCTTTACTTGCAGTTCCTCCTTCTTCAACATGCAGCTAGGAGTTGATAAATACACCTTTGTCAGGAAAACGCAAGAGGAAAGGAGCAGTACTGTAACTTTTAAATTTATGATAGAAATCTACTTAAAAGATGATAAAGTATCAGCACAGGGAGGAAGATAGCATGACTGCAATGAAAAACAAGTCTTGTCCTGTCTGTGGTTGCAATGCTAAGTGGGTTTTCATCTAATGTGCAATCAGGGCACCCTGTGTGAAAAGAGATGCTCACTGATGATCAAGCATTTGAGAAACAAGAGCGCTCAGCAGGTTTTAAAGGAAATCAGGTGAAATCTTCCTCCAGATGCCACTGCTTCTTTATATGCTGTATTGCACTGATGGAATACAATGATGAATCATCTGTCATGTCAGTGTATGACACAATATATTTGTGATGAGTAATGTCCTGAACACAGATTTCATTGCACCACAGTAGAATTTATCCATCTTATGCTCCCCTTGGCCTATACATAACCAAACCCATCAGGTATGATTTTGCAGTGCAGAGGCACGGTATTGATCCTGTGTTAGTGAGATAAGTGCTCTGTGGCCTCTGAATTACCTTTGCCATGTAACAAGATGGAGGCTCGAGACCCAGGTTGGATAGTTCTTCACAACCTGAAGATCAAGCTGTGATGGGGTGGGAAACTTGACTACAGGTGAGGATCCTTTAAAACAGAACAGCGGGTTCCAATGACTGCCTTTGATTACGGTGTACAAGTGGAGCGAGGTGGGGCTGACTAATTAAGCTCTGGAGCACAACTGAGCAGGAGCTCCTGGTGGTCAGTTCCTAGAGACCTGAGAGCAACCAAGAAAGGACAAAAGGTTAGTGAGAGGCTGAGGGGAGCCTGGGAAGCAACTGTACCACATCAGAAAGAGGTGGGTGAAGCGGTTTTAGAAGTTTATGCTTACAGAGAGTTTCATTTGCATGGGCAGCAGTGCAATAGGGTTGTGAGAATAACTTCTGGGTACAGAGGTTAGCTCTCTGTAGGTACCAATTTCCATTGGTTTTGACCTCAATGAGTCTTACTAGTCTAACCAAAATTTTTGTGTGTGTTTTGTTAAATTAATATGGAAAGTAGGTTGGGAAATGAGGGGCTATAATATTATATATAGCTGTATCCTATGTTAGAAAATGTTTATCATCCCTTTGGTTGAATCAGCTAACAAACAGATGTGAACTAGGGGATGTCTTATGGAGGATGATGAGGAGGCATTTTTGAAGTGCTGTTATTTTTCTTAAGTGATTTTATGGAGCTGCTCCGTAAGCCTGAGCTACCTATTCCTAAACAACGTCAGGTATTATGCCCGTAGGTCTCTTACCTCTTCTTAACAGAGGTAGTAGTTTGCCTTTGTAGCTTACTTAAGACTATACTGGACTGGGATAACAGTATCTAAGGGAGGGCTCTCTGCAGGCTAGCAAAATCTTGTGTAAAGATTTGTGAGAGGAGACAGGGCCTGTGCAGTCATCTTCTTTCAGCTCATTCAGCCATTCACTACCAGAGGGTTCAGAATTTGCAAGCCAGATGCAAATGAATTTTCCCAGGGCAAAAAAGAAATTAAAGGAAAAACTGGAACTGGGGTAGCAGGAAGGAACCCAAATTTCAGGTTGCTCTCTGTACCCCTTTCCCTTGTGCCAGAGGCAGCTCACAAGGCAGTGCATTTTCCTCCCCTTAGCTCAAGGCTATGCCTGAAGGCACCTTTTAGTATTATCCATTTATTCTAAGGCTGCACACCTGAGACTAGCCATAATAGTTGAAAAGCTTTCACAGAGAAAAAATACCAGTCTGCCTGTGGTACTCAAATAAAATAAATAAAAAAAATACACACAAAAAAAATCTAGCTTGCTTTGTTTGTAAAGGGAATGTGTCTCTTAAAAGTGCTAGTTTGCTGCCAACCTGGATTAACGGGGACTTTCAAAAGTCATTTTTAAAACAGTAACATATTGCTACACCAAACATCCCCCGGCTCTTCAACAAGCAGGTTGTTTGTGCATATTTAAGTTCACTAGACTTTCACATACATCTCCTTGTGTTGTGGATTTTGTTGGTTTTTTTTACAGTTATGCCTATCTCATAGTTACATTGTACTTGCTAGTTTAGAGATAGAATATTAAACAATTTCTGTGATGCTTCTTTAAAAGGATCTAATTTATAGTAGCAGAAAGATGGTAAAAGCTATCTGCTTTAGACAGTGGCCTTTTCATGAGGAAAATTCAATCAGATCTCTTAAAAGTGCTTCAACATAGTTCTGAGGATTCTTTCTTGTTTCTGCCACTTTCCTGAATGTCTTTAGTTGGCACTTCTTTGTGCTTACACTGTACACAGGTGATTTGGGAAAGAAACACCTGTGTGATAGTGTTAATTTCTTTTTTTTTAAAAAAAAAAACAAACTATGAGAGATGTATCTGCCCAGTGAGAAATGCTTAGTATAGCATTTTATTGGCTGAGCCACACTTCAAAATCTTGTTGCATATGAGTGTCTGGGTTCCTGTTCTCTCCCAATGTAAGAAAGGCCAAGGTGCAGACCTGCAGCTGCAACAAATCGGTCGTTAAGATGATGGGAAACACCAGGTCAGCTTTGCAGTCCAAGCTTAAATGTGAAGGTAATTCTTGCTTCAGACCTCAACAAGGTTCCTTGGAAACTAGTTTACTAGTTAATATCCTTTGTTTATCCCTAAATAAGCAGTGGTGTGAAACTAGTAAAAGTTGGCTGAGAGAACAGAAAAGTTGATACTGCACAGAAAGATTTCCCAGACTATAAGTTGGAAGTTCTTGGTCAGAACAATTTGTTATTTTTTTCTTCTCCAGCTGTGATAGCTTTGTGCTTTCTTACTGTTTCCCCTATGCTATGATGAGCCCTAGTCGGGGCTTTGTGCTCATCCATGTGCAGCAGTGTTTAAAGTAGTATTAAGAAGATTGGAAAAATACCAGCTCTTCTTTTTGTGAGCACAGCTGGGTTGTGACTAGCCAAAATCTACCACAGGGTAGGCTTTCCTCAAAAAGAATGTGTACCTGAGAAACTTCACTATTTGATACCTCAGGTGTGCGTATGTAAAGGGTTTTTCACCCCTGCATGTTGAGGTTGCTGAACTGTTTTTCTGCACTGTTAAATTATTTTTTTCATGTCTGCTCCTGAAATGATGTGAACTTCCCAGCTCTAACATGGCACCTTTCCCCTGCTTGGAGCTCAGCTGCTTCTTGCCATTTGGATGATAAGACAAGAACAGAACAAATCCCTTTATGTAATGCAAATGTTTTGTGCTGTTTAGTAACTCCAGGGCTGTTTTGATAGGGGGAAGGTGATGGTAAGAAAATTACATTCTTCAACCCAGAGCAAGTTTAATATCACTGTTATTACTAAAGAATTGTGGTTCCTTTCTTTTAGGTGGTGCTTAAAGCACTTCTTGGCCTTACTGCGCTTCTTGTAGATATTCTTGCTAGTAGTGCCCTGGAAAAGAAGGTGTAAACTTAAGAACAACGAGGCAAAATCACAATCACAAAAAACTTCAACAAACCAAATGCATAAAGAAAGTCGGTTCCTTTTGAAGTCAATAAGTCTTTAAAGGACTTTCACTGTTCTCTGAAGTGCTGTTAGGAGAAACAAAAGAAAACAAATGGAAATAATATAGTCTCAGTGCAGACCTTTTAGCATTATAGCTTAGACTTGCTCATTTTCATAGTTCACAAACCGGCAGAAAATCTCAGGTTGCAGCAAGAGCAGGATTACCTTATTTCACAACTGAACTAGATTCCTTCTTTGGCTTCTCTGGGTCCTACCAGGACAGGATCTGTACGGCTGCATAGTTCCTAACTAGTAGATTTAAAAGGTTCTCTTCTCAGTATCTTCCTTGCACTCGAGTATCCAAAGAACAGCGATGCCCTTTCCTGGTACCTGCTTCAGCCCCCCTGGGTTGTTCCCTTTTGTGAGAGTTGCAGTCAATCACAGGTGACTTTCCTGAGTTCTGATGGCTTTTAAGATGTAATAAGAGATTGGAAGTACTTTTTGGACTTGGATGTCACAAGGGAAAGTTAGTAAAAAGAAAAGGATTTCAAGGGAGAAGGTAAATATGCTGGATGCTTTATAAGGAATGCCAATAGAGAGGAGAAGGAAAATGAGAAAACACAGCAGAATAATTGGCTGCTGATTAATGCAAAGTTGGTGGTGCAGAACTGTGCAGAGAATTAGTGGCAAGAACAGGTTAAAACTTGGCATGGCGAGAAAGAATATTTGTGAAGACTTGAAGGGGTTGCATGTTTACAAGAAGGGCTTTTCCAGCTTTACAGAAACAGCTGTACTCCTTAGAGTAACAGTGCAACCAAAGAAACATTCAAGAGGGGATACTAGAATGCTATTGAAACTGCAGGGGGTGTTCCTTAAGGTGAATGTAGTTATGTAAGCTAAGGGCTATCCAGGGTAATGAAGTAAATGAAAGGATCTCAGGATTTGCTTTTACCTCCAAAAGGACTAAACCCTTACTAGACTGATTGTGAGGCTCATATGTGCTGGATCACAGAACTCTCATACCCCTTAAGGCAAGGGACATAACAAGACCAATATGTTAGCATGACTGTGAGTTTTAAAAACATTTAAATGGTATGCAGCTTTCCAAGATTCCCAAGTAAATGCAAGAATATAGAGAGCAGCTACAGTGAATTCATTGTTCTGAAAACTTGTGTTGGAAAGCTGAGCTTAAGACCTTGACAAAAAGTGTATCTTAAACCTGACTGGAATATTCCCTTCTCCCAGGGAATATCACATTTTAGAGGTGAATGAGTATTCCACTACTCATCATACTGTTTAAACTCACAAAAAGTCTTTCTTTGTGCATTGGAGACAATATTTAACACCATGGGAGCTGAAACAAAATAGATGTTTTACTCTTGTATGTTTAAGAAGCAGCTGCCTCCAGTAGTAGGAAGCCAATAAAAATAAATTAAAAAACAAACAACCCCCCCGTACCTCAACTCACAAGAAAACAAGCAATTTTGATTATATTTCACCCCCAAAATAGTATTCTGTAGAAAGAGGAAAAATGCTGTTTGGTAAGTGAGTAAGTTGGGGCAGGGCATATTGTACGTGTGTTGTGGCTCATACACTGTATTTTCACTGGGTAACTTTGAAGATGCTATACACCAAGCAGGGCAAGGTGGCCTCTTGAGCTGGGCATGTTTCAACTATAGCTGTATGTGCAATGTTCTGCCCCAAAGAACTCAAAAGTTCAACTACTAGCATGGCAAGAGAAATGTAGAAACAGGCAGAGTGAATGAAATCATTTTAGGTTGTTATATGTAAAGAGTGTTTTTTGGTGGAATGGATAGTTAGTAAGTGGTATCTTATACTGCCAATGATGTTGAATGTTGAGTGCGTCTGAAAAAAACTGGCTCTGTATTAAGTATCTTCTTGCAAGACTGTTCCAGTGTGAAGCAGGCTAGCCTGATGACTTGGTGCCAAGGCTTCCTTCTGTTTGAATGTATAGCATGTGGTTTCTGTGCAGCGGTTTTGTTTATTTTACTGAGCAAACTAACTGCAGTGCCACATCAAATCCTACTTAAAATAGCTTATGATCAGGCTCAAGGTCACTGCTAAAGACAACAGGCTTTAAACAGTGCTGCCTCTGTAAATTATTTGCATCCTCTTTAAGAAAAATACTTCAATACTGACAAAGAGGTTCAGAAAACATAACTTCATATTGTGATTATATTTGTTGTGGAAATATTTCAACAGACGCAGACTGTTGTGCTGGCTGAAAAGACAAAAGGTATCCTAAAAATGCCTCAAAACAACAAATAAAACCAAGATAGCCACACCTGTTATATTTAGTAACGTTGACCCAATGCTAAACAGATTAAATAGAAATTAATCTGCTGCTACCCATGTTAGTTAAACACTCCAGACTGTGATGTGCAGGTACACTTTTCTCTCAGACACCAAAATACCTTTATTGTTGTTTGTATTATTGTTTTAACCTCTCATTCTGATGCTAAAAGAAACTAGACAGCTTTGTTACAGATCTTGTCATGCTTTCAAAGTTGTTGTGCCATTTAAAGCCCACAGAAGTCAATGTGAGATTTTCTCACTGACTTCACCTACATTTTTACATAGCTCCAGATTCAGTTATATGTCTAAATTTGAACAAGTAGGAAGAAATACAGTAGAGAATAAAAATAATAGATAGGATTGCTGAGAAATATTTTGACTATAACCCGTTGGAGACCAGCTCAGAGTTTTTACAATCTGTGTGCATTTTGATTCGGGAGAAAACATTTCAAAAGCATCTTAAGGGTCGTTTCCCTTGTCTCTCATGGTTTGAAATATTCCCTTGCTCTATGAATACTTTTTATTCCTAAATTACATAAATGTTTCTAAAATAAGACAAGTTGCACAGGGAATTACCTGGCCTGCCTCTTTACCAGGTTACAACCCCCCACCAACAACGTACTTGGTTAAAACAACAAAAATACATACATCTTAAAGTATGTTTCAACAGTAGATCCCAGGCTTTAGAAGGACTGAGATGTATGGAATTGACTTACTTTCTTGAATTATATGTGTAAGTAATATAAATACAAGGATAACTACTGTGAATACATGACACACAAGTCAGATTCAGAGGGTAGAGCAGCTTATGGTTTAATAGGTTGCTTCATAATTTCTTTTAAGAACATGTTTAACAGTGTTGCTTTCTAGTAGTTACACTTGTAAGAAAATGTGAAGTTTGATGTCCTACTGAGACTAGATACAGATTTTGTTGCTGGTACACACTGTTCATTCTTTTTTTCCCCAAGGCAGATGTGTACATTTAATTGGTAACTGCAGTACCTCTGCACTGCCAGGCATATATCATTGGACTCAAAGGTTCACATAAAGGTAGATTTGTATCTGACAGCCCCCCACCACTGCAAAAAAACACTCTCAAACCACAGAGATGGTCGCTGCGTGATAGAAATCATTGAACTGTTACTTAACTTTAAAGCTGTTCTGTTGAAATAACTTCACAATGGCCAGATATTTTTTTTTGCTTTAGTTAAATATGTAGTTAGAAGTTTTTGTTAATAAGGTTCAGAAAGAAAATCTTTCAGACTAAGGTAACTAAAAGAAACTCAGTGTCCTAAACCTGATTCTCTTGATAGAACCAGTGTTGATCTATTGACAGAAAAGAAACTGAAAAGACCTACAGGCTGAAAATCCCCAGTGCTAAGCACTGACTTGTATGCAGCGTGCAGTCAGGAGTTAATAAATGTCAGAGAAATACAAATTTCCCATTGCCTGCTTTCACGCTGAAATGTTCAGTCAATGAATGCTGAGGAAGAACTCTACAAGTAGTGAAATAATAAGACTGTGCCCTCTTGTCAAGCTGTTCTAAAACTTCTTACAAGCATTGCAATAAAGGAAAGAAGGTACATCAATGACATGTTGCAGCAATTCTTGCAACCTCCTCTTTAGCGTGAGAAGCAATGTGGGAAGAGCACAAAAATGCTGGTTTGAACTTGCATCAAAGCAGGTGATGGAAGTGGCTGCTGTGAATTTATGAGACTGGTACTACAGTGCAGTAGGCAGGGTAAGGGTGCGGTTTTATCCGTACTCATCAGCTGAGCAACTACTATGCAATAATCTGTTCAGGGTGGGATCCTGGACCTGAGCACAGCTTCTCTAAACAGCCAATACCTGTGCCATCAAGCAGCCTTTACTCCCTTCTTGTCACAACTGTGACCCCTTAATGAATCAGAGTATTATATCTCCCCTCTGATATTATTCCAGGAATTCCCTTCAACATTTGATAACCAGCAATGCTCATCGACCTACTCCAGGAGTGCTTTGTGTGTTATTTATTGGTCACTGAATGTGTCCTTTGTGGTTCTCTAATTTAATTGGATTTTTTCAATTTACCTTTGTTTGTCTCTGGTATATTGCAAACATAGTTAATAGCATGTGAAACTATTCCTCCTAGAATAACAGCAATAGAAACTAGATATTATGCCTGTTTTCTCTATCTATTTATCATATAAGTGTGTTTATATACTGTGTATTTTTTTTTATTAAGCACTCATACAGCGTTCTGTAGGATATGGAGATGTGCCTTAAGTGCAGGTTATCTTTCTCTATTTAGATTAAAATTTCCTTCTTGAGTATTGCCCTTCTTATTGTAGTTCAAGCCAAGCTCACTCAGCTTTCTGCCCCCCTTTCCTTGTTGATTTCTAGTTACGTATCTGAGTGCTGGTCCTTGGTAAATAAAGTCTAATTCCAGTAGTGATTAGTTTGGTGACTGGTCTGCTTAAAAAATTCTCTGGTCTATGATTTTATTGGCCTTATAGCCGGGTTTGTTGGTAATATTTTATCTTTGGAAGCGTGGTTACCATAGTATTGTTGACAAGGGCTTTTAAATGGCAACCTGCGTTACGCTATGGTTTAGGAGTTTACACTGAGCCCTAATCTATTGGTAGATCTAGGATGAACTTAAGGTGGCAGATCCCAGACTTTCACGAGGCTCAGGACTTCCTTGTGACCCAGTGAGGGCTTTCTGAGAAGTCTAAGCTCTGTCTGGAGCAGTTCTGGCTTCTTACAAGTGCCATCCGCCATTATCATTTGCGTGCCATAGGCCTGTGAGGATATGGCTCTACATCATTTTGGACTGGATGGAGAACATGAGCAGGGAAGATATTTGGATCTATTTGCTGACAGATATCTGTTTCTGCAGGGGAAAATCTCCAGTGTCTCAGAAGGATCATTCTTTCTCTTCCCCCATTCTCGAAGTCGAAATGTCCTTTTCCCATTTGTACTTTCTCTTTCCCCCCTACAGCATAATTGCTTGACATTCCTTTTGGTTTTACCTCAGTGTTCTTGTTCCAGTCACAAGGATAATTCGATGATGTTTCATAATTGTTTTATGATGTTAAAATAGCAGTTTTGCTATGGTAAATCCTGTGAGCTTGTTTTTGCTAGGAAGTAATTTAGGTCTCTTCCAACTTGAGGTGTTCTGTGATTGAGGCAGGACTTGAAAGATTGAAGGCTGGATTGCCAATGTCTCTTATTGACCCTGAGTAAGTATGAACAGCTAAAATTCTTCTGATTCTGAATTTAAGGTCCTGGGAGTGGCCAATCCAACAACATTTGCTTATGTTTTGCCCTGTGGGTATGAAGTGCAACTATTACACATCTGCTACATCTGGATAATGGACATTGCCCTCACTTCAGCTTTACTACAGTGTCAGCGTTGATGTGCTGATACATATGAACTAGCTTTCAACTAGTTGATTCATGTGCTGTTTTGTAGTAGCTCTAGCACCACAGAGACTTCTGGATTCTGTCAAAACTACCTGGGGAAATGAGTAAATGCTCAGGAGGTTAATTCCTGTCAAACCTGGAGTTGGTGCAGATGTATTGCTAGCAGTACCTAAGTCAGCTAGTGTAGAGATACCTTAGAGATGTCTGTCCTGTAGTGCATCACTGCAGTTATTAGATCAGTGAACTGCTACTGGGTGATAGATTCATAATAGCTTGACGATTCCATTCAGAGGAAGGATATAAAGGACCTTTCTGTGTCTTGGGGAATTAATCTAGCTCATCTTGAAGCATGTCTTTCATGCTTCTGAATCCCACTGTCCTGGTTTCAGCTGGGATAGAGTTAATTTTCTTCTTAGTAGCTAGTGTAGTGCTGTGTTTTGGATTTGGTGGGAGAAGAGTGTTGCTAACACTGATATCTTTAGTTGTTGCCAAGTAATGTTTATGTAAGTCAAGGACTCTTCAGTTTGTCAGGCCCTGCCAGCAAGAGTGCTGGAAAGGCACAAGAAACTGGGACGGAGCCAGGACAGCTGATCCAAACTAGCTAAAGAGGTATTCCATACTATAGGACATCGTGCTCGGTGTGTAATGGTGGGGGAAGAAGTAAGCGAGGGGATGTTCGGAGTGATGGTGTTTGTCTTTCCAAGTAACTTTCCAAGTTGTGTCTGATGGAGCCCTGCTTTCCTAGAGATAATGAACAGGTGCCTGCTGATGGGAAGTGGTGAATGAATTCCTTGTTTTGCTTTGCTTGTGTGCACAACTGTCTTTATCTCAACCTGTGAGTTTTCTCGCTTCTACTGTTCTGATCCTCTCCCCTATCCCATGGGGAGAGAGTGAGGAAGCGGCTGCATGGGGCTGAGTTGCTGGCAGGGTTTAGACCGTGACATCCATGTACAAAGTTCCTCAGGTGTTGAGGGCAGAATGGAAATAACTGGAAGTTTTCTAGCAATGAGAGATGGTAATTTTACATAGAATGGTTCTTCATAAAGACTGCATAAAAGAAAGGGTGAAAGGGACTGCTGTAACAACTTGATGGTTTGAGCAAAGCTGTTGCTACTATAGCAAAGGGAATTGAGGATTTCTGTTGGTTGGGGTGTTAGACTAGGACTCCACCTTCTGGGGGAGGATGTAGGTCAGGAGATTTCACATGAAAATTTCCCAAATGCCTCTAAAAAGCTGCACACTGATACACCTTGATGGAGATTCCAGCCTATCTTGTTAGGTGCTGCTTTGGTTGGGTATAAGTAATGGTATTTTAGGAAATCTTGAGTAGGGAAGTGGGTAATGTTTCTAAAAATATCTTTCTCCTGGTGAGCTGCTTCTTTATATTGATGTATGTAGATGTATAATAGACACAAACAATGTAAGGCAGGCTTGGCAGGTGGTGCAGCAGGATCAGAATAGTGGAGCAAATGTCAGAATGTATTCACCTCTTGTCAGAAGGTGCAATTCAAGAGAAAAATATTATGAAACTGCTGTCAAAGTCTGGTGGGTCAGGGACTTGTAATGTTTGTCATTCAGCCCTTTTGGTGTTTCTAAATGACAGTCAAGAAAAATGAGGCAGACTGGTGCTTTCATGGTAGAAAGAAAATTTGATTTCTTCTTTTCTGCACAGTAGTGCAAAATTATGTACCACAGGATTCTTGCAGATGAATGTGTGCTGGTGCTTTTTGGCTGATTTTTAAACTAATATTATATAAAATGGAGAAGCCAGGTTAATTTTTAGATGGTTTGATTGGAACTCAACATGGCTGGGAATGGCTACTGATTAAATAATTACTATGAAAAGGACAAAACATCTCAAAAAAAAATAATATCTTAAGCTCAAGCATCACAGCAGCCCAGAGGTGATTGCTCAGAATTAATTTATTTAGCAAATCCTCTTAGTAGGAATGCCCTTAATCTGACAAATGGGAAGATATTCACTACTCTGAAGTCTTTCTACCACATATTCCATCTGCTTCACATGAAGAAGAATTGTCTGGCTTGGAACTTTCAGGAATTATCAAAGTAGATGATATAAAACAGTTGTGTGAGATCTTGTAAGTTTGTAAAGCCACTTGGTTTTGATTGTAGGTGTTTTAGGAGGTTTGAAGACTAGGTCAATGTGCCTTGAATCAAACATTCATAAACAACGAATAGTTTTGGAAACTTTAGGCCATTTAATCTTTGAGGTATCAGAAATAAAACGGGCTTTGGATTTTAGCCTGTTTTGTGAGAAGGCTGTATTTGAAAGACAACTTCAAGTAACAGGCCCTCTAATCCAAAATGAAGACAAGCTCAACTCCTTTCCTGTGCTGTACCCACCCTATTGCCCGATTCCGAAGTGAAGTTGCCTTTGAATTATTCACAGTTCAGTTACAAGACTGAAAATTGACTGCTATTAATTGTTGAAATTTTCTTCATATGGTTTAAGAATGTTTGTTGTAAGAAGAAATAACTTTTTACCCTTGTTCCAACCAGATTGGCATAATGCCCAAAACTACAGAAGATCAATCCCTGCTTTGAACTTCTGAATCTATTGATAGAAGGGCAGACATTTTATCTTGATAGAAGACAAGGTCAGCTCTTTTATAAAACTTGGCTCCTATGTAAATACAAATCTAAGTGGAGCAAAGAATGATTTTTCCTGATTTATGGTGTGACCCAAGTCCTGTAATGTCCTTCAGGTCTGATTTAATGCTGGCACAGTCTCTGCATTTGACTTTCCAGTTATTGGCCATTCATCAAGAAAATGGATGAATTTGATCTATTGTTTTCTCAGGTGGGCTGCTGTTCCCACTATGTGCTTCACAAAAGTTCAGAGGGATTCAAGCCAAAAGGAAGGATTTTCTTTGGATTTTTTTTTTTCCTTTTGACTTGGAAGTTTTCAATGTGAAGGGTAAAAAAAAAAAAAGTCAGGAGAAATAAATGTCTTCTAATGTTGAGTTACTGTCCACGTGGACCAGGCTGAAGATATGCTGAGCCACAAACACTTTGACATTTCCGTATATGTCTAGATTCACCACTTTGAAGGAACCAGAAGGAAGTAGTGAAACAAAGAAAAAATTATAAAAAGGCATAGGAATGTCAGAGATATCTTCTCTTTTTTCTGAGCACATAGACTTGACCTTTGAATAATATGAAAGATATTGAAATGGCATGTGATGTATTGGTGAAAATAAAACCCACGGGAATTGGCTAGTGAAGTGAAGCCATTTCCAATTGTTGTATTCAAATGAATCATTAACATCCTGATAAGTAGCCTCCTCGTTGTTGTACATGTTTAATACCACCACCACTTTAACTGAATTGCCTGAGACATTACCTGGTTGCTCTATCTGGGTTTAATTATAAACATTTGAATGATTAAGAAGATCACTTAAGGTGAGAGAGGGTAAAGGAGAGTTGGATGCAACCTTTCAGCCTTCTGTTGGAATGATGGCTGCTTATCCAGTTGTAGTAACTGGAGGCTCATCTGCTGGGATTGTTCCAGATGCTGCTATAGACAACAAAATATCAAAAGTGAGGAGACTTTATGCACTAGAGCATGGCTACAACAGACTATAGATTTGACCATTGATATGTTTCCTTATGAGGTAGGAATGTAAGCAGGGAGAGGGAAAGATGGTGAATGTGATTGCAACCTCATAAGGAGAAATCTGCTTTATCTGCAGCTTAGAGGTCCTTCCTAGTCCCTAACCGAGAAGCCTGCAAAGCTCAGTGCTGACAGACTGCATATGTTTAAACTCCTGAATGTTTTCACCTCCCACTGGCTTCATATACTTTGACATGGAGAACCTTGCAGTACTGAGCTCTAAATCAGTTGGTGCATTGTCACAGCTTACTGAGTAGATGGCCAAGTCATAGCTGAATTTTATTAACCTTGCCTAATTTTCATGTTGGCCAAACTCTGCTTCCTTTGCTTCTGTAAATGATCCCATTGGTTCCACCTCATCGAAGTTACTGGAATATTACTTGTCTTTGAAGTAGTAATCTACTAGAATAAACTAATTGACTTTAATTAAATGTGAGGTACAGAAACCATTCAGGAAGTAAGGGGATGTTTTGAGACAAACAGACTAAATACTCTCTACTTGCGAATGGAAGTTATATGCCACACTTCCGTTGAAGTTCATTTTGGAGAAGCTAGAAGTGAACTATAATTTTAAACAACATAAGCTAAATGAAAGCATCAGTTATGTTGCTGCAGTCATCTGGAGATGTGACAAACAGCAGATTTTATGACCGAGCCTAATGCATCCTGGACTTCCTGAGGTGTGAAGGCAGGGGTGACAGAGTGGCTCACCTGGACCTGCTTGGCATTCTTATAAATGGCAGCGTGTTTCCGAAGACAGATGGTCAGTCTTGCTAAGAATGACAGGGTGGGTAACTGCCCGCAACATTTCTACTGCTTGTCACTTTCTCTTGGGATCGATGCCAGCTTCTGCCAATTGGGTGTTGTAATGATCATGACTTGAGACCACCTTATACGTGGATCAGGCTGCCAAAACCAAGCAGAGGTATGGAGTTTCTGTCCTGGCCGTGCAGGTGACCTATGGAGCTCAGGCTGGGATTTTTCCATTACTTCCAGTCCTTTATCAGTCAGTCCAGATGATTTGGAATTGAGTTTGTTTAATGCTTGAGGCTCTATGCAAGCACTCTGGTGGGATTCAACATTAAAGAAACACAGCAGAGGTCCAGCAGTGGTGTGGGAGGATGTGTTAGTTGGGGCCAAAATGCAGAAAAGCATTCAGATAGAAACTGCATCTGGAGCAAGTAACTACTCTGCCTGAAACTTGCTGGAAAAGGTGCTTAAACTTTTTCTACTGCTTTTTAAATGGTGTTAGTATGATCTGTTGTAGTGACTGTCATGATACTCCTTCAGTAGCCTGGTAAATCTGAGATTACAAGCTTAGAAGGCCTCAGATTTAGGAACTGCACCATAGAAGATTTGAGGATTAGCAAGGTTTTTTTCTTAAAAAAAAAAAATAATAAAAAATTCTTTGACTTAACCTGAGGCTTGGATATAAGGTTCTTAAGGATTTGTGGAAGAAGGCTGCATGAGGGACCTCTCTGCTGAACTGTGCTAAGTGGCAATGAGAATACTTAATGTGCTCCCTGTAGTAGTTTAAATTACCTTCATATGCTGTCCGTGAAAATACATAAAGTATTGGCTTGTCCTTTATTAAAAAAGGAAGGCTATTTAGTCTGGCACACTTTTTTAATGCATTTTGACCCTATTGCATATATACCGAAAGAAAAACATTTAGTCTCTTTGCTAACACAGTCAAGCAGGTATTATGCACTGAGTCAGAGGTTTACAATCTGTAGTCAAAACTCTGTGATAAGGAACAAGCTGCACACAGATGGCAGAAGTTAATAGTCTGATCCTACCATCAGGACACATAAAAGAAATTATCATCTGTAGAAGATGGAACAGTTCTGATGGTTTGAATAGATCTGCACTGCCCTGTACTTTGTACCCTCATTTATATAAGTGTTATCATTCTGGTGCACTTAGTATTATTTTTAAACTGGCATAAATTATTCCACAAGACTGAGGATAATGGGACTGCAGGACCAAGGCGAGGAGCCTGTTTGACTTAATCTTGAAAGGAAATGCTGCCATTCCCATTGATTTCAGCTGCATTTAATGAAACATATTATCATGACTAAAGCAATATTTGAATCTGGTCTCAAGGATGATGCTGCGTACCTGTGACACACGACTGGTACCCAAGTATGAGAAGGTTCCCCCAAAGCCTTCTCAGCATGTCTGAACCCTGAGGCTGATTATAGGGGTGGATTTATTTTTTTTTTTTCTCCTTTGTGTTTCTATTAAAAAGTTTTGCATTGGGGCACCACATAGTTGAAATAGCTCTGATCTGAGATCTAGCTATCTTGTGAGGTGCTTGTAAATAAACTTATGATAAACTCTTACTTGTCAGACACATTAATTAAAGACCTAGACAAGTGGCTATTAGGCCATGAAGACATATAAAAAGCTTTACAATAAAATAATGCCATAAAACCAAGAGACAGTTTTCCTTTGAAAAGCACATGTAAATATTTGATTTTTATGGTTGTATAAAGATTGGATGTTGTGGTCAATAACATCTCATTATGAGATCCGCCGTCAGGGTGCAATCTAATAAATCTTCACGTTGACAAAGCTCCATGAAGCTTGCTTAAATGCTGTCATGTATCTTGGCATGCAGTCTGCTGTCCAACAAGGAAATCTGGAAACAAAAAATTTCTAAGAAAATAGTAACATACAAACCACCACATGTTTTAATATCTGCAGTGTACTTGGCCTTATGCAACAACCAAGTGTCTCAATAGTTATTTTGGTCTTAAGGACAGAAGATTGGAAAGGAACACTCCAGTTCCTTATGAATTTATGAAGCTAGTGGAAAAGATACCGAGTCCAGAAGGATCCGTATTTGTGCTTAATCTAAGTGAGATAGCAGTATATTGTGTAACTTCTAAATAGCAACAATAATTTCACTTGAACATGAAAAGGGACAGTTGTTATATAACTTTCAAAAATTATTTTTTAGATTTATGATGTGAGAAAAACATTGACGATGGCCCTGTAGCTGTAGTTTTAAATGACTAGTAAAAAAAATTGTACTAAAGAGATCTAATCAATATGACAAGTTCATAAATATGAGTTAGCTTGTGATATGATTTATATGGGTTTGTAGCATGCTGAAGCAATTTAATGGTATGCAGTCAAGGCAAAAACAACAAAGTTTAAGCAGCACTTTGTGGGAGCTGGAGCAGCTATCGTAATACTCCAGTTTTCAGAGAATGCTAACTAGGAGTCCAGTGTGACTTTTTCTTGTAGTTTTGACTGTAGGGAATAACTATGTAGTCAACACAGCAAATGTTAGTCCTAGCATTTGCATCCCAGCAGACTTCAGTGAGTGGAAGGAAAGGTGGTTGCCTGAGCCAATTTAAGCTGGTTCCATTTCAACATAGGTTTGCCCTTTGCCCAGAAGTGATGGATGTGTTGAGTGCTGGTGTATTCTTGTGGTACTGTTGCTATCCTCTGCCATGGAGAGGTTACATTGCAGAATTATGATATTGTTTTTCCCCCTTGCCTGGAAACTTGATTCCGAATAATCCAGTATGCTGGCATAATTTTCTTATTACTTCAGCTACGTACTCATTGCTTCCCTAGTGAGGATGCCTAGAATTCAAGGTCAAAGTCAGAGATGCTGTCGGAGTTAAATTTTCAGTCTGGTTTTGTAGGGCTAACATTGCCCTCGCACCACTAGCCGATGCATGATAACTTTTGCACTAATGGACTAACTTTGACAAAATTTGCATAAATAGGTGTCCATAGGAATGCAAGTTTTGTTAGAAGAGCTGTCAGTGAAGACAGACTGGCGATACTTTTAACAGCGTAACCATTAACAGTATAGCATGAGCTCAACTCTTACTGGGCATGGGAGACTCTATACCCATTCATTTTTGGCTATGTATTACTGTGAGTGGAAATCACTCTAGATTACTTCCCCCTGAGCAGTTCTGACAAAGGAGGGTATTTTTGATTTACCTGCTTGTTCTTGTAAAATGTTAGTAATTTTGAATTAAAGAAATGAATGTTTAATTCAGCTGTTTCTGGTGTAATTTTTATTTCCCCTACAGTTCCTTAATTGTTATTAATGATGTTTCTTTGAAATGGCTAGTGAAAAATAGGTATTTAAGTTTTGGGTTTTTTTAAAAAAAAGACAATGGAATTGAATGAAGTGCTCACATTTAGATTAGGGTGAAATAGAGCTTTGGGTCAGACAATCAAATGAGATTAAGTTTTGGGTTCAGTTGAGTAAAATCTAAAAGTTGATGGCTGAAGTCCTAAACTGTAGAACTCTGCAACCAGTTATACCAAGAGATTGCCAGTGGGTGGGGATTTGAATCTTGAATCTATACCTGAATACAGGCTATTCTCTCTAGGCTGACTGGAGTGAGAACGGTGTGGCCCGTATTTAAATGCAAACATACTGTATTTTTACCCACAGTTTAGGGCAACATACGCTTATTTCACACCTTTTTTTTTTCCCCAGCAGTCTCATGGGTGGACTGCTGAACTTAATCATGGATGGAAGTCCCATTGATGGTTATTATTTTTCTAGCAACATTTTTATTATCTGTTACTGTCTTAAATACTAGGTGAGAAAAGACCGCTAGGGCTGACTTCCTGAACTGCAGCATTTCCCCCATGTGATTTCTACCATTTCCAAGTACTGGGCCTCTTCAGTGCTTCCCCACCCCCCTTTCATCCTCTGGAAACTTGGTAGATTGTAGGTTCCAGGTGTAGGCTGCCAAACACCAAGCTGAATGTAGATATTTTTGTCAGAACGCTTTGCTGGTTTCCGGAATAAGCGTATGCTGTAAATGAAATTATTCAGGTAGCTGAAAATCTGGATAAAAGCAGATAAAAGAAAGAATTAGGAGCCCAGAATAGACAGAAATCTTACAAGGTACCCAAAATACGAGATAAAGGATGGTTTCTGGTATACGGATGAAGTACAGGGATGAAATGATGAGTGAAGCCTAGTGTTACAAAAATCAGTAGGAAAATCAGCTTTACCTGGTGCACGTGAGGGATATATTCACTCATTCCTAAGAGCACACTAATAGACGTCTTATTGATGTGAAACCAGACTGTGTTCCTTTCTATAAGTATGCATGTCAGGCAACACTAGCACAGATATCGGTCAGCCAAACGTGTTCTCTGATAAATTACATTCTTTGGTTTGAGGTTTTTATTGGGAGCATTTGCTTTACTGATACTTGTAATGCAGTGAGACTTCTATTGCTCTTGTTTCAATTTTTATCCCCCTTTTCCCCCAGCTGCTTTATAGAGTAGTTTGTCTTGTAATCCTTTCCTTATTGCTGGAAAATTGTCCATTTTAAGCCTTGATTCTACTATCAGCTATGCCAGATCAAATCCGGAGCAGCAACCCTGGGGAAGGACGTTCCAATCTGAGTGCTGCAGTTGTCACATCAGGGTTTTATTCTGTCCTTTTTATCAGCAGTGCCAACCAGGAGTCGGTCAATAAAAATCATTCTTAAGTATTGCTTTTCTCTTACTGATTTTGTGAATTATATGCAGGCTTCTTCAGATTTTCAGAAAAACACTCTTGATAGCTCACAGCTGTCCACACTATTTGATTAATAAATGCTGTTGCAGGGAATATCAACCTGAACAGTTGCCATCACGTTAACTGAAGTACAATATAAAAGTTATTACAGTAGTCTTTTTTTTTTTATCACAGGAATTATTTTGCAACAAATATATTATTATTGCCTCATTTTGAAAACCTGTGTTACCCATGAAATTGCAAGATAATGTGGCTAACTGCAGGGAACAAAATAAGCTAAATTTTGCTATTCTTCTAAATGATGAGAATCTGACTTTTCCCTTGCCAATTACTAGCTAACTATGAGCCTGTGTCTCCATTTGGTTAGGCAATGCAATTTGTAGGTCAATTTGAATGTGTGCATTTGCTTACATCATTGTAGAATTAGTGTAACTTTTTGCAGACCTGTAGGAAACAATCCTCTGATCAATAAACAGGTGTTATTCCAGCTTCCCAAATTATGTAGCATACAAATTTTGCTTTGAATAAGAAATGTATTGCAGAAAATCATGCTCCATTCAGGTGCCGTTGAAAGGCAGAAGGCTGTCGTTTCTGAAGGAAAATATTCATTACAAATAATTTGTTTGGCTGTCACTAGTACAGAAATGGCAATATAATCTACTATATACTGTGAGTAAAATTAACTTAGAAACATTTATTTTTAGTGTGTTACAAAAATATTTCTGATAATTAGTGTTTAATCATACTGTGATTGTGTAATCACTGTAATTCTGAGTCACAGACACAGGATAGTATATCCTGGAAATAAGCTTAGCTGTTTGGGTAGAAAAAATACAATCCTGCAGTGAAACCCTTTAAATGGAGATAAAACTACCGTAATGTCAGAAATGTTTGGACGTACTAATGTACAGTTCCCTCAATGTAGTCATCCATTAGGTCAAGACTTAGGTCTTGAGTTCCCAGTTTTGGGTAAATCTTCCAGTTATGCTTCCATTATTATTATTTTTTCCTGATTCTTCATATAAGAATAATTGTAAATTTTGGATTGTAAATGCAAAGTTAGGACTCATTCCTTGCTGAAACTTGAATATTCTGCATCTCTCCAAGGTACTGTGTTAAACGCTTTTTTTCATAATCTGTGTCACTTCAATGTTATTTAGCTCACTGAAATTCTGGGACTCTGATCCAGTTAGGATGTAAAGTCTTAGTCCGGTTTAAAAACAGTCATGTCACACAGCACACGTTCAGGGGATATTTCAACTGCAGAACTCAAACGTGAGATATGGCACTCTTGTAAAGCACTTTTAAAAGCCTGAGACCAGAAGACGCATGTGAATTTTCAGGCAGACATGGAATAAATCAGGAGCAAAACAGACCAGCTTAATGCAATAAGAGAGAATGAATCGGTGTTTATCAACTTAATCATCAGGTAATGAATATTCTGATTCACAGTCACAAGGAGATGAGGCATTGCGGAGAAATATGTCAAGTGGAGAGCAACAGGAACACAAAAGCAAGAATACTGGTGGGAGAGGTTTGTTAAAAGTCTGGAAACTAGTGGAATACCTAATAATCATGCAGCCAAGGATCTTAGTTTTATTCATGCTGACAATTTTAAACGATGTATTTCATGAATGTCTTACTCCTGCTTTGTAAGCCATACTCAAAGTGCACCCTATTCTCTATCACTGTGGCATCCAGCATGATAATGGGGCCTTACCACAAGATAAATGCTAATACTAGGTTTTGGCTTGAGCTGTTCGAAATCACAAGTCAATTAAATGGGATCAAATCACCAGTCTGCTTGGAATTTTCAGAGAGTTCCTCCCATTTTAGGAGTATTGCATAATTTAAGATTTCCTTAAGCATTCAGGTGGTTCTCCAGGTGGGATTATAGACCCTTGGTAGTGTTGTTTTGAAAGGCTTCAATTGTTTTAAAATAATTTTTAAACTGTATCTTCAACTTTACCTCTTTGAAAAAGCTGTGTTAATTTTTTTTTCCATCACGTTGCAGATTTTTTTTATAACTTTAATGGCCCTATTGATGGGGGGGAAAGGGTTCTTAGTAATACAGGAATGTGTGTTGAAGGGAACTACCTCCCTAAGATGGGCAGCTAATTAGGAGCTTTGCTATTTTTTATTGGGGATTGAACTATGGGAAAGATGATACACAATAGCTTGCTTTTGATACAGAATTTTTGATTGTGGTTCTGTCTTAATTAAGCAACAAAAATTGCAGCCTTATGTTAATAGAGTAGCTATGATAGCCAGATTATTTGTCTGGAACACGTATAGAATGAATACTGGGATTGTTTTGGTACCAGACATCTTGATAAGACACCTGCAAGGCTAAAATGTAATAATAGTAACCATGGTAATGCTGTTGAATTAGGACTGATGAAATACTGAGAACTAAGATTGATGTTATATTAGATAAATTTCTAAACAACAGAGTGACGTTCTCAGGTTATACTGTTGGGTGCTCTGGTGTATGATGGGCAAATTCCTGTTTTTGTAGTGGCTGGCCAAACCTGTTTACCTGTCTGTAAAGGAGACTTGGCAGTGGAGACCTTTTGTTTTCCTCTGTTTCTGTATGTGTTATGGGGTAGGGGGGCAGAAGATATGAGGCACTTTGATTCTTCTCTTAATTTGTGTGGGAAATACTTGTTTCAGAACCACAGTAATACTTGAGATAATTTACAGCAATGTGTGTTGCTCTAGGAGATGGGTCAAGCCCTTTTCTGAATACAGGTTGTACAGAGTTGCATTCTTGACCCCGCATATCCTATCTCTGTGGGACATTATCGCAGTCTTCTCATTAGTCATGGGCAACTTCTTCCCACCCCCCACCCCAAAAGTAAGTGAGAACAAATAAGTACAACAGTACTGGCTGCAGAAAACAAGCACATAATCTAATTTATATTGACATATAAATATTTTTAATAACATAAATATGTTGTTTTTCAAACAAACCTGCTTTGCATTATTATAATATTTGGCATTTTATAGTCCTACACGCCTTTAGAAATGTGGTTTAATTGATCAAACTCCCATATTTCTTCTTATTTCCTGATGTGTTATTTCTTGCCTCTTTGGTTCAGGGTACATCACCACAATTACTTACCTCTGTAATTAGCTCCACATCATTAATCTGTGCTGCTTCTCACCTTTGTCTAGATGGAGTAACAATTTGCATTTCTGGGAGAGCAAAATAGTTATAGACGCTGGAGTTCCCTTGACAACTTAGGGCCAGTATATTATGATATGTTAAGACCTCTGCGCTCCTAGTGGATTTAAAGTCAGTGTATTGCAGCCAAAGGAGTTTCTTTAGCATCCAAAAAATACTCCTGAATGCTACATAATGGTGCAGCTATATTCATGCACGTTAAATAATGGTGCACTATCTCTTTAAAGGTATTTGTAGTCCATTTTTCTTGGTCAAATTTTGGGTTTGTGCAAAGCTGAGCTGCCAAAAAATTGAAAGTGTGGTATTAAAGACTCTGCTTAGTTTAGCAGCTCTGTGGATGTCTGTTGCTGCAAGAAGTTCCAGTAATGACCATGTTATGTCCGACTGAAGTGCCAGGTTTCACGCAACCCTAGGTCTTACCTGCTTGAAGTTAAGCCTGTATTGGGCTCCCTGCACCAATATACAGTAACTTATTTTTTCATTCACTGTAATTGGTTTCTAAGGGTTCTAGGGTTGCCTCTGAGTGCTACCCATCTTCCCTCTCCCCTTCTGCTTAGAACTGCTCTTTTCCAAAGAATTTTATCTTCATACATTTGTGGGAAGCTAGGCTCTGTGACACGGATGTCATAGGTGTTCTGCCTGTGTGAGGAAATAGTGTTATCAAAATCACTTCCTCTTGAGCTCAGCTCTTGGTCAGGGTCTAAGTAGGAATTTTATTTGTCTCTTCAGGTTTTTACTTGGTGAACTTTGTCCTCGTCTTATTCCTTGCTGACTTCAAAATGAGGATATGGGAAAGTGATCAATTTACCTTGAATTTTTTTTTTTTTTTTTTTTTTGGTCAGACAAGCTTTCTTGTAGAGGTTCTAGATGTCCAGCTAAGCTTCTACTGTGCAGTTACAGTAATTAGGCAAAGGATGCTTCTGGGTTCTTATTTGAGTGTGTCAAACTTTGAAGTGAGGTACACGCTTCCGGGAAAGGGCTTCGCTGTAGCTACAGGAGAAATACGTATGCAGCGTAAGAAATGCAGAACATGCTATCAACAGCTTCTCACTGTTTTGGTCTTTCATTCAGGTTTTGAAGAAAGAGCACGTTTATTTCATTTGTTTTGAGATTCTCAAAGTGGTGTCAAGCATTAAGATGCACAGTTCCCATTAACTTAGTTTGGAATTACCAACAGTTAAATGCCTTAAATGGCCTGGGAAATCTCAATATATTTTTTTTATGTAACATGACACGGTGCAGTTAACCAACAAAACAGGCAATCCTGAGTGGTGAGCAGGTGGAATAGTAATTTGCTCTTTTATAAAAGAGTGCCAACTATTTTATTTTGATAATCCGGGCTTGAATCAGGGTTCAGGAGCTTCTGCATGGCCTATGATGAGAGGCAGCATGTGCAGTAAAAGACTGATCAGGAAGGTTAGTCACGCTCGCAGATTAGAAGAGCTGCACTCTCAGCTAAAACAATTTCTTTTAGACCATAGTGAGCAGGCACTGCGGGTGGATGGTGCTCCAGAAGACCAACATCTATTATTAAAATTCTAAAATATCGTTTATATAGCATAAAACATCCTGTTTATGTCTGTATGTCAGAGAAGCAATCAATTTATGCCGTCCTGTCAGTGGTATACAGGACATCTGTTCAACTGGTACATTAGATTCTACTGCTCAAAAAAAGCACTTGTGCCTGTTTCTTGCCTGGTGTACTTCTGGTTAGCTTGGCTCTTCTTTCATTTGCCTCTTGTTTCTAATATTCAGGAATAAATCTACAGAGACCCTGAAGCTATATACCTGTAGCTTGAGGTAAAAGGGCAATGCAGTCATTATGTTAATAGCTAGGGACTGTAAGGACCCCAGTTATCCCAGGCTTTCTGCATAATGTTTGGCACGTTAGGTGCTCTCCCTGCTTTTTACGTATCCCTCACAGAAGTCGTGCATGCTCCATGTATTCACGAAAGGGAATTTAAAACTGGTGTGCAAAACTCTGGAGCTGGAGCCAATGTATTCATGCCCAAATCTGTGGGAGTACATCCTTAGAAGTTATAAACAGTACTGTCAGTATGATACTTCAGTGTGACAATAGCTTAATTATAATTTTTCACATTTCAAGTAGAAGTCTGAGTTTGAAGAAGTTTTAAATGACAAATTCTTAATAAGGAATATATTAAAACCAGCATTAACATTGTTTCAGGTGTTTAGAGGTTTGAAAAACACTGGCAACAAAAGAACCAAAGGACAGCAGAACTACCTTTCTTCAAAATTTCAGTTTGTCTGATCCCAGCTGAGTAAATTGTGTAAGGGGCAAAACATCATTGTGAAACCCTCACTAGGCATTAGTAAAAAATTGTTTTGGAAGATTAGGAATATTTTTAAATTAAGTTCTGTTCTCCAGGTAAGCCCATATTGACATACTCTTCATCTGTAAATTACTGGGGGAAACAAATGGTGCCAAACTGATCTAAGTAAATGATCAGAGCCCATTGTTTCCACAAAAAGGTTGGTGTAGGCTAGAATAGAATACTGCATCGTGGGTATGAGGGTACTGCTCTGGGAAATAAGTACATTAGGGCACGCAGCTTTCTTAGCATCAGCTATTATATCCTTTTAAGCCATATTTCTGATAGTGCATTTCCTTTTTGAAAATTGGGAATTTGTTCTATTTTTATAGAAATGAGCTTATTGCAAATTGGCATACTCTGCTGTGTACACAGCTTTCTGTGCCACACAGGGTCCACAGGGCTATTATCAGAGGCATCCATTGAAGGACTTGAGTAATTTGCCAAATGTTATTTTGTTTTCAGAGAAAGTAAATAGTTTTAGTACAGAAGGGCATGTAAGTACTCTAACTTTTTGCTTAGTTTATTTAAATAGTGTTGCTTCTCCTACCCCTTTAAAAACATTTCTATCTACTGGGTTTTCCATTTTTATGTGCTTGAGCACAATTATGTGACTTACTGACTTTAATGTCTTCTATGAATCTGAGCATATGGGAGCTCATCCTGAGATGTAACTATACAAGGATGTTAATTTAAAGGAGGAGGTTAGCTGGATACTTCATTAACAGTTTGAAACAGATTATTATTTTTTTTTTACAACTGTGATACTCAAAAAAATAAAATAATTTCTGATACAAATGGTTTCAAAAAGGCTTGTGTTCTACTAGTAGTGGATTACTCCTTGTACTAACCTGCAGAGAAGACCCTTAGTCCTACCTGTTGCCCACTCACATCATCACAGGCATGTCCCTTATGCTGCCTGTTTTTGTATGCATCCAGTAATACTGTGGAGAATGTGCATTACAAGCTTTTTAATTCTACCTTCTATTTGCTGCTAATTTTTAAATAAACACTGTTATGTTTTCCAATGAGAGTAAGCACTACCATGTACCGCATGTGTGTTAATAAAAGTCTTCGATATATACAAGCTGTTCCATGAACAACAGAGCTGATAAAGCTTAGTTTCTGCTTGACTTACCTCCAGTGTTTCCTGTACCCAGACCAGTCTTAAACCCAGCTGGTTGTCAGGCATACGCTGTCAAGCTGCTGGGTAGGTGAAACATCCCTCCCTTTCTTTCAGAGCATGCCTGATCTGTCTCCAGCTGCTGTTTTTCATGCAGCTGTTGGGCACGCAGCACCCAAGACCTCAGCTGCTTTGTCACAGGTGATTATGTTTGGCCAGGTTCAAAAGCAGTTACAGATCCCATAAGCCTTGTTTCCGTACGGAAGCCAAGCTAAAATTACTTTCCCATATTACATGGTATTGTATCATGTTACTTAATGTATGTCTTAAGGAAATGATAAATGCCAGGCAGCTTGCATTACCTGCAGCACTACGTGCACTCGTTGTCCTTGTTACTCCTTACATTTCCTGCTTTTTTGGAAAGAACTATATACCCTCCTGTGCTGTACAGTTCTGCTTTGTCAGAAAGCTCACTTCTTTTCCTTTTAAGTTAACTTCCCTTTTCTGTTTTCACTTGCCAGAGGACTATTAATTCTGGCATAACAACATACTTACTTGTCACCATCTCCCAGGTGATTTTTGGAGGGAAACCAGGCCTCTGTAGGGAGGGCAGCGGGGAGCTGAACTGGTGCGAAGGCTTTCTGTGGTTGACTTGCTCTTCCGTTTTACTACTACGTGGAGGATTCTCTGTGCTGGCTTCTTTACTCGGAGTGCTTTATCACCTTCAGCAGCCAGCCTTACCTAATCCTAGCCTGTATCAATCAGTGATCCCTCTTCTCCTGCATTTGTATCTTTCCTTACTTTCAACTTTCCACTGTTTTCAACACCTTCTTGTGTGTCTACTGACAAATGTCTTTGAACAGATGCTACACTGCACCTTGTGAAATCTATTCAGAACTATGCATCTGGATGACTTCTCTGCATGTGAGGAAAAAGAATTGATATCCTTTAATCTTCTGTGTGTGTATCAGATACTGGATTCAAGGTAGTTTTAACTTGGAACTAAATAGGTGTGGTTCTTTGTGAGACTTGGATTGTTTCTCATGGTCTACAGTACTGCTGTTCATAGTGAAATTATCTCAGTATTTTCATATAATTACTTTTGCAGCAAATGTAACATGGTGAAACTGTAAAATAGTGCCCACTATTCCTGAAAGGTTAAATGTCTACAAATGATAAGCAGACACCTTACGGTGATAACAAATGTTGGAATTGAGAGTAAGTGACCCCTAGCTGCTTTTTGAGTTGCAGTGTTGATTGTTCTGTTGAGTTGTCCCCACCCCCATCATATGTGTGCTCTGCAATTTCTTTAATTACCTTTTTAATCTTGACCAAGTCCTCTTGCCAGACTGATTCTGAAGTAAAACAGAGACACAGATATTACCGATAGTTTAGTCTGAATACCTTAAGACAGAAAAGCAAATGAATAAATGCTTTTCTCACACTTTCTTTCAATTTTTCTCCCTTGCTGTCGATGATGGGCTTTTCTGACTTCTCACACCACTCCCCAGTCTTTCCTTTTCTGGTACCCTCTTTTCCTAGGTTTTACAGGTGTGTCCAAACCTTAGTGATGCTAGCATCGGACTAGCTCCAGCTGCTGAGTTCCTTTAATACCACAATTTGAAAGCAGGATGAATGAATCCCTTCATCTAAAATAGTTCACTTCTGAACAGTACTCATCTCTGGCAGATTGCTACCTAGCCGTATGAAGGTGGTGCAAAAACAGGAGGCTGAGGAGCATGCAAAGCTTCATCAGCCTGTTTTGCACATAGGTCATAGAAGGTGCTTAAAGGCTTTGTGTACATTTAAATAATTTTCATTATCTTTCTTGTCACAGTTGATTCTTGGTCTCAAATTTACTTTAGCTTTCCTCACCTCTAAAGTTGTCCTTATCACAATGTTCTTGAGGGTAACAGAGGTGAATCCAGTTTTCTATTTTTCATCTCTTTTTGTAGTTTTATGTTGTGCTTTTGTAGAATGACTCTTCATGGAAAAGAAACTAGCTATTGGCAAGCTGTTATAAAAAAAAATAAATTAAAAAACCAACCCGAACACCCAAAGATTAAAAAAAAACTGTGGGTTTTTTTTTAGGCAGATAAAATATCGTAGTCAGCAAAATGGAAAGCTGTTTAACTTGCTGTTTAGTCTTTCACTTCTGAGTGTGGAGCTCAGACTTTCCAGGGGCGTTTCACTGCCTTGACACCAGCTGATGTGGCCAGTTCTCCTCCTGACATGGAGGAAAAATAAGCCTCGTCCACAATACCAGGGTGTATCTTAAGTTTATTCTTTGTGGTCCTATTAATTTTTCAGTTTTATTTTCTTTTATGTGATGTTATTTGTTCGTTTACCATTCAAATGTGATCCATCTTGAAATAGTCACTGATGGCACATATGTAATTATTAGTACAATCTTAAAATGCTTTCTACTGTTTCACGGGTTGCGTTCTGGACCTCCTGTGCTGGCAAAGACCTGCACTTATGCAGTGCGTTCTACTCTGGGATGGGACGGTGATTTTTCACATCACATCTTTGAACAGTTTTAGTACTTTTTTTGTTTGTTTTTACTTGTTTTGTGCCAGTATAAAGAGCATTATACCTCATAGCAGAACTAAATTATCACCTTAAAGTGAATGCTGAAAAATTATTGCTGTTCCTTTTTAATCATTTAATTTGGGAGGTGTTTGAGAGAGTGTTTTTCCCAAAAAGCTTGACCAGCCTAAATTTCCCTTAGGCATAGAGCAGCAGTGTGATGCGTTGTGCTTTCTTTTTGTGATAGTTGCAAGATATCAGAAGTAATCTTAACCCTGAAGGAGGCGTCAAATGAGAAGAAAAGCTTTGGAACAGTGAATTTGCAGTCTGTATTCCAGTGTATTACAAACTGATGCATGGACCAGCTTCAGGTCTTTTGAGTAGCTGAGGCCACACATTGGAATTGTTTTAGTGTTCATAAAGCTATTAGTAACTGCTGATTTATCTTGCATTGTTGCATTTAGAGTTATCTTTCATAACATGGGGTATGTTTGTGAGTCTGTGCAGAACTGAAGTCTCTGTGGATGATGGCCTGTTATGCTGAAACCAGGAAGAGTGCTACAGCTTGCTTCAGTGGATGACTGGACTGGGATATAAAATACAGGCTGTGGTGGGAAGCTTGACTTTTTCGTCTGATTCTGGACATAATGGAAAGAGAAAACAATTAGAAGTGGTTTGGCTAGAGAGCAGAGGCATTTTGAGGCGTGGTGTCACTATCGGTCTATGAAAAGAATATAAGTTCCATCAGTGTTTTACTTTGAGTGGAACTTTAGAAAAACTTTCAGTCTAAAAGCCCTTATGGAAGATGTTTTTCCACAAGTTGTTTTTTGCCTAAAATTACTGTTGTACCAGGCATGAGGATTCTAATTGTGCTTACGGACAGAAGGGCCAAGCCTCTGCATCTACAGTGGCTTGTTGGCAGTCCGGTGTTGAGTTCATTCAACTGTAATATCTTGTTGTTCTAAATTTCTTTTTTTTAATTCTTCATTTGTTATTTTGTTTTAGAAAAACAAAAAAATGGGCTTTAAATGCCAAATCTTGGGTTCAGTTTTGGACATTAAGCACACAGCTCTTGCGTGGAGACCAGTTTAAGGTAATAGGGTTATTTGTTCGTGTCAATTTGCATGAAACAGCATTCAAGATTGGGTATCGGTGTAGTCCATTAATCCATAAGTAAGTGTTACAGATAAGTTCTCAGGTAAAATCAATGGTACTGTTCACTAGGGAAAGCATTATTCGATGACTTCAAATGTTTAGATTAGGGACCTTGGTCTGGGTACCAAGTTTAAAAAAAAAAAAAAAAAAAAAAAATCTTCCTCCTCCTATCAGCAGTGTGGTTATGAGCACTGCCCTTGAAAGCAGACAGCGCACAATCTGATTGCTTTTCAAATTTAATGTCTCACCTGCTGTTTGTAAAGGTGTTCTTCTCTCATTTATCCTGTTACTGAACAAACAGTCATTGATTTCTGTTGCACATTTTTTTTTTAAAGTAGCAACATCCAAAATTGGACACAAATGCAGAGTCTGTCTGCTTAGTGAGGTACCCAGTTTAAAACTGCAAACTACTTCAACTGTAGCCAGTCTTTTTTATTGTTATTGATTCTACTAATAAGGAAAATGAACACAGCTGAAGAGAACATACAGGTTATGAATGCGCACCTGTCCTGGAAAGTGTGAATTTGGAAATTATTTAAGTCAAATGCAATTCACATTTATAGGCGAAGGATAGCTTTACAGCAGAAGAGTGGTTAAAACTGTATGAATGTACGTATGCCATTTCTTCCATTAGAACAGCATAAATGGCAAATGTACCGATGCCAGTGTTGTGGCAGAGGGCAAAGTTTGTTCCTTGTCCTGGAACAGCTCTCTGTTTTCTGCAAGAAAAGGACACAGTACACTTATCAAATGTGGATATGTCCTTAATGGTATGAGTTTATATCTTTATTTTGCTTGTTGTCTTGTCATGTTTAAAATGTCTTTGTTATATTGCCTTAATTCTCCTGTGCATACCTGATTAGTTTCCCTGGTCCTGGAACTCTGACTTTGTAAAGGTACCAGGAGGCCTCTGGCTTGTCCTACCTGTCACATTAGGTACCGTGCAAGTATATAATGGAATGCAGGCCTAGTTTCCGTTTAACAGCATTGCTGACTCATGGGACCAAGTGTGGGTAAAGGAGATTTAACCAAGAATCAGAACTTGGAGAAAACCAGAGATAGGCTGTGATTTTTTTCTAAGGAGGTCAATCTCCTTTTTATTATTATTATTATTATTTAATTTTTGAAAGTACGCTTAGTAATTGAAATATAAGTACAAAGAAAAAAATCTGCTTCAGGATGGGATTAACTTAAGTGCTGAAGTTAAGTCTAGTTTGCCTTCAGATTTCAGAATATGGAATTCACTTAGCATTCTGGTCTGAACTGTTCTCTAATTTAGGTGCCAGAAACTTCCCTGTGGCTCTCCACTGACTATGTATGCTGTCTAGAACTGGCTAATGTAATTACTGCCTGGAATCAAATGCAAGACTCCTGAGCTCATTGAGTAATGAGCCTTTTGCATATTTACGGTGCTTTAATTTATAAGTGACGAGATGCTGGCACGAGCCAGAGCAATATGACAATATGTTTAATTCCAGCATTAAGGATGACTTGATTACATGTGTCTGTAGTTAGTTTCCAAGTATTTGATACTCTCCAGAATACTTTGCTTTTGGAAAGATACTGAGATAAGTGGCTTCCCAGATGTGGAGTACCTTACGTTGGCTATTCCACATGTTAAAGGATAAAGAATGCTATAGCATTTTCAACAACTTGCTTTCAGAGGAAATGCTTCTAGGACTAAAATTTTTGCAACCTTAAATGTGTGAAAATCCACTGATAACCATAAAACTAGGCTGATTCACAACGCCAAAGAATTAATTTCATTTTTTCTCTACTTTGGATGGTATTGCGTATTACTGATTATATATCCTTGTTCTAATGTGTGTAGAGCATTCCACCAGCTCTTGCTGCCAGTGTGCTGACTCAACTGTTTACCCTTTGTATGTGGTTCTGACTTCATCAACTTTTTCCCTGATGGACTATTCACCACAGAGTGTACTTTGCGGCAGAAGTCTACGGACTCAGTAAATTGCCTTGAACAGTCTTGCCCAGGTGCCATGGTGCTTTTAAGGCCAAACATTTTTACACAGAGAAGACGACATGTCAGCCTAGTTCATTAATACCTATTATATTCAAATTAGACTTAATCTAGTTGGTGGGAGCCCATGTCTGTACATACTCACAAGCCTTATGCAAGCATTGTAATTTGAAGTGCTTTGGAATAGTATGTTCACTCATAGCTGTATCTTTTGTAATTATTTCTGTTATAGAATTCTCACATTTTGGGCTGATTTTTACAGCACAATGAGGAGAGAGAAAGCATGAGGAACCCCCTGCCCCTGGACTGGATCATAAGACAGACTACAGAAATCTGAAATAAAACTTTAAAGAAAATCATGCAACTTTACTATAAGATTTTCTGAAACTTACTATGAAAAAGATGTCAAAACAAGCATCGCTTTCCTAAGCCTTGGACAAAAATTAAAAAAAAAAATGTAGCAGTGTCAAATGGCAGGTCTGTTACAGGAGTAGGCCACTGTGAGTCTGGGCTCATCTTCCATGTCTAGCACAACTTGACCATCACAAAGTGTTGTTGTCACAATGTTAAGCAACACCTGCGTTTGTGTCTTGTTCCTTAGCAATTAAATGCTGAAGTTTATATATATTTTTTAGACATAATCTATAGCTGCCACTGCTCCTGTTATAGATGCTGATTGTCAGTGAAATTCAGTATGGATGCTTGCAGGGGAACAAGTTAGTTGAAGAGACTTCTGCATGTAGACTTACCTCCTGGGCTAGCCATTTAATTGAATCTAAAATCAATTTTCAATTAGTGGTGGTTTGGCACCTCATATTAGCTGTTAAATTCTGAATAAAGTTAAAGAGAAAAGCATGCAAATCTAGAATTACTTTTAGCTTAATGAAATGAACAGATGTATTGAGTACTTAAGGAAGAGTTTAGAAGGCCAGTTAGCACCAACACGTCCAGAGACGCCAGCCTTTACCAGGCTGGTGATGTGCTCGGTATGACTGCAGTTATCAAGGCCAGGACACCCAGATAGAAATTATTTCAACTGCTGTTTGAGAAACAGCGCATCCCTATGTACTGGCCCGGTGTGTTAGATTGTCTTCCCTCTTCAGATAAAAACAAAAGCCCGTGGTAGGTAAGTCAACACTTGTGTCTTAAACCAGCCCTGCTGCTGGAAAAAAATTAACTGGAAAATTCAAACTGAATTTCTGTCAGTGAGAGAGACCTGATAGGTCTGATCTAGGAAAAAATTATTTGAAAACATATCTATGGCATGTATGTCTGAATACCCTGGAGAATATAGCAACTACAAGTGGAGTTTCCATTACTAGTAGTTTCTAAGTTCTTGCCTGTGGTTTTCCAGTTGGTAGAGGATACAGTCTTCTGGTGCAAGAGGCCTAGCCCCTTTCCTATTGGTGCAGCTACAGCCCCTCGCAGTCAAGACTCTGTCAATAATTTTGAATTCAGTTCCATACCGCAAGTCTATTCCAGGGTGACCGTTATTTTGCAACCATTGCTTTTTAGGCTATTTGTTTTAAATTGTTGCAACATAAAATCAATACAACAGAGCAGGCCTCAAATGGTAAACACTGAAAATGGGAATGCTGTTTCTTCTGCTAACCCTTCCACATGTGTGTTCATTATTTTTAGCACGGAAGATTGTGTGTTTCTCTTTGCCCAATTTCTAACAAGTTTTACTTTTGTGAACAGCCTAGGTGATTTTCTTTCAAGTGTTTCAGTAGAAAGTCTGCCCAGGTCTTTCATATCTTTTGGGATAGATTTAATGACTAACAGTGGAGAAGTAGTTGGAATGTTCTAAGGAAAAACTGGATGGTCTTCCTATTTTGTTACTTTTCTGCAGTAAGTGGACTGTCTCATTAAAGGATAAATGGAGAGCATAAAAAAAAAACCCATGCCACCCCACAACCAAACCCAAACCCACCATGCAATTCCCATTGGTAAATAACAAGTTTTGAAAGTAATTTCATAATGCGCATGTCGTATCTGAAGTACGAGTCAGTAAAATCTTTTTTCTTCACACTGATTTAATCTGATTGCTCAAGGCCCCAGGACTCTTCTGTAAGCAAGGGTTGAACAAGTCCCTGGAGATTCCTGCCCATCACGCTCACCCTTCCTGGGCTGGTCCCTGCGTATGGACTGGCACCATGATGATTCTTTGCTCCTGGAATGGTCCATGGAGAGCGGACCGGCGCTGTCAGCACGCTTATGCATCAGTGTCCTTTGTTCTTCCTACTCCAAGTCCAGATATAGGTAGTAATGGAAATGTTACAGGAAAGTTTGAATGCTGCTATGGATTTTCTTTGCTGTATTAATGCTGTTATTATTGGTTGGCCAATACATATGTTTTTCTTCAGGTATATGGTGGGTAGAGATGGCCTTGATATAGCATCCAAGTTCAAACCTCTTCCAGCTATGTCACAGCTCAGTTCTAAGGCTGGATCTGAGTTTTCCAACTCAGCCCCATTTCTACCGTTTACAGTGGTAGTACAGTAATTCATACCAAAAAGACCATCTGTTGTGCTGGAGTTTAAACTGATTTCCTGAAAACACTCTAGTATATATATTCATTAGTATATTTTTATGTGGATTGTTTTATAAATTATTTTTAGAGAAACTTTTAGGTATGTGTTGACAGTTCTAAGGAGCAAATAACATTTCTTTTTATTACAATTTTTCTTTAGGCTTAGCAATTAGGGCAGTTTGAAGATGAGACTTCCTTTTGAAGTCAGTGTTTTTACACTACTGCATTTCTAAATAAACTTGCTGGGGGAGAAGAGGGGGAAATAGATGCCTATTGATCTTCTACATTAATTTTCTGTAGTTAGTGCTATGTTTTCTTTCCCTTCTCTACTCCATAGACCCACAAGACTCTCTGTGGTTTTAAATTAACTGTTGTGGAGTGGTCCTGTTTATACAACCGAAGATGATGATTGATGATGGCCCCGTGCTATTGTCTTTGACAGAATCTGGATGAAGTCCTTACTGCTGTAATGGGTAACCTGCATTAGAGAGGTGGCAGTGGTAATAGGATGCTCTTGTTGAAACAACACATAAAATACGTGGTGACAAAGATTAGCAAGAATGCAGTATGCCTAGGGAAGGGCAGGTGCTGTGAAGGTGCAGCCTTCACCACACTGAAGGTTTCAGTACAGTTTTGTAGATAGATGCTTACCAAAAATTTCCTTGAAAACAATGGTGGTATTTGAGAAGTATTTCTGGCATATCTTCTAGTGCATCTCGACTCTTCTGTTGCTCCTTGTTAGCTCTTCTTTGTTGGTGCTGTGGGTCTTCAAAGGCAAAAAAGAATACCAGTCAGTAAGTACTTAACAGTAGTTTGAATGATGTAAGATAGAATATGCAGTTGTTGTAAGGGGGAACACAGAGATTAAGTCTGGTTATGGAATGCCATAAAAAGCAAAATGCCCTGAATTTTTACCATCAAAACAGCATTATCTATGATAAACAAATGTTTGCAACTGCTCCTACAAACTTCTGGATGTTTATTGAAATGTTAGATGGACGTATGTGTGAGAAGCCATTGGCAACTGTAATTAATTTTTCCCTAAACGCATATAATTCATGGCACACTTGCTTTCTGTAATAAGTAAGAATTTAAAGACTTGAGGAGCTTCAGATTAACTGCAGCAATATCTTAATAAGCTTTTACATCTTACTTAAAGATTTCAGCTATCTTTAGTGTTGAAGTATTCTAAAAGTTTATTTACCAGTTTGTTCACATTAATTAGTATAGTTATTTCAAAATCAAATAATTTCCAAGCACTTTAGCTCAAGATATCTTATTCTTGTCTCAGTGAAGTTCCTAAATACATTGTTTCACACCAATATTGACTGCTGCAAGTGAGAATAAAAGTGTATATAATTTCTGTCCCCGAGCCAAACAAAAGGAGCTGTATGTAACGCTGTGGAGAAAAATCACCAAAAGGAGTATACTGCAGAGAACTCTCCGTCATGTCTTTCAAACTTCTATTCAGCTAGTGATGGTGGATTAATAAAGTTTGTGGTATACCAGTGAAAAGGCTGGTGCTGGGCACACTTGAAAATTAGACCATATAGCAAACTTCTGTTTCTCATGCTGACTCAGTTGACAGCAGTTTTCTGCTGTGACCGATGCTCTATCAGCACAGGCTTTGTCTCATCTTTCTGCACCAAGGTAATACCAGAATTTCCAACATAATTTTACACGGGAGGAGCTGAGATGAATTGTGCTTCTCTTCTTTCAGTGAATACAAAGATAAAGTAGGAGTGGTCTGCTGTCTTGCACCTGGAATATTTATTTACATAATCAGAAAACCTTCCCAGAAGACATCAATGGAGTGCTGGGAGCTTTGTGTAACTGAAATTCTTTATTTCATTGTCAGCTAATCCATATTGCATAGCTACTTTTTTTTCCTTCAACGCTTTCATTGACAGAGCATTGTTATTCTCAGAACCTTTAACTGCCCATGATGACTCTACTGAAGAATAACGTCTGGGAATTTTTGTAACTAGGCATAATTTGCAAAGCTTTTTTCATCTCTGCATTGATTATTGCTACTTAACATTTAAAGATGAATTAATGCTGTGATACACAAGAATTGACATAATTAGAAAGATTGCCAAGCCTTTCTTTAGATTCAGATAGAATTAGCCTATGTGTACATGTGGACATCCTAAATTTGTGCAACATTGTGAAGTACAGATAACAGTCTGTAAATACAGACTAGGCATCTTTATTAGTCTTCTGGTGCCTTCAGTATTTTAAAATTTATATTCACCAGAGACAGGATGTCTTGGATCATCTAATTCTACATTTGAACCTGACAGTCCTTTACAAGCAAGGACGGCTCAGCAGTGAATATTAAATTGTAAAAATAAGGAGGAACTCTTTCTAAGGGCAGAATACATTGGTAATGTCATGTGTTATAACCTATAAACTGTATAAATACTTGAAAGGCTGTCAGGCTTTTTAGATAGAAACTTGATGTCTTCAGCAAATAAATCTTTCTAAAGCGTTCACACACACACACCCCCCTTTTTCTTGAGCCAGTTCAGCTATGGAGAAATCACCTGTTATTTTCTGTGATAATGGGTGTTTGTCATGCTTCCCTTACAGCTGTAGCCGGGACATGAAAATGAACTGTGATGCATAGGAAGGGAGAATGAAAGTGCTGGAATGATCTTAGTCATCTTTGCGATTGTATAAATAAGTATCTGCCTTTTTAGTGCTTTCCTTAGAATTAGTGATACTGAAAATTTACGGTTCTACATAAAAAGCGACACTGGGTATTTTTGGTAAAAGATGAATTTCCTTTACTTTGTTCCACTTTATAACACATCATATGTGTTTCAGGACTTATAAGCTATCCGGGCAGATTAATGTTGCAATTACTAGCCACAGCAACTAGACAGTATCAGTGATATGATGAATCACAGATTCAATAAGAAACTAACTCTAGCTAATTGCCAGCTTTAATTGATGTCAAACTAAGCCCAAACCTCATGGTTGGTAAATGGTCTCTGGACATTGTAGCTAGGCTTAAGTTTGGGTGTCTACCTGTGAAGAGTTACAGAGCTTTCCTGCATCTTTTGTGGCAGGGAAAAAGCATCATCTTTGCTTTCAGTCTGTGTCATTTGGTGCTCATCACTGTTGAGTATTTGAGTTTGTTTGATGCCACCTTGTTACCTATGTAGCAGCTGCTTTTTCCTTTTGTGATTCTTCCAAAGATTTTCTGGCATCTTGGGCAGGCCTGATGTTGATAGTGTCAAAACCTTTTGCCTATTGCATGGCTTGGAACTCCTTGAATACTGGGGAAAGGAAGAATAGACATTTCCATCTTTCAGGCAAAATACCAAGCAGGCCCTTGTACTTGGCCTCTGTGAGGAGTGTAGAGGTCCTTAGCCAAAGAAGATTTAAGTAGACAAGAAAGTCTTTGTTGCCAGCACTTTGACTTCTCACACAGGGTCTGCACTGAGTGTATGGAGTGTGATGCACCTTAGTTAGCCAGAACTGACAGCTCTGTTGTAATTTAATACCACTCAAAGTACCCCAAAGGATTCTCTAACTGGGTTCTGCTCTTTGGGAAGACAAATACAGAGTAGCAAGTGGCATACATACAGTTTTCCAGCTAATAGCTGAGGTGCTGTGGGGACCTCTTGCCATTCTGACCAAAATTTTGTCTGTCCTTGCTCCCTTTTCAGCTTTTTTTGTATCTGCCTCATGGCTACCTTACATTGCACAGAAGAGTCTAAGCTCTCTGGGTCAAAAATCTTTTTAGTTTGGTGCTTGAATAGCACCTGAAATAGCCACTGCGGTGTTCTGGTCTTGCTATCTGTAATGGACTACCAAGAGCCTGCAAGCAAAATTACCTCATGAAATCACATTTCACATATGGAATATATAGGTTTTAACTGGGACTCTATATCTAACCTTATTTTATCTCTTCCTGGTTTGCATAGTAAGTCAATCAAATTTTGGCATACAAAAAAATCCCAATGTCAATCTAGGGAAAGCAGTAAGAATAAGTTCCAGAATTTTTCACTGTATGTGCCTTGCGGTTGCTCAGCTGTAACGGAGGGTTTTACAAAATGTTCTTCAATAAATTCTCACTCTGAAAGTGACTTGTATGGGCCACGCTACCTGGCCGCTGTGGCTGCTTCTTTTGACTTGTTTAGTCATTGCCTGGTAGGGCAGTAGTGACCTACAAAAGAAAAGGGTTGAGAAATGAATTATTTTGAAGAATAACTACTGCCTTTCAGACACGTACTATTAAAGGACAGGACTAATGCTGCCAATATTACCCTTGGTTTTCTCTTATGGAGAAATGTGAGAATGGTGTTATTTTTAGTTGTCTTTTTAGGCTGCTGTGGGTATGTCACCGCAGTCTTCAGGCAAATTTTCGGTAGTGGCTGGAGGACTGCACGATGTAGATCAGAAAAGCAGCTTTGAGTCAGCTTTATACTTTCCTTAAACAAAGCTGGAGGTGCTGAATTCATTCTCCTTGAAGCTGTTTTAATGATCTCCAGTTCTAGCCAAAATGGCCAGCAACTGGCTCTTGCAGAGTCTTGGCCATGTCCATGTCTCTACTCACAGGCACCCCTGACCACAGCAGGGCCTGCTGCAGAGCCAGTTGCCACCTTGGTACGGCAGGACGATGCTCCTGAACTGCTAGTCTGGATAGCATTAGCTGAAAACATTTATTCCTGCATGGAAATTGATTAGGTGAATGATTTTCAGCTAACAGTTTTTGTGCGTACAAGGCATTGATGAGAGTGAAGAAATGCATAAGTCAAAGCCTTTCTGACACTCACAAATTGGGAAAACTTCAGCAAAATTGAAGTATCGATATCTGGTTTCCATGTTGTTACATCCTTCCCTAGACATCTGCTCTCCAGATTTGGCAGCTGAACACGAAACCTGGAAATGTCTGGGCAGCAGATTGAGACAGAGTGCCTACCAGAGAAGAACAGGTTGGGACCACTTTGGCTGGCTAGTGAAGGAATCTGGTTTATGTTGCTGCTGCAGGAAAGTAGTGAACATACTTTAAAATTGTGAAAAATGTGGGCACCTTTTTCTACATTTTACTACTTTTTTCATAGGATAATGGACAAGGTGCTTAATTCATTCATTTTCCACACAGGTGACTCTAAAGCTTAGCTTATGAAAGCATTTAAGACCCCGCTGCAAACAATATCTATGTTCCTGAATGCAGGGCGTGCTACACAACATGAAACACAAAGGCAGGCTAAGCCTAAGGGATCTCTGCTAGTACCCAGCACTAGTTAATAGGGTTGAGTAGTGGTTCAGAGGCTCAGAAGGGGAGCACCAGGCAATACGTGTGCTGACTTTGTTAAAATGTGTTCTCCATCCCTTCAAAAGGTTGCAGTGTAGTGCAGCCACGCAGTAGGGCTGAATTACGGTTGCTTAGGTCAGCTTACTTCTGGCTTTTTCTGGCCTTAGAGTGCTTGGTTTGTAGCCCTGATAATGCTATTTAAGCAAGGGGTATTTATGTCTTGTTTCTATGGGAAGTTCGATGAATAATGATGACTAGGTGGTGAGGGGGTTGTTGTGGTGTTTTTGCACATAGTTAAAGAAATATATTCTGAGAAAGCTTCCCTAAATTATTCTTGTAACTCACTTTGGCTTTAATTGGTAAATTACTTCTTGCAAGTCTGTGAGATGGAGAGTCTCGTTTCCTGGAGTGATTTGATTGGCAATTTAGAGATGATTTGTTAAACTGAAAGAGCGTATTTCATAAGATTAAATATGAAATTGCAGAACTGTTCAAGGGCATAATTGCCCTGCTTTCTCCTAGAAACATTATTGTGCTGGAAATGTATACACCAAACATGTTTTTACAACATTAGTATTGAAAAAGAAACAGACTGATAAGTTCCTTTGAGCTGAGAGTGAAGTATCCACTCCATCCTTTAACCTGTTCTCTGCTGCAAACCCACAAAATGTTATTGTAAATAAACAAACCTTGAACCATAATCAGCAGATTTGTAACTGATTGGTCTCTGTTGCACCCCTTAAGGTTTTGATCTGGTTAATGTTGGTGCTTTTTGGTTTCTTAGTGTCATGGTTTAACCCCAGCCGGCAACCAAGCCCCATGCAGCCACTTGCTCATTCTGCCCCGGTGGGATGGGGAGAGAAGACTGGAAGAGTAGAAGTGAAAAAACTTGTGGGTTGAGATAAAGACAGCCTAATAGGTAAAGCAAAAGCTGCACATGCAAGCAAAGAGAGGAGTTCCTTCACCACATCCCATGCTCAGCCATCCCCATTACAGCAGGGCTCCATCATGCCCAGCGGGGACTTGGGAAGACAAATGCCATAATGCAAAATGTTGTCTTCCTCCAGTTTATATACTCAGCATGATGTCCTGTGGTATGGAATACCTCTTTAGCTGGTCCGGGTCACCTGCCCTGGCTGTGTCCCCTCCCAGTTTCTTGTGCCCCTCCAGCCCTCTGGCTGGCAGGACCTGAGAAACCAAAAAGTCCCTGACTTTGTATAAACATTGCCCAGCAACAACCAAAACCATCAGTGTGCTATCAGCATTCCCACAACAAAGCTAAAATACAGCACTGCAGCAGCTACTGAGAAGAAAATTAATTCTATCCTAGCTGAAATCAGGACATTTCGCTTGTGGGCTCAAATATTTTTTAATTTGTACAAGAATTTTTGTAACTTTTTTTACTAGTTAGTAAATAACTGGGTCTAGTTGGGGGATTACAAGATATCTTTAGCTTCAGAGATACCTGTGGCAATAAGTCTTTGTTTCTAGTTATATTGTTTAATTCGTTATGCTTCAATATCACTCAAAAGTCCTCTTACATTTAGAATACATTTCTTCAATTGACTGGTGAAAAATTACTGCTTTGGGTTTTTTGCCCTTGGTCGGATTTATTGTTTTTTCCTTTCCCCTAGACGATGCAGCACACAGCTACATCCCGATTATATCCTTGTGGAATTCTTGAATTTTTCCCTTCTATTTGAGTCTGCTTTACTGTAATATTTTGATACCTTCCCCCACTCCCCCAAAATAGTGTGAGGAAAAATCAGGAAGCCACGGTTGTTAGTTTTGTTGCCTATGATATTCGCATTCATTTTTCAGTAGTAAATCAGGGATGGGTTAACAGGAGACAGAGCAATTTACTGTCTTTTGGGGAACAGGAAATTCCAGGAGTTATCAGTCTACTAGCTGGTAGTGTGAATTCCAGCTTTCTCCCTCTGTGTTCAAAAGCTCAGGAAAGTATGGCTTGCACCAGACAGACCCAGTATAGAGTCTAATGCCATAAACACTGTCCTTTCTAGTCTTATTTCACCCTTGTTTCCTGTTTTCTTAGTTGGCGTAAACATTTTCTCCGTTTACTGTGCAGATAGAGCTTGGGCTTGCTGTACTCATTTCACGTAGGTCACTGATTCTGGCTTTCCCCATCCTGTTTGACACCAATCTGGGAGAAAGAAGGGCTGAGACGGGTAAATATCATGCTAAGGCGAACATGTTTTTTATTACTAGGAGGTCAAAAATAAAGTAGTTAAGTTTAATATTCAGTTTTAGTTCTAAAATTATTTTCTTTGTATCCTGGGGGGAAAAAAATAATCAAATGCAATCTACCAGATGTGAAGCTAGAAAGGCAGACTTGCCATTAACCACTACGGGAAATCCATGGCTTTAATATCAAGGAGTTCACTTGATTTTCAGCAAAATCAGCAGCAACTGATTTTCATTGTTGCTTTTCTTTTACTATTCAAAGAACAGAGAAGTATCTTTGGTGAGCAAGGAGCCTACCTTCACACTCAAGCCTGAAAACAGTGACCTGTATTATGTAGGGAGATATCCAGAGCCAAATTAAGTCTAGATGAAACTCCAAAATGCAGTAAGCAGAATAATTTAAGAAAGAACTACTCATTTTGTGTATTTTTAGATTAACTTAAATAGCAGAAGGAGCTGACTGCCACCCCTGCTGCTGAAAGTTTATAAGGAGCAGCTTTTATAGCAAAGGCCAATGTAAATTACCCAATTACATCACCATACCAGTCTGGTTTTATTTATAATAAATCTCATAGACTTGATTATCTTTTCACATATGCTCTAGCAGAAAAGCATTTTCGGGTTTTGGTGTGGGTTTTGGGGTTTTTTGTTTGCTTTTTCTTTTCCTCATTTGAACTTCCACTAATGAGTTTCTGTAGTTAGAAAATTGTGGATTGTGTAGTGTTAATCCTCAAGGAGTGGGCAGAACAGTTGGGTGTGCTCATTTCTGGCAGCACAGGTGGGGCAGGGACAAGTTGGTGGAACAAATATAGTGGAGCAAAAAGTGTGCTTTTTAATAACTACTCTTTAAGACTCTTCCATATACAGAGAAAACCCTAAGCTGGTAGGGAGCAGGGTACAAAATTTGTTACAGATGTTTTGGCAGCTAGGACAGGAGATGGACCTTGTATCTTTTAAATAAAATGACCGATATAGAAAGGCTGCGAATAATTTAAGGCGAAAGATTAATAAATCTGGGGGTGTGTCTAACACTTTATGCCATAACTAATTATTAATAAAGTATGTTTAATCTCTTATTTGGTCTGATGAAGTTATTCCCAAATTAAGGGTTTGTTAAATGAATTGCTCATTCAGTCTTTGGCATGTCAGTGATCTGTACTGATCTGTTATCACTTGCTGCTTGGGGACCTCAACAGGCTACCTCTTGTGTTTTGAGATGCTGTGCTTAAATATTGGTGTGGTGGAGCGCTGTAGCTGTCCCTGACTAGCCAGTTAGATAAATCATTGATTTTCTTTTTCTTAAAAACTTCTGGCATGCTTTATGTACACAATTTGGGAGTGTGTTGTTGCTTAACCCTTGCTTGTTACGTTGAGGCCTTTATCAAAGCTGTCTGTGCTTTCGTTGACAGTCATGAAACCAACGTATCACTGTTCATTCAGCTCTCATTGCTCTTGCAAAAGCATCAACTCTTTGATACACTGTCATTCTCTGTTGGACTCTAGTCCTAAAATCCACTACAGTCTTAAAACCTGTCATGAACAGTGCACATTCCATCTTGCATAAATAAATACAGAGTGAGTAATTCTATAATGGACAGTGTCTTCTGTATTCTGGACAGTTATAAGTGTGTATCGGCACAAAATGCTGCTGCTTTTAAGCCCTTCGCTGCTTCAACGATAAATCCTGCATTTTGCCATGAGTTAAACCAATGAGTTCTCCTTGTATTGTGTGTTAGTTCCATGAAATCTGGTAAGAAAGCTCCCTTCCAGGTTTTTACACTGCCCTCCAGGACCTCTACAATACTGCCAGAATCTCTGTGGAACTCCATGTTGCACACTTAAACATGCACAATAAATGCAGCCCTTTCTATTGCACACCATAGACTTCTTTTTGCGAGGGACCTGTTCTAGAAACATGTTGCATTTAGGTCTGTGTTGAATCTGCAAAATAGCTGTGATAATGGTTTTAGAGGGAAAACAATAAAAAAACCCCAAAATCCCAAACCAGTCTGTCTGTCTGCAGATATATTCAGCAGCAGCTATAACACTGGAGTACTTATTCTGAAATAATCCGGTTTATTTCATGTGGCTTTGGACGATTGTAAGGTAAGCGTGCTTTCCTGCAGAGGCAGGAGAAAGTTTGCTGAGGGTGAGCTGGCTTTGCTATGATATTAGCAACCACTTTGTAAACCCAGACGTAAGCGATGGCAAAACATGCTTGAGGCAGTTTTCCTGGGTTTATACAGCTCTAGTTCTTAAGTGTATTGAGTTTGTCTTAAACCAGTGGGAGTCAGGTAACCAAACGCTTCTGGTAATTTCCCAATAATGTAGAAGTTTATTGAAAATTTGACTCTGAGGTCAAAACATTTGTATGCCACTGAGTGGTACTTCTTTCCGTAGCAATTCCACTAATATATACCATTCTATTTACGAAATTACCCCGTGCTAATCTGTGCTGTTTATGTCTTTGGGTTTTTTTGAACTAGACTGTGTGGAATCTCTGGACCTGTCAGACTTCCAAGCAGGGAGATTTGCCAAATGATGATGATGATATCTTTCAATTCCCAAAGGAGGAAATATTACGTAAGAAACTGTAATTCTAAGGCCTGCTTCAAGTATAGGTTAAAACTAAGTATTTGAATAGTTTAGTATTCCTTGCTCATATGCTGCTGCTATTAAAAAAAAAAAAAAAAAAAAAAACCAAAACCACAAAAAAACCCCAAACAAACACAACAACCCCCCCACCCCCCCCCCAGATGCCTGCTTTGAATAACTGGGGAATGCTGAAGGATACCCTGGGAAGGATGGACTTTTATCATATGGGTCCCATGTACTGCTGGTATTTAGAGCTGGCAGCAACTTAAAGAAAAGTAAGGTCATGCAACTCAGTTTCAAAAAAAATAAATTGGGGTGGCATTGACATGGGAGTTGGTTTTTTTTGGTGGGTTTCCCTCCAGCCCAGACAAGCTCCCTATTATAATTCTTGATGTATAAAAGCTCTTGATCTAGCTGAGAGAAGTTTGTTCCTTCAGGACACAGTATAGGAAATGTAGTTTTATGTGTTGTTGAATTGTTTATGGATATTTGCTGTAGACAACCCATTGACTAGTGGTATTAGTTATACCTGAAGGTTGCTCAAAGGTAGTACCAGCAGTGCCCGAGACTTTGATAAGAATAAATTTCTCACATAGGGGTTGTATAGATAAGAGTCCTAACTCACCACTGAGACCCTTTTTCTATGCTGCTGCAACCAAACTGAAATGGAAGAATACAGTGGGGGATCTGGCATGCTGTCTCCAATCTTTTAAAAGCCTCCTCATTCCCAGTACTAAAGTTTCTCTCTGTTGAATTGTTTTTTTGCAAAAATGTTGAACTCTGCTAACATTTCTGAAGCACAAAATATATTTTGTCCAGCATGGAAAACTTAGATTGTTTCTGGAGGTGAGCTCACAGCATCTGAGACAACGCATTAGAAATAAAGTATATGTGAGGATCCTTGTGGAGCTGAATATAACGAGATAGTAGAGAGGTGTTGCAGATGGTTGGAAATAAAGCTCTGAGGGCTTAGCTGGCTTGGCACTTAAGGAGAAGGCAATGTCATCTTCTTGCCTTTAGCATTGGATTTCTCATTGTGTATGGGATGACTTCAGTAACTGCTGACAAAGACCTATTAAATCTTAGCTCAGTCAAGGGTTTGGCTGTCTTGTAGGGACTTCAAAAGAAATTGGAAAATGAGGTATGAACAGAAAACTTTTTATGTGTTATGGGATTTCATTTTGGCCCAGAAGCCACAAATCTCATTGCACTTATTACTGAAGTCCCTGTGGATCTGATAAATAATTGATGTAACAGGACTGTTCTTAAAGCAAAGGGGAATGGAACAGCAAAGAGGTCAAGCAGCAGGTTTACACAAATACATAAGCAGTGACACCTTTAGTGTTATTGATCAGTATTGGTGAAAGGGAAAGATTTGTGTGGGGTCAGGAACCACGCTATGAAGGGCATAAAATCCTCCTGGGCTTTAGCCCTGTGAGATATGGAAGGAAGACAAACACTTAAGTTTGAAGAATGACCAATGCTTGGGGAAATGTGGACTTTGGCATTGTACCCAGAGGAGAGCACATCTTGATGTGTTACATGGGGAAGGAGAAGGACTAAAGGGTTTTAAAGAGTGGCCGTGAAGCTACTTGTATGAGTGGAAAAGAAGCTGTTGAAGGCTAAGCCATTGCATTTCTTTGCCATGTATTATTAGCATATTTTTTTGGTGCTGACCCACGTAGAATATTCGAAGGATCCTATGGGGTGGTGGCTAGCTGTTCCATCTCTCCATGCAGCGGGTGCCAAAATTAAATCTCATGGAAAATCTAGCTTTAAATGATGATGATATCTTAGATATCAGTGTTATCCATGGTGTGATTTTCTTCTCTGTGTGGGTGAATGCCTTACAAACCAAGACAAGCAAGTGGTCTTAATATCTGGAAATTAAAACCTTCAGGGATTATTCCCATTAGTAGCACAAGTATTAACATTAAATGCTTTTCTAGTGTTGCCTAACCTGTCTGTTTTGCTAGTGGAGGTGCATGCTGTCTGTCTGCACTGTGCTTTGGTAGTGAGAACAGAAGAATAAGCTCTGATGTGCAATATTGTTTAGGTTTATTATAGGTAATCGTGGCTACTTGTTTTGTAAGGGAATGTCAAAGCTTATGTAGCAGGTAATCTTCAGTGGTCAGAAGTCTTGTTTGGATGATCCTCCAGACAGGTGAAGGAATCACATGTTGCAATTCTTTCATGACTTGGTAGTTTGATTAGATTTCCCCCCTCTTCCCAGGTAAAATAAGGAACTACGAATAAAAATCAGAATGGAATGGAATTTATTGAAGCTTGGAGTTATGAAAGGTTCATTTTAAGTCTAACTTGAGGCAATCACTCAAAGACTGCGGTGCTGGTTAAAAATTTAAAGTAGAGACAATTCCACACTAGACTCTTGTGGTGTGTGGTGTGTTGTTTGGTTGGTTGGTTGTGGGTTTTTTTGGTTTGTTTTTTTTTAACCAAAAAAGGTACTAATTTTCATCTGGTTCTGAGAGTTCTAAAAAAAAAAAAAAAAGATTCTACGTTTAGAGAGAGCAGAGCTGAATTGGAGAAAGAAAACCATAATAGTAATATATAAACTAGCCTAAGTTCAGTGTAGCTGCACAAAGAATTACTGTAATAGCAATGGTACGCTGGCAGTCAGTATCCTTTCCTCAGCCCAGAACTGTGCAGAATAAGTCCTTCTTCACTGCAGGAACATTGGAATCTGTGTATTAATTCTCTTATTCTCCTTGAATGAACTTGACCAAAAAAATTGTGGGAGAACTGAAACTAGTAAGCAGGGACCCTCTTGGTGCTTAGAAACTTTCTTGCAGTTTGATTTGAATTTTCTCTGTCCCTACACTCTACTCTTGTGTACAGCCTCCCTCTCCATTTGTGCCTTGTGCCCTGCAATCCACAGGACAGGAAATCTTAGCCATTTCTGTGCCTTCAGCTTATACGCTCCTAGTAACCGTACGCTTTTTTTGAGAGCAAAACCAGTAGCAGATACTGTGACACTTGTTAGGGTATTTGCTCTCTGTGTGTTGCCACTTGAAGCTCAAGTTGTCTCTGCACTGTAGTTTATAACCTGCTTGGGTCAGGAGCTTGGGCTCCTGTGCCTGCACAATGCCTGATGCCTTTTGCCGTCGGTCTGACTTGGTCTTTAGGTGCTACGTAAGAAATATGAGTAATAATGGTCATATGAAAGGAACCTTCTTATCAGTTTATCCAGACCATCAAGTTCAATAAAAAGTAGCATAAAATTTCTGGTTTATGAACTTTTTCTGAACCAAACAGCTAGGGATAGATAATCTAGGGGGGGGAAAGCACGTACTGTAACAACAGAATGTTTTTGCTCCTGAAACTGGGACTGTGCAATTAATCTGGTTTCCCAGAAGCTAGCAGAAACTTCCAAATGTGAAATTATTCCACTTCTGCAGAAATGAAAAGATGCAAAAGATCAACCTCAGCAGTTTCTGCTGGTACTGTTCCCAGGGTATGTCATTTATTTTGTAATTTTTTTTCAGTTAGATTATTTTTTCTTTTTCAAAAGTGAGGATGTCTGGCTACTTAATCTAGTTCATCTATTGTTTTTATCCTGCTGAACCTCTCACTGTAAATCCAATAGTGCTAGCATAGCACAGACCTTGGTAGACCTCCTGGCAACTTTTCGCTTCTTTTCCAGTGGCAAAACTTACTAGGGTCAGGATCTCTGTTTTAGTTGTCAACAGAATATTTCCATCCGTCTTTTATTATTTGGGAAGGATTTGGCTGGAAGACAGTGTCAGAACTGTAGATAAAATTTTCAAAACTGAGGAGCATTTTAGAAGAGAATTTCTTGGAAAATGTCATCTTCATCTGTTCTTCTTTAGCCATTTGTTCCATAACCAGGTGGTTGGTGTGGGTTTTTCTGTGGGAATACCACATTTCCAGGTTTGCTGTACCCAAATGCCTTTAGGGATCCTCGTACCGCAATGGTGAATATTTCTTAAAGACTGTGTAGTACTGGTATAAGGTTAACAGCTCCAACAAGAGATATATCATTGCTTGCTTACTGCTTTTTTTATGTTTGTTGAAGATCATTAAAACTACAGCATGCTGTCATCCTTTTTTGTTGTGTGTTGTAACAAACAAGTAAACTGAGGATAAATCCAGGCCCTGTGGAAGTAAGCTGAGGTTCCCATTAGCTTATCTGAGAAGTGGATGGGTTTTTCGTGAGAAGCTGAAACAGCTATTGAAAACAAGATTGACCTTCAGATCAGGGTATAACTTAGATGTTCTGTGCAACTTTATCACCATCTGCTTTGAGTTCTGTTCACACTGCAGAAGGTCACGTAGAGAAACTTACAGTAGACTTCAGAAGTGCCCTGCCGTCCTCTAAAGGAAGATGTGAGGCACGGAAAACGAAAGGTGGCTGTATTGCCAACTGGATGTGATATAATGGGGGAGTTGCTTATCAAGAAAACGTTAGGTATGCTCTTGGAGCTGCCAGGGAGACTTTTTTTTTTATAGTCATCCTACTTGGATATCTATATTATTTTTCTTGTGGTTATTTTAGAGGCAAATGATTCCCAGTTCTGATTAGATGAACAGTGAAACATGCAATAAATGTATACTGAAATTAGACAGAAATCTTCTTACCAGTTTGGGAATTACAAGTGTGATAAGCAATAACATTGTTTACTGCTTTCTGATTTTTCAAGTAAAATACTCAGTACGTGAAGATCAGTGTTTAATAATAAACCATAAGCAATCACATATGTTGGCCCTGATGCTCTCAGACCAAATTAAAAATTACAGCTACACTTTGCAATGCTTTGTAAGTTAGGAAAAGCCTTATGATGCTCGCTTCACTGATCAGGGGAATTCAGACTCCTCGCCACTGGTTTGCGTTGCGTGATACAAATTGTGGGTACACGGGGTGCTTGATTCCTCAGCAATCTGCTAACATGTTTGGGGTGCTGAAAAAAATCATAAATATCTATAGAAAAGAATGCAGTTAAATGACCAGAGTAGATATATCAGCAGTCCAAATACCATCTTCATCCACATTTTTTATTTGTTTTTTTCAGGAGGTGACAACTTTGCTATTCTTATAATTGTTGTGTTAATGAAAATGTTATTGTTGGCTATTGCTGATTATATATTGCGGTAGTCCTACAGCGTAAATCTGAAACCTGAAGTCTGCTAGGGTATTGGTGGCAGAAATACTTCTTTTCCTTAGCCCTATTGATCTGGAATTTCCTTATGTTCTTCTGCCCAGGAGTTGCTCAGTGGTACAGTATGGGAGTTGATAATTCTTCTAGTTTTATAGAGGAAGGCTTCATGCAATATCTAGATTATGTGCAAAGGCCATCAGGAAAATAGGTAATGGGAAACATTTCCCTTTCTGAGACTATAACCTTAACTTTTTCATTTTTTGAAGAATTTCTGTTGCCACATCCAGATGTAAAATTAAAATCAAAAGGCAAACAAAATAAAATGGTGCTAATCTAAACCCAAGAGATTAATTCAGAGATGTGGCAGTTTTGGGGGAGGGAACAGGTGCAAAATGTTCTTTTTGTGCCATTCCTTCCCCTTTTGATTCTCTTCCTGTCATTTTTCTGAGCAGGTTTCACATAAATAGACTATGAATGGAGTTGCCTGCTTTGATCCAGATGGGAGGATACAGAGCTGGTGTAATTTTAATGTGAAAGATACATTAGCTTTCATTTAAATTATGTAAATATGCATGTTCTTCACTGAATGAGAAGACAAACTGGGAGGCATAGATGATAATTCTATATGGAAGGTGTAAGCCCTTGGAATTAATACACGCACAAGCTTTTCAGGGTTGAACAGCTTAATATTGTAGATGAATCACTGACCTGATCTTGCAAACAATTACCCATGCACTTAGTTCTACGTACTTGCGTAGTGCTATTGTGGGCAGTAGGTTAGTTGACGTTTGGAGCAAGTGTGCAATCGGTAGATCAGATTGGAATGAAATTTTATGCTTGCAAACAACTTGTCCATTGCTATATATATTTGAATTCAGCTAATTTAGGCTCTGTTTTATGAAGCTGCTCTAATTATTGCAGACGTTTGTCCCTTTCCAGGTAATAGTGTCATTAGGGAGCAGGAAGAAAAAAACATCCTTGAGAATAAATTTATCCCAGAAAATGAATCAAAACTTTATCAAGGCTTTGAACCTCGAGTAGTTTTTTTCTACTGCTGAGAGTCCAAACTGAGCCAAATGGATGGGCTTGACAACCATACACTTGTGTTGTGTAGTGTTTACTAACCACGGAACACAGACTGAAACTTTACAGAGGCCAATGAAAATTATTTTGAGTGAGTCAAATCAGTGCACTGCTGTAACAGGCTTGAATTATTATGAAGTAAAATATGATATATGAACTGTAAAGGGACTCAGTCTTCGTTTTGAATAGCAGGTCTATTCGTTGTAGGGGCCTGGAGACAGCTGTGCACAGGTGTGTGTATTCACGTTCCTATTAGAGAAATAAAATGTTCTCCCTTCCTACCTCATTTATTTTTAATTTTATTTTTCAGAACAATACTATTCCCTAAACAGAACTAATTGAAGGGAGTAAAAAATGTGACTTGGTCTCCATTTCAGCAGTAGTAACACCTTTCTGTTTTTCAGCTAGCTGAAAGAGCAGTAATGAACGTTATCTATTTCCACAGCCCAAAAATATTAGAAAGTGATTAATGTAAATGAAAGGGAATGTGTGTTGTTTCCTTTTAACCTGTTGTGTCACATTTGCATAAAAGACTACCATCATTAGCTGTGGTGAGCTTGAGAACAATTACAGTTTTACCAGCTGTGAAGATCTTGACTTTTTTCCTAACACATAAGAAAGGAAAAAATTAATAGTGCTTCTGACATAATCAACTTTTAGATACTGATGTATTCTCTTTATATGTATACATCTGTACATACCAAATACCCTCAGAACACATAATAGTGCAGAGATTATAATTTATGGTAGGAACTTCCTTTTAGTTAGAACAGGCTTACTGATTCCTGCACGTTTGGAAGCAGACGTGATATTGCCCTACAAAGATTCAACAAAAATCATATTATCCTTCATTAAAATGTTTATTAGGAAAAAGATATTTTGTCTTTAAAAATAGACATTTGGAATTAAGAAGTTGCTCAGCATCAGGCAATAACTGCAAAGTTTCTCCTATGTAATGTGTTTTTTCAAAATGCAGCATTTGGAGTACACAGTATCTGCATGCAGCTTAGAAGGAAAGACTTATTAAACAATTACAGTGTGTCAGAGACCAATATAATTTCATTTACTTTATTTTAAAATTTACTTGTTCAATTAGAAACTCTCCTGAACATGTCTGGAAACTTTTATATCTCTAGTCACTTTGTTATTAATAGTTTTTTAAACAGTTATGGCATACGATTAGCAACAACCAAAGACGCTATGCATATTTTATATGGCATATATAGTCACCCATTTACAATTTATAGCATATGTTGCTAAAACATTTATTAAATATTGATAGCTGGTTTCATGTTACTACTACTGTGTATTATAAATACAATAAAGTTGCTCAAACATTCCCACAACCTTTCTATCAACATTCATTTATTGTTAATATTTTTGCAAACTATGGTAGCGTAAAAACGGCCATAATGTATCATAAATGATTTATGAAGTCGTCTCCACCTGCTCATTTGTCATTTAGCCTATACATCACAACCTGTTGCTAAACCTCTATGTAAAATACACCAATCTGCAAGTATCAGAGAGAATCACCTGTACTTCAAGGAAATACCCGTGTTTTCAAACAAAAATTATTGGTAACCAAGTCGTCATTGAGCTATAATGACCTGGGCTTATTTTTTCTGGCATGCCACTGTGTTCAGCAAACAAGCCACGCACTTTTCTTGCAGTCGGCCTCAAGGGCTTTATGATTTGCTTAAAAACCTTCTTGCTTTGCAACTGCAGGTTTTCTCCAGCCATTTTTCTGCATGGTGCTGCTCTTTTGTTTCCTGCTTTAGTTGTGTTATTATCACATTAGTCTTTTTCCTGGCAGATTAGGGAGTAAGCTGAGGTGAAGGGAAGGAAGTTGAAGGTCTTCAAGTGGAAGTTGGGCTGCTGTTGTGGAGAAAATGCAGTGGGAGAGCAATCTAGTGGCGACATGGCCCTGCACCTGGGTGAGCACAGTACTCTTGGGAGAACCAGAGGAGTAATGCATTCTGCTGTTTCTTTCTACCACTACTTATGCAAAGAAACCCCACTTCAATATAAAATGCATAAGTAGTTCTGGAAGCAGGAGGTGGCACTCAAGGACCCACCTTTCTGAGGCACATGGACAGTGACTCTCTCCTCCATAGTCTCATTAATGTGACTCAGACACATGCGCTTCTCTAGCCTGGCACATGCAAGATTGATGATCTTCCTTACTTCTTAAATTCCTTCAAATCTCTCCTTTAGATAGTGCAGTCTAGATTGATTTGTGGCCTTTGCCCATGTCCATAAATCTTGATTCTGACAGACAGTTTTTGAGCTCTGCTTTAATGTGCCTTTGCAAGTTTAAGTTGTTTTGCCGCACTTTTGATTTTATGCCTGCAGAGAAGAGAGTCCTTCTGAGACCTGTGTAGGTAACTGGTAAATGCTGTAGAATATGCCCTGGATAACTTGAAGCAGAACTCCTTCCTTGCATCCAGTAGTTCATTACTGCTACATCACCTGCTGTGCTGTCTCTGCGATGGTAAATGGGTATTTTGCAGGTGCGGTCCCTGGGCTATTGGGTGTATACTCCTCCCTTCTGAATATCTAAACTGTGCCCCTGAACCAGTGCTAGCCATTTTTTGGTAATATTTCCAAGTATTATGTTGGGATTTCTTGAGATACATATGGCACAAAATTATTTTTATAGTATTTCTGTTGATGCATTGGCTACTTTTTGAATACAGCCAATAATTGTGTATGGTTTAATCTCTTCTGTGTGGTCTAATCCAGCTAAGCTTCACTGTCTGAGAAAGCCTTTGCAGTCCAGGTATGTTAATAGAACTGGAATTTTGATGAATTACTTTGTTCATGTTATGAACATTGTTAATGAAAATTACATGCATTCTGAGATATTGCTGTGCAAATGTGCGAATTAGTCTATTTTTGGTACTACAATGATAACTAGAATTAGTCAAGACCTCACACGGTGTTTTTGATTCAAAGGGAATAACATTGGTGCTGTGGATCCTCCCTAGCGAAGTGTAAATTAATTGTTCCGTTTGTATCCAGCTTGCAATCTGTAACTTGCTGTTCTGAAGGATTTGATTTTTTTTTTTTAAGAAAAGGAGGAAACTTTGAAATCCTGTTAAAGACACGGTAAATCCAGGCGAGACATTAGGTAAATTTTGCAAGCAGAGGCTCCCGTGTTTTAGGTTGTCATGTAGAGTACAGAACCTACAAACCCCTTGCTTCTTTGAACAGCTAGCACCTGCACCATGCTGAAAGTCAACCTGCACAGTTTCTCCAGTGTTGTACTGGAGGCGGCTCTGAGGACTATAGCGGTGATGTTTGTCTTATTCTGTAAGCATTAACTTTTTTCCTCTGTGGTGCTTGATTGATGGATAGGGATGCAAAGAGCTGCGTACAGCTGTACTGGCTAATGCTACCAGACTTCATTGCTTCATTGTTACTCTGTGTAACTAGATTACAAATGAAAGTAATGCTGTTACTACTCTGGCCTTAAGCACAGAAGTCAGTGTATGTGACTTGAGTTTGCACACATAAATTATGTATAAATCTGTTCCAGGATTAAGGAGATTTGATTTTTAGAAGTTTTAAAGAGAAGAATCATAGAAGCTTTTAACATTCAGTTTCTACCAAGTTTCTTTACAGAATCTCAAGGCTGAGGCAGGGGATGAAAAAATCCATAAAAACAAAACTTCAGAACCAGAGAGTGGTACGATGCAAACATCCTGAGGCAGTGTTTGTTCTGAAGTAGCCTTGTATTTGGAGTTTTCCCAGTGCATTCAGACATGTAGTTTGTGCCATCTTTCACCTGTCTGATAGTTTTAGGTGCTTATAATACGCTCTTTCGAAGAGGAAATAATTGCCATTGAAGTTTTTATGTTAACTTCCAAACTACTCTTTTCATGTGAGAGACGACAAATCAAAAGATGACCTAGGAAGGTCTCTGCAGATCTAATATGAATTACTCACTCTAAAGAGCAGACAATTTAAAAAGTTCTTAATGGGGACCTGGGAACCTTAGAAGTATTCAAAATCTCTCGGACATGGTCCAGCTGCTTGCTTTAGGTGACCCAGCTTAAGCAAAGATGTTGGACAAAGTGATCTCTAGACATCTCTTCCAACATCAAAAATTCTGTAATATTTTATTAATTTGGTCTCTGATTCAGCTATCAAACCAATGCTTTATTCTAGCCTTAGTTAATGAAACATTTGCTTAATTAGGTGCACTGAAAAAATCAAGGTCCATCTTGGAATCAAGGCGCTATCCTCTTTTTAAGCAAAAGCAAATGAAAGTGGAGGATTTTGCTGTGGAGGTAAATAGATAGACTATAGGTGACATTGCCTTCAAATCCAATAGGAGAAAAATGCTTTGTATGCCTCAGAAATGGTAATTGTGGGAGCAGGGGATTCTGAACCTGCAATAATGAACTCTTAAAACGTGTTGGATAGTCTAGGGGGAGGAAGGGATGTATGTGTGATTGCATATGCTTTGTTGATAATGTACTGGGAAATTAGTGAGTGCATGGAACAATCAAGAAGTTTGGGTGTTGCTTTACAATTGCTGTTGCTGTTCTTGTCACTGTTGTAGTGAATTAGAAAGTCCAAACAAAGTTTGATATCACGCAGCATCTCCAGCAAATCAGAGAACCAAAACCCAGAAGCGCTGCTGGCAGGCCCAGGTGTTGGCTTTCAACCAACTTCTTTGCCAGATTGCACTTCAGTTTCAAAAGTTTTCATACTTTTTTAGGGAGCAGATAGTATTCAGCTGCATTTCTTCAGTTATGGAAGAAAGCATTGACTTGTAAAAAAAAAAAAGGGGGGGGGGTTATTTGTGGTGTTTTGTTTTGTTTTGCTTTTTTCAGCAGATCTGGGTAATAATGTGCACAACATGAGTCTCTATAAAGCAGCAACCCTTGAGCCCAAACTCTCTTCCTAACAGTAATGGGACTCTAATTGAGCTAATAGGAACCTCTGCAGTTAAAACAGCAGCAGCCCGCTTTCAGAGAACCCTAGATTCAAGGATAAGCAGTCATTTTGCAGGATGAAAACTGATAGTTTTTCAAAAGGATATGAGGTATATGTCTGTCTGTCCTTGTAGAGAACCTAGAGCACCTTCAGTGTGCTTCAAGTTGACTTCTTAGTGTGCACGAACTGCCTCACTGTACATACTGAACATGTTTTCTCAAGCCCTGTTGTTACAGTGATTTCTTGCTGTGTAAATTTTTTTCCAAAGACACGGTGAATTCTGAACTAAAACCAAAACAAAACAGTTTGGGGAGGGGATGACAGGCATGTGTTCTTAGTGTGTGGAATTTGTTAAATGAAGTACTCTTGTTCTTCAGAGTTTTTTTCCCCTCAGTGTTGAGTGCATCTCTAACAAGGCTTCACAGCTTTTGGGAAATTTCACAGCTTTTCACAAGCTGAAACTGTAAACTAATTTACTTGTGTATTGCCTCTTTCAGCAAAGCACTTTGGCACAAGCTGAAGTGTAAGCATGTGTTTTTAGTGCTGAGGACAGTGCAACCATCACCATATTTAAAATGAAGCATCTCCTCAGGGGTGCATGGGATCAGTGACAAACCTCAAGGATAGATAATGCCATACCAGTTAGTGTCCCTGTGTTTCTAGTAAAAGTTCTGACCAAGAGGTTTGTTCTTCCATAAATACGTAGCATTTTCAAAGGCTGGATCACCACTACTTTGTAGCATGGTTTGAGGCTACTGTTGGACTTGTAAGAACAGCACGGTGTCATCTGCTGTACAGTGGTGGATCAAAATAGTTTTGGGCTGTTGGAGTCTGAACCAATCCTCTGAGTCTTAATGGGCGTATTTAAAATCACGTTAGTCAGTTGTTGACCACACTCTGCGCAATTTCTTTCCAAAGCCGAAAGGAACAATTTAAATTGCCAAATAACATTGCTTGAGAAGTCAAAGTTATGGTCCCTTCTAAATTAGGATATTTTTCTTGTTAGAATGCTAATGATAGAATGGAAGTTTACAAAACCTTATATTCTTCTGTATCATTCTCTCTTGTATATTTGTTCTGTTAATTAGTTTGTTTTTAAATAATACCTTAATCTCTCTTGGTGTTTGAATTTCAGATTTCGTTTTGAAAGTATATAAGGACTTCTTTGCAGGCAGTTCTATAATTATAGATTTGCTTGTTTGTTGTTTGATGATATGCATTTTCTATTATGACTATTCTGTAAATTAAAGAGGTAAAGAACCTGACTTTACATATATAAGTAATCAGAGATTTAAGTAGGATGGAAGTGATAGTGAGATGTGGTGTGTAACAGACAATATAGTGCTTTGAGCTAGGATAGTGAATTTTCTTTATAAGGATTAGGGAATGTTCATCTAGCCCAGCCTTCTAATTTGCTGAAAATCCCTAAGTACTTTATAATGACTCTGCTCATGTTGGTACAAATTTAGAACTTAAAAAAGATGTACACTTGTGCCAATTTACTGAGAATCCCCCAGACAGCAATACTGAAGAGTTCTTTGGTGGGGGTAACCCTTCTCCGAAACACCACGGGCTCTGCCTCTGTCACTGCGCTGGGCTGAGGACTTGAGAAACTCCTGATGTGGCAGGTGAGGTTCACTGCAGGGGAAGCCAGCAGAGTTCTCGATGAAGGAATACAGACCATGTTCATGTACAAGGCACGAACTATGCACAAGAATGTTTTGTCTTTTGTGGTTTTTGTTTGTTTTATTAGCTGGATTAATTGATGTCTAAAGGGTAAATGATAAATCTCAATTCTTGGTCCGAAGTCTCCTATGTACTGAGAGTGGATGAATTCTGGTTATGGGATAGAGCCCCAAGTGTACAGAATGCTGTAATTTCCCAAAACTCTTAACAGTCCAGAAGCTGGTGTCAGAGGTCCCTCCTCTTCGTGTGGCATCTGGGTTTTCCTGTTGTGCTGCAGCAACGCAGAGAAGAGAAAAACCCCTCTTAAACCTAGCATCCCCTCAGGGAACCCCACGGTACTCCTGAACAAACTTCTGTTTCCAGTGTGCTGACCCCATGGTACTCCTGAGCAAACTTCTGTTTCTAATGTGCTGATAATAATTATATGGGCAACCAGCCTGAACTGGTGTGCTGTGAAAGGTGATGGCTCCATGGCTTGGAGGCTGCTAAACTAGGACAGATGCAGACATTCTCCCTCTCTGGTTTTAGGAATACAGGAGGCATATTAGGTCTGGTGGTGACATATGTGTTTTGGAGCAGAAAAATTGGGTTTAATGGCTGTGATAGGTGGAAAGGAAGGTGCTAATTTGCCCTTTTGAAATGGGGGAAATGAATGCCAGAGAACTCACAGAAAACACCAGGATGGTGGCAGAATATAATTCAGGTGCTGTCATACAAATGCAGATGTTCTAGGTGCAAAGACCATGACGCGCTGCAGAACTGGGCAGGGCTGACTACAAGAAGTTTGTGGCCATCACTGGTGCATTCAGAGATGGCTGTGACGGAGCAGCATGAGTAATGTGTTACTGTTCTGCTGGGTGTACCAGATGTGGGAACATCTTCTGATTACAGCTGCCTATTAGAAAGTTTCTAAATGCTGAATTTCTGTATTGAGCCACTTTTAAGCCCATTCTTTGTTAATCATACTTGGCTGGCATGTTCATCACTCATTTTGCTATGAAAGGTTGTGGGGGGGAACTAGGCTGCATTGCTGTGATAAATCCTTTCATCTGTGTGAGCTTCTGATGATTTTGGCTTTGACTGTGGCCTAGAACATCTGTTCTCTCCACCTTTGCAAAGCCAGTGCTCGAAGGTTGCTGCTGGCTCCTGTACTGGGGTAGTTGCTTAGTCCTACCTCTTTCCCACAGGTGTAGACATCTGTGAAAGGCAGAGTGCTTTAGATAATCATCACCAAGTTGTAAATGTTTGTTTGTTTTGTCTTGTCATCATTTGACAGGTTATCCATGATAATCTTGTTAATTGCCACTTTCAAGGAAGGATCCAGCTTATTTTCTCTATACTTATTACACACATATAAAAAATGTCATTTATCATTATAAGCATTTGCATGAGACACTACTGTTGCTTTGTAGGAGGATTAGCTGTAACCGCTTGACAGGAGAGTGTGTGTTTATATAATGTGTAGTATTCGTGACTATAAATACATTTAAACAACAGAGCTGAGTTCCTGCTAACGCAGAGCTATTGCCAGGATTCAGCAGGCTGCTTTACAGTTTGTAGGCTGGATGTGAGTGACAGTGCACTGGAGCCATCTGGAAGTGGCAGCTTTGGGGACCTTGGCCGCTGTGAGTGGGCAGAGCAGAGCAGCGGTGTGCCTCTGGAGGGTGCAGCTCCCTGCTGTGTTCGCCCAGGTTTTCTGCTAGAAAAGGGAGTCATGGCAAAAGCTGGAGGGATGGGGGGCTTGGACCCAGCACTTCCTTTCACCCCCTACACCCCCCCCACCCCCCGAGTACTGGGAAGAGAAGTGGAGATGGTAAGCAATGCATACACAATTAACCTACTGCCTTTTCATCTTGAGGGAGCTTAGACTTGACAACAACAAGAAAAAGTGCAATTGTAAGCTTATTTACTACATTTGTTAACTAGCTGGGATATAAAGCCCCTACAGTGAAGAAGCTGTCAGATTTCATTCTAGTTAACCCTGTGGAAGCAAAAGTCTTGATTTTAATTTCTTTCATCAGGCATTCAGTTTAGTAACAACCCTGGGCAAAAAGCAGTACTGATGGATTATTTTTTTATTATAATTATTATCATTATTCTGTTGATCTAGCCACACTGTTACTGGAGCTGCTTATAGACAGAGGTCACCAGTAGTCAGTAGGGCTCCTGCTGGGGGACAGGGGAGGAGATCATCAAAGGGTGAGAAACTTCCTTTACTCAAGCTGTCAGGTGCTGTGAAAAGTGATGGCTCCGTAGCTTGGAGGCTGCTAAATTAGGAGAGATGCAACGCACTCCTTCTCCAGTTATGCGACTACAGGAGGAAAATTGGGTCTGGTGAGTGACATGGTGGTTTTGGAGCAGAAAAAAAATTGTTTTAATTGTTGTGGTAGACAGAAAGGAAGGTGCTAATTTTGGCCTCTTGAAATGGAGAAAATGAATGCCAGAGAACTCGGCAGAAAACACTAGGATGGTGGCAGAATATAATGCAGATACTGTAGCATGCCCTGCAGTGTTGAGCTCTCCTTGGGTCTGCACAGAGAGAGAACAGCCAGGATTCATTTCAGAGTTTCCTGAATAAGAATGCAAAAAAAAAAAACCAAACCAAAACAAAACCACACCAAAAAAACAATGCGAGAAGAACTGGCACAAATTGACAGTTTAAGGTACTGGAAATGTAACAATGAATAATGTAACGGGGATGGGAAGCTTTGCTATATAGTACTGGTAAAACTACTTTTGGTTTGTAACTGCAAAACTGAGCTGTATTCTTTGGCTTTTTTTTAAATTACTATTTAACAGCTCAGAGCAATGCTAGCACAGTTGAGAATTGGTGCTGCTTTCTGCCTTGAACACTAGTGAACAAAACTAAAGAAATTAAAGAAGAGAAATGACTTGAAGAAGGAAAACCAGGTAAGAGCATCTCACAGCAGGGAGCCAAATTTTATGCTGGAGCACCACTGGCTCCAATGGAGCAAATGCAGTTTACAAGAGGAAGGAAAGTATGTGTCTGTGGATTTTGAAGGGAGTGGGGAGAAAGATGCTCCAGTACAGATCAGAGGGGGAAAAAAGCCAGTATCAAGGACAGGACAGAGAATGTGTGATTACATAAAGCAGCTGTAGAAATTCCCTGTGAAGCCGGTCCGTTACCTTAGTGGGAATCTGTTCTGTGATGTACGCAGGCTTGGGCTCTGGCCTTGGGATCCCACTGTTCAGTGTTGGGTTACCTCTCAGGAATGTGTGCGATTTGGAAAGAGGTGTGGTTGCCCCAGGAGAAATGAACAGTGGAAACTGTAGCCCCTTGCAGTGTGGGAGTTAAGTGTTCTGCACTACTGAGAATCAGGTTGCTTTGGTGCCAAAATATGGATTTAGTTACTTTAAAATTAAGTCTGCCTGTGTCCCAGTTTCCCCATTTGTAAAATGTATTATAGCAATTTCAGCTAATCCTATTAAATTGTAGTACTAGTGTTTCACTATTAATATATCTACAAGGACATGCATCATGGTAGCTTTACCCCATGGTGACTAAAATGTCTGCAGTAGCGCAGTATAAAATAATCAGAGCCTCTGGGACTCTGGAGCTCTCCTTTTTTAATTGGTTGACTAGAAAGAAATTATGCCAGTTTTCTCCAAGCAAAGATCTGGTCTACCCTCACCATGAGGGAGAGAAAGCAACCTATTTTTCAGACTAAGATTTCTTCTACTTCCTCTCAACCCTGCTGTTCTAGGGTAACAAGCAGGATTTGGTGAGAAAGCTTGGTCTTTCCTTTGCAGGTTAAACTTGTGAATTTTCTTTGTTTTATCTAACATCGTTCAAGGAAAGACTCAGGTGCCTTCAAAATGCAAAGACTGTGTGTAATGAAAAGACTTCCTGCTAGGCACAGAAAAAGCTTCAGAGATAATTATAGCTCCGTTTCTTCAGCATTTTGTTCCATTTAGTGTTTATTAAACCTCTCACCTGATCTTTGGTGTGTGTATGATAAAAGGAAGTTTGTAGTGCAGCCAGCTCTGATAGATGATATAATCCTTTTAGCAGGCAGGATGTAAAATAGGTCCCATAACACATCAGGATTTCCTCAGAAATCTCTGGCAAGGCTAATTATTTTTTTCCTAGCCACTGAGCAATTGCTAAGTCTCCCGCAGTTACCAAGTGCTTCTGACCTTCGATATTTCTTCTGCACTTGTGCAGAGATTACACCTAGAGTCCCTCAAGGACACAGCACCTAGGTTAGTGTTTCAAAACAGAGCTCCCCATGAAGGGCATAATTTTTGACTGATGCAGTTTCGGCTTGCTCAGTGCATCCTCCAAACACAGTAGCATAACATGTCGCATTGCCTTAACAAAATAAAAGGCCTGTGTTCTTCAGAGTCCATTATATTAATAGAAATCATTAATACCCTGTTGATTGCAGTGGCAATGCAGTAATTACAATATATCTAAAATGTCACTGTTGGAAGGATTGTAGAGGAAAGATATGGCACAGGTTTGAAAGTAGGTGCTTACGGCGTGTTGCTTGAATAAACCACTAGCAAAGGGGAGGCAGTGTCATGTGGAGAACCAGGTCCCAAATCCTGATCAAACATCGCAGCCTGGTACTGATGGCACAGTAAGAGACCACAGCCTACCTTCTTCATAACGTTTCTGGCTTGAACTCATGAAACCCGCTGGATCCGTCAGTGGTCCATGTTTCAGAAAGGCTGGGAAAACTCATAGCGGGGTGGAGGGGGGAGTGTGGAGCAGGCAGCCAGAGCCTGCTGTTCAGTGTCTGGTTCTGCTGCCTGGACATGCGTGAGCTGTCCTGCCCCTCGCTGCCTTTTCTGCACAGCTGCTTTCATTTTCCTCTGTTACGGTCTAAGGTTTAATTAGGGTAAAGCTTTCAAGTGTTCACCAACATGTGATAACATCTTGAATGTCCAGATTTTTTTCTAGATACCCTGAATGTGTTCAGCTTTTCTGAATGCTTAGGCGTACTAGGTAATACTGAAGATTAGTCTTAATGTCTCTAGAAACACTTAAAATCAGAACTCACTTGCAAAAATGTGAGGCTTAGCCTTCTTGAAGTATTCATTGTTTAATAAAATTTGCCTTTAGATCTCTTTACTGTAATTACTTTAAATTACATACAAGGACGGAAATCTTAATGTGATGGACAGGTGTTGAGAGCTTAAGACTTGGGTCATATGTAATTTGGGAATGAATATTCTACCTTATATTTTAATAAGATAAATGTTACCTGTTGTAGTGCTTTATCTAAATTCAATTTCACCAGGGGCGAGTTGAAAAACCATTTCCTGTACCACTCCTCTGAACGAGGAGTTGCTGCGACTTGAAGTTGCTCTTTATGTTTAATGTTCTTCTACTTCAAACACTGGTTACTACCAGCTTCACCCTTCTCTCTCGGCATATCCAGAAGACAAGCAATGGCCCAGAGCAAACCAGTTGGGGTTTTCAGCCCCATACAATGTAGGTCTGGGAACCCAGGGTTCCTTGTGGATGGGAAGCCAAGACTTGGAAAAAAAATATTCCTTGCTGAAGTAGGCATATTCTCTTTTGAAGTGTTGTCAAGTTTCTGACTACCATTTAAATAAATAATCACCAGAGCCACGTTTCCGTTCAGTTGACAGCCTATATCTTAGTAATTTTTATGGTTCCCCAACCAGAGCTCAATATACCACATACACAAATTAATTACGATGAAGCCAAGTGTTCTTTTGCTTTCTTTGAGGGGTACATTTTTCAAATATTCCCTAGGAGGGAGTTTTACCTAACCCAGGAACTTTCGATGCTGTTATAGCTGTAACTGAAACCGTAATGATGCAATTAAATATTAAATCATCAATCGGATGCTCTGGGTTGCTGTTAAGTGAGATCAGGAACACCCAAGCTAACTGGAAAAAAAACAAAAGCAAACTACATGCCAAGTCAATGCATGTTTTTTTAGAGTTTTGTTGGACTAGAAGTGGAGGAGGCCTCAAGGGAGTTTAATACCACCAAGCATGTGACTACAATGAAACGCTGCTGAGGAACTGTAGGGAGAACACAAAACCACCAGCAACCTACAGTGGCTGAGCACAATATGGTCCTCTTCCAGAAGTACACAAATGAGAGATGCTTTTTAGAAAACTCATTTCTGATGCAGTCTAAAACAACTTTACAGATGGGAAGCTGCAACACAGACATTAAAAGACTCCCAGGGAGTTGTACAGGATGGCTGAGCACAACTGGGATTCAAACCCAAGTCTTGAAACTTGTAGAAGTTTTCTAGTAACTAATAGGTTGTCTTTCTGCTGTGGTATTTACAATAATATTTTCTGTGATACCAAAAAAGCCTGATTTTCCTGAAAACTATTCCAAGGGCATCTCTGGGATCCCAGCTAAAATGATACTATAACATTGATATAATAAATGCCTAAAATGTATCTCCTTCTAGCCGCGGAGTTGGCTTGTTCATGTGATGAAGCCGTTCTATGTGTTCTGGAATCTTTTTGTTTATAACTTGGGTTTTTTCCCCTAATTGGGGGAGAGTAAAGCTGGAGGAGATTCTCCAGAGTATGACACTATTTCTTCCTGCTTCTAAGGCCTTTATATTGCTGGAATAGTGTGGTAAAGCTCCTGTGTAATGAAAACCGGAGTCACTCCAACTATGATACTGCTTCTACCAAAGGTAATACTTTAAAGTGCAGATAAACTCAGTAGGGCATGATCCTTGTAGCTAATAAGATCTTTCCCTTTCTTTGCATTTATCTAGAGTTTTGCATTTCAGAGACAGCTCTACAAGTTCTCTGTAGAGACCTGCTTTTAGGCTTTTAAAACTAGAGACACATGGTGTGTGGTCTACCCCTTTTTCTCTGACGAGAACTTGCTTTCTTAATTATTTGTTGTGTGTTTTGTTTAAAGTAATTCTCGGACTGAAAGTCCATGTTCTGCTCTTTTTTTTTTTTTTTTTGGGGGGGGGGTGGGTGGGGGGTGGGGGTGGGGGGAGCAATTTAACTGTTGTGACCTGAAAATTTGTCCATGCGTCTTATTTTGTGAGTGCTTGAGCTTCCATTGCATTAGGAATGAGGTGGAATGAATGAAGGCTTACTTCTCCCATCCCCCTCCTTGTGTAGTTTGTATACGGTAACTGCTTGCAGCTGGATACTCCAATGGTTGCTGCGTTTCAGAGGTTCTTTAAGCTATTCATTTATAACTGAAAAACCAGCATTTTGCTGTAACCTCAGGAAAGTGTATATCTTGTGATATCAAAACTGCATCTGCTAGAAAGCGCATACATTCTCTACTTTGTTTCTCTACAATAGAGCTTATTTCTGTCATATTGTGACTCCATATTTAATTTTTTTTTTAAATTTAAGCATTTGATTGATCTGGTGGATAGGTATGCGTGACCCATTACTGCTTTCAGGGCCATTGAAGGCTAGGCTAGATCATTCCTGTGTACCTTAATGTAATTTTTTGAAGTCAAAAGAGCAGTGACAAATCAAACAAATGGTGATCTGGCCCTAAAAAGTGATCCAGCCTGTTGGAGTGTTTTGGCTGATAAACAGGAATGATGTGTTTGTTTTCCTACTTTGTAGAGTCAGAGCAAAGCAGGCTCTGCAGGGATGCTGAAATTGCTTGCAGCAATATTTTCTGTAATACGAATCCAAATAAGTGAACAGACAAAGCTTTCCATAAGGGTAACCAGCTCACAAGGGAAGAATCCCTTTCTCAGACACCTCAGATACAGTTTTACAGCAGGGGAATTTCTGGGGAGAAGCAAAGGAGCTGAACGGTACAGTCTCCAGTCCTGTCACAGTCTCGTTTAGAATCCATGTCAGCAGTTTGTAGCGCCGCACAAATGCTTCTCCACTGCCAACTGCCAGCAAATGGAGTAGTTTCCAGAGAGGTACCTGACAAAGGGAAGATGTGGCTAAAAAAAGCACAGCACTTCACATGGTGGTACAGTGGAGGCTTTTCCTGTATTTCCTATACATATATAGGTTATAGGCTTTTCTTGTGTTTCTTTAGTAGTATGACTGGGGAGCAAAGCCTCCAAGCATTAGGTTGCAAAGACTTACACCTGTGTCTTACTAGCATCTGTCTAGCTGACTCTTGAATGTTTCAGTTAGTTACATGCATAACTAGCTCCAAATCCTGTGGAATTTTAACAGCGTACTTTCATGGTCAAATCAATGTTAGATGATATTGCAAATAATTCAAAATTTCTCTTCTTTTCCAGCGGCAACATTTTTATACATCAGTGCAATATGTAACATCCCTGAGGTGGATCCTCTGCTTGCTGGATCAAGGCTTTGTTACCGGAGTAACTGAGAAATAGCGGTAAGTAGACCTCACCATAAATTAAAATAGTTTATCTCCACACTCTCACAAACTGCTCTGTCTTTTGTCTGGAGCACCAGGGTATGGTCACTAAGAATGAACTGCAGGAGTTAAAGAAATTGGAAGCTCATAAGGAGGAGGAAATAGTCTCTCCATACAGTTACAGCACCTGCTGGTGTCAAAACCCAGCTCTTCACATCATCTTTCAGGGGAAAGGGCAAGTAGCTCTCCAGAGCCCCTCTGCTAATTTGGGGCTGCTTCAGTTAAGAGCAAGGTGTCGGCAGGAAACTTTTTCCTCAGTTGTGTGCCAGGTGTTTTACCCTTCTTGTGTCTTTGTTCTTGCAGCTGATAAAATTGGATAACTATTTTATTTGTTGCTTGCCTTACTGGGTAACCCAGGACAGACATCCTGAAACAAGTGCCCTTGAGCAAAGACAATAAGAATGCATAGCGTTTCTCCAGCATGTTTTTATCTTCAAAATGCTTTACAAGCAGTAATTAAAAGTAGCGAGTGAATGGAGAAAAATATCACCAATGTTCTGATTAGTCCCATGCGAGCTGCCAGCGCAGTGGCAGCATCGTGGCTGACTCCGCACCCGTGTCGACAGGTGTCAGCCAAGTGCCACCGAGCGGGCTGGCCGGAGCAAGGCTGCAGCTGCATGTCTCACCTCCCTTGCAAGGCAGAGGAGGGTTGTTTCAGGTGGAGAAAACGTCACCCTTCTGGATACTAATTGAGCTTGATAACTGGGCTTCAGCGACATCAAATTAAGAGATGTAGAACACCGAAGTACTGCTGTGCAAATTGCTGCAAATGGTGCTAGGGTGGGCTACTGGGAGTGTGTCAGTGCACACTGAGCCAGGCTGCCCTACCCCACCCTTCTCTAAATGTGTTTGCGCTTTTGCACTGACAGGTAACAGGCTGAGGATGGATACTTTCTTGGGTGACTGACTCACTTTCCTCGGCCTTAGGTATAAGTACCTGTGTCTGATGGTATATGCGCTTCTGGTAATCAAGCTGGCTTAGTTATAAGTGTGTTGTTTTGAGCATGGCAGGCATCTCCTTGGGTTTCTGTATGTGTGAAGGTAGGAGCGGGTCCCTGTTACATCAGCCTAGTCTCAGACTGTAATAGATATGAGGGTATTATCTGTGCAATCGGATAAGGGAAATAATGGGATTGAACCCTGCGTATATTTTATAGACTTCATGTCATGAAGTTTGATTTGAGCATCTTGAAAGGCCAGCACATGTCTCAGCATGATAATATTGACATGCACTGCATCTCTGAGGAAAGAGTGCATCTGTTTGCTGCTTATTTCATGTTGACCCTGTCATAATCAGTAAGAATAGCTCATTGTGTAGAAATTATTTGTGCAAAGGACAAGATAAGCTATTTCTTGTAAAATACCCCCAAAGTGTTAAAATAACTTCCTTCTGTATTGTCATCATTACATAGCATTATGTATTTAAAAAAAAAGCTAACTGCAAAATACTGTTATCTCTGATGATTCAAAGCTATCTGAAATTCTACCTGGATACATAATTATGAATCTGCTATAAATCTAGGTTTATACTGCATGTGCTGACATTGGGTTTTGCTTTTGTTGGGCTTTTTTTCCTAAACAAACAACCCTCCCCCCAAAAAAACCCCAAAACCCAAATCAAAACAAAAAAACAACCACACCACACCCCCCCCCCCCCAAACCCCAACACAACTAAAGAAACCCCAAACCCTGGATAGTTTTTATCATTGTTGGGTGGGGATGCAGTGTTTAGCTGGGGTGTGTTTTTGTTGTTGGTTTGTGTGGGGGTTTTTTAATAGTTTAATCACATGTAAAACAATTTACACCCCTTTCACAAACGGGTTTTAGCACATAGATGCAAATTACCAGTTAAATTACAGATGGAGGAAGATTACAAGGTGATGAAAGTAAAACTGACACTTTTGAGTGAGCCTATAGAAACGTTCTATAGTAATGTGTAATTTTGAGCTGCAATAGAACATTCCTTTCCAGTGGTTAGATATTTAAATCCCCAGTTCAGATTTTTCTATCTAATGTTCATGTTTTATATACAAAAAAAAAATCTGAAGACAGACCTTTCCTTCTTTATCTTTCAATTTGTAGACTAGACACACACACCCACCCCTCACCCACCCCCCAAACCATGGGTTCTGTGCCTTTCTCCAGCTATCCGGACCACTCCCTTCCTAGAGCACTTAGTGAGTAATTCTCTCAATGTATCTCGGTAATGGACCATTATTCTGAGACCTTCAGCACTGGGAAAGAAATACATCCTTGTGCACTGGGCTAGCTCAAGATCGATGTACCTCTTAAATTCTGAAAATAGGTCTCAAGTGCGCTATCCTTCTGTCCAGCAGAGAATTTCAATTCCCATAGCACAAACTCCTCCGATTTGATACAGGGGTGTTACTGGAAAGCAGAACTCCATCCTACTTGTGGCTCTTCTGTTGCATTTATCACTGTTTAGGCTAACAGAGCTTGTCCAAGCCCCTAATGAAGGTCTCAACTCAAATGCCGTTTTGTAATCAATCTATGATCATGTGCCTGAAGATTCCATACGTGTTAGGGTGGAGATGGATCACAGAACTCAAAAAAAATCCTGAAATAGCTCATGTTGGTTGACTGATTTCACACGAACTGAGACAGTCCTTGGAGAATGATTTGGAGCAAAGAAAAAAAAAACTGGGAGAAAAAAATAATCAAACCCCAAACCCCCAAAATATGTCATGTACTGTCTCACGGGAGAGCCTGTCATCTGTGTTCAGATTTATTTGTGAACAAAAAATGTCCTTTGTTCCAGGATGGAGCACGTGTTTATGTGCAGGCTTGGATAACTGGGTGACCTGAGCACTGGAACGAAGTAGAGAGCAGCTGTATGGAAATACCAAGATATTCTTACAGCTGTGACTAAGCATTAAGTGCAGTTTATGGTTAACAACTGCAACATGTTAGAATCATTCATGCTTATCTTTTTACACATGCGTTACCATTTACAGTTTGCAGTCTGAGTCTAGGAATCCCATAATTATTAAAGAAAGTTAGACAGCAGAACATCCAACTCAATTTATGTCACATTCATTAATGGTGGCAAACTAAAAGTGCGTATTTAGGCTTGATCAAGATACAGTGTTATTGAGCTTGCCCGTCTCTCTCTTTAAACACTGCTATGGCTGAAAACCTGATAGAAGCAAATCTGGCAGTTTGTGGCTTTTTGGTAGTTGTTCATATGCTAAGAGAACTCCATTCTTGAAAAGCATTTCTTTTCAGATTTCCCCCACAATGACCTCCTGTGGAGGCAATAGCATATTTGGACATCACAGTATTTTGAAACACCTCCCTGAACTGTAGCGTAACACTTCTCAGATATGGCAGGAGGAATGTTAACATGGGCTGAGGCTACCAGTTTCTGTTATGGTTGAACAACCTGAGAAGTTGCTGCTGAATCAGGATTCCCAGGAGGTGAGCGCTAGGTTTGCCTCTGTTGATGTGTCCCCGTCTCTTAAAAGTCTGCAGTTAATTTCTATTGGTACTTTATTGCTACAAGTATCTTCCTGAACTAAAACACATGCACCAAATTCTATGGCCTTTGCTCAGAAGTTATCCTGTCTTTTGCATGGCTCAATTTTTCTTGTACATTTCTGTATGTGTTAAGAGGAATAATTTCATTTTTTACTTCTTCCAGAAATAGTACAAGTATAATCTTTACAAAAAATCTCATTGAATATAAACTGATTATTCCTATTTCCTAATAGCTGCTGAATCCACAACCCTTTGCTGGCCCCAGAGTATTGGTACGCTGGTACTGTCAAAATGCAGCTGTTGTGGATGCAGCTACACAAAAGGTCTTCTATCCCTTTTTCTTCCCGTCCTCTGCCGGTCAAAAATGCTAAATCAAGCTCATGGATTAAACTGGGAGGACTGGTGCTTTTATGTTGCTGTTGCTTTCAAAGAGAAGCATTTTGGTTGGTGGGTTGTGGTTTTTTTTGGTATGTGGTTGGGTTTATTTTGTTTGTTTGGGTTTTTTTTACTTTCATATACTCCGGTGTGGTGAAGCTTCAGTATTGCACTGGAAAGGTTTGTCTGAGGGCTCATGAGGCCACCAGCGCCTTTATTCTGCAGGTCTTTGGCAGGGACACCTTTACTGTCAGGAGACTCCTCAGGCAGTCTGTCTCCACGATACAGACTAGCAGAATGCTCTCAGTTTTAAGATCGTACTGGGTTCAGTAAGCAGCGTAGACATCTGCCCACAGAGCAGCACAAACAGTTTGAGTAGATCACTTGCAAATGAACTACACATTTTGATCAGGTCTCCCTTGCCTGACATCACATCATGTGAGTTTTGCAGTGGATGTAAGAAACACATGATCCGTTAGAATGGCATACCACAATTATCTTAAACAGGCCTGCTAACGAGTGCTAGCATTCTGTCTTCTGGCTATATAGCTATCTAGGCTTTATGAGAGCCACTATATCTCTATATTCTAGCTCTGTACTGTGTTGTGAACCTCTATTGTATGACAATTCAGTTCCCTGTCAAAGTGCCTGAAAAGAAGGGGAAGAAAGGGATGAAGACATCATATTAGAGCTGAGAAAATACAGAGACTTTTCATTGATGTTTGCAGTTTAGTTTATGCTGTTCTTTATTTCATTTTTTTCAGTTGATATGTTTTGGGTTTTTTTAATAAGCTGTTTAGTCTATACTATGTGATTCAAAACCTTACTTATGCTGTGTAATGGCTCACATTCAGCAGCGTAATACTCTTCCTGGCTGAATAAGCATTACATCTGTAACTCAGTCACAGGAGCCAAAGCTTGTGGAAAATGTATTTCAAAATATATTTTTGGGAAGTTGTGGAGTGTCTAAACTTTATGCATTTTTTGGAATATGGGTGGTGCAAAAATGAAACTAACAAGTGATCACGAAATGTGGTGGAAATGTTGGAGGTAAGCAATCATGAGCAACGTAGATTTGTTTAAAGACCTGAATGATTTCTAATGAAAAGTGCTTCATGCTAGTTTGGCTGTACAAAGTGTATGAGGGGCCTAGTCATGCTGTTCTGGCAAAATGTGATAAAGTGCCTGGATTATTTTTGCATTCAGTATGGGAATAATAATAATAAAACTCTAGAAAACATTTTGCAAATACTAAATTAGAAATTATCAAAAATACTTCTTTCAGGAAGGAGAGTATTTCTGCCTCAAGAAATTGCTAGGTTAAATAACTTGTCCAAAGCCAATGAAAAAAAAAACCAGATTTATTATTGCAAAATGAAAAAGCAAATTATGTTTGGAGTTGCAACAGAGTTCCTAGCCCTGAACTGGTGTGCCGTCCTGGAAGGTGTTGGGCTTGACAGTGACTTCATCCCCAGGATGCGTGTTTTTCGGGAAAGGTCATAATGACAATGTTAGCTCAGTTTCAGGGGCATGGAACTGCCAGTGCAAAGCAGAATATGCTGCAGTATTGTTTCTTGGCAAGACAACTAATCTAAGCAAAAAATCTGAATGGAGACAAAGCACTCCCGTAGACTTCACCATGCCTAAGGTAGGTGGGCTTGACCCCGTTCCTGCAATCCAGCTGCTGTAGCTGCATTGTGGTGCAGATTGCAGAAGTACTTCTCTGATAGGATTTACACAAGATCTGGTGGGAGGTACCCAAAGGGATTTGGCTTTTTTGGCAGCAAAGATATAGGAAGCTTTTTTGTCTCCTGGGGAGGCTCAGCAGTAGCAGTGGGTGTAAATTAGCAGGTTACAAGAGTATATTACAAAGCTGTCCAACGTTAATCTCGTTGGTTGTATCTGTATTTAGAATTAATTGTGTTTCTGCTGATACAGGCTCACATAGGAACTATGTTTGTGTACCTACTCATTTGCATGTTAATGGGGTTCTCCAGGGTTTTTCCTTGATCTTTAACAATAGGAAAGCCTGGCTAATTGAAATTTATTTGAAAAGGGTTTATTTGCCTCTTGGGCTAGGGACAATAGACTATAACAGCTGAGGAAGGCTGCAATGCTCGCGTTAGGGACTTAGATTTTAATACCTGAGCATACCCACACTGGCAGGATAAATTAAAAAAAAAAAAAAAAGAGGTGAATGGTTTACACTGATCCTACTTATGCTAACCACCTTAAATTGGTTTTGGTCCAGCCTGTTCGTGTAGTGACTGCTTCAGAGCAGCTGAGGTGGGAACTCTTGATTTTTAGTGGAACAAAGGACCTACAGGGAAGCTTTCCATGTGACACAGTGGTATGCTTCTAACAGATGAATCTGGTTCAAGAATATAAAAATGACAAAGGTCTGTCCCAATTACCACAACTACCATTCATTTAAAAAAAAAAAAAAAAAAAAAAACAAAAACTGAACATCTGAACTCTCCTTAAATGCCATATCTTGAATCCTGGCTTTGTTTATTCCGATGTTTTTGATTCTCTAATCCCCTTATGCCACTGTCAGTGGTGCAAGACACTTCTACCTCTGGTCTTTGTGGAGTGTTGCATACAGCCCCTTGCTCTCACCATGCCTCCTGTCCAGAAATGCTGGAAAGTGTTGGGGAAGCATGACAGTTGCTGTAGAAGATCAACCTACTCTGAGAATTACCTCTAGGCTGGGAATATTGTGATGGCTCAATTTATCAGATGCCCCCTTTGCCAGCACCATCAGTCAAACTGGAGCTGGAGGTCAGGATTTCAGTGTGGAAATAACATTTTGGTTGAATGATGATGATTATTTGTTGGGGGGGAAGGGAACCCTGTGTATTTTTACTACTTATCCTCTGTGGCTGTGTTTTCAGCTAACTGCATGAGAGCTATTCTGATGTGCACTTTCTGGGGTCCTTTGTTTTTAACAAAAATAGTGGGTTTCTTTCTGTCTGGTTAGTCACCAGAAAACACTGTAGGGCCAGATTAACACTTGGCTAATTCTGTATTTTAGAACCTGCCTGTGATTTGGTGGTCTCAGTCCATCTCTTTGCAAGTATTTAATTGCTGGGTCTTATATTGAGGTTTTTGATTATGAGGAGTTTGTTATAAGGCAGATAGTGCATTTCCTAGTACAGAACACAGTATAATCACAGTTGAAGCACAGCTGTCAAAATAAAATGAGCACAAAGTGCAGTTATTGCTTGAATTGTGTTTATATACTCATTAACTCTGAAAATGCACAATCCAAAGCAATTCTTCCCACTGACAGTGCGGTAAGCAATGGGCTACCACATTTCTGCAACCAGAATCCAAATGGATTTTGTCTTTCTGTCCTGTTACCATGTGTATAAAAGGGTTTCTCATTGTCTCTTCTTTATTTTTGATGTAGATTTCAGAATTTTTTTTCTGTACAATGTTCCTTAAAATAACAATGTAGTTCCTAGCATCAAATGTAGAAAACACTGTTTAGGGAAAACTGGAAATTCCTTAATTATTTCCATTTGTAGTCTGGAGTTCTGCATTGTAGATGCATGGCTCCTCCTGTATCTTATTAAAGAATATTTTTTCAGAGGGAAGGTTATACATGGGAAGAAAGATTAAAAAAAAAAAACCAAAAAACAACAACAAAATAAACAACAAAACAAAACCCCTGGAAACCAACAAAACAAAACAGGAGGAGGAGGGTAAAGAACTGTAGAGATAATGGTATGAAATCCAAAAGCAGATAATTGAATTCTAACTCAAGGATGCTCAGTTTGAACTTGCAAATTCAGAATTACTGCTCACAACTAACAATCAGTCAGGGTGATCAGTCTGAGGGAAGCTGAATTGTTACTTGAGAAAATTCCAGATGCAACATTGTTTAGACTTCGGGTTTTTTTTGCTAAATGTTTGTGGTATGAAGACCAAAGAAGAAACTAGCATCTGGTAAAGCACCATCCATGCCTTATACTGAGCTAACTAGGGAGCAACTCAATTACTCTTTCTAGAATGAGAGCTTGGGTTTCTAAAACACTGCATACACAGGCATGAGAATCGTATGTCTAATAAACACCCACAGCTCTTGTTGAAATTAATAAGAATTGTTGGGTACTAAGAATCTCAAAAATGTGTAAGTCCTAGGACAGTACGCAACTGACTGGATCATCAACTGGGATCACTTTTTGTAAGATACGCCGGAATCTACGTCAACAAGTAAATTGCAAAACTGATCCACAGGTTCTTGTGTATCACAGGACAAACAAAATGGTGCAGAGAGGATGGCCAAGCATTGTGTTTGAGGTGGGATGGTCTGTAGTCACCAAAAAAATGTTGCTCTGTTGCCCTCTTAGATCTCCACACGTGATAGGTAGAACAGAACGACAACTAAGCAGACAAGACAGTGAATTCCCAATGAGGACGACTGCTGACCAGATTTATTTGACTTCAGTGAGTTTACTGGCGTCAGCTCTTTTTAACCAAAGTACGTACTAGTCCACAAAAAAAAGGCAGGCTCTGAAATTGTCCAGACTGACTGCACACTTCAACTTCAGGCTTGCTACAGTGCTTTATTTTCAACAACTATTGCTTTAATTTCAGCAATACATCACTGCAAACGTCCAGTCAATCTTTGTAACAATATAATGTAGGAAGCTCAGTCTCGCTGTAATTGACAGCAGCAATAGCAAAGTAAGGCACAAGAGAAAGTCTTAAATGTTCTTCAGGTGTAAATCCACTGTACCATGTAAGCAAAGATGACTCTCAAGTAAGGAAATACAAAATAATGTTCCGAGGTGGATTTTTCCCCCTGCCGCTTGTCTCTGCATCTGTTTGGTGGGTGTTTTTGCTGTTGACTAGAAATGAAGTTAAAATAAGTGGCAGATGTGCATCCTGAAATATACTGAGATACTCTTAAATCAATCTTTGTTTTCAAAGACTTTTGGAAAATTGAGAGAGAGAAATAGAATATTAATAACCAAATCGGCTGGTAAACTCTGCAAGCACTTTAGAAGTACCCTTCAAAGAAAGGATGTGGTAAACTTTAAATTGGTCCTAAGGGAGTTACACAGGACCATCATCAAATAGAGCATTTAAATTAAAGTGTGTCAGGAATTTTATTTTCTTTTCCACCAGCTGGAGCTTGGAAGCATTAAGCTCTTCAGAATGGCTAGGTCTTGCTGGGTGGAACTGTACCATACACTGCAACTTCTTATTTTTGTTATCATCTCTGTGGCTTTAAGCTGATTGTCATTATGTGCGGGAGCTTAAAGCTTATAGCTCCTAAAGGATCATTCAGAGAAAGTGTTTTAATGGTTGCAGTGGTGAGTTACTGTGCATTACCCTGGAGTGTCCTTTGCCTAGCTCATACCTGATTGCAGTTTTCATCTTCCACCTCTCGTCCCTTAAAGCCAGGCTATGTTTACCTTGTAGTTTTTTTCGTTCAAGCGCTTTTTTGTTTTCTTGCATGTTGCCCCTTCATGCTTTAGAAGTTTATTGCAAATGTTCAGAGCTTCCTTGGAACTCTTAAATCTTGAAATCTGTTCCTATGATGTTTTATAAAACCCAGCGCTTAGGAAGCCACTAGACTGCATCAATACTGTATCCATCATGCTGACTAAGGATCTGCCTGCCCTGCGTGGGGGAGTGTGGCACGGTGCCTTCCAAGCCTTTGTTAATGCAAGTAGCTGTGCGTGTTCACACGGTGGCACATCATGCAGAGAAATTAATTTAGGTCCAGTCACTGTCTGGCTGCTGTGTCCTAACCAGTCTGCCTTGGCTTTCTGCTGGACGCTGGTATTTCCGGGAGCAGTAGCTCGACTGTGGGATCTAGATCTGTTGCTGTTATTTCTTTTTGTGTTTTCCTGACTTATGTGGAAATCTTTTGCTCTGTTTGTTCAGTACATAACAGAAAACTTGACCCTGGCTCAGGTTCTGGACAGTGGAAGCTGCTGAAGTGGAGTGTCAGTGAGATCCCATGCAGGCACAAGGTTTAATGTCAGCATTTGGTTAATCATATGTTTTATGATGTTTATTCCTGTTTAGAAAGAGAAATAATAAGACAAGATTAATATTGCAGAGAAAATATTTCCCTTTACCACAGTGTTTTAATTACATATTGGGGGGGAAAAACCAGACTAAACTAATCCTGCTTGCCTGAAGTAATGGATCTGGAAGCTGAAATGAGTCTATTTTTTTTCTTGTCTCAGTATATTAGGAATAAATGGAGGATTGAAAGCAACAAGAGTCCTTCATATAAGCATTTCAAAAGCCTCATAAGGGAATTTCAGAACCATATCCTGCTACAAATTTTACCTTAAGTGTTTGTGCATCTATTCCAACAGTTGATTTTTAATGTATGTTAGAGTTCGTCTATTAAGCAATGGTTATTACGCATATTTGCACATGGCAGACAGTGAAATAGAAAGTTTCACAGGCTTGCTGTGACTGATTAAATTCTTTTTCCACTTCCATTAGAGTTCTCAATCTCACCTTGAAAATTTCATCCCACACCCTTGATGTGATTTTTAAATGGCATTTATACTGTGCATACGAAACACACTAACTTCTGTAAGCTCTGTAGTTATTAATAATGAGACTGAGAAAATACTTGCAGGTAGGCCCTAGCAAATGGTAATGAAATTCTCAACAGAAGCATCTAACACTGTCAGAGATTGGTTGTGGTGGATCTACTCACTTTTCTGTATACACGTGAGAAGCAAACCATGCGATTTCAGCGGGATTATAAAATGGAAAAGACACCTTTTTTCAAAGCCATTTCATGGTTGCATATGCCTGGATCAGCCCTTCTGGTTTAAGTTCCTTGAATATGATTTCATGAATTATGTAGAGCTGCAGTGCTTATTTGGCAGTAAGTGCGAGGGGGGTGCTTGCTCCTGCAGCGATGTCTGATGGGGAATCTGCACTGGAAGAGCCAAGGTTCAGTCTGAGAGGAGAGGTGGGAAACGTGGCAGTTCCCAGGCTCCGCTCCTTGAGCTGTCATCTCTCTACTGAAAGAGAAGAATGTCCTGTAGCACCAGGAAACTGAGGCCTCCTTGGAATAAACAGTGATTTATTTGACTTAGTGTTGCACTGAAAAACTATCTTAGAAGACCACTTTAAATGAAGTGACTTCTGAAATGTTGATTTGAAAATTAGCTGAATTTACGTAGTACCCAGGTGGACACACTTCACTAGAAGTTCTGTAATCTCAATGCAGGGATGATCAGTAACAGCACTGAAGTATGTACATCAATCCTGGACTGATTCCTGGATTTTGTGGTGCCTATCTTCAGGATCTTAGGGACTGATATTTGCAGAGAACAGCCCAGCTAATGAAGGCGTTTCTTTAATGGAAATGTCTGTATAGGAAAATACACTGCTCTAGCAATTCTGCAATAGTCTACAAATTCACATCATATTTTCTTAATGGTTTCTTTGGAAATCTCCACCTTTTAGATAATGTCTCCCCAGTCAGAATATTTTGTATTTCATGTTGCTGTTTTTCCTTTTTTTTTTTTTTTTTCCCCTCCCCTTGAAGCAGCTTCTTTTTCTTGAAACATGCATTCAGGTTTTTTGAAATTAATTGTACTTTTAATCAACGTTTCAATTTTCCCATCTTTTCAGTTTACCCACAACTTAAATTCATTTCCGACTGCAACCAGTTGAGGGTCTGGTGGAATCAAAAATAAAAATTCAAAGAAGCTGTTATTCACCCAAGTTTATTTGCAACTCCACTCAGAAATGAAGTGAAACCAAAATCTCAGACAACTGACAGGAAGCTATGGGACAACTAGAAAGCAGTGAGTCTCTGGGGAAGCACTGGAAAGAAGATGCTAGCAGCTTTACGCACACATGGTGACAGACCCTCATCCTTTGTCAACTGGTAAAGCTCCACTGATTTCACAGAATCTGGCTGGATAGGTGCTTCTGAAAAGGAAAGATGTGCTGAGGAGCTATAGCAGGCAGTCTGTCTGTAAGGAGTCAGTGTCCTCAGCCTCCCTGTCTCTTTGTCCCTAAAGGCACCCACTCAAATTTTTGTTTTAATTGGAAGTATTTTGATTGCATGAAAGCCACTGTATTTTCAGATGTTGCAAGCTCCTGGATGTAGAGGAATGCGGCTTGTTCCATTTCTCAGTAAAGGCTAGGTGTGGTGGGTCAAAGGCTATTTTTAGATGTGGTTGGTTTTGGTGTTTTGATTTTTTTTTTTTTTTTTTTTTAGTACAGAAGTTCTGTCAGCTCCAAATGACCTATGAAATCAGCTGTAGTGTGCTTACAGTATCTAAATAGTAGACGTCAGGATTTGGTTGTAGTTTTATTAGAACAGAAGCTGTAGAATCCAGAGGAAAGAACTGTAAATACACTGTCGTCTCGTTTTGCAGCTGAGTATTGCAGATAGAAAATTTACCTTTCCCACCCTCTTCTGAAGACTTATTGGAGATTTTTATTGTTTTTTAACTGGAACACTGCATGTGATGGTTTCAGGCTTAACTTCTGTATATTTAGCTGGTTTTGATGAGACCTTTGTAACTGATTCAAAAGTCAGTTGTTCCTCCCCTCTCCCTGACAACATGCTTGAATAAAATGTAAACCTCTGCTAGTGGTAAAACTTGAAGTGGGAGAAAATGCAGATGTTATGTTTATTTCCAGGAGTTTTTAACTCCTGTTCAGGGAGACAGGCAAACACAGCAGTGTGCAAAATGTGCCTAAAGCTACAGTTCTTTCATTTCCCTGCACGGTGCCCATAAGAAGAATTATTCAACACGATTTTCACAAGGCAGGCATTTGTTTTTTAAATCAGGATTGGAAGATATGCTGGGGCTTAAGAGATTTATATGCTATTGCCTCTTTTATAATTGTTTCTGTAAGTGGATGTGAGAGTTGAATCACTTAGCATCATTTGCTTTGCTGGGAAAAAGCAACGAATTTTAAAATGAGCTTATTTTCATAGCTAGGCAAATGATCTGTTATTCCTGAGAACACCTTGGTGTTAGGGTTTATTGCTGCATGTATGTCGCTGCTTTTTCCATGTGAAAGAGAAAAAATTACAAACAGTAGCTCATACTGTCAAAACTCCAGGATGGCTAAATATCTTTGAAAATGTGCGTTCTTTGTACCTGAGTAAGATTTATATTCACAAAGGCTTTTCAGCTCTTACTAATTTTGCCAGCTCAGTTGATTTCACTGGTGCCCGTTTACGTGGTACCAGCTGTGACAATCAGGATCCTGGATGTTTGTACTTCAGAGACAAAACTTCTTGCTGAACTGTTCTGTAATCAAAAGTGTGTGCGTGTGTACACATTCATTGCGAATGTCTGCAACTCTTGGCTCAACCATTTTACTGCCTTGTCACCCACTCTTCGATACATGCGGTATACTGTTATGTATACATGTCTATAAGATACTTATATATACACAAATGTTAAAAAACAAACTACTGGAAAAGAGAGAACTATTGGAAATTAATGCTTCCACCACTGAGTGAAGCAGTGCCATTCTACATCAGTTAGAAGTTTGCCCAGGAATGGGCTTGTGGATTCAAACTTTGGTGTTTGGGAGGAGTTTGAATTAAGGCCAACTGAGACCTCGTTAATCCCGCACCTTCGTTCCAAGTACATGCTCACGTCAGTGTGTTCCCCCCATTCAGCAGTCCTGGGGAGCGGCTCACAGGAGACCCCCCAGTCCCAGGTGCCAGTGCCAAGTGACCTGGCAGTGCCAGGTTTTCTCTTGGCCAGCTTGTGAAAGCAGTGATCTGCGTCAGACCCACAGGCTGGAGGGTGAGCAGAGCAGGCTGGAGCTTCTACCTTCAGAAGTTGCTTATGTATTAGTTCTTATTTAAAACATTACTGTGACACTACTCAAAATCAAATAACTGCTTTTTTTTTTTTTTTTTTTCATTAAACTCTTCCCCTCAGTTTGTCTGCCTCCAGGAGTGCTGCTTATCTTGTATCCCTGCTGCAGGTGACACAACATAGCTGATCCTTGCAATGCAGCACTGAAATGGCCGTATAGATTAGATGCAGAGCAGAGGATGCTGAGAGGAGGGCTGAGCCACTTTCTACCGGTGTCAGTCTGCCGTTACAAGCTGAAAGAACCTGACTTTCAGTTGGATCCTTTTCTGTTGGTTTTGAATGCTTACCGGTATGAAATACTTAAGGTTTTTTGCAATGGTATTTGATTTGTGCATTTTCTGTTGTTTGTGATCTGGACAAACCCCCAGAAACCAACAGTGTACTTGCACTTCAGGGCCCATATGCAAAAGTTTAACACACCTTAATATTTAAAATGGAAATTAAAGACGGAGTCTTACTTCCAACACAATTCTTATTTTAGGGACACCTAGTGTAGTCAATGCCATTATTTTTGCATGTAAAGATAAACAGAAATTTTAAATAATTAACATTGGGATTTATTCACATTTCTCCCTGGGAAAGAGAATTAGTCTGTGAGATACAGAGGAAAAATACATTACTTATAATTTTATGTTAGAAATAAAAAAAATTGATATGAGGATATTTGTCATGGGCTGTAAAATCTCATTAGCAGCATTGTTCTGAGAGAGTCTGAGGGGAAACATATTTAGTTAGGCCAGATTAATGCATGGTAGTGCCACAAAGTAAGCGATGTCCTCCTGATTATTTTTGGGAGTCTTCAAGACACTAGTTACATTTCCTCTTGAAGTTAATATTTAGTGAACAAAGTTCCAGAATTAGTCCATCTGCAAAAAGTGGTTTGCAAGCAAGAGTTTTTTCTCTATTAGTTTTTGCTCCACTGTTTTTCCAAATTTGAACAAGAATAGCGTGGCCAGTCTCGTAACCCATTGTGCATGCAACTATGGGTTTTGACAGGTTTTTTCTTAATAAACTTCTCCAAGAAACTTTTTGTCTTGGGTCCTGGGAAAAGCAGCTTTTACTGTGTGCAGGTATGCAATGTTTGGAATGTTGAGGTTGCTCTCCTTGGAGCCTGCAGGTAGTTCCCTGGCAGGAAGATAATAGACATTAAGATACAGCGTTCAAGTACTCTTGTAATCTCACAGTAAAATAATTAACTCTGATAGTTTGGCAAGTTTGATACAGGGCAAAAGGTCTGTTTGAATAACATGGTGTCACTAATTACTTTTTGTGATTGTATGTATTGATACGGAGTCAGAAGACACTAATCTGTCAGGGAACTGTGTTATTGGCAGGTTTCCTGGGGTGAAATCTCAAGCCCGTGGAAACCTCCAGTAATAATCCCCTTGGCTTCTATAAGCCCGGAATCAACGCGCCCGGGCAATTACACTCTCTCCTTTGACAGCAATCTGTTGCTTTAGAGCTAATTGCTGGATAAAATCACAAAACTCGAAACTAATAAAAAGCGCTGCTGGCCATCGGCAAAAACTAGAAGAACGGAAGGAATAAAGTTGTTATTAAAAATGTGGTTTAAGTGAACGATAATAGGCATTCACCGCTGTGGCCGAGGTAACCCTTGGCCCTTTGCTTCCCTGGCTTTTCACAGCAATATGAAACAGTAAGTTTTCAATGTAAGTTTTTAATACTGGTTTACCATTGGCACTTTCATTAATGTTCATGTGCTTAAATTCCACTGCAAATTGTGTAGTGATAGTGTCATCTAGGACACCTGTAGTTCAGCAGGAATTGCTCCGTTGCTGCTTGAACTTGTTTTGACCTCAGAGTGCAGTATTGGATAAAGCAGATAACTTCAACTGTCTAGTGAAATACTAAAACAGCTAAAAACAAACAAGTTTTTATTTTAATTTATCTTGCTCCAGATTCTTGTTTTCCAAGGTCAAGCAGTGTCTTGGATTTGCAAAGCCCTAAGAGGATGGCCACAAGCTGATATAACATCATGAAAAGCATTTTAAAAGCTTAATTTTCATTAAAAACTACCTTCAGAAGTTGCTTATTTATTAGTTCTTATTTAAAACATTACTGTGACACTACTCAAAATCAAATAACTGCTGCTTTTTTTTTTTTTTTTTTTTCATTAAACTCTTCCCCTGCTCTTGGGTCACTTTATAGTGTGAGGCTTATTCAAGGTTGGTGGTTTGTTGTGTGGTACTTATGGCAGAAGTGTTGTGTTTCTGGCAAGCTCTCTTAGAGGTACTGTTATAAAATAAACCCCAATCTCACCAAGACCCAAAATTTAAACACTGTTTTTACTTCATATGTTATAATTTTGACCACTTTCCCAGTTATTTTTAGTCCTTCTCTCTGCTTGTGTATTGTAACCTCTCTTTAGAGGTTTCATATAATGGCCATCAACATCAGCCAGAGATGCCACAGGTGAACCTGATAGCGTATGTTTAAAAGTAATATGGCTTTTTAAGAATGGAAGGAAGTAGTCACCAACCTCGTTACGCTGAGGAGTGAGGAGGAACCATCTCAATTCGGTAGATGTACTTCCATTCCAGTGATGTATGGGGCCAATTAAATGCATTCTCTATAGCACAGCAGGCATGTTATCTGTTTTATTATATTTGCAGTATCTAGCTTAAATGTTTTGGAAAACAAATTTTAAGATCCAAAGGTCTCTAAACAGAAGAATTTCACTTGATAGGAGGAGATGCCTTAGGGATGTGATTCACGTTAGATCGACTCTTGTTAACGCCTTCTCTAGGTCTGCAGAAATGGTAGTTTTGGTGCAAGCATTTTGTACGGGTCAGGTTGCTTTGGAACTGTAAATGTTAGATGAAGGATTTTCACTGTTAGGTAAAAGGATTGTATCAGTCTGTAGTTGTCTACAGACCCAACAGGGGCATCACAGAAGGGAAACACTGAAGATTTCTAAACACATTCATAAAAGCGTAGGGGTGTGTGCTTGATCTCCAGAAAAGGATCCAAGAAAGAGTGTTAGGTGATGTTTTGTGACATGGATATGTCAGCAAAGAGGGGAAATACATAGAATTTCAAGGAAATAGGCTACCGCATATGTTCCTCAATATGGCTGCATAAAGAACATTTGATTCCTTAGCATCTTAGCCTAGTAACCTTGATAAAAAAAAGAGATAACATATATACACACACATATAGATCCAGCTGGAAAATCAGCTGAAATACATGCTAAATTCAGAGAAAAATGCATGCTGTCTCTTTTGCAAGACCGTCTGGGTAATCTGAAATGTTTTGTACTTATAAACTTTGACAGGTTTTCTTTCTTTCTGAGAGAAACAGAAATGCCAGAAACAAGAATACTAGATACACTTAAAAAGAAAATGAAAAAAAGAAGATAAAAAGGTTGGGAGGGTCAAAAGAACTTTATCCATCTAGAGAAATCTGTAACTCGGGGGGAACCCACAGGTGGTAGCTAGTTAAAGCTGCTCTGTGCTTCTGGGCAGTCCTGAGAGTATGATCCATTCTTACTGCTGTATAAACCTGAGCCTGATATGTAAAGCCTTTTCTTTGGAAGATGTAGGCGTCAGTCTCATTATTCAATCATCCTTATTTTTAAACAGAGGGAACTACTTCATGGGTTGGTTTGTTGTTTTGTTTTTTTTTTTTCTTTGCTGATTTGATATTTGTAGCTTGTTAAAATTTGCATGTAATTGACAGTGAAATGCAAGGCTCTCTTAAAAAAAATAATTGTTTATATAAGCTGTGTACTTAAAACAATTTTTCCCCCTTCTATTAAGAAAGCAGTTATTTGAATATTGCCGTGTTCCTGCCTGACATCCCTCTCAGCAGCTTGTTCAGAAGCACTGTAGACACAAGAAAGTGAAAGCAGAACAGCTATTTTGCCATTTTTCTTCACTGACAACATAGCTAAACCTTCCATGAAAGCTCTGTGTCTGGAAGAACAGGTGCCTGACAGGAAACTGCTCCCGACTGAAATGAATGGAATTGCTTTCTCAGATCTGTGGACTTCTATTAGGACAAAAATTCCATTTCCAGTTGTTTGCCGAGGGATCCTTTGTAGCCCTTCTACTGCTCGGTGGCTATAAAGCAGCTTGTAGCGTACGAGTAAAAGCAGTGCTTTTGATTGACAGCTACCTGTAAATCTTCCTTTTAATTTGGGATGCACGATGCTGGAATATGATTTCTGTATGTACTGTTGCTTAAGAGCTGCTCCTTCAAAATGAGGGTCTTATGTGAGCATAAAATGGAAGAATTTCTTTTGTGCCTATAGCATCCCATGTACATTTTATGAGCCAAGGGAGATAAGCAGGAGAAAAATGTCGAAGTCTTCTGCTCTTTGGCTGTGGAAGGTTTTCCCTGCCTTGAGGCAACACAAGCATGCGTTGGGTCAGAGTGGAATCACAAAAATGAGCAGCTGTGGGCTTACGCAGCAAGCATGCAGTGCGTACCAGGGGCGTACCAACTACCAGTGTTTATAGAAGATTCAACATAATTGCAAGGGTTAGAGATTTATGTTCTCCTAAAATGCAGGGTCAGAATTGATCCTTGTTTAATTCCGTAGGGTTTAGAGAAGTTATTTTGCTGGTACATTTGGCGGGTCCTTGGGCTTGTAATCTTAATGTATTAACTGTGACAGAGGAAGGGAAAGACTGTACTAGCACAGAGCTGGTGGAAGAAGTGCCTGCACTGTCATTCATGAACATGAGGCCAGGGTCTTAGCAGTAAGCATGCTCAGCACCTTTCAAGAGCAGACCTTTTAAGTGTCATCAGAGTTTATAGGTCTTGCCCCATTGAATTATATAAATAGATACAAGTTACAGCCCTGTAAAATGCTGAATGTCTTTCTCAGGTTGCTGAAGGCACTCGGTTCCTATTGACCTTTAGCTGAACTAAATAAAAGCTGATGTCAAAGGGAGTTAAATGCACTCAGAACATTTCCTTCTCTTTGGGAGAGTTTTGAGCAATAAGACAAGCTATTGTATCAGCTATCTAGTGTGGATTTTCTTTATTTCTTGTGCTTGTTTTTATGTGTATGTGGATCTTACAGATACATATAAAATACGGTAGAAAGAATGAGCGCCAGAAAAACAAATAAATCCTGAGAAATCCTAGCTGACAAAAAGTTGCTTTTTGCATGGGGAAATTGCTTGCTGCAAATCATATACTCAACTCTGAGAGAGGTTAAATTAACTAATGTGTAGTTTGTTGATTTTCCTCATGAGTCACAGGGCTATAATTGAGATGCATTTGTCCTAACACGGCAATGTTTTTGTGCTCAGTAGTGTTGTTTGGTTATGACTTGGCTTGTTTGGCTGTGTATGCATAGAGTTCCACCTAGGAAGTACGAGGGAGCCTCCGAAGTGAGCCTCTTGCTGTGGCCGGGGTCTGTACTGCTGTTGGCTTCTCCGTGTGACTGCTGCCCAGCCTGAACACAGATGACATCCTTCAGCATGTGCACACCAGTTTGTGTGGTCTGGTTTCTGCTGGGGAATGCTTGTCTGTAATGGGTAACATGTACGCAGCCACAGAGACTAGCTCTGACAAGGTACGCACTTGTCAGGGTTTATAAGATGTTCTCAAGAGGTGACCTCGAGCTATGGTTACCACCTGAAAGTTGAAAGCAAGCAGCCTTGGATTAACGAACCTCGCTGTGCACCTGCTGCTCTGTCACTTCTGCTCTACACCCAGACAGGCTCGTTTTCTGAACCAAGTAGTCTGGAGGTATACTGATAGAGATGCTCAGGAACTCACTTGGCACGGCCTGATGTGTTAAGGTGGAAAATTGCTGTGGAAATCTCTTGAGAACAGCTTGTCACACAATATTTTTGCTGTGCTGTGTGTGTCCCACCGCTGCCCTTCGTGTCACTTGGTTTGAGGGAACCAGCTCAGTGCAGGGAAGTGTTTTCTCACTGAGGGTTTATTTAGGGCTTTTGGTTGACTCATAACAGTCTTGAATCCCATACAAAATTACTCCCCCCTCTGCTGATGCTGTCTAGGCACCAGTATCAGCACTGTTTTAGGTTATATCTGTGCACACACCAGGTGCCTAAGGCAGCTCAGCTGCCCAGGCATATGGTGACACCGGTTCATGCCCTTGGTGCTGTGCTCAGGTGTGCGCAGAGAGAGCGCTGGTTTGACATGATCAACTCCTTTCACACAGCCTATGCACTTCTTTCATTTCTAACACCACCAAATTATTTTCCTTTCTTTGAATGCTGGGATTTCTCTGTATATTTCAGTTTCTGTGTCGTAGTCATTTATTGTGGATTCCTTATTCATGTCAGTTCAAAGGTCATGTTACTTTTTATTATACCTTATTAATGCTAATTTACTAGATTCACTTGGAATTTCCAGTTTATGGTTCTTAAGTCCTGGTTATTTAGATTACCCACTGATTTAGTTTTTTCTGCTTACAGTGTGTGATTTATTTTTTTTTTTTAAATGTGGCTCAGTCCCATATAATTATTACTCTACATTACAAAGGATACACTTTAGAATTCATAATTCTAGAATGTCTCCACTAGCAAAAGCCCATGAAGCAGCAAGAGTATTAAAATATGCCTTTGCTCAGAAAAAAGTAATTTACCTCCCACTACATAGATCACAATACAATTACAGCTGGGACAAGACTGTGGTAGAGCTAGGCAGGTGCTCCTAGTAGTGTCTTCAGTGTCTGCAACTATAAATGCAAAACGAAAGGCACAAAAAGAACCAAACTTGATGGGGACTAAAAAGAAACCCTTCAACCCAGGTGCACAGAATCCACTATTTGTGCTAAGTATGCTAAACGTAGCATCTCTAGAGAAACCAAGGGTCATTATGAGTGGGTCAGTTGAAGAAAGTTTTATTGTTGTATCTGAATTCTAGAGGTGTATTATTTATTGACATATCTGAATTCTGATTAGCTGGAAATGTATACATAAATTTCAGGAAGCCTTAGAGGGAAGAGAAAAGAAAAATAACAGACCTGGAAAAAAAATGTGACCATATTCCAATTAGTATGTTAAAGGAACTCCCAATTTTTTTAATTTGTTCTATTCAGTATCTTTTAGTGATAATCCACCCAGTGAAAATACACGGATTTTAGATGTTTTGCAAGAGTTGCTCCAGATAATTTTTTATCAGCAGAAATTGCTTGAGGAAATACATTATGATGTCTTCCTTCATTTGTTGGAAATTTAAGATGTTTAAGAGAGTGAGAAACAAGATTATTTGATAACATCCGTCTTATTTCCCCACTTAAAGCTTTCAAAGGAATTGATTAATTAAAAAAAAAAATCTATCCTGCAAGATGTTATTTTTGCAGAATAACCCACAAGTATGATTCAATTTATCTAGGGATCTGAGGAAATCTTCACTTTCCAGCATCTTGTCAGTTAGGAAGAGCTGTTCATAGACACGCGCTCTTAAACTCTCCAAGGGATGCTGAAAACAATAATTTTTCATGGTGAAATAAAGTGGATATATAGTATTTGCATGTGTAGTAAAGTGACTTTTTATGTGCCATTAATTATCCGTTTCTGAAAGTAGATGAGGAGCATTTTAGATGCTTAGATGATCTGTCTGGGATGCTCTGGACCACAGTAGTGGGGTATGATTTATCTCCTGTCAGCCAGGAAAAAAAAAAATAAATCTTTTTAAGATTAAATGTTAAATTTCCCTGTAAACTGTGAAGGAACTGTTACATTCTACACTTCTCCAATGTCCCTCTGCATTCTGCAGTGCCCTCCTTAGGTATGACATAAATACTGCTCAGGATCTTCCCTTTCCAGCCAGAATTTGTTTTAAATGTTTCACTTTGAGCACACAGGGGAAAAAAAAAAAAAAAAACAGGCACCAAAGGGAACTAATGTTTCAAAGGTGATTAATGGTTACAAAAGGTGTATTTTATATAGTCAGGAAATTTTCTTCTGTTGCTTCGTGCGTGCAATCTTTGTAGCAATAGTGAGCTACTGCTCTTTTTCTTCTGTTCAAAATCACATTGCACGTCCAACCATGCAAAATCTGTATCTTTCAGTCAATCACATTTAAAGCTTTACTCGATAGCACATGTTCTTCCTGTAATATACTGGGTTATCGCCTTCCAAATTTGGTAGAGCCAAGGCTTTGGGATGAGATAAGAAATATTAATGCAGTGTGCAGTTTAAACAAATCAATGCAGCAATCTGCGCTGAACGCTACCAGAGTAAACTCTCATTTGACATGCCGCGGTCCCAGTACTTAGCTTGGCTGCAGTTCCTGCAATTTGTTTTCATTTATTTGAACTGCTGAAGTCTTTTGCGCTGCCATTAGCACTTTGGAAGCATTAAGGAGGAAAGTGAGATGGATTCAAATCCATATAGGTACAAAATCAAACTAATCTTCTTTTGTAGCTGAAAGTGAAATTCTGAGAAGCTCAGAATTCTTCAAAGTCATTTCTCCAAATTCATTGTAGAAATAATCAAAGCACTGTTTTTCTGCTCTGTCTTAGTCTGAAAAGGAGAAGTTACTTGCCCTGACAAGGCAGTGTATTTTATATTCCAAATACCATCCAGTTCTGGCTCAAACTGAACTCTCATTTATTCTTCAGAGCTGTATATGAGAGAAGAATACACTGTCTATGAAACGACTACATAAAATAGCATCTGTGGGAGAGCAGAACGTAGCTAACAAACCTCTCGCTTGAAATTTAGCAGACACATATAATATTATTTCTTTAAAATAAGCAGATTTTCTTGGGGTTAGCAGGAAAGCCCACACAATTCTCTGCCCTATTTTGCTTTCTGTGCATGTTGTCAGGCTTGGTAAATTTTTTAGCAGCTGTCAAAGCATATTTATTACAGAAGAGGTCTAAGTTCTTGTGTAATCCAGAAGGGAAAAGCCCTGCTGACTTGGTTTTGCTTCGTCTTTTGTCTTTACAATGCTTTAAAAGCCTGGTGTAGTTAAGATTCAGGAATAACACTAGTTGAACAAAATTTTCTATCTGCTGAAGAAGAGCGTGTTTGTACATAAAATATGTGTGTGTTTATACCTAAAAAATAATTTCCTAATAACTTGCTTTTTAACAGGTCTGGTTTAAGCATGTAATCTACTTTTTGCTGATGTTTGGCTGAGGGAGCTTGAACTTGAGGGAGGGAGGAAAGCTGCCAGATGGGTGAATGAAGGATCTAAGGCTGTGTGTTATGTGAAGGCTGTATCCCAACTGCTGCACAGGGAGATGTCTCTCTAGATGTCAGCAGTGCAAAGAAACCTCTTAAAGAACCCTAGCACAAAAATAATATAGCACGAAAATAATAAAGTCTAGGAAGAAATCAGTGTGTCCTACAATGTATTTAAATTCATTAAAGGTCCTGACTGTACTGGAACTTCTGGCCACAAAAAGCAAGCTAAACTTCATTGGTGAGTCTGTTGACTCTGAGGCAGTCAGGGCTGTGGATTACCTGCCGTTCTCCCTTCTGCTCCAGGAAAGCTGTACTACCTTGTTCTGACGGGCAACCATCTGGGCTAAGTCTGGTAAGGCGATTCTTTACCGCTCTGCAAGTCTGGGTCACTGGCAAAGCACTCCTGTGTTGTCACTCTTCAGAAATTAGTTAAGCAAGTGTCTCTGTATTTCTGAGGAAACAGAGCTATGAATTACAGCAAGTAACGGCAAGAAGCAGAATGAAATTAGAGAGATTTATTTTTCCATTCATTTCCACAGAAAAGTGCATAACTATGCTGCTAACAGCCTTCATTCAGATGAGCATGTCTGTGCCTATCAATTTCCCCTCGAACAAAAAAGCCTGGGGTTCACTTAAATTAAAACAAATAACATTTTGAAAAACAAAAAAAGCAACCCCTACCCCCAACAAACTAACCCAACCCAACGCCCATAGGAAGAGGGATTAACCTGCACTCACGGGAATGATTTTTCTTTCATCTTTGGGGTTTGCCTACACAGCTCCCACATACCGGTAAGCACCTGAGCAGAACGTGTGAGTAGGTGTGTGTAGTCTACAATCTCTTATTCAGTAGAGAGTCCCAGGCCCTGAAAATTTGATGACCTTAACTGAAATCTTTTATCATTGTGTGATCACTTTTTGAACAGCTGGATTCTCTTCCTTAGTGTTATTTACATTTTTTTGATCAACTTCAGCCTTTCATAACTTGAAACACATGAGAACATCCCCCCGCCTCCAAATCTGTGTCTATCTGTGATCATCATGCCTGGATGACTTGAGGCTTGCCAATTTAGTTTTACAGCAGGTTTGATTGTATTGACCTTCTTTCAGTTAAATTAATCTGCCTCAAATGTTTGTGGGGTTTTTTTGTTTGTTTGTTTTCCCCTCAGCAGGAGGTATAAATGAATGGGGGAAGGGGAGACTAATTCGGTGTGAAAGGTTGCATAATTTGCTACCCAGGTCTGCTAATGAGACTATCATTGTCATAATTTTTGTTCTGTTTACTACATCAGTCTTTTATGAAGAGTTGATTAACGTGACTTCAGGTTAGGTGTTAGTAGTTATTGTTATAACATTTTTGGGAAAATCATTATTTGCGTAATATCTGTATTTATTCTTTCCTGTGTTTTCCAAATTTGCCTTGTCTTGCATAACTACTATTGGTGGGAAAGGCTGACCTATATTTCCTGAAAGTATTGCCTTAATAAACACTTTGGAATATTTTCTCTATTTGCAAGGTATTTAATTTTGTAGGGGATGTAAGAACAGAAAAATGTCCCTTTATGCACAGTTTCTAAAATAAATCTAGAATCCTTAAGAAAAATACTCTAATATAGTTTTCTAATGTTCTCAATAGACTTATACTGTGAATATTTTTATTTTTAAAAATTTTATGGAGTAAGGTTGGAACGTTTTTTAAGTTTTTATGCAGTAAGGTTGGAATTTGTTTATGACTTCAGCAGTGACCCAACTCTCTTCCTGCTGAAGTCAATGGAAAACAGCGATTGATTTTAGCAGGAGCAGAGTGAGGCCAACAGCAGGTAATTATGAAAATCATATCCAAGTGAGAGTAGACCTAGGTTAAATATTGAAAAGCGCCTATGTGACTTAAGACTGCAAGTCCCATTGATTTTCATTAATGGTGAATTTCTCATTTGTAATTCTGTGTGCCTCTAGCAGAAAGTGTGAAACCGCATTTTGTTGGGTGGTTTTTTTTTTTTATTAGTTTGCCTTTCAGATTGGTCTATGAAGTTCTTTTCAGAAGAGTTACATCTTCCTGGTTCAGTGTGTGACCCATTTGTAAAGTTAGGTCATGGTTGCATACATCCCAGTGATCTTAAAGATCCGCACCAGTTCTTATCTACGCTCAGTTCAACAGCACTTCCCATGCAAGTAATGCAGTCCAGTATGAGGAAGGGTGTCGGGATAATCAGCTTTGCTACTTTTCACAATGCAGCAGTTGGGAAGCAGAAGGCAAAGTGCCACATAAAAGGTGATAAAAATAAATTTGAACATCAGCTGGAACTGTAGCCTCAAATCTTCTAATCTTGTCAGCTGAAACCTGAAATTTCTTCTCATTCAAAATTCCCAGCGAAGTCACTGAGCTTATTTCAGCTTTTGAACAGCCCCGCTGCCTTTGTCATTATAGATGCTCACATCAAAACAGAAATCTGAGCTACTAGTTCTGATTGGCATGAAGCCCCTGTACGTGGCCTGGGTGGTTTAAGGCAGGTAGAATCCATAACATTCACATCCATATTCAAATCTTTTTATGAAGGAGGGAGAATGGGAAGGACCAGACATGAATAAAATTCAGCACCATTCTGATCTCAGTACGGCAGGTTTGGGGGCTTTGTTCATATAGCTCTTACTGTAAATTTTATATCCTGTTTCAGTTTTGCAGCATCTGACTTAAAGTTCCTGTAGTTTTCTCTGTGACTGTACTATCTCCAAAATTTCTATACTAAATTTGCTGAACCACTCTGTAAATGTTACTGATTTTGGCTCTTCAGACTTCAACCATTCCTCTGCCTGCATTTGGTTCCACTTTTGCATCATCAGCCTGATTCCTTCTTCTACTTTGTAATCTTTCCCAGTGTTTAACCTATAAAGTGTGCGTATGTTGGGCAGTCTTGATCACCCCTGTGGCATTGATGTGAAATTCAAATTCCTTCTATGTTGGGTACCTTTTTCATGGCAAACTAAGAGAATTTGGAGTGGAAGTTGTCTGAATTTTTTCTTTTTAAAAGGCTCAGTTTCTCCTTAAATATGATGTGTGTTTGTGTAATAATTTTTTGCCTGAGGCAGAGATCCTGTGGGTAATAATTCAGTTGCATAATATTCTTGTAAAGTAAATAAAATATTATCTTCACATATAGAAAAAGCTGAGAGAAAGCAGCTAGACTTTTTAGGATAATGCTAGAAATCTGTGTACATCTAGGATTTGAACTCTGCTGCTTGAATTTTCATTCAGATCACATTGCTTCCTTAATTATAATACCAGCTAATCACAGATATCTAGTATATCAGCCCAGCAGGACTAAATTAAAGAGAGAACCGTAAATTATTGCAGCTTTCCAGAAGTATCTACTTTTAATGTATTAGGTTCATGGAAAGCTTTTGAGATGCATTGGTGTTCACTAAGGCTGTATTTTTAGGAGCTGTATAATGTTACCTTATGGTAATGAGAATCATAATTAACACCTTTTAATTAAATCATGCAAATCTATTGCATGTAGGCAGCTATGGCACTTTTTCTAGGGATGCCAGGGAAAACATCCCTTGATGCGGCTTAGGAAGATCTCACAGGTGGCATAAGGTGTCGTTTAGGGACTAGGTACAGCCTGTTATGGGTTGAGTTATAATTGTGGGCTTTTTTTTTCCTTGGGTAGAGTGATGTACATTGGGATAACTGAAGTAAATGAATTGCAGTGGCATTAAACTGCTCTAAAAAAAAAAAAAAAAAAAAAGTCAGATCTATTTTACATTTGAAGTTTGGTTGTGATATTTCCTGAGTGAGTTCTTAGCTTGTTGCAGCCAGTGGCAAAGCTTCTTCTGCCTGCAAATGCAGCATCATTTCACCTCATATCTCTTTATCTGAGAACGTACAGAATGGTTTCAGTCATCATCACTGAAACATTCTTAAAGTGCCAGTAAGATCAGTTTACTGATCGTCTTCAGGGAGTTGTATTTTGTCAATCTGTGATATTTTTAATGTCATAAACCAATCCTCATTATAGATTCTCCTCTGTTTTCTGTCTAAAAAAAAAAAAATAAATACATTGCTATCTGCTATTTCAGCACACTTAAACCTCTCTATCCTGTTAAGTCTTTGATCACTTGGATAGCAAAATATCTTTTTGACAGCATTTTTCCTTCAAGGCCATATTCTTTCCCAGTGTATGCTATCACGTATGTTCAGGAAAACTTCTGTTGCCTGTTGAGTAGAAAGGAGATAATGTGGGGTTTTTTATATATTAAAAAAACCCAACACCTTAATGTGCCTCCATTTACTTGATACTATGTTATTCAACATCCAGGATTTATTGTTCAGCTTTCTGCTTGTGTTTATATATAGTTGAAAGTATGTGTTTTCCCTGATAAAACAAGGGTCCTCAGAAGGAGAATGGATGAGGATTTGAAGAGTGAAGGACTTACCACATATTCAGGCAGCTTAACAAGCTTATTTTTAACATGACCAGAAACTTAATATCAAATGCTGAAAGAAGGGAGCAATGCCTAGTACAGATACTAAGGTAGTAAAGCCTCCAGAGCAAATACAGAGAGGCAGCAAAACACAGAAATGCAAACTGTGGAGACTCCTAGCAAGTTGTTTGCTGTGTGTTCCGATGCAATCCTTAATTGGTAAAATAAGTTACTCTGCTTTTTTTATTTTTTTTTTAATTATTATTAACTATTTTTATACCAAAGTATTGTCAACACTTTTAAACTTTGTAATTTGCAGATACAGAAAAGTCCTTGCCAAAGTGGAGATCACAAACCATAGCTAGGCTTGCCAACCTGATACCTGGTCATACAAAGTTCACTGCATAATATATGATGTTTAAAGCATCGTGACACATATGGAGGAAAACTGGCTTTGGTTTTCTTTTGAATCACCACTGCATTTTTCCCGAGTCTTAAGGTGACCAAATCGGCCCAAGCTCTGTGATACCATATGTTAAATAAAGAAGAAAGAAAATTGCAGTTTTGATTGACAATGGAATTTTTTTCATCATTTCCCCTTGAAAGTCAGTCTTTAATACCTGTTACCTTCAGCCAATGAAGAGAAATGTACAAAGATCATATTCCAGCTAGAGAAGTCTATAGGATTGTTGTAAAGAACTTACAGAAATTATTTTATTCTGCAGGATTTTAGGACTCTCTACCTATTCCCACTACAGTAGGTTGTTATTTTTCTCTATGGCTGTACCATTTGTACAATTTGTAAACAGGGAAATAACAAAATTCATCAAATAAATTATTCACAAAGGAATTATTTACTCAGTTCAAGCATTTCCTTTGAATAAAAGTAAAAGTTGTCAACTCGTATTTCTTGTTAGAAGAATCGAAACACTGGTTTATTTAATAGAGGTCTTTATGACAAAATAGACAAAAGGAAAACAATGCATATGACTACTTCTGAGGATGGTGTTTGTCAGCTAATTTGGGGTATCAACTTTTAAAAAAGCAGACAGTACACACAAGTACACTGTTAGAGGACTCAAATTTTTATGTCCTCTTTGTGCTTCCTGGGAATAGAGAGTTATAAAAATTTCAGAAGTGACTGAATGAGTTAGAAATTTATATTTCTTTGAGAGGTGAGCTCCTTCAATAGCTGTGGTGCCTTTGAAAATGGTGCTCTCATAGGCAACGGAAAGAAATAAGCAACATGTCTTTCTGGTGAAGGTTTTCTCTACCTATAGATCCACAATCTATAGCAAAAGAAAAATATTGTTTGCTTAAGGCTTGATCCAGACTCCTCTGAAGTCAATGCTTTGCACAAGCTTTGACAGACTTCAGATCAAATAGTTATTTTAATTAAACTTTTTACAAAATATGTGTGCCTTCCAAAATTATCTTTGTTTCAAAAATCTTTTGAATAACTTACTCTAAATTTCATTTTTACCCGTATTTCCAAACTCATTTGATTAGTGACTGCCTGTCAGAGGATACTTTGGAACTTGGAAGCAATGTCAAATATTCTTACTTTCCCTATAAATATATAATAGATAGTGATTACTGGTAAAAGGTTTATTTAATTAAGCTTTCAGTTAATTTGTGTGTCTCCTTACTGTTAGCCTATCTTGCTTCTTAACTTATTTAAAGCTTTTAGGCCACAGTCATGGGACATACTCTTTTTGGACAAGTCCAAGTTATTGACTGAAAATCAAAATATGAGAAGACCAAGCACATCAGAGGCACACTGCAAATTACTTATAGATATCTTTATACCTTCTGTCCCAGAGGCAAATAAAACTAGACTTTTTCCTGCATGGATTTCTTGACCTATTTTTGGCTAACAGTAATTCCTTAGCTATTATTGGCTCACCAAGGGGAAAATACTGAAGTATTTGCAGGCTTGTCGTTTTGCCTGTGGGTTACTTCAGCATAGTCACTCTACTAGAACCTGTTTTGTTTACCTCTAGCATATTCTGAAGCGTTTTTCCCTGTTCCACCATTACTTGCACATCAGATTTTTGTGCAGTGGAATATTTGAGCAAGCTAGTCTATGAAGACATGCTTTGCAGCGTATTGTGAATAATTTACTGGTTATAGGTAACGAATACTCGTACAGACATTAAAGAAAAAGGTAAATATATTGTATAAGTAGGGGAAATGTATGTGCCTTAGTGCTGAAGATATAGGTTGACATAGTGTTTCACTAAATTTATTGGCTTAATCATGTGTGTATTAAATGAAAAACCCTTTAACTCAGAATTTCAATACCACCTAATCTACAGATGATGTTGCAAGTCAAACGTTTACATCACTGTAAACAAGAACCTCTAATATTTGTTTGGTAGTTTGTCATGTAAAACTGAATTCTGTGTTATTTGCTGACTTTTTTTTTTTAATAAGTTTTATTGTTTAGAGGCTTGAAATTGTCAGTTCTGCCTTAAATTTCTTGGTGAAGCACCTGGCCCAGTAAGATGATGGGGATAGAATGTGGCCTGGTCCTATGGCTGATGTAGTATCAAATATTTCAGACATTTCAGTTGCGGGAATCTGTTTGAATTAAGGCCATGATGCTTCCATAGAGGTTGAACAACTTTACCAGTGCTTGGGAAGTTTAAGATGAGGCTTTTTTTGAGGTAGATTAAAAATTGTTTGTTATGGAAATGGGTTTATTGACAGAGAATGTATTTGCTGAAATAAGCAATAGAACTTGGAGAAGATAAGCGTATGGTAGTTTGGTGGAAAACTGTATGGAAGGAAGTTAGGCTAAGTGTAAGAAGGATGCTGCTGATCTGACAGAAACCTGACAGCCCTTCAGGGCTCTGGCACAAGCCCCTGCCCTAGGTGGGAGCCACTGGGAATTTAAGAACCCTGGAGAACTGACTGCCTGAGAGCAGAGTGGCCACCGGTGCAGAGGTGAGGTGAAGAGCTAACAGCAGGTCTCGCAGTGTGTTAGCAGGCACAGTAACAGTGAGTAAACACCAACGGAGTCACTCATGATCTATTGCCCGTGCAACTGATTTGTTTTTCCCGAGGCAGAGTGGAGGATGTTTGCAGCTCAGGTAAAGCTGCCTCTCTTGTCAGGGTGGGGCATGGAGCATGCTTTGCTCTGCTATCCTAAGTGATGGAACAAGGTTTGAAAATCACAGGCAGACTTTTAAAATGCAAAACGGTGAGCTAGATAAGGTATGTAGTAAAAAGGGTATAGAGCAATAGGAAGTGATGAGCCCTGGCAGGCATCCTTCTCTGTTTGCAGGAGCCAAATCAAGGCAGGCACCGATGGAGTCATTGCATGACAAAATGGAACTCTAGGGGTTTCAGGAGCGAGAAAGTACTTCCCCATCAAATGTACTTTTCACTCTGAAAGAGGCGAAACTAAGAAGCGTGATATCTTTTGTTTGCTGTACTCTGTAGCTTTGCATTTTCTCAGTAGCTCTTCTGCCTTCAGTTCAACTAAGCAATTAAATATAGTTTTGATGCAGCAAAGTCCTCAAGAATCAGAGTGCCTCTGGATGCAGTTTCTGGCTACAGATTAGTGTTATTTCATTAATTCTCATTGAGACATTGAGGTCTTTTTGCTTATCAGCTTTGGATCCTTCTATTCTGAAAGGATATTTTTTTTTGGTTTTTGCAGTTGGACATATCTGTACCTCCAGGGATCCTAGAGGGTATTAAAAAAAAGTATGAAGTTTGCATCTACTCTTTTTTGAAAGGAAGGAAGGGATTGTCAAAAAGATACTTACAGAGATTGTTTTGTCAAAATCCTAAATAGCTCTATGAGTAGAGACGTTTCTGCACCAAAATGATTAATTAAAAAGAAAAATTTCTTCAGAAAAAATAGCTTTGGAAACTAGTTTTATCCCACTTCTGGTTATTTTTGCTTCAGTCTTGGGAAAAGAGATGGCATTTCATTACCTTAACTCTTACTTCTAGGTGTTTTGTTCTATGGGGGTTTTTTTATGCATTCTATTCTACCCTGCTGTTCTCCCCCACCTTAGGCTTCTAGGATGTAGGGCTTTTTCCATCAGTAGAATTGTTTCTTGGTAGCAGAAGCTGACATTTGTATAGCTCTACCTTTTGTGTCACCTAACACAACTCCTGGCTTTTCTTTTTACATGTTTAACTTGTAATTGGATAGGAATAACTGTCTTTGAAATTATTTTGTAAATACCACAAGTTGTCTGAAGTATCATTATCCTTCACAGGGAATTCATATTTTCATAGTTAGTTTGCCTGTTCCTCTGCTTTGGAGAGAAAGCACTAAACTCCAGTAAAGCTGGGTAGAAAGTAAGAATTGCTGTGCTTCAAAATCCAGCTTTATCATATGTGTTAATGCCTGAATGTATCCACTTGAAACAGAAAGATGTGTATCTGCCACCCTACCCTCGCTTGTTATCCTAAGAAACAAAACTGCGTAAGGTTCATCGAGAGTAGTAAAGAAAAATTTTTTTTGTTTCTTTCTGGGGTTATATTGGCGTCATATGTTGTGAAAGGATGCTAGTGATGGAAAAGTTGATAGTGTTCCAAAGTAATTCCTGAAACTGTCCATTCAAACAATCTCTAGAATTCAAGTACATACAACTGAGTACATAAATTATTCCTTCATCTGAGATTCATTGTTTTCACCTTTTTTTTTTTACTTACCCTAATGCATCATCCCTAATTAAAGGGCATAAAACTGTTCTTTTTTAAGTTGTACACAAAAATATAGAAACATAATTAGTGAAATGTTCAGGTTTTATGGACTTCTCTGTGGGATGCGTTCCCTCAGCTGATCACAAAAGCATTCACAGATGCAAGATGTAACTATTATATCCAACCCCCCTGCTAATGGATCTAAAATTTTTCTATAGCACCCATCACCATTCCACACAAGTCCTGAATCCAGGCTTCTGAAGAACACCATATTGAGTTTGATGGCTGCTAAGTTCCTGACGGGAAACATTTAATGGCTTTTGTACCATACCTACTTTACTACATAAAAATGTTTAATTATATAGAAATATTGCTTTTGCTTGTTCTGATCTTAATGATGCACATCTGTGGAGGCAGATGATACCTGGGAAGATAAATCTGGCAACCAAAGGGGCCAACTTACTGTAGCAAGACAAGAGCCTCTCCTTCCTGATTCTACGGAGTAGATTAAGTGCTCACTGTTTCTGCTGTGAGGAACTTTCAGCTTATCTGAAAGCACAGGTTTAAAAGAAAAATAATTTACAAAGCTTTTTTTCCCTCCTGTTAATAAAAAATACCACTGAGCTTTAGACCAGTTTGTCTTATGCATGTTAAGTGACATTAAAAGAAAATTTGAGCAGAATTTATCATCTGTAGAGGTAAGAGAATACCTGATCAAAATGTATAAGGGATGTTGCAAGTGGAATACAATGGAAAAGAAGAAAGCATGTCGGTGTAGAGTGGTCCTTTTAGTTTTATACATCTTTGGCACAGATTTTTATTTTAGTTTGGGGTTGTGGGCTTTTGTTGGGTGGGTTTTTGGTTTTTTTTTTCTTTTTTTTTTTTAACGGGATCTTATTGTTCTGTATGAGTTTCTTTTGGGTTTTTTGTTTTGGTGTTTGGGTTTTTTTTTGTTTGGTTTTTGGTTTGGTTTTTTTTTTAGGGGTGGCTCAGACACACTGAAATGCTCAGTTCTAATCACTGCATTATTAGCAAATGCAGCTATCTCAAGAAATCATTTGTGGTCATGTGTTTTATCATTTGTGGGTTTTAGAGGCTTTAGGTATTTTTCCAAACCACAGAGGTTTCATGGTGCCAGACTATAGCGGTATTGATGGTAGCAATACTCCCTTGCCTTTCCACAGTTAGTTCAGCTTAGAGGAGGACTGTTCGTGCCTTGGAAGTTTTATAAGAATCTTCATTTTCTTTAAATTAAAAATGTATCTTTAGCCCATTAAAGGTATCAGATTGAGAACTTCTAGAGGCAAGAGCTCTACTTTAGATTTATAAGCAGCCCATCCTAAGTCATACTTTACATCTCTGTGGGTTTTTTTTCTTTGCATTATGTTGCAGCTGAGTATGTGTTACTGGGGCTAGGGGTTGTGTGGAGAGTTAGCAATCTGCAGTCAACATTAGTTCATGATTATTTGCAGAAATTACTGTTCTCTGCTTTTATTTTCTGTTATTTTCAGGATGCTTGTATGTATATGATGTTTTAGTCTATGAGACAACTTGAAAAAATGGTTGAAACAAACCCCAGAAAATCCTTCAGTCAGTTGATCTCTTTTTTTTATTTGCTGTATTGTTTTTTTATTATTATTATTTTATCAGCCACCTTACAACTCATGCTCCTGTTGACTTTTCAGGGCCCGTCATTGCTAAGGGTCAACTAAATAATCCATGAAGATCAGTCAGCAAACAGCTGCTGTCGTGTTTTAATAGTTTGTATATATACCTTGCAATATTACTTTACAGGCAATGTTTACAGTTTTTGTTTGTGCTTTTGAAAACAACACAGTTCTGCATGGAAATGTAGTTTGAAAGAGAAGTACTTGTATAATGGAAGTTTTTCTAAAGCACCTTTACTTTTGCAGTTGCACATACCAGTGTTAAGCAATATAGATCCCTGGTACTGGTGTGAGCAAGTGAAAAATTTTCATTTTCTCGAACTCACACCAAGAAAGTGGCTGAACTAGCTGCAGAGCGAATGAAAATCAATGTTCCAACCTTTGCTCTGCTCTAAAGAGATTTTTTTTTAAATTGTTTGTAACTTTTTTTTAGCTGATTTTGAGACTTTGGAGGAAGTGTTCTAAAATGATGAATGTTCTAAAAGATACAAAAATATTCTGGCATAATCAGTCATGTTTTGGTTGCTTTAAAAAATAAAATATGCAGCTTTTCACATTGCAAATGAACCTTGCTTTAAATAGCTTAAAAGGGAACTGTCGCCACCTAAGAAGCTCCTAGAGCTTTGTTCATTGTCTTGAATGAGAAAAAGGGCATGCAGCTTTTATAACATTAGGCCTTCTACTAACAAGGAGAAAAAAAAATCCCTGTAAGAAATATGCAACATTATAAAGAAGACATTCCAGGTCTTCTGAAATCACTTCTTTTTTCCTCCAAATATAAGCAGTGCTTTACCACATCATTCTGTAAAGTGTTATGCATGTTTATCATCTAGCGCTTTATGTCATTATCCAGTGGAACTGATGTCCTAGATACTTGCCATGAGCCTTGAACACGATTTGTGTTTGTAGATACTAGCCATAAAGAAGCCCTGACTGTCACTAGCTCTGATAAGGACAGTTTGGGGTACCTGAGGGTCCTGGGATAGCTGCATATCCTCATATGCTGCTACCCCTTGCAAGAACTGTTTGCCATATCAGTGTTCCTGATCAGCAGCACAAATCCAGCTTTAGTTTTCCCAGAGTGATTGGACAAGATCGGAGCTCTCCGATGTCTCCAGCGTTCTGACAGTTTCACACCAGGTCCAGCTGCCAGCTGGCAGGTGGCATAGCTTTGGTTTCCTTGGTGCCTTACAGGTTCTCAATGAAGCTGTCAGGAGTGAATGGGCTGGTTTCTTCCTCCTTTCACTAAAAGTTTGATGAACGGCTGCATACTGACCCTTGAAGGGACCTGAAGCGGATTTGAAAGGAGTACTCTTAAGTGTGATCGGAGAATACAATCCTGTCTTTCAATTTCTTTATGGATACTATGGGATAAAAGGAAGAAGGGGTTTTTTTCCCTTTTCTTTCCCTACCAGCAATTTTTTGACTTAAGGAAGTTAAGCTCAAACTTACTTTATGCATTGCTTTCATCATCTGTATAGCACCAGTCATATTGAATAGGCTAGATTTACATCTCATGTAAATGCATAAAAATAGGAGACTAAATCCAAAGCTAGAGATAGATATTCTATTTTTTACAAATCAAACTATGTAATTTTTTCAGAGGGGCTAGACACAAAGTGATAGTGACATTCTTATCGTAGTAATTTAACGAGTTATCTTTCCTTGCCCTCTCTGTTGCGGTAACCGCCTCACTGACTCTCAGGATGCGATTATGCTCAAAGGCAGAGCGCTGGGATTGGGACTGTGGGCACCCAACTTCTCCTCCAGAGAGAGGAATGTCACCAGAAATGATTCAACGCTTACAGATTGCTACAAATCAGGAGAGAAAGGGGAATGAACCAAGTATCTTTTTTTAGGGCTTGAGCTAAGCCCCAAACTGTGTACGGGGGCAGGGAAGACTCTGCTTAAGAATCCGCTCACGTTAAGCCGCTGCTCCCTTTGGTCCCAAGTATGAACCGTTGTTTTCAGTGGCCTTTGGATCAGCCCCTAAATCCCACAGCTGAGAAATTGCAATTTGACTGTTCATATCAAAAGGATAATTCCATCTCATTAACATTATTTTATTCCGCTGCAATCACGGATACATACCAGCTGCTTTGCATGGCTCCACAGGCGCAGAGCAGCGATAAAGCAGGTGAGACTGGCTTTGCAGCTGCGGTGCGATGGCAGGATAATGCGGAGCATCCAGGTAGGTGTGACCTGGTGTTAATTGTGATACAGCAGAGATCGAGATGGTTATGCTTATTCATCTCATGGACGCATAATGTCCAGCTAATAGCTTTTTGGGAAACGTGCAGAGATGGTGGAAAGATGGTTTAAGCCTTGTATAGTGCATGTCATATTTGAGAAAATTCTGGCAAGGTTATAGCTTGAATTGGTGCAAACGGTAGTTCTAGAAATAAAAAGCAAAGATGATGGAAATTCAAGTTTGGGTCAAATACCAACACCCCAACTCCCGGTTGTAACTGGTAACTGTTTGAAGAACTGCCCATTTTTCTCCCTAAGGATTTATGTGTGGTGGACATGGTTTTGGTGCCCAGCCTGAGACAGATATTCTTTGTTTAGCCTTAAACTGAGCAAGACAGCATACTTTCTTCTATGAAGTCTCCTCATTTTTCCAAATTGGTGCGCTAATTTCTGGTGAGCTTCCTGTTGGTTTATGAGGCTTTGGAACATGCTTATTCTTTCTACTGGGATTTAAAACAAGACTTTATAAAACTACTTTAAATCTTTATGCAGCCAACCTTATTTGTAATCTAGGACCGGGGACGTATCTGCAAGCAGTACAGGCGACTCACCAAGCATATGGATGTGTAGAAGAAAATTGTCTTTTCTATTTATACTCTTCTTTTGGCTATCCCATTTTCTATTTCGTGATCAAGGTAGCCTTCATGGGTGAAACAACAGGTTTCTCTCTAGATCAAATTACGTACATTTATATTGTCCATAAAATGAAGGAGAATGTTGTTGCGCTGACTTAAGTCTTGAATGCAGAGAAAACTGTTCTAATTCTGAGGATGCCGGAGTCCTGGTGAGGAACTTGTTTCTCTCGGAATCAAAATAAAAGCTTATTGGAAGGAATAGCTTGCTCTTGCTGAGAGACAAATCAGTTCTTGTTTTTGGCCTAATGTATCGGCAGGTGAGAGAGAGGCAGCATAACAGCATGAAATAGGGAAGGTATATTATTCATATATGATATATCGCAGACCAGAAGGCTTTGGAAGATTTCCTTCTCACTTTTAAAACTTGTGTCTGGTTTGCCCCACTCTAAAGTTATAAATTCTGGGTATGTACAAAGAGAGATCAGGGTAGGTTAATTTTCTGGTGTCTGAGGTTAAGATTTAAAAGAGTATTTTTCAGCCCTCTGAGAAGTCACTTTGTGGCATAATATTGAAGGAACATAACATCAGCAGGTATTCGTGCAATTTATTTTGGCAAAGAAATAGAACAGAGAGTGCAAACTGCCTGTAGACCACATCCTACTGGGTTTAAATAAGGATACACAGAGACAGGAAACATGGACTGGGTAGGAATCCCAATGGGTGATAACATGGGAAGTATTTGAGGATTGGGGGAATAGTCATTCACATTCACCTGCTGCTCCAGAGATGATGCGAACACTGTGCAGGTTTTACAACGTTTGTAGTATTTGTAATAACTTCTCTCACTCAGAACAACCTTTCATTAGCAACAAGCCTAATTCTGCTCACCTATGTCAAACAATGGTCCTGTTAATTTATTGTGGAATGCGGAATTATATCTTCTATGCCATGTTTAAGAATTGCTGCTTTTGGAGGCAACTCTGCTTCCAGCCTAGCAAGGTCCATGTTTGGGGTCAAAATGCAAAACAAGGGGGACAGAACACCTGACCAGGAAATATAAAACGCTGGAGGAGCCTATCCTTCTCTGTAAGGAGTTCTTACAACTCTTTCCGAGATTTCCTCCTCATAGAAACAGGTTTCAAAAGAAAGATGAGGAAGACTCCAGCTGCATGGAACGGTGGGGTTTTGTGGTTCAGGTTCTGGTTGAGATGACCCTTGAGACAAAAGACGGTGTCGCCTGCTGAAATCTGGCTGGTTAGGCAGGGGGAGGAGAATTTCTCAGGCATTTGATACTACAAGAATAATTAATGTCATTTAGAATAATGTTGTAACGTACCTTATTAATTGCTGAGGGACTTGTCTTACACCTTATATGATACACTGCGTGTTACCAGCACCACGCTGTAGATGTAGATTATTTTTTCACAGAGAAATGTACTTCTGGCTTGAGAATAGGAAAAAGAGTTTTTTCTGAATGCTGTTGGTACAGATGCCTGTATCCTGAGTTTTCTTCCTGGAAATAGCTGTACAGATGGGAAAGGTCATTTGCAATGTGAAACGTGTCTCTTTGTTGTCTCTGAAATTGTGTGTTGTTGTAATTTCTGCAATTTGGGACTTTTATCTAGAAGTTGCACGCCTTCTTGGGGAGAAAGAAGCAAATATCTTCCTTCTGTCAAGAATGTGTCCTTTTTATATTAGATTCCGTCATAGATTGAAAACTGTAGACTTGCTTTGGACTAGCAGTCTTGCAAGGAATAGAAGCCATCCAAAAGAGACAGATAGATTATTCTGATTTAGGTAAAATATGTTGTGTTAAAAGTAATTCTGTTACAAAGTGCTCAATCTGTTTTATTGCAAGTTTCATTTGATTATTGTTTAAGCCTTTGTATGTAGGTTTATATATATTTTCTGTCCCAATTTTCACAGAAACAGATGGTATATGTCTGACAATCGATCTGTCCTGAAGTGGCAGAGTAAAACACTTTTATTATAGCAAAAAATTATTTAGAAAACTCCTGAGCTCACCCTTTTGTGTACAAAATTGACTTTTGGTGCAAAGCAAGTTTTATCACTGCTTAAACTATTATTGATCAAACTATCAAAAATTGTGTTATGGCTTCAGCAGTTGTTCTGGAAGCACCTACAAGAATAAGCTTTTCTCTCTAAATTCTGAAATCAATCCTGATCCTGTGCAATATCATTTTTTCAACTAACGTTAAACTTGGTTACTCTCCTGACCTTTTAGAAGAGAAAATGATAATTTGACATAGTATTGTCCTTTCTTAAATTTCCTCCTCTGAAAATAATTCATTTAAATGTTAAAAGCCTTTCTGTATACCTCCAGGCCAGTTTTAATTTTGAAATTAAAGGTACTGCTTAAAACTCCAGTCATTAAGGAAATCCTTAAGAGTAAATTGTTTGCTTAATTTAGAGCCTTTAGTAAAATGCTCTGTGTAAAATCTAAATGTAGACAAACTTTGGGGTATTGAATATTTTGGAAATGTAATATAAGAAAAGAAAAAAAGAATATAACTGTCTCAAATATGTCATAACTTCAGAGAACTGGAAAATTTAACCTACCTTCAGATCACAGAAAAAGGAACAGTGTATTCCCATTTCAGGAAATAGTGTTAAAAAGGTTTTTGTGTTACTGTTATTGATTTTCTATCTCCACGTGTGGATAACACACACACACACACCCTACCCCAGCCTGAATTTCCATTCCCCAAATGAAATAATTTGCTAGGAGAAATGAACTACATTAATACTTGATGAAGTTTTGGGACCTCAATATGTTCATTGATTTTGAAACCTGCACTTTGGCCTCTAGCTGCCTTAAGCCAAGAACAGGAGCCTCTTCCAGACTGAGGTCTGCCACAAAAAAAAAAAAAAAAAAAAAAAAAAAAAATCAAAACTGCTGCATGCAGCTGCTTTAGCATTCTCCATCTTTCGTGGTTTGCTCGGCTTTTCAGTCTTATTGCATGCATAAATGAGGTGGTAGAAACACTTTGGCATTAAAACAAACAAACAAAAGCCAAACCCCAAAACTGGAACAATTTGTGACCTCAATAAACTATTAGATTGCCGCTTGGTCCCATTTAGCGTCAGGAGCTGGTTAGCAGGATGACCCTGACTGAGGCTGTGGGTGGAAGCATTTATTCCTGATGCAGATCCAGCCCATGAATGCATTATCCATGTCAGGAAATGCTTTTTTGCAAAAAGATGCATTGATTTTGGTGGAGCTATCATTCTTGGTTTATGATCAATTAGGCTCACAATCTAGCATGGAAGAAGTAAATGAGGAAAATACATAATGTATAGATCTGTATCCTGTCCAGAAAACCTTGAAGCAGCTTACGTATTTTATAGTAAAATGGAAATAATTGAATCATTACATGTGAGAAACTAAAGCTCTGGCTTTTTGGAGTGAGAAATCTCACTGCTGAGAAGCATATATGGTTTTAGTAGAGATTTGGAGAGCTTTTACGCTTGAATCTCTGAGGTAAGCTCCAGCAAGGCTGATTTCCAACAGAAAAAGTGGGTCAGGGAAGAAAAAAAGGTATTAATTACAGTTAAAATCTCTGGAGAACTATTCTCCAAATCTAGATATAGCAAGGTAAAAAAAGTGAACTGAGAATGTCCTGACTTACACTACTTCAGGTTGTAAGGTTCATTTTTGTTATATTAATATCATCAGGCAAGTAGGAAAGACCAGTGATTTAAACACGCTCCAAGCATCGCCATCAGGATTTGTTCTAAATGACGCAGGGATATCAGTGTTATCTTTAAGCAATAGGCTCACACAGTGCTACCATGGGTACAGTGAGAGGAAAGGTGCACATCTAGACTGTTGCACCTTCTTCAGTAACATTTAAAGTACTGTAAAATGTTTCTAACTGAATAATGATTTTCTGTGCATAAATTTTATACTACTTCGGTATATTCTCCAGTAAAGTACCCATTTCTCATGGTATTTATTGCAAGGGTGTAAATAAGTCTGTGTAAACCAAAAGGTACCTAGATGAGAGAGTTGATATTTAGTGATTTTTTTTTTATATATACCGTTTCTTTGCTTTTTTTCTGCAATTATTGCTACTCTGTCTTATTTGCGAGGCAGGTGAGGTAGAAATTAGCAGAAACAAGTTGCCATTAGCCTATGTCTTAATGGTGGAATTGAAATGTGAATCTGTCCCTCCCCAAAACTGGGGGAGACTGAAAAGTACGGTAGTTTTCTAAAGGAACGTTAATGACTGGTGTGTGTGTGGAAACACCCATCCTGCTTTCAACTGGCCAAATGCAAACACCACTTGCACTAACACCGCTTCAAAAAACGGGGACCCTGTCTGATGGACCCTTACTGTGCTGTGCCTTCGACAGAAGAAGGCTGAGTCACAGTAGTAAACCCTGAGCTTTTCCATCTATTTTCCAAAATCTGCTTCTGTAGGGTTGGTAAAATTTTATGATGCAGGAACTGTAGATAATTACTGTATAAATACTGGCATAAATTAACCAGTGCAATTTTAGCGCTTGATTAATGGAGTGAGTAAGCTACTGGGATGTGTTAATGTTTGCAGATGTAGACCTTGAAACAGGAAATGAAATATATATTATCCAAATAAAATTAGTGGGTGAATTCACATCAGAGAATTGCGTAAAAGCAGTGGGGAGCTCGCGTAGCCTGCATGAGAATTCCATTTTATCTCTCAAAGCAAATGCAGACACCTAGCTTTGCACATATAAAGGGATAAGTAGGGAATTAGACCAAATAGTGCCAGATGGAGACCTGCCCCAGAATTTTAGTCCAAAGAACAAGTAATTGAATTTAAAAATCATACTTATTGTTAAGGGCAAATGTCTGTTGTTAATGTACCAGACACAACTTTCACCCTCATGGAAAAACTTGATGCAAAAGTTGTGACAAAAAAACCCTGGTAGGTCAATTTGCATGTCATGTACACAGGGGGGTGGTTCCACTAAATTTATGTCCAAATGGCCTGAAAACCAACATCCTCTTGTCTGTCTCCTTGTCTTTTCCCAGACAGGTTTGTAAACTCCCGATTTAGTAAGGGAAAGATGCAAATGTTTGTTGAGGGGAACAAATGTGCTCTCTGTTTATTTTCTGTACTAAATTGAATTTGCTGAAGATTTAACGGAGCAAAGCAGCACCTGCTAGTCTAATATTACATTAATATCAGTCATGCAGAGTGGGGGCCCTACTTAATGACTAGGTCGCTGTTTGCCTCTGCTCAGTAATTGAGATGCAATAGTTTTACTCGGTGCTTTGCTACCGGAGCACTGTGTTTTGTTAATCACTACCTCATTATGTTTGGATTGTTATTCAATAAGCTGTTTGATATAGGGTGTGACTGACAAATGGAAGAAGGTTAGCCTGGTAATATATTTGCTCCTGACTTTCGGCTTCTGCAAAATCAACACAAGAGGCAGATATTAACCTCTGCTCTGACAGAAACGCTTTGGCTTTGCTGGTGTGTTGGCCAGTAGGAATACCGGTACGGCACAGTATGCAGCAATGTCGTGGCATTTTTTAATATAACCGAATAAAATATTTTTTGAAGTTGGAAAAGAAACACTGAAGATATCTGGTGATGTTTCTTTTTTTTTTTTCTCCTCTGAAAGGGGTGGAGGAGAAAGGTTAAGTCCAAAGATGTTAGTTAGTACATCAAGAGGTTGGTTTTAAGGCATTCCCAGGGGCTCTGGCTTCTGCTCCTGTAGTGTCTGTCACAAATTTCCTTTAGTCTTCCATTTCTAAGAACAAAGAGTTATATTTTCCTGAGTGAAATCATCCAAGTCACAATCGCCTTCGTGCAGGGACTCTTTTTCTTTTCTTTGATTGGGCAGTACAAATACAGTTATGACCCTGATCTCTATTATAACCTCCAGGTGGTACGGTGGAAGTAACACGTGGTAAGATAAAGACTAACAAAGTACCTATCAGAAAAGAAGTGAAGATGCAAGTTATTCGGGGGAATGGTATTATAAAGGCAGGGAAGAAAACTATGCTAAATATTGGAAATAAAAAAAAAAAGGGTAATGCTGTAAGTTTTTATTTGTATTTGGTCTCAGATGACTTATCACAAATTCCATCTGGATCGCTCTTTCTGAAAGTCAGTAGCAAGGCTACAAGGAGAAGGGGCGTTTTGAGCTTACTATGTAGAGAAGATGCAGTGAGAAAGGAAAGTTCAAACAAACAAAAAACCTAAATCAAACACCCCTCTGCCCTCCCCTGACCAAATAGAATCTTCAGGTTGCCAAACACCTCCTCCCTTATGAGGATGACGTTTGACAGGTGGCTTAAAAAGTGAGCAGGAGTCCTAGATTTCTGAGAAGCAAATTGAAGGTGATGCCATTCTCACGAAACGTGCAGGACCACCGGAATGTGCAGGTGGTGTCACTGGTTTATTAGCTGGGAAATTATTTTTCTTCTTTTTCTGAGTTTGCTGCTATTTCTTCCCGGTTGGTCTTATTTCATTTTCTTCTGGTGAGAAGCTCCATGCTGAAGTTCAGTTTCCTGAGCATTACTTCCTTGAAATGATTGCTCCCTGCACTATCAGGTATTTTCCTAACAGGACCCACAGTGGTTGAATCACGTAGTACACAGTGGGTGATCCTTTTGCTATACTTTGGACTGATATAGAAAGCATTAAGTACTATGGGACTACTTACTCCAACCTGGTATCCTAAATCTGTGTTTGGAAGAACATTTAATGTGAAAGGATTGCCTTGTTAGATATCTGTAGGGCTTGTGGGTTGTTTTTTTCAGATGCTAACTCATGCTAGGGCACGTAACAGTGCAAGTATCAGGCCTGATTACAGGGAGGCTGTTGAATGCTACAAGTTTTCAATCAATTCTTTAAAAGATTGTACTCTATTGCCAGATAGTTACCTCCTGTTGCAGTGTATGGTCATCTAAGTAAGCACAAGGGTGTTCCAGGGTGATAAAATACTAATTTGTCTCATTTTTAAGTACTGTAGCTTTATTGTCTGATAGCTTCCTTGTCCATCAAAAGGTTCAAAAGCAGTGAGAGCTGTAACATTTCTTCCTACAGTGCATTAAGGATAGAATTCACTCCTTTGAATTCATTGTCATTCTCAGCCAGCATGATCAAGGATTAAAATTGTCATCTCTGGTACAGAAATTAGTCTCATAAAATGCTGAAGTCCATGTTTAACCCAACTGGTCAACTCTGCAGCAAAACTAAAGGGGTTTTTTCCAGTTTATGAACAGTCTAACTTTTATGTTATACATACACATAAAAGACGCAGGTTTGAGTAAAACAGCAATTTTTTTTCAGTGTTCATCAACATAATAGTTTGTCCTCAGGTCAGCTTGGTCAAATTCTGCTCCATTCCTGAATATACAGTAACTTTTTTTACAAGTATATGGTTAGTAGTGTAGGTGGAATATAGTTACAAACATTCTTGTTTCTCAGTCATCACCAAAGCTAGCTTGGTCTGTGGAAGCTCTAAAGGATTATTTTACTGTCAGACCCCTTTAATGTCATAAAATTCTCCTTTTGTGGATGTCCCTGAAATCAGTGCAATGTAATTAAAATGGAGGAGTTGGACTACTTCACACATGGAAAATAAGACCGTTGCTGAAGTAATCCTATAATGCAGTTCTTTGCCTTCTGTTAATAATTCATTTCATTCAGCTGTATGTCTTGATCAAAAAAAATATATCAGTGATCAAAATGAAGACTAAAGTAGACCCCTTAAAGCAGTGCCTTTCTGAATACCTGTGAAAAATGGTGTTAAAGGATTTTAAAGGTTTGCCTTGAGGTTTATCTGTGTATTTCACTACAGCAGAGAGAGGACACGGTCTTATGGTAAAAATCCTTGATCTTAGAACATTTGGGTTTGATTGCTCTTTCCTTCATTTAATTCTTAAAAATAGACATAGAATAGAATTAACTGGATACAAAGAACTAGATCTTTAGAAACATATAGTGCCTTAGTGTAAATATTATTTGTCATAAATTTCGAAATTTTCCATGCACAAAACTTAAATTTACTTCCGTGCAGAATATGACATTAAATAATCTTGGAAATCCTACTGATTTAATAAGAAGTTCAGTTCTTAAAGGCTTTAAAAAGTGTTATCTGGAGTTCTAAAATAGTCTTGGAACTCAATAATTAAGCAGTTTGTCAACAAAAGTCCCAAAGGAACTTTTCCCTTTAGCCTTTATTAAAATCTAAGTCTCAGGTGCTTCTGAGCTTCTGTTTAATTAGCCTCAGCTCCAGATCTGTACATACGAAAGCAAACACTAAAACAACAGTTTCTCCTTATGCCCTGAGGAAGGGCAGGTTCAACAATTTCTGATTCTGTCCTGCGACATTGCAACCACTGAGCCCTCAAACAGTGTGAAAGCTGAGACACTCGTTGCACTTGAGATGGGGTATTAATGGATTATTCCTGCGCTTAAGTCAAGCATATTCTTCAGTGCAATGTTCTCATGGTATTTTTTTCAAAATCAAACCTTTGGCATATTGAAGTATTAACAACAGTAGAAGGATTATCAGGGAGGGATAGGAGGTTTTCAGCTGAAGATTCTGCTGTTAAGAACAACTTTACAGTCTTCAAATTTTTAAACAAATCCAACCAAAACAATTTGTCAAAACCAAGTGAAATCATGTTCCATTTAGCTAGTTTCTCTGCCTTGATGTCAGGTTACCAGAAAAGAGGTGATCTTTAACGTACTTATTTACTCCTACTCCAGTGGAAAGCCTTGAGAAGTAAAAATCTTTGTAGTCTTGGAACGCAGCCCCCAGGCAGTGCTGCCCACCGGTGCTGAGGTCCTCATGTAGGGCTGGATGCCTTTCCAGCCTGGCTGAAGTCATGCAGGAAGCCCAAAACAAACTTGGTGATTGAAGTATAGGACAACAAAAAATAAACTCCAAATTCTCCAGAGGAAATAGAGTCAATTCCAGGTTTTAATTACCACTGTGTAAATGAAGACGGTGAAGTAATAAATAATTGTTTCCAAAGCCTGATTTAAATGACCAAACCTGATTTTCTGAATGCCAGTTAATAGCAAGATGAGAATGTCGTGTAGTCCTTTAAAGCACTAAATACACGTCTGGGTATATTTAATTCCTGGGTGTATGTTCTAACTCAAACTCCTTAGAAATTCGATACTAGCTCTGCAGCAGGGGTGGTATATATTATAATCCACATCTGAGAGAAACAGCTTTGTAACACTCATTAAATGATAGATGCAACTGTTCCCTTCAGAAAGGTTTGGCTGTCTTGTTGGGGGCAGCAAGCCGTGGAAATTCAGATGGCCAAAACGTCCTCGCCTGTGAACACCAACAGTGCCAGTGGCTGCAGGCAGGTTCTGGAAGGCAGCTGTGCAGGGACGGTGGCTTCTCAACAGCAGTTGCCATCGTAGGAGGTCCACCCGTTGAGACATTTGCAAACAGTGGCAGAGAGGAGGAGTGAGGGAAGGAGGAAGAACGATCCAAACTATTTATTTACAGATAATGGGAATAATTTATTTTCTTTATAGTCTGTTTAAATTTTTATTAAACTTGAGTCCTTTCTCTCAGGTCTGGATTACTAGGTACTTACAGGCAGCTCTGCCACAAGGAATCTCATTTCTATGGAAATTAAAATGAGATCTTCCATCTGGGATTAAAGCTGAAATACATCTTTGTTTCAAAGCCTGTTACAGGAAATTGTCCTTATTTAAAGCTGTATTCCTAAACTTTTATGTTAATTACATTTTTGGGTGATGACACTATGGAAAGGAATTGTATTTTGATAAAAGATTGCTATAATGTGTTGGATTCACTATCAGAATTTACTGTCTGGTAATAAAAATTAATTTCTGTTTTACTCATCCCCCTTTGATAGCTACTTTGGTTTTTCTGACAATGTTTCTAGTTTTTTCTTCATATCATCTCTAAAATAATTTGAAAGCAATGCAAGTATGATGATTTTGCTGATTTTTGCAGATATTTCATGACTGGTTTGTTTTCAACCTGGAATGAAGCTGGGGGACAGAGCTGGGAGGTGAAAAAGCCAGTAAATTCACTTGTTTCCAATAAACTTTAGGTTTGAGTGAGAAGAAGAAAGGAAGTTTAAGAACTTACAAAAATATAAAAAAAAATTAGTGCTGCCCTTAGAGTATTAGGACAAAAAGGAGTTGTGGTTTTTCTTCATTCTGGGCCTTCAGTTTGAAAATATGACCTGCTTAAAAAAAAAAAAAAAATGCCATTTCCCAACCTGAGATCCAAACCTGTATCTCACTACAAAGGTCACCAGTAAATTCCAAAATTCCTGTGCTGTGATTTGCTTTGGAATCAGTGCTGCTGGATAACCCGGTCTCCAGTCCCTAGGCTATGGACGCTGTTGATTACAATATTATTTCTGGTGATGATGTATAGTGGAGCCTGAGGTAGTGGACCTAATGTAAAGTTTAAGTGTGGCAGGTGTTGGGCAGTATTCTCCTGTTGCCAGTACCTTCAGGTTTAAGAAATTGCATGTGCTGTTCTTGCGTTTCAACAGATTATAAGGATTATGTATGTATAAAATCATAATATGGTAAGAAGAAGAAGGAGGGAAAGTAGAAAAATGACCTCCCTATTTATCAGTGTAATGTCTTGCTCTGAATCAGTCTAGGTTGCCTTCTGCAAGGTGCTTGACTTCAACTGAAGCTGAAGGCTCTCAGAACTTTTCAAAAGGTGTGTGCTTCTTCACTGGAGCAAATAAGAGTTAACAGAAACCCTAAAGCATCCTTGGGAGGGGGTGAAGAGAAAGTTTACCTTATTATCAGTGCAACAAAATAAATAAAAATAGTACCTTTTGGGGAGTGTGGGGGTGAGTGGTAATTTATTTAACTACTAGTGTGAAAGTATACAGAACAGAGAGCCACAAAGCACTGAAAGTGTTGCATTTCTGATCTTCAGAAGCTTCCCAGGTGGGAGCTGCTGTGCTTTTTAATGTGTTTTCTTAACCATAAGATATTAATGCCAGTTGTGAGTGTTGCCTTAGGTAAACTTTGGCCAGACCCTTTCAGAACAGCAAAGCAGTTCACTCTACTAATAGCTGAAGTCTCCTGATAAGCAAAAGTTGTAAGTGCGTGCCTACGTATAACGAACAGAATGTACTGTTGCTGGATGTGTGTGTATTAAACAACCAGTATCGGTGCCTGTGCTATGAAATCTGTAGAAAATTGCGAGGCAAATTCCTTCTGTCGTGAATCCTGTGGTGGTGTTTGTGTCCTCGTGTCCTGCTGAACAGCTTGCACTGTGGCTGTGTGGCCTCTCAGCTGAGGCTTTGCTGGGGGACGAGAGCAAGGCTTAGCGATCTGGGTCTGCTGTGTGGAGAGTATTATGTTTACAATACAGGTTTAGTGACTTGTTCTGTTGTTGGCTGATCAGATGTGGGTCTGGATACGTTGGCATAAACTGGTGCTGTGCACTTGTCTCTCCTCTTGCAAGCAAAGTGCCATAGCCTGACCCTTTTCCTCTCTCTGCCAACCCGAACAGCTGAGCTGGCGGTGTGGACAACAGCCTAGGTCAGGCTGAAAGCACGTAGGGAGGAGGATGCAGTTCCTCCTCTTCACTGTCTCAGAGACTGTACTGGCACTAAACCCACACAACACAGATAGAAAGGGGGACAGATGGCAAAATCCAGTCTCAGTTTCTTCATCTACTCTTCCATTTGGGATCTGTTAGGGTCATAACACAAACTCCCCTAGTTCTGCTGGGCTACCCTCTTCAGCCAGACAGAATTAATGACACAAGAAGGTAACAGGAGAAAGCAAACCCCAGGCTGCCAACATTTCCATGCTGGAAAGGTGGCACCATCTACCAAAAGCTTAACTTTGACCCCAGACTTGCAGGCAGCAACAGTTCCAGGTCCAGACAGGGCTGGTAGTTTGTTGTCCTGGCTGCTTGTGTGATTAATCTTGGCCAAAAGAGCTTGGGTTGTGAACATGCTCTTGGCAGAAAGCCTCTTTGAAAATGGCAGTTAATTAGACCAGGGTCTGGTTCATAATCTGGGGATGAGTGTGGCAGCAGGGGAGGGGTAGTTCTCTATCTGCTGTCAATAAGGAGGATATCATGAAGTTTATGATCGCTGCTTGCCATCATTTCTGATCACTTACTGTTCTCTGGAGTTGTAGTGACCAGGAACAAGTATCTTACACAAATATAGTTGTGTGAGAGGGGGATGGGCAGAATTAAGGATTCAAGGAAGAGATGGGACAGTGTGAATGTGGTTATATGCAGCCATGTGAGCACATGCATTTTGGAGCTTGGATATAATCTCTTCAAGACTTTTGTTTTCTTGCATTTGGGGTTCTACTAACTCAATTATGCTAATTTTGCCCTTGCCCTTCTACTTCAGTACAGCTGCATGAATAAGGGAGAAACGATCTAGCTGCTGATGGTTTACAGTGGTTGACTTGAAGCATTGTTATCTTAGGAAACAGTCTTTCCACTGCCTTCAGGTGCTACAAATAGCTTTCTCTTTAAGCCACTTTATATTTTGAGAAGGCTAAGATGGTACTCTATGAGATCATAACAGAAGGATTTTTTTGAATCGGACCCTTCAAAAAGATAATTTTTTTTTCTGAATGTTTCCATTCTGTGCTACTTTGCGCTGTTAAACATCATTGTCTTAACATTTGTTTGTATTCATCATCAAAGTCAATAGTACTGCAATGACAGAGCAGAACTGGCTCTTCCCCAGTTTCTCCCAAAAGCTGCAGTCTACTCCAAAGCAGCAATGAATTGATACTGATCAATGGCAGATGCCTGAAATGTTTTTCAAAATGATAGAAACTTTAATTAAACACTTTGAAAATTGCTGGGCAGTGTGCACAGGTAGAGGCATGCTACTGGCACCTGCTTTTGAAATAGAGTTTTGAGGTTGTGATTAGAGATACTGATGTTGAATAGCTGTGCAGTGGCCTTTCTGCTTAGCTTCCTGATGCTGTGTATTGAGAAATTGGCAATGATGGTCAGAGCAAGGTTTCTTTTATGACAAGGTTTAGATAAAAAGCTAGTTTCTCCATTATCATCTATTTGTAACTCCTTTCCAAGACTAAATTTTTATCAAGATTTATTGCTGCTGCCTCAAATGGAAGCAGTTGTTTGGTTGCAAAACCCCATTCCTATCTTTTGGCAGCTGCTGAGGATTCAGTAAATACATGTGATAGGACACGCGCATGCTTAGTGGAAGTGTTCGTAGAATAGTTTGAAAATAAGTTTTGCATTTCTCTTGCTGCTGAAATATATTTACAAAAGTCTCCTTGAGCTCAGCTGTTTTTTAAATGTTGACCTTATAAAATAGCTTTCAGTTTCAAATGACTTTTCTCTGGCAAGTGTGGTGAGAGAGGGGGAGGGAAAAATGTGTGGGGTGTAGGGAATGTTAAAAATAAAATAATTTAAGTTTGCAGCTCTGTTTTTTATGGGTTTTCACCTATGAACTTTCTCCCTGGTAAAATGTAAGGGACTTATTTGAAATGTTTTTGCTATGGAAGGCAAATGGTTCCTGATCAGCTTTATCCCTGACTGTGACTTTTTTTTTTTATAAACAAATTTGTTGACATATTTAATTGGTGCTGTTGAACCAATTAAAATGAAGTCAAAAAAGAAAAAAATGCTGATTGGGTTGAAAGATCCAATATGGAAATTGAATTACTGTTCTGTTAGGTATCAAATTGTGTAAATCATACCCAAAGTGGTGAGAACTTCAGGAATATTTCAGTTTGGAGCCCTGGGTGTTCCTCATCAAAAACAACCGCTGAAACATCTCTACTAATGCTTGAATATGATGGACTTTCTTGCAGACTTAAAGAAATTTGGATCAGTATTGGCTTGCAAATATATAGGTCTCTTATTTAACTGTCTGTTAGCTGGTGATGATCTTGCTCGCTTCTGCTGTTGTTAAAAAGATGATTATATTGTACGTACATATCTTGTCTTTCTACTGTGACAATATAACTCTGTTTGTTACCAGTAGTATCAACCATTTCTTAACTTCTAAAAGCATAGTGTAGGTAACGTGTTTGCCTTTGAACCTGTGCTGTACCCCGGATGCTTGCTTACCGTGTTCCTGAGCTTGGTCATTCTGACTCCTAACTAACAATTTAACGGTAGTTAACAGAAAGCATTGTACTATTTTTATCCACTTGCTTACTAATAGCCATCTTCAGTGAGACTGTCCCTCAAAACAGAAATCAGCAGTTGGCCTAAGCCTCTCTCTTACAACATTCCTCTGCTTTCTCTTTTAGGCCCTGCAGGAAATTTTTTTTTTTCCCCCCTCTCCATGATGTTTTTCCTTTATGTGGAGTTTTGAGGTGAAACTCTGCTGTTTGCTTGTCTGAGAAGAATGCTGGGTTTCGCCTGCCAGTGGCAAAACCTGGCAATATAAGCGCTCATTCTGATGTTACATAGATGGAAAGGTAACCCAAACTTGGGTTCCCCAAACACGCTCGAGATTGGAGTCTCTCAGGCTTTGCTACAACTTCTGCATTATTCGCTGTCTCAGAGAAGAAAGCTTCCTAAACTTTTTTATTTTTATCTTGATTCACCTTGTCCCTGAACACTATGCAGGCTTAATAGTAAACAAACCAAAGATTTAACAAGACCAGAGGTCAAGGTTTTGTGGGCAAGGCTGGAAACAAAAGATCGCAAGTAAACTCAGCATAAAACACAATCCTGGTTTATACTTGACAATATTTCTTCCAGCCTGTTCTTGTATCTCTCATCTAGAATTCTCTGTCACAGCCTCTTGTGCACACCAAGCTCCCAGGTTCAGAGAGTCATTTTACTTTCCAGAGGACGGAATACCTTTTGTCCTACACTAGCCACACGCCCTTCACTGGAACTGGGGATGAATACAAATAGAAATACCCTCGACGGCTCGGTGAAGCAAGGTGACTTGGGTACCCCGCGATATTTCCCCCATGCCTGGAGTCATCTCTCTCATTCACACCAGGAGGAACTATAAACCCTGCTGGGTTTGTTCCTAGACCTTCCGTTTCTGTGGGCCTCTGTTCCCAGACAGCTTTGTGCTTACTGCCAGCCTGAGAGGTTTATAGTCTCCCCAGGCCTGGTGAGAGTAGCATTACACTCACTTTAAATATGAATACCGTTAAATTCATAGTTATGTGTACAGTCTGTGAAGCTCATGAACTTTGTTATGTTATGAGCTTTCAAAAGATCTCCTATATAAATATTTGTCATTATGGTCTGTATGTGAAACAGATATCTAAGGTCACATTGAAAAAAATTGCTGGATCTTAAATTCTACAAAAATAAATGCAGGAGAGCTTACATATTTGTGCTACAGGTTTTCTGAATTACTGCTTTAGGAACTTTAATGAGCTTTAGTTTGCTAACAAAGTAGCAAGCAGTAAGATCATTATTTGCAAAAGAAGGAAGCCTCTACATTTTCTTTTCCTCTTAATTGCACTGAAAATAACTTTGAAAAAAGAGGTCCTGAGCCAAAATAATGAATCAAACTGTGTTGTCAGCAGCTTTGGATTGTGTCCTCCCTCAGCAGAAATGGGTGACCAGATTTTCATCATCTACAAATTTTCCTTTGAATTCAGCTGGTGTCTCACTGACAGCAAGCTATGGGTGAAGCTCGCTGGCAGCTTGGGCTCAGCTAAATCACAGCTGCTCTCTTCTTGCTCAGTCCTGCTCTCAGCATGCTCAGCTCTGCCCCTGCTGCCTTCTAGCACTGGTGAGCATGTGGTGAGCTGGTTCAGGGAGCTGATAAACAAAAAGATAATTCCACAAAGGGGAGAGATGAGCATTTAGCTAAATCAACCCCCAACCATCCCTCCATACGCTCTTTGCCAGTGGGAATATGTGGCTGGGGGTGTCGAGGGAAAGTGGGACCAAACTTGCATCGACTTAAGCTGGTTTGAAACCGCATCCTAATACAGTAGGCATGGAGATGGAAGGAGGACTTGGACTATTCATGGACTGATTAGTGATGTCTCGGAGGACCACCACGTACACTGGCCTTTCCTGCTGCTTTGCTTCCACGTGACCCATTGCCAACAGTAGTGTAGCAATAGAAATTGCAGGCTGTAGCTGACACAAAGCAGCTTCACATGAGGTACTTCTAACTGCCTTTGAAGCTTAACTCTGTGGTACTATAGGCTGAAGCTTTGCCTGTTTGTAGAGGAGGAAAAAAATAGCTTATATTATTGCTATTTTTCTCTGCTCCTGCTCCACTAAATCACATAGCCTGGGACAGTAGAAACAGCCTTACTGGCGGCACAGAGCTCAGTCTATGGTAATTTACCCTGCTTATGGGTACTCTGACCTCCCCACACATTTACCCCGTTTACTTTTTAAATGACCAATTTAATCAGGCACATGTTCAATACAGAAATGGGTGTGTGAATATCTAAATATGAGAGGGAACTTCAGATGTTTTATCTTTCATTAGCTAATAACAGCAGTAATGACCTCAGCAGCAGAGGATGTCTTTTGCAAAATTAATAACCACATGAGGGTTAATGGCCCAAGGCAATGAACTCTCTCAGACAATCATTAATCTACCTTGATGATTATCGCTTCATTACTGAACATTGAAACCTCCTTGGTGTACCAGTGAATGCCTGATTTCAGCCCTCCCTACTGATGTTCATAATGTGCCCTCTTATCTGTCTTCTGGGCATGCAGGAGAACAGGAGTAAAGCTCTGAGATGCAAATGAAGGTAACAAGCACGAGAAGTATGAAACTCATTTGAATATGGGTTTGGAGAACATGTTTCCCAAATGATTATCTGTTTCCTACCTACATATTAAATAGAGCTTCAAGGGTTATTCTTTGTGTATGTTTTTAAGTAGCTGTAGTCTGGGAAACAATGCCATGGCTTGTGAAGCAAAGAATTTTTGAGATGGTTATGTATATAGACTGTTTAATTGCTTAGCCTGTGTATTTAGAATAGCGCCCATTAGTACAGAGTCCTTGTTTTCCTTCCCAGGAACAGCATCCTGCAGCTCAGAGCCGCAAACATTTCCCATTCGTTGCTGCTATTGATTGGAATTTAGACCTGTAAACTCAATGTGGAGAAATGGATCCCGAGACATCCAAAAGAAAACAGTGTGTCAGGATATTTAACACAACCAGCTCCTGCCACAGACAGAAATTTTTATGGCAGTTTAGTCCTTTCTATCTGGAATAGTCTAGTTTTTTGGAACAATGCCAGTATTTCTAGAAGAAAAGAGCTCTGAAAGCATCATCTTGCTGGCAGTGGAATACAGAAACTTGCAGTCCCCCTTTTTTCCTCCTTGTCAGCCTATGACAGCTGTGCACATTAACCTTCAGAACCCGTTTCTTTTGCTGCTTTATCATCTCCGCTGCCAAGATTAGTTTTAGTTGGACAGTGATTAATATAGAGAGGGTGCTGCATAACCGGCTCAAATTTGGGTAGGTAATTAGGACCTCTAGCTACGAGCTCCAAGTTATGAACAGCTGCAGTTCATTTGGATTTTTGTAGCAGCACAGCCCTGTTATGGAGCAGACAGACCTGGAATGTATATTTGAAATGTTTCTGTCTTACTGGGGTAGAAAATATAAATTGTTTACACTTCTCTTGCTTTGTTTTTTTGTTTTCCTTTGTGGAATGTGGGAACCATAGCTAAGTATTATTCATGTAAAGAAACTGTAATTATCAACCATTATGATTGAAGATGGTTTATTAGAGATAGGAGAGCTTTGTAAAACTCCTCAGGAGCAGTCAGATACTACACAAGCGCAGCCTGCCAACACTGTGGGAGCTTAACAAAACACTAAAGTGTCTGTATCTCAGACATAAACTGGGGATTGGGAAATTGCAGTTGTGAAAATTCATAACCTCAGTCTGCAAGGTGTCTTCCCCGCACACTCTGATAGATGGAGGCAATTGAAACCTCCTTACCACGTCTTCATTCACACAGCTTGTCTAAGCTAAGCATAAAAAGCAAAGTGAACCAGGAACCGTAGCAGTGGCAACAGTCGCAGCTATTCCAATCTGCACCTGGCTTTGTAGTTTTGGCATTTCTTGTGGTCCTCATTTTTTTGTGGAGATTGAGATACACTGGCATCCTGGAGCTCTGCTGACTCACTCTTCTATATCCCTATATGATCTATTGATCGTGGTGGTCAACAGGAAATTTGTTGGGAGATTTTCTATGCTGTACTCTCTAGTGAGTACTCACTATGTGCCTAGCAATTACAAAATCTCATTCCATCACACTACTAATTTACAGGAAGTGAAATTATAAACAAGGTGATTACTGAATGTAATTTATGGCCCATGTAATTATATAGCTGTCAAAGCTATACAGGATGTGGTTGAATTGGTTTCTGGGTTTGGTGGGTTTTTGTTTTGCGTTGGTTTCTTTAACAGACTAGGTCTGCGCTTTTTTCCTGGTCTACTGAGTTTGTTAATTGTCCACAGCTGAAAATATTTTTTTCCATTGCAAGATCACCCACCTTCAATCTAAGAACATAGTTTTAGCCAGCTATAATTAACTCCAGAACTGATGGGGATTTTGCTTATTGGTCTTGAAAACCCTCTCAGGTAAATGAAAAAAAGTTTGTCTTTTTTGTCTGCTGGTCGATGAAGAAGAGAACTTCAATTCTCTGAGAAATAGCTAGGATGCTACAGTAGTAAATAATTTTTTTAAAAGTACTTGTCATAACTGTTGCTTTTAGAAAAGGTACCTTGTCCACAAGCTGGTAGGAAATATGGCCATATCTAATGCAAAGAGTAAATCAGAATGAAAATATTGAACATCTACTTTTGATAGGATTATTGATAGCATACGCATAATTTTAAGATATGCAACAATATTATATGATTAAGAAACAAATGTGTAGAGACCTACATGGAATTGCTTTTCCACAAGCATTCAACTAGTGGAGAAAGGTTGTAATAAACTGCATCGTTTCTGCTTGAAACTCCTAAGTACACTTTTGAAATGACGGTAAATAAACTACGTTAACCAGTGCAATCCACAAGTAAAGAATGAAATGGTATAGCACGCAACTCTGTTTAATAACCAACCAAATATAACAGGTTTTGTTTAAAATCGGTGCAGTCTTGTCAAATCATTATTTTATTCCTCATCTGTAAATTACACTATTGCACTATTAATATAATTTATTTATAGGAGAGACCAGTCATTGATGTTTCTCATCTCGGTCTCATTAACCTGCAGGGTTTTCACTGGACAGTGGAGCAGCTTCTCCAGTTCAATGTCAAATCCCTATTTGGAAGCGCTGCAAAGCCTGTAACAGCTCTGCTAACAACTCACCCTGAAAACAGATGCTGCTTGTACAAAGTGCTGCTGAAATCAAGCATTAGGCCAAACATGACATTGTTTCTCTTGGTTTCATTCTCTGCATCACAAGGCAATCGATTTACTGTGCCTGAGCTGCAAGGCTATGATGGCAAGCCTCTCTTGGAGGCAGATTGCCAGGCTGTGTGAACAAGGAGGCCTGGAAGGCAGGTCCTATGTCTCTCTGACCTTCAATTTGCCTCTCCAGATCCCAACAGCCAAGGGGAAAAAAATCAGCCAACCTGCCCCAAACTGCTGTTACCAGGTGCCTGTGATACACCTCACTGCAAGGCTGCTGCTGGCGGTGCAGTAGCAGTCAATTACCAAACGCCACGTCCAGAGCTGAATTACTAGTCACCGATACAAGTGTAAAAAGAAAATTATTGTCTTGCTTTTATAGCTATACCTGGTTCTTACTAATGTCTGTTTTATTACCTGAGGTGTTTTTTACTTGTGTTTTTAAGCTTGGGAAAAAGCAGTTGTGAAAAGATTTGAATACTAACTTTTCACTTGAAGTAAAAATGAAAAAAAAAAGTGCTTGACGAGTAATTAGCTAAGTCTTTGGCAACAGCGACAAGTATAATTTCATTTAACTGACCACAGTCCTGTGCTTTTATTACAGAAGGCTATTTAGCCTTTTCACACATAGAAGAAACTGAAGTCTAAAAAACTTTATTCTGAAGCTTGTAAAGCCCTTGTTATGTAAAAAAGTCAATAGGAGAGAACATATACATTTCTGAAAGAAAAAGTTGGCGGTAATTCTGGGTTAATAACATCTGTTGGAGGGGAAACTGCACAAAAGGTTTTCCTTGTTGTGTAGTCAAGCCCCACAGATGGAATCTTTGCTTTTAATTAGTAAGTGAATTAGCCTGTATAAACTGATCCCTAAGAATGGTCACTGTCTGTCAGCATAAAAGCAGGGAAAACTTAGGAGAAAAGAGTAGGCTTAAAAAGAAATCGTGGCTCCAATAATGTGGAAAGGCTCCACTACGTCTGGTGAACAGTCCCTCTGCTCACACCCATAGGAGGCTGGCCATTGCTGCTTCCACGTGTACAGGGCAGTACACTAATGAAGTAAAAAGTGATTAGCATTCTTGTTTAGTGCTGCATCTTGCAGTAAATCTAGGATTATTTTTAAGAACTGTGGACTTAATGTCAAGGTTTGGAGGCTGTCTTTCATTTTGGAAACTGTGTCTGTATCGCGGTGGCTGCAGACCACGTGGCGTTCCCCAGGGCTCCGTGCTGGGGCCAGCGCTGTGTGATACGGTTATCGGGGATCTGGAGGAGGGGATTGGGCACCCGCAGTCAGTTTGCAGGTGACACCAAGCCGGGGGGAATGTTGATCTGCAGGGGGGGCTGGGCAGGCTGGACCGATGGGCTGAGGCCACTGGGGTTCAACGGGGCTCGGTGCGTGTCCTGCCCTTGGGGCACAACAGCCCCACACAGGCCACAGGCCCGGGGAAGAGCCTGGAAAGCTGCCTGGCAGGAACGGACCTGGGGGTGTTGACTGACGGCTGAACATGAGCCAGCGGTGTGCCCAGGTGGCCAAGAAGGCCAGCAGCATCCTGGCTTGTATCGGAAACAGCGTGGCACAAGGGCAGTGATTGTCCCTCTGTGCTCAGCACTGGTGCAGCCACAACTTGAATCCTGGGTTCAGTTTTGGGTCCCTCACTCCAAGGGGGACACAGAGGGGCTGGAACGTGTCCAGAGATGGGCAGCCAGGCTGGGGCACAAGGCTGATGGGGAGCAGCTGGGGGTGCTCAGCCTGGAGAGGAGGGGGCTCTGGGGGGACCTCGTCGCTCCCCACAGCTGCCTGACAGGGGCTGTAGGTGGGGCGGTCGATCTCCTCTCCCAGGTAACAAGCAACAGGACAAGAGGGAACGGCCTCAAGCTGCACCAGGGGAGGTTTAGTTTGGATATGAGAAACACTGAAAGGGTGGCCCGGCATTGGAACAGGTTGCCCATGGACATGGTGGAGTCACCCTCCCTGGAAGTGTTTAAAAAAACACATAGATGTGGTGCTTAGGGACATGGTTTAGTGGTGGCCTTGGCAGTGCTGGATTAATGGCTGGACTTGGTTTCAAAGTTTTTTTCCAGCCTAAATGATTCTATGATTTTATGTCCCAAAGCTGTAATTAATGATGGTTCCATCAGCTATGTGTTACACAGTATGAATGAACAGAGATTTCTGTGTCTCAATAGGAATAAAAAATTTGAGAAATTATTGTGTCTTAGCAAGGTTACCTTTATGCTTTTCATCAGATTACATCAATAAGTTTAATTTTCTGGGAGGAATTTTAAAGGACAAAGCCATGTTTGCTTTAAGAATCTTTGCCTCTAGTGTAGCCTTCATTTATTTTTTAATTTATTTACTTTTTATTCTTGTGTATGACATAGAATGGAATGGTAATGTTTTGCATTTGCTTTCCTTCGAAGAGGGAGGAAAAAAACATCCTATTTGATGATCGTGCTCATGGATGCACAGTGTTCTAGTGCTTTCAGTCTAGTGTAGGCTGCTGATGAAGGCTGTGAATTTTCCCAACATTGCTAGTCAGTGCACTAGCACCTATTGTCCATCCACGCAAGTGTAAGTAACGCTTGCTCTGGGGGCAAAAGGTTCATCTTGGTTCTATTAGCTCAGTATTTTTCTAAAGTTATTTTAGCATGTCAATAACGCAGGGCTGCTTTAACTTCAGGCTAATTGTCAGTGATTGTCCCATATGTCATCTGTCAGGGGAGGAAACAAGAACATTTGTCACCTACTCACAAGAAGTTTGTGGCAGTGCCTTACACAGGTTTTTTTAGTTCACCTGGTACTTAACTCATTAATACTGTATTGAATCAACTTTGGCTGCCATGCCTGTGAAAGTATCAAAACATAAATCAAGATTTCACCAAAAATATTGATCGGTCATCTCCCTGTGAAAACATACTTTTATGTTCCTTATAAGTATGCTGAAATAGCTCTTTTCTAATGTTCAGGATGACTGAACCCTTGTAGACTTCTGTCCCTATCAGTCTTGCTCTAGACACATTTAAAATCTTGTACAAAATTATCTTTTTATCGTGCTGGAGTCTGATTTATTCATTTGGCTTGAACTGTTCTCTTCTACCTGGAATATTTCTGCCTTCTTCTGAGCATTGCCCAGGAAGTGTGCAATAATAGTGCACATACCATCCTCTGGAGTTTAGAGATGGTACGCATCATGGTAAACCCCATTACCAGTACAGAATCAACAGTAAAAACCAGCATAGGTAGGCAGGTGAAGCCTTTTTAGAACTTGAAGCTTGTTTATAGCATGTGTCAATGTTTAGGCTAAATAACCTTGATTCAGCTATCAAAACTGCCACACAGTGTTCGCTTATTAACATCCCACCTCTGACCTAATGTGTTTTACCTTCCATCCTACCTGCTTAGAGGACATTAAATACCAACTTAAGAAAATGCTTTAGTGTGGAGTTTTAAAATTAGATTCTGAAACAATCAACCTTTTAGGTAAACATTTTCCAGTGTACTTAGCTTCCCTGGCTTCTTCCTGCAGGAGAAGGATCACAAACCGATTCTCATCTCTTATTCCCCTTTCTCCCCCCTTTTCCTAACATTAATACTAGCTACTAGTGATTGAAGTTTTATGGAGAAAGGCCTTTTGATGTGGCGCTTTATCTGATGAGAAAGATAGCAGAAGGTTAAACAAAACAGACTTGTCTGCTTAGTGTGTTCTGCCAGACAACCACAGTATAAAGGAGCAACGTGTTAAGTGGTTTGTGTATGGAGTTATATTTGCAACATCATTTGAACGCCAGCGTCCAAATCTTAGGCCATCAGCAGTGCTTGTCACCTCACAGCATGCTATGTGCCCTACTTTTCAACAATAAAATCTGAGAGCTATCAAGTCACAGAAAAGAGCCGAACCTGTATTTGAATGCTCTAGGCATGGAAGAAATGTGTAAAGTGTGGAGTTAGATGGTATTACCATAAAATCAGTTTCTTAAATAGTTGATATGAACTGTGAGGATTAAATGACTCAATTTTGGTTTAATTGCTTTGACAGTAGTCTAACCTATTTGGCTTTAGACTTTCTGTATCTCTTGTTCTGCAGTCTGTTGCACAGGATCTCTTTTTTATTTATTTCAATATGACTGTCTACTTTTCAAAATATTTCAGATTCAAATTTGTTATAATCGTGTGAGTAATCCCCTTAGCTGGCTGCATGAAGAACACTTAGGTGAATAAGAACAAAAAATAATAGCTGTTATGGCTTTTTTCCCAGTCTATATGTTGTAATGGAGAATCTTCTGGAACAGTCATTTAGCAGAACACAAATGATAGAGTTTAGTTCCAGAAGGAGCTGTTTGCGATTTTAGTTTTCGATGTAAGAAATCAGCTTGAAATTATTTTTTGATGTTTTTTGAAACTGTGCACACTCCACTTTCCCTTTATTTTACCAATTTGTTGTGACTACTTGAAATAACAGAATAGGTCTGCCAGGTCAAAGGAGTGAGAACAGTCTGAAAATCTTGAGAATGCAAATAGTCAGCCCCCCGCCTCGCAGGGAAGAAGTTGCTGTGGAAAGGTAGTTAGCGGTTGCTGTCTAATGTAAACATTTGCTGCCATCTTTTCCTTCAACTATAGAAAAACGAGCTGCTGCTGGCTTTGCCTTTGCTAATACTGAGTGTCCTTCATGGGAATACAAAAGCATTCAAAGATATGGGGGAAAAAAAAATATGTCTAAATAACTTCTGGCCTTAAAAGCTATGAATTGTTAAGCAAAATTTCATCTTCTAAACATATGGAACGAAAGATCTTTGTTTCAAATACTGCAGTGAGCTTTTTCTGTTCTAAACAAACAGACTTTCACAGACTCGTATTTTTGTAGTACTAGAAAGGTATAGTTAGTAAACAAATGCAGGCTGAATGGATACAGACGCATAATTTATTCTAAGAAATGATGCTTTGGAAGTCAGTAAGTGAGACGATATAGTGTCCTACAAGTCAACGTCAAAATCCAACCATGACTAAAGGCATCTAGGCTTTTCCTGACTTGTCTTAAAAATGAAAGGTGATTCCTTCATCCTGTTCAGAATTCCTGCTTTGTGAGATAGGTTACAAGTGCCTATACCCTGTTCATTTCTTCTCCTGTGGTCTTACAATGTGTATATACCTTCTGCGAACTTTCTATGTAGGCTTTAACAAGTAGATTGCTCTCGTTGTCAAATGGGAGAAACTGGGAAATTTTGTTTCAGTTTTCAGCCAAATGGAGTATTTTCAGGGAATAATGAAACAATAAATGTACTGTTTTATTGGGTGATATATAATCTTTAAATTGTGAACCACTCCTGTAAAATCCCCCCTTTGAGACAAAAAAAATTGATATTTCAGTGAAGGACTCATTCTTTCATCTTCTGAAATTTATCAGATTACCGCTATTTTTTGACTCTGAAAGTATTTTGTTTGGGGGCAAACTTGCTATTTATTAGAAAAGATTTTTTTCAGCTCTGTGCAATGATGCATTTTACTTTTTGGTGATGGGACTTATTAGTGAAAGACCCCTCTTCTGTTCCCTCAATTCATTTGCAACTGAAACTCTTATGTTTTCTATGTTTGTAACTCATAGGGAGAAAAAAAATACAAACTAAAAATAATTGGAAGTTGTATTTAATACTAGAACTTTAGTGAAAACAAGAGTTAGGTAAAACTGGAACATGGTGGGTGGATTCTCACTAAGAATGCCAATGTACAGTCAAAAGTCATCTTACTTCTGTGCTCAACTAAGAGCATGAAGAAGAGGTACTACAGGACTCCTGAGATGCTTTTTGACATTTGTAGTGTTCAGTAAGCAGAGAAGAAGGCTGCTATGAAGAGATGGGAAGTTGTATCTATGACCAGGTCCTGACATTAAGCTCAGTAAATTTTAGGTATTCTGAAAATTTTTGTAGCTTTTCCTACCCTCATCCCCACCCTTCCCCCTCAAATTAAATTACGTCCCATTTTCAAACAGGTGGAGTTTACTTGTTTCTTTGTTGACTGAGAATTATCATTTTATGGATGTTTATTAAAAAGAGAGAGATTATGTCCTTACAGCAGAAGCTGATAAAGAGATGTTTCAAATTATCTTGCGTTTATCTCAAAAAGAGCAAGTGACGTGACAATATAATAGCACAGAATATCATTGTGCACCAGCAGTCTGACCTAATTAGCATGTTATGTCACAATGGATTTTGTATTAGTGAAGCTTCAGTAGCACAGTGACGTGGCACAGGGAAAGCATCTGGAGAAAGAAAATCTATTAAAATAATGGAAAAGTTACTTGTGCTGGTGATGTAAGAGTGCACACGATGATTAGCAAATAGAAGGAAAAAGGGCGTGTGATACAAAGTCTGCTAAAGTGGTTTGACCAGCTCTTGGAGACTGCAATATCCAGGTTCGTGGTGCTCTGCATACAGATTGCAGCGTATAAACAGCAGCAAGCATGTCAGCCTGGACTCATTCTCCTGAGCTGTGTCACTGGGTGCACGTTCATGCACATAGACTTTGTGTATATTTATTTATTTCAGCTCCACGTCCGTCCGTGTGTCCCCCCCACCCCCCCACCCCCCCCCAGGAAATATTGATTCTGCTAAACAAAATCAGATATTCTCTACTGCAATGCTAAAACTGTGTACAATGATGTTCTCCAGTGAATAAAAATCTCATGTTATCATAGGGAAGAAAAATCAATCACATATGACTATTTTCCTTCAATGAAACCCAAATTATTGATGTGAAAAATGACTGAGATAGTCTGTATGTTAGAGGAGCTTAGCCTGGGAGATCTTCTTGGCTTAAAAATGTGTAACTTATTTGAATAAAAAGCCTCTGCCAGGAAAAATTAAATTGTATGAAATATTTGTAGCTATAGACTGCAGGTTCCTGGCTGCCTATCTCACACTCACCATGCCCCTGAGAAAGGCGGCTCTTTTCGCCTGTGGGTTTTGTGGGGGATTTTTTTGCTTGTTTGGTTATCGATTCAAGGCTATTATCTTGGATGATGATATCTGGAGTTTCACTGCTTGAATATCTAAAAGGCACGTTTAAATTACTTTGGGAAAATTACTAAGACAATTATGGGATTGTAATATAAAGTACCATAATTACACTTTAATGCTTCTTATCGATTGTTGAGCTTTGCACTTTGCCATAGCATAAAGCAGGGAACCTATATTTTCTTTGCCCACCCAGAAAGTTAATGCTTTAATACAGGTTTTACAAAGACAGTTTTTCAAACTTAGCAAGTAGGAACTTCTGAGATTAAAAATATGTACTGTATGTATATGAACACATGCACACATTTATATATTCATTGTGCTTTGAAAGCCACGTGTCAGCATCTCTTATCTTTCGAGTTCTTTCTGATTCTTTGAGTGGTTCAGACTAGTGCTACTCCATGGGGCAGAAGTGTTTATGTATGAAGAAGGAAAAAGCTTGCCAAATGGGGCAGGGTCGGATGATGTGGTGGTGATGCCCATACTTTCTGTGACTAGAGCAAGGCACCGTGTTACCTCCCAAAACTTCCAGCAAACAAAGAGGGGACATGCTCTGCATTGAAGAAATACTCGCTTGGGGTTTCAAACCACCAGCTGTATCAGCCCTTTGGGGGTGTAGTCAAGAGGCAGTTTGTGATAGCTCTTTATAAACAAACATGAGCACGTTCAAGGAAGCTGCTTCCTGTTATTGCCAGGAACATGTCAAATGAAACTCTCTATAAAGCATGCAGGCAGAAAGTGCATGTCCTTTCTGGCTTAGTTTTACAGACTGAGAATAATGAAGTACTGCATCTATTTCAGAGACTTCCTGGATTACTTTCTAATAATAATAATAAAAAAGAGCAATGTGCTATCACTGCAAAAATTCCTTTACATCCCTGTGTTTTCAGTGACAATGCATATACCTGTACCCTCCCCAAGCTGCCACTTCAGCTGTGCAATTCCAAGACAGTGTATGCTTGGCCGGCAGGTAAAACAAGGTATAGCTTTGCCTCCCAGTCCCACACACAGGAATCTTATTCCTTCTAGTTTCTGGTATTGGGAAACGCTTTTACCTGAGCATGCTCCCTCAGATCTCTGGTTGAACTTGTCTTTGCTGTGGTACCTCCAACCACTCAGTAATAGCTAGTGCCCGCTCACAGATGTCATCGTCTCCTCAATTATGTCCTTTCTGCTGCCCTCGTCTTTATAGTTTGATAGCAAATTTGGCCAATTTTAGTGCAGCAATTTGGACAGTGAACGTTCTTGCCCATGAATATGTCTCAGCCTTGTTGTTAGTTTATGATTATTTTTATCTAAAAAATTATGAGAAATATTAGAAAAAATTCTATCAGGCCCTTCATGACAGCTATAAACAAAGTCTGAAGATTGGCATTCTCATGTCTTCCTTTTATGAACTCGGTTATTTCCTACCAGCTGCCTCCAGGCCTCAGGAGGCTCATATGACATTTGGATTAAGCTCTGCAGTAACAATATTGATTGAAGTGTCTTGCTGGTCAAAGAAGCAAGGCTGTCCTGTTCTGTAAATACTATATAATCATGTTGTTAGTATCTTACATTTTAAACTATTCTGATGTAAAATGGATTTGTCTTTCACTTGCATATTAGACATGCACAGTCTTTTCTCTATCTGTCTTGAGTGTAGACTGCCAGATGCGCTTTCCTCAGTGCCATGTTCACCTTTCCTGTGGAGCTAGCTATGAGCATGCTGCCACCTCATGGCAGGTCACAGCTTAATTAGAAATTACAAATGGTACAGGACAAATTAGTATTATTATGTAAATTTGACCTGCACGAAGATAAGTTAAAAAAAAAAATAAAAATTCAGCCTGTGTTTTCAAACTAGGAACATCCTCTGATTGCCATATAACAGATAATGAGCTTGTAAATGGCAGAGAAATTGTGACTGAACCTACTGTATATCCTTCTACATGTACAATTTTTTGTGCTTTTAGAAAAATAAAGGACCTTGACTACACAGCATTAATATTAAAGATGCCTGGGATGTAGCAGCAAATCCCGCTGAACATTACTATCAGCACAGCTCGCTCCTCAGAAAAATATCTTTCTTTGCTTTCAGCAGCAGATATTAGTATACGTGGTAGAGAAAACAATAATTAAATCTATTAAGGTGACTTGTTACAGAACACAAATGTCTGAATACTTGATGGAAAAGGAAAACATTTTGTCTTTCACTTCTGAGGGTAGATAATGCGATGTCTTTCAATTCTTGTTTAAGAATTCTCAGTCTGTGAGTCTGTTCAACCATCTGACAGTTCAGTTTCAGCTGTGCTTTTTATTCTGCACCCAGCTCTATGATATCTAGCTGCCATCATGATAGATGTGTTACTTCTTAAAACTGAGGTCCCTTAGAGTCTTCAGTTATCATCAAAGGTCTTTTGGCACAGGACCCTAGGGGGAAAACAGGTGTCTTCATGGTCTGTGTTTTGCTGTTGAGATCTCTATTTCAAGACAGTGGTTTGGCCACGTGGTCTTAATGTCACGGTTCAGAAGACCTGAAATTTGGGACATAGCTCAAAAGGACCATCTAACTCCATGTCCTGCTTCCAACAGCAGCCATGGCTGGACTAGCTGAACTGGTAGCAGCCCTAGAAAGTGTCTACTAGCTCACTTGTGTTTCCAGGGTGTGATGGTGCTCTAGAGATTACAGCCGCACAGATCTCTTTCCACATTTTCCATTTGTGGGACTTTGATCTCACAAATTATAAAATCTTGACTGTTAATTTGGCTTATCTGTCGTGCATATCTACTAACCAGAGAAAGGAGGAAAGGATGGCTGGTGTTTCACAGTGATCATTATTATAACTGTGTGGTTTACTGCACATCTGTGTTTCCACTTTTAGGGATAATTGATGGAGCTTTGCAATACCTAAAGTTACATAAATTAACAACTGAAAAACCTCTTTAACCTTCTTGCAATTTAAAGTCTTTGTGCATTGCATACATATGTTTCTGAGACAGAAAATAATCTTGGTGTAGTCTTCCAGTCAAGCATTTTAGCTTTCTTATTAATATAAACTCAGCCTTTTATACGTTTGCAGGTCAGAGTCTTTTTTCAGAAAAGCTGGTTCACTGTTCACCAGCAGAGTTTGTAGCTGTGTATTAATATTTGCAACTCTGGGCTGAACTACTCAGGTTTGCACCTACCGTTCATCTTGTGAGCACAGAACTGCTGTGCTCTTTCATACTGCACTTTCATCTGTGGATTTAGTGCTGTCTGGCAAAGAAAGCATGTAGGAACAGCACAAATTTACTCATATTGTATTGGCAGGTGAGGACCTGGTGTGGTCTTTCTGACAGATATTGCAGATAGAGGAGGAATTCTGATGCTGAGTTCCTCTGTAATCTCTATAAATGTACATGGATCTGTTGCTTCATCTCTAAAATAAGGAAGTATGGTGAGGTTTTTTTGGCTATGGTGAGTGGGAAATCATGCTAACCTCCAGCTTATAAAATGGCCTTACTCTGGCCATTTGGTGAATAAATTGGAAGAACTTCTAGTCACCTGATTCACACAGCTGTGCCGTTTCTTCAGTGTTATTTTAGTGCAGAGAGCAAGAGAAAAGTTAATTCAGTATAATTTTTTCCTTCTTAGCCATCTTCCTGTTCTGAGAATTTCTCTGGGTTGATGCAGGTCTTTTACACACAGCAAATAGAAAAGCATGGCACTCCCTATAGAGTTTTCTGAGCTGCATGCTTATGTTGAGATCCAAAAGAATGCTGGCAGGCTAAGATCGCATTACAGAATCCAATCCATGAAATAAATTTTAAAGCCCTCTGAACTTTGACAACTTAAGTCTAAAAGGCATGGGTTTTTTACCTAAAGACCAACTCTGTCAAAATCCAAGACTCTGCCACCTGCTAATAAAAGACTGGTGGGAATCGGGGTTTATTTTCTTTATTTAAGAAAAATGCGTCCAGCCTCTTGGATTACAGCCAGTGATATTACCCAAAGCAAAAGGTAACAAAAATGCTGCCTACCACCTAAGCCTTGCCATGGGTGTTCTTGTTAGTGCCAAGTGGGGACAGATTTCTCCTAGTACGCTTGCCGCAAAAGTACCAGCCCTAAGCTAACTCCCTTAAAATGAAAAGAAAAAGATGCCAGCTTGAAAGTTTGCAAATTACTCCTGTGTGTTGGGTACCTGTACTTGTTTTCATTACTGTTTTATTTGCTTTATTTTTCTCTGAAACTTACGTCTTTGTAGTTGTCCAGTAAATCTTCTGTTTCTGGACAAACTCAGACAAAAGAATCATGTTATTCAAAATAAGATTGAAGTTTTAAGTGATCAAAGTGAGAGAACAGTTGCAAAACAGAAGAATAAGCTGAACAATGGAGTCCATTTTTTGAATGCTCTTGGCTTATTTAGGAGCCTGGTGACTTGCCATCTGTCAGTCTAGGGTTGACTGATACAGTTTCCTTAAATTTCTGTTGTCCTTTTGCTCAATGTGGCATTCTTCCTTCCCTTCATCCTCCTATTTTTATCTGTAATCTGGTGTAGACTGCCATGTAGGTCAAAAGTGATAAATAAGCTTTACCTTCCCCTTTCTCATGCAGAACCTCACCTGCAAGGCTCTGTTTGTGTTCATCTAACTGTCCTCTGCACATTCTGATACTGTTTGAAGCATACATTAGAAATGGTATTTTCTGTATGTACATGCTACTATATTCATCATCTTTCAATCACTTTTAATATTTCTAAGAGGTCACAATGGCATCATTTCATAGAGAGTAGACTTGGTGTTAGGCAGTGATTCTTCTAAATAGCTTTTCCCTACCATAAGCCTCCTTTTATCAATTTTAGTGGATCATGCTGTCACACTCATTCAGATAGAAATGTTCCCGCAACTTTTCTTTACTTAGTCTCTTTGTACTTTCTATAACAAAAATTATGTGAGGTTTTTCATTATAGCTGAGGAGAGGAGAAAGCATTGCGGGAGGCAGTTGTTGTTCCCCTTGGATGCTGCTGTATGAATAAAAGATTGAGGTGCATTTCCATACGATACTTTGTCTTTTTGTTAGATATTTAAAGCAAATCTGTTCTGATTCTGCTATACTGAATGAAGATGTTGGCATTTCCCAGTCCAGCTTGCGGGCTGAAGAACAGGAGTGCTTAATGGCTTGCTGTCAGCGTTGTTGGCTACGCTGTATCTATTGCTCCTGAGGCCGTGGCCTGCTGTTGTAATTGTGGATCAGACACCAAAGATTAGAGATTGCAGCAGATTCATGGACTTTATTACTTCACGATTATCCACAGTGATGCAGCAGGTACTAGGAAGACCTGTACATCAATCCTTTTAATAGGTGCCAGTTCTTTCTCCAAATCTCTGCTTAGCCCAACTGAAAGAAAAAGAGGCTAAATTGGTACAGTTAGGGTTTTTTTCTGCTAAGACGTTCTGGAACTAGAATACCCTGCATGTGGATTGCAGTGCCATTAGGGCTCCAAGATTTTCTTTGAACAACTGACTTCAGTGGAATATTCCAGATAGCAGGAATGCTACACTGGTAGTGAACCAGTGTATAGACGGATTGGTCTTCACACCAGGCCCTCCGTGCTTTTGTTGGACCTGGCACCCTTACGCTGGTGATTCATAGATAGTAAGATATTGTGTAACTGTTCGTCTCATATAATGTATGTAATTTATAGTCTGTTTTTTTCTTAAATGTGATTTCAAGAATTCTAGTGAAGTAGAGGTGCTCAGCACCTCTGGAAGTCAGAAACCATTCTTCTATGGAAAAGTGGTATAACAAATTAAAAGAAAAGGAAGACAGATGTAACTTCTCTGTGCAGCACTTTTATAAGGAATATAATTTGTCCTATTAGAACATAAGGCTTTTAAGAGTTCTGAAGCTGAACATAACACTTGAAAGAGTTGGATAAATGGTGTCATTATTACATCCCTGACACTTTCAGATTCTTTGTATGAGAAAGACTATACAGAAATAAATGGAATACAATTCAGTTTATTCTTTTCCACTGTAAAGTGACTGTTTTGTCCTGCTTAGAAAATGGATGTGTTACAGAATTGCTAAAATGAATACAGGCCAAGACGTGGGGTATAATCTGTTGTAAAAATGTGGAAAAAAAATTGGAAATTGTTTTTTATGTTGTTTTTTATCGGCAAGACTGATTCTTACTGCTTTCTAAAAAGGTGTGTTTTATTTTGCAAGCAATTGTTCTGATCTTCACTGATGTTAAATCTGGGGAAGACTTTTCTAGAGGCAAGGAACCTGATGTGAACAAAGCTGTCAAAAGATGTAAAGACGTGTTTTCACGTGGTATTTGTGAATTTCCAAAATAATATGGAAAACCACAGGTGTGGAATCCCTCCCCCCCCCCCCTTTTTTTTTTTTCTGGTTTTGTTACAGTGCTGACTGTGTGATTATGTATGGTAAACTACAGGTTGACCTGATGGTAGGTAATGACCACACTCTTACTGATTTCATTACAGCAGTGGTTTCAGCTGAGATGTTAATCCAAAGCCTCTGAGTTCTCTTCTTTCCTGCTGGCCTTGACTGGATTTTTATTGATGTTTCGAGGGCTGGTTTATGTATTCTTGGGCATGCACTACAGCACGAGATGTAAGTGCATTGTAGCTGAAAATCACCTTTCCTAAGCAGAGGAAGGAAACATATTAGGAAATGAGAAGAATTTTAAAATTCTATGAAATATTAGATAAAAGACTTTGGAAATTACAAAGAAAAGGCTGAGCCTCTGGGTCTTCCTTCTTGCCTTCCCTCGGCAAACCCAGCTGTGTTTGTAGTGCTGCTGAAGCCTTACAGAGACAGTTGGGTGGTGTTTGCTCAGATCCTTGCTGGGTGCCGGGATGGAGTGAGAGAGGGCTGCAGAACAGCTTTTAGGTTAGCTGACATCAAGGCAAAAAAAGTCTCGATTATTTTTCAAGACTTGTGGATTATAATTCTTTGATGCTAATAAACTCTGATTGTATATTCTTGTCAGGCTAATGGCATCAGGAAAAACTTTTAATATCATTTTCCATCTGTATGCAAATACTTCCACTTCAGCAATGTCTGCTGGGTGAATGGAAAGGATAGCACGTTACCTGTTATCTCACCCATCTCCTGCATTTCCTGCCAAATTTTTGTAGGAGAACAAGATCGCCTGAGGCCAGCTTGCCCTTGATTTAACAGTGAAAGGAAGGGGACATGCTAATAATTCACCCACACTTGACAATATTAAAAATCAAACGTGACCCCCTGCAATATCTATCACACAAACTATTCCTTTCCTGGAGCTCTGTGTAGTGAGAGAGACTCAGTGTAGTTTTCAGCAACCTGTTTCTTTACAGTGACTGGTTGTCTACTTCTGTTAGTACCTGCTTGCTGCATCAGAGGTTGTTGCGATCCCTACAGTTTCACCTTCATCTCTCTAACATCTTTTTTGTTAAATCTGTTGAAGGAAATAACCAATGCATTTACCATGCTCTTCTTGTTGAATTGTTTAGTTAATTACTAAAGAGTGAAAAATTAAATTTCTTCATTTGTGGTGGACCAGTGAACAAAGTTCAGGTTGCTAATTAAATTATCTGTGTGGTTTTAGCTTGGGAAAGATAATCAAATGGGTAAATCTGCAGAATTTCAATGAAATCTTAATAACTGATTTACCATAAATAAATTGTTTACCCTCTGTAAGTATTCACCTTTTCAGTGTTTAGACATCACTACTATGAGCTTCCTCAGTTTAATTCAGCACTGTCTTGCAAAATCTGGTAAGTTAGTGACATTTTTTTTAGGGCTTTGAAGTCTTCAATCAACATAAACCAGTCCTTTCTGTTTTAATCCACTTTCTCCTGTAAGCATGATGAGCTGGCAGTGTTCCTTTTCTTTTTTCCTTTAAAGGACAAAATGCAGTGATATAGCTATTGGAAATCAGTTATTCACCAACTTTTGCTGATGATGCAATTTAACAATTGCCTGCAATTAGTCTTAAATTTTCCCTTTCCCTTGACACTACTGTCCTGTAAATTTTCATCATAAATTCTGAATAAACACTACTAAAATCCCCTTGATAATAAGCAGGATTAATAGCAGCAAAATCCAAATTACTCTTGTGTGCTTTATAAATTAACACAAAGGTGAAAGATAGCAGAAACCCACTCATTTGAACACTGGGCCTGATTCTCCACTGCTTTACAACTTATCATGCCATTTACGCTTGCAGTGTTATAATGTAAAACTAAATGGCATATATTCCAGTAGTACAACTTGTTAATTAATATCAGGACCTCATTGTGTTGGATGTTGTATGAATGCTTCATGGGGAGCAGCCCAGATTACAAAGAGTTTACAACTGGAATATAAAGCAATGAAGTTGCAAGCAGAGATATGAAGAAAGACTTCATCAAAGCCCCGTGTCAGATCAGTGACAAAGTTGGGGGGAAAGTCTGTTCTCCAGCTGCTCCCTGTAATGGGCACGGGGACTGAAGGCACTAAAATAAGTCATCTTTGCACTTTTGAAGAGTTGTATGTGGTCATGTTGGATTGGAAGCTTTAAAATTTATACAGTAAAGATAGCTTCTACAAAGCTGTCTATTTTAGAGGAGTCTTTCACAGCTGTATCAGTCAATCTTCACTATCAATTTTCATTTTCATATCATCTTAACAGAGGCCTCACAGACTTTCAATTCACGGAGAAGTTATTTCAGGCATTCTTTAGTAAGAACATTGTTAAGTGCCCTCATTCCATCCAGAAAAGAATTTAGAAAGGTCTTTTTTTTTTTTTTCTCCTGATACTCAGAAATTAAACTCTTTCTCCAAAACACAGTGCTGCTTTTTTTTTTGCTTTTTTTTTTTCTTTTTAAATGAATGCCACTTTATCTAAATACTAAGATTATTTTTTTTTCAATTAGACCCAGTAGCCAAAAACTTTGTTACTCCTAAGGATAATAGTGCACTTCACTCAATTCAAAACTTGGGTTTATAAACAAACAAAAACCTAAACAAGTACCTCCAAATGAAATGCTTTGAGAAATGATTTCCCACTACAAATAGTTTGTATGATATGCAGGAATGAAGAAAGATAATGTAGGAAAAAATAATTTCCCAATGTAATTTCCTTTGTGGATTCTTCTCTTGACTGTTTAAAGATACCTTTGGTCTTATTTTCAGCTGATACAAACTGTTACATTGCTAATTGAGTGTGGAAGTGCTACATTAAGATCTGGCAAGCCCCAACTTCTGATTTTAAACTGTTTATATCCATCTTAATGAGAATGTGTTGCAAGCAGCATCCCAAAAGTGTCTGTAAGAGAGATCCCTTTCTGTTTTCCTCCTGGGAACAAAATTCGTGTGGACTTTCTTGAGTTTTCTTTGAGTTAGTAAAGAAAAACAAGTCTACTATTACAAAGAACTATGAAGTGTCTCTCATAGCTACTACTGTTGCTGTTTGTGAATAACATTCTGTAATAATACTATGAATTCATGATCCATATGAAATATTCCCTGGGGTCTCTCAGTATTTCAGTCTGAATTCTACTTGTCTGAAGAAGTTATCCTAGTTACTGTTTTAGAGTAATTTTGTGGGAGCTGGTGACGAGAATTTGGTCTGCTGACAGTTTTGTGTTTCTTTTTCAGTTGTGCTTTTGGGCAGCATTTTTGGAAGTGATGAATATTTTCTTTAGACCTTTTCTTGTAGGAAATGGAAACATTATTGATTTGGGAGGAAGCAGGTCAGGTGATGCTAAGCAGTCAGGAACAGTCCTCTGTCTCTTCCATGCGGTCTGGTATTTCATTGTCCTTGCCTATGCCAGGTTGTTTCTGTGACATTTCTGTTACATGTCACAGTACCTTGCAATCTCTAATGCCTCTCAAAAAGCTTCTGTATGAAACGTCTGTGGTATCCTTCCTTTCTTCACTTTTTTATGCATAACAAAGGTACAGGAATGATGATTTGTTGGCTAACCTGTTAGAGATGTTGGCAGCAGTACACTGAAAGCAGGTTTTCTAGGTGCAGACTGAAGTCTTAATCACTGTTATACTCCTCTGGAGACTGGCTCTGAACATGACATTAGGTCAGGATTTTTCTTCCCTATGGTACTACGCTGTTACCTTCCCACAGCCATTTCCAATGAAGGGAAGCTTGCAGATCACTGCAGAAAATGAAAATTAATTTAAAATATCTGAAGTGGATGTCTCTTCACCCAGATAAACCTAAGTACAATCAAGTTTCAAATGCTTAGTATTTCAACTGTCTAATCAAACTCTTATGCAAAATGAGAAGAGATGGTGTTTGGTCATTCCTGTCCTTGACCAAAATATATCTGTGGGAGAGGGGGCCCCGGTGTTTGACCTGAACGTAACGGCTGAATAAATGAGCTAAGAAGGATTGCTAGTTGCATTTATAATAATAACTTAATTATATTCAGTGTCTCTTGAAGCACATCTTTTCACCTGAAATTAAAGTCTTGGTGCTAGATCAAGAGACTTCTCCACGTGTTAAAGGAAGCATTGGATTCTCTGATCTCTGTGGTGATTACCTACAAAATATTAGCATGAGGGACTAGCTGTTTCATATTAGAGCATGAAGTTACACAACATGTCACACCAAGAATGGTTTCTTCTACTGAAACATGACTCTAAGGGCTTATCAGTACTGGAAATTGTTCTTGGACAGCTATTCAAAAATAAGTATGAAGACTTAAGCTGCTGTTTGAAGACTGATTTTCCATGTTTTTCTTTTAGTCAGGCTGCATAATTAGTTTTTGAAATCCTTCCCTGTGAGAGGTTTCCAATCAATGAACTCTAGCCTGTGGGCTCTCTGTATGAGGCAGTGTTGCATGCAGAGAACTTGCTGGATTGGGTCCGTTATGTCAAACTTCCTTCCTCTCACCTTTCAGAGTAATTCTGAAAACTCACTTATTGCACAGAGCATGCTGGCTGCAAAGACCATCCCACGCTGTGTGCTTTCTCTCTTTGTAATCTGCTTCACTATATTGAAACAGCTTGCATCCTCCGATTACAAGCCTTCTGTGGTAGGGACATTTTTTGTTACTTGTTTTGCTCAGCTCGCCTACCATAGTGTTCCTTGTTCATCTCTTCTGGAACACAGTTTATGGTACACCAAAATAGTATTATGTTAAAAGAACACGAAAGTTTTGAACAAGTAGACAAAAAACACATTGGTTTCCTCATTTCCTTACATTTTGACTCCGCTTTTGTGTGTATGACTTCGCAAGAGACGTGTCTGTCCCATGGGAAGGCCTCAACTATGGCTCTTCAATGAATTCAGAGTGAAAAGCATCTCATATTGCCTTGGGTTGAGCTGATGTACTGAATCTAACAGTAACATGGCCTCTGCTACCTCAGGCAGGGCAGTGGTTGTGCTATATAACATCTTGGGTGGCAGGTTTCAGCCTTGCCCTTTCTGTTGGGAAAGGCACACAGTTATTCGGTGTCTACCCTAATACACTCTCGCTTGTATTGTGGTTAGTTGCCATAAGAGTGCGAGGTGTAAGAATATGTTTTATTACCTTGCAACAGCTTGGGTCATACTTTTGTCTAGAGGATATGTGTGCCACTCCATTTCAGAACTGAGTCTAGTGTTGCTTTTTAATGCACATTTTCTTTCTTTTCATGCTGTAGGAATAGTGTGAATCTTCTGGTTATAAAAAAGCCCAATAGCATAGAGAATATTTTTCTACACAAGAAATATCCTCAGATCTAATTTTGCACCCTTTGATGCATATTTGTCTGTGAATTTAAGCTGAGGGATCACTTCTTCTCTAGTCTTAGGTGACACACTTTAAATGAATGGCTTTGGTTTCAGCCTGAGTTGGAAAGGATATTTTTTATACTAGTATATTGAAAACAAAGTCAGTATGGTTTACATATAGTAACATTTTCAAATACTTAAATCTTCAAACTTCTGAAATATTAGTATTTCTGTAAATCTGTACAAAATGACCTGAAATATTTTCTATTGTATAGAAGGTAACAAGATGTAATTATGTATAGTTGAACTCAGAATAGTTTTCCCATTGTCCATTCTGCTAAAAATGTGAATTGCTTTTTCCTTTGTCCCCTTTCTCATACTTTTTTATTTCTTGAATAAACTATTTTTATTAACTTCCTAAGCTTTTTATCTAATCCTATTCACTGGCTTTACTGTGCCCATTGCCTGGTCGTTTTATGATGGCGCTCTGTTTTTCTAAAGTCTTATATTAATGCAGCACATATGTATATTCTTTCATTTCATTTCATTGTGTTGTATTTTTTTCTTGCTGTCCCCTTTTTCTTGTCTCCAACTCATTGTGATAAATAGCATTTTTGCATTCTGTTTGCAAATCTTAGTCTTCACAAAAGGCAAAGATACCTATTTGACATCACAAAGAGAATGTCGGTGTTTAAACATCAAGGGCTTCATTTTGTAAAGGTTGAGAGTGCTTACAGTCTCCAGCAGTTCCACACTGAAAATATAGGTACTCACTTCTGCAAATTTTATCTTATTTTCTTTCTTTATAGTTGATAACAAACTGATAATGAATGCAGAACTTCACTGAATAAATATATTAATCATTTAACCACTGTACAAGTCTTCAAAACTTGAAAATATCAAAGGAAACATATAGATAAAATCTTCCATCCTTCTTGGGCTAAATTTTCCCTGGGTCAAGTACTGATTCTATGAAAATACACAGAAATGTAACTATTAATTTAAAAATGAATGGATGTGAGCTGTGAGTACCAATAGCACAGGAGTTAGTCTTTCTAGAATTGGCAGCATTATCTTCTGCCAATGGATGAATATGAGAAAACTCTTCAAAGGAAGGGAATACTGTGTCTGGTGTTTTGGGAATGCCTTTGGTGTTAGGTAGATAGAATTTGCCTGGCAGTGAGCACAGGGCTGCTATGCGCTTAGAGTGAGCCTTGTTTAAAACTCAATCATGTAATCTATTGACAGGAGTCATAAAGACTTAGTCATAGGCTTCAATAACACAGCTGCAGTCCTTTGTTAGGATTATTTTTCTTATAATTTCCGCTTTAGCTGTTTTGGGTTTTTTTGGTGGTGGTTTTTGTTTGGTTTTTTGGTGTTTTGTTTTGTTTTAAATCCTGAAAAGTCATGGATTTCTGACATTCCTTCAGCAAAACAGTTTAACATATGCTGGACTTGAAGCATGTCATTAGTCCTGTTGACTTTGATGGGATATAAGTGTGTACTTACCAGCCCTGGAGACAAGAGCAGATTATTAGCTGCAATACAGCAGGTTTTTTTCACAACAATTTCCAGTGTTGCATTCTGGTAGGACCCATAACAAGGCCAAGACTCTGATAAATGTAAATAACATAATAGACATCAGCAGATGTTTGGGAGTTACAGACAATGGGATATTATTATTAAAATATATCTCCAGCTTTATTCCTGCTGAAATGTTCTTTGTCTACAATGAGTATTTACTGTGGCAATCTTTGCTGTCGAGCTCTGCCAAAACCTTTCAATCTCCTACTCCTCAGCGCTTGTGTTTTCCTCCGAGACCTATGCTTTTCTGGAGCAGAGTGATTAGTTATATCAATAATAACACATCTGATGCATTTTATTCCTCAGCCTTGTAGGTCATACTCAGATTATGATCCCATTCTTTGTGTGGCTTTTGCTTACCCAAGTGAAGATGCTTATTTCTGAAAGGACAGTTACTGTAAATCTGTCCGCATGAGCTGGTGTTCAGGGGTTTTTTTCCTCTTAATGATACCTGGGTTAATGAAAGATTTGTTTTGTGTATTTCTAACTTTGTAAATGCATTAACAATTGTGGGTTTTACCTCACATTCCCTCACTGTCATACACTTCATTAATTCCACACATCACATTCTTTCTGGCTTTATTCTAAATTGCTGTATCATCTACTCAGATAAGTTGTCATGGAATCTTTGCTAAGTATTTGGTCTTTTCATACCCTTTGGCAATGCATTTCTGATTGTTAAATAACAGCTCCTTTTTCTCTTGTGCTCTCTGTCTCTTCTTCTAATAGATCAGCTGGAACTGGTTGTCATGATATAAATATTTGTTTCTTCATATTGAGCCAAGTGGAGAAGTATAACAGGCCCCCAGTTTAAGATTTACCTAACAGTAGTATCTAGGCTCAGGTAGGAGGGAGGGGAAAAAAGGATTTGCAAGCACATTGAATTAATAGAATTAATTTTCCGTGGAGATGTCAGTTATCTGTTCAATCTATATTCTACAGATATTAAAATAATGATATTTTTTTGTTATTGATAGAGAAGGAATCATGTAAATATTTGAGCAAATAGGATTATGTAAAGATTTAAACAGCCATCTTTCAGGGCTTTTTGAACTTTTAGTCTTCTTGTTTCAAAAGGTTTTCCATGTGTTAAGCTCTGCTTCAGGAAAGCAATTAAGTGCATACTTAAATCCATTGCTACAAAGAAGACCCATAAGCCTGGATTTAAGTTGATGCATATTTCTGAATCAAGGCATTAAGCTGTTTGCTCAACATGCAGAAAATTCCACCTTTTTAATCACATTGCTAGTATACTTCCTTGCCAAAATGCACTGCCATATATAAATATTTACTATTGAACAAGTGTAGTACAGATGGGAAGGTATGTTTTCTTCATGGAAAATAACAATTTGGGATGCAAATATAGGCAGATATTTGATGGTGGCAAGAGAAAAAAGTGCTGCTTAGAGCTTAACCTTATTTTCATTGACTTGTGCTAGGAAATATAGGATTAAATGCCCACCATGACCTATTTGCTACTGGAATTAACAGGTGTGATGATATAGAAGCTGGTGGGATCAGGCTCACTTGGGACCCATCCCGCTGGCCCGCGGATGCCAGCTGAATACAAGGTTTCTCAGTGTTTGGTGCAGGATGACATTCGGTGCTGCTCTGTCTCGCTTGGAAATGGCCATCGGCATTTCATCGGGAGAAAGAGGGAGCTGCATTTAACTACAATTTGAAATTATTCCCTTAAGAATTTTGACACAGGAAAGCTCAGTAAATAACAACAACAACAAAAAAATAGTCCTGAACATCCAGATTTGCAAAAGCTGCCTCATATTCAATTTCCCGTAACGAGTTACGTGCAGGAGCGAGCTCGATACCCATCATAAACCAATTCTACAAAATGGGGCCTGCCAGGGCCAGGGAGCCGCGTGGCGCTCCCACAGCTGGCAATGGGAGCCATAGGCCTTCGGCATTCCACCTGTCTCCAAACTGCCTGTTTAGGGAAAACTCTTTCTTAAATACAGGAGCCAAATGTGAAGAACTGTTACTGATTTATTCGCACTGATGCTTTTTCTCACCTGATGTCCCTCAGGGCAGTTGCAGGCAGGTGGGCCTAGGGGAGAGCTCCGCGTTACCTGCTCCACATGTGAAAGACAAAACTTTTTTTTTTTTTTTTTTAAGGGGGATTTTCCGGTGGGTTTTATGTTGGTTGGAGCCTTTTGTTACAGGGTATGGTAATGGGAACAGAGTCTGTAACAATCTGTAAATGTTTTCTCACAACTAATGTCATCTTTGGTTTCTGTGAGGTACCTTCTTTTCTAGACATGGTTTACTGGTCTCAACTGGGGGCCTGTTCTGATCAGTGTTTAAAATCTGGGTCTTGTGTCCTGTCAAGGAATCCTGATCCTGGACAGGCTCTTATCGTCCCTTGATAATTGAGAAAAACTGAAATCTTACGGGAAATATTTGAGTGTAGAGGTGAATGACTTGGTGGAAGGATGAGCAGCCCACTAAGTTAGTCTTTCTCCTGCCGCTTTTGGACTGGCTGTTCTGTCCTCCTTACTTCTGCTTATTTCTTCTTTTGGAATAAATTGAGATCTTGTATCTCCTCTGGCCACTGTTAGTGTTTGGAGGAAGAGGAAGTGTAGGAGAAGAGGAAGAAGGAAATTTTCTGGAAATACTGCTGTCACTTCTGTCCAAGGTAAATAATTAATCAATAAGCGAAGTAAAGGAGACTTCAAATTTGTGATTCTGCCACTGCATAATAAAGCAAGCAAACCCCCTGTGTTTCCTGGCGTTCTGGCTTGCAGCACCTCAGATCTATTTGGAGCCACGAGCAGCCTGTGAACAGTTTATGTGTAGTTTTGATGTTATAGCAGGATTAGTGGGAACTGGGAGCTGCCGTACCCAAAGTTGTAGCTCTGACAACCTAGTAAATTTTAGACGGCAATTCTGTCCAGCCATCCTGTGAGTTACCCATATCACAGATCGACCCACCTGATGTTGGGACTCCTTGGAACGTCCTTGTCAGCATTGGGCTATGAATCATCCCGAGCAGCTCCTTGCCCTTTCGCTCTTGGAGGTATGTGATGTCAGCCTCGCTCCAGGGAAGATTTAGTTGTGCAGTTTATAGGAGCAGGAATTTTGCCTGTTCAGTCTAATGGGAAACAGCGTTGATGTTAGTGTTGATGTTACCTGTTTTGTTTCTTGCAACAGCTCTCACCCAAATGAATATGAACGTGAAATGGTGTTTCCAGGTATATTTTACCAAATTTCATAGCATAAAAAAAGAAATAGAAGGCATGGAGAAATAGAAGCTGTTTAAAATGGCTTTTCTTTTTGTCTCTTTTTAAACAACCCATGTAATTAGCTTAAGAAATTACTGGGAGCCTAAAATGACCAGATTATTTGTATTTGAAAGTAATTTCTGAAATGATGGTTTATTCACAAAAGACTGATATCTTTTAAATGTTTTCCTGTAAAACATATTTTACTGTGACACCTTATAAATATTAGAACAAAGAGCTCTGCAACAACACATACACAAAATACACAACAATGAATCATTTCTTGTATCAGTCATTCAATACATTATTAACTTCCCTGTGAGCAGGAGGTGCACTACGATGTCTGTGCCCCAGGAGCAAAAGTCAAAATATTCCCAGAGCAGCATAGAGGAATGTGCTTTCCAGATACTGGTATTTCATCCATTTGCAAGGTGTCCAAATGTAGAAATCTGAATGCATCTATATTAAAATCTAGAATTAGATCCAACAATACAACCTATTAAGTTTTCCTGTCAGGTTACTTTCAGCTTCTGTTATAGTTTACTATACTGGGTGTTACTGGGTGTTTGAAGCGCAAGTGGAAGTCATTACAAAGCCCCCCTGGCCTGGAATGTCAGGGCAGTAAGGTTTTTATTTGTTCATTATGAAAAGGAGAAATCATTTCTAATAATCCAACATATACTCAACTGCTTTTATTTTTATATTTTAAATAGAGCATGGAGCTCACAAAACATCTGTGTTGCAACTTAATGACACAATTCGCTCCTCCTTGTACTTTTATAGGATTAATTAGCATCTAAACAACATATTATTTTTTTTCCTGTTGCAGCCCTAAGCTCAGCTTATATAGAACCAATTATATCTCTGCATTTCAGATTATTAGAAGCTCATAGCACAGCAGTTGTTCTTATGGAGGTCAGCAACGGTAATAAGTTGTTCCTAGGGACTTTTTCCACTATTTGCATTTTGACAGTTATTGTGTGTTGTATTTATGCTGACAGGTCCTGTCAGCATCCACAAATATTAAACCACCTGTGTCCTTACTGTGCCTGTGCTTCATTGCCATAGGTTAGACAGTCATGGGGACCTGTGTAAGTAAAAGCAGTTACTTGCATTAGTGCAGAGTAAGTATAGAATGCAGTAGTTCCATTTAAATTAGGTAATGTTGTTCTTGTATTCTGCATTCCTTCCGCTGATGCAAAACAAGTCTGGGAACACTCAAGACCACTGTCTTTACTGGTCTGAATAAAGCTCAATTTTGTAATGTGCAGAGAGCATTTGAAATTACATTGTTTGGTGTTAATATGTGATAGAAATCAACCAAAGGTGTGTATTAATGGAACTCTGATTTGCAAATTCTGAGACAGTATAATACCTGTTAGCTCTTTGTTCTTCATCTCTGGAAGTATCCACAGTGTGAGCTACACTGGGCTGAGATTGGGTGCTATGATCTCTTCTGACCCAAGATCTCTAAAATGTAGTATTGGTTCTGTTTCTTGTGCAAGTATAAACTGCGGTAGTGTCCCTTAAGCAATTTGGAAGTTACATCAGAGATCACAGGAAATATCAATTTTAATAGTCATTTCAAAAAATCTGCAGGTTTGGGAGAAATCAATATTTGGTAAGGCGATCATTCAATGGTTGGGGAACTTTCAGAGGACTTTCTGTAGAGCCAGTCCACAGTAATGGTTTGGGTGAAGAAATGATTGTATTTATTTAAAGTGAGGATGTTTAGAACACTGGATGATCTGCTTTCTTGTTAACAACTGTATATGCCTAAATAATAAATTCCATTTGAAGTGATCATCAATAATTATGCTAGATGTGCATTTTCCCACTCTTTAGTTGTAAGATGCTACAGTTTCTTGCTAGATACCATGGTTAATTACCGACAAGTTAATTACTCCCCAGCCATGATTTACTGTGGCTACTAGCCGCTATTTCCACTTGATTGCTGCCACATCTCAGAATGACAATGAAAAATTATGCTCCAAATTGGATGTGAAAGGAAAGAGAAATCCAGTTTAAAATGCAAAACGGAAAAAGCCTTGGTAAACTCCAGAGTGGAAACGCTGGAGAAAATTGTTCTCTCTACACACACTTCACAGCCTTCACCCCCTCCGGCCCCCCTTTACAGTGTGCAGTTGAAACTGCACTAATTATCAAAACCATGAAATCAGAAAAGCACATTCATATTTGTCCACTCCTTGACCCTCTTTGTCTGGTATCAAGCTACTGCATCTTGTCATAAATTATGAATTCTTTGAAACAGGGTCTGCATTTTTATCGGTTCTTACAATGCAGAAAATGTCTTTTTGATCCCTGATACTGGCATCCGTAGTAACAAACTGCTGCACCATATCACAGTGGCATTTGTGACTACAACTGGTATAAAAATATTGTAACTTAGATCCTTTGTTTTGTAGGTTCTGATATTCTATTGCCTGTTGGATATTATCATTGTGTAATATTTTTGTGTTGACTGGAGGAATTTTCATTGCTTGCCCTAGTAGGACAACTTTCCGATTTTGCATCACAATAGACTGGAAAGGTGTGGAGTAGTTAAAGGGCGTCTGGCAGCAATTCAGTCTCACATATAGAGCCAGTTAGTTAGCAGCTGCTCTTGGGCCTCTTCCATCAAAACCAGAATCCCAGGTTTAGACTTCCCTACCTTGGGGAGCTGATAAAATTCTCTCAGAAAAGCAAGGAACCAATGTGTATGCTGTGACTTGACCTAGAGTGGCTACTGGGGAGTATGCACCTGTGGTCAGTAATTTTTGCTGAAGTTTTGGCTGCTGTCTGGTTTTGTATATGTTTCTGTGTGTCTTTGGTTATTCCAGTCTCTCCCTATTTGCATGCTTCAGGCTTGAGTTGTTTCTCTTGATTTTCCCATGCAAGGGATCAGAGTTAGAATCAGTCTATGTTAGAGTACAAATCTGGAAAATGTGGACAGATATGAAGTGGTTTGGTTTTGTGATCAAAAGTTTGCAATTCCAAGAGATTTGACCAGTGAAACCTTTTGGATACCAGCCCGTTTGACTTATTCTCTCCTCACTAGGTTCCTTGAGAATTGTTTTGAAAATGTATTAATAACAATGTTAGCTCCAGCCATCAGTGAAGGTTACAATGACAAAAATGTGTCATAAAAAAAGCTGAAAACTTATTTCACTTTGAGATTCACAGGGAGGTTTACGCACACATTCCCTTTTCTAAAACGGACTATGAATGTCATCTTCCAAATTTTTTCTTACTGCACACCAAGCATTCATGGAGAAAATGTTTATGCAATGCTTGGAACAACTTGGGCACATTTCATAGAAAGAAGGAAAGTTGGATCTCATTAATTACTCCAAAAATGGAGTCAGTTAGAGAAGTGCATCTTGTTAGGTATCTGCTAAGATCCTACTTATTGAGCCAATGCTCATTACTTGTAAGCAAGCAGTCTGATATCATTTATGGTGCCATGGAAAATAGCAAGTGAGATGGAAAAGCATATGGGAGAGCAAACTGTGCTGTTATTAATTTTCATTTTCTGTTTACTTTTCATATTATTGGTAAAATGAGTTCCTTTTAATATGAAACTATATTTAATCAGTCCCATCTCACTACTGTCCAACAAACAGATGACGTGGAATTCTCTTTTTACTTTGTTTGGCTAAGTATGCAGGTTACCAGGTTTCAGGAGCCTTGTCTGATTGCCTCACAGTGCTCATTCATTAGATTAATTCCTTGTGCCTTCAATTATGCCATACTCATTAGAGACATGGGCATCTGTGAATAACGGCACTGATGCTCTAAGGATTCCTGTCTCACTCCGTTCCTTGGGGAGGGAGTGTAAGTCATATAGGTGACGGCTTCTTGGGGCTGTTAGCACTGAGGAAGAGGGGGTTTCACTCCTTTGCAGGCACAAGCGGGTGGTTTAATTAGTACAGTGTCAGGCTGTGGGTGATTGTTTCCTTGTTTGTTCAGGCAGGGCTGAGTAGGCAAAGGACACTGTCATGCTGGGTGGTTATTGCTGGCTAATGCCTCAGCAGGGATCTTGCAGTTATTAAAACACTTTGTTTCCCTTTATCACAGTCTGCCTTAATACTTTTCTGTCTGGGTAGTAAGCTGCTCCATTACTTTTTGCTCCATTAGATTTTGTTGTGGTGGTTTGCAGATAACTGGTGGATAGAGGGATCCTTCTAGGCAGCAGCCAGCCCTTCCCGCAAGGCAAAGGCAGAGCATGGGTCTCCCGGTGGAAGGAGCATGTGTCTCTGTAAAGATGCAAAAGTGACCTGCAGTGCCAGTTGACAGCGAGAAACTTGGTCTTCTGGAGATTTACCTCATATATAATACCTTTGTGTTCCAGGTATTAAGAGATGGAGTTTAATCAACTACCCTGGTATTTGAGCAGTAATTATCCTAAGGAGTTCCATGATTAGGGTACCGTATTCACCACCATTACTGTAAAATAACTCAGTACTCTGTCTTGCTTTAAGAAAGGTAGTGATGCTTTAAAATGAATGGCTGCTAACAAGAGTAATCCTATAATCAGGATAATGTTTTCTACACAAGACTATTTTTGTACGATGTTGCTACAGTAAATGAGCCTATTCTGATAACATTGAACAAGTACCGCAATTTTCCAGGTGGGCAACTTTGATTAGACATTGGTCTTTTCCTTTGGGAACTTAAGGTTCTGCTAAACAACATACTGTGCTAAATTATTTAGCACATTGAGTTTAAAATAATTCCTCTTTATAAATATTTGTCTTTGTACTATAAATCCATAAAGGCAATTTATTATTTTTTTTGGTCCAGCAGTGTGGGGTTATAAATAGCTAAATACTGAAGTACTCTATCAAAATAGTGCCTTCTCCAGCACTATAAAATTGAGAATATTACAAGGTTCTTACATTTTTCTCGGGTGTAAATGTATATGGTTAGTGTCATTTTTTCACCTGCTTTATTGAACGTAAGTTATTGGGGGGGTTTCCATTTTGGAGGTGACTACATTTTGATGTGGAAGCCGTGAGATCTGTGGTTTCTAGTGCTGTTTCCCATAACTGTTTGTAGTGAAGAAAGCTGCATTGCTGGCGTCTGGAGCAGACACCTGCCCTCCTCTAGTACAAACTAGTAGTCTGGTAAGATAGAGCATGCAGGTGCAGCTAGGCCAGCTACAAACTCAGCCAAGCTCATGCAGGGATTTAAATTCAAGATCAGTCACTTGATTGTGGCTCAAGTCTGTTTGAGAAGCCACAACTTTGAAAATAAATGTGGAAGATTCACCATCGGGAGAGCTTATGTTGAAGAGAGTGGCTGCTCAGCAGAGTGTGGGGAAATCAAAGTATTAAGCATAAAAATACATATTTTTTAAGATAATGTTTGAAAATACATTTCCATTTTCTTCAGCAGCCAATAATCGAGCTATTTGACAACCGCTTTTAGCAGCAAGCTCTAGAGATTAAGAATCAGCAGAACCATGTGTGGCCACAGACCGAGTAGCAGTCGGATGCAGTGACATCTAAACTCAGCGCAGCTCGATCTGCCAGAGCTGAGCATCACCTGCATCATGGCAGCATTTGAACCCAGGGTTCATCTTGCTTTCCACAGTTCTGCATTGCACGTATTTACCAGGACAATGTACTTTCTGGATTTCATGGATCTATGGGAATCCATTCCTGCCGCTTTGAGCTCACTTAGCGCATCAGCACTACATCTTAATATGCATGTATAAAACGTGCATCTGTGTGCGCTACCCATTTTAATTACAGATCTACTCAAGCTCAGATTCACCTTCTTAGTTACCTTTGAGATGTTGTGCTGCTTTTTCTTTGTGTGTCGAGTATCATTTTCATGGTTCAATCTATAAGGTTTTGCTTCCTGAATTAATAACTGAATTTGACATTTTCTCGATAATAAATAGGTAGTGCTATGATGAAAGTACCCGGGAAGGCGACATTACATTCTCTGGCAATTTATTTTAAAGACATGTGAAGTGTGTCCTTCTTCCCAGGCAGAGCTGATGCTATTCCATATAGCATATCTCAGTGCTTTTAAATCCTCAGGGAAATTAACTTTTAAATTACTTAAGGGGAGAAAAATAAAAAGGCAGCATGGCTTGACATTGAGGATTAACTGCTCCTACATAAGTTAATTTGGTTCAAAGATGTGATACTTTCTGGATATTGATTTGGATATTTTAGTTCTATAACTCATAAATTATAGGCAAACAGCATATTATGAAGATACATGGATGGATATTAAAATTTTAAAAGTACTTATGAAATAATTGCTAAAGTCATAATTGGTCTAATATTCTGGAGTTTTTAAAAAATGCAAAAAAAGAGAGTAATACAGGAGAAGTGGGAAATAAATTCATTTATAGAAAGGCCAGCATCATTTGTTAAAACAAACAAACAAACAAATCCCACAGTTGGGGCACACCATCTGTGACTTTGTTATCTGTCTCCTTTGTACATGTTACGCAGAGTTTTCTATAACTAATTCCAAAGAGACATGGGGATATTTGGCATGTAGAAAGTTTGGATCTGTGGGATATTCAGCTGTGGGAAAATAAAATAAAAAAGCTTGCATCTCTTGTAGAATCATTTATCAGTAATCCTTGATGCTTTTCTTTTTATTAAAGAAACTTTTTTTTTTTACTTGAAGATTTAACTTAGTGTTCAGTGAAAAGAGTGTGCATTTTCAACAGATAAAGAGTCAAAGTGTCTGTAGAGTAAATAATTTCATGAAAATGGCTCTTGATCATGTTAAGTAGCTACTGACAATGGAAAACCAGAATTCTACAAAATATATTCCTATCTCATGTGCAGTATAGAATTTTGCCTAACCGGCAAAACACTTTTTCTGAAAAGATAAAAACCCAAACCCAACACCAACCGACCAAAAAACCAACAAGCCCACAAACAAACCAAAATTGAACTGGGTTCTTTTATATATATACAAAGGGTGGCAGAGCCTTTGAAAAATGTGACCCCCTAGATGCTGACAGGGATGGCGTGTGGAGTTTGGCATCTCTGAGATGCTGGTCATGGGGCACAGTGCATTCATCAGCTCAGCTGCCACCCTCCTAGCTGTGGATTTGTACCCTCATAACTTTTACACAGTGCTGAGGCATCCTGGCTCCTTGGATGCTCTGCCTGGCTCAAACGAGGCCAGGGAATTGAGGGCTGTGCAACCTGGCTGGTAAAGGGTTATCGGGGTTTTTCTGCTGAAGAGGATGCTGCTGTTTTGCAGACAACAGACTGTTGCTGAGAAATGGAGTGTCCAGCCAGGACATGCCTTTCAGGAGCTACTGTAGGAAAGGGCTGGGAACTGCAGGGAGCCCCAGAACTGTGTACCTATTATTTTCTACCTTTGCAATGATTCTTCTGCTTTTGCAGTCCCTGTGGGAATGAAGTTCAGCTAATTAATGGTAATGAACACCATGCTGTGAGGAATGTTGCAAATAAGTGAAGATTTGTAGAACAGATTCTAAGACAAATAGTCATGGTTTTCAATAGCACCAGAACCCAGTAGTCCGAGGTTTGCTATAGTCATTTGTCTGTTTGTAGTTGCCAGTACTTCCCCTTGCTCTTTGTCACTTGCATTACAATTCTCCTATCCTGAATAGTTGGTTTTAAAATCCTTTGATCATATTTGATTTCCTTTGTGTTTCAAGAAGGTGGAGCTTATGGTGCACTTGTGCAGAGGTTTCACATTTCAGACTACTTTTCCACTCTCTTTTTTTAATTGTCATGTGCATAAACTAATGCTGATCTTTCATTTGCAGATTCTCGCCCTGGAGTTACATAGTCTCCTACTGACGTTTTTTGTTGCTTAGTTTTGAAACACCTGTTGATTGCCAGGGAATTATTTCAATGTGTCTGGGTTTATTGGGGGTTTTTGGGGTTTTTTTTTTTGCTTCCCTATGGAATTAATGCAACTTGTTGTTTTTAAATGAGAATAATTATTTTTCTGTCTCACTGTCATTATATTTCTTTTGCTGAAATATGTCATTAGAATTCCCTTCAAATATAGTCATAAGGGCTTGCCGGATATTCTGGGTGATATGCAGATCGTGAATTAGTATAATAGTGCTAATTAATTTCTTCTTTCTAATTTTCTCCTTTAATTCCAAAGTATTATGTGAGTAATTGTGAACGATTCAGGATCTTTTCTAGGTGCAGTGACTTTATTTCTGCCACTTAAAAATACGTTACCATTGTAAGAGGATGATACAGAGAGATCATGTTCAATTTTCTGGCATTTGTCAGTTGATGTAAGTTTCTAAAACGGGTTTTAAAGCTAAAAATACTCAAATCCATAACATAGGAAATCACAAATTGTTCTCAATTACTAAGAAAACTGACAAGTTTTTACTGCTTGTCTTTTTAAGTCCAGTTGGTCTATATAGTCTATTGCAAACATGTAACAGAGATACAAAAAGTTAGTAAAATTTGAAATAAGCTCTTTAAGTGGACACCATCTCTGCAGCACAGCCCATCCTGCGCTGTAGTACTTTAAGCTACACCCTGAATTCAAATACTGAGAAACTGAAACCTTTTTCCAGAAGCAGATTTAGTGGAGAGTGAAAAGGAGCCTGAGCATTTTAGCTCTGACCTCTGCTCAGGTTGCTGGGTTTTAGAGGCTTTGGAGTGATGTTTCAGCTCTCCTCTCCTGCAAAGGAGATAGGAAGGTAAAATAATGATTGATATTAGCCAAGTTAGTCAATGCACAGTTCAACAATACGCACTAAGCTGATGAACATGGAGTATTTTTCTCTATAGAATCAGATTAATAGGATTCCAATATTTTAATTAAATTAAGTAAAAATTGGATTCCCTTTGCAGTTTAACGATTAAGGCTGCGTCAAAAGACATTGATCTGAGACTAGAAATGACATCATTCACCTTCATTTTATGCTTACATTTCTCCCAGCCATAATTCATGATTCTCACCAGAAAATTGGATAAAATTTATTTAAGAAAGAACTACTATACAGAAAATCTTTTGCTTAAATATTTCTTGCTCATTTTCTCACTTATTCTCCTCCTTTAGGGCCTTAATTGCAAAATTACTCATGTAACTTCTGTTATATCTAAATGCCTTGTGGGTTTTCTGAGTTCCCACCCTTTCAGAACATTGCTGATTCTTTTTCACGTACCCGGAGCAAGCACACATCTTTGTTTCCTTTATGTTTTCCAAGCAGTCAAATAATTTGAAACAGATATTTTCTTCTTAACTCTTCTACTGTTGTATTATTTTATCACTAAAATAATTATGAGCCTCTATTATAACTGTATTTTTTTCCACTTAGGCTTCTTTAAATAAATAGGTATCACTGTACTTTCGAAGGACTCTTTATTGCCCCACTAAAGGTATGTTGGAGTGTTCCCTGAAATAGCTGAGATGGTTTTGATTCTTTTTTCTGCCCTGCAGCCCTGTCCATTCACTTTCAAGTTCGTAGTTTCTTGCATTCTCTTCAATAATTGCATCTTAATCTGCCAGACTTTCTTTTTTCACCAAAGTACCTTGAATCAGTGTAACGCTGCCATGAAACTCAGCTGGTTTCCGTATTTACATCCATTCCCATTTTTGAGTACTCTGTATGAATTTTCTTTCGAGGTAGCTAGTATGACAGAGCTTTTCCGAATGCTTTACACTGGCCATTTTTCCCCCTCCAATGTGAGGCCTTTGACATTTTTATTCTGTTTGAGAAGGAAAATTACATTGTTCAGAACATCGTACTTGATGCTAGAACATCCAATGGTCCATTTTAGATCATTTATCTTAAAAACAGCTTTTGAATCAGCCTCTGTCTCAGTAAGACTATGTGTTTATGTGGGTTAGAAGAATTCTGGTACATCGAATAATCTGGTTCTATGGCACTTCCTACCCGTTTCTCTTACTGGAAGTGCTAAGACTTCCCACATTCCAGGAAAACACCCGGCTTCTCACACAAAAATTATCCTTTTACTTAACTAGTAATTCTACTTCAGACATAAAAGCTTTTTGAATAAAATGTACTAAGAAGGGCCACTTCTGCAAACAGAAATTCGACTTTGAGCCAGGATAAAAAAAAAAAAAAAAACGAACCCCAAACCTCAGAAAAACAGTGGTTCTGCTTATTATGTAGCAGTTTCCTCTGAAAAATAGAAACCGGCTGAACCTAAACGCCAGCTGTGCACACAGGAACACTTACTTGCACGCTAACTATTCTTTGGTAATCTACTACAGCTCGGAAGTTAAGAATTGCAGTGAAAATGTTGTGAACCACCGAAGATGAAGATACAAGTCTGAAAACCAGTCTTTTCATGACAATCTTACATTTTGCCAATTAACTGAAGGTGTATTGAGTGAAAGCAGTACGATTGAGAACACAGCTGTAGAAGCAAGTGCTATTAAACACTCTAAAGCAACCAGAGGAAATACGTTAATCTGTAGAGATGCTAAGTTTAACAATGCAAGAAGAACCAGCAGAAACACATTATTAATCTATTATTTAAAAACAGAAATTATAATGCAAGTGTGAATCGTAACAGAATGACATATTAGAGTCCATTTGTAGATTAGTCTTGAAGTGAAGAAGATTGTCCCTTTTTGGCTGTAGGCTTGATTCATGCTGCTGGAGCGATCAGATGTTGTCAGGCTGAGTGCTGGATAAATTGAATGCTAGATCAGGCTGTCGAAGGATGAATGTTATTAGGGCCACACAAGGCATTGTATATAGGACAGTATTTCACCTAAAACGTAAATAATCCAATTTTCCCTGCTTTGTATCGCTGTTCAAATATGATTTACTTCCTCCTTGATGAAGTTGCATTTTTGTTACAGTTATATATACCTTGCAACTGGGTAATCCTGAGATTTTTCTGTATTGGATACATATAAAATTCAGGCGTTTGTACACATCCCAGGGACCACACAGCAACACTAATGTAAAACAAGTATACTTCAGTGAACAGGAAAATGACTTTTAATAAGAAATAAAATGCACGGGTGTTAGTTTTAGACGATGCAAACAAGACAACTATCAGGTTGGCAACTTCTTCCTCTAATAATTCAATGCTTTGTTTTATTTTTGGTTTCTGATTTGCAAAATGTCTGTCATCAGATGTATAGAAGAGACAGAAAATCCAGGTCATCTTCATGCTATACACTGAAAGAGAAATGATTTTCCCCCAGAACTTACATTGATGTCTGTGATACCTTAGAAACCTCAAGTGGTTTTGCAGGCTGAAGTAGTTACGTGCCAAAAAGTCCTATTGACCTGTCCAGATCCACTGCAGTGTCAGCAGCTTTCTGAATAAAAGCTAAATTAATTTTGAAGGACTTCTGTAGGTCTTGATGGCTGGTGGATCCAGTAGGTTACAATTGCTGGGCTGCAGTCCTGCTTTTGATACTTATTGCGTGCTCGCTCTCCCTTTAATTTTTTAGAAATAGTTATACTTCAGATTAACCCATCTGTAAAAAAAACCCAACCCAACAACTAAGTATAACTACTTGCCTTCCAGTTCTTAATGTTGCTGAAATTACGATTTCTGCTTTTCAGGGAGAGGGAAGATTGAAGGGAAGTGTATGCAGATTCTCTGACGTTAATGTCAAGGACCTAGTTACTAGTGTTGTACTGAACCACGCAGAGGACTGTGGGAAGGAGGGGGTGAATATGGGAACTACCATACTCTGAGAGGGTGAAGCACTTGACAGTGTCTTCTAGTATATTAATGGAGTCTGCCCTGCCTCGTATAAGAGAATGCAAAATGTAAAAGTAATAGAAAAGCAATATAAATGTGTTACTGTGACACCACTGATAACACTGCCTGTAAAATTTAAATATACTGTGAATGGCTTTAAATTAACAGCTCTTGGAACTGTACCTTGTAAAACTCACTCATACATGACTTAATTTTATTACATTCCTGTTGCACATGCACTGCTGAAATTATACATGTGAAGAACATTCATAGTGGAAAAATGAATTATGCTATATGTTTAACAGGTAAGATAATGGTGGTTAAGCAGTGTAATTATGGTAATCGTGGTGTTAGAGAGCTGTGAATCAGTTGCTGCCACTGCTTACATTTTGTTTGAACACTTTTCCATGTAAGCTGTCATCAGCAGTGAGGTTGTCTAGGAGAAGATGCTAGGGGCAGGGAAGGAGGAAGGGAAGATGTACAAGGCATTGATTAGATGCATTTCTCATTAATGCAAGTACACTTATATGGAGGCATGACATACTCCTAGGCTGCAAATTTAACAAGCAAGACAGGTAAACAGATAGTTAACCTAACAATGAGCAGGACTAATCCTTTAGCAAGGACAGGAATCCTTGTAATGAATAATTATCTAAGGACAATCTCGTAAACCTGCTGTAATTAGGATATGAGCCCTCCTGTTTCTTTGAGAAAACATTTGGCTGTCTGCTTGCTAAATAAGTCTGTGACTCAAAAGCCAGTGCAACTAGTATTCTTAGTGGTTTAGCAATAATAATTCTGCCCCTGAAGATCTGTCCATCCTTGACCAAAATGCTGTGCAAAGATGCACATAAGTACCAATGGTGCCTTCAACAAATGGAGGTTTTCTTTTAAAATACAGACTATACAAATTAAAGGGACTCAATGTTTTGGAAGTCAGAGCTGCCCACAATATCGAGATCTGATTATAAGTTTATTTAATTTGAATGACTTTTTGATTTTGTGTTATGTGCCAAAAATTTTGTAAAACATATTGACTGTATTTTTTGCTCTACAGAAGCAGCTGGAAAGCTTTTACTTGTAATGAAACACTTTATAAAAACTCATATTATACTCTCATAGGATTGAAATTCCAAAATTTAGTGAATGTTGGTCCCTTCAAGGAGTGATTTGGGCAGGGAAGAGGAATAATTTTTTCTCTGTTGTTTTGTTGGGTTTATTTTTTTATTTTTGTGGGGGTGGTTTTTGGGTTTGTGTGTGTGAAGCAGATATAAAGAAGAGTGTGCAACAGACACACAGCATCTCAATCTTTCTTTCGTGTCACATACTGTCAGATGTAAATCTCTTCTAGGCTGCAAGGCGGTGAAGAGTCAGGGCCCCTGGGAATGCAGTTCCTGACTGAGTGTTCAGAGTGTGATGGAGGAAGACCTGGATGGATGGCTCTGCCAGCCACAGGATCTCTAAGGATCTTGTTAGTTCTTTGGAAGGAGATAAGTTTCCATCCTCTCACTGCTCTCCACTGGTAGCTCTGATCTCTCTATGGTGCTTTACTTCCAAAATGGCTAAATTGACCCTAGTGGAGATTATTCCTATCATCACATTATCTACATCCAAAGTGCATTGATGTCCAGGACAGACTTCCGTTCTCAGTAAAGTACTATATATACACCATCCACGTCTTTGGAGAGTCCAAAGAACATTAACAGGGCCCATCTTCTGAGACAGTGGGAGATGTTTTTCCCTTTTCTCTTCTTTGTGGTATAGCTTTTTGTATAATAGCCATAATCTTTATTGCTTTGTGGTATATAGTGCTTGGCATAAATGGCTATCAGGATTGATTAAATGCCTCAGCTTCAATGTGGCTCCAATAAATGGCTATCAGGATTGATTAAATGCCTCAGCTTCAATATTTAATCAAACTCACCAGCTGTCAATTGGCCTATACTACAAAATCATGAGATTATTCCTTAAATGTGATGCAATAAACCAAATCATTCATAAATCAGGTACAGTATCGTATATCTTCATGCCTTCTTTCCTTTTAACTAAGAAAGATGACCATGGGCAATGTTGACAGCCCATGATAATTTTGTGCTGTAATTTTAAAAAGTAGCACTACATAAAAAGTGTTTTTGCTTTCCTAACATTTGTGTGAAAGGGAATTATTATCATGTCTCTACCGGTTAAAATCAAAGAAGTGTTAGAGTAAACCCACTAAAGGTTTCATGTTCACCAAAGATTTTTTCAAGACATTTTTTGTTTCGCTGTAAAACTGTCAGGAAAAGACTAGTGGAATCAGCAAAGCATGGGGGGTTGTTGGTTGTCTTGGGGTGTACTAGGAAGCCAACTTTGCTGTTATTTGAGCTAGCCTCTGAAAGTGGAAGTATGGCCATGGTAAGGTGGGATGTTTTGTGAAAGCACTGCCTATGGAATGGAGAAAAAGTAGGGAACAGAACGGTGTAAAAACCCTGGTGGTTTTCTGCACTAAATACTCTGGGATACTGTTAAACTGCTGAAGTGCTTGCTAAACTTTCCTTTTTTTTCCTTGGTAAAACTTGACATTAGTAAATCAATGAACTGTTAAGACTGTCCAAATAAAGTCAGTGGGACTAAGTGCATCCCTACTGTAGGCAAAGTCCTCAGTTTGTATCCCTGTTGAGCCATCTGATCTATTGTCATTTCTTGGAATGTCGTCTGTATTATTTCTTGGAATGAAAGATGCCAGCACTGTTGTACCCTCTCATTGTAGTAAAGATCGCTGTGGAGAAATGCAGGACAGGTGCTGATTCTGGCTTTCAGGCAGCTGAGTATGTGGGTATCCTTCTAGATGAATGCTATCCAAGTGTGAGGATTTGGGAACTCAGAAAAAATGGTCTGAAAAATTGATTTAATCAAACATCATGGTAGACAACATGCAATAGCATCCAAGCTAGTCGTCTGGTCTATCTCGGATGTCTGCGTTAGGGTGCCTGGTGCCTCAGAAGTACCACTTTCTCCTCACTGTTAAAGGGAGCCTGGAACATGAGCTCAGGGCAGATGCACACTGGCATCTCATGATTCCCACCCTAAACCTTTTTAAGGGGAGTGGAGCCGAATGGAAAGCATGTTTCTCTCAAGAGAACTTTTGGGGAATTTTGTAACTTGGAAGTGAAAAAAATGCACTTTCCTTCAGTAATTTGTGCACTCACTTAAGAGGAATGTTGTGTTTTGGCTTTTTTTTTTTTTTCTCCTTTCTTTTCAGTCATTTGAGAATCTTTTTATGGTTTGTTTGGTAAGCCAGATCCTGAAATAGCATTGGAAAAATATTTGAACTCTCATTTGACAAGATGAAACTATTTATTAGAAGCAGCATTTTCCTGCAGTTTAAAAAGAAAACTGTATTTATTAGAAGGAAAGTTTTCCAGTAATTTGAAGAGAAAACTATTTAGAAATAATTAACTGATAAATCGGTAGTTATTTTAGTCTTCTGGTTATCTTTAGGCAAAGTTCCAAAACTTTTCCTTTGAAGGAAAAGAAATTGAAGGATTTTCCTACTCCTCCTGAAATCTCACTGGCTCAGGGAGCTTACGGGAAGGTTTTTTCATTGGACTCATGTTCTTTACATATAAACAACAAACAATGGAACCAGTTGGAAAAAATACTACAGTAACCACTTACAGCACTAATAAAATTTGGAACAAGAAATATCAGATGAAATAATTTAGTCAAGATAATATGAGTTTTCTGAATCAAAAAAAAAAAGAAGAAAAAAAAAGAGCTACATTATTTATAAATGTACTCTACATTCAGGTTTGGTTTTTTTTATCCACATGTCAATGCCAGGAAATAAGACTCCACTGATTTTTACAAGAATTACTTCGTGTAGTTGATGTTAACACATGAATAAATGGCTAAGCAGTCATTCTTTATTTAGATTCCATTGTATTACAAATGAATTCATAGCTTATAATTTGCATTTTCTGCAAGTACCTGGTGGCTGAGCATCAAAATATATTCGGCAAATCCTCCAGGCTAATTGGTAAACAGGATAAACTAATTGTAGTTTATAGGAACATAATTAGGCTAGAAGCACAACTGTGATCTCTGAGTTACAGGGAGAAAAATTGCCAGTAATCATCACTGTGGGTGATGATCACAGGGTGGCCTTATGTACAGTGTCCAGGCTCTACACCAAAATTGTCTCTGGGCTAAACAAGAATCGTGCATCTTAGAGGACCAGGTGATGTCTAAACACATGGGAAACAACGAACATCATCTCTTCAGATATCCTGCTGGCCTGATCTGCTGATGAGGCTGGCTCCATCTGAGAGGAATTCAGCAACAGGACAGTCAGTAGCTCCACTGGGGATTTGATCCTGCAACCCTTTTTTAGCCTCTCCCTTTATTTTAGTCTTATTGAAGGCCAAAACCCCTAATGTTTTGCAACAGGGTCCAAATAGAGACCTCTGTTAAAGGAGAGGGAATTGAAAAAATAAGAATTACTTTTGAGGAGTTTTCAAAGAAAAGTAGATGTTAGTATATGGGTGTTATTGGCAATGCAACGAAGACTATATAGGTGGTAGGCAATACCTGGAAATAATAATGGAATAATGAAAAATGACTACAAAGAAAACTGCAATTCATATTATTACTCCCTTTGTTGACTTATTTAGTGCTAAATTAGCAGATTAATAGACTAGTAATAAGGGATGAAATCCTAAAATAATGGTGTACTTTGTGAGATTGGAAGGATGTATGTATAAATTATAGGAGTGGGATTTAGTATGACTTGTATTTTCAAACCAAAATTGGAATATCCTAGCAAGACACCAGGGATTGAAGATGTAAATGATAGAACAGTTCAAATACCTTGGTATTTGTGTAGATCTAATCTTGGCTAATAACTATACCGCGTCTAGGGAATTGCTAAATTCAAACAAAAGTCATCCTGATTAACTGACATTCTGTTGTAGTGGAGACGAGATAGAGAGTAAAGTGAAGAGTATATCAGCTTTAAAAAGCTTAAAAAAAAAAAAAAAAAAAAAGGTAGCTGACAAATACACTGAAAGATGTTTCTTTCAGGGAGAAATGCAATACATTCTACTTCTTCCAGGGAGAATGGGAAAACAGGCAGGATGGTATACAGCGGGAGGCAAAGAACTGACTGAAGGTGAACATTAGAATCCTACAAATAAACAGGGTAGAGAATAAAATGTCTTAACTTAATCCATGTGCAAAGTCAGTGCTGGAGCCAGGAATAATATTCTGGATTTACAACAAAACTATGCTAGCACAGTTCATGTCCAAACACCTAAGATTTGCTAGCTGTTGATAAGGCAATTCTTTTCCCCGGCCCATCCCATGATACACTGCATTTGTTAACATTCTGGCAAGCATTAAGCCCATTAGCTTGCTGTGAGCAGTAAGTGAAAGATAAACTGAAGGTCATATTCTTCCTTCTCCCCTGTTAGGCATTCTGGTGGCATGGCTTTGGTTACCTATGTCCTAAACACCTATGTCCCTAAATATAGCTAGAAAAATACACATTCCTATTTTTGTGTGGCTGCATTCCTTTTCCAGTTACTCTCTGCAGTAATCTCTGACTCTGTTTTACAGTTCTCTCCCTTAGATTTTCTGTACTGTATGGTGATAAGCGTGTGTGATAAATATTAGTAGAAGTTTAATTTAGAGTTAGGAAAGATTGTTGTTTACAGTGTTTTGCAACAGTCTTTCCTCCTTGAAATATTTTATGTCATGAACTGTTTTTTGCCTGATGCAGAGTTATAGAAGAAAAGTACTTTTTGCTTTAACACATTTACTAAAGAAGCAATGTCCAACTGAGGAAGCACTATAAATGCTTTTAGAAGTCTTTTTCTTCTCTTAAACTTACGAGATAAGTAATACTGTCACTGGTTATGGAGAGTATTAATTTTGTATTCTCTGGACAGGGCTTTGTTTTTTTTCTTGTTGCATGAAAAATAGCAGGCTGCTGGTATTGCAATCTAGGAAAAAGGAGAACTGTAGATAACATTTAGTAATGTGCTTTTCTATGCCAAGTTTTTCTCAGGTAGTAAGGCTAGAGAAGATCAAACCTGTTTTTCTAAAAATTTTAAGGAACAGAAACCCACAATTTGATTGGATGTGTCTCACGAAAATGTAACTGCTTTTCAAGTGCTCATCTTTTTAAGAATAAAGGCTGATTTATTTTCTGTGGATATCAAGATTTTTGTTTAAAGAAAAGTTTATAAAATGCAGGTGGCATTTAAGCTATGTGTTAATTGTACTATTTTAAGTCATTGTTGAGTTTCTGCAAGACCTGTTGCAGTTGGGTGAATGTTTGAGGTAAACACATAAGTCATCTTTACTCAGTAGTGTTTTTCAAGTAAGAACAAATCTACTTTTACTAGAGGACATAACCTATTACATTTCTCAATGTATGTTTAGACCCAGGCTGGGGAGCAAGAGGCAAATGGAGTTTAATGGTCTATTTTTATTAATCTGAAGTTTAACAATATATTTTTATTAACCTAATGTCAGTAAGTGGTGTTTGAAGGCATAGCTGTAAATTCTAAACTTTCCCTGGGCAGAAACCAGCCAGACTGTGACATAATACCATGCTCGTCAGCAAAGACCTAAACCCCAACCAACCTGAAAATAGCTGTGGCAATGCATCTTCTTCTAGATTGCAATAACTTCTTTAAAAGTATTTGTAAAAACTATCTATTTCATTATGAAAGTTTGACTTGAGAAAATATGTGAAGTTATTCAGCCGTAAATGATGTGTTTTATTAATGTTTAGTTTGGATTTAACTTGATTGCTGCTTTTCACTTTGTTGCTGTCCAATTCAAAAAGCTAATTAGGTGTAGCCCTCTGCTGTTTCCAAGAGAAAAACTACAAGTAAAATTAATTAGCACAAATTGTTGACTGGTTTTGCTAAGAAAACAAGGTTAATCTATCCACATTTATTAGTAAAAAGAAAATATTAAAACAATTAAAATACATTTAGTTGCAAAGTATGGACGATCATTCAGCAAGTCGACTTTAAAATTCCAGATTTAAACTGTGTGTCTGAAGGTACTATAAAGTGGAGAAAGCCTATTTCCACATTATGTGATCATACAGAGATAATTTACTTTACTACTACATTTCCCCACTGTAATTATATTACATTTAGGGGTTCATTTAATAACACTTATCTGTCTGATGTTAAACTGGGCATGACATAGCTAGTCCTGCAAAACTGTAATGCTGGAGTGCAGTTTACCCTTAGTGCTTGGAAAATGCGTAACAGTACAAACCAGTCCTCCCTGCTTTGAATTTATGGGGCATTGGAGGTACCTTAACTATACAAAGGAAAAAAAAAAACGCACACCAAAAACCTGGCAAAAAAAGGACTGTAACATTTGTTATGTGAATGAGATTAATAACAGATCTGTAGAAACACCTGTCATTGCTTAAAGATCATGAAGCAGCTCAAAATGAGTGTGAGGAAAGAAGAACTGAAAAACCCATGCAAGTATCTATAAAAAGACATGAGAATACACATGTCCTAGAAAATAGTTGCCTCTCGATTATTTATGGCTAATGGGTTGAATGTGTTAATGCAGTCCTCAGTCAATGTTGTGAAAGTGCATTGTCTCCATTTTATAGATGGAAGTTTATAAAAAAGATTTTTTTTAATAAAAAAAATATATATAATTTATCCAGCCCAGGAAAGAGCTGTGCAAGGGAACCATTCTTGAGTTCCTCAATTCAATATTGAAAAAGTGCTTTCAGTGTTTGGTTGCAGCATAAAATACACCAACACTACAAATATTTAAGGCAAATTCTCAGTACTGAGTTAACTAAATTAAATTTTGAGGCAGCATTAATTAATATTGTTTCACTGCTGACAATAGATAACGTTGATACTAGCCAGTCTCCACTTCATAAAAGCTGCAGGTTTTGGATTTTTTCAGTGTGCCACCAGAACTTGCTGACAAGTATTAAAGACGTGTAGAAACATAGGCATGCTCCACTGCAGATTCCTGCTAACACTAACAAGTACCTTTCCAGTTAAGAAATCCCACATAAAATAAGGCAGAGAAGTTGCACACGCCTGTGTTTTGAGGCTGACGTGCTTTGGATGTGTTCAGTTTGCACTGCAGAGCATCTCTATGCTACGCACGTGCTGAAACCAGATCAAATGTGTTGAAGAAAATCAGGTACATGGTAGCAGAATTAGCATCCATCCAATTATAGTTGCACCTTTATTTTGAAAACTTGGGGATTAGGGTATAATTTTTGTGAAACAATATTTTTACAGAGATACTTAGATTTTACAAAGAATTCTGCAGTAGACTGCAAGTTGGAGAAGCTTGGGTTGGTTTGGCACACCGGCTTTCTCACCTTCCACTTGTGTAATGGATTCAGAAGCTTTTAAAATAATGCAAAATAAATATATGTTTAGTATTTAAAACCTAGTACCTATTGGAATTTGTCTTAATAATATTTTTTATAAATATTTAATGTTGATTAACTTTTTGTTTATGCATATATTACCTTGCAAATTATGGTGGTACTAGACTGATTAAAATTAATGAAATACTGAAGTACACCTGCAGTGATTTACATCGCTAGCCCCAAGGGGTGAACAATTTTAGAGCCTTACTAATAACTGTTGAGGCTAGGATATACAGCACCTATAGAGACGTAAAGGGACTTTTTTGAAGTTCTGCGAATGAGAAGCCTTCAGTGTGCCCAAGGACACACAGAATCCCTTATCCCCAGCGTGGATTCCCTCATCCCAGCTTTTTACCTATTCAGATATTTTTGTTCATGTGGTGTTTTGGAGTATTATTAACTTAGGGCCCAGCTGCTCCTCTGAAGCACCTACAACTTAGTGAGATGCCAGTATAGTTACAGCCTAGCCTGTGTTTGCATGTGATGCTTGGATCCTTGCAATTACTGTGACATTCCCAGTCTAGAGTGTTCCCTCGCTCTTCTTCCAGTGTGATGTGGAGTCCCCTGTCTCCTCCATTCCTTCCTTCACTTAGCTGTGCTCCGCCCTCTGCCCTTCCTCTTTAAAACAGGCTGCTCACTTCAGCAAGGCTGATGGATGGGGCAGCCCACTGCCCCTTGCTTTTTGTGAGCTGCCTTCCCTGTGCGTCTCCTTAAGCACAGCCATAGGTAGAACTTTAGGGCTAAAAGTAAAAGGGAGTATTTATCATTCCAGAAAGTGGAAGAATCTTTGGGGAAACTCCTTCCCTTCTCCTTTTCATCCTTTCTTTACCAGTCCTATAGAAAAGCAGCTCTGAATGCCTGGGGACAAAATGATTCCTCAGCAAATGCTCTTGGCAGCTCCTGAGAAAATATCTTCTCAGAGCCAGCATCCCTACCTGTCCCGGTGGGTGGGGAGGTGTCGAGAGAGGGAGCCTGCCTGGCAAGGGCCAATTTTAACCATTTCAATCACCGTGTTTAATAATGTTTCTGCAATCTCATTTAAAATTAGCAGCAGCGGAGGCCTTTTATGAGATCTGTAAATAAAGTCATTTTACTGAGGAGTGCATGGCGTGACTGATCCCACCGTATTTTCTCATGACTGAGCCTTAACTATATGGAGAAAAACCCAGATAAATCATTAAGGTTTCTTTGTTTCCCACCTTTTCTTCTCACTGATGAGCAGAGAAGTAGAGAAGGGAAGAGTTCCCTTAGTTAATTGATAATTTTCTAGCTGACAGTCACACCAAAGTCCCTAGTGTGAAATGCTAGGAGAAAAGAATCCTGAGTGAAAAGTGTTTGTTTTTTTTTTTTTAAAAAAAAAAAGAGAAAGTAGAAACTAGCTGTATTTTGCTAGATAACTTATCACTATGATTTAGGCTCTAGAGTTTGCTTCTCAAAGAAATATCAAACTGGTAATTAGGTTGCATCTTGAACAACATCTGAAAAGAAAAAAGAAGTGCTACAAGACTGATTCTGCCAGTTTTCCTAGGAAAAATAAAAAAAAAGGAAAATACACCTGAACCTTTTGGATAAATTCAGGACCAAATCTTCAAGTCATACTGCTTCAAGCAATCGCTTCAAGTACCAAGCAACTATAGTGGGGTCAATATTTTGCCTGTTCACGCCGTGCGCTTTTGAATTTTTGGATTTCTGCTTCTTCCCTGAAACATCATCAGTCTAAAATTCACACAATAAACCAGGAACTCCTGTGTGAGTTGGGAGGATTTCCTAGTTCACACTTAATAGAGTCAGTATGGCAAATGGTGTAAAAAAAAAAAAAAAAAAGGATTAGACACAGTAAGTTTTGGTAGCAATGTTTTGGCACTGTATGATTGTGGAGGTGTTCTTATATTCACTGATCAAAATCCTGCTTCTATTCTGTGACATATTCTTTCCCTTACAATGTGCAGTTGACTTTAGCATGTTAATATGCCTTTAGATGATGAAGGGTAAAGACAACGTAATGCTGCTTTTAACTTGTATGACAGTTGTTTCACATTGACGTATAGAATGACCTGACTCCACAGCCTTGAAACTGGCACCTTGAACTTAATAACTGAGGGCTAAATTTTTTTTCTTTGGCTGAATGTCACCTCCAGACCCTCACACATAGGTTTATTTCTACCCTTAAAATTATAGAATCACATATTACTCTTGCTTTTCCATCACCTTCCCTTTAAATTCACACATGTGCATTAAAGTGTTAGAAATGCAGTGCAAATTCCTCCTCCTGGGATTATACTGAATGGTGATATTCAGTTACTGTACCTTGATGTCAGCCTGACTTTGGGGGAATCTGCTTGCTCTCTCCGTGCACAGAATACCCAACTCAGCTATTACCATGAGGATCTGAGGAGGAAATTTTGCCTCCAATGTCTGGGTGCCACTGGGATTTCTCATGCTATGTATAATGCATGATGCAAGTTGCTGCAGTTTTTTCCCCTCGTTTTAGTCAATAGCTCTAATCCTTTTGGCCAGATTTCTGCAGTACAGATACCCATGAAAAGACTGTGTACCGACACTTAGTCATTGCTAATGAATGGGCTATTTTTAAATTTTGTGGTGGAGGTGCTAGGAAGGCTTGATGAAAACACAGTTTGCATTCATGTAAATAAAAGGCCAGTTATAATGGAATTTCAACCACTGGACAAATGTGGTCCCAGAGATTTAGCTTGCTGTGCATTGCTAATGAGAATCCAGAAGCTGTATTCTTAAGTATTAATTGAGTATTCTTTGAGCAGATCATAGCACTTTAAGAGCAGCTCACGCTTGTAAAGGACACTGAGTAATTTTATTCACTTAACAATAGATTCCAGATTCTGCCTTGGAAAAGATAGCTCAAATTTTTGTGACTAGATAAAGTATTTTATATGCTCTGAGACAGCAAAACTAAATGGCTTTCAACAAAAGATTAATTACCTTCTTTATGCGGGCACAGACCTGATGGATGTCATGGAGCAGGTAAGATTTCCAGAACTGGGCTTGCTCACAGCTGATCCTGCTCCTATCCCGCTCTTCCGACCCACATGCAGGATGGAGCTGGTTGACCTGACCACTGATATGGCCACTAGCTGGGCCAGGGACAAAGTTAATATTCTAGCTTCTCCTCTGCTGCATGACTGAACTGGCTAAAGCCCAGATGAATTTATTAAAGCAAACATTTGTGAAGCTCAGGGTGAAGGCTCCAGAAAATAGTATCTCTGTGTTGTCTACACTGCCTCTGTAGCATTGGAGTGCTGCTTCCTGTATTTCTGAGGAAAGCATCGTTGGAGTTCCTTGGTCCTGGGTTAGAGCTGATGGTATAAAAGAGGATTATTAACTTGCTTTCATCCTGACTTGGAGCAGAAAGTGTCAGTCATTTGAACAAAAACAAGTTAGCATCTCAAAATAGCAAAATTGAGTCGACTTTTAATAAAATTCAACGTCTGAACGTATTTCAGGATGAAACTCTACTGAAGGAAGAATTGCCTGGAAAATAAGATCAAGGTTTTCAGTCTACAAATGTGATGCCTGAACAGAATAATCTCATTCCTGTCTAGAAAGAGGAAAAAAAAAAACAACAAAAAAACAACCCTTAAGGATATGTACATCTTAGTCATTAAAGTAAATAAGACTACTTAATATCCAACTGAAGCACAGCCTTACATTCTGGCCCAGTTTTATATGCTGGAATTGATCCTGTTTAAGGTAATGGGACTACTCATAATGCATATTCAAGCGCATAGTGAAGCATCTGCAAAAGCAGGCTGTAAACGAGGGAACAGCTCTGCGTGCTGAAATGCTTGCGAGCTTGGCATCTGTCTCTCCCTAACTTGACAAAGCTTTAATTTATTAAAACAAATTATTCACTAGCAACACTTAAATTGTTCTGAATTTCAGAATGGACTTTCAGTCCAAAGGTGGTAATGAAGGAAATAAAACTGTGTGAACTTTAAGTATTTGCAATTCCTGTCACGGCTTGGAAAAAGTAGGCCTGGAAATTCACCTTTAATTCTTTAGAAAATTGATGCTGAAATGCACGTAACTTTAGTCTAAAAGATTTGATGGTGCCTTGCGGGGTGGGGTTTTGGTTAGATTTTTACTGTGAACACCGATGAAGCTGTGCGGTTTCTGGGGTTTTAACTTAATGAAGTAGTAGTGATACAATAGGACAATATGCCGAACCAGCTGTAAGGCAGCCGAATTAATTGAAAGGACATTCCACACCTATTGCTTCAGCCAAGGCTTATTGATATCTGCAAACTGGTATTTCCCCTGGTGAAGCTGTTTTTAAAGAAGGTATGGAGGTAGCAGGCAGGAGGTTGAAGGGTGCAGTGAGGGGATTTTGCTCTCGCTGCAGAAGCAGCTATGCTGAACAGCCAGCAAACTATAAAGCATGAGGTGGGTAAGACAGCAGTGGGCATGTACCAGTACAGTAATGATATTAATTATGACTTACGAATCCTGCTAAATGATGAGTAGTATCAGTCTTAAGAAATTAAACAGGAGATGTCGAAGGTAAAAGGAAGTAAAAGGTACCTGAACCTCTGGGGGGGGAGGGGGGAAAGCAGCTCGGAGAGAAGCTAAAGGGAGGGAGCTGGGAACTGGCTTGAAGCTTTTTGAGGGACTCAGTGTTTGGCAGAATCTTCTTTTTAAAAGGATATTTAAATATTTGGTTTGCATGCTGAGAACTACTAATTTTTATACTTCTGATTTCACAAGAAAGAGGTTGAAAATGAGGAACTGTTTTTAAAAGCACTGACCAATGTTTTTCTTACATAAAATCTGAAGAGCTAAATGTTGCCATTAAGTGTCTACAAGCTGACAACTTCACTAGCTGGAGACAGAGGTTGTAAAATAATCGAGGCATTAAATACAGAGAGGTAGAAAGAAAGGCTTCTTTGGGAAATGCCAAATCATGTTCCTTCACATTTTGGTAAAATAAATTTAATACTTGTCAAAACTGAGTATGAGCACTCAGCAGGTGCCACATCACAGAGTAGTTACGGCTTTTTGTGGAGATTTATCTGAGCTGACATGGTGTTAGCGGCTCCAGCTGAGCTCTGCACTTAGGACCTGTAAATATGTTTAATAATGATATATGCTGGGTTGTTTGAAATAATTACAAATATAGTTTGCTTGGAGCGATCAGGTGATTCAGCTCTGGTCTGGGGTGATGGGTTGTTATTTCATCTCACCGAGTTCAGATGGGTAGTATGTGCCTGGAAGCATTCCCCTGGCCTGGTCCACAGAAAACATGAGTTCTTCAGTCTCTGGCTGTCTTCTTAGGAGCTCATGTAGTTGAACATTGTTTCTTGAGCTTTTCAGGTATGTTGTTCAATCATTGTTGGCTTCACATATAGGGGGAGTTCTTGGATTTATTTTGGACTGAGATTCTGATAAACAGCAGGAGTTTGGATGCATGTGTCCTCTTCCTCATTCTTCTCATCTCCTCTTGAGCTGGAAAGGAGAGAGGGTCCTGAAATTCAGTGAAAATATGGTGCAAATATGTCTCTGATGACTGAAGTCTTCAAACTTAGGTATGATGCATGAGACCAGCTCATGAGCATATATTCTTGTCTGTTAGCAAAGAGACAACCAAGTGTTGCTCTTGTTCTTTCACACCTACATCTTCTGTCTCTGCCAAGATAAGTTTCCTTCATTTGTGCCCTTATTTAGCATGCTGTCCACCTACTATCTGCATTTTCATTATGTATTTTAAATGAGCAATAAAATAACCATTTACATAATGAATACAGTTATATTGATATTATGTTATATAATTTAGAGCTGGTACTTAATTATAACTTGTTTATAATTAGCTCACTTGCTATGCCAGCTAGCTCTTCTGTTATTTATAAAACTTCAGGAATAGCAGAAAAACATGACTATTTGAATGTGAAAATAATCTTTGGTATTGTCTGTCGTAACCCTTTTGTGCCTATTACTATTTATCTTGGGGTGTTCCTCTTTTAGTGGGATGAATATTAATAGTAAATATTTAAAAGTATTTGCTGATAAGGTTGTGCTGCAAAGAAACTGATGTTACCAGTTTTTGTTTGGATTTAATTTTCTAGTTGTTTCAGCTCAGGAGATAGAAATGGTTTTGTTTTTTGAATTGGTATGACTGAACAAAGTAATGCAATCATGTCAGCACTTCATCTTTTGTAAAAGCTTAAAACTTAAATGTACGCATGCTTCTAAGAGACTTGGACATCCAAGTATCTTCTAAGTTTCTTTGACGATCCAGCTTTTATTTTTATGATGCCACTAATTATCATCTTATAAAGTCTTCCTTGTAATGCATTACAATGGATAGAGACTGAACTGTGATGGATGAATAGGGACAGTCTTCAAATGAGTGTTTCAGCGTTAGAGATAACTGATAACTTTGAATATCTCACTGTTTTGAGGAATCAGATTTGAGACCTTCGAAGGATTTGTGCGTTGGCTTACCACCTTACAAAATTAAGTCCTTTTAAAATGCCGAGAATGTGCTTTCCAAATTAGTAAAAAACTATTGGGACTGTTCAGTCTACGCTTTCTGCATGTGCTGCTTCTTAACCAGAGTTATCACTGAGGGCAAACAGCACTCTTGTTTGGAGGGGAAAATAATTTGAGGTTTCACACATTAGCTATTCCCGGTTTGTTTATCTTTTGTTGAAGCAGTGACCTACTGTGTCTGTCTTACTGAGTGTGGTTTCCATAGCAACTAGCTGACTTGTACCATGTGTATGTTCTGGCAGCAACTTAAAATGGTCTTTAACCACATATTGTGCTAGGAAGAGCGATACTGGTGCTAAACATCAGGCACTTTGTCAGTGGTACAGTGCTGAGGTTCAGCACACGAGAGGCCAGAGCTGCTGCGCTTCCTTGCTCAGAGTGGGACTGATGTGGTGCATGAGGATGGTCCGTGCAAGATGTGTATATATACAGAAAGTTGAGTATAGGCTGACACGGTGAAAGTTATTTTTGCAAAGGTCATAAACATAAACAACAATGAGAAATAAATCACACCAGTAATCCTCAGGGGCTGTTATCAGGGAAAAATGCCTTTTTTTTTTTTTTTTTTTTTTAAACTGCGGGCAGTCAGTTTTCACTGGAAAGGTGAATTCTCTTTGCTTTGTCACGTGAGGTTCCCTCTTCTGAGGAAAATGTCAATTCAGAAAACATTTTGGAATGAATCGTGATCTGGCTTTATTAATTCTTGCTTTTAAAATTGATTGAAGCAGAATGGTTCCTGTAGATTTTCCTTGGGAGAGCTAAGACACTCCTATTCCGTTTGGATACCACCTCTTCTGCTTCCAGTAGGAAAAGGTAACGGTGCAATGACTATGACTTCTCTTCCAAAAATTTTTGTCCATACCTCCAGCCTATGGTTGCAGAAATAGCTTAGAGAGCAACCACCCATCTGGAGAGCGTGGTTGAGAAAAGATCTGAAAACATTTGGAAAGGTCTGCTCTGAAGTAATTTTAGGTTTAAAGGTTCATGTTGGAAAATCATGGAAGAATTTCAGATAATTCCACAGTATGGTCAATGGAACTCCATGTTTTAACAATATAGAAAAATAGCAGATATATATTAAAAAATCAGTTCAGGACAAAACAACTGAAGCAGGTTGCTCCAGTTCCTAAAGAATCTTCCTGCAATTTTAATTCCAGTAAATTAATTGTCTTTCAGATTATCACAATTTGTTTTCTGCTCCAGTGCAGAGCTGTATTTCTGAAGAGGCTGTGCTGTTCTGTTCATATAGTACAGGCTGTCCTTACCCTTGCTGGAATCATGTAATCTCTATCTTATTTATTAGAGTATCTTAAATGCCTTTCTATTCTTTTTTTAATTATTATTACTTATTTTCTACTAGGATGAGTCTTCTGACTGTCTGTTATTTCTCAATCAATTGTTTTCACAAATGTTCCTCCTTTCTTATTTTTTTAACCATGTTGATGAAATTGAATAAGAAAATAGAATAATGAGAGAAGTAAAAGTCTTTTTTGTTTTGTTTACTCTGAAACACCTACAGAATCAGAGAAGTGTTGGTTGTAACAGACTTCTGGAGGTCTCTGCTCTAACCTCCTACTCAGAGGACTGCCAGGTCAGCTATGGCTTTGTCTACCAGAGACTTGAAAACCTGCAAGGGTGGTGGGCATTCATAGTAGGCTTAAGGCTATGTACTTATCTTATTTGGTACATTTAGAAGTGCAGTTCAGTTCTTTTCAAAGTATATAATTCAAAACTCTTGATGCCATGATTTTTCTACCTACATCTTGTTCAGAGTCATTCACAGGAGAAAAATTGAAGGACTTGTGTATAAGCTCTCGGAGAAATTCAGATTTCTGAACATTGTAGCAGAAAGAAATTTTTATTCTTTTTTTGAAGTGGAAATAAAGGACTCCTTCAGCATTAACTGAAGATCTGTATTTTGTTTCTAAAGCTTAAATTTTAATACAAATGCAATAGAAATCAACCTCTTTCTCTCCCTAAGCATGCTCTAGAGAATTATGGCCCAAATCCACAGCTAAGATATGCCTAACTTGGCAGCTTATTTATTGCTTTATTGATTAACATTCAGACCACAGCAGCACTAGTGAAACATTCAGTTCAGTTTTCCATCTCTTTACTCTTATTTTTCTCTCTGTAGATTACCCTGTGTATAATCCATAGAAAATGTCAATTGTATCTTGTGTCTTAAAGAATAGAATCAAGGTTTTAGGCTACTCTAACTGTATTTCAAACATATCATTTCTATAGTAAATAAAAAAAAATCACTGGGAAAATTATCTTTTCTTTAGTTTATTTGAAAGATTTTTTTTATTATTCATGCAAAATATCAAGTGTATGGTACTCCGAAGAATAAAAGCATAAAAAACCCCTGCCAGATAAAAATGCTGTTTTAAATGGATTGTAAAGTTTTGATTTGATACAGTAGCATTACAGGTGTAGGTCTGTTAGCCAGCACAAGTAAGAATTTGCATAAGATGTGTTCTCCATAGGAGTAATTTGCAAGAACAGAAGAGGACACTTGGTTAATCACACTTTCTCCCTTCTATCTAGCAATAGCCATCTGGAAAGAATTGCATAGAGCAGTAAAAGTGAGAAAGACAAACTCTGGAGAAGTTTGTATGAAAAGTACAAACAGAACGGGTGAGACATGTGAGGTGGAACTGCTTACTGCCAGGGGTTTTGGTTTCTTCTCAGTAGCACCATAATGGAACAAAGACAGTTCTCATGATTATATCTGCATATCATATATATACAATGAAATATACAAAAACTTGAAATTAAAATGTGCCACAGAATTGAGCTTTTGCCACCTTTATGGTTACATCTGCCCTGCATGGAGAGCTCCTTACCCACATGCATTATGTGCATTAGAGCAGGGGATTCTGCAGCAGCCTCTTTCTCTCTCTGTCTTTGAGTCAGCTGTAGATGCCAAGATAACCATCTTGTATCCAAAACTGTTCAAAAGATGATCTTCTGTTTACTATAACTCTCAAAGGCCCAAGCTCCATTTGTAAACCTTTGTATAATGTATAAAGATCTAAGTCAGGACAAGTTCAATGAGAAGTCACTAAGTTGCAACTTAAGGTAGTCACTACCAGAAGCTGTGCGGAAGGTTCGGTTTGACCCCAGACTTGTGTTTCTACTGTTGATCACAACATACTGAGTAAAACTGGCAGCACAGAATCTTTTCTTCTAACTCTATGCCATGTTGCCTACCAAGTTGTAGAAAGCAGTTCCTGGGCTTTCAGAAGTCTGTTCTAGAGGTGGGTTTCTGCATAGCTGCTTCTCATGCTCCTGAAGCAGCTGTCACCATGTTCGTTTCAGGTAAGAAAGGGTCTGCAAAGCTGGTTGCTTTTAGTCAGATTGCCATGCTGCCTTTTTGATCAGTGGGAGTACATCCAGGACTAAGCGTGAGCAACTAATGGTAGCACTGAAAAAAAGACTGGAGCGTAACAATAAATGCATGATTGCATGAATAAACACTCCAAGTCCTTGTTAGCAGATATGTCACTGATGCAGGACTTAACTCATTTGAGCAACGCAGGCATGTCACTTGAGTGGGATTGCAGCATAGTCAGAATAGTTGCTATTTGGAACCGAGTATACACTGTACTTAAAAAGGTGAGTTGCTGCGTTACACCCCAGATAATGAGGAAAAGATATAGCCAGGATATTGTTTAACATGTACCAGAAGTATTTAAACAGGAAGACCAGAGGAAGCTTTCCCCATCAACCAAAAAATATGGTGTGGGAGGAAAGAGATCAAAGTGTCTCACTGGCTCATTTTAAAGACTGTGAATTAGCTCTGAGCAAGGTGTTAATTAAAAAAACAATCTGGAAGAAAGTTTCGGGATTTGTATTTTGCAGTAAAACTCGACTCAAGTCAATAGAGAAGTTTATTTCAGGTTAAGAGAATTTGCCTATAAACCTGCCTTGGTGTGTGTTTCAAATAAATGATGCAAAGCAACTATCAGCGAGGATCAATGTGTTTGTCACATCAAAACTGCACTATGTGATTTACATTACCTGGGACTGACAGTAGTCTGATTTATCAGAGTAGCCCAGACATAAAAGCCTCATTCTGCAGTTCCATTTACAATTTTTCTAAACCATCTGCAGAGAATATCTTTTACCTTTTCTCCCTGCCACACTGTCTTTTAAAAATATACAAAGCAAAAGACTAAACAGGCAGTCAGGATTGCAGGGCAGGTTTTGAGATCTGGTGGGTCTTAATTTGGTCGCCTGTGTCCTGTCTCTGCTTTTTGTTGTTTTTACGACTGGTCTATTGAGTAATTTGCAGTTCTGGGCGATGTTGGTATGAATAGAGACATGCTTTAAGAAAACCTGTGAAATTCATCGTCTTTGAAACCTGAGGCTACTTAATTAAGAAGATTTTATCTTTATCTGAGTCAGTTATAAAAAATACTGGGAGTGAGCCGAGATGACAGGAGTGACATCTGGTTTGCATTGTGTTCCTCACAAATTTCCAGTGAGGTGCTGAAGAATTCCCTGGGCTGTGGCGCTCTCTAAGGACAAGAACACTCTTTTTTTTTTTTTTTTTTTTTTTCCTTTCTCTGCAACTTATTTCTGAAGCTATTAGGAATTAGGTGAAAAGAGAAACAGGGAGGCACTGTGTGCTGGGGTTTTGAGAAACAAATAATACAGCACTTACAAACGTACTGTGTGGTACAATAGATATTGGAGAAGACAAGCTAGTAAGTATTGTGCATAATTAATACAATTGTGCTTTTTTATCCTTGTTTCTATGGTGTATCCATGCTGAATCTCACAGGAGGTACCTCTTTTCTATTAGCTGAATTTTAACTAGCGTAGCTTCCCAACACTGAGATTTACGATCTCATCTTTCTTCCAGTGTCTCTATAATTAAGCAAACCTGGGGGTAAGTTTAGTCAAATGATGCTGAAATTAAACTCATTCCACATCTTCGGAAAGACTCCAAACTTTATTGAAGCCAGGATATTGAATGTAAACATGCTGTATTTTAGCCTGGTTTATCCTTCCTTTAAGGCTGATGGAAGGAAACAGTTTTTAGCCCTTCTGAAAAGTAACAGATTCTCAGCAGTAGAAAATCGCTCCCCCCTATATGAAGCCTCCTATGTATTATTTAGGATCCAGAGATGTTATTACATCTTTCCATCTATTGCTTTGCTTATTGGAGCATGGTATTAATGCATTCTGCTATTAAGGACTATGATGTAAAGCACTAGATTAGCTTTGGAGTTTATAATCTGTTTGCATGCTTTACTGCTTCTGTTTGAATTGGCTCTAGAGCTTCTTTGCACGATGAACCTGTTGATTTTTGCAGCATCTTCAGAGTGCAAGTTGGAGGCCTTTTTCCTGCTGCTTCAACATGTAAAATGGTTGCTGTTATTGCCCATTTTATTACCATCTTTAGTATTGTTAGGATAACAACACTACCTGATGAGAGTACATCATACCATTGTGACAGGCTAAAAATGATTGAATTTTAGCAAATGAGTAAATAGGATAGTCCATTCTTTCTCTTTTGCAAAGCACGTGAGGAAAATATCCTTTGCAAAGGGCTTTGAGATCTGCAAATACAATGTGAAATCTACATGCAAATTGCTATTTATAAATATAACAAATGCAGGTAAGTCAGTGTTAAATGCAGAATTGCTGTAGATATTAAAGAAGCCCACTTTTCATTAAGTGAGTCAGGTAATAAAAGTTCTGGAGGAGGCTAATAAGTCCACCAATGCCTGCAGTGAGGTATGAGTCACCCTGCGTTGGAGAAGAATGTTTAAAGTGCTGATAGGTGGCATAATTTTGAGGCATCAACTGGAGAGAGTTAACAGCAAAATTATGGCTGAACTTCACACAGTGGCCACTGTGGAGTAGACATTCCCACTGTAATTAGGAGATGCAATGTAATTTCTCTGACTGCCTTTGAAAATTTTAGTTTCTAAGTATATATATTCCCTGCTCAGGCATCTTTTTATCTATGCTGCTGCTTTTATTTTTCCTTTTTTTCCCCACTCTTCCCTAGCAGTTACGCTGAGTGTCTCTGAAACACTATTCAAGGTTAGAAATTTTAGGGAAGTCCAGTTTATGCATGATGCTGAGTTCAGAATGTTACCAGTAACTTACTAGCAGAAACCTAAAGTCTTTTGGCAATCTTTGCTATGGTAGAAAATACTTAAAATAAGCACTGTAGTAAACTGCTGATTGTCACAGTTATCCCAGTACTAATGTAGTATCCTTCTGAGGCTGACTTTTACTGTAACAGCAAACAGCAAGGTTTTAATCTCTTCTTATGAAAAAAAAAAACTGCAATGACACTAAATTTGAAACCAACTGGAGGTCGTAACTTGATTTTGATTGGCTTAAGAAAATGTCTGTGATTAAAAGCTAGGAGTTTCAGACAAAGAACCCCAAACCATCACAAACTCAGGATAAATAATGCCTGGACTAGATGGATACAATAACTCAGTTTGCAAGAACTGATAGCTTTTAATAAATGCTGTATTCAGACCTCCTTGTGTCTTTACATTTAACTTGATAGAGGTGCCAAAGGGGGAGCAGAGCAGTCTCCACCACCTGCAAAGCTCAGATGCAGTGGATGGGAAGTATCCAACCTTAACTAGTTACTTTAGATTTAAGTTCCGTGGGGAGTTGGTTCTGTGTGTTTCCACACAAAAGACAATAATTGTCTGCAATAAAAGCAGCATCTACAAGCTATTTTGACCTATTTATTTCAAGGGAAAATAGAAAATGTGAAAAACCATTACCATGCTTCAGTTACTTGTGGTACTGCGTGTAACACACTGATGTTTCAACCTCAAATGGGAGTTAGTTGCTAAAGTATAAAAGCAGCAAAAAGAAAAAAAGGACAAATAGTAAAAGTCATCGATATAACTTAATCAGATATTATCATCTTTATATCAAAATTGTGAGGGAGGTTTGAGACAGCACAATATGAACCTGAAAACTTTCAGCTTCACAGTTCCTGGAATATGGAGCCAGCCACTAAGGGATGTAGTGGCTTTAAAGAATTCCAGTACTGGGACATGCCTATAGCATGCTCAGTTATCCACTAACATTAGATTGTGCTAACCATAAGGCATTACTTCCAGAACTGTGAAGACTATGCCTTCATGTGGGTTTTTTTTCTTAGTCTCCAGGGCTGTACTAATTCTGCAGCCCATGGGTTAAGAGGGACACGCTGTGGAAACTTTAACGTGTATTTTTGTATTGCAAAATCTGCCATGAGGAGTGGCAGCTTGCTCCAGTTGGGCATCTTACCTTCCTGTATCCACAGGATCCTGCCAGGCAGAGGATGGTGTCTGTGTTATTATGATAGCCAACAATCTAGGGATGTTAGGTGGTACAGCAAGTCTTGTTCGCCTTCTTGACACTCCCTTTCTGTTTGTCAAGGCGCGTGGGAGCTGGCAGAGCTGTGGCAGGGTAGAGATGGGCTGTATGTGAAAGAGCAGAGGGAAGGAAGTGTCCCGTGCAGTACTGTCCTCCCCCTGCTCCCACATCAGCTTCTCCCACCTCCGCAGCATGGTTTCTGAGCTCTCTGTCTGGAGGAAAGCGAGGATGACTGTGTTAGTTTTAGAGTGATTATTGCTCTGAACACCATAATTGGAAAACCAGTTATCAGTTAACAGATGCAGACACTCACAGTACTGAACTGAATGGAAATTAAATTAATGTAAACATGATGTTTCCAGAATTATATTAAAATGACTTTTTAACTTTCTACACAAATGTGCGGTTCATTATTCCCGAGCAGCTGCAGTATTCTGTGGCACTGTATCAGGAACTATCTCTCCTGGGGTGATGCTGCCTTGAAGTGATGGGCTGGAAGCAGCCGCCTCAGTATTCAGCTCAGGTGGGCACTGTGGCAGTTAGCAAAAGGGCAACAACTGTATTTTAGGTAAAACTACTCCAACTATCTGCCCTTGTGAGGGTACGCATAGAAAATTGCCTCGGTTGTGACCTGCTGCTGCTATCTGAAAGGCATGACAAACTGAAATGGACACCCTGATCATATAGGTAAGGAAAGCAATTTTTCATGCAAGGGAAACACCATAAATGATTCATAATACCCATATTTCTCACGGTTATTTCCTGTGGGTGTAGAGAAGTAGGGATTAGAAATGAATGGCAGTGCTTACTGCTCATAAGGGGTTTGCCTGGAGATGATTTTACTTCTTTAAAGCTTGAAAATTAACTCTATAGATGCCAATCCTAAAAGCTAAAATCTGGAAGCCCTCCATGAGCTTCAGATATGTAAGACATGGGAAAGAAGTGCAACAGGAGGGGATGAAACACAATGCAAAAGTATTTTGTACCGTGCAGTGTTTACAGAAGTGCGAGTGCTGCAGCACTAGCCTGTGCTGAGGAAAGAAGCAGTTAAGACATGGGAGAGGACTGTGAAAGTGGGAGCAGTTGGTATTCAGCAGAGCTTTTCCAGATGACACCTGGCGCCTGGAGGTGATAGGGTCCATCGTGGTCCTTGAGGTTCTGGGGCTGCTGGTGAGTGACAGCTCATGGTGGGGAACAGGCTGTGAGAAGTCAACGGCTAGCAACCACAATCCTGGTGGAGTGACCCTACATGGAACCGGTGGTTTGTGGTTTTTTTTTTTGTTCTTGCAATAAATTTCTTTCTCCGTCCTGTTTGCAGAACGACTCAGTCTCAGTAACCTGGAGACAGAAACGCAGCATCAGGCTGTGCAGTAGCTACCCCGCTTTCCCCACGCTACGATGGTCTCCCTGGAGTGATAGGAGCTGACCTGCTAACTTTGATGTGAATGAAATTACTCACGTACCTAACCTAGTCTTCACTACCCCTATCTGTAGAATCAGGGCCGGTAGGCAAATGGTATTTTGCTATTTACATGGGAACAGAAATTTAAATTATTTTATCCCCAATGTTAAGTATGGTCTGTGACACAAGCCACACTTAAGCCCAAGCCTCCTGAGACCCGCTCAAGCACTTTAGACACAGAATGAATCCTATTTCTCTGTAGCACAAGTACAGTTTAAATGCAAAACAATACACATGGGGATGGGTGGAAACTTTGTCCTTAATTTTAATGGAGATTTATGTGGTATAATATAGCTGATATTGGACTATCTCCTGAGGGAGAGGAAATATTGCCAAGAATAAAAATGTGCAGGAAAAAGATCATAGATTCTATCAGTGAGCAATTAGGAGCTTTGCAGGCTCTCTATGTCTTGTTTCTATATCTGAATGAGAAGTATATAATATATTAGTTATATCTGCCCAGACTCCGTAATCTCTGGGAAGCTGGGTACTGCGACTCACTGTTCATTCAAAAATCTTTTGATTTCACCTTTCACGGTTTTAAAAAATCGTATGTCAACTAATGAAAAAGTATTGGAAAATGGGACTTGTTTTGATAACTAAATGTGTCAGTGACTAATCCAAACCTTTTACAAAGCATCCCTCATCCCCCTCCTCCCCATCATTCTGTGTGTCAGCACCAGAAACCCACTAGTGTTTGCACTATTACATTTTGGAAGACCTCTTTTCAGAGAGGTTTCATTGTTACGTGCAGGAGTCATATTCAGCAATCATTAGCTGTCATTTGCTCTTTAGAATAGCTTTGGTAATGTCTTAAATCTGTCCAACTAGCTGACATTAAGTTTTTTTTTTATTGTGCTAAAAAAATGTAATTTGTATAATTCTCGGTGAAAGCTCTGGTAGCCACCAGGGTTAGTTTATGATGCACCTTAACGTGTATGTACTCATACACAGTGAAGTCCCAATGAAGATGTTACGCAAATGCTGCCTTTTTTCCAGTAAAAAATTTAGATCTAATTTCTCTCATGCCTGCATTTTCAGAAAGGATTTTACTGGTGCTGGATAACTGTATACCATTCAGGAATAGCTCAAGTTCAAGCAGGCCTGAGATGTCTGTATGTTTAAAGTTCTGTTAATGATAAAGCAGATTAGGTTCTTTTTTAATGTCTAATTTAAATTTCTGATTCTGAGCAGCTGCTGAGCTGCTCCACAATGGTTGCACATCACTAAATATCAATGTACTGCAAAATGAAAGATTACGTATGTTTGTAATATAAACTGTCCTGGTTGTATCTGCTGCACAGGCATGGTAGTATTGGAAACCCATCTCAAGACAAAGCTTAGAGCTGAAATCCTTCTCTGTAGAAAAAGTAGTGAACAATTCCTTTCAGTAGCTTCTTATTATACTGTTACAATTTTTGGCAGAATAGCTTTTTTTTTCAGCAAATTAATTTCTAACAGGATGAACCATACTGCTTTGCTTTTATTTTTAGGAAGTGCGTGCTTTAAGTATGACTTAAAAATAAAACCAAATTTCGGAGGACTTACCCATGTGAAATTCTAGGAAATGCTTTTTAAATCCTGCTGTGTTTAAATTGTGATGTTTTCCCTGGAGAATAAGGACAAGTTATAAGACCAGTCCCAATATTTGCTTTTATTACCAAATATGTAGTGGTTGTTGACTCAGATGATGGTATTTAATTTCCCACAGTATGATGATTTCCAAGATTCTGAGAGTAGTGCCTAAATAGAGAAGTGCCGAAATATCTCCTCTAAGTGTATATGATCCCCTCAATTGTCTTTTCCAGAACTTGAAGATAGCTCTGAATGACACTGTTGTGTGTTGGTCCTTTAGGGAAATAAATACGAGCTTGTTCAAGACAGCTATAGCTATATGTTGATTTTTTTTTTTTAACATGTAATAAAGTCTTCCTGGGTGACATTCTTGTTCTAGCAAAGTGTGTTCTGGGATCCTTAAAAAGCTGAGATTTCTTTTTATACTTTAATCTGCCTCCTTTAGGAAAGGAGGTGTGTGTGTTCATTTTGTTGGGTTTGTTTTTGTTGTTGATTTTGGGGTTTTTTTGGGGTGTGTGTGTTAAGTTAGGTAAATCATTGGTTTATCTTATGTTGAATGGTATGAGTGCAATGCAACAGATAATGAGCTATTTGTTCTGTTTGGAATTACAATAGCTATAAATTATAATTTCATGTGATATTTGGACTGCTGGATTTAAATAAATAGAAAACAGTTTATTTGTAAGGGACTTGCCCAGTGTGGGAGAGTCGTACCATATGTGAAATAAGTCATACCATGCTTTTACCACTGCAATACTAGAACAGAGGCTCTAGGCAAAAGAAAGTAGACTTAGACAGAGGATAAAAGAAACTTAGACCCAATTTATCTCAACTAATCTGTGTTGTTATGTTTTTCCCTGTCTTTTCATTTGTGCCTGTATTGCTCATGTGCCACACATTCAATGTCCAAAGTACAGAGACATCTATGAGTAGTCCCACCAGATTCAGGGGAAAAAATCTTTATCACCTTGACTAAATGTTAAATTTGTTTGATTTGCTTTCTTGGTTTCGTTTTGTGGGTTGTTTGGGGGTTTTGTAGTTGTTGGTTGGTTGTTGTTTTTGATCTATATGTTCTCCAGAATACCTCCATTACATTAAGGGGGAAAAAATATAGTTAAATTTTGCAGATATTTTAGCAGAGTGGTTTGATCCAATGTAGAAATTCTAAGTGAAACCATGTGTTCCCCTGAGTTTGTTTTCATCTTTGTAGGCCTTGATCTTAAAAAGGCTTAACTTCACATGCTGTGCTGGTACTTAAATATAAATAATCCTGTGATTTACTGTGCTTATGTGATGCACTTAGAGTTTGGAAAATTTCAGCATTAATGGTAACACATGCTTAGGATGGGATTTAATCAAAGATCTGTAGCTACCTACCAGAAGATAATTTTGCCAAAATCACGATGTATAGAGGTAGAGGACAATATGTATTTCTTTTTCTTTGTAGCTCTTGCCAAAGAGCAGTATTACTTGCAAAACTTTAATGTTTTTAGTGCCACTTTTTGCTTCCTTCCTGACTGACGATTTTGTTTTATTTTTTATTTTTTTAAAAAATGGCTTTGCTTTACAGTTGAGAGAAAGGCTGGTTTGGGTGCATTTCACCAGAGTGCTCTCGTGGTGAGTCATACACAAACACAGGCAGTAAAGTGAAGCTCAAGGTTAGTTATTGTATGCAAATGTATGAAACTGCTGTGGCCTTCCTTCAATTGCTAGGTATTTCTGTCTTCTAATACAGGTTATCTGTGGTCATTCAGAAACCCCATGAGAAATTTTTGAATAGTTAGACTGACAATAGAAATGACTACAAGGAAGTCCAGATGTTTGAAAATTGCATCTTGCTGGCACTGCCACTCAGAGAACTAATAGGAATGTCGGTCATGGTAGCTGGCAGGATAGGTTTTATTTAGGGAAATCAGGATTTGTGCAGTCTGTGGCTTTTTTTTCCATTCCTGCTATACTAGAACCTCACCAACCCCCCTTCCCCCTTGAATTAAAAAAACAAACAAAAAAAACCACAACACCAAACATTACATAGTACGAAGTCATTGTTCTTTTAGGACTGTGGGTCATGGCTGCCCAGGTGTAGTGCAGATATTCAAAATGATGGTCCTGCTCCAAAATCAGAGCTCTCCCTTTTCTTGTTCCTCGTTCATACCTGTATGTCAAAGCACAATTTCTGCTCACAACAGACTGGCAAATTTTTGATGGTTTCTGTTTTCTGGTTTAGGGGTCTGGCTCATCTCCAGACTGGAAAGAGAGCTTTCTTTTTTATATTGTTTTGTGGTTTTGATTTAGACCAGGGAGAGCAGATCTTTTCAGATAAATGAGATTTGTCCTCAGTTAGACTAAAATGTCACGTGCTTGAATTGTGAGGTTTAAAGAGCTTCAAAAATAAAAGTAATAGATGGCTTATATTTCAAACCTGTCCAAACCCTTGTTGAATTATTCTGGGTCTGATTCAGGATTCCAGTACTGCATTTACAGCTTTTGTCTAATTACATTTTAAGGACATAAACAATTCAAGGGGAAATAGACAGTTATGGGAGAAGGTATCAATGCAATATGCTCCTCAATAATGAAATTCAATGGAGTATTGCTGGCAATGAGTTTTATTTTTAACTGCATTTATTTAGCTTTTCAATATCTTATCCTAGCCAGCATTTTACTCTTTTTGAATGTTGTTCTGTGTAAACAGAATAGAAATCTGAAAGACTTTGGAAGTTATATCTGTGTTTACAGGGAAAAAATCACTTGTCCATTCTTCAGCTGAATAATCCATTGAAATTACAAATGCTTTTCAAATGATCTAGCTGAATCTCCAGATGTTCCTCTAATTGCATCCAGAAAAGCTATATTCAGTCACATATAAATCTCAAAGCTCATTTGAGAAGCTTAGGTAATTTATTAATTCACCTGAATTGTTTCTTCCGCCTCTGAATTTAATCTGATGAAAATTCAGCTCTTTTAAATGTGCCTTTATTTTTGTCCTCTAGGAAAACAAATATTTGTTTGCATAGAAAAGCTGCACTTAGCTGTGGAAAATGACTTCTTTGAATCATGGACAGAAGCTTTATGGGACTCCTCCTGATTCCACAGGAGTCTTATTTTCATTTACTGCCCTACTAATCATAAAAAGTTGGCAGTCACTGGAAAGCAAAGTGACTAATGTCGTCTTACTGTTCTTCCACACCACGGCAAGAAGCATATTCCTTTGATCCAAATTGCCATTAGAATTGCTATTCAGATAATAACAGTGGGAGATTTAGCTCAGATGGTAGGAAAGAACTCCCATCTCTAAGGGTACATGAGGACTTGCACAAATAACGCAAAGACCTTGTTTATATCTCTTGCACTTTTTAAAGAGAGGTTAGAGAAATATTTGAGAAGAGGGTAGAGTTGACCTTGTTGTGTGGTGGCAACGATTGCCAAGATGACTTCTGGGAGCCCTCTGAAGCTCCACGTTTACGTGGGTCACGTGCTGGGTATGACATGGACTGGACACCGGGAAATAATAACATGGCACTTGCAGCACCACGATGTTCAAAACTGACCTGCTTTATGGGATGGACTCTTATGTGTCACTTCAGATGCTGATACTGCAGTAGGGTTGCGTTTATGTATGCCAGCACTGCTCTGGAGTACGTACTGCCAAGCCTGCAAGCACCCCAACACGAGGCAATGACAACTCAAAACTGAAATAGCCCTTCTGCTGCGGTGGTGCTGCGGTACAAGGTGGGTTTAGAGTGGCAGAGACTACGTTTCTGGATCACATGGACTTGGAATTTCATGCATCCAGAAACAACTGAAACTATTCATATGCTTGTTCCACAGTTCTAGAACAGAATTATTTTTGCCTTGCCTGGTTTATATTGCTACATGTACAGTACCAGCACACTGAACTTTAGTTTAATTCACTTGTCCTCAAGAGGAGCATAAAAGCTTGTATATCGAGAGGCCGAATTTGAAGTGCACTCCAATCTGAAAATACTTTATCTTTTATGCATAAGTGTAACACTGATATAAATTCAGCAAAAATATTGCCATTTGTGTTGGATCTAAAGAGAATAAAATATTGGAAATAGTCATAGACATGACTATTAGTTTCCCCTACTTTGTGAGTTACCATAGGCATTGGTATTGAGAGCTAAAGCTGTTGTAGCGGTACTTTCTGTGAAAATAACTTCTAGGTTAGGTAATGCATTATCTGATGATCTATTTATCTTGAGGAAAGAAATAACTCAGAGCATTGTTCTGAGAGGCAAAAAGAAAACTAAAGCTATTGACTTCCAATCTGAAATGACCACCCCTGCATTGTGATGCAGAGGAAACTAATTATGGACCCGTGTTCAAAAAAGGAGCTCTTCAGCCCATGTAAACACAAAATGTTCTGACAAGGTTTTTAAATAGGATTCTAGGAGCTGATGAAAGCGTACAGGTGTGTAATTAAAGCTAAAGAGTCTCCGAGCAGCTTTGGAAGAGAGAACTCTGCTGAGCTCCCAATAAAAAATGTAAATGTGTGTGTCAAAAATAATGTCTCCCGGTTATATTAGCCCAGCAAGGCATACAGATTGGAGTCTGGGTGTTCCTGAGATAGCTGTAAATAAGGGAAAGGTGTGAAGTTTTCTTAACATATTGAAAGAACTGAGGCAATACGTACTTAATCAAGTGGTTTTATGTCATTGCCATGATTCTTTTTATTTTTAAGCAGAGCTTATCTAAATATTATCCTTACTTTTGAAATAGTCTTATTGCAAGGTACTACAGCTGGACAGGTGATGGTGTGTGTCAAATCTATTTTTGCTGCACACAGTGTATGTACTTCAGTCAGTAATTTACAACAATGGAGGTAATTTTAAAGCCACTTTCAATAAAATATATTCATGGGCATCTTGCTGCGGGCACATTTGTCTCGCTACAAAAGGTCTGTTCAAAAAAAAAAAAAAATCCAAATAATAAAATACCAGCTAAAAGGACTACATTGAAATCGGTCTATGTTTAGCACTGTCAGGTTTCAGAATGGCATCAGAGAAGCAAAGCCAGTTACCTACTGACATTTTGTGTGACAGAGAAATGAAGAAAAAAAAAATACTGTGCTGCTAGGAGCTGATATCACAGTCACGGGGGGCTTGTGGCTGTGTGTGAGAAGGATGAGAGAAAAAAAGCCTGCTTAGTATGATTTTGGGGTCCTTAGGGCAGCCGTCAGAACATGGCCATGATAGAGAGAATGGTGGCTGACACAAGCGGTGTCACAAGAAGTGACTCTTTAGTCATATGCGGTGTCACCTTTGAGTTACCAGGATGCAACAAGCCACAGTGCTACGCGATCCTACAAGAGAGGGAGATGTGGAAGGGAATCGTGGTTTTGGCAGGAGCGTGGACAGACAACAGCAGGCAGTGCAGACCACGGTGGTGAAGCTGCTGAACCCAAGGGCTCGGTGTTGCCAAGTCGTGGGGTTTCTGATGGCCCGACTGCTATATGCTGGCCACGGAGAGGCTTCCAGATCCTTGTGAACTTACTGAATGCTGTTTGCACCTTGCTTTTATTTGAAAATACATATGATTTTTGTGCAGGTGGATTTGCATCGCTGTTGTCAGCCTGGGAGAAATGCTGAAGAGAAATTAGCTAGAAGGAGCAGACGGTAGCGGTTGTGCTGTAAAGGGGCTGAGGTTAACCGGTGCTGATCAACCAGGATTTGCACTTTGGACTTAGGTTGCAAACAGGCTAATGCCCTGTCTCACAGGCTGGGATATCTGCCTGCTCTGCTGATCTGGACAGTAACCTGCCGTTTCTGGCAGTAATCTGCCAGTCTGCGAAGCTGAGTGATGTGTTAACAGGTCCCTGCACGCTGGCAGGTTGGCTTTTAGAAATCACAGAGAAATTACTCCTGTAGGTGCGTTGCAGTGGTTCGTATGGCATGTAAGGTATTTCACAATGAGAGGATTCTCCCCACCTGCTTTCCTATGATTGACTCTCACTGAACTTCCATGAAACAGGTGAACTAGGAGCAGAACCAGGTGTAGCTGTAGTGTCTGCTTCGGTGCTACCTCTGCTCTGTCAGCTCTGCCTCTTCTGTGCTCCGCACCACTGCAGCTGTGTGCGCTACTCCTGTGCAGAGCAGTTGCATGGCGTGTTCCCTCTGTTCTGGCGTTCATACAAAGTAGTATTGTTGCTGCGAGACTTCTGCCATTTTTGGTTCAATTATCAGATCTTTGTCTCTTAGCCTGAAGATTTCATCATAGTTTTAATAAGTATCATCTTAGGAGTTTAGAATATATGAACTAACATGGGAAATAAAGGGTAATTCATCTTGCAGTCAGAAATGAGCTAAATATCCCCTCACAGCCAGTTTGATCTCTCTTTCTGGCTAATATGCAGGATTTTATTGCTCCCCAAACGCAAGGCAAGACAGATGGCAGGTGGAAACAAACACCAACATGGAACATCCCAACACCGTGGTCACTGCAGTGTCTTGCACAGCCACATCCCTGGATATTTGGATTTGAACATGGGGGCATCTACATACCAGTGTGCATTCTGTATTCTAGCTATACACAGAGAGGACAAATCTGCTATGTCTCTTCGTTTTTACTGTAATTGGTGATTTTCCATAACAGCAACCATTTCAAATAATTAATTTTCTCCATAGTCCCGCTGAGATTTGTTTTGTGTCCTTCCCAAATTGTGGTCATGTTATATTTCATTGAACATAATATATGTTATATGTTACAATCACTGTGTTTTCAGAAATATGTTATTGTAGTCCGTAGTATGCTATCAGTTGTAGAATCAATACGTTTCAAAAAGCAGTACGTGTTATTGTACTGTTACCAATTTGAAATCAAAAACCTGGGTAGTCTTTAAATTTTGAACCAACAACTTGTTAACATATTTTCCCTTTAGTCATCATTACTTGGCAAGATTCAAGGTTTGGATTCTATGATGTATTTCAGTATTACTTGGCATGTGCCATAAATGAGTAAGAAATTATAGCTTGGCTTCTATAGGCACTAGATTAATAGATTATTTATGTCATAAGAGTTTTCATCTACCGATGAGTGAAGTGTTTCAGAGCAAAAAAAGCCCAGTGTTTAAAAAAGTTAAGTGTGTGCGGTGTTCACAGGATAACCAAAGAATAAAACTAGGACTAACTGTATTCTGGTGTGTTATTTCATTAGTATGATATGACATATCCTTGCATGTCTTACAGCATTGAAAAAGGAGTTGTTCAACATCTTGTGAATCAAGCTTTGTGGAAAGGCTTTATCTGGCAAATATCTGTCCTGAAATTTTGTTCTCTCTCTCTCTTTGTTGTACTGTATTTTTCACTGGTCAGTGAAATGTAGGGGAATAAGAGGAGTCAGGAAAGAAGGTGCTTTTCAAGAATGTTTTGGTTATTCATGACACTCAAACTTACTTGTTTCCAAACCCAATATGAAATGTTACACTAAAAAAAAGATGAGCCTCGTTTAGAGGGATTAGCAAGGCTAAGGTATATATCCACCACTCATCTGCATTGGAGTGTATTGTATATATTTTAAATAACACATTCTTTGGTTGGAAGCATAGGCCATTTAAAACCAATTTAATAGCCTTTCAAAGATAAAGTGAATTCACTTTACAGCCTGGGTCTGGCAGTATATAGCAAATACAATGCTAGCCCTGAATTTGAGGATTTATGTTCTGTTTTCTTAAACATCTTGCACAGTGCAGCCACTGCAGATGTGTACCGTGCAAAAGAAAGAAGTTAGACAAATTCTTTTGATGTCTCCCTATACTGTTATAAATCTTGACAGAATAACTATTTATCAGCAAATGAATTCCTAAAGGAGAAGCAGCATATTGGATTTCTCTGCATTTTATCTGTAAAGGAATACAGCAGAATCATCAGTATACACATCAGCAGGGAGCAGGGAGCAACATAGTGAACTGAGAGCCAATTTGCTCCAAAAGTGTGTGTTCTTATAATTAAAAGGTTAAAAAGTTTTTAGAAGTCACAGTTCTTATTTCTCTTTAAGTTGATACACTGATATATTCTGTTGTGTGTGGAAGATGCCTGTCTAGAGGATCGGGCCCTCCTGCAGTTGCTGGAAGTAAAGAAATATGCCAAAACTTGGCACAGTTGTTCCATGTGTGTTAATATGGAGGCTTTAAGGAAGTCAGTTATTTAAAATAAATCTTCCCATTACATGTAAAAGAAATTGTTCAGGAGTGAAGTGCTTCTGTAACTTATGTCAGGCTTTCCATGTGGACATGTGCTTAGTCACAACATATTTCTAATATTTCTTTCAAGGGCAGAGTGAATTCCCTGGCGTACGTGCTGCAGCCATACCTCTCAGTGTGTCCGGGAATGTCCAGATGTGTGGCTTGAACCAACAGCTGCCTTTGGCTACCAGAATTAATGAAAAGTCTGAAATCTGCCAGAACAGGTCGCTTTGCTAGTTGATCCTGTCCAGGACAGGAGGGATGACTTAGATAACCCTTTGAGACACTTGCAGCTCTTTTTTTCTCATCTGTTCCAAGAGAAAAGCTAATGCTGATTGCCTGATTTTGTTAACAAACAAAAAAGTCTCAAATCTTTTGAACCTGCTTGGCCTAGGGCCCAGAAATAGTTCTTAGTGACCATTTCATTACACTGGAAAAAAACCAGAAAATTATTAAAATGTGGAGAATTCTACATCATGTTACTTAAGCTGAGAACTGTAGACATAAATTTTTTGCTGCAGGAGATGGGGTTGCATTGTAGTCATTCACCTTTAGAGGCTTCTTCTATCTTGCTGACTTGGATTTTTTTTTCTTCTCCTGTAAAAGTTATGATGAAGCAGATGGAGAGGTGGGAGAAAAATATATTGTGAACTCTTAACAGTACTTTTATCTGAACTGAACAACTGAACAAGTATCTTGCTAACCTCAGTAAAAGCTGAACTACGTTTTCTTGTTTTGACCTTTTGTTGTCAAATTAATCACAAATTTCTTCAGAAAAACTCTGTGTGGCTTGTTTCTGTAGTATTAAATAAAATAACCCTAACAAAAGTACCCTATTGTGTTTACATGTGGTGACCTACCAAAAAATTAATCTCACCTAACTTTTTAAAGTACCAAATGTCGTGGCATCACAATGCCACAAAGTTCGTTGTGTATGCCAGCTGTTAAAGTCATTTTAATTGGACTTTGTGAAGTTTGCTTATGGCTTCCTCAATCTGGCTATGGTTATATAAATTGCTCACGTCTGGCTAGCTTTCATCTTTTTACCGCATATCCTTACAGAATCGTGGCACTGCCAGCAACATGTCTGCATGGCACAGCAAGAGGAGCCCCAGTACTGTGAGCAGCTCTTGACGAATTATTTACTGGTGAAGGTGCCTGGTGTTCAGTGCTCTTTGCACGGTGCCTTTCCTGGAAGGGGTGGCTTCCGTGTTCTGTCTGAGGCCAAATTGCTGCCTGAGCGTCAGAAAATCAAATGTCTCTGTATTGCTTATCCGCAGCGCACAGCTAGAGAGCCCGAACTGATGTGTTCTCGACCTCTGGGCTGTCGATTCCAAAGATGACAGCATCCTTAAAAAAACAAACCAAAATAAAACAAAAGTCCAGTGTTTGCATATGTCATCATTGCTCTCAGTCGGCAAACGACTCCGTTCAAGTACATTCAGAGGCCTGGAAGTAATATTTCCAGATATCTGCCGAAGTAAATATTGCATGGGAAATAGAGGTGAGCATGCTAAAAGCTTTGCAGTCCTATGCCAATTTGATTTGTCCTTTGGAGAACTAACCCTTTTGTCTTGTGTGGTGGACTTCTGCGATGACTGCTGACAAGAAACTGTCGGGTACAGTGGTGAGATTGAATGAGATGTTGGATGTCATCAGCTGAAATACGACTAAGGCAAAAAACATTTTCAAGGCACTTGAAAATGATGACAGTTCACACATTTTTCTGGGAAGGAAGGCTACCAGGAATTTAGGATAAAGAAGGTTTGGAGTTTGAAAATTCATTTGCACATCTTGTACTGTCAAGCCTCTGAGAAAAGAAAAATCACAGTATGCGTGTGTTTGGCTAGCTGTGATACTGTGCATATTTCTAAGCTGAAGAGATAACAATCAAAGTTCAGATGTTCCACAGAAATACTATTTCAAAACACTGTCAAGGAAAACTGAAGGACATTGGAAATTTGTGATATTTTTTGATACTGGCAAAGTTTAAAGTAGCTGGAAGGTTTACTACTAGATTTGCATGTAGTGTAAATCATTACGTTCAGTGGTGCTCAGACTTTACACCAGCAGAAATCTGACCATTGGACTGCAAGATATTTTGCTTTCTTAACTTCTGAATATAACCAAAACCAATTTTATTGAGAGCTCACGCATAGAAAGAAATATCCCACCCCTCCCAAAACCCAAAGAAACCCAGAATCCGTAGAAGGAAAGGGTAGGCTAAATGGAACCAAGAAAAGAAAAACAGATCAGAAGAATGGAGTTAGTGCTGATTCAAAACAAGACAGTAAAGGAGAAGGATGCTGGGGAGAAAAATCCATTACTTGTTTTTTGCTGTCTGTCAGGAAGATAAATCTTTCTCTTTGGGGTAGCATTCGAGCCCTGCGCAGCCCTCTCTGTTCTCATTAGAAGCACAAATCCTCCGCACGGCACCAGCAGTTCAGTACATCTCTCCTCCCCATCCTCGCGGGCAGTTGGCTCCAGGTTAGTGCCAGAACACCACTTGGGTATAAACAGGCAAGTGTGAAAATACCAGCATGGATTCCAAGTTCAGGTGCGGTCCTCAGCCTCAGCCCCACCTGGGGGTGCGCTGGATGCAGGCTGCCCGCAGGGTTTGCATTGCCTGTCTGCGTGCAGGGCTCACCTTCCCTGCCTGCGGTTCCTTCTCGTGTTCTTCACTGATGTATATCAGCCTGCTGTTTGCATATATTTAATTCATTCTCTATTTTTCAAATGTATTTTATAAGAGAAATTACTTTCGGTTTTCCAGAATAGAAACAATTGCTCTGGCAATAAGAGTAGGGAACCAGCATCAAAGCTCCCTTTACTAAAACAGGCTGGCTTTTATTCTCTGCAAAACTGCAAATGTGGACTTCAGGCATATTTGTTGGATAGCTTTTCTGATGTTTGCCGCAGCTGCACAATATTTTTGCAGTACCTCTTGCACGTACTGATACGTACATACATCTATGATGTAAACAAATACATGTATCTGTGGTCTGTGCAATTAAAACTGAATGCCCATGTAAAAAAGATAGCGGAGTTGTTTCCATAGGATGATGATATCCATAAAAACAAATAATTGCACAGTAAATGGTCGATTTATAGATGTAGTTTTCTTTTTACTTTAAAATGCTAGTTGGTTGAAGCACATTCCTACCTCTGCCACCTGCTTGAGTTATTATTATGGACTTTTTTTCTAATACTGAACTAACATTGAAATATAAATATGTTCTTTGAAGTTCTGGCACTTGTAGGCAGTGGGTATGTATATGCGTGGGTGTCCGTAGGTGGACGTTGCTGTGCAGCTGCTGAATTCAGTCGTTAGAATAGGAAGAGGAAAGTCCTGGCTTCGCTAAGGGAGAGGCAAAATTGCCATTACCTCAACATTCACCCCACTGTTAGTGGGATGAACAGTTGAGGCAGCTTTGAGTCATCTCATGGGTGGTTTTTTTACTTTTTTAATTAATTCCAGTTGCCTGCCACAATAATGGATTACTGACTTAATAATACTTTTTTCCGAGGAGCTGGTTGTGTCTAGTTAGGCAAGCTGAGAACCTTCTCCTGATATGCTAAGATTTTGTCCAAGGGCTGAAACAACCATGAAAGCTGTTTGAAATTTGGGAAGGAATTATTATAGATTCATAAAGTGTTGGGCGTTCTGGGACTAAGATTTTTAGGAACTTTTTAGGATGCCAGGAGGATCTTGTTACTAATTTAACAAGAATTTTTACAAAATGATGAAACAAATTGATATTTAAATTCAGTATAATTTATTCTCTGCTCACAGGAGTTTTTAGTTGAATAAGCACTCCAAGGAGGTTTGGAAGAAAGGAACGGTTGGTGAAGTGTATGTATTCCCAGAATTGGTCTCATTCAGTGATGCTCGTTTAGTATTTTATAACAAATTTGACAGCATCATTAATTAGGAAAAAACATCTGTCTTGAAAAATAGATACACATTGCTGTTTAGCTGGTTGACAGTAGTAACCATGAACAGTCCTTGTACTGCGGGATGTTTGTGATTCTTGGGAATATTTTTATACAAGAGGCTGGACTTCTTGTGCTTCTTGTGCTGCTGTTTGAGCCTCAGTTACGTGAGCCAGTTCAGTTTCTTTCACAAGATATGCTGGTTTTCCTGTGTGTATGCTCATATATATAAATAGTCAGTGAATATCTTAAGGAAAAAAAGATGGATTTCATATTTCATGTCTGCGCTCAGGTACCCTCTCTCTTATTTTGCTATGGTTTGCCAATGCCATGGTTTGTTTTGTCACATTTAATGGCTCAAAGGACAGAACCACTAATGGAAGACAACACAATAGGTTTCAGTTTTATTGTTCAGTGCTCCTCAATTGCCAATGTCATTTCCAGCGGGGAAAAAAAAAAAAAGCTATCTGAAATAGCGAATCGCTAACCGTATCAGTGTATGTAAGCAGCTTCACCTGTTAGAAAATGTCACGTGCATTTGATAGAGATAGCACTTTAAGAATGTCAGTATTTTTTTAAAGCAAAACATAAGAAGAAAAGCTGCTAGGTTTTGTCTAGTTCATACATACAGAATATTATAAGAGTAAATCTACTCTTTAAAAGTTAAATGGAAGTTTCAAGGATTGAAAACTTCTTAATTTACTTATTTTTGATTTTGTGTGCTTGTTATCATACATGGATTCTTCAGAGGCTTCCCTGTTTGCTTGGGTGTGTAAAACTTGGTGTTCCAGTGCTGGCAGGCTGCCTACCTTGCTGCCAGGCATTTCTGGGACTGGAGCTTCCTTGCTCCCACTGTGCTGTAGGTATGTGGACATTTGCATGCTGTGTTCAGTGGGCCCAAACAAATACTGACATGGTTACAGTAAGGAGCTGCCTTCAGTTTGTTTTTTCCTTTCACTTCTCTAGCTCTGCACTTGGATGGCCATCTCCACATCGGTGTCCTACATAGAGATAGGGTAGTTCTATTAGCATCATTGCAAGCATCAAAACCATGATCAGCAAGGGTGGTGTTTGCAACTGGAACTCCCATATTGCTGGAGCAATGCGTTGGTGTTTGTGCCTTTAAGGTGTCGCACTGGTGAGGTGCTGTGGCATAGTTACATGTTACAAAACAGAACGGTCAGCATTGCAAGTGAGACTAAAACACCAGAGCAACATGCATCACTTGGAAGGTAAATCATGTCAGAAATTCCAAGCAGTCTGTCTCTTTCCTGTGAACAGAAATCTATGCAGTCATCAGCATAGGTTTCCAGTAACATCAAATGAGAATATTTTATGTTTAATTCTTTCTGTCCATGTATTGACTTATTTTCACTCAACTTTCATTTAGTTGTCAGCGAGTAGAAGATTCTCCATTACTTAAGTGTGGAAGTATGTATCCATACATTTGCTTAATTATTCACAATTTTTGTTATACCTTTGTAAGCGTAATTCCAGTAACATTAGTGAATCCCTGTTAGAAGCCAGTGCGTATGTTTGGAGGGCAGGTGGATGATGTCCAGATCTATCTGTGCTTTTTTACAATTTGTGTGCAAATAAGGCTGTTCTTTGTGCGTAGTCTCTGTGATTTCCTCCTCTACACAGTGGTAGGCACAGACTGTAGGGGGACTGCACCTTCCTTTTTAGATTCCGCAGCAGTAGAAATTTGCAATACCCCCTCACTGTGCGTCAAATCAGAGTTGGAAAAGATGTTAAATCCCTTTACTGATGGCAAAGAATGATGATTTGAGCAAGAGTGGATTTGGATTTCTTTCTGTAAAGATCTGAAAATTAGCTCTTAATTAAGCAGATTATAATATTCTCATCAGAAACAATCATATTAACAACAAGGTTCTGTTTAAGCCAAACTGTTTCATTTTTGGAGACGTGTTAACTTTTCCTCCTGCTGTCATTTTCACTGTACTTTGCTCCTTACCTGGTCTAGCAAATCAAAGGTCATTTTTTGACAATAAGTTCCAATTTTCTTTCTTTTTCTCTCCTCCCCCTGCCCCCCAACTCCCTCTAACAAGCCACATTAGAAGTAATTTTCTCTTGTTGTTTACATCAATGATATTTTTCTTTTCTATAGCCAGGAAGCCAAACGTTGCAGAGTACTTCCCATTTTGTGAGTAGGTGTGACACTTCAGGTTGCCTGGGGTTTAGGTTGTCACAGTTAGAAGACAGAAGTCCCTGTGGAAGGTCTGTGAATGCTTGGATTTAGACACTGTTTGTGACTCCCTTTAGTCCATTTTTATGTATAGTAGGCTCTGACATGCCAGCTTTTAGAGGAAGCTATTGGTATCAGAAATGGGACCAGCTCTAATTTTACATCTTTTAGGATGTTACTGTTAGGTTTGCAGACGGTGGTGTTTGTACTTAAAGCAGCTGGAGAACAGCAGAGAGAAAACGTGGCCCTCTGTCAGCTTCATTAGCTCATTCGATAACAAAATATTATCATAGAAATATTGATCAGAAGGTACTTCTGGAGGACTGTAGTTCAGTCTCCTGCTTGAAGTGGGGTTATTTGCCATGCTTCATCAGGTTAGTCTTGCCATTTCTGTCTTCAAAACCTCTGAAGATGCAGTTTCAGCAGCTCTCATCTTGACCTTTCCAAAGGCTGTGCTACCATCGGTGAAAATCCTCTGCAGCTCATTTCCCCTGTACAGAAGGATGAGAGTGCCATGGAAGGCCCTAAGCATTGAGCTTTGACCGTGGAGGATCTCTCTCAATTCAAGCAAAAGCCCCTCCTCTCGCAGCCCTTTACTACAGCCACTGCCTGAGGAACATGATTTCCAAATCCCCCCTGGGGTTTGTCAGTTGTCTAACCAGGTGCGGCAGGCAGGCAGGTTTAACGTGAGCGTGGATGGCTGAACCAGGGGCCCCCTCGGCTGGGAATGTGGCTGAGTCGCTGCTTCTCAACAGCTGATCGGTTTTGCAGTGCTCCTTAGGAAGGCTCACTGCAGAAAATCGTAAGATTTTTGTAGACCCTTACAGCAGTGCTATAGCAATATATTATTTAGTAAACAGACATGAATGCACAGTTTGTTTCATATTATCATCACACGCTTTAGTTCAGCTTTGAAGGGTCTGTTTTTTCTTTTTTTTTTTTTTTCCCTTCCTTATTTAAACCTGGGTATCTATAAGTGGTGTCTTCAGCTATTTGTAAACAAATTTGCAACCGTAATTAAAGGGTGACTTTTCTGTATAGAAGCACAGCACACATTTTTGCTAGAAGTTTCAATCTCCAGTAGGTAGCATTGACTTCCTACTGTTGCAGATACAGATACGCAGAAAATAACCCCTTTACTGGTTTAGGATTTCAAAAGCTCTCTCATGGAGATGACACTGGCTTGACTTTTCTGGTTTTCAGACAGTGTGTTTGAAACACCTGCAGCAAATCCAGTATGGCATGACTTTGGTATTCTCTGTTTATCCACTGTGGTTAGGAACACTAGAGAGGTCAGAACAGGAATATCTGTGGGCTGATTGATGTTTGCTACAGAACGTACAGAGCCGGAATTGTTGCAGTAAGACACAGAGATGGGTAAAGCGTGAATGCTGTTTATTGCTGGAAGTCCTGCTGTGCAAGTTGTTCTGACAGGCGTTGTTCCTCTGGATGCAGCAGTTCTAGGCTGCACTTATGACAGTATATCCTGAATGAACCTACTATTTATTACTGAAGGAGCTTAGCAGAAACAGTGAAAATCTGAGTTTTAGATGCTGATTAAGTTTTTAAAAATGTGTCTAGAATAGGCCCTTAGGCTTACTTGCAACTTCTTTTCAAAGGAAGCAGTGATTAAAATACATCAGCTTGTTGTAGGCTATTAATCTTCTTGAGCCAGCTAAGTCAAAGGAAAAAAAAAATCCAGTGTAGAGACATCATGTGTTTGCAGACACAGTGGCAGAGCTGCTGAACATGACCAGGATTGTCACACCTGGTTTGCCTGACCAGCACCGTGTTAATGCTGTTCCTGATGAAGAAAACTGGCTTCCATAGCCTCAGAAAATAAGCCTTTCAGAAATTATGGACAAAGTGAAATATTTGGACAGAACCCTCCATCATCTGAAAGTAAATATTTAATCATGGGTTGTCTTTAACAAAATGCTTCCATTAATTTGTTTGTTCATTCATTTGTTCCCTTGCACATTTATTTGATGGTTTTGCAGGGAATTGTGACCTGCCTCTGGTCTTTGACTGACAGGATCCTTTCTGCAATGTTCTATTTGGAAGGAGTTCTGTAGCAAAGGTGGCAGGCAGCATCTGCTGAGACATATTACAGTAATTGTTATGTGTAATGTCAAAACCACTTAGTAGTAGACTTGTTGGGTGAAGAACTTTCTACTCTGCTCTTAATGGCAGCAAGATAATCATTATTGTGTTTCTGAGCATGACAGGATTTTCTCATAGTACCGTATATCTGTGCAGAAATCTTCTCTTGGGTGCTACTTGCCTGAACTTACTTTATATTTAAATTGTCTTACTAGTGTGCTTAGTTAGGGGAAATAAATGAAACAATGCAGCATATTGCTTTCCTTTGTTCAATATTAATTTTGACTTGAGTATTCTGTTTGGCACTGCGAACAGTCTGTGGTCAGGAACAAACTGAAGGGAAGTACGTTGTGATGAAGCTAACAGCAGTAACTTAACGGCCTCAAAGCACCATCAGCTTGACAGATATGACAATTCTGGGATTTTGACTTCTCTAGATATATTCTGAAGGGAGCTGAAAAATGAGAATCATAAAGACTCATTTCTGAAGAGAAATCGCAATGGGAACGAGGAGGTTCTTGTTAGAACTGGTAAATGTGGGCTGAGGTCTGGGGATGAGGAACAAACCCAGGCTGACAGTTCAGATCAGATTCTCTTTCGCACTGAACACCTCGCCTCGGAAAATTTTCTTGAAAGGAAAAACATTTCTTGAAAGGGAGATTAATTCTAGATATTTATCTGAATATTTTCACCCTAGATCTTAAAGGAGAGCTTTTGTAAAGAAAATTATCCACAGGACAGGGGAATCTATTTCTCGTGTTGACTTTAGTGCAGGCTGTTCAATAACCATTTTCTCCATAACTCTGACTTGCCAGAGTTGAGTTCCAGCAAGTACTGTGTTGTCAGAGTAGCAAATCATATTGGTTTCAAAATGCCTATCCTGCCTCTGATGTTATCTAAATAATAATGATTGTGAGCAAAGTCTGTCACCTTGCTGTCAATTTGATTCTTCTAGAAATTCTAAAATTAGCGCAGGGCACCAGCTCTAGCTGTGTCATGAATGACAGGTCACTGTTGTATTTGCCTTACTTCTGTTGTGTTTAATTTACTTCTCATGCTTTTGAAGCATTAACTCCAAGTCTATTTGTCAACTCTTTTTCATGCCCCACTCAACCCCAACCCCCACAGGAGAATTGTTGAATTGTATTTCAACCCAAGCAAGGTCTTTTTAATGTGGCTTTTTTTCTTCTAAGTGGTTTGGATTTTTGATGAGTTTACATGACAGTTTTTTCTTTGTCACGCCAGTGAAATGGGAAATACTGGTATTCCTGAACACCTGCGGGGGTGTTCTTCTCAGGTTGGAGTATCTCATCGTTAACCCCAGGACTTTCATCCTGTGGTCTAGACACACAAGTGAATGTGTTTCCAAGGTCTCAGAAGACATGAGATGTATTATCTTTTGGGACTTGTGATAATATCCATCAGTTGTCTTTGTTGATACGGGAAAATAAAGGGAAGGCTTTCATAATATTCCAGTGGTGGTCATTTGGCATTTGAGTTACTCAATGATCTTGCCATTGCACTCACCTCTTCCTTACCGCTGCCAGTGTTTTAGTTTTGCACCTTTGTAGACATAGGATGCCTGTATGTATGTTCATATACAGATATATTGGCATATAAATATGCACAAATCCACCTTATATATTTATAAAAAAATGTATAAAAGAGGTAAATGGTTAAAATGCTGGCTAGTCATAAGGAAGAGATGAGTCAAATGAGAGGGTTGTACATCTAAGTACAGCTGGAGAATTAGAGCCCTTGGGAAAGAGCGCATCCTCACTGGAGGCCTGAAGATGCCACGTTTGAGGGGGAAAGTCACTGAAACAAGCAGCTGTCACGTGCCAAAGTGAATTTTTCCAAACTCATAATAAACAATTTCTAGCTAACGTTTTGGTTTGGGTTTTAGATAAAACCGTGCTGGTAGATTGATTTTTTTTTTTTTTTTTTTTTTTTTCCCCTCTCCTTTGAGGGGAAAATCTGTAGGAGTGCTATAATCTCTTGTGGCATCCTGTACAAATGTTTTTTAATCTGTTTGCTTTGAGCATGTATTACCATTTGCCATGATTGCAGCTTCAATGAAAGGTCTGAGTGTTGTCTATTCACCCTCCGGTGTATGAAGCAATTACCTGTACATATTAATATGTGCTCATAATATTTCTTTTTATTTTCTTTCTCCAAACATGAAAGCAAACACTTTTGAGAGGAAAGAAATATTCCTTTATCAGAAGCTCTGGTAATTAACACAAATAAGCAAAGCCAGTCTCTCCTTGTTCGATAATGACGGTGTTACAGGTGGAGTGTTTGCTCCCTGAAACAGGAGGAGCTGGAGGGCTCTGTGCGGCGTCTGTGCCAGTGTGAGCAGAGGGGATGTAATTTCTTTAACTGGGAAATTAACCGGATTTTTCCTGGCACTTAAGGGGGGCTGCCTATGGAGCAGGGAGTGCTGCACAACTCACCTCCAGAGGAAACGGAGGTGAAAAGGGAAGAAAAGTACAGCAGGGAGAGGCAAAAGGAGCGGTTTTGTCTTTGCTGTGCTGATCAGAAATTCTCGGAGAATGGGTGTGTCGTGCCTTTCTGCTGTTTATTCCCTTTTTCAGGAATCTGAGGTTTCACGTATTTTTTTTTTAGCTTCCAGGTGTATATGAGCCATTCCCCTACCCCCTGCCTGTTTTTTTTATTTCATGTTAACGCTGTTTGAGGCTCTAATGGGTTATGTCCCTTGCAGGCTGCACTGTGTGACTGACACGAGCCTGTCTGTGTGACCTTTCTTCCCAGGTTGTGCTTTTTTGTAAGGCAGAACAAAAAAAATGTAGGCTGGTTGGCTGGCCTGTTGCGGTGGATGGTCCCATTTTCTCCTTTTTTGTTTGTAAAGCTACCCTTGTGTGAAAGTGGAAAAGCTACATCTTGTGTGGATTCGCTTGCCAGTTCAGCTGATGATTAAAAATATGTATTAATTATATGACTGAAGTGAGGGAAAAATCCAGATGTTTCCTGAACGACCAGCAGGGAATGAACTAACTTGAGGAAGGGAAGAGCTGACCCAGGCTGAACTTCAGTATGGGAGACTTAATGAAGGAGCCCAGACAGCATCGTTTGTATGTTCTGATAAAACCCATCGTCAGTCCTGGATTGTTGCATTACGAAATGTCAGACCTGCTCTGAAAAATTGTGGAGGGTTTTGGGAAGCTTAGGTGCCGCTCTGGAGCGGTCTGCCTGGTTTGGAGCCCAGCCCTCCAGTAGGACCCACTGGTTTCTCTCCGCAGGAGCAGACTTCTGCCTTATTGCTTTCATAGTGCTCAGCAGCTCCCAAAAATCTGCCTGCTGTAGTCAGCTTGGTTTGCGTGTCAACAGTATATGCTCTGGGACTCTTACACTGCTTTCTTTTTTAATCAATATTTTTGCCGTTCTACTGTCTGCACATTTTATAACTTTTGTACTAATAAACTCATCTAGTTTAACAACTATTAATCTGAACATTTTGAAATCGCTGTGGATATTGCCCATTTGGTCTGGAACGTTGCAGGAGTCATAAATGTGACATGATCTAAGTCTATAAATGAAATATTACCTCTCACATAAAATCTGCATAGATTTTATTTTTCTTTTTGCCTTGGTTATTTTATAGTCTGCTCTCTGTGGTCATTTTTGTATCATCAATGTCTTTCTCCTTGCCTCCTGAATATAAAAAAATTTACTAATTATTGAACAGTCTCTTCGAGTGAAGACAAATAAGGACTTAATGACTTCACAGATTCAAGACTTCATCTGTATAATATTTCATACACATATTTTAAATGTTTTTCATCTAGCTGAAATATCCTGAGAATGTCCATAAATTGATGTCATTTTCTCTTCTCATCTGTAATCTGAAAACAGGAAAAATAAATTGCCCTGTATCTGTTTTTTCCGTTTAATTTGAACACTACAGGTACATGCTTTCCCCCCCTCTGCTCTGATGTATCAACACACTTGAGCACAAGAGGTCTTTTTAAGTTGTGATAACCTTAATGTACCTCTGATTATTATGCCGAGTAAACTCCAAGTTTAAAACTTGAGATAAGCAGAGACTGCTGCAGGTGTTTAATCCAAAATATTTCAGTCTGGGGAAGGTCTCTAGGATTATTTTTTTTTCTAAGGCAGAAATTTCATAAGAGGAATTTTCTGTGTGGATAATTCATTTTACAGATTAGATCAATTGAACCATTTAGAAACTTTTAGTAGTCTTGAGAGGGGAATAAAAAAAAGATGACTTTTGCAATATCTTTTTTTCTTTGTGTCTGCTTTTAAAGTTCTTGGAGGAGGGACAAGATAGCATAGATCACCGAAAAACATGTTAATGCCTAGGACAGGGGCCATGATTCTGTTTACCTGCTGCGTCTCAAAAGAATGATGATTGATAGACTGAGCGCAGCTATGTTTCATCACTATAAATCTGAAACTGCAAATAACTTTGGCTTTGTGGTGACTCTCCGAGGCTCTAGACTTTGAGCTGACAGAATCATGAGACTGCTGAAGTGAATGGACCTATGATAAATTTACACCAGTGCAACTGGGAATAGAGTTTGACTGAATATTTCTTACAGATAGTAACAGTGGTTTCTATTAGTGGTTTCTATAAGTCTCCTTGTCTTTTTAGTATAGTATCCAGTTGTTAAAAGAATTTGCTTAGTGAATGTGTGTGTCATGATAATTTGATGATATGATAGCATTGTTTCTGATAAAAGTAGATGGTAGTGCCCTTCAGTGTCTTTTAATTGAGGTCAGGAAAGTCTTCAATATACTAAATATTCTCTAAATTCTCTTGCTTAGATTGGATAGCAAGGTACAAATGGACCGTTAGTTTCTAGGTGAACTTAATACCCCATACAATACCTGCACTTAATGCATTGCATTAATGGAAATACCGACAGGCTTGTGAGACCTTGGACTCTGTCCCTTTCAATAGCTGCCATAGTGTGCAGGGGACGCTGTGATTGATGCAGTATCAATAACATCACTGAGAAACATGCCCAACTTATTTTGCAACCACCCTAGGGAAATAATTCTGTGGTTAGGACTCAGCAGATGTTGAGGAACGTACCTTTCCAAAGTTTTTTCAAACCTGAAACCAGCTTGCCTTCTCAGCAGAAACGGGGGAAAACATGTCACTGTAGTAGACTGGAAACAATGTCCATTTGGGATTACAGAAATAATAAGGTGAAAAGAAAAAGAACTAGTTAGTAATGACATCAGGTATGTTAAGGATCATATAATGCTTCAAACCAGAAAAATATGAGTTGTTATTTTTGATCATTTGTATTCTGATTCACTAATAGATGTTCTTATTTTTGGTCCTGCTAGTCCGATTATTTTGACAAGCTATCATAACAGTATTTTATAATGTTCTTCAGATTTGAGACTATTCAATAGTATTACTATGAAAACTAATGTTAATTAAGACGACTATGGGCCTAGCATTGGGAAGCTCATTGTGGGAAATAAGCATCTGTTTAAATTGATTTGGCAAGGTTTTTATAATTTTCGCTAACAATAACCAAAATTAACCTGACCTTCAGTACTTGTTCCATTTTAAGACTAGAAAAATCTGTTCTGTTACAGAATGTGTGATTTATGATTTTTTTTTTTAACTCTATTGTATTTTTTCCTATTATATTTTAGGATTCCCCAAAATAAGCATGACTGTAAGTGGCAAAACTTCCTGCAGTATATGGGGAGGACCCGACTGTTGTGCAGACCTGACATTGCATCCAGCCTCCTTTGCAAGTATCCAGACAAAAAGGCTTTCCTTCATCTGTTCCAGTGGAGCTTCAGGTAAGGAATGGATTGCGTGATCTGTGGTCCAGCTGATGAAAGGATAGGATGTCCGACCGAGTGATTTACCGCACAGAAATGATGGGTATGTAGGCAAGGTCAGCTTCTGCAGAGCTTTTATCTAAGCAAATTCAGACTCTTTGTTTACTATTGTTCAAATGATTTTTGCATTTCTCTTGTGTAGCAGTGTCATTAATATCAGGGATTTGGTCGTTCAGTGACCAAATAAAAAAAAAAAATCTAATTTCTGATGTTGAAAATGTTCTTCTAGTTGAAAAGGTGAAAGGTAGCTGAGCTTTGTGGGAAAATCTTGCCCTACTGTGAGCTGAACAAACGTGATGTGTGTGTAGAAGCTCTGCCTCATACTTCCATGTGCTTTGAAGGATGTTGTTCCTCTCTGTCTGCTTCATGACCAAAGCTGTGCTCCATGACTGCACCTAAGCTGAGCTGCTGTGTAGGTAAAAAGAAGGACGTACTTAAGAGTATTCTCTCTTCAAAATAAGGTGATTTTGTGGTAAACCTGAGACATACATTTAACGCAGCAATTTTTTCAAAATATATTTCTCTCTGAACTTCTTTAGAATAAATTTCTTCTAATGCCACTTAAAGTGCAAATAAATATGCATTGGCGTGATTGGAGCTGAAGATTTGTAGTTATCTGCCTTCCTAGAATATCAAAGCATGAGAGGAAAATGTTTGGCTCAGAGGAAGGCAGGATGGGGAAGAAAGGATGCAAACAGACATCACACTAAGTACAACTTTTGGAAATTAAATCCGGCAGGTCAAATTAGAAACATATCTGTCAAGGTATACTTATCACAGATGGAACAGCTAATTTAAACACCATTATAAAAAGTTGATTAAGCATAATCTGCAAAAACCTGAAGTATAAAACTAAAAGGCTAAAATTAATAGTGCAAGAATGAGATTCATTCAGTTTTAAGCTAATGGTTTTTACATGATATCTTCCATTAAGTCATAGGTTCGTTTGGGGGCTGCAGGATACTAAATTTTTATCAGGATTTAATTTTGTTTAATTTAGAGCAGAGTTCTATAATAACATTTACCTCGGAATACTCAGATTAGGTTAATTATATGTGTCAATTTCTGTTCATAAATCATTTTAAAAAATAGACTTGGGACACAAGGTGGATAGCACACTACATTAGCGATAATATATTTTAGAGTGCTGTTTTTATTTGGATGCAGCAGAAACTGATGCTGATGTTCATTATGTACTTGTAAAGACCAAAAATGTCATCTGTGGAAACAGCATAAGATTTCATGAGATGTTCCAGGATTAAGCAGGCAGGTTCTCCTGAATGACCGCGAATCAAATCCAAAATATGCAAGTTAAGCTGTCCCTTGGAAATGATGTACAGAACATGGATATGTTTCTTCACAATGATTGCAAATAGGTTTTTATAGGAAAGCAAACATCGGTCATTCTGTATCACCTTTGAAAACCTTTCCAAAGAGGATGGGCATTCCATGTAGCATTCCTCAACAAGTGGCTAACAAAAGGGAGACCTTGTGAGCTGCAGGTGTCCTCCTGCTGACAGGGTCGTCTAACTAGGGGTTCATACAGCATGTTGGGAAAACGAACCGGTCCACCAAAACACTCTTTTATTGAAAGATGTTTCTTTTCATTGCTGATGCAGAATATGTGCTTTTTCTACAAGGAGAGTGTGTGCGGACATCATCCTCTTTTCCAAATGCAGATAACTTTGTTTTAAAAATCAGTTTGGTTGCCAAGTGATTGCAGCGTACTTATCTGCCACATTATTTACAGATCTCTAGAACTTAAAAGCTAGAAAGTGATTAGTTAAGGAACATCATAAATCTTACACAGCCCACACAGTAAGCACATTGGCCTGAATCCAATCCTTGCAGCTGACCAAAATGCATTTTTTCTGTGACCCAGAAAAGGGGAATTTAAATGGCTTTACATTCTCTCAGTGCAGAAAAGTCGCCAGTTCTATCCACAGAGTAGCCTAGGGCAGGTTCAAAGCACCCCAAGTTGCAGCTTGTAGCCTCAGGGGCTATTCTAAAAGATAAGGAACCCTGTGATACTCTGGTCAAACAGCAACTTGCACCAGCTAGATGCTGGGGACTGGGAGGGAGGACTATTGTATGACTAAGCTGGCAGTGTTTTACCAGAGAAGCAGCTCATCATGATAAGCAAGTAAGGAAGTTTGATAGAAAGGGGTAATAAAGCCAATTTAATGACCTGTAGTAGGAGCAAGAAATCCAATGTATTTTTCTGATCAAACATAAAGGAATATTTATTTCCTCACAGAACCTTCTCTGGCCTATAGTTATGAAAGTGAGGTGTGATATTTGTCAGCATGATTTCTATATTGGAGTATATTCTTTCAAAGGGTAGCTGTTAAGGTAGGTGTGTCGGGATTGGGGGTCCAGTGATGCTGGCAAGTACAGCGTAATTCTGTCAGATACGGCAGCTTCCAAGAAATCTCCAAGGGAAATTCAGATTCTAGTAGAAGGAGCTCAGTGGATCCCTAGAAAGCAGATTTGGTGTCTTAGTCATCTATCTGTTGACTTACTTGTCTAGTTTATCTAATCAGCTTTATCACCTGTGTATTTTAAAATCTAATTTTATTTAATCCACCTATGTTTTCTTGAATAATTCTACTGCTGTGTTATTTTATTGGGGGAAGCTGGGATCAATAAATGAAATGGCAAAAAGGAAGAAAGATTGATTTTATTTTATTATTTTATTAATTTTTAATTTCACATTCTTTTCCTATTATGCTATGTTTTCTAGTTTTCTTTCTTGGTACACTAGAGAGGGCTTGTTGGTTTGTTTTGTTGGGTTTTTTTTCCCCTTCTACATAAATCAGGAGTTGCTTGTCCCCCCTTTGTACACAGAATCAGCTGCTCCGTCTACAGCACTAATGCAAAGCAGGAACTACTCCCTCTCTGAAGATGCTGTCCGGAGCTCTTTTCTTCTATGACTCCCAGGCAGCACATCTTTACCTTGCTGAAATGACATGTTACGAAATGGGTCCAGTTTGTGCTGTGACACAGATGTGGCTAGTGTTGGTTAATTACAAATAGGGTGATTTTTTTTCTATTTCTTTGCTTCTCCAATGACCTGAAAGTCCGTGAAAGCTGGGTGGCTAGCCCTCTTAGGGTGACTGCGTTGAAATTTAGAGATGTGATTGCATTATCAGGGACAATGCCCAGATACACTTTGATCTGAGAGTGAGAGCGAAAGCGTATCAGCACATCCTCAGCATGGCGGCTGACTCCCACCTGCATCCTGAATTCCTGGAGAGCTTGTTCAGCTCCTGCCCAGCTCTTTGTCACGGTGACTATTATTTCCTTAACTGGTTCATTTGAAGTCTGTGCAGATGTGCCTGTGCACACTGAAGACTGTGCACATACCCCTGGGCTCCTAGGAAGAGCTGGTTAATGATGTTTATTCCGCTCAAAGACTCTTTAATTTAGCCAGCGATGGCATAACATGATCCAGTGCCTGAAAATGAGAGTTAAAAGCATTCAAATTGGAAATAAAAGGCCAGCTTTGTAATAGGGAGGGTAATTAATCATTGGTGTAGTTTATCCAAATAGTAATTTCTTTTTTCATGTAGCTATTTAAGAAGGGCGTGTAATTCTCACTTAAAATATAGGAATAGCACACTGGTAAGACTCCTCTGTGGTATAGGAGCTATTGCAATTACATAAGGAACGTCAGGCCCATATTCCACTTCAGCCGTCAGCTTTAGGGCTTTGTGCAAGGATGCACACATACTTATAAGTGGCTTGTGTCGGGCCAGAAGATGGACCAGATTCTGGTCTCTGTCCATTTTGGTCTTCTACAAACCAGCCGTAGATTCTTTGCAGGTGCTAGGAAGCTGTGCGGTTTAATTTTTGTTCTTCAGAACCCCAGCATCAGGACCTTTGTGCAGAATCCGTAAAGCACTCCTATTTGTTAAAGCTTTCATTGCGGGAGACAAGAAGGTGTGTGCTCCTCCTGGCTTTTGCCATCAGAGTTATGTTTATGTTTATTGAAAAACTCTTCACTAATATGAACTGAAAGTAATTTTTTTTAAAAAAAAAAAATCTAGCCCCAAAAGTTTTCTACCTTCCTAATGCTACTTTAGAACTAATACATTAATGTATTTACTTAAGGAACAGATCACTATTTATATTGTTTCTAACCTTTCCTTACCCAAAGCTTTCTATTTTCCATTTATTCTCTCTCCTTGTAGCACAGTGCTAGCTGTTTGTCAGGTACCAGGCTTTGCTGCTGAAATAATATGCTATTCATTACTAGAAGCCGGATAATGGGTAAAAGATCAGCCCTATCTGAGCCTGGGTTTGGCCTTGAAGAGCGGCGATCCTCTGTAATGAATGCTTTTTATGTTGCATAATGTGACTTGTCATATCTGAGAAAGGGAAAAAATAATTTGAAGAAAAATATCCCTTGGATACTGATGTGTGTTTTCTTGAGGACATGAAGCTCTGAAACAACACTGACATCCAAAGCAGACTTCCCAAAGGTGATGTGCAGCTGCTCTTCCCTTCCTCCCCACCACTGGTTCCTCTCATTGACATTGAAACCCCTTGTTTAGAATTCTGGCCTCTGCTCGTGTTTCACATGTCCTTTCAGCTCTCGCCTTTTCAGTAACCTACTCACCACTCTCTTGTTTTTTATTATGGAGCTGGTTTCCAAATTGTTCCTTACTTTTGAAGTGTAAACACAATCACACCTAAGTTTGGTTGCTTTCTCCCTCATAATATTTGCCCAATACGTTTGTATTTCATGTCTACTAAGCTAAATTAGTTTTTATCTCTTTAGGAACAGGTTTTGTTCTGGTTCATTACATGCAAATGTTCATTACATGCAAAATTCTGGCGTTAGGTGGAAATTTGCAAATAATATTTATTAATTGACTTCCCTGATGCAACTTAGTTTTGCATATAATTCATCTCATTTCACTACCAAATATCGGAAGACCTAGCTCTACTGAAGCCAAAATCCTGCTGACCTCAAAAAAAGAGAGAATTAAATTCCAGTGTATCCTAATGAATCATGAACGAGAGGTAAGATCCAGGCTGGCACTCTGCACAGGGTTGTCACCAGCTTCCTATATTTTTAACTCACATTGAAATGTTCTTTTCAAACACACATCTACATGTATGCGCAAGTGTTAGTCCAGTAAACTCAGGAAAGAGACTTCCATTTAGAAGTAGATCCAGGTAATGCAAGAGTGATGAGATAAATTTGTTCTGGTCTTTCACTGACTTCTGGTTACTTTTAGCTCTGGCTAGAATCCAACGTGGATAATTACATTCTTCCTACCTAATTCCCCCTGTAGTTTTACTTGCATATGGCATTCTTTGGATCCTGTTGTTTGGGGTTTTTTTTGTTTTCTGGGAACTGTTAAACTGTTCTATGCTTCACCCCAGAACTGGCTGCATTTCAATAGCTCATGAAGTGTTTCATGTTTTGTGTTGTTTATGAAGCACCTTGGGACTAATTTGGATTAAGGGTCCCACCTGAGTTCCTTCCCTGACATCCTTCATAGCTCATAGCTCTTAGAATTTTACTAAATACCTCTCCATAGAATTGGTGGGATTGGAAGGGAGCTCTGGAGATCAAATAGTTCAACTCCCTGCATGGAGTGGGGTCAGCTACAGTAGGTTGCTCAGGACCATGTCCAGTTGGGTTTTGCATATTTCCAGGAATGGAGACTTCACTCCCTCCTTCAGCATCCTGTTGCAGTGCTTGACCACCCTTGCTGTAAAAAAAGTGGGTTTTTTTGTTTAAGCAGAATTTCCTGTATGATGATTGTGCCATTTGTCTCCATTTATTGTTGGGATATCACTAAGGGTCTGGCTCCATCTTCTTTCCCGTCTCCCATCAGGTGTTTATATGCATTCCTAAGATCCCACTGAGCTTCTCCAGGTCAAACATCGCTCAGCCTCTCCTCACACGTCAGATATTCTATGCCCTCAACCATCTTTGTGACTTTTTATTGGACTCTCGTCTGTCTCTGTCTTGTCCTGGGGAGTCCAGCTCTGGTCACAGCATTCCAGTATCGCTCTTCCCAGTGTTGAGTCGAGGGGGACAGTCACCTCCCCTGCCCTGCTGGCAATGCTGTTCCTAACGCAGCTGAGGATGCTCTTGGTCATCCTTGCCAAAGGGGCATGTTGCTGGTTGGTATTCTCAGCCTATGTTTTTAAAATTTTTACAAGGATTCTTCTCTTTTTACTCTATCTTCCATTTACTTTTGTCCTTTGAACTGTCACAAAAATGCAAGCTTTAGTTTAGAATGGCTTCATTTTAATATCTACTTGCTATAATCTCTGTAATGAAGCAGGTTATGTTGCACTTGGTAAAGTATGTCCCAAACCAGAAGTTTCAAGGCAGCATGTGAGCCTGAAAAACTTGATTTCTCCTAATATTTCTTGTAGGAGTTGAGAGTTTGTAAAATTATGATTTAATGAAATAAAGTGGCAAGTGGAAAAATGAGCGTTTTGGTATTACAAGCACAGAGAATCAGGCTTTCTTATGACTGAGGTTGTCCTATTATGTAGTTTTAAGCCTCAAAGGAGGGGGTTTCAACAGCATGAAGAACTGATCAAAAAATAGTAGCATACCCGCTAACACAGATAAAAAGGCAAACCTAATTAGAGCGGTCTAAAGGCGTACAGCAATCTGGCATTCGTTTCTAGCTCAGCTGCAGGCTTTCCGAGTAACTTGCAGAAGTTGTTTGTTTTTTCAGGTCTTTATATCTTTATCAGTAAAATAAGGAGGAAAGACATTCCTGATTGTTACCCTAAAACAGGGGGAGTCTCCTTTATTTTGCAGAGGTGATCCAGAGGGGAAAAAATCTGCTAGGTATCAAACCTTTGAGTGTTACAATAATAAATGCAATAGGTGTTTGTATACATAGATACTGTTTTAAAAAAATAATAGTCTAGATCCACAGTTAAAATTTGCACTTGTGCTTTTTTTCTTTTTCTGGTAAAGCCACAGTTGTTCTTCATTTTAAATAGTCTATGTCCAGTCTCACCATACTGTACTGCCTACTTGAAATGAGAATTTAATTTGCAGCTCAAATTCAGGGAATAATTGGGGAATTATTTCTGAATTCTAAGAAAATGAAGGAGTAAAGATTTTCTTGGAATCCTTGCAAAGACCCTTAAATGGCAGTTATAAAACCAGCGTAATAAAATTAAATTGCGGCATGTTTCTCATTGACATGCATGACAATTTCTGCAGTTATGTTGGAGTTGAAAATTCACTTCTGTGTGCATTAATCTCTAATTCACATTATGGACTTTTACTCCTACGTTTTCAATTGTCAAAAATATAAAAATATCGTGTGTGTGTGTTATACACTGCTCTTTAGAAGTGGCTCTAGAAATGATTGTCTAACAAGTCAGGATCTTTATATCTTGTTGGGTTGGGGGTTTTGTTTGTACTTGATCAGCACAGAGTTTATAATTAGTCTGGCAAAGAAATGTGTCCGCCGGAGTTTTCAAAGCTTACTTGCTGGGATCCCTTGTTAGTATTAAGCTTATAGGCATCCACGCAAGGATAGTCATCCTTTGTTTCCAGTTAAACTCATGGGAAACTTTAGACATAAATCCTGCAGAGCTAATTCCTCATCCAGATCTGGTCATCGATTTTTCTTTTTTCTTTTTTTTTTTTTTTTTTTTTTTGGCTACGTTCAGTGTGGCTGAATTTTGCTGACGTAGTACCTGCTCCATACTTTTGGGACCTTGGTGCGCTCTCTGATTTTGAAATATTAACACCCCATCTTTTCTAAAATGTAGGACTCAATTGATTTTAATGGCACTAAAATAATTTTGTAAATGTTGGGATTCTATTCAGGACTCCCACGCTGCAAAGCTGTAGCTGGGATCCCAAAGTAGAGAACTGAATCTGAAATTTCTTGAGAAGACAGACCGATTTTTAATTCTAGGTACCCAGCAAAGGTCTCTTTCTGTTAGCTTGTCTTGATCTGAAGGGCAGTGCTATGATTCTTGCAGTAAGTCTACAGTTATTTAAAAGATGAATTAGTTTTCCTCCCTTCCAAAACAGAAAAAAAGTGTCTATAAAGATATAAATACTCTGGATTTGATTACAAAGTAACTTAAAAAGCTGATTGTTCTCCTTTGTAATTTTACACTGTCAAAATAAAATCTGTCCATATCAAGTTAATCTAATCTCTTACAATAAGTCATGTAATGTTTGTGCTGCTGCTTTTTATTATAAGATCAGTTTCATCTCCCTGAGACAGGAATGTCACCATCTTTAAAGCTGATGTTCCAAAAATATCCTTCTTTAGTAACAGTTTCTGTCACAAATGGTGACAGGAATGGCGTTATGTCTCTGGCAGTACTGGAAGAGTTATTAGGATACAGAAAGTTAGCGTTTTGAATGCTGCCTTCTACACGCAATGTTCATTTGTAGTCTTACCGTATCCCCTGTTGGAACTGCAGCAGTTACTGTGGCATCGTTCCCAGGTTCTGTTATTTGCGGTATTCCTTTCTCCAGGAGAGTTACCTTTGTGTCCCAGTAGGGATTGTTAAAACAGCGGTCTCGCTTTTGTCTTGATGGTCATAATTTTAGTAATTGAATTTGCTTTCCAAGGGCGCTGATCTGAAAGGAAATTTACAACGGGATTCAAAGGCAGATATTGTGGTTGTATTCTGTAATTTCTCAGGAATGCCCCAGCTGATGGAATCTGTCTGATATAGCCTTGGAAACTTCACCTGATTTCACTTTATTAAGTGAATCAAGCGTGTGTGACTCTCAGTCATGGGTACATTTGTATGAAGACCCAGCTAAGGCCATAACCCCACTGTGCTGGCTCATTACGTGTGCAGCAGAGCTCTGCCTGGTGGGTGCTGCATCCTGCATCTTCTCCAGCGTATGCCAAGGAAGGTGGGTTGTAGTCAGCAATTCTTTCAGGTATTACACAGAACTGTAAGACGAAGCATAATTGAACTGCGTTCACAAGCGATGAAACTCAAGGATTGTGAATTTTTAGCCCGGTCCCATGTGTTAGGTAATTTACTGAAAGAGTTGAGAAGCTTGTTAACATTCCACAAGAGGGAAGGCAGAACCTAGCACTGAAACGAAATTCTGCAGTACTGTGAAAGCAGGGTACTTTAACTTGACCATTCTAGAGGCTTATGGTACATATAGATATGATGACAGACATCGTATCCATATAAACATTTTGAGACCTTGCAGAAATAAATTCTGTCTTTCAAAAATCTCAGGTATTTAACCTAGTAGTGTTCTGAGTGATGTTCGAACTGTTTTCTGAATGAGATCTCAGTGTGATACATGAATTTTTTCTTTCCTGAAGTTTAGTATCCTTTAAAGCCCCATATGTACTACACAGTTTACTCCCCAGAAAAAGGCTTCCTCGCCGTTGGGCTAAGACGTGCTAACTAAAGCACTTCAGCTTCCTTGCCAAGTGAATGGTACCTTGTGACCTGTGGCCTCATCCTTTTGAGTCACGAGTGGTAAAGGCTGGAGAGAGTATTTACTGCCTCGTGAGAGAAGCCATTTAATAGGGAATATCACTGTCTGCGACTCTGCTCTTTATCTTCTGACTGAAGCTCAGAGATTTAGGCTTGTTTCTTAATAGCTTTGCTGTAATCCACACTTGTCATTGTGATGTGTATCTAGGAGGCAGGTATTAAGTATTAATAAACCTGCTATTTAGCTAGATTTTGCAAGACAGAGAAAATTGAGATCCTTATTTGTCAAGGCATTTAAAAGCATGTTAAAAGTCCCATTAAAATCAGTGCAACTGCTCACATGTTTAAAGATAAGGCTTTCTCAAGACTGAGACCACTGCTCAGTACTTGACCGAATATAGCCCTAAATATATTGTCTTTGTATTTCCACATGCTTTAGATTTGCACATTAAATAAATCCATCATCCTTAAAAGATTACAGATTGTAATAAAGCATTTAGTATCTAAAGGTCTTCACTTTTTCATCTTACACAAGCATCATGAAATGTTAATGTTATTAGAGGTTAAATAATTTATGTGACTTGCATAAAAGAAAATGGCACAGAATGCCCATGGTCTGTGGGCTTGAATTTCTAGATGTCTCTTACTGACAAAATACAACATGTATTTGGATCAGGAAAATGTTTTTTCACCCCCTTAAAAAACAGGCCGGAGGAAAATAACAATATAAATCAAGAAGACAATTCAAAGAACAAATAGATACTGCTGCAGAAGTGCTCAGTTATTTTCTAAAGCGACATTGTTTTTTCCATGCAATAGTAGATTCATCAGTCATTAAGAATTACACAAGTACCTGTTCGTTCTTTCCTTAAAAAAATGTACTGCATGCCATCTGAAATATATGTGAACCAGGATTTAATGGTACACCCTACCATCAACTTGTGTGAAAGATTTACATCGGAAATTCTCTCACTTATTCAAGTAGAGATCTTACTGATTCTGTTTCAAGGTTGCAGTCATCAACAAGGAAGGCATTTAGACACAAGGCAAGTGTAGCTTCTAGTTCTGCAGTTGGGCTGAGAAATTCAGAAAGTCACATGAAGTGTCTGAGAGTAGCTGTCTAAGCAGATAGTTTAAATCCCATAAATTTTGCAGCAGGGAAACGAAGAAAGGAGATAAACCGTTGCTGATGGGGTTTTAACTTGCTGATTCATTTCCTTGTGTAGTACTGCTTTGGGTTTGGACTGCTATTTATTTTATTTACTTACTTGACTGTATCCCTCCAGAAAATTATATTATGAAACAGTAATGCAATGATTCAAGCCAAATTCCAAACAGACCTATGATTTAGGTTTGGAATAAAATTTTCCCAAGATCATCAACTTAGACAGGGTTCCAGTTCAGGGAGATCCATAATTTGAACATCACATTTGTCTCTGAACACTGAAGTTGAAATTAATCTTTTCTGCAAAATACCATAAAAAGTCTTAAGTCCACAAAGGAATGTAAATTAAGAGGGGACAAAAAATTGCAGAAAGGAAAAATTTCCTCATATAGGAGAAAACCCTCTTCGCTTCATTCAGGGCTTGTGTTCATAATTTTAGCTTCTCACTTTTCAAACAAACTGTATTATCTGAGTTTTGAGTCTAATATACTTGGTTGTGGTAAAGATAACACTTCTTGACCATATACTTCCTTGCTACAAAGTAACTGAGGATAATAAATTTGAATAAAGAGAAAATTAATGATGTTATTTACTACTTCTCATTAAGGACATTAAAACAGATGTGCATCAAGGAAAAAAAAATTAATTAATAGAGGCCAATAAGTGCAATGTTTAAAATTAATGCTGTTTTATAATATTTACTTGTGAATAGCTTATAATGGAACACTTCATTGAAAAGAAGTAACCAATTAAAAAATCATGGCGAAAGATGAAATTAAATTGCAATAAACCTGGTGAATTCCAGCAGTTAAAAGCCTAAACTGTAGGTTCCATCTGCTTAATAAATATTCCATCAGAACAGCCTGGTGCAAGAATTTGAATGACATGATTTGAAGAATTTAGCCATCAGCTTCCCCGCCTCTTCCTCACTGCTGCCTAAATAGGAGGTGTAATCCAGAGGCAAACGGTCTGCAGGGAGCTGGAGGGAACTGTGCATTGAGAGGCCTGAAAATTCATCAGAAATTTCTTGATTGTGGTGACAGCCAGTAGATGGGAGAAAATGGGCCTGCTGTGATGGAAAATGACGGAGTGAAGTGTAAGTGTTGCAAGGCGATGCAGCAGGAGTCTTTATCTGGTGCTGTAGCACAGTGGTGGGAAGGGGCATTATCTGAGGGTGCTGTGTTATGGGTTATATTAAATGAATTAGGATAATATTAAATTGGGTTATATTGGGTTATAAACAGAGAGGTTTCTTCTGATCGCATCTCTTGAATAGAAGTACGTTCTAGAGATGAAGGTACCAAACTTAAATGGTTTGTTCAAAGCTGTAAGGCAGTCTTCAGCAGCAGAGCTGGGGAAAAAGTCCTGTTAGCTCCTGGTTAGTTTTTTCAGCTTAAAATCAGCTTTTTTAAAATTATTTTTTATTTTTCCCACTCCCTGGTTTAAAAAAAAAAAAAAAATTAAAAAATTTATATATTTATTTTAGTTGAATAACTTTGTATTAAATAAGAAGGGTTTCAACTCTACAGTAGGTGCTAGGATAGTCTTAGGAAGGTATCAAGCCACATGTTTTTATTATGAAGAACAACTTTAGTAAGTTAATATTAAGGGGAGAGGTAGAATGCCATTGAACTGTGGAATAGGTGAGCCTTCAGTGACCTTTTGCTAGGTGTAGCTAATAATAATGTGTGAACAAGTTGCCTTTTGATAGTTTGCAGGCAGCTGATGGAATAGACTCAGGCTGTAGGGGTTGTAGCCTATATTCGAGTAGTAAAAGGAGCAGCAACTCTTCTCCGAGGCCTGCATTAGTTGTAGAAATCCAATTCCTCCTGAGGGTAAGTCTGCGATGTAAGCAGAGGGTTCCAGGCTATTTTACACAAAGTTTTCTGTTCGTGGGTTTGTTGTTTTTTTTTCCTCCCTGACCTTGGACAGGAGCTTTGAGTCAATAAAGCGCATTTCTCTTTTCTGCTGCAAATACTTCAGTGTTGAGGAAGGTTCGTTGGTTGGTTGGGTTTTTTAAAACTTCTTGCTTGCATTTTTAAACTTCTCTTTCTGTGCATGTTTTCCAATTTGACCTCTCAGAATTAAAGTACTAAAATTTCCTCATTGAAATATTTTTGAATGTGGCAGTTGTAAAATGTTTATTACTGAGGGATTGTGCTTCAGAGACTCGCACTGGAAAACGCACTCTCCTCCTACGTTTTGTCTCTGCCTCTAACAATTAAATGATATCTAACTGCTTAATGAACGCATTCCCATCATTTGTACCTGCTCCCTGTGAGCCCCATCGATGTCAGTGAAAAGCCCATTGCTTACTGCTCTGAGTTTTAAACAAAGCCCAGGTTCAGGAAAGCATCCCTGTCCCGTACAGGCAGTAAGGATGAACTGGCATTTAAGCACAGAAAAAATAATTTCATTTGAAATGTCTGAGACTTCCCAGTAGATCAAATTCTCACAAATGATGTAAGTATGTGGCTGAATCTTAGATCTAGTGCCTGAGAGTGTGACCAGAGGTTTCAGTGGTGCGCAGCCGGGTACAGCCCGATGAAGGTGACAGGCAGAAGGGGCTGTACCATCGCTTTGCTGTCTCTGTGGATTCCCACTGGTGTCACAAGCACCGCATCTTTCCATCGTGTCAGCGAAGTTCCAGCTGGAATGAAACAAGTCTCCAAGGCTTTGGCTTTATGTGTAGCTTATTTATTCTTATTGGAGTGGGAATAAACGCTTTGAAGGAATAGTTTTGACAGGTAAGGTAACACTGCTGAACGCTAGTATAATGGGGTAGGTGGCTGGAGTTTGTTTTCATTTTCTTTGAGAGGAATGGGGATAGAGGTTAGTAGAAACAAGGGAGCTTTTAAAAATAACGTCTAATATGTGATTTGGTATGGAGCATCAAATACTTCATATATATATATAATCCAAAGTAAACAAAACGAACATGATTCACAGTGTTCAATAACTGGAGTGCAAGGTCAATTAGCCTCAGTACAAACTGCAAATACTTTCAGACATATAACAGAATCCTAAAAAAAACCAGCTCATGAGCAAATCAGTCAACGTAACTCACGTGTACCTGCTGACCAGCACACTTTCTGAGTCAATTACAAGACTTTTTGAAAAGTTTTGGACCTGGAAGTAGCAACGGCAGGAAAAACAAGTCAATTATTTTGAGAGAACAGTACCTTTCATTTCTTTTCACACTCCAGTGCATTGCCACTGCTTAAACCATTGGGGCTGAGGCAAAGTGTATTTCAGCTTTTGTCAAACCTTGGGAGCAAGCTAACGGGTGACTTTTTCACCGTATCTTCATCCATTTTCTTCACTCGCACTCCAATTCTCAAATGTGGTTTTACGGTTTCGGTTCTGATGAAATGCAATGCGTAGTTTGCTACGTGCTATATAATGGCAATTACAGTAATTATTACGGTTCTGTTCCTGTGCTGAACTCTCAGGGATCTGAAAGCAAGGGCAGAAAGTATATGCTTTTTGGTGGTTTGCTGGCTTTATTGTCTGTGACTGGCCAACACAGTGCTTGAAAGAGTGGGAGATTACTCTTTCAGTCTTAATTTTGGTCAGAAACCAATCGTAGCAGAGAAGCATTTATGAACAGATGAGCAATGTCAAGCATCAATCTTTGTTAACAGTTTATCAGAGGTAAAACCAACCCCCCTAGTCATAGATTTTAGCTTAAATAATAATAATGAGATTGAAGCCTGCCACAGTGGAAATACAAAAGTAAAAAGAAATTACTATTAACATTTAGACGGAATGAAGAACATGCATGTAGGCGTGACGTCGATCCATCAGCCATTGCAGTAAGCAGTAATTTAGCTTTCTGCAACGCTTGGGTAACTCAGATATAAGCCTGGTGTGGAAAATAACATGCATGTCACTTGAACCCTGCCTGCTAAAATGTAATAGCAATTCTTTCCGCTGAGTTAATCAACTAGTATCAGGTTATCAGATGCAGAATGCTGGGGTAGTGTGACAAGCAGGTCTGTTGACCAAAATGTAAAGTTTAAAAACTAAAACACATTTCATGTCAACATCTACTGGAAATACCTAAAATGTTTTTTTGAGTTATCACTTTTCTGTGTACTTATGAATAAGTTTGTGGGTTTTTGTTCTGTTTTGGGCAGGAGAGGGTGGACTTTTGAATATCGGCATTTCCATGAAAACAGGATTTCAGTCATTACCTAGGGAATAGAACACATCTATTATTCTATCCAGTATGAGCAAAGCTAGGGGGGTTGTTTATAGCATAGAGGAAATGAAAATAAGTGTGCAATGCTTTGATTTAGGGGCATGAGAGGAGGGGTTGCGGGTCTGAGGGCATATTTTATTTTGCAGAATTATTTCAGTGTACAGAGGAGGAGAGAAGCTATTCCAGACCAAGAGTCTAACTTTGTAGCACTAACTTCCACTCCAAATTTACTGCATAGCTCAACTGAATGTTTCACTGTGAAGATACCAAGTTCATCTTCTTGAAGGCAGCAGAAACACATGTCCACAAAGGCCAATGCCCACAGAAGATTATTTATTTGGTGAGAGAAGAAGGGGAGCGGGCACAAGAGAGAGGAAAAGGAAATCATGAATAATGTTGCCAGGTTTTGCCCTTTAGGTCAAGTAATTACATGAAAGGCTTAGCTTTCTATTTTTCTAGCTGTATCTCTAATTATCTTTCTCCCATAAGTATGTTTGTGTCCATAACCATGAAAGCCATGATCTAGAATATAAGATCATAAGTTCGCGGTACTGCTCAAGTAAAATAATGCATTTCAGCATTAATTAAAAAAAAAAAATAAAAGAAAAAAGAAAAAAAGAGGTTTTGCATGCATAAAAACTACTTCTGTACCATGAAAAAAAAAAATATGTTTTAGGTAAAAACCTGACTTACAACACTGAATACTCAGTTTGGCAACAGTTTACTAAGTTTAGGATGAGACACCCTTTTTGGAGGTTGAATCTAGAGCTGTGCACCCAGTTAAGCCAGGGGCGTTGATATTTAACCAGTGCCTGCTGAAATAGCTGCTGAGGACTCGGTTATGAGAGGTGCCCAGAATCTTTTGCTAGTTCAGTCTCAAAAGAAGGTTTGCAAAGAAATGCTGAGTACCTCCCCAAGCTGGTCTCTGAGACTGGCTTCAAAAGGCATCGCTCAGGGGCCACTCTGAGAAGCACTGGAGATTCAAAGGGCTGGGGCTGGAGGGAGGGAGTAAGGCAGAGCAGGAGTGTGTGCGGCGCAAACAGGAACAGGAGCAGAAATGCAGCTGTGCGGGGAAATTCTGAAAGCAAGAAGAAATAAAAGCTTGGTCTTGCTATGTCAAAGAAAAGAGGAGTCAATGAGGAGATCTGAGGATTTCTATAGACTTCCTAATCCTCAAAGACTTTAAAAAGTATTAAGTTTTTTTTATTATTTTTAACCATTTATGTAATCATATTGGACGGAGCAGTTCTAAAAAGCATTTAGGCATGTATAAACCAAAAATACTGGAAAAAAATATATCAGAACAGAACCCAAGGTCCTTCTGAAAAGCAGCCCACCTCCCTCAGATAACAACACAGGCTGAGTTTTGATTTCTCTCACCCAAGATGAATAAAATTTCAAAATTTAAGCCCAGCGCAGTGGCACTGTAGAACAGAAGGGCAGTTGTTTGCAGTGTAAATTGTGAGACTGATAACTGTCAAGTGACACTGATGAGCGCAGCCCCTTGGAGAAAAGCTGAATGCAGAACCAGAATGTTAGAACAGAATATCCCCTTGGCACACTAAACAAAGCTAAAACTCTCGTTAGCATGACTGCGCTTCCCTTTTGCCTTTGACATTTCTGATCCCAAGGGAGTTATAATGAAACAATATATTGCAAACTGCCCCGATTTTGTTACTGTTTTTATTGCTAATGCTATTTGGAAGGAAATTGTGCTTGACTTTTAACAGGGTAAGTTTACAGTCAGGTCTCAAGGAGATGACAATTAGCAACTAATCAATAAAGAGTATCATTGGCTCAGTAGTTCCTTTCCCGGCTAGGTTTAGACTTCTACTGATCTATGAATGTCTGTAGTTTAAGTGGCATCAAGGCCCTGAAGGTGGACGTGATTGCAGAGGATGGAAGCGATGCTGGTGCTGCTCAGCTGCCCAGGGTGACCATCTGGGTGCAGGTGGTAAATGTTACTTTCAGTTCTGCTGACTTACGTTCACACGCCTTAGGGGAAAACAGGGTTTCCAGACTGGATTGACACACTTTATCCTCTGAAATCCAGGCTCGTGTTGGCAAGAGTGGATGTGAACGCTGAACCCATACTACATCTCACATTTTAAAATGAAAATCTTAGTGTGATAAAAACTACTTTGCACTATGCAGCTGTCATCACAATGTCTTTGTGTTTGAAAAAGCGTACTGAACCATGGGGATGTGAATAAAGACGCAGAGCCTTAGCTCACAGGAGCTTAATGGAAGTTTAGGGTATTTGGGGTTCTGCAGATTCTCAGTGGCTGTGGTCTTGATTGCTCTGGGTTGATGTTTTAGCGGTAGTTGTCCCTGGAAAAAAACTTCTGCCTCAGTAAGCTTCCCCAATGAGCGTGGAGCTTGCAAAAGGGACTCTATACTGCTCTTTCCAAACTGCATTACAAATAGAATGCTAGAAGCACGTCGGTGTAAGGAGTTAGAAAAGTCTGTATGAGACTTTCAGAAAACTGAAACTGAAGATACAAACACGCCATGATGTCTTTACCCATCAGCCCTCGTACGCTAGTCTGTGGCTGACATCTAGAATTCCAGCTTCAATAATCCGACTTGTTTGGTGGCAATGAGCTTGCCCAGCTTTGGGGTGTCCATCAAAGGAGATTGCTACAAAAGGGACATTCAAGATGTATGTGGCAAGTTAACGGAGGGCTATCTAATGGCTTCTGAGAATAATTAGCATTGTCTTTAAATTACTTGGTTCGAGCCACTACCAAACCCCTTTCTGCACTCCGAAAATTTCTTTTCTCTCCCATGAGGCCTTATATGTGAAGTACAGGTTTGATAGACTGTTACTTATTGGTTTTAAGCTAAACCATAATTGAACATGGTGTATTGCAGTTTTAGATGAGAGGTCAATCTAATTGCCAGGTAATTGTCTGAAAATTACGTGAACAATAAAACATAAAGTCATACACTTTGTAACATACAGTGTCAGGCTGGCAAGAAATGTTTTTGCATTTAATTAACATTTAACAAAATAATTACAAGTCCTTCAGGATAATTAGAATACACACTGTATTTGCAAAGTGCTTAAAATACTAGTTGACCTTTAGTAAGTGTCTTAATCAATAACAAACATGTAACTTGCTATTATGCCAATTAAGTGCCTGTGTATTTCATTCAGATATTTAAAGGTGAAGGTTAAATCATGTTGAATAATTACCCTACCAGGATGGGCATTTTGTTCTGATGTGTGACTTCCAGGGAAGGCACACAAAATATCTTGTGAAATGCCCCGGGGATCTTACTGATCCATTTTAGAATTTACAGCAGGGATTTGAAAATCTTGTACTTTTGTGAGTTGCACTCATAGGACTCATTCCCAAGGTGCATAGTTCTGAAGAGATGATCCTTCTTGCCCCTCTCTTTTATCTCCCTAAAAATTTTAATGAATTTATGTTGAAATGTGTGCATCTGGGCTGAATGGTGATTTTCCAGCAGCGCCTCCCCTAATCTTCCAACATCCAGAAGAATATAATAAGGTGACTGCAAAATTGCCTTGAATATAAAGCCTCTTTCACCAAAGAGATTAATATCTTCTCCTGAGATAGAAATATGATTTTTTTATATGTGCTAACATGTTAATACAATAATGGTTAGTGTGGAACTAAAAAATAATCATGTTGCATTTCTGTAACACTTGGTGCAGGACCTCAAAGTTAAGAAGTGAAAATGGTTGGCAGATGCCGACAACAGTAGATTCTCTGCCAAAATCAGTGAAGTGGCTAAAAACAAGAAAAAGAAAGGAAGTATTATTTTTCTTTCTGTTTTTGTAGGAATTTTTCCAAGATGTTATCTTTGCAAAAAAAAAAAAAAAAATCTATTCACAATACAAGTGAAGAACAGAACTGTTACTCATGTGAAGTAAATCAGCATTACTTCATTAAGCTATAAAAGTTCAAATATGTTGAAGATCTGATCAAATGTATTTTAGAGAAAGGTGCAGTAAATTATTATGGCCATTCTCTCACTTTTTCAAGAGTAATATGCTTTTGACTTTGCACAAAGGTCGATGAAGTGTTAAATTGAGGGTGATTAAATACAGACTGTGAAGGGAATGGTTCCAAGAGCAAGAATCGGTGTGAAGACAGTTAGGAAAGAGGAAGCAATAAAAGTAAGGTAATTATTGAATAATAAGAAAACCTTCTGATATGCAGAGTCCGAAGCTGTGAGCATTTGCAGAAGTAATGACATGTGTACTAGGCAAAAATCAACAAAACTCTCTCCTTGGCATGTAATTGAGGCTTCTTGGTAGTCATATGAGAAGTATTTTGTAATTTTCATTACTGATACTGTACCTGAAACTCATATATTTGGAACAGAACCTTACAAAAATGCCATTGTGTCAAGTAATCCGGAGCTACCTTTTAAAAAATATAATCCCTAGGCCCCGTGCTTCCAGGAAAATTCTTTTTCATAACAGTATGTTTAGATAAAGGCTTCTATTCCTGGTCCTGCCTTTACACTGCCATCACAATTCAACTAGGCAAGATGCTTATCTTAAATTTGCTGAGGACATGCAAATCAGGGTATTTTGCAAGTGGTATCTAAATTGTAATTATTGTAAAGCAATTTTTGTTCAATTTGTGTTTAGACTAGATTTACTGAGTAAATAAGGAGCTCCATGTTATCTTAAGGTCCCATGGAGTTCCAGTTAATACTGAGGCTGTTTTGGTTTGACAGTTCTCATGTTGTTCCAACATGAGGTTATGAGTAGGTACAATTCCTCATGTTCACTTATAACACCTGTCCTTTGCTTTCTAAAGCATGACACAAAAAAGAAAGCAGACTATCTATGTCTGCATTACCCGTATGAAATAAAGCCTTATTTTGCAGATATTTTCTGCTGAATAAAACATTTCTCCCAAGTTGTAATGTAATTCTCCAAGAGGTAAACAGGGAATTCTGCAATGAAGTTGATGAAACTGAAGTCAGACTCGCATCAATAAAAACTGTCCCTGAATATTCCATAAAACATTATTAAACTTGAGTAGTATACCTTGGGTTTAGTATACACAGAAATAGAGATTTATAGTCAGTGAGAAGTTGATGATGAAAAAGTTGAGAGGTTTTATGAGCCCTGAGGTAACAAAATGCCAAGATATCAGTCAGGCCATTTGAAATAAAAGCCCAGAAATCACCTTCAAAGAGGATTGTTGATTTTCCATGTTAATAATTGATAAAATAACGTACAGACATCTTAGCTAGAGATGTAACTGCCAAAAGCTGTGAAGCTGCATTCAAATATACGGCATTGCTTTCCTTTAGAAAGTTCAGTTTTCAGAATGACTGCTGATTCCAGCATTGCTGATTTCCATCACGTAAGTTTTGGGAATCTTTCTCACAAGTTGAATTCTTTCTGGTGATACCAAGTTTTAAAATGTGAACACTCCCCCCACACATGCCCCCTGAAATGTTTTATGCAGAAATAAGCTACCAGCAATCTATTCATGAAGCGGTCCCAGTCTGATTGAGCTTTATGGGGCAGTTGTGCATAAGGTGCAGCACGGTACTTCGGGTGATACTTCTGTAATGCTCTGTAGAATGGCTTTGCAGATTTTCTATCTGCTTCTAGAATGATGTTACATTTGCGTTTTCTGAGCTTATGGCAATCCCATCACCCCCATTTTCTTCATACAGCTTTGATATATCTAGAATGGGTAGAGTGGAGAAAGAGAAAATATCTACTAGTTGCAAAACTTGTCTAAGGAGCTTGGATTTTTTTCCCAGAGCCTGTGAGTTTTCTGCCTGGATTTTTGGCAAATTATACATGTTAAGGTCCATGTGACTGCCATAGAGCAAAGTGTTCTGAAGCTGCATGGGAAAAACGTTATTGAATAAGAAGGCAACTGGGAGTAAATGAACCGTAATGGGAATTCGGCATCCAATTCTGCCTTGCACTGCAGGTGCAGTGACATAAGAGGAACAATTTCTTCAGTCCCAGACTAAATGGTAGTCAGGTAAGCTGAAGGAATTTAATATGCCAGAGATAGATCAATGGCTACTTTAATATTGCTTCATGTCAGGTTTCTGTTTAGTTTCTACCTAGAAGCTAAACTAGAAAAGACAAAGCGTCCTTTACAATTCCTTGATACCAAATGTCTGTGTAGGGAAAAAATGAGGAAAAGTATTGAATGAGGATTTGTCCCAAATTTTAAATGTTCATCACTATGAAACTATGTAGTCTGTTACAAGAGCCAAAGGAACTTTTGCAGGCATTTTGTTCGTCGACTTCAGGATGGTTCTTTTTGTCTGTCTAAAGTGATGTACTGAAGTCTCAAGGAAGAGTTATGGTCTCAGTTATTCCTTCAGCGTTGCTCCCATATTCACAGTGAATCCTGAGGGAAGGGTTACCACTAACGATCTTTCTCTAGTTTCTCCAAGCAAAAGTACTAAACCTGTAAACAAGGGGACAGTTTCCTTTTTTTTAAATGACTCTGCTGCTGCATAGAATTTTTATTACTTTAGTTACAAGAGTTAAGTCCAAACTGGTACTCTGGATTCCAGCAGTATTTTTTGAAGTACAGCAGGCAGAGTTCCTGTGTTGGTTCTGTCTGTTATTCACCAAGATCATCATTATAATAAAACATCTAATAATATTACCATATGTGGTAATATTCAGTTCAGATTAGTGTGTACTAATACCTTCTGCAATAACTATTTTTGTTAAAACTAGAGATATTCTAACTTCCCACTCACTGTATCACTAGAGATTATTTTATGTCCTTTATTTGCATTGTCATAGTTTCTCCTAGCTTATAGATCCACAAGGTGAGGTGAACCTTAAAAGATTGGGATAGTAGGTCCAAAGTGCAAATATCTGGTATAAACTGACATACTGTTCACATTTCCTTCACCTCCCATGTGAAACATCATTGTACAGCCTAAATACTGCTTAATTGCTAATAGATACTACCAGTATGAAACCATAATTAGTTGATTTTACACTTTTGTCTTGTGAGTGATTTGCATCTTGTAGAGTGTATGTGTCTTTTAAAAACAATCTGAGACCCATTTTCTTCCCTGCTTTTATTCTCCCGCCTCAAGAGTTGCTCAGAAGACATCAACCAATTCTTTCTTGCTTGGCAATTATCTCATTGGAATCTGCTTTCTCATTTAGACTTTAAGAGGCACGTGGAGGTAGCAACCAGAGCTCACGTGGGTTTCAGCTGCAATTACAGATGAGAAGCACTGTCAGGCTATGCTGAGCGTTACCTGTACCCTTAGAGGCTCAGATCTTTCGATCCTTTATCATGCAAGTATCGTTGTCTATCAGAATAGCTCTACCCTTTTCAGGAGTGTTGTACCTGTGGGCTGTAGAAAGAGACCCAGCACTTGTACAATAGCTTTTAGAAAAGCAAGCAGTACAACCCCTTGTAGTCTGAGTTCCCGTTTTTCACCTCATGCTGTGGCTGCTGCTGGAGTTTTCAACTTTGCCGAGCTCTTGCTGAGGGCAGAACAATGAGGGCTGCGGGGCGGTGGGATCGTCAGAGCTGGGTGACAGCGTGTGCCTGCCCCCTTCCCTCACGGGGAAGCATTTTGCTTTTCATAAACTCAGCAGGATGGGCCACCAGGCTGGCAATAGAACACTGGAAGCAGCGTTATGAACACTGGAAGTCAAAGCTTATGAATTAACACCAAAGGGAGTTTAGGTTTAAATAAATAAATAGAACCAAGGTGGGAAGTGGTTTGTCTGCTCTTTTTGCGGCAGCACAGGGGGCACTTTGACATTTGAGGCATCTATTTTGTTATGGCCTGGCAGGGTTTGGGGACTGACAGTTCTGGAGGCTTCACCTTGCTGTAGTGAAATACTGATGAGATTAAAATACACACGCACACCTTTTCTTTTTTTCACAGATCTCCTCTACTTAATTCCCCAAACCATATAATAGAGGGAGGTCGGTGTATATGCAAATATGGCACTTTGCTGATGTTTTATGTGAATTTACTACAATAAACAAATTTACTTTTTAAGTTGTAACATGAGCTTTTTGAGGTTGTGACTTCTTCAGGTGTGAGCTTGAACAAAATCTCTTTTACTGCTTGCTGTAAATAAATATTTGTTAACCCACATAATTTTTTTGCAACACGAAAGGTATTTTTTCTTGAAAAGTTAAGAACTTTTGAGGTTTCTGAGTGCTTGCTTAAAAGCGGTCTAACCATTGCATGTTGGTTACCCCAGGTCAGCTCCAAAGTAACTTGAAATCCACTGGGAAGCTTTCCCTGGACTGGAGGAGGCTTTGGGACAAGTTTTATCTGCAGCTATTTCAGTCCAGCTTGACGCTTGCAGGTTTCATAGTTTTATATGTAGGTACCTGGGAGGATGGGGCTGCTCTGCTCTCTGGTGGACCTTGTCGAAGGTAACCGTGCTAAGCGAGGGATCTCTGATTCATCAGCCAGCACCACCAAATGAAAATAGAAATGGTACTTCTGTGCTGAACCAAGCCTCTGGCATGCCCACGGTGCGCTGAAAGGCTAGCAAGGGCTCTGCAAATGTACCCATGTGTCTCACAATAGTGTTAAGCAACCAACAGAATTAATCTAGGTTCGCTTTCATTAGAAAATATTACCTGATGTATGCCTAATTTCAGAGCTGCAAATATGTCTACCAGCTCTGCCAGTCGCCAATTCCTAACACATCAATTGGGTCACACGAGGCGGCTGAGTAGATGTTTCAATACAGAGTGAAAGAAAATAAGCCATTGCTGAGGTCAAACGACCCTTGCTTTTAGTATTTAGACTGGCCTACGCTCCAGGACAAATACATTGCACAGTATAAAGAGTGAAAGCATCAAGTGTAAAGTTTGTTCCCTGCTTTGCATATTAAACTCCTTGTTTAAATTCTGCCTTTTCCACATGGCAGATATTAAAATAAATGAAAATACATTGGGTCTGATTTTTCCTTTCGGTGAGACAGATTTCACAATTGTGTGATTCAAATGCTTGCAATAATGGCTTTGTTGGCTCAAATTGCATAAAGAGAAGAAAAATCAAACCACAAAATATTTGTTTAAAACTGAAACAGGTTAATGTCTCACAGGGATGATTGAACAAATGCAACAGCCCATAAAGAGTTCTTTGGCATGACTATTTATTTTATCAAAGCAAAAATTTTGGTAGACCTTGTGAGGTTTTACCTATTCAGAAACGTACAGCAACTGTCTTTTCAGAACCTCTGTAAGGAAAGTATTTATTACAATTATTTTGGTGAAATTCTGCAAAACTGTGGATTACACTGTAGTTATGTCTCAGACGTTCTCAAATAAAATTACAGAAAATAAGATATAAAGCTGAGTCGTTCCAGATGTAAATATATAGACTGCTGTGAGAGTTTCCTTTGTGTCCAGCAGATGTCCATGTGGTGATAAACTAAAGCACACTGGGAACCAAGCCTGTCCACACTCAGAGTAAAGGTAGAGCAGCTCCTCACATCCCAAGTGCCAGACTCAGCTGAGTACAGCACAGCATTTCTTTCATTTCTTCATACTCTTCTCCAAAAAATGGGTTGGTTTGTTCACACACAACCAACACTGCTTGAACTACAGTTAAAGATGCTTTATGATTTCTGTGATGTAGGACATCACATGGCTTTTTGCTTTCCAATTCTTCTCATCCTCAGCTCCTTCAAATATGTCGGTCTTTCTTTTTTCCCATGTGCAAATAATTGACGTAGGCTATTCTGTGAATTCTCTTCTCCACTACTTGGCAGATTTTCTCTCCAGACTTGTCCAGGGAATCCCCTGTTGTGCTATTTGTTGTGTTCCATGTTATTTCAAATAGCGGATCTTTCACTGATGTTAATTATGTAGGAATTACAAACAATGGATGGTGGTGAACACTTTGTAGGTGGGTAGCTCGTCCTCTAAGTAGTTCTGTTTAGTCTTTTACTGTCATGTTTGAACACTGCATTGATTTTGAGTTCATCATATTGTTTGGCTGGTTTTTTAGCCTACTGTACATGATGTTTGAGTATTGCTGTATTGATTTCTCAACAAGACATCTTAGTTTCAAAATATTAATGACTCAGACTGTAAGTCCTGGTATGTACATGTGTTTTGTTTCATGAAATCGTTCGATAATGGCCAAGGATTAGAACACCTTTTTGCGCTTCTTGCCTTTTATTTGGGAACATTTATCTAGAACGTTGGTTTACAGTAGACTTCTTTCAATGAAGGAGACAGAAGCTGTCACAGAAATGATTAGGAAGTCATTATCTGTGTAAGATGTCTTAAGGCGAGGTTATGGGCCACTGTAGTCTCTGCCATGATTCCCTACATGAAATTCTATGTGAGGCCACACTGTACATGAAACCTCAGAGCAAGTCTACCACAGACACCCAGTGGGTTCTAATACTTGTCATCTACACAACGGTTCAGGTGGATCTGGCAACTGTGGCAATGGCTCTGATGTACTTTCCTCTAGGTGAATGGCTTGGTGCCGTTGTTTCCAGAATTAGTGGAAAGTCTGTATTTGGCTCAAAGTATTTAAAAAAAAAAAAAAAAAAAAAAAAAAAAGAAGTGATATTTTGCTTTTATGACACCGCATCTGAAGCTCTTCTTTTAGCAGTGCTCCTATTTGATTGAGGCAATTTGTCATCTCCTAGAATTTGAGAGCCACAGTGGATTTTCTCTAGTATTACTCTCTCCCGTTAGCCTCGTGCTGGGATTCTCTGGGGGATAACTGCTAATAAATAACGATAAAAAGAAGTAGCAGACCTCCCTCCCATTTCTGTTTCCTTTACTGCTGATCTCTGCTTTCTTAGATAAGAAAGTGGCGATATGCACATAAAAGAACTGTTCTCCACTGTTGAATATTTCATATGAATTTCTTGTTGAAAGATTGATTTTTTGCCATAGCTCTCTGACTTTATTTGTTGTCAACATGAACATGCACACGATGTTTTGGAAATGTAAATATGAATAATTGCTCTTTTCTCTGCATTGGAGAGCTCTGACTAAGGCATGTCGTGAACCCCCTTTTCTACAAGAATCTGAAACTTGCAAGCAAAGACTTTTTCAGGTTGAAACTGCTATTCAGTTCAATCCTCTTGAGAACTTCTCCCACCTCTGTACGTAAGATTTGCATAAATTCTTATAGTCTTAGACCAGTGTTTGGCAAATCACACACATAAAAGTAATAAGATAACATAAATTGACACAATATATTATAGAGGATACTCATACTAAAATAAGACTTTTGTACTGGCTTATGTACACCAGCATTTGTGTATCTTGAGATTTTTTTTTAAAACCTGTACAGTACAGTTTTGTGTTAGCATAATATCATACTTCCATTACAATATAGTGGTTTTGCATAATAGTTTGTCTGACACCAGCTGTCACAAGGGACTAAAACAGGAAAAATTCCATTACTTCATATTATGAACACAAGACTTGATTTTTATTATAGCCTAATAAATGCATTAGGCTTGCAACCTTCTGTGTTCGGTTTTGTTCTAAAGTAATCCTTAGACCAGAGTGCGGTTTAGTTACTGGTTTTGTGATGACCTCAGGTTTTGTGCACTGCTTTGGTTACTGCAGAAGTCTGAAAATGTCAGTAAGAGAGGCTGCTCTCAATAGTAGTCTCTTCGTTTCCTCCCAGCCCGATGAAAACTTGCTTGTCTCTTCTGGGGTGAGCTTGAGAAACAGGTTTGACTTGATTCACACCCGGTGGATCCATTGTATTTAATTATTCAAAGGATTGGTCATGGGGCTGTGTTTGTACACGTGAGTAGCACAAGTGCCGTCCCATGAGGTTCCCTCATAAGGGACCATTGCCACGGGGAAAATCTCCAGAATGTTTCATTCTTTGGGTGTCACTTTCAGACATAACAATTCAGAAATACCATTTTTGAACTGGGATTGCCCATCGTTCTGTTAGTGTCCCTCTACCACCATCCAGTGACGCAGAAGCATTTGTTATAAATTTCCCAATGTCCTGCTGAAGGCTTTTATGAACTACTTTTCTCTGTTTTCTCCTGGCCATTCGGGGTGAGTGGAAGCAGGCTCCAGTGCTGCCAAAAGAGGAGGAAAACAGGAGGGAAGCACAGCAAGTTTGAGAGTGAGTATACCTACATGAGGGTGTAAACCAGGTCATTCTGGGGTACTGGAGTGCTGCTCTCCCTGAAAGTGAGCATTCCCAACCTGTGAAGCTCGAATTAAGCATACAGTCTTTGGGGCTTGCTAATTTTCCAATTAGATTTTCAAGAGTATAATGTGCACTTCAGAAGTCTTGTCTTCAGGGGACACTCACCTTCATTGTACCCAACACAAAACCACAAGAGGGGGGAGGGCTGGGGAGCTGGGGCAGGTGTTGCATAGACCATGTGTGACCGCAGGCACAGAGGCCAGTAAGGGAAACTCACCATAATCAGGCAGATAAATTTGTAACTTGCAATGCTACTGATTTGGGGGGTTGTTCACTAAAATAGGTTGTGTGGCTACAAATACCATCAATTGTCTTTCCTTTCAAAGGGAAAAAAAAAATGCTTCTTGTGTTTCTGTATCTTTTGGCATGGCTGGATGCTCCTCCTGGGTGTTGCTAGTCCAGCAAAGCTCTTTCCGTAGGATGCGGCACCCGCCAACACAGTAGCTAAGCCTGTGCAGCGCTGCCACCTTCAACAAGGCGCGTACAGCAAAGTAGTACATACACCGTGTCATCTCCCTTTGGAGGAAAGTTATTTACTTGTTTGTCCTCTGTTAGTCCTCAGCTGTTAACCATAGATTATTTTCTTCCCAATACTGTATGGAACCTGGGGGGCAATACCCACTGGGATCTGTCTGCTGACTTAGATCAAATTTTAGTTCCAAATATATTTACTGACACTTCTTTTATATGGGACTTGTAAATCTTTTCATGTAGAAACAGTGTGGAACTAAAGGTCTAAACTTTCCCTTTGATGTCAGTAAGAACTTCCCTGCTTAGTTGGGTTGGACTGTGATATTGTACATCCACTAGGAAAAAAACCTTGATAATGGGTTGTTAGAAACTTTATAGTAATTTTTAAATTAAAGCTTTAAGTGAGCATATTGATAAGGTGGTATAATAAGCTCTGCTTTAGGCTTGGGAAAACACACGTAAATATATATACATGATGAAATCAAAAGTATAAGTCATTTAGATATTCCCATTTCTGTGCAACAGGTTTTGTAAATCAGCGATATATGTGATTTAAATCTTAAATGAGCTAAGGATGCCATATGGTTTTCACTGTGTATCCAAAACACTGAAACTTGCTGAGGAAATAGCATTAAGGACATTTTATTCTTGGCTTATTGCAATATTTCTTCCGAGTGGGGAATACATTTTGAGCTGCCCTTGAATGTAGGCATGTTGTGCTTTCTGGAATAGAAACAGATAATGTTGATCTCTCATATGTGACACCCGTGGGGGAAAAAAAATGAAACCAAAACAGTCCTTCCTTTTGGGGGAGGTAACTATTCTGTGTCCTGCTGATGCCTCTCTCCTGAAGTTGGGATTTTAAAAGATAGTCACTGAGAAGTGATTTCTGCTAGCATATATTGTAATCATCTCATCTGGTCAGATTCTTTTGCCTTGACATTTTAAAAGTAAATTCCAGAATCTTTCCACATTTCAAAATACGTAGATTTTTATGTAACACCCTAATACTTTCATATACGTATAAATTTCATCAATGTTTTTATATATTGATCTTCATGATTTTGTGCATATTATGAGATTAGTCCTTGTTTTCCTTCCTGACTGTAATTGCCGGATAGTATCAAGAATGCAGCCTGGTATAAATTTGCTAGTTCCAAAGACACAACTGTCTGATGCAATGCCACATGGGTTAATTTAATTCCTAAACTAATGTAGGCTCGCTGCAAAAATACATTAGCTGAAGCTTTTCCAAAATACTGATTTCACACTAATATGGATTGCTTAACACTTAAATGAAGGAAATGATAATGTTGTGCGTTAGGGCTCCAATGCATACACTGCATCATATGCTATTTCTAACAACTCTATACATTTTCTGTTCTACAATTTTTTCCTGCTTTCCCAAACAGCTGATTATGCTCTTTCTTCTCAAGAGTCAGTATTTCAGCTGTCAGCTTTTCACAGGGCAACAGCAAAGGGGAAGAGAGAGAAAAATAAGAACAATAATAAGTTCCACTTGTACAGCATCTTTCATCTCAGCCTCCAAAGCCAAACATCATTAGTGAGACAGGACTATTGGTTTTATTTCTGACCTGCATCCAGGCTACCTTTTCTCATGATCCTGCTCAAGGTAATTGGCAAAAGGCGAATAGATGGGTGGCCAGGGAGATGTTAGCAGAAGCACTGCTGAGTCCCTAGCTTCTCCAGTTTCCCCCCTCTCTTGAGGAAAGTGTCCTCTCCTGGAAATGTCCTTCTGAATGGGACATAGAACTGAGAGTCTAAGACATGTTTGTTCAGTAAATATCTTACTGATTACTTTCTTGTGATTAGCCATATTCCATCCCATTTACTTCCATTTCAGCTTCCGATGTTCCTCCACAATGTAAATGGACGCAATGTTCTCCCTCCCAGGTCCTAAAATGTGTGGTTGTTTAGTTCTGTTGCGAGCTATTGAAGAGCCTCTGATCTCGTCTCAAGAACCAGATTCCTGCATCTGTGATGCAGCAAAGCTTATTCAGGTAGCAGGATATTTTGAAATCTTTTGATCGATAGCATGATACGTTCCAGCCCCGAGTCTGCTATTATACCAAAAGAAATCAGAATCTGTTCTGTCACAGCAATTACGTCTTTTTCCCTCATGACAGTCTCAGACCGGTGTATCTGACCCTATGCTTTCCAAGTGGTGGTGTTAATTTTTGCACAGATAAAACCGAAGCACAGCAGCTTCACTGAATTGATGCTGGCAGACGTTCCAGGATAATGATGGTGTTTGAATGCAGCACCAACATCTTCACCTCCTCCCCTCTGTCCTCAGAGGTGATGGGACGAAACACAGCTCATGCTGATCAAACCTTTCTTCTGATGGGATTCTGGCTAACGATATCGTCATTATCGATACAGTCGCTATTGATCCAGTCTGTCAGGTTTCCACCTTCCTTTGATTTTACCCAGTGAAGTGAGCCACAGAGGATGTCCCCGTGCAAAACTGAACAAGATACGCCAGACAGACGTCACGTCTTACAAATGGCTTGTGGGGGCTCTTCCAGTGCGGTCCATGTTCTCCAGCATTTAGAGCAGATACTTTTTGTGTTCCGTATTCCATAAGCTTGCACAGCCAAGATGATGCTCTCCTTGGCTGCTGGCCTTTTCTATCCACAAAGGACCAGAGCCTTGATTTCTTGTTTAGACAACTGATCATGCAGTTGTGGTGACAGCAGTGGCAGTTTTTGAAGTTGACATTGCTTATGTATTTATAAAAGAAACCAAGACAGAAATAATAGGCATTTAATTTCTCAGCTTTTCCAGCCCGATATTTTTTATTATTATTATTTCTGCCAACAGCTGAACAACAGCCTCAGGCTCTGCTGCAGCCTCTTACCCAGGGCTGAGGAGATACAGTTGATATATTAGCAGTATATTATAAGACCTGAATAATCTCTAATCACAGAACTGCTTCAGACAGCTTTTTAGGAATAGCATAGTTCATGTAAACAGTGTCACTATAACTTATTATTACCTCATGTACTTTCTTCAGAGATGCTGATCTTATCTTACAGCTGTCACAGTGCTGATCTTACCTTGCTTGTGTTTTTAATTCTCTTCTCCTTTCACTTCTTATGCTAAGTATTTAAACTCTCTATGGTGAGAATAATTTTTGTGTGGTTTATGTGTACTACTCCTGCTGCCAAGAGATCCTGACCCACTAGCTGGGGGCTGTTGACTGTGATGTCAGTGCAAAATACAAGGTTTTGTTCACATCAGTTTGAGTAAAACCCGGTGACAATTGAAACCCAAAACTGCCTTGGCATGTGGGAGGTAGTTAGTGGTGAATTTATAGAGGATCTGTTACTAAGTTTCTGCTCCTCCTTTATTTGAAGGGACTAAATATACCTGACTCTTTTTCCAGTCTATCACATTATTAAAATTATCTGTACATACACTGAGCCTTCAAGAACAGAGTTATCAGTGCACTTTGGTGTGGTTCGTGCTGTGGGTAGAATACAAATACAGAGAATCCAAAAGATAAATGGGGCTACTCTGCAATTCTGGAATGTGAGCATCTGTTTCTGCTGTTACATAGGAAAATAAAATAAAGCAGTGCAATGTGAACTGGAAAGGGAGTGTGACAGTCATTCTTGGGTTAAAGAAAAAGAGGAAAAAAAAAAATATGTGTGAAATCATTTTGCTATCCCAAAAATGACAGGGAGGAACATTATGAGCAGGGTCTCATATTTCCCCAGTAACTAAATATTGCTTTGACTTTATTGCTCAGTTGACTTACAGAGAATGGATTTGTGGTTAGAGGAAAGAGCTTGAAAATTGCAACTAGATTACTATTTTTTTTTGACCAAAGAATTTTAGATTAAAAAATGGCTTGAAGCTTAATGTCATTTTTTAAAGTTCTTTCTTCAGTCAGAATTTTATAGACATTTTTCAACAAAAAGTAGAAATTAAAATAAATTATACACTCTTGTTAGTTTTGCTCCTCTTTAACCCCATATTTGTAAAAGGAGCTTGAAGGCAAAAGTAATTAATGAGAAGACACATCTATAAAATTAGCTCAGAAATCCTGGCATTGCCTCAAGCAAAGAGACCTGAACACGATGAAGTAAACATAGGCTGTTTTACTGAAAAAATTTAGGTCTTAAATTCAGACCTTCACCTTCACCCTCCTTTCTTTCAAGTCACCTTGTTTAAGATAAATCGATTGCCCAAGATGGAGTTTTCCCGAGTGATTTGCAGTTTGAAATGGTGAAGTACTTTCAGACTCCCTCTTTTCATTTCCTTAAAGAAGTCTGAGCTTTAAAGTGAATCCTTCTGTCTCGGAGCAGAGGAAGAACAAACCCTTCTGATTTGAGAGTCAGGGAGATGGTCTGAATAGATCGTCAGTAGCTGTTGAAGACATCGGTGTGCCTGCCTCTACTGTTTGCAGGAACCTAATCCTTGCTGGCTGAAATGAAAATAAGAGGAAAAAAGAAAAAAGAGAGGTAGGGAAATCACTATACAAATTTTGGGGTGCAAATTACAAAACCCAAGAAGTTGTAAAGATTGAAAACAGGTTGTACTTACTCCTTCCTTAAATGTTTATGATCCCTGGGCAATGGATGTTCTTTCAGAGATATGCACACTGTTTGCAAATTCCTGAACAATTGTGAGAACAATTGGAAGCTTTGAAAGAAACTTTGAAAATGTGCATTTTTCACTGAAGATAATTCCAGTCGTCACTGCATATTTCATCTCATTGGTCAGATAATGTGAAGTGTGGGTTTTTGCAAACTGTACCATGTCACTCTAGCTTGGAATAATGGGAATTGAAAGCAACCAGGAGCATTTCTCTGGGCTATGAATATATTGCCTCTTGAAAATGCGAATACAAATTCACATCTTCATCTCAGATCCTTGTTCCTATGCCAGCAAAACATTTGATACCACAATAGAAAAAGAGTATTGTATTTATTTTAGTGCACGGTTGGAAAGGTGTTGTGTTTTTTTCTATCACAAACAGTACAACCATAACCTAAACTGACAGTGCTAAATACTGTGGTAAATCTGAAAACAATTCCTTTGTCGCTTGAGAAATTAAACTGACCTAAAATAAGAATCACATTCCAAAAGTGTGTCCAAACTATTAATGTAAATTTGTCCAGAATCCAAAAATGCTTAAGCAGGAGGCCAAATACTGTTTTCATCCACCTCTAGCTTCAGTGACACATTTTCCCAGTTGGTTTCACTGGCATAATGAAGACATTAAGATAATAAATCTTTCCTTTCATACGTGTCTGAGCGAATACTGGAAGAGATTGGCTGTGCTTTATGTACCTCCTGGTGGCCGTGTGCCTGTATAGTGCAAAACTGTTGCGTCTGCATCTGTCTTGGCTGCATTTGAAGAGCAACTGAAGCCACCAAGCATGTCTAGGCTGTGCGGGTGGACACCTACAGGAGATTCCTCCAAACTGGGGTAAAATCTTTCACAGCAATGCATAAGATGATTCATCAGGTAGTCTGGGATTATACAGGCCTAGCCAAGTTCTACCCATACTAGCCTCCTAGTGTTGATTTAGAAAGAACTTGAGTGGAGAGGGATGCTGGAGTCCCTCTGGGGTGGGAGTGCTCCCTGCATGGCTTTGCTTTCCATCGGGCAGCCCGGACGGGCTCTGGCGCAGAGCTGGCTCCTACAGCAGATGGAGATTTCCCTGTCCAGTTCCCTGCAGATGAGCCAGACGTGAGTGTCTCCAGTGCAACATGAAAGGGTGAAAAGGAGAGTGGCAGAGCAGCATGCTGTAGCATCCTACTGCTGTGTGAATCAGGGCTTGCTTGGAAAAGCCGGGATGGGACATGCTATGCAAAAGACCCTTTTTGAGCAGTGAGAGTTCCAGGTGATGTGCTTAAGCAATGAGCCCAGAGTCCCCAGTCACAGACTAATGTGAGCTGTTCCTGCAGGGAGAGAATCAAATAGGAAAACAACGCTGCTTAAACTATGCTTTTGTCATCCAGAAACACTTAAGCTACGTGAACAAAATTGCACTCAGTGTGCTAAGGGCATGAGTAACTCCACATACTGAAAAGCAAGTGCATAAGCTTGGATGATTCCCAGTGCCAAGACAGCAGGCTCCCCTAACTATTTACAGTGGAGTTTTACAGAGCAAGAGAGGAAGAAATGTCCATAACAGGAAAGTGGGTCAGATGCACAGTGGAAAAGAACAAAAAGAACAGGAATCAGAGAGCCCACAAGCTGCATCCCGGCAGCTCTGAATCTGGGGACAGAATCTGTGTAAGCACAAATGTCACTTTTCTTACCCACAACAAAAACTGACAGACCTCCCACGTTGCTTTTAAAGGCCTCTTGGCTTGTCCAGCAGCTTTAGTAAGTACGGTGCTATAAATGTTGCAGATGATGCTACAGATTCCTAAAGCTTGATTTCTGTCAGTAGAAAAGTGCTTTCTCCTGTTAAGCAGGGCAGGTCTCTGACCTGGGAAAATCCTTAATCCTGATGGTGACAGTTCCCTTCAACTGCCTGGGTCAGGCTTAAAATAGTATTTCTGTAAGAGAGCTTGACGCATGAAAACAAGGCTGCTCCTCACTTCGCTGTGCCTGGTGAGCTTTCACTTTATTTTGTTTAAAATACAGAAACAGCCTCCTAGCCTAAAGCTACCTGTCTCTCCTGCATGGAGTAGTGTAAAGACTTATCCCCTTGCTGTAAAAATAAATGGGATGCCTGTGTTCTCTGCTACAGGTGACGTGTTATTTTGCATGCAGATCTAGAGCCCTTGGGAGATTCAGGGTTATCCATAGCCCAGCGAGGGAAAGAGCTGGGTAAGACAAAGGAAAAACAGAAGTGGGCTTGTAGAAAATACAGGTGGTGAACTGTCCACCCGTTTGACATGGACACCTGAGATGGGCACAGTATAAGGTGCCTTCTCTGCTTGCTTCTCACTGGGCTCGTCCCAACCTCTCCCCCAGGTGGAGCTGACCCCACGTCTCCCAGCCCTCAGAAGGGTGTTTTGTGGTGGTAGGAGGCTGCTTTGATTCTTTCTTGTGCCGCAGGCTCCCTGGGCAACCCTCAGCAAGTCAGGGCTTCAGCTCCTCATCCTGATGCTCTCCACCCCCAACCTCTGCAGGCCATCACCCTGCGCCTGGCAGGGCTCTGCTGGTACCAGGCACCTAAGGGAGGAGGCCACCGAGTGTCACTGGGACACTGCTCAGCCGTGAGCTGCCTGCGGGCTGCAATGTAACCCCCGTGTAGGTGTGGGCTGCGGTGTAACCCACATGTCGGTGGGGCCATTGTGTAACCCCCGTGTCAGTGTGGGCTGCGGTGCAACCTCTGTGTTAGTGCTGGCCGTGGTGTAACCCCTGTGTTGGTTCGGGCTGAGGTGTAACCCCTGTGTTAGTGCTGGCCATGGTGTAACCCCCTTGTTGGTGCGGGCTGAGGTAAGCCCCTGTCGTACCACCTCCTCCCCCATCAGGATTCTCAAATTTGCCGTGGCTTGTCTCAGCCCCGAGCCATAAATCTTCATCTTACCACACGCCAATTAAACAGAGACATTAAGTGACAGCTCCGTATCTCCCGCGTTCCCACATTTTCACTTTGTAATTGAAGAAAAGTTATGATCCTATTAGCAAGTTGTTTGTTTGCGTTTTTTGTCTCGAAGTTACAGCCTGTTGATGGGTGCGCTGTGTACACACTGACTGATTAGATACGACAGTAGACGAAGACGTGTTCGATCATACAGGCGTGGGGCACCAGCCAGAGCGTTCACACCTAAACCCCAAGGGCGGCAGAGGGTGCAGGGGACGCGGGGGTCACGCTGTGCCCTGCAGCAGGGTCCATGGTTCAGAGTGCCAAGTTCAAAGCGTCAGTCCCACCAAAGGGTTCGGTGCGGTCAGACCTACAGGGGCTTGGACTTCTGTGGTGCTACACGTGCAATGAAAGCTCCTCCTGGGTGCTTCTCAGAGCCTGAATTCTGACTGGGGGTTTGTTCGTTTGTTTTTGTTTGGTGTTTTTTTTCCCCCCTAACAAACAGCAGTATGGAAGCCAAGGCATGAGGTGCCACTGAGCCCCAGCCCCGGGTGCGGAGGTGACAGTCCCCTGCTCAGCTCCAGACTGCCGTGGGGTGGACAGTCGGTTCCCGTTTCCCACCAGCTTTTTGTGGTGTTGAAGGAGTAGTTATGCTGAACTACCGTACAATAAAGAGCAACTAGTTCAATTAAATCCTCTGTCAGACTTTAGCTGATTTTCATCTTTTTTTTTTTTTTCCTCATATAAGTATAGTGAAATACAAACATAGGAAAACCATGATGTCACATTGTAGTCTAAAATATAAAGAACAGAAAGTTTTGACTGGCTTACGCTATCTCACCCCCCACATCCTTCTCCCCTTCCCATAACCAGCACGCTGCAGAAGGCTGCAAAACCTTTGGAAGTGATTTACGTCTTCCCGTGGCACTGTTTTACGTTGTAGTTCCACAGGTCCCAGACTTGCAAACCGGTTAAACATGCACTGCACGTTGAAAAGGATCCCAACCTTCTGTGCAAGGGATTTACGTGCGGGAGTGGCACCCTTTTCCCTTGAAAAGCAGGCGCCAGCTGAGGAAAACAACATTATACTCTTGGCATTTCAATGTTACAGGTTGGAATAGACAGAGTTTCTGAGCTGAAAAAAAAAAAATATCCTTCAAGGGAAGAGAAAAAAGCTTTAGTCCTCAAGTTACAGCAGTAGCTGTGGACTCTTTCTGTTGTGTTTAAACAAGAGACAGCACCTTCGCTGGCAGCGACCTGGATTTGGTTGACAGACAGATATGCACAGTGTGAGATGTGCTGCTCTGGGCAGCTCCCAGCCATCGCACCCACTGCCCAGAGCCCCCGGCTGGCACAGCTGCCCACCCCACCCCCCCGGCACGATGCATCTCATCACCTCAGCCCATCGCTGGTGAGGAACAAAGCTCAGTCAAGGCTCAAACGTAGCGGAAAGAGGAGAAAAGTCATAAAGGGAAAGTTAATGGCCCAGCAATCCCTATTGGGAGCAGTACTGCAACGGGCTCTGTTATTTCTGCCATATCAATCACATCTTGCTCGGGGAATCTTTGATGGTTTCCTTGTTGCTGCTTTTACTGGGGGAGAGAGCCAGGTGAAGAATCCCCCCAGCACACAGCTGCCTGGCTGGGGGGTTGTTAACCAGGGACAGCCTGTGATATTTATCCCGGTGTCACCTCAGAGTTCTCATCTCTGCTTGTTCAGCAAAGTAGCTCCATCAACATCATGTCTTTGGAAACAGTCACTCATTTTAAATTAATCGATGCTTGAGTGCAGACAATTTGTTTTGGGTACAGCAAGCTGGTCAAAATGCTGTTAAAGAACAAAAGGTTACTGACAGGTTATATAATAATATTTAATAATCCAGAGTTATGACTGCTGTTCTTTCTAGAGGTTTAGGTTTGTGTTTAGTTTTCATCTGAAGTAGCTTCCAGAGCAGTTGCAAAGATCGCTTTACATATATTTATTGAATCTATTTACACTTAAATAGGCTAACCTGGATCTATGGATGCTAACATATTTAGAATGTGGTTCTTGAATATAAACATGTGGATTTATTAATGATATGCACATTTTAAAGCAAGTAAAAATAAAATCTGCAGAAGATTTGATTTTCCTGGTTAATGCAAATGTTGTGTAACCCAAGCTGTAAACTTTGCGTCAGTGATTAATTCTTTGTGATTGTAGGCATGCTGTGAAAGAATGTCTGAACTTTTGCAAATTGTGATATAACTTTAATATATCCAGTTACTCGTGGTTATTTTGCAGTTAGATAAAGACAGTAGTATAGAATTGTTTTTGTTCTGTCTTGCTTGGCATGAGCATGCTGAAACAACCAAACTGTAAATACATGTTCTGTATAGAATTCTACAAGCTCGGAGAAAAACAAGTTCCTTTCTAAACCAGTTCTTCCTGTTGATTTCTGTGTGTTTGCATTAGATACAGCATTCTGCTTTAGATGTTTCTGTGCTTATAGAACTTGATGAGACCCTCGTTACCAGTCTTTTATGTAACTTCCACTCTAAAGCCCTAATATTTGCAGAGATGAGTATACACAAATATTTGACTACAGGCTTTGCTGTTAGGGCATGCAATTGGGTTTCAGTTCAAAAACTGCCTTTCCCTGGTTTCTCTTTCCAGCAAGAAGTGTGAAACCTGTTAAGTCATTAGACAACCATGGAGTCATAGGGCTGTACTCTTTGTTGTTGCACCTGTTAGATGATGATTGATGCAGTTACAAAGCAAAATGCTATTGTTCTGGACCTGTACTGTTATACTTCTACAATTGACTATACAGAGTATAGAGAAACGGTAAGATTTGTTTCCTAAAATATCGCAGCTGACATTTGACTGGTCTGAGAGAAAGAAGAAATGTTACTGTTAATGATTCTTTTGCTGAGAAAATGTAACCTGGGCATTTGAAAAAATGTTTGATGCACATACTCCTTGCAATTTCCCTGTGCCATGTTGCAGCTCGAGCAGCAGACTAAGCATTATAAAGCAACTCTAAAAATGACACTGGGAATGTATATATTTATTGTGTCTTAATGATATGATTGTGAACATAAACTCGTTCCTGGTCAGCCAGCTGTTTATATCCTGGAGAAGAAAAGACCCTTGCACAGATGTGTGTCCGCATAAAGGACACTGAGCTGGGTTTTTGGAAACACTTGCCATGCCCACAGAGAACTGCTCCATCTTGGCTACAGGACAAAGCTGGCAGGGGACTCCAAAGGCATTTGGTTTCCATCTCTGCAGGCTCCTGGTAAGCTCTGCCTGTACAATCTTGAGGCAGAGCTCAAGGACAGTGGGAAAGCCTGGGTGTTCCCCGAAGCTGGGAAAGACCATTACAAGTTTCCTTGATTTCAGATGAACTGTGCTGTCCTGTGCCAGGCTGCAGGTTTTTGAGAGTCTCACCAGAAAGCTGGCTCACTTTATAAAGCTGTGTTCCTCCATCGTGAGAAAATCTAGGTGCAAAATTGGGGCAAGAACCTGGAGGGACAGGTGGAGCCATCATGCTGGTCACTACCAGTTTATCAACACGCTACCCAGGATCTCTCTGTAGTTTCATTTTTATTGCTGCTACTGCTAAACAACTGGATGTTACTAAGTGAAGATGATTCACACTTATACTGTAGAGAAATTTTTAATATACTTATGAATAGGGAACAATACTTGGAGCCTAGGTGTGTTGAGGGACACGGGGGGAAAAAACAGTAGATCACCTGTAGTCACTGTGACTGTAGTGAGTCTTGTTTCAAAAGATTGAGTGGGTGGATTTAGTAATATAAACTGCTGAAATACAATGTTTAGAGTGGCAAGTCATCATGAAAATTAGAAAATATATTTATCCATTACAAGGGCACTGCATTTAATGTATTATATTTTTAGACTCTCGGAAAGCCAGGTGCACATTGCCTTATATTCCCTGACATTTTCATTATTTGAGCGTGGTAGTGGACATAAATATTGCAGAATAACAAACCAAACCCAAAAGAAAACAACTCAGTGTATGTTTGAGGTTTAAGAACCAATATTTATGCATATATGAGGGGAATAATGACACGCTGTTTTATTGTAATTGAGTCATAACTTTCTGGGAGTCCAAACAACAAGCTCTTTGGCTGGTGACTTGCAGCAGCCATGGAAGGCCACCCCAGGAGACCACAAAAAGGGAAACCCTGAAGGACTTGACACCATCCCAAAGGCAAAACGTGGGATCAGGTCTCAAAGCTCTCAGGAGATGAGCATAGCCCAGAGAGTTTGTTAACAGACTTTGGTGTCTCACAGTGACTGCTTTCCTTGCTATCCCCTACCGAAGTGAAACTCGCCTTTAGAGCAGGAGAACAAGTCTGGCATGTGAGCGCTGTCTGACCTGCGCTGTAACTCCAGCTACAGGAGGAGAGGGGAAGCAGTAGGAGGCTGAGTTGGCCATGCTGTGATGTGCTGATGCCCATTAAAATCCAAATCCTTTGGATGTTGTTGGGAGAGTAGGATCTTTCTCATGCTCCTCATCTCACTGCATCACCTGTGATGTGTCTGGCTACACGACAAAAAGAAATACATGGAATAAAATTCAGATTGTCATTAACTTCTTTAAAGTTTAATGCAATAGGAAGTGTACCAACAAGAGCAAATTATAAAAATCACCCATCCCTGACTTTGATGGATGTTCCCCTCACAAACTCGCCACATACTGTTTTATGAACCAGATTATGTGCCTAAGTCATCAGCATATGATTGATTAGAGAAGGAAAATGAGTACATAATCACTTCTACATATCTTGCTTACTACAAATAAGAAAGTTTTGTACAACAATTTATTAAAACTTGATTAGATTAAAATAATTTGTATAGTTGGAGCCCTGATGAATGTTTCTTTTGTACTGAAATGCTCTGTGGTTCAGTGGTGTTAGAGCTAGCTGAAGGCTGGCTTCATGTCTGCTGCAGCTTCCAGAACTGTGTTGTCAAAATAAGCCACCAAAATGCTGGGGCAGGACGTATTTACTATATGAGTGACTGGGAGACAAGAAGTAAATTCTATTTTCTAGTCTGTGCCAAGTACTGATGACATCAGTAAAAGAATTATTCCTTTGAGAAGTAAGGAAAAGTTCTTTCTTGGTGAGTTTTTAAATAAATGAGAGAGACAGGATTAGTGGGGTGGAAAAGAAGCCTGAATCGTAATTTCTCAGAGCTTTGAACTGGCAGCAATTTTTTAATGTAGACATCCTTTTTACAATATAAATTTCAAGTTTGATTAATATATGCATATACTTTATTAGAGCGTGTGGTAATATAAAACCTAAATAAAGTGTTTATTCTGAAATCTAGGAATGGAGCTGGGGCACGTTTGTTCCTCTGTCCCAGTGGTTTCGAGGTATGCGTATGACCCCCAAATGGACAAGTATTGAAGTGATATAATGTAACTTGTAAATTTTAAGGAAAAAATGTGGTCATACTAAGCAAAAGAAATTAAACACTATGAAAAATGAAACTATATTGAAGAGCCATAGATTTTAAGAAAAATATGCTCCCAAGATATCCAAACCTGATTCAACTTAACCTATAATAAGTCCTGAGTAAAAGGGTAAAATTGTCTCTTGAACTTTATATGAATAAAAGGCATCTCTGGGCGAGGTCCTGTCTTTATCAAAGTCTTATAAACTACTCAATTCACTTTCACAGATCAGTCTCTTTCCCTCTTCTCTTTTAAATTATGAATTATGGGAAAATGAATAAGAGAAAGCCCTTATCCTTTAGCTAGGGAGGAAAGAGTGCCATACTTGTTATATTACTTAGCATGGTGATGGGCACGATGTAATGAAATAAGTGATGTGATTTCTCTTCCACCCCGCAGTGTGTGGGGGAATGAGTCATGTATTCCCAAATAACACCCTAAGAACACAGTCATCTCCAAAATTAATTTGCCATTGGTATCTGATGCCTAGATACCTTCACTGCAGCAGGAAACCATCTCTTCGCAGCAGATTCATCTCATTTAAATGAGTTGCAGTGGTGGAAGTGAGCAGGATTTGAGCCAGAAATAGGATATGGTCTATGTATTTCAGCTTAGTTTTTTCTAATGGTGGCTGAGAGAGCATGTACGCAGTCCTGAAAGGGTGAAGTGTTAATGAGTGATTTATAGAGGGTTTCCAAACTGTATGAATGCATCTTTCAAATTAAATTAAAATTACTTTGTTTTAAATAAAAGGCATGATTTAACTTTAGGAGACCTTTTTCTACATGGTGTAGTGTTTTGGGTTTGTTTTTTTTCACAATATCAAGAAATTTATAAACTCTCCTGATGATACGTTGTCAAGCTTCTATTTTCCACAAGCCCATTTTCAGCAGAAAAAGAAATACAGTAGTATGTAGTAAGAACTTAAGCAGTTTTAATTGCATAGGCTTATTTGTTACCTTTAGATGCAGAATGATTTCTAAACGTGTAATTAAACTTACAGGGACTGATGGCCGCTTACATAAATGGCGTAAAATTAAGCATGTGCTTTTGTTGATTGATGGGCTGTTTAACAACTGGGATGCTGCTTAACTACCTAGCTGGCTGCGGTCTTTGTGCAGGACAGAAAATGAAACAGTGTGTATAAAGATGCTATGGTCAGACCCTATATATCATTAGGAAATTATCAACTGAGCTATTGTTTCAAAATAATTTTTAAATTCTTTTTTCTTTTAATAGGGGGGAAAAACACACAAAGCTTTATTTGGTACAGTTCTATAAAATGTCTGCCCGTTATTCGTTATAAAGAATTCTGACTTGTTTCATATAAAAGACAGGCTTATTAATGTCTCAGTGCTGTAGATTGACACAACACATCATTAAAGCTCAGACGTTGTTATTACCCCGTGCTACAGACTTGGGGTTATTAATATTTTCAGCGCTGTGAGGACACAGGAGATGTGCCACCTCTACACGCATTTCTAAGCCTTGTGATGGATTAAAAAACGGATGCCTGGATACAAAGCCTAATAATACTGCCCCGGCCTTATTTAAAGCAGTCTTCTTTCAGTAATCAGGGAGATTTTTCTATTGTTCCACTGAGTGTGTGCTAATTAAACCGATGGGAGGACTGAGAGCTAATTGATGGCAGGATGGGTCTCCAAAAGTACTCTGCTAATGGGAGTAGTATTAGGTTTGCTTTTGAAAAGTGAAGTTCCAAGCGATGACGCGTGCGGATCAGTGGACACGTATGCTGAACTGGAGCCTGATCCTTGGAAATTCAGCGCTGAGGCTCTCCGTGTGTTACAGGTTCCTCTGGTGGTCTCCAGCAGACGTACAGCAGGGCAGAGAGGACGGAACGCATGAAGTGGTCTCTCCTTCCTAGGCACTCGCGCACAGCGTGACACGCATGGCCACTGGGATACACCGATCTGCCATCCCTGGGGCACAGTGGGGGTTGTGTCCCCTAGACCACACCACTGGCCCGGGACGTCTCCCTTTGCCCTCAGCCTGAAGGGGCAGGTGCATCTGTGTCGGACATACCACAGTGCTGCTCACACGCAGCTGATGAAGCTAACAATGCTGGGTAACAAGTTTGTACCCCTGCACGGTGTAGCAGAATACATACAGGTGTAGAGCACGTACACCACTGTGGCTGGGGCGGTCCTGGCAATGGAGGAAAGCCTTGTCAAGAGGGATTTTAGGGGCGTAGCGGGTGCTGTTCCTTTGCTCAGAATAGATTTCAGTCCTAGGTTGGTTTAGGTAAAGCAAAGCGGTTACAGTGAGGTTTGTGACTGTGTTAGAAATATCTTCCAGACTAAGTTAGGTAGCCAGAAGGGTTACCTGCTCTGCTGTGAGCCCCGAAAAGGTCCCTGAGAGGGGACTGCGTGTACCCTCCGCCAGCTTGACTAAATACTCAATTTTAAGTTTTGCTCAGAGACAAATGTCTTTAATATGAAAGTGCAGATTTTTATCACCAATCAACAGGAGAACTCTAGTTCAGCGTTTGGCTCATTGAACTCTTCTTTGGCGCTACAATGGTTTTATAATTATTATTGACTGAATTGTCCTTTTCAATACTTAATCCCCTTGTATTTTGCTGACCAAGACAGTTGCTTTAGCCACGCTCTTGTTGCTGATTCTTTCTACAGATGCTTCTCAAGTGTTCTGTATTCTCTCCTTGCCTGCAGAACAAGCCTTGATTATAGAAATTTCATGCATAAAATGAATGAGAGAGTAACCTTGCTAGGAAGAGGTAGTGTGGAGTGGAGGGAGACCAGAACCGTGAGACACTGAAAGTGGAATTTAGACACAGGACCTTTTGCACCAGCTTCTTTTGTTGCATTTTACAGAGTTTAGAAAGTGACTGAATTTACATTCCTTCTTCAGAGTTTTGCATTTTGTCTTTCCAAATAGTCTCTCTTTTACCAATAAATTTTAACAATTAAATTAAATTTCATAATTGGCATTATTTATTGCCCCTGCCTGGAGGCTTGCAGGGCTATATTCTCAGGTGGGTAAGTCCACCTAATTGCTGTGGTGCTGCAGTTGTGAAGTCAGTGGACTTCTGTTGTTTTCTACTAGCTGAAAACATGCACCCTCCTATAATGGTAGAATATTTTTTTCTTACAAGTTACTTCTGTTATAGCACGATAATTTCCCTTTAACTGAATGGTGTTGACTTGCCATAGGATTGTGTCATGCTTCTGTTGTAACGGGAAATGACAAGCATGATCGAAAACCACTTTCCAGGGACCAATTTGAGAGGAACTGCACCAAAAACATTTTGACTAGCATATATTTGGACAGAGAGGAGAAACGGCTCCATAGAACTGTTAGTAGCTACTTCCCAATCTTGTGAGATAAACAAAACAAGTGAGAATGAGGGGAAGCCAGGAACAGTGTAATGGGATAAATGGCACGCTGTCCCTGGGTGCCATCCAGCTACCACACATGCAGAAAACACTCGTGTCCCACTGTGTGAGACCTCCCCCCGAATCCTCAGAGGAGCTGTTCACTTGTGGCCATTTATGATGTCTGGAGCTCTGAAGGTCATTGATGTAAGAGGAGCTTTCCAAGAAGTGGGTTGTGTGAACTCGCAGGTACCCATTAAGCTTCTTGCTGTTTCGCTTCTCTTTCTGTAAAATGGTAAGTTCTTGCCTAATGGAGCATTTAGCTAGTGTTTCAGAGCAACCCAGAGCAGTTAGGCATCTGGCACCCATTGACTTTCCACCTTAGTTATTATCTTGGTTAATCCAGATGATTTACATCAGCATTGCAAAAGCAGTAAGCTCCCCAACGCAACGGGTTACACTGCTGTCAGTGTTTATTGACTGGATGACAACTTCAGAAACTGTTATCTATCATGTTTCCAACAACTCAGCAGGTAGTAAACGTTCTCTTTAGTATAACATATTGAACAAAATTTGTATGCAAGTCTATTAGCAAAGCTTGTAAACACTTGACTAAACTATGTGGCTCAATTAGCAAAGAATAATGGAGCAATAAGTAAAGTGTGTGCAATTTTATCAACTCTTTGCAGCTCACTGAAGTCTACAGCATTATCAGGAAAGCATAAAGAGCAATTGTCAATGTATCTCACTGAATATTTGCATATTGCCTTTGACTAAATCACAAAGGTATGTCAGAAAATCAGAAAAAATTATTAACAGCAGCAGCTCAGTCAGGTGCATGTATATTCATTAATTATCAAACGTGTACTACTTAATTAAGAATATAAAAATGTAACACCTGAAGTGTGCTATTAAATTATTGAAATAGCAAGGTTGATCACTGACATATAGTACAGAAACAGCTCCTTCATGGAAGGTATATATACAGCACAATTTTTTAATTATGTAAATATGAGCACATTTAAAATATTGCTCCATACCCAGCATGTGAATGGATGCTTCCAGGAACTTCTGTGTTGGAACCAAGTGTTTGGCCTAAGGTTCAAGCAAAGATTTGAAGATGAAGATTTTGCTTCAGCTGCATCAGAGTACGGCAGCTGTCCATAGCATTGCTGTGTTTTCCAGCATCTTCAGTTGCTTTTACACCTGACTCATGCAACCACCACATTTCTTGTTTTTATCCATATGAAATGCGGTGGGGAAATTTGCGCTGCCTAAAGCTCTATTCCATCTCGTGCTGCTGCAGGGGTGTTCTTTAAGGGGCCGTGCTGCAGTTTGGCGCGTTGGTGTTAGAGGGCCAATGTTCTCGGCAGACCCTGCCTGTTGGAACGAAGCTTAGGGCCAGGCCAACCAAAGGAGAAATGTCCAGCACCACATCAAGTCTTGCAGAACACACGACTCCCTGCGCTGCGGGCACGTGAAGGAGGGAAGAGCAGCATTATATTCTCTTCTCCCTCCCACCAACAGTAAATCAGCACCCGACTTTCCTCTTGATTGAAGAGATTGATGCCAGCCCAAACGTGTGTAGATACATGATGAATCTCTCTCAAAGCACAGATGAAAAAGAAGAATGCAGGTGGCATATGTTTCTGCATCCCACAATAGTCATAAAAGGCTGTTCTCGGTGCTCCGAGAAGAAAGTGCTTGACACCCTGAAGAACCCCCTCTGCAGTATTGTGTCTGTCTTAGCCACCGCAGTGGGATCAGGAGAATAGACACCATCAGAGGCAGTTTGAGTTTTTTCTTTGACACCTTTTAAAATAAAAATCAGGATCTGAAATAGTGTAAAAGTTGTAAGTGTATAAAACCCTCTTAACACTCTTTGAGACTTTTGCAGTATTTATAGCAGTAAAAGTGTGTAGTATCTTGGTGTAGTATCAGGTATTTTGAATTTAAGGCATTTAAAGACTGGATCCTTAGGGTTTGTTAGCCACAAGGCAGCTGGTAACTGGAGACTTTTCCTTCCCTTTCGTTTCTCCCCATTTCCCGGCCAGCCTTGCCTGGCTCGGGAGACGGAGAACCTTGGTCCCAAAAAGAGGGGTAGCATCAGATCACAGATGGGCTGGGATCTCTTCCTCCTGTCCCACTTCTATCGTACTCTTCTCTCCCAGGCCAGTGTCCTCTACCACACTCCCCTCTGTAGGTCCCCAGATTATTCCGATGAGTGGGAGAACATGAGAACAGCTTGCTTTCTGCTGGATGGATGGGCAAAGGGAGAAGTTAGCACAGCTCTCCTCTAACCCTCATCTCCTCTTTCTGCTGCTGAGTAGACCTGGCCGGAGGTGCCGGCAGGTGCCCAGGCTGGGACCTGGGATGAAACGGGACTGTGCAAGGCAGTGAAGTGGGCAGTACCGCTGCCTGGGGCACCTGGTGACTGTGCTATGGTGGGTATTTCGGTACCTTCTGCATGGCAAACACTTCCACCTGTGCTATATCATCCCTCCTGTGGTATATCATCCCTCCTGTGGTATATCATCTCTCCTGTGGTATATCATCCCTCCTGTCACAATCGCTGATGAACTTACCTGTTGTCTTTGAGAATGATTACATACAACGTTATCTGCTTTTTGTTGCTGCTGTCTGAGGGAACTTTAGCATATGCTCTGTTTGTGTGTTTTTTTCTGCCTGATGGCAAGAGATTATAAGCAATAGGGTGAGATTAAAAAGAATATTTGAAATGCCTACATCTTGTGCTCTTTGAAGAGATGCCTTTGTGCCTTTGAAGTTTACAAGGGTCTTAATGCAAAGCAATGTCTTCTCGCACGAAATCACATTCTAATGGAACACTAAATCTAAAGAACCTGTTAAAGGCTTTCATAAAATATGATATTCTCTTGGTTTTTATATTTTTTCCTTTCATTTTTTTTTTAAACTATGTACTGATGAAGAAAGAACACATGAAGTTGATCAATAGTTTCTGCTGGGGTGCATAAAGTCTCTAAAATTGATCTAACAGCTCCACAAGGTAATTATGGTAGGGAGGTTGATACAGTATCCTGCAAACTAATCTTCAGCTCTGCAGAGTTAAGTTAAAGAGCTCACACTTCAAGCTTAGTATGTGTTCATTCACACAGACATGTTTCAGTCACAACTGGTTTCCTAAAGTATCCTTCTTGTGTATATAGGAGAAATTATATTAATTAAAGACAAGTGCAATAACACTGAACACCTTATAGTGTAGTTAGTTAAAATGGCAGCCATCTCCTATAGCCCATGCTAGCTTTGGGATGGGTCAGGAATTACTCCCTTCTGGCTCTTTACTAAACCAACACTTACATGTAAACCTTTCTGTGATTTCGTCAGATAAGCATCTGGCAAAACGCAGAGAATTATAATGGTTCTGCAGGTCAAGGTTCAGCACTCATGATTTCAGATGTCCTGTTTGACACCTTAAAAAAGCTCAGTTCTGAGAGTGCATCTTCAGCCAAAATTATAATCTTACTAATTCTTCTCCCATCTGCAAAGCTCCCATCTTTCTCATCAACAGCAAAGAGATTTCTCGTCAACTTGCTAGCTTGAATACATGGAAATAATTTCCCATGGTATAGGCTGTCAAGCAACTACCTGAAAATCACAAGGGTTTGGGTTTTTTGCTTTTTTGGTTTTTTTTAATCAGTGACAATAACATTCTTTATTTGCCCTTGGAAAATGAAGTTGTAGAGGAAGGGTTGGGCACTTGACATAACTAATCCCGATGATCTGGACCAACTAACTAGAAAAGAATGTTTCATGATTTTTAAGTAGATCTAATAATATTTTGAGCTCATGTTTCATATTTTTGAGTACTTGGATTTAAGTACTTTATTATTTGTGGGTGAAGAGGAAATCCCTCTTTTTCTGGGGGGTGTGTGTGTGTGTGTTTTTAGCGCAAACTGTGGCTTGTGGGCTAGAAGACAACTAGAGAAGAGAATAAAGAAAAAACACAAGCAATCGCCAGGAATAATGCATCAAATTTGCCTCCAGGGTATCTCAAGTGAAGGCAATAGAATTACACCAGGAATGAACCTGACCCAAAGTGTTTATTTTCTAGCATGGCTGATGTTCTTTGTTGTTTATAAGTGAACTAAATACTACAGGCAGCATTCAATACTGTGGTCCAGGTAGGGATAAGTTCATTATTACATTTATCACTCAAACCTTAACATAATTGTATAACCTTAGGACACTCCACAAAGGTAAAAAGCAGTTTTGTCTATATATTTAAAGAATTTGGGTTAATACACCCATTGTACAATAGAGAAGCAAAGCACTGGTCATATCTATGGATGTTTCCTGTTGTTCAGCATACAGATGTGCAAGGTACACAACAGAAAGTTGTAAAATCACATCTGGAAAGCTTTCAGTCAGGGAGTTAGAGCGTTTCTATTTCTTTGATTTATCTAGCTTAACACCAAAGGCACAGGGTGGGCTGGACTTGCACTGCTCTGGTTGAGGTTTGGGTGATTTTGGGGTGTTTTTTTTGTTGCTGTTGGCAAAACAAAAAAAAAACCACAAACAACTTTTTGTAGCTGCAAGCTGGGTTAGTGATGGGGATAAAAACAGTGGGAGGCTAGAGTGGCTGACATTCAGAAACACACAGGTTCATGTCTTTCTTGAAACAGGGTTGTTAATTAGAATTAAAATGTAAAGTTAATGTTTGCTTTCTTCATTAGTGTTGCAACAAAGAGCTTCATTAGGGTCTGGGAGAGGCACTGCTGTATTTATGGCTGATTATAGCAATGTGAAAATTCCAGTGGTGTATTTATGTATTTCTGTTTTCTCTGGAAATAGAAATGTATTCGAACTCTTCACCTGATGAAAGCATCTTATTGTCAAAGCAAAGTGAAAATGGCGGTGCATGAGCTTATTTGCATTATTTATGTTCTTTAGCTGGCTCCTTTAATTGACAAACTCTGAGGAACATTAATTGTGGAGGTGCACAAACAGTGAACAATTCTGGTCAATTCTATTGTCTCACTTTAACTGTAGTGGACGAAAATAAATTCCATTTATCGTAAGTCACAAGTGACTGCAGTAGATTTTTTTTTTTTTCTTTAGATAGTAATTAAAATATAAATGTTAAACGTAATTCTGAAAATCAATAACATCTCAAAGAAGCTTGGCTGATACTGGTTTGGCAGTTGTACAGAGGCCATGGTTGCTTGTTTTGGTCAAGCTCACATAAATGAGTTTGAAGACAAATAAAAATTGCTTTCACACTACATCTGTGGAGATTGTTTGACATTTATGGGGTATTTCATGTGGTGTTGCACCTGTGATTTGCATTGGCTAGTCGTGTTTCGAGGGATTAGAAGGGTCACTACAAACCTTTTTGCAGGTAAAAGGAGTGTGAGTGTGTGTGTATCGTAAGGGAGTTTCCTGATCTTCTGTGGGCAAAACACCTCTCTGGCTTTATCCCTAATTGCACTGGGAAAAAAGTGGCTTGGATGAGAACACCAAAATCCAAATGTTTGCAATCTTTTCCTCAGTAATTTATAATCTGTTAGCAAATTCCATGTATTGTGTCGATGATACTGTCGAAGCACAGAGACATGATAAACTGAGTAGCTGAGTAAACAAAGTTTTAGTATAATTTGAGTTCAAATGTCAATAAACCACAAGGTAAAAATCTATAGAAGACCAGGCATCCTTAGTTCTGCTGATTACAGAACGGCTTGTTAATGACAAGGTGGTCTAAACACCAGGGAATGAAGTGGCAGTTTCCAGACCATTGGCTGCTCCAACCTGGGCTGAACAGCCAAGATCCTTGGCACTAACGGGCTTGCATCACCTCTGAATCCAGCACCAAGTGGAATCAGTGACACATGATGGATGGTAATAACTGCTGTCATTTTAGTTGCAAGTTGCTAAGAGTGAGCCACAAGTTTGTTAAATCTTCCATAGCTGGATTTCTTCCTTGGGTGGGGATTATGGGAGGATGCGAGAGCAGGGAGGATGCTGTGGTGCCTTATCATTGCCTTGGGTGTCCAGGTTCTTCAGGGAGGCAAGAGGTCTTTGCAGTGTACGTCTGCACGTGTTGGATTTGCTGTGATTGCAGCTGTGGCCTCAGACATGCAATTGAGTGGCCATTCAGTGCTCTACATTCTGCTGGAAAATGATGGAATTGGCAGTAGTTGTACAGGCAGCCAAGTCCATAGGACTTCTAAGCAATTGGCTTTCAAGTGGTAGGAGAGGCTGGTTTAGCTTACTCTGCCTTAGAGATCATCCACATTCTTTGACATAAACTAACTAGGCGGAGGCCAAAGACCTTTATGCATCACGTCTCACTTCAGCCCTCAACACTGCTAATAATGAGATAGAGGTGGTATCTGGGACTTGTGTACTAATGCTGATATGGCTGCTTTTCTTTATTTTGTGGTAGTCAGGTGTGATTTTTGGTGACCGTGGAGCTACGTAAAAGGTGCTCCCAGCATCTCTTTGCTGCTTACCACTGCCCTCCTGAGCTGGGCTGGAAATGGCTGGAGATACCCAAGTGGATTAGGATCACGTTGGTAGGACAGAGAGCACAAGCACATGCGGGTAGACTGGCAAAAGAGCCGAGCTGCCCTCAGCCCAGCAGCAGCCAAACAGCCCTTAGGACTTTAGTCCTAAGTTTAGTTTCTTATTTCAGCTACATAAGGGAGCCAACTCATTTCTAGCACGGCATTTCATGTGGAAATGAAGTGGAGAAATGGAGAGAGTGCAATATCCAGGCTTCATTCGCTCCTTTTGCACTTACAGAGAAAGCCATTTTCAGTGGTCCCATGAACAAGGAAATTAGAACCATTGCTGCTTGTACTCTTAACGCAGGGGTGAATTTACCTTCTAGTTGTTCATCAATTGCACTGCCAGGTAACAGATTTTACCTATTTACCCAGCATGCTGTATTCCCATTTTGTTGAACTGTATGGCATACTCACATGTGTACATTTCAGTTATTCAAGCTTTTGCTCAGCAAAATCAAATCTGACTATACCCAGCCAGAGTAGGGATCTGTCACGCCGCATTAGGTGACTGTATTTTTTATGATAAAGAGAACAAGATTCCTCACGGACACAATAAACTGCAAGAGAGACCTCTAGAGCACTATGTATCTTCAGGCTAGCGGGCTTTTTTCATCATGAAGCCATTAAGTATGGCATTAACTACAGCATATGAATGGGTACCACAGATTATAGCCATAGGAGGTACTGAGAATGTGCCCCCTCTTCCATTGTTTGTAGAAATGCACTCATGTTGTGACGATTTATGTTTTCATTACAGAACAATTCCCATAATAACAGGCATTGAATATGGATGCTTAATGTTGAGTACAGGGGAAAAAATAGAACTACACTTTCAGTAATAACTTTTGATTGAATGAATGGCTACTTTATAAACTTTCATTACTATGATTTGGTCTGAGGGAAATAGCAGCTTGTCAGAATTTTTCCAATGGAAAATTTAATCAACAGAAAATGACGCATTAGGAGAATGAAAAGGCTATCAGCACCGTCCTGCTGGAACTCCACAGCTCTGCCAGCCTTTCTAACCCTTTGACGGCCTGGGTTTTCAGGGTCCTGCCCCCTGTTTCCTTGGGCTGCTGGTGGGATTGTTGGGGTAAGCTGTGCTGGAAGCTTTCACAGAGCCTGCAAAAGCTCTAAAGAGCTTTTTGACCATCTTCGTGCAAAGTGTGATGTTCAGTCATCTCCAGGCCACGAAGACCAGCACTCCTAAATGAACAGCACCATCCTCTGTGGGGCTTTGCTAAACCATGTTAAACTTGAAGGCTGTCCAAAATCAAGTTGGTTTTATGCACAATGCTGTTTTGTTGCTTTCTTAGCCCAGTGGCACTTGGCTGCACTCAGTCTGTATTTATGCTGTCTATATGTAGGACAGAAGTGGTTTTATTAGGAAATTCATCAGCACAGTGTCATTTTCGGTAGAGATATGACTTCGAAATAGTATTGAAACATCACCATAACTCCACAGTCTTCTAGTTGTATCACTACAATTTAAAACTTTTCCAATAATAATATATAGTACTAGTCAAGATCTATTTTCTTTATGCAATATTTTAATCAATAGAGGTTTGCTTTCTCGATAGAGATGCCTGGTTGCAAGGTAGGTTTTTGATGATCACATTTTACCCCTCTGATTCAACAACCCTCTCTTCCCCCTCTCCTCTTTCTTTCTTTCTTTCTTTCTAGAAAGCAGAAAATGCAAAGCTAAATCAGATTCTTCGTCTTTCCATTTCCTGTAGTTTGAGCAAAGTGGAAAACATGTTCAATGAAAAATTAAATTCAAACCGTAGGAAGTTGCTGGTATTCCCCCAACTAAAAGTGGCCTTGTAACATACATTGGTAGAACATAGGAGTGATACCTATGTACCTGCTGGGTTTTCATCTTCGGTTGTCTCTTTGCAGTTCTACCAGGTTTTATTCTGCCTGTTCTTTCTTTTTGTATTTCATCCCAGGCTCAGTCATCTTGGTTTCAATTTTTTTGTAGGATTTTCTCCTTTTTTTTCTCCAGTGTTTCTTCTAGTTGAAAACTCAGATTTGAAATTAATCTTTTTCCCCAACAATGTTTAAGCCTTTTGAAGGAACCCTTCCACATCTGACCCCAATCCTAAATTTTCATAGGAATTTCCTGGTAGCCTATCTTTCATTTAAGTTGCTAAATGTCGTCTTTTCCCTTCTGTTGTACTGGCATTTTTTTCCCAATTATCCATCAGTTTCAGTAGTTCTGTGCTTTTGAGATGAACAGTAACAACTTCAGCTAACATGCTGTATTAAATCATTTGTTCTGCAACCCTAATCAGGAGACTCTTAGTCTACAAACTCAGAAGGAACATACAAGTCATATATAAATATAACCAAGGCTTGGAAGTTTAGGTTTAGCGTGCTTTTGACCTTAGAAATGTGGCTCTAAATACGTAATAATATAGGGTCATGCAGATAACTATACCATTTAAGAAATTTTTCTAACCAACGTATCGCAGAATCTACAGCACAAGTGGTTATCACAGCACACTCCAAACAGCAGCTCTAGAACTATGTGTGTCATAGGATAGTCGTGTTTTCTGTCCACATTCAGTGTGCTTTTAAAAATTACACGTTACCTAATAGCTTCTCCATTACTTGAACTGAGAATTGGTTTAACTGTTTATATTAATCTTGAACTGTACAGAGTTCCCACTGCAGCAAAGCAACGCACTCAAACGCATTGGGAATAAAACGCTACGGTTTAGGTGGCAGGTTGTTCCATCTTAGTGTATGTCACCTGTGTGTCAGCCAGCTGTGTATTGCTGTGGCTGCAGGTATAAATTCCACACTTAGATACTTCTGATGATATAAATTCCACACTTATATACCTCTAATGAGGCCTGTGTCACCCCAGGAGAAGTATAATGTGACATGAGTGTGTCTTAGCTTGAATTCTGTTTGGCTGCCTAGAATATTCTGTAACAAAATCTTTCTTGTCTCTGGCAAGAAACCCTAATCAAGGGGACATGCAAATCTGGTCAGTGAATTGAAGGAAGCCTGACTTTGGCTATCGTTCCGAGCACAGAGGGCAGCTGCTCTGCTGCTATAAGCTGAAGCTGCTCAGCTGAAGTAAAATATTTAAGACGCTCATTATGTAGTTGCTCACCTGTTGGGTACATGACCCTCTCAATCACTGCCTGCCTTTATCTGCTGCTCTGATTCAAACAGCGGGTGAGATCCTGCATGCTCACAGCTGGAGCTGAGCTCTTCATGCACCTATTGCATATGTATCAGTGAATGATGCTGCTGTTTGCTTTTAGCTATGGAATTTACTAACTTGCATGGGAAAATAGCGCTGTACCCTAGTTCTACTGTCCTATAAAGAAGTCAGTTATTTTATTGACTCCCACTTTTAATAGAAATTGCACATTACATCCTAAATAAAATAACATTTGCTATTAAGACTTAAAACTTGTAACCAGGCCAAATACAGAAAAATGTAGTTTGCCCCTCAACAGTTTTATCTGCTTATAGATCTGAGAGAGATACAAACCAATTTCTTCGTATGTTTTTCATAAGTCCCTGTAAAATGTGACTAACCTTTTGAGGATATCATTCTGATGCTGATGACAGAGGGATAATATGTGCCAGTGGGATATGTGCAAATCCAGTTCAAATCTCTCCTAACAGGCCAGGAACTGACCGTACCACATAGCAGATTAATGTCTTAATCAGTGGCCTCTAAACCTTTCTTCTGTGACTATCTGTTGCATCATGTCAACAAAAATCCTGAAAGATCTCTTTTGATTTTCATTTTGGAACAAAACTAAATTTCCACGTTCACATAGTTGACAAAAAACCTCTCTTATTTTCCACCCACGCCTTGCAGTAAGAGCACAAGCAGTACTTTCCTGATCAATATATTTATTTTCAAGAGCAGTTTTGACATTCAGAAGTAGCTGAAACAGAGCTGTACTTTAGCACTTCCCAAGACACCCCTGTCAGGTTAGGATTTGGGGAGGAGATCAGGAGCTGCGTATGACTGTTGCTAAACTTAAATTGAGCAGAAACAAGGAACATTTCCAAGTGTGCCATCGTTGAAATTTTCACATCGATAAACTAAAGGCATGTGAAAACAGGGTAATGATGCCAAAAAACACAAAAGACAAAGTTACAGCTCTAGCATATATGTCTGCCCAGGCCACGGGGCATCTTTGGCAACCCACACATAGTTTAACCTTCTGTATGTTAGGTGACAAGGTCTCTGCTGCAATTGTGAGATACTTCTAGTGATACAGAAATGTTCTTCACAGAGGCAGCTCCATTCATCCTGCTCTTCTGAAGTGCTGCAGCAGTACAAATAAAACAGATAGAAGGACACATAGAAGAGGAAGAAAAGTTGGAACTATATCCCATATCCACTTGCACTATCAGGCTTCTCATAAGAGGTTTCACTCTGGTTTGTTTTTGAGAGTCCCTGCTTGTGCAGTGCTTGATAACGGTGTGCCTGAGACCCCTGTCACTGAGGACAAAGCTCTTTCAGCAGGAACAGCTGGAACCAGAACACTATTGCTCATCTTTCCCAAAAGCATTTCCAGCTTTTGAACCGTAGGATTTAAACGCATCCTTCAGACGCTTGGAAAAAACTTCACTGGTCTTTGATGAGCGTATCTTCAGGTACTAGAAGGATTCTTACTGTGGAGTGGGTTTAGGGTCATTTAAAAATCTACAGCCTGGGGGCTGCAATTGATGGGACTGAAGCAGAGATCAACACAGCTCACACGGATGAATCTCCTGTGTGTGAGCTCATTCCTAAATCCTCATCCTGCTTGGAAACACGCTCTGCTATTAGGCTTGGAGGAAGTATAATCTCCATACAGTGATCAAAAAGCTTGTGTTTCAAAGTGTCCTTGTGGTGCCCTGTCAGTGATGCTGTAATTCAGAGCATCCATGTGGACAGCAGCTGGCACGGACGGAGCTGGGAGTCGTCAGAGTCATGAGCACAGGGCAGGAAAGCGGGGCTGGAGCTAAGGCAGGTAGGGTGAGGATGGGCAGAGCAAATCATAGCCCAGCAGGGCACCAGGCAGCCCTGGAGCATGGCTGCTCCTTTCATGACCTGCTGCTAGGGGGACAGAGCCCCAGCAGCTCTCTGGCAGCCTCACATTAGCCTTAGAACAAAGACTGATTGCTGTGGGCTAGCAGTTGTCTCAGTTTCTCCAGTGTCCTTGTGTAATTAGTGGTTAGGGAAGCGAGGATGCCTTTTACGTGATGAAGCTTTACCAGCGATACGCACACAACTCCCAAGTCAGGTGAAACCGACACACTTGCAAAAAGCACTTGTGCTCCTTGGGACACCTTTCCTATCCCATCCCTGGGCAAAGTCTCACAACCCTCCAACTATCATACCCCATGTCAGAGATATTTCCATGGGAGAGAAAATCTCCATCCTGATGTCTCCTGAAACACACGCAGCAGCTTTTGCTGATAAACCCTTCCCTTTAAAACAAGTCTTCAGAAAGTTTAGTTGGTTAGTTTTCAACTTGGGCTTTTTCAAGGAGATGTCTTCCTTTCTGGAAAGCCCTGGCTACTTTTCAGGGCAGGGTCCCTGTGTGTGTCGGCAGCTCTTGCATACAGGACTTTGATAACCTATGCACTTCTCCTTTGAAAACATATACTCCATCCCTTTCTCACCTCCTACATCAATTTTCTTTGTGACAGAATGACACCCGGCCACTTTTTGTTCTTATCCTGGCCTTTTCTTCTTTCAAAGGATGTGGAGTTTCCCCCTTTTTCATTCTTTGTGTGCACATCTCATTCATTGGTCTTTGTTTTTGTGTTTGATGATTTATTGATAAATAGAACGTGTCCTGTTTCTCTATACAATCTTGATCCTCAACCAAAACACCACAAAGCTAAATAAAAATCCAAGCCCCAAAAAGTAAACCCAGAAGATAGAAGCAGGTAATAAAAATGGAGACTGTTTTAATAATAATAATAGTAATTCTTTTTCTAAATGCTAACTATTGCCACATGCATTTTTATGAGGCTTTTCTAAAACCAATGTACTGCAACTTTGACCATGAGGATAAGGTACTAAATAATTTCTGTTTCAATTATGAATGACGGGAACTTCCTTTTCTGTTGGCCTGAATGTAGACAGATGAATATTCACACTATATATATATATATATTACTTTTTCTGCTGTTTAATTAAGGGATGATCACTGTCATAAACTGCAACTTTTCAGTCAGATTCAAATCTTTACAAAAAATTAAAAGCTTTTCACAGCAATAAAAATGGTGAAATATCCAAGCTTTCAAATGAGACCCTCTGTGCAAGCTCTGTAATAAACACACCTTCAACACATTCTGACCTCTTCATTTTTCATTGCAAAGATTAATAATAGGTAGCTTAGCAACGATGCTGTATTGTCAGCACATGTTAGAGACTTGGCAGCATTCAAGGTCGATCTGCAATAAGCTTAGATTGAATGCCATTAGCTAGATGCCACTTTGCCTCTGGAGTTTATTGCTAAATTTTTATTCCAGGAGGGAAAGAAAATACTGTGCTGACACTGTTAATATTTGGACCACAGCAAAAAGGTCTGGATCACTTACATGAGTCATGTATTGAAAAAAAAAAAACTGTAATAAATTACATTTTAACCATTTGTAAACTGCATCTATTATCATTTATTGTTAAGTCTAGAGGTAATTTCTGCATGGAGTAGTCATTAAACTGCGTACAGTTCCGAATGCAATCGTTTATGTTTTTGACTTGTGAGAACCAGGGTTCAGCTAACGACTCTGAACCTAGAAAATCAGGTATGTTTGATGATTTTCTGGCCCACTTCTACCAGAAATTGACTCCTCTGATTAATCAAGATCCACAAAATTGTGGTAGTGCCTACAATAGGGATGATGTACCTATAGCCAAAACTTTTAAACTCGAAATCCCTCTTTAAGCCACTCTTAAGTGCACTGAAGGACCCATTGGATAAAATCTGTAAGTGGGCTTTGGGGCTGTGATGGATTTTGCTGAAAAGGGGCAACTGTTACATTCTGCTTATAGAACAGTTCTTAGAACTGCAAAGGTGCTGAACACAGAAAAAAGCCGATCAGCGCACCTTCATGGCAGCACATGAGATGCAATCACTTAAGTACATGCTTGATAAGCAATCTTCCCCTTCATGAGGTTTGATTAAGCCAGCAGTAAACTTCTGTTGACTTTTGAGGGAGGGCAGAGGGATTTCACCCCCAAACTGATCAACTAAGTCTGAAAAACTATCAACAATCTGGAAAGATACATGGCTTGAACCTCTGGATATTTACATGTTGCCAGTCACGAAGCTTTAAACCTTGCCGTGACCCATCATACATGCAAAGCTGCACAATTCAAGGATAGTTTTCAAAACTCTAAATAACACAAGACAAAGGGTTGGAAATTTATTTCTGAAGCCTGAAGCTTTAAAACGCCGTAACATTTAACATCTGTCTCTTGACTAATCTCTGCTCAGTGATGGCATGAATTCAGTCATTTCCTATGGCTTTGGATAAACTGCAATTGCACATTCATTTTTTATTGCTGCATAGCAGTTAATATTGTATATCTCTGAGCCAGCATTTCCATTTCCCCCAGTGCCTATTTTTTAGCTTGGGTTCCACACATGAGCTGCACCATGGCTCACTACCTGTATTTGCAGCCGTGGATGCTGAGAACAGCAAACATGCTCTGCAGCAAGTTTTGGAGCAACCACACACCAACAGAATTGACCCGGGGGTCTTTAAGATAACGGGTGTTACTTAATTTCCTTAAACTCACTCAGTTACTTCATTAATAGGTAGAATCTAAAGAATCAGGGAGGGATCTGTGGGAGGCTTCCCAGTTGTTAAACTCCATTTTTTGAAGTTGTCATGAAGAAAACAAAGTAGCAGAAATAGAATGGTTTGACATGGTGAAGGGAATGCAGATAGCCACGTATTCCCTTGCAATTTACATGTTTCCAGTGTAGGGAACCATTTAGTAGTTGAAAAAATGAAGAGTAATGACAGTCAAAAAGTAAGAAAACACTCAGATCATTTAGTGTTCCTGTTATCACATGGTTAATAGCATGGCTGAATTTTCTTTCCCTTGCAAATATTTATACTCAGTAAAATGTCATTTCTTGTGCCTGTGATTAGAGAAAATGCAATTATAAATCCAGATCTAATGCATAATCTTCTAATAAAGTCAGCTTTTCCCCCTGTTCCTATACTACAGCCATCCTGTAATTTATTTCTCATTACGTTATGGCATCACTAGTTAGGAGTAAAGCATTCAGAAGTAAATCAACAGACCTGAGAAGAATTTTTAATAATTATTCTTTAAAAAGACACAGAAATTGAAATTGTTGAATCAGAGTTATGCTTTTTTTCTATGATTTCTATTCCAGAATTTTTTAGAGATTAAACTCCCCACTTTTTTTTCTTTACAGCTATTAATTTGTAGCCTGGGTAGTATGTCCCAAGTGCATTTATCATAAATTGGTTATCTGAAATCGTTATCACCAAAGGAAATCAAATCAAAGTTTATCCTAGCTATTCATGTTATATTTCATATTGTATATTCCCTGTAGACTTGATTATGAGTTTTGAAGTCTCTTTCTTGAAAAGAAATAGCTTTTGCTGCTTGGCAGTCTATATAGCTTTCCTCTTTTGGAATCAGACACACAGTAGCAGTTCTTCACTCTTCATGTGGTGTTCAATATATTATGTAGAGGGGAAAAAAAATCAGAATCAACCAACAGGCGAACTACTGCCTCCTTTGCTTAGCCTTCACACACAGCAGTCCCTGCTTAGGAACACAGTGTAGAGTGGGACTTGGCTTTGGTCCCATTTATTGATGCTTTGTGGCAGGATCCTCCATCAAATCTTAAAAAGGCCCATGAAATGTAGGATACTCTGAACGGAATTCCTTGGTTCTGCCCCAGCAGAATCGTCTCTGTTGAATTTCTGCAGATTGTTCTCGTTTGGATGCACAACCAAGTTCACAAGAGAACCTGTGCTGTTTGGGGGATTCTAGAAGACAACCCCCACAATGGCCAACAGGTCATAGGGGACCCTTCACAACTGACTCCAGAGTAGTCAACGTAATTACTTATGTTATCCTCACTGAGTAAATGTACGTAGAATGTAGAAGAAACTATTAGCTAAAATACTTTTCAAATTGGTACACGAATGTGTCTCCAGACTCACGTACATATAGGGAAAAGTTGAAAAGCTTCTTTCGGATTTGCAGAAAGGACTGCATTTCTGGTTTTAATTACCACACTGGACCTGTACATTCCTTTTCTGAGGAGATCATGAAGCCAGCATCCGAGAGTGGCACACCACCATTGCAACAAAATTAAGTTTTCAAGATGATTACAGATGGGCTGCAAGGCCATGTTCACCACTGATGAGGTGGGGACTGTGCTATTTATGGCTCAGCTGCAAATTAAATCTGGGGAGGGATTTCAGGCCAGATGAACAGAGGAGTAATGACAGGGAGCGGAGCTGCCAAATTCAGGAGGAACCAGTCCCGAGGGAGGAACCTGTGGGGAGACAGGAATAAGTAAATGAAGGAGGAGTGATCCGAGCTGCACATCAGGAAAACAAGAAACGTTTGGCACATCGCTGTCAGGGCTGATTTAAGCGCTAAAGCTGCCTTTAAGGCTGCTTTAAGGAAAGGGCTGATTTAAGCTGCTGAAGCCACCAAAGGGCCTTCACAGCAGCCTCTAATCCTTTGAAATCACATTCTGATCGTCTGTGCAGCGTTGGCCAACTTTGTTGTCTTAAAATACCTGTTGTACCCCCTGCTGCTCTGTTGTTTGCTTTATGCTTAGGTTTTGCAGAGTGAGGCCCCTCGTTCTTTCAAGGGAGGTACCCTGGTGCCAAGGGGTCTAGGGCTTCTGCACCAAGGGGGTCCCACTGCCAGCATTATCCCGGTAGAAATTATTCAATGAGAAGATGTTGAAAAATTACCCCTCTTTAGACTGATCCTTTCTCAAATGGTATTTCATTTGTTCAATTTATTTTTATTAGAGCTTTCTTTTTGTGTAGTTATTTGATAGCATATATGTTTACTTTAGAAATTTAAGCTTGTTATATTCATTTCTAAGAGAAAATATGTGAGGAAAACCTGAATTCATATGCTTTTGTGTTTTGTAATGCACATTTTGCACCTCTCTGAAGGAATATATTCAACATGTCTTGCTCAGTTTTGCTTTTGCTTTAGTCCCTTGGGTCTTAATATCTTATTAACACATAGTCTCAGGAAATCAATGAGGATACACAGGGCCGCACACCTTTAGGTCGTTAGTTCTACTCTTGTGCAGATTGACAGTGCTGGAAAGAGATTGCCCCTATAAAGAATATTTAGTGCCCCTTTGCGTGTGGATTATATTGGCATCATCTGCCTTGGCTGTGAGAGATCCCAAGTGTCTTCCCCACAGAACCCAGGAGGCTGGATCACTTGTTGCTTGTTATTTAAACCGGCAAAACAGTGAATAACCTGGAGGTTTGGTACAAGTAAAATAAAATGCTGAACAATATATGTAATGGTAATAATAACATAACAAATGCAGGGCTGATGGTGAAGAGGAGTAATAAAAAATAGAATAAATAGGCAGTTAGCTTCATAACCACACAAACTATTCTGCATTATTAGTATGTTGCTTTTCCCACTGTGTTGTGATAGCAATAGCAAACTAATAGTGATGCATATTATGAAAATAACACATTGCAGAATGAACATCTGCTTTCAATTAAACAGGTGTATGGGAAATTCAGCATATTCATAAGCATAATTAAAGATTGTTATTACCAGGAAGTATAGAGATACTTTAGTAATTAAATATAGTTGAAAAAATACTGCACTTTTTCTTTATAAACTATAAACTTATCAGTTGTCAAACTGATCATTTTAAGGAGTACATGATTAATATAAACAACATTTGGGAGTGGAGATAGCCTATCTTTAAAATGCACCCCTATTTATTATTTTGAATTTTTGATTAATGACTTAAAGTCATTGATATTTTCCGTGCCTTGCTGGAGATAACATTAAAAGCTTTATTACTGGAAAGTGGTGAGTTATCTCCCTCCTCAACTACCAAAGGGTCAAAAGTTCAGCATCCACAGATGGAGACACCTGAAAGTAGTTTTCACATTAGCAAATGTTGACCTTTTGCTTATGTGTCTCCCTAAAGGCATTTGAGTGAAGAATTCCAACATGAGACAGATACTGCCTAGGGATTATGGAGTAAAATGTCAGAAGTGCCTGAAAAACTTACAGCTAGTGAATCTGGGTTTGCCGAGTGAAGTGGAGACAACCAAGGAGTCATCATTCCCCAGAAGAGTAAACTTGTGGGGTTGGTGGCAAGAGTTGCAAGCTGATACGGTAATGGTTGGTACGGGTAATCAAAGCCAGGTCAAGGTAAGAGTAAATAGGTGGTTACAAGCAGTTGGTTTACAAGTTGAGTTAACAAGAAAAAGGTCAACAGCCCCTCCAAGTGACTTTGCTTTTAGTAGAGCTTTGCCAAATATCACGTCAACTGGCAGAACACCACATGCAAGTCAGAGTGAAGCTCTGACAACTGTTGTGTGGGGACACCTCATCAGTCTCTTGGGCTTTCTGTTACGTGTTCCCTCCTCCCTCCTGTGGTTGACCTACTTGTTTAAATACTGAAATAAGTACTGGTTTTGTCTGCTTTTTCACTCATGAAAGAAGACGCTCAGGGGGTGTCTCATATCCAGGCTGGAGAGCCAGATTCAGTCAGAATCTGAAACAAGATGTAAATACGTGTTGTTATTTCATAAAATTGTGGCAGCTTTCCTTGACTTGCCTACACCTGTTGGTACCCGGGGGGGGGGGGGGGGGGGGGGGGGGGGAAGAGGAATTATTGAAACAGTGTTATTTCATAATTTTTCTCATCTGTTGCTAATAGTTTAATTGATCACTTTACTGCAGTTAGTAGGCGAGCCGCTTGCATACATTCCTCTGTGGTTTCTGCCCCAGTCATCATCTTCAGCTGCATAAATTGGCTAACTTGAAAACTGCTGATATAGACCTGTCATGGTCTTTTCCTTAGCCTTATAAATTATGTTTTCCAGGTGAAGGACATTGTGTTAATGGGCATTCTGTACGTGCCTGCTTCACTTCAGACTGTGCCGTCTGAGAGATGTGAAGGCAAAGTGAACTTCATCCCGCTGAGCACAAAGCAGGCAGAAAGATAACAACTACATCTGAGGAGCCCTACAGAATGAATGGAAAGTTAATGTAGATCTTCATCACAGACCTGTACCCAGGCCTCTTTGTTTATACCTTTCTTACCAAGGAATGAGCAGAGAAAATGCTATCATTAATTTTCAAATTAAATGAGCCTTAATATTAGCTTCTTTAGCTACTTCTGCAGCAGGGTCATCTGCATGGTTCATAAGGCTGAGCTTTTGAAACACTGCATGGGGTGCTGAGCCAGGTAGCACTTTAGTTGAGTAGTAAAAATCAAGCAGTAAGCTCCATCTTATGCCTGGACATGAATGCAGGGAGAACTATATTAAGCTAATGTATTTATAAAGGTCTATACTTCATCTAGTTCTTCTCTCTTCTTCCCCCAGTTTTCTATAACATGTCCATGTAGAATCTTTGCATGTGTTTTCAAACTTAACTATTTCTCTTCTATTGTGTAGTTTCATTTTCCTTCCCTCTTACACATACCGTGTAAATCTGTGGTACTCGACCAGGTTGAAAATGGACTTTTCATCCCATGGGCATACCCTTTTAATTTAAAAACCATACGAAATGTGAAAGGGTTGATGGAAGCAGAGTTTAAATTTCACAAGACATTTTGATTTCAGAGTCTCAAATTTTGTTTCACATCAGTTACTTCAGTGTTTCCGGTGGATGCTGTAGCACGGCTGGCGCAGTGGAAGTGAAATGCTTTGGTAATTTCCCATACAGAAGATTGAGGACTCTTGATATATTATTACACGTTTTGATTTTTATAAATCAACATTACTTGGCGGAACAGAGATCTGTAGGAAAGCTTTCAACTACTTCTGGTGTTTACCTGGAATAAAGAGGTTTGATTGCATTTTCAGTCAAACCCACAGCCCAAGTAACCCAGCTGAGTTACTGTACGTACTTCAGAGTTGCTTCAGACTCTCACAAGCTCATGTGCAATGAAATCTAATCCAATAAATCTATTCATGATTTTTTTCCTGTATCCTTTCACCACTATGATACAGTCATCTTCAATGGACATACAAATTACTGGGTTCATACAGTTTACAATTACTTTTTCTTTTAAGTAATTAATTGGCACTTGCAATAGCTGAATTTAGCTAGTTTATCATGAAGCTTGAGTTGAACCTAGGTATTTTTTCTATTATTCTGGCTTCTTTGTACAAAGGCTTTGACTGAAGACTGCTTCAAACTATTATCAGCTACTCAAAAAATCTGTGTTCTCTGCCACTGCCCCACAGAGAGCACAGAATATTGAAGTTTGGAGTTATTGTTAGAAGTCACTGGTGAATGAGATTCAAGTCAAGTTGGAAAGTGAACAGAGCTCATTTTTAATATCTTAAAAAAGAACTAGTCGAATTGTAAATACATGAAGTAGTATATGCTGAATTGACTTTTCCTCCTATTGATCTATAGCCAATTTATGAAGTGCTTTGAAGTAGAATAGTTAGAAAAAATAAGAGGGTTTTGGTCATTTGGAAAGATCTATCAGAGGCACAGCTTTTGCATTTCTTAGCATCAGCATTTGGGCTTATTGGGAAACCCACCTGTTTTTCCAGTAATCTCATGTAAAGAAGTGTCTGAAAACCTTTGTATAATGCATGAGTGATGTCATACTTGAGTTTTGAGTTCGGCAGAACTAATACAGACACTTTTGTGATGGGGGTTTGCAGAGTTTTTATTTCTTTCTTCATACTGTCACCACAAGTGACATAAATTTGAAAGAGAGAGGAGTTTTAATTTCTGTTCTTATTTTCACAGCAGTGTGAATGTTCATCACACTTCATAGAATGACCAAAAGATTACATGCTAACTCTTACTTGCAAAGCTTTTAATTTGGAGCAACTTCAAGGGAGTTAGTCCAGACTTAAATATTATAAGTGGAAACAAGAAAATTTGACTCAGCATGGGTTTGATTCCGATTTCAGCTGTGATTGTCGACATTGTACTTCTTATTTGATTCAAAACCCTGGGTTAAGTGCATGAGCTGTGTAGCAATGTCCTTTTCAGATGGAAATTATTGCAGGACCATTTAAATAAAGTCTTAATCAGGTGCCATACAAATTTCTGATTAAGGTTTTTAAATAACAAACTTGAAGTTAAAACCAGCAGGGCATAAGAAATGCCGAGAGTGGTGAATACAAAATCATTAATCTGAACCACTTTTAATTTCTACTTGGAATTTGTTAGTGGAGTGGTTAATTAAATTGTGATCCTGCTTTCGAAAAAGTATCTGCTGTGAATGTACGCTCATTTTTTGCTAATCAGAAATGTTAGGCAATAGTACTCATGGAAACAACTTATGTAATCTTTGAATACAGCATAAAAAATCTCATGGAAAACATTTGCTTTCCCAAATGTAGCAAGATGACAAAGAACATCAGGATGAAAGTCCTAACACATGGCACACCAACAGTAACTGAAGGCTGAACGTGGCGGGTCAGGGCTGAGCAGTGTTCTTCCGTATCCTTGTAACTCCGTAGGGCTCCTGTTTGCAGTGGTATAAGCAGAGATAATGGAGATTCGGTGGAGTGATGCTGGTGGAAAAGCAGAGTAAACAAGGTCAGAATTAGGACCATGAGTTTTCTTGTGTTGCCTTTCTGTTTGCCACTGGGGTTTGCTTCTGTTCTCAATACATTTTGTAGAAGAAGCCATCGCATTGGTGTACTTGTTGGATGCTAGAGACACCCAAAGCAATGCTCTGTATTTTGGGCAGGGTCTCCTGTACTTTCAATGCAGGGTACACTCAGGCATAACTCAGCTGCAGTTTTATTACCACTAAGGAAAAAAGCTGCAGATCACCCAGGCCGGTGGGGTTAGTTTTGCTGAGGCTACCTGTATAAATCACATCGAAGGTGGTAAAGCTGCTTCTTCAGGATGAAAATAGGCTTGCCTTGAGGCATCATCTCAAGGAGATTTGGGATTCTGTGAAGCTTGTCAGTCATCTAAAGAGATGTTAATAATCTTTGGTGTTATAAACATCCATGGGGATATAGATAAAAAGCCTCTAAGTTCCTATGTGAACTGCCTCTGTGCTGGGTTCTGGAAAGCCTTCTCCTGTGCTTTCCTGCTACTCTTTTCAAGACTCTTCCACACACGCTTACTTAGTCTGGGGGTGGATTCTGTCCCGTGCTAGTTTGACTGGCTCTTGTAAATCACTGGAGTTGGAAGAGTGCTGTTGTTGTTTGCAAAAGGTGAGGTATCCCACAGCCGTCATGGGATGTTTGTGCTGGCAGAAACCGTCTCTTCCCCACCGATCTTCTGGCTGTGCAATGATGCAGCCAGAATCAGTGATAGATCAGCAGCATCTCCAGAGGATCACAGCCTCACAGACACAATGCCTTTCTCAATGCCTTTCTGCAGGTTTGGGGTTGTTTTGGTTTTTTTTTTCCCTAAACTGAGACTAAGCAGAGGAGTAGCAAATGGAAAACTCAACTGGCTTTAACAGAATGAGAGTTTAAAAAAAAGGGAGAAGGGATCCCCCAGGTAGAACTAGTAGCTCACTGCGAGAAAGCCTAGCCCTGCAAGTCTTGCACTGCACAACTTCATTCAATGGGAGCGTTGGCAGCTCTGGACTAGTTGCCTTTTCCCTGTGTTCAGTACATGTGTGTACCCGGAGTTTTAAGCATATATTTGGATCCGGCTCTTTTTAACAAAGCGGTTTTGTACATGTTAGAATTCTAGTAATTTGAGCCTTCCTGTGAGGCACCTACTGCTACAATTTCAATTTAGTTAAAAAAGGCTGAGAAAGCTCAGCCCATCTCAGGGGGCTCCTGACTATTTCTTTTACAGGAATGTCCCTGTAGCAGGAATTAGGGGATTTCTTAGACTCTCCGTGCAGCAGAGCTCAAACAGGCAGCTAAGAATTAAGATCCTCATATAGGTATTTTTACATATTCATTAATTTAAGGGAACAAGTTCTTTACAGCCAATAAACACAGGGTATGCACAATGAATATTACATTGCTTAAAAGGAAAAACAACACAACATCTTCTGTGTGTGATTGGAGTATCCCCAGTGCTTGCTCTCCAATTAAGTGAAAAAACACAGAAAACTAGAAAATATATAAAAAGAGTATCTCTGTAGTCACATCCAGGATATTGGTACAAGCAACTAACAATAATTTTTGGCTCACAAAAGAGTATTGTGAGAACTAACTCATATCCGTAAAAATGCTTTTAGTTCTGGGATGAAAGGCCCTGCACAATTGTAAAGCATTTTAATATTTTGAACCAATCTGGTAAAATTTCTTTTGCTATAGTCCCCTTCCTTTTGCTGGAATTATATTCACCAGAAGACAGAAATATCAATAAGGATATTAAGGACATTTTCTCTTGTTATATATGAGGGAAGTCATTGCTGCTTGTAACTAAAAATAACCTGTACTTGTGAAATGCACTTCTCCATCCTGACAAACACCCGAATTGTTGAAAATTGATGAGTTTTGACCTGCAAAGGTTAAAGATTAACAAAGGTCTGTAGGTTCATGGCAAGACAAGTGATAGTGGTGCCTTTCAGTGGCACCTCCCTGTCGTCCACTAAAATCTGTGTATAAAATCACTTGCAAATCTAGGACTAGGAGTACTGACCTGTGTAGAGCTTAATGCATAGATGTAGGGCTTCTAGAGCACACTGAGAAGCCATTTTTGGTATTTGAAGCTGAACAGAAAGAGCCTCTGACTTTTTATTCATTCTGTGCACTCCTTACAGGGGAGAGTGATTAACTTTACTGATTAATTAGTGAGCCAAAAGACAAGGGGCACAGAAGGGAAGGGAAATGGAGAGGGGAAGAAAAGTTCTTATGCATATACAGCAAAGGGATCCAGAAAGCTTATTCCAGACTCAACTTCAAGCTCAAAACATTCTTTTTATTTATATTTAAGGACTTTGCTGGATTTTCCATTGTGCTGTAATTTACTCTTCCGAATGCTTTAAGCACAGGAATTGACAATGTTAATGTTTTGCTTCCAGACGAACGATCCATCATGGATAGCCTGTGTAGTGGAGCTGTGCAAGGAGTATGTTGTGCACAGGGTGGGAGAGCGTGCTGAAAATCACAGTGATTGGAGAGGAAGATATTAATGTGAAAAAGAAAGAAGGGGAGGGTTGGAAGTAAAGTGTGACAGAGGACATGTATCTCTACCTGTGTTCCGATTTCAAGGTGCCAGGAAAAATCATTAATTAGGGAGTTGAGCTAGAAGTCTTTACTGCAAGTGGTTACAGCCAACAGCCCTTGTCTGTGAGCACCGGTTGTCACTTATTTGACATGTAACTATTAATCCTCAGTAACAAGTATCAATAAACCATTTCCCTAGAGAAAGCAGTGAGTCTGAACCATGCAGGAGCTGAAGAAATCTCGTTTGATAAGCCAGATGATGCCCTGGAACAGGGGAGACTTGACAAGGCAGGTCACTGGACGCAGTGAGAAGACATGGTATCTGGTGGGGTTGATGTGACAAAAACCCACCTTACTGAGCATTAGTTGGAGTCTGGAAAGGGAAGGAAATGATCCCGTGGGTTTATCTGCGCTGGTAGATGCGCTGAATGCACAGGTGTAAGAATGGCTTCAACTGAGGCTCTACATTAATGACACAGAGTCCTTTCCCCAAGTGCTTAATTTAATTTCCGGGGGAGATGGGGGTATTTCTGGTTAATTAAAAGTGAAGACAGTACTTGAAATCAGTTAAAACACAATGATTTTAGGTTTTTTATGAGACCAAATATGTGGCTTTTCACACACAGGTCAGCATTTGACAAAGATGCAGAGATTGGTGGCGCTTGTGTTGGTCTTTCAAAACTGCACGCAGAAAAAAAACCCAAAAAACCTATGTTAAGAAAATAGGACTTTGAGGCCTAAATGTAGAACTATTAACTGTCAAGGTGTGATGTAAAGTAACTAATCTTCTAGAGAGTCTGTTGATATGATATGACAGTGCAGAATTTTTCTCTCATTGGTGAGTGAGATTTTGCATATGGAATTTGCAAACATAATATGGTTTTGTCATATAAAATACAGTTAATTTTGCTCACCGCCACAAGGGAAATGTTGAGGTAATTTTGTCAACATGCTCTGCAATGAAGTGAATTTTGGGGCTCCCAGGCTCAGTAACTTTCTCAGAAGAAGAAATAACAAGACTTCTTAGTCTCACTCTGAAGGTTACTGGCAACTATAAAAATCTATAAATACTTTAAACGGTAACATTTTAAAAGGTTAGAAATGAGCATGGAGAAATTGGCTGCTCCTTTTTCTCCTTTCAGAACTGTGAAAGAATAACAGCAGAAGGAAATGGAGGGGAGAGTGCTTGCACACGGGCAAAACCTGGGGAAAATAAGCCAGCTCAGAGTGAGGTGACTAAGGTTGACCAAAAAAAGTGACTAAACCATATTTTTTGCAAGGTTGGCTGATATGAGACATGGGAAGCACATGGGTGCCATGTGTCTTGAATGACTGGTTCATTGGTGGATGTCCCTGTTTGTACTGCATTTGTCGTAGTCGATGTCTGGCAGAATGTCCAAGGTGGAAATCCAGCAGCAGGTTGGAAGGAACCAATGTCATGGAAATTCCAGAGCATCAGACATGATCCTTTGGACCAGAAGCAGGCCATCGTTGCAATTATTGCACATAGCTACCTGTCCAAAAGCAAACTGCCTTGCCCTCTGGGAAGGCTCGTGGAGAGTCCTGCAGCCTTCCCATGGCCTGCAGTTCCCTGACAGAGCTGGATGCGGTGGGATTTTGCTGGTTTAGGAAGGTAGAAGCTCCCTGTGTTTGTACCCGCCCAGACCCGGTCGGCGTGAGACAGCAGGGCAGGCACGGTGCTGGTGGGGCCAAGCAGCAAACGCTGTAGCATTGCTTGCAGCGGTGGAAAGGGGCAGTGCACAGCGCTGCAACCCTGTGTGTGGGGCACGTGGAATCACCTTTGGCCTTTGCAGCGAACAAGCTGCCCTGGCTTAAGCTCGGATCACCCTGGAGGTGATATTAAGAATGAATAATGACATATATAACACTCTTATTTTCGAATGGTCTGAAAAGTACGGAAATGCCATCTAAAATAAAGCCTCTGGCGTAATGTATGAGCCACTAATGCAATGCTGCTGCCATTTCTGTGCTGATGCTATGCAGGGGGCAGGGGGGGCTGGCTCCCTGCAGCGCTGTCCTCCCACATCTCCTCGGCCAGGCTGGACTTTGGTTTGTGCAGCTTTTTCACTGCAGTGCGAGGTGTTATAAAAAAATTCTAATACACAGATGGGATGAAGTGAGGCCCAAGTGTTTCCATGCCAGTGTTACATAATCTCAGCCAAATTAAAGTTTGATGATTTGGCTTATTTGAGTTTTGTAAGTCACAAAGATAGCACACTTAAGTGCTTAATCTCTTTACTCCATTGACTTTAATTAAACTCATCTGCAGCTTATGAGTATTGGTGAGCTCATTACAAAAACACACAAACAAAACTTTGCTCATGTGGATGAATATCCTGAGCTCCCCGTTTCTGCATTTTCACTATTTCATGTGGCCTTGTGGACAAAAAAATTAGAAGTAACCGTTAGGCAAATTACTGCAATGAAGGTATTACTCAAGTCGTGATAGATTGAAGGGAACAGAAAACTGGCTACATGCTGATTTCTATCAAAAATATGTCTTTGCACAGAAGTCCTGGTCGGCATGAAATGAGAAAGTTGGCGTCGTGTTTTCCTTGTCAGACTCTAGATCTCAGGCAAACATTGTTTCCAGAGTCTACATCTGATAAATTATTGGAACTAGAGTGGCATTTGAGGTGCCTGGATAAAGAGGCAATAAAAATATTTTCTATTTGTTTACACTGAAAAATATCATATACTGAACTGTCAAGTCGGAAAAATTGATGCTTCTGACTTCACAAATATTCAGCAGCCTAATAGAAATGTCAGATGTGTGCAGTTCGGGGAGAGGAAAAGGGGGGGGGAAAGAAAGAAAAAATCAACCACACAAGAAAATGTTAATTTATTTTCATCAGATTTGATTCTCCCTCATGTAAGTGATGGATCCAAAGACCAAGCAAGTTTATAGTGTGGATTTTTTTCTTCTTGATTGCAGTGATTTTTGATTAAGCACTATAGAATACTAGGGTTCAGTAGCAGCTCTTTTAACATCACTGGTTCTTCTTGCTGAAACACGGGTGTCACGTGAATGAGATGCATGCCGTTAAAGGCAAGCAGCTGAAGCTGTCCTTCAGCAAGTTCTAGCCTGAGGAGCGCATGGGTTTGGTGATCAAGTAGAACCATCCTGCTTGTGGCTGCTGCCTTCTCATGCACATCCACTCCTCCTAAACAGCCAGCACCCCACTCCCTGCTCAGCAACTGAGACGGGGCCGTGCCTGCGCTGACGAGGGGCCTCAGCTCCTGCGGGTGGGTGTAAATGCGCTGCAAAGGTGAAGGTGGGTGAGATGTGCAGCTTGCAGTAAGGTTTTCCTGCTGTCTGGCTGCTGCGAAAATGCCTCCCCATGGAAACTACGCAGATATTGTGCAAGATTTTACCCCTGTTCGCGGTGCAGACTGGGGAGTTGTGCAAAGGATGAGAGGGGGAGCAATCTCCTACCCTTTCACTATTTTAAAATAGTTTTTTGTAATTAACTGCTACTTTCTTCTTTAGAAAGGGGAAAAAAAGTCACCTTAATAGTGGGAGGGTTGAATGGATTCTTCATATGTTTGGCTGAAATTGCAAACAGTAATAAAAATGGGACTTTTGAACTACAGGGTCATAATCTGGGAATGTGGAAACGGGGTCGTTTGGATCACTGTGGTGATGAGGATGGTTCGGAGAGGGGAACATCAGCAACTGGTGGAAACTGGCATTTTTCTCCTTGCTGCCAGAGCTGGATGTTCTGCAGTTGTCCCTTGGCTCTAGATATCATGTCCATACAGTCTTATACAGTGAAAAGAGAAGAAAAAGGTAAAAACTCTGGAATGAAAGCCTGCTAGGGTACAAAAAAAAGTCTTATTCTTGCTTCTTTCAGTTTCTCTGAAAACAGACATCAGTCCCTAATTTCTAAAATGGCACAAGCCAAAATGGATCACTTTTACTATGGTCATTGTTTTCCCTGTAATAGCTTAGGACAGATTATCCTTTGGGCAATAGCTGTATTTAGGTTTAATTATATAATTAGAGCAAATGCATGTAAATCAGATAAATGGGACATAATCAGTTATAGGATTTTGTGGCAGACATACACAGTGCATATGAAGTACATGGTTTTAAGGTTCAACTAATGGAACTGTCAGAAACCATTAAGGATGATAAAGCTGTAACTCTCAAGACCTGGCTATAGGGATCAGGAAGAATCGGGTATGTGTTAAAAATATAAACCCATGTGGCTGTTTCAGCTGACACTCTGGAGAGGGCTGAACCACTCGGTGTGTGTCCTGCTGCCCTGACAGTAGACAAAAGGATTCAGGTTTTGAAAAAAAAAAAAAAAAAAAGAAAAAAAAAATTACAGCTGAGGACACCCTGGATTTTGGGGACTATTTGTTTCCAATGTGCCATTTCTATTTCAGATTGACATTTAATAAACAAAAGGAGTGTGGTATCAGAATATTGAAGTAGGTTAAAGTATTAATTTCTTCTCTGAGGCAAAACAGCTGATTTTGCCTAGCCCAAGGCACCTCTCCTATGCACAGTGTCCCTGGATGCAGGGAAGGCCAAGACAGCAGAACAGTGACATTGAATGCAGGTGTGAAGAAGAATATTGTCATTTATTCAGTGCTGAATATCACTGTTCCACATCTATGTTAACATGGAAAAAAGACTTGAAATAACTTTGAAACCCAGGTACGAAAAATCCATTTATTCTTTTCATACAGGCGGAGAACTGCATTTCACACGAAGCTGGTTGCATGGATGCCTGTTTTGGTCTTTGACCTAAACTTGTTCTTAAATCTTATAGACTTAATAGGGATTAAGTCAAAGCTTACAAGTTTAGAAATTACTGTCTGTTTAACTGCTACTCATTTGCTGAAAAAAGAAATTGGTCTTAAAAAAAAAAACAAAACCAACACCAGAAAAAGAAACGGGTCTTGGATGAATAGATATTGCTGTGGGATAATAGTCCCTGATAGTCTGTAACTTTTGTTCATGCAAGCTAAATGGTACGATTTTTTATTACCATAATGCTCAAATCACTGTAATGGATTACAGGATCTTTGTGTTGTTGAAAATCTAATTCCGTTCTTGAAATTGTTTTGGTGGAAACTTGTGAGCAGCCATACCGTTGTTCTTCTGTGGTTCTTTTGAACAGTGCTGAGATTTGCAGGCAAGGCTGAAAGCACTGCATGGGTCAGACTTTGTCACGCTACAGCCGTGCTAAAAGAGCTGGTGGTGTTGGCTTTTGTTTGCGAGCTCGGGTCTCTAAATTGCAGCGTTTGGTATTCCCCTCTCTGAACATCGATGGCTGTAGAGACACCAGAGTGTGCAAGAGAGTAACAAATGTCACCCTCCTGAGGGTGTTTCTGCCTCCCCATCTGACAGGGGGTAATCGCTGTGCAGTGCTCTCTGGAGATATCCCTAGCTGACTCTCCCGTTACAGGTAAAGCAGGGTAGTGTTCTTAAAAAATAGTTTATATTACTCTTTGAAAGAATGTTGTAAGTTGAAAAATGGGTGCCTTGGACTTTGGGACTATTGAAAGGAAGAAAAGAAAATGGGAAAGTTGATTGAGGCAGGTTATATTGAACTGCCTGGAAAGTCTGTGGAAGTAGTGCTTTTGAAAAAACAGCAGGGGTACAACAGATAAATAAATCAGCAGCAGAATTGCCAGCAACTGTCAAATCAAAAGCAGCAGTAAAACAGAAAAATACAGTCAGTATCAGTCTGAATAAGCATTTGTTAAACACACCAAGGACAGACAGACAGTTGTGCAAAGCCGTAACATCAGTGCTGTTTGCAAAAGACAATTGTTCCTGTTAATACTAGCTGGGAGTTAATGCTCTGTTCTGATGGATATGACTATTTTAATCAAGGGAACAAGGAAAGAGTGCCATGAAACAATTTGCTAGAAAAAAAAAGCGGTTAAATTGTTAGTTATGTTTGATGGAGTGATCCTGCCATCCTTTTTTCACTGGTATTCCCATGGTGGAGTCTGCTGGGAATTGAGGCTATCGAGAGGTGACTGCAGCATTAGGAAGGTGTCAGTCAGGTGGGGCCCTCACCCAGCTGCGCACTCGTCGGGCACTGCTGGTGGCTGAAAACATTCTGTTTCCCTACCACAACCATTTTTCCAAAGTCAGCGGCGGTGGATCCCCTGGTTCAGCCTGGACGGCTTTGGTTCCCGTGCAGAGTGCTGTTCGTTGTAAAGAGTTGGGAAGATACACACAGAGGCGTGCAGGAGGGATGACAGTGAAACATAGAGGCATTTAGTGACTGCCCACAACAAAGCTGGGATTGACAGAGTGCTGTCTAACACCGTCTGTGGATAATGGATAGTGTCTGTGACCAGTTTGTGTCAATAATTAGGGGTTTGAGTTTTCCAGGCAATTAACTCTGGCAAGCTTCTAAGAAATTGGGTGTTCCCTGGGCTTCACACAGGGACTTGTGAGACAGGTTTGTGCGGTGGTGAATGGATAACAGCTGGGGCTTTCAACCACTTCACCTGCTCAGAGCCATATTTTATTAAAATTTAAGTACTTTAAGATGGATGAACTAATGATATTAGACCATCTCTCTGTAGTTTTTCTATAGTGACTCACTCCTTCAGAGCATCTCCTAATACACTTGCTGTAATTTCTGCAATTCCTTTAACACTGCAGGAACCGGCCACCTGAAATGCTCACAGAATAATCTTCCCCAATCCTCAAAGAGGCTGCTTTGATAAGCATGCTCATGGTGTGCTTTTGAAACAGAAGCCAGCAATTGCATACTGCTGCTGCCTTCGTGGCATGGGGAATATTTTGTAGATTCTTTTTAATGTACTACTTTGTTTTCTCATCTGGGATTACATCTGATAAGGGCAGTCTAAAACTTTCTTTAACAGTTGCAGTGAAACTCTATGCAGATGTGTGCTTCTCTGTATGGAAAAAAAAATCTCTAAAAATGTGCAGCTTCTAAAGGCAAGCCAAGCTGAGAGAAGCTGTGGTACCAAATGTGCATCATCAAAGTTCATAGCAGTTGTGGCTTTATTTTCCTTTCTCTCATCCTTTAAGATACTGAAGCAACACACTTCAAGGGTTTGACAAGAAAGAGACATATATTCCCTTTTGTGCAAATCTGCTTGATGCTTATGAACACTGTTCATTCTAAAACCCCTCAAGATACTCTCCTAGTAGTGTGGCTCTGACAGGGGAAAACAGAATGAATTAGTATCACAGAATCATTGAAGTTGGAAAAAAACTTTGAGATCATCAAGTCCAACCATTAACCCAGCACTGCCAAAGCCACCACTAAACCATGTTCCCAGGCACTGTTCCTATGTGCTTTTTAAACACCTCCAGGGGTGGTGACCCCACCGCCTCCCTGGGCAGCCTGCCTCACCGCTGGGCCACCCTTCCAGGGAAGGAATGTTTCCAACATCCAACATGAACCTCCTGCTGCAGCCTGAAGCTGTTCCCTCTTGTCCTGTCCCTTGTTGCCTGGGAGAAGGGACCGACCCCCCTTGCCTACAGCCCCTGTCAGGCAGCTGTGGGGAGCGGTATTGTCCCCCCTGAGCCCCCTCCTCTCCAGGCTGAACCCCCCCAGCTCCCCCAGCTGCTCCTCATCAGACCTGTGCCCCAGCCCCCTCCCCAGCCCCATTGCCCATCTCTGGACACACTCCAGAACCTCTGTGTCCCTCCTGCAGTGAGGGGCCCAAAGCTGAACACAGGATTTGGGGTGCATATAGTTGGCCTCAGCCCATCGGTCCAGCCTGCCCAGACCCCCCTGCAGGGCCTCCTGCCCTCCAGCAGATCAACATTCCCCCCAGCTTGGTGTCACCTGCAAACTGACTCGATCCCCTCCTCCAGATCACTGATAATGACATTGCACAGGGCTGGCCCCAGCACTGGGCCCTGGGGAACACCGCTTGTGACTGGCCACCAGCTGAGTGTGACTCCATCCACCACCACTCCTCGGGCTCGGCCAGCTCCTAACCCAGCGCAGAGCACCTGGCCCAGCCACGAGCAGCTGGTTTCTCCAGGGAATGCTGCGGGAGACGGTGTCAAAGGCTCTGCTAAGGCCAAAGTAGACAAAACCCACAGCCTTCCCCTCATCCACTTGGCAGGTCGTCTTGTCCTCAAAGGAGATCAGGACCTGTCTGTCACAACCCCACGCTGGCTGGGCCTGATCCCCTGGCTGTCCTGCATGTGCCATGCGATGACGCTCAGGGTGACCGGCTCCATCACCTCCCCCGGCACCGAGGTCAGGCTGGCAGGGCTCTAGTTCCCTGGATCCTCCTCCCTGCCCTTGTAGATGGGCATCATACTGGCTAACCTCCAGTCTGCTGGGACATCTCCCAGTTAGCCAGGGCTGTTGATAATCCCACAGCAAGGGGGGGGGAAGAAGCCATCTTACAAGTCTTTCACTCCAAAGTATACATAAAATTAACATTAACACATCCAGTTGAATAGGGTAAACGGATGAGACTCTTATCTAGAGGGAAAAAATAAATGTCCAAAAATTAAAATAGTACAGCAGAGACATAGGCTTCTCTGTCAGAACTTGCCTGGCCCTTTGGAGTCTGGTCCAGAACCACCATATCTCAGATATTGGTCTCATGTGCAATGCAAGGAGTGACTGAACCAACTCACAATGAGATCCACAAAATCCTTCCTGCAGAAAGCTGGTCACCAGGAAAATACGGAGGGATTTTCCTGAAAGCTAACCTCCCATTTTAGGTGCTGTAAGATGCTATGGTATTAGGAGAATTTGGGACTTTATACCATCACAATGTACTTACAATATATGTAAAGGTTCTTTAGAAGACCTGCTTGCCAGGACTTAGAGTTTACAAAGTAGGTGTGTACTTGTTTGTTTGTACAGGGAGAGTGCCTCATTACACGTCTCTAGTTCACAGATGGATGCACCTGCGTCGTATCTCTGTGACACTGCACAGAACAACACAGGGACTTCTTCTGTGCTGAAAGGCCCACCAGAAAGTTTGCAAAAAGGGAGACAGGAGACAGATGCTGGCACATGAGTAGTAGGACATGGCTGAGTGTTTGGTCAGCATCACCGCAAATCACAGACCTCAGAAAAGGCCACTTCTGAGAAACATTGTTTCAGAATGAAACATCTCCTTTTGCTTTCACATTAAGATATACAATAAATAGTATAAAAACCAAACTGAGATGTCATTTAGAAACACAAAGGACTCATTTCACTCTTACAGTCAAAATGTTTCAGTCTTATTGCTTGTCTTGAAATGAAATTTGTCAAAATTGATATATCCTGCCCATTTTTTTTATTTTGTAGAAAGCTCCTTTGCTCCAGAAAACTGATAATTGGATATTTTTGTTGTTGCTTATTATAATCTTGATATTTTAGAATTTTATTGCTTTCCTGAGGAAAGGAAGATGGGACAATGCTATGCTATGAAAATATATAGCAAAATATATTCATATTTCATAGCAAAAATATGCTATGAAAACCAGATGTAAATGTACAAAAATCAGGCAGATTATTCTGGATATCAAATTATGAACATGAGATCATGGTTTGATTAACCTTGCTGATATTACTAATGCTATTCTTTTGGTGAGTTTTAATAGCTTTTTGTGACTAATCATACTTTCCGTAAAAGCATGTGCCGTTGGGAGGAGGTGGCACTCTATGCATTCACGGTAATACATAAAGCAACCTCTTAGCAGTTTAGAAAAAAATATTTGTTATCATATTTTGAATATGTGGCAACTAATACAACATAGTAGTTGTGCTAGAAAAAACATGTGGCTGGGAAATTGTTAAGAATAATAGCGTTTGAAAACCCCAGTAAATTGCATATATCCCTTATGTATAATAACTGCTGTGACTTTTGACAGCTGTTTTTGAACAATTTTCAAGGTGGAATTGTCTACTACTGCAGCTTTGCATGTCTGAGTTGTTTATTAAATGAATTATTTTACAATATTTTAAATCAATTATCAACCAATATATCAGAGAATAATTTATTTTTCTCCTAACTCACTGTACCTCTTCAATAGCATGTAAGTAAATAAACACATGGTGCGGTACATTTTTTTCGAATTCTTTTAACGAAGAAGAGGCCAGAAAAGAAGCAGACACACAAAAAAGAATTGTATCTATAGATACAAGTGCTGGCACAGATTTAGTCACGCTAGCCAGAGTACCAGGTATCTTCTCCCATCTGTAAGCGTGCTTTGCTACAGAACAACTAACTGAAACAGACTGGCCACATTACACTGTTTGTATCTTGGGAGTAAGTGCCTGAATCTGCGTACAGCCAGTTAGTGCCTATTTTCTGTAACGTGGGCAAGTTTCCAAGTGTTCCTACCTGAAAATGTTCTTCACAGATCTCATGCCTCTTCTAAAACAACAAAGAAAAAAACCCACAACACTAGTAATTTTTTGTTCAGTGTCCAGCTAATGTACTTATCTAATCAGGCAGCAAGTACGTGGTCTAGTACGGGTGGGTCCTCTAAGTGTGGAGGAGTGACGTGTGTGTCGAGACCTGCGTAGCCCTGGGATTGCCATAGGTAGCAGCCTTTGTTAATTCAGGGTGTCCTAGTTATCCAGTCCACGAAGATTCTTTACATTTGCAATGAAAATGTAAATTTGTAGTGCTCTTCTCTAATTTCCCATAAAGAGAATCAGAACTTTTATCAATACTAATCCAAATGATGAGGAGTTTGTAGACTTCATTGATAACAAATGCCATGAAAACTAATAAAGCCTTTTCTTTTTTGTATATCTTAAATCTCAGATTCTGAGTTCGTCCTCAGCATTTGGAATCTGTTTTCAAAAGAAGTAAGACTCAAAGGTGGATTAAGGTTTGTCATGACAATCTTGAGATACGACTTTTCTGTAACTCCATGCTCGGAGATATGGTTTAGGCACGATGGCAATGCTTACCCTTCTGTGGTGGAAATAGCATCTGGGATTTTCAGCTGCCTGTAGTACGTCTCAGAAATACGTCTTCACTTTAAACAGCCACAAAGGTATAGTTTCTTCAAGGACCGTGCCATGTAATTACATGGCTTACTTCTTCACATCAGTGACAGACATACTTCATTTAGTTTTAATGTGTTCCCGTGGTAGAACACGGGGCACCGATGTGTCTGCATCCTTGTAGCTCAGTGATTTCTGGTCTGTTCCTGGGTACCTTGCATTCCTCACTGGGAACAAGGCTCAGGTTTTTGCTGAAATTCTGAATTGGCCTGGGGACCCCTCCACCATGGATATTGCAGGTGATGCTTCAGAGTAACTGCCTATTGCAAAATGGGCAATTGGACAAATGCTAGGAGACAAGTGCATGTCCATAAATCCATTCCCATCCTCCCAGCATCTGCCATGATAATGTCACTGTTTCCCCATGTGATTGTTAGTGAGTACGTGATTTCCTGTGTCTACACATCTGCTCTTGTTCCTTCCCACCTAAGTTCTTTCCCCAGATCTATGTAGTTATTATTTTAGTAGCACCTTGGAGGCCTAAAATGCAGCAGGACACCCTACTGTTTCATGTAGAGTTAATTAAGTTTCTCTGCTCTCTCTCTTTAAGGTGCTTAATATCTATTAGATGTGCATTATCTGGCACATAAGAGCCCCTGGCAACAACGCAGGACCCAGTGTGGTAGGTGAGACCGTTTTCTCCCTGCTTTATAAATTCTGAGTAGATGAGCTGTTATGGGATGGCAAAGAACAGACTCAATTTTGGTACAAGCACTTGGAAAGGCCTGAAAGTTAGATGGAGTAGGTCTATGAGATCCGAGCTGAGAACACATTTCTCTGGCAGTTAGGTTTGAAAAAATTATTACGCTGGGTCATCTTTGGTACCCTTGCCACTACTGACCTAGAAAATACAGTCTACTGTACGTACAGCACTGGGGAAAATAGTTGTTTGCAGAAGAGATGGCTGAAATTCTGTTTCCATCAGAATGGAGAAGGTGGCTTTTCCCTTGGGTTTGGCTAGTGTAAGTGGCTCCGCACACATAACAATGGCTACCAGAAAAGCTGGGTTCATTCCTGGCAAAAATAAATTCATGTGCAAGTTTACAAATTCTACTAATGAATAGTTAATTCTGTTTGCAATGCTTTCCTACCCCTTAAAAAAAAAAACAAAAACAAAAAAACCCCCACACCCACCCCAAAACAGGAAAAAAGAGGAGAAAAAAAAAAAAAACCACCAACAAAAACACCACAACACAAACACCTTGGAAAATGCACCAAGAGAACATGACAGGATAATTGACCATTTTCAGAGGTGGTTCTTAGGGATGCAATCAACACTTGAGAATTCCAAGGTTCAGCTGGAATGAATGTCACTCAGTACCAGTATTGTGAGGAGGGAGCACAGGGAACATCTCCTTCTACACCGGGAAATTGCTTGCATTTTTCAGATATACTAAGTAGACTGATTTACACCTTTTTTCCTTTTTGTTTTATTTATTGTTATGTGCTGATGGACATCTGTGAGACACATGTCATGGCATGCAGTACAGTGAGCGAAGATCCTTGTGGCTGTTACGAGGGCAGGAACATGCTCTTTTTCTGCACTTGTCTTTTAAACAAACGCTTGGCCCATTACTTCTCCCATCCCGTTGGTCCTGCAGGTACACAGACCTCATTTAAAGGGAAGGATGCCCTCCTCCCAAGCTTTAAGGTGCCTGGGTCTCTCTCTGCAGCAAGCAGTATGTTGTTAAAGGTCCTACAAAATTTCATTTGCTAAATGTTCTATCCTGGGGTTCAACACTTCATTACCTATTTCTTTAGTTTTGTAACAGCCGCATCTAAAAATTCCCACTGAAGTTGGCATCCTGATAGCAGACGGTACTGGGTAATGTTAGAAATTCCTGAGGGCCACTGCCTGGAAGAGCTGAGTCATTAAAGAGACCAGGGTGAGTGAGAAGAATGGAGTACACTGAAAGGAAACCAGGATTTGATGCAGTGAGAGAGGTCACAAATGATGGCTGATCACTGTACTCAGAATTTTATCTTAGACTTCTTCAATCTAGTTATATGACCCTATTGTAATCTTGCTAAAGTAGATAGATATATGTTTTTGAGGACCAGGAACCAGCCTTGTCAGTGCTCAGACTCCTAACATGCTCAGCACAACGAATTGTCCCAAATCGGGATCCACGCAGGTGCCCAAGGGACTGCAATTTGTTTATTTACATGTTTCCTCCTGCAAATACATTTGATAGATGGGCATTAAGTAGCGTGAGTGAAATAGTAAATGTTTTGCTTTTGGATAAAGTCAGGGAAAATAAATCTGTATTTATGAATTTGGTTTTGTTTATCTTTCTAGCAAAGATAAATACATTAATTTGTGCAAATCCAAGAAGCAGTAAATAAGAATGCAGGCAACCTTAAAAGGTCAGGCAGAATATGATCCAAATAAGATTTTCTGCGTCACATCTGCTTCCTCCCTAATTGAAAGGGTAAGCAGGTATCACACTGCTGCTTTAACTGTTTAGGTGGAAACATGGATGGTTTTGGTAAAACTATTACTGTCCTAATGATCGCAGTGCAAGCTGGAATCTTTACAATGTTTATGTCCCCTGCACATGTAATAGCTTAACCTCTTCTGAATATTTATGGTTTCACTAACGGGTGGCAGAACGGCAGTCCAAATGCTAAACAACATGCCTGCTAATCTATTTTTTTTCCCCAGAACAGTAAATAGGCCTGTCTTTTTTGCAATACTCAGTGGATGCTGTAGTTTTGAAACTAGTTCCAGCTACCAACAGAGATGTCAGTTAAAATGTTGATGGTTTTGGTGAAATGTTTCCTTGTATTCTTACTCCTTCATGCCTCCATGGTGTACGCTGACTGACACCCAACAGACCTTTCGTGGCAACCTCTGAATGCTGGGCGCTTCCAGCCCGCGACTGTGCCTTTGGCAAGCAGAATGACAATTACAGGTCTTGAATGACAGCTTTTTTTCCAGCTAATAATATATTGACTTTTCTCATATGTGGCCATGTATACATCCATATTGATTTCTTGTTGCTCGCTGATGCGTTCTGCGTCTCTCCTCTCCCGCCCATTGCAATGCTGCTTTTCACTCCTGGCTTATTAGGCTGGCTGAAAGATAAAGCAGTGGAACGCTGCCAGCCTGGGAAATTATAAGGCTGCTTTTAGTTTCTCCTGGCGTATGCTCTGAAAAAGTTAGAGGAGGAAATAATGGCTTTCCATAAAGCTCACCTGAGAAAGCCTGCCACGTAAAAATGAATCCACAGAATGAAATACTGGAAATGCCCAAGGAGAAGGATGCACAAAAGAACTCAGGCAGTGCCATTGAGAGCTAGATATCACTGCTTCGTAGGCAGAGGTGCAGATCTTTTCCCTTTTTTTTTTTTTTCTCTTTTCTTTTTTTTTAACTTCAGAAAGATGCAAAGAAGGAAAAAATAAAAGATTGATCCACTGGCTGTGGCAAGCTGAAACCAAGCTCCTTTAGTGTGTTCATAACTGTACAGGTCTTTGGGTGTAGCCAGACCATTTATTTGAACTGACTTAGCATGCAACCTGTGGATTAAGTTCCACATGTTACAGGTCCTCATAGATCTCCCTGAGTTTGTAGAAATCAGGGACTGACTCGCTCCTTGATGTGGTTGTGTATCATTTGGGAGCCTTCTCACCAGGAAGGCAAGTGCCAGCACAGATTTGCAAAGTCCTTTCACATAGTTATCAAAGAGAATATCCTGAGTAAGTCTCCCTGTTGGCTCTCGAATTTAAGACGAACAGAAGACCTTCAGATCTGCTTTGAGCTACCTGGTCTGGTGGAAGGTGCCCCTGCCCAGGACAGGGGAGTCGGAACTAGATGATTGTTGAGGTCCCTTCCAACCCAAACCTTTCTATGACTCTGTGACTCTATGAAGATAGTTATCCTTGATGAACCGCACACAAATCCCAACTTTGTCAGAATTCCTTTTCTCCCAAGTGCTGGGCCAGCTGTAGACATGCATTTCAGTCTGCCAGCAGTCATATGCGCCGTCCTCTTTTCTTATTCTTTCTGAAGATGCTTGTTAATGAACCTTCTTGAAAAGAGAGAGGAGGATAAAAGGCCAGGGCACTGGGTGGAAACGCAATGCAGATTGGAAAAGACAGAAAGCTTATTTAATTCTTTGTTTTCCTGATCTCAACTCCCTCAAGTTATCTTTAAAAGGATGTTTAAAGCTTGCAGTTAAAACTTTTCTGCATTTAACTACAATAATTAAAAGCAGCTAAGGGAGCATTCAGGTCCAAAGGGAAAAATTTCAAAACTCATTTCAGCCACTGCTGGTCATGTGTTTGGGGATGGATTGGATCTTGAGAAGAGTTCATAGCTGCCTTTTTACCTTGATTTTTTTTTTTTTTTTAAGTCTGTCGTGCTTGAATTTCTTTTGTTAAGATTTAAGGTCTTCATCTTGTGCCTGTAACTTGCCAACCCTCTGGATTCTAAATGGGCACTAATGATTCTCAGCAGCACCGAGCTGAGCTTTATTTGAGGATGTAGTTTTATGACTCTGCTGGTAAAGTGAAAGATGTAGGTTGAATGAAGGAACTGGGGATATGGGACAAGTAGAGGGATTGAAACAATCTTGATTAGGTCCTTAGGAAGTGGTATTGCACTTTGCATGCTGCTTGCCACATGGATCACCATCCCATTGGGATGCTCAGGATTGATTGTTCCTAATGAGAACATAAACCCAGGAAGTCTGGTATCCTGCCTACATCAATGACTAATTCCAGCCACTTAAAAAAGGACATAAAAAAAACCTGTAATGAATCTACTGATTCTGTAAGGGAAGGGAACTGCTGATGTGATATTCTAAATACCAAGATCGCAGTCAACATAATTCACGTTCATTCACGGCCGTGCTTTTCAGAGTGGATTGTTAAAGTATCTTAAATGCAGATTGAAACCATTACAGGTGAATGTCTTCAGTTTCTTCCAGGATAGACAGAGGTCTAATGGCTTCTAGTCAGGCTGAAATTTTGATGTAGTAGTATCTCGAGAGCTCGGTTTAATCTGTATCATCTTAGACCTTAAGAAACAGGAAAAGGGTAAAATATTTCTGGATGACGGTCGCTAGAATAGGACATGCAGCTGGAGAAGGGGTTAGAGGTAGGGTCAGCCATGGGGGTTAGGAACAGGGAATAGGGGGCAGCATATTCACAGCTTGTTCTGTTCCAGTTCATCACCTAGAAATAGGAGGAGGTTATCGTCAGGAAGAGTGGTTTTATTTCCACTTCTGGTCATTGCTGCAGCTATGGGTTTGGACAGTAGAGTACTACTAAGGTTAGGATTAGAGGCAATGCAGCTCTGATGAGGGCTGAGATGGGTAGAGGTCAGCATTGCTGGCAATGTGCACAGTTACCAGATAACCTGATCTTGAACCCATATCCTTAGCAGGGCAGTGCTGAGCAGAGCAAGGAGAGACTGTAATATGTAGCTGCACAGTGGAGAATATTGAAGCAGATTTACATTGGCTTTGATACAACTACTTAAATACCCAAAGTTAAGCTCAAGAGGTTTGCTGGACTGTTACCTGAGGTAGAATCATCTAGAATTGCCAGGGAAAACCATCTATATGTTTTGTGGAGTTATTCAGTATGAAACTGCCTTTCCTGTTAACCGCAACATCTCTTGGAGTGTGAACAACAGGATTTCCCTGCTGAGCTGAATTTGGTGTTTCAGTTCTCAGCTAGTCCAAAGCATTATGTAATTCTCATTACCAAAACACTGTGTGTATTATGTATCTCAGTATTTGGAAGTAAAACATTAGTTGAGCAAATGCAGTTTCCTAATGTAAATGTATAGATAATATGTACATTTTCTATTGCATCTCTGAGCTGGGAGTGTTCAGAGTCACAGAGTGGCTGGAACCCCTGGAGACTGACCAGACCGATCCCCAGTTCGGAGCAGGGTCAGCAAGAGCAGTTTGCTCAGGACGTGTTCAGTTGGGTTTTCAATTTCTTAAGAATGGAGATTCCAAAACCTTGCTGGACAACCTGCTGATGTTTTACGGATATATTAAGGCTTTAAACATAAGCAAATAAATTAATCCTTGCTGTAATTCCTTGGAAAACAATGAAGTTAGAGCTGGCAAACGTTTCTCTGAAGTGCTTGTTCTCATTTGTATTTCTTATACGATGCCTTGCTTAATCATACCATTAAAAAACATCTTTTCAAAGAGCTGTACACGATTACTCGAATCTATAAAAAATACAGGGATCTCTGTGTCCAAAAAATAAATCATAGGAACGAACAGGTTACTTGCAGGAGGCTGAGCTGCTGGGAAGGCTTGAGGAGCTGGCAGCTGTCTGTGAAGGCATGGCAGCACGCTGCTTTTCAGTTCTTCGGTTCAGTCTTACGTTATTCCACAGCAATAAGTCTGCAATTTAAAAATTGTGCACTGATCTTTCCCACCAGTGCACACAGCACAAATCTGCTGAACTAATAGCAACTGAGACAAGGCAGTTCTGTAGGTTCATCAGCCACTGAATAATGATGTTCAGTGTTTTTTCAGGTACTGTGGCTTGTGTGTGTTGTTAGCATTAGAGCGCTACTAAGCCTATGTCTTTATTGGACCTTTAGCTTGTTGTTCCCTGTGTACAATTTACCACCTAAATCACTGTTTATGAATAAACACGGTCCTCTCACCCAAACCGAGTGGGTCCAGCAAAGGCTTGATCATTTCAACACTAAAACCCAAGTGAGTTGTTTTAGTCAGACTATTAATGTTTCAGTAGGGATGAAGGCAAGTCCTTTTAATTGCTGATGTCCTTCCACTGCCCTCCAACTGTTCCCTTACCTGGTGCTCGAAAGGTCACATGTGGGTGTTTTTGTCAGGGTTTGCTGGAGCTGGGTGGTACAGCACTGATCTCCCTGATGCACAAAGAAGCAGGGCCAGAACCCAGCAATTTTTATGGGTCAGCTTGGCCATGGCTTTGCCTCCAGGCTTGACTGCTGCTCAGTCCCGGGCTACTTGTCCAAGGAAGGCTTCAGCTCAGTGCCAGCAGCAGCGGCAGATCGCAGGGACATTACTTGACAATCTCACAGCTGCAGGTGGATGCAAAGCACCATGGCCTTGCACAGGCACTCCCGTTGCTGCTCTGCAGTAGGCAGTGGACTCAAAATGTTCTTTGCCAACTTTTCCAGTGTCTCTCACGCTTTCTTCTGCGCATCTCCTGCACACAAATTGCTGATTCACAGAGTAACAAAGCCACAGCCCCTTTCCCTGCTCAAGCACCTTGATGTTTCCAACAGCAAGAGCTGGGGTGGGGTGTCATTTGTTTTATATGTATACACTGACCACGAATAATGACTCACTAATTCCAAGGAGGACACCAGCGTCAAATGACATCAGCTAAAATGAGGTCCATCTCCTAAGACGCAGATAAATGCAATCTAAACCAGAAGCCTCTTTTGCTAGGTCCCTATGCCAGTTATACTGCTTATGTATTTGTACTGTAAAATACTTCAGGCAGGGGTTACCTCTCCCTGCTGTGCATTACTCAGCACCACACATATTGCTGTCTCTTTATGCAATAATTAATAATAAATCTTCTAGTAATCTGGTTACAACATGATCACCAGGCTATTACTTCCACTATGTGTCAGATAAAACAAACTAACAGATGATTTTGAGACTCCTGAAGCAGTGTTAGGTGGTTTGAGTTTTTCAATCACTTCAGTATGGGAAAACTTAGCAGGAAATCTGGATTATATGGCAGAATATGTCTTCTGCTGTTACACTGGAGTAACCTAGGAATAACTTTGCTGAAGTTATGAGACTATATATATATATTAATCTTCTTAAGGCAGGAATCTTCTCCCATAGCTATGTATCGTCACTCAGGCAGTGAAGCTAAATAAATGCTAATACTGAGCTCTTTGTGGTTACTTCAGGCAGAGTGTAGGTCTTGTAAACTGATTAAATGCCACCTCATTAATCAGCAGTATTAGCCTTATGTTAGATATAAGTGATACATAAGCCTTTTCTGGGCCTCTGCAGAATGGTTAATGTTAACTTCCATGGCATGGTTGGGCACCACACCTTGCCCACACATTTATCATAAACTATCAACTTGGCGTTAAAGCAGGGGGCTCGGTACACGGAGCTCTCCTGCCACCTCCTCTCCAGCAGCCCGGCGGGAGGCTGGGGGTTTGGCTCCCCCTGATCCATCAGCCAGCACGGGCTGGGGTGTGTGCTCCTCCTTGTTCCCCTTCCGAGACTTTCTGAACCATCCCGTTTGCAAAACCGGAGAAGCTTAGTAGGTCCTGTTTGGAAACAGCGTACAGCCGCTTTGGCATCATGTTTGCAGGGATTGCCAAAGGCCGTACCTGCCTGCCGTGGGTAGATCTTTTGTGGGAGAAAGCAAATCTGTGAATTTGGCTGACCAGAAAGGGAAACCCTTGTGTTTCTGAATGTGTATATAACTGACAATTAGTATTATACAGTCTTCTAGCTTCTTCCTTGTGCATATATATGTATACCAGCACATATGTATACAGACAGGGAGAAAAAAGGAGAGAAAATTAAGCTGACTATATCCAGAACCCTGGTGTAAAACTGCTGTCCTAATATATATACCGTTTGTAACTTAGGAAACTGTTGTAACTGGAGCGAGGTTACGAAAGGGGTATTTCCAAAGTTCAGAGTGCCATTTGTGTTTACTAATTCCAAATGAGGGCACAGGCACTTAAAGGGATACTATAAAGGTACACTTTCTCTTTTCATTTAGAAACATCACATCTGAGAAGCATTTAATAGCAAAACATCAACTCTATTTGCACATTTCTAAACAGAATATTACAGCAACTGAATTTTAATTTTCATGTCTGTAATTTGTTAATGTAATTACTGTACAATATAGTTAGGTGCTTTCAGATCTTTCAGTGTTAATTAAAAAGCTAATAACTTGAAAAGCTATAAATAGTAAAGTAGAAAGGTTAGTACTCCAGGCAGTTAATCCTTTATTTGTCATTTACTAAAGATCCTTTTTATAGAAGGCCAGGCTGTATACTGAGCGTAGCACTTTGTGACTTGACTCCTCCTTCTTACCTGATATCCCCACCGTGCACAAGCAGTACCAGGTTTGATTGCCTAGCACAAATGTGCATATTCACAGCTAAATCCAAGCAGAAAACAGGAGAGATCCCACCACTCCAGCCCATTGTTTTCTTCCTTCTCTGCTTTCGTCTCTCCTGCCCCATCTAGACCCACGTGCCTATCCGTGGATTGATACTCAGCACAATGTGGAACAGCCCTTTTCTGGCTCCTTCTAAAGAATACCCAGCTGGCGGTGGAGGGCTTTTGTAGCTTGTTGTGTAGGAGCTAGGAGAAATGCTCTACAATGCTACCGGCCACACCAAGAGCAGCGGTGTGTGTTGGTCAGAGGATGCATCCTTGCAGCTCAGGGCTGTGGCCGCAGCTCTGGGGCTCAGAGCCAGCAGTTCTAGGAAATACTTTTTGATCAGCGCTGGTTAAAACTGGTTGAGGTATTTACATTTTCAAATTTGGGGAAAATTTTCATGGTTCCAAATGAAAAAAGGAAAAGTCAATTCAGAATTTCTTGTTGCAATCTCCACTACTGGTGAGTCTCCTGAAACAACTCACTGGTTTTCCCAGCCACCATGTGCTTCATTTGGGACTGCCCGGGTGATAAAGCTGGGTTTGCACCACCGCACTGGTGTAAATCTGCAGACCAGCATGCATGGGGCTAATCACAGCTAAAGGGAAAAATAACTCTGTGATTGTCATGCAATGTCTCAATGTAGTATAATTCATGACTTATTCCTGCAAACTACTTAAATTCTGGTAGGCTAGAATATGAATCACTTTTTGCTCTGCAGTGTTTACTCTTTAGTCAATGGACATAAAAGAAAGATTTTATTTAAATGTAGCAATCCTGTTTCTAAATTAACCTTGTCTGGATATAGCCTGGTTTTAATAGAGTGACTCGTGATCTATGCTGGTAGGGGAGAACAACGCTTTGCATTAAACTTACTGTGGTCTGGTGCTGCTTGTTTTAAATGTTCTAAAATAGGACATCTATTTTAACGGAAAATGGACTTGCTCTTCAGTTATGTAAATGAAGCACAACAAATGAGGCTGTGCTACCTCACAGAAGTAAAAGCTGCGTTTTAAATTCTAATCAAAGGGTAACATTATGCTAGATAACGTGCACAGCCGGATACACACACGTACAACACAAAGCGGCTGCGATTGAGGCAGATTTTTAAAACAAGCCAAGGAGACAAACGTTGGAACTGGGAAACAGCATTACCTCTTAGCAAAGACAATGCTTAATGGTGTACCTCAGCATTGTTTCAGCACATAGTCATTTACCTAATGGAAATCATTAATTCCAGCTAGCATTTTTGAAGAATAGCTTGATGATGAGCTTCCTAAAAGGCACTCAAAGGAAGCACTGCTTTCTGCAGTCGGTTCAAATTGTTTAATGTTTGTCAAACTTGAATTGCATTGGAAGGATACATTGTGAGTAATGGATTCTCCTGCTATTTACACATGGGCAAGGCTGCACAGCCATTCCGTGCTGCAGTTTATTGCACTGCATTATGTATGAGGTGGTTTTTCAAGCAGATACATAAACACAAAAGGGGGGAGGGGGGAAAAACACAAGAAAGCAGATTCGCGTCTTGTCCAATATACAAGTGTTAGGAATAATCTAGAAAACTTTTAAACACTCATGTGTGCAAATATTTGGAACTGTAGCCCTGCAGTGAGTTATTTACTGCACGTGTAGCAGAGAACGTGGTAGCGTTACCATGAAGCAACTCCTCTTTCTGTTGGAATTAGCTTATAGCTACTGCACTGTTGTTACATGACACTGGCAATCCCAACAGCCTTTATTGATAATGTAGGGTCACAGCCTAAAAAGAGCTATGCTCTTTCATTTCTTATTGCTTTAGGGGGATTTTAGGTGCTAAGCCCATTAGTAAACCTGCTGTTCAAACTTGAGAGGTAGGTGTGTAGCTAGTAAGATATGCCAAATGGCTCCAAAGCACCCACCATGCACTGATTTTCAAGAGGCATTAGGGTATGCTCTGCTTGGGGATTTATTGGTAAGCCCTACTAAGCCACCCTCTAGGTAGCCAAACAACTGTGCTGTTCTGGCCGTGAGCGCTAAGAGGAGACGTTTAACACCCCGCAGTGCCGGATTCTCCCGGGCTGACCGTACATTGCTTACTGAGTAGCACTTGGCTGGTCCAGCGGGGCCTCGTTCAGGTCAGCTCATTCCCTCAGTAGCATCAACTCAAGTGTAACGGGCAATGAGAGTCATCGCTCACCCACGGGAGTCCGCAGAGCTTACCGCTGCATTAGGACTGATCAGAATAAATTACATCTTCAGGTCAGGAAGGGTGTCAGCGTTTGGCTCTGTATCGCTAGTTAGGTTACTGCCTGGGAGCTTGGCATCTGTATAGCTGGGAGTCACCACTGTCTTGACCACAAGACGTTGTTGGCATCTTGTCAGAACAGTTCCATGGCTTGGAGAGTATCATCTAGCCTGGAAGGGTTCCTTTCTGTTTCTTTAAATGTCCCAGATGCTGTGCTGAGTGAAGGTGATTATGCTTTCCTGGACGAGCTGTCATAGAGCACAAAAGGAGACACAGCACATTGCAAACCAGAGTTAATATTTAGACGTTTTCTATCTGAATATGAAATCTGATGTCAGAACCTGCGGTTTTCCAGGGAGGCTGTCTGAACATGGACATGTCGTCTAGGTATAAATTTTTGTTTGTTAGCTCCGGAACAAGCTAACTAATGAGCACTGCCTTGTCCAGGAGTCAGAGAAACATTTTATAAAAGAGATTGAAAGGAACCTGACAGCCATTACAGTGAAAGATACCAAAGCTGCTCCTCCAAAGATTCTTCCCTCATAGCACATGATGAAGCCTAAACATCCATAATATTTTTAGAGGCTATTTTGTTTGATCACCTAGGTTACTGTATTAGTACATGATGCACTTTCAGTCCACTACTTTGCATAAGATTGTTCAATGTTGAGTACATATACAGCCCTTTATAACAATTAAATCTTGTAAAGGCCGTGACAGATGCCAAAATGTTTTCCTACGATTTGCAGAAGACGGGTAGAGACATGAAGTACCTTTCCTGAGCTCACCGGTTCCCTTTGGTGGGGTTCAGCTTAGAACTCAGGGTATTACTCCTTTCCCAGCCTCTTACTAAGATTCACGTTCCCAGCCCACGCTGCCCCTCCCAGTAGAAGCAAGGAGAGAACTCAGCAGGCTCGTGTGCAAGCTCTAATTCACATCCCCCTGAGCTCCTGTGAGTATCTATCCTCAAACGTTATGGCCTGAACTTAGCAGGAGAAATAAACTTAACCAGCCAAAAACATTTCTAAGCTATACTTGGCAAGCTGGATCCCTCACAAGGCTTCATCCCTTCTGTGGGTTGGAATTACTCCTAATATACTTCAAAAATACTAGTCCACGGTATAAATCATTAAAGTCTAGACCATGTTAATATTGTACACAAGAGCATGAGGATCGATAGTCCTTGTAATCTCTTACCTAAACATAGAAGAGCTGCATACGCTGTTCACAAAGTGCTGGAATCTATCAGCACGGTGACAGCCAGGTGACTGGGAAGCAAGCCCTTACTGGTGCCAACCAAGAGAGGATAACAGCCTTCAACTGGTTTTTGCAAAAATTATTCTATGTCTCAGCTTTACAAATTTGAAATCTAGAGTGAGTCACTTACAATCCATGCGTGAGCACTTAGGTAGGTAGCGTGACTTTCAGAACTGCAAAAACCTTGTGTTCCCCACAACTTCGAAGAGCACGAAGGTCACCCAGCACTCATCAGAAAGCCCTAGAATTTGGGGGTGCTGGCATTTGGGGTTGGTTGCTCGGTACCCAAATGCAAGGAGAGTGGTTTGCAGTTGTAGATCCTTGTAACCAACAAAACCCAGCTACATCTGCGTGTCTCTGAGAGTCGGATCAGATTTTAATTAACATTTTGTTAAGTCCTTTGAAATGTTAGGGCTTAAAACAATTATATGACTGCACAGCTCCATATTTTTTTTTAATGAAAGTCTTGTAAAGGGGATCTTGGAGCATTTAAGAACAACTCTGATTGCATGTTCAGCCAGATGAGGGTAGTCGGAAAGATTCAGTAATTAGAGTTCGTTACTAAAAGCTTCTCCGTGTATTAAACATTAACAGAATGTTTCTAACTCTGAAATGAATTAGACCTAAATAAACTGTTGTATGAATTGGCAGTATTCACTCCCTGATTTTGAGATTAGTTACATTAATTTCAAATACTGCTTTCTGCCAGGAAGAGACTAGTAAATACATAATAATAAAAATTGACTGTGCCTCATTAAAATATTAAGAAAAGAGTATATTGCTTTCATTTTTATTTTTTTTTTTTTGGTAACTCATTATAACCCCAAACTTTCATTGAGTTTGCTAGGATTTATCCTCTTTTGTAATGACAACAATAATTATTTTGCTTTGGGTTTTATTACTCTGTAATATGAATGAAAGTTGCTTCCATCGCTTAGAGAAGCACGGTTTAGCTCTGATGGAAAACTGTGGAGCTGGCAATGTTCCCACTTCTCCAAAAAATGTTCTGCAAGTCCTCTAGGTCCCTCGGTATGGCAGACCCCATCTGTGCTTTCCTGCTTACAGTTGTTTCCCTTATTGAGGCTCATGGTTTGTTTGGGGTTTTTTGAGTTGGGTTTGGTTGGGTGTTTTTTTGAGTGTGTTTTTGGGTTTGTTTGGGTTTTTCTTTTACAAATTGTGATCAGGGTCTTGGTCTTGCAAGGAGTTTGCATGTGGGCAGATTACCATCCATACAACTCCCATGAAGTGTGACACACTGACTGTTATTTGCCTCATCGGTTTCATCTGAAACGCCGTGTTTTAGAAGAAAGGACAGGTTGTCTGTATTAAAGTTGTAGGTTGTGACTGCAGCTTTTTGCACGTAGGGCGAGCTGACAGTTAGCTTCATAGCAGTGGAAAAGCAACAGAAGAAATGTGGGATTCTTTTTTTTTCTTTTTTTACATCCTGTGATAGTAAAGCATCTTCTTTTAACAGACTGTGCATTATATCTTTGCTGCTGCACATTGCATTTATTCTCTGGTGACTCATAGCAAGATTGCAAATCCTTTACTTTCTTCCTTAATATGGTAGTATTTTAAAAAGTACAAACAAAAAATCAATGTATGTTTGCAAATTATTAGATGGGTGTTTGAATAAGTTACAAGGTTTTAAGCTGTTGCACAGTATGCGTTGGAATTCATTTCAGGTTTTCTTTGTAGATAAACAAAAGCTTTAAAGACTGGAAAAGACTGGTCCCCTCCCCTCTCTGGAGACACTGTCCTCTTCCTTTCCCTTCCTCTCTACTCGATAACTGCTGTCTGCTGAAGAAAATTTGTCTTTTTCTGGAAATATTTACATGCTCTTCAGCACAACAGAGTCCTGATTTTAACATGAGGTCTTTAAATGCCACCTTAATGCTGGTCAATAAATAACCATCCCTAAAAATACCCGTGGACATGAATCTTGATTACACCCCAGCATCTGGGTTTGCGGCAACATTTCCTTGTGACAATTCTCCAATTCTAATCCAACACAAACTTTCTGATATATTACAGAATAGCTACCTCTTACCATGGTAACAATTGCGCCTTTTCTGTCCAGATGTGTGCTTCTGTCCCCAGGATGCTGCAGGGAAGTTGGAGCACTGAGGCAGTAATTTTATGTTAATTTACTATTTGGGATCTGACAAAGAGGTGAAATTAACATCAAAACATCCTCATCCTTTGGGTCCTGATTTAAGATGGTGCTTGTCTGGGAGAACTGGAAGAGGGGGTTTGATCTCTGCATGTGCTTGGGTTGGCACAGGCAGCTGCTCTGGTATCCCAGGGTGAGGATGGGAGCGGGTGGCTCTCGGTCCCCTGGACTAGGGCTGTGGCTGGGACATCCCACATTTGTCAAGGACTTCAGCACCTCTAAGGTAACAGGCACGCAGCCACCCTTATGCTTTAGGAAGAGGATTTTGCACTACTTTTTTTTTTTTTTTTTTAATTACTGATTAATTGATCATAGTGCTTGTTTAATCTCTCATTTTCCCCATCTGTGTTGGATGATAAAAGCTGCTTGTAAATGCATAGCCATCAAAACCATTAATATTTGTCAGAGTTTAAAACATGTAATCTCAAGCCAAGTACAGTCTTTTTTTTTTTTTTAAAGCATATTCCTTATAAAAGAGGCACTTACCTAAATTTGGGTTCTCCTATGTACAAAATCACACATGATTACTTCAGCAATTAGACGCCACGGTGCAGAGGGAGCAGGAGGGCACTCCCGGGAGTGACTGACAGTCCAATACTTCACAAGATGGGGCTGTTGGAGTCAGGTTGAAGGCTGAGAGCTGTTAAATGCAGCAGGTGTGAATTACTGCTCTATAATTTGTGGGACTGGGTGTTTTATTAGAATTATAAACCAGCCTTATGCAAAAAACTGTTAAAGATGCAAGGGCAAATAGTAAGATGTAACTGGGGCCACACCTCAAGTTGGCATCCTAAAGTCTGAAACAGCAACAAGGTATTACATCAGGGAAGTGAAGGGAAAAAAATGGATTCTTTTAAATGGATTAGAATAATTGAATAGGAGTGCATTTGGAATGTTTACTTCTAGTTGCTTTGTCAGTTAGCCGCTGTATTTGCCTGTCACAGTCTCTGCAGAACTCCCCTGTTCTGTTTTCTCCTGGTAGCATTTCTTCCCAGTGCAGAGGCAGCTCAGGTCCCTACAAGGACGGGGGTTTGGCCATCCATGGTGTAGCAGCTTTCTCACAAGGATTAATCCCTTATATAAATGACTGAAGCGGATGCACAGCATTGCCATTTTGAAAGGTACGCTCTAGTTTTGAGTGTCAAGCTTTAGTACTCACTGTGATGAATTAATAGCGGTACCTGAAGCAGAACTCACTGGAGGCTGCCGTTATCCATAGCCTCAGAAAGTCACGCTGCTCCATTTCCCATCGGGATGTCAGATCTGTGGGCTAACGACAGGTCAGCCCTTACCGTTACATGCAGGAGCTGAAAACTGAAGCCACCTCCTTTAAAACCAAACATGCTGATAAATCCAAGCACATTCTTATGCTTATACAAATACTTGAATTTCAACAGGTGGGCTCTCAGTAAAGAGTGGTTTGGGGTTTGTTTGGGAAAGGACAATTGATGAGTGTTTACTGTGGAAGAGGGGCTGGGATGTAGGCTGAGCTCAGGAAGAACTAAATCAGCTTCAGGTTGTGTGGCTGTGCCAGGCAAGCAGAGGAGCCTGGTGCGATCTAATGAGCTCAGCAGCTGCTCGGTGTCAGTTTGCAACAATGCTGTAAAAAAACTGATTTGATGTTCTGTCTCAGGAGAGACTCATATTTAAAACACATATTTGGATATTTGTGTTCTCCAGGATGCTTCTCTGAAAGAAGTCAAAAAATTGTGCCTGATCAATAGCATAATTTCTGAGTTTATTTTTTGGCAAGTTACGCCACTGCTGGTTTTCTAGATAAACCCAAATGTAACAATTTTATCTTTTTGGTTACTCAGCATATGGTCCAACCCTGAAAAATACTGTCATCTTTGGCTCCTTTTGGGGTCAGAGGCTTTGAAGTGTGGTTGTCTTATTTACTAAGCATATTATCACAGATCCAAAATCATCCTGGCCCTGCAGTGAGGTTATATTACCTTTTCTAGGCAGGGAATATACAACTGTAAGTATCTGGAAGTCCCTTGGTTTTCTTCAGTATGTATTTGGGCTGAAAATTTGTGTTCTTGGAGCGCTGGAAAATTAATCTGGATCTAACTGAAACTGGGTGGCAACCCTCAGCCAGGTGGGCTCCTTTACTGCGCCACCTTGCTGTGAGCACCGCTGTACTAAGCCTAGTAACACTCCCCAAATTAGTTTTCCGTTATGGTTATTTGGGGCTATTTCAATACTTTTACAAAATTGAGTGATCTTCTCTTACAACATCACTAATTAAAACCAAGATGAGCAACTGCTTACACAGCTTGGTGGGTATGATTGCAGAGTTACTCGAGCACATGTTGCAGCATATGTATCCTCTAGGAACATCAGATGAATAAAAGTTGTTAAGCTATCCAAGAGCGAATGTCAAATTCTTCAAGCAAAAGCTTGACTGAACTCTGATGCCCATCTGAGTTTCTAAAAATGTCTCCAAACATTAAACAGAGAAGTGGTTTGCCACAAGGATTGATTTCGTTATATCCCTCTGGCCCATTCATGGGAGGCTGCTGCAGCCTGCTACTCCGGGGTGTTTTGACCTCTGGATCTGACAAAAGAATTTGAGCGAGGACTTGTACTAAGAGAGGCAACGTTGCCATGGAAAGGTGAACAAGCCTTTAAAATCACAGCTTTGCTCTACCCTATATCCCTGGCGCTCTGTGTTTCTTCCAGCTTATCTCACAGGGTACACGGCAGGTTTTTATCTCCAAAATCTGGCCAACAAGTTGCTGCTGTTTTGCTACTCTGCATCCTTCATCAGGCTCGTGTTTTCAGATGGAGACCCAAGAACTAGATCCCTCTCTAACAGTGACATCGTTTCCCCACATAAAGATGTTTTGAATTACATTTAAAGCATGTTCAAAGGTGTGAGGATTTAGGAAAGGGCAAGCAGCTGAAAGCAACAGTAGTCACAGTGCCTACATCCCCCAGGCAAAAAAAAAAATGTGAATATTAATTGCTTTCCTTCAAGAAATTATGACACAGCTTAATTGGTGGTTTGGCTCCAGGAAGAGTGGTAAATAAGGACATCCAAGATTCTCCTTACTGTTCCCTTTTGGGGACCTCAGACTGCCTGAATTCATCATTTTAAGTTACCAGTCAAAAGGCAAGAACAAATGGAGACCTTCTAAAATACACCTTCTGAACTGGTTTTATTTGCTTCAAGCATATGTTACGTTTACCACTGTTTCTGCCCACGTTCCTCTTAGGGCTATTATAATGTTTGAATATTTTTGTAAATGATGGTCCTCATCACTGAAGGTCTGAATCTACCTGCCAGAATGAACCAAAACTCTTACATAAGCCAAGATGTTAAAAAGATTTTTTCCTGTAGCTGGAACTTTGAAATTCTCTACCCAGGAATCCAGATAACTGAATTATTAATAATAATAACTGAATAACATCATCTGTACCAGTACCAAATTGATATCAAATTCTTTCTTGTGGATGCAGATGTACCCATTGCACTTATGCTGCTGCAATGTTTTTTATTCATTTTCTACTAAGTCCATTTTTTCTCAGCCGGGATTTCAAGGCATGCAAAGCTTTTTAAAAGAATTCAAAATTTATGTTCAAGGTAATTGAAAACAACATGTTGTTTTCTGCACTTTTGTGTGGTCACTGCAGGACAAAAAGGCTCTCTTGAGTCTCTGCGCTTGTGTCATTGCTATAAATTCTTGTGTCACCAGCATTAGCTTAACGCAACGTGACTGATCTAATTAGACACAATGTGTCACAGCAGCTGCCCGCCAGCCTGGAAACTCAAACAGGCCTTTTCAGGTGATGGCAGCTTTATGTTCCTTCCACCCATAACAGCTGATTAAAACCACCTCTCTTTTCAACCTTGAAGCTGGGCCCTTCCACACCCCCCAGGGAGGCCACCTGGGCATTTGTGCCACATTGCAGGGCTCCGGCAGCACTGAGCCCTGTGAGATGCCCCATGGCCAGGGACAAGCTCCAGCCCTGCCTGCTCGGCCAGGACAGCTCCTCTGCCCCGCAGCCGGGGCCCAGGGGCAAGTGACAGTGTTGCTGGGCAGTCTGAGTGCATCCGCTTGGGCACCTGCGTGGAGATCGCACACAACGATGGGCGCATCCGCCTGGCACTGGTGATGCTGAGCTCCGTGAAAGCACTTCCAGCATCCCTGCAGAGTGGGTTGAGAAAGGAACCAACAAGAGCAGTCAGGCGGATCTCCAGCTCATCTTTGCCCTCAGCCCTCACCTGGCCAAGGGAGCACGTCCATGACCAGCATCAAGGCCCCGCAGTCAGCAAAAGGGGACCAGAGTTTGGTCAGTGAATGGATGGCGCAGCCCATCAAAGTGAAGAAGCCACCTGGGAGCAGAAGAGGCCCCGTGGCTGCCTGGCCTGGCTCCAGGGGCTGCAGACCCAGTAGGACGTCACCACGCGTGTGGCAGATAGAAAGGCTGTGAGAACAGCAGGAATGGCGGTGGCTGGAGGTGCAGGAGGCTGCTTCACTCTGCCCCAGCACTGGCGTGATGGCCACAATCCAGAAGCGCCACAGCCACCTGGACTGCGAGGCCCTGCGGGCTACGACACCGTGGCAGCCCCATCACATCTGCGTGTGTTCAGAAGCAGCCACTGAACCAACAGGCGGGCTGAGCGCAGCAGCTGCGATGGAGTAACAGTGCCCTGCCGGGACGTGGCGGTGATGTATGAAGCTCAGCAGAAGCTGAACCTCACATGGCACCCAGACAACCAGGCCTTCTGCTTTGACTGTGCCTTCGATGATCATGCCACCAAGCAACAGCCCCTGGTTGGTGTTTTTTTATCTGGGACATGGCTACCTGATTTTTCAATGGCCAGACAGGCAGCGGCAAGACACCCACCATGAAGAGAAGTTTTCAGGAACTCTGAGGGATCTATATACTGGTTGTGGAGGATGTCTTCTGCAGGCTGCAGGACCTCAGCTGCTAGAAACTGGAGCTTTGAGTCTACGGGGCCTTCTTTAAGATTGATGGGAGCAAAGTGTTTGACCTTCTGAACCAAAAGCAGCAGCTGAGAGTGCTGGAAGGTGAGAAACAGCAGATCCAAGTGGTGGGGCGGTGGGAGAAAAAAGTCACCAGTACAGAAGATGTCATCAAGCTAATTGAAATGGGTAGCAAGTGTCACGCATCAGTCAAGTCCTCTGCCAACGCTCACTCCTCCTGGAGCCATGCCATCTTCCAGATCATGCTCAAGAAGAAAGGGCATTTGTATGCCAAGTTTTCCCTGATTGATTTGGCTGGGAATGAGGGAGGAGCTGACATCTCCACTGCAGACAGGCGAACAAAGCTGGAGGGGGCTGATAATAATAAAAGCTCCTTGGCACTCAGGCTGTGCCTTGAGTTGGGTGTTGGGGCATAAGAGAGCCCACATCCCATTCAGGGCTAGCAAGCTCACCCAGGTCCCAAGGGGCTCATTTACAGGGGAAAACTCTTGAACCTTCACGATTGTCACTGTCTCTCCAGGAATGAGGTCCTGCAAGCACACCCTTAACAACATACAGTGTGCCAGCCATGGGAAGGAGCTGGTGGGGAGTTTAAATTCCCTTGGATATCCCTGACAGGAGGTGTTCAGGTTTCCACATCAGCTGAAAGGTGTGAAGAAACCTTAGACTGTTCAGAACTACCCCAGGACAGCTGCGTTACAGCCATTTGGGGTACAGGCAGACAAGGAATTCTTCCCCCCAGTCACTTTTTTTCAGTGCTGTTTGGAAAAACACGGAAGAGAAAAGAAGTGGATGAGAAAACGCTTATGGAGGAGCATCAGGAATCTCTGCCATGGTTGAAAGTATTCTTAGAAGTGGCTGGGGAAATAGACTACAATGCAGATTTTTACGCTGCACAGTTTGAATCAGTCCTGGGTCAAAAAATTGGCATCCTGACCAAGTTCCAAGAAAAAGTCAGATTATTCCGTTCAGCTCTTTGCAAGGAAGAGCAGGGCAGCAACCAGAGCTGCATGGAGAGATCCCGTGTGCTGTAAGCTGTGCCGGAGACCCCTGGCCCCTGAATCTCCTGCAAAATGAGAGCTGTTATGGTGCGCTGCATCAACTGCCCAACAAGTCGAATGCTTAAAGGATCTTAAATAGCATCTGCAGGGATATTCTGGTGGTGTTTTTTCTTGAAAATGGTGGGTTAGACATGTAGGAAAATAGTACAGTGTTGTTTCCAGGTGGTTTTTTGCTGCAGAAAGTAAAATTGTGCAGTTTTGAGGATCTAACCTGTAGGAAAAGGCAAGAATTTACAGAAAATGTATCTCACCTCATCTGGGCAGGTTTCCTCCTCGTGACTGTAAAAATAAATAAATCAATATATAAAATCTATCTATACACTCATACACGTAGATGTACCTCCCTCCCTCGATGGAACCTGCTCCGGGGTTGTGTCAAACTGCACCAAAAAATGAAAGTTGGGTTCCCAGGGCAGGAGGCATTTCAAGTGACATAAGAAAGCATTAGAGTGCAAAGCACCGTCATTTCTGAGCATAATACATTCGGGAAATGAGGGTTGTTTTTTCATGGCATCATAAAATCAGATGAAAGATCACAGCAATTGCCCGACCAGTGGGGAGAAGATATGCCTGCAAGACATGCATAGGGAAGCAGGGGAGTCAGTGCCCCGTATCAGAGGCCTGATGAGAGGAGATTTCCCAGATCGAAGGGTCAGAAAAGCTGCATATAACAAAGCACCATCTGATGCGTATCAGTGTGATTGCGGCGTGCTCCAGGCTGGCACATCATCCTACCCCTGGAAAACCCTGCGAAAACCGCTCTTGGTAGAGAGGTTAAAGCATCAGGCACATAGCTATGCTTATTATTCAGCTTGGAAATTAATTAGAATAAAATACAGAAAGGATAACAAATAAGTGGAAGAAATTAAGTGGTATAAATCATACCTAATTAATTGATTGTAATCTCCTTCCATTTGCTCATGCCATGTCAGCTCTCTGGCTGTCGGTCCCATACGCTGGTTTGTGCTAGTGATCGTTTTCAACATCTGATCTGGTCTGATGAGCCCAACGGAAGAACTTCAGCAGCCTTTTAGCCAAACCAGAAATTTGTTTTCAGTGATGAAATTATGAGACACCAGACATTGTTTAAATGCTGGTCTTCATCTAGTAATCACACGCCATGCTTTTCAGCTTCAGTGCACTTTACAAGCATTTATTTATTGGCATCCTGCTTGTTTTGGTGTTCCTAATTTCAGCAGCTCGTCGTTTCCGAGATGCAACGACACATAGGTACTACGTGCCAGATTAAGATGAAAGTGTGCTGTTTCCAGCAGGGATTTACCATGAAAGGGTTTTTTTCTTTCTGAAGAGAAACTTCTTTGAGATCCCTTCCTCAGCATTTCTCTTGGATACTTGTGTTTGAGGTGCTGGACATGGTCGAGCAGCAGGTTGTAACGCCCAGGTACCCCAGCATGGGGTACAGTGGGTGAAAGCACACAGGGCCCATGGTCCCTTGCTGGGACTATTTAGCATGCTGACTTTTCGCTGGGTGTAGGAAGTGTTTTCCACACGAGGCATGTGATAGATTCCCTCTTTTAGCTGCCTGTGGTCTTTACTCCAGGTCTAAGTTCCTGCTGCTCACATGCTGTGGCCATGCGTTAGCTATAAATCATGAGCATGAACTGTTTTGGCAAAAAGGGCTATGAATTAATTGAGTTGGGCACAGTTCTAGAAACACAGTTTTAATGAGCTGGAACAAAGTCATACCAGGGCGGGGTGGTTTGCAGTGAGTAGGAAAATGAATTTTATTCTCTTTGTTTATACTCACACATTCAGAAGGCTGTTTGCAACTCAGCTCCGAAGGTAACTCATGAGCACACCCTACTGCTTTCCAAAGGAGATGCAAAAGGAATTAACTACATTAGCCTTTTCTTTTTTAAATTTTTGTGGTTACATGCAGTCTTGATTAACCTCTTTTCCTTCTTTGATGGTCTTAATTTACATATTTCCCTTTGCTTTCTAAACATAAATCCTATGTATGTAGAGAACCTCTTCTTATTAGCTGGACTTCTGCCTGGTTTCTGTGAGTTTGCAGCCCCAGAACACCCCTTTATATTTTGGGGTTGGAAGTGTGCTTTAAGCGTGTCCACAGAGCCCGACACATAAAGGTTCACAGAAAATCCTTCTAAGTTTTACCAGCCAATGCATGCCTTAGTAATGAAACCAGAATCAGATTAGGTATCCTGGGGTTTAGGTTTGCGTTGCTCTGGTGACCATGAATGTTCAATTAAATAAAGATCCCTAATTAATTATAGTGAGGTCAGCCATTCACTTAGCCTGTTAAACAACTGAAACACTTTTATGGGCTGCATTTTTGTTTATAACTGATTGTAGCTGAATGAACAAGAAAAGCAACCATTGTATAAATAGAACCTGGCTAATCTAATCGTTCAACACCTGATAATTAACCATAAATACTGCTATTCTGTTATGCTGCAAGGATTTAAACCTGTTCTCTTCCTACCTGTGCGATTTCTAGGGGAGATTTTGTTGCGGGTGAGACTTTATACATAGGAGCTCTACACGCACACACTGCTTCATACGCCTCTGCCTAACTTTCGTAAGTGTTTCATAAGGACTGAACATAAACACTCAGAACCTCCTCTGTCAACAACTGATAGTAGTTCCTACCGCAACTGTATAAATATAGATAGACGGATAGACAGCCAGCCAGATGTATATGCGTTGGTCTAATTTTCCAACAGCTACCTTCCTAGTTCTGAGCTTGGAACAGCTTTGGCTGTAAAATATATGATTATTTTCCACAGTTCTCTGGTGTTTGCTAGTTAATTTTGTTACAGCAGTGCTGCAGTACCTCCATAGCTTGGTTCTGTCTCTGCTGAACCCCTCCTTGTTAGGTTTCCTCGTTGCTTGTTCCACTTCTTGCGTGTTCTCCCCGTGCAGTCCTCAAAGGTTTGAATTCCCTCAGTGGAAAGAAACGGAATGCCCATACGCTCCATCAAATAGTCAGGACAGTTCAACACATAACATGTGTCAGCTGGAAAATAAAATTGATTCATCCACTAGTTTTTTGAAACATTCAATTGCTTTGCCCTCTGCTCTCACATCCACTTGCCTTCCCAGCTACTCCTCCTATTCAAACTGCCCTGCTGGCTGTGACTCGCCGTACCAGGCAGTCAGCAGTAATATTGTTCCTTGTATCTTATAATCTTTCCTTTCAAAACTTCTGCCAGCATCAACAGCTCTCGTGTCTCACAAAATACGTTTTCATTCCTCTTCTAGCTTCCAGAGTGACTTAATTGTTGGAATCATGTTTTTTTTGGGGGGGGTTAATTAGTCTTTACAGACTTCTAGCATTAAAAAAAACACAAACAACTTGGAAAGGTCCAACCTAAATACTTCTAAGCTGGAAGACTATGCTGAAAAAAAATATTTACGGAAAGGTAATCTTGTGACTTTTGGAACCAGAAATAGGATGTTCAAATACTTGGCTTTGGCAGTACAACTCTGCTTAAACCTTCCTGGCTCAGGCACTTGTGACCAAGCCCGTGCAAAGGTACCTCCTCAATACCTCTGATAACCAGGTATTCGTTGAGCATTGAAGGCATCGTTACTCAGTTCTGTTTCTGTGGGAGTGCAGGGAAACCATCCAGAGGGCTGAGCTCAGGGCCCACAACACCCACAGCTCGATGAGGTTTTAGGAGAACCCACTTGGGGCATCCTAGGACGGGAGGTGGCCCCACGCTGCTGTAGGAGGGTGGAAGGGGAGAGCCAGGTGGAAGAGGCCAGCACAGGATCTGCTAGCTGTGTGTCATGGGTGATAGGAAACGAGTGGGGTTCAACCCCAGCAGGAGCCCCCAGCTTCCCAAACTGCAGCATCTGGAGTTTCCAGTTCAGTTCTAAGGCGTCAGTCAAAATGGGAGCTGCGATGAACGGATCAGAATAATCTGTACCCTGCAAAGACAATCTGGGAGAACAAGACACCTTCTGGTACTGCCTCTGCAGCAGGCGGTCTGCAATTTGCTCAATTTAGCATCAAGTAAGCATGGCTGAATTTAGTCCTGTATTTTTGGCTTTATTATTATCTATTACAGCTCAGCCTGTTATCATGAGGCTAACTCACAAGGTTTTATTCAGATTTTTCTCTGGTTTTCTGCTCAGACAAAGCCCAAGGCAACTGGGATTTTCCAGAGTAGAGAATGACTGTTGTCGCTAATAATAGCTTTAGTCAGCAACATATGTTTAGTGATGCACATCAATATTTGTACTTTCACAGATGCTAAGATTTTGCATCGTCGATGTCATTGTGTCCGTGAGCATGCTTTATCTCAGTGCTATAAAAGTACATGTAAAATCCTCAATTTTTATACCTGTTTCCCAAGCTGAAAGCCTGTGGCTGAAATCCCTCTGTGCTATCAGGCAGCGTTACATTACAAACCGTACCATTCCTACTTTGTACCAGAATCCCGCGAATCTTTGAAATACGCACCTCAGCTATGATTTACAAGGTATTTGTGTCATTTTCTTTTTGTTTTTCTGCAGAAGCAGGTAATAGCTCATAGGGTATGTTGAAAGGCATTATGTCTGGAAGCAATTCACCTGGTATTTTGCCTCACTCGCTCCTTTAACACTAGAATGAATATGCGATGGAAACAGTGTTGTTATTCTTCAGATTGTTCCTTGAAGTTTTCTTTTGCTTCTGCCTTTACATTGAGTCCTTCTTCTTCTTGTGACCTCCTAATCATTTCCTCAGCAACAGACTGGGATGTGGCATCCGAGGAGGTGATTTTAAGTGAAGGGGGAAAAATACACCACGGAAGAGGAAAGCTGAGGTGTAAGGATCCTGCTTACAGGCAAAATTTTCTGTGCTTAGGTAAATGAGAACAGAAATGTTTAAATCTGCATCCCAGTGTTGTCCAAATAGCAAGCACACTCTTGTAGCAAAAAACAGTCTTGTAGCAACATCCCACTGTTGTCCAAATAGCAAGCAAATTAGAAAGAAAAGTCCTGGCAATTCCTTCAGCCATTGGACTGGATGGAGGGAGCTGCCCTGCTCTTTGCAATACTGTTTCTTTTACTGAATAAGTGTGATCAAGTCTATATGGTGAAGGTTTGGCATTTATGTATGTGACGTTGGCTGGTTTGTTTGAAAGAACACCTATTTGTCTGTGCAGTTCAGGTGTCATCTGTTCAGAAAGGTAACTGGCCTCCTTCAGATTCTGAGTGACAGAGGTTTGATGAAAATCTTCCACGTGGCTTTTCTCCTTCCTAAACACTTACGTTTTGCTTGAATTAATGTGTGCCTTCCAGACTCATGGTAAGAAACAAAATATCAGGAACCTCCTCCTCAGGACTGACTGGGGCCAGGCTGGTGGCAGCACCGTGCACCAAAAGGCTTGTCCACTTTTTCTGAGTGAGTCAGCTGGTCACAAAGAAGCCTTTTGCTTCTTGTGTTTTGGCTGCAAATAGGCTCCTACGACCACTGATCTTTTCTCAGGGAACTGTATTTTTGTTATTGAGGAATAGGATGGTAGCTGGTGAACAGTTGCGGTGTAATAACCTCCCTCGTTTGCTCTGTCTCATCCTGAAATTGATATTTAAACTGATTCTCATTTGTTAGACTCATCACCTGAGAGCTGACTCTGCACAGGTCTTGCTTACAGCTGTGCAAAAGGGCACCATGCTGCTCTGGAGTGTTTTGTGTTGTTTATAGGCAGTGTTAAGAATCTCTTAAAATAGGACATTAGAGCTCAGACTTCACTAGGATCCTTATTCCCTCCTCCTGCAGACTCTCCCCATCTTTTGCTGTGGTGGGATGTTGCCTGTGATGCCTCTCCCTCATTTCTTGTCTCTTGACAAACTACTGCTGATAACCTGGTCCTTCCCTTTTGGTGAGTTCATCCATGCCATCCTTCATGTAATCATTCCAAGGAGAGGAGAGTAAATACACCACCCTCACCTTTGAAAGAAAAAAGTCTAAGCAGAAACGTTTCCATCTTTGACACTTGCCCAGTTAAGCTTCCCACATACCTTTTTCTTTTTCTCCCACTCACGGTAACGTTTTGGTTACTAGTGCTATTGTGTTACAATTGCTTGTGTGAGCGATTGGCATAAAAGCATAGCAAAATATCTTTTTTATTTTGTTTAAACTGGCTGCTAAAACCTTTTAGAATTTTTGTGTGTGATTTGCTAGATGATAAAGCACAAGGAGGTGCAGGATTCATGTTTCAAAATGTATCATGTGTTAGTGAGTGCCCTAGCTTTACACTTTTGACTTAGCAGCTTTGTGCAATGGAGGTTGAAACTACCAATAACTGTAAATATAACCCATTTTTATTGGCATAACAGTGACATCTATTGTTCAACATCATATAAATCCGTGCCACTCATAGCAACTCCCTACAGGTATTGAACTGATCTTTCCCAATTTCACAAGATGCAAGCATGCAAAGTCAAATTATCGATTCAGAGAATTGTGTAATAACACATGTAGTAATGGCATTGGACAGCTATGCAAAATTAAATCTAATTCGTTTTGTCACAGCCTAATTTGCAGATCAGTGTGGACTGACGCACTGAGAGAGGCGCCTCCTATTTCTGAGCGTCTCGGAAAGCGTTGCGTTTATGAAAGCTGACCACCGGCCACACCCTGGTGAGGCTGCGGCGATGCCGCGTCTTCCACACGGTGACCAGTCAGGCCGGCAGCACCCAGCAGCACATTCTCCCAGGAAAACTGCCTTTGCATTGCCCCACAGTGCAGCTCCAGCACATTTGACCCTCTGCGTCCTCCCACCTAGGCAAGGGACGCTCAGCACTCCATTGCAGGCGCAGCAGGCGGGTGGTGTGGGCAAGCAGTGAGAACCACCGTTGCTCATCTGCTTTTTGCTGAGCATCTGCTGCGAGGCAGAACGGGCAGCCAGCGCCGGGTCTCAGCCGGCCACTGAAGCTGAACTCTTTGGAAGCAGCCCCAGGGGTGTACGGCGGCAGCGGCGCACCGGGTACTCGCTGTGGATATTTTCAGACCAGCTCTTGCACTGGAAATAGAATTCCAAAGCTGGAGGAGTTAAAAGATGGTTACTTTTCTTTAAGTCCTTTCTTCTTGCCCTCTTTTGATTATCTTTTCTAGTTCTCTCTCTTCTTTTAATAGAGGATACAGAATTCAAATAAGAAAGATTTTAATATAGCAGTAATGAAATACAGGGGCTATCTAGTGTGTCAGACACTGTGGCTGATTAGACTTTCTGATTCGTGGGCTGGGACTCCAGGGAACAGCAACTGTCTCTTTTACTGCCTCGCCTATGAAAACAGCAGAAGGCTATGTATGCTCATTACTATTTTATGTGATTCCGAGCATTAGAGGAGAAGTGGAGAAGAGCAGAGCTATAGAAAGATATTTTTAATAATTTTAATGGAATACCATGTTTAATTCTTATATAAGCAAACGCTGGGTAAGCAATTACTCTCAGTAAAAATATTTGAAACTGGTAAACGAAGCAACATCGTTCCCTTCTTTTTAAGCCATAAGCTTTAATGTAAGGATGCAGAAATGTAACAAGCGTGGGTAAAGGGAACACATTGCCTATAGACCATGCTGTGAAGATAGCACTGAAATATGTGCTAAACATTCAGCTTACACTTAGAGTTCACTGGTGTACATAAATGCTCTCTTGAACAGCCATAGCACATTCCTAAACTGAGGATATAAAGATGGGATGTGTTGTGTAACCCACCAGCTTTACCGTCATTTGAGAAAGAAACGAGAGTAAATACTGCCTTATCCTCCAAGGATCTGTGCATAGATGGACTTGTCCAAACCTCCATTTGGCTGTAAAGGCTGCAGGATGAAATATTCATATTAAAAATCTTGGATTAAAATCTACATCTCAAGTTTTCCATGTATTGTTCTCCACAGTAATGTAAACTTGCATCTAATTTCCTCTGTTCAAGCATCCCTTTTCAGATGCTCTTCACATAGTAGCACTCAGCTGCAAAATAACAGCAGCTGTGTTTCTGAGGGCCCATGTTGAACTTCTGTGCTTTCCAAAGAGAGAGAAAAATAAATGTTATAGGAACAAGTAACACAGATTTCATAAATAAACACATTCTGAAGGTCTCACTGTTCCCTCAGTCAAGAGGGAGAAGGAGTACGTATAATGAAAGCTCCGGGTACGTGCAGTGTTGTAGGGGCTGGAGATGCAGACATGTAGCAAACCCCGCTGGGCTAGACTTTCGGAGATGCAAATGTTCAGAAAAGCAATGAAAGATGATGTCTGTTCCAAAAATTTATGGTTTCACGGGTGAAGAATTAAGATATTTAATAGTGGCTATAAAAGGGCAACTGGGGTGCTTCAGGGCAGCAAGGTGAGAGGGCACCTCCATGCCGAGCTCACTGCCCGACAAATGCCCGAGTCTGTGTCTGAAAACGTCTGAAAAGGTGATGGCAGCGGGTGTCAGGCACCAGGGGCTGGAGCTGGGGGCAATGAGAGAGAAAACTCCACGTAGAGAAAAGGCGTGACCCCGGGACTAAATACAAGAAAAAACAGACCCAACCTGCAGGAGCTCCCTGCTGTGCTGGTGGTGCCTCTGTGGTTGGGGCTTTTAATTTGCTAATTTGAGAGCCTCAAAACCGTTGGTGCACCATGCAAAAACCCTAGAAAATGCAGGGACCGGGAGATGTAGAGAAGCTGTGTGTGCCCAGTGGAGTGGATCCAGCACCAGATTGGATCCAGCTGAACATGTTGGTTTCTTTTTGGGGAGGGACATCTTTTCTTTTGGCCCCCAAATTCTTTAGATTTACGCAGGTGCTCCCTTCTCCACGATCTTAGCTAAAGCTATCGCAGGCATGTATGAACATTCAGTGGCAGCATGCTGACCAGGGTGTCTAGGGGCTGTCCCTGGCACAGAAGCATGGTTCTTTACCTTCAGGAAAGCTGTGCAAAATTATGTGCAAAATTATGCTGCCTAATGTCAGAGCCTTTCCATCCTCTTGATCTTTCAGGAAAGCAATGTCCTAAGATGAGGGAATACAGTTTGCTAACAATTTGAACACGTCCTGCTCCATCTGCACAGAGCTCTTTGGGAAATCCAGCCTGTGTGAGACCTGAGCTTTTCTGTTACTTTTTCTAGTTCACATGTCTGGTATTCACAGCGCGGGTACTGGTGGGACCAGCAGCTGGAGCGCCTCATCCCCAGCGCTGGCAACAAGGCCACTGGTCCCGAAGGTGATGTGACAAAGGACATTTTTTTCAATTGCATCCTGACATGTGGCAGAACTGATGGAAGTGATGGGGCTGACAGCAGGTCTCGAGGAAAGCGTCACTGATGCATGGCGCTCGCAGTGACCCAGAGCAGCCGTAACAAATCCCAGCCTTTCCAGCCTCAAGAGAGGTGTTTCCAGTTCATTGTCTTTTTATGGGCAAAACCCTGAGGTCTTTATCCAGCCTCTGTTCCACACTTGCTCGTGTGCCCAAGCAAGTCGCTGTGGCTGGAATGAACTAAAAGCTGAGCCTGACCCCGTCCTGGCAGAGGCATCGCTGTTTTTTGGGTGGTTTCTTCAGATTCATCTCACTGCAGAGCATGTTTTTTTCTGCTAGTTCAGGTGGGCACCCAAGGCAAGGACCCCGCTGAGCCCCACCACTGCCCTGCCGTGGCCCCCAGAGCTGCGGAGGGGCCAAGGAAAGGGGCGTCACTTTCCCACCCCAGATGCCCGGGGGAGTGGCAACTGGGTTTCCAGCAGGCACGAAAGTAAAGCTGCAAGATCTTAAAAAAGACCCAAGGGACGTGGGAGCCTGTGTCACTGAAATTCAGAGGGCACGGTGCGGTGAATTCCCCACAGAGATCCTTGAAATCCCATTCCTCTCTATTTATTTATTGTCTCTGAACTTGCATCCCTTTAAATTGAGAAAGCAGAGAGTGAGTGATAGCAGCTTCAGAAAAATCAGCGTTAGCAACATGCAGGCAGCCCCCAGTCCAAGTGGAGGGCAGTAATTTATTATCCATTAGGTGATCTGTCAATCAAGGAGGACTAACAGAGCAATAAACTTCAGAGTGATGGGTGGAGCTCTGCCCATCCTGCTGGCTGGCTATGGGAAAGGTCAGGGTGGTAAGATGGATGGGTTCCTCTTCTTCAGACACTCTGTCTTTCTCTCTGGTGACATATGCAGCTCTTCTCATCAAGCAAGATTGTCAGATATCTTCTGTGGATGAAGCCAGCTCCAATCCAATTGCATACTTGACTGTTGCAGTGGAAGGAATCCAAAGTTTTTATGTTTTACTGAAACATTTTCAAGCGAGGACAACAGTCCCCATTGCTCATAGGTGTTGGAAGTGAGATGTGGTCTCCAGTGCCAAGCCCAACCTCCTTGCAACGCTGATGCTTCACAGGGCTCCCAAGGCGGTGGCCAGATGCTGATGCAGTGAAGCTTCAGGGAGACTTTGTCTGGCAATTTCTTCTTCTCTGTTGCTCCACTGTAGTCAGTGTGCCAGTGCCTGGATGTAAGACCTCTCACCTGGGGGTCAAGGGGTGCAAGCTCATTTCTTGTCTTTCGCCTGATCCATCAACCCGTGGGCACCTGCAGGGGAGGCCCTGGTCATCCTTCTGATGAAATTCCAAATCCATCAAGCCTGACAGAAAGCACAAGAGATTCACAGACCCCATCCCTGGGAAAGAAGAAAACAGATTTTGGTCCAAAACTGCTTCAAAAGTTTCATCCCACACTTGTTCCAAGTAAAACAGGAACATTCCTGGAAGGCAGCAAGTAATATGTGTTTTGAAAGGTTTCTCTAGAGCAGGTGCAGAAGTTTTCCCAGGTGCTTCCCTATCACATTATTATTTCTGACAGACTAGCCTAAACCCTAAGCAGACAGTCTTGCTCCTGGGTGGCCAAGGAACCATATTTCTCGATCAGACTTTTAACTCATTTGAGGGCTCCCTCCAAACACACTGCGCAGCAGCCCGGGGCGCTCTCGATGGGGAATTAACCCACGCTCCGACACACTCTGGCTCCGTCCTTCCTTCCTCACTTTGTATCGCACTGACATTTGTTACCAATCTCTGTCTTGCAGCGACAGGCAAAAGTGTAACCAAACTTTCAACCTGCCGGGAGGGAGCTGGAAATGGCCCCAGCCTCAGGTTCCAGCCCAAAATAACAGTTCTGGTATTCCCCATCCTTATTGTCATCGCAATATCGTGCGTATTTGTCATACCCTAATAAGCTGTATGAGAACAGCTAGCTTGTTTATTCTCTAAGGATAGATTAGAACAGCCAGTCTCCTCCTGGAGTAAATGGACGTTGAATTATTTATTTTCCTTTCTTCATAAAAGAAGCTTATAGCATGCTGGATGGAAAGTCAGGAATAATTAAGAGAAATGCTATGCATTCAAACAGAAGAAATACAGCTAGACCAGCTGAAGGGGCTATCGCTGCTCCACCATTCAAGCATAACGGGTCACAGCTGGTCTAAGTGTGGCCTTGGGATGGGAAGAAAATATCTTTTTGGTGTTGCAGGATTCAGACTAGAAGGATGTAGTGATTCAGTGGAAGTTCTGTAGCTTTCCCTGAAACAACTCCTCACGTTCCCTCTCAGTAACAGTAAGCTTCTGGGTGATGCTTTTTACCAAGTAGTGTGGAAGTGTTTCCCCAAACAGGCTACTGTCATGCTGTCTGTTTTAGAGAAAAGGATGCTGAGGCACACAGAAGGAATGACGTTTTGGGGCTTGGAACATGTTATCCCTTTAATTATACTTTCAAATATGGCTCTTTGTGTTTAAGATACGATTTCTGTTTCTTTTCCATGCAGACAGAGGGTTTGAAAATACTCCTCCTCTTTGTAGATGGGCCTTTTTTCTTTTCTAAAATACTGATGCTTCCCACAGAGGAGAAATTCTGCCTTTATGAGTTTCTATTCATTGGTTAGGATTCTGAATCAAAGATAATAATCTCCAACAATGGAAATTAGAGTTCATTTACAAGGTGTGAACTAATAACCCTTTAAAAATAAATCTACTCTTGTTGCTTTACTGATAGTGGATTGATTTCACATTGCCCAAATACCTGGTTAGATTCGTCAAGTTGGAAGCATTACATATAAAGAAAAGTCCTTTAATTATGATTCTGATCACATGTGGAACAGGATATTCTGAAACAGATTTAAGGAAAAAAATGCATTTCAGAGACTAAATCCTCAGTAACCCCAGCTGCTGGAATTCCATTTGGGAATAAATAGCTCAATATGTTCACTTCCGTTTAAGAAAGAAATCAAACTAAAGGTGTTTTGAATGAAAAAGTAATCTCCTTTCCCATTTCAGCACAAACTGAGTTCATCCCACATAATCATACTTTTTACTATGTGCAGGTCTGTGATTGCTTGTAAAAACAGGTTCTCTAGGTTTAAAGCCAACTGCTGCTCATGTTTAAGTGAAACTGCTATTTTACCTGAGGAACAGCAGAAAATACTCATCTCAACCTATTACCGAGCCCTTAGAGTTTAATTAATGGATGTGAAGTGCTTTGAGATCATCAGATAAAGCGTAGTTTATAAGTGTAAATATGTGATGATGACTACCTTGGCTGACCTGCCCCGGAGATGGCTGGAGTTAAAAGCACGAGCTGCTGGAGTAGAGGGAGAAGAGCAGGGCTGTGGAGGTGGGTTCTGACACCCCCCACCTCGGTAGATGCCACATAACAGGGGCCTGTGACCAGTGGGTTTATAGGCAATAACAGCATATATAATGTATAACAGTATATACAGTATATATAATGCTATAGGCAGAGTCCTATTAAACTCTGTAAGCAATCAGCTTAAGCACCTGCTTTTGCATTTGGACATTTTTAAGGTCAAAATTGCATAGAGTATTTCAGAGCTGTGAAATTATATGTGCTTTGCTAAAGCTGAGCAGGATCCAGCTGTTGCAAGAGAGGGATTTTCCAAGCGCTCCAAGGTAGTTAGGTAGCCAGCCTCTACTGACATTCACCAGACACTAGCCCTAACTTTCTTGGAGTCCTGAGGGTTTTTTTTTTGAAGCAACCTCACTAGGACAGCCTTGAGTTAGCATAGTGAAATATATCTCAGAACATATAATGTATAGCAGTATATGGGATATAAGATTCATTGACTTACCTAGGTTTAAAAAACTAATCCTTGTTCCTTAAATCTTTGATGAAATATTATTTTAGCTTGAAATGTTATGTGGCAAGTAGTAATTCTTCCTCGGATATAAAATTTTATTTCTGCTTGAAGCCTGTTTTGGAAACCTTGGCACTTTCAGCTTACTGCAGATAACTGCCACAGTATGACAAGTCCTTTGTGATACTGGAAAGCAAGGTGCCCCAGTGCTGTGTGATGTGAAAACTCATTTAATTACAGGAAGGAACACTATATGATAATTTCAGAATTAAAATATTATCAGTGCTGGAAACGTGGAGCTGAATCTTCTATTGAATCCAAAATTCAGCGTAGAGAACTGACTGACAGATTCAGGGGATTGCTCCCATCCCAGGTTGCTTGGGAATTGAGCCACCGCATAGATTAGAAGACCCGCTGAGAACCGGGTCAACCTCCAGGAGATGTATACACCAACCTGTGGGAGCACGGTGGGCTCTGAAAACATTCTGCGAGTCTGAATGTTGTCAAGATCCCGTCCCTTTTATCTGAGCTGGTGCCTAACACTCTGATCCACTAATCTGCTCACAACAGATCGTGTTTCTTTGCTTTGAAAACTCATGCTCATTTTGTAAGATTAGAGAAAAAAAAAAAAGTCAGAAGCCTACAAGCTGCATATTTTGGGACTCTTAAAGTTAATACTGTTCTAAATGCAAGGTTGGAGATTTGGAGACGTTTCCTTTCTTGTTTTGGTTTTATTTCCCATTTAATTTTTCATCACCTCTTTTTGATTTGCAGTCAAATGTCCTAAACTCCAGTACAGGTATTATCCTTATTACCGTTGCACATTCTTATTTAATTATTTTAAAACATCCTGACCCATTATAGATTAAAAGTCATGAATGAGGTTAATGTATAATTGATGAGTAAGGGTGTTCATCGTGACAGCTCAGAATAATGATGAATGAGCTGAACAAGAGATCTGACGAGCTATCCAAGGTCAAATTGCACATGGGAGTGTTAATGTTGCCTGACACAGCTTTATTTCCTTCTGATTTCCTATTTTAAACAGATTTGTTATTGTTACAGAGCTGTTAAGCCATTTAAAGGGATGGGAAGATGTTCTCTGACCTCTGAGGAAGGGTGTGCTCCTTTCTGGGAGTCCTTTATACCATCTGCCAGGAAGTACCAGATCCAACGTCCATTCTTCTCTTTTGAAAGATATCTACTACCTTCAGGGGACAGTTGATCAGGGAGGAGGAGAGAGAAGAAGGAAAAAAGCCAAACAACTCAACCCCTAATTATTGACACAAAGAAGAAAAAAAAAATATCTTTGACCCATTTCCATACAGCAAATATTCCATTTACTGAAGTAATTGTTTACTGACCGACTGCAAACAGCATCCCTGCCTGATTTTTGTAGAAAACCCAACTTTTCTTATATCAGTGAGTCTTGCTGTTGTCTCCAGTGAAATCACAGACAAAATCCCATGTAGAATAGTACCTGACTTGTGAGAGCAGTATAGAAATTGCTCATTGATGCACAGCTTGGCTCCATAGTTTTAATTCGTGTAGGTAAGGTACTACTGGTGATCCAAGCCCCACAGCTGCAGGAACCTGCCACTATAATCTGTATGGTGTGTTTTACAGCAGCAGCAATTTACTCTGCCCTTTCTCCTTACTTAAAGGTGGGTTTCTTCATCAGTTGCCTTCCCTGGGATACGAGGCATTGTGGATGATGGATAGACTGTGTGTCAGGATGGCTGGGAAAACTATTTGTGTCTGCTGCCTTCGGGGTTTGTTATACTGGACCATGGGCCAAGCCTGGTAGGTGCCTGGAAAATGGGCAATTTGTTTTGTTGCCATGTTTTCCACACAGTCTTAATTTACGCTTGTTTCAGGGAGGAAGGAAAGGTTTTCTGTCTCTCTTATCATTTGCTATGTATGTTGCTGCTACTTAATTTATTTTCTTTGGTGACTATTTTTTAAACTATTGGTTTGTGCTTCTCTCTCAATCGTGCACTGAGTTAATTGAATGCTGGTACACATTGTGTCTTTCTGCAAAAAGGATGCTCAGTGTTATGCAGTATTGAAAGGAGATAGCACAAAACACTTAAAGACTATTTTTATTCCTAAAATAAACAACAACAAAAAAGGTTTCCGTCTGAAACTTGTTGTTCCTACCAAAGACACTGCTCATGCAAAAGTTTGACCCTGTGACCAGAGCCAAAGGGCAGAGTACAAACCCCTTATCCAAACCCAGCCAGGTGTAAAAGGGGTTTGTGTGTGCGTGGAGCAACCTCTGGCCCACACATGTTCCCGTGGAAGTCAGAGTAGGCTGTGATCCTGTCATCTACCTGTGGTACCTTGGAGATGCAGAATATTTCTGGCCAGCATTGGTTCTGAAAGCATTGAGACATTTCAAGCCATTCAGGAACATAAACACGAACTTCCTCCAATGTTAAAAATAAAGGAAAACCCCACAAGCTGTAGACATATATCACATGCTATAAAGATTGTGCTAATTCGCTTAAGCAAAAAAATACCCCAATATATGAATGCACAATATGCTTTTATGCAGTATGGCAGAAGAAGAGATTACTTACAGTGCAAATCTGTTTCCTGGAAGGCTGGGACCAGGATGAAGAGGGTAGGCAAAAGCATGAAGATCTGTAACAGCTGTTGGTATAAATCTACTGAACCAAAATAATCAGGGTAAAATTACAAGCACAAAATAATGTCCAGGATAAACTATCATTTATAATAGATATGATTTAGACTGAATTAACATAAATCCCCAGCATAGTATATTTAGAAATTGCTTTCATTTTATCATGTTCATAAGTTCAACTTTTGCCTAGAAGAAGATGTATTTCACAGGACATTTATCTCCTGATGACTGCCCATAAATAGGATTAAGGCAAGCTAGAAACAAAAAAATCCTTTTATCTCCCACTGTGCTATGTGAACAGTGTGCTATGTCACCATGCAGACACGCTGTGCTTATATAATTTTTTTTTTAAGTTAAAAAAGAACTGAAAATGAATGAAAATGGCAAAATACAGCACAACTATCGCATTATGTACGCTGTACAAAAAGAGCAACCTGTTCAAGTCAGTCAGAATGCGTGAGACCTGCCTCAGGCTGGCACTTTTTCAAGGACTGGGGCCCTCCAGGTCAGGCCACCAAGGCAGGAGAGTGGCCCTGGCTCTGTCTGGTGGCAGTCATCGCTCAGATCACAGCACCAACACCTGACCTGGACCCTGGTTCGCAGTTCAGGCACTTCGTTTAACAAAGCAGATAAACACACACGTGCCTTTGCTTCCACAGCTACCGCACTGGAAGGTGCCTGCAGTATTAGGAGGACAGAGGGTGTCATTGTGCGTGGTGGGACCAGGAGGTCCCACAGATGGGTGCACACTTGGGTGGTTCATGCGGCTTTGCTGGCTGGGGGCCCTGGTTTGCTGGGATCCAGGAAACCTTCCAGGAAACTTCCCTTTTTCTGCCTGAGTGGAGAGCAAGGCATTGATCTCACCCAGCTGTACAGCAGTGAAGATATGGTGGTGGGAAGGAATTGAGTTTATTCTGCTTTTCACAGTACTTTTTGTCACTCTAATAACTTCACAGATATGAAATTTTGCTTGGAATAAAACACAACCGTGTCACACGTCTGACATCAGGGACTAAATGCCCCAAATATATTTCTTATTTTCTCCTGCTGGATTTTTCCCTTTTCTTCCTATATTTTCTTTCAGCTGCTAGGCTCTAGATTGACTCAGTATTCAGGTTAGATAAACCTCACATGTTCTTCTTTGAAGGGGTAGTGTTTTATTCATGTTTATTGTTTTCTTGCAGTACTGTTTCCATTACTTTTTTTTTTTTTTTTTCCCTGCCATGAAGCCTGCTAAAGCAAAACCTTAAAAACAAGGAAGACAAGATAAGCAATAGCTTTTCTAAGAGAAAATCTTCCGATTTCTGGAAAATTCTGAAATGTGAGATTAAAGAGCAAACATGCTTGTTATTTCTGAACTGAACTTTTCCACCCATTTAGGAAAGGACCCTTCCTCTGACATGTATTGTGATTTCTAGATGTGCTGCAGTAATGACTGATCCAACAGACAGGAGATTTTACCTTGATTGGTATGAGTTGCTAACAAGCACATATTTTTTGGAGCAAATAAGAGAACACCCATCCCCACTGGCACAGCCCTGGCTGGCATGGGTCAGATTTAAACACTGTGCAAATCATGATTGCAAGAAACATGTGGCTGGAATGGGAGAAAGAGCTGAGTCTGTGGTCTGGGCTGGGTTGCTTTTGTTTTCTTTGTTTTGTGAAGGGGGTAGACTCAGTGGAATTGCATTGGAAGCCACAATAAGCAACGTCCCAGTTGGGGCAGGTAGCGTTCTGGAAATGTAAGAGGCGTGGGCCATGTGGTGTATATTGGTTGCTAATAAATCAGTTATGAACAGAGTGTTAAAAAGTGATTTGAAGCTGTAAAAGCCTAATTGGGGGTTGGACTAGATGATATCCAGAGGTCCCTATCCAACCCTGACCATTCTGTGGTATGGCTGAACTGTACCCATCCTCTCGTGTATGAGTAAGCTATTACAGGCTGGGTGCCTGTACAATATAAGCATGAAACGTGCTGCACCCTTCATTGCAATTAATGCACACAAACAGACCATGGTTGTTTTGGAGCATAGAGCAAGAAGCAAGCCCTACAGCCTAGTTCCCTGCCAGGGTCCATCTCTGGGGAGTGTCAACAGGAAAACAAGAAATAAGTGAACATTCCTGAGTATATCCGTAAATTGCATATGTGAGAAAGTGGAGGAGGACTTTTGGCTAATTCTTAAATTTTTTGTATGAATTCCTTTTCCAACAAGTCAAGAGACCCTGGATCTCTTTGATATGGGATGCTATATGCTGTATGAATTTCACGATTGCCTTTACAGATTGGTGAATCTCATGCTAGTTGTGCATTTAGTGTGGCATTATCTGTTGCTAATATTATAACTCTAGGTAGGATGTGTCAAGCTTAACCAAACTCCTTATCTTCATTTCAGCTCAGAAAAAATAGCTCCACTTCAACTTTTACAATCTCCAGAAAAAAATCTGGTTTATCTTCCTCATTGCTATCCTTAACCCTGTGCATCTTCAAATGTAATTAAGTGTCTCTCTTCCTCAACTATCTGTTATACCCGGGTCACCAAACCAGACAGAACACATTTCCCGTAGGTGTTGGTGTGCAGGCGGTTTGGTTACTCTGAATCTTTAAAGTTTTTCTTTTCTGAAATCAGCATAAAATGACCTTTCAGCCTTTGGTCTCAATGGGCAAGCTTGCAGAAAGCAAGTCACACTGGAAAGAGCCTCCTGTAGCCCCAGCTGCTGGCTCCTGACCTCAGGGTCTTCAGGCTCACCTGATGATAATATAGCTATATATTTATATATATATATATATATATATAAATATTATTGATGATAATATAGATATATAATATAGATAAACCATCTATATTAATATTGCCACCCTGGTATTTGGAGCTCCCGGTGAAATGCGCTATGGAAGGCACAGGTCCAGTGTCCGCTTTTACCACATCCCTTCACCTTCCTCATTAGAACCAGGGCATTGTGCGGCTGCCTCTGTCAGGGCTGTATCTCCACGTGCTGGTGAGACCGTGTTCCTCCTCCCCCGTGTGTAGCACATGCAGACATCGCCCTGTGTAGGCAAATGGGGAAAAATGGGGAACACAACCCCTCCAGCCAAGCCGACCACTCAACCATGTCCCTAAGCACCACATCTGCACTTTTTTTTAAGCACAGCCAGGGATGGTGATCCCACCACCTCCCTGGGCAGCCTGTTTCAATACTTGACCACTCTTTCAGTATTTTTCCTACTCCCTTGCCGCAACCTAAGGCCGTTTCCCCTTAGTCCCCCACTGCCGTGCTGTCCCCCTGCGCTGCCCGCCCTTGCCCACCCTCTGCTCCCCAGCCCTGCTGTGTCCCCTCCCTTGCGGGGCTTACCATTTTTTCATTATGTCTGTCTTTCCCTTACTTTTTGTGGTAGAATTCAAATAATCCCCAGAGCATCTGATGCCGAGTGATTTATCAATTAAGGCGCAGGTATTCTGCCAGGAACACTTTGCCAAGGGGCCGAGCTGTCCGGTCACCCCTTACTGTTGTCTGCTTTGCATCTGACACCCTACCAGCCTCCTAACCTCCAGGCAGCGTCAGTCCTGAATAATTATTTTTTTTTTTCATATCTGTCTGAAGAAGATTCAGATGGGTAAACACTTGTATTTCTAATTCAGGTGCTGGGAGTTGGTGCTGTCTCTTCCAGCTCAGTGCCTGGCTTGTTAATCAGGGAAGTAATTAACAGGCTGCAGCACAACGCTGACTGACGCTCGCTGACGGAGCCAGCAGTGTGCCAGGGCTTGGAACCACACAGGCAAGGGGGAAACATGATTCTGCCGTCTTTTTTCCTAAGCATATTTGCCAGATCCTGGGCTCTACCCTGTCAGTAAAAGCTTGGCTTCTGCGTAACACTTTGGGGTATTTTTATCATTGATGCTATGAATATTTGCAACAGCCAAAATAATTTGGAAAAGCCCATATTGGTTAGCTATCAAGGTCACATAATATGCAAAGGATTTGGGAAGCTTTGGGTCAACTGTAAGGAAGGTTTTACTATGCTTTCTGCATTTAAATATGGATGAAAAACATTTCAGGCTGTTTCAAATAGCATTTATGTTTTTTTACAATAGAATTCTCTTAATCCAGGATTGATGTTAGGATTTCAAGGAGTTGAAACAGAGATGTAGACAATGTTGGAATTGCTTGTCGGTGAAATTACTTCCCATTAGAAAGCTAGAATGATTTTCTTGCTCTTGATATTCAGTTTTGTATAAAAGGCTTAATGCCCAAATTAGACAAGTCAGGTACTGTGGTTATGTTTGTCATCCTTAGCATTTATTGACACAGGCTAGAACCCACACACACAATATTTCTGCTTTATTATTTTTTTAAAAATTGCCTTTTTAGTGCAAATAGAAAAACTAGAGCCCACTTCTCCAGCAACAGGATCAGCCAGCCTCAAAGAGCGGAGAGTAGCTGGAAATGACTCTGAAACATCCCCTTGGGTGGTGGCAAAGGTAGAAACAGGGAGTAAGTGTACACTCCTGGCAGCAGGGCTGTGAGACTGGTTTCGGTGTCCTGTGTTCCTCCCTTTAAAGATGTTTGCTGCATTTAAAGGTACAGACCTTGGTGCCATTCGATCAGCTCTGGCCCGACGGCACATTTGGCCCTCGGTCTTCTCTGGCCGCCTGAGCACCAGCACTTTGGCTGGCAACTGCCACAAGGACACCAGCATTTTGGTGGCAGTAGTGTGACAAGGCACGCCTACAACATACGGCCCCCGTATAACCCGTGAGCTCATCCTTTACGCTCCCACTCCCAGCTGAGTGATGAGGTTTTGAGGTCTATGCTGGCTCTTGCGATTGCTTAAAGAAACAGTTCCTAAATCACCCCCCTGATGTTTTTTCAATATCTAATGAATGTGCCTGCATAGCTTGTTTCACAGGACTATTTGCAAAGTTCTACTATTTAGTATGGAGAAAAAAAAAAAACAAAAAACAAAAAAACACCAAAACCCAACAAATTTTAAAGCTTTGGAAAGATTTTGTCAAATGGAACAGCCAGTTGCGGCCAGCTGTACCCATCGGTTTCTGCTCAAGTCGGGGATGCTGTGCTGGGGGTTAGTGCCTGGCAGAGTGCTGCAGCAAAGCTTGTCTGTACCACCCTCGTTATTGTCCGTGTTCGTTTCTCTCCCTAATTTCATCTATTAAACAAATAAATGAGTGATGATGCCAGATGAGGGGGTTTTGTATGAGAGGATCTTCTAGCATTGCCATCTTTTAGGGGTAATTATGCAGCCATACAGCTGTTGCCTACATGCAGGTTTGAAATAATAATTTTATAAGGTGTATAAATCACACCATAAAAATAAATAGAGACAAGTGTCTAGTCTGAAGACCACAGAGAAATAAAGCCAGAGGTCTGAATTACGGAACACCTTGATAGACTCAGATTAGAGGCCGTCCTGGCTATAATTGTGCTATGTCTTTACATGATTGCAAAATCAAGCAATTAAGGCTCTAGACCTGAAAAAGAATTACACGTGCTGAAGTGCCCATACCATGAGCAAGACAGGTATTTTATTGTTTGTTTTGTGCTCAGGTTCACAGCACAGAGTAGGGAAAAATTCATAATGCAGAAAGTCAAGTAGATGTGTCATGTTTTGGAGGATAAAAGCAGGGCAGCATGAAAGCTTTGGGAAACCCAGCCCTCAAACAGTCCCAAACTCACGAACTCTGCATGCAACACTTAGCTAACACATTGACTCATACATTTGGATGAAGATCCTTCTCAACATATGGTCTGAAATGGGTCTCTCCTGTAAATTTCATGGAGTTATTTTCTTTATGGCTTTATTCTTCCAAAGCCTAGTAAAAATGCCTGTTCTCTGTTTATTCTGGCTATTTAGTAATGTTCATGAAACAGAAGCAGCGCATAATTTTTATGATTCATAATATCTCTCCTCAGTAAAAAGCTGGCCACTTAGAGGAATTTTCTTATCCCAGGATGCTTTTTTGGTTATGACTTTTGGCAAAACCAAACTGCTGCAGCCTGGAGGGAGTCATTTTGTGACTGATTGACTGCTTTCTTCTTGCTTATGAACATTCATAACTTTTAACATTTCTCTTCCGTTTCCCCTTTCTTCTTCCTGAGGTGATGATAGGAGATAAATGTCTAATTTTGGCTTATAAAGCTGTTAAATTTCAGCATGGTTTTGTTGTGGGTCTTCTCTTTTTCTAGAGATAATGGAGGAGACTGCATGTGTTAAAAAAAAGAAGTTTCTGTCAGTTTAGCATTTAAGAGAGGTGTAGAAAGTTCATGGATATTTTCCATCTCCTGGGTTACAGTTCAGATGTGTTTGTGCCATACAGATGTGATTATAATATAATAATGTTTTTATTCAGAACCATGGGACACTAATTGAAAGGTGGAATCCCAGACTTGTCTCTCATTTTCCTGTAAGCCCACAGTAGTTCTATTGAAGCCAATGGATAGACCCTGGTTAAAAGGGAAAAGACAAAGGAAAATCAGGAGAGTTTTTGTTTAACTGCTATGAGAAAACATGTTTTACATCTGAATTTTAAGAAAAATATAAATTAACTAGAGAAAGCAGTTGAAAAATTCAGATGATTTGGTTTATATATGGGAAATGGACATGGATGAGGATGGTAACATTTGCATGACAATTGAGGTTACAGGGATAAATATTTATAAGAAAGGTGTGAATTATTTATGTGTGTTCCAAGATAGCAGAGTTTAATGGCATCCTTTCCCTGGATTTGTTGCACTGTAAGCTGGGGGTTGCATGCACAGTGATACAGTATCTGATACTAGAGGATTTGTGTTTGACATGAAGAGGCTGCAGTGGAGGGACGGGAGCCCCTTGGTGTTTGAGTTTGTATTTGGAATAGGTGCAAAGGCCAACAAAAGCGTGCAGCTCCTAGTAAAGAACATTCAGGGCCTCATAAATCATCGATCTAATGTTATTATACTACACTGGCAAATTGTGCTGGTTTCGTCTCTGCGGTTAGCCAGTGCAACAGATGGCAAAGAGTTGCACAATCACTTAAAATTCTTGGCAAAGCAATTTTTTTTAATTTGTAGCTGAAGAGTTATTTGAGATACACTGGAATATTTGCACCAGATGATGGGGGGGGGACGGACCCAACATTTTTTTTATAATCTCTCTTCCACTTAAGAAATAAAACTTGATACATTTGCCTAATAAGCAGTGCTATTACACCAGCAGTTTCCATTCATGCTTGCACGGTGCTGGGGAAAACTGCCAGCTTCATGTTATCCAGGAAACTGTTTCCAAATGGGAAATGCAAAGCAGGAAGCGACTACATGGCTGGGTCGGCTCAGGAAACCCAGCGGCAGGACAGACACGTTGTGTTTGGCTGCACGGAACACAGTTACGTATGTGCAGGTTGGTGGCTCCCAGGTCAGGCACTCTGAGCCCAGCAGGTGGGAGGGAAAGGCTGTATTCCTGAAAGTGGATCCACAGGGGGAATGTTATGGAGATGTCTACTCTAAATACAAACCAGTCTATATGCTTATTTCTCATCTTTAATTCATTACCGTGTTATAGCCATACTTTACACTACAAAGACTGTAATTACGTTGTAGTTTGTTAAAATTACAATGCAATTTCAGTGCATTTTAATACATAATTATCAGTTAGCTAATAAAGCTGAACAGTTACATGTTTAGTCTCTTCTACTCCAAAGGAATAATTCTGAATACATGTACTATTAAAATTGAGGTATTATAACAAAACTGTACTGCTCCCATGATCATTCTCTGTTATCCAGTGATGAGAATTGGGGCTAATTTTAAGAAGTGAATGCAAACCATTATTTAACAGCAGTGCATTTTCACAGTTAGGGTATAGGACATCATGCTTTGCTGGTGCTTTTCTGCACTGCACGTGCATGTCCAGGGTTGTATGTAAAGCAGCAATGATTGGGACGTGAGTTTATTCCTGCACTATTTTTTCTGTTTCTTGAGGGTATCAAGGACTGTGCGTTCATCACTGTGCTGAGCAGCACATCCACAGACTGTATGAGAGGTGCTGGGGTGGCTGCAGCTGCTCAGTGCCACCTATGGCCTGCCCTGCCCATGCTCTTGGTGCCGCGGCTGAGAGCACCGTGGGCATGACCTGGGGGAGCCGGTATGTGGGCTCCCACGAGCCGTCGCACAGGCTGTTCTCATGTCCTTCCACTGCCAAAGAGAAGCAGCCAGAAGGTTGGGGGGAGCTTGTGCAGGCTGGTCCTTGGCCGAGGCAAATGGAGGAAATTGTAGGTCAAGTGCTTCTTCACACTGGTGCCTTGGTAACCCTAAAGAAACCGAGTGGACCTGTAGAGCCTCCTGTCTGAGCAGGCTGTAAGCAGGAACGCTAGCCTGGGCCGGGGCTGGGGTCGGGGCTGGCGGTGGGGGCTGCAGGACTGTCAGGCTTCAAGTTCCCCCAAGGAGCTTCATGTTCAGGGTCCTGCCTGTGCCCCGGGTCAGCCTGCAGCGGGAGCAGCTGTGGGGGACGTGCCTCCCAGCGAAAGACTGAACCCCCAAGATTTTAGAATACTTGTCCTTTTCATTTTTTGGTGGAAAAACTAGGGACTGTTATTCCTTTGAAGGCTATAAAAGGTAGCTTCAAGCTAGGGATGTGCTGATGAGCTGTTTCACTTTGATTTTCTTGGGGGGGTAGGGGGTGTCAGTAAGACACTGCACCTCTGGCAGAGGGGGAAAACTAACCTGAAGATAAAACAGATAATACTTGTTCATTTCTCTACCGATTCACCCTCAGAAAGAAGAAAGGCGAGCAGCCCATCCTCACTTGAGGTAGTGATTTTTCAACACTTTTGATAAATTTTTTACAGAACTTCTCTCCAGGTTCTTCTGTGTGATTCCTGCATGCGAAACAACATTTTTAATTTCACTTGATTGTATACCCTGTGCTGCTCTTTCAACCGAGCCAGCACAAGCATCTGCCTAAAGGATGCGAAGTCCTTAGTGACTTAGGTCTGGATACAGCTGAATTTAAGAACCAAACTCCCACTGAAGTCAATGTATTCTCAGTATCAAAAAGATCTTTGGGAGTCTGCATCAGAGCATGTCCCTGAGATAAAAGACCGAAGATGCCGCCTTTTAACATGGTTAATTAGGAAGCCAAATTATTTTTTTTAACATTATGATTAATCCATTCTAAATTTGGTGACCCTGTAATGATGCAGAGAATTTTCCTGGTCCACGTCTGTCCTGATCGCTCAGTCTCCAACGAGGGCAGACTGGGGTTGTTCGACTTTCAATTGTACCTGGCCATTTTTCCTGGATTTATGTGATGTTATGCTATAGGCTTCTTTTATATATTCAGCCATAATAAATGTTAAACCTTAATTTCCCTTTGTAGGTAAGGTGTAAGTGGTTGTAATGTGGACAAAAAATTACTAAAATTTTCCCTCTTTTGTTTGATTGGGACAGCTCTTGATACTTGCTCAGTATTACGGATTTCTACCTTGTGCTTTCCACAACCTTTACACACTTCTCAGCATTGCTGCTGAGACAAAATAATAAAGCTGGGTTTCCTCAATCATCTATTTAGTTACAAACTAGGGATTGCCACACTACTGATACCAGTTTTTAGGTTTTTAACATATTCTGTGGATTTTCATCTGGTGTTTTTGTTGTTTCAGTGAGTAGCTGTGACCTTACGTAGCCTTCTACTGAATATGCAGAGCGTTTCCAGCCATATTCTGGCAATATAATTTAATAAAATTTTTAATCTCAAATACAATTTTATATGTATCTTTTACAATGAATTAAAATTATATTTTCCCTAGTATCTGGCTGCAGAATGCACATGCATTAAAGAAACATGTTACTTTTGCAGTTGAAGATAGTCAAAATAATATATTCTGAGTAATTAAGATTTAAATAATTTTCTGCTGCTTATAAAAATCCCTAAAGCTTTCTAAGGCAAATGTGCAACTGGAATCCTTTTCTTTTAGCTTGAGTTTAACAACATTCTACTGCTTTGTATCACAAGATCTCCCAGTGTGCTGCCCTCCAAAAAAAATCTGTCTGTAAAAGGCAGAACAGAAGCTGCGCATTTTCCCCTTCTTCACTTTAATTGTACATAAAACTTTTTTTCTTCTTCTTTTTGATTGTTGTTGCCAGAAGCTGAAATAACTTGATTTGATGGCATTACAGAAGTTTCTCAGGTTCATATGCAATCATCTGGGTCTAATATGATCCAGCTCAATTTCCAAGGGAAAATCTGATCTTCAGACTTCTCTTGCTCCATTTTTATTACCAACTTGCTGTGTAAGGTGTTTCTCAGCAACCTGGCCCATTTCCCCCCTTATTCGATAAAGGTACTGTTCCCGACATGTTCACAGGGACAAGTAGAGGGAAAAAAAAACACCTCAAAATGCAAAAGCATACTCTGTTGGACAATGTTTTTTTAGTATTGTCATGAACTTCATAATGCACAGCTGATTTCTCTGAGGATATGTATTCCAGTTAATTTGAGATCTTGCCCAAATGTTCAGTGCTATAATTGAGTTTTTTGTCAGGGACGGAAAAAAAATGAAAAGTGCACACAGCAGTTATCTAAATGAGCAGATATTCCATGACAACAACATTTCTTTTTGATAAAGTAATTTTAGAAAGAAACTATTAAAACTGCTTTCTTGGGCAATTCAAGAGAGAGAGCTGAAAATGGTTCTGTTATAGGTTTGACTTATTTAAATTTACATTAGTGCTTAAATCAGTCTGATTTTTGTTTGGAGAAGGGGGCATCCTTTCTGGTTTCTGTTACTTTTTAGCTTTAAGAAAACTAAAAAATATCCTTCTAAAAAATATCAACTCCTAAAAAATGGGTCAGAAACAAGTTGTTGTTTTTGTTAGGTTTGAGTCACTTGAGTAAGAAAGATTAAAAATAAATCCTCAAACCTCTTACCTGCAATAAGTGAGTTACAAGATCAAATTAAACAATGTCACATAGGAGGCCCTGGGGAATAAATTAAGGTCAGCACACTTGTGAATAATTGATTTTAAAAAGGCACAGAGCAATGCAGTTGGCCGCAATTTTCCCAAAACAATGAAAGCTTTGGGGGCTGGAGGTGGCTGTTTTGTTGCTTTTCAAAGGTTTCTTTGATGGGCTTCCTTTTAGGAAATAAGAAGATGCTGAGAGGCAAGTGATTTCTAGAGCTTCCTTAATGACTGTGTTTAATTTTCTTGGTAAGTGCTTGGAATCTGAAACTGCGAGGGAGGGGGAGAAGAAAGGGAGGTAGATGAACAAGATCAATGACTTTTAATTTTCTCTGATGTGTCTTTGGATAAAAATTAAATCTCCTGCAGCTGAATGTGTTAAAATAGGAATTGATACAGCTATTCTTCATCCTGTGAGACTTTATTTACTACAAGAGCAGAGAATCTATTTTTCCCTATTATGGCAGGGTTTCTATTTTTAGCCTTATTTCCTGAAGAACTGATACTGAAGGTACACTCAGCTCTTCCTTTATCCCTCACTCCTCTCCTCAGTGATTTGAGTGCATTGACGGAGTTCAGCCCAGCTGGCAGAAGGGTAGGGCTGCTTCAGAGGCAATTACCTGTTGTGGACATAGCAGGAGTAGGTGGCTGGGTAGGAGTCACTGCAAGCACTCTTTTGAAGCAGCAGCTCTATGGAGAGCTCAGAGCCCTCTAATATAAAATAATCAGCACTGGCAGAGGTGTTAGGAAGGCTTCAAATGCAGGGAGAACCTGCAATTGGAACTGGCACCTCAAGACAGCCATGCACAAGATGCAGGTCCAGAGCGCTCCAGCCCAGAATTAAAGAATTCTGCTGCCTGCAGACGAGCCCTGTTAGTTTTGTAGTTGTAGGTGTGCAAGTACTTTGTGTTTTCATGGTTTTGCAGTAAGGCTTCTTGCTGTCCCTTTCTGTCAGCCTTGTTTTGTGCGGGTTGCTAACAAAAAGTCAAAGCAGGATTTGAAAAGAGGATGTTGAGACAGATGAAGCATCCAGCTGTGATGGTGGGATAGAGTGAGGCTGGCCTGGCTGCCCGAAAGAGGAGAGACCGCACTGGGACTGAGGGATTGATTCCTAGTTCACAGGGTGCCTCCCCAACTCCTCAGAATAGTCTCTTGATCCTTTGACAGTGTTTCCCACTACAGAAAAGATTAGGGGTACTCCTGAGTTGGGAGGGGTATCTCAGAGCCCCAGGACCCTTGTTGTGTGCCAGGTGACCTAAAGCCCTTAGGGCTTTTGGTCAACCAGGGTTGAATTTGGGGTTCTTAAGGTTTCCTGGCAGCCCTGGCACTTAGGGAGGGAGGAAGGAGAAAACCAAAAGGCTGTGGCTCTGCCGCTGTGCTACCTGCCGCGGTAGCACAAGCTTAGCAAGCCCTGAACGCACAGAGCGCTGCCCTCCTCTCGAGTGCACGGATGCTGCAGGGGCTGAGTCCCTCCAGCCAGAGCTGGATAAAAGGTTGGAAAAAAATCATCCGGTTATTCCTTGAGCCAAAAAGAAATAAGTCTGTTGTATATGGGTAAAATTCTCTGAGATGAGTGCCTGGGAAGGAATAAACTAATAAAAGTGTCTACCCTGGGGAAGAGTGCTTAACCAGTTTTGAGGCTGAAATGCTATCCATGCTTTCAAGGCTGGAATGTTTTGAACAACACTTGAGCTGAATTATCTGGTTTAGAATGTGAGACGGTAAATCCTATCTTCCTCCCAAATTAAGTCCATGCCCTGAAATATGTGAAGTAGTTGGGTTTTGAGTTGGGTCTTGTTAGGTCAATAATCAAATAGTATTTTCTTTTTTTTCTTTTTTTTTTTTTTAATGTTTCAGAATAATTACACTTATAAGCATAAGTATTAATTTCTACTCAATATGTATGCTCTCTGGAGTCCCTAGGTGTGAATAACAATATCTAATTGCACAAACTAGAATATTCATTAAATTATTTCAGATAATCTTTAGATGGATGTATTAGGAGTCAGATATGTGCTAGCAGAGGAGTTTTCTGCAGAGCTGTGAAATGCTCTTCAAAGTTTCCCTCTGGCCAGGAGGGTATCACAATGCACAGCTGCTAGCATGAAGGGAGAAAAATAGAAAAAGGCTTTGTATGGCCAAAAAGGCTTCATATTAATGTACTATTGCAGATAAGTTTTATATAGTTAATTGTACCTTCCTAACAACTCGATTAGTATCTTAAAAGCCATGTTTTCCAAAATCATTACAAGCTGAGCAGCACTGATATAATAAACTTCATGTTATGATAAACCAGTACTGTTCTAAAAATTATGTAACGTGGAGTTTTGCTTCTTTCTTTGAAATTACCGTAAATCTCCAGAAACTTTGTGTACTGTGGAAAAAGCAAGGCGAACTGTGAACATGACTGTGTCCACTCGTTTGCTTCTTAGCAACAGATGAACATGCTGAAGTCAGTTTTCTGAGGGCTTCTTACAATCACAGGAAATAAAAGGGAAGGTACCTATAGGAAGCAATCTATGCCATCCCTCCCCCCAAACCAGGATCGGCTATAAATAAGTTACTGCTGACTGATGTTTGACTTGGCATTATAATGCTGTGGCGTTTTTCTTTGTATTTATAGAAATATGCTACTTTCTCATTTGCAAATGAGAAGTGCATCTACATAATTAATAGACTCAGTGTGTGTTTTGTCTCTCTCTTCTCAAGTTCAGCTTCCCGCATAGTAAAAACCTGTGATGAATCATACAGATTTCAGCACTTTATAACCTCTGTTTTCAAACTTCTAAGGATCTTGCCTGAAGATCAGCAGGAACCTCCCCAGACTAAACTCCCAATACGTTCATCTTTGCTGAGCGGGTTAACTCGCAAAACAGTCAAAAGCTGTTTGTGACTTGGTGAATGCAACACAGGCAAGGCAGTACCTCCAAACCCCCCTGCAGAGACCCAGTAGCCCCCACCACTTACTGTCTGCTCTACACTTGGCAGTCATGCTCAAATTTGTTGCAGCTGATGCATCTTCAAGCAAGATTCACGGATACATAAACATTGGAGAGAAAGAGATTCTTGTGTTGTATGTAACTCAGAGAAAGATTAGTTTAAGGCATAGTGAAAGCAGTGCAGGCAATCTTCAGAACATCTGCCAGCCTAGCTTGGTGGGTTCCCCCACCCCTACCCCCCATCCCTTCCTGCATATGTTAACAAATTGAGATGCATTATGAGCACCAGGCTGGTTATTCTTTCTGACTGGTAGTCACTGCTAAACTCTTACTCTGTTCACAAAAAGCTTTGAATTTTTCCCGTGAACCTTTCTGCTTAAATCCATACTTGCTGTATCTGAGGTTTGTGCTCTTTTTCAAGTTTGCTGCTGACAGCTTGTATGTGGTAGCATCCAACTGGTTAATTGAATCAGGTGATATTGTTTCAGATTTCTGACTAAATGCCCAAAACTTTTTTAACAAGGAGTTAGTAGTGAATTAGCAAACACTCTTGATCCCACAGGAATATCTTTGTTTGCATGAGAATATATTCATACAGGAAGAGCCACTCCCCAACCATTTCTGCAAACGAAAACATGTTCCCTTGAATATTCATGAACAACAAGGGGCACAAACATGGTTGAACCAAACAGCTGCTTAGAATTCATACAACTGTTTTGTAAACATCATTTTGCAGTATTTGACCAGCTCTAGGTACTGCTGTCAAACAGGAGTGCAAATGAGCTGAAATGTTGACAGCAGTAACAACAGATTTAAAAAAAAAAAAAAAAAGTAATCAGTGATACATTTACATACTTGTTAAATCTTACTATGTGTAAAGGCTAACAATGATAATGAGCCCAATTCAACTTTTTTTGTCTTTGATGATGAAATACACTAGCATAATAACACATCTCATTGGTTAGGCATCTTTTCTCAGGCTAGTTTTGCTGTCTCATCTCTTCAAGTATTTCCTTCCTTGATTATTTTCTTTCCATTCTGCTGTCTTGAATGCTGGAATAAATTTGTTGCTTGAAAATTGGTCCTGTATTAAATATTCTGCTTGATTTCTTAATCCTTTTTTCTCCACTGGTGTCCGTTATTTCCAGCAGTGAGCAGAATGATACCCTTGGACTGGAAGGGGAGCAAAAATCATCTTTTTAGCCTGTGCCACCTTGTCTGTGTGTTGTTCAGCAGCTCAGGAGGATGTTGTTCTGTACAGAAATGCCAGTATTTTAGCTGGAGAGAAGCAGAACATGGCTCTTTATCAACTTTCCAGGTTGGTGAGGAAAACGGCAAGGAAAAATAAAAGTCTTTGAGGGTTGAGATGAATAAGAAGGGAGACAAGTTTTGAAGAGTAGCCTGGAAACTGTCCTCAATTTGTTTTTGAACTGCTGACTTCCCAAACCAATTTAGTCATTCATCCGTGAAGCTAAATAGATTTAGCTGCTGCTTATGCCCAGGAGAGTTGTGGAAGCTCCTTTTTTTTGTTTGTTTGTTTTTTTTAAAAAAAAATCTGCATGTAATCACTCTGCTGGGGGGTTTTGGGGGTGGTTGGAGTTTGCGTGGTTGGGATTTTTTGTGTAAAAGTGCAAATTACAAGTGTTTTTTGGGATTTCTGGGGCTCAAAGTGAAAACTATTTGAGATCTAAATGAAATTCATTGCCTCAAATTGAGCAGATCCTAATTTCACTAGTATTGTACAACCAAAAATAAAATTCAATATAGTTAGCAGTGGGATGTGACATGATTCAATAGGTATGATGCTGACCTAAAAATGGGAAGGCCTGTGTTTTAACAGTCACTCTGCAGCCAGCCTGCTGCGTTAGTTTGTGCAGACTGGAGTTTCCCCATACACAAGAATAGGGAAAGAGAACTGTAATCAATTTCCTTGTTTCTTTACAAAGCTGAATTAATCATGTAATTCTTTTTCTCTGTGTGTATTTTCTAAAATAAGTGAAAGATAAGGCACTGACTGCATCTTGCTTGTGAGCCTTTGTTTTTTTCCTCCCTTTCAATCAAGTGATTTGTGTTAAATAGGGTGATGTTCTTGCCTAATCTAGACTGTCCACCTCCTGTAGAGCACCCCACACTTTTTTGCTCAGTTACATTGATACTAATATTATGGTAGCAAGGCAGATGCAGGAGCTAAAAAGTTGAAGATTATTACAAAATAATACAAAAAAGTTGTTACTGCTCATGTGGTTTACCATGTTAAGTAAACGGGTTTGGGAATTATTCAGAAGGTGGAATACACTTTGAAAAATGTGCGTATTTGCATAGTGTAGTGAATTTCTCGGCTTTTGTGCACCACTGAATGTAGATGAGATATTAATGTAAGAAGTTTACAGTTCTGCATCCATTCTAATATCTCTTTAGAATTAATAACTGTGAATGTAGTTTGAAAAGAGGAAGGTGATCTCTACAGCCCTTGGGCATTAGCTGCTACCAGCAAGATACATTTTTAGCTTACTCTGTTTATATTGAAATTAGATGTTTGCCATGGAAACCTGCGTGTTACAACATACTATCTCATTCTGAAGTGCAGGAAAGCTTTACAGTGAAAACCATGAGTATACCATCTAGTGCTTTTTTTCTGAAATGATCGGTTCCAAGTATGACATCTTCGTATTTCTGATGGATTTGATAAGGATTGCTCTAACCACTCAGTTTCTGTGGAAGATGGGAACTCCCATCTACAAAACATTAGCTTCCTTCGAATCCTCTTTCCCCTCTGAATTCCGGACTTCTCCATGAAGAAAACGCCTGAAAAATATTTTGGAGGAAGTGGATCTGTTTCTTATTGGCAGAAAGCAACTTTTTTGCCTTTTGTTTTGATTTTCCATTAGATGATGTATAACTCAATATAAAAAAAACCTACAAACCAATCAAAATTTTCCATTTGAAAAATATCAATATGGGATGTTTTGGCTTTGTTTTTATGTTCTTTTTGCACTCAAGTAAAAAAGTTATAGTGAATGTCAAGTAGGTTTTACAAACCAGGCTTTTACTTTTGATGGACCTGAAAATTGTGGTGCAATGTGATTCAGTTTTCAGAGTTCTGCTCACTGTTGTACCCAAATTCCCCAGCAGCTGGAGAATTGCCTCTCCTCTCGAGGTCAGGCATGGTGTGTGAATTCCAGCAGCTTCATCCTGAAAAACTGGTGTTCACTGGATCTATTTGACAAAGTTGCAGCACTTACTCTCCCACCAAAGGGTTTAATCTAAAACTACGAGGCTGTTGTGCAGCCTGAGGCAGTGTTGGACGTTGCTGCTTCCTTAGCTGAGCTTCTGAGCAGGGAGGAATGAGTCTGAGCATTACGTGCCTTTGAGCTTTATCTGACTGAAACCACTGGTTACAGGTATGAGTTTTTCAAGACTTTGTGGCTTGAAGCAGCTGCTGTGCATATGTTACAATACGAATTCCAACAGCAAAATATCCCCAGGATGCCTTAGCAGCTAGGGGCTTGGCCGTTGTGTTTTGCAGAAATACACTAGAACATAAACCCCCACAAACCATGATATTATCTTTCTTCCCCTTCCACTTTGTGTAACAGAAAATTAAACTACTTGAGGGCAGGGGGTGAGGGCTGAGCTTCTCAAAAGAATATAAATTGAAACAATATGGGCACTTTTTTTCTTCTTTTCCTTTCCCCCACTCCACCTCCCTCTTCTCATTTTTTGGCTGTAACTGGCTGAGAGAGCCAGTCTTTTGGAAGATACCCTAGTGGGTCTTCAGTTTTGATGTCCTGTGGATATTCTGTAGCTCGACAGACTCTTCTTGGAGCTGTTCAATGGACTCCCATGCTGGGTTTCCATTCCCTTCTGCATCCAGATGACATTTCCTGAGAACCAGTCAGTCAGCCAGCTGTGCTTTGCCACAGGACTTTCTTGCAAGCTATGTATGATGTGGAGCTTAACAGCCTGCCAGAAACCTCCTTTCTCAGAGGTGGAACAGGGTACTTAACCCAGACCCCTCAGAGATCATAGTAACCAGGCTACACCTAAAAGCATCCATCTCAACATTTAGGTTAACATTATCATATCGGCTCCTGTATCTGCTGGTTTATATCTTACTTGTCTTTTTTGAAATATTTTCTTTTTTGAAAGTATCTCAGTATACGAAGGGGGAAACAGGCCTTGCTGCAGCCAAAATAGAAGAATAAATTAAAGAAATAACTCTTACAGAAAGGAGTTTAATAACCAGTGTGGCAGGCATTGCTAATGTTAAACCCGCTTTGAAGTCTGTTATGTAGTTAAACCGGGATTTCACATCAAAAAAATGTTATTTACATTTGCCCATGCTAGCTCAGCTTTTGTTAACAGCGCTGGAAGATTAGATGTAAATGATCTGAGGCCAGTAATATAAATGCAATAGTCTGAAGGCATTTCTCAGGGAGGCTACTACAAGATGGGGCGGGGGTGTAGTATTCAAATTTCTCCCAACCACGTTCCTATCATCCAAAGCATATATCCAGATGCCAGAGCAAGCTCAGATTAGAAAAGTGAAACTCATTTGCTCAAGATGCCCATTTGCTGAACTTGCCTAACAAGACACTTGAGACTTCAGTTTACATTTTTACAATGAAAATTAGATGGAATGATGCAAAACCCTTCTTGACATCTCCTCCCTTGATGTTTCTACTTCTCTGACATGAGGTGGTTTAACTATAGTATCTGCATTTTACCCGAACTCTGGACTGAAGTGCTGTTGTGATTACTGCTGGGTGGACAATAATTCCTGGAAGTATTGGAATTTTAAGAGAATAATGGGTAACGTAAGGAAACTACAATATTACTTTCCCATCTCAAATCTTGGAATTGTGTTGGGTAAGACAGACATGGTTGGATTTCTTCTCTGTTCCACACCTTTTACTTAAACCCAGATTAAGGTCTCGGCTGAGGTATTTGGTTTTGGGCATCCAGACTTAAGACTCTAAGTTAGGAAGTTGGTCCTTACTAATGGTGTAGGTGCAGTGTGAATCCTATGTGGAGGTATGGACTTCTCACTGGTTTTAAAGCGAGCATGTTTTCATTACAGACAGCCTGATTAGCAGCTGAAAGGAAAGGAGGATACAGGCTGTTCTGAGGTAATTGTGCAAGCAGTTACACGATTTTTCTTCAGAGCCTTATAGAAATATCAATTTAGTCTCACAAATGACAGTCAGGATGAGTGGGGGTTGGGGTCATATTTTGACATGAATTCACTCTTATTTCTAGTTCTAGGAAATCTTTAATAGCTTTCCCTTTGTCTATCATGAAAAGCTCAAATCATAATACTGCTACTTAAAATTAGACTTACTCTCTTTTGCCTGATCAGCTGCCACCTTCTAGAAAACCAGGGATGAGTTCCCATTCTGAAAACAAGCATGATTTTCTGCAGTATTTTCTGGTTTTTAAGGCAAACCAGAATCTTTAACCACTTGTGAATCACTTACCAGATTATTTATTCATGGTCAATCTCAAGTAGAAAGTAATACCAGCCTGATTCTTCTTTTGATGGGAATGATGGGAAATGAAGGATTATTCTACTAAAGATAATTTAATTAATAGAAGTCGTTTGCAAGTGAGAATCCAGTTTACTGTCAGGAATAAAAATTAAAATTAAAAAATGAGAGCAGATTCTTAAAAAAAAACAAAACAAACCACTAAAGATAAAAAGGCCAATTGAGACCCTTATAATCTGGTTTTTAGAAAGTTTTCAATTAAGCCCTTCTAGACTGCTGGGTCATGGGTCCCTAGTGCTCCTGACAATCATGCTACTGCTTTTAGCTTTTAAGTGGCTGTCAGGCATTTTTTGGCTGGGTCAGGTTAAAATTAAAAAAATCAGAAGGAATTTGTCTCTGGCTGATAATCATTGAAAAATTGGCACTGATTTCTCTTTGGTTTCATCTGAAAAATCTTATTCTCTGGTTTTTATCCTAACTTTAAGTATGTAAAGTCACCTGTTATATTGGCTATTTGCTGTGTGTAAGGTGAAATCTGGTATTTGAAGCACCTAAATAAATCGAATTTGTTATCTGTGAGTTTGCGGGATTTTTAGATTACATTTGTGGGGTTTTTTTAAATGCACTTTCATTATCAGTGTACCTTTTTCCATTTGGGGGCTAGTTTGGTTTATAGCCCCACTCTATCCCTCCAAAAAATTTTTTTAACCAAAAGGTACTGCATGGGTCTCAATAAATACCTTGATTGAAATTCTGAACTGAAGGTTACTCACATATTTTATGGGACCTTTGAATAGCATCGGATGAATAGCCCAGTGATTGATTCTGATCACAATCCACATATTAAAGAGTTTTTGAGCACTCCAGAATTTGAGTAGCCTTTCACAGCAACTACGTGTGTATCTGTTCCTGAAATGTTCATGAAGTCAGACCTCAGAAGCATAGTTAGCTTGATTACAAAGAAACAGACAAGAGAAAAAGTGACTGTTTGGGTCAAACTCATTCTGTATTATATCAGCATGAATCTGGCCTCACAAAAGATGGAGGCAAAATAGAGGATTTTGTCCAAAACTTGTTGGAAGAGCATGTCAAGCCAAATCACACATCACATGTCCATATCCAAAAAAACTAACACTGTGCCACTGAACATAGCAGCTGTGCTATCTTCATTAGTCAGTTCCCTAAAACACAGACTGTTGATAAGGGTGGACACCCATTCTTATGAAGCTCCTTCTTGTTATATTGTTCGTTTTACCCTAAGTGGTACAGCCTTGCTTTGTTAGTGGAAACGAGTTGGAAGGTGAGGCTCGCTGATCCCCAGTGGTTTCAGAGAAAAATGGGTGATAGGTTTCGGATTTTCAACAAGTGATAAAAAAGCTAGTACCTGGTTCCCAGGCTTGAGCATTAGACTTACTCTGGTCTTTTGAAAATGGCAGACTCAATGCATTTATGCTTCTTCATTTCCTGTTTGTATAAAAAGGAAGAACTTCCACCTTTCAATCATCAGGACTGATGCTGAACTCAACCAGACAGATATGTGTGGAAATTCTTATTTACTGGACTCTAACTACATAATGCAGCCATAATGTTATAATAGTTAACATAAAATGTAATGGTCGCTCAGCTATTTTTAGAAAGCAACACATTGCAGGAGGGCTGTCCATTTGATTAAATGAAATCAAACATGTTTTAAACATTAATTTGCACTACTGCTACCGGCTGGAAAGCACAGCAGCTGGTATGGAACATTTTGATGTTCTCTTTCCATGGCTGCTACAAAGCTGACACTAACCCCCTTGCTAGCTCAGCAAAGATGTCAACACCGTCACAGGTCAAATGCCATGTAAGTCCTGCTGTAATTCCATGGAATGATTTACCAGATTGGATGGTTTGAACTAAAGCAGTTGGATAATTAGAGACACCATTAAATGGCAAGATGACAGACATATCCTGCAAAGAGTAGAGGTGGTCTTGTACATCTCAAATTAGGTTTGAGTCAAGTTCAATGATCTATTAGCAATTAAAAGGGCTCTAAGTTAGTCTTTCTGCGAGGTGGTTTTCCAGGCCATGTTAAGGTACGCTGGCATGTAGGAGGTGTTAGCAGAAAAAGTGACCTGCTGAAAAGTCTTCTTGATCAGGCTAGGCTTGGAAGGAGTGCTTCAGGAAAGGGGGAATAGGCTCCCCTGACAGGAACCATCCACCAGGCAGATGTCTGTTGCTCAGTTAGTCTTTTTATCGTTCTTTGAAGGAGAGATTCATCTGACTTATTTTCAGTGTTTACTTAAGGATGAGATAAATCTTGACCTAGAAATGCTTTTGTCTTTTCTTTGACTAGATGGGGTTGGGGACTATTTCAGGTCTCCCCATCCAACTTTAATCAATCATTTATATTTGAAGAATATGAAAAGGTATGGGGAAAATTTAGTTTTTACAGTGCATGCCAATGTAAATTTTTATTAATACGTGGGCGTCAAGGGGAAGCAAATTATGTAGTGAGAGAAACATCATTCCAAGCTTTCTTCTTTCTTTGATTTCCTGTGTCCAGGAGTTAGACTAGAGGGTCCCAGAGATCAGGGACCCTGAGACTAGACTCTTACTCTAGCAAAATCCCTGGAAGTGTTTTCCTGGCTCAGAAGAGAATATATCTTGCCTGGATAAGCACAGAAAGAAATCATAACTCATCTGAAATCGTGACACTCCGTTAGCAATGTTTCTCCTGTGCACTGTTGCCTCTGTGTGGCAGCTGAAATAAGTAGAGAGATGATTAAGCCCCCACAATGGTATTGCCACATATAGATGTCTGATTTCTGCCGCTTGTATCTCCTGTCACTATTCAATCCCTGCAGTGATTTCTTAGAGGAAACTTTTCTTTAGCAGAAATAGCAACAGCACCTCACAGCTGCTCTGCTGCAGCTGTGTAGCGTGGCTGCTTGTCGTGCTGCTCCCAGGGTGCTCTCCTGGTGTGTCTAAGCAATTATTTCTTGATCTATTTCTAATTCTATGGTAAGGGAGGAATTTGGGGTCCAGAGCAGGCAGATAATCAGTTCTGTGTTTGTTTCATGCCAAAGAAAAGGAAAAAAGGGATAATAATAATACCAATCCCTTCATTTTCTGCTCTGTCCCCTCTTCACTGATGACGCATAACTGATTACTTGCAAAAATTTTCTTATGCGTGTATGCACATTAGTGTCTTTGCTGACTGTTTGTCTGTAGTGGGATACCTGGTAATATCTGAGTGCATGTGAGAACATGTCCTAAACAATTTTGTTGGTTGGTTGATTGCTTTTTTCTTTAATGTAATTTGCAATAAGTCTTACTGCTTCTTATTTTCCCTTCTTGACACTTCAGTTGCAGTATTTATCAGCTTTAGCTAAATGATAGCAATATACTGGAGAAAGAGATCCACTAATATTGATCCTCCGCTTCTTCCTCTGTCACTCCCGGGGGATGATGACAAAATCGTAGGAAAATCAAATGGCAATTTACAATTGTCTTTTCAGAGCACCTCTGCCTCACCCTTGTCACATGTAGAGTGTCAGTAACATTTTTATGTATCCTAAGTGCCAGCTTGCTATCCTGTTTTGAAGTTCCTCCTTTAATTTACCTAAATTGGGTCATCTCACAAGATGTTTACATATAAAAAATAAAACAAAACCAGGATCAATCTTTCTTTTAAAAATCAGAATTTGAGTCTTCTTGAGCTATATCACTGTTTTCCTAACACAGGCTTGAAGGAAACTTATACATGAAAAGGAAGGGTCTCCATCAAGGACAGTAATTTTACAGGCATTCATTGTAAATGTAAATTTAGAAAAATGGTGTAATTCCTCTATTAATCCATAGCTGACAACAAACATCCTAACCATCGCTGCTGGCATCAAGAGCAGGTTGCTCTGTGACACATAATTTCAGGAAATTAACAGAAAGAAATTAAGAGATATTTCAGAGTTTAGGGACCTGAAAGAAACTTAATCCTGTTTCTTCTCATTCTTATGTAATTAAGTGAAAATGTTTCTTTGAAATCTCAGATTCCCTGGAAGCAAAACTGCTTCCCTGAAAAGACTGGAGTTTCCTTAGGAATTAAAAGAGACCACATGAGTACGGTATGCAGAATTTTTAAATGATAATTCAGTGCTTTGATTATTCCTCACCTAGTTTCTCCCTCCCTACCATGAAATGGGCTTGAAAGTCAGGACAAATGATTTGCAATTACTTGTCATCTCATGCTTTTTGAATCTTTTGGTTCAAGCATTTTAAATACCTGTCTAAGGTCTCTCAAGAAAAAGGACTAGAAAGTGAAGGAGAAGTGGCTATTGTTGACCATTTTTTTCCTTAAGGTAAGCCAATGCTCTCACGTTTTCATGTCCTCAGGTCAAGGAGTTTGAGAAAGAAGTACCAAATATCACCCACCTGCGATTGTCATGATTGTCATTTCTTTCAATTCTTAAAGTTGGATCTCTTCATTTTACAGTACACTGTTAATATACATATAAAGTACATAATATTCATTTATTGTTTATCAGGGAAAGAAGCCTGTTCCCTGGAATATTTTCAAAGTTCAGTGCATACAGGTACTGTTTGATAAATAATAGATGTCTCTTTGGTTTTGGCTTGGTTTGGGTTTTTTGGGTGTAGGTGGGAAGATCAGCACTTTAAACTGTTGATATGAATGTAAAGAACTGTAGCCTTTAACAGACGAAAGAATGTAATTCCTACTAGCTTAATTCTGTGTTTCCATCAGTTTGATAGGACTTACTCTCTGACCGCAACTCGCAGCCCCTTTGCTTTATGGACTTCTGGCACATACCTGGAGAAGTAAGGCAGAATCAACTCCAACAGCTCTTGAAAAAAAAAAAAGCTCTCAAAAGCTTTATTCTGAGAATGGAGGAGTTCTCCTCAGGTGGCATTCCTCCAGAATATAACCCGCATTGCCAGAACTGCAGCTTTCTGTAGAGAGACATACAAGGAAGCTTCAATAACCTACAAGCACACTTTCAGTTGCATATGGTGCAAGTGTTATATTTATGCCTGGTCACTGCAGTGTTTATACAGAAGTATTTACTTCCTTAAAAAAAAAAATATGAAAAATTAAACAAAGAGTATTTCTCAGGGTTTTAATTTTCAGTGTTCCCCATGTCTCTCACAACAGCATTTTTTTTTCCTCAGGCTCTTTTTTAAACTATGATTTTGTTGTGTTCCTCAATCAAACTGAAGCCTATAATCTGCAATGTGAATTGGCCAGTTGCCGCATACAGCAGATGGACTTGAGCGTGCTTCTGCCAAGGAGCTAGCATGTGCACCAAGCTCTGCACGTGTGGCATCCATTTCCTAACCAGAATGTCAAAACAGCTGTCTGTGAAGGACTTTTGCATCTGTACTAACAAGATCTGCCAGAAGTCCTATAATTTGGAGCATGGTTTCTTATTTGAATAGTTTGAGCAGTTTTAATGTGCCAAAAGCTGGAGCAGTGGTCTCTGAGCTCTGTGTGATTTACACCAGTTTATAGGAGCATGCTCCTGCAGGATGGTGAGGGTTTGTGTATGATGCACATCCACCTAGCTGTGTTCACGGAGGTGGTAAAGAAGCGAGAGGAGGGGGAATCATATCTGTTATGGTAACCATTTTAGAGTGGCTTTAGAAATTCCTGGCTCTGTCAAATGGTACAGGACTGTAAAAAGCCGTTTGGATGAGTGGGGAGTTTTCAGAAGATTTCAAGGGAAACAGGTGCAGCCGTAGCTGGTGCAAATGGAAGGTGCATTATCAGCAACTGGCAGGTCCTGGGAGGGAGCAAGCAGAGTATTCCTGTCCAGTGATGCTTCTGAGCCTTGTGGGAAGCAGCTTCTTCAGTCACGTTCCCTGCAGTTTTATATAAGCTAGCATGCTTGCCTGCTTGGCCTTCACCTTCATTCATGGGGTTGATTTTAACAATTGTCCCCACATTTTTCTTTAATAGAGCTTTTCTCTTAATGAATAAACAAAAGTTGAAGTAATTCTGAAGAATATTTTTATTTCTCCATTTCATTAATCTAGCACTAGCTGTCTGACCTTTTGTTTCCTGTTACAAATAATCACTTTAAATTTTCTCAGACATTATGAAATGGCCATGATAAAGGTGTAACACTTGCCCTTTGGAAGATAAAAGAAACCAGCCATTTCTGTCTGTAGCTGCATCTTGCCAGTGCAGTTAATGGTTTTTGAACCTTTTCCCCAATAAAAGTTGAAATAATTGGTCGGTTCTGGATGTTTTTTTCCTTGTTCTAGTGCTTTTACTCTCCAAGGCCAAATGGCATTTAGAGTGATGAATTTCTTGCTTCCTCTCTCCCTCCCTAAAATACATGGCACTAAAGCTACTACAGATTTTGGAGATGACCAAAAATGCATTTTCCTGATCAGTTTTGCACTCTTTTTAAATGGCCCTTCTTGGGATATGAAGCAGATTATCAGATCACATGGTTTACTTTTTCTCTGATGGTACTCAATCCTGTAGATTGAAGCTGGGAATCTGGGACTAATAGTCTGTGGCAAGAATAACAAGCTGTTGAGATCCATGAGATCATGGCATAGTTTATCTCACAGTAACACCATGGACTCTTGAGCACTCTTTCACTAAACATGTTAGATATGTCCTTGTAGCACATCTTTATGTTTAAGAGATGTTAGTGGTCATTAGGGTCCAAAGAGTCTGGGATGGCTTACTTTATACTGTTTATATGTAGTCCCCTCTTATTTTGAAGAGAAACCTCAGATTCTTAGGTATCACTTTTTATTTCTACTTGGCTTATTTATGTTCCCTGTCTCTAAATCTCCTACTCTGGCTTTGACTTTAGATAGATATAGGATGACCGTTAAACTGGCTTGTATTAAAGTGAGGGCTAGCTAAATACATTGAAGTTGCATCAATATGTTGAAGCTAATACAAACCACTTGTAAAAAAAGCAAAGTAACCCAAGGGTGCGATTAATTTTAAATTACAAATGCATCAAGGAATGAAGGCTAATCCATTAAACTAGGATTGTTTTGCTATGATTCTAATGTAAATCAATGTCAGAAAAATAAATATATTAGCAGCAATAAGCAGTTTCACCAAGGTCGAGCCAAGGCTTGAGAGATGTTCTCCTCATTCTTGTAGGTTCGCAATTGTTTTTCTTATTCCTCATAGAAAATTAATCACTAACACTGGAAATAATTCAGCTGTAGACAAAAAAGAAACTCTTTTTGGGACTCCCCTGGTGTTTACATTGAATTCATAGAAAAACACAGAACTAGGTAATTATGTTCAAGAAGCAAACTCTGAAAAAAGTAATAATAAAACAAGATATTTTTTTTCTTTCCCAACAGTTCTTTTAACTATTGGCTCTTTCTGCAGCAACAGGTCAAAACTATAGGGAGGACTGTGACTTTTAAGTCAGAAATATCTTTTAAATTTTTGCAGTTTATTATGCATTGCTTTTAACTATTAGAGCACATCACGTACAGAGCTGTCCCTGCGTGCCTCTGCCTTCGTCTTTGAAGGTGAGAGGCATCACCTGCTATGGGACTCTGCAGCCGCACACCCCAAGCTTCACAAGAACACCCTTTTCTTTTTTTAAGGAGAGATGTTTTCATAAGCAAGTCCTTATTTTGATTTTTTTTTTCTTTTATCAGAGTCTTTCTAGCAGTTTCCCTTCCATTCCGATGCTACAGCATATTCCAGCATAGCTGGGATGAGGCTCCAAACAGCCAGTGCCTTTGGGCACAAAGGAAGCGGTTTCCTTGGCAACCGCAACCCCAGAAAGGTCCCAAAACAGCACTCCACCTGCCCGAGATTTCTTTTTAATTTAGGAGTTTGCACATTGGCTTTGCATGGAGAATTGGGTTCTGTCTTAGGGCTTTATTCATAACATAAGTTGCTTACAGGAATAATGTAATTTTTGCATATGAATTTATACTTTGAACTGACTAGCTTAGTGGAAAGACTCTCGACTTATGTAGTGGCAGCGGATGCTGCAGTGGCACGTGGTGGGATTCAGGAAGGACATACAGCATGATTATATACATAATATACAGCATTAAGCTAGAAAAATCAAAACACTGCATGGGAGGAAAAAAACCTGTTTAGAGAAGAATTGGTTTGTTCCTGTGTCTATGTTAGAAATGATGAGATATGGGAAATAGCCTAACTTGCATATATCTTTGAGTTTGACTAGATTTTTAACTTTTAAGATGAAACAGCCGAAGAGAAGGCCTTTGCGTAAGGCAATACCAAGAACAGGCGCTGTGACTATTAGGCCAGAGGCCAGGGTCCCCTGCCCCTCAGCCTTGCTGCCAAGCTCGCAAAGGAATGGGTGTTTTCATAAAGAAAGGGTCGCTTGGAGCAGCTCCTGGCAGTTTTTAGGCAGCTGATGTGGGATTGTTGTGGATTCAGAGGCACTCGGGTCCCTCCAGGCCCACGTAGGCCAGGGTGCCCCATGGCTGCCTCTCCCCAGGGGCCTGTCCGCTGCTTCTGCTAAGTGCGGGAAGATAAAAGGAAACTTCTGCTGGTTCCTGAGGGCTGCTGAAGCTTGCTATGAAAACATCTGCTGTTGAAAGGGTTGGAAAGTAGCTAAGGGGAAGGCCTGGCCTGGCATTTCTGTGCCGTGGCTGTGGGTGCCATCTTGTGCCTGCAGGGCCGGCCCTGGGACAGGCTGAGGGGCGGCCCTTTGGCCTCAACACCTCCACAATTAGCAAAGACATAAACTAAAAGATACTATGAATGCCGTGATGGCAGGCTGCAAGGTTAGACTCTAAGAAGACCAACTCCATTTTATTTCAACATGGAAATGCAATTTAAAGCCCAAACATGTTTACTCAGCTCTTGGTTCCCAAATATTAGCAAAAATAGCTGCGTGTGAAAGGAATTAAGCTAGTGCTTTGTGCCCAGGGTGCTGTGGAAATGCAGGACTGTCTCCTCAAGGATAAATCACTGTGCCACACAGGTGACACCAATTACCCCTGGCCAGGCCCTGCCGAGCAGGAGGAAATTGTGCCGAGCTGCAGCAACAGGAGCTGGGGCAGCCTGAGGTGTCAGGCACTTGACCTGAGGGAGAAAAGATTGAGGAAATAACCTTCAGTTCCAACTACAAGTGAAAGCGGGTCATTAGTTCCATAGCCAGTAAAGCTTGGATGGGTAAAACTCTCTTCATGGCTGTAAGCTGGACCCAGAGGACAAAGCTGAAGCCTGAAAGCAACGTTTCTCAATAAGACAGGTGTTCCTCAAAGGTATATCATTACCTTTTCGTGCTGTATTTTTAGTTTTGTGAGACTGTCCTGCCAGGGAAGCCTTCCTTGGGTTTGGCTGGTACTGTTGCTTGGTGGATCTGGTGATGTCTGTTTCTGCTGTGAAGTATTTGGGATTTGTGTACATGGCTGTGCTGCTTTTGTTCTTATTCAGTATAAAGCTTACTAGAATATGTTGGAAGGGAGAGAGAGAAAGACCATCATTTTATCCTGCTTTTGGTGTCAGGCTTCTTCCTCAGCTTGTTACACTTTCCTAAAGGTCTCTGCTTCTGTGAATTGGCTGTCCCAAGACCATTTTCCTGGGTAGATTGTGTGTCACCTTCAGATTTATCAGTGCCAAATTTCATAAACAAGCATGGAGGTTTGTTGGTTGGTTGAGTTTTTTTCCCTGTACAAAAGATGTGTCTTAGTCAGCACTTGGACATTCAGATCCTAAGTAAAAGGATTTTGAGTCATTGCTGTATCATAGGGAAATAAAAACAGAAATCATGTTCTATTGCTTTGCCAAAATTGTGTTCATCTCTACCTAATATCTCCCTTTACATCAACCACACCTGGAGAGGGGCTGTTTGTGCTATTTAGCTTCATGTATAACAAAGCAGGCAGGTGGCCCTCCTAGCAACTCTGGTGAATGCCTCGGGGGCATAGGTGCTAACCAAAGCAGCTGAAGGTGATAACTAAAACTGTGTTTTAAAACTAGAAACGTGTAACTGTTCCTCATCCACCTAAGTTTCCAGTAGCCAATTAATATTTCTTGAACCTGAGTGATAAGGCTCAGAGTGCAGCTCTATGTTTAACAGGGAGAAGAAGAAAAATTCTTTACAGCTGCAGTAGCTATTTCAATCCCTCTTTGATAGAACTCTTTTAACATGACACTCTTGTCTCCCTGGCAAAGATGGATCCTGCTAGCATGGAGGCGTATGTTGTGTTAAGAGACTTTGTGACCTTCGTTCTGTTGTTATTATCCCAATAATTAATATGTCACTTGGTAACACTTCACAACATAACTGGTTTTGCTGTGAATAAAATAAAGTCAACCCCAGAAGCAGGTTTCCACAGCCTCCAGATTTAAGTGTGGGTGGAGGGGAGGAGAAGTTTCTTGTCTTTTCCAAGCTGGTGCTCAGAGAATGACTATAATACCTGGTGGAAATGCTCTGTCAACAGAGAAAGACTAATGAAAAGGAAGAAGTTTTCAGGTATAGCAGGAGTCAGAGCTCCGTCAGCTCTCCAAAGCGCTAGTTTGATTAGCCTCTCCCTTTCTGGTCACCTACACAACATTTATTCATTTCATATAATGCTTCAGTAAAACTCACAAGTCCTCAAGCTAAATACCAGCATATGTGATCTCCATGTATTAATGTCTCCCTCTGGTTTACGTGTCACTAAAACACTGCAGACCTGCTGGGTTGTTGGGTATTATATATATACGTGAGAGAATAAATCGAAGAAAATAAACTCTGCAGCAGCAACGTAATGAGGAAGCAGGCAATGATCAGCATAATGGGAGGGTCAAAGACATAGCCCAATAAATAAAAGGGAGATGGAAGTGTCCCCATTAGCTAATATGTGCACATACTGTTATCTGTTTACAAGCTGAGCCCCTGCACAGCTGTGGGGGATCAGAGGGGCCTGTGTGCTATTGCTAGCTCTGCCAAGGGTGAGAGTAATCAGTGTGAATTCCCAGTGCTCTGTTTCTCTGGTAGTCAGGCCCCTGACTTCTCTCTCTATCGTTTATCCTTGCTAGAAAAGCAAGGAAACTGGTGCTTGAGAAGAAAGATGAGTTGCTTTCCTGGTTTTGTCTGAGCTTGTTTCCCATGCCCTGCTGCAGGTCCTGCTTACAACCTTGAGTGAATTGCTTGGGCAGTGATGTCCCTTAATGGATTTTGCCTGAAGGGTGTTAGGCACCAAAGTTCCCACTTCTTCCTCTTAAAACTGTATTTAGTAGGGACCTTGGTTTCTAATATTAAAATCCCTCAAGCTTCTTCGAGTTTTGCCTCTTAGTGTACAGAGAATTCTCTTTGTGGTTGAGCTGGTTAGTGCCCGACCTGGGTGCCGTCTTTTCACTGATGAAGCTGATGGGCTGCCTTCTTTGTTATAGGGGTATAAAAGTTAAGTGTTACAGTGACATGGGGATTTTTTTTTTATTATTTTTGAGCTTCTCTCTCCCAGTGCTTCAGATTCTCACCTGAAAATGCTATAGTAGTTACTAACACAGCCACCTTTATGTGATATGTTAAGAAGTGGATGTACTTGGTAATCTGTCTATATAGGATTGTGAAGATGTAGCAAAACAAAAATATTGCTTCTCTGCTTTTTAGCTGAATTTCTTAAGATTGTTCTTTGTTAGTTCTTATCATCCCAGTGTCTGTCTTCTGGTCCTGCTTCAGCTTGCATTCATTCTTCTTAAACCCGGGATATAATTTCATATATAGGTTTTCAGGCAAAGGCTGGCACAGTAGTAGTCCGCCTTGAATGGACGGATGTGTTTAGCAGCTTTGCACAGGACTTAAAATTTCACGTGGTGAGTGGAACACTAGTCTTGCAAGACGTGAGCGTTTTCGTTGGTTTTGTTTTGGTTTGCTTGTTGGGATTTTTTTTTATTTTTTTGTCTTTTCTGAGAAACAAGGTCTATGTAAAGCCTTGTTCCTGTAAGCTGGCTGTGTGTGGTACGTGTGGATTTAGTCTTAACATTGGTGTATCTACGCTGGTCTGTAATATAGACCATCCTGATATCTTCCACTTTCTAAGGAGAAGTCACGTTGACTGAAAGCTAGAAGTGCATATAAAATTGTCTTCCGATTTTCCTTCGTTCTTAGCTGTGTTATGATAACAGCCTAAACAAAATTGTCCTGAAGTTCCAGTTGCTGATTTGATCATCATTGACCTCAGCATAATTTTAAAGTGTTCAAGGCAACTAGATGGATGTTGAAACTTTAGGCAAAAGATTTTTATCTCTTTGGTACAGGACAGTGAATGGGCAGTTAGTGTTTGTGGACACTGCAGAAATGAGCATTACTGACTGTGTCACGAACCGCAAGTTCTTTGCTTGGAGTTGGGTACCTTGAGATGACATTGTGGGGTTTTTTTTCTGTCCCATGTTGACTTTCACATAAACACAAACATTTTCAGACAATGTTTGTGTAGAATTGGAAGAGTAATGAATTAGAAATGTCAATTTACTTCCACAATTTTTAAGGGTTAATGATAACCATGTTATTGCTGTGATATTCTTATTAAAAAGAGTAAGAAATGTGAGTGGTTTCATTTTGCATTCTCCGACTACATTTATGAGATGAGAAGTGTGATAACAGGGAAAACTATAGCAGGTAAATTGCCAATTTGCTTATTTCTCTTTTAGATTCTCCTATTTTTCTTATGATATTGTCTGGTATCTCCTACCATTATCGGGTCCTTGTTTTACATGTGTGCACACACACACATGTGCACTTGGTAGAAAATGCATGAATCCAAGATCTGACAGCAAAAGACAACACAAAAAAAAAAAAAAAAAAAAAAAAAGCAAATGGACCATGATCTCTAACTCACAGGAAGGAAACTGAGGTTTAGTGAGAATAACTTAGTTAATGTAGCAATTTCCAAAAGTTGCATATTCCCAGCATATACCAGTGCAATTTCTGTACTTTGGAGTTCAAGCTTTTGTATGTATGCTTAAACTTTGTAGCATCTTAATCTGAATTGTTCCTAAAAGGAGAATAATTGCAGCATCTGGTTATGATGGTAATGGACATCGCAGAAGTCCTTCAGTGGAAAAGTAGATTGATCCTACATATTGTGATGATATCTGAGGTTACCTGAATGTTGAATAAATGTTAGGATATGCCAGAGATGAAATAGAAAAAATGTGAAATGTTATGGAAGTAGGGTGAATGATGTAGCAAGAGATGCAGGGCATACCTCATGGTTCACTAACAGAGGACAAATTTCTTTTTCTCTTGCTTTCAAGTTACACATGAGAGCTTTTTGCAGTCAGGCTGCTGCCCAGTATTTTTGCTTCTTCTGTCTGTTCCATTTGGATGTCAATGTCTAATTAACTTGATGATGCCAGGTTATCTACTCTGGCCAAGGAGAGCATAGCACAAAACAAATCAGCAGGAACAGAAACTGATGGTGTCCTTTATGTTTTCAGTCCTAGGCTGACTGCAGGTGCTCTTAGCTGCCATGTTTTCCTGCTTGGGGAACTACTTTGGTATAGGCTGTCTTTCAGGTTTTCTAATTTATATAAAGGGCCATATCATGTTGCAGGATACTTAAGTTTAAAACCTTCTAAGGAAGCCACCAGATTAATGGTAATGCATGTCAATATCAAGGGGACTATCTTCATGATGCATATGTGAAGGTGAGGCATGAAAATAATTTGGCAGGACCTTTGGTGGAGGAATGAGCATGATGGTTTATAATTATTTTTTTTGAGTCAGTGTCTGAGCTTTAACTATGCTAGTATTCTTCTCCATGAAGAGCAAGTACAAGAAGTCTTGTGAAACTATTTGCTTTATATTATGTACTCACACTTCATTTGAGTGCCATGCAGCAGAAAGGCAGAACAAGCATATTTTTAAACCACTAAGAAAAATTTTGTTGAAATATATAAAGCTGTTGAAAACAAATCTGTTATGTCAAAGTAAAAGCCATTAGATCAATGCTGTGCTTCTCTATTTAGTAATTTCTATATATCTTGTACTGATACAGAGTTAAACGTGATTTTAAAAGCTAACTGATTCATGAATATTATGTGGCAACACAAAATATCTGTATTTTACAGAAAGATAATCAACATGTCAATAAGCCTGCCTGAAACAGTTGTCTTGCAGTAATATTGAATTTAATTTTTTTGCACCAGTCAGTATTTTCTGTGGGGATGATTTTCCAGTAAATCAGACTCACGTCGTAACCAGTTGTTGGGCCGCTGCTTTTTATGGCTGAGGAAGAAGAAATATCTGGTCTGATTGTAACTTCTAATTAGCAGGGAACTTGAGCCGAGTCCAGAGCTTACTCATAGGAGGCCTGCCAGGCTGTCTGAAAGGAGAAATTACACATCTTGAATGACCTTGGATCTGTACCATGCTTCTAGTGACCCTAGTCTCCCCTGGCTTCAGCTGTGCTGGAGGAGAGCTGCACCATATGGTGGAGAAGTGCTGTGGAGGAAAGGTGTCAGCTGATGACTAAGAATTACTTTTTAATTTTGGCTCTAGACAAGAGAAAACATAGGGCAGGGAGGTCCTTTAACTCTGGCTTCCTTTTTACACATTCTGCAATTTTGATCTCTTCTTTCCATCACTCAAAAGCATCCAAGGAGGTGGAGGACAGATTAGCGCGTGCAGTTGCTGATGGCTTGAGTTCATTAGAAAATGCACATGCTGTAACCCATAGCAATTTGTCCATGCAATAGCATCGCTTAAAACATCGTGGAGTTGATAGAAATCAAAACAGTGTTGACTTTGAGTCTGTTTTTAACACTGATACCTAATTTAAATAAATACCAGATGGGACAGAGGCAGTTTGTCTAGGTAATTACATTATCCCCACTCGCACAATGCTGTACTGTGGCTTCAGCAAAAATATGCATGGAAGCATCCAACAGCTGGGATGCTTCCACAGCAAGGAGAGGCAAGGCAATACCATCCAAAGTGGGAACAAAGGGAGAAAGATGGTTCACCCCATGCCCAGGATTTTGGTACAGTCTGGAGAAGCTTTTAAACATCTAGGAATAATTAAAATTAATGCAAGAAATATCCAAAAGCAAATTCTTGGCTAAAAAATACACTTAAGTGTGAAGTTTAAAGTACTTTTGCAAAAAACACCAAAAGAAGTGGCTGGGAGCTTCCGATGCCTTTATTTTATAGCAGTAGAAATGGAAAAGAGAGTTCAACATAAATTGAGAAAGGACATTTAATTAGTAAAAATCCAGCTAGTAGCAAATCAGTTCAACTAATGTATTTCAGATTTCTTACTTTGAGACATCAACTATCATAGAAATTTCATTAAACATGATTAGTTTAATTATTTTGTCCTTAGTGAAGAGTGCTAATTAACTTGGCTATGACAAATATGCATCTGAATATAATTTTGAAATCCCTACAGATCCTAATTATTCTTAAAGAACGAGGTGTAGACCTTGCTATAATAATCCTTTTTTAAAGTAAAGATTTCTTCAAGGGTACCAGTGATTTCAAAGGTGAGTAATTTTTTTCTTCTGAAAAAAAGGAGGTAATTTTTGATCAAAATCTGAGGTGAAATTATGAGGGCTCTGAAAATAACCTTGAAGTGTGTATCTTGTTCCTAGTCATGGATTCTGCCTATGAATTGAAGCCAAATGAAAATCTGCGAGAGGGATTGGTTAACTGCTAACCATTGTAGCAGCTTTGAATCTGTAATCAGTTTGTATATAAGAATAGTATTACTTACACTTGAAGATAAAAGGGAACGATATATGGAAAACCTTCTTAAGCATACATCAGGCCTTAATTTGGGGCCATTGTCTTGTAATCACAATGGAGTGAAGATGATCCTCCAAAATCATTTTAAAATCCTGTATGCGTGCCATTTCTGGTGACTTGGAGTTCATGATCTTCCTGAGTATTGACTAGATCTATGACTCTCCTGAAGACTGAGTCAAGGTGGGGGGGGGGGGGGGGGGGGGGGGAGCTTTCTTTGAGAACTTTTTATTTTAAGCATCTCTGGTTTTACCACCTAGAAAACTTTTACTAGAACATTTTGGCATTCAAATAGATCGGCTAACGATCCTATTGGGTTATCTGTTCTACAGTTTCCTTTCTTGGCTTCTTGACAAGCATAATTACAAATTAAAGTAGCTGCAATTCCTTGATGTAAGAATGAAGTTAAAGTGTGCTAATTAAAAATTGAGTCTGTATAGGTGTGCAAAGGTGTTTCATGGATTTGCTTGGGTGTTTTGTTATTCAAATCTCTTCATGTCAGGATATGTTACTTTCTAATCCTTGACCCTGTCAGCTAATCAAACAAAAGCATGCTTGTCTTCTAATTAACAAAATAATTTCCCTTGTGGATACAGATGTTCCTATAAATCTAAGATAAACATCAGTGCAATTAAAGTGCAGTTCAAGTTTCTGAAATTTACTTTGGAATACCAAAATGCCATAGTATTAAGTGTTTGAGGAACTGTTACCCAATCACTCAAATGATTCATGTTTTGTTTTGTTTTTGTAGTAAAAAGGAGTGTCTTGCATAAATTTTGCTATCAATACTAAAAATAGTGCTTTGGCCGTACTGTGTCCAGGAAATACTCTTTGTCCTCAAAATGAGATAATTATAAGCTAAAAAATATAAGATGAGTCTGATTTTTGTCAGTGATCTATCACTAGAGCCTCTTAAAGTTGCAATAATACAACAAACATGAAAAGCAAAAAGGATATAAATGCCTGGACTTACAATGGTAATGAGTATAACAGTTTGCTGGAGTAGCTGTAAATCAAATGTACTGTAGCTATAAAAAGCCCGTAAGACATTTGGATGTGATCCTGGACTGCTTCTGCAATATAGAAGCTGTGCATACAAATGAGAAGTCATCCATATTGTATTATGGGGAGGACTGCATTATTGAAACTGGAAAGATGATAATAGGAAGTTGTTTTTGGAAAACTACTGAAGCTGAGCTTCATCGTGTTGGTGCCAGTATAGGGCAATTACATTTGGGACAACATCAATATCCGTTAAATAGAGGAAATCCAATAAGGAAGGAATATGTGATCATTAGGAGTATAAATTAAATTAAATTAAATTCTGCAGATGAGAGGACTGTGTATTTTAACTTCATTTAAGCCTGATTTCCCCCCCCCCCCCATTATTAATTTCACTCTATGCTTTATTACTTTTAACCTTTTATTTTTTTCTTTTTCTTTCTCCTAGTCTGGCTAATGCTTATGACACCTTCGTCCTGCATACTGAGCTTAATAGAATTCTTTAAGGAAAGAAAGCTCTTGGAGTAGACATGCATAAATCAATGTACCATAGGGCTTAGAATGAAGTAAGATGGACAGGATTGCTAGAAGCTCACCTTAAAACAAATTCCTTCAGGAAAAATATTCCTATAGATTAAGATAATGTCTGGGACTTGGAGGACCTGCATTCAGTTCCTTACAATGTCTGGTCTTCCTTCTGCACCTGTAAAAGCAGAAAAGCCGCCTTTCCTATCCCCTGATTCCTATGTATGTCTTCTCTTTCTAAGTCTTTAATAATTTTTAAGTGGAGTCTGGTTTTCAGTGCAGTGCACTTAATTAGCATTCTGATTGATAGGTGTTAATTCTAGTGTTTGTATTATTGTGACAGCATTTAGTATTACCACTTGCTATGGCAATATTAATGCTCAGGTGAGAAGAATCCATTATCTTGGGATAAGGCTGGGACTCCATGTACCTAGTCTTGTCTGGGATGATCCATAGTCGCCATAGGCTAGGTGTTATGGGAAAACCCTATAAACAGGAGCATGGTGGCCGGGATTCTGTCCTCATCCATGCCCTGCTCTGAGACCTGGCAGGCTGGTTCCCTAGTGATGTACCTCAGTCTCTCAGCACGTGAGTGCAGAATAATAGCTCTATGATGTGAGGCCTGGATATTTGTAAGTGTCTTGAGCCCTGGAAGAAGGTTACTTAAACACATGATTAATTGGTAGGAGCTGCCTTATCTCCCATAAACCAGTTAAGTGTTGTCGGTGCTTTAAGTTTTTTATTTTCTTCTAGTTCTTTAACAAAGCAAACAAAAATCCATTAAGAGAAGGAGACACTAAGGAAAAGGTGGTCTTAAATGTCGGTGACAGGGGTTTAACTTGAATGTGTTACAGAATAAACATCCATAAATCATTGCAGTGCTGAATGGTGAGGTGCAATTCCTGTCAGAGAAGTCCAGGACGAAGCTGGAACATGTAGCCATAGAGAGGGGAAGCAGAAAAACTGTTGGCTTCAGAGTTTTCATCTACCTTTGTTATAGGTTTATCATGATGCTTCTTAAATGCTTAAATCAGTGGGAATTGCCCCCATTGTATTAAACTGCACCGGCACACCTTACCAAGCAGTCCTGAACTTTAGAGACTTTTTTTTTTTTTAAATTGAATATCATGGGGAGAGTGGAAAAAGATGAAAAACAGTGTTGAGAAGGTGCTGTAGCAGGTGAGTAGCAGAGATGACACTATATCCATTGAGTCATACTGCCTCTGTAGAGTTTGGTTGCTGCTTTTGTTAGATGCAGGAATGCATCAGGTAACTGCCCAGGCCTTCTCTGCAGGCTGGTCCCGTGGTGTACTAAGAGAACCCCCCAGAAGCTATGAGTTTGTTTATTGTCGGTTATTGCAGGTCTTTGAATGGAGGGTGGGCAGTAGTACTGCATCGCTGTCAGCATAACACTGAATGTTGGATTGCCTATGGCAAAGTGCTGCTCTGGAGTACATCTGTGTTTGCGAATAGCTTAGGCACTGGGTCATACAGCAGATTCATAAACACAAATGCATTTGCAATTTAACATAAACCAGCATAGCTGAAAGGGGATAATTGGGAAAGAACAACTATAGTCTCTCACCATCTTCAGACCTTTCAGCCCCAGGCAGTGCAGAGCCCAAGGAGGGAGGACAGGGTAGCAGGTAGTAATTGTTTTTCCTGTGCTCTCTCTTAGTCTGGTTCTTGCCAGGAGGATTTGCTGTCTGAAAGAATTGATCTGTTAAACCTCAGTGCAAGAAGGACCTTATGCACTGAGTTTATTCTCATTGCATCTTTGTACTGCTGAGGCAAATGTTTGGAGGCTACAGCCCTGGTTTTTTTCCCCCCTCACTGCTTCTTCCTGTAGAAAGCTTCTCCATAGCAAGCAGCAATCATCCAGAATTTTGGTGACTCCTGTCATAATAATGGCCAATTTTCTTACCTCAGGGACTAGGAGGGAAATTTGCCTGTCAATCTACCTGTTCATAAACCAGTGGTTATTTATTGGTCATTCAAGTTCAAGATTTGCACGAGCAAATGAGTTCATGTGCAAATGCAGTGTTCACTACAATGCCTGTTTGCTCTTGGTACCAGTTAGCCAGTGTGGGACTCACTTCTTTTTACTGCATCTACTATCCTTGTACTACTCTGAGACAGGTAAGGTTATTGTTGACTCTGTTCTTCCTCTGGTCTGAATTTAAGAGTTGTCTTGGAGATGGGAATTCACACTATCCATTTAGAAACCCACCCGACCCTAGCTGATTATTTTTTAAAGACATGCAGACAACTAAAACAGTCATTTAAAATGAATGTTCAATTCATAGATTAGTATGTCAAAAAGTAATTTTTGGAACATGTTCCTGTTACATCAGGTAATGTGAGTCTAATTTCATTTAACCATTAAGCCTCCCTTTTCCTGAAATGCTGGCTTTTGAATCTTTTTAACTTCTCACATTTGGAAAATGCCAATAGACAAAAGCTTGCACTTTAGAGTGGGACATGTGAAAATATCAGGTGTAATATGTAGGTGATAAATCTGTTGGGCTCTTTAACAGCTTTATTGATTTTTGTCTGGTGATATTTCTGTCAGGAAGAGACATCTAATCCAACTTAAAGTGGTGTTACATATAGCCCTAGCAAAAATAATCAGAAACTCCTTATCTGCAATAAGTATATTTACGTACTATGCTATGCAGTTTGGGTACTGCTCTTTTCATTATGTTGGAGTGCTGAAATACCGCTGTGCTCTCCAGAGACTAAGTGAATGTTACTGGTATGTTTATTTGCTCTTTCCGTATACATGGCACCCACAGTGATTAATGGGAGCCATGTGATTTAACCTCCACAAAACACTAATTTCCAGATGAGTGGAACATCCCAGAATCAATATCAAAGGGCCAAGTCCCTCTGCTAAGCCTGTTTTCTAGATATTCCCACTGATTTCCTCGCATTTGGTGGAAACAAAAGTGAGCTGAGATGTAGCCATTACAAAAGCGCCCAGAAGTATCCCAGAGGTAGGTATAGTCCCTGAACTGTGTCACAAACTTTCAAGAGAATTCTCCTCAGGCTGTCTCTGACTGTCTAATACCGGCCTCTGCTTGTCTGGGCTGGCAGGTAACAGCAGGGCTTTCCTCTACATTTTGTTCTCCTGTAACACCGGTGGTTTTATTCCTCTGTCATATGCCGTTTGAGCCCGATGGATGTAGAGCAAACACCACCAGTGGACAACAGCATCTTTTCCTTGTGAACCCAGTCAGGGATGGCAGGTATGTGGAGGACAGCAGTGTTTAGTGCCTGTGGGACAATGTGGTAGTACAAGTCAGGATCTTCTCTGACTTGAGGATGGGTAAAAGCAGGCAGAGTTGATTTGTGGAAGCCAATATAATGGTAATATCAAGTTCATAAAGTTCATTCTATTTACTGCATTCTGGGTTTGTTCATTATTAGTTGAAAGTAGTTTATTTGCTCTTACAGTTAGCAAACTCTAATTCAGTCTGTGTTGTACCTGACAGAATGCTTTCTTCCATCTGGATTTTCTTTATCCAGAAAATATAGGTTTATCTTTTTCTTTCAAATTCCATTGTTATTATTTACTATTTGAAATAGCATCGGTCTCCTGGGCCTCCTTATTTTCATGCTAGAGCTGGTTGGCAAGGATGGATACCTGTCATGACTTAACACACACATCAAAATAAAATGAAATGGGAACTTTGCCATTTGTCAGTAATAGAAACTATTGAACACAGAGTCATTCTCCTATACAGTTAACAAAAAAAAAAAAAAAAAAAAAAAGGAAAAAGAAAGCTCTCATCTGCTAGAGTACATAAAAGAAAGTATTATTAAAAAAAATGTTGAAGCTTCATCCTTCTTGCTGTCACTTCTGAAGCAGGCCAGAACGAAAGCTGGCCCTGTCTCAGCAGTGGAGTTGATACGCACAGAAGGGACTGCAGCCAGCACGGCATGTGCCCGACTGACGCGCACCCGTGCCATGTTAGCTTGCTCCCTGGAGCCTCTCTGAGTGTCAGGATGCTCTGCGTTGCTCAGGATACTGCCTGCCAAACCCTGATGTCTTAGAAAAACTGATTCATCCAGACTAAACTTACAGTGTATGTGAGCAAAAGTAATTAGAGATATTAAGGGAGCATCAACAGAGCTGTTTTGGAAGGAAATAGAGTAAGGACGTGATACAACCTTTCTAAAATAGATAATTGCTGGGGAATCATTTGGGCAGTTATGTGTAAACTCTTTATCACTGAGAGTCTATATAGGTGTTCTGTTTGCAGTGGTGATTGTATAGAGAAGAAAAAAATGGTATTAGGACTATCAAATTACTGTATAACCTGCAGAAACTGAAATATTGTGAGTACAAGTAATCGTCCAAATCCTGAAGAATGTGGCAAATGTACCTAAAGAGGAAAATCTAGAATCTCAGCAGGAAACACTGAGAAAGAAGGGAGGGAAAGGCAGCGTTTATCTTAGATAATAAGCCATTTAGGGGGAAAAAGCATAGACTCGTTCTTCAGCGAGGCCTGTTACAGAAAGACACAGTATGAAAGTACAAAAATACACATTAATATAACTGATATGCATAGATAGTGAGGAAATATTCACTCTAAAAAATGGAACTCTGCTATTTGAACATCCTCTTTTGCAGTGAGCTGAATGTTGATGAAAACTGGAACATAAATCTAGGGGAATCATGAGACAGAAGGAAAAAATCCAATGTTTATCCAATTTATCTGAAACTTGCTAATGATAGCGGATGGTTCTCCCTGAGATGCTGTTGGTAAAGAAAAGGAAGTACCAAAATGATTTTGTATAAGTGACTTGCAGCTTTGGGTTCACGGTCCTTATCCTTCTCTCCAATGTGTCCAGGATACAGTGAGCTGCTCGTCACTTAAACCTTTGATAGCAAGACTGAAGGCATTTCTGAGGCAGGCGGTTTCAGTCAAAGCTTGCTGTGCTTTACATAAAATCCCTGGGTGAGTTTCTGGACATCCCATTAAATGTTTATCAGAGACGATCGGTCACTACAGTACTTGTGTGGTCCCTAACGCTGTAGAAGCGGCTCCTGTTGTGTTTAACCTTCCTAATTCTGTGAAGAAGAGAAGTGTTATCAGCTCTTCTTTTATTGATGGAGGGTCTGCAATATCCCTTGAGTTTCTCTAAAATGCTTAATCTGCAAACGAACCTAATTATTGTAATGCCAAGTGGTGCAATGCCTAATTGTCAGGCACAGCTCCAGACTCTTGGACACCCGGTTCCTCTCGGCAGGATGGAGGGAGGTCCCCTGGGTGATACATAGCACGCAGGAAGAACTCCACACCTTGGCGTGAAACTGCTGAGCAGTGTGCATTAAAATATGACCCAGAAGTGGAATACCAATAGACTGTTAATGACAGAGGAAAGGTAAAATGCTTATGAGAGAAAGGGAACCTCGATTTTTTTCCCAATACCTGGGTAAACGCCCAGTTTCAAGTCTGCTACAATTTGAAGCAAGGCTGTTGATGCATGCTAGCTGTTTGCAGGACCGAGGTGGTTTTTGCTGAAAAACAGAGCCCTCTTCTGTTAGCTGGCGCTAACAAGAAACTGCACCACCTTTGTGCATCAGCAATTAGATGGAAACATACAAACACTCAGAAGTCATCAATCATCAGGCAATGATGCACATATACCCTAATGCATGGCAGTAGTTCTATTATTTATCCATTAGTTTCTCCAAGAATCTATCCCTCAGTATTCAATGACAATATTTTTGGTGCTACTGTTTGTTTTGCAAGAAGCTCAAACTGTGCCTATCCCTTTTATGAATTTGAATTGTTAATGCAAACATTTGAGCTCATTATAACTCTGAAATGTTTCCTTTCTTACCAGTAACTGACAAACCTGCACACACTGCTCAAAAAAACAGTAAGTGCTATTTCTAGGATTGTATTTTGTTCACTGCTGTGCACAACAATATGCTCTTTCTTTCTCTAATGAAGTTTTTCTTTAATGAACACAATTAGAGCTAGGCAAACAATGCAAAAATATTTGCCATGAATATTCATCCAGAGTCTTACATCAATTCCCATCAGTTATGTTTGCACCTATTCATTATCCTCTTTTAGTGAAATTTTCCAGGATTCAATCTTTGATGCTTGAGTAATGAGGGGGGAAATTAAGTTTCAGCTCAGGGGTTACCCTTCTAATGTTGTCGAACTTGTTATTTCCTATCTGTACTTGCATTTCTGCAAGAATATTGGGTGGGGAAGTAGTGTTGGACAAGAAATGTGCTCCTGGCAACTGTAACAATGAGTTTGGAGGTGAGATCCAGACCACATAGAGCCAAAGGTAGAAATTTCTGGGGGAGAACAGAGGGTGAAGAGGTAGGTACAACTGATTACTCCAATGGGGGAACAGCAGCTGCTAAGGACAGGGCTTCTGAGGTGGCGTTGGTTTTTTTCCTTTTTTTTAGTTATTTTTTTTCGTTTTGTTTTGTTTGTTTGTTTGTTTGGGTTTGGGGGTTTTTTGCTTTGTTGTTTGGTTTGGGTTTTAACAGCCAGTTCAAGAACTTTAGGTACTGTTGCTGCTGAACAGAACCTTAATCAGTGCACATATGCACACAGTACATTGAGTACTTCAAATTTCAGTATTTAAATAGCAAAATAAAATAAAATTCTAAACTTCTGGGAAATGCCACTGAATAATCCCAGACATCAAAGAAAGCTGAGGGGTTAATGATCTGGTTTTAGATGTTTTCCTGAAGAGAAAAACAGTGGCAATTAAATCAATTATAAACTCTTTGCTAAATTCTAATTACATTTAGCAGTGTTGGAAGAGCACAGAGCCTCTGCCGAGGGTTGCAAGTGGGTTGTGAAACCTTTCATGTGTACAAGCATTGGTGCAGACATCTCCTCTGGGATCATCTGAAGTCTCAAATCATGTCAAGGATGCTTGGTGGTCCATGTGAAGCCTCCCATCAGTCTGTGATGAGTGAGGATCTGTGTGTTGGGGAAGAAGCAACTGCTATAGCTGATGGTAGTGCTCAGATTCTAAAGGAATCTCCAAATGAGGCAGTTGTTACCCAGGAATCACAGGAGTGGGGTTTTTTTCATCCTCTCATTCCCCTCCTCAAAGCACAAATCACAGTTTCAATGTCAAATTTCAGTGGAGAAAACTTCCTCCCTAATTTTCCCAAGACTTTCCTGTTCCTAAAGTTTATCCTAGGCTGCTCAGAGGCTTCCAGATCAGGAGGAGTTTACACTCCATGCCTTTACTGTAAAAGTTCAGTGGTTAAATCAGAAAATTAATAGATACAGTAATCAAGATTAGGAAAAGAGGCTTCCTGAGAAGTTTCTCTAGCATGTTTCATGAAGACAAGTTAAAAAAGCAGACCTATCAAGCATTTCCAAGGCAAGTGGTCACTGACCGATGCCCAAATTCTATTTTGGGAGTTTGAGGTTTGGGGTGGGAGGTGTATTGTAAGATAAATGTGAAGACCTAATCATAAACACAGAGAGCTGTTATCTTGAAGGCTTTAGGAATTAAAGCTTAAAGCCAGCCAGCTGATGTGTAAGCCAGGTATGTAAAAGCAGATTATTACGCATTTCATATAGAAATCTCCCACAAGGTCATTTCAAGTTATAAACCATTTGTTTTTTTCATTCCTATATAGTTTCTTTTAGTTGCCCAGTTCAGAGGCATTCAGTAAGTGTGACATGAGAAAAAGATCTTCTATTTTGCCCGGTGTGGTAATTGAACAGAAATAGAAGAGCCTTTATGGAGCAAAGCTTGAGGTAGTTTTAGATTTCAAGGTAAACAGCTGTAGAAATCCTCTTACTGCAGAGAAATTATTAAAACGAAAAAGTCCTGAAATATTCAAAGGACATGGCTTAATATCCTCGTATTTGGTTGTGGTTTAAAGTAGCCACTTTTTTGCTTTGTTCATTGTCTAACTATGTGGAAGCATGTATCAATCAAAGACTGTTGCAATCACTTTTAGACGTTACCTGGATTGCAACCTTGGCACAAGCCATCTTAATGTTAAAAGCTGCTGTGCTATGCTCGCTGCTCAGCGAGCTGATTGCAGGGCCACAGCTGAAGTCTGCTCAAGGTATGATAGTTAGGAGAGCATATGTTGGGGGGGGGGGGGGGGCAGGCAAGCATGGCTTAATTTTCTGTTTGCTTATATAAATCAAATAGTGTTGCTAGGGGTGCCAGGGGAGGAGACAGTGTAGGGGCAGCTGGAGGGGGCATGTTGAAAGTGGTGAGAGGGGTGCAGGGGAAGAGGGAGTGTGCTGTCTATGCCTGTGGGCCTGCAGGTAATGGAGCACTTAAGCATGTGTTTCGGTTCATTCCTATTCAAGTGAAGCTCTTAGGAATGCAAATGATGCCACCTTGAAATGCAGTGGCTATGCAGTTAAAGCTGCTCCCTAAGAAAGGCCAGCTGGCAGCCCTTCCAGAGTGCTGTCTGCTGTCCCTTCTGCAAGGTCCCCATCTCGGACTCATTAGACTGCTAGAAAACATTGTGAAACTCAAATCTTCCCTGTTCCCTCCTTGTCTCGCTGCCTCGGAACTGGCTGCTAAAATCCTTAGTTTTGCCTAATTAATGTGACTAAGCTGGATCTGGTATCTGCAGACATAAGAATAGTAATTACCTTCAGTACTGTTCGTAGAGGTGGTTTTGTTTTTTAATGGGAAGGATGGTGTGTACTTTTGTGCGAAAATTAGGCGGCGAGGTTCCCCTCTGACAAAAGCTTGCAGCTTTGTGCATCAAAAAGTCTTTGTGGCTGATAAGAATTGCTTTCTTTGAATGATTTCCATCTTCCTCTGTGTTACTTCTGACCATCTTTCCCACTGGCTCCTTGTATTTCGATGTTAATAATACATGTTTTCCACGGGCCTTTTCCAAATGCTTTTCCAAGATCCAAGTCGAATAACTGGAATTAGATTCACTTGATGTAAAATACTGAGTATTTGCATCATATATGTCCTTTTACATTTTCTCCTGTTTGCTTCCTGTTTAAAGATTTTTTTGTACTAGTCAGCCTTTCCGCTTAATGTCAGCTTGTTGTCAGAGGGCTAGTATTGAAGCCTCTTGTTGAGGCAGTTCAGTAATAACAGTGGGGAAAAATAGAAGTGGTTGACAAAATGCACTTGAGCAGAAAGGGTTTTCCTTGAGATTCTCTTTTAAATAAAAGCTCCAGCAAACTCCTTGCTAGATCAGCAGCTGCTCTGATTTATGTTCCAGGAAAAATGACTTTTTAGAGAGTCCTTGTTGCCTTAACAGAAAATCTTTTAAGAAACAGACACACAGCTGTTTTTTATAAGGAAATTATGTATCTGACTTTGGCAAACTCCAAGAGTTTGTATTGTGTTAATTACAAAACCAAAAGGACAGGATCGTGCATGCCCTACTAACACTGCTCCAACAGAGTACTTAACTTAGGGCATGACCACCATTATTCAGAAGCTGCAACTGCTTGTTAATGTGCTTTGCTGTGGCAGGATCTGAGGCTGATGATGACGGGCACTATTGAAAAACTCTTCTTTTACCCTTTCTGGCAGAGAAGTTTCAGATTATTGCTTCTATGAATTTCTATGAATTAGCATTTCTGCATTCTACTGTCACTGATGCATCGTGCTGGTTGGTTTGTTTTGAAAGGAAAAATAAGCAATCAGCCTGGCTGCAAAGATTTGTCCCACAAATCATAAACGACCAGTTTCCTGTCTTGGACATACACCATCAAAATATGCAAGGTATTATATACAAAATATGCACTAATTACTACTTTTATTTTTAACCATGGAGTAAAAGATGTGAGCTGCGACGACTGTGCCAGTTTGGGGTATAAATGCCATGGTAGTTTGTATACCTACAAATCATCATTTGTGTATTCCTTTTTGTAATCAATGAACATCCTTTTTTACAGGTGTTTATAAAGCGCTGGGCATATTGTCAGAGCAATGTGAATGATAAATACCATTCACATACAGGAGGATAATAACGCATTACTGTGCACCCAAACCAACAACCAAATACCACATCCAAGCAGCCAGCTAAATCCCCAGGTTTAGATTATTTCTCCCCCTTTCTGCGGAAGGTCTTGTAACAACTGGAAGGTCAGAAGCTGTATTCCTTTCACTTCTCCAGCAGGTAGGTAACAGACCAACCTGACAGACATAAACAGTTTTCAGATATTTCGGGACAGCTCGTGGGGTTTGTTACGTTAATGCAGATGTAGAATTTGGGGGTTTGATCTGAATTGAATCAGTTTTCACCTTCATGTAAATCAAGTCAACTTTACACCATTTGGAAAAGGCTAGCTGAGCCGTGGAAGTTTTTTTTAGAGCCTCTCTCAGTTGAGCAAAGAGCAGCTGTAATTCTTGTCACTATGAGACATCTTCTGTCCCTTGGTGCCCCCTTCTGTCTTCTCCTCCCCGCTGAGATTTGTTGTGGGAACACAACGTTTCTGAAAGATATAGTCTGGGGAAAGATGGCGTTAATTTACTCGCTGCTCAGTATCTTCTCCTGTATGTCTTCTCCTAACGGTGCTCTGAATTTGCCAACTTTTGTATTCACTGTAATCGAAATCTGGATGCTGCTTAGCTATATAGAGACTAGGTAACTCTTTGAATTAACTATTTTAATGCCATGAATTCTTTTTTGAATGAGTCTAATGACATTTTTCTTGTTTTACTCACCACCTATGCGCCCTGTCCCTGTTAATGGCTGAGAAAGACCTGTAAAATTATGTCCTTTTTGCAGCAATATGTGATTCCCCGCCCCCAACACAAAAATTAGCTGTTTCCAGAGGAGTCTTTTCCAGAGCTGGGTGAATACTGATCTCTTTCTGTTAATTGAATTTTAAACCAAATTATACCACTTTGGGGTTTTGCACTCTGTTTTGTGTTTTCCCTGTCTAATATTTTAGCAAATTAATTAATTGGTCAACTACATTTGTTCTTGTCCTTAAATGTATCTGACCTCCTAATCATTTCTTGCAGAAGTTCAGAATTTGTTCCAAGTGACACCTTTCTCAAGCACCCATCCTTCCATTTTTTTCTTTTTCCCCCAAACTCAACTTCTTTTCACACTAAGGCTACAGGTCGTAGCATAATTCTAAAATTAACTGTCAGAAACTGTAAGCTTTAAGTGTGTGTTTGAAATCAAAATGGGAAAGTTTGTGGGTTTGTTTTTTAATTCATACTCGAGTATCTGCACTGTTTGCTGTCCTGCTGCTAGATAAGACTTAACTGTGTATCCTTCATACACCTACATCTTTAAAAACTTTAAAATGTGTTGTATGATTTTTCTACAAAGTATCAAACTTAAGTTTTCTCCTCTGATCTTCTAGGACTTGGAAGCATGTAGTCAGGGATGCCAGGTGATTTGTCTGTCTAATCGAAACAGTGCCCCTTTTAATGTCTGGCTAAAGACCAGAACAAAGCCAGGCATTGATGAACAATTCCAGTAAGAAGCCATGCTGGGAAATCTGCCCTGCTCCTGAATGATGTGCAAAACAACTGCAGCTGCAGACTGTTCTCCTTCTTTCCCATCTGCCTTCTGATGGGTTCATGCAGTCATTAGCATGCATTTCTCCAGATTCTGTTAGTGCAGCCTTTCCCCCTTGTTATGTACTGTTCTTTATTCATCGTTGTCGGTCTGAAAATATGTATCAAGATTGGCAGAGATGCAATGAAGGCACCCTAATTAGCCATTAATGTTCACACATCTTATTTTTGTAGTTTTACCTCGTGTCAAAAACCACAGGCAAGGTTCTTCAGGATGAAGTAGTTCATCGCATTCACCAAGGGTCGCACTTTGCTATTCTGCCCCCAGAATGAAACTTCTTTCAGTCTCTCTAATTAACACACACAGATTTACTGGAAAGATAGTTTCATAAAATTCATATTAAGTCACTGGAAGATGCCACAGACAACTCAAGAAGTCTGCCAACAAAAAGCATTTTTATTCCAGATAATTATTTTTTAATGGCGCTATTAGTAATTGGAGCTCACTGTACACAGCATACTCCAGATAAAGATCTCAGCAAATTTTGCACAATAGTAATGTGAAGCCTCATAGCACATTTAAGATTAGGGTGAGTGGGGGTTTTATAGCCATTTTATACACAAGTCACACCCAGGCTAATGCACTAGTCCCAAATCGAACTCTATCAGAGCCACAAGCTTGTGCTTAAAGGTCACCCAGCTCTATGCCCTGATCGCTGCTCAGTTTCACTTCATCATTTGGTTCCGTTCTGTCAAGGCGATGTTCATCATGGTCTCCCAAGCACTTTGATGCACCAGTTTAGTTCTGTCCCCTTCACCTGTGCGAGAACTCTCTGCCTGAGATCACCTTGCTCTAGCACCAGCCATTTCAACGCTAAGCAACCACAGACAGGGAAGGAAATCTTTGTATGTAGCCTGCCAATGATTAATATATACTACCTCACCCAGAAACAAACAAGAAGCAAATGAATCGTGATTTTGCAAATCGTTAAGCTGCTGGAAGAACAACATGAAATGTAAGCAGTGTAATGTGTTCTTAAACTGCATGCCTCTGCTCTGAGTGCGAAGGGTCCAGACCCACCAGGGGTGGTGGGAGCACCTCCCCCCCCCCCCCCCGCCATATACCAGTGATTGTTATGCGTAAATATCTCTACTCCAGCAATAAATCGTCCCTCAGTGCTCCAGAGCAGCAGGCTTTATCCTGACAGCTAGGAAAACCTGTTCCATATAAAGATGTTCATTCATAAGGGGTTTGAGCTGCAGGTTTGTCTGTCTTTCATCTTTGTTTCAAAACAGTCTTGTGCGTTTTAAACAAGAAAATTCACAAGCATTAAAAGCTGTGTCACCCTACGCTAATTAAATTTATGATGAGAGCTGATTAGAAAAGCTAAGTTTTGTGGGTTTTTGAGAGGAGATAGGACTCGGCTGGGACTGAAGATGGGAAAGATGACTTGTCTACTTGAAAAGCTCTCTGGCTTTTTTACAGGAAAAGCTTCTTCCCAAAGCTCGAGGAGAATTTTAGGGATAAGAAATTCAGCCTGAGTACCTGAGAAAGACTTGACCAAATGTATCTAAAGCTAAGACTGCGGATAAGAAGTTCCTCTGTTTACTACAGTAGAGCTAGCTTGGAAAACAAGGACTGCCATCTGCCTCTTTCTCAATGTTTCGGGGGGGTGGCAGCTCTGCTTAGTTCCTTTCTTCAGAGATGTTCTGACCTTCTTTTCCACATCTTCTCCTTATTCAAATCTATGGAAAGATAGAAATTGCAATGCATGAGGTTGCTATTGTCCTTCCCATGTAAAATAAGCTGTTCTTATGTTCCTGTCCAATTCTTGGAATTTAATTCTGTACTTTTATTCTGTGGTCAGCCTGGCCGCAAAACAAGTGGTTCTCTAGCAATAGTTTGTTTAGAAAGACAAAGACATATTCTTCACTTCCATTTTTAATATGTTTTCAGTGTTTGAATCTGTGCATGCAAGAACAAAAGTTCTTTCTCACTGTCTTCTCTAGAGGTGCTTCAACTAAGCTTTCTTTTTTCGTCCTTAAGTCATGGACAGACACTCGTGTACACAGAGGTGAAAACATGTAAGCTTTGGGATTTTATTTTTGTGCTCACAGGAAAATGAGATTCAGTTGTCATTAATTCAAAAAATTAAATCAATCCATTGTAAAGCTATGGCTGTAGTGGGTGGTTTGCCTTGGTTGTTAAACTGTTTTGTACATCTGTGCACTTGAATGATAAACTTTATATAGAGGATTTCTGCAATATGTCATTCTGCTTAACTACTTTTTACCTTTGATATAAAAAACCACAACCAACCCCCCCAAAAAAATCCAAAATAACAAACCAAACAAAACCAAAGCATGGTAAAGCATATCAGTTAGTCCAAAACCAGCCCTTGGTGCTGGTCAGAAAGCATGCTGACAGGCACGCAAAGTTTGCAGAGGGGTAAACTCTGCCCATTCAGATTAGTAACTGAAACAAGTGTAACATTTCAAGGCTGGCAGGAGTATTTTTTTCCCCCTCTTTCTCTCTTCAAGCTGGAAAAAAGCATTAAAGCTTATTGCTATTAAGCCAGAAAAATAAACCACAGTGGAAGAGCTAGTGCAAATTAGCATGGTCCCCTCTGTATGTATAACTGTCGAAGGGACTGGCACCATAACTAGCGTGTGATATAGCATAGCCTCTCAGAAACTGTTTGCTTTAGGATTCTTGCTGCTTCGGTGTGTATTGTCAAGTAGGTGATGAGGCACAGTACCCATCATTGATTCTTTTTTTCCTTTTCTTTTTAAATGGGTACCAAGTCACTTAAGTATATGATTTCTGTTCCATAGCATTGTTGTCTGCATCACTTAAGTATATGATTTCTGTTCCATAGCATTGTTGTCTGCAATGATCGATCTTTTTTTATTTTTTTTTTTGTCTTCTCCTGCTTGTGTACCCTGATGTACGAGTTTATCTATCAGATACCAGACCTGAAATGCTCCTGTCTCCTGGTTTGTGTTGTCTGTTGTACACTAATGCTAGGTGCCAGGTCAGATAATGGGATGAGAACAGTCATACGCAGCTCTGAAGTGACATTAGATCACCTTGTGGTGCTGCTAACTGATCTATACAGCTGGAGTCTTTTGCCTTTCAGACATCTGTAAGCATTTTCTGTGTTGTCCAATTCAATTTCTTCATAATGTTACCAGAGTTTTTACATTTGTTCTTACGGTTTGCTTCATGTCAATTGCGAGAAAACCTGCTAAAGAATAAGAGCTTCAAAACTTTATATAGCTGCTTCCTATTTTTTTAAACTTTTTGCTGCCCATTCCTCAAGGACAGAGTTGACAGATGCTGTACCTTTTGTGGTTGCTGTACCTGGATTTTGTGCTGAATTTGAGCCAGCAGCTTTTGGAAGTCAGTGGTGTTTTCATAACCAGCTTCTTAGCTGTCTTAATTGTGTACCCATTTGGGGCATTGTACTGAAAGTATCAAAATGCTAATTTTTGTGTCTCAATCTAGCCATGATAGTATTGTCTGATATCTGTGTGGACTGCCTGCTGTACAAAAGGTTCATGGTATATCATGATACTTCTTAATACAACTGTTTGATCTGTGCCCACCCTGTCTCCCATGGTTGTAAATAGGTCTGTACTTCTTGGCAGCTTCTCTTAAAAAGATGAGTAAACCTTTTGCCTTTTGTCCTGCAATGTTCCTGATCATTGGTGAACTCCCCTAGACTAAGGAACCTTTGGGAGTCATGCTGGATTTTTAGAAGGGCACCTACCCATGTTATTAAAGAGCTTTTGGTAGGTTTAGACCCATGCACAATACGCCTTAGGACACTTTTTTGCTTTATGTGATCTTTCTGTGAAATATGTCTTAAAGGTTAGCATAACTCACATCTGCAGTACACATCTACCTGGCACTACCAAAGAAGACCTGAAGGATAACACCTTGGCCTCTGTTTTTGTGCTTGGGGAGCAGAAACACAAAAATAAGAACGTACTTTAGAAGAAATGAAGATCAATGGGTTATGTCAGCAGAAGCTTAGAGGTTGCATTTTAAAAAGATTGAATGCATATGAACACTTTTAAAATTCTTTGTAGGTTTCAGTTGCCTTAATATTACTGAAAGGTTGACATTTAGGAAAGAAAACATGAAAATTAAGTCAAATGAATCATGTGTCAAAGCGTTGTATCTTGGATGTGCAGCCCAAACTGAGGACTAGTGTGCTTCTTGGATACGGAGTTGTACTACACTTGTCTTTAGAAAGGCAGTAGCGCAGCTACATAGTAAGTCCCCCAAAAATTCTTCAGAATGAGTATGTTGATATCGGGAAGGCTGAACTCACTTCTACAGGAAAAGGTCACGCTAAGTACTGTTAAATATAGATCCAGAACTGTGTGAGCACAAGATTTCTATGCCTAACCAGGGCATCAGCATGTAGGCTGGAAGTTGGGGAAGTGAAACGACGTGAGTTAACTTATATTTGGTAAAGCCAGGTTTTAGCTTAGTGTTGTGAGGCAGCTTGCCCAGCATTAGTTGGGTTTTAATTGCTCCACTTTTTTAAAGCAAGCAAATTTTGACAGGAGCATCTGTGATAAAAATGGACTGAAAATGTCAACTCTCTTGAAATTAAACAGCCCGTCTTTTCAAGCCTTTTTGTTCTTGAAGATGCAATTTTGCTGTGTTATGCCAGGTCCGGTTCTCATTAGTTCATATAGAATTACACTTTGAAGTGAAGGGCAGGTTTGACCTCATAGCTATCATTATTCTTCTTCGCCCTGCAATTACCAACACAGATCAATCTGGAAAAAAAACATGTACCTACTTTCATTTTCACTGACAGCTGAACCATTCCATGTTTCTAAACAGGACAAGGCCTAGTAAGCACACTTCTTGTCTGTTTTTTTTATGTCACTTGAATGCTATAGACACCTCAGTAGGTAATCAGGATATCCTTAATTAGAAAATCTACTTAATTGGGGCATCTTCCAGGGAACTGAATTAAGCCTAGTTGTATTGAATTATATTGTTTAGGGAAGGTTCAGTTTCTCTTATCCACACTTGCATCGACAGTGTGTTTTGGAAGCTCTTCCCCTACTCAAAATGCCACTCAGCTGGGACAAACCCTGTTCATCAGAGTGAGCGAATACTGCTCGTAGGTTGTCTTCAGTCAACCTGTATGGTTGCCAGAGCAGCTTCCCCAGTTATGTGCAAAACAGGAACCTAAGCTGGACCTGGCCAAAGTAAAATTCACCACTGTTTGAAGAGCCTGGAGCAGGGTGATGCGTCGCGTCTGTTCTCAGAGTAGCTGAGACTGACTGTATTGCACAGACTCCTGTAACTCTGGGCTTTTGCTGTGGGTACTAATACCCCAATAGCACTATAAAAACTTTACTGCAGAAGCTAACTTTTCGGTCGTTAATGCAGTTCCTTGCCAACTAAAGCTGTGTGGAGCATATCATAGTACTGCTTGATCTGAGCTTTAAATTGGATCAGAAGGTATATTCCTCTTTGATACGTAAACTTATATTCAAATCCATGCCTCGGTATTTTTCAAGGTTGTTGATCATGTCACAGTATGATAGCACGCTATTTGAATGGAAAGCAGGGGCGAGGGAAAGGCTTTAGATGTATCGCTTCTGACACTAAAGCCACATATATGACAGTGAAAAATGAGAACTCAAGCATTGGTGCTGCTGCTAGAATTAATTTGTGGTTCACAGTGTGAACTGTTGATGTGTGATGACCGTGTATTTATGTTAAAAATATGTCATTGTAATAGAACAGTGCTATAGTTAACTAAATCCATTTTCAGGTGAAAGCATCAAACTTACAAATCAAACAGTTTATTTGCCATATTTTAATGTATTTTCTAAAAAAATATATTGTTTCTCTTTGCATATCTTAAAAAACAGCTGAAAAAAAAATTGAACTAGAATGTCTGGGATACCTGCAAACGTTATAACTTGTTTTTAAAAATGTGGTGCTAAACTAAAAGAAATCTAATCTTACCTCAAATTATCACATACAAGAATCTTACTGATGGAAATGTTATTTGTTAAATAAGATGTGCATACTTCAAACAAACTTTCTTTAAATAAGTCTAGTGGCATCCCTACTTTCTCAATTTCCTAGCCTGCCTCTAGCAAAAAACATCATTAGTGTGTCCAGTAGCTTACAGTGTTTAATTCATTTGCATTCTCTTGCTTTTTAATGGCAAACAATTTAGTCAATTTTAGCTAAAACCCCAAAGTTTAAAAAGTTAATATTTACAAAATCAAATACCAATGACTCTGTATTTCTAGTGTCATTATTTACACTAGAACCCTTGTTGCTTTTCCTGTCCCAATTGAGAAAGAGTTATTTTATACAAAAATCAAACACTGCAACCTACAGCAGGTGCATATAAATTAGAAAATTGAAAAGATTCAAGACCGGTTATACACAAAAGTGAACCCAATTAGACTGTTTAATTTTCTGGTGGAGAGTAACTCCAAAAAGTTAAGCATCATAGCAAATTTTCAATTAAGTACAAGAGTTAATTTTCTGTTTTAACAGTCACTTTTGGTACATGGCTGGTATATAATTAGTGACATACTTGGTATTGTAAAGACTGGCATGAATAATGTAATGAATATTATACCTTTTATTTCATCCTTCCAGTTGCAATACTTGGCTTTTATTCTTATGACTGCATAAGTTCAGATTTTGTTAGTGATGCGTATACCAAACGGATAATACTTCTCATTTTGAAGAACAGATGTCCAGCTACACTAAGTGCTAAATACTAAGTTCTGATCTTAGGGTCCTATGACAGCCTCAACTCTGAGGAGACGTGCCAAGGTAGATGTGTACAGACTACAGCTGTCAGCTCCTGAGTCACGCACAGGAGCTTCCAGGCTGACAAGAGATGCTGCTGCTTCCCCACATGTGACCCCAAACACGCTCTAGCGAGGTTTGTCTAAGTGTTACCTGCCCATTAAACGGTCCTTTCCACCTCCCCCTTACACATATGCGCTCCTCTGTAAGTCTGTTCCTGGCCTTCCACGTGACTTCTGGAAGTAATTGACAGGAGCAGCCTAACCCAGTATAAACTGAGCTTAAATTGGCATACAACTAGCCAAAGAGCAAGTTGCGCTGGAATGAGTTGGATTTCTAGCTGGCTTAAAGCTTGCACAACTGCTGAGCATAAACAAAGCTGAAAGTCAGACCTGGGTCTGTGCCATTCCATTTACAAGCAGCTACCTGTGAGTGCAGCCTGCCTCTTGCAAGACATTTCTGTGGATTTTTCATCAAAATTGCCCCATTGATAGTAAGGACTGTCCCCTCATCATGAGGGTTGAAAAGTAGCTTGAAGTACATTCAGCAGCAGGCAAATACTTCAGCCAGGGAGTCAGCCAGACTGGTCCATCTTAAACCAGAAAACCACATTTCCCAGAATATTTGCATGAAACCATTAACGAAGCTCAGTGCTTTGTGCTTGAAATTACCTTGAAAAGCAAGTTACCTTTTAATCCTTTCATTCTGGTTTTCACATCCAGCATTTAATGCCAGTTTCAGAGACGAGTAATTATAACAATTTCATTTGACCTGGTTGTATCAGGAGTCTGAGGCAAAATCCTATAGCAGTGCAGGAGGGAAGGGGTTGGGGGGGAAGGCAGCTGGGCTCAAACCTTAGCCCAGGCTCCCTGTGAGCTAGGGCAGCCTCTGCTACTGCAATAAAGATTTCTGGCAATCAAAGAGCACAAGCGCAGAATGAATTTGAATAATTGCATCCTTGCTTAGGCACAAGTGGTACATAATAGATATTTACTAATCAGGCTGCTTTTCAGACATCAACACAATTTTATGTTTGGAAGATGGAGTTCTGCTAATTTCATTCTGTACTTTAAAATGAGAATGAGGAAAATGAATTGAGGTTCAGTACTGATTCTCTGCAAATCTTTCCATTGCAGACTGCTATAAACAAAATAATTGCATGTAACCCCATTCGTGTGGCCTTCATGAAGAAGATCTGAAACAGTTTTTATACTCTGGAGCTTGTAATACTAGGTAATACAGATGTCTGGTGCTTTAACTCAAAACAGAGCTCTGAATGGGTTTTGATTTTGGAAGCTTTTCCCACTATTGGCTTGGACTGTGTTAGTTGGGGAGTAAAAAATTTTAAATCCTTGGGTTTACACCTGGTTATGCTAGCTATACATTTGGACCTGGTTCTGCTAGCTATTTACTCTCCTTGTTCCAATAGAAATGTTTCTGAAAATAAAAAGATATTTTTGAGATATGCAATATTCTGTACTGGATTGGAGGGGGAGAACTGAGACTCAAATTATTGATTCTTCTTATTAGAGTTGTTTTAGCTTCAGTGTATTGAAATAGGACATTTATGAATTCCTCATAAATAGTTAAGAGTGCTGAAAAGACAGGAAGGAGTTTAATTTCCTGGGACATTTCACATATTGTTTTGAAAGAAAAGAATTCATTCTGAAGAATCCCATTTCTTCCTTGGTTTTCATATCTGCATGTTGGGTTGGGAATGATGCATCTTGCCTTCAGAAAGAATTAGATATCCTGACTGTGAGTAGTACAATATACATGGTATTAATTGATTTTTTTTTTGTTATTTTTTTTGTCCACAAGGATATTAGAAAAGATCAGCTCTTAAATTAAGCCCTCAAGGCTACCTTTATTATTTTAAAACTATTAAAAAAAAAAAAAAACCAAACCTGAAAGATCCAGTAACACTGCAGCAAGTACATAAAAGCACTACACAACAGTAGAACTAATAAATGGTCAGCACTGTTTCCTTTTTCTTTACATCTGGACTTCATGATGCGAAGGAATGAGCTGGAACCCCCAGGTGGGTGAGTTGAAAGCAAATGTGTGTGGGAAAGGAGGATGCAAACAGCCAGGGCTTGTTCTCTCTTAGAAAGGCAGCATGCGCTTCCATGTGCGAGGCCAGGGTGGGCTCCGAGACCTCCGCTCTGCTTCCAGCTCAACCACCAAGGCTTGGCTGCCCTCGTCATCTGTGTAACCCTTCCCTCCCTCTTGGTGTACTGATTTGTTCGCAGCCTTAATTTGGCCATTAGGGTTTTTTTGATAGATGTGACCAAATCCCAGAAGAAGGAGGGAAAAAAAAAAAAAAAACAAAAAACAAACCAAACACACACAAAACAAATCAACAACAAAATCCAACATATTAATCCTAACTATTTGCTTGAGTGTCCAATGGAACTGCTTTGGTGATCCTGACAACTTGTCATTCCTGTTTACTTTCTCTGTACGTTCAAGCAATCGGGTTTTATTTGCGCTAGTGCCCATCAAAAGTAGTTTTGCAGCTGTGTAACAGAAATATGATTGTAGAATACAGGATAGAGACATTTTCTAAGACAGTAACATCATCTTCTCTCTTTTCTGTTCATGCTCAGGTTCTTACTCCTTTCTTCTTGGCCCCATCCCATCTCTTCAAATTTTACTGACCCCATATTCACACAGTTTTTGCCCAGGAAATAACTTCTGTTGAAGGCATAAGAGTCTTGCCGCTGTGGGTTGCCCTTTCCCCTGTTAAAGCATGTGAATAACTCCCCTAGAATAGAAGCTGCTCATAAACCGCAGCAACAGAATGGGGTCCCAGGATTTAATCTGGTGACTCAGTGCATTGTTATTTAAAAGGCTTTTCTGTAGAGGGAAAAATGTTTCAAAAGTTTAATACTTTGTAGAGATAAACTGTTCCTTTTAAAGTCATTGTTGTCTTGTTCTGATACATCATCTCTGAAGAAATAATTCAAAATGCTTTTATGTCCGTCTCTGTGCTGCCTGCAAGCGAAATATTTAAAGGCTGTGTGCTCTAATACTGAATACAGAGTAGGGACTTCTGTGATGTTAGGGCTCACATCTGACACTCTTTTTGCACTATTTTTGTCCTCTGTGCATTTTTTTTCTCAGATTATCCTTATGTTATGGGAGGTCAGAGCAAACATGAAGTACCCTTTCGAGAGAAACAGATATTCAGCCAGGAATGATTTACAGCAACAGCAGTAGTTCTGCAGGGAACTTGCAGCTGCGTGGAGTGGTGCTGGTCCTCCCCTCCTACCCAGGGACAGCAGTGACAATGTTAGAAGGGGCCAAGGATCTCCATTTCCTGGGATATGGTGTTTAAAAAAAAACAAACAAAAAAGAAGAGTTCTAAATGAGGATGAAAGCAAAGAATCCAAATCACCTATAAAATTAAGTGTAATAATTTTAGGTCCATTGCAATATTTAACATCTGCATACATCAGTACCATAGCAGAAATATCTTAACAGAGCTATTTGAAACAAAAGAGAAATCACTTGCTCAGAAAAGAACAAATTGAAACATTTTAATCTTATCCAAATGCTCTTATTTATGTCCTGAAGTGAAGTTTTCTGGAAGCGCTCACCCGCTGAGGAAAGTGTATTTCTAACAAAATAGCATGGGAAAGTCTCACTGAGAAGCCAGAAAGGATTTAATAAATATATATATATATATATATATGTCTCCCAATCTTGTAGTACAGAACTCAGCTATAGATTCTTCAGTTTAAGGGGAAAACAACTCTCTTCACAGTGGATCCCGAAGTCTGTGTACCATGGGGTGTCTTACATGTTCTCCTAAAGCCGCTGGCCTTTGCTCTGAGCTGGTTGTGCCACCTCAGTGCACTGCTGAAACCTTTTGTCCTTGAAATAACCTGAAAAATGTTGGGAAACGTCAAGTTTTATTCTTAGCTTTATTATGTATTATTATTGTCTTCTGTATTCATCTAGGCTGCAGTTTCATGCATGTCAAACGATCAGATTGCTAATGCCACAAATACGGCCACATACCAGGAACTGGCCTGAATTCTGAGTCTTGCCTTGAGTCAAAATAAACTGGAAAGAGTTTTGGGTTTCTCTGTCAATGGTTGTGGCCAGAGGTCGAGATTAGTGGTTTGCAGGCAAATGAACAGCTTTCCAGTGGGTAGAACAAGCAGAGGATGGAATCGGACCAAGCCTGAGGAGTAAAACCTTTATTGAGGATGTGCATCTTAAAACACATGGCACCTAAGGTCTTGTTTAAGACTAGGCAAGTTTCCAGTGAATAATGGACTCTCTGTCTCATTTTTCAAAGGCAGCAATTCCTGGCAACCACAGAAAAAGGAAAACATCACTGCATCTTCAAACTTGGAAAATGAGAGCGTTTACACTCGATTGGGACTTAAGAACCACAGATGATGTGTTTTCTGGCCTTTTTGCACTGAAAGTTCCCACACACATTAAGCTTTGAAGGCTGCAGAGTTTCCCTTTAAAAGCTAAATCGTGTTTAAATTATGGGGGCATATAACAGCCCATGAAAATGCTAATGCTATTTTTCTGCTGTTTAAATACCAGCCAGTAAAAACTGAGCCAGAGACTTGTGGATCCCTGCTGAGCAGCCCAGTCTATTTTTATTTTATTTTTTTTTTTTATTTCCCCTCACCTCTCACTCTTGGCAAAGTGCAACTTTCTCACTAATTTACTAAGAAGAAAATTGCTTTGGGGCATAAGCCCTAACCAGAAGATTTAAGTTCATTCACGGTAACAGTGTAATTTTAATGGTGCATACCCTATAGTTTACAAGCATTGGTATCAGCAGGCCATCTTTTAGGATTTCATCAATGAAAATTAACCCTCTTGTGCATTAGAAAAACGTAGTGGACTAGGAAGTAATTGCAGAACACTCCATATCTTCACACATGAGTAAACATAAATGGACCAGACTTACAGAAGACTCAGAGTCCCTAGTTTGGGGCTGCTAAACTAAAATTCATTGGGATGCGCTCAACCATGTTAGTTGGAAGGTTTTCCATGCAAACTTCTGCAAATTATGCTTTTATAAGCATATGACTTCCCTGTCAAACACAGAATACAAGTAGAAACCTCAAAATTAGATACAGCAGTAGGTAACTTAAATGTTTAATGTGCCCTTTGCATTTCTATCAGTTACCTGTCAGCAGCTGCTCAGAAAGAGGTCAGGACATGGTATAGCAGGGGTTGATCAGCTCTGAGGGGTGGGGGGGGTGTATGTTTTGAACAGGTAGGATGCTGCCAACCCACATCATTGAAGAATGAGCCTTGTCTCCCTTTCTATCCCCAAATAGATAAGTTTGTTGTTTTGTTTTTTTTTTTAAACTGTAACTAAAAGAAAAAAAAATGCAGTGGAACTCAGCTACTTCTTAGGCTGGTTTTGTTTTATTTTTTTCAAGGTACTCTAGGAAGAAGTGTACATAAAACTAAGTAAACAAAAATGCAGGGATTTAAAAGGTAGGAGGCTCATAATGATGCCCTACTAAGATTCCTATGATCCAAATTCCACGTTCCCATTTCTACTTCTATAGCAATATTTTCCTTGAGGATTGTTGTTTCTTGTAGCCAGTGGACTCAACTGATAGCTATTAGCAGGAAGGGAATAAAAAAGGTGGGGTTGGGAGGACAACATTTGATTTTGTGTAATTAAAATGTATTTTAAAAAGTAGGAAGTAGTAGAGATTAGTTCTGCCATACTCCTACTTATTTACATATTTTGATACATCCTTAAGTCTCTTCCTATTTTAATAAATCTTCATTCAGTATGTCAAATAACTCAGTCCATGGACACTCTCCACACGATACCTCCATTCCTTACAAATTCCCTGTCTCTACAAAGGGTTATTTTTTGAAGGCTTTAGGGCCTCTTCATGTAGGAGACTGAGGCAGCACTGATGAATCAGGTCACTGTTTCTGTTGTATATTTGAAAGCAGTACATGTATATTTAATATGTTCTAATATTTGATCTTTTGCATATATGGCTTAGCTGGATTATGTGATACAACTCTCATTTGATGCATGGCTCCACTAGAGCTCACAGTAGAAACTAACCTGTGTTGAGTTCAGGTTAATAATGCATACAACTTTTTCTGTGAGTCATTTCTAAAAGGAACTTGGGATGTTAAAATCAGTGACCTACCTTCCTCTCTGAAGCTGGTCTTCTCTGAAATAATGAGCTGGCACCATTTGAGAAGCGTTCCAAAATCAGCCTCTGTTATTAGGTGCTTAGGTCCAGCAACACATTGGGGGTAAGGACATTGCCAATGTGTGGTTTGCTTCAGTGCCTGCTTAATTTAAAGGAGGAGCTGTACTGAGAGATCAGAATGGATGTGAGAGTGCTGTAAAAAGGCAATAGATCTCGTGGTGATTCCCATTACGAAGCTGTTATTGCATAGGTCCGGGTGCTGCCCTAACATGGCTCTGTTAGCTACTGAACGTGGGATAGGGCTGAGGTGACAAAAGGGTGTTCTGTGTGAGCCGTGGGACAGCCTCTTTGCTCTGGGGTTTAGGTGCACAGCGCAGTAACCACCACATCTCCCTTAAGTGTTTGAGGAGATGGTGTTCCCTGTTCTTCTCCTGGCCGCTCAGGGGTGGCCCTGAAATGGCTTCTGCTTCACTGCTACCTAGGTGCAGTGTGACAAGGAGAGTGTTTTCCACTCGGATACACAGAATCTGTCACTCTTTCCATTGCAGTGTCCTGTTCCTAGCACAACAGTGCTAATGAGAACTGCAGATGACAATTAAACATTCAGGTGCAATCGATGTAATGAGGAATATGGGTCAGAATCACCTCTGTTGTCATTTCCATCACATTAAATTGCAAGCCGGGCATCTCATGAGCCTTCCTTCAGTGCTGATTCTGAGCATTAAGGATCAGGCTGATGGGACCTCCTCAAGCAGCTGTTTGGTAATTCTGGATGGGAAGCGCGCTCTCCACAAGCAATATCACACTCTGCTCAGTTTGTTAATATATATAGTGAGGGATTTACAGGGTCGGGCTGGAAAAGATTGGTAGTGTAGAGCTATATCATGCAAAAAGAAGCCTGTGGCCCCAGAGATAATGATCCTGTCCAGAGCTCTGGTATAAAAGGGTGCTGGGTGCACATTTTCCCGCAGGCTATAGTGGCTGTCAGCCAGCGTGGAGAGTAGAGTGAAGCATCCTTGCAGCCTTTCTTATCCTCTTCAGACAGAAAGGACACAGTATGAGCAGGTAAAGTATATGTTCCCGTTGGTGATGTTATCTGCAGTTGATTTCTTGCTGACAAAGCTGATCAGTTCTCTAGGGACAAACAACTTCTGCTTCATTTATTATGAACTTGCTTTGCCCATACGCCAAACTGACCAAAGCAGTGGTAGGACATCTGAAAAACAAATCCTACTCAAACTTGGGTATAGATTTGCTGTTCAGGGGTGGTATCTAGTAGCTTCTCTTTGCTCAGAAGAATCATTTGGACAAACCCTTGGTTCACATGCAAGCATCTACCCTTCCCGTTTGATTTGGAAACTTTCTGAGGGAGTGACACTAGTCAGTAAGAATGAATTGTACAAATCCAGTTACTCATGTAACACTTCTTATTACTCAAGCAATACTACAGCACGAGGGTGCTGGGCAGGCTGTTGAATTGGATCTTGCGCTTCTGCTGTGCTCACTCAAGTAATCAAGCCTCAAGTGAGTATATGCATTTGCCAATATATGTGATTCAAAAACACCCATTAAGTTGTTTAACAAGGTTGGCAATGTGAATATATTCTTTATTCCCATGCAAACAGTCTTGAAAGAAAAAGTATGAGGCAGCGAGAATTAATAGGAAGCCAGTATCATATGTGCTTATTCCACTTTACTTCTAAGTGTTTTATTGAAGAAACAGTGAGCTTTTTATTTTGTGATGAGGCTTGTGACTTTGCAACATAATTGGTGCAAACTAGACTGCCTGGACAAGCTTGAGTTAAATAGGATCTAACTCTGGGGGGTAGGAATGTTGCACTGTGTAAAATCTAGTTTTTAAGAGGTTTTTGATAAGTCTGAAGGTGAAAAATTTCCAACAGTGATTGATGAAGTACAGGGTAATGCCAAGTTTTCTTTATGTCTAAGAACTTAAAACTGAAAGACACAAAACTAGCAAAACCCTTCTCTTAATCTTTTTCCTTTGTTTCTGATTTTCACGGTCATGATTTCGTAGCTGCCCTGGCTGCTTTGAGATCTTTGGAGCCCTAGTTCACTCTGAACCTCAACCTTGAATTGAATGTGTCACTCCTCATAGGAAGGGAAGAAAAAAAAAATGCATAAGCATCAACCACAGCCTTAGGAAATGCCACTTGGAGATGAATCTTAAGTATTAATCTTTCAACAATTAAGTGGCACTCGTTCTCAGGACCTACAGGTAACCCTCCTGCAATCGCTCTACCCAGTAGGGAAAGTCTTTGCTTCATCATCCCTCACGTCTGTCTCTGAGCTTTCCCAGCCATGCCCACTGTAACAAGCCTAGTGCATCCTCTAAAGCTACGTTATGCGCAGCGGATTGAACAGATGATACACTAAACACTTCCCTTTGCTGCTCAGGGTGGAGGTCCAGGAAGGCTGTTTATACCATTGAATGCTTTTCCTCATTTTCCTTGATGCGTGCTGTTTTGTACTTTGTCTGTGTCCCACCCCTCTCCCCCCACCCAGATTACACCTAACTCCCTGCTCCCATTGCCTGCTGCTTCTTTTGGGGGTAGTGAAATGCCTTTGTCCCCTTTTTGCAGAATCCCAATTGCAATCAACAGCCAGCTCCAGCTCCTCTGAGAGTGCTGCTGCTGCAAGAGCTAGTCCTGGCCTCCAGTGGGAAGCTCAGTTTTGGGAGGGGTCAGCAGCCTGGCCCCACTCCCTGCACAGCTACACAGATGCTAGTGCTGAGACCCGGGAAGCGCGGAGGAGCACGCAGGCAGAGGAGGGGGGAAGAAAGGGCTGCCCCATGAAGCAAAGGCTTAGTAACTCAGCTTACACTGAGAGTGTAGCTGCACTTTTAACATATGTTTAACTACATGATCCACTGTAGTGTAAAGATACCTGAGCTGGCCCTGATTGAGCTGCCTTCCTCATTTCGTAAGTCCCAGATGCGGCATAGCTCCATTAGCATGGCAATACACCCAAGCTAATGAGGTTGGGTAAAGCTGATGCTGCTTTATTGCCTTCCCTTCTGGTGCTAGCTCATTTCCAGCCAGCTAAGGTGTCTCTAAAGTGCTGTTTTGCGTGATACAGATAAACCCTAAATAACCTGTGCAAGGCAAGCATTGAGTCTGAGAGCAGAAAGACACAGATCTCTGTTTCCTGAGCATATCCCTCTGATCACCAGACCAAGCCCTTTAATCTCCAATATAGCATTTTGTATATAAGGTAGGTATCCTGCTTTGTGCAGCCATTGTACTACTTACTGTCTTGCCAAAGCTTTTAGAGGTTACTGATCTGAGCAGAAGGGAAAGGTCTCAGAAAATTTGGAAGCTGAAGGGAGAAATTTATCTCAGTGCAGTCTGTTCATTTTAGAGATTTTTATTTTTTCCTTACCCCCCCCTTTTTTTTTGTTTTTTGTTTTTCTCCCCCAACCCCTACTTACCACATGTTGAGAGCATTCATTGTTGTTCCTTAACTAACTTGAAAGCCTCAGGTATTCAGTGCTTCTCTAAGCTTTAAATCTGGGAAGCCCCTTTGGAAATAGCAGCCACAATATGCTAACAATGACTGCATCACACAATACGTCGAGATGAAAAGGAGATCATTTCCTTGATCTCACTTCAGAAGACTGGCATGTCTCTTGGCAGAACTCATTTGGATGTTGCTCTCTGTAATTAAAGAGTGTATCATCATGCATACAGGGCATGGTTGAAAGAAGGTCTCTGAGAGGCTGAATTAAAGTTGCACAGACAAGCTTAATTTTGGTGTTTCCTAGTGTTCAAGTGCTTGACTTACAGCTTTAATAGTGTTTGCTTTTTAAAAATTATTTACAAGCAGTTTCCTAGGGGAATTGATTTTTTTTCTTTAGCTTTGAGCTACTGTCAAGTAACATGTAATTCTTGGTCACATAAAATGTCAGCAGGTTTGGACCCACTAGTCACTTGAATTGCTAACAGAGTAACAGTGGCTTAGGTTGCCATTCCATGACTGGGTCCATGCTAGTTTGGGATAGGCACTTAGCTGCTGGGTTTAACAGATGGTGAATATCAGAAGTCATGAACCTTGGTTTCCATTTTTGGTGCTGGTTTACTCAAACTCTGTATCCCAGATTTCGGTTCCTTTGATTTTTGGGGTGTGAAAAACTACATTATTCTTAAAACATTTTATGACCAGGAGTTACCAACTTCTTCCGTTACAATACAACTTTCCTCTCAAAGCTGGAAGAGTTATTTTCATCTATCCCCTTGTATCTAGCTTTAGACTTTAAATGTCTATCTGGTCTGTTTATGATTACTAATGCAATCAGCCTCCTTCCTTCTTGGACTAATTAATTAGAATAGTCCTAATGATTTTCTTCTGAAATGACAAAAATAACTTTGGGTAGGTAGAAATCAAGGAAAAAGAGATTCCAGATCAAAACAGTCTTCTACACTCCAGTCACGTCACGTTCGTGCATTTCCAAAGTATATCGCAATTCTTTCTACAAGTAACACAGTGTAACAGTTCAATGTGTAAATGCATATTTTCTCAGTAACAATATATAGGACTCAACACTGAAAATGTCTGAAACATTGTCTCTTTACTGCTTTAGATCAGAGGTATTTGTTTGTACTGTGTATGTCCCATTTCTTGTAATAGTGGTTGGTTAGTGCAGTCCTGTCGTGCTGTCTCGTGGTGACTACTGTAAATAACACAGCAATGATGTCTAGATAAATGAGAAAATTCAGAGTGGTTGCAGAAATAATAGTATAGTGGAAACCCATTGAATAGCTTTATGCAGCATTGTTTAATCTAAATTCCTGAATCACTTTCCCTCTGGTTAATCAGTGCAGGGGTAGGGTAAAGGAGGCCGATCAAGCTGTATTGCGAGCAACATTCACGTCACAGTAGAAAGGTCCAGGAGGTGCAGGGCTCCTTAGGTAACTGGAGTCTATTATTTTGCCTAATTCTTCAGCTAGGGCTTTTTAGATTCCAACATATGAACAGTATAGAAAAATAGTTTTGAATATAGAGCCCATCCTGTTCTCTTAATAGTTCAGTGTAAGGTAGTGAAACATCTATGTCATTCCCTTTTATCATGTGTAATCAATGTTATACTTAATGCAGCATGACTTTTCAAGTGATTAAGGACCTGGCGGGGACATTAACAATGTAAAACTTTATTTGCATTTACACTAATGATTTTATAATGAGAGTTTTATTATATTAATGAAGACTGCTGAGAGAAGAGGGAAAAACAAAGCTGAAACTCCTCTAATGTCTGTCTTTAATAGAGTACCCTCTGCTAACCCTTTGTTGACATAGGTGCTTATTTGCATAAAGGAAAATATGGGCATTTGGAACTATTAATTACTGAATGCTCAATGTACTTTGTGGTAACTACTATATTAATTGAGTTATTTTAGGAGGGGTTTTATGGCAAATTACTTATTTATACAACAATTCAGAGGGGAGAGAAAAGTTTTAAAAACAACTGCTTTTGTATCATGATGGTACCATATCTCAGTAACAAAATGTGGGATAAAAATACCTGTGAGACCAGCTTACTTTTTAAGCAGATGTATCCAGAAATATCATGAACTGCTATCCCTGCTCCCTGTTTTTTCAGTGAGTTACAAACATTTTTAACTGGAATGGGAAACTTTCAAAGCTGTTGGCTAAGTCCAAGCACTGACAGGACCTCCCAGGAAAAGGAACTAGTCCTGGATGTGATTTCTGAAAATCAACATTAGCTGCTTATTACCGCTTCCAAACGTTGCCTGAAGGAGAAATTTAAAAACAAAACAGAAGAACCCTGACCAAAAAAACCTGAATTATTGGAGTACACTTTTCTTGAAGCAAATTTTGCCTGATGCTAGGCAGTAATGTAAGAAATGAAGAAGTAGCTGCACTCAACTCCTTTGATTTTTGCAGTGCAAGTCTGAGGCTGCCATCCCATAAGTACCTATGCCAGCAGTTTGCTGTATTTTCATGGGGTAGTTTTCCCAAAACTCTTCTCAAAAGTAAGAGATTAAAAAAAAATCTCATTTTTCTTGTTGCTGTGTCAAGTATAACCCTGGCATGAAAAGAGAAGGTATGTTAGTAAAACAGACAGGCCCACTTGTAGTAATAGTACTATGTAGTAACAGATTTGATGATTTAAGGCAAAAACATTACAAAACCTATTCTTATTGTTTTCATTCTGTTTAATGGCTTCACCTAAATTCTCGTGCTTTGATTTCCCTCCACCTCCCCCAATGGACTAGCATATTTACTAACAGCAAGCTGGTTTCCTGTAATTTCTGCAAATGATTGGTTATAGTAATTAGGTTTCTTGGCAGACAGCCCTAAAAGTCAGCTTGCTGTCATGAGATTTAATTTCGTTGCATCTTACTCTGACACACATGATGTGACCTGTATTAATTAGGATTGCTATGAACAGTTTGGGGAATTAAGGATGCAGTCAGGCATCATGGGACTATAAGGCTCCACAAAGAACCAGAGGTTTCCAGCATGAATGTCTTGACAGAAGCAGGTAAAAATATCAGATGAGTTGTGCCAGAACCCTTTGTTCTTAAACAGCCTGAGCTCTACGGTAAATAACTTGGGTTCTGCTGCTGCTGGAAAAGATGGTTCGATGGAGGAGTCGAGTGACATTGGGTGGAATTGTGGGAATGGACTGGCTGTTGACTGGGATTTGCAGTGGCAGAAAGCAGGAGCTGGAAGAGAGCGAGCCCAAAGCCCAAATTCTTTTGAAGTCTTTTCCTAACAGCATCAATTTTGATTAAAGTACAATGGACTCTGAAAAGTGTAGCTCAGCTTCAGCTATGACATATATGATTTATAGCTCTGAATCAAGTATTCTCTAGGTATATCTTCCAAGGACTACTAAAGTGAAGACAAAGATAAGAGTTGAATTCAGGGGTATTTTTATCAGGCTTTAGAAGACAAGAGAGACCCTCACAACCCAACTGAATCTAAAGGAAGTAATTTTGTTGGCTTCAGTGAGTGAGAATCTTCAGTTCTTGAGGCTTTTTATAGTTTTCCACATATAAACCAATGATTTTTAGCCAATGACATATATTTTCAGAAGTTATAGCATAGAATTGCTATCAGACTAAATGAGTGGAACTCTGGAAAGGGTTCTGTTGAAATCATCAGCCTTCAGTATAAGGAGGAACTACTTTTTAATACAGTGAATATTATAAAAATACAGCAGCATGAAATAATTCCCTAAAAACATGTTTAAGTAGTCTATTTCAAACTGCAAGTATCACTAGTTGTGAACTTGCACCACCCTTTAATTAGGCTTCGTATCACACCGATTCCTTAGCCGCTTCCCTCATTATAAAAATCTTATGTAGGAGACTTCCTTAACAAGTTACCCAAAACAGGTCACAATCCAAAACTTTAACTTTTCAGTTTAGTGAAAGTAAATATTTATAGTACTGGAAAATGTATGTTGTCATTTCCCATCTATGTCTCTGTATAAACAGAGTATTTAAGTGGAAATGCAAATGTTCTTTCTTCTGCACTTCTGTGAACACCTGAAAGATATATATAATAGCAAAGTGCATTTTTTTTTCAAAGGCTTTCTTGAAATCAGTTTAAACTTCTCTAAAGATTCTAGCAGGAGGCAGCTGAAAAGAAATGAAAAAGAGTCATGCCAAGGAAATTACATCACTGTCATTGTTAATTTGCTTTAAATAACCATGAAAAGAAGTAGTCTATCCTCTGTTAAAATTTCCCATTGGCTTACAACCAAGTGGTGAATATTATATTTTATAGACTCTGACATGAAGTCTGTGTTTAAATATTTATCTTTTGAACAGCTATGTTTACAGCTAAAACCCTCCTCCAAGTTAAACTTTAGCAGTAATGTGATCTATTCCTCTTCTGAAATTGTCTCAGGTGAAAATATACGAGCAGGTCAGGTTTTATGAAGTTCTTCAGATCTCTCAGATTATTTGCTCAAATGGAGGTAAGTACTTTAAAGATCAAGGTGAAAATGCATGCGGTAGACTACATTCAGCTTTGCTTTTAAATTTGTCGGAGCCATTTGGACTTTACCATAGAACGCTGTTCAGTATTGACAGTATTGCATATAAACTTCAGTGCTGGGTTTTGGCTGAAAAGAAATCACAGTCTTATCGCTGTCCTGTAAATTTGTCAGGTTTCAAAGCCTTTTTGCCATCCTCCCTATTGCCGCTGCCATTGTGGTGTTCAGGCTGATGCTTCAAAGCCATCAGCTTAGCACTGCTGAGTGTGGATGGAGAGAAGGCCACTGCTGAAGCAATCAAAATACATGGCTATGCTTCTGGCTGAGAGATAATTAAGTCAATAAATTGAGCTTGGTTTTCTTCTCCTTAATATTTGTATTTTCCAAACTGCAGAATACGTGCGAGTACCAAGAATGAGCAACCAGAATGCCCTGCAGAGTTTTGCCAAATAAAAGGAGTGTTTTCCCCCTTGTGCCATGTAAAGAAAGCATTGAAAAGTGTCTACTGTCGTATAAAGGAGCCTTTAAATTTATTGTGTCTGTGATTGTGGTTCGGGCAACATGCTTGAGCAGGTATAAATTTTGGAGGAGAGTCAGTTGGGCACCATAAAGATGCCACCAGGAAGCCTGCAACTCTTGAGTACTAAACTTGTTAGTGTTGTAATATCAAGGGAAGATATAAATCTGTTTTAGACGCTGCCTCTATCCCATGCGTATGTGAGTTTGTTTCCCAACGGATACTGTTGATACAATGTCAGCAGTAATGAAATTGGGAAAGATTAAGCAGGATAACATTTGTCTTAAACAGAGTATTCCTGACAACCAAGTTCAAAAGAAGGGACAAAGCAGAGCCCTGGGAGGTCTGGCAGGATGCAGCAGGGACAGGGATGGTTTGAGCCAGACAGTCCTTTGTGGCTGATGTGGCAGGGAACGGTGCAGGAACACAGACCAGCCCTTCCCGTTTCCAGGTGTCAGTGCTTGGAGCAGCCTTTGCCCCCTGAGCGTGGATGACAATCCACAAGGGTAGCTGGGGGGACTATTTAATATCTTCACCTGGAACAATGAAATCAAAATGCTTTTATCAATAAGGCTTCAAATTCTGCTTTTGCATGCAAAGGTGCTTTTTCCAGTTGTGAATGTTTAAGGGCAAATACCTGCAATATTTCTTTTGTGTGTATATATATATATATTTATTGTAAAAAAAAAAAATTGAAGTGAATCATCCTATTGAAACTGCTAGGTGATTTACAGTGTCAGTATGTACCGATGAACTACTCTGAAAGGCAAGCCCTTACTTTGCTCCCGGTTTTTCATCTCCACTGCTAGTGAAACAAATTGATCGATAGCAATTAGTCTTATTAATGGCATAAATGCTAGCCTCATGCTGAATAGGTTCTGCAGGCTTTGTTTGGTTGAATTTATTTGTGTCTTCCTAGGTTAATCAAATATTTCAAAGAAAGGTGATGGGAGAATACTAAATTCTTCGAGTCTATCAGTATTCTGAACAGCTGTTTCTAGCTATCCAAATTCACTTGAGCTGATGTACACATGTTACATGAGATATTTATTGTCCAAGTAGGTTTTTATTTTTTGTAAATGCAGTCTTCTTGCAATTAATAAAGCTCTTACTAGATGTTTTTTTGCAAGAAGCAATGTCCTTTGCAGAAATCCCAAAGTCATTTCATAAAGGAAATTTAACACTTTAGGAAGATATGGAAGTAGAAAACCAGCCTGATGCTTGAAATTGCACTAAGTAATTTTGCGTTTTGTGTGGGTTTGATTTGGGTATGTCTGAACTTCAACCCAGCAATTATAAACAAATCTTTCTAAATGCATCATATGATTTTCTCTGATCTTGAAAATACTATTTTGAAATATGTCTTTAAATTACTGAAGTATTTCAAAGCATATTTCAAAATGAACAGTTTATTCAATAACTTTTCAGGAAAAAAATTACATTTCCTAGATAAAAATATGTGGAAGTGTTCCCTTGCTGACGTCTCAGAAGTATGACATTTTAAGGACTGTAAAGGTGGAATCTAAATAAAAGTCACTTTTGATTAGAGGTACATTTGCTGTGGTGGTGCAGATAGTTTTGTAGAGGAAAAGCTGCACCTGTTTTGTTCAGTGCAGAGTTTAGAAGACAGAATTTCATACCACTAATAAATTGTGAGGTGTGTGGGAAAGCTTTTTTTTTCCCTAAGTGCTGGTGGCACCTCTGCTTTTGATGGTCACCTTCCTAAAATAAAGTAATACCATGCAATGCTATTCCGATTATCTTTTGCGTCCTGGCTGCTTTAGCCAGTGCTCTGCTCTGGGCAGGTTCTACTAAAGCTGTAACCTGAAACACACCGCTGCAATTTAAAAATCCATCATCTTTTTATCATGCACAAAGTGTGTGGATGGCAGTGTGGCTGCAGGATGCTTAGGAGAGGGGAGGAGCATGCAGAGGATGTTTCTGATGTGTCCCAGCGAACACAAACCGAGCCTCCAGCACGGTGGTTGTGCTGGACCTCCTTACCAGAGGGACTGTCCTGCTCTCCGCCCTGTCTTGTGCCTGCTTCAGGGCTGGATGTGGGATTGGCGAGGATACTATTTGGATGCGTTGTATAAACTCTTAGTTGAGCATTAGCAGTTGAATACTTCTCCCTGAGCCCTGTCATGGTAGTGACAGCGATTCACCCCAATCCTTCAAGCAGCAAGGGGTTCACTACACCCACCCACCTCCGAAAGCACCCTGCAGCACTTCGTCCTGGAGGGAAAAATTCCGGCCGGGCAGGCCATGGGAGAGCTGAAGTTTTGCTTCCCATGTATCAGGGAGAGGAATGAAACTCCATTTTTTACTTTTACTTATTAGAATTTAAGTAAGAAAATAATTTTATTAATCTCATTAAGGTTGCTTTGTTTTAACAAGCAATAAAAATTATAAATAATTAAACAACCACGGAAGCCATGGGTTCCTAGTGCTAGTGGGTTATTAATGCAGGCCTAGGGCACATTGGAAGTCATGAAATTGACTTTAATCAAAAGTCCTGCATTAATTACTTAGTCATTCCAGTCCTTTTCTTTTTCTTGCTATGATAATATCAACTCTTTTTTTGTCTAACTTTGCTTTTTTGGGGACAAAAAAGATCCCTAGAAAATCTGCAGTATAGATTTTAATTTAATTAAGTTTTCTGAGGTGGAGTCTGTTACAGTCCCCAGCCACAGCACGTGGCTTTGCATCTTCTCCATACAGAACTTCAGGTTTTTGGAGCCACTCCAGTTCGGTCCCTGATCGTGACAGACAAAGTTTTCATGCATGGTATGTTAATGAAAAACACTTTTTCTAAAGTGTGATGGGAGAGTTCTGCCTGAACTTCTATAAGCCAAGCTGAGAGGAGCCAGGTTGTCTTTGAGTTTGTACCTGAAGGATTCATATTTATTGCTTTATTGCTGCTACTTGGTCTTGGTCCTCCCTGAAGGCATTCAGAACAGCCGAAATGTAGCCCTGGGAAGGTCAGTGGAAGGCTGGTGCAAAGCACAAACTTCATTTAAGCGCAATGTTGAAAGCTTAAGCATTGCAAAGGCCTTGTCCTGTCATTGCGCTGAGGGCTGAATTCCCTTCAGGGTGAGAAATCCAGACTCTGCTAAACCAAACTGCTGACTTAGCCACATGGAAACATGTTCTTGCCAGCCTTGCATTAAGATACATAAATGGGTTTTTATATGGTTTTAGATAGCAATAAAGTATCAGCTGTCATTAACTGGGACCTTACTAGTAATCATGATGGCACAAATGAGATCTGTGCATGACTTTTGTGGAACACTATTCTTCCTTGGTATGTGATGTGATACTTCCTATAAATGTTGATAATTGAGATGGACTAAATCCAGGAATCTTTGAAAAATGGAATTTGTACTGTGTTGATTTAAAAAATATTTTTTTTTTTTAGACTCCGAACATTCTGTTTATACTGCAGGTCAGTTGTCACTACTTTTCTTGAGATATTTGAAATATGTGTATTTTGTATGCATCTTTCATATATATATATGTATGCATTTAAGTGTTGTAGCACAGATATTAATCTCCATTGTAATCTCCCAGGTCACTGCTCTCATTTAATATATTATTCTGATCCACTTGAAGCACAACAGGGAACTGGACAGATTAGCTTTTGCTGTTGCAGCCCGATGCAGCCTTAATTCATTTGAAAAGAGAAGAAAAGAAACATATGAAAAGACTTCAAACTCATTAAAACTCATCTCCCACTGCAGCAACCAGACTTGAAATAGTGGCTCCAGCTTCTGAGGGGGAAGGTGGACATTTTTCCAGATTACTTCTAGCCACTACCGCTGTGCTGTCACTGCAGATGAAGGCACCAGTGGTACCACTGGTGTTTCTGTTCTCCATGCAGAGGATGGTGTATTTCCAAACAGGTGCTGCCACTTTTCTTCTTTTTTTTTTTTCTTGTAGAACTGTTACAGCGCTCACAAACCTCACAGCTAGATTTTTCTTATTTTTTTTTTTTTTAGAAAATGTCAGTTTAATTACATTTGAGAAACTTGAGGGAAACAAAGCAGAATGGCTTTCAGGAAGGCATATTTAGGTGGGCTCAATATTCATAACTGAGGTCTCAGTACCTGCAGAGAAACATCTGGCCACTTCATTAAGGTGCTTACACAATAAATTAGCTCTTTTGAACATCTAGCCCTAAATTCACATACTGTGCTAGTCTTTATAACTTTATTTTAACTTCGAAGACTAATTTGTGAGACCTTTCTGACTCGTGGCTGTTCCCAGCATTTGGAGGCAATAAAGCTGTGCAAGTTTTACTGTATGTAAGACTAAGTGGGGAGGTTGTGGAGCTGAGGGAAGGTTACCTGTCTGAAACAGATGCCTGTTACTGCTATCAGAAGTTTCCTGAGGGGAATGGAACAAGCACAGCCTGAGTCCAGCTAAACAGTCTCTTATAGAAAGGATTAAAAAAGAAGCATTTACAGTTGTACCTAAAATACGAATAAGGTTCCTTCTGTCTTGTGAAGTCAGCTACAGAGTTGTGGTGCACGCACAGAGGGGAATCATTCCTTCCTCCCTGGAGGTGAAACCCTGCAAGAATCACGATTGCTTTCCTTCAGAAAGAATTTGTGAAAAAATTCCCTCCAGAAAGAATTTGGGAAAAGCAGAAAACATGGAATACTCTTCATGCTAAAATAGGAGTCTAGTTTAAAATTAGTAGGACTGAAGATCTCTTACCAGCTGCATCTGAGGGCAGATCAGAGATAGTACAGAGGAGAAAAATAATTTATCTGTCATCAAGACAGACTGAAACTCAGTGAAGCAGCTCAGAGAGAGCTAGAGCAGCGGATAATTATCTTGGAGCAAAGATATTAATGTAGGAATGATGGGAAAAGTTACCATGAACTGTGATACCAATGAAGAATTAAAGTATTTAAGCAATATATGATGGCAGGCAGTGCATATCCCAGTAAGTATGGCATGCCTCAGGAAATCCTGTAAAGTGTCTTGACAGCAGGTTCATATATAGATTCTCGTGGTCTTACACCTTTATCTATTATCTGTAATGACTTTAATCACCAAAAAAAGCATTGCCCAGAGTATCCTGTGAAAGGAGCTTGAGACAAGTGATTAGAACAAGGAATATGCCGCTCAGAACCCCCTGTGTTCTGCCTCTGTTGTTAGCCTAAAATATAGTACACCATTACACATTAAAAATGGATGTCATGATGTGCAGCTGTTAGACTACTTCAACCAGTAGTTACTTTTGCCAGTACATTTTTGTTTAAGGTGCTGCATTCATGGTTGCACTGTAAGACCAAGTGTCTTGACCAAAAGCAGCAACAGGTTAGCGTAGGCTGAGAATGTGTGTGTGGTAGAGCTGCACCGCCATTTGTAAGTGCAGAATCAAGGAAAGGAAAAGGAGGTATTATTTCTCTTGCATGTATCAGGTTAAATAAAATGAAGAGTCTTTATGAGAAAGCGTTTTGAAGATATATTTATCCAAAAGAAAGGAGATGGAAGACCATCTAGAAATATGGCAGAAATGTGTTTAGGATCGGAGTTTCTTCTGCAAAAGGAGTTAACTCAGCCTGTGCCTGAGCCTGGTTGAGAGGGTTGTGAGACTGGTCACTTGGTCAGCAGCACTGGCACACGTACAGAACAGCAAGCGGGTGTCCTGGGCCCATTGCAGGTCTTTAGGAACAGGAACCTGCTTGGACTCTGAGCTTTCTTTGAGGGCCTGTATACCAAAACTTTACTCTTTGGTGTGGTACTTTTTTTCTTTTTTCTTTTTCTATCCTGAAATCTTACACCGTGCTACTGCTTCTAGACATCTTGCAGTTAGCCACAATGCAAATTAAAAAGCCTCCTCTCAGCGCTGTGCTGGTTTAATTGCTAAATGAAGACAAGCACCTGACAAAAATGTTAGCAACATGACTTGTACCAGACGCAGAGATGCTTATTCATTCAGATGAGGCAAGATTCGTAATTAAGAGGAATGGATTTGATTGTGTAGGCTGTTCAAGCTAGTGTCTGTCTCAAAACATCTTTGCAGAAAAGTCAAACCCTGTCCTTTACTGCTGAATATCTTTGATACAATCCAGTGAATATACCCAGTGAAAAAAGTCTGAAGACTTGTGATGGATACTTTGTCAGGTGGATGAGACTGTTGCTTGACTCCTATTCTGTGGCTAATTTAGAGTAACTGTAGGTCCTTGTGGGTAAACGGGACTTCTCTAGTATGTGTACAGCCATTGGTACTAGGCAGTAGGGTAAAAATAATTTCTGCATATGGATGATTGCGAGTCATGCACCAAACCATAGTCCTGCAGTCAAGACACTGTACTTCAAGCCTGATGTTAAACAGAGTGATGCTTAAGCCAAGGATTAGGCAGAAGTTAAGCAAAACGTGAATGGTGGCTTTTAGCTGGATATCAATTCACAATTCTGACATGCAAAATACAGTATTCTGGGAAAAACTTGCTTGATATCCTGAGTTTGACCTTTTCCATGCAACAACATTGAAAAGACAACAACAAATCATGTTTTTCTAACTTTGCCTCAGCGAGGGGAAAACTGTTAGAACTGCTTAAAAGAAAAAACAAAAAAATTATTACAGAAGTGGCATATGGCTCCTCTAGAATTCCCTCCACTTTCTTGAAGTCGTCACAACCCGATAAACACTTGGTAACAGACAAATTGGTAAGTGAATTGGATAGACAGAGATCTTCTTTCTGACATCCTACAAAGCTTTAAAAACCCTCCCTACTTTAGACTGTAATAAAAAGCATTAATAGGGATACATTTTGCAATGCCTGTGTATCTAAAATGGGGTAGACTGGACTATCTAATTTTTCTGAGTTTCTAGGGAATCTACATTCTCATATGCATATTTTACAGCTGTTTTGACAGCCAGTGCATACACGTATGGAATAAATACAGCTATCAGCTAAGAGTATCTCTAGACATTGTCATTTTCATTTAAGCCTGCTGATGATATACAAAATAATCACAGGAATATATTTACTGAAAGTATTGCAGGTTGCTATGGTATATTACAATATTAAAAGCATAAATTCCCTCATGTGGGGAAAGGACTGTAATATGCAAAACCTTCAGACAATTGGGAAAAGCTGTCACTATGTTTGCCAGTGAAAATGCTTCACCAGAAATGTATTTTATTCGGATGCTTGATTTCACATATAGAGGGAACTCCAGAGGCAGTGTCATCTCTAGAACTGAGTCCTAGGTGGTTTGCTCTCATTGCCATCCATTGGCAATTTCCAAAAGTTACTGAAAGTCTTTATCTTATTACTTCTTGTTTTATCTAGAATGCTTGGAAATGCTTACATGTTCTGTAACCTCTTACTAATAAACCGGTCCATACTACTGCAGAAGATTCTGGTATTCTTAATATCTCAGACATAACAATTACTCTCTAAAAATGTGTGAATGTATTTAGTGCTGAAAAGATTTTCTATAAAGTTGAGGCTTTAAGGAGCACAGTCACGGAAGCAACGTGGCAGAGCAGAAAACAGCTTTGCACCAAGCACCTCAAGAACTCAGCTGGGGAAATAGCTAAGAAGTATAAATATATTTTTCATCTTTTCAAGTGTAAGGAAGCAAATTGTTTGAGAAGGCTTCCAGTAACAGAGTAAAATAAGAAAAACTGCATGGAATTCAAAGATCCTACGTTTGTTCTGACCAGATAGAAATCGTTCTAAATGTTGGCACATAAGAGCATAAATTAGTTTATAACACCCAGGAGACTGAAGGGTATTGTTCTGCCTCCAAGGCATTATTAGCATTAACTGATTAAAAGAGGTGCAGCTATGTTTTGTTCAGCTACAAGGAATGTCTGTTATAACAAAATACCAAGTACATTCATACTATGCTCTAAATAATTGAGAAATTCCATAAAAATTATACCAAATAATTCCTTAATGACCTACCAGCTTATTCTGTAACTTCTGCCACAGCAATGCAAAGATGACTTCAGTGAAGTTTCCATACCAGCAAATGTACCTGTATAGCAGAGGGGGGAAATATAGAGCTGTTTGGATGCCACTAAGAATGTAAATCTTGCTTTCAGAAATTATTTAGGATGAGAAATCACCCTGGCTGTTAGTGCAGTGTACCCTTTACCCTTGCCACTTGGCTATGGGCATACAGAAGCATTCCTCTGAAGTTAGCAGTGGGTACCAATTTGCAGCATGCCAGCTCTTCTGCAGCAAATCCTCCTGTGCAGGACCTTTTCTGTGGTTTGTCTTATTCCTCCTTGAGGGAAGCCGCTGCTGCTCTCACCCGTTCAGTTGTGCTGATGGGGATAGAAGTAGTTCCCAGCAGTATCACAGTGTAGCCAGGATGTTCCTGTGATACCCTGTGCACGTGGGTCACCTTTTTAAAAGGAGCGTGAACTTGTGAAGCAATCACTTTAAAAAATCCCCTCCACCCTCAACGGAAAAGATTTTCGTTTTCATCTTTTTAATGTTTATTCCTGTGCTATTTATAAGAACTTGTTTTGCAATCCCAGTGTTTTATTAACTATAATTACTCTGAAATGTGCATCGTTGCCCTTTACATGGGTTATATAATAGACACAACAGAACATACTGAGCTGCTTCACAGTGAAGTTGCACCAGGGATGAATCTGGCGTGCTGTATGCAAACCAGAGAGCGCAATGTTCCAACGGCATTTTGCTCCCCTTGGTCTCATTCCCAGCATGATGGCCTAGATTTGAAATGTTACCTATTAATATTGCCTACCAGACACAACATGATGAATAAGAAATCCAGTGGTGTTTTTTAAATTGCAATATAGTATTAATGATTCAATTAAAGAAAAATGTGAGGTCTTCCCTTTTAAATTTGGGAGAGGAATACATGGTTGTGGCTTAATTATTTTTTCCTTTTCAGAGTATTTCTTGTTCTATAGCCTCAAAAAGCACTTTTGCTCCCTTCAGATGGAATTATCTGTATATGAGAAAGAGGCTGGGTTTTGTTGTTTTTTTGTTTGTTTTTTTTTTAAGCTGAAGACCATTTCTTATCCATAAAATGAATAAGGGATATTACTGAAATTTCATGCATGGCTTTGGAAATCTTAGTTGTACAGTCAGAGGACAGCAAGACATTTGTATATCAATTGCATGTGCCCTGCCACACCACCTCTTCCAGCTTTATGGCCGTGGCCCTGCCTGTGCTCCTTTCAGCCTCCGTGCACTCCTCCATGCTTTCACCCTCTTAGTATCTGCTCCCTGGAGCCAAGAAAGAGGAAGTAATTGCAGCAGCAACATTTTACTTATAGCCATGTATTTGGATTTTTTTACTGCAGAAGATTATTGTTTCTTTACACTCATTAAATGAAAAGGATTTAAGTGCAGTAAAGGCTGGTGTGGGGGGTGGAATTAAAGTCGTAGAAGAATGCAGGTCAAATGAGGAAGAGGATGGTCAACAAGATTTTTATTTTTTTTTAATACGTAAGAAAGTCTTGTAAGTATTCTGTGTGCGCTGGAGGTGATCAGGGTGGCATTTGAACTGGTTGATAACTGTGACAAGGTAAGATGTGAAAAAGCTATTTAATGCAAAGTAACCTGATGTTCAAGATTATCCCACATCTGGCAGGCTCAGAACACCAACGCTGTTCCTTGGAATATCTGGCTATGACCAGGAAGAATGCACAGCACTACATGGCCCTTTTGTATGATGTGGTATAGCAGTTTCTAGAGCTGCATCTGAGAATTTTTCATTTAACATACCCAGTAGTCAGTCAATGCACATGTAAAATCATCATCTGTAATGTGATTTTTAGATCTTGAGCATCTTACTGTAATTACCATACAAGCTTCTGACAGAATGGTTTTGAAAAGGAATAAAACTACTGGATACATTTGGGGGCACTAATATAATAGTATGAGGTTGATATTAAACGCACAAACATCTTAGTAAACTGAAAGCTTTTATTCTTCAGTTGGATAGCACAATCTGTTATCCTAAATTAAATTTCCAAAGGAGGGTTTTTTTTCGGATATTACATACTTCATAGCTGACAGGGACACTATCTAATTAGCTATTTATATGCAAGGCATACCAGGGCATAATTAGAAACATGGATTATGCAAAGGCAACCAGACTGACAGAGGGCAAAGGAAACTAACATATTAAATCAAATTTGTATATATGCTTATATAGTGTATCATGTGTAGTTTGGGTTGTATTACATTAATGCTTCATTTAATATGTTGTTACACATGTGACTGTAATCTACTAATTTGTAAATGAAACGTGCTTTCCTAAAACCAGCATCTCTTGGCTCAAGGAATCAGTTAGAGCTGCAGGAAGAGGCCTAAATAAGTTACACATGTGTTCTGCCCCTTGGGAAATGCCGTGCGCCTCTGATGGCACGTGCCTGTGTTCAGATACAGGCTTTAGGGGTTGCTGCTGTCCCCAGCACATCTTGTCACATTGCCAAAGCAGTGGTGAGTGCGTTGTGACATGCAGGGGCAGTCGCTGGGCCAGGCAGAGAGAGGGTGAAATGGGGAAAGGTTCTTTCCTGAGGTTACACGGAGGAGACACAGCATGTGTCTGAATTCCAGCAGGTGGGAATAGAGGGTCACTCACTATGGAACAACGTGTAAATTAATTAGCTTAAGTAACTAACGGGAGAGGTAGGTTCCTAAATCAGCTGCTCCGAGTCCCTCTGTGAAGGTGGCTCATGTTTTACCACTGGCTGTATGGAAAGTCTCCATGGCTTGGTCAGCCAGGTGATGTCTGAACGACAGATTGAATATCTTTCTCAGGTGTGCAAATAGATAAGATTTCCCCACTTTGTGGTCACTTCAGTCAAACAAATACTATAAACAAAGAGTTGTTCTAGATGTGTCAGGCCTACAGCAAATACACATATACCTGTGTGCATCGATAAAGGCTTTCTAAACTTTTAAAATGCTGGTAAATGTAATAGTTTCACTGGCAATTGGCAAGTCAACAGCAGAACCAGGCACAGCTGCTGAATTCTAGATGATTCCTCTATTGTAAGGTTAAAAGTCTACGTCTAGTCTGCTTTTGCTACCTTTTATTAAACATTCAGAAGAAATTGTCTCTCCTTTTTATGGTGAAAAGAGGGTCAGTTCTTTTAAGGTCTAACTTCAGGAAAATCATGTAACAAAGCAAAGGATGTATGAAAGCAAAAGCTATAAGTAATTGGGTCTACAGCACCCATGAGACTACTGGATTTGTATCTGGAAGGAAAGAAGAATCTGTGTTATATTTTGTCCAGAGTGACACTTACGGTAAACAATGAATGAAAATGCATTTTAGGTTGATTCAGAGGAATTACTGTTGTCCCCTTTCATTTTTTTCTGGTAAAGTGTGGTTAAGCATTTAGGGATTATTAGCACTGGATTTTGAGTAGCCATCAGCATCTTTTTTCTTGGATTTTCTTGGAAAGAGCTGGTGTGATCATGTAGGAGTATGCTGGGTATGGCTGATGTTGAAACCACATTTGAAAAGCTACACAAATAATATTTCTTCCTCCTTACGTCTGAATAGTTCTAGTCATAGTGTGACTCTACACAGATATTTATGAATTTGGGTGGGGGGATAAAGATTACTTTTTACAGCTTGAAATTCCTCTGATAGCTTGCTCAGTGAAACTGGAGCTATCCTCCAGCTGATTTCTCATGGGAATTGGCAATGTGCTGCTTCTGACATAGTGTGCCTCCAAAATACCCCAGACTCTCCTTTTACTCATACTGTAGCCCTAACAAATAATTTACTGGCATATGAACCTTGGCATAACTGAATGCCTAGTTTACCTCCTGGACATTTGTATACTTTTAATATTTATTCGTTGGTCTGTAATAGCAGAATATTTGTCATCTTAACTGGATTTCTGGATGAGAATCAGTGGATCATTAGTTTTAATTATAATATATCAATGTCATACTAGTACAATTGATATCTAATTAAATTAACGTTGGTGATATACTGTACTGTCATCACTAAATCCTTCACGATAACTATAAGTATCAAAACCTGTTTTATTTACGCTATTTACAGATTGATTTATCCAGTGAAGTCTGTCTAAACAGGCACCATTTTAAAAGCGGTTGCATATTAATGTTGGCTGAAGTACAAATATACTGGTCCATCCAGCTCTAAGAAGGGAACATCTAATGCAGCGAGTATATAGATCCTGTGGTGTGGATAAAGGATTGGACTGGGAATCGGGAAACTGAGTTTTGTTCCTGCTACTGGTACTGCATTGTAGGTTAACTTTTTCAAAATCATTTGCAACTCAGCATCTTTATTTGTCAAGCTGCTTTCTTTGCTATAAACAAGAAAGGTTGCTACATAATAGATATTTATTGGTGGTGTTAATAGTGTCTTTCATATCAAGCATATTTTGCTGGGTCAGGCCTGGAGTCTTCAATAACTTCCAAGGTAAATCCTTAGATATCAAGCTACCTGAATGTCTGTAATGATTGCCCTCCTCTTATGTATCCTGAAATTAAACTATCTCAAGCAATTCCGCTGCTGCAGGTGACAACACAAACAAATGTTAAGACAAATAGACTAAGTTGGTAGCCATTGACAGCCAGATGAAATCGATTAAGTAAGTAGTATTACTGTCTCACAGATGGGCGACAATTACTTCAGTGGTTAATAACAAAAAAATAAAGCAAGATGAATAGCTTGCATGAAATGAATCTGTTTTACTGTTTTCAGAAAGTGTTTCTGAAGTCTATTCAGTGCTTACCTACAGCACTACTTACACTGACACCAGAGTCTAATCCTTATGCAACAATGAAATTTAGGATTCACAGCAAATGTTTCTTGAGAAGGGCAGGTATGTGAAGCATCCCCCTTAAAAAAAAAAATTCAAATCAGGCATATAATGACTGGGCATTTTTGCTCTCAAACTGGAGCTACTAACAGAGAATTGAGGTTGTTTGAGTATTTATGACCATCTATTTTCAGTCCGCTTACAGCTAGGAGGGAAGAAGATGCCTGTTCACCAAAATGTATCTGTACAGAGTTGGGTAAATTATTCCTCATGCCATATGATCAATGCTTTTGCAAGTTTGGCTGGTGATGATGCTACAATGATTCACAGGCAAATTCTTAATTTCCCTCTCTGAGATGAAGTCAGTGAAACCACTTGTAATGAAGCCAAGCCTGCATTTGTGTTACAGGACCAGGGCCTTACTTCATAAACATACTGGACTTTTGCTGTAATTTCTCTGATTAATTTTCATTTTCTATCACTTGTCTAGCTTTAAAAAGTGGTAAAATAATTAAGGTATGCACATGCATGTGACGTTGTGCTTCAATACTTGTAGCTGGGCATAATTACTATCAGTGATCTACAGAAAGGATTTGCAAAGTTTTACCACGATCCCCACCCCCACCCCCCAGTTTAATGAGACTCAGTCTGATACTTAAACTATTAAACTGCAAACAAGCAAAAAACACCTGCTGGCCACTGACAATATACAAACTAACTACCCTTGGATGGTGATGTCCTCTGGTAGAGGAGTATTAAAGCCAAGGTCTCTACGTGTGCAGCAGCAACTTGGTGCAGACTCTGTGCATCTTTTATCTGGAAAACAGATGTTTCCCAGTTTCTCTGCCAGAAATACACTCTTAATGCAGGCTGTGGCTAGCCTTTGAAATTACTGCGTTTCCCTCTTGTGATGACTACATCTGTAGGTGCTCTATCTGTAAATAAGATAATACTTGAAAGTAAGTTGATGGTAACTCCCCCCAGGCAGTCTTCTAGAACTCCAGAATCTACATGAACATCTGGAGGATCAAGTGACAATGCTTTCCCCTTAATTTCAGCAGCTAAAGAAAGTGGTCATTTCGAAAGCTTTGATTTACTCCAAAGTAACATGGCATTCTAGTCTAAACAGCTTCTTTTTAATGAGATCCATTGTTAATTTACTTGCCTCTGAATCTTGTTGCTCACAGTTTTCTGCTCTTGAAGGCTAATTAATTTTAATACACTCTGTAAGAATAGTTCTGTCCTCCATTAATGAAATCTTCACTTAGATAGCTCAGAACACCCAAATCACTTTGGTAACTACAAATATGGAACAAGACATTAGTAAAGTCCATGTTTATTTCCTGACTCTTCCTGAGAGAAGTTTTCAGCTGTTATTTGTTGAGGAATGGTGAATAATATACAATAGTGAAATGAAATATCTGTGTACATGAGAGCATCTCCCTTCCCTTTCAGAGCCATCAGTGTGTGTCTGGAAGGGGGAGAGATTTGGGAGATAGAAGAATGCAAGTGCTGCACATCACTGTCACTGGGGATGTTATGAATAAGTGTCTGAGATCACTGGCAGAGCTAGCTTTGTGTTTATGTGCATCTTGTGCTAACTAAAAAATAGGTCTATGGTTTCTGAATTTCTGTTTCCCCAAAAATAGAAAATGGGAAAGGTATGCATTAAGTTCATGCTTGGAAAAGTTTGGTAACTGCTAAAATTTCTACATAATTTTGCAAGAAAATAAGACAATGACATATGAACAGTTTGTGACCCCACTTGCTTCTTGCCTTGCTGTATGAGAGATCCCATACAAGATGCTCCCCTGTCCTCATCCAGAGCTGGTTCCAAGTCTGCTGATGTTGGAAGTAAGTCTTGCTCTGAACTTTACATTGCTTGAGACTGGCACTTATCTAGCAATGCTGTTACTCCCTGTTGTCCAGACCAAATTGGGAAAAAGATAAGACTCATGACACTCATTCTTGTTATATGCGTTATTTGTTCAGTTCTATATACAAAATATCCTCTCTAGTCCATTACATTCATCACGTTTAGATGTACTTTGTTATGGTCGATAATCTATTACTTTAGAGATCTGATTATTGAGAGCAAGGAGTGTTGGCATTTCTCGTTGGCAAATGGAATTTCCTGCTGTTTTCTTCCTTTTCTGCTGAGGTGAAATATTACATCTTCATAGATGGTAAATTAAATGTCAAATATAATTTGGCATCTAAACCATGAAATCTATTTCTGCCCTAAGAGCAAACCTGACAGTTGCCTTCATGTACTTGCTGTATAGAGATCTATGCAGGATGATAAATCACTTTTAAGTATGTCATCACAAATGGTTCAGCATAACTTCTTTATGAATGTTTAGGAATTTTATATGTGCTTTAAAAAGAAACATCTTTTTATACAGTTAGTAAAGTCAAGTCTTGGAGTTTCTTCAGTCAGCTTCAACTATATATATTTTTTTACCTTAATCATGTAAACATGCATCTAGTTTAAAGTGTGAAAGTGCTTGATTCCTAAAGTGTTTGATCACAGTATTACCACGTGAAATGCCCATAATTCCTTTTAAAAAGTAGAGCACCAGTAAAACAAGGTACAATAGGAGAGAGACAACTAAGAGGACCACAGAATTCCCGACCTCAGTCATATACTCTATAGGAAGAACAAAGCCTAACCAGAGTTGATTTTTAATACACATCACACAGCGCATCAAAACATTTTTCTTTTTACTAACATGGCTTCCATAAAGCTGTCAGTGATGCGTCTTCAGGTGTTGCATCACATCCTTGTGCACACATGCAGAGAAACACCTTTAAATGCTGAAGAAAGGTTCTTAAATTGTTAAGGGGGGACCCAAACAAAATTCACAACCTGAAACCTTTGAGTCATAACAACGCTGGTAAAACATAACTGATACTCCTAATGAAAGATGTGTCCTTCCTAAGGAAGACATACATTGGGGTATAATGGACATAATGGCTTAAAATCAAGCACATGGTCATCTAGTGAATAACTTGAGTACAAATACATTAGCCATAACAACAAAGTAGCATTTAAAATAATGTCTGTCTATGCAGAATAATGTCAGTGAGCAGCTGAATCAATAGTGACATTTAGAATTGTAATACACTACACAGCCAACCAAAGTCATCATGTCTGGGTAGATCATAACAGACCTGAGTCATAGCGGACTTGGTAATGGGCAGAAATCCTGAGCTATCGAAGCTGATGGCAGAAATTATTTCTTTTTAGCTAGTGTTTATTTTGTCATTGTTTTCTCAGCTTCCTTAAGTACATGTCAGCATTGACCATTAGAGAGATAAAAGAGCCTGAGTAGATCAGTATCTGGCTGGAATGCTGCCTTCAGTCTTCTAAAAAAAGAGAGATTAAATTTGTATGCTGGCTCATTCATGCGGTAAATATGACGAAGGAGGAAAGCAGAAAGTTTTAGATAAAATTGATAGTGTTTTCGGAACAGAAACATGTGAGTTAATGTATTGGATCAGTGCAGTGTCTCTGTAGCCCGTAGCTGTCACAGATAGGGTTTAAACCACAGGTTTCAGAGGTAACCCAAACAAAAGGCAATTGTAGTCTAAGGAACTCTAGGGGGAAATTTTCTCCCATCTTCAAAGACAGGAAAAGCTCTAGAAATATTCCCTGAAGCACAGGAGTTTATACACCTTCTAAAGCAATTAAGGGTTGAGGGTTTTGTTTTGAATTCATAATTACAGCCCGAGATATTATTGATATTCTTACAAATGTCTAATCTCTATAACTCCTTGTGACCTTTTGGCCTCACAGATATCACAGTCAAGAATTCCCACAGTCTGACTTGTTTTTTGCCATCAGTTTTGAGAATGACATCTAGTGCTGCTGGAAAGAAGAATCTGAGCTCGTTAGTTTTGTTCCCCATCTGCAAAATGGAAGTAGGAGCACAGTTACCATAATAGTGTGCATCAGAATATTCATGTCCTTGATATATCAGTTCCTGAGCTGTGGTTCCACCCAGAAGCAGAGGGAAGCAAAGTGTAATTCCTGAATTTATGCACCAGGTCAGTGGCAGCTCTAGGAATACAGCCCTGCTTACCTAGGCTAATAAGCTGCTCGTTAGACTTAAGTCCCTGCCAGCCACTGCTAAGTGATAAACATGACAAACTATGTGACTTACTCAGTAAAGCGCTGTACTTTGTGGTTCTTTAACCTCTGATTTCTATGTTGTGTATGAAATTAACAGCAGCGGAGTAAAAGCAGTGAAGACAATGCAGATGTCTATGCTGATAGATTGTTAATAATCAAAATGCAATGTGTTGAATGTACCTAGGGAGAGTCGATTGAGTATCTTTTTTTTTGTTAGTGTTCTTTCTAGCTGCCTAAAGGTGATTGTTATACTGAATTGCATAAATTGATATTTCCTGGCAATGTATTTACATAAAAGGAAGTTAGAACAGAAACCTTCCCCAGGAAAACACTGTGCCCAAGACTATATTCACATCTATTTTAGCTCATTCACTTGTGCCTGAATGGGTTACTCTAGCCTTGCTTACAGTAATTGATTGATGACTCTCCTCCCTCTTGCAAGGATGTAACAACATAAGAATCTGTGTAAAATGGAAGAAGCTTTTGAAGTGCCAAACTGGCATGAGAGAAAAATCTAGTCCCTGATTTGAAGGCTGCTGCAGGTGTTTCACCATCTGTACCTCTCCCAGAACTGAAGGTTGCTAAGTGACCGGTACTACTTGTCCAACACTGAATCAACCAAACTGTTTATTCCTGCCTCTTTCTGCTGCTGAGACCAGTTGGGTGTTGCATGAGTGGGTCCCTGAATATGCTGATGTCTGCTAGTCACGATGCACACAAGTGCAGCCAAAACTATGCTTTGCACATAACTTTTCCCATAGATTTTCTTGGAAGTTGCTGTGAAATTCATGACAAACATAGCTGGCTCTCATTATGCTAAACAGCCCTTCAACAAACACCTGAAGGCAAGCAGATAGCTCAGTATGTGATGTCAGTGTGTGGGCTGGAAAGTTCTGTGTTTCCTTAATGGATGGTCTGGGAAGCGGTATGATAATGTACTGTTACTAACCAGCAAAAGTTGTTCCCTAATGTAACACTTATAGAGAAAATTCCATCCTATTCACCATCAACTCCATCCATATTATAAATGGTAAGGAATATGGCTACATTAAGAACTTTATATCTATATTCACAGTGTCACAGTATGCATTACAGGAGTGCTTTGCTTTGGCAGGCAGGTACAGTAGCAAATAAAGAAGAAATGAGGCTCTGACTCCACTCCCAGCTGTGCTATGTGCGAATGACCTTGTCTCTGCGTTGGAAGTATGAATGCAACAATACCTGTCTTACTAAAGTGCTTTGAGGAGTCTTGTAAAAGAGTAGTGTCTTAATACTCCTAACTGGTAACATACAATCACAGTTTTGTTTTATAAAACAGTAATCAAGAGAATTATGTGCATATATTTTGATGAGGTGATAAGATGTGGTAGCTTCTCACTAAAATATTCATTGCTAGGTGTACCTTTCCCATCAAGTGGCTGTAAAAGCTGATGTAATGGAGTTTGAGATTTACTTTCTTCCTGAATAGCTTTGTACAAGATTCTTTTTTTCTCATCTTACAGCTCATCAGGAGATTGTTTTTAAACTGCAGGTGCAGGTATTTACAATGCAGACCAGATCCTCAGCTATTCAGAGACAGTGTAAGTGCAGCTGTATGTGAAAGATCTTGTAGCAGTGGACTTTGGGAGATAATTAGGGTTGGAGCAAGCTGGGGATTCTGGAGGGGGATTAAGATTGGGTTGAATTTAGATCTGAAGCTGAAGGCAGTCCCAGGAGCAAGTAGATGTTTTTTACTGGCTCTGAACTGGAATCGGCTTAAATGTCGATTGCAAGATGTGGACTCTAAATGAGCTAAAATTGAAGCTGTGCACTTAGAGCTAGGTCCTTGTGCAAGGGTTGTTTGATGCTGGTGTCCAGTCTTTCAGCTGAAGTCATGTGGCACATGTTCTTAGCCTGCATGCACCCTGTTATGAGACTATTTTATAATTGCACTTTTCAGATATATTTAACCTGTCATTTATTAATCTACCAGGTCCATAGCTCCTAGATCTTTTTATTATTATGTTTTTTCTTCCTTTAATATTTTGAAGTACAGGACATGTTCTGTGGAGCTGCATTCTCCAATATTATATCTTTTCCTGCTTCCAAATGGCTAGTAATCCTAAAATGTTTCCATCTTGATTTGTTAAAGCAAATGGATTGCTTTAAATTAGCTATTTGTCATAAGAAAGTCCTGAAGCTTTCTTGAAGCTGTAGCCATGGCTCTGTTCTTTATTTTGGCCAACTGTCTCCATGCATGTTCTTTTCCTTTAATATTTTCTTTTAGTGTTTGTCTTCTAGTGTTTTTATTATTTAGCGGACTGCTTACCATTTACCTGAAGTGCCTATAAAGAATCTGGTTTATGGGAATCTGTTGTAATAAAATATACTGCACAAGGAGGTCTTTTGACAAGGGTATAAAACAAGAGTGGTAGTTTTATAATCTCTAATTATGAAAAACAGGAGAAGATAAATTTTACAAAGTTAACTGTATCTCAGCCCCCAAAAGATAACTTGAGTTCTGTGAAGAGATTTTCTGAGTCATACTTAATATATCTACACTCTAAAACTCCAACAGTGGCTGTCCGCAACGTTCACCACAGCAGTGTAGAGTTGAGCACCTCTTCAGCGTTAGAATAGCATTTGCTCAGCAACCTCACGCTGCTGCTGTGCACCCTACAGAAGGTGCTGTGCACCCTACAGAAGGTGCTGTGCAGAGTGGCTGGCATGTGGTTGAGAGTGCAACATGATGAATCAAGAGAGCAAATCACAAGACTGCTTCTTTACCCTCCAGTTAATGAGCAAATAGGCCAACATCTCTTCCAAAGGCACATTCATTATAATTCTAATTAGTAATATGTATGAAATTGATTTGCATACCTAAAGGAAGAAAAACTCCCTCTGAGAAATGCTAGAATTACTGGCCTAGGAAAAATAAAAGATGATTCTCTGAAGCAAATCTCATATTTTCTGCTGCAATTAGCTGGTGTTTTTTTAATTGTTTATTCTAAGACTTTAAACATCTTTTAAAGCATCAAGTGTCTGGCTCTGTACTTGGAATCAAAATACAGCTGATTTCAAATCAAAAGAGTTTGAAGATTCTCCTTAGATCCACCAAGTTGTTCTGATGATGCAAATCTTTGAGCTGATGTTATGTCAAGGTAAACTGACAAAAAGCAAACCAATACACTTATTTTTATATCCCTCTACGTTATTAAGCATACAAGGACAGAAAATCTGTCATTTTGTGTGTCTGTGAAGTATCAAACACCTTTTCATGATTCATAAATAATGAATACTAGGAGTATTTGTTAGAATTATATTGCAGGAAAAATCCCTGACATTCACATAATGATTTGCATGATCAAGCGCTTTACAGATATTAATTAGAGTTGATTTGAATCAGTAAAACAATATTGAGAGACATCTATTGAACAGTCCAGAGTGAATAATTATAATATTGAAATTATACATACCAGTGTTTCGAATTGCATTGTAGGAATGATACACATGATCTGTGGCTATGAATAGTGTTTACTGGACTGAGCAATGCTCTGAGTTCCAGTTCTATGTAATTAAAACCTGGCACAGAAAATAAGTGTTGTTATAACTGCAACTGTTTGTTTTATGTTAAAAGAGATATGGAATGTCTAACATATGTTGAAACAAGTCATATTTGTAATGCAGCATGTATTCAGTGTTTAAAGCAAGTGTGTGCAGAAACATGTCTAATCTAATTGCAAGTAACTCAAAATTCAGCAGAATATCTGCAGATTCAAGCAGTAGCTCTAGAAAGATGTTCAGAAAATTACTTGAGATGATCTTTTCCTTCTCAGGTTTTGGGTGCAGCATTAGTCTTTAATCTAGGTTTGACAGCCTTGGGAAGCAGGGTCCTGCTCTGTAGCTAGCACCCTGTGGAGCTATTCTATTTTCGAGGTATGACTTCATTCAAATTATTTAGATACTAAATTCTTTCCTGAATTTAAGGCTTCTTTTAAAGCTTTATTCAAACCTCACAACTGAAATGTTGCACAACAGTGTGTATCAAAATTCCCAACAACCGAGTTCTTCAAAAGCATAATGGACTTTCTATAAGATGTGCTTTCAGAGGCAAAACAATAATTCAGCTCATTGAATGTATGTATGGTAGACAAAGTGCATTTAATTTAGAAATTGATTTGTGTATGTGTATACGTACGTGTGTATAAGCCTTCAAATGTAAAAGAAAATCAATCTACTACCGTGGTGTAATTATTGATGTTCTACTATGTAAAATACTAATGCTTGTTCTAATACAGCTTCATATACAACCATTGTTTAACCCACTGATCTGTGATCTTTATTATACAGATTCTAATTTTAATATAATACTTGGGATCTGAAAATTAAGGCAAATAATTTCCATTGTTTCTTACCAGAAAATGTTGCAAGAAATGTAGACAGTTGTCTTCATCCCAATTGCTGGCATGGAAGATAATTTTCTAGCTTTGCTAGAAAAAAAGTTGCTACGTTATTTGGTTGTTTTATTCAGGGATGTCACTTGAAGTTAGTTTTATCAGATAATACCTATAAGAAGACAGTATTTCTTTGCAAAAAACACAAACAAATAACAAACAGCACAAATATCAAGCCCACCTGCAGCACATCCATATTGATTTGTCATAGCGACGCTAAAAACAGGTAGCAGCCAGTGACTGAGCCATCCATCCGTTGGACATATCATGTATTTGTCATTATTATGAAAATGTGGATTGATGGCTAGTGAGTACATTTCTGAGTTATCAAGCCTCACACTGTTTGTATCTTTGTAAAAGGGGAGCACTGGTTTCTCAAGGTAGTTATACAGGTGACAATCACTGTGGTCTGAGGTTTGAAACGGCAAGAGAAAGTAATAAGATGATGTTGAAACTGGGTACAAGTTTGGAAGCTATCACCTGTCCCATACAAGGGGAGGAAGAAAGTAGAATTAGCTGAAATTACGTTACTGTTATTTTGAGTGCTTTATTATGTCTAGTCCTCCATGAACGGCTTTTATTAGCAAGTTTACTGAAAACAAAACCCCATAAAATATGACTTTGGTCCTTCTGCAAAAAAGATGCAGTGTTCAGGTGAGTCTGTACAACACCACGGTTTAGTAAAGACTGTTGTGAAGTACAGTTCTGCGCCTACAAGCTTGTCACGTGCTATCCACTCTTTTCTCTTAGTTTTTATTAATTTGGGGAGTAAATGTAAGAGTATTGCTAAGACCATAATTTTTTTTTTCCCTATACGTGACTACCTAAAATACATATTGCAATGAGAATAAAGTTAAGAGGCTGGGGACTATCTGAGGCCATAGGAATGGGAATCTGTAAACAAGCTCATCCAATATATTGTCAGCAGGAGACATATATTTATGGTGAAATGGCTTTCAGAGTAGAAACTATTGGGTCCTCTTTTTTTATGTGTTCTCTGGCAGAGGAATAATTTAAAGTGAACCTCAACTCACATTTCAAATAATAGATGACAGGAGCTCATCCATTTCAATATAATTCATTGCACGGCATATGTATGGGGGAGATTTTAAAAGAAAACCAGGGAATTATGTTTCCAAGTGAGCCACTAGATTTTGAGATGTGGTATTTCCTCCTCACTTTCCTTCCATTAAGCTTATTGGCTTCTCCGAATAAAAGCCTGAACTTTCCCGTTAGATACTGTCCTTTGTCGGTTCTTTGTCTCACACCGGCTCTGGAGCTAGGGGTGCAGGATCTAGGTACTTTTGTGGTTTGGTATTCTGACTGTTGTTTGATAGCTTAATTTTTTTGTTTGCTTTGTTGTTGTTTCTCAAGTATTAGTTTCCTACTTCATTCACATAATGTACAATTTACTTTCCTGAAAAGCTGTTAGTACTCGGAGCTCTCTCCTTCCATGTGTCTGAAATAAATTAACTCCAATTCCCATCAATGTCATAAACCTGAAAGTAAAGTGATTTCGTTTAAATTTTATAGATTTCAGGGTTGGGTGTTTGTGGGAGTGGGGAATGTTCTTATTGATCTGTTTGATTTGAATCCTGGATAATGACATTCACTCTTGAAAATATTCCTTTGTTTGAGAATCGCAGATCAGAGACTGAGCGTAGCCAAGTGCTTCCAGGAGGCTGAGCTGAGGGTGCTGGGGGCTTCCACAGCCTGGGGCTCTGCTTGCGAGTAGGGTCTAGAGCTTTACATTTTCGTTGGGGGCAGATATCCAGCCTGATATCCCAGGAATGGCAGAGGATGACTGCCTCAGTTAAGTGAATCAGAGCCTGTTCACAGGGGGTTTGTCCTAATTTTTAATGGATGAGGTCCCCATCCGTTACTTCAGAGATGTTTCAACATGATTTGGACATGGCATACCAGGTCCTTAATGCATATGCTGCATGTAAACCAAAGCAGATGCTAGCATAAAAAGTGTTACTGTTGCCCTAGGAGAAAAATCAGTCTTTTGTGGTTCCAGGCAGTTTTTCTACATGAACAGAATGTTTTATTTTTGGAGACAACTACTCTATGACATGAATGATAGATATGTTTTCTCTTTGAAGGAAACAAAGTGTGTAGTCAGTGTTTTACTTTCCAGTGAGGTGCAAACTTACAGTGATCTTCGGCTGATGAAAGCAAAAAGAAATTATTTTGAAATGATGAGGGTCAGGGCATTTTGGCACAGTAAAGTTGAATGATATTGCTGTTATAAATTGCTGCACATTAGTGTTGGCTGGAAAGCCTTTCATGAAGATATTCACAAAACCAAAAGACATCAGAGTAAACAGCAACCTGGGACCTGGCAGTGAGTGAATCTTGGGGCAAGAAGGGGATGTGTGCCAAACCAGCCTAAGTGACAGAATTCTCTTCGTATCTATTTGTTTATCACCTGTTCTTTTTCTTCATTCTCTTTTTCATTCAACTCATTTCCCTGCTCTTGGGAAAAGTCAAATTTAATAATGCCAACCTGTACAGAAAAGTATATGCATATTCATGAAAGTACATGAATTACTGGCAAAATCAAATTGAGTCAGCACTGGTCATGGCAAAAGGCAATTAAATGTACTTGTCTTGTGAAAAAATCAATCTCAACTGAAACTTTTTGTGTTGATCATGAATAATTTGAAATGCATTTTGATGAAAAGCAAAACATTGAAGGGAAGGATCCCGTATTACCTGTCTATAAAGTTCTATCCTTCTTCATAGAAGTGTTGTATTTTAAAACCCTAGAACTACAAGAGGTTTTAAAAGGATCTCTGGGGTTAAAAGTTCAATTTGGAAATCCCAGAAAGTTTGCAATGCCTTCAACTTGTCTAATTCTAGTGAAACTGTCTTCTGCCTCCTTTTTCTCCTCCTAAGGGAATTGACTCATTGTCTATAGGGAATATTTCCATGACTGTTACAAGATGTTCAAAACTGATAATCAGCATGGGTAAAAATTCTTGACACAAAAGTGTCCTGTCAGGAAACAGATTAATCAAAATGTAAGTATTTCTCAGGGATACATAAGCATCTTCCAAATTAAAGGTGGTAAAAATGTGTAAGTTAGTAGATTCAACTTTGTTATTGCATTTCACCTCATTCCACTTGGACTTCTATATATTGTCCTTTTTTATTTTCATTTCAGTTAAATGTTTCCGTGCTCTCAGGACTGTATTGCTGAGAATTTCTGCTCAACTGAACATTTTTAAATTTTCTGGTTTGTTCTGATCTGACACACAACGAGTTTTCTCTTTCCAGTGGGAGTTCTAATTTCTAGTTGTGGTCTGATTTCCAAATCTGTTCTCAATTTTTGTGTGACCAGTCCTTAACCCCATGGAAGCTTGATTTACAGCATAACAACTGCTTCAAGAAATCCACCAACCAACGTAAACCATTAAGTTGTTGCAAAGATTTTCTCCAGTAATCTTTTGAGGAATTTTTGCCTTGTGTATAACTTTAAAAAAAAATCCTCTTTCTTGAGCTAAGTCCTATATTGCAGCAGTCCTTGTATCAGACTCCTAAAATCAAAGTTGAGCTTGGAGGAAATGAGAGAATTTTTCTAGTGCTTCCAAAGGAAGAACATGATGGGTCTTCATTTGAGGTTCTGGAAATTTCCTGGGCAGACGTAAACCACAGACCAGCCTTTTGGCTACAGAAAAGAGCTTATGTGGCTGCTTTTTTTTTTTTTTTTTTTACTTTCTGTGATATTTTTTTTTGCTCATACTTTTTCCAGTGTCCACATTTCACAGTCAAAAGAAGCTTCCAAAGGCAGTCAATGAACCAATGAACATGTTTATGTAGGTAAATTTGAAGTAATTTGCTTTTCAGGTATTTGTGTGCAGCTCCTGTTGATGCTGATAGGATTTGCACACGTAAATTTCATTACATCAGAATGGGACTCGATCCCTCACTATAATTCACATTCTTCCTTTTATTTTGGGTATTTTTTTATTCAACCATTCTATTGGATTTCTGTGAGAAATTGGGAGTGAAGCTGAGCCTGGGAAGAAGGAGGAGTGGGGGGGGTGGAAGCTGTTTTTAAGTTTGGATTTTAGTTTTTATTATCCTACTCTAATTTGAATGTTAATAGGTTAAATTAATTTTCCCAAGTTGAGTCTGTTTTGCCCATGATGGTAACTGCTGAGTGATCTCCCCATCCTTATCTCCACCCACGAGCCTTTCTGATATTTTCTCTCCCCTGTCCAGTTGAGGAAGGGGAGTGATAGAGCAGCTTTGGTGGGCACCTGGTGTCCATGTCCAGCTGGGGTCAAACCACCACACTGTTTATAATTTATTCTCCTGAAAATTGGCTTTGAATCTCAGCAACAGTATCTTGAGAAATTACGTTAATCTGTTTGAGGTGAATTAACCTCTTTTTTTTATTCGCCCCCCCCCCCCCCCCCCCCCCCACACACACACACAGTCTGTTGGTCTGTGAATCAAAATTCCTTGATAAGACAACATTACTTGTGCTGAGTGGTAATGGCACTAATATTTTTTGTCGACTGTAAGATTTCTAAAGCCTGTATTTTTAAATTTAATCCAGTGGACTCCTTTTAAAAGATAATTTGTAATTATTTAGCAATTTTTCCCCCTTAGAGACAGAACCATAGGAGGAAGATGAGGAGAACAATGATGATGGTGGTGATTATTTTCAAATACCAAGTGGCTTACATGAGTCTGCAGAGTGGTTTTCTTCACTGCTGTTTCATGTGCACATTTATTTCTTGACTGAGGATTTGATCAGAAGTTGCCTGAGGTCGTTCACTGGAGCAAGGATTGTTTTAGGACAACTGGATGTGGTTATTGGCCTGTGCGTGCTCACCTGCCGCGTATGGGATGGCGGGGAATGAGGTGACCCGGGAAAGCCTGGCAGCTCTCGGCTCAACCCTCTTTAGAATTTACCCCACTCCAACTGCTGACAGAGCATGTAAATAAAACCACAAGAAGGATTAACTATGGGGGAAAAGGCCTCCTTTTCCTGTTCTTTCATCAATAGTTCCTAAAGAAGTAAATCTATAGAGTGTTCCAAGTAGAAGTCAGAAATCATGGCTTTCGGGTTTTTTTCCCCAAGTTCACGTTCCCTCCAAAAAGACACACTTTCAGCTGTGAGGACTTTTGTAATATTGTGTAGGCTTATACATTTCTGGTACCAAACAAATGTAATAGATTTATTATAAAAGCAGTTAAATGATCCACATGCACTAATATTTGACTGTAATACAATCTTTTGGGGCTTCTCAGTTTTGATACCAAACTTTGCTCTTTTCCCCCATGCCTTTCACATCCCTTAGTCCTCTTCTTCCCTTTCTTTATCGGTTCCGATATCTTTCATCTTTTCCTTTATCTTATCTCCCTATTCAGTGAACTTAACCCTTGGGCTGGTTACCCTGTGCACAGTCAGTGGGGGAGCTCTGCAGGCCCTGGCGGGTTGTGCTCTGCTGGGATTAGATCGCACTGAGGTGTGGGCTTTTGGAATTGCCATCTGAGGTCTGGGCATGCCGGGAGCCTCATCAGGTTGACGTGTTGTTAGACATATCCTGGATATATTGTACCGTATGTTTTGAAATAGTAACAAGAAAATCAGTTTATAGCTTCTGCTCTTAATACCACTCTTTCAGGAGGATGTGTTCTGTTTAATCAGGTAAAACCACTCACTCCTGCTATGTTTTCATTTGTTTGATAGCAGAAAGCAGAACGAAATGCATAGCAATTAATAATTTCCCCGTGAAAACATGTACAGTAATCTTTTCAATTTTAGTACTGTAGCTTGCAAGCAAATCTGGGAGGTGTGGAAGGGGTTTACGTAGGGTATGATCCCAACAGTTCATACAATTAGGAAGAGTTAACATATATTGCCATTATGCTGAATTTTTCATTGTCACTTTTAACAGCCTGTGTTCTAAAGAAAACTGAATTCTATAACTATGCATATAAATGTGGCATTATTTCTTATTCATGTTATTTTTATGTCTGACAGAAAGATCATTTTAATTACGTAGGTTGGTAGTTGTTAGCCTTTCAAAAGAATATTCCTTGGGTGTCAAGCCTCATTGTTTTTCCTGCTGCTGTTTTCCTTGAGGGAAAAACTCAAGGACTGCATGCTGAAGGACATATTTTCTGCAGTGATTATAGTTACATTTCTCCCATACACAGAAGATACATTCCCATGGAATTGCTCTTACTTCAGGTGGAGAGCAACACAAAATGAAAGAGAACTTTTTTCACAAAAGAACATGGGATGAGCCAGGTTCTTATCATGCAGCTGACAGTAGTGTCTGGACTTGGGTAAAATGCCTGAAAACTACTCTCTGATGAGGAAAAGCCTACGATTTGCATCTGTTTTGAAAATAATTAATTGACCATCATGTGTGATAAATGTAATGTGCACATCTCTTCTGCAACATGTTCCATCGCAGTCAGTACAAAACAGCTCCTTGTCTCTGTAACTGAGATAAATCCTTGGTTATTTCGAAGTGTAATATAGTGAAAGAAATTAAATAGTTAATTGGCTACAGTTATTTTTTTAAAACAGTTTTTAAATATTTCCTGACTTATTTTCATTAGAAAATCGTAACTTCCCTGAGAAAAAAACTATTCAGGCAGTCCAGAGGTAGATATTCTCCTTTTACTGTCATTTCTCCTCTCCATTCAGCCTTGCTGGGGTGTTTGATTCTGTAACAGTTACAGTAAGTGTTTGGCTGTGTTTTGGTGAAGTAGGGCAGTGTGCTCCATGCTTTGTTCCTCACCACTTCTGCTTTTAAAGGCATCCCACCAACAGGAGCTGGTGCCCCTCAGTAGTGCAGAGGGACCAGCTTTTTAAGGGCTGCATGGTTTCTGTATTGACTTCCGGGTTTCCAAAGACAGAAGAGCTTTCACTGTGGCAAGGATCTCTCGAATCATCTTACACCCAGAGGTGCAGTGCTACTCAGGTGGTTGGTTTTGTATCGGTTATCTACAGGAGGTTGGTAGACCTGGAAACTGTCTTTACAGCTGTTTCCTATTTCTAGTAGCCCCAGGAAGGGAAAAATGATAACCCATGGGAAAACATCTCTGAGGACTGTGCAAGATATGTACTAGTAGGGGAAAGCAAGAGAATCCCTTCACAGAAAAGAAAGGCGGAAGGGACAGAGAGGAAAGCAGAGGCTGAAGAACACTGTAAATATCCATGATATGGTAAGTATCAGGCCTGGAAACAGTAGCTCCGCTGTTTTGCAGTGTGACCTTTCTGGACCAGAAGGGATGAATCAAGCTTCCATGTAAAATGCTGAGCTCTCTTCTTTAGCAAAACTTTAGCAATACTATGGATCATTGACAAAGTCATGAGACCTAGTTTAATGGTTGTTGAGTCTGTCTTTCATACACTTGTGGCTAAGCCATTTTCATACAGCTGCAGTCAGTTTCTGACTCTTGTCTGGCATGCTAAACCAAGTGAAACAAGAACATGAGCTGGGAACGAGAATGTAAATGTGATTTCATGGCACTGTGATCAAGAAGATACAGGTTTTTATTCATATAGGCTTGAGAGAAGACAATGTCAGAGGAATGAAAACAAAAATAACCTCAGATTTGTTTGCATAGTAATGTTTCACCTCCATCCAACATTGGAATTACTATTTCATATGCCAAACCAAGCCTCTCGATTACTGTAGACAGGCCGTATACATGGAAAACCCCTTCCATGTTCTTGGTTGTTATTCACTCTTCTAAAAGTAGAAAAACTTTCTTTTTGTTTTCTCTGTAGAGATTATTATTAGATTTTAAAACTTTCTCTATGGGAAAAAATTAGGCCTTCACAATTCATTCTACTACTAAATACATCAGGGTTTTTTTCAAATGTATGATTTAAACACTCATAAAGTATTGACAAGCTTACTTGGGATATTACAGAATCCTTTCAAAATCTTCTTTGAAACACAAGCTGATTTTTAAAATATTGCTTCAGTGATGGGAGTGGTAGATTTCTTCTTAAATTATTGACATTATTTCAGGGATGCTGAAACTCTTGGCTCTCTAAAGTGTCTTAGGTTCAAATGCAGCAAAGGTCAACAGTTGGTAGACATCGCTACTCAGTTGCTGAGTATTTGCGCAACGGGTGTATCATAGAAGGGCAAGAGCCATAGGCAGCAGAGGAGGTGAGCGCTGGCGGTGGTCTCAGCCTGCCTTGCTGGAGCAGATTTCCAGCACACATGGGTCCTGTGCGTTGGCTAAGGCTGTGGCGGGGGTCTTTTTCACCAGTAAAGGGATTAGCTGGATCAGGACTCGGTGGCATTTGTTTTGGTCATGTCTTTGCAAAGAGAATACTGGAGGATCCAAATCTCAGGGGCTGTTAGGCTGCTACTTTTCAATCAGGCTAAATTAAAATAAAAAGCTCTGTACAATCAGGACTCTGAGTATACTGCTTTCTAATCTGGAGATGAAACAAGCACTCCAGATTATTCAGAAACAACAGAGACTCTTGATTGTTTAATACACTGATAAGAATGTGTTTAAAAAATAAATTATCTACTAGCTGCTGGGATTGCTTGAAATTCCATTAAACACTAATGAGAGAAGGCATCACAGACAAATTAATAAACACCCTACGCACTAACCTAGAAAATATCAGCCTAAAACCTTTGATGCTAAACTGATTAAAATGAGAAACATATTTCACGTGAAACTGCTTGGCGTATTTCAGTGTGCTAATTGAGGCATAATGAAAATGGAAGATACAGCATAGAAAAGGAAGAATACACATTATAAAGTAGGCTATAGTCCTGCAAAATTCATACGCAAATGCAGCCTTAGTTTTATGCATATGAGCAGTTCCATAGCAGTAGAAAGAGCACAGAAGAAAGTTAAATATATTCAGTTTTTACTGCATGTTGGTTAGTGCAATCGAAGAGAGGGATATTTTTTTTCCAGTGAATTTGTGCATGTGTTATAAGGTCATGTATTCTTTATACATATGAAAAATCACCTGATCCTTTAATCTTCCATTGCTTCTGGTAGGTTTAGCAGATACCTTGCACTGGAGGTGAGGGGGAGCTAGGTTTACAGGAAACACTGTTGGACTTAAAAAAGACTAATCTAGTGTATTATACTTTGCTTAGATAAGTGTAAATTAGAAAAAGAAAGAAAAGAAAACTGGTTGCAGTAAAGAAAAAGGAAGATGCTGGTGCATCTGTCCAAGGCATTATGTGTGTTCAATGCTTTGCCACGCAATGATAAGGGCTTGCCATAACAGCCATCATACCTTTTGGTAGCTTGACATGACAGAGGTACAATACATCTCCTAAAGAAACTCCGTGCCACCTTGTGCAGCACAAAAAAAAAAAAAAAAATCATTCTGTGTGTGAAGGGTCCCAGCCTGGATCATTTCATCTCAATCCTCATGCAGAGTGGAGCCCCGGCCATGGGAATTTGTGCCTCTTTGACAAAGAGGGAGGCTGGTGCTGTCTGTCTGCATTCGTGTGTCTCAGAGGAACGTGACCGGGGGAGTAGGGATAAGCTGTCAGGCAGAGAAGGGTTATCTTCTCCTGTCTGGAGCAAACAAGACCGTGGTTCCAAAATAAGTATCTTCTGCTCCCATTAAATCTTTAATGTAGCTGTGATTGGAAAATCAGTCTGGCCCAACTAAAGAGGTGTAAGAAAGAAAGAAGGGGGACCAGGAAAACCAACTCTGAGTCAGAGCTCCCTCCTGGAAACTTCTAACACTGGGTGCACTTCTGCACATCTCCTTCAGTTTGGTTTGGCCATCACAGCCTTTTCTGTAGAAAGCTTCCTGCCTTTCCCTGAGCCCCTGTACCAAAACCTTATTCAAACAAGAACCTTCCGTGAGATCTCACGTGCGTGTGCAGTGATATTAAACACAGGTGCCTTTGCAGTAGCAGCACTACCATCTAGAGTGGTCTTTGGCATTCATGTATCTGTTTGTCAAATGTCTGTCACCTGAAAAAAAGTACTGCTTTGTGTTAGACTTCATCCAATGGGATATATGTGCAGAGGTGGTGTATGATTTAGGACGAATGTGCCCTACGAGTAAAAGTGTCATCAGATTGTGATACAGAGCACATGAAGCCTGAAAATCTTCCGTGTCTACAGTTGTCATTATCTGGGGTGATAATCTCGCTGGTAGAGAGCCGGTAAGCTTTATGGGGAGACTGTTCAGGCACTATATGTACTGTGAATCGTGCCCATTCAGTCCCACTATATATTTGCGACTATACATAAAAATTGGGCCCTAGATACTAGTAAGTATGAATTGAACCCTTTCAAATTACTATTTTAAAAAAACCAGCGCAACCAAAACCCATAGCGTTGTGTGTGTGTATATATGCATTCCTTTATTTCTATTGTTTTAAATTTTTTAAGTACTTTTTGGGCCTCTCTGTAGGAACAATTTGAAGTAAATTATACGTATTTTTAAGCAAAAGTGAACAGTTAGTTGACTGTTCAATGTCAGAAATAGGGGGATTCCAAGTCATTGGTTACTATGAGGCAATAAAAAAATCACAATCTTAGTCTCAGTACAGTCCAGCTCCAAAGCCTCTTTAAAACTAGCAGGAATCTCTGAATTAATGTCACCGGACTTTACAGCAAACTAAGTAGTTGTTCCTCTTCATTTGTAATTCTTCTTGACCATTATTACAAAGTCGATGTTTAAATATATTCTTCCACAAATGAGAAATAATGTTTTGCAGCATTTGGAAACCTGGTGTAAACTAATCTGGTTTTGTCTGGGTGAATCAAACCTGGATCACTGAGGTGTGACACAAAGCACGAGCACTTGTTTCATTGAAATCATTAGGAGTAGGAACAGCCTGTTACTCATTTTGATGGAAAGGGAAGAGGAATAAACACTCTACAATAAAAAAAATAAAGCAGTAGAAATTAACAACATGCACCCCAAGCAACAAGTGTGTAGTTGGAAATGTCTGAAAGCAGACTTGTCTTCTGGTATTCATACATCTTACTTTATCATTTTCCATTGCCAGGAAAATAATATTTGGTCATGCTAGAGGTTTGATTTTTGGTTAAGTAATAGACTTCACTTCAGATTTAGCTATTTTAGGTGTAGTACATCATTAATTTAAAATTAATAGGTGTGTTAGTCACAAACAAAGGATTTCTGTATCTGTAGTTATATATTGTCATCAAATAGATAGTATGTACAAGACATTGATTTATTTATTCTACACAGATTCATTTTTACTCTCAAGTCTGTTCACTGTCTGAAAAACAATGAACTAAGTGTGTTTTAATATTTTGAAATAAAACACATAAATCTTCTGGCAAGTATGATGTATGCTGGTTTACCCTAACCTAACTTTCCATATGTAAATTAAAAAATCCCATCACTTATATATTAAAAGTTATCACGAATGTCATATCTTTCTCTAAGAAATTTCATTTGTGGATAAGGTACAGTATAAATGTTACTGAAATATTTAAGGAAAATCGCAGGCTATATTACAACCGAACTCTCTTTGATTTCAAACTAATGGAGCAGAGGGCTTTGAGTAGTAAAGGAACTGAAAGTGTAGCACAAGTGTGGTAGAGAATGCTTATCTGCAGTGACCAAAACTCGCTATTACCAATGTCTGTTTCAATAATAGCTTTTATTTGGTTTGATTGAATCAATGGAAAATAAAGACTTTTTTTCATCAGGACTGCTTTGCACCACCAGTAATTTCCGAGTACAGACCCATTGACCTAGACAAATGAAAATTGTTCCTCAGTCTTGCACCTTCACCCAGTTCTGTAGGGACAGCAGCTTCTTTTAGAAGGCTATTACATCTTTGGTTATCAATTCTGCATCTCTCTTAATGTTTCCATGGCTCTGTTCTTGATTTGGTGAAGCCAGAAGCATAGAAAAGCCACAAGACCAGACCTTCAGGCAACATGCAGAGCTTTATTTAAAACTAAAATTGTATTAATAGCTTTTGTTTTGGATTCATCCTAGTTTGTGCTGGAAAACTGAAACTAGAGGCAAGCCCGAGCCCCTTATTCAGGAATCATTATCATCAAAAGCAGCACTAAGTAAGGACACAAAGGTTCGGTCATTAATGATACGTTGGTTTACTTGCCAGAGTAACGCAATAAAACCCCACAGTGTGGGACTAACATAGTGTCTCAGAGTATATAACCACCAACATTGTAAGATTTTCTGAAACAAACAGTAATACATTTTTCTTACATCTTTCTCATTAACTTTTTAAAGCCTCTGCTGGCTTTGTGAGCTTATTGCAGTGAGTTTGAAATGATGTATGAAATAAGAAAGGAAAGGCAGGTTGTACTCCACAGTCATTACTGTGTGGTGTTGGATGATGTTATACTGAGCTTATAAAAAGCCAGGACAGGTCTGAGCTTTATGAGAAAGACAAAGAAAACTTTTCACTGCAAATATCTTACTGGTACTTGTTCACACAGCAAAACTGACCATGAGCAGGGATTGCCCTGATGCTGTGGCTTTGCTAGGATTTTCCTGTTCCTTTCAGCTGCTAAATTCTGTAAAGGTGGACTTTCCTAAGCTCGTACCTTCCCCAGTATGTTACACCCATACTAAACTGATATCCCATAGGGCATAACTTAATTCGTGACTCTGCCGATGTCTTCCTTCATGACTTTGTCCAAGTTATTTAGGGAAAATGTGAAACGGGTAGTGGGAATAGCCCTATTCCAAGGATGGCTTTTGGGTTTTATCCAGTGACTTACCAAATATGAGCTCTACGTGACTTCATCATTTATTTTTTAGTTGATTTATTTGTAACAAGACTGCTTTTTCTTTTGATCCTTCCTGCTCTTTCATCCATTTCCCACACATAAAGGAGAGTAAGAGGACAGCTTTTCTTCCATTGATTGTCCTCTGTTGCACTGAAGGACCTCTGAGACACAATTTACAATCTTTCCAGCATTAGTCCCACGTTTTGCTTTGCACTGTAATACAAATAATAATGCTATCTGCATGTGGCAAATAGTTTTACATGGGAGTATGGATCTTTTTAGATGTCATTCTAAAGAGGCAGGTGCAGCCAGAAAAAAAAGCTAGAAGGAAGATATAAAAATGTTTGAGAGAAAATGAAGGAAAGGCAGGAATAATATGTATATATTCATTTGACTGTAATCCATTTCTGTCTGGATCTTATTGATCTATGATGTTGATATCCTAGTTCAGACTCTATCTGAATTTTAATCAAGCTCATTCAAGTGTTTTTGTCCCATTCTTAGAGAAATGTTGATTGAATGTTAATTCTGTTTGATGTGGGAGACAGGGAAGCAGAGCACTGGGAACAGTGAATGCACCAAAATGCATTTGCTTCCAAAATAATGGACAAGCTTCAGCCTCACAGCTATGCAAGTGCAAGTAGCTTTGATGGATGTTACAGCAGTGATTCTACTCTCAAGCTTTATTTGCAGCAAGATAACCCAATAGAATTGAATTAATAATAAGCTATGGTGGATAATGCAAGCATGTGTGGAAGCCACGCTCCTTGTGCCCGTTCCCTTGCCTGCATATAAGAGACTAAAGAGTACACAGCAACACCGCATAGGATGTACCCTAATAGACTTAGCACTAAAGCTGCTTGGTGCAGCATGACCCAGGATGTCTGCAAACTTGGGAAGTGGAAAGGGAATTGTAAAACTTGGATTAGAAACGTAGTAGCACAGCATGAGAGAAGCCTATCCAGCTGTGTAGAATGGGTGTTCTTGTAGTTTCTTATTAAATGCATCCTACAAGTCGGTATGAATCATCAAACAGGAGTCTCTCTTTTACTCTGGTTCCAGATAGCTGCCATCCAAATTTACATTTTAAATGAAAGAAAATAATTGTGGATAAACCTTGCTAATTCAATTTGAGTTTTAAATAATTTTTTCTCTAATGGTGTTGGCTTTATAATAAAGTATGATCGAAGCTTGTAAAATAAAAAGATGGATTGAATATAAGCTCTGAAGAAGCCTGATGATCTCCAAATAATTTTGAATATAATTTGAAATAGATGTGCAGATTTTATGCTCATTTACGCAAATTAAGTCTGCAATTCATGCACAGTCACAAGTGGGCTCCAAACATCTTAACAAAGTCCAACATGATCGCCTCCTGGTCCTTCTCATCAGCTATGAGCAAGTTGTCACAGCTAGGTCAGGAAAAAATGAAGACTGTATTCTTCTTTTCAGTCTGTAATATTTTTTTTTCTACTGCATCTATGTGGTACTTAAGTCAGTTTAGCACAATTTTAAGATTTTATTATAATTGCAGTAGGTGAAAATAGTCTGTCAGTACTAGCACAATCTGTGTACTTATTTTGTGAGGTGCTCAATTTCTTCAGGAGACTCCTAAAAGGAAAAGACTAAAAATTCACTAAATCACCCAAGATTAGAGGTATTAAGGACTACTGTATGCAGGCTGCATCTTCCCAGTCTCAATCCACAGCACAGGGCTTTCCTTTTCCTATTATCACCTGCTCCTCTATACTGTGCTTGTTGGCACAGTGAGGAGCAGCACCATCTGCTTCTCAGAAAATGATGTGTCTAGACATCCTCGAGTACCATTTAAGAGACCATCAGAAGTGGTGTGGATCACAGGTCCACGCGTAGCTCCATTGTGGGGGAAAAAGCAGAATAAGCCTTCCCATGGTGAAGTCAGTCGGACAGGCTGTTCCCAAACTTGTCGGACCATCACAGCAGCATGTCTCATACAGGTTTGCTGGGAGCAGGCTGCCGAGTGTCCTGTGCAAGGCGGGCACCGTGCCAAACAGTGCTGCTGGGCATGGCCAGTGCCTTCTGATGGGCCACTACAGAGCAGAGCTTGTCAGATTCATCGTAGCTGAAGTAGCCTTCGGTGTAGAGTTCATTTTTCTCCCTACTTATTTCAAACAGAAAAGGCTTTAGTTTAGCTAATTACAGAAGAACAGGAGATGCTTTCAGAATCCAGGAACAGAATTACAGGAACGTTAGTTACAGAAGTCGTGAGATGCTCCTGATTTAAGGTGGTATCATTAGCTGGCCATGAAGAAGGGGTACTGAATCTCCTTTATTCAAAGGAGTATGGGCACGTGCATTTTCTTTTAAGGTACTAGGTAATATAGTTAGATATATGTGTGGAGGCTTTCATTTATATATTAATAGAAACTATTCAATATAATTGATCAGTAGATTTGAAGATGTTTGGCAGTCTCCTTTTGGAAAAGCTTTGCTACTTTTTAATGTGAGATCTGTAAAGGCTCGGGTTTCTTTTTAATCTCTCTTTGGCAATATCACCATCTTTCCTTTGTACTTTGCCTTTATTACTGAACCCACACATGTCCTTCAAATGCTTTCCTGTGAACCCAAAGTAAGTTAGGGACATGATCCAAGGTTTGGAATGTCAGAAAGAGGGTTTTTTCCTAGGTAGTAAGCTTTGGAATAAGCCTCTGGTGGGTAATTCAGATGCTTGTTGAGAGGTGCTTCATAACCTGAACACATTACGTTATTACACTCTTGTCTGTCCTCAGGCTGCCTGATAATTTTTAGAAAGAGTTTAAGATGTTGGTTATTGGCCTATAAAGCTCTTGGAGGTTTGGGAGCTCTCTGAGATTCCCTCTAAGTGAATCTGCTGCACTGGTGAACCATGATGAAGTGTGAGAATGAGCAGTGCTTTCCAGGCAAGAGACTCAAGATTGAAACTCCCTGTAGAGAAGTCTGTGTGTTAGGACTCCAGCTGGGCCAAAATAGCCTGATCTTCTAAAATGTCTCAAACAGTGCAAGGGGAATTGATACTTAATCAGGGTTTTAGAAAGGATGATGGTTGAGAAGCATTTATTATAGGATGGTAGGGAGCTTAGCTGATTCAGAGTGTATTTCCAGTTTATGATGTTTGAATCCAGAACATTCTGAACTGATCTTAATACTGGTATAATCTTTGACTCATCCTATGTTTAAGTGGATACGCACATCTGAGTACTTAAGAGGTTGACGGACACCTCTTAACAAAAAGTAGCTCTCTTTAGTGTGTCTGGGTAGGCAGGGATTTTGTTCTAATGGTTTCTCACAAAAAGAATCACAAATTTCCCTTCTTGATAAAGGCATGAAAATCTCTGCATTGATTCCCTTGATAAATGTGGGCTGATTTCCTAGCAGTTCATAGTCGTGATAGTTTCTAGTGTGCAGCCATGCCTGTACATTTACGTTGTGAACCTCTATAATAAAATATGTTTTGAATCTTGGTGTTCCTGCCAAATCTAGTTAAGCATGCGGATAGTTTGCTGACACACTTCAACAGCAGGCTTTCAGGAATGTGTCCCTGTAAATCCTCCTCTGTTGTTTGTTTGGCCAGTGATGTTGTTTAAATGCGATGCTACTTTGTGCTGTCTTGTGATTGCTCTTCAAACCATGACACGTTTGCTCACTCTTCAGCTGAAGGGAACAAGCAGCCTGGGGAGTTTTTTATAAGGCAAGATGTATCTCTTCAATATTAAAGTTGCAAATCTGTAAGAAGCGCAAATATTCTGATGCTGGGATGCCTATTTCCTTTTATGACTCCCTCAGTAATTACTGAGTAATACTTGTTAAGGAGTGGTGTACTACAGAATAAGTAGGGGTTTTTAGATGTGGACAAAAGCGAAGCTAAGGTGTTTTATAACAGTGAGATCTGTACATGAGTGCATGAATGTTCCTGATGTAGGACAAGTTAAGTAGAGATGTATTTTAAAAGCCATTGTGTGAAAAACTGCAGTTAAAAGCGTTTGCAACTGATGCTCATCTGGGATGCAGAGTACAACTTGTTCCCCCTTGCGAAGTTAGCTTCCGCTTCCCTGCTGCTCCACGTGCATTTCCTCTGGCGTGAGGAAATCATGTTATATGGGCTGGGTTTCTGTTAACCTGCCTTGAGCAGATAGGACAGTTGATACTGAAAACACATACTTGTTTATAAACTCTTCAGAATTCGGATACGATGTCATTGTGTAGGTTGATTGTAGCACAGCGGGACTCTTATCTCTGACTCAAGCTTCTAGGCACCAGCACAACCAGCAATAATGGCTTCTATTTTACTGGCACAGGAAATTTTTAAGGCAGAAGAGACCATTACGTTACCCAGTAAATGCACTGGGGTGTTACTGTCTTCCAGAGACCCCCATGGATGGGGATGACAGTACTGGACTGGGGATGGAAGAATCAAACTCAGGTCACACCAGTACAGGTACAATAAACACCTTTTCTGAGGGATCAGATCCCTTTTGTGTAGTCATATTTGCCCGTTGTCGCTGGCCTTGGCTGGGATTTCTAGGTTTTATGATGATACTGATGTTGTTAAAACTGGCTGCAATCTTTAGAAATACGTGCTGTGAAAGTAAGCAAAGGCTCACTGTATCTATCCGTCGTTCATAGCTTTCTGTTCCAAAGGAAACTGTATAATGAAAATGCAGACTGTACATATGTGCAAATGTGCATATCCATGCTAAATATAACGCATATAATTATTGTATATGTATTTTACATTTTTATTCTATGCATGTATGAATAAGTGAGCATACATACATATACATGTGCCTGGTATATTTTTTCTTTTACTGAAATCCCAGCAATGTGAATGTTAAAAGCTTTTAAAAAATGAAATTAAGACCTTCAGCAAAATCAATAAAAGCAGTTTAATTGGAAAAGAAATGACTACACTCTTATGCCCAAATGTAGACTATCACAATTTTTCATTTTTGTTACCGAATGGCATAAAATTTGGCATAACAGCTGAAAATGTCAGCCTTTGGTTGGAACTTCTTGGCAATTCTTAAGACATTAATATATTTTTCACTGTTTAATTGTATTTAATGTGTTAGGACTGACTAAATTAAATGGGTACGGCGAGCTTTTAAAATTCATTGAAGCTATCTCATTTTAGTGAATGCAGGGATGGAATAATGCCCTAAGCTTCAGCCTACGTCGTAGTACTTCACTCTGAATATCCATGTCCATGGAGACAGCAGTCTCATTCCCCTCCTTCTATAATACATTACTATTTTATGGAGCAGAACAACACAGAGTCAATAGACAATTTCATATTATGGTCACGGTGACATAAAGCCCAGTACTTGGCATGCTTTTCATTTCCAAACCCTCAAAAGCCTCCTACCTGTTCGTAATGCAGGTTAGATCTTGCAGTTACCTCCTCCTTGTCTCCAGGCATTTGGCTGTCTCACAGAGTGACTTTCTGCAGAGAAATGGTGGAAGCATGCCTGGCCACCAACAAACCCACCTACCTGCCCAGGTACTCATGGTCTCCATGTGCTCTGGCAGATATATTGCAGCCAGGCATGAAGGTCTGTGCCAGCAGCAGCGCTTTGTGTAGTTGAATGGCTGCTAAGATGAAAGGGAAGAAGTTCCTTATCTGGGTTGTTGATATCAACATGATGTGAAATGCATCAGGCTATGTGGCTGCATTTATAAACATGATTAACAACACTTAATTAAGGATACTTAAGGAGAGGAGGAACTACTCTGAGCTTTGAAGTGCCAGGTAGTTTGCAGAATGAAGGAGAGTATTTGGATCAACAGGGCTGGAAATGAATTGGGCTTTGCAACGTACTGTATAATTGCTACAGATGTCTGGGTGACCTGACAAGCCAATCATTCCCTCTCCTCCTCAGACGCCTCCAAGGAATCTGCAAGTTGCAGTGGTGAGAGAAGTAGATTCTTCCCTTTCCCAGCTTGAAAGGAAAAGCATGTTGAAGCAGAGAACCGATGCGGTGCAACTGCCCTGCTTAACCTCCAGTTAATGCCTGTTTTGAGAAATCGAGCAGGGCATAGGCTGTCTGCTGGGTCTTTTCACCAGGATGAAATTTCAGCCACTGTGTTTAACTTTCAACCCCTATTTATCTGATTGACAATATGTAAGACCATAAGAGCTATACTTGGGTCAGAGCAGAGGTTTCAGTATCTCGGGTGTTCAACCTGTGATAGAGACCAGTAACAGACACTTTGGAAAGGATTTGGGTAAGCAGGGAGAGAGCACCGTATGGTGTATAACCTCACAGCTGTCTTCCAAGGCACAATGTTCTGTTCAGATGAATTCAGATATTTCACTAATATATTTTTAGATTGAACATGAAAATGACATGAAGAAATAAAAGGTGTTTCCTGTGCTCAGAGGATGCTTATTGCAGGCAGCATTAGAGCGCCAAATTTCCCTGCTCCCCCTTTCATCCTGGCTTTCTGCCTGAAGCACATGGCTCAGTAAGCTGTCACAAAGGCAGCAGCCCTTTTATTTTGCAAAACAATCCACAGTTGTTCATTTTGATTTGATATTTGTTTTGCTTTGGTGTTTTTGTCTAATATTTCTGCTCTGCCACCGTTGGAGGCTTCTTTTCTGCGGGGCTGCAGGACGTCTTAACATTTTGGCCTTGGTTGCGGTGTGTGTGTACTGTGATTGATTGTGTTCATTAGGAAGGTTGACTGTTGTTTGTTTCACTATCAATAGATACGTTAGCAAACAAGATAAGCGAAGACCAGCAGACTTGCTATAGTAATTACTGTAGGTTCAGATAAAGCATGTAGCATTGGAGCCTCGCCGTAATGAATCCTTGTTGATATGAACCAGGAGATTCATTATATATTAGATGCTGAAATCTTTCCACAGCCAAATGGGAAGAATCACAAAAGTAGAAAACACCTAGTTCTTTAGGGCAGTATGTGTGGCACCTGAAATAATGAGAGCATAGTTAGTGCATGACACCAACTTAGCTGAAGCACTTTTTTTTGTGGTTCCAGGGACATCAAAGTGTCTCACAAAATTGGATCAATTTTGATGAAATCTTCTTATTGGAAAACACAGCAACAGCAAAGTTTATTTCACTCCAGCACAAAATCTTTGGACATTGCTTCTTACACCTTCCCATTTTGAAACGTCCTTCTCTTTTACTTAAAATGCTGTTAAGTCCTGGAAATTAGAACAAAATGTTTTCCAGACACATTTAATGTTCTTCACTATCCTTTCCATGTTCTGTGTTTCATTTTTTTCCCTAAGTCTGGCTCAGCACCCTCATGGATGTTTCTTCATCTCAAGCCGTTTCTTTCCACTGGCTCCCTTGTCCTCTCCCGCTGAACTGGAAAGAGCAATTGCAAAGGAAGCACTGCTGATCCCAGCACACTCGGTAAATGTTGTTGCCAAACTAACAGCTTTGGACTTAGCTGTGCTAACCAAGCACTCTCACAGTCTTACATCAGCCAGATGGGAACAAGGGGGTTGTTTTGTATTAAAAAAACAGTAAAGGGCACAACCATGCCAAGAGAGTGACCCCACGTATCAGCAAAGTCCTTCTCTCAAACATGAGGGCTACTATTTTTTTGATTTAAAAAAAAAAAAAATGGTGAAAAAATTGATATTACCCCCTTCCTGGAAACAACTGAGCCATTTCATGGAAACTCCCAATATTTAAATCTTGATCTCAAAATGTGTTCTGTTCAGTAGAGATGTGCTTTCTTAGACATACGGTTTTGGTAGACTCTGGTTTTACAGACAAAGGACTAAAGAAGGAGAAACAAAATTACTCTGCTACTGAAATTCCTTACGCAGGAGAGTATCTGTGGAAATATAAAACCGAATATGTCAAGTTAGTCATAAGAAGAAATATGTAAGAAGTCTTTGTGTCATCTTCAAATGTGTTGGCTCTTCAAATCTAAGGTGAACCTCCCATTCTGCATCCTTTTTCTCCCTTCACTCTCATATCTGTAATATCCAAAAGCTCCAGGAAAGGTTTAGGACCTTTCCCAGGGGATGTGAAGGAACTGGGGTCCCCCTATCCTACATTGTGAAAATCAGAGAACATTTTAGATATGATCAATTAACAGTGCAGTGAAAAGCTCTCACAGCAACCAAATATTGTCCACTCATAGCTTGTGGTTCTACATTGTTTCAAGCAGTCAGTTTCCCAAAGACTTTTTATGCCCCAAAAGGAAACAAGAAGCAAATTGCTACAAGATATAATTTGAAGAAGCATAAAACGTTTGTCACGATTTTAATTAAATAACAGTTGCTCAGTATCTGCCAAACCTTCCCCCTAGTCACTGTTTACCTAGTGGTGCAGGGGACGTTTATACCTGCAGCAGGTGATGTAACTGTCTGTTCCTGCATCATTTTAATAGTTCCTAATGTACTTGATAAAGATTTGTAATGGCACTGATGGTTTAAAAATCTGTTCTGGAAACTATGCAACAAGAATTTGCAGTCCTACGTGTAATGTGTGCCACGGGAAGATTTTAAACCCAGCAGGCAGAAGAGAAAGTACCTTAAAATAAGTTATTTGAACACCAAAGAGGCTCTTGGAAGCTATTTGTGATCATTATCTAGCTATCTTATCTCAAGCATCAATTTCTGCAATGAGGTGCAAAGAACAGATGAACAAGATGAATCTTAGTTACCTTCAAAGGGTGGTGAAAGTTTCATGAAAAGGATTAAATATAAGACAAATGAGAGAGCCCACTGAGAAGAGATGTACAAACATTCTGTACCTACATCAGAGGTGATAGGTGAAGTGGTAAAAGTTATTTTGCCTTAATTGAGACTCCCTGATGCCACTGCAGACTCATTTAGATCACTCATTCTCTCGTACTCCTCATGTAGGAGTGATTCTGAGGGACTGTATGTTGGTACAATGGGTATATTGAAAAGCCAGAATGAAAGATAAGTTAGAAGTACGTTATAACTCTAAGGACAGTCAACTTTAATGCAGCCACACCTTATTCATGGTATTATTTGCTGCCATCCTAACTTCTGAGCCCCAGGCATGTGAATGACATCAGGTTTGTTCTGAAAGTGTTGCAGAAGTATGTGTCATGAGCCTGTAAGTTGAAACAAATGAGTTTTAATGAGCCCAAAATGATTGCTTATACTTGCGTGCATGTGGAGTAAGAGCATATAAATCTGAGCTGTCGTTCTGTATTTCCTTGAGTTACAAATCAAATCAGTATGTTCTGAAAGAGGTAAGAGCTGTGCCGGGGTGCAAGATAGGGCAGGAAATTCTAAACAGCATCAGTTGAAGGGGGACCGGTGAAATAGTTTAGAAAAATCAGTAGTTACATAGTAACCTGGTCTTAAACTCGAAGTTTAATGGGGCTATCATGCTCTTGTGGTTTATTTGGAGTCAGGTAGGTGGAGGGGAGTTGGTAAAGTTTCAGTCACTATGTTAGTAGGTCACTGTGACAAACCGAAGCTGCTGAGTATCTATGTGTACAGACTGTGCTTGAATTATGTGTTTTATACAGGGGAGAGTTTTATCTCCTGTCATGAGTTATTTAGCTTTACTTTATATTTATCTAAAAATCACTTTTTCAGGGAAAAAAAGATAGTCATTAATATAAACCTAAATACTGTTGACTGTTTTAGGTTCAGCTCTAAGGATTTATATAAATACATTCATAGGAGGATTTTGTAAGAAGCTTGTATCCTTCCTTTGTTTGTTTAACGTGGGTAAAACATTTGTTACTACTGCAGAGGAGCTACTGTGGCACTTTCAGCAGCATAAAAGATCGACTCAGGAGAGTAAGTTGCCCAGAAAAGCAATTACATAGGAACTAACCCATCAATGTGAGTTTGTAAAGAGAATATGGTTGACCTCATGTTCTAGGGATATAGATTGCTTAAGAGAGAGAAGCAGTGTCCCAGCTATCCAGAGGTGACCCACTGCACTGAGAAGTCAGCACACAATTCAGTAGTGAATGAGGGATGCTCTCTGAGGGTGGAAGCACCTGCAGAAAAGGTGTGTCTGGATGGAAAGCAATTCCTTCTGTGCCGAAAACCCTCATCTGATAGTAAGTCAATGAAGTGCCTTTAGTACTCTGTGGTGGTGCACTTCTCCCCCTTCTCCAGACTGTTCTACAACCTCAGGAGCTGCTGACTAAACCTCGGTGCCTTGAGTAATGAGCTGGGCAGTTAAGCACCCCTTGACTGTAAAAATAACTCCTCCTCAGCTAAACCAGAGAACAGCACTATCCATACTGGGAACTGTCAGCCTTGAGTAAGGAGTTGGGTGGTTAAGCACCCCTTGACTGTACCAGCAACTCCTGCTTGACTGAAGCAGAGAATGGCCCTGCTGGTGCTGGTCAGCTCCTCCTGCTGACTGGTCACAGCAGGGAAGAAGAATGGAAGCAATCAGTTACTCCATGAAAACCCCAGAATGTTCCTGCCAGATCATAGCCCGAGTGGTAACAGAGTGGAATTTTTTGAGAAAATTACCAGCTCGGGTTGTGGTCAGGATGGATGTTTGCTGATGACTAAAAGCCGTTCTTACAGCCTTACAGACAGTGGTCCCAAAGCGAGACCCTTCTGAGCTCTCCTGGACAGCAGCAGGCTGTGACAGCACCTCCCTCTCAGCAGGATGCTACTCAGTGATCACCAACCACTAAGTTTGTGATGTGAAGGGGATCACTGCAGAAAGCTGAGGATGGGGCCTGGGCTGATACCCCTGCTCCTCCAGGCTCCACCCTTCACCTACTAGAGAAATACAAAGGCGTAAGATGTATTTCCCTGAACTGGAGGGCAAAAAAAATATATTTGCTATAATATACATTGCAAGCTTGAAGTAGATACGTTAATTATGTGGTTTTATGATTTAAAACAATTTTTATTGATTCCTGCTAAAATCTTATGGATAATCTTGAACAGTGAACAACTTTTTTTCCCCTCTCTCTACCCTTTAGATTAATCCATTGTCCAAGTCTGAGACCAGGAATAGGTCCATCCGCACCTAAGCTCTCTGAGAGTTTAGAAAGCCGGGGGTCTACTCCAAACTTTGTGACTTCAGTGCAAGGGTCTTCATTACCCTTTTATACCTTTGATCTTTATAAACTGTTTCCAACTCTATTCTGACTTGATTTCAGCTTAATTTATCTCTGTGCATTTACTCCATGTGGTAAGTAACAGAGTGAACCTTGCCATTGAATCTTGTACAGTCGCACTTCCACAAATTCATGTTAAACCTATTTCACTGAAACTCTTTGGTGGCACTTCATTAAGCAACCTGATCTAACCACGCCTTTTGTGACATATTCACTTTGGGTCTCCAGCAGAAGCACCGTGTTTGGGAAGATGACGCTGTATCTGGAAAGCCCACATGCATGCAGTGGCCTTCGCATTAAAAGGATGGCATTCCTCGGTTTTGTGTGTGCATGTGCCTGGTATTTGGATGAGTGATGGACCAGAAAGAGCACAGCAATACCCCCTGACTCTATGTACCTCTGTCTCAATATGTCCTTTCCTTTCTCTGATTTTCTGAAGTTTGCCTAACTGCGTATTTGAGCTCTGTAGAACTAAACTACTGCAATTATCTTCAGTTCTGGCTTGAGGGAATGAAGCTCTGAAGAAATAGCTCTGTATCATAAAAAGATGATCATCTTAAACTGTAGTACATGGCATAATTCCTGCAGCAATTTCAAAATTATGTACCATCAAATGCCATGTCACATTCCTCATAATGGTCATTAGCAATTATGTCACATTGAATCACAGAAAACATAGTGAATTCGGTACTAATAGAGCAGAAAAAAGTCTTTTCTCTCTTAGAAGCCTTGTACTTTAATCTCTACAACTGGACGTTGCAGTTTAGCACAGGCAGGGAACCTTCTTTCTCTGTAGCTGTGTGCTTGCTTTTAGTTTTAAGACAACATCAATTCTGCAGAAAATTCTGCCACTATTAGGCATGCAAATTTGGTAAGTTATGCAGGACAGGCATGTTACCTGTCGAGACCAGCTCTCCTCTGCCTTGTGTTCACAGTGCTTGTAAAACCCAGACAGCAAAATCCCTGGTGTGTGGCCACATGTAACCGTTGACCAGTTTAGCATGGCTTTGCTGCTGCAGGAAAAACTGCTATACTGTGAAGTAGAGGAAGAAGTGCCAAATCTCACGGGCTTGAGATTTTTCTAGAGCAATGTTTATGTACTTGCATTGGCAAGAACTAGCCTGGTGAACAGATATGTTCGTTGTATCAGTACTCCTTTATTGCCAGCTCGTGGAATACTTTTGCAGATGCCAAGAAAATAAATATGAACTGTCTGTTGGGGTATTCAGGTAAGAGCTAGCAGGTTGTCTCTTCTGCGCTATGGGGCCATTGTTACATTGTTAGGGAGGGAAGAATTGTGTTTAATGGGAATTCCTGAGAATGGCTCAGGAATGGGAATAGGAAGGAGAAGGTGAAGCATCAGCACAGTGGCTGTTTCTTAGGAAAAGTGTTACATGAGAGAAAGGACAGTGAGAGGAATGAGCAATAAGAAAGACCAGCTCCCACACGCATGCTCATCACATCATAAGGGGGGTGGGGGGGGGGTGGGGGAATGAAGCTCTTGTTTCTGTTAAAGTCCCACCGGTCATTTGATGAATCACAACACAAAAGACAAATAGCAACACAATCTAAATACCACCCCAGAGAGTGGGGAACATTTCTTTTTACTTTTAAGTGTCCAGTGGTCTCACCAGATGTTGGCATGAATTCTGCTTGTCTCAGTTTTCAAAACTAGACTCATAACTGAACCAAATCAAAGTGTTAAAGTTTGTGGCTGTCTTTATGTTTTGTAAACACTGTCTGCCCAACAAGTTGTGTACACACTCTGCCTGCAGGCCAGGGCTCTAATTATGTTTAATTATCATTTATAGGAAAAATAAATGCAAGCTGTTCTAATAACAGTTTGTTACCACCAAACTCTTAACTAGTTGACATTGGTTATCAATCTGGCTGCATGGGAGTTTGTCTGCTCATAAGACAAACCTTGTTTATGTTAATTGGATGATCCATTATGCAGCAAACGTTGTCCCACGTGTCTGTTAAATCTCACAGAAAAGTGGTGAGCTGAGCTGGTCAGTGATTTCTCTTGCAAATCCTGTAAGGTAAGCCTAGTTGAAATTGGGATGAACCATCTCTCCCTTTAACGTGTTTGGACTTTCTAAGAATTTTCTCTTACCTAGAACTACTGTCAAGTTAGCAGTGCTGTTAAGGTAATGTTATCTCCACTGTTTCAAACAGTAGCGTGTCCAGCTTTTAACCACATTGTTTATTATGAACTTGGCTTCCTATTTGCTGAGATTTAAGAGCACCTTTATATCCCATAGAGCATTCTCTTTGAAAACCCAGCGTGGCAGAAAGGACTTCTAATTTTAGACCCTTCAAATTGGTAACATGCCCTCAAAACAGAAGTGATTGATTGGCATGTATCTTTAATGTAATATAATACACATTATGTTCTTCAAAGAGCTTCTTAGCCTACTTTCTGGCAATGTTGCTGCTGCGTTTTTCTATAGCTATTTTTCTTCCTTTGTGTTACTTCTAATGATCTCATGTAAAGCTGGCCATTTTTTTTTACCTTGAACATAAATTATTTAAAAATGGTGATGATTCTGAATAAGAGTCATACTGAGCTCCATAAAGTATCTTTTTTTTCCATTAAACCCCAGTCTGCATCTGTTCTTTGGTATAGGCTGTGCTTCATGGAGGTAAAAGATAGATGTGAAATTTCGTCAATTGAGTTAAAAAATCCAGTACGTTGTCAGAGTGACTAATATCTTTACAAATTCAAAACACTGTTGTGTTGTGACCTTTCTCATCTTGTTAACTTGTTTCTCCAAAGTGTTCTGACCTTAATATAATGTATTTGCTAAAACGTTTTCTCTAAATTGTCAAACTACTGCTGTACTCAATTCTGTCTTAATGGGTCTCTGAAACATCAGCCAGCACTGTTTTTAATACCATCATTACAGTGTGTTAGTACACAAACATCTTCAGGTTTTTTTACTAAAACTCTGTCATTTCCTATTTTCTTTCAGAACTATATCATTATTGTATTGTTCCTTGTTAAGATCCTGTGCTACTTCTGAAAGAACTTTTTCTCTTTTCTTTGTTTTTGTGAAAGTGGTTCATAAATGTCACATTCGTCTTTCAGCAAACCATATCTGCACTCAGATCTGCATTTTTCCTTCTTTTCTGAAATGGAAGAAGTTGTGCAATTATTATGTATTTTTCATTTCCAGATTCCTTCTAATTAAAAATTAAATAAGTAAACAAGAATCAGAATCTGCCTTGAGATTAATTCTGGGTTTGCTTGTGTTGGTTTTACTGCAGTGTCATTCACTTGATGTTGTTGGCAGAGCTATTTCTGATTCATAAGAGTGTAAATTTATAATCAGAACCACACTTTGAAGCCTCAATCCAGCCAAGTATTTAATTCCCTTATTCTCTATAACAAGTTTATGCAAATAGTTTCTTGGTTGGCTGATTGTTTTTGTTAATGAATACGATGCAGGCCCTGTGTGTTAGCAGGCAGCTGTTTGTTGTAGGGCGGCTTCAAAACGGATTGTTAGGGGATCTGGGCTGAAACAGTGATCTAGCAAAGCTGCGCTCAGCAGGCATAAACACATTAGCCAGAAACCATGGTACCTTGTTAACTGTCACAAAGCTAATGAGGTTTGCCAAAACTCAGAGAGATGGAAAGACACTTACTTATTAAAGCATACAATTGGTGAGTAAAAGGAGGGGACCTTTGTCGGAGGGACAGCATGGGAGAAGCTTCAGAAATGTGGGACGCTCCAGAGATGGAGTTGAGGGAAAATCTTGAAAGATTCTGAAGACAAAGTGGAGGTAAAAAAAAATACTTTCTATAGTTTATATTTACTATATACAGTCTTTTTTTTAACCTTTGCTCAGCATCATGTTTACCTTTGCACAAAATAATGCAGGATTCTAGGTCTGCGGAGTATTTTACAGTCATATTAGACAGAATCACCGCAGGCACTAAGAGGGAAGGTCTAGCTACAGAGTTTGGGCGGGACTGCCCAGTCACAGCAGTGGGCAGGACTGCGGGCTGGCACCTTTAGGGTGGCGAGTCTCTTCCCAGGGGATCATACAGAAAGGTAAAGCTCTCGCCATGGCCGTGGACAGGACATATAAGAAAGTCTGAAAGGTTACAAGGCACAGTTTGATTTGTAGTTTTGATGCATGTGCTTACTTTTCATTAACTAATTATTTTTCTTATCTAATATCTGTTTACGTTAGTGTGAATATTTGTACTTAAATTTGGCACTTGTTACAGGAGTCTGTGAAGCTGAGGCTTGAGTCTGTCTTTGCTCTTCACCTCCAGGTCAGGGTCACCTCCCATTTCCCCTCTGATAGTTTTTTCTTTTCTTGCATTCTGCCTTCCTTCTTTGATCAAAACATAATAGAAGAGATAGACCACAGATATGATCTCCCAACAACCACTGGTTTCACAGAAAACCTCACCAAGCCCACAAGTAAGCTACCATACTGTCCCAGCAAGGCAGAAATTAGATTGGAGTGCTAAGCCTGAATTTAGCCAATATTGAAAGCTGAGCCCTTGAACAGCACATTCATCACAGAATCATAGAATGGTTGGGGTTGTAAGGGACCCAGTTACCCACCCCCGCCATGGGCAAGGACACCTCCCACCAGCCCAGGGTGCTCCAAGCTCTGTCCAGCCTGGCCTGGGACACAGCCAGGGATGGGGCTCCCACAGCTGCTCCGGGGAACCTGTGCCAGTGTCTCACCACTCTCATAGTGAAGAACTTCCTAGTATCTAACCTACATCTCCCCTCTTTCTGTTTAAAGCCATTCCCCCTTGTCCTATCACTAGAAGCCCTTGTAACAAGTCCCCCGCCAGCTTTCTTGTTGGCCCCTTTGGGTACTGGAAGGCTGTTGTTCTAAGGTCCCTATGGATCCTTCTCTTCTCTAAGCTGAACAACCCCAACTCTCTCAGCCTGTCTTCCTAGGAGGGGTGCTCCAGCCCTCTGAGCATCTTTGTGGCCTCCTCTGGATTCACTCCAACAGGTCCATGTCCTCCTTATGTTGGGTGCAGTACTGCAGGGCAGGGGGGCGGGGTCTTACCTTCCTTGACCTGCTGGCCATGCTGCGTTTGATGCAGCCCAGGATTTAGTTGGCTTTCTGGGCTGCAAGTGCACATTGCTGGGTCATGTTGAACTTCTCATCCACCAGCACCCCCAAGTTCTTCTCCTCAGGGCTGTTCTCAATCCATTCTCCACCCAGCCTGTAATTGTGCTTGTGATTGCCCTAACCCATGTGCAGGACGTTGCACTTGGCCTTGTTGAACATGAGGTTCACATGGGTCCACCTCTCCAGCCTGCCAAGGTCCCTCTGGAGGACATCCCTTCCCTCAGCCTGTCGACTGCACCATGGAGCTTCGTGTCATCACAGACTTGCTGCGGGTACCCTCAACCCCACCGTCGTGTCGCTGACAAAGATGTTAAACAGTGCCCGTCCACTGGCTGATGTGGTTACTGGTATAATTTTATTCCTCAGCCAGGGCTTGCTTCTGTTATTTGCTGACTTGATTCAGTGTTCTTTTAAATCCACTGTGTGATGAGCTAAAAGAATGTTATAAACATACACCTTAAACTGATGCTGTAATTAAGTTCTAGAACAACAGCCGGATAAACCATTCATGCAAAGCTCAGATGTTCTAGTTTCAAAGTAATTTTTTGAGGATAATTATTTCCTTCCCTGCATCCTGAATCAATGGATAAAGAAAGGATTACAGCCACGAACAGCGCACAGTTCTCTTTTAAAATCCTTTAGACACGGATTGCACTACGTGGTTGATTTTTGTAGAGAAGTTGCTTACATGTTTAAAAATTGCTTTTGAACTCATAATAAGCTGCCCTAGGTGACCATGAACTAAATTATTCAGTGCAAAAATTAACAAATAAGGGAGGTCTTTGATGGCACTGTCAGATGATCAGTGTTTGTTACCAGCGAGCCCTCCCAAGCCCTGCATGCTTCACAGAAAAGCACAGGAATGGCTGCAGCCTTCGGGGAACGAGCAAGGAAGGAGCTGCGTTGCCACCATCAAAATGCCTCTGTGGTTGACAGGTTCTGGAATCGAAAGAGAATGTCCTGTTTGGGGGGAGTCTGTGGTATCTAGTTATTATTTAAATATTTGGATGTGAAACTAAAGCCTGACAGCGAGCCACAAATTAGCAATTCTGGTCATGGTTATATCATCCTTTTCTTTTCTGTATTGATTTATTGTATAAATTAGAAGAGAATTTGATCCAAGCTACACTTATTATTCGTGTGCTTCTCACAGGCTTCTCTTTTTAGTGTCGTATTCTTGGGCTTCAAGTTAAATATGTAAAATAACAGGGACCTGCTGCCAGGGTGTTTCATTTGAAAGTCGAAGACTTTTGAAATTAATTCCCAAATTAGTAGAATCTACTGAAATGCTACAAAGATGTAGGGTATAGGGGTGCGTTTCCCCTCTTGAATTTATGTTGCATTTCTTCTTGATTATTGAGTGCTGCAAAGATGCTGTGAAGCCTTGGAGGAGTAGGTTCTTTGGGGGCCAGCTTCCAAATCTGGCCAGGGACTGGGTCATCTAGCACAAGTACTACTCCCTGTGGAAGACTTCCAGGATGGCATAACCTGGGCAAGCAGCTTCTGAGAAATAAAGATTTCCAAGGGATCTCTGGGGAGTCAAGGAATTTTAGAGTAGGGTTTGAAGATCCTTTAAAATTTTTTCGCTTTTCTCCATGATCCATCGGAAGGCAAACTTAAGCTTGCCAGAAAAATGAAGGTCAAATCAGATTGGAGCTCAGGCAATGCCTGAGGTGGGAACTGAAGGCAGGAGCTGACTGCCATGGTCCTTTACAGCTATGGTACCGAATTCCGCCGGGGGTTTTGTGTGTAGGGCGTGCTGTTGTATGGCCAGCTTCCCTCGGTCAGCCTTTCTGTTGCTGCCACTGTGGGAGGTGTGCAAAGCAGGGATGAGGTAGAATGACCCATAACCAGCACAGTGGTAGGTGCGCTGGGTAATGTCATTACTAACAGTAACAAGGTATATCTCATGCCAGAACTAAGAAAAGATTTTCACACTCTGTTTACATTTAAATACATGGAAATACATATTTACCATAGAACTATGCTACTTGGACCAAAGCCAAACATTGTATTCATTTCCTTGGTTCTTCAAATCCTCTGATCTGTTTTTTGTCGGAACATGTTATTAAATGATGTACGTATTCACGCGTTATCTGACTTTCTGACTAGCTACAACAGGAGCTTTAACAATGTTGGCAGCATGAAGCTAAGACTAAAGCTAATACCATATGACATGAATATGTATAAAGATATTAAATTCAGTTCTGGTAGCATTTTTGTGTGTGTGCTTTGAAGGCTATGGTGTTGTGGAATAAAGATTTTCTTGCAGAAACTTTTCAATTTATATTTAATTGACTTTCTGTAAAATCATCTGCATTTTCATATGATTTTTTCCTCTAAAAAGCAATATGCACTTTTTCTGCATTTTTCTAATAATACAATAAACAGTGTGTGTAAAATGAACAAATATAAAAATGAGGCAGATAGGAACATCTATTCTTATAAATGAGCTACTTCCAATTTGTTTATTCATTTTGTTTCATTTTAGCAGGTCTGGTTCTTCAAGTCAGTTTGTTTAAAAATTGGCAGAAGGTGACAGTATGAGAATCATTGTTTCCTGTTACCTGGTAAGTAACAGGCTAATTAAATATAATATGAAAAGTTAAGTAATAAGGAATTTATTCCTGCTTTAGCCAAATGACTGCAACTAAATTTCTGCTCAAAAGGGATAAAAATGAAGTAATTTCAGTACCAAAGATGAATGAATGAATTACTTTGCTATCAGGGCAAAAAAAAAAATCCCCAGTGGGATTGCCCACGTGTGCGCATATGTGGTTACATGCCAGGGTCACCCAACTGCATGCACTTACCAGCACATCTACATGTGTGCTTAGGCAGCCTGGCTGGACGGGTGCAACTTCCCCACCCAATACATTAATCACCTTTGCAGTAATTTAATCCTAAAAGATCCTTTTGTCTCTTGAAGTCCTGTAAATGAACAGAAGTCTTTTTGGTGTCTTTATTCAGGAAAGCTTTGGGTTGAGCTCAGTGGAGAAAATTTGGCTGGAATAATAGATATTTTGAGTTTCTGAAACCTTCCCTTATTTAAATTTGTTCCAACTTTCTGAAACTCACAGACTGTAGTTTTTTCCCGGTACAAAAGGCCGCTGCCTTTAGGAAGTTTTTATTGTCATGATCTGTTGCAGTGAGCTTTCAGGTTTCAGGTTTTGCACTTTTGCTGGAAGCAGGATGGTTAGAAAGTTTGCTGGTAAGATCCTTCAAGCATTCCTGCTCCTGGCCAGCCCTGCAGAGCTTCACCTTCCTGAGCAGCACCTGAGCACAGCAAAAATTAGGGCAGGATTTTGAAGGAAAGCAATAGGTCATTCCTGTTGAGGAGAAAAGAGTTCCTTTGTGTAGTCCTGTGCTGTAGAGGTACTACTGCAGGAGGGCACAAGTCACCCTCAGCAACTTTTTTTACTTGTTTGTTGTTTTTTTTTAATGACATGCCTACAACAAAGCATCATCTTCACCTCCAGTGAAGCCCAAACTACTTTTCTATTGGGAACTTCCCTGTCCTTTGTAACCGCTTTCTCTGCCATAAGGCCCATGCATGTTCCCTCTCCCACTGCCCTCCTTTGACTTTCTTCCTGCACAAACACAGAGCACCTAGTATCTTATTCAGACCGTGAGTAAAAATATGAATATTGCATTGGATGCCTATAAAATGAGAAAGTAATAAAAGAATCTGTGTATGCACACAAAGAGCTCATTTGCTGTTTACTGGAGACTGTTTCAGGGACGCTGCAGTTGCTTCATAAGCATCTGTAATAGCGAAAGGGGAGGAGAGGAGCAGGAAGAGACAGGGTGAGGACTCAAAACAGGCTTCGGTTGGGATCAGCAGTACAGGGAAGCAATTCAGTGAGATGGTACTCCATCCTGAAGTAAAAACCTTAGTGATATCAAAAAAAAGCAGTTTTCCTACTGTGAAAGAATTTTTTTCAATATAATCTGTGAAGGTCTTCCTGTTTGCTGGATAATGTATCTTACGGAGATGTTTATCAAAAGAGATTTTACTAAGACTGAGCTCTCTGAAGTGTTTACTTTTGTTGTGTATTCTGCTTTATTAATTAACCAAAGAGAAACAGAGGAAGCTTGTCACCCTGCAGGGTCATATATATATATTATGTTATAAAAAGGTTTATTATAAAGAGGTTAAAAACCTTTTGTTACTGATTGTCGGTTATTTGGAAACTGTATGTAGTACCTCTAGAAATAAAGGGGATGATTACGTTTTATAGGCAAGAAGGGATTAATAAAACTCATAATGCTCAAAGAAACAGCTGTTTCTCTATTCTATAGCGCTTCTAAACCCTCATCTAATGCTGAGTGAGTCAGCTGGGAGACGCCACTAGTGTTAAAAAAGAATTAGATGGAAAAGTAGCGGTTATTATTTGAAAACAATTATTCTCTAATTGTGCTTTGAGGGGGGGGAAAGAAGAAAGAAAACTGCTGTTAAAATAATTTATAATTGAAACAAAGTATAGAGTAGGAAGAAAAGGTCTTTTAAAATAAAGACTTCCTAATCCATAAGTGGAGATGAAGTGACAGCAATAACAGTTTTATTAGTCTGTTTTGAAAAGGCTGCATTATTCACAAGTGGCGCTGATGCAAGGGAGCGGAGCTGGGTTTCCTCCTGCAGCCGCTTGCCCAGCGCGTTGCGGTGTGGCAGGGGGCTGGGAGGGCAGGAACCTCCAGCTGCGTTCCCAGCTCTGCTGTTCCTCTGCTCCCTAAACTGGGAGCACGGCACTGCATCTCCTCAAGCCTTCTCCTCACTCATTTATCCTTCATGCTTTTGTTTCTTTTGTTTGAGTAGGGTGCGTGGAACTGTTGAGGATTCAAAGACTCTTTTGATACATACATACATATATTATATATATATATATAATGTGTTTTCAACTTCAGTTGTTGTGTTGGCTATGGAGAAAACAGTTACTAGTATTTCTATGCCTTTTTCTTTCTTTCTTTCTTTTTGTTTGTTTGGGGTTTTTTTCCCCCCCCATTGCCTTGAACATTCATATGATTTTGCTGGCTGACTGGCAGAAGGAGAAAAAAGAGTTTGTGTCTCCACTATGCACTTTCCGTGAAAAGTGCATATACTTAATAGTTATGACTTGCACTGACCTTAAACCACATGATGTAATCCTTATTCAATTTTTAATAAAGGCAGAATTTCCATCAAGTTTGAGAGTTGTCAATGTGAAAGAGATGTCAAGATTTACCCCATTAGATTATAAAATATTCTGCCCTGGTGCCTTATGTTCTTTCAACAATGTATTTTAATGGCATCTCTAGAAATGCAGGAATACTCTTTGATGATGTGTTAAATTAATGGACTTTTCTATTAGTCTTCAAAACAAGCTGTGATCCCATAAATACTTCTAGATTTTCAAATGGTATCTTCATAATGGGTATGCACCCTTCAAACTTGTGTGCAGCATGACTTTTTTTACTCCTTGTCCTTTTGTTTAGGTTTTGTTTCATTTCGTAAAACTTTTCAACATACCACTCTGGTTTTTGTTCAGAGTAGACAGCCAAATTTAAAGCATGGCAGTGAAGGCAAATAAATCTCTATTCATATGTTTTCTAGGGATTTGGCATTCAGAAACTCACAGGTTACTCTTATAAGAAACAGAAGGGAGAAAGAAACCTTTGAAAGACACAAACAGCAATTTCATCAATAGTCTGACAACCAGAGGAAGCGCTGCTAAAGAAATGACTGCTTCGTTCTTTCCGTTTTCCAGATTCTTCCCCTTTCAGTTCCCTGTAAAAGCTTGCCAGAACTAAATTCCCTTTGTGGATTAAGAACCTGACATGTTTTGTGTGATTGCAGATTGTGTTAAATGTGTGGTAAGGTTACAAGACAGTATATTCAGAAAGATGCTGGCTTTCTCTCTTTCCCCTGGTCATCACTGTATCCATCTATTTATCCCTGTCTTCTAGACAGTGCTGCAGCATGCTACACTTCTTAAAGTTCACTCTTAGGGAGTCTGAAAATAAATGAAGAAGACCTTCTTGAGGCCGAAGGAAATAATTTATTAGTCCTTAAGGGCTGAAGTGCATAAATTTGGAAGGCCTTTGTGGAGCTAAAGAAAATAAATTAAACCTTAAAAGATGCTATTTCAGGGACAAAGATTTATCATTTGGAGGTGCGTGAGCGGTATACTCATATTCCAAAGTTTCATAGAGGAGACTCTGTTTCTCCTGTGTAAAATCCATTAGATTCAAAAATACTGAACCCACTCTGAATTTCAAAGTACCTGCTGTTTCTTCACTCCCTCTTGCTCCTGGAATAAATTACTGTCCCCTCTTTCTGTGAAATTAGGCTGCTATGCCGTTTCCTTTGCAGGGTATTTTGCATAGAAAAAGTAAATTGTGCTATTCCAGCTCTGAGGCCATGTGGCAGGCAGATGTTCTGATTTGTCATTCACTTTCTCTAGCACGCTATAGGAACGTTCTGGTGCATACGATTCAGATTTTCCTGTGTCACCAGAAAAACAGAGAGTTTATTTAATTTTGTAGCAGTCAGATGGCTCCTTGTCAGTCCAATGCACATGATTTGTCTTGGAGCAGAATATGCTGGTGTGGTGGTTTGACCCCGGCTGGATGCCAGGTGCCCACCAAAGCTGCTCTATCACTCCCCTCCTCAACCGGACAGGGGAGAGAAAATATCACAAAAGGCTCGTGGGTGGAGATAAGGATGGGGAGATCACTCAGCAGTTACCATCATGGGCAAAACAGATTCGATTTAGGGAAATTAATTTAACCTATTAACATTCAAATTAGAGTAGGATAATAAGAACTAAAATCCAAAATTAAAAACACCTTCCCCCCCACCACTCCTCTTTCTCAGGCCCAACTTCACTCCCAATTTCTCTATCTCCTCCCCCCAAGTGGCACAGGGGAATGGGGGTACGGTCAGTTTCTCACGTTTTGTCTGCCGCTCCTTCCTCCTCACACTCATCCCCTGCTCCAACGCGGGGCCCCTCCCACGGGAGACATTTCTCCATGAACTTCTCCAACATTTGTCCTTCCCATGGGCTGCAGGTCTTCACACACTGCTCCAGCGTGGGTCCCCCACAGGGCCACAGGTCCTGCCAGGAGCCTGCTCCAGCACAGGCTGCCCACGGGGTCACCACCTCCTTCGGGCATCCCCCTGCCCCAGCGTGGGGCCCTCCCCAGGCTGCGGGTGGGGATCTGCTCCCCCGTGGCTCATGGGCTGAGGGGGACAGCCTGCCTCGCCGTGGGCTTCACCACGGGCTGGGGGGGACTCTCTGCCCTGGTGCCTGGAGCCCCCCCGGCCCCTCCTGCACTGACCCGGGTGTCTGCGGAGCTGCTGCTCTCACAGTCTCACTCCTCTCTCCCACTGCAATTTGTTGCGCAGATTTTCACCCCTTCTTAAATGCATTACCCCAGAGGCGCTACCACCGTCACTGATGGGCTCAGCCTGGCCAGTGGTGGGTCCATCTTGGAGCCGGGCGGCATTGGCTCTGTCAGACACGGGGGAAGCTTCTGGCATCTTCTCACAGCAGCCACCTCTGTAACCCGCCTGCTACCAAAACCTTGCCACGCAAACCCACTAGAGCTGGAAACCTGTCCTTGCAGCGGAGTGCTTGCACTCCTGAGCTGGGCAGGCTGGCAGAAGAGAGAGTAGAGATCTGGTGGGGTGCAGAGGACTTCATGTCTAACTTCTCCTGTTATACCTATTTCAAAAACAGTATGGGGTCAGGGGGCTGGAGGCATTATGCAGACCACAGAGGGTTTTGTGTTATATCTGTCCCATAACTTTTACATTTCCAGATACTGCTTGTGCAGTGGCAACAGATGCTCAGCTTCTAGCAGAGAGCTTTACTGGCTGACTTGGGATATTTATTCACTGATATCCTTCCCGTGGTTTGATAGGAGACAATGTTCTCCAGAATTTTCTGTTTTCCTAAAGGAAATTTAATTTCTACAGTATTTAGCTTGTTGATGGACGCATTTCAGCATTGCTGATATTTTCCTCTTTTTTAACATAATTTCTGGCCAAAAAAAAAATCAGCCCCCCACCCACCTGCCAAATTCTAGAAAATTCTGTAATCCACAGGATGTTTCATCTAGTGTAAACAAGAGAGAAGGTCACCAGGCTCAGGCTGGATTTGGAGTGTCCCCAGTTCCTTCCTGCTCACCCTGGGAAGCTGCGTTCCCTGTTTGATGTGCAGAGGAGCTCCGGCTCTAACGGGTTGGCCTAACTGCACTAGTATTTCTAACAGTTATTCCAAAGGAGAGGCAAAAGCGAGTTATAGCGTACAACCCCTGGATCAAACAGTTCAGCTTTTACTTTATTTGACCTTCCAGAGTGTGAGTTGTGTTAAATCAGCTCTACGAGACAGGGCAGCCCCAAGAACATGCCTGGAGGGAAGTCAGAACTCCGTCTTGCAATTTTGCCTCTGGCTGACAGCTGTAAAAAGTGTTAACTAATGAAGTATTCTAAATGGGTAAATAAGAAAGAGAAAAACTGGAAAGCTATAGAAAGCTGCCTATAAAGCACAGACTGAATTAAAGCTTTCTACCTACAAAACTCAGTTTCTTTTCATATTTCAGCATTGATTATCTGGTCAGCAAATAAACCAGCCTGTGAGACCAGAGCAGCAGGCAGCAAAATCCTCATTAAGTCACTCATGCTCGTGTTGTTTTTCCTCTGATCTTGAGTTTTTCCTCTCCCACATCAACACGTGCTGTCAGCACCTGGAGGGTACTGAATCTAAGATGCTAACATTCAAAGTTTTACCTTTGCTACTGTACAGATCATGGCTTCTAAAACCACTAAAATTGGAGAGGGAAGCTCATTCATGGGTCTAGCCCTGGCTGGTTTCTTCATAACTTGTAACCTGTAATTCAGTGACCAAAGCCAAAGCTCTAGCTGCATTTGTGTCCAGTTATTGGGTGACTCCACCTGTCTGCTCCTGTTTGAGCGACCTGCAGAGGCTCAGCGAGCCTCATGCCTCCAGGGCTGAGTACTTTGGCTACTGCCTCACTGAGGGCTGGGCCCCTGTCCCTTTCCAGGTGAGAAGGTTATCACTCCAGCTGCCCATCACCACCCCACTGCAGGAGGTGACCACCTTTCTCCATCCTCTTCCCAGCTTCTGATATTAAGAGCCAGAAATATTTTAGGTGACTGGAACAACTGCAGGAAGTTATGTTGCAGTTCTGGGGGTTGTGGACCTTTTTGTTTGCTAAGCTCTGACATTGTGTTTGGTGCGGTGTGAAAAAGAAGAAATATCCCTGTGACCAGAGAACGTATAGCTCATGAAGGCGACCGAGGCCTGGAAGGACTTGGGGAGGTTCTGCCTTGGTGCTGAAAGGATCAGAGGCACTAGAAAAAGCCAGAAAAGTGCCATTTTTCCCATCAGTAGCATCCAGAAAAATTGTGTTGCCGTAGTGATGAATAATTAAGCAAAGCTGTCTCCCCTCAAATATGTCACTTTCTTGCCTGAAAGAATTTTGTATTATTTTTCAGGTGATATCAATTAGATTCAGCTTGAGTTATGAAATGTTATGTAACGGAGACATCTCCATTTCCTACTCAAATGATACAGCAGAATGTGGTTTCTTCAAACATTTCATATGAATTAACCTTTGGGGCAATTCAGGAATACTGCAGGCCGGATGATGATTCGGTTTTGTTAGTTATCAGCAAAAGCAAACATGTTCATGTCAAAGAAATCTTGTAGCCTAACAGTGGAATTTTACTCTGCTTCACATATATGCAGAAATGCAATGGGTGAAGTATTCCAACAGTGTTTCACATGTAGGCACAAAAAGGGAAGTCTCCACACAGCCGTTCCTCTTCTCATTTGTGGATAATGGAGGGTACAGCTGGAGTTTTAGCTGCGTATGTGATTGAAAAGTTAGCATGGCATAACCCACGCAGAGGGGAAGCACAGCTGGCTCCAAGCAGCCCTTTCACCAGCCTGAGCCACTGCCGGCACCTCATTTTGCTCTCGGGGAACTCGGAGTTGCTGACAAAGGTTTTGTGCTCATCAAGAACCATGACGCGTTGCTTGAAACAGCTGCCATATCCATTTCTGCCATTGGCTGAAATAAGAAAATAAGTTTCCAGTTTCTTATTTTCCTGACTCTACATTCATCCTGGGATGTGAAAGTCAAGCTGAAGTTTTCCTGGTTTGCATACTGTTGCTGCTAGTAATAATGAATTATTCAGTGGGAGCTAAATGGATGAGCCTATTGATGAGTGCAGATCAGAAAAGGCTTTAGTTAACTTTCCAGGAGCTTTACTGCCCTGAGGAATTCTTTGATATGGAACATAACTGGCCAAAAACTGTTGTGTTGAGGGAACTTCTTATTTCTGAAATCCAGCTTTGAGCAAAATTTTCTAGTGGATGAGACGTTTTTGCTTGGTTCTGTTTCTGAAAACATTTACAGCATATGATAGATATCTCTTGCTATAAAAATCAAGAATTCCTCATTCAGCTTGTGGAACAGAGTTGTACTGAAGAGAAGTAATTCAGTAACAGCATTTGACTCATTAAAAAGTGATGACCACTGCAGCCAGCTGAAGTTTCAGTCCTATGATTTGTTTTGGGTATGCAGAGTCCCACTGGATTCAGTGTCTGTGCACGTTGGTACAATCCACTGCAATGATACAAGGGTTTGGGTTTCCAGAAAGAGCAAGAAATGTTGCGGCGATAGAATTAATAATAGTCCAAATGAAATTTGGCTAGAACAGCAGGCTGTTCCTGTTGCAAAGAGTGCCCAGAGCTTTCCACTGCATCTCCTTTTAGTGACAACAGCTATTAAACATACAGTGCCACATTTCAAAATCCAGCAAAAACACTTCCATCTAAAATTCCACAAATACTAACTAGATGATTTAAAACCTAATGCTTTTCTTTGTCTTGCAAGCTCTTGCTAATGCTGGTCTTCTCCTGCATGCACGGTTGATTTATATGCATTGGCACAAACAGATAGGTAGAAAGAGAACTCTTTTCGGATGGAAAACAAAAGACATTCTTTCTGGTTTTCTAACATGACCATTAGCAGAAGTTACTAGTTGGAAGAAGGCTTTCCTAGGTTTTCTCCTATGGATCTTGCCATCCCATTTGTCAGATCTGCATGCAGATTTAAGAATTAGGACACCTGTAGTCAGACCCCATTTTTTTACTATTCTAAGACATTAAGTGGTTTTTTGCTGTATTTCTCTGCCTGAAAAGAATAGTGTAAATATCTTCATCTGCTGCTATTTGTGCATTGAACATGAATAGTTTGGCTTTCTCCTGGCCTTGTATTTATTACAAAAAGCATTTAGACAGTTATCACAAAAAATTCATTTAAAATTTATTTGCTCTCCAAAAAAGCAGATGTACAGTTATGAACTAGTAACCTATATGGCAAAATGAACTTTTGCCTTGTAAGGTAAGATTCCTGCTGTCATTCCTCCCTCTTTCCCTTTATGTGTTCAATACTTTCTGGGGATGCACATCGTAAAACCTACAAAAGATCAAATCTCTCCCGGATTTGGTTTTGTTATATAAAGGCAGTGCATTCAAATAATTTGTGTCATGCTGCTACCCTGCACTGGCTTGGCATAATCTGCTCCAGAAGACATTAACAAAAGCACAAGTGTGACATCTATTGACAGCACAGCACAAGACTCAAACCCAACTGGCAGAAGGAGCAGGAGAGCCTGTGTGCCTGCAGCTCGCTGCAGCAGGAGTGGTGGAAGGTCTGTAAGATCGCGTTGTGCTGCAGGGCTAATCTCAGAGTGACATTACAGCAGAGGTTTACAGCAAAAGGCTAACGCTGAGTTTGAGTTGCATGTGGGTTTTGTGTTCAATTTAACCCAGGTCTTGCACAAATTTCTAGAAGAATAATCCAGCTGGGACTATGAGACACAAAAGGTACCAGCTCTGTCTCAGCGAAGCCTTGAGCTACAGGCTTTGCTGCAGGAGTGCAGCAGGGAGGTAATGCTTTATGCTTCTGGTGTCCATGTGCTGTTTCCTAGGCATTTGCTATTGGCTAATGATTAATGCAGCCATCCCTGGAGAACAGTGCTTATCAGCTCTAGAAACGCCACGGCTATCCAAGTTGGAGCAACCTAGGGAACCGTAACTGCCGTAATGAGCCATCTGCAGTTTTTCTGTGTCTTGTCCACTGGAAGAATGAGGATACTGGGCAAGACAGACCTTTCTTCTAACCTGGTACAGCTGGTCTCATGTTTAAGCTGGGCTGTAGGAATAAACATTATTTAGTGTTACAGAACTTCTGTGTTACAGACTCTGTATAGCTGTTACTTTGTCTTTTGATGTGGCTAGAGGAGGCTGGTTGGAAGTGTCAGAGTGTCCAACTGCAGGACCTTCATTCCCTGTACTGTGCACAGAGAACTCCTTGAATCATTTTTTGACATTTCCCTAAGCCATATTGCCCTTTTTCTAGTAGGACCCAGGTTTTCTGGCAGTCCTCTTAATTTCTGACAAATAAATAAAAAAAAAAAATCTTTGCACTTCAAATAGCTGAGAGTTCACTTATGTAGAGTCTTTATAACAGGCAGAGAGGTGGTCTTCTCGTCATTGTGATCTGAAGCATCAGACTTGGAATTAAAGGGGAAAAAAAATTATATATCACCCAAGTTCAACTCATAATTCCACTTCCACCACAGACAGCCTGCTCTTGTTATAAGCAGTGCTTGCTCATAGCCTGACATAGCTTCCATACAACAATAATGTGAGTTTGCACAGGGAAAGGTTTTTTTCCAAAAGTGTTAAAGGGCTATAAGCAGTCAACTGGGAATTAATTGCCAAACGGTTGCTTGCTAAGATCACTGACACATCTTGCGGACCTTTAAAGGGACTCCTAGGCCTCTAACCGTATGAATATTTCTGAAAGTGAATCACCTTTTGAACCGTATTCTGATCTGAGTTTTCTAATGTGTAATTCCATTGACTTTGGAGAGCTGACTCATGCTTTGTGTTGATATAAGAAAGATTGCAATCAGATTTCTTATCTCCGGCACAAACTATTTTTGCTGAACCTTTGGAAGGGATTCCCCGTGGAGATCGCTTTGAGATGAATATATGAATCTGGATAGATCTAGAGATTTTACACCTCATTCTCCATTACATTCCTATCACTAGAAAGGGTCTGGATCTGAGCTTAAACTTTGGAACTTAATTTAACTAAATTAGACTATTGTCCTTAAATACTATATTTGGCTTAAAAATTAGATACATTTAGATTTATTAAATAATAAGAAAGGAAAATAAGCTCAGCCTGGTGGCCAGGTTCTTCATAAGTCTGAGAAAAGATTCAGAAGCAACATTTTGGTTTATTTTAGCCTATGTATCCGTGATATACCTTCATGCACTCCTCACCGTCTGACTGCCAAAAAACTTCTGTGCTGAGACAGTGGGTTGTTATATTTTCCTTGAACATCCATGGACAAAAACACATCCCTGTCCATGCTGATGTGTCCTTTTGCACCAGGGCTATGCAAGGAAGTATTTTAGTGCATTCTAAAAGACAAGAAAAAAAGCTTTGTTTTGGTCTCTGTGAGCAGGGACTACTGCAGTGTTCTTTGAACAATCTTTGATGTTTAACAGTTTCACCTGGGTTCCCCTGGCAAGAGCTTTCCTGGGTTACCTTTTACCCATGTGTTCCTGAAAGGAGGCAAGCTTGTACACATGAGAAAATTTTTGTGTATCTTCCACTTTCACCCGTGGCAGGAACCAGTTTATGTGGGTGTTACCTGCAGGAGTTGGTCTCTCTTCAGACCCAATGTGCATCTGAAAGGATAGGAAGGAATTAACCCAGAGTCAAAGGTACAAACAAAACGTCTTCTGTTCTCTCTCTGTGCCACTGGTTCTTAAGAAACGGAATGTACTCTTTCAGTAAATTAACACACGATGAAAATTTATGTGAGAGAATGTGGATAAAATATGTGTAATTTCTAAATTTGCCAGTTTTCAGAGCCCCATATGTTTAGTACCAAAATAAAAATACAACACAGGGAGAATTGGATGATAGATCCAGGACATGGGGGAAATATATGGCTATTAATTTGTAATTTTGTTTTGCTAACTGTGAGACAAGAAGGCTTTCTACACACTAAATAATGATGGTATTTGGAGTGGTAAATCTGAGCATCCTTGTGCTGTCTCCTGCTGCTGAATAAATCTGTTGGTCTGTTACAGGCTAACAGTTCTGTTGATGATTTTAACTAGGCTGTTTCACAGAAAACCAGCTCTTTCCTCCTAGCTGCAGCAAGATCTTTGACAAAGCATGAATGGAGCCCCGCCAGTACAACAGGAGCAGAGCTGGGCTGTCAGGATGGTTCTGCTTAATGTCCTCAGGCCTCCTTTGCCTTCCAGCTTCATCTTTCTTAAGCTCTCTGCTCTTCGCTACAGCCGAGCAGAATGTTAACTCCTGCTTGTCATTGCATCGCTGGTTAGACATACCCTTCTTTCACGTGAGAAAACTCAGAGCAATAGCACTCATTAACTGCTTACATTAAAGCCTTGACAAAAGCCGGGTTGGAGTGGGAAAATTCATTTACACCTGATGTAAGGGGATCATTAGGTAGCTGAATGATTACAAGAAATGTAAGGCCACAGCACACCAGTGAAGAAGCTACAGGCTGGCAGGAAGATTCCTGTAAGTCTAGGAACCGTTAACTCTTTCTATTGTTGTATGCACAACGGAGTGCATTTCTTGTTTGTTTGTTCTTGGGGGTTTGGGTGTTTTTTTTTCTCTTAACATCCATTTTGTACTTCCTCACGATTTTTTGTAATGACGGCGTTTGTTAACAGACTGATACAAAAGCTGCACGTGCATGTGAACTGGGTAATTGCAAATAATCTTGTACTGCCTTTGTCATCTGCTGCTTTGCAGCCTGAAGTGAGACTTTTAACAAAAGTAATTCGGGAACAAAGAGTGGCCGTGGGTTAAATGCTTTCAGGAGGAACCCGCAGTGGCTGTAGCTGGTGCTAGCAGTCTCAAGTAAGCAATGTAGGAAATGTCAGACCTTGCAATAAACTAGTACATTTTAAAGAGGCGATCGCACATACTATCTGCCAGTAAAACATTTGTTGGGGGGGGGGGTAGTTATGATTTTCACTGATAAAATCTGTTCAGATTGCTCATAGGTAAATAGGATTTCACAGCTGTTATTTTGGCAAATTAAAGGTTGGTGGCATTTGGTTAATTTGTTGTCAGATGTAACTCGTGGGAAGGTGATATGGTGGTGGCAGAGTAAAGATCATTATGAATCTTTCCAGGCCTGACCATCGTTGCATGATCAGCTATAGCGGCAGGGACTGGGCTTACAATTTTCCAATACTTCTTCCCTTGTTTCTTTGGTAAAATTGCTCCTTTGTTGGCAGACACTCGAAGTATCACAAAATATATTGTTGTGTGTACATATACCTAGTGTTTGTCACGACAATCTCATGCACAGGATAAATGCCCTAATTCTTAGGTTATTAAAGATACCTGCCTGTGTTCTAAAACACCAGGCCAGTCCATTCCCAGTTCTTTAAGGGAGTGGTTGCAGAATTGTAGATGTGGATCCCAAGGGAAATGGAATTTTCTGTAGCACAGCTGGGGGTACCAAAATCTGTAGGAAAGGAGCAGGACTTTGGTCTGTCTCTCATCTTTGACTTATTATATGGCTTCTTTCTGAGCGTGTTAAGCTGGTACATGTTGAATTTGAGCACCCACCTACATCTGCTGACCTGGACAGTCATCTGGGGTCACCATATGTCTTCTAAGACAAGTCACACCTAAGCAGATGGGAGTGCTCGGTTGTGTACAGCTATCCTGGTGGTACAGCCTCATGCCTCAGACCTTGAATTCTTGGTTCTTTTAGTTTTACAGTCAAATGTTTGAACCCAGTTGAAAGTGAAGGCCATAGCTTTAAACCATCCAAAAGAACAGCAGGAATAGTTGTAATAAAAATGAGCTGATCATTTGAAAACATGCCAAAAATACACTCTATTATCTGGAATTCATTTGCGAAGATGTTACCATAATTAGAGCTCGAACATTCATTAATTATACTGAGTTTATTCAGAGTAAGTCAGGTAATCACTGCTTTTCACAATTACTCATGAAGGATTGTAATTAAAGAGCCTTTGCCGTTCTCAGTCAGACACTATTAAAGTGACCTGCCCTGCATTGAGAATCCCCTGCTCGGTTTTACTTCCCCCTCCCTTCTGGCAGTGCCGCTCAGAGCTGTTAGTAAGTTCCCGCGGCAGTGTTCGAGGGAAGCTTGATTCTGATATTTTTTCCCATTTGTGGTATTTTTACCTTGTTTTGAGATCTTTATTATGCAAGTGTTACTTAAATGGGAATTGCTCTAGAATTAGCATGTTATGGGGGGTGGGGAGAAGCAGCCTAAAAGTGTATTTTTATCCTCTAAATCCCCTACGCTTAGAGTTTAATATATTTTATAAAAACTATATCTGTTCTATGGGTTTGGGGAAACTCAGTAGTGCTATGTAGGATTAGAAGAATCAGAAAGCTGGAACACAGTTGAAACTTTAGTCATGATGGCATAGCTATCCCTAACAGAGGAAATTTGGAAGAAGTCATGTGGGGAAATTATTACAGAATTCTACTCTGATAAGCTTACTTGTGTCTCCCTCGGCAGCATCTGGATGCTGGAGAAAATAATACACTGGACCCTGTTTTTTGTCCCTGTGGCAGTTCGTTCTGTTCTGGAGTTACTGGCTCAAAGTGTAAATCATTATTTTTGAACTGAAAACGTGTCTGAGGTCTGTCTTAAGCATACTCACTAATTTCCCGTGTGATTTTTATGGTCTTACTGAAGATGGACGCTTCAGTGTGTTAAGTATTGGAAAACAAGGCACACAGTCTGAGCTTGATCCGTAGGCACGCCCTGTTGTCAGCAGACAGGCAGGCAGCTCTAGAAGAGCTGGTGAATTCTTTTTTTTTACAGAGCACTGGAAAGAGCAGAGAAAATGAAAAAGAACCCAGAGTGCCATCCCTCTTGTTGAATTAACTCTGATACCCCGCTGATATAGCATGAACTTCTCTTAAGTTTATACTCCCACTAATTCTCTCACTAACTGTATTACATTAAATATGTTACAGTCTATCATACCAATAATTCACTGGCTGGAGCTCCTTAAGTACGGATTTGCATTGTTCTCATTGTAATGAGTTCTAGAGGAGATGTTATAGCTCAACATTCCTGATAACATTTAATCAACAAGCCACAGATACAAACTCTGAACGCTATGGAATTAGATAAATGATCATAATCATTCCAGGGAATTTTGTATTAAATTATTCTTAAAATAACAGGTCACTTAGGCTTATACCTAACAGATCACAGAGGATCAGGACAGCACTGAGGCATGAACGGGGTCAGAGAGGATACAGCTCAGTTATTTAAGGAAACCGAACAGTGAATGAGAAAAATGGCAACATTATCATGTGCTCTGGGACAGGAAACAATCGGTTGCGAAAGGCTTCACCTAACAATTCCCAGTCGTGCTGCAAGTGGTTCTATGTCAATCCCGTGTTGCTCACACCCCTGTCCAAGTGTAGATCTTTCTGAATTCGTGTTACTTCTGGTAGGGACCAAATATCCTGGGACAATCTGGAGAATGATGCTATGAAGTACAGCAAAGGAGGTCTGATCTAGCTGTACTTTGTTATCCTGTAGCTACTTTGGAGTAGTCTCTTTTGGTATTGTTTTCTCTCAGCTTGTAAGGTACAATACTGTTTATGGTTAGTTATGCATGCTTTTGGAATGGTATGCTGTATAAAATAGGCCTGGTGGTATCATCAGACTAAAAAGTTGGTATGTGTGTATTATTATTAAAGTGATGGTTAAAACTTGCAACCACCTAATACACTTTTAGTCTTCATTTGTCTTTGGAGACCCAAACAGAGCCTTGAAACATGAAGTGGAGATGATGAGTCAGCTCAAGAAAGGTCCCATGATACTACCAGATCGATTTGACAAACCCCAGAGCTTATTATATCATTTGGACAAGTGTCATCTGAGTACTTGAATGCTTTTCTGAGACAACTCCCTGGGGCAGATGAATGAGATTCAGCCATTACTACCACTGGGTCTGATTTGCTGTCACCCTGGCTAGAAGGGATAGGGAAGTCCACTAAAAATAACAGCCACAGCACTATAGGACCAGCGACAGATTAGAAAGGAGTTATTGCTGGCACTTTCTATTCTCTCTTGGTCCACACAGCTATTTATTATTCACTTTTCTCTGTGTCTGGATTTATCTGATGGCTGACATTCCAATACAAATTGAAATTTAAGCTTTAGATATATGTACATATTTGCTTCTTCAGGCTGAGGCAGTGTGAGTTAACGGTTAGTTTCTCAATGTCAAACAGAAGAGGAGCCAGACTGTGAGGGAAGAAAGTGGTATTATATTTGGCAGATGTTCTCAGTCTTCACAGCAAAGACATGACACTTACAGTAAGTAGAATTTCCCACAAATTAATGAAATGTTCTGCAAACTTGCCTGTCTGTCCTTTTAAGTCCTTGAGGTTTTTACACTCTCAAAATGATAACAAGCACTGGAAAGTTGGAGGCCAGTTAATATTGTCACAAGAGAATAATATACAATGAATTCTGTCTAAATGAGCACCTGATATAAAAGACGTACAATGATAAGACTAAGAAATCCGTATTTGCTATCCACTGCGCTACTCTCCAGTGGTAATGTTTATATGCAGATAGCCATGTAAATGAATATCTTATGAATAACTCAAAGTCAGAGAGAAAAACAAATCCTTCTGTAAATAGATAAAACAAATTACGAGATGTCTTTTAGGATGAACTTCTTTGAATGCATTGTACTTGAGGGTAAAGGGTGAGCTTGGCATTTTGCAAATGTTCTAGAAATGAATGGAGAGAGACCTTTCCCATTCTCATATTGATTTTTTTTGTTGTTGTTTCATATGACATGGAAGGGGATTAGTTACAACTTTAAAGTCAAAAGTATAATATTTAACCTGCTGTGTCATCCCCATACATGATCCTAATAAGCATGACACAAACCCTGCTTGTCCTCATTGTGGCTATGGAAATCCAAGGTTCTGTGGCAGCTGTTAGGTTTTCTCTAGGTCTGTAGAGAAAGGAAAGCAAAGCACTTGGTCCCATGGACCAGATAGTGAATTTAATAAAGACCTTTCCTACAGTCCTATGAAGGACATAGAGCTGAATTCACTGGCATCCAAAGATTAATCAAGGGAATACCAAGTTTAAATTGGCTCATTGCTTTTGTGCAGAATGTATTGTCAGCTTTCATGCTTCTCTTTAGCTGCTGACAGCAGCTGCATAGATGATTTTATTTTAAATAGAAAGAAGTTTAAAACAATTGTTTAGGTTGCAAAGTCAAGCACACAGATATGCACCGGACTGAAGTTTCTGTATGAGACTTGAGTTGTGCCTACTGGTTACTCCCTCCTCTTCCCTGAAGGAAGGGAGGTCCTGGAGGACAAGAGGGAGTTACTGAATTATTCAGGTAAAAGTTGCAAGTGGGAAAATGAAGGTTTTCTTACAATTTTACTTGCATTTTTTACATTATTTTTGTACCCAACAATTGTACTGTGTCAGCAGGTAAAAATTCCCCTGCTATACCCTCACCACAAGTCAGCGTTTAGATGGAAATGCCCTTGTCATGAAAATATCACTCTGCTTGGCCTTCTCCTAATGAATGGTCAGAGAGCAGTGCTGAGACCTGCTGGCGCCAAGTGGAGCTAATGCTCCGGCAGTACCTGTTACACAGATCAGTTAATTATTTGAGCCATTTCTCCCATCCTCTCTCACCTGGATTCCCCTTAGTTCAGTAAAATCCAAGCAAGTCATCCAACACATGCTTTCCCTGTAGGCTTCAGATCTGGGGACCGCATTTACCTTTTGATCTCCACCAAAGAAACATTTATCTAAATTTAAAATTAATTAATATCACGCAGCTAAATCTGAACCCTGTGGATTAGATTAAAGTTTATCCAATAAGAGCAGAAAGTCTGATCCTCTGAATATAAATGCCTGCATCATCTGCATGAGATTTAATTGAGAAAACTGCATCAAAAAGGCAAATTAAATACCAAGAACACAACAGATTTTCCACAGTGAAACACCGTGGGAAGTGAAAAACCATCTGTACAGAGAAGAACAGAATGACATTTTTGCATCATGTCAGCCAGATAATATTTTCTCTTTCATGCATTATCTATGTTAAACATTTTGATAAGACAGATAAATTAATGTGCTTTTGCCTATCACCTGACATTAGTTAAGATGCTGAAAAGATTATTGCAAACTCAAAATGACACATGAATTTTAAATGGCTTCAAATTTACATTATTTCTCTAATCCTGTCTGTTCCTAGACAAACAAAAATGCAGGTTGTTAGGAGTGCTATTTAGAATTCCTATCAAACTGTTAATCTGGGAAAATTGTTCTGGACCCATAGGTTTGCACAAATCCAAGCTTTCACACCCCTTGTTTCCTGAAAAAAATGTACCAATATAGTTTCATTAGGATTTCCAGTAAAATTAACCTCACTGTTAATAAATATATTTTTAAATTATGTTTCATAGCATATGTTTAAAAACCTCAGAAATGCTGCCATCTGGTTTTGCCTGGGTTCTGAAATAGCCACAGTCAAGTGATACTGTCAAAGCCCTGTAGCATCCACATGCCTTTAAATCAACAGGCAAGTTTGAACCAGGATTTCCAATGCCATATGGAGTAATGTCGTTTTCTCATTATTTCAAACAAAACCAGCACTTTGGGCACGTGTGTTCTGGTTCCAGGTTCAGAGGTAGTTCAACAGAAGAACCCCAGCCCTCGAGTCATTGTTTCTCATACCTAAGGATTTTTAAGGTTGAAGAGCAACAGAGGCAGGAAAGATGTGATATACACTGAGGTACAGGAGCTCAACAGGTTAGGAGTATGTTAGTAGAGTTTAAGAACATTTTCTCTACAGCAATGTGGTATTAAGCTATTTTTTTACTCCAACAGTAGCTACGTCTTTGAAATTGGTGTTCCTGAGATTAACTGGGCTCCCATTAAAAGGACCTAGATGAGGCACTGGTGTTTTTAAACAGCCAGTAATTTCTATGTAACACAGTATAACACACACCACACATGGAAACCGGTTAGTGAAAATAGCTCTGTTTCTCTAAGCTGTCAGCATGCCTCTGGAGTCCTCAAAGACTTTGCAGAGTTAAAAATAATGAACTGAGGTATCCACACAATTATTTATTTTCAAATTGGTGAAGTGCCATTTTCTTCTCAGTTCAGGAAATTAACCTCCCCGAAAGCCAGCTTGCTCTACACAAAATTAATAAAGCAGAGCATGCTGGCAATAACTTGCACATGTTTATTTATGTGTGATGTCTCCAGCTAGAAAGGCTAAGATGAAAAATTGACTCAAAAGGCTGCACTACAAGGGGATTTACTCCTGGGTTGGGCCCATTTTCATGTTGTTTAAACTCAGAATTGATGGAACATGAATCTCCTCTGGAGCCTATAAAAATTAAGTTCTTTTATTATCACCTTTCCTTTTTTATCCCATGGCACACACCTAATGCTTTCTTTTAGAAAATAAGGGGAAGAGATTGGCTATCCAGTTCTAAAGGAGAAGCAAGGGGGGAAAGGTGATGAGGGTTGCAAGAGAATCCGTTGGTACTGAGCCCAAGAAATAATTTTCTTCATGGCTTTCCACTGAAACTTTACATGCTTTACACTGAAGTTGTATTCATCTTAAGTGCCCGCAAAATTTTGTCCGGGCACACATACTTGCATGGACTCACTGATCTGAGCTTTGTAAGAGCTGAACTTCAGGCTGTAGCGCTGCAGTGTCTAATGAAAACTCCCCCAAGGCAAGTCTCACCCAAAAGTTAAGCCACAGCCTGTAGAGCTTGGTGAAGACCAGTTGGTGCAGCAGGGCTGGGGTTCTCCAGAACCAGCTCTTTTTATCTTTTTACCTTTTTAAATGCGATGTGAAGATTGAGGGTGACAGAATAATTTCCACGGGATACTTCTTCTGTTTTGTTGTGTTTACCCTTGCCCTGTTTTTCTCCATGGGGAACACACCCTAACAATTCCAAAATTTAGAAATTCGTATTTATAACAGGTTTGTTATTCCTGTTTCTTCACCAATGGCTTTTCATTGTTGGCACCATTCAGACTACAGGATTTAGCAAAATTCTAGCTTCAAACTTGGCTTTGAAGAAGACATATCTCCACAGTCTTGGCATGCCTCTGCTGGGTGCTGCACATGCTGAGCCATCTGGGGTGCTTGACTGCTGCATGGTGCTGCCCAGGCTGTGCCAGCAAAGGCAGCCTTCTCCAGAGAGTCGTGAGGATTTCCAGGAGCAAAAAAAATGCTTCAAAGGTAGAGAAGTGAAGGGATAATGTTCGACGGCATCGTCCACGTTAGAAGCTGACAATTGTAACCAAGTTCTTTCTGCCCTGGCCCAGTGTGGTCTTACAGGTGAGATAGCCACGTAAGGATTGATGTCTTGGGCACCAGCAGCTCTCTGCTTTTTGATGCTGGGGAGGGAGAAACTGGCAAAGAGTGAATGTGAGTGCTGCAAAAGGTGTAATGGTATTACCTTGGGCCCACGCTGGACATTTTTTGGGACCTTGCAGTCCTCTTCAAAATGGACAGTTCAAGCGCTATCCTATATGCTACTTCCCAGTTGCTTCTTTGAATCATATAATTTAGCATCAGGAATCAACAGGAATGTCAGCCCATAGAGAAAGTGTATTTCAGGGTGAAGACAGACAGCATTCCATAAATCTTCAGAGTTCCACCTGCTTCTACACTAAGGGCTTGAGTCTTTAATCCAAATAATCCCAGCTGACTGTTCTCTCAACATGAATCCAGTTCATCCAAAATGACCACCCTGTCAAAGTTCCAAAGTGTCATAAAACTGTAGGGATTTTGTAACCTTGGGGAGAGGTAGTACTGCATGTACCAGGTCTGACCCATTTTGGCTTTGAAATGTGTCCTTTTGAAAGCCTAATAGATGCTGCTGTAATTATGTCAGAAATATGGTTTCTGTGCAAAAGAAGTGGCTCCTGCTTTGCCTGTAGCTACATAGACTCTGGAGACATTCAGAGGCAACATTCAGATGTGAATCAGGAACCAAATACACAGTCACCTCTCCAGCTCAGATGCTGTGGCTGTTCAGTGTGTCTGGAAAGCACTCAGACGGCAGCTCGTCTCCCCTCTCTCTGCTGGGGTGTATTGTCAGGTTTGTCTGTTTGTTGGCAGGAGGTTTATACTTTTACTATCAGTAAACTGGAGAAGTACCACAGGTGTCAGGTTGGGTTGCAGGGTTTGCCAGGGCATATGTAGCCAGGAGTTGAGGCCGAGGAGCAAAACTGGCAGGAGTTAATATGCAACTGATCCACCAGAGCAGAAATGAGCTTGGAAGGACCGTGCGTGTTTTCTCTCGGTCTGCTGGGTGGCTGCAAACCTCTGACCAGTTCTGTTCCCCTTTCGTTTGATAAAACCTTGGGAAGCCTTTTGTTCTGTTTCATCAAATGGCACTTGCATAAACATTACTGCTAATAACACTTCTCTGCCTGGAAGTTTTTATTTTTGTGCTAAAGGTGCCTAGAAAAGCCTTAACAAGTGTATCTTGTTATGCCACATAATGCAGTGAACGATATTGCCTTCATCTGGTCTCATACCATCTAAACAGGGTAGAGCCCCTTCTGCCCCTTTTCTGCAGCAGGGAATGGGCACAGGGAGAGTGAGGTTAGCCCAAGGCTGTGAAAAAGCCAAAAGCCCAGTATAGATAAGTCTGAGACCAGTGCCTTGGCAGGGGATCTCATAGCTAACTAAGGATAAAAAGGCCAGAAATACTTAGTCATTGAACGGTGGTGTTTCCGCAACCTGCCTGAAACCAGGCTATTCAAAGAACACATGCATATATGAGGATTTTCTTTTAATTAGTTTTACTCCAGGAATTCGGACTAGCTTTTGGGCAAAGGCTTTGATTTCTTCTTGAACTGAATTCAAGTGATTGCCGGGAAAGACCGTTTGGTTTCATTTTCCTTGAAGTCAACAGAACTACTCACTTCAAAAGCAGAAGCAAGCCCCAAATTAACAGAAGTCATGCAGCTCGTTTGCTACATCCCTGACCAAAATTGCCATTGTTAATGCACTTTCATTGAGGGCTTGGACCACCGTTATTGCTTAGTTTCCAAGGTTCAGTCCAGTTCGGAGGATGACTTAACACCAATTATTTGATAGCTAGTGAAAGGAAAGTCTGATTTTTTCAAAAATCATAAGTAATTTCTGACATAGTTTTCAACTCTTCCCTTATTAGAAATACTGTCTTTCATGTAGTTTCCATTATAATGATTTAATCTGCTGAGAAATTTAATGTATTCTTTTTCATACCCTCCCTGAAAGTCTCAATCAGAATGCTCTCACAAGCAACCTTGGACTTCAGTCTTTAAAAATCCTTCAAGTCTTTAATACTCTCAAGGTGTTAAAGATACGTTTCTTGGTTGGGTACAGATAACGCATCACTGAATTATGAGCCTTATAGGGTGCATTTTATTTATTGTGCTCAAATGGCAGTGATTCCTGTTCTTACAGTTCTAGGGCTGGGTTTCAAGCATTGTGAAACCCGGAGGCACCAAGACTTAAAGGAGGAGTTACAAAGTCTTTTGTTTTGTTAAGTGAATGGAAAATTATACTGAAATCGGAGGAGGCACCACCGTCCTGAAGGATGGTAGGGAAAACCCTACAGTTTTTTGGAGTGTGTCCAGTGAGATACTACTCGGTTTAGCAGCACAGTTCAGTCCTGTGATAGATGCAGAAATTGCAGCGTACGGAGAATGATGGGGAAGGTGCTGATTCTCACTTGCCTGCCTTAATGTGGCATCCTCCAGAGCCACCCTGACCTTCTGCAGTTCTTCACAGATAATTGAATCATGAATATTTTGGTCCTGTGATATGCCTGAGCCTAACAAATGAGTTTCTTCAAAAACCTGTTAATGGATGAAGGGAAAAAATTCAACATTTTATATATATATATATATATATAAAATTCTCTTAGTGATATCAAGTGCAGAAAGTACTGGTTAACCTACGCCTTGCTTTGCAAGCCTTTTTCATAGTATTGATTGTCTTTTTCTTTTTTTTTTTTTTTTTCCTGGAAAACTAGGAGCTGTTGGATGAAAAGCAGATTGATTTGTGTTCTAGTTGGTCAAAACATTAATTACATAGTTCACAGTACATGTTTCCCTATTTTTCTAAATAGATACTGAATTACCACCAGATTTTTTCATGCTGATACAAGATAATTACAATAATGTTCCAGAGTTGTTTCTTTGCTTATGATTTAGGCTTTTTTCTTCTCTTTTTCTACTTTCCCCTATCTGATATTCTTCTTTCAGCTATGGGTAAACCTTTTCATTATGTTGGGCATGATTCGCCTTTCTATTCCCAGGAGTTTGGGATAAGATTCATTTATCCTAACATTTGCACATAAAAATGAGATGTCTGCATTTTAGAGAGCCAGCCTAGACCAAATTATTTTTTTTATAGTCAGTGGAGAGAAATAGATATGTAAAATTTTGCACAGTCCCACTGTGTCCAGGAGTATGCTTTAGACTGTAATGTAGACATTAAGGAAGATTTAATTGCCAATCCTGGAATTTTGCCAGGGTGAGGAATTGATGGCCATACTTAACATTAAATGTGCTGTGGAGCATTTAAGATAACATGTGATAATGGCTTTCCCTTTTCACTCAACTGTTCCCATTGTAGGAGCCTGACTTCCCCAAGCAAGTGTTGTAGTGCACGTTTTGTTTCAGTGGCAAGTGTTGCCTCATGTAAGACTAATATCGGAGTCCTCTCAGAAGCAGGAGGTTGAACTGGAACGTCTTCTCCAGTAGTATGGACCAACTGAGTGGTAGATCAAAGTGTTTCTCTATTTTAGCAAATATGCCAGAATCGGATTATCCAGTCTGTGTTATACGTCACTGGTGTATATCCTGCTGGAGCAGTTCTCGCCAAGACTGCACAGTTCTGTTACGTGGCACAGTTGTTAGCTTGGACCCTTTTCACGAGTACTAAATAAGCTTAAATTTAAAAATGAATTGAGTACTTGAAGGAGGAATCAACATGTAATCAGTCCTACCCCATTCACCAGAGTTCTGTCCAGGATATTAAAATGTCACTCCATAGGTGGCTCTCCTGAGAGCCTTAAAGAGCGCTGTGCACAACTGCTTGGACGAAAACAAATCATGAACTTAGACGATGAGCTCACTTTGTATTTTTAGCAAGAACCTTTATGAAAAAGAAATGCTGAGTGGAGTAAAAAGTTGCTGCTCACTGTTCACCCTGGTATGTTCAGATGCATTTACAGAATTACGGTGATGCTGAGCACAAGAGGGTCCATTATTGGATGGTGGACTACTATTCTGGAGATTCATTGCCTTTTAAAGCTCTCTGAATCCTTCTGGTTTGTAGCACCTGGCTTCCACCTGCCATCTCTGAGTCAGAAAAGGAGGAAATACTGTTTGCCAATACATGGAATTATAATTAACTATTTTTAAAAGAAATTGAAATAAAACTAGTATTGTTAGTGAACTCAAAAAACTTGAGGAGGAAAATATTCTCTATTTTGTTACGTACATGGACAGGAAGGTTTAGGTATTATAGATATTATTGCTGATCTTGGATCTGAACTGTGTATTTTTTATGTACATTTCTTTTGTTTTTCAATTCAATAGCTAGATGGTTTAAAAAATGGAAGACATAGTTTTTACTATTAGAAGAGTATCTTGAGTACCAATACACATAGAAACTTCAAGTCTAAGACTTTATCTTGTCATTTCCATTTTTATGCTTTACAAGTTTTGAAATTGTCCATTCTTTTAACTTGTGGGTGGAGAAGAAAAGAAAAAAAAAAGTCACATTTTCTTCCTAATCTCTGAAGATAAGATTTGAAATCACTTTCCAAAAATCCCGGGATCAAGAGTTCCTTCAGGTTCACCTATTTTAAAAAGTCTTAATCTACTATGCTTTGGTATTCTTCCTATATAATATATTCATGTTTCTTTGTTGCAATTAAAATACATTTTTAGTCTCTCTTTTAAATATACAAGGGAGCCTTGGTGTAATAGTTGTATATTTTTCTGGTTTAGTAATTGTATTTGGCTTGATAAGGATGCATTTCTCTGGCCTCTTCCACCAACATGGCAAAAAGGAGTTGACACCATTGCAAATAAACATGAAGGCCAATGTTTATAAAACTTTATTAAGATCTATATTATATATATATATATATATTAAAGGCCTCTTTATTTTTCTTGTCATTCTAAGTCATCCAAAAGCAGCATATTTTAGCATCTTGCATAGGAAACTTCTGTACATCCTAAAGCCCATAAATTCTGAGACCAGCAGTGTCAGTACGGCTCCAATGGAATCATGAGCAGGACCTGTTTCTCAGCCTTTAAACTGTATAGACTTTAACAGGTTTGCATGTCATTATTCTGATAACACTTCCCAAAGGAGACCTCTTTAAAATGACTTTATGTTGCTCTACATTCCTTGTGGCAGCCTTGGGTATGAACCTTCCTACTTAATTTTCCCTGTCAAGAAAAATGAGTAAAACAAGGGTGATGGAAAAGCATCCAAGAAAGACTTCTGGTAGAAAATCTCAGTGGAGACACTGGAAAGCCAAATCCAGATTTGGCAGCTGTTCCTCTGGTTTGCATGTCCAGATACAGGATGAATAATTCCTCCAAGACAAGGAGATAGCATCTGATTATTTCATGTGTACGAAGCCTTAGAAATGCTTCTGTCATTCAAATTTTCACAAAGGAAATATAATTTGTGGTTATTCGTGCACTGCATAGACAGATGGAAGCACAGCAGGTAGATAAATACTGACATTCTCTTCTATGAATACCTTCAAAAGAAAGGTCAAAGGTAAGACAGTAAGCAAAGTGAATGTAGATTAGGCAGAACATCTGTTGAAGGGGGATAGTAGGGAAAATATTCATTGCTTTTCAAATAGAAGTTCTGCTTAAAAAATGTTGATGGGCATCTGCTTAATTATAAATTCTTTGCCACCCGTAACATTAGTCTTTCAATAAAATAAAAAAGGAAAAGAAAAACCAAATTAACCCCAGGAGGTAATTCACTCCTGTTTCCACAACATAATACCAGAACTTTCTTGGACTAGAAGGATGAGAGGGTGGCTTAGGAGTATCTAGAGTACAAGAGGTGGGGATGAAGGGCACTTTTGGCAATGTCACCATCTTCCTCACTGTCCTATTGAGTAAAATGAAAGAATGGAATAAAATCCTGAAGCTGGGTAGATCTGGCCGTTGGCAGTTGCCTTGCTATGATGCTCCCAGCAGGGCATTGCCCTCCTGCAGTGAAAGGACAGACCAGGCTGTATACATTTCACAGGGAAAAAGAAAAAAAAAAAAAAAGGAAAAAAAATATCAGTGATATGGAACGTGCAGTGTTCATGCCTCCTACAACTGTCCTGAAGCCAGTGAGCTTCAGAGGAGGAGTGAAGATAGGCTGTTTTCCATAAATTTATGTGAACAAACCATCCCGCTAACCAGAGTGTGTGCGTGAAATACAATAAATCTCTGCCTCCTCTTGAACTCTCCATTGATATTGTAGTCCTCAGGATTGATTAAATATGGTCAAAATAATAATTTCACTTTCATCACTTTGATGTTCCATTTTTCACCAGTCTCAGCTATTGATTTAGCATCTTCCCCTTTCTGTATTTTTATTGGACCAATTGTTTGTAATGGGTGAGTAAATGGATGTCAACACAATTTAAAGGCAGTGGGAAGAGGCAAGCCTTTTCCTCCTGACCCTTTGGGCATGAAGAATCACATTTGATATCAATAAGAAAATGACCGCTAATAAATAAGAAAATGACTGCTAATATTATGACATATGCTAATAAGGTGTCTGTCAACCTAGAGCAACCTTTCTATCATTCCATGTACAACTGCAGCTGTCTGAAGGAGTTAAACAGCAGCAAAGAGACTGCTGGATAGAAACAGGCACGTGACTTATTCTGCAATACGGACGTGCTGCGTTTTCTCCCTGCCCCTTTTACTAAGCACCTAACAACTTTTGTATATTGAGAATTAAGCAGAAAGGATTTTCCATGCGTACATGCATGCACACACAGACGAAAACATCGGGTTTAGTTTGATACTGAACGATGAGCGTTGCTTTCAGTCTGTTGATTTGGACCTTCACGATGGTGTTAATGGAGAGTTACATCCTATTTTCTTTATAAGTCTAACCTTGTCGCTAAGACTTCTCCATACACTTAGCATTTGTAACACTAACTTTGAGGGGCCGAGAGAGGACGTGTTTGGATTTCACTGTGTCCTGTAGTTGGCCGTTTCCACCTGGGACCTAAAAGCACCTTGTCTGATGGCCAGGGATGATGTATGGGGTGGGAAGTTGTCTGATGGGGCAGGTTGCCGCCCGTGAGGAGGGAGCCACCTTTCCTGAAGCTGTGCAGAACAGAAGTGTTGACTGCACAGTACCAATACCATCCTGCCGCCTTTAAGAACAGCTGATGTCTCCACAGGACTAAGCCACTGTACCTTTTCTGCTTTGTTTTCTATCTGCTATTATTTTCAAAAAATTTCCCTGGGCTTTTTTTCCCCCACAGATATAATATCTATGGATTCTCCAAATTAGAGAGTTCTCCTCTTTAAATTACTGTCTCATATCGAGAACCTGATACCACTGGGGAAAAAAGCTTTTCTCTTAAACACTTCACATACCTGAAGGGTTCCTTGTTCAAAGACTTTCCATCAATTGCCTTCCCTTTTAAAGGACTTGCTTTTGCTGGAGGTGGTGTCCAGCTTTAAGGTCTCTGGGTTCCAGTCCCAGGCAGGGGCCCTGCCTTCAAAGGGCTGTGCTTGCTATGGCCAAAGGAGTTTAATGCATTGAGTGGGGAGAAGTACTGAAACACAGCTTTAAAATTTGATGCTGGTCTCAGAGATTTTATTTCTTTTTTTTTTTTTAATCATAGCTTCTCTTAGACAAGCATGTCTTAAGAAAAACTCTTTCTAAACTGTGCTAAAGAAAGGACACAGCATGGAATTTTTCTCTTCTGTTTCTCTCTAAATATCTGATTCAAAACCCGTGAGACATCTCTATTTGCTCTGTCATGCATACAAATATTTAACATAAACCGTATGTTTCTGTGTTTTCTTGAAGCCTAAAATAATTTCTTAAATCATCCTTCCTTTTCAACTTCTATGTTAAAGTGCATTTTTGGCAGCCTAAATTGCTCAGTGTTTAAGTGAAATTTATTTTATGAGAGACTTTATATCTATGTATATTTGCTATTTATGCTTCTGAGTTCATTACAGAAGAGTGCAGTATGATGACTTGTAGAGTCTAGGACTTTGTGTAGTCCAGATATGCTCTGATACAGCCAAGCGTGCTGGGACAACTCAATATGTCTCATTAACTTCAAGTCAGGAGCAGAAAAGGATGAGCATGAAAAAAAAAATTAGGTTAGAGGGAGATGTGAGATTCTTTAGGGGAAGATGGCAGAGGAACAGCCTTCTCAAGGGAGAAGGTGGGTTCGTTCTACAGTTGTCAGGAAAGTTGCAAGTAGGGAACCCCTCCGGGTGAGTGCTAGGCAGTAACCCATCGTGTAATAAGTGGGGTCAGGGCCTCACCTTTTAACAATTACCTGCAAAGAGCAAAGTCTTCTTGCATTGAATAACAATCATAAATTTTGCCAGCCTTGAGCACCGCTGGCAGGCTGCCAGGAGCTGGAGGGCTGAACCTGTATCACGTAAACGCTCACCCTCTGGAGAGGAGTGTGCCCGCGGAAAGGTGTTCAGCTTTCTTTTGGGGCAGTTTTAAAGTTGTGGTCCTGGCTGCTTAGGGAAGGCTGCAAGAGGTGAAATGAAGAAAAAAGGATGCAGGCAAATAAAAGCTAGAAGGTGAGTATAAAACAATGTGAATAGAAGATGCATGGAAAACTTTCAAAAAAACTAGAACTTTATTCTTCTAAACATAATAAGCCTGTAATCCTGGAATACTGTGACAACCATCCAACTCTGAGGGAGGACTCTGTGACACAGGCCCTGGAGTTGGCCCGTGAGCCATAACTTAGATTTGGAACCTTTTCAGTACCATTACGTTTTCAAATGACTCTTCAATTGAACAGAAAGTCGTGTTATGTTCTGAGATCAATGTGACACATCAGCAGCTTGAAATGAGTTGCAAGCTTGCATGTAGCAAAAAAGATTCTTGTCTGAAGATATCAAATTTAGATACAACCTTGTTAGCATTATCAGCTCATGGGAGAATCCAAATTCTAAACTTGCGTGAGTGCTGAAGCACCTTGCAGTCTTTTTTCTCAGGCAACCACGTTAAGACGCATAATGGAAACCATAATGATATAAATATTTAATTCTTACAACTAGGTTCTAAACAGTATAGAAATGTTGTCAAAATTAATTTTCAGCTACTATCTTTTTTCTTCCCCTTTCTAATTAGTAGAGTACAGATTAGATGCTACTGCATAATTGATAAAAAACTATGTCTTTAATTCTGTATATATGATCATTCTCACACAGTTACATCAAATGAATTAAGTGTCATTGCTGCCTTTAACACAGCTCAAGGGCTAGAGAAGATATAGCAGTAATTTTATGCTGGCAATAGAGTCATATTAATGCTCGTTGCTCTTCATCTGAGGACATCAAAGACCTTTGCAAAGCTGCATGGATTATTCTGCCTCTATGTATGGGGAACTGGAGGCTCAGAAAGATTAGAACTCACATTTTTTAATCAGGAGATCATTCAATCATGAGATCAAAATAAGTGAGTGGTGTTAAAATCCTCAGTCAAAAAGATTTACACATATAGGCATCAAGCACAGAGCTCTGAACCATGCCTTATCCCATATAAATTAAAACATGCCTTGTTTGTTGGTCATGTAGGGTGTCTAGGCAGATAACAGAACTGATAGACATGATGTTTTTGAAGACACCAGGAATAGCTTTGCTCTCTGGGAGAGCTCCTTGCCCAGCCAGGCCTTCCCAGCTGCCCAGAGCCGGGAGAATGACAAACACCGTGACCTGAACTGGAACAGCTATACTGACCACAGCAGTGCTGTGGGTTAACCCCAGCCGTCAGCCAAGCGTGCTCATTTCCCTCCCCCGGTGAGATGGGGAGGAGTATCGAAAAGAGGTAAAACCTGTGGGTTGACGTAAGAACAGTTTAATAATTGAAATAAAGTAAAATTTAATAATAATTGTAATTAAAAGGGAAGACTAAAACTCAAGAAAAACAAGTGAAGCACAATACAGTTGCTTGCCACCTGCTGACTGATGCCCAGCCAGTGTCCCAGCAGCGATTCGTGGCCCGCGGCCAACTCCCCCCAGTTTATATACTGAGCGTGACATTCTATGGTATGGAATATCCCTTTGGCCAGTTCAGGTCAGCTGTCCTGGCTCTGCTCCTCCCAGCTTCTTGTGCACCTCCTCATTGGCACCTGAAACAAGGACAAACAGGTATCGATCCAAATTTACTAAAGAAAAAATATTTGGAAAATCAGAAAACATCCAAACTGGTCTTTCCAAATGAAGGATTTCAGAATCTACACCAGCTTTTTTTGATGTGGCTTGGAACATAAAAATAATGATTCCTTAATTCATCCACCAAGTTGAAAAATCAATTATTGCACTCCTCAGCTGTAGTGAACTGTTTGTTCCTTAATGCAATGACAATTGTCTTACAAGCAAATTAAGTCCAGCACTACAGAAAATAAAATATTCATTAGAAAAGTTATTAGAAAAATAGATCAAATTATATTGAGGCAGTTTATTTTCCATGTTACTACAAGGTGCTTGTAATACTAAGTTGCCTGATTTTAGGTAACATCTTAGGACAGTCTTTTGCTGTTCTAGTACAGAATGTTTCCCATCCAGTTCCTGGAAAATCCCATATTGAAGGTTAAGGCATAAACAGTGGAATTTAACTGCTTGTTGTTCACTATGGAATCTCCCACCCTGCCAGTACTGGCAGCATGCGCAAAGAACTTCAGGCTCTTAAACTTTAATTCACACCTAACCCGAGATGCCAGTGGAAAGGCAGGGTCCTGAGTTCAGCATCAGTGCCTATATGCATTTTAGGAACTCTTGGATGAGAACATGCTGAATTTCTGGGATCTTTTCCCCTTTCACATTTGAAGGTGTGATTGCCTTTCACCTATATGGAAATCAAACCAGACTCATCATCTGGAAGTCACAGTCACAGTGTATCTCACCTATATCCTCTTGTACTCAGACGGCAGCTTTCTATTCAGAGCACGGCTGCTCTGACACTCCCAGACAATTTTCACTCATCCAAATAATCCTTTAGATTAATGTTAAAGCAGTTGATTCTTGGAAGCAAAACTGGGTTCATTTGACATAATTTAAAAAATAGTTATAATTATTCTCTGTGATCTCTAAAGTGCAGGGAGAAAGCAGAGGGGGAAGCAATTACCTTATTTGTGTGTGTGTGTTCATATATTAATGACTTTTCCTTCTTTCTTTACATCTGGGAATCTGTAATGCAGATGACAGTGATTTAGGGTTTTTGAAGTGTTGGAACTAATTTCTGCTTTCCTGGGAATTTAAAATACACATGGCCCTTGTGTTCACTGACCTAGCTAGCTAATGATAAAAAATATTTTCTTTATTATTTGAAGTAATAATGGGCAGCATCTGAATAACTGTTAATTACTGCAGACAAGCTTAGCTCATGTGATGAATGTAAACATTGTCTTTGAATATGAACTTGCATTTATCACAAAGCAGAGAGTAATACGGACCTGACTTGAGAATAAAAAAAATTAAATTAATTAGTAACCTGCTTGCAGATACACAGAACAATCAGCCAGGTTTTAATTTTTTGTAAGAAGTATTCTATGTGTGTACCAGTTCAGCAGCAGATCTCAGTGCATGCTGCAGGATTGCTTTTGAATAGAAGAAAAAGGTACTAATTTGGGCTTTAGATAAACAAAACAGGTGGAGGAAATTCTTTCTAGAGATGAGACAGCCCTCGATGTTAACAAAGTAGGCAATATCATTATGTGGTTTTGCAAGCTGGGACGTATCAACAACCCCTCTCTGTGCAGCATGGTTTTAACAAGAGGGTTATCCACTTCTGTCACCACCGGCAATAATCATCTCCTCTTATTAGCTCCTTTTAAATGTGCTGAAGAGACATGGAAAGGGCTGTAGCTCAACACTCCAGTTCAACAAAGCATCCCTGTTAAGGGTTCTTGAAAGCATGCTAAAGTTTAAACACGTATTTAAATGCTTTTCAGGGTGGTTTATAGTACACAGTAACTGTTTTCCTGCCTCAGGGCTTTAATTAGGAAATGGTAGTGAGCATCTGTGCTTGCTGGCTGGTGTAGGAGAATGAAGAGAGAGTAGGGAGGCATCATGCAATAACCAGAGGTACAGTTTGGTGGTTTGGTGTCTGTTGATTTTGAAGGGTTAGCGATTTCATAATCCAAAGATGCATGTGTCTCTCTGATATCAGTCTTCTTTCTCTTACGAAAAAATACTGAAATTTTGTAAGATATATTGGATCAAAAATCTTTGACTTTATCACTGGTTTAAACCAGTATCTATAGAAAGGACAATGCTGGTAAAGGCCAATAATTTTGATTATAAGACATGGCAAAGCCTGATTTGTGGGTCCATAGGATGGTTAGGCCAAACAGCTCAGTTCACACAAGATGGAGACAGGTCTGGCACGTACGAAAGCAAAACTGTTGTTTCCTAGTTTGTTAGTAAGAAAACCTCTAAATGTTGCAAGGGCAAGGCAGGGTTTAAGCACTACCGCCTTGGAGCTCGTGCCTGTGCTAAATCTCTTCCTTCTCTTTGGCCACCCCCATCTGGCCTCAGTTTGATGTGTTCAACGTTCTGCTTCACTAAGGTGTCGTGCTATGGGAGATACTGTGCAGTATTGTCAAAACTGTAAAAACGGGAGAGTGATAGGCATGCCACATTTTTGTGCCATAAGCCCCCAGGATCACCGACAAAAGGACCCACTTGTTCCTGATGAAGTATTGCACATGTTTTGCTACAATTTTTGTGCTCGCATCTGAAAGTAGGTAACAGTGACATTTGCCAGCACGGGACTCCCTCTTTGTCCCCAGTATCTGAGATTGCATCCATACACGGTAAAATACTTTGTGCATTTCTGCTGAACTTCTATGGCATCTTTCTTCACATAACTGCTGTGGACAGATACTGCCAAGATTGGTTGAAGAGCAACGCTAAATGGTACTGGTGAAATTGTGATAGATCTTTCCACAGCTCTTAGCCAGTTAGCAAGAATAAGATGTGTTAGCAGAGAGGTGAAAACAGATGCAATGTATGCCTTATATCAAAGGAGCTTTATCATCTCCAGAATTTCAAAAGAAGCCATTTCACTACTTACATATTGTACGGAGAGTTTTATCTCTCCCTAAAAATATAAAAATCAAAGGGCCAGAGATCTTCCATAAGAAATGGTACAATATTTTCTTATTGACAACAAAAGTTACGTTGTGTCTCCATTCATCTGTAGAGCACAATGACAAATCATTCTTCTGTCTTTCCTCTAGTTAGACAGTGGAAAAAAAGTTAAAGAAGAGCAGCATCATAAAAGTCAGCAAAACCCAATGTTGATTATTCTCCCCTGTCCAGTGTCGAATTGCTTCTTGTCATTGCTGAGGATTTAAACAATGTTATTTGTGCTAATGGTCTCATCAGCACCTTCTCTGTCAGTACCTGCAGCTGCAGGAGCAAGGCAAGGAGAAAAGGGGGAGGAAATTCCCCTCTCTTCTTTCCCTTTGGTTCTTGAGCTTAGAAGTGCATTTTTAGAAACAAAGCCAAAGGGTGAGCATGAACTCCATGTTCTTCCATTATTAGTATGATTTAGTGTTCGTAATATGGTGACACAGAGCTCAGTCGGGTTGTTGCCCATTGTCTGAGGCATTAAAAGACAGCCCCTGTCCTAGAGAGTTTACGAGACTAAACGTTGCATGAAGTTTAAAACAGATTATGTAGATGCAATTTTTAAAAAGAAAGAGAAAAGGGATTTAGTAACTAAACGGTTGTTTACACACGAGCCAATTTGACAGAGGTATGAGGCAGGATAAGAGCTTCTGCAGAAAGTGGCACACGGAGAGAGGAGCAGATCCTGCCTGGGGTCAGAAGACACCAGCTGTCCCTGCCACCCGCACCCGGGGCAGAGCGGAGCACCCCGGCATCCCCACGCTGCCCAGCTGGCCACAGTGGCCATGGCAGGGGCAATGCAGGAATGGGAGGGGACACAGAACACTAAGCCACTGGAAAATGGATTTCATGAATTGCATTGCTCATGAAAAAACTTTTTTTTTTTGCAATTCTGGCAGCCACTTTTTAAGATACTGTTTGCTGTTACTTTCATTTATGCATCTGCTTACAATTTTCAGCTGACTGGATTGTGTATGACCTTACAGTTTTCTCTCTCCTCCTGTCTAATATGAAGCATTTGGCCTTTTGTTCTGGACTGTTTCTTGCCTTCATTACTTTCTTCCATTAATCTATTTCAGTTCTGGTTTTTCCTCCCTTAAGTGCAACATTTTCACTTGCTTGAGCAATGGACTGAACCTTTGCTTTTAACAAATTGGTTTTTATAACATTGTGACTTTTCAGTAGTTTTTAGGGAACTCTCAGATAAAAAACAGAGAATACGGGGGAGATCAAGAGCAAGTTTCACCTGTCTCTAGGTTAAATGAGACAAGGGATGAAGGCAATACTTGAAAGAGCTGTTGCAGTAACAACCGCAACCTGCAGTCTAATTGTCTATTTGGAGGCAAAATTGATCCCACAGGGTGGTTTTTGTACTGGCTTTGGTAGGAAATATAACAGCAGATCTGGGGTTTATGTAGCTGATTTTCCTGTCTCCTCAAGAAAATTTTTTGCTTCTTCTTTAGCTATATTTTTTATTAATTAATTGTCTGTTCTCATTAGTACCAGTGCCCCTTCGTCTCTTGAAAGGCTGTTTGGTTTCAGCAGGACGGTTACAGCTTCCTGAGAATAAACTTGAGCATGAAGCTGCATGTATAAGTGGGCTTTGCTTCCATTTCCAGCCCTTCCCTGCAGCAGAAGAGCTTTTCTGAGCAGGCTTTGGCTAGGTGAACACACGGTGTTTGCTGGTGGTCTCCGCTCCCAGAGACCTCGAGGGAGTGCAAGAAGCAGAGCTTGAGCAAAGCCTGGGGAAATCAGGTAAAGTTGCAGAGGCCCTAAGTACAGAATTGCAAAGGAGCTTAAAACTTCCTTCCCTGCTCCTTCTTTATCACTCTCCCCAAAGGCAGCAACGGAAGAAACTGGAATCAAGATTAACAACTGTAAAGGGCACACTTGGTGCATACGCCAGCTGATGACATGAAATCAAAGTTGCTTTTAAGGTGAGCAGCAAAGCAGCTGCGCGATGCCCTAGGAAGACAGATTAGTTCATGGACCAAGTTACCCACTGGGCAGGCAGGAGGTAGCTACAACCCAGAAATTTAAGGCTGGTTTATCTGTTTGGTAATTTCTCCTGCAACATTTGGATTATTCACCAAAGCTTTCACCTTTTCATTGTGCTTGTCAGTGTTGGCTGTAAGTTGAATGCATTTAAATCTTTTCATTGTTTATTTTTGGTTAAATACTTTTGATCTCCTCTTGAATGCTCGGCGTGATCCAAGTCTGTCAGTGCTGGCTGCAGTAGGCCTGCCAGATTTTTCTCATTTCCCGAGCAGTCTTATTAAGTCCTTTTCAGCTTGCACCATTCTTTTGAAATTTGTTGGTCAGAAAAGTGCAAGCTCAGAAAAGGAATAACTTCCACTTTGACATATTTAAGGACTAGTTTATAGATAAATGATAAGGAACTTGCAAGTCGATCAAGATATCGTATCATATAGATACCACTCCAGAAAAGATATCAAACAAACGAACTGATCTAAGTCCAAACCTAGGTATGTTCTGTAATTAGCATTCTATATTCATTATTCAATGACTTATGTAAAGGATGCCTTACACAGAAGAAATACACTAACACAGAATAATAGAATTAACAGAAAATAGCTAGTACTGAATTCATTGGAGTCTTCCTTCCTCCCTAGGATTTGAATTTCTATGTTTGAGTCATTCCTTTTATCCTTCCTAAGGAGCTGCCTGACTGGCAGCACGGAAGGGTATATTCTAAATAGTTAAAAGCTGTTGTCATGGCATGTACCTGCAATGCATTGACAATGAATATCCAGAGCCCTAGCAGGCAGGAATGGGGGGGAGGGGGGGGGGGGGGGGGGGCTTCCCTGTTTCAGGAGCTTTTCCAAGGCTGATAACAAAAGAGGATAATTAAGGCTGAAGTCTGCTGGCTGCTGCTGTTGCCCAGCCCTGCATGTCACATACTGCCCTACGTGACAGGTGGAACATTAACGGCTCAGAACCATACATCACCACAGGTATTGCATCAATAAGGGGTAAGGCACAAGATCACCTAGAGGTAAGAAAGAGGTCTGGAAACAAACAAGCAAAGACTTGAAGGTTTAGAAGCCCCTTGAGTAAATGAATCGCCTTTTCTGAAGTGTGATTAACAATCAAAAGAAGACAACCTGAGCAGCAGAATTGTCATCCCTAACCAAATGGACTGTCACATCATTTAACTTGCTTCTTGCTGGCAGCAGGCATTCTGTCAGAGGCTGCAGCCCGAAGAAACAAGAAAAGGGAGAGAAACAGCAGACATTTGACAACTGAAATGATGCTTGTTGTATTGCCATTGTCCCTGAATTTTGAAAGGCCAACATCAAAATATTATGACTCCCCAAATGTCATAATTACAGTATCTCAGCTCACGCTTGTCGTCACTCTGTGCCTCAGACCTTATGTTTAATATCTTTAATGTTGTATAATTACTTTTTCAGTGTGGATCAATTATCTCAGAATAGAGAAACAAATTACCATCATTATCTCCAAGTATTCTTTACATTTTCTTTTATCCTTTTTTGTTTTCTGGGTTTCTTTACTAGTTGCAAAAATATAGTTTGCATTTGTGCTTCTTTGCTGTTCTTTGCCTGAATATATATTTGGTAGTAACTCATCTGCCAAGCAAGGAATTGTCCTTCCCTTTGCTGTTTTTCCCAAGTTCTCCTTGTGTCTCCATGTCTCACTATTTTCTACATATTCAGATAGGTTTATTAGAAGTACAGCTCTCAAAGCCAAAGATTGGGAGCAGATAGACTCTCTTTAATTTCTCAGGTTCCTCACTAAAGTACTTACTTCAAATTAACATACGCTATATCCACCAGAATAGCATCGATATCTGCAGGAGTTGAGTTTATTGTGACAGTAATTCACAGGTCAAAGCTCACTTCATCTGCACTGATGTGACAGCTAATGGTTCCTACTACACGAGCGATCCATGAATTATGGAGTAATTTGTTACCATTCCACTACAACTATAAATTAATTAAATTAGTGCTTTGCAAACATGCGTGAAGGTACAGTTATAGTTAGCCTACAATCCACTAAAGCAGAGAAAATGGTTTTGAATTTCGGCTGCATCTTGTGATTTGATCATTGGAGAAAAGTTGCTATAACACCATGCACAGTGCTTCTGTATTCTGCACTCCCAAAAGGAAAATCAGTTCTTAAAACTCGGTCTTCGTAGCCCTTTACACCTAAATTATTAACATTGGTCTGCAGGACAATTTATCTGAATGAAATAAACTAGATTATGTATATTGCTCTGAATACTGCAAGAAAATTATTTCCTGTGTGGTACTGATGTATTATCTGTTTGGGTCTCAGCTGGAATCTGTGAATCAAGCCAAGATATCCAAGCCTTGCACAATTCAAAATTAGGGTATTTTTTTAAGGCGATGATTTTGCTGCAAGGATCATGTCTTATTTCTTCTCAATTGGCCAAGCTTACTTCCAAAATGCTGCACTGAAAATCAAGTTTCATACAATAGGAATTTCTACTAAGAAAGGCTTATAGTGGTAACTCTCTTGTAAAACAAATCATATCTTCCTGCTCTCCTCTCTCCATTTTATGAGGTGCCTTTCCCCTTCTTATTGCTTTTTCTTCCCTTTCTCACTGTCTCTGCTGCACACCAAGGCAATAAACTACTGAGGTGCATAAGAAAAAGGCAAGTACTTACGTAGTTCAGAATTGCATCCAAACCTGGCTGCTGCTTGAAAATAGTAATTTCTATCAACTGTATTTCAAATTAAAATGCTAAAGTGCTGGAGAAATGGGCTGTGGAAATACTTAATTTGATAGCAAATTACATTTATGGGTTGAGAAAATGATGCCTTTTAAAAATGGGTCCCAATGTTCAATGCATACCTGTTTTAATTACCCAGGTGTGAAAAATAAAAAAAATGATTCTTTGTTGGGAGCATTTCAAGGACTGCTGATGTCAACAAATGGCAAGGCAGCAGCATAAACCCAGATGGTTAGCTGTAGGCTTTTCTTAACCGTCTAAACAGATTTACTCAAAACTCCTACAAATCCAGAATCCAATACAAAGATTAAAGCTATGCTTTCTTGTGCAGCGCTTTATTAGCTAGTGTTACAAGGCATGTTTTTAAAACTGAGGCAGAGTGTAAGATTTGGGGAAATTATTAACAGCATTTCTGTTCTTGGTGTTTCTCTGCTGATCTATACACCTGTGCGTGACTTGCAGGAGAATTTGATATGCAAAATGACAACAAAGTTAATGATGAGCACGCTGCCTGGGTTTAGGCTATAATGCAGGCATCAAAGGCTGTAGTGATGTGTCAGCTCTTTACTTCCAACAAGTTAACTTCCTACCGTGACTGCTCTGAGCTGCAGCAGAAGCTGTGAAGTCTCTTGGCAGAACCTGGGCTGCTATGCAAGAGAAAAAGGGTGGGTTTTTTTTTTCTTTTATAAAACGTATAACTTCTGGCCTATAATGGTTTTTAGTGGATTATTTACTGTGATAGGTAGAAACCTGATAGATCAATGATCTCTGTGATGTCCTGTTGTGCACTTTCTCTGCCATCGCATCTGGCTGTGCCCCCCAGGAGGCATGGCCGCTCTGCAGCAGGGAGCAGAGATGTGAGCCGGCTGCACCTGTCTCACACAGGCAGCCAGCCTGCTCCAGGGAACAGTTCTAATTTGTTGATTATATTATATGAAACCTGGAAATTTGGTATCTGGTAGGCTCAGGTACGCCAGTGTCTGGCTGCCACCACAGTGGTGATTCTGCAGGGTGCTCAGAAGCATCTTCCCCTGGAAGCGCAGGAGGATGGAGCTCACCCTGCACCACCAGCCCCTGCGCCTGGGTGCAGGAGAGGTTGTCAAATGCAATGTTCCATTGCTTTCTCTTTCTGTACAGGAACGTTTCTCTAAGACAAGCGAGTACTCTATTGTGGGGTGGGTTTTGGCCTATGTTATCTTAAGTATAGTATTAGCATGCTTTTATAAATCACCATCCACTTGCTGCAATAAATTCCTTGCAGTTTGACTAAGCTTGTGAACACAATAGCGTACTTCCAGCAACCTGTACGGCAGCTGGCAGAGATGAAATTCTAAAGCTTCTCTAGTGTTCCTGAAGTGTATTTTGCCCTCAACCTGCAGCTGAACCGACGGAAGCTTCAGGGTTGTTTTGAGATCAGTAAATAGCATCGGCAGTAACCCATTACGGGAACGAACGATGCCAAGGGGCCTCTATCACATCTCTGTACAGTGCACCACAAGGAAATTGCTGGAATCTGCTTTTAAGGAGCATGAACTGCTTCAAGGCTCCAGAACCAGGGCTGACTGGTGATATCTTTAAATGTTACTGGCATTCATTACCTTCTGCAGTCGGAAGCGTAGTTACCAGCATTAAAATGACTGTCATATATTAGGGTCATGGAGAACAATCACATTAGAGAAGTAAGAGAGAGAGAGAGAGAACCAGCGAAACCCAGGCTTCATCTGACAGATCTCGCTGTAATGAGCTCCTGTTACTTCAGGGATGAATCCAGGTGAAGGCACTGATATTAATGCAAGTTTTCACTAATGAAAAACAAAATATTATTAATTGTACGCGTTAATGTACTTGAGCTGCCTTTGCTTTCTAGCGTTTGGTAATAGGGACTGCCAGCCTTTCCAAGGAGGCTGAGGGGAAGTGTTTGTCTTGGGAAAGTTTCCTGAGAGTAGTCGTCTAATAAACACTCTGTGCTGGAGGGGAAAACAAGTGATATACGTTGCAGTACAGCAATATAATGAATTAGTTAAAAGCAAACAACCCCCAAAACAGTAGAATGCCAGGGCAGGTCTGTGTCTGCCAGACAATATTTCTGTGCCAACTTTCCAAATGAAGCACAGCCAAAAATAGGAGTGCAATAACTCATCGTGAAGGAAGCAAGCTATTACAAGGGGGATGAAACAGCAACAGTCTCTCACCAGTGACCCTAGATTACAGGTCTGATTCTCAGCCCTTGAGCTTGTGCAGGATTTTACACTTGTAAACTGTGCAAGATGCTAATGAGTCAGGACAGGCTTGTGCCTCTGCGTAAGTGCAGAGAGCTGGGACAGGTGAAAGATTGAACGTGGTGCTTGTTTGGCTAACAGCAATACTGTCATCAGTGGAGCCAGCAGAAGAAATGGGAGTATCTTCCATGTGCGTACAGGTTTAGTGCTTTTGCTTAGTGGGTGACACAGCATTGGCACCATTCAAGTGACATAAGTAATATCTGAGGCATTTTACACCACGAGAGATAAAGTTGTCTAAGGCAAAATAGGGCAGCTTAAAGAGTGACTCCTGCAGTCTGCTCTCCTGCTCTGAGTCTGCAAGCATTGCTGAATCGAGTGTCAGCAAATCAAGGTGAAATAGGAGAGGCGTTGGCCAAATGCAGCTCATTTTAGTCACCCTGCTAAAGCCAGATGCCTCCATTCACTTTTTAACAAAGAAATGCCCTGTCATGCCAAACAATTAAAATAAGATTCATCAGCAAGATGAAATGCAACTTATTACACACCTGAGTGCCCATTAGAAGAGGAGAAGGTGATGCATGATTGCTGCTTGCAGCGTGTGGTTAGTGAGGAAGAAATGCCAGCACTTCAATAGTGGGCAATAATGGCAAACATCTGCTTCGTTTGCAGTTTCACAGACATGCAGGATATGTCCTCCGACATCCACGCTCAGGACCAGGTCATTCTTCTTCTCATCAGGCTCCTTTGCACCATCTGGGTTTACTGAGAACTGATTTTGTAAGGGGGAAAAAAAAAAAGGGGGGGGGGGGGGGAGGGGGAGGATCATCATTAGGTTCTCCCTGGTGGATAATAGCCATCTATACGCATGCTGGAAAGGTCACAGAAATTGAAGTATTAAGGGTCTGCTACGATGCGATACGTACAGCCAGGTTTCCTGGTCCTCATGGAAGTTTCACAGTCCTTGTTAGACCTACTGAAATCGGAAACTATTACATATATGTGGAAATGGAGGTTACCTTGGGAATTTTAACTAATAATGATATACTGGAGTTATAGAACTTAGAACTTAGATCGTATTTCTTTCTTCTTCCATTCTTTTCTTTTTTTCCTTTTTTTTTTTTTTTTTAATTCCAGGGCATTATTCTCCCTTTGTCACAACTGTTGAGCATTTTGCAGATAACTCCTGCTTCAGGAGTGAGCTGAGAAGAGAGGCCTTATTGGAAAGAGAGAGGCCTTCCTTAATTTAGAGGGGCACTTGAAATAATCCATTGTACACATGTTTCACGACCACAGAGTACCAAAATTTCAGCTGTTTTGCTTGACTTCAGATTTCTCAGACCAATATACCTGACTCTGAGGCATTGAACGTTGTGTATTCCACTTCTCCCATTGCTTTAGTGTAGAAGGTTTTTTAACAGCATAAAGAACTGGTATTTTTATGGCCCTGCGGTGAGCAGAGGTCCTCAAAGAGTCATCAAAATCGAGTCCTTTCTGCAGAGAAAATATACACTCCTGCTCCTCACGATGCCCTTTCCAAGGGTATTTCCCAGGTGATGCTACAGCAGCACTGAGCAGATACCTGGTTCTTTCTGTGCTGTTCTAGAGAACAGGTCACAGACGGTGGCTGAGCTGGAGTCATCCCCTGCATGCTATATTCAGTATGAAACCCAACCTCATTGTCATTTCTTTGGTACCTTGTACATCTGGCAGGTACTTTTGTCAAGAGATCGTGACTCTGTCCTTCTGCTCTGTAAGCAATTTTTTTAAAAACGAAGTCCATTTGCCCTCCAGTTTTCGCTTTGGTTTATTTTGTTTTCCTACATTTATTCCTGTCTTTGCTGTTAACAAAACTGAGAACCGCAGGATGTGACTTTTAAGAGCCCATGGTTTAATCTGCAGTCACCAAGGCCATACTTCTCTGTACACCTGTTAGTGCTTCAGCTTCACACAGAGTGGGAGCCGTGCACAAGGCACGGGCTCTCCCCTGCTCCCCCAGGGGCATTAGCTCATTGACAGCAGCGTTGGTATTGGGGTTTGCTAAATATCATACCCCTGGGCTGCCAGCCTGCCAGAAAACGTCGAACTACTCTGTGTAAAAGCCAATATTAATCTGCTTATCCAAACCCACAAAAACTGGCGTAGTATTCTGTTGCTTCACATCTTTACTATTATTTCACATGAGGGTGAGCAAGGTTGGGAGAAAGCATAAAAAGCTGCCAATTCCTTTCCGTACATCCTAAGGCAAAACTGCGTTTCCAGACTAAGGTCTGGCCTCTGTACCCAGTGGTGGAGGGTGCAAAGCGGGCACTGGACCTTTCACAATAGCAAACTGGATCTGCCTTGCTTCATAAAGGACTACATTGGCACATCCCAGTCTAGCCCCTGGGAATCTGTTCCATTGTATTTAATTGAAATGCAAAATGGCGCAATAGTTTTTTTTAAATTTCATTCCATGTCTCAGAACAGTAGGGGGAGAGCAGAAAGGATGATCCATAAATTGCCAGTAAAATATTAATAGCTCTGGCAGAATGTTCGTAAGAACTATTCACTTGTGTACTGTGGCACTTACCTCCGCCAGGGAGTGGAGCAGAACTCTGCCGTCTCCCTCCAGCCCTTCCCTTACAGAGCCTCTGTGCTAAAAAGATCATTCCCACCTGGGACTGTAGGTGACTACAGCTGTAAATCTAAACGCAACCATCTCATAGTGATGCTGGTGCTCTTCTCATGGTTGTAAAGTGATCCAGGATGCTTAAATGTGGAAGATGCTGCGGCAGCCGTGATGTGTTTTTACACATCTTTTGCCTTGCAAGCAGTAAGCCAGCCTAAAATAAATGGGGGAAACATGAGAAGAATTAGAAATTACATGAGAGGTGGCTCAAAACTTGGGCTAAAACTGTGAGACATCTCAAGCTGGAATGACCCTGAAGGAAAGGGAATGTGTCATATTGCTACTCAAGGAATGTCAAAGATGTGTATATTAACCTAAGGTTAATCACACTTGTATGCTGACTAGTTACATAACTTCAGTGTTTTTCTAGGTAGGTACTTTCTTCAGGATCATGGTTAATTGACATGCTTGTATCTAGAGCTATGATAACATCTTTTAAATCTTCTAGGATTCTGTAATCTTTTTATAGAGCCTTTGCAAGGTCTTCATGCAAACAGGTATGTTCAGTGTGAGTTTACGCAGCGTGTTTCGATTTTCCTTATTTTCTTTTCCTATCTGTATCCCTGCTGTTTAGCAAGAAATGGTGGTGTTAGTCACTCGCATACAATTAAAACTACTTTTACTTAGTCGCTGAAATGCAAAGGTATTCCTAGCTGCCTTTGGAATACACCGAAATATTAGGTAAATACAACAGATGAGATGTAAATGGCATCGGGAAAACAGCTGCCACCCCTTTTGCTGGCTGATTCATTTTTCCCTGAGTCATGACAATTACATCTCGTGTACATCTCGGCGCGTTCCGCCCGTCAGGCGTCAGCCCTGCCCGCGGTGGGTGCCGCTCCCGCTTGCGGGTTCCTCGGCTGTGGGTTTCGGTCAATCCCGACGCCCCGGGGCTCTGCCCCCGTGAGGCGGCTCCGGCGGCACCGGGCGTCTCGGTGCGCGGAGCGCCGCGGCCAGCGGGTCACCGGCGGGCGGGGGGGCGGCGGGGGCTCCGCCGGGGGTGTCCTGGCCGCCGGGGGCTCCGCCGGGGGTGTCCTGGCCGCCGGGGGCTCCGCCGGGGATGTCCTGGCCGCCGGGGGCTCCGCCGGGGGTGTCCTGGCCGCCGGGGGCTCCGCCGGGGGTGTCCTGGCCGCCGCTAGCCCCGTGCGGGGCCGGGCTGCTGCCCTGCGGGGCCGGGCCGGGGCTCCTCGCCGGGGCCCCCCGCCAGCGCCGTGCGGGGCCGTGCCGGGGCCAGGCCAGCCTTGCGGGGCTTCCCGGCCCCCCGGGGGGGGTCTCTGGTGAGAAACGCCGCCTCGGCCGCCCCCGCGGCGGAGCCCCCAGCCCCCGCACGCCCGCACATGGTGCCCCCCGCGCTGCCGGGCCGTGCGGTGCCAACAGTCTCCTCCGTTGGTGTTTGCGTGCTTGGCTTTGGCCGGGCTGTGCTTTCCCTCTGGCACGGGTGTGAGCAGCGGTGCTGAGATGAGATGTAATGTAGCCGGTGCACCCTCTGCCCCCCGAAGGGGGTGCTGGGCAGCGGGGGCAGTGGGTGCTCAGCCCAGGGCTTTGCAAGTGGGGTTCGTGGAGGGGGGATTGCGCTGCAGAGGGTGTCGGCATGTACCTTGCAAAATGCTTTAGAGCATTAGCAGGAATAGATGCTTGGAAATATAAAATATTAACCAGCTTTTGTTTTTAATAAACCTGATTACTCTAAGGGAATGAATAATGTTTGTTATAACGTGTGTAATTTTGTCATGTTTTTCTGAATTCATTTTATGTGTCTGTCGTATCCCTCACCTGCATTAGGAGACGGGCTGAATATTTTATAAAATCAGTATATCTGTAATATTCAAATTACCGTATCAGTATTCCTACAGATGGTGCAATATATAACAAAATGAAAAATTCTCAGAAAGCTATTTATTCAACAAACCTAAGCCCAAATTCCACAAAGACTTAGGTGTACACTTCACATTTCTCAGGGGAGTAATCCTGTTGGATTCAGTGTCAATATTTGCATGACTGAATGTTAACACACTTAGGGCCTGCTCCTTTTCTGATATCCTATCTATTTACATAATACTGCAACCCTGAATTAATTAGATGACTGATTCATTGAAAATTTTCTTCGTTTCCTCCTTTGAGCTGAGTGTGACTAGCCCAGCCGTGGTTCGGGGTGTGTGGCTGTGATAGCTGAGCTGTGATCTTGCTGGTTTGTATCGGGATAAACATACAAACGCTTCTAACAGAAACGCTTGTGTGAGTGGGGTTTTTTTGCTTGGTTTTGGTTGGTTGGGGTTTTTATACAAGCTCACGTGGAAAGGAACGTAAGCCATTAATTTGCTTTTGGTTGAGCAAAGGATAAGGTGTTCTCCCATCCTTTAGCTGGCTTTCCTAGTGCACGGACCCTGCAGCGGGGACATTCTCTCCCCATGCAGGTTTTGTATCCTACCTTAAGCCTTTATTATAGAATTTCTCCTATAGCAATAATAAAATTTTGATATTGGTTGTCTTCCTCCAAAATTACTTTTCTGGAGTACTGGCAAGAAGTGAGATACGTCAGGGTGACTGGTGGAGACTGGTTTGAGAATACAGTGATCAAAATGATCATGGCAGTAAAAAAGCAGGAGGATATTGATATCGTCTGACTTCCAGTACCCAAGGCTGCAGTTTCATAACTGCTTTAGGGTGATATAAACATAAGCTGCCACTGAACCATTGCCTCCCCTGTGCCAGGGCTGGCACCTGGGCACTTGTGTAGGTGATTCAGTCCAGGAGCCATCCCAGATGAAAAGCATTTAAAAATAAGAAAAAAAAAAAAAAAGTAGAAACGCTGGGATTGGCTTAAAACAGGCATGAAAATACACCCCAGTTCAGGTGTGGCCTGAGGGTCGCAGCTGACAGTGGACCTGGACCCCCAGCTCTGAACCGTGTCCAAGTCTGAACTTGGAGAACTAGCTGAGCTAACTGAGGTAGGTGGCGTGAGGCCCCTGTTCGCTGCAGTTAATGTACCTGGGTCCCCGTTATAGTTAATGAAGACAGGATCCTGCTCCTCAGAGGCTACTCAGACCAGGAGCTTAATTTAGCTGCTCGGACTTACCATCTCGGAGAGCCTGTCTTTCTTTATTAACTGTAAAGAGGAGCCTAGGGAGTTTAAGCTCACCAGGCTGGTGAGTAGTCCTTACGAATCCCCACTATCTCTGTATTGCCTGAACTGATTTTTTATTTTATTTTTTTCCCTGTGTCTGGCTAAAGTGCAGTCACTATTTGTAATGGAAATAATGCCCTTGGGAACTGCAACACATTCCTGCAAGACTTAATACCAGGGATGTGATGGAGCTACAGAACCAGAGCACATGAACAGTCACGAGAAATGAAAAAAACTCTGTGCTACTATGAGCATACTATTTACTCTCCTGCATTACTGTTTGAATGTGAATATGAAAGATATTTGGTATGCTCTTCAGCAAATTTATTCTTGTCAATATTTACAAGTGTGTCAGCTATGGATTAGCAGTATTCATTCTCTCTGGAATAATGTTTTCTGTTCTCACTGGAGAGCCTTCACAAAGAAGATCTTTAACCTTTGCAAGCAGCTTTTTCTACCCTTTTATCTCCCCTGAGATAAAAGATTTGATTAATCTGAGATTTGATTAAATCTGTGTGTGGGGAACTCAGGGGCAGCCAAAACACCATGCAGCTACTAGAACAAATTAATCTTGGTTGTAAATCCACATTTCTGGAAAAGACCTGTTAAGCAGAATTTTGCCATGGAAGTCCTTCACTATCCTGTAGAAGCTGTGCCTCCTCCATAAAACTATGGGTCTTTAAAATGTACAGTGCAATTGCACTGTTGGGTGTCTGACCCACCCCACAATATGATGGTCCTCAGCGGTGTCTGAAATGTCCATGGAATCTTAACATCAGCCTCCAAAGTTAACGCTGTCTTGAGCATAAGGAGAAAAGACCCAGAATGTTCAGTGCTAAATGCAGACCAGTGTCTCCAGTTTTCTTTCTTATTTGCACATTCCATGCTGCATTTCAAGGGGAATTAAATATAAAGCATATCTTGTTATTTAGCCAATGCTTTAGTACACCGCTGTTAACAGCAAAATACTGCTCAGGAATGCTGTGTGTGAACTTTTGTCCAACCTGTACGGGTGTTGAGATGGTTCAGGAGAAATAACAGTAATTTCCCTCACAGTTTCATTCCAGTGGTTTATTTCTCCGAGTTATGCCATAAGCTTCTTCAGAGGGATCTGAAGAGCCAGATTTGTAAAGAGAATGGATAATTTCATTGCAAAAAAGACAAAACTAGCTTTATGCATGTTAAGTTAAGGATAAACAATTCTCGTGCTTCAAGGCACAAAATGATTTCCTATTGGGCTCAGGAAAGATGTTTTTCTTCATGTAAAGCATTGTATGGTTGGCTAGGCTAAGGGGTTTATTTATTCTTTTGCTGCCCTCTGAAGCATCAGTTTAGGAAGCTTCATTTTAGGTTATGTTAGAGGCAAGATGCCAGGCGTTGTTATAATTTTACTTAGTATCAAGAGCAAGCACTATAAACTTCTTGCTCCAGCGGACCTGTGATGCCTGCAGATGCATAATGAGGTCCCTCCAAAGCAGGCCAGGCTCCCCAGCCGTGTAATCCGGTATTGGTGGGTCCGTACAAGAGTAGAGCTGCTACTTCCTCGTACTCAGAAATAAAATGGTGTAGGATTCATCTAACCTGTTTTTCTACTATACTACTCCTTTTTGTGATCTGCTTCTAGGGTGCAAGCAGTTCCTGTAGGTGTGTGATTCCCCAGGCGTGCTGCTAGGGCAGCGATATTCAACCATGCCACAGCATCTGCCTCCTAAATACCCCACAAACCAGCTCCCGGAGATGGAGCAAGCAGCGTTCTGAGTCAGTCTTTCAGCTGAGGACCAGGAGCATCCTTTCTGCTCTTTGCAGGGAAAGCGCCGGTAGCTGCTCTCCAAGAACACCTCCACGCGACCGGGATTCACCCTCTGGCCACCCTTCTGTGCCAGCAGTAATTCGGCCTGTGACTTTAGCACAAAGATGAGCAGACGTAAAAGAAACCTTGAAAGTTCCCACAAGAACTGCCTTTGTATTTGGTGCCTTGAGTAAGTGTTTCCTTTAAGGAAATGGAAACAGAAAGCAGTAACTCTAACAGCCTTGGCAGTTTTTCTTCTAAGTGGGCAGCCTACATAATTTGGTAGAAACAGAAGGAATCCAAATCTGTGAATGCAGGGAAAGCCGCAGGAATGTGGATGTATGCAGGCAGGACATGCACGGGCAGGGCAGGGAAGGCTTTCAGTTAAAACACTACCATACACCATCTGAGCTCAAATTCAGTTCATGTGTTTCTCATGCTTGTTTTGTAGAATTCACCTCTTCTCTCCATGACTGTATTTTGTGTCTGTAAAATGAGGGTGACAGCACCACCTTTGCCCAGTTTAGGATGTGAGCTGCTATGGCCTGGGGCAGTTGCTTTACATAGAACTTACCGCAATGTTTAGTACAAGTAGCCGCAACGCTTTCCCGACAGAGATGATCTCGTTGCAAATAAGGCTGAAACATTTTTTTCCCCATTTAAAATCTCTTGGGTTTCGTTGTTGTCTGTCATTTCCCCTTCTCTCTAGCCTGACTTATGTTCTTGAAACTTCTGATAGTTCCGTGAGTTAATCACAACCATCAGGCTGGGTACAGCTATTTTCCAATGATCTGAATTAATCTGCTGGGGGAGGGGAGGTCTGCCGGTGGATCGCTAGCGTTTTGTTTGGGTGATGGATGACGAGTTTGACAGCTTCGTGTCTCAGGGTCTGTCATGGTGAGGATCAATTGCGTTGGGCTGTAATTGCAGCCTTTAAAATAAAACCACCTTTCACAAGGGGGGCCGGCGACATCTCCCTTACGGCAATCTCACCGCCACCGTTCTGTGACCCAGACAAGGTTATCTCACCTCTGCGCCGGTTCCTGGAGCAGGGTCGCTCAGGCTGTGGCTGTGTGACAGCTGGAGTCGGGAACGGCATGACCGAGCTACTCTGGGTGAAAAAGAGTTTATGGCAACTCAAACTTCATTGCTGGTTTTTCTGAGTTTGTGTAGGAGCTGGGGTGGTGATGGGACATCGGTCCATGCTGAAATCTGTGCTGACACATTTTTATGCAGACCGGTTAGGTCAAAGCAGGCACATGTGCATCTGGGTGTTACCCCTTATAGCCTGATATATTATTTATTTTGTTCTCCACATCCTTGTTACCACTACAAGAGTCTTCTGAGGGCCATGTAGATGTATCTGGTTTGCGCAGGGATCAGGAGGAGAGTCTGTTTGCTCTGGACCTCTGGCAGAGGAGGGGAGGATGTCCTTTGGCGGGAGGGTGTTGCAGGATGATGAGAAGATGTTTCCTCATGCAGATGATGTCGGGGGGGATTTAATACTGTCTGTTTCCAAATGTTTGCCTTGTAGTTATCCCAGCGTTCCACTTGCTGCACAGCAGAACTGGGATGATCTGGAACTGGAAAGGATTTGGCTTAAGAATGGGAAATACAGCTGCATGTAACAGGATTTGCATGCCACAGAGGGAGGTGGCTATGAAATAAGATCAACAGCTGCTTTATTGTTAGGCTAGAGACTGGCAGAGATGCCTTGTTTGAAGGTTACACGGGTTACCTTTTTTATTTGAAATACATGTATATTCTGCTTGAGGCACTTTTGCTATCATAAAACTACATATATATATATATTTATATGTATGTTTAGAGAAGGTTGAAAGCTATAATTTCCTGAAATTTAAAACTTCTGAAGAGCAGCAGATTGCAATTTCAGGGGCACCTTGTCCTTAAGACATACAAATATTGCATCCCCATTGAGAATTGCTCTTCACATTAGAAATTCAACCTTTAATCTTTCAATCAAACAGCCCTAAATAAAAACATTTAACTTTTGCTGTCACTCTTCCTTGAAATAGAAGATAAAAAGGAGAGACTGTGTTGGTGGAGCCTGCTCCAGAAATTCCACCGTACTTTGTCACAGTCTTTCAATGATGTAACATGAACTTCTGAATTGCAAATAACTGGGCTTAGAAGTAATTAAAGAATTCCTACAACACTTCAACCAAGGACCTCAACACCCTGCACAAATGTTACTTTAGAACAGGTTGCTGAGATAAGTAGGAAATTGCGGAATAGGAGACAAGGTCATCCTTGGAGGAGCTGTATTATCACTTGCAGCGCAGCTGAGGCCGCAGACCCCAGCGAGACAGGAACATTCTAGAGCACCGTGTGGTACAAGCACCAACAAAAATACAGCTCTTGCCTTGGGGACCTCTCAGTCCACGCTGCCAGCAGGACACGGTGGGATTCCAGTCACCGGTTTGTAAGTGGGAAAGCGAGGCACATGGCAAAATTCACGTCATGAATCTGAAGCAGGAATTATGCTTTCCTCATGAAATTACTGGCATGTTAACTGCAAAACTTTGTTTGTTCCTTCTGCTTGTGGTGCAACTCTTCTGTATGGAAGTGAGGAACTTGTAGCCTTCAGAAAATCAGCTCCTTGCAAATGGGATTAAAGTTACCCATCAGTAGGGGTCTATATGTCAACTAACTGTGTAGGGAAAGTTTATAATCAGCAGTGGGAACTGAGGAATTATAAATTTATCTCATCTTACTCTTTGCTACTAGGCTGGGCTCCATAGAAAAACTTCATGGTGAAGTTCCCTTCACAGCTGCTGTGAGCTGTGAGCTGACATCGAGGTCAGGTTTCCCAAGGGCCATTTATTTCTGTGCGAGACCCCTCTGTCTTTGAGGCTGTGCATTTTGCCATTACGAGCAGTGAGAGATCCTTGCAGTTCTTGGCACGAACCAGGAGGCATCACTCCTTCACTTCTTTCGCTCCTACAACTTCAGTAGTTTATGTTCAGGAATACAAGGTAATGTCTTCTCCACGGTGGTAGAATGAGGCCATAAATGCAGCAGATGTCCCCACCAGGAACTAATTTCAGTGCATGGAAATACCAGAAATATAGAGGGGTAACAGCAGTTACGGCTGGAGCTCTGCAACTCCAGCTGCTGCAACAGTTCCTGAAGTTTTGCTACAGTGGAGTAAGTTACATCAGCTCTGACTTGGAGCTACTTTCTGCCACAAATCAGGGAGGAACTTGGAGGGGTGCAGAGGTAAGAGTCGCTGTAAAGTTGTCTACTTTCATCACGTCTTGGACAGAGAAGAAAATGGACATTTTGTCCTTTATCATGTAAGGCTGTGCTGGATTTTTTGCCTGGAGTTAGTTCAGTATAGAATAAAAATAAGCTCTGAGATGCAAATGTCTCCCAGTGTAAGAATTTACTGAAGAGGGAGGGAAACCATTAGGTCAGAAACAACTCCTGTCTTTTTCTTCTGCCAAATTTTGATGATAAAGGATTTTTGTAGGAGACGTCAAACCAAAAGTGTGTGTGACTTCATTTTGCAAACATACGGAGAATGCTTGGTGTATGATAGTTGTCGTCTGGAAAATGCTATTCCAGGAGGATTAGGAAGCGAAGAGCAGCCGTGCCAGGTGGCACATTCAGAGGACATTTGCTGCCTGCTAATGTGGATTGCTGGAGCAGCCCATCCCAGGCAGGCGGGACGGCTGCTGGGGGGCAGGCGCGTTTGCAGCCCTGCACTGGGCTCCGTGACAGTGTAGAAAGCTTTGTTTCTTGGTTGTTTTTTCATGCTTCCACCCGGTTACAATAACAATGAACAAAGCAAGTCCTATTGAAATACTTATCAGAGGGATCTGCATTGTAAGCAGCAGTACGGGCAGCTTTTTATTCATATAAAGGAGAGGACGTTGCAAGTAGAGTGTGACTGGGGCAGGGGAAAGATCCGCTCCCAAGGCTTCCAGGCAAGGGCAGCACGAGTTCTCAAAACCCATGTGTGCAGTCACAACAGGGAACATCCAAATTTCATTTACCTTCTTAAGATGACTGACAGGTGAGTTAGACACACTGCCACTGGAAGCCAGGCCGGCCTCAGCAGTGAGTCCTGCTGTACACAAGAGGCTTCCCACAAAGGTCAGGCGTAGTCACTACTCCGGCTTTCTACAGACCTCGCTGTTTTCTGGGGGCTGATCCATAGACCTTACCTTGGGCCCATCTTCAGGCTCCCTGGGGCAGGGCTGGCCTCAGCAGGGCCATAGCTTCTGACTTCCTCCTCTAACAAGTGTATTTATTGATTTCTCCTTTACCTTGACATGATTTTAAAGAGTTCAGACCCTCCAGGGAAGCTGCTGTTGCGTTCTTCCCACTGAAGGAACTTCTAGTTTCTAAGTACCCGCAGTAATAGCTGTTTCCTCTTGTTAGCACTGAGAGCTCAACTTAGTGTGGTCTGGATCCTTCTGGGGCTCACACATCGTCAAACCATTTCTTCTGTGCTCTATTTTTTCCTTCTTCAGCGTCAGTACAAGAAGAGATGACATAACTGCAGGCCACGTAATAGGCTCTGTGGGCAGGCCGGCAGAGCATCTTTTGTTTTGTTATTGGCGGGAAGAATCAAGTTGAGATTTGATTTCGGAAATGGAAAAGTTGGTGGTTTGTCTGAAGATTTATGAAACAGAATACCCAAAAGAAAAATTAGATGGCCCCTTTGCTCATTTCTTCCTGACTGTTTGTCCAGTTCATTTTTGCTGTTGTAATCTCCCTTTGAAGGGCTCCATTATCTCCGCCGGTGTCTGCAGAAAGTCCTGGTGCTGCTCACGAGAGCCCTGAGGGTGTTTGTGGGGAACAGGAGAGTTACCCCTGCCTCCCCCCACACCAGCAGCTGCCAGACTAACTTCCCACAAAGAGTTTTTACAAAATCAAGAGTAATACTTTGTCAGTGGCAATGAATTGAAGAATAATGGCCCTGAAAAGAACCTTTTATCTGAACTCTCTCGTATTCTGCTGGTTTGGGGCAGAGAAACCCGAGCTTGGATGGTCTGGCTAGAGGCACGGAAATTTATTACATCTGCCTTGTACTGTGAGTACAATTTTCTGGGAGTCTGCTGCGTGTTGAAAACAGCTCCATCTTGGTTTTGCTCCAAATGCATTGAGAGAAACCCACTGTGCTTTGTCATTGTACTTACTTCTGCATCTTGCCATCTAAAAATAATTTAAACTGAAAGGATATGAATTTTGTTTGTGCATGAAAAAAACCATAATGGTTTCAACTACTGTGATTTTGGGGAAATGAAGATGAAAATAACTTACAAAGTCAGTCTGCCTGTGTTATCTATGGATTCAAGAAATGTTTAAAGCAATGACATTTAGAGCCATTTTTCCCATCACTCTACACGTAAACAAGTGAAGTCAAAGGCAAGTATAAATCAGTGCCGAATTGTACCGGAGCAAGTAGTTTAAGAAAACAGAAGAGACTGGCAATTGTCTCAAAGAGAAAATGGCTTTTGATTTTGAATTCAGTAACAGAGGTTAGTGGGAGTCATAGTGGAAAGCTTGTAGCTTTGTTTTAAGCCTCTGTTATTTTTTCTTCTTCTTCGCCGGTGTAGCAACTCTTTAGGAAGCAATATATACTGTAGATGAAGCTTGCTGAACTGGAGAATGGAGTATTTCCCTGGTGTCTCTGAAAAACTGTGGAACAAATTGGACTGGGTATGACAAGCTCCACAGTGTTATATTAGTTGCTGTAGATAACTGAATTTCTGCTTCTAGGCGCTAAGTGTCACTAGTTCATGTATTGAGTCAGATCCTGTGGCCGCCGCAGAAAGGCCAGTGCGAAGGATCTCCAGTGGAGACACAGCGGCGACCAGAGAAACCTGGGATTTATTGCTGTGCCATCCTGAGCGGGGGCTGCCCCTCGAGGCTCTTACGTGAGCAAACCTGGCAGGTTGTAGCTGAGTAAAATCTTCATTTAGTCTTCAAGGCCGTGCAAATTCTCAGCTTTAATACAGATGCAATTTATTTGTACAGGTTTGTCATGGTGATAGACATAAAGGCTCAGATTTTCCATCATCTTGGACCAGAACAGTTTGTTTGTTAAGTGATGCTCTTGTGATTGTTTCACGTGTGCTGCTTTTTCTCTACATGTATTACGAGTTGTGCAGCTCCTCCAATACTTGTCTGTGTACTAGAAAAACAGGGTTATTGTGCTTGGGAAGGAGAGAGCCTGGTGACTTTGAGCTGGGGCTGATCCTAACAACATTTGGGCTCTTGTCCTGCTGCTGCCATTGACTTCTGGTATGACCTTGAGCAAGTAACTCTGCACATAGGCTTGCTCAGACCAATAGGGATGCTGCAAGGCAGCTCCAAAACCAGGAGCAAAATAGTTGTGCAAGGGTAACGGGGCTAATTAGCCCTGGTCTTTTGGACCTGAGTAGTGCCTTGACATAGCACCGTGCGTTGGGCAAAACTGCTCGTGGCAGCTGTTAAGACACAAGCACACATTCTCTAAAACTGTTTTCACCATGCTCCATTGCACAGTGCAGACGTGTCCTTAATCTCTTTGTATGGCTCAATCCCAGGTTATTCTGCTTCTCTTCTGGTCTGTTGGGAGGGGGAAGTAAAAGCGTAAAGTGTCTCGTAAATAAGGGTGGGGGAGGTCACAGAAATACCCAGCACGCCGTACAAGAGAGAAACTTCCTGCCCCACCGTTTAAACTGGGCCCTCTGAAGACAAAAGGCTCAGGGACCATGCAGGCAGAAAAACAGGACATACATGAGCAGTATTTTGCAAATGAATTAAAATAATTCACAGAAAGCCCCTTGGCCATACTTATAATCATACCATTGGTCTATTATAGCAGTGACAGTGTTTAAAAGGCAACACATGTTTACTTGTGCTTAATAGTTGCCTCCAGCAATTTACATCTGCTAATGCAAAAATGGATAAACTTGTCTCACAAATACTGGTGACAAAACCTGGCATCAACTTCTTCTTTAGTACCTAAACACATGCAAGATTTTATGGATCGAGAACATTGTATGCCATTTCCGAACACGGACTGCAGTAAGAGTGTAGCCAAATTTTTTCTTTATTGCACCTTGAAGTACTAATTCATTAGTGGAGGAAAGAACAAATTTGCGTTTTATCTCTTCCTTTACATTGAATTAAATCAGGTACTTTTAAATTATGGACCTGAAATTGCCAACACTTCGGACTCATGCAGTTTGCCATTAAATGTGCTAATACTGAATTATGTAACGAGTATTATTTCAGGTGGATTAATACATCAGATCTGTCTGCATTTATTTAGTATCTCCTTAACAGTGTGAATGTATTTGATCTGGAGGAAGATTTATATATTTTATGTGTAGTGGTGAGATAGAAAAGTTTCTTGGCTTTTTCACATACGTTTGTGTATCTCAGAACGATGAAGGTCAAATAGAAGTTACTGCCACATCTCTCACCAAATAACAATTGAGTGCAAAATTAAATATTTGCTACCAGAACCTACCACAAAAATTAACTCCGTGTGCAGTGTTCCGATAGCACTGTTTGCTCTGCTCTTGAATTTGTTTTAAGGGTGGGCTATTGTTTGAAAATTTTTTTGCCCACTGGACTGTGAGAATTTCAGTTCATAGTTAATAAGAATACTTGTTCTCTATTTTATTGTAATTTTTGTGATCATATGTATTAGACTAAAAATAGCTTCCAATTTAAATTCAATGAAAGCCTTAAAGTGCAAGTCTGAGTAACTTCATCTGTAAACGTGTAAATAAAAAAAAAATTCAGAGCTGACATGTAAGAGAGAGCTTTACCTCCTGGATGTACACTAACTCAAGCACAAGCATGGGCATACCAAAATCTATTCCCGTTTGGGGTGATCATCTGATTTTCCTGAACTACCTCCAAATGTGAGTGTCTGTTTTTGTACAGGACCACAAGGAGCGTGGCCCGCAGGCATTGAAGCACACAGGCAGGCACTGGCAGAGCCCTGGCACCCGTGCCTTGCATCACGTTGGTAAACGCAGATGAGCCTGCAAGTGCCCTGAGCTCAGAAAATGTGAGATTGACATGATGGTTAGATGCTAATGCCAGAAATCAGGGGAGCAGCAAAACAGGAATGAGTTTTGCAAAGGTTTATACTTTGCTTGTCTTTATTAACTGCTGCTGTTGAAACTTTTAACAGCCACTCTGGAAATTGGGCACACAACAGGGAAAAGCGGCAAGGATCATAATCTTCTGAAGGACGCCATAAAGACAAAGCTAAAACTCCCACTGAATTACCTTTCTCATACATGCACACATTATAATCGAATTAGTAATTCTCATGATTCACCAAAATGACAGTTTCTTGCCCAGCATGATTTAATGGGGTGGTGGTTCTCTGCCAAGGGCTGCCACCTAAAATACTGAATTTATGAGCTGGCTCGCTAACTGAAACTCTGAGCTCCCATTTTTTTAAAACAAAGATCCTTGAATTATGTAGGCTGGTACTCTCACTTTTGAGAGGAGTGGTGGAGAGGTAAAATGAGTTGCATAGAGCAGAAATGTTTGTGACATGAATATCCTTCTAATAACCAGTACAGCCATCACTATGGTATCAAGGCATCAGGGAACTGTATTGTTTTTCATTTCTGTCTATAAGAATTTAATCAAAAAGCTGCTGGAACTTATTTCTTTTCTCTGAAGGACTTCCACCAGGTGCTGTTAGCCCAGCTTTCTCTCCAGAAGGTCTGTTACAGTGTTATAAAAGACTGATGAGAAGAGGGAATTTTCCTACTAAAATGAGAATAAATCATCATTTTTCATTCTGTAAGATCTGCTCATACGAATGGGATACTGCTACAACACAAAGAAAAATTGTTTCATGTTCCTGCTTTAGTCACCCAGTCCAAATTACCTCTGGAAGTTGCAGGTTGAGGTTTGTCCTCCAGGTGCTTTCTCGGGCCAAGCTCGCGAGCGCCATGTGCCAGGTAGAGAACAAAGTAATTTCCTTTTTGCAGTTGCAGGACTCTAATGGCAGTTAATGGAATAAGCAGCATAACAGCCGGGGCTGTAAAAGCCAAACATCGCTTCAATTTTAGCAAAGATTGAAGTTTTTAGTGCAAGTGCTTGTGCTCTCCACTGTTGAGCAGTAAAACAGAGTAAAGGGTTGGACCACCGGGAAGGCAAAGGGTGCTGGGCTGGAGCCAGCTCCTTCCCAGGAGCCCAGGTAGGTTCTCCTGGGAACCTCCATCCTTGGGGTTTGAGTAGGGGCAGTGGCACTCAGGGATTAATTAGAGGAATTTTGCAGCAGCGTTCCTATAATAGCAGGGAAATGGATCCAGTGACTCGAGAGGATCCATCTATCACCTGCCTCTGGGATTGCTAAAGGGACTGAGCTGAAGTCAGCATCATGCCCCTGGTTCCTGCCCAGCTGCAGACTTTGAGAGGTCCCGAATACAGGATTCCGGCCCAGACTTGGCAAAGGTATTTCAGCAACACGACAAGCTGTTGAGATATAATGAACTTTGTCACTGTAGTGGCCAAATCGTCAAACAAGAACAGATTCAAACAGCATTTTTCCCAGTGGAAATAGGTCTTAGATTTAACTGAGATCTTAATCTGGAGCTCCTTTAAAGTAAGTTAATATCTGTTAGATCACTGAAGATTCAGGTACAGAGTTTTGTGGGGAAAATCTGGCAAATTATCTTTTTCAAGAAGCAGAGCCATTTCTTACGAATTTTTTCTGGCCTGTTCATATTGCCTCCACTGCTGGAGCGTATCCCCCTGCTGCTGAATATGTGAGCACATCATATACTGTGCTTTCACAGAAAGAGCACAGTGTTAATCCAGGAACTGAGAATGATGCTGTGGTCTTTGTAACAATGTCTTTATTTTTATTTTGCAGTAAATGTATGTCCTAGAAATTGATTCAATTTTAAAGCAGGTTCTTTTATATTCCACATACGTACAGCCAGCATAAAACCTAATTGTGCTAACACTGCCTCTATTATGACACAATAATTCCCTTTCACTATGTATTGCATTCAGAGTTGTATGTGGGACTTGACTGAACTCAAGGTTTAGTGAAATCATTAACCATGAAAGAAAGGAAAAGGTAAATGAAAGGCACAGGTTGTCCTTCCCACCTGCCAGATGCTGGTCAGCCCACCTCTCTGTACCTTGGCAACCCTTTCAGGAAAATGGTACAAGCTCTCTGACCTCCTATGACTATGTGGTACGAGTACAAAATATTGACATAAAAGTTCTACTTATCAGCAGTATTGTATCTAAAAGGGACCGTGAATTCATTGTGATTTATGCCTGCATTATGTTTTATAGCTTGCCATGTCGTGTGGACGCTTTGCTGTTGGTGATGAGTAGACTGAGACCGTAATATATGAGAAAGCTGTATCTGAACATCTTTTATATGTTAAGTGGAAGGCCAAAATAATTTGTTTTTTCAAATACCATCTCTCTTCTTATTCTAGAGCAGCAAAGACAGCTTTGCACTGTCTTCCAGCTGAATCTGACACACAGGGCGAGACCCATTCTGTCAGGAGGATGCAGTATATAGAATTCCCCCTTGTCCTCCATAGAATTACAGGCTATGTTTCTGTCCCTCGGGAGGTCCCACTGAGAGACTGCAGGGTCCAGAACCTGGCATGAAGCTTTCTTGCTGCATTGCTATTGCTGAGCTGTAGCATAAAATTTGACATAGCATAATCTGTCTATAATCAGCTGCAGCAGACACTGGGGAAGGGTTACGTTGGTGTGCTGAACTAATATAGAGTCAAGAGACAAATGACACGGGCACCGACTCTTATCATCATTGTTTTAAAATAATTGAACTAGGAACATTCCACTCCCTGTCTTTTATCTGCTTACACAGCAAATGTGTTAGGGAGACAAAGGAATTCCTCCGACCACGCAGTAAAACAGACTCTCACCTGTACTCAGGGGCGATGGCTCCAGCGAGCAGACAGGGCTGCCCAGTTGGGTTGCACAGAAATGGATGAACTCCCTCCTCTTGGAGCAAATAGCTACTTCGCTGCAAGCGTGCTGAGAAGCACGTAAGTATAAAGCTGCTGTTGTCAGCTTTATGTTGTCTCGCATAAAGTCTTTTGTTCCAGAACTGGTACATAAAAAGGCCAGAGCATAAATTTCTAGCTGCCCAAAAGCCAACCTTCCGAGGGAATAGCCGTAGCCAAAAAAGTTTTTTGTTCAATCAAAGAAATGAAAACTACTTACCGTAGCAACTTTGGCATCAGTGATAGCTCTCAGGTAGGGAATGCTCCTTCAAAGGAAGAAATGTGCTTTAAAATATTTTTTTTTATGTACACACATGTCAACTTCAGTCCTACAAACTGGTTTGTAGAGACCTTTGAAGCTTGTGAACACAAGACTTGTTCTCTTGGCCTCAGTCTCATAGTTCCAGACAGCAGAGCTGTAGGCACGTTGTTTTGGTCTGTCTTGCCCTTTACCACCCTGTAAGTTTTGGGGACAGTTGATCAGCAGCTTCTGCCACAAGCCAGGCAGAGAAGTGGCACCACGCTGCAGCTGAGACAGGCAGCTGTGAAGCCTCTTGAAGCGAGGGTCTCTGCTGTGAAGAACTCAGAAAGTACCAATATGGATTCAGACTGGCATCCAGGACATCACTGTAGACTTTCTTCTCTCTCTGAAAGTACTGAGTTATTTTTTAGCATAATATATCCAGATACGGTAATGAAGAAATATATCTTCCAGACTTTTGCCCTTAATCCTGGTTACTGGGTTTTAAGCATGCTGTTTGTGCTGCTTCAAGGGTGATATTAAAATGCAGGTTATTTCGTAACAGAGCTGTCTGCAGGTGGGTTTGGATGTGCACAGTTATAAGGAGCTTCAGTTCAAAACTGTGGGTTTTCAGGCCTCATTATTTGTTTTGTTTTGAGTTGGGTTGTTTTTTTTTTCCCCTTGAGGTGAAGTGAGAGTATTTCATATTAGAGTTTCTCCCATTCTTTTTGTTGAAGATATAAACTGGAGAAAGAAGGGGTCATAAATCCAAGACTGGTCCCTTGTCGTACAAAACCCCATTCCTCCCTCTGGTAATCCTCCAGCCAGCCGCTGTCTAAAATGCTCAAAGAAGCGTCTTTAAAATAGGTAAGGAGAGCTGCCCGCTGGTTATGCTCCTCAGCGTATGGTGCCTGTTGGTGGGAAGCCACCCCCGACACTCTGAGACATGGAAAAGCAAGGGAGGATCATTATTTTGCTGCCTGTTCTCTGTCTGGCTGTGCTTGTTCAGTGGTGGTCTGATGATGTTGGCATCGATGTCCTACACACAGATGGCACCAGCAAATCTGTAGTGGAGAATCCTTGGCATTACAGAAATAGAAAAGGGGCTGGTGGGGGCTCTTGACAGAGGTTGAAGTTATCAAGACTGGGACTTCTGGTATCCTACTTCTCTTCCACATGCTCCTTCAACCTCTCTGTATCCCTGAGAAACCACTTCATCCCCCACACCTCCTTCAAGGGGCTAATGGCGCTTGCTTCTTTTGTGAAGACCTTTGAGATCTTCTTTAGAAGGAACTGGGTATTATTCTATGAAGTGACCGAGGGTGAGTTACATTTTTAATTACTTGTGTGTGTCGGGTTCTATCTTCCTCAGTGAGCACCTGCAAGCAAACCTGACATAGCGTGCTTCCCTCGGGTTGCTCAGCAGAGCATCACAGTGAGCTGCGCTGAGCCTCCCTGCAGGGCCAGCGACCTGCGCCCCTGCCTGCGAGAGCCTCCGGGGCTCTTGTCTTCCTGGGATGGAAACGGGGTGGGTGGTGGCCACAGCAGCTGACGACATTACTGGGGTCTTCTTTTTTAATCTGCTTGGCTTGAGCAAGGGAGTCTGAGTAAGAGCAGCCTAGGCTGAAACATGGACTGGTCCCAGGTGGCAGGAAGGTTCCCTCTTTCCTTGGGAATAATGAAGAAATTAGAAGGGCAACAGTGATGGCTTTTAACGCAGGAGGGCGTTAAGGACTGCAGTGCCTTGGCTCTGTCCTGACTTGCTGTGTAACCCTGGACTGACGTCACCATGAAAAGTAACAGCTCTTTGACTTCGTTATTCTTCCCTGTAATGTGCAGCCACCTTCCTTATTTTAGGTGTTGTAAATCGTTATTAATATTAATAAACTGCTTTGTTGTTTCCTGATAGAGAAACCAAATTCCAGTGCGGCAGTCACCTGCAACTGTCTTCCACTTGTGCCTTCCATAATTAGTGTTACCATTCTATTCCCTAGACCTACCCGATGCTATGGCAACATTATTTAATTGGAGAGTCAACTGGCCCACTCTTGAAGATAACGACTGCGCGGTGTAGTATGGCTCGACTCCTGTGTTGATTCTGGTCTCAGTGCTATCAGGAGTAATTTCATGTTTTATTCTAAAACTGTAATAATTATAATTTCAAATTATTAGCAAAAAGTACTGAAAAAAGGAAAATAAGAATAATTAGCTTCTCGTCAATGTCAGGGATAAAACTAGGCTTTCAAATGGTAAATAGCATAAGTGGGTTGCAATTCATGGTGCCTTAAGAGATGTCACAGGGGGACACGATTCTAAAGAAACACACAAACAAGAGGCTTTGAGACTCCATAAATTTAATGGAAAAGTCCCATTAGTTTAACAGGAGAAAGAAAGTGATTGCATGTCAGAATTTTACTAAATTAGAATTAAGTGGGGTTAGAACATTACCTCTGCATATTGCTGACATTGGCTGGAGGTAAGCAGTTTTGCATTAGCATCAGCTAAGTTTTTCAGTAGCATCTGCCTCGCACATAGTGAGTTTTCCTCTTCTTCTGGCAGGAAAGATGTCACAGTGATTATTTTAATGTTATTTATTCTTTCTGGGACTATGAAGTTGTTGAAGCAATTATTTTATAGGTTGCTTTTTCTTACCCTACATCAGAATCAGCCGTCCCAATTAGGTATAAATGCATATACCTGGAAACATTGCAGACAAGCTCAGCCTAAGACAGAACGTCAGCAAGGGGAATTTCAGCCCAAATGGTTTAAGCCAGGCAAAGTTACTAACAACAGAAAACAGGGTCTTGCAATGGAAAATGTCAGGTGGCATACCTGTAGATATTGCTACCTGGCCTGCCTAAGGTAGGTATTTTATGTAACCAAATAATGAGATAGGTATTTTTTTTCTTTTTTCTCCTCTACATGGCCATGCTGTCGCCAACGTGTAATGCGAGCTGACAGGAAGGGGATTTTTCCACCCTGTTCCAAATCTTCTGAATTGTCGTTGACTCTGGGAAGGAGGAAAAGGAGAAAACTCTGCCCCCAGTATTTGTGGTATATTCAAAGGATTATTTTCCTTTCTTCATGCCTATCTCAGCACTGTCTTATATTCAGACAATGCCAGCTCTTCTGCCTCTCCTGATCTTCTGCCCAGAACATGGTGTTATTTCAGACAGACAGGGAGTTCTCCTAATTAAAGTAGCTGTTTTATTGGAGCTCACATCCAGTTGGATACCAGATAATTTGGTCTGAGAAATTGCCCCACTCTTCATTTTTGATTGTCCCTCCCCTCCTTTCTTTAATATTTTAATCTGACCCTGATTTGACCCAGTATAATTCAGCAGAAACATATGCAGCACCTTGTTCTGCCATTCCCCATATGGCACAGTGAGGGAAGGAAAGCTGGTGCCAATTGCAGATCCAATTATAGCCAAGCAAGGTTGCTCCATTATTGCATTTGAAGCCATAATTAAATTTGCTAACCGTGAAGAGGTGCCAAACCTGCCATTTCTTTGGAATGTGGGACATCTGTTTAGTGCTAATGCTAACATGGGATTTGAGAGGAAACATCAAAACTTCCATCAGTTTCTGCTGTTTCATTTCTTCATAAAAAAAAATATCTTCCTGTTAGTAGCTGCTTGAAGGAAAAAAAGAAATTTCTTAAGGAATTTCTAAATGGATGGTTGCAAAAGCTCTGGCTCCTGTGCAAGCCGGATCCCTTCTGGAAACACACAGAGATGGTCTAAGGCAGTGCTGTTCCCAGCTGATACACCCCATAGTGCTTCCTGCGCGCACGGAGAGCTGGTGCAGCTAAACGGCTGCTCTTCATCCACCTGTGCAGAGGAGCTAGCGTGCTCGGCCAGTATCCATGCTCTCGCTCCTTGCTAGGCATGGGTCCTTAACAGATTTCCTAATAAACACTGGTGGGGTTTTTTTAGATGACAGCATCTTTAAGCGCAACTGAGTTTTGCCGTCAAAGCAGCCTCACACCATTTTGCTTTCCCCTTCTCTGCAGCATCACCTGGCCTTGAGTTTCTCTGTGCTTTGCCCTGCCTCTGCCCAAAGTTGCCTCTGTTGCCTTTCCTTAGAGGTGAGACCATCCCTAAAGGCCTGGTTATCATTGCAGGCTTTTTGGGCAAATGCAAAAGCTCCTTGCTGTTTGTTGCTAGCGCCACGTCACACCAGTTCAGCACAGGACAGGTTTTCTGATGGGAGACCACCGAAACCCTTATGCTGTGTAGACTCGTTCCACCTTTCACTGCGGGCACACCAAAGCGCTGTGCAAGAAGAAGATGTTTTTCTTGCATCTGGCTGCATTAGAAAAACATGTGCACCTTCAAGTACCCGAAGCGGTGACTTTCTGCCCCGTGACGCATAGATTTCAGTGCAACGCGAGACAGGTTTTGTGCCCACTGGTTCTTTACAGCCTCGAGTCAGTGGTGACCAGGTAAATGCGGGGCTCACAACCTGTGTGACTGGGGGCAAACTTAACAGCAAAGCAGCGCTAGGGGCACCGTGGCCCTGGTCCGACCTGCATGGAGTAAGTGGAAGAACAGTAGCATACGCAGAGTAACGTCAACACGGGAAAGCTTTAAGTGTGTTTTAGTAACTCAGAGAAACATGAGCAGCAGTTACTGTTGTTACCAGCCAGGCACAGCAATGAGAGTTGCCCCTGAGCATTTCGGCATTGAGGTCTTTTGTGTGGGAGATAAAAGCTCTGCGCTTTGACACTCAGTTCTGGCATCATTTGAAACAGACTTGCTATGTCTGTCTGTCTGTCTGGTGTTCTTCACGTGCCTTCTACTTCCCTTGTCGTTGTTCAGAGCTGAGATTACTCTTAAAATGATAACAGAATTTGCTAAATGGAATGTCAAAATACATGGGGGAGTTGGATGCACTGTTGGGCTATTTTTTCCCCCATGAGTTAATGTTTTTATGAGTTAATGTCCTCATTGTTAATATACAGCCTGGTTATAAAAAATGAAAATATAGCAAGCCTATGTAGGAGGGAGAAAAAAGCAGCGAGGTCCAGGTAAAATGTCTCTAGAGAGTCAGATGGAGACAGGACGATGGATTCAGCTGTTCATTCCCAAAATACATAATGACTGTAAGAGCAGGCGCTGAAAATATTAAATATTAAAACATGGATTTCTATTATTACCTTCAAATGGCAGTTGAGAAATTCGTGAGGTTTAGGGTTGAGAGTGCATATATTATGATCTGGCCTATAAGAACACCATTTGCTGCTGACACATACCAAAATGCAATGTAATTACCCTTCTAATCAGACATGCATGTTTCATAATTATATAACACTCCGCAGTGCATTTTTCTGCTTAGAATTTGAGAGAGAGAGGTACAACCTGAGACCCAAGAGACTGCAACACAGATATATTTGTAAGTACTTCTAAGCATGCATTTGGCTGGCAGCCTCAGAAGGGAAAAAACGGTGTCTGGTGGTTTGGAGCACCTGCCCGAAAAGCAAGATTTCATGATTCTTTTCTCAACTTTCCCCTCCGTGAGTGAGTCCACTGACAAACCAGGTAACACCCTGGCTTTTTTTTACTGGCCAGCTAGAAATCTAGTTACCCACAAGTTTGAGTAGTTAAAGAGCAGTTTCTAAAATCACAGTATACTCTTCACAATTCTTTTCAATATTAGAAAATATTTAATGACTACAATGAACAAACAAATGGCACATCATTGGTAAATTACTGAATGCTATAATGAATAAAGTCTGGGTGTGAGTTCGTTGAGTTGAGGGTAGGACTTGTGCCCTGTCCTGTTTCAAAAGGCAGCAGTACCAACACTCAGCTGTATCGGCTGATTTTATCCAAATCAAAAGTTTTTTCTTTGCCTCTGCAAAAAGCTGTACAAAGCTTTAGAGCATCTCAAATGCTTCAAATGAAAAATACTCAATTTTAATTGCACTAGCTCTTACATAGATTGCTGTGAATGCTGGCTGTATGATATAATTCTCTTTACATTTAGACATCTGCATTAAAAGTCTTTAAAGCTCGATATATAGTTCAGTTAAATTGTTGGTGGGACAATAGACCAAGGTCAATGCTTTCCTCTGCTCATTTCACACATTCGGGGGTGTCACTGGCCAAAGCACTGGAAGAACAGCACTAAGGAAAAGGACCCAAATAAATAGGGTTGGACATGAGCTTTTGTACAAGGACATCTCCTGGATCAGTGAGGTGCAACTGCCGCTCTGAGAGCTTGGGAGGGCATTTTCGGGGAACCAGCAGATCTCTGCCAGGTGATCTGCTGTTCCTTGAAGGGCACTAAGCAATTCTTGATGTTGAGATGATATTTAGTTTAAAATAGTATGACCCTTCCTGATCACCACCATCTAGAAATCAATCACGTAACTTAATTCTGGACACTTGAAAGGTGTGGTTTTTTCCCTTCATTGAAGGAGATCACATGGAAAATTGAGCTGAATTCCCAACCAAAGAAGATAAAGGTTTGGTATCATTCCTCCTGCTTAGCCAGTGTTTTGCAATTTGCTTTCTGATTGTTTTTCTTTTCTTACCTCCACCTTCAAATTAGTTATTTAGGATTAAAGGGGTAAACTCTCAAAGTCACTGAATTTTTGGTACTTTCTGAAAGATTTTATGTTCCAGATTGTTTCATGATCCCAAACAGTTTTATAGCGTCTTATTTCTTAGGATATCTCAGGGCATTTTCCAATTCAGTTATGCCGCTGCAAGGATATCTATAGTGAACAGCTACCTGCATAGCCTCAGAGCGGTTAGATTTTGTACTGTCTAGCTCCTGCCTTTAGATATTCCATACCTGCTCTTCTATATCCTCTCTGAAAGACTTCATGGTTCTTTCATGTGGATTAATAAGACTCTAATCAAACACAGTAAAATGTCTATGGCCAATTCATTTACAGAATATCAAAGGAATAAAAATAATGGTACAATAGTGCTATTTATATTACAATCCTTTGCAACTCAGTAAGTTCTTACGGCTTGGTCTGCTGTGAGAATAGGAACTGATGTTGTCATCTCTTACTTTTAGAGAGCTCCTTTCACTCCCACGTGCATCAGAGGGTCTGCACGGAGACGCGAAGCAACATTCATAGCACTGTGCAACAGCAGGGAGGGCACTGAGGTCCCTGGAGCCTGGATGAAAAAGGCTGTAAGGGATTTTCATTTTTTAAATGACCCTGCAGAGAAGGCAACGCACATGGCCATTAATGTCTTGTCCCTAAGTTCAGGCTTTTCTGCTCGCCAGACATTTGTGATTTGAATATTTGTTTTATGGAACCTCACAAAGTCTGTGCCAGCGCCAGGACCTAGTACACCATCTATGCTTCTGGGCTCTGTTTTATAGCCCAGATTTACAGCACAGGTTAGCTTCTCAGGCTTTTCTTTACCTCTGACAGCTTTCTTTTTATTGTGGGATACTCAGGGGTTTGTAAATCCAGGGGTACACAGCTGAATGGAGTTAAGCTTCTGGGGATATTTCTAGCTTATGTGTCTTTTATGCAATTTCCTGCAGTTGCAGGGAAGTGGCTCAGTGACCTAACGGATCCTTTTCTGTCACTAAGACAAATGCTTCCATATTGAATCTATAATGTTCCAATTTCACATAATGAATCACTGCTACCAGCTTGGCATAAAACAATATAAAAATATGCAAGAGGACAAAAGTATAAAATGATACACCAAATAGCAGTTTTCCATACCCAATTTCTTTTATTTCCAAGACATTTTGGGGCCTTGCCTGTCTCTTTGTTTCAACATAGATTAATATGAGTTTAGAAATACTTTGCAAAATAGAAGTTCTAAGATCTGACGAGTTCTACGAAGTAAATAAAGGAGGTTTGAAATATGCATAACTTTGAATGGCAAGATACAACCCAAGCTAGATTTGGTGCATGGCTCTATCTAGAGATGAGATATTTCAAATCTGATATTTTACCCCTCAGATTATTCGTTCTAAAGTATCCATTCCTCTGGTGTCGATGAAGTGAAAGCAGCAAAGGATTATGTATCCTCTTAGTTAACTTGGTGTTAACTTAGGAAAGGGTTTTTTTTAAAAAAACGTTCCTCTTGTGATCAGGCTGCGAGCTCGCGGTTGTTGTTGTTCTCCAGCATCGCAATTCGCTTGAGTAACGTATGTGAGCACCCAGCTCAGCCCTCGTGTTTTAGCTGTTGTGCAGCTTCAGGGGAAAAAAAAAAGTAAGGTCAGTCCAGGCAGTAAAATGTCTCACTGCGGGGGATTTATGTGGAAAGAAATGTTGCAAATATGCCAGTTTCTTACTGGACCATCTTGCTGATGGCATTAGTTTTTAAAAGTCATTTCTAGTGGATCCTCAGGGGTGCTAAGGCATTAACCTACAAAATTAATGTACCTCTTGCTTCGTAGAGGAGTTTTGGCGAGTTTTCCAAGGCAGCCAGTGAGGCTGGGGTTTCAGACGTCCATTAGGAACAGAGGCCAATTGAGCACTGATGGGATTTGAGATCCTAAATCACTCTTATACTTTGGAAAATTCTTACCTTATAGTCTGTGGGTCAAGTCACACAGCAACTTCTGGCTGTGAGCAAGTGAACTTTAAGTGCTAAAATTTCCACAAAATAGCTGCCTTCTCATCTTTTTTTTTTTTTTTTTTCTCTTTTCTTTTCCTTTTCAAAGAGACTGGCCTTAAAGCAGTGTCCAAGCCAGAGATTATAAGGAATTGTTCACAACAGAAAGCCTAGGAGGAGGAACTGCCCTGAAATAAGCTGTTCTGGAAGGAAGCCAACTTAACAGTTTTTTTTATTAGTACTGTAACAAGGCAGCAAGGGTAGTCTAATTACCAGTGCTTAACGAACAACCCAACCCTGTATTAGGGAGGATAACTGTCCTGAGTCTTGTGGCCATTGAGGATGTAGTATTTAAAATAATTTTGGAGTTTCAGTCTTTTGGCTTCTTGACACCACTTGCTTCCCACCAAGCCAACCCTGCCATACAAGCACCACCCTCGTTAGCCGTTGCAGGCTCCAAACAAGAGCTAGAAATGAAACTTGAGTGTTCCAGCTGTTCACAAAACTACAGATGTTTCAGTTAAAAATTAAAAAAAAAAAAACACCTAAATGGTGGAGCAAGAACAAGATGATTTGATTGCAGCTTCAGCTAGTGTAAAAAGGTAGAGACTGTTGACTTGTGTCATTGAAAACATCATCTGAAGCAGAATAGGAGTGAAAAACTTTAAGGTAATCACACAAGCTTTAAAGAATGAAAAGCAGTAATTATTTCCAGAATGCCAAAGACCTTTCTCTTAGGGAGAATCTTTAATTTGCTGGTGAGTTTCTGTAGGTGAACTGCTTTTTAGGTAATTGCCGCGGTGATGTCAGCAGCCCGCAGGTCTCTCTGCATTGTTACTGCCGGCTTTGGCCAGTGGTGGCCAGTGCCTTCTTCAGTCGGAGTGCCACATCTCTGGCACACCAGCTCTTGCAGGTACGGTCACACTTCACCAGATCAAAAAAACAGATCAGGGTTTTTGTTTGTTTTCACTTGGAAGGCAAGGAATGGAAGTACCTTGATTTAGTAGAGAGCCTCATGAGGAACAGAGAAACGTTTTTGTGAGCTTACATGTTCTGAAGACTGATAGGTATTGGATGATATTATTGTTTCACTTCTGAAACTTTGCAAAATGGATTATTCAAGCTTTTGTTCAATTGCCCAACTGAAAAAAAAAATATCCTGAGAACAAATAATATCTCATTATACCAAGTCAGATGACATTAGAATAAAATTGATGTGATAAAGAATATCAAGACTCAATTTTTATGCTTGGAATTAATTATCTGAAGAGGGAACCACTGAACATTGCCATAATTAGTGCATTCCTCACAAACCTATTAGCACATACTTTTCAGGGCTGAATTTACCATATAGTTTCGGCTTCACTTTTAAGTGCTCACCACCATCAGCTGCAGCCAGAATTTCAAGAGCACAGTTTTAATATTGGCACCAAGCACACGGCCAATGCCTTACTAGGTCTAAGAAGGACCTTTCTGTATTTTTTTAATTTCAACTGAGCCTCACTTCATTAAACAAAAATGAAGTAATTTGTGATTTTTTTTCTGGGCTTATAGGTATTCCCAGGACACTAAACTAAGGCCTGAGACTCAGGGGCTTGGTCCTGGCTGTCGAACTAGGAAGATGACACAGGTTTTCTCATACAGGTTTTCAGCAAGCCCCACAAGATGGAGCATTGATTGCATATTCTGCTTCCGTGCCATCTGTCTACAGGAGAGTTAGCATGCATGGTGTCACTCAAAGTGAACTTTTACTGCCCACAACAACCTATTTCTGTAGCAAAGGTCAGGTTTGTTATCTATCAGGATGTAGCAGCACAGTGGAATAATGAGTTGCCACAATGAACTGGCCTTTTTACCTCCTGAATGGGCTTCTAAATCAAGAAGAGGGAGCATTGACTGAAAATCATTGGGTCTGTCTACTTGAAAGGTCATTGTCTGAAATACTGCAAGATAATTTCACCCTGGTTTATATAGTGAAGCAGTCTCTAGTACAAAACCCACCACCTACACCAGTCGTTCAGTTCTCCAGCCTTCCTGGGGTTTGAGACGGTAATGGGAAAAAAAGAAAGACTACTTGGATCCATCACAGTCCTAAATTAGTCAAGGAAAGATAGAACACAGTAATGGTTTGGCTTTTTTAATATTACTAGTTTTCTTTGTGGCAAAAGCCACTATAGCTGGCAACGGCTTTTATTAGAAAAAGCACATCTTCCTTAAAGTGCAAGTAGGGCTGCCCTCCTTGGCCGGCAGTGGAGCTTACCACAGCCCATGCCTTGCTTTCACAAGTAGTTTATTTTGTCTTGCTCAATACTCAAAGAATTATACCCATTTCCTTCCAACCTTACTTCCCCGTTCTAAGGCCCTTCTCTTTGTACTCCCCAGTCAAGACAGTGTATTTCTTAAACACAGGGCTGCAGCTGTCAGTGTAGCCAGAGAGATGCAGTTCGTGTATTCCCATGGCCTGTGATAGCAATCTTTGGTTTCCAACCAGTCAGACACTCACCAGCTTTGTCAAACGGAGACGCTACATAAAAGCAATATTCAATATTATACAAGTACAAAATAAACGTCAGTAACTGATAAATTAAGCTCTTAATAAATACAACTGCTGTTTGATTTGGTTTGGAATGGTGTTTAGCCATTGGCATATGGATGAATATTTGGTATTAGGCAAAAATTTCTCTGTCTTTCCTCTAACTCCCCTTTCTTCTACAGATAAACCAAAAATCAGTAGCATTTGAAAAAACAAAATTTCTGCTGTTTAAGTGAAGAATATCAGTCTAGATGGGGTCCAGTTCTCTACCTGAAATTAGCTTTGCACTGATGTGTTACCTCTATGATGTTGTGTCAATACACCCAGCTTTTTCCAGGAGCCATAAAAATATTTAGTTTTACTGCTGCAAGACAATGCTATGACTTGCAAAATATCCTGAACTCTTGGACCTGAGAATTTCACCTGAGTGAATTGTTCTCCTCACACAAATCCTTCTGTGATACAAGGCAATTTCACCTCTTAGGTGAAGGAGACACAGTTTTTTTGGCTACTGGTCTGAACCTGCAAAGCAAAGTACTAAGAGTAAATGATTTCCACAGACCTTTCCATCTTCACTATCAAAACCCACCAGGCTTCTCTGAATTACTTTTCTTCACTGACTAGAGCGGCGGGTAAACAAAAAAAAACAAAACCCAAAACCCAAAACCACATCCACCCTGTGAAAATAAAACCGAGCATTCCGTGTCTCACACAGTGCTCTCCAGGGGCAGGATGAAAGAAAAAGGAATAAACCATGTCTGACAAACGTTAATGAAACACAGAGGCTCATTTCAATGAAGTACTGGAATGTGGCCAGTCTGTTGTAGTTGGGATGTTATAAGCTATGACCCCCCCCCCCCCCAAAAAAAAAAAAAAAAAAAAAAAAAAAGACACAAAGAATTTCCTGTATTTTCTAAAAAAAAGTATCCTTCTTTAAGGATGTTTGGAAGACTTCTGTATGGTTGTCACAGGGCATCCTCATGTACACACAAGCAGAAACCCCTGCCCCCCGAGAGGCAGAAGTGCTCTGATGACAGTACAGCTCTTGGGCACCAGCACAGCTCCATCCAGACCTGCTTGTTAAATCCTCCTCTAGCTACTTGGGGAACAGTTTCAAAAGGTCAGTAAGCACCACCAATGCCAAATGACAGTTCATGAATTTGGTTCAAAAAAAGTAGCTGGATTTTTCTCTGATCTCCCACTGTCAATGCTCCTCAAACAGCTTAGAGTGATGCTGCGGAATGGCTCTTCCCAGGGATACCCAAAAAACCTCCTGCCTTTCTCTGCAAAGGCATCAGCTGGTGACATGGGTTGCTGTTGCTTGCAGCAATACAAGACTGTGCCTGGCTGCTTTGGACTAGATTTTGTTTGCATACAGCCCACTTTTGTTTTATCTGCCGTCACCCAGGGAGATTATGATATTTAAATGTATTACATTTGAAACAATCTTAGTAGGAATTAAATATTAAACTAAATGTAAAAAAAAAAAAGAGATAAAGAAATGTGTGTGTGAGTTAAAAATACTAACTTTAGATACTAAAAAAACCCAAACCAAATTAATTGAGGGAACCTGTGGACTGGCAGTCTGAAGATTTATTCCACATTATTATATTAACTTCAGAATTTAAATTTGGCTTTTGTTCCAAGTAGACTCCTTAAGGAGTTGTGACTAATTTTCAATATATTTAAGAGTGTACACTGAGCCCTCCCAAAAGAGTAATTTCATTAATTGCTTGGTACTGCTGCTGCTTGGACTTATAATCCTTTTTTTAAATTACAAAGAGTATTCAAGCCAAGGTATCTTCCCTACATGCAGCACCATAAAAGATTACCCTCTATGATTCTGCCGCTGCTTGTTGACACAGTGGTCCTCTGCAAATTTCATGATATTTCTGGAAAGGGATCTGTTTATAATGATATTAATGTACACATGATCCCTACAAGCCTTCACTTTAATCTTGGTTAAATAGCCAAGTTATTAGATAGTAATTCCTGGTGCTGGAAAAACATCTTCATCCCATGAGACAAAAGACGAACAAGGAATGTATAAGGCACGGCATTTCAAAGCTAATTTAAGGAGGATTTATCACAATTAGAAAAAGAGTTAATGAGGGATATATGCGCATTTTCTGGCTAATAGTGATCCACATCCTACCACCGCCGCCAAGCTGAAACATAGGTTAGAAGGGCAAGGTCCTGCCCTGCCTGCAAACATTGATGTGACTGCCACGGCACAAGCTAAGCATCTCCAACATTACTTTCCAAAGAATCAGTGAGAGAGCAGCTGTGAGTAGTATTTAATAGCCCAAGACAACTGAAATGTTACTGAAAAGAATAAGACAATTTCTGTGGCTTAAGGCGATATAATTAACCCTGCCTTCCACTCTGGTTTATCTACAGAAGAAATACCTAGGACAAATTTTATCGACTGTGCTTGTGATTTCTGCAAAGAAAGGTTTGTGAAAAGGTGAATGCTGGCTTAAATCTTCATGATTAAGTTGTTTAAGTACCATCTCACAGGCATTCTGCATCTCCCACTAGAGCTGCCCATCTGTCTTTATTGAATAGACCGGAGTGCAGGTATCAAGTTCAATGCCATTAATACTCTGCAGGCTTCAGTCTTAGGCAAGCCTCCTAAAACTTCTGGTTCCTAGACCCCTTTTAGTGATTATATAGGTATTACGCCTGTCCCTGCTAAGACCAGGTTTTCCTGTCAAGCTGAAAGTGTGTATAGATCAATGGGTGAAGGGAAAGAATAAAGCAAAGCAAGCAAGCAAGGCACCCAGGCAAAATGGAAGGCTTTTTGAGCTCTCTCCAGAAGCAGCATTAGTATTATGTGAGAACGGCAGCTATGCTTGGCAAGAGCTGAGCCAAAATCCAGATCAGTGGTACGGGCAAAAAAAAAAGAAAACTGGGCCACGGAAAGCAACCATCTGACGGATGTGAGAGGGGTGGATATTTGAGAAGGTTAATCCTAACAGAGGAGGCAACAAAACATATGAAAGAAGGGTAATGTGTGCCAATTTCCACAAAACCCCACCATTTTTAACAGCCATCCTGCTACAGCGGCAAGCTCTAAATAATGGGCAAGCACTGTCAAAGATTTGGCTGACTAGATCTTCTCTGCAGCGATATAGAACACACTGCTTATAGAAAAGAAATTGGTGAAAGAATCTGATGTTCCAGATAGTATCACTTCTGGCTAGTTGTAGTTGAAGGTGAGACCTTGCAGAAGACCTGTTCAAGGTCTGGGGACCCATGTGAAATGGTTTTAAGATCTAATGAAAACCCCGGGTGGATTACCTGAATATATATATATTAAAAAAATTAATCAGTAACTTTGGTGCCAGTTTTTTGCAGTGGATTTTGTTCTGTGTTAGATTTTTGCTGTGTGCTTTTCTTAGGATCGTGGAGAGGAATTACCACGTTCTTTAAAATACATTAGCCTAATTTGGAATACTTATTTTATCCAGTGCTTCCCCTTGGCAAATTGAATTTCAGGGCAATCTGAATTAGATTTTGGAGCAAGTAAAAGGGTCAGCCTGAGGGTTTGTAGCCCCATCAATATTGGAGCTTGTGTCCTAATATGAAATTAATTCAGCACATCCTGTTTTACGTGGATAATTTAACACAGCAGCTTTCAAATTTGCTGAGACTGAAGGCTAAAGTCTCAATAAGTCATTTAAAACGTTTTCCAAAAATTGACATGTAGTAATTTTTCAGCTTACCTGACTCACAACTAGGTTTTGTGCCAAAATCTTGGAAAAGAATCACTTCACTCCTTTTTAAACCTGGCGCTATTTAAAGCCTGTACTGAGTTGTGGTTTTTTTAATATTTTTTTTAAGTGCAGCTATAAATCGTTTGTTGTGACTGATAAGCAGGGCAGCAAGAAACACGCTGTGTCTTTGTAGCTTCCAAGTGGGCTTACTGCTATAAAAACCAGCTTGATGCAAACTTAAACCCAAGCTGCTGATGCATGCTCTTAGCAGGAAAGCCCTGGGAGGAAGGGATGTGTGTTGAAGACAAGGAGAGTTGATTGAAACAAGGAGGTCTGAAATTAAAAGCAATGTTTCTAGTCTTTGTTAAAAAATCAGGAGTAGTGTCTGACCTTACTCCTCCCTTGCTGGTCAGCTGCTTGGATTTATTTTTTTCTGTGCAATCATATAGAATTTTTTCAGGAAGGTTTTGCTTGTGATTGTGGGATATTGGAGGTTAGATAAAAATTCCCTATGTGTTTCAAATATGCTTCAAATAAATTAAAAACTTGGAATAGTTTGATCTTTCTGTATTAATTACCTTTCTGTATTAACTCCTGCTAAACTCTTCTTGTTGCTCTAATGGAGCTGAATTTTCCCTTTCAGTACTTCTGCCGAACTAAAACCAGGGATAAAGCAGAAGCAATATTAATCTCTTTACACAAGGGGAAGTGTTTGCCCCTGTGGTCAGCCTCTAGGCTAGAAATGGAAGAGCTCCCACTTCGTTTAGTGCAGTTTAAACTTGTCCCTGTAAGTGGATTTTTGCCAGCCTGGTCTCAAAGTCAGTCCCTGCTGCTCCTGCAACCTCTTACAACTTCAGCTCCTGTTCTGTTCTCTTTTTTAGAGATCCACGTAGCATTTTCCTCACCTTAGAAATTTTTTGGTACTGCACTAAACTATGTGACTAACATCTCACAGGCATGGTTTCTTTCCCCCGTAAGTACCAGGAGATGGGAGTCAGAAATAGAAGATCATTCACTGTGCCACAGGGAAGATGTGGTAACATGAATACAGTCTCTAGCTTCTTTCAAATTTATGGGATTTTCGCCTCCTCCACCCTCCTGGTCCTACACTCTGTAACTGTGTAGGGAATATTAAGAAAAATAGGTAAGCAATACAGTGCAAACATTCTAAAGGAAACACACAGTTATTGAAGTCTGAAATAACTTGCTGGACATAAAATTCCCACCAGGTGAGTAAATCCAGGTGCCCTTAGCAAGTAAGGGTTAATATACTGCAAATCTTGCTTTGAGCAACACTAACTACTATAACAGGACTGAAAGCCATGTCCAGTTCCACAGATGTTTTCTGCTTTTTGGCTATTTCAGTTGTTTCTTCATCAAATTAGCTCTCTAGAGTCAAGACAAAAATGCAGATGTCTTGGGTATGTTTACACAGTGCATCAGAGATCTCTGACACGCTCTGCTCCACACACACAGACCTGCACAGCTCTGCATGAAGATGCCAGCTCAAGTCCCAAAAGCAACACACAAGCTGCATCTGTGTGTCATTTGGCATACACTTCAGGCTTACTTCTCAGCACAGGCTGTAAATGCAGCGAGGCTCTCTCCAATTCCGAAGCCAAACTGGCCCTGGACATGTAGAGATCTCCACATTGACTGATTTTTAGACTCCTTATTTTCCAACAGTTCTTTTTGATTCTGAATTGGAGCGTTTTCATGTGTCTCGTGGAATAGGATAAATTTGAAATGTTACTTTTAATTCTAGCATTTTTCTGTTCACAAATACAAGGTTGTCTAAATGGAAATTGGTTTTGAAATAAAACAAAGTTCTCTGTTTCTAAGCAACATTTAGAGGGCAGAGAAGTGTTGAACATTTGATAACTTTTAATTGGTTCTTATTACCTGAAATCTAAGGGCTAAAGTCATTGCTATTTTCATAGCACCTTAAAGACATTAACAAGAACTGAAAGCAGGTGGAAAATACTGCATCACAGTCCATATACTTACATTCTATTTTAAAAAAAAGTCAAGTAGGTATAACCAAAATCGGAATAAATGGGACAGTACTCACAGCTGCAGCGAGCGGCAGTAGGTGTGTGCCCAAGCACCTGTGAGCACAATGTTGCTGCTGTGCCATGCTGCAAGAGGGGCTTCTGGCTGCAGCAGGAGCTGTGCGAGGACTCCAGACTGGGTATGACCCTGTGGGACAGAGAGGAAAGGGAAAGGGCAGCCAAAAGGTCTTGCCGTGATTCTGAGAAAGAGTGATGGTGTCTTCACATGTACTATGATTGCTCACACAGTTGAACCATGTGGAGATGATTTCTTCCCCAAATGTATATTAATCAACATGGTTCAACCTTCAATATATTCTAAACATGCAAGGAGTATCAGGAACTTTTACCACTGCCAACTGCCCTGCTGTGCGCAGTGAGTAAATCTTCCGCTAGGTTTGACTTCCAGCAGGAGTCTGTGAAAGGACGTGTCACTGGAACTGTGCACTTATTTTTTCACAGCAGATTTGTGCCTTCCTGGAATAGACCTGCTAGTCATCAGCAGCATCTGGTATCATCAGAAAGTTCTAAACAAATACAGTATTAGATCAATCTGTTCATCCTAGAAGATTTTTAGTTCCTTTTGTTGTTCCTATTTATGGGGTGGTTGTTCTTTTACCACATACAGCTTGCATAGAGATAGAGATACAGATGAAGAAGCAGAACAAATAAGTTCTTATTTTTTTCATTTAAGAATCTAAGTTACTAAATCATTTAAGCAGATGCCTAAACTCAGTGGGTTTTAATAAGATTTAGCCACATGCTGAAGGTAAGTAGGTACTTAATGCCTTTTGAAAAAAATGGGTATTTAAGGAAAGCACCTAATGATACCACAGAAGCTTTTTTCTGTACTTAAGAGGCTCCAGTTCAATGCACAAGCATGGTATTAAACCTCTGAGATCAATCTAGTTAGTTCTCTTGCATGCTGCAGAGAGAGACAGCAGTCCTGGTTGTCCATGTTTTTATATTTTATCATAGTAGTGATGCTTCAGCCTCCTGTTCTAGCCTACTGTCTGAGCCACCCCCTCCCCCAGGCCCAGGGGGTCTATCTGGGCAGCCATAACCCTTCCAGTTCCACACTGAGCTGCTTCAAAAGGTGATTGTTTCCCTCCGTGTACAATACCAAAGCTACTTGGGTACTTGAATTTCATGGCCAGTGGCCACCTTCATGAATAAAATTTCATGACAGTGGCCTGGCCTGCCTTTGCCCAGCTGAGCACGCTGTTAGCCTGGCTCCACTCTATAAAACTCTTTAACATGTGCAGTAGGTTAATGATTGCATGAGTGAAACTACTGTTACCTTCCCAGCTGAAGGTTATCAGCTTTGACAGCGTTTGCTGATGTCCAGTGAACCATGAGCCATATTCTAAGAGGACTTATCACTTTACTGTCTTACTGCCAAGGCAATTCATGAGCAGTTTGTGAAAAAATGTGAGCAGGGCTGAGGAGGACACAAGAAATTTTGGAGGGGAAAAAAATAAAAGTCTTAGGCAATGCTAACTCATCAAAATAGGCCAAGAAATAGGCCATAACAGAAATGAAACAATAAGAGAGGCATCACAGTGGAAATAACTACAGCACCATCCATGTCAGTCTGGTGCGTACTTAGCGCTTGCTCCCAAACCTGCCTGATTTGAAAGCAATCTTTGACATTTGTGCTCCGTTAGAACACTTCTTGCCAGGATCACTGTATAATTTCACAAATATTATTGAAGTCTCACACAGTGCCTGTGAGGTAGATCAGTGAAGTTATCTTGTTTTTTCAGATGAGTAAATTACAGCATAGAGGCAAGTGATTTTTTTTTTCTTTTTCATTTTTTCCTCAAGACCACAGCAAGTCAGCTTTAAAGCCAGAAGCAAGATCTCAAGGGTCCTGGCTCCTTCATCCTCATTTTATAACCTGCATTGCACTACCTCTGTTTTAACAGAGTCCTGGTAGGTAATTTTGGTGCATTAAATACAATTTCTGATTATAAGTCAGATGTGTCTATGCTTGGTGCTAGTCCCCATGCATTACAAGGGAAGGAGGAGGCGCTTCTCAATAGGATTAGAGTTGCTAATGTTTTGCCAATCAGCCTAAATTTTTCTTTAGTAGTCAGTGTCTGTGGTCTTTAACTTGATGCCAGCAATGTACAGAAATACTTGGAAAATCATTGGTACTACAAAAAGGTTGAAGAGCTTTCCATACTGCCAAGCTCATGGATATCCCATGATTTCATGTGATGCCTCACCCTGAGGGAAAGCTGTGGTTTCTCATGATAAAGATAGTCCGAAGACACTTCCATCCAGAGCAGGAACTTGCAAGCATCTGAACTGTTGCTTCTGTAAGGTTCAGCAGCGCTTGCCACAGCTACAAAAATGTGTATTGGCTAGAAATAATGCATTAGATGAAGTACACATTAAGTAAAATGTTTTTATTTGGGAGTGTAGAGAGAGTATTGAACAACTGTTTATTTGTAGAGTATTGATTGACAACATCATGGTACGACTCAAAAAGTCTTAATAAAAAACTAATAAGTTTCCTTTTAAAAAGCAAAGGGCTAAGCACCAAGATTTTCTGGCTAAAAATATAAAATCAGTCATTCTGTAGAATGTATATTTACAATCAGTTATCAGAAATATAGAAAGAACTGAAAAAAATTACAGGGGAATAAAGATTGACTCAACTGATAGCTAAATATTAAATATTAACAGCATTCATAAGAATGAGGGAAATTACAAAGGGCTTGCCAAACTGTGCATTGTTTAAAATGACTGACTGAATCAAGAAGTTAAACATCCTTGAGCAAAGCAAACTATATACCAGCAAAGGTCATTACTGTTTCCTCACAGGGTTTAGCTCTTCCACTTTGCAGTTGAGCTGGGTTTTTAAAAATAGTTTCAGTATGCAGACTTAAAGGTCTTGGTCTGTGTTAAACAGAGAGGCTCTGAAACTAATTCCCTATAACGGCTGTTAATGAATACTAGCAGGTTATTAGGATGTTACTTGTAGCAGCTTCACTGTGTGATACTGTGTGAAGGCTACGCCAGCCACACAATGGTTAAAGATCAGAGGTTTAATTAGCCATATTTTACTGGGCTTGCCTTTAGGCCTCAAATAAAAGGACTGAAAGAAGAGCAAGGGAAAGGTATTTCTTTTTGTCTTCCATGGGAGCAGTCTCAGGATCACAGCCTGCCAGCGTGCCATGCGCTGCACTTGCGCCGTTGCACCTGTTCCCATTGTGCTGCTGTTTCAGGTTCTGGCAGCAGAATTCATTTCCTCTATTGTATCTGTATTCCACTGGCACGGGAATTAGTAAAAAACTAGAACTGATGTGAAACACCGAGAAACTAGTGATCACTTTCCTAGTGTGCAGGTAAACATACATCTATATTCAGAAGTCTGCTGACAATATTGCACAATATTGCATATTTTTTGCATTTGATTTGAGCAACAGCTCAAATACCTGCATAACATGAATAACTGCAGCTCAAGCACACTGTTCACAAGATGATGGCGCACTGTTAACTGAATCAAAGCTAAGACTAAGCACTACTTGAAGCTTATTACCATTCAAGTGAGACCAGTTAAAAAGCAAGCACCAATTTAGAGCTAGTGACCTTGAGCTGTGAGTGTTGTATTATCAGATACAGCTGAATATGGATTTGGCTCAGCTGAGGGGTAGGCACGAATTCACAGTAAAGAAATTATAACTAACAAGCCACTGCATGAGAGGCTCCGTCTGCCTTGCTTTCAGCCTTCATTCCCCACAAAGTCAGAAAATTGATGGTAAATGCTCAACATCTTATCGTCCATGGGTGGTTAGAGAATTCCAAATTGAAAGGGGCTGAGGTTATTCTTGCCTAGCAGATGAAATGCTAACTATATTTCAGTGCATTTGTGTATAGCAATGGAAAACATAATTTATCTGGGATGTCAGGAATGACATTGCTTTTCATTAACCTTAAATAATGTTACGAGGTTTTGCTCTACTACTATGTAGGTACATGCGCTGTCAATTTCTGTGCATATATATAGATACCGAATTAAGACAGTGTTGGAAATTCTTCAAAACCTTGCTAGGAGAAACTTGTTAAGAGCTTATAGCAGGTCTTTATTTTATGTTTTAAAAATTCAGTAGACTCCAGTTAATCTGCCCTCTGGTAATCCACAGAATAGTGACTGAGCCAGACACTTAGCTGGTGTAATGTAGTGAAGCTTTTCTGAAAGCAACAGTCAGGCTGCTACTCTAAGATATAAGAGGCTTAGGCTCAATTCCCTAATTTACCACAGATCTCTTTGTGTAACCTTGGGAAATACCTTATATCTAGGTGAAAAAAAGAGTTCGCAGGCATCAAACAAAGTTCGAATCCTAACAATACTCAGACTTCCTACATGATGCATAAGCAAAGTGAGGCTCATTAAATGGAATGCAAAATAAAAAACACAGTGGCTGGAGACTAAGGAGGCACCCTCAGCACCCTCACATAATTTCTATATGGAGGCCAATTCTATGAAAGAAGGCATAATCCCACATATTTCCAATTAAAATCCTCTGGTACCGCTTACATCAACAGCAGAGCACCTCATTACTGCTTCGGAAGACAGGTGTGAATTAAGGACCTAGCTATTTCATTCAGTCATGACAAAAGACTCTGTGGGCAGGCATGGAAGCCAAATTTTCCAGTCTGTGGTCAAGCCACAACTAAGAGCATGTTCCAAGCATCAGATCTCTAGAACTAGGCATCAAAAGAGGGACTTCAGATAAATTAATGACTCTAACATTCAATCTTTCTATTGCTGCTTCACAACCTCAATATGGAATTGGAAGGTAAATGCATTAAGGAGGATCAAAGTGTTCAGTTACTGTAGCAATGGGGGTCATATAAGTAGCTAAAATTAGTAGATGCTGTCATTTATAACTGCTGAGAGTTTGAGCACCAGAGTGCATTACAAGTGCGTATGGTGGAAAGGTTTGAGCTCTTCAGAGTTAATAGTGTGATCTCTGATCCATACAGGTAGAGCTGTCTGGGGGCCCATTGTATGGAGATGTGCCAGACTGTAAAGGTCTACCCTGCAAAGAGGACTGCAAGAATAGGCACCTTCATAGCAGTGATGCAAATACAGGGTGTAGATGCTCTGTAAGCAAGCGATCAAGTGAGCAGTGATGTCAGTGCCCTTTTTGTAGTTTTGTGTTTCTGTTCATGATGGGAGAAACCTTTACCATGGACACAGTTCCATGGGTAAGTGGATGGAAAACATTTTAGGGAACAATTCTGTCATGGAGAATGGGCCTGGTAACAATTAGAGAGGGCAAAAGAAAATTAGAAACAACCACAAGAAAATATTATATTAAATGAGAAATGTATGGTGGGCCTTCTGTGAAATCAGAGAAATGCTTTTTGGCAAATAGGACAAGTATCCAGGGAAGGTGACTGCGTGAGCATGCATGTAGTATATCAGGAGACAACTTTCATGCTTCCCACCTGCAGGATACTGCTTTGTCAAATGACATCTCACCACGAACTGGGAAGTTACTTGCTCTCTGTTACTCTTGATGTTAACAGCATTTTCTCCAGCCTCACCTTTTCCCCCTCTTCACATTTGACCAAGGACAGGTATTGATATCCACTTTGACTGTTAAGGAACATTTTCTGACACAAAATCTCACTTTGAGAGAAGTGTGGCAATTTTCAGTTGAGTTACTTATTGCTGGATCTCAAACGCTCCTTTAAGTAGGACTGCCAAAAGACAGTGATTTGTCAAGTGTGTCAGCAGGAGAACATGAGAACAGCAGGAGCAGGAGAACAACCTGCACCAAACTATTGATAACTCTTGGCATTAGGCTTTGCACAGAACAAAGCACACACAGGAATGCTCCAGCCTTCTTAAACTGGTCCTTCTGTACCAGACAAGCAGCAAAGGCAGAAAGTTACTGCTCTGCAGCTGGAAAATTGTCTTTATTCATTGTATGTGCTGTTAAACTGCACAAAGTTCCTACTAAATTCACTGTGAACTCTGCTTGGTATTCCCCGTCTCTCTAACAGGGATTGTTCAGGCAGGGAATTCCTGCCCGAACTGGCGGTGCTGAGCAGGCGTTGGCACCAGCCAGCACGTGTGTAACGAGGCCCTTCTTTTGCCTTTCCCTATGATGTCTCATACCCACTTCTATAGGCAACGCAAACACCCGTGTCCCTCCTCCCCCCTGCCAGGGCTGTGCAGTGATTAGCCAGAACAAGCACGGACCGTGACGGAGTGGGAACTGAGTTTAGGTTTGCTGGATCCTAGCCTGGATTCACAAAGACTGCTTTCATGCTGAAATTCAGCAATGGTTTTCAGAAAGCATCAGTGCAAAGCCAAGGATTGATTCTTCTAAGCTGAGAGGTCAAAAGTATAGTTCGGCTCTGAATTTCATGCGTCTTTTCAAGCAGAGCTATGTGTACCATTTAGCAGTTTTTCTGCTCACAAGGTCAGAATTAGGGAGTGCACATAAATGAATGTCCTTGCAAGGAAAAAGGAGTGTCCTAACTTAGTAAAAAAGAAAAGATGGAAGAATTCTTTCTCGTTTTCAGAACTAACCACATTAGTAAGCAGCAACAGACTTGGTGTAACAGTCCAGTGTGGGAAGACCTCTGGCATACTGATCATGGTGGAAAAAGCAATTGTTGGAGGCTCATCCTCACAGCTGTTTTCACTACAAACAGTTCAAATAATTTTGATACTTTTCTACTGAGGTAACTATTTCACTAAAGAATTCCTACGTTGCTGGCATTGGTGCATAATTATCCAGTGATAGCTGTGATGAAAACACCAGTACAGACAAGCTGAAATTTCCAGTTAACCTACAGGACATGTGCTGTCTCTTAGAGTGAGCACGCACAGTGCATCCAAAACTGTTCTCTGCTTTTAGAAAGACCGGTGGGATTCCTGCAGTGTGTGAACTGTACCTTTTAGACGTAATGAGAATTGTTTCACACAGCATTAAATTACTGGTAGCTGCATGGTCTTGCAAATGCCAGTGCTCTAGCTCCCTGGGTAAAATGTACTGCACAGAAATGTTTGCCAAAAACATCAGTGTGGAGATGCAGCCAAAGCAGTGAGTATATTTTGAGTTTTACAGCTGTTCTGAACAGAGATTCAGAGATATTTATCTTAAGTTTCAGAGGAACAACCAGTAATAAATTCACCTTGCTCCATCCTGATACAGCGGACGTACCTTCTGCAATTTCTCTCCCTACTGAACTTAATTACAGTGAGCTCAGGCTCCATGACAGGTCGCTGTACGACCTGCTCAGTTTATATACATGCTTCTAAACCCAGTGAACTGCAATGCAGAGTAAGAATCTGAACTCCATGAGAAATGTGTGTGATTCCCTGCTCCACAGTACTCGAGGAGCATGACACAGAGGTGACAATGCCGTGAATCTCCACTTTGGCCACATGCATTAGTCTATTAGCAGCCACTGTAGGTTGTAGGTCAGAGCCACGTGCACTGGCCAGCAGTCACTAACCATGCAGAAGTGTGGTGGAAGTAAAAGAAACCTGAATACTTTCTTCCTTAGAAGAGGGCTCAGTCCAAACACAGGCAGACTTTAAGAAACCAGATGAACATTTGCCTCCCTTAGCAACCAGGAAAGATATTCTTCAGTTTTCATTGAGTTACAGCATTAAAATCTGTATTTATTTGTTTCTTCTATTAACTGGCAGATATACAGCTGATTCTTGCCATTTAACAAGTTGGAAACATTTTCTCTACATCCTCCACTCTGACAGTAGGAATATCACTGCCTTTGAAGTGGGTCTTTTGGTAGGTCCCTATAGCTCAGTCTCCACTATTGGAAAGAGGTTTTGGTTTGTTTTCTTTTAAGTTCCTAGCTCTGAGGCAATTGATGTGTGGTAAAATCTACAGATGGTGGGAAATTTTTCCAATAGAACACCTCTGATAAACAAATACTGATTTGTCAAAATCAAACCTGTTCCTGGGAATCTGTTTTCATTCAATTCTAGTTCTGAAATTGTCTATGTATCTGATTCTGCATTCTCAAAATGAATCCTAACTATTTTTTTGGCTTTGAATAACTGTTGGATTGACTCAGATGAAAAGGGTAGTTTGCACAGTCCTTTTGTTAAAGAAAAAAAACCAAAAACACTAGGGAAATCCTAACATGGGCAAATGCCTTTGTCATTTTTTCTATATGATACTAACACAGGGGGAAAAAAAACCTGCAAAATGGCTTGTTCTGAAAAGGATTGTAGCATAAATTGCCTATGTGTGTTCAGTTTAAACAAAAAACAAAATAAACAGACATTGTAACATTTCCTTCCCTAACAGATAAACACCCCAACAAAGAACCTGTATCCAAATGACCCTCTACTGAAAGACTCTTTGCTCAGTTCCAACTAAGAAACCATGTATACCATCATGACAGATGAGACTTGTTGAGACTTTAGATAAAGACTCCTGTGGAACAGCATAATTGATGGAGAGCTCAGAATCATGGCACTGGCTTCTGCTTGCTTTCCTTACAATATTGACCTTGGTAGCTTTTCAGGTCATGCCTGTGTTTCCTGTAATGCATTTATTTGATGTGAGCTAACATTTTTCTAAGCTGCTTTGTGAAATGATTGAAGTTATTAGTAAAATTATGACATTTGTTGTCCCTTGTAAGAGATGAAAATTAGTCTTTTACTTCATATTATATATATGCTCAGTTTGAGTAATTGTAGAGTAACCAACTAGTTCTGGTATTTATGGGTTTTTTTAATCACACTTTTTTTTAAACTAACCCAAGAAAATAGTGGATTTTCTTTTTTTAGAGGAAACAGGAGTAAAATGAACCCAACAAAAGCTATAAACCAAATTAAGAACACAGATTTATAAGCTTCTTTACCTTTACAAACTAGACAGAGCAAAATCTGTTGCTATTGTTATTTTTATCCTGAGAAGTCACTCTGTGCTACAATATACTAAATGGTACTACGTACACTGCTCACTGTAAAACAGCTAAACATCCATGAGTCATTTGTTTAATCTTTTCTGAGTTTTTATGCCAAGCACCTGCCTTTTAATTTGCTACGACCAACCTGAAACATCTGTCAATTTTTTCCCCATGAATTAATAATGCTGTAATTAAAATCCAGCAGAGAGCTCAGCTGAGACTCCTGGTTAATTAGGACAGGAGATAGCCATGTGAGCGGCAAGGCATTACATTAGTTGGAGAAGGCTTGGATTTGAACCAGGGCTCTGTGGGTGACATGTTGCTACCAGTCCGGGATTTAACTATGAAGCTTTTCGATATTTGTTCCAGTAGCCAGTACGTCTATTTGTGAGAAAATATTGCTGAAATTATTTAATCAGGACACTGTGTCTGAAAACCATTTTCTTTAAATATGTGTGGTTTTAAAAGGATCTAGTTTTAGTTATTGTTAAAAACTATGAAAATAAGAAACAGTGCTGAACTAAGCTCTTGCCTAGAGCTGTTTTGCACTTCAGGTGGCAGTGGGAGTGTCACGAAGAGAAAAATTACCTTCTTGGTAAAAGCCAGACTTGCTGCCAATGTGCAAAGGTTGAGAATTTTCGCTTCTTCCAGGATTGCTTTCTGCACTGATAATTGCAATGGTGTCCAAGTAATCAAGACTGTTGTTGGTACTGAAAGTATCAGCTTGATTCAGGCTCATGCAGGTTGATTCCTGCAGCTTTTGGAAGGATTCTTATACCACGTACTTGATATGTAAGGATTTGAGGATTGGTTTTTTGCTTTTTACTTTGTTTTAAAACACCAGACAAAAATATTTGTTCTTATATCACATTTCAGCACACCTATATATGAAAACATCTACTTGAAGACCTCATCACTTGTCAAGTATTTTTTTTTTATTTAAAAATGTGCACTAACAATTAATATCACAGACTTTTTCAAGCTTGTTCAAGGAAGAAAAAGAAATTTGTATTGCAACTAAGAGTGAGAAATGGAAGATTTTTATCATGAACTTCAATAATCTGAAAACAAAGTTAACTTGTAGCCCACAGTAATGTATACCATATGTAATCTCAATGTCCTGCTGTGTACCACAGAGAAAAAAATCTCGTCGTAACTCAGAAGGCATTCCTGTTTTCATTGGACAACTATGTTTTACTACTGTCCAAATTCAGAGAGGATCTCTTCTAAAAGAAACTTCTTTAAATAGTCTCTAATGTGAAGAGATGTTTTGCCAAGTCATAGGTTCTTCAGCTTAAATATGAACCGGTTATTTGCCATTTTCCTTTGCAGACAAGATGATAGAAAAGTTCCCACCCTCACATATGCTAGTTTGCTGTAAATCTGAATTACCAAGTTCATACCTTATTCTCCACTTCCAACTTGCTCTTTACGCCGCAATATATATATCCCATTGTATTCCATTAATGGGAAAACTCTTGACAATTCCTGTAATTTAAGATTCAGGGAGTTTTTTATTTCTTTGTAAGTTTTCCTGTGAGATTCAAGCAGAGGATTCTACCTTGCAGTGGATAAAGTATATTTAATAATTAACCTCATAATGGAAAGCTGAGTCAAGACTCACAATATTCTGCAGTATAATAATGATTTCATCATTTCTTTATAAATCTAGAACCCATTGTAAGAAAATATGCCTCTGGAAAGAAGCTGGGGGAACTGGATGATGCATCTTTGTCTCTGAGAAGGTGAACTTGAGAAAAGGCTTTGGTAAGTTTCCCAAATACAAAACAGAATATTTGTCTCCAGCCTTGATTCAGTGAAAAAGGAGGATTGTATCCTGCAAGGAAAGAGAGGAGAGGCAGGAAACTTTGAGATGAACACATCGTTAGGGTAGAATCCCAGAGGGAGGCAATATGTAGTATCTTAAAAAAAAAAAAAAAAAAAAAAAAAAAAAGTGAATAGATGCTAAATACCTATTTCTGAAAGATTTTACAATCAATCTTATGTAAAACAAGGTACACATGGTTTTAGTTTCAAATTAGCTGTGACTTCCATAGTGTGTTATTAAATATGTATCTTTTCACTTGGAATTCTCAGTGGTTTAGAAGGGGGAGAAAAACAGATTTGTCCAACTTCACAAGAAAGTCCCAAGGCAGTGACAGTGTGCTGAGGCTGTGTGGTCCAGGAAATGCAGCGCAGAACCGAGAGTGAGGAAACCTGATTGTCACCTACTTGTCAGTCCTGAAAAATACCACATCCCTTTGCCTCTTCTACCTTGTGAGAGCTTTGCATCGCATATACAGAGATTTATTTATTTATTTAATTTCAAATTACAAGAAAGCATTATAATGCTAAACAGCTGCACCTGACCCACGCCGTGTACGTGAGGAAAACCCAACATGGCTGATAGGGTATTGCCTTTTCGAGAAACCATCCTTCACTTCGAGTAGCCACCGCATGAAAACTGAGGAGATTCGTGGAACAAGATTGCCCTCTGCAGCCCACAGGCAGCTCCCTCCCTGCGGTATTTGTTCCCCTTTTCTACACAGGCAAATTAAATATGCTGCTAACGTAACAGCGTTTGGATATTTTTTAAAAATAAAACTGGGGACACCTCTGTATTTTTAGTGTGACTGGGTCCCAAACATGAATTTGCCCAAACAGCTCCTGATTAGGTTTGCTGTTATCCGAAGACAATGAGCTAATGGAGATGATGCGGAAGGGATTTGATTTAGCCCTCTAGCTGTTTGCTCAAGTTAAGCTGCCAGCACAGGCCATAACCAGCATCTGGTCTAATGAGCTACAGTGAGAATCCCGCCGACTGTATCTTTGTTGTACTAGATAACAAGGAAGAATCACACTAAAATAGACTTCTGGTGAAGATTGTGAGAGTAAATACAGCTCTTGGGAGACAGAGGAGGGAATACTCCTCACCTAATCTTTGCTGAATAATGATCTTTTAAGAATCTCTCTCGTTTTTAAACTAAACCAAAAATCATCCCCGTGGTTCATAATTTTCATATAACAAATTTTAGCAGGTACAAGTCAATATCATATATCAGTTTATGAATATGACTGCTGTTTAAGTATTTCACTCAGTGTTGTGTATGTGAGTCCTTGAAAAATGAAGTGAAGACTAAATAAGGTACAGCTGCAATTTTTAAAATACTAAATTAATGATACACAATTCTGAACAGAAAAACTAGATTGAAAAAATCTCTGCATAGCTACTGCAATTAGGGATGTGATCTTGTATTTGTAATTGACATAGCAACATGAACAAAATGTCTAGTACAAATAAAATTACGCTGACAAGCCTGCTTATGTTGGTATAATACATGTTAGCTCAAGAGGCAGGCATAAATTATGCCACCAAATACTATTGTTCCCAAACATTTTACAAAAAGAAATCATTTAACCTCTTCCTTCTTTCTTTTTATAACATACGATGTGTGCTTGCAAAAGACAGCAAATGTCCCTTAATAGTAATAATTAAGTATAATCTTATATCTGCAATCATAGTAAAGTTGCAAGGAGTGCACTAGGACTCTCCTGGGACTCTGACCACTGATTCACAAATACCAAGGACTCCAATCCAGAGAAGGGTGAAGAGTCAGGCAGGCTTGTCTCAAGCAGAACCTGAAGCCCACTAGGAGTTCATAGATCTAGACCAGTAGCTGGTTTCAATGAGTAACTTTAACCAGTAAATTCCAACACAGAAAGGCTTCGTAAGCTTTTTTGCCCCTGAGTAGCTCAATAAAATATGGTCTCTGAAACAAGATGTAACTCATATTGCAGGTTTAACAAGGGCTAATTTAAATAGGCCCTTATTTCAGTTTCAGTGTTGAAGAGCAAATGAAATAAATACCTAAGTTTAGAGGATGTCCTCCCAAATCCTGCAGCCGAGAATAAATAAACTCCTGTTTTGACAGATGACATCTGGCTTGTAACCAAATGACAAGACTAACAAAAGTGTGGAAAACTGTGATGCATTCATTAGAAAGACCCTCAAGTGGAACCTCGCCAAGCTGTATAATTAACTCCAGCGATTTCCTACAGAAAGAGTAAGAAAAAGACTCAGCTCCTACATCTATTGTGCATGATCAACTTCCTGAAAGTTCTTGTAATAACTTGTTTTTTGTAGAGATACTTGCAGGTACACAAGGTCTGTGCTCCTCCAGCCTTTACGTTAAGGCCATCCAGTAGATGGGGCCACAGAGTTACACAAAATGCAAAAGCCAGTAAAAAGAGCTTATCCCAGGCAGAACTCTCAATCAGTGCAAACAGAGCTTTGTTAATTCATGAAATTCTAATGTCAGGCAAACAATTTATTTGGTTGTATGATGTTCTGGCTGTATAAGTGATTAAGCTGTACTCAAATGCTAGTTAATATGATTCCATATTTGTTTGATACTGAAATAATTACAACTCTCCTTCAACAAAAATTACAGCTGAGGTTTTAATTTTCATTCATGCCACGTGTTCCCAGGTATTTTATAGGTCTGAGATAGTCAGACTTGTGAAGAAGTGACACCGTGGATGTCATTGATAGTAATTGCAGCAAGTCCCACATGTGGAAACCTGTATGTGGCAAAAGGAACATGTCAGTGGTTCCTACATAATACGAGGGATGACTTGATGAATGTAACTTACATGCGCTGTTTTTTCCCCCCTGCTTCTTTGAGATCTGTACTGTTAAATCTGTGAAACAGAAAAGAACATATGGATTTAAGAAAACATATGCCAGAGCACTGGTCAGCCCTGGCGATTTCACAGCGGTGGACGCTAAAGTTTGAAATGTCTCTGCACATAGTGTGCAGCAGTTGTCACTGTCACTGCATTTGCAGTCTTCCTCTAAAATGAAGTACGTGTAATCAATTTAACCAGCAAATTGCATCAGGTATTGGTTTAATAGTGTACGTTCTATTTTGCTGCATTTGAAAAGCTTGATTTCTGGTTTTCTACCTGAAAGGAAGATCTTAAAAAGCTGATCCTTTAAAGTCAGTTCTGCTATAAAAAGTTCCTAAAAATACCTGAAAAGACAAAAAAACACCAGTCTTCTGTGCCACTGCACAGAACTGTGGGGGTGAGCGTTGCCAGGCCGGTATTTTTATCCCGTTCCACTGAAGTTAACGCAGGTTTCCAGGTTTGAGATGCCAGCGGGCTGGAGCCCTGGTACCTCCGGCCCAGGCTTTACCTCACGGAATTCCCAGTTTCTCCTGGTTCCAGCTGTTCAGTCCCATTTAGGAGGTGGCTGAGGGGCCTCAGCCGCCATGGAGCTGGGCGGTGGAAGGGCCCGGCCGCACGTTAGATGCTGGCCAAGGAGCAGGGAAGGGAGGACGTGGCGACGTGATGCCGGGTGGAAGTCGGTGGGATCCGTGGGTCGGTGGAAGCGCGGTGTCCGCGACTGAGGGGGCGCGGGGCGGGCCCCCCTCTGCCAGGGCCGCGCTGCAGGCCCGACCCCGGCCGGCGGCCCGGGCGGTCCCGTGGGTAAGCGTTGCTCACCCGAGCGGAGCGGCCCCGCCGGTGCGGCCCGGGGGGTCCCGTCGGCGCGGCAACGCTTACCCGAGCGGAGCGGCCCCCGGCCCGGCCCGCACGGGGCAGCGGCGCGGAAACGCGAGGGCACCTGGAGGCGGCCCCGCCCCAGTCCCGGGGAGGGAGCGAGCGGCGGGGCGGGAGCGAGCGGCCGGATCCGGCGGGACGGGACGGGGCTGCCGCCCCTCAGAGGCTGCGCCACTCCGCCGGCAGCGGCCATGGCTTTCGGGAAGACTCCGAAGGACCCTTTCGGCACGGCCGTGGGCAGCCTGGTCGGTGAGTAACGAGGGGGCGCCGCAGCCCGCCTGAGGGAGCCGGTTCCCGCCTGGCTGCCGGGCCGTGAGGGGCGGGCGGGGCGGCGGCTCCCGGCCCCGGCCCGGCTGTACGGCGGCTCCCCTCTGCCTTTCAGACCGGGCGACGTTCGGAGCGCTGCAGACGGAGGAGTGGGGACAGTTCATGCACATCTGCGACGTGATCAACGCGACGGAGGAGGGGTGAGCGGGGCTGGGGGCGCCCGGGCACCGCCAGTGCCCCCGCGGGCGGGACGGAGGCGCCGCCGCTTGTTCCCGGGCAGCGGCCCCGGCGCTGCTGAGGGCCGGACCGAACCGAGCCGGCAGCTGGGACGCGCAGGGAGGCTACCCAGAGCGAAGGAGCAGCGGGGAGCTGGGCTCTTCAGGTCCCGGGGAAGAGTTTTGCCTGTTTCGGGGCCTTTTGCTCAGTCAGGGCTCTCGGGGATGAGGCTTGCAGGCTTTTCCCAGCAGCCGAGCCGCAGAGGGATGGTGTGACAATTTCTCGCCGGAGCCTGAGGTATTTCAGGTAACCTGTACCGCCCGTCAAGCTGCACGGGTACCCTTGCGCTCTGCAAACCCAGCCTGGAAAAAGATCTCGAGCATTTGGTTGCCTCCAACACTATTTAAAACTCAGCTTTTAACTTCATCGGAGCTCCCCACTGTGCAGTTTCTCAGCCTCGCAGCAGGAGTGAAGCCGTGGCAGGCTGCTGTTCCTGGGATCCATCGGATCCAGGCGTGCACCCATTGCTCCCAGGACACTGAGCGGCCACTTGCTGCTTTGTGCTTCCTTGTTCCCACCTGTAAAAGGGGGAGAAGGAAATCTGTTCTCCTGTAAGATCTGCTTCGGCATTGCATTGCAAGAACTCGCTGCTAGCAGCGGCGTATTTTAACACCGACTGGAGAGCTTTCTCCAGGAGATCGAGGTATGCCTTAGTTTCTGCACAAGTATCTTTCTTGTATCAGCTTTTCCTTCATTTCATTTTTTTTGGATCCCATGTTCTCACCCATTGATCTTATTGCCTGGAAGGTCAGTAATAACTCACGTCTCGCCGTTGCCATAAGAAACAGCATGCTTTGACCCTCAGCGTTAGTTTTTATTTGGAGCTACTATGCAACAGAGCCTTTGTTTATTACACTGTTTCCTCTTGTGCACAGTTGATGTTACAGAGGAACTCCTCCTAACTTCCTCCTGGGCAACTACTACTAGTCGCAGTCTGTAACAGGATACTAGGCACAGCAGAACTGCTGTATCTAATTAGGAAAATTGTTATTTTAATGCAATATCCAGCTCCTGACCAGAGCATTTCCAGATGCCTCAGTGAGAGAAGCAAGAAGCAGGACTGGAATAGTGGTAGTACAGCTTTTTGCAAGGGAAACATTTTTCCATACATCACTTGATGCTCTACTGGTATGACTAGGTATGTTACAGGATTAAGAGAACCAGAGAAATCTCCTCTTTTTTTTCTGATGAACTACAACAACATTTCAAACTGAAAAGTACAATATTGGTAAATACTTATTTAATTTTAATTTGCTTGGATTTTTTTTCCCAAAGATTTCTTTTTTCCTTATTGAAACATAGGTGCCTATTGCTCCATCTTAGATTCTAGAGAGATCCTAAAGAGACTTTAAGACATCTTGTTTTTGTTGATCGTGAGCATTGAGCTGGCCCTAATAATTGTATACTATAGATAGACCATATTAATAAGGCAATACAGTTTCCCACATGTGATAAGCTTGATACCATCTTCCACCTTTTCCCTCCTACATAGATAGTTAAAAGATAACAGGGTGTATATATAGAAATCAAAACGACTAGGCTAGAAATGCCACTATCTCTGGGGCGGAATCGGTTGTCCATCCGTACATGGTAATTACTCAGATAAGTTAAAAAGCATCCTGCAATTATAAGATTGGAAGTTAGCCAAGACACCCCTACTCCTGACAGCACTCCCAGGAGAATATTTTTTAATTGCATCATACATGAAAAATGGGTACCAGTCAACTCTTGATACAGCTGGCAATTGCTACTCCCTTTCATAGCAGTAAAAGCTAGATAAATAAATCTATTGTACAACAGTGAAATAACATAATTTTGGAGGAGACTTTGCAGAGGAGAATAACTTTATTTTTCTGCACAGATCTCTGGAGGAATGCACAGTCTGCAGTGGCAAACATAATCCGCTGCTTTGTTAATCTAGCTCAACGCTGAAATGATTTTGCTAAAATCAATGGGGCAATTGCTCTAATTTTATAGGGGTGTAAATACAGCAGTGAATTTTGTCTTGTATCTCAGGCCAGCATTTTTGGCTCTTGGATGAAGTTAAAAACTAGAAAATTAGTCTGCCTTCACTGGTAAATTTTTCTACTTAATTTCTTGTCACAGGCCTAAAGATGCAGTTAAAGCGCTGAAGAAAAAACTTTCAAAAAACTGTAACCATAAGGAGATCAGGCTTACCTTGTCTGTAAGTACAGCTATATTTATATTAATTAGACACTAAGAAGGCAAACATTTTAAACGATAAGATGGCATGCAAATTATCACTGACACAACTCTCCAGGATGTTTTCAGTCTCTGTTGTTTGTGTGTACAGCACTACCACGGTACAGATCAGATGGTCTACTAGTGCTCCATAGAGTCCTGGATGACACAAATTCTTAAATTTATTGTTGCATTTTTGTTTTTTCAACTTGTACTGCATAAAAGCAATATAGTTCTTATTTACTCCTGTGACTGTTCCTCTGTGAGTGCCCCACCTATTTGTGAAAGATATGGAGGTTGGGATATTACATAAAAGCTACATTTGGCCATTCTATTGCTCACCTTGTGGTACTGATCTCAATTAAAGTAAGCATGGTATGCAGCACAGTGGAATGTGCGGTACCTGTTTTGTAAAGGTAAGTGTTACCACGTTTAAATGAGAAACTTGAACAAAAGGGTAATGATGGTGAGTTAAGCAAGGGAGCAAGACACAGGATAAGCCACATTAGATGTTATGACTAAAGGTTGGGGCAATATCCTCACTTGATAACCTGGCCTCCAGAATCTGACAGTGTTTTTGAACTATCCCAGAGTTTGGGGAAGTATTGTGATTTCAGTCAATTTAAGGTTTACTGGAGTATGTTAACTGTTCTCTGTTTCCCACGACAATGATAATGTAGGCAGTAGCAGGAAGTTCCTAACACTGTCCAGAGTCCAGAGTTCCCAACTTGAATTCCTCTTGACTAACAGTAGTGCAACTGTGAGAAGAATCATACAATTTGTACTTCATGTTGCTGTGGATTTGTGTCTTTCATTATTTGTCTAGAAGTATTTTCTTTAGCATTTCCTCTTTTGAGGTTGCAGAGGTCTGTCTGCATTGTACCAAGTCCTGTTACTCACCGGTTTGGTATTTGTTGTGCAAAATCATTATATCAATATATGTTGAGATGTGATTAAGGAAAATAGGTGATTGATAGTGTCAAATTGTAGGTCACTTAGCAATTGCCTAAGTGTCTTCTGACAAGTTAAGAGATGTAGATAAATGTGTTAAACATACTGACGTTAACTTCAGCTCATTCCATTTCCTCACTTCTTTCCTGGCTTCCTCCTCCACTGTCTCATGAGTCACCTTTTGGTGTTTTCTATGTGTTTGCATAACAGAAACACTCAGTTTCTGCTGTAATTCCAGGCCCTGTATCAGATCTGGTTTCTTTCTCCTACAGTCTTGGTGCATGTAAATCCTTTTCTGAATATCTGATACAGTCAACTGGAGTCAGGATAGCCCAGCATTTAGATTTAGGAGCCTTTCTTTGGATATTTACTCTGTAGATATACCCACGGTGAAGTTATAGCTTATTTCTTAAGAACATAAAAGTGGGAGAAGGATCTTGTTTCAGGTGTATCCAAGGAAGGACTTTATCCCATTGACCAGGAAACTCATTGTATTTGCTCACAGATGGAGTGTGTACCAGGTTTCAGTTGTACTTGTAGTTCAAAACATTCTCACAGTCTCTTTACCATTATAGGCCCCTTTCTCCATGTCAGTTCTCACCCACTCACCTGTACGTAACTGTGCCTGCCAGGCGATGACATCCTTTTGGACCAGCTTCTGTTTTCTGACCACAGGTTTCTTCTCCCTGACTTTTTTTTTTTTTAATAAAATAAGCGCCAGCCTTTCCTCTAACTCTCTCTCTTCCTGTTCTTGTTGTTATGCAAGATCTTCCATCCTTTGCCCCTCCCTTTGCTCCTGGCTCCTTCCCTTTTTCTGGTTTTCTACCAGTACTGCCATCAGTTTAGCATGTGTAAAACCTTCCCTTTGATGACATCGTTACTGACCATGGATGACTTCTAACTCCTTTGTTCCCAAATCAGCCTTTCTATGTGCTATATCTTCTGGGTTTATGTTCTTAATTGCCTTAATGAAATTGTTCCTATTTCCTATGTTGAAATGGCTAGATTGGAACAGCAAGTAATTGCAAATGGAAAAACAAATAATTTTCAGTTCCTAAAACACAAGCCCCCGACCCCCTGTGCAACTCTTTTAAAAATTGCTTTTCTCCCAGATTTCTACAAAAATAAGGGCTCTTCTTGGGTGAACTGTAAGTAATTGCCTGTATTTCCTACAGTAAATGTGATCCTCCAGCTTTTGAGACTCTACATCAAATTGTCTCTCCTACCTAGTTACCTCTAGAGAACATAACAACTAAGGCGGCACCAAATCTACAAATCACTTCTCTTTTGAAATGTACTTTGATCCAGTTTTATTTACTCAACCTTGAAATTCTGGAACTTAATCTTTCTAGTGAAACTGCTTAAGGAGCTTGTTTCCAGAGGATACACAGAATGAAATGTGAAAGTCTTCATCTGAAGTAGTGTGACTGCACGTGTTAGCCCTGATTCTGTCATTGAGGCATGTTAAATCTCAACAGTGTCTTTCTCCTTCTGGCTCATAGACGCTTATTTATTTACTTGGAGGAAGAAGGGCAAGTGCCAGCTGTATAATGTGTTGGCAGCGGCTTGACTTCATGTGCTGTGATTGACTGAAGTTACCTGGTGCTTATGAAGTCACGCGGATCGAGGTGTATGTGTGTCAGGCCATAAAGTTGCTTCATGCACAATCTTTGATAAAGCCAAGAGATCGGGCTTGGCAGTGGTGATTTTGCAATTGGAGCGAAGAGGGTTAGAACTTTTAGGCAGGAATCCAACAAAGTGTGTATGCTGTTTGACTCCTTATTACTAATAGACCTTGGATATGTAAACTCTGTGAGTGCTGAGACACGTGTTCAGTTGTCTCCATGGATCTCCCTTGGTTTTGTAAAGCATTTACTGCAATGCCCCAGTTCTGATGCCTGTAAGGCCTTAGGAACTTTGCATGGGGAAGCAGTTTATTGAGTGTGTCCCCCTCTGTATATGCATCCACACACACACTTGCATACAAAGCAGTGGGGATAAATTTAAGATGAAATCATTGTTTCATTTCTGCATTACATTGTTGGGAAATATTTTAAAGTCATTGGTTAGATTTATATTTTGGAGTTTGGTTTTTTGTCTTATGATTTTTTTTTGGTTTTAGTATTTTGTAAGTTTTCAGATGTAAAAAAAAAATAATTCAAATTTTCCTTCATTAAATTAACATTTCACAAAGCAGGGGATCTAAAAACCTAGAACATGAGAGAACCCTCCGGTTCCTCAATCTAAAAAGTCCTAGTCAATTTTATGGCATTTTCTGGTATATATGGGCAAAGAGGAAAGGAAAAGGACATTGAGTGGCAGCAAAAGAAATCCATATTTCAATGTTATATGTGTGATTTGAAAAATTCAAAAACTTCAAAAAAATTAATATTTTTGAAACGCAGAATCTTGGTAAAGTCTGCATAGCCATTACACTGTAATTGATGAATAGCAGCTGAAAAAGCTACTCATACAGGTTTCTTTTAAATGCTGGCACTTGGAAATAGTGTCTCGCTGTTCAAACACTCTACAGGGTAGACATCAGTATATATTCAGTAGAGTGTAATCCTGGGTATGGATTAATGACTTGTTCCCTCTGAGTCAGAAATACGAAGCAGCAAACTGTTCATCTGTGTTTTCTTGCATTCACCTTGGGTCCGACAAGTGTCCATCACAAACTATATCCGCTCCAAACAGCTTTATGGGCCATACCTGGCTGCTTCAGATGCGCATATAGTCCTACTGAATTCTGAGTGAGGCCTCTGTTGATAAGGAATGCAGCTGACTTTCTGTAATACCCACCAACTTCTCCCTTTTTTGTTTCTGCCTTACAATTTGGCTTCACCTCTGTTCAGATGCCCTTTATAATTTTAGGTTTGTGTTGCTGTCATGTGAACCAGAGGGCTTTGATAGTGGAATTCGCGCCCCTTCTCAGTGCAGATGTCTTCTCAGCTGGATGTCTGGTGTCAGCTAGTTTGGAACATAGCAGCTCTGTCAATTTCAGCAGTTCTCAGGTCCTGCCTGTCATTTAGAGGAAATTTAATGGTTTGGTTGAAGTTAATTTGCCAGTTCTGTTATTAAAACATGTTTTTATTGAGATTCTATTGTGCTATGTGGAGCAGTGGTTGATTTGGCCACCTTGGATCTCTTCATTCCAATGGAACTGCTTGGGAAGGTGAAGTCCTATTTGCAATGGTAACTAACCATATTGAAATTCTAATGAAAGGTGTTATTAGCATGGAAGTGACTTGTTCATGGATGGTCCAGTTAAAAATAATTGAGTCAAATTCTTCTTTCTTACGCCAGCTTAGTTTCACCCTGAGTGGGCTGGACTGGCATAATTGAGTGGAGGATCTAGCCCACTCGTTCAGTACTTCCATTCAGAGGGTAAATACTCAGTCCCTTAAGTAGGGAATTAATAATAGAGAGTAGCATACCAAATTTCCCATGCACTGGGTTGAAAATGTTTTAACACAGACCATCTTTGAAGTACTGCACAGGCAAATGACTTGGCTTATTAGCATATGTTTCATGTACTCATTCAAATGAAAAATAATTATTTGAGCCAAGATTTTTTTGTAATTATATCTCAGGTTTTTTGCACAGCAGTCTGCTAGCGTCTCTTTGTTCTACCCTGTTTTCATTTCGGCAATGTGTTTTCTTCTGGTCTTAAACCTGTTCTCCCATAAGTTCCTGATCACACTGGGAGAAAAATCCCCAAGTCGTGAGGCTAGAAAATGAGTTACTAAAATGATTTCAACTTAGTCGAATATAGTCTGCTCTAAATAGGAAAGTATATTGAATCTACATTTATCAAGATTACAATAGTCTTAAAATCTGTGCATCCTTTTGAGGATATATCCTGTCTGTTGCATGATTCAGGGAAAGTTTTGTATCAACCCATGAAACATTGTAAACTTCTGTAATTTCTACCCTTTGCTTTCACCTTTCCATCTTCCCTTTTCAATTGGGAGGGAAAGTTGAGTTATGGGTGAAGAGTAAAAAGCAAAGAGTGACAGTGTTTCTGTACATGGGGCATCGTAGTCCTGTGGCTGATTTCCAGATTTGAGCCAGGCAAGATGAGTGCTGTTCCTGATTCTGCACCTGATCAGACTGACCCCAGTCTCCTATCAAGACTGGTATTGGCCTGATTTCAGGTGACTGGGACATAGTGACAGCTTTTGATATGTCTGCTGTAAAACGGGAATTGTAATTGACCACTCCAAGTGTACAAGGGAGAAGTATTATGTCATCCCATACTGCTGTATTTCGTAAGGCAGACATGTTGCTTGCAGAGATCCTACTCTTGAGCATTCCAAGCTGAGTTTTGGAAGTAGACTTCTTTCATGAAGATGAATCTGACAGTTTGAACAATTTGGCTATTCTGTTTCAAACCAGCGTGACCTTTAAAACACGGGGAGAAATCATACTCGGAGTTTTTGACTTTGCTCTTTTCTGTTTTTTCATTAGTCTCTCACTTTCAGGGCAGATTAGAAGAGAGGCATTTAGTAATCTTATTTTCTCCTCTTGTAGAGCTCTTCAGAATCTGCCAGATCAGGGTACCTATGTGCTAGGCAGTGGATTAATTCTATTACAGAATCTGTACAATTCATTTTTTAAGCTCTGGACAGATTTCATGCTGTTAAGGTAGTGTATGTTCAGTAACTGCTATGACATGGAAACAAACGTGACCATATTTCTCTATTAAAAGTAGTATACTCTGGCTAACACATCTCATTTGTATTGCATAGCTATAAAAGTGCATACAATGAGCCGCTGTTTCCCTGTAGTAACCTCATCAGACATTCTAGTGAGATAGCTGGCAATAATCTGCTCATATCCATTTATACTGTTCCCCCATAACACCTTGGGAGAAATTAAACAAAAGGAAACAAAAGCAGTCAAATTGGGCTTGGTTGTTCCCCCCCCCCCCAGTATCTGTGTAACAAGCTTTTTGTGTGTGCAGCTGCTTGATATGTGTATAGAGAACTGTGGCCCAAGATTCCAGTCTTTAGTTGTGAAGAAAGATTTCTGTAAAGACAAGCTGGTGAAGCTACTGAATCCAAGATACAATCTGCCAATTGACATGCAGGAGAAAATCTTGACCTTTGTCATGGTAAGTCTAAAGTAAACAGTTAAGTGTTTGTGTCTCTGCTATGTGGGAAACATTTAACAATGCAGCCCATTTCTGTGCTGTAACATACTCATGGGAGCCTCTTCCTAAAGCAGACTTGAGTCTTGCTGCTCCTGCTTCCGGCAGGAGTACCACAGGCTGGGAGACAAAGAGGAAAAACTGAAAAACTGTCAACCTCCACCTTTTATACTCCCTTCTCAGTTTGTGTATGTGCTCCTTCCGTGGCTGCACTTAGCAAGCAGGATGAGAAGTAACTTTGGAGCATTCGTGGTTGCTGCTGCTTTGAATGGAGTTAGCTGGAGTGTATGGAGGGAATGACCTGCACTTAGGACCACTTCTGTTAGAAGCACTTCTCTAACCCACTGACTGTCCATTTCTGTGACTGTTCCCGCTCCTGTTATTTCAAAACTAGACGTGGGCTCGAGGTTTCCAAGGAATGGTGGATGTGAGCGAAGTAAAAGAAGTTTATCTGGAATTGCTGAAGAAAGGAGTGGAGTTTCCATCTTCTGACAGCAGCAGAGGGGGACCTAAGGTGGGGATACACAAGGATACTTCATTAACCATTGTAAATTAGAAAGAGGTTGTGTTAATTGCATGAACCCTGTAGATGAAGAAGGTGTGTTTGTTTGAGTGTTTTTTTTTTTTTATTTAAATGCTTCAGGGCAGAATATGACCAACCTATTTAAGCACGTGAATCAGTTTCAATTATAACAGCTAAGATAACGACAAAGAAGCCTGGCCTGTATAATAGTTCATTTTATTTCAAACCACAGATTAGCAGATACATTCTCAAAAAGAAAGCATCTCTCTCTTGAGACTTTCACAGTGTGCAAAGCGTTTGGGCACGCTGTTTGCCTCAAAATTAATGAGAGCTGAGTGCTCCACACTTGCCATCTTCTGAAAGCCTCAACTAATATGAGTAAGATGTTCATGAAAATGCATACTGTTCAGGATATGAGCATTGTTTATCTTGAAAATTAAACCAAGAGATACAGAAATCTGTAAGAAAATACTATTGTCTATATATATATCTCCAGCTGTTTGCAAAGCCTGTACACACTAAATGTTTTTTAGGCATATGCCATTGTGGAGCATCTAGGATATTAAGTATAAGTGTGGCTTGAGCACTGGACATTAGCTGAAAATACACTATGTGTTTTAAAGACATTCTTTCCAGATTTTTTTTTTTTCTATTAGAGGAGTTTCGGAGAGTGTGAAAGCCATCCACCACTGGGTAAAACCTTGCAATTACAGAATTAAATGTCTGTAATCAGTGCAGACAGGAATGACTGAGATTTATGCTGAGTTTGAGTCAATGATTAAATAGTGAAGTACAGAAAAGCTTATGTATTTAAAGGTGGTTTGAACAAGCTGTGTGGAGAATGCTCTCAATACTTTTTATTTCCTCGCCAAGTACAGTAGCGACAATTCTGTCTACTAACATGTGCCTGCTAATTAAAATCAGTGGCAAATGTTCTGTTGATCTCAGTAACAGCGGACCTGAACACAGTTTTTACCTTAGTTTCTAGGAAGTGAAGGTCTTGAAGTGTGTAGTCTTGTGCAGGCTGAGTTTTGCATTTGGATTTTTTTTGACAGCAGTCAGTTCAAATGCAATGCAAGCGAAGCTTTCTGCAGATTAAGTGTTCCAGCTTTTTGATCCAGAAGGCCTTTGTAGTTCATCTTCTGCAGAGACCCAGACTTAACCCCCCAACCTTTCCACTGCTTCCAGGTGCGATCCCATTCTGAACTGTCCTTCACTGTAAAATTGCAACAGCACTTTGGGAAGGACTTGTGGCTGTTAGATGGCTTAAGAGCTCAAGGAGCTACCCTGTTCTTAGCCATTCCCGCTTTGTCCTGTGATGGAATTTACTTGCAAGCCTGTTTAAAAGACATCTGGATTCCAAGCCTCATTTCATTACAAAATAGCCATTACATTTATTATTGTAAATAGACCTTGCTCACTAAATTCCCTGGAAGCATTGATTATGAGAAAGCTAATGCCCGGTTGTCTAGTCTCACAAAGGTGTTTTGTAGCTTGCTCATCTGGATGTCTGCTTCAATTCTTTTGTTAAACCCAAGCTCTGTCTTTTATCTTTCCACAGACTTCATCTCAGCCTTCTACAAAGTCATCACCATCTTCTGCCAATCCTGCAAAACGTTCTTTGCTGCCTCTTCCCACGGGCCCAACGTTATTGTTGACTTCGGAGCAGGTGCAGTACTACAGGTTTAAGGAGTGCGAGTCTGCTGGAAAAATACTGTTAATGTGTGATTTCAACAACGTGGGTGCATAGACCACTGGAAGGGACTGTCAGTTCAAGTGGCACCTATATTAATGGGTTTAGGTTTGTTCTCCTGAAGGTGTTTTATGTAGTGGTGTGCCAAAACAAAGTAAGCAGAAGTGAATTCAATAAATGCTAAGCTGTACATGAACCAGAAAGTGGAATCATTTACTCAAGCATGAGAAGATCTAGTGATGTCATATGATGTTGTTATGCAAATTGATTAAAGTTACTTCAAAGACAAGCGAGAAAGCCAAACTTACTTTTGCATAAGGCTTGTGTGAAGAGATTATTCTAAAAAGCAGGAAGGAAAGGACAGTTCACTTACCTACAGGCTAAGCAGGAACATAACTAAAAAGAGTAACTGTAACATAGTGAGAAGGATTAACTGTAAGGAAAACCATCGTACTATCAGACTTGGATCTTAGTTAGATTGCACATATAAAAGCTGAGCTAATTCCATTCATTTTCATGGCATGTCATTGGAGTAAAATAATGCTAATTAGACCTATCATTATACCTAATGGGGAAGAAAGTGCATATTACAGGGGTAAGAATTATTCTGCTCACTCTGTTCACCTGCACAATGTTCTGTCCTGTTGAACTCAACAGATTGGGAAACTATACAGTGAACTGGACATGGCAAAAATGAATGTGAGAGTCATGTCAACAATATTAAAGGAAAATGTTCCTGGCTCTGAAAATCCAGATGATATGAATCTTTTACAGGTATGTAGTAATTCATTAGTAGGGCATATTGGTTTGGTTTGGTCAAAGTTGATTTTAAAATATGTTGTATCCTTTCTTTTAACATCTGGATTCAGATTGCCAGATGGAATCCAACAATAGGTTTCTGTCTCTGGTTTTGCTTGGCTTTCTTTTGTCTTTTTCACCTTCCCCTGACATCTAGACAGTCAGGAAAGGACAATACAGCTTGCAATGCAGATTTAAGCTCTAGGGAATTCCAAGGGCAAAGGAATTTCATAATGGAGCGTTCTCTGTTAAGCATGTTCTGTCAAACAGCCCGGAGAACATTCCAGTTGAACGCAGTTGCCTTGTGGGAAAACGCATGATGACACAGTCTCTCATATCCGTCCTGGAGTTTTCAGTGCTCACTTTATTATTACCAGTACCTTAAAGGCAGACTGAAGGCCAGTGTGGAATATAAAGCATTGGTTTTATGTGCGTGACCTCAAAGACTGGGAGCTTGCTGTGCTATAGATGAATCCATGTGCTCTTAAAGCGTAGCCTGAAGGAGATGTATTGCAATAGTCCAGTTTAGATTTGACAGTGAACGTACAGGTGTTCTTCTTCCTATGATGTTGTTTCTTCATCTTGCTCATGCTGCATTTTCTTTTTTAGAAATTAAAAATGCAGAATTACTTTAGTATTTCAACAGTGACCTATATCAATGGACATTTTTCTGTTTCTTATTGTCTGCAAGAATTTAAAAGGCTTTTATCACATCCTTCTCTTTCTAAATTTACCTCTGAACTTCTGTGATGAGGAAGCATTTTGGTAATTTGTCAGCATTAAATGTGTTGGAGAGCTGATCTAATATTTACAACCCTTTGGTATGCTTCTCTTGCCCAGCTGAGTATTTCTCCTTTGCAAGGAACCCGTACCAAGTGCTGTTGGTTTGCCTTCAAGGTCATGGTGTTCAGCTGTGTCCATTCATGGATTAGTTTACCGCTGGAGCTGAGATATGGAGACAGAGCACCAGTTTGCCACTGTCTCTCATCTTTAATGACAGGCAGCGCTGCTGGTCTGGGGGAACCAGATAGGAACCAGATGCAATCCGGTTTTGCTCCCCTGGAAGTGCCTCGCATCTCCAACACTGTCTTTTTTGCAGAGGTTTGTGGAGCTACAAATGCAAGGAGGGAAGGGCCTAAGAAGCAAAGGTCTGAGCAGAGTAGGCTTTAAACACGAGCAAATAGCTGTTGCAATAGATTGCAGAGGGCTGGCTTTGCCTGCGGTATAAGATTGAGTATAGGTTGTTCCAGCAAAGGACACCACCTAAGCAGCTAATCTATGGCGGTTCTACGCACAGTACCTAAATTCTGTAGTGCTACTGCCACCAGGGAGGATGCCAAGGTGCAAACTGGCCTAGATGACTTAAGCAGCCAGTGAAAGATACACCAGGTAGGAGAATTCACTGGCTTAATATATACGGCCACCTCTGTCCAGTCCATGACAAGGGAAGTGTTTCTGGCTGCGGAACAGGAGCGGTATGTCTGTATGTCTTTCCTTTCCTGTCTCCCGCTGTAGCCCCTTCTGCATGGGGGTGCACAGATTAGGTTGCCCACAGTAAACCAGCGGATTCTTAATTGACACTCCCAGTAATAAAATTTTTGGCAAAAGTCTGAGGACAGGGTGTGGAGTTCCCATTTGTGGGAGAGTGACTGAAAACTCATTCCTTCTATGCTAATTTCACTGTTGTTCTTTCTGTTGTTTTCAAGGGTGGCTGGCCTGTTCCTTTAACAATGTTTAGTGTTTCTTTTTGGTTTTGGTTCTACCTGGATTGCTTGGATTAGGCTTTTGTTGTCGGAGAACAGTGTCCTTCGTTAAAAGCTGCTTGTTTAGGCTTTGAGTGAGTTGGAGACATTAATTTCAGTCTTTCTGATTATCTGGAGTCTTTCAATAAAAACTGTAACAGGGTAAACGTGATCAGTGCAACATATTTTCAGTCCTGTAGCTTCATTAGTGGCTAGGCTCCTCCCTTTCTCCACCCTGTTTTGGACAAGGCTTAAGATAGGAGACCTCACTTGAAAGGCTGTGCTGGCTAGGAACAGTAGTTAAAGGGTAGCTAAAGCTCAGGATCAGCCAAGAAGGTAACAAACTTTTGTACTGGGCAGTGAGTAGCCATACTTGAGGGACATGCAGGAATCTGAGTCCGGATCATCAGCTGGTAAGAGTTAGCACAAATTCCGTGGAATTGCTGATGATTGTTATACCAGCTGGTAGTCCATCATTCTAAAACTCCCATTTTTTCAAAACATGAGTGCATGCATCGTTGTGGGTCGGAGCAAAGTCTAGCAAATTTGTGCTTGGAATGAGTGTCTCAATTTTCTTTTCTATTGAATATTAACATCTACAAAACTAGGCTGCCTGTACAATGGAATCATAAGAAATACACGCCTTTTTTTAAAATGCAGATCAGGTAGTAAAGTGCGGAGTTGGAGAGGTTTTATATTTAATTACTTACATTACACTGAATAAATTTTTGTGTGTTTTATCCTTGGCTATGAAGGTACAGTACTGAAAGGTACAGTACTCTGTAATCCTTATGCAGATTTGGCAAAAGGGTGCAAAATTTCTTTTTACAAAAATAAAATATTTACCTGAAGAGTATAGTTTTTGAGGAAAAATCATATCACTTTGAAAATACTAGCCAGAGCAATTTTTTAATAGCAGCGTGCAAATAGAGTAATTTTTCCCCTTAAGCGGAGCCAGCCAGCATTTGCACATGCACTGCAGGGGGGGAAAGTGTTGGCTGAGTTGAAGTTCCTGTTGCTAAAGAATTTGGTTCTTTGAACATGCAAAAGCTGTAATGGAGAGGAATATAAATAAGCTATCTTCCATTTCAACTGGCATTAATGCATAATTCTGCTCAGTAAACCCTCGTAATTCTTGTATCAGCTGATTCTGCTAGGTTCGTGTTACTTTCTCAAAAAATGCAAAGATTAAGTGCATGCAAACCTCCCCTCTTAGAGGAGCAGTTAGAGGTAGAGACTTGTGTCACCGAGCACTTCTGTCCTTTAGTCTGCTATTGTCCTTTGGTCAAGCAGACATTGAACAGGATCGCAGCCATTACATCCATGTGAAGTATCCTGCTGACTTTAATCAGCTTCAAACAGGATCAAATTAAATTTGCTCTGCATCACCCAGAGGGGTCTCCGTTGTTTTGTAATTTGTAATTTAGACTTTAGAGACAGATATATCTTTAGAAATAAGGTGGGTCAAGAGGTAGGGATTGGGTAGGAGTGCTGGCTGTGATGATAGGAGTTGTCAACCTGCCTTGCAGAGATCAAAGACATGAAAATTACGCTATTTGCAATGTTTGGTATGCATGCGGTTTGTAATATAAGGAATGTTACCCGTGAGTCTGCAGTGCTCAAGTGTCTTATCATTCTTCTCCAGAACTGACAAACTGGGAGACCACAGTTAAGATTTTTTTTTTTTTCTTCCCTTGCCTTGGGCAGAAACTGTATAAGACCTGTCGGATGATGCAGGAGAGGATCATGGAATTGTTGGTGACAGTGGAGAATGAAGATGTGGTAGTTGAGTTAATACAAGTAAATGAAGATCTGAATAATGTCCTCCTGGGACATGAAAGGTAAGTAGTTGGATACATTTGGTGTCCTAACTAAATAAGCACACTTAATGGACACGGTGATCCATACATCTAATGTTGATCCTCCACAAAGAAACATATTTTATCCTTAAATCCAGAAAAGAAACATGATTGCAAAAAGACAAAATCATCTATTTGTCTTCTCCTAAACACTTCAGAAATGCTTCATAAAGGTAGTTAGAAAACCATTAGAATCGGGTAAAAAAGGTAACAGCATAGACAGGAGATCAGATGGAAGCCCACAAACAAAAATCGTTTTGGAATTTGACGTTCCTCTTTGGTAGTGCACAGTGAATTTGTAATCAGTCTGCTACAAACCCTTTGGTACTGGTGATGGTCCTTATCTCTGTTGAGTGCATATGCTTCCAGGAAAGAATACTTGTTCTCCTTTCTAAACAAGTTTGACAGCATTACTGCAGAAATCTGCCACAGAGCAGCATTCTGCCTCATTGCGTGCCCGAGAGAGTCGCTTGCTTTTCTCAACCGGATTGAAACACACTGTTCTACTTGTACAGGAGAAAATGTTTGTTTCTTTCACACGTGGAAGCACCGCAGTGCTTGTATTAACATCCGCTGTGTTTGTGTATTATGTCACTGGTAGCATGACTAGATGCTAGCAAACCTGAAATTAATTTTAAACTCAAAATTCCAGTTAGCCCTCAAAATATCACATGTGTACTCACAGAGAGCATTTTGGTTTAATAGGAACTAGCCTTCCATGTGAAGTAGTTCATCTCCTCCATGGCTAAGAAATGTTCTAGAAATCGTTATGCATCGAGTGTAATGGTTCATGATGAAATGTAGCAGATTTAAAGAATTTAGTCATCTTTTCTTTACAATCCTTTTCTGAATGCTGCACGAAAAATACCACTAGTTCTAACTATCATGGCACAAACTTTGGGCCTAATCTTGACAACATTTAGCTTTAATATTTTATGTCTACAGCAGTGTTGGCCTATTTTACAGTATTGCCTTGAAAAAATTGTGTGCTCACTTCTTCCTTTAGGAAGCTTTTCATTTTAGTAAAGCAAAAACGGAATTCTGTTCAGCTTCTGTAAATCCACTGAAGTCAGATGTGGGCTTACATTTTTGTTACGACTGACAGATACTGGCAAGGCCAAGAACCTGTTGAATAGTAGCTTGTGGGTATAATTCAACAAATTCCTTATGAAGGACTCACCTGGTGATTGAAGGAGCGGTTAATTTGCCATTGTGAAACTGGACAGAAAACTACTGCGTTTTAGGACTGTAACATTATGGTTTATATGTAATGAGTCTTCCTGGGTGCAGATGCGTTGCACTTCAGTTGGTATGTATTGCAATGGATTTGGGTAGTTTGTTGCAGAGGGTTTGTTCTTTGAAACTCCCTCTGTACAGTGAGATGTGTAAAGGCCAAAGTGATATTAACTAGCTGCATCTGTTTCATACTGTGTGTATTGTTCGAAGAGAAATCACGCTGCATTCTCTGTTTCTGATTATTCGCGTAGAGTCCAAATTAAATCAGGTATCAATCACCACTGTGGGAGAAACTGGCCTCATGTATGTAACGATGACACCCTCTAGTGGCTTTAGCAACTCTTCAGGTCTTTCTGCATTTCAGATAAATGTCAGATAAATGGTTTATGTTTTGCAGTTGTAAAGGGTTGGGGTTTTTTTTCCTTCTGTTCCTCTCTGCATATATATTATGGTTGTGGGCCCCACCAGCATGGTAACCCTGAGAAGCAAATGGAGTTGTACAGACAGCTTCATGTCCATACCACCAGGGGCTCTTACTCCTGAAATACATTGGCCTTGTGGATGCCGAGTATCACTTGACTGGGTCTCCTCTGGACCCACTGTAGCACTGTTACAGCTTCTAACACATATTTACATAGGTGGATTTTTTGGTTTCCATATATTATTTTTTAAAAAAAAATATTCCAAATGGCTGAACTACTGAGAGGGCTGTATACCAGGATAGGTGTGTGGTTTGTCCTGAGGTGGTAGGAGGGAATGTGGGGACCTCTGAGGACAGAAACTTCCTGGGATTTGGTTATAGGTGTTCTGGTCAGAAGGGGTCAGATTTGGCACAGTGCGTGTTCATAGTTACCCATCTGGCGTGAACAGAGGCAGACTTTATTGTCAGCTGTGCCTCGGTTTTGTTTTGGAAGGAACAGATGGCTGTCTCCAAGATCAAACTTTTATGTTAGTGTTAGTGTAGGTCATCAGAGGACCACGGTCCTGGAGAAGAGAGGGTCAAATTGCTAGTGCAGAGACAAGTGCCCCAGAGAAAAGCATCTGTAGTGCTTGTTTGGTGCCTCTGGAGTCTTCTGATAATCAGGCTTTGATCACAACTGGTTTCATATTCTTAGGAGTGACATCACAGGTATATGAGTGAACATTTAACTCTGCAACTTCAACAGGTTCTCTCGAAACAGAGTCCGGTTTTTGGAGAATCAGAGAATACAACGTGAACGCACAGAGGTAAGTCATTATAGATGAACTCGTGAGCTGCAGGACTGTAAACATTCCATTTTCTGTTCATGATGAAAAATGCAGTTTTGGTATGTGCAGAATTTTATTCTCTAGTTGAGAGGTACAGGAGACAACAGGCTGATACTAGTCATCAATTATTTTCTAAAGTCTCATTTGCAGAATTTCATGCAAATTCATCTAACTAAAGTAGCAAATAATGTCAAATCTAAGGTGGAAGCTTGGTCAGGAAAAATGAGAGACAGACACCTATGCAGATACTGTTTTATGACCTCTGCAGCTAAGCACCATTATCTGCCATATACAAAATGAGGAGGCATAACATTTCTTTTAATTTATTCCCTGTTAAGCATATAGGCTGAAATATTATTACACTATCAGAATTCACTATTACTGATGTTTTTTCTGAGTCAGAGCTTTTTCTGAATTGTGACTATTGGCTTGTAGCAATTCTTTAATGATTATCCTTTATTGATTGATAATTATGGTTGTTAATTATATTGCCGAAAGTAGTTTTGCACGTTTCAGCTTCTGCTAAGCCATAATTGTATAGTCATCTAGGACTCAATATGAAAATGACTGCATTCGAAATGCTGAAATAGAGCTGACAATTATTAAAAAAAGATAGAAGATGATCTTGTTTTCCTTGAAAAGCCACTATTACTGCATTCTGGTTATGTAGGTGGATGTTTTTGCTTGATGGGTGCTCTGTTGGATTAGTTAATAGTCCAAATGGTGCAGTCTGTGCATTTTTGTATTACTCAGCAGTCTTCAAGTTTAAAATGCATCATCTTTTATTTATTTATTTTATTTTAATCTGGTGTGACCAAACCTGTATGATTCAAGCAGGTGGTTTTATTAAACTCTTTTGTTGGCTACATTTTTAATTCTAACACGTTCATAGAAGAAACAAAGGGAACCCTTTTCTGTGTCCTAGGAAACATTGTTTTGATTTTGAACTTCTCCGATCTAAAACAGGACTGGGGGAAAAAAAATCTCTCCTTAGTATGTATCAAAACTCAATAATACAAATAAGTAGCATGAAAATAATTGCACAGGATCAATCAGAAGATTGATACCAAGCCTGTATCTAAACAAGCTCATGATTGCTCAACTGCTTTTTAGAACTGAGTCTGTTCTATTTCCTATTTTAGAATTGGTTTTCTTCATTTTTTTGAAATAGCAAACTTGCTGAAACTGATCTTTTCTGGAAAGCATTTCTTGTTTCATTAGCTGTCTCTCACACATACATGCACACAAGTATCCTGGTCTTCTTTCAATCCTGCCAGTTTTTAATGTTATGATATTCACTATGTTATTGTGATATTCATTATATTATTATGATACTAAGTTTATATTCTGTGAAAATAGCAATTTGTTTAAAACTATACAAGTTCCTTTTAAAAAACAACAAAACAACAAAAAACCCACACAAAAAAAAAACAAAACCAAACAACTTTATTCCTTTTCAAATGCAAAGCTGTACAGGAAACAGCCATCTGCTCCCTCAAGTGATCTGCTTGACCTCTCCATAGATTCTCCATCTCCTACCTCAGCAGCGGTGCAGACCGACTCTGCAGTGTCTCCTTCAGGCCTTAGTAAGTAATGAATGCACGTTTGCCTTGCAGTGTGTTTTCCTAATGCAAACCAACAAAGCCTAGTGGAGGAATCAAGAAGTTCCTTGTAAGAAAGAAAACAAAGACAGTCCTTAACTTTACCTTAAATCTCCTTAAAAGGAGCATTGATGTGTGTACATAGGAAAAAAATGTAAGGTAGTATGAAGTTCCCTGTAATTTGTTTACAGTGGAAGCAACAATCTTTTTTTCCCCTGTTATGTAAATTTGAACAGTAGAACATGTTCTGTTTTCTATTACAGTGAAGCCTTTAAGACAGTCTGGTAGTTGCTTGTTCTGTAGGTTTGGAAGAAAAAAGCACAGATATGCTCTTATCATACCTTCTTGATGGCCAAGCTTTTTTCAGGAGGCACTCAGTGTTAGAAACAGCTCGCTTTGAGAAAGGTACTCATCTCCTCTAACTCTAGATAGACTTCTTTCATAGTCAAGAGGAGTGGGAAATCTCCTACCTTTGGTACCCTAAATTACTGTTTGCAGAAGTCCCTACCTTACCCATCCCAGGGGAGTCCCTACACTGAAGTTAAAGGTGTGAATGTCCCCCCAGGGATAAATGCCTATAATTCCATTCTCATCTTTTAGAAATAGTGAAAAGAGTTTTAAGTGGCATCTACTGTGTATAACACTACTGATGATGTTCTGATATTTTAAGGAGATAAATATATTGCACGTAATACCTTCTCAGAGTTATTAAAATTCTGCCTTTCATGTGATAAACAGCAATTCATTTCAGATTCTTTAGATGCCTTCCAAACAAAGCTTGACTCTTTCAATGTTCGTAGTACAACATTTGCTTAATGTTTAAATGATCATTAATTATTGCTTTGAATTTCAGATTGCATATCTGCACACCCTGAAGATAAAAACAGGCATCATCCATCTATTTATCCACAGCTAGATTTAGCACCTGCTACAAAAGCTCAGCAATTTCCGTGAGTAATCTCTTACCAAGGACAGATAACCAATGTTCAGAGGTATTAGTACTTCATCTAATTAATACTCAGGTATTAGTAATTCATCTAATAGTTTATAGAAAGCTCTGAGACCACAGATGTACTGTTTGTACAGATTACTCCAGTAAAACAAGTGAAAACTACCTGTGTACTAGATGTTGCTTACCATGCTTAGAAATACGCTACTACTGCAGCACTGTTTAGTCATAGCTCAACAGTCAAAACATACCTGAGAAAGAAATGATTTTCTGCTTGAGTGTTGCCAATACTGCAGTGAAAGGGAGAAACAGATGAATTGTACAGGTCAATAGGGAGAGTTTAAAGCAGGTGTCCTTGTAGTTCCCTTCCTTCTATCTGTGCTGCACTCAGTTGTGACATAAGGTAAAAACAGACCAGCAAAAAAACCCAAAGTAACAATCAGAATATACAGTTTTTATAGTTTCTCAGTTACTTTCAATGTATTACTCTCTCCTAGATTTGCAACTGAAACACAAAACACTAGTGTAAGCAACCCAGCTGGACATTCATATAGCAATGTGAGTAACACTCATGTTCAGAATAATCATTCTTTGCTGGCAACTGTCAAAATGAGAACTGTTTGGATTTACCCCAACTGCTGTCCAAATGGGATGCAAAGATCTGTTCTGTGGCCCTTCTCCATACATCAGGGAACACTCTGCATTTGGTGACCAGGCCAACTTTTCTCTTTTGATACCACAGATGCTAATATGAAAGCATATTTCTGGGGTCCAGCACAATCTCGGGGGGGTTGCAGAAAGCAAAATACAAACTGTTATTTGTACTGACATTGTTGCTGTGTGAAGGAACAAGGGGAGATCACCTGCTGCCATTATGTGATTATGGTGTATTTGCTATCTCAAAGAAGATACTAAAAAAAAAAACCCAAACCAAGCCCGCTACCCAAAAAACAACCCACCACCACCCCCAAAAAAACCCACACCAAAAACCTCAAATGCTTAAAAACCAAGTACAGTGCAGGACAAATGGCATATGCTGCAGACCTAAGACCTGTGACAGGAAGAATGCAAAAAAATATAAAGGGGCTTTGAGATAATGTTATGCATTTGAATGCTATTCTGTGGTAGGCATTATGAAATTGAAAAGATGAGAAGCAGACTCCAAACACACGCATATTTCCCATTTTAAACCGCAAGTAAAAGCAGGTATTTATTGTAAGTACTGTGGCCTTTGAGTCTGTGTAGTGTAACAAATTACAGAGAAGTAAATCATACAAATGTGCTATAGATAACAACTAAAAAGATGTTTTGAACTGTGTGTGGAGAATGGAGATTAATCAGACTGGTAACTGTTGACCTTAGAATGTATTTGCAGTAGTCTGAAAGTCTAAAGATAAGTCAAGTCAAACCAGTTCTCTTTCATATAACAATCCACTTATGCACTGTTTTGCTTGATGTCCTTAGCTGGCAACTCTTTTAAGCCCAGTGCCTCTGAATCCAGTAAATCTGCAGACTGGACATACTACATCATTAAACGGACAGTCACTAGCAGGTAAGAAGTACTGCAGACCACCTGACTGTCGTGGAGGTGTATTTTTTTGTGTTGGTTACATAATGGCTGTCAAAGACTAGGACCAGCAACAGACAGACAGAATCTGATATTGCATACGGCTTCTCTTAGACGTGTCTGTCCATTTTAGCATTTAAAGCAACTAGATACAGAGGAAGTAATTTGCGATTTTCAGGAAGATGCAAAAAAGTAACACGCAGTAAGCACACATTTCATTTACATTTAATTCACATCTGGATGATCTGCCTATCTTTATTCTTCAGCTGCATCAAAGAACAAGTCACAATCACCTCATTACTACGAAATAATGGAATTTGATCCCTTGGCTCCTACTGAGTAAGTAACTTTTAAAATAGATACACGGGTTTTGTAGGTGCCAAAGGCAAGGCTTCTGAGATGGCTTTTTCTTCTGAGTGAGAAAACAGACTACACTATTTAGACTGAGTTAGTTGCCCAACTGGATCGTCAGTATACATAATGTACAAAATGCACCCACTCTTTTCTTCCAATATTTCTGGCATAACCCATTAAGGAATAAACTCCTATAGTGTGTTCATTAAACAGCATCTGTAAAAATGGTGAAGTAATGCTGTGTCAAAAACTAAAGTCCTATCCAGCAATTAGAAAAGGTGCATAAAACACAGTAACGGTCCTGGTGGAGGAAGCTGATGGACGCTTCAACACAGGTGGTTCTGGAGGAAGGTAACCAAAGTAATTCCTGTTCCCAGCAATCATGATTTTTAAGAATGTTGTTCTGCATATCAAGAAAATCCTCAATTTAAATATAAACTGCAGAAGAGAATGGATGCTGGGACTCTCTAAAGGGTCAAATGGTCAGCCAGAAAAGTACTATGAAACTAAGTGGATGGCAAAACTCTCCTTTCTACTAGTAAATTGCAAAAAATCCGAGTCATCTACACAAAATTTATTTCTGTGGCATTGAATTCTGAGGTAGAAAAATTCAATGAAGTTTTAATTATGTTTTTTAACTAGTGCAGTAATTGCGTGCCACGTGGCTTGCTTGCCATTTGTGTTTTGCAGTCCTGTTCCCAAACTTTATTTAATCAAAAGTGACAATGTCCAGAGGTGTCTCATTAAATGTATAATCCCAGAGACACTGTGGGATTGGCCCTTTGTTTCCATGGAAACCTGGGCATCCTGCAGCTGATGCTGCTCTGTTAGGCAAACACTCTTGGCAGTTCATGCCTGGGCAGGATTTAACTGGTGCATTTTATCAAAGTGAAGCAACTGTGATGTAGAAGTCTCCGTTTCTCTTCTTCCAGAGCTGTTTATGAAGAAATTGATGATGTGCTGAAGACTGAAGTTAAAAAGAATACAGGATGCTGAAGGCGGGGGTGAAGTCTTCTGCTAAACACCCTTTATTCTCTGGTGCTGGTCCTGTGCAGTGCTTCCGATAACGTACAAGTGAATAACAGAATGAGTTTTGTATTTTGACACAACAGACAATAAGTATTAGAACACTAAACTGTGTGGAAGCTGAAAAACTCTTGGATCTACACCTTGATCATTTGTCCTAAATGCTCAATTGTGTATTCTTCAAGGTGACTTGCATAATTATTTTTGACGTATTTTGGAGGCCTTTAAAACGATTTCCAGATTCACTTGTGCATGAATTAATCCTTTACACCTGACACAAGTAAACAAAAAAGCTGTTTACAGAAGCTGCAGAATCCAGTTTCTGTTTTGGCCTTATTGCTCTCTGTGTTAATCTCCCTAGAAATTTATAAGGGGTTTTTCATATATAGGACTTCTCTAAAATTGGGCCCCTGGATAGATGTCTGAAGACATGCAGTGTTACTCTCCTACATTCATATTCTGAATACAGATTCTGTTTTCCTCCTGCAGTATAGTTGGATTTTTGTCCTGGTAAGAACCTGAAGTGGGACATGAACTGCTGTCATCCATGATTAACAGAACAGAAAAAAAACCCTTCTTGTTCCTGTGTTGTCGTTGTTGCTTTTATTTACTCAATAAATACTGGAGGGGGATAAGTAATTTCTTTCAGTGTTCCTGCCCTGCAGAAGTGGTTCTGGTGAAGGAAAAAATAATTATCTACAATGCAGATGAGCAATAGTTATCCATTTATTTTAATCAAGCGGTTTAACTCTGTTAATAAGTTTTGTCTTTTAATATTTGAAGTGCCTTATCTATTTTCATGCTGAATGTAAAGTGTGCACTTTAATAGGTATAGTTCTCTGAATTTATAATTGATATAAAATTTGAGAACTTAGTTCATGTTCGTAGCTGATAAGCAATTTTTTGATGAAATATGCATTTTAAATGTTAACTGTTTAAGCAATAAGAAGTTCTCAGTTTTGCAATTTTTGTAGCATATAATTCCAAATAAAAGCAAACACTTACTGAGAAGTTAACCTCCATCACTTCTTGAGTTTTTATGAGGACATGCGTATTCCATGAAATACCAAACACAGATAGTATTGGAAGTATTTTAGTGTGAATTCATGGAGTTTCATTGCATAGTTAGCAATTTGGCGGTCTGCCGTAGGACCATTAGAAGACCTTCTATCAGATACACAACCTTGAAGAAGTTTGGGGGGTTTGTAAGCAGAAGTGACAAGATAAGCTGCTTTATTATTATTTTTCATGTATTTGCCATGTTTTAGACAGCAGCCTGAGAAAACTGCTGAAAATAGGATTTGAGGTGGATCAATTTTTTAATTTTTTTTTTCTTTCCTTTCTTCCCTACAGCTGAGTTGTATTGATAAAACCCTAGGACACTGAAGTGTAACAAATTAAAAAGGCTCTTTCAGTATGGCAATCCGTAATGGGTGTCTGTTAACTAAACTTTGCTGTACTTACAGAAGCAAAATGGTCACAGATAGATGAAAGGGAACTGGCTAATTGTTGAGGTTATGAAGCTTGTTTTATAGCTGGAACGTGCTTAGTATCTGTGCAAACTTGGGCTTTCAAACTTGAGCTTTCAAATTTGAGAGAAGACACACATTTTATGAAATTTGCACCTGGCAGAGGGATATTCCTTTTCTTTCGAAGCATGTGGCCAGAATAAAGCACTATGTGGAGAACTGATATAATCAGTTCAGCTTTCAAAAAGACAATGGGCTAAGACAACCCAGGTAAGAATTGCTTTTTTTTTTTTCTTCCCTAGCCTGGATTCAAAGATTTGCCTTGATTTTTATTTTTTTTCCCCTGAAGCATAATTGGAGTTATAGTTTATAAAGCTTGCTGCTATCTTCATACAGATGTATTTCACTTGCGTGGGCTCCACGTGTTCTGCTGAATAAAAATGCATTAGAAAGATGAAAGAACAAAAAGTGTTAAAACTTTCATGTCAGGTCTTCACTGTATTAATGTCATCCAGAATCTATTTAAACACACACAACTGGTACAGTAACGCATTTTAAAGATAGTATCCATTTATCTTCAAAAAAGCAGGTTTTAAATTACTGTATACAAACATAATTGAGACTAAAGTGACTGTAAGTTGTTTCTGATATACCCATTGCCTTTTTAGAGTCCAGACACACCAACAGTAGTCTTTATTAGATCTCATCTGCTGAAAGGGGTAGAAAGAACTGGCATATGGGATGAGATACTGGGCTGTCTGAAAACGAGTAGGTCACTTAAACTTGCTCTGCAACTTGCTTCTCGTTTGCAGAGAGCTATGATAAAAGTGTTATTATCCCTACAGATAATGACCAAAAGTTACATAAATACAGGCTTACGTGTTCTGACGGTAAACAGAGTACCTATGAGTACCTCTGAAAAACCGATAGGCTGCCGGGCAGGCTTTGTGGGGCTTAACCTCTGAATGAGGCTGATTTCCTTCTGGGTTTTGATGTTAATTCATGCTGTTAATTGAGCCTGCAATTTAGCACAGTTGTTTATGTGCTGCCTCTCCCTTCTACGCGTTTCATACATAAGCTGAGCCTGTCTCTGTGTAGAGGTGCCCAGCATACGGCCCTCTGCAGAGTGGAAGAGCGGTCATTAGCAGTACAGACATTTTAAATTAGTTGAACACAACATTGAAATTTGAAGATAGTCTTTCTAAATGGAAACCATACCACAGATCTGATGTGCTTACACTTAAATTACTGTTCCTCATTCAAATTATAACAGTTCTAGAGCAATCTGCTCTTACCAAATGAACTACTGATTCAGTAATAATTCGACAGGGTGCATCATATTCTGAATCATCACATCCTCCTGTGCCACAGGAGTGTTACATAGCAATACAGTCTAGTCTTACAATATTCAGCCAACACATATCATCTTACAAAAGATGTCTTGAGAAAACCTCTCTTCCAGCAACAGTGTTCCCTTCTATTGTCTGATGAAGAAATAATATTCCAACTACCTAAGTTTGGATTTTTAAAAAGAAATACACCCTTTCATAACAACACCACGTACCCGTGGTGGTTTAATAATATAATTTCATATTACACAGTACTCTGCAGTTATTCCTTCCATGGAAAAATGGTTTTGAAACTGGTAGTCAGGTAGCAGAAGTCAAATTGTGTAGAGTTTGCCCATTACTGATATCCAGGAAGTGGTAATTTCTGTCCTTCCTTTGCTTCAAAAAAAGTGTAAGAGAGGGTGATCAAATCAACTTTAGCCATCTTAGGGTCCTCTACAAATTCTGGATCAATGTAGAAAAAGACAGGCATGTCCACTTCCTCGTGAGGATTTAATCGCTGTTCTTCAAAACAAAAACACTGCAGGGGGGAGGAAAAAAACACTTGAACAATTCGACAACAGCAGCTATGGTAAACTTTCTCTGCCAACACGAGAGAAAGCTTCATCTTTTAAAATCTACTCTCATTGATCTACAGGTGTACATCTAAAATCAAGGGAGTGAGCAAGCACAGGAGCAACAAGACAGCAGTTCTGTTCCTCTTGTGTTACGGGGGGGGGGGGGGCGGCGGGGCGGGAAATAGCCTTTAATGAATGTGCAAATGTACAAATTGGCCAGGCTAGTTCACACTGTTACCATCTGCCCTTAAAGTCAGTGGTATTAAACATCATACATTTGGGAACTTCTCTAATTGGACACGTACTGCAGCTTATGAAGACAGTAAGGCCAAGAACGAACTGATGCACAGTCATGTGAAAAAATCAAGCTGTTTTCTTAAAATGTTGGCATACAAAGAATGGGATCCAGGAGTAAAATGAGGCAAAGTTATTTAATGCATAACTACTGTCATTCCGTGTAGAGGAAAATGTAATCTTTGCTTTGTCCACACTTACTTGTATTTTATTGAAATACTGTCCTGCTTCAAAGGGTATGACGTTGTAGGTAGAGATTCCAATTATTGGTTTGTCAGTAGGATTTTTCGCTTTATAAAACGCCAGTGCGGTCTCTCCTGGTACCACCTGCATAAAATAATTGCACAGTGATTTTATTTTTATTTTTTTTTAATCTGCTGCAGCCCACCATCCCTCAGTGTTCTTTAGACTTCAACTAGTTCATTTTCTCTTTTGCAGTTTCAAATTGGTTACTTCGCTACTTGACAAATATTTTGCTTATATACAACTCGCCCCTCTTCAAAATTAGAAGCATCAATAATGTCGTTTGTGTGCATTTTTAATCTTAACCAGTTTTCCATGAGAATTCTATTACTGTCAGTAGTTTAGCAGCATATAGAGCTTGAATATGCCCTTGCATATACAGTTTAAGGTTATTTTTTCCGTATTGGGCTCAGTAATTAAGCAAGCATGACTTGTTGAGTTTTTTTATTAAGAACTAGTTTTGAACAGTGACGTTACATTAGAATGATTGGTTGGTTGGGGGTTCTTTTCCATGTAAGAACAGTCCTACAAGGACAGGGGCCAGCAGAGAAAGAACCCCCCCCCCAGGTTTAGGTATAGTGTAGCTCTCTATCTCTGTGTAAATATATATGCACACACGGACTTGATGGCGTCTATATGTATATAACATAAGGTGTATATGTAATATGCTTTTTGCTGGCCAGCCTGTTCTGGCAGTTTGCTGGGATGTAGGGGGATAACACCCCGCCGGCAGCAGGAGCTCGCCTCCTCCCGCACCGGGCCCGCAATCCGCGGCGCCTCCCGGGCCCGTACCCCCCCACTCACGTAGATTTCACTCTGCTGGGGTCGGAATTCCCACTGGATGCTGGCGTGCACGTCGGCGTTGAAGGTGACCCTGAGGCGGCGGTGCCGCACCGGCTCCATGCTAGCGACTCGCTCCGCGCCGCTCCCGGCGCCCGTGGTGCCGCCCAGCCCGGTGGCCTGGGGGAGAGGGGAGGCGGTGAGCGGCCCCGCCGGGCTGCGCGGCGGCGGCGCGGCGGGGCCCGGCCCGGCCTACCTGGCAGTAGAGGCGGTAGAGCGGCACGGCCGCGTAGGACATGCCCACCATGCCCACGGCGGCGGCCACGATGTAGGCCAGCGCCGACCGGTTCCGGCGCCGCCACTCCTCCTCCTGCCGCCGGGTGAAGGGGTTGGAGCTCCGCAGCCCGCGGGCCCCCCGCGGGGCCGAGGCTGGGGCCGGCCCGCCCGCCGCCGCCCAGTGCCCAGCCTCCCGCGGCGGCGCCCACCCGCCCGCAGGGCCCGGCGGCCGCAGCGCCCAGAGCGGGCCCCGCGCCCCGGGCAGCCGCAGCCGCAGCGCCCCGCAGCGCGCCCAGCCCCCCCCGCACAGCCCCATGCCCCCGCGGCCGCCGCGCCGCGCGGGGCGCAGCAACTCTCGCGAGAGAAGGCGGCGCGGCTGTCCGGCGCCGTGAGGGGCGGGAGCGCTGCCGCCCGGGGCCGCCCCGCAGAGCGGCGCTGAGGCGCCCGTCAGGCCCCGCCGGTTGTCCCTCCCGCCATCCCTCGCTCCCGCCCCAGCCAGGCCGCTCGAGCCGTAGTTTGCGTGTCGAGGTAACTGTCGCAGCCCCGGAGGTCGGCGGGTTGTGCCGGGCTGGCGGCCGTGGCGGGCCCCGCACCGCGCGGGCCTCGGCCTCGGGGGCCTGGGCGGGCCGGCGCCAGGCGCCACAGTGGGGTAACGGAGCGAGCCAGGGAGGCAGGGCCCGGAGGGGGCTTCGGGCCTTTGCCCTCGTGCAGGTCTCCCTGGGCTACAGGCACTGGCACCGGTATTTTTTTATTATTATTTATTTTTTCCCGCCCAGCGGTGCTGTGGTTCAGGTTCAGTTCCATTTCGCTGTGCTGTGTGTGGATTTGGGTTGGGTTGGGCACAGGCTCTGGCAATGCTGCAAAGTGATGGAGCACACCTGGTAAACAGTAGTATCTCTGGGACAGGCAGGGTCAGGCGAGTTCTCAAACACGGGCTTTGTTCACAGTCCCATCCACTCTGTTAAACTTCTGCAGTGCTTGAATTTCTTGTTTTAAGAGCAGTGCTTTGCTCTTGTGCTGGTTCCAGTAACACGAACCATGCAGTGACTGACAGTGACTGACGGCTCTGGATGCTGCTTCATCTTCCCTTTACAGGTGTGGAGCAAGAGAATGATGGAGCCCAGAGCAAGGCAACATTCCGGTCTTTCCCTCTGTATTTATGTGGTGGGTTTTTTCATCCTTTAGCAAGAGAGCTGAATTTTTTTTACTACAGGAAAATCTGTGGTATTCCAAAGCGAAGTCACATTTTTTTTCCTGTAGAAATACAGACCTGAAGGAATTGGTCAATATGTTTTTTGTGGAGGGTGACACCGTGCACTTAGGGACCCTACCTGATTTTGGCCCAGGTAGCATGTCGCTGGCACCCACGGCCATCTCTTGCCTTGCTGCTGATACAAACAGGTTTTGCATTACTTTTGCAGTAATTTTTCAAATGATGGTAGCTCTGTACATTTAGGACTGTATTTCTTGTCTACCTGTTGAATGTGCTAATAAAAACACAATGTGAATTACTTGAGGTTTGCTATGTTAGTGGTATGTAACTCTTATTTTGCGTGTAATTTGGCCTATATTTTACATATTTCACATGAGAATTCCATAGGCATTGAATACTAGACAGTAAGTTTAAAAGATGTGAGAAAACAAGACGCACAAAACACCTTACCATGTTCAAAACAATGTATCCTCCCCCAAGGTATCTTAGCTGGAAAAAAGATAAGATTTTGGTTTTAGCAGTTACATTACTTTTATCATGGAATTGTAATCACAGTTACTTCTGGGGTTTTTTTTTTAGAAGATTTTTATCACAGGGGGTTCAGATTTTCCCTAATTCCTACCTCATTAATTAAGAGAAAATTAGGATGCCAGATTGTTAGGTACTATATACAGCAAAGTCTGAGTCATTAACTGCTTACTGTTTTCAGCAATGAAACATTACCTGTTTTATCATGAAAGTACTCTTTTCCCACTTGATTTCAGCTAGTCAGCAATAAATAAGAGTTGTTGTCAGTGTCTGAAAGTAACTATTGCCATGTAAATTTCAAAAAGTGGTTTCTACTTTTTTACAGCAATTATTTTCCTGGTCACGAGCCAGTGTTCCATGTGTCAGAATTCTTCATTTTCAACTTTTACTAAAGTAGTGCACCTAAGAAGATGTCCAGTAAAGATCCCCTAACAAACACAGATGAAAAGTAAGTACTTTTTTTTTTCCACACACACAGGAATACAGCTATTAGTGGATTGTAATGTGACAATTCATGAAGTTTCATTAGTACGACCTTGTTTTGATGAAGTCTTAAAGAAAAATGACTTCGATATTGAAAGAGTCTGAAGCAAAGTCTTAGACAAGCTAATACCAACACCAGTGAATTTACATATAAAGGGAAGAAACAGTTCTTAAGCTTTTCATTAAGTTAATCAGCACTTAGTTGGGACTGGTTCTGTAGAGATAAAACCCAGCGCAGAAATTCCTTAATGTTTCTGCAGCTATGAAAACATACTTGTAAGGTGTACAGCAAATTACTTCCATGTACTCGTAGGGTACCTACAGTAACATAAGGTGCTGTATGGAGATTATGTATTGTATTTCATTACTTTTTCAGAATCTTGCGTCTGCATGCCTTTAATGTTTTATATGTAGTGCTTTGGAACCATCTTATGTTTTACCAGTGCCATGGGATATAAAATCATTATTATATTAATTCTTTAAACCATAATGTTATCCACTTAAAGGTCGGATCAGATTCTAAGTGGCAAACAAATAATTGAAAATCATAACTCCAGACCCTTCCCAAACTGCTAAGTAACCATGCCAGTGCTGTCATCAAAACCATAATTAGAAATGGGCACAGACAGCTCTTGCTGGACTATCATGTTTGCTGTGCAACAGAATCCAGAAAACACTATTCAAAAGTATTGTCAAACAATTTACCATAGATTTTGAATTATACCACCTTTCTGAATAACTTGACTTTTTCGAAAATCAAATCCACAAAACGTTAAAGAAATTAACTTGATTTTACTGGAACCCAAAGAAGCAAACACTCTGCTTGTCTGGTGGAAATATGTGGTATATAACAAAGATAAACAGCTTTTACAACAGCTATAGCTTGCTAGGTTTGTGTGGAAGGTATATTATATGAGTAGTTATTAGATCACTGAATTCCAAAGGCAATTTTTCACGTAAGAGATGAACACAAAAGGTGCATAAACTGCACTTCAGCTACAAGATGACGGAAGACTATAGTTTTCTATACTTTTTTTTTTTCCCTGGGAGACAGTATCAATGCACAATGCTTCAAGAATGTGCTTGGTTATATGTTAATTGAGGTTTACCTAAACTTTACCTTTGTTTTCTACACAAGTGCTTAGCCTCAAACCGTTCATGCTTCTCCACAATTACAGTGTTGCTCAAGCTTTTTTCATGTTTAACAATTGCCATATAATGACATATGTTTCCTTTTAATCTTTATGACCTAATCAGCAAAAGGTATTTTGAATAATTAGTGGCTTGGGATAGATTAGAAGAATTTATTTATGCTATATGATACAGCGTTCTCTTGGCTGTGGTCCTTACTATCAATGAAATTTTACCTTTTTGGGTTAGTGAACCTGAAAGACTACATGACTGCATGATTGACTTGTATAGAACTTTTGTAAAAGGCCTTTGTTTTATTTATAACAAAAGCATCTTGTGAATCCTGCTTTTGAAGATTCTGCAGATCTTTTTGTCATCTGCTAAATTATCCTTTAATCCATTTCAGTTGCTAAAGCATTACAAAACTTCCTTTGGGAAAGATGAGTCATAATTGATAATGTTTCCAGAATAAAGTAGTTTGCTAGGTGTTTGAAAAAGAATCTTTGTTTGCTGCATAAAATAACACCTGTCTCTTGAAAATACAGTCTTACTTACTGGTAGCAGCTTCTATGGAGTTTTAAGTTGTTACAGTATTCCTAGACCTTTCTGGAAGTAAAAATTATTTTGTGTTCCCCTGGGTATGTTCTTGAAAGGCAGAAAACTTGCAAGAGAAGCAGTAATACCATTTTCCTAGATGAATCCTTTGGAAACATTAAAAGCAGCACAGCAGCAGAATTTTAAGGTAGAGAGTGATAGCCTTGGGGGTGAGGAAGCTGAGCAATGCATAGTTTACTTTGAAGAAGGGAGGGTGGAGCAATTGCTTGAACAAGCGATGTACTGCTGATAATACTAAAAATAACATTTTTATTTTTTAATATTGGAAATACATAGCCTTGAGCCATACATTTAACCGGGGGTAGGGGGGGTGTGCATGTGTGTTTCTGTTGCAGAAAACATGACACTGGAAACAAGCCATATTGGTCTGAGTGACTTGTTTTGACAAGTGTTCCTGATACTAATACCACAAATTGGATTCCACTGGTGTTAAGAACAGTGACAGTTTTGTAGGAGAAAGGCTGTTGGTATTTTATCTTCTGTAACCTTGCCTAGAGCTAATCTAATTGATATGATGCTTAAAATATCAGTGGCTTTTTTTTATTGGACTGTAATGTCAGTAAACACCAGCACAGTTAAAATTGCTGAGAAAAGGCTACAGAGGGCCAAACGTTTGTCACTGGATGGATGTGAGCCATCCAAATAATGCCGTTGGAGCTCTTCATGTTTCAGGAGCTGGGAAGGCTGGTTTATGTTCCCGCTTGCATCACTGATCTGCTCCTTAAGGTGGGTCCCTTTGCCCTTCTGCCCCTCTTGCGTGTCTAGATTGCAGGCTCTAGGGACTGACTGTTGTATATGGAACACTACATAGCATGGTACCTGTAAGCAAAACGATCCTTTCCCTAGAATGATCACGTGCGAATGAAACCACAGTCACTACAACTTTAAAAAAAAAAAAAAAGGTGCATGAGATAAGCATATGCATTCCTCGCGTAGCCAAGCTGTCCTGCTGTACAGCTCTAGACACTGACAGATGCTGTCTCATCGTGGGGTTACTCACTGCTAGAGAGGAATCACCTTTCTACTTAAACAAAGCCCTTGGTGAGCAAGAATATTTGGTTTTCATTTTAAACTGCTAAGATATTTTAGAAAGAGGGGGAGTAATAGGGGTGCATCTTCTGATGCAAGTCTGGAAGAGAATAGTAGTTAACCAAAGTGATGTCAGGTGCTCAGAACTTCTGCAAATATGTGTATCTCTGCAAGAACAAGCCTGGTATTAGAAGAGAGTCTTACCTCGGGAACAGTGGTATCTTTTTTTACTTTTTTCAACTAGGTTATTCTCAGTGTCATGATATAAATTCACCATTTTCAATTGCTTTCACAAAAAGATGTGTCAGCTTCTGTTTCTAGGCAAAGTATATAACCCAAGTTCTGTATTAACTTGTGACGGTTGTATATTGAAAGAGTGAAAGCCAAGTTACAGCATGGCGCAGTTCAATACCATGATTGAGAATGCAAAGTAATGGCATAGTGGCATTTGTTTCATTAATGCTTTCAGTCTGTCTGGTTTGTTGGCTTTCCCTTTTGTGTGGGGATGTACATAATCCAGTCTGCTAGGAAGATTGCTTCAGAAAGGTCATAAGTTATTGCTTTTGACCTTGTTTGGAGGGAGCACATAAATAAACTATTGGAGGAACATGAGAAAATATTTTAATTATTTCATTTGCCTTTGGCAGCCAGATAGAGATTGCATAATCACAGTTGTTGTAAATGCAGGTGAATTTTCTCCCCTTTGTGTTTATCGGTCTTTCAAGTTGCTGCAAATTGCCATTTCAAACAGAGAGAAAGTAAACATTACCTCCATAGGTGAATTAGTCCATATGACGCAGAGGGTTTCAGAGAAGATTAAATAGGCAGAGACACTCGTCTGGAGCTGTGTCTGGGTTGGTGGGGTTTTTTTTTCAGTTAGTAGCAGAAATTGTCCTGCACATAACCTTTATCTGGCTGAACCGAAAAGCTCCAGTGTATTTTAGTTGCTTTGTCGCTGACTTTGCTGCTGTACTGAAGAATGTCCTTACTGTCACCAGGAGATGAAGATGAACCAGAGCGTTTTGATGGTCTTTCTCTCTTATACTGGTATGCTTAACCATTAGGTTCCAACAGCGTTTTTCTAGTCTGTAACTGGGGAAAAGTACAGTAAAGGTAATTTGAAAGTTGTAGATGTTTTCAGCTTCCTTTCATAAGCAGCCAGAATTTATAGTTTAGATTTTTGTTTAAGTGTCAAGTAATACATATTTTGTGAGGGAAGGGAAATTATTCTTTCATTGATAAACCTAGATACGTATTTTGTTTCTTCACATAAATAACTGATACTTGCTCAGGAATACAGATCAGAAGACTATCCAGAGCTGTCTGTTCTGATAAGTCTCTAGAAGGCATAAAACCTAAAGCTGTTGAACTTCCTTGTATCTGCTGCTAAAAAAATAATAGAAAAAAGTATCAATAGATTTAATATTAATTGCCTTTACTAGAACATTACACAAAATTTTGTGCACGTAGTCTGTCAGCATTCCAGGACTTCAGTTGGAGTGTTGAGTTTAGTATTTTTTAGTGTAAGAAAGTTACAGTGTACATTTTGTAGTCTTCCTTTTTAGTTCATCTGTTGCCTCACATCTCTACTTTTCTGTGTGCTAAAAGCTTGCTTACAAGTATTTTTGCATGACTTCTTGAGGAATGAGCAGCGACATCTGATTACTTAATTTGCATCTTTTTCTACAAAGAAAATGGAAATTATTTTTCATTTTACTGCCAGTTGGTTTAGAAGCCTATTTCCTTATTCATAGTGTTGAGCATATTTCTAATGTTTGGGGGGAAGCAGTCGTAACGTTTGATGAATATTAAATAATGGTAATGTGAAATAAATGTTGGATGGGTGCTAAATCCAGGTCTTTTTATAATGAAACTGTTAAAGCCCTGTTTATTTTATTAGAACTATGACAAGTAGAGTGACTTGAAGATCCATCTCTAAGTTACCTGGGAGAAAAAACTAACACCAAAAATCAGCAAGATGTGATATGCTAAACAAATTCAGGGCTTTTGAAGATAGTCTTTACTTTTATGTGATTAAGTAATTTTAAATAGTATGTTTTGGGGGAGTTTAGTCTTTAGAGCATAAACAGAACTGAATGCCTTGTAAAGGTGACTGTTCAAAGTGTCAGTTCTTTCTAATTGTAGGTGACGACATCATGGCAATCTCATGGTTTCAGAGATATCTTGCTCCTCTCCAGTGTGAATTATTAGTTTGTACATTCTCTATATGCTCTCTGTCAGAATCCACTTTATGTTAGTTAGGGTCTCTCTTTTGAAAGTATTGCCTGTTACTTACAGAAATGTAGATCCTTTCCTGTTAAGTGTTCTGTGCCTAGATTTGATCATATTTCATCATTTTATGTGGTAGTATATAAATAGGTTCTGCTTTTTGTGGTGAACTCTGAAAGTTAGACTTCAAGTCTGAGATTTGATCTTTTAAGACTTCATAAAAGTAAACTTCGGTGCAATAACGTTCAGTGAAGTAACATTTGTTCTTGCTTTTTTATTATAATAAAAAAATGCCGTGTGAAAACTGCTGAAAGCATGGCAGAGCAAGAAACAGAGCAGCCAGCAGCAAAAGGCAAGGCAGGAAAAAAACCCAGACTAAACTGTCTGCCTGTGTCAAAGATCAGTGTATGTTGTTGAAGCTTTCAAAGATGGATACAAATCAGGATAAAGCTGTGGGGAACATGAGTAGTATGTTGTCTTTCAGCTTCAAAACACTTAAAAGTTCATGGGATAATTCAGATGACAGTACTAGTCAGTAATGCAAAATACTTTGGTGTCGTAGTATATTAGTAGTTTATCAAAAAAGTTTTGTTAGAGAAATAGACTTAAGTATTTATTCTTCCTTTCAGGCTGTGATTAAGTAAAAGCAGTTTGGTTCACTTTTAGCCTTACAAAGTGTGCCTTATGCTCTTGTCGTGTAGTAGCAAGGTCATGTTCAGTCTTGTCAATGGCCAGATGCACTAACTAACTAGGTTTCACCATTTCCTCTTAGCCTGTGAAACAAATACTTCAAGATATACTACAGTGAAAATTATACAGTATTTGAAGCAGAGGCTTCCTGTTTGTTTCTAAAGATTAATTAGGTCTGTTCTTACAGCCAGCCTTTCTAAAGTAAAGACTAATTTTGCAGATACTTGAGAATTTGAGGTTGTGGAACAAATTGTTGCTTTTCAGAGCAAGTGCCCTTGATTAAAAAAACATCCATTTTCTTATACAAAACCAAAAGAATTATGGATGTTCTTTACAAGCTGGATCTCTTGCCTCGTACTAGAATTTAGGAACGTTTTGACCTTCTGGATTTCTGTTTCCCCTCTGACATGGCACCTTTTAATGACACGTACTCCGGCTTTTGCAGAAATACGCAGTTTCAGGCTGTGTGCTGGATTTGATTGTGTGGGAGGATTTGGGTCACTGTGTCCTCCACTTTGATCTTCTTTTCCCCCCTGCTAATGAATTCTAGTTGTTCCATTTCACTTTAACATCATGCTCTAGAAAATGCAACTTACTGTCCAATATAGAACAGTACATAGGTCAAAGCAGAAAAAATTTAAGTGGTGCTTCTGCTTCTGTTTTCTATAAGGGGTCTGGTGAGTCTTCTCCAAAAATGGTACAGTTGGGAGGACAAAGGAACTATGTTACAACTGGGATGATTTTGTAGTTATTCATCTAAATGAAAGTAAAAAATGATAAAGGGTAATCTGGATTTATAGTAATTCTTAACACTTTTCATCCTCATAGCAGTATGCTGGTCATGTTTCTAATTCAACTTTAAATTTAGTTTTCAAAACTCTTTAATTTTACTTTGTACATTCTTGTTTAATTCTTTAACATTATCACCTGCTTCCAAAATATTCATCTGCCTTTAGACAATTTCAAGTGCTATCCTGGTATTTTGTCTTGGGGTGGAAGGGTACACAGGGGAGCAGGCAATAGAGTTTGTAAAGAAGCATTTTTTTTAAAACAGGGAAAGAAAACAGTGTTGAGTGAAGAAATGAGAGACTGTAGGGAAATATTATGTTCGTAAATAAAGACAAAATTATATGTTAGATATCTCAGAAAATGTTTTTGTATACACTGTCTTAGCTGTGGTTTTGTTTTAATATTCATTACCTGATCTAACACATTATGATATGTTTTTCTTGTCTAAATGCTAAGCTGGACCAGGTTGTGGAATTTTGTTTCTATGTAATCATAATCCTTTTATTACAAAGTGGCGTTCACAATTAAGCCTGAAATGCTCTGGGGAAAAAGGAAGTAAACTACATATACTTTTATTTTACCTTGCCGTCTTATATTTGTTATGAGGAGATTGATTTAATATATTTATTTTTTTTTAATCTATTGCGGGAAGGAGTCATGGAGAGGTATCAAGCAATATAAAGTTGTCAGTAGAGAAAACTGGTTTTGGCTTGTATTAAGAGTTAAAAACATGATCAGTGTAATTTCTCTTATATTAACAGAGCTCTAAATACATTTATTGTAATTAGGGATTTAATGACTTTTATTTTATTCCTTAGGACTATTATGGGCCCTCATGGAATCAATCGAGCTGTTCACCGCATTTCTTTTTCTGATTGTCAAAATGGATTAGGTAATTAGATTGCACATTCTGTTGATTCAGAGTAAACTAAATCTAAAGGCACCTGGTGAGCTTTTCCAATTCACAGTTATCAGTATGAGTTTAATTTATCTGGCTTTTATGGATTTGACTGTAAATCCATTTAGCACAGTGGGTGGAATAGCCAATTTCTTGCTTGTTTTTTTTGTTTGTTCTGCAGGAGTTAAAATTATTGGAGGTTATCGGGCACAAACAGCAGAAGATTATGGGATTTTCATAAAGAGAATTCTACCTGGAGGGGTTGCTGCTGTAGATAGTAAGTAATTTAAAATTTCTTGTTGCAAGCACACTGCATATAAAAAGCTGCCAAAAGAAGTCCTCTTTATTTTACTTTGTGGATAAGCATATTTAAAATAGTGGCTTACCTTAAGATAGAGAAATGAAACTTGGACTCTTCATGGGAAAAGATTTTAATACTCTCAGTTCTTGAAAATCTGTTCAAATCTAGATATGGCTGGTGCGAAAGCAACAGGCAGTCTTTCAGCACTGCTAAATAAGTGTTAAGATGCTGAACTTCTTTTAATTTGTAAGGGATAAGAGTGGCGTTTCTTTTATAGAACTAGTATTTTTAATGAGTTCTGGTAATTATTTTTTTAATTTATTTTTAAAAGGTGGTTATGATGTTTGGTGTGGAAGAAGAAATTATACTGGGTAGAGTTTGAAATAATAAAGTTACAGAATATACTTCTGTCCTAGGTCTGTATATGGGTTTTTTTGAGTTTGCATCTGGTCTTTTGCAGAATGATAATTTAAAATAATCTAGATCTACTTCAAAAGTGATAGTTCCTAATCTTGAGATTTGCAGAAGGGTCAAAATAGAATTGGTTCTAAAAATCTTTTAGATGTTTTTATCAATGTTAATGTATCTATACATGGTAACTTACGTGTATGTTAGGAGCTGAAAGTTAATTCTACAACTGTGAAATATAAATTTGCATCCCACAAATATTTGTAATATGTGAAAATAACACAAATAGCTAAATAACACTTATTTTCAGTGGTTATTCTGTGGTTAATAAGACTGTTTGACAATTATTAGTCTTATCACAATAACCTAGCTTAATTAGGTTCAGAACCTAATCTGCTAAAAGTCATGATTGTTCATTGCATTAGGCCACATAAAGTTGAAAGAAAAAGCCCTGTTCTATTACCATTATATAATATGTTCACCATTTTCCTCTTGATTCATTCATTAATGTTGATTTCATTGCAAGGCCGTTTGCTCACTGGCGACCTAATTTTGGATGTCAACGGAGAAAACTTAATTGGAGTAACCAATGAAAGGTATGTTTGTACTGATTACTAAATGTTTATTAGAGCTTGAAATACTATATATGGGGTTTTTTTGAGATTGTTGACCACTGATTAGAAGAGCACAACTCCCCTGAGGTCCTTGGAATTCAACTGGCAAATAATTTTTCCTATAAATCTAATTCAGCAAAACTGGAAATTGTGGAAAAGTGACAGGACTTTATATGCTTTTATGGCGACAGAATGAGATAGTTTCTTAATGATGTAGACTATAGAATGCATGTGAAAATAGCATTAAAACATTAAGCTGTTAAAATATTTTTGTAACTTTCTGTTGGTTCAGTACTGGTGAATGTAAATGATGCAGCTAACAGGTATCATTGTAATGGGACAGCGAAGGAGAAGTTGTTTAGAAAACTCTATAGAATATGTTGGATGGTGTCTGTAGCTGGATCACCAGAGATCGATACAGTGTTGGAGACCTAGATTTAAAATTCAAGGAAAAATTACAGTGTATGTGGCTGAGGGAAGTCCTGAGCAATGAAATATATCTGAGCAGTAGTTTTCCTCTGGTGGAGGCTGTTAATCCTGAAGGAGGTCCAAGAAGGCAGTAGGATGGACTGAGGAGAGATGGGGACAAAAGGAAAGGGGAAGAGAGGCCGTCCCGATTTACTCCTGTCACCAGGCACTGACTCACCATAGTCTGTCTTTCACTCCATTCTCCAGTGCTTAATTTGGGTTATGCTGCTAGCAAGCTTTTCTCCTTGTATTTGGCAGTGAAAACTATTAACTACATCAGGGATTTGTCCATTTCCTGCTCTTTTAGCGTTACTCACCGTGTATTCCTTACTAGTACCCTGGTGTATTTATTTGATTGTTTTCCCTCCCTTCTAGGGCTGTTGACATCTTGCGAACAGCATCAGCATCTAATCATATGTCTCTGCTAGTTGCTAGAGATGAAGAAGCAAAGTAAGAGAAAAATAAAATGTTGTTTTAACCTCAAAACTAATAAAAAGCTAACACTATATCTAAGGTTGGATGGGTGGGCTTGCATGTGTTATTCTTTCAGATTAGTTTTAATCACAAAATTGCAGCACGTGTCACATTTTTATGTGTAGAATTTGATACCAGTTCATTCTGAGACCATTTGCATCAATTAAAGTGGAAACTCAGGCTAATTTCAGTTTAATGAAGAGGACTGAAATGTTACGTTACCAGCTAATACCATTAAAAATTGCTTGCTGTGATTATTTAATATTTCTTACATTTTAAAATAAGAAAAAGTGAGGACTCCATTAGACCTACAGTACCACGGAACTGTATCATTTAAGGTAGTCTTGCCTTCTGAAAAAAGGCAGATATAGTTACTGTTTCCCCTTAGAAGTTTCCTTTTCAATCTTTAATGAGCTTTGAATTAGTTTGGATAAGTAGGTTAAACTGTTCACTGCAGCAGGTAGTCCAAAATGCGTCCATTATAAGGACACTTATGTTAAATACTGTTTTAACCTTGCTATTTAAAGTTAGGCATATAAACCAGTCTTGGCAGAGAGTCATCGGAAACACTGGGATCCAGGTCTGTATCCCATTTTGACTTAATTCTCTGGAGGAAACAGCTGTTATGTAACTGTATTTGATAAGTATTGCAAGAGTTATCTGTTGTTACTTGCTTTTCCACTTACAGAGTAATTTCTCCATAAAGGAATTTTCTCTAAATTCCTTTAGCCTTTAGTCCGATTTAAGCTTCGTCTTTCTGCTCCTTTATTTTTTGACAGACATTTAAATCACTCTCTAGCCTCTGATCTCTCTTTTTTTCAGGCTGCCTAGATGTATGTGAGGTCCACTCTTAATCTGCTTTTGTCTAAAGCATACTGACCTAGTTCCGCTAAACTCCTTGAATAATTAAAATCCATGAGTACTGTTCCGGGGGTGCCCAGTGGTCTGTGCAGAATTTACCACTACATACAGTCCCTCACTCAGACACTCTTGAATTAATTTCTCGTGACTTTACCTTCCTCTGCTAAAAGATTATTTGATTTACACTCACCTGTGTTTATGTGTGTACCCTGGGTCAGCCTTTAGTTCAGTACATTTTGTCTTTTTAAAAAAAATAAGGCATCCAGCAGATTTCAACAACCCTCTGCAGTCACTGGAATTACTTGGGAATTATGTTCCCTGCAATCAGTTAATTTATGTGCTCTCACTAATTCTATAATATTAATTTGCTGATGTTTCTGATGTACATCATTCCGGATTATTTATATGTTTTAATCTGTTCTCACTGAGGTAATCATATCTCAGATTATAAACTTTTTTAATTAGGCTGCATTCAGTATTAGATTAATCAAGAGGTTTTGTTTTCTCTTTAATGCTTGTAATACAGGATGTGCATCTCAGCCGCTTTTTTGTCAGTTTGTTACAATATGATAGGCTTCTGCTTTCGTTTTTTATTTTTTTATTTTTTGAACAGTGCACCTGACCAAGAATTGCCTATTATATCTACTCTTGGGATTTCTTTAGGAAGATTTTATCATGAAAAAGATAAGCAAAACCAAAGCACATACAATATTTAATAATAATAGTCTCTACCTCATATGAAATAGACTGCAAATTTCTGAGAAAGCTAAAGAGAAGTTAAGAATTTGTATCTGTTTTACTTATTCTTGAATAATTAATAAATATTTATTCTGTCCTCTTTTTTGAGGTGACACACATTTGTCAGTCTCTTCTGGCTTCTTGTTCAGCATAGATGAACCAAAAGCATTCTTTAAAATACGAGTATGCTATAGGTGTATTATCTGATTCCTTCTAATATAAATACCTTCTTTTGGACCTAAGTAATACCCCTGTCTTATCTGTAGTTGACGTGAATTAGAAGTTTTCAAATTTTTGAAATCCAGGCTAAAGAGAGGTAATAATTAAGCTTCTATACCGACAGTTAATTTCATTCATAGTCGGTTGCTTTTCCATCCTTATCCTTCCGTATGACATTATCTTCTTCTTGCCCCTTCTGAACGTTTGACAGGGCTTTACTCTTTCAGTTGAGCTTCCCTCTCTGAGGAAGGGGAACTGTTTAGCAGAAGCAGTAGCAGGTTTCAAAGGGTGCATTTTAATGCCAAATCCTGATGAAGAGGATCTTTTTATTGCCACAGGAAAGAATTTCTTGACCTCATGGATAAGTATGGCTCTCACAGTGACACCAACTCCACAAGAAGTTCGCCGACACAGCTGTCAGCTGGTGAGAGATTACTTCCTAGCTAGCCTGACATAATCCTGTAGGACAGTGGTCATGCTTCGGGGGGTAGAAGCTTGCACTTAATTGGGAGGAGGGTATGTTGGAGGAAGTCGCTGAAAGTCAAGCGAAACACACGTTTACTTAGACTTCAACATTTAGATTGTAATCTAAACATGTACTTTGACAGATTTGTGTGTCAGTTTCCCCAACTCTTAAAATAAATATACTACCACCCACTTATTTTCAGCAATTGTAATTAATGAAGAATGTGAAAAGTATTTGGTACTTGTAGATTAAATGTACCATAAAATTTCGAAGTATAAATCAAAATTTGAGCTAGAATACCTTGAAATTCTAATCCTCATGGCATTGTTGCCTGATTAGGATGCCTTTATATAGCATGAGTGATTATTCTTTAGGAAAGTCAGTTGAATTTTTTTATTTGTTTGCACCCAGTTTGAAAAAAGTAATCACTTGCTATGTTTTAAAGAATTATTTTTGGAGCCCTAGGTTGCTCGCAATTCTTAGCTGTGTAGATTTAAGCTTTCTTTTGGTTGTCTGATTGCTTGCAGTTTGTTTTCTAACATAAGAATAGTACTACTGAACTTACCTAATATGAGTTGAAATGTGCTTTTCCCAAAATGTGTCTTTTATTTCTTTTTTTCCCATTATTTCTTTTCTTTAAGCAAAATCTACAGACAGCCCTTCTTCTGGGTCATCCTCAAGGTCACAGAGTCCTCAGTTGCATTCAAAGGATAATATCACCACCATCAGCAGAAATAATTCTGTCCCAGCATCATCCCCAAAGCTTGCAAAGTAATTTCCAAAACTGACTATTAACTCTTCTGTGTGAGCTGTAGAAAGTGCTACTCAGGAAAATTTTGAGTTCAGCACTAAGTGTTCAACTTTATTTTTTTTATTACTTTTTTTAAAAAAATCCTGTAACTTAGAGTACCATTGATATTAAAAATGAAAGTTTGCAATTCGGTTTTTTTCTCATTTATATATTGCTTACATGGTAGAAGTTGATTAATCAGGTTGACTTTTGATCTTAGTTTCTCTTAATAATTAATGTTTCTGGTGTGTACGTACCTAGGTACTCTCATAAGCCTTATATATATACAGTAGAGAGGAGCTTTTAGCCTTGTGAAATGATACGTTGTTTCTGTTTGTAATTGCCAGAAATAGCACCTGAAGTTGCTGGTTTTGTAGTAAGTAGGCAGTGTAATGTTTGCGCATTGAATTAAATGTCCATATTTCTATTTATTTCTGTAATATGTATTTGTGAAATCAGTAAGATGCTGTATCGCTTAAGTCTTTATTGAGTATCTAGTTCTGTGAAGTAATTCTGCTTTTCTTGTCATTCTCTTCATAGGGATGGTACATTTCAGATTATTACTGTTTTCAAAGAAACAAGCCTAGGTGTTAATATTGTAGGAGGAATTAACAGAAATGAAGGGCCTTTGGTATATGTTCAGGAAATTATCCCTGGTGGTGATTGTCATAAGGTAAAGACCTTTTTTCCCTCCCTCCCCCTTCAGTCACATGTATTCTTGCTTTCATTTACTACCTACTTAGTATTTTATGCATACAGTTATATTTTAAGTACACATTTTTTGGGGTTTTCCTTGCTTTCTCTTTAAACAGAATTATCTCATTGGGTCATAGCATGGTTACATGGTAACATAAATTATTCATGAGTTCGTTTGAGGTAAATGAGGAACTTATTCCCCAGTATACTTATGGGAAAGTAACAAATCAACTTCTTTAAGAGGTTGCATGATGCAAGGTAAATGAGCAAGGATGGGACAGAACAGCATACTGCCTTTTTTTTTTTCTTTTCCTTACTTTGACATTTCTTTTCTTGGACATCCAAAAAATCATTTTCCCTTAGTCTTAGTTTAGATGGATCCTTGGTAGTTGGAAAGCACAGTGTAGGCAAATTAGAAAAAAGATATTCGGATAGTGCAGACTGATAAAATGTATGAATCAGTACTGATTACTGTTTTGATTTATGTAAATCAGGAGGGCCTGTCAGTTTTAAAAGTAAATAAATAACCGTCTAGTTCAAGTACAAAATACTCTTTATCCAAGTGTTTCCTTTGCATCCTGAATTACTATGGTTGTTTTGATGTGTAGATAACCAGTTTTTGCCTCTTGCCAAGGAAGAGGGTGAAAGTTAATTTCATGAGCAATGAGTTTTGCCCCAAACCAGTCTATAATTATTTTTGATTGAATTTTAGTAGATTAAGCTTAATTCTAAAATGCCAAGATGGAAGGAAAAAATGCAGTGTTTCTCTGGGACTTTTTAGTAGATGATTCTTCCTTTGATTTCACCTATTGTTGTGGCTTCTAAACCGTTTTTCTCGTTTTAAACATATAATGTAAAGCCTATCACAGATAATTGATAGGCTGAGATATTAATCGGCAGTAGGTTTTAATATCATTAGCAACAGCAGAGGTAATTTCCCAATCTTCGTTATCCCGTTTGAGAAACCGAAGTAGCAGGTGTATTTTCAGTCTGCCACGTGAGGGCAGCATTACACCGGGTATCTTTTAATAGGCTGGATACAAGCAAAATAAAAGCTCTACGACTTTTTTCTTTAATCAAAACCAAAACCACTAAGTGACCAAAAATGTAGTCAAGTGCTATCATAGGTCTGAAATTATGGTGTTTGGGTATTTAATATGTAAAATTATACTGATCTTGAAAAGGCATTTTACTTACTTGCTGTGTATTTTTCTGCACACAGTTTCACACGGTCAGATTGATTCTGTGATTAATTTCTTAAGAGCTGAAGAACACTGACATGTTATGTGTAATTTGATGTGTGTTATATTAGGTAACTGTCATAACTATGTAATCATAGGTGAATCATACGAATTTTCAGTTAAATTGTTGAGGCCTCTTTGAAAATGTGAGTGACGAAAGCTTAATCTTAGTGAGAAATCTAGCCAAGCATGTTTAATGTCTTGTCTTGTCTTACAGTCTCTGAGACAGAAATGTCATATGTTCCTTTGTTGGTAGAAAGCTTACAATTAATTCAACAGAAGCACAAAGTTGACAGTATTATTTCTGTCATGGTTTTGACTGTTGAATTCCTAATAGGCTAATCTAATTTTCTCATTAAGATTAGTATAGCTAGTAAGTGCTTGAAGAGTACCATCTATAGCCAAGAACATTTGGGTTTGAAATAAAAATTAATTCATCTCACAGCTGAATTAATTAGTAAAGAAGCTTCCTGTGGTCAGATGGCTTGGTACTCCATGCTGGAAAAATTATTATCTGTGGTTTGTTTCTTTGGGGGGGGGGGGGGGGGGGGGAGCTTAACAGAAATAGGTATCTGGGTCCAAATTTCTTCTCTACACAACACAATATCTGAGATCCGTTGTGTCTGATGAAGTTTTTATAATTACTGCTATCTTGGTGAATAAATGATTGTTTGATTCTGGAAGATCGTCAGGCAAAATGTATAGCCATTCTTGATATTTCTTGTCTTAACAGTTCCAGGGGGATATATTAAAGTGTTGAGATTGTACACTTCTTTGTATAGTGTTAGCAATTAATATAAAATTTATGGGTTTGGGTTTTTTTATTTGTTATGTTAGGATGGACGACTGAAGCCTGGAGATCAACTGGTATCCATAAACAAAGAGTCAATGATTGGTGTCTCCTACGAGGAGGCAAAAAGTATAATCAACAGAAAAAAGTCAAGGTATCTATTACTGCCAAACAGCTAACCCTCCAGATTGTTTTATTATAGGATATTTATGATCATATTAACATGAAATGTCTTGTTATGTGTACTTAGAGGAAATGCAAGGGATATTATTTTTTTCAAAATATTCAGTTGCAGTTAGATTTCATAGAAAAACACTCAAATGCACCTTTTAGACCTGTATAACTATGATACTTTCATTCCTTTCAAAAGAAAACACAAAACAAAACCCTAAACCACAGTATTTGCCTTTTTTAATGATGGGGAATAAAACATTGTTTTAGAAGAATGATAACAAACACAGTGTTTAGGAAAAGGCAATTTTTGTGAGAGTAACATACGATCTTGTGAACAGTATGGTATACAATATGTTGAAACTTTTTAATTGTAATTTTAGGTTTGAAAGTTTTTGGGAGATAGCTTTCATTAGACAAAAAAGTATTCCTGGTTATTCAGAGAACCTGCAACATCCTTCCAGCCTCTCGACATCTTCTGTAGCGTATGGAGAACAGGCTGCAGTAGTTAGTTCTCATGCATCTCCTAATGGGAAGGTTGTTTCAATGTTCACTCCAAATGCTGTGAGTATATTTATTACTCCTCTTAGTATAAAGTGAGCAAATGATTGTTTTTCCTAATTTTATTGGTATTCCATAAAGGGTTATTTTAATCTGGTTTCCATTCTAATAAGAAAATTACTGGCTCTTTTTCCTGCAAAATATTAATTCTTGGGAATATCATGACTTTTCCAGAAAACATGTGTAACAGCAAACTACACTGATGAGAGGAATAAGAGTATTAGTTGACTTCTGATAAGGAAAAAAATCAAATAAAATAAGCGTTAACCATAATTATCTTGATTAATCTTAGGTACAGAGTTCTTACTGTTTCTCTAGGGAGTAAAGTTTCAGAATTAGAGATAGATCGATAGATATAGTTAGATATTTCAGAGATAAGGTACTCTTGGACTGCTGTGTATGTGTGAGAACAGTTCAATGTCACAAGTTACACTTCCTCCATGATGATGAGATTTTTGCTTGAAAATCAGTCCTAGAAGAATGTGGGGGTTTCCCCTTTGTTTCGGCTAAGCAACAATTGTTTCCATTCATACAGCTCGTGATTAGTGTAAAGAAGTGATGCTGACCATAAGAAAGAAGATTTTAAAACTACTCTATTATTTTAATTTTTAAAAAAACATTTTCAATTTATCGCATTTTTAAAACTAAATAAAGTATTGTCTCTGAACAAGGAAGAATAAAATGTGTTGTTCTGTCCAGCTCAGTTTCTCCCCTGGTCTTCCTTCCTCTCCCCCTCTTGTACATTAATGTGTATTTCTAGTTTGGCTTGTGATCTGCTTTAGAAATGGTATTTCATGTCTTTTCATTTTCTTTCTTAGGTGGAAACTGGAGTCAAGATGGGAGAGCAACCTCCAATTACTTCTCTAGACAGCAGTCCTACTGATGTGTCTGTCACTGGTAAATGATGATTTAATTCCCTGCCACCTTTTTTTTTCTGCAATAACCGTCATACAGAAAATAGTATATAGTGAGACCCAATAGTCTTTAAAAAAAGGAATATTGCTCTATTTTTGTAGTACTAAGTAAAGAACTGGGGTCAATGGATTGTTTAGTAGCTTCTGTCAAATGTAATTTGCATTGTCTTTAACAAACAGCTGAAACCAAACAAAAATGAGTGATCGCAACGTTTGCTATACAGCGGTAATAATAATAGACTCAGTAGAAACCAGCTAATGAAGACTCACATATAGATCAAAATTAGGTTGCCGTGGAAACTGTGCTTTCTTGATTTGATGAAATTCTGTGGATGTATACTGCTTGCACTTCTTTTTTTAAATTAGGGCAGCATATTGGAAGGATAGAAATAACATGCAGACCTCTTTTTCACAGTTTTTCAATTAATCAGAAAAAGAATATATATGTGTATATTTCTATTTGAGAGTCATGACATTCAAACAAAGACAATAGTCACTTGACCATATCTCTAAATACCTATTTTGGAAACAACACTGAGGAAAAACATAGGTTGTGGAATTTGGTCAGAACCAAATCTGAACTAAACAATTGTAATTCCTTTGGGAAACAAATATGCATTGTATTTATAAACAGTGAAAATGCAGTAGTCTAACATAGTAATAAGTCTCAATTGACACAGTACGATTAACTGATGCTGTTCTGTTTCTGTATGAAGACTATTCTTCAGGCAGTAGTGAGTAAGCATAACCTGTGCTTCTCAACTTGACGTATAATGTGCTGAGGAGGGACAAACGTACAGGATCTCATTCATTCTAGATGTTGCTCCAGTGATGTTATTTAGGTTGTACCTGCATTTGTTACAGACTGTATTAGATACCCAAATTTTAAATGAAACAGTGTCCATATTGCAAATCTGGCCAGTTGGCTTCATTTCTTGGAGGCTTCATTTCTTGGAATGTGAGCTTTTGAAACTGTAAAGTTTGTTGTATTGATTACATCTGGAGTTTAATGATCACACAGGTTTTTCGTATTGATCATGGAAAACACAACAACTAAATGAGAGGAACAACACAAAAGGCTATTTTTTAATATACTCAGAATACAAGACTCTTGATTAATATAATGCAATACACTGGAGCTTCATCGTTGCTTAAAGAGACCAAGGCGGCCACAGTTTCTTAACATACCTGAATAACGTAGCTAGTAAAGTGGAAAGAAGTACTTGCAGCTCCGGTTTGTACTGTTTGTTGTCATTTTTCATTTCAGTCTTATTAAGCACATCCTTAGTCAAAGCTGCCGCTTCTCTCATGCTGCCCTTTTTCAAGGATAACCTTGAAAAATTAAAGTAGCTCTTAGATGGTGGGGTTTTTTAAATGCTCTAAGAAAAATCAGCATAATTTTATGGAATTCTTGCACAGATTCATACACAAGGCTTTTTCATTCTGAATTGGAAGGAAGTGTGCCAATTCAGCTGAGGTTCTAGCCTACTGTCTTCAGAATTTAATATAGCATGTGAGAGGTGTTAGTGTCAGAGATTTTCAAGATGTTTTGGTTTATGCTTTTGGCATATAGAGAGAATGTAAATTACTTTGAGCTTGGAAACAGATATGCTGTGAAACAAAAAAAAAAAAAAAAAAAAGAAGATTTCTGTGCAATTCCTTCTGTTCCTTTAGAGAGATTCTCAAACTGCATGATCCTTTAGTTTTCAAATACGGGGTTTGGTTTCAGTACCTTTCTAGTCCATTAATGAAATAACAAATTAAGATCTAAATAGTATTTCTGAATAATGAATGCAAACAAGTATTCCATGTTCTTCTGCAAAAAAAAGCAATGAAGTTCTATTTACATACATCTAAAATCCAAATAAATTGGTAGTTAACTGCTCCTTTTGCCTCCTGTCTGTAATCAATGGCTTCCAAAGGTTGCTTCTGTTTGTGTTGTATCCATGGGTGTGTCTGAAGCATGGCAAAGCTGGGACTGCATTTCTCAAGTTCCATGAAAACTAAGCACACACACAAAAAAAAGCAGTTATTCCGAAATCTTGCCTATGGACTGCTTTGTACAGCTGGCTTCTTTTCCTTTTCTGAGCTTAATCATTTCTGTATGTTGGAAATAAAATAGATGCGTCATAAGTTATTAAGGCCATTAGCTAAAATTATGCAAACTTCTTGTATTTTTGACTGTGATGACTGGAGAAGAGGGGATGATGGATGATGGCTTAATGGATGGTAGTTCTTGGAGAAGAGTTCCTCCCCAGAAAAAAATACTGAGGAGCCTCCTGGAATTCAGTCTAAGCTACCTCCACACAGCCCTTGGCTGGCACCAGGTTGTTCCCTCTCTTTCCACAGTGTTTGCTAGATCACTAGGTAGGCTTTTGCGAACCCTTATTATGCTCAGGGTGTGTCTTGAAGGTCTTTCAGGAATTTGCAAGTGTGTTTCCCTTTCTGTTTCTAGAGTAACTGTGTATCTCAGCGAGAAAAATATCACAAGTATAAGCCCTATGCTTGATGGATTGCTCTAAAGTTATTCACGGTTTTTTTCTGTCAATTTGCTACTTGTTACTTTCTCATGTGAAAAAATAGTTTTAAGTGATAGATACCCATAACTTTTGTTTATTACAATTATGTCAAATCAAAAAGGTCAATCTAAATATTAACGTTTCTTTGTGGCAAGTGGGTATTTAGCTGGCATCCATTTCATGAGCAGAGTTTCAGAACAAAATTTTCAGAGCAGTATTTACAACAATATCATTGTTAAATTTTCATTTTTTTCTTCTTAGCTATTGCCCCCAGCCAGAATGATGATTATGAGCTGCAAGGAAAGACCTCTACTATTCGTCTCAAAGCAGAAAAGCTGGAAAGGGTAAATACTTACAGTATTTTGCGTTTTCCTTTCTTTCCCTTCATAATGCACGTAAAACATCTGGAGCATATTTCTAGACTGACAAATTGTGCACCACATTTCCTATTTGGATAGTTCTTTCAGGTTGCAGGCCAATATTTCATTTTTTTTATATTGGGCAAATTACTGTTTTTGTTAATCTAATTACTGATTAACTCTTCTGGGAATCTGAACAGCCCTCAGGATTTTTTAATGCACTTATTAAGGACAAAGGGTTTTGCTTATTACACTCATCCGTATTCAAGGTTAAATAATATCTGAACATCTCTCAATTAGAAGGAAAAGTCACAGAGCGTCTCTGGAATAAAAGTTGTCAGTGAGAGTGTACTATGATACAAAGGCTCTTTGAAGTATAGCTCTTTAATTACTCCCCCACGTCCCTGCAGTCATTATCCCTAGTCCTTTCTCCAAAATAACTTTTCTCCTTCCAGGCATTGAATTATCTTGGGATTCAGCCCACAGATGAACAGCAGCAAGCCCTAAGGCAGCAACTTCAGAAAGATTCTAAAGGAACAGTGTCTTTTGGAGGTAATAATTTGTTAATTACCATGGAAAATAATTAAATGTAGCAATACAGAAATTATAGGTAATAACCATTAATATATTTTCTGTCAGTCTTGGGTTGCTACAGCAAATAAAATGATACTTTGTGATAAGAACCTTATTCTACTGTATAAAACTAAGTAACTGGAAAGCAAATCACAGATTTATCTAATAAACAGCAGCCGTGACAAAGTTTTGATTTTGTGCTCAGAAATTCCTAAATTTTTGCCTTAACAATAGGGTACTTTAATTGTTCCAAATATTACTTGGGACAGTACTGATGTTTAAAGAGCCTTCTTGAAGTAGTTAAACTGATGGATTATTTAACTTGTTTAGTTTGTGAGAAGCAAGAACATTTCAACTATTGAATATAGAAAAATTTGCGTGGAGACCATCATGATTCTTCTAGCTAAACCTAATTCTGATGGGAATGAGTTGCTTGCATTGGTTATGACAACTTTGGTAGTTGACATTTAACAATGTAAGAGTATTTCTTATAAACTGTGAGACATGCTGGTTTTGATGCTAAAACTGATGGAAACTTCACTTTTCCTAAAGTTTATGAAAAGCAGCATCAAACACTATTATATGAAAAATAATTTCTTGTACTTAACCATCCAAAATACACTGGATATTCAAGCACCTTATCAAGAAAGATACTGGATCTTCCATCAGATTTTATGTGGTGTAAACAAACTGACATTTTTATTTCTACTTTTCTGTCATACTGAGGCAGATCTCTTTTGTATACATTCTAAATGAACAGGTAATCCAAGCCATGTTGATTGAGAATGCTGTAGTGTTTGTATTTAAAACTTTCAACTTGATCAACATCAATTTTACCAGGTGTGTATCAGGGTTTTAAAGAGCCTGCGAAGGAAACTGAGCTGTGAGCTAGCATGCAATTTTTCCTTTTTCCTGCAGAGACACTATGTCTCCTCTAGTAAGGTCAATTCATTGAGAAGGGCAGGCAGGTGTACAAATTTCTTTTTATTTTTTCACACGGCTCTGCCAAATGTAGAGTATCTCTAACCATGTACTTTGAAGATGAACTTCACACCCCCTTTTGTTTTCTTTTCTCCTTCAGGACTTGATTCAGGGATATTTCAGCCCAATAACTGTTTTGAACATTTTTGTTCTTACTCTTACCAGCTTTACCAAAAGTTTCTGTTCAGAGAGATGTGTTTGTTTTTCATATATTCTTCTAGAAAGCTTATGAAGGGCAGATACTGCATTTATAAAAGTCTAGCCATAGATTGTAGTATTAGTAGTTGTGCTGCATCTTGTAATACTGCTACTGAACTGAACTTCTAAATTGTTCTTCAGATTTCTTTGAAGTTTCAAGGAATCTCTTCTCTATGCAATTGAATGCAACAGGTGATGACCAAAAATCTGTGACATTTGGGGTCAATGAAATTGCCAGCTTACTGGATTCACAGGTAAAATATATGCCTGTGCAGTGTTTAACAGTTGGGAGGAGATTACTGGAGAGCTTATTATATGTACAATTACTCCAAATCTTGGACAGATGTTTAGAAGAGCTCCATATCATGGTGTTCTTTAAGATAACTTCATTTCTGTGAAGCTTTTTAAAGCAACTTACGTTGCAGAAATCAATTCACATAATTACGTTGTAATCTGTTGTAAGTATGGACAGTGGTGATTTATTGAGGTTTCTTAGTGGAATACATATTGGTACGAGTGATAAACAATTATTGGGCCCAGTGATTTAAACTACTGCTACAGTGAAAAGCACTTTATTCTAGAGGTGACTTTAAGAAATAGCATTTGCAGCATAGGAATACTAAAATAAAATGAGGTATTATTTAAAATACTGAATAAAACAGGATATTAGTATTGTATTCCTGGTACTTTAAAAATATTTTTATTAATCCTTTTTAACAGGAAAAATAATTCCTTTGAAAGATAAGATGGACAGAACTTTCTGAAGGATTTTTAGTATTTTCAGAGCTTTAAATTATTTTAAAATTAAGATTATCGTGTCATTTTATTAACAAGACCTTTTAAGATAAGATGTTAAAGATCATGGAAGATACAGTTAGCAATACATTCTGACCTTATGTGTTTAAATACACAGTTTGTAACCTGTGATTCTTTGGAGGATGACGTGGAAAGACTTAAGAAAGAAAGAAATGAAGCTTTAAAAGAAATGAGTAAATTAAAGGTAATAATTTTTATTTCCTTCAAATTGTTCAAGAGACAGGTTTCTTTCTGAGTGTATATAGGAATGTACTGGTTTTCTTTTGAATTTTACATGCCATTTTAAATGACTAAATAAAAAGGCAGAGCAAACGGTCATAATCATGTGTGAAGATTGTATGTGTACAGTGTATTTCTGGAGACAGTGAATTTTGTTATACTGAGTACTAACACATTTTTAAAGGCATTTCACAAAAGTGAATTTGCAGAAGTGACTGATTTGCATAGCAATTTTATTTAGAAATGTGTGATCCTAGTAACCACAGTGTCTAAGCATATGCTAATACTTTTGCAAGAAGTCAGAACTAGAGGATAAATTAATGTGTTTTCAAAATTCATAGATATTTTCACAGATATTACAAAATACATAAGACCTAAAGAAACAAATACATTTATTGTTTCTTAATACCCTGCATTACAACCATGGTCCTATGCTCCTGAATTTTTTTTTGACAACCCAAAAGATAAAAAATTCTGAATCTTTATCCAGCATACCTAGCTCTCGTTCTTGAACAGGAAAATTGATCCCAGGATACAAGCAATTCTACAAATTACCTCCTGGTCCAAAAAATAATCTGTCTTGTATAGATTACAAAAACATCAGGTTGGCATGCCCAAAAATGTATTCTTCATTCTGTGCAAATATTCTTCTTCTGAAAACTTTGTACTGAAATGAAATAATTGATTTACATTGAACACTGAAGTAGTGAATACTTATCATGAGCCCCTAAATTGCTGATACCAAAAACTGGCAATGATCAATCTGTAATTGCCTCATTTCTTACCCTCTTCCCTTAATCTACAGTCAAGTACTTGATACTCGGTGAGAAATACCCTTGGTCTGACTCAGCGTGAGAATCTTTTTGAAATTGTTAGAACTTTTAACCTCTGAAAGTGGTATACCTAGAGGCGTCTGGTGTAAATAAGTGGGTGGAAGGTCAGACACACAATGTTGACAGTAACTTGACATGTGTATTAGATTGTACAGCAGCGTGTTAAAAGCTGCAGAAATGTCTGTATTCTGCTCTTTTAAGTGGCTAGGTAGCAAGAGACTTAAAATATATATTTTACTTATATCACAGAAATAATCAGTTCAGTAAATAATCCTCAGATGCTCATGAAACTTAAACAGTATTAATGAACTCTGAAAAATCAGCCTTTAGAGAAAAAAATTTGGTTTTGTCACAGGTTTTATAAAAGCTGTTGATTATTTATTATTTCCACCAGAACTTTTTTAATAATATGTGTTTTCTGATTATACAGCATTAGTAACAGACACGTGTTGTGGCCTAGAAATGTAGTAGGTGTACAGAAAGCAGTAAATACATTGATAGAGTTTAAGTATTGCTACCTGTAGTTTTAAAAAGGCTAATTGGGGTTTAGGAATAAAAACTCTTTCAGACCTAATTATTAATTATTTCTTCTGTTGTTTGTTTTTATTTTAACAGGAAAAATTGTCTGAATCTGTGAATTTACAGAAACAGTTAACAGAGCAGCTACAAATAGTAAAGCAAGTATGTTGAAGTTTCTTAAAAATATAATTATTCTTTTTTTTTTTTTTTTTTTTACTTTTTTTTTGTGCAAGGGAGAAGGGACCACTTCTTTCTGTCTTGATGCTTGTATAGGCTATCCTTTCACACTAATTTCAACACAAAATGGTTCTTTTATTACTACAAAGCTTTTGATTAGAATTGGAGAATACTGATCCTTAAGTTTTTAGAGCAATAGTACTTTTCTGCTGCTGAATTGAGGTAGGAACCGTAAGACAAGCTGGATCAGACAAGTTGGATAATAATGTAGTATTATCTTTCTGGTCTATAAGTGTTCTTGAAGTGATTTTGCTGTTCTTAGGCAACAGTGTGCCTCATCTACAGTCATAACGTTAACTACTTTATGTCAACCAGTTTCAAGTATGAAAAAATAAACACACTTGACAGCTCTACCTGGTATTTACCAGGAATAAATGGTAGTAAGTGTTTTTTGAGGAATGTCTTGTTTCTGTCTCTATATCTATTTATAATTATGAGAGAAGAAATCAGAGTTTCTTATGAAATTGAGCCTTCTTGTGTCTCGTAATGGATATTTCCAGTTATATGTCATTTATAGCCTGGATTCAAAACCAAGTCACTTTCCAGTTTCCTGCTTCCACTTGTCAGCTCTTTCCTTCCTATGACCCGGCCACCTTTCTTTCCTCCTGCACTGCTACATGTATTCCTTGTCAGTTTCTCATGGCTATCTGTTCCATCAGATGTCATATGTAAAAATGCAAGATACAGTTTAAGAATCTTTCTGCGTACTGTTATATTAAGATTAGGTTTATGTTTTCACTTGTATACATAGATTTGTTCAACACCTTCATTATCACCTTTTATTCCTTGAATTTAAGAGAGCTGCTTGAGAAAGGGAGAGCTTTTTCCATTAATATTGTGATGTTGCCCTTTGTATGCTGTGGCACAGCAGGAAAATAAATTTGATTCTTTTTTGGGTAAAATGTAACTGGAAGGATGTTCCAGTGGAGCACGTCATGTTTGCATTCACTAATGTGTGTGCATTCTGTTGCCCTAGACTAGAGCAGCTGTTCAGTCTATCAGTCTAGACTAAAGCTATGGCAAAGTACAAACCCTGAAATGCAAACAGTATGGACATCAGGGGGAACTCACACCTGACGACCTGATAGCATGACTGGCTGGGTAGATGTGGGGAGAGCAGTGGACATTGTCTACCTTGACCTCAGCAAGGCTGGGTTTTTGGGTTTGTTTTGTTGTTTTTTTTTTAAACACTGTCTCCCATCACGTCCTCCTAGGTAAGCTCAGGAAGTGTGGATGAGTGGGCAGTAAGGTGGGCCAAGAACTGGCTGAACAGCAGAGCTCAGAGGGTTGTGATCGGTACCGGGGTCACTTCTGGGTCCAGTCCTGTCAACTTATTCAACTGGGTGAAGGCACTGAGCGTACCCTCAGTGAGTTTGCTGATGATACAAAGCTGGCAGGAGTGGCTGATGGAGCTGCGCTGCCATTCAGCGAGACCTGGGCAGGCTGCCGAGCCGAGCAGAGAGGAACCTGATGAAGTTCCACAAAGGCAAGTGTAAGGTCCTGCACCTGGCGGGGAACAGCCCCACGCACCAGTATCAGCTGGGGGTCACCTGCTGGAAGGCTGCTCTGAGGAGGAAGAACCTGGGAGCGCTGGAGGACAGCAAGTTGCCCACGGGCCAGCAGCGTGCCCTTGGGGCCAGGAAGGCCAGTGGGACCCTGGGGTGCATTAGGAGGAGCGTGGCCAGCAGGTGGAGGGAGGTGGTCCTCCCCCTCTGCCCTGCCCTGGTGAGGCCACATCTGGAGCGCTGTGTCCAGTGCTGGGCTCCCCAGTTCAAGAGAGACAGGGAACTGTTGGAGGGGGTCCAGTGGAGACCACAAAGATGATGGAGGGACTGGAACATCTCCCTGATGAGGAAAGGCTGAGGGAGCTGGGCCTGCTTGGGGAGGGCAGGACTGGGAGGAGGGGGTCTTACCGATGTGAACAAGTATCTTAAGGGCGAGTGCCAGGAGGATGGGCCAGGCTCTTCGCAGCGGTGCCCAGCGACAGGACAAGGGGCAACGGGCACCGCCTGCCACACAGGGACTGCCTCTGAATCTGAGGAGGAACTTCTGGACCTCGAGGGTGACAGCACCGCACAGGCTGCCCAGAGCGGTGGCGTCTCCTCTGGTGACTCTGTGCAGCCTGCCCTGGCGGGGGTTGGGCTGGGGTGGTCTCCAGCGGGCCCTTCCAGCCCCCGCCACTGTCAGGCTGTGGCCAGGGCCCGGTATTCTTTGGGGTCCCCGTGGCTGCCCCCGCTGGGCAGCTGGGCTGGTGCCCAGGCGGTCCGCACGGCGGCCCGTGCCGGGGCAGCAGTGCCCGCGGCTGCCGCACGAGGGCGTCCTGCCTTTAGTTCTGTCCGCGGCGCCGTCAGGGGCTGCTGCCGGCCCGCCGAGCCGCGCGACCCCCGGGGGAGGGATGCTCTGCTTTTGTAGCAAGCGTCTTCTCGAACTGCTGTTGAAAAGGTTCCGCATAGTGAAATGAAAGAGAAATCATAAATTATATGTAATTACAGCGACCTATTTTAGGAGGCAGAAGCAGGCTTTTGATGGAAATTTTAGTTCTGTTGATACTTGGTGCGTTTTCCAGGGTTGCGTGTCTATTTTTGTAGTTCAGAACCAATGTTGATGCTGAGTTTCATGGTGATACAAAGTTTCTTTTTTAAAAAAAGCTACTTACAGTACAAGTTGCTATGTAACTTGTGATGGTGCATTCCTGCTTGAGCTGAAGTTAGTGAAATGAGTTAATGAGTACATTATTGTGCCTTACTGGTCTGTTTAAAAGTAAACAAACAAGCTAGCTTAATTATGTGCTGAAGGTCTTCTGGATTCAATACAATTTAAGCATTTTGTAAAAATCACTGCTTTCCTGAAAAACCCCCCGATGTTTCAAATGAGGATATAGACTACCAGTCATATATTGGAGTATCTTTTGTGGTATTTCTATTGTCTACTAATTGTGAATTGTAGAGATTGCAGCTTAATTAGTACAGGCGTACAAATATTCCAATTAATGAACATGTTTGGGTAGTACCAGTCCATTAAACAGTGCTTGAATCAGTAGCTAACAGGATAAACTCTGAAGATTAGAAATATTGTTAAATTTGAAATGAGGTAGTAATTATTTTCTAATATTGCTCTATGGTAACTAAAATATATTAGTTGATATATTTTTACTTTGAGATTTTGATTTGGGCCTTCTTTGAAACCATGTGGAAGCTGAAATTGGCACAAAACACAGAAAGGCACTTTTGAGTACTTGAAGTCTTGTCAACACCGTGAATGAGGAAATCTGTAATGATGTCTTCTATCTTCCTGGATGAGTTTGACTGTATTCTGTGCTGCCTGGATGGCCTGGGTCATGCCAGCCTGAATGATCTCGTCTTCTTTACTAGAGCTTTTTTAATGCAGTTATTGTCAGCTGGAGCACCTCAGCTAAACATAGTGAATGTGGAAGGTCACAAAGATAGGACACTGTGGTATCCTATGCAGCTGGACTTCATATTCCATTGGGCTAAGATTTGCTATTCTGTGCTTATGTTTTCTGAGGGGAAAAGTGGTACTTTGAAGACTAGGACTTGAATGGCTGATATTTTGGAAGCAGAATATAGTTTATTTTACCCTGTCTGAAATAAGGATTGGGTTGGGTGGGTTTTTTCATTAGCTTTTTTTTTCTTCATTTTAATATATGGTAAAGATAATCTAAGTTCTTCTAAAGAATGTTTTTGCAAACAATTTCTGGAGAATTAATGAATAAACATAATTGAATTGTAACTACGATTTTTCATGTAGTTTAAAGGAATATCTTTGTTCTGGTTCTTGTTGTGGCTGGAATATTACTTGGATAAAACAGTCTCCTGAGACTTGAATTTATCCAAGGAAGTAACAGAACCTGGCTTTGAAAGAAACCTGTACCTTGAAATGGATTCTGTAAAGATTCAGTTTTGCTCTTCCATCCTGCAGTTTATTTGTTGTAGTGGCTTCATACCAGATTAGGACAAACCGTCCCATCAGGCATTTATGTAGATGAAATATTAGCAGCTGCAGATTCCAATTTCTGTTGCGTCTTATTTCATACAAGCAGTTGACTGGGACAAGAGAACATGCTGAAGCATGCTGTTATCCATCTGTTCTTCACTGGTAGGGGCCCCTTACCTGCATGAGTAAGAGAGCCCACCATGTTGCTGCAATGCCAGCTCCAGAAACTGTAGAATGGGGAAGCCTGGTGGTATCGTTACCCTTTGTGCCTTCCTGCTCTAGCAAATAGCTCTGCTTTGTCAGAAAGTTTTGCTAATTCAGTTATAGTGTGGATAATCGTTTCATTGTAATGTAAGAATCCATTGTTCGTTAATTATTCCTTTAGGTCTTTCGCTGTTGAAATCTGGTCATACTTAGTCTGCTATTACAGAGAAATTAATAGTCAACAGTTGGGTTTCTGAAAAAAAAACAAACCAGTAGAGGAGTAAAGGCAATTCTGGATTATAAGAGATTAAACCTTTATCTCAGGGAGGTCTTATTTTAAAACCTTTTCATTACAGCAATTTTCCCATGACTTTTCTGATGTCAGTTTATTTAAATAATTCCTATGTGTGCATTTTCAAGATGCCACCTTTTGTTCAAGTCTCTGTGTTCATTTATATTACTCAAACTTAACATCAGAGCATCTTTTTCACTTTTGTCTCCCTTTTCCCACCTTCAGCCCGTTACGGAAGGCTACCAAATCAGCCTGTGTATCGGTCGGGCCCGGCTTTTCTTGCTGTTGAGTCACACTGTTTCTTAGAGCAGCAAGAAGATTCCCTTTACAGAGGCAGTCATTTTGACCTCTACTTTTGTAAATTCACAACTTCTTAGAAGCCCCTGTGTTCTCTGAATTGTTTCTAGGAAGAAGAACTGCTATGAGCAACTTGCAGGAGGGGTGGATTGTTCTGGTGGTCTGTCAGTGAGTGCTTTCAGTAATGGCCCCTCACACTCTTTTAGTGCTGTGCAGACAGACAGTTGTAAAACAAACCAGCTGAATAGCAGAAAGACACGCAGCCACAAGCTTTTGAATAATCCGTGTTGCCAGGTGGAGGTGATCGCCATGTAGAAATAGGCTCATCTAATGCTTTGTGCTTCCAAAAGGAAAAAAGGAAAAAAAACCACGTTATACTTGCTGTCAAATTAAAGATTGTTTAAATGTATCTCTTCTCATAACAAAAACCTCCAAATTGTATAACATTAATGTCATCTGTATTCACTAGTGATGTAACTGTTCGCTACAGAAGTGATTACTTCTTCTAATGCTTTATTTTCTAAGAGACCAGAATTTCCCTGGCAATCACCCAAATTGATAATATATTGCAAATACAAGGAAGATGGTGTCCTATATATATGTTATTGAGATTAGTTTACTTATGGCCTGAAATAAAATATATTGTTTATTAAGTCTAACAGTGTACAGTTTAAAATTCATCTGAAACTGAGATTGGTAGGTCATTTCATTTTACCAAAAAAAAAAAAAAGTTATGACAAAGTATAGGAAAACCTGACTTGAAGTATGTTGATTGCACAGAACAAATACTTCCAAGTTAGGAAATAATAGAATTGGATCTGCTTTTGTAAGCTTGACTAACTCTCTAGGCATTTATATTTTGACACCTGTTAAATACTATATAACAATTCTTCCACAAGAATGGGAATATTTGGTCATTTCATTGAAACAGTGATTTCAATCTGGTTTCTAGAAAGTTATTTCCTACTTCTAGATTCATAGTCTATTTCTCCTCTACCCCTTCCTGTTTCCCCTCTGTTTCCATTCCCAACCAGGATATAATTATAAGACATGATAGGTTGACTAGGAATAGTCTAAGTATCCTTAGCTGAAAAATTTGTACAAAGAATTTCTAGCTCTATGAATTTCTGTATTTAAAGCTTATAACTTCTATGATTCAGGAAATTAATACACAGTCTTTTTCCGCAGATTAATAAAAAGCTAACGGGAAAGATGTTTGTTGGTTTTGGTGCCAGTGAGCCTGTATGTCTACATTTTTGATGAACAGTTTGTTTGGTTTTTTTCCTAGTGTAAATTCATATGTTGTCCAGACCTTTAGTTTGACTTTCTAAATGTACAAATCAAAATTAACTTGAATTAATATTCAGTACTAAAATGTACTAAGGAATATCCTTCTCAAAATCAGATTTTATGACCTTTAGGGATTACTTTAGCTGAATTAAAAGCTAACAGTTTCTCATTTCCTGTTTTCCATATAATATTTGTATATAAATCTTATCTAACACTCTCTTGTCACAATACAGAATAACGATATAACAGCAGGAACTAGACAGAAAAATAAAAACCAGCACTTTTTTTGAGAAGAGTGTGAACTGAATACTTGCATTAGAAGTCCAGCTACATGATGTGCAAACTCTGAATTGAATGTGAATTCAGGCAGTAATAATAAAAAAATGAAATAATCCCGCATTGAAGTATTTAGTATGAAAGCGGTGGGGCAGATTAACAGCATCAGATGCATTTCTATAAAGCCTTTCATTCAGTTAGATTTACAGTAATCATAGAATTCATGATTTAATTTATTAGGAGAATTATCTCTGTCTGTAAATACCAGTTCTTTGTTTGCACATCACACACTTTAAAATTAGCAATTGGTCTACTTTCATCTAATAATGAAAAAAATCTAACTATAAATACTAAAAGGTAGCCCTAATGCTGACTGCAGTACTTTTGAGCTAGATCCGTGCTACTTTGTTAGCTGGAGTTGTAACTTTTCATTTAAATTCTGTCATCTATAGGAAGCCAAGGCAGCTGTAGAAGAGACAAGAGCTTTGCGAAGTAGGATTCATCTTGCAGAAGCTGCACAAAGACAGGCTCGTGGAATGGAGATGGACTATGAAGAAGTAATTCGCTTATTAGAAGCTGAAATTGTAGAGCTGAAGGCTCAGCTTGCTGATCATTCTGGCCAAAATAAAGTAAGCAAAGCAGTCGCCTGTTGTGGTTACCATGGTTTCCTTGCTGTTGTCATGTATCTTGTTTTCATTTTCTTTTCATCTGCTTTTCTAAAGTAGGTCAGTGTTTGTCTTGTATTATTCAATAACTGGAATAATATGTAGTGAAGGGGGTAATGTGAAGTGTGCGAGTCTTCCTTTATCCAGATATCTTTGGGCTGCAAAAATAAGAGCTAGAAGCATATGTGGGTCATAGGTCAAAATGGCACATCTCAAGCATCAAAGCCTGGAACAGGTTCTGCACTGAAGACATATTGTCTTTGAAAACAGTACATGTATTTGTATCCTTTTGTATTTCTGTAAAAATGGCCCTCACATTTATGTTTGTGAGGCAAATAATAACAATATAAAGCCCAATATCATTCTTAAGCAAATCTAGATTTAATAATAATTTGCATTTTACTAGCAGTATGCTGCCAGAATTTTTTTCCTGTTTTAATGGAACCTCATATTTTAAAACCACTTCATCTCCAGTGAGGCATTTCAAAACATGCCAAGAAGTAAAATATTTGAGGCACTTTTAAACATTTCCCTATAACTGTGGATCCTTTTCCTACACGCAGTCTGAACAAGTGCAAGCAAGTTGGCATTTCTGTGTTTACCTTGCTTTTCTCATGAAAATTGATGTGCATATGAATTGATGAAGACCTATTGTTTGTTGCCTTATTTTATCATGAGAATTAATTCAATCTTCTAAGGTATTAAAAGGTAAAGCCAAGCTCTATGGTATACAAGCTTGCAAAGAAGCAATACAGCAAGTGTGTGTAGCTCCAAGGGAGGAATCCTTCTCATTTCATTTTGAGGGTGTGTGATGAGATGAATCACACCCTAGAAATTCTTCTTTCTGAACATGTGTGTGATGCCCCATCTTTTGTCAGGTATTTTTGAAGCGGTTTGTTTTCTAGGACTTGAATACATATCAAAACTTTTAAGAAATTCTGAGCCTGTGGGTTGCTTTCTTAGATAATTGTTTCTGAGATGCTAGCTTGAATTCCTGAAATTCTGAGTAAGCACTCGAATATCTGAATTGAGATTTGATTCTCTGCATTTCTTATTCATAAGAAGCAGTATCAAGTAGGTACCAACTCTATAGTATACTTATTTGTTAGTATCAAAGAGTGAAATCCCTTGGAAGGCTTACCAGCTCCTTCTGCAACAGGGGACAGTGAGATTGCCAAAGACAGGTGGTTTAATCAACAGATCCTTTGATATTCAGAGTGGTTGTGATTCTGGTCATTTGTACGATATATACAAAGAAAAGTGTGTACTCGTTTGCTTCAAGTGGGTTTTGGTGGGTTTCTATAAGAGTTTTATAGTAGGTAGTGGGCTTTCAGAAAAGATCACCCACAGTGAGGTAAAAGTTTATTTTTGATGATGGTGATTTTTTCATGATTTTGGAGAGTATTTTGGTCTAGGTCTTGTGTTCAACAGACAGCTTAACTAGACAAACATGCCCATATACATGTGAAGACATTACTCGTGGTCCTCTTACATGAACAGTGCCAGGGACTCAAGCTGAAACCTTGAGACTCCAGAACCTGATCAAAAGGGGTTCACATGCAGAGGGATGCATAACGCTGATCAATAGGTTATACAAGTGCATGTAGAGAGATCCTAGGGGGTAATTTTCTCCAAGATACGCCATAATTACTCTGTTGGCCAAAGGATGTACAAATGCAAACTAATGGACTGAGTTTGTTCCCATATTGGCTATTTGTGCCACCCTGCTGACAGATAGTGTCACTGTCAGGTTGGTGGTTTTGATCTGTTCATAAATCATTTCGAACTGTCTTAAGTTTCAGCCCTGTCACTGTTGTTAGCTGCCACTTTCAATTTACCTTTATATCATTTGCCAAAATCTGTTGCAGTCTGGGAGCTGATTTACTAGCACATCAGGCGTACCAGCTGCAGAAGCAGCTATATTTTGCAGAAATGTAGAAAAGACTGTTGAGTTAAATGTTTCAGACATCCATTTCAATTCACACCATGTATCTCTGTGAGCCATAGGAGAAAATTATTAGACTAAAAGCCTTAAAATATCTTTCCTAGGATAACATCCAAGACTTGAGAAAGAGAGTTACAGTGCTTGACTGCCAGCTGCGGAAATCGGAATTGGCTAGGAAGACCTTTGAGGTGGCTACTGAAAAACTGCTACAATTTGTAGAGGTAGCTTTGCCTTTCATTTCAAGCAATATTTTATTTGGAAAAGTTTTGTGTTGATGTTTCTGAGGAATAAACATAGTAAACTGACTATAAACTAGTTTGCAGAGATCCTTTCATTGCTACAAATAAAGACGGTGTATTTATCTGTGTACAGATCCATGTGGGAATTTACTTTTATGTTTTGCTATACTAAAGAAACGAAATATCAGGTAATTTTTTTCACCTAATGTTTCACAAACTCGTATCAACTTCTGTGAAATTCACCAGAGGAAAAGACAGAAAAAGTAATATCTGCTAATATTTTGAAATGTTATGAAACCAAAAAAAGAGGGTTTATATTTAAATGTTATTACATTTATTTCATTTAAAGGGGTTATAATATTTTGGGATTTACTTCCGCACTTCTGGTTGGGGAGACCAGACTCTAATTAGAAATCAAATCCCCCCCACCCAAATACAACATCACATTATAAAGTATTAACTTTTTGACCATGTTGATTTATAAACTGTTAACTTCTTGACTATGGCCAACAGGTGGTGCATGAAATACTTTCAGATAACTCCACTTCCTCAACAGTTTTAAGGTAATAAAATGGAATAGTTGTTAATATTGAAGTGGTGATATTAATACTGGAAAACTCTACGATTGTTTCAAAGCCTTCAAATACTGTCTTATAGCTACTTTTTCCATATTTTTTGCTGTATGTTTCTGAGTGTCATTTTATTGGAGGAGAGGGAGTGGCATGAGTTATAAATTAGGCTTTCAGGATACAGCTTCATTAAAAACCTCAGAATTAAATTAAAGCAGTTAGTAATTACATAGCTATGGTTGTCTGGATGTTTCCATAAAGTAATTATAATGTGCTAAGGATTAGTTAAAATTGTAAGGAACCTTAACAGTGGGCTATAATTTTTTTTATTTTTAGATTTGCCCAAGCAATTTTGCATCATCATTAATCCGGTAGCCTAGAAATAAAATGATAACATGCATATGCATTTAAGTTTTATTACTCTTCTTGTTTAAAAAGGTAGCTAGGAATATCCAACAAGATTTAGAGCAGCCTTTGGTCCTTCAGAATATCAGCATGATTGTGCTTACATATCTCAGATAAGTGTTCCATTAATATTCATGTAACGGTAAAGTTGTTTAGTCTTGGTCCTGCCATCTTTTTCAGCAAAGCTCTCAAGGAAATCAAATCTATTTAGGTGAATTTAGCTGGAATTTAGCAGGATCAGATCAACTATTATGTTGTAGATGTCAATGTTTTAATACACAGATGCTAATCAATTAAATGCAGTTCTCATCAGTGCACAAGACTGATGTTGCATGTTTTATAAAGTTTGTAGACTTTATTTTAGTAAATGGGTTGAAGTATAAAACACAAAGATAAGGTGACAAACTGGCTCACTAACAGCAGAGAAGATAAGAACTGGGCCCCCTAAAGCAGTGTCCTTTCTTAAATGCTAATAAGAAAATTACTTTTAAGTATGTTGCTTTTCTTGACGCTAGATTTTGAGACATCAGTGTTGTTTAAATTGGACTTTCCTATTCCCTTTATTGTACAGACAGAACTGCTGTGAGGTAAACTCATCAGTTTGGCAGTATGAGTATCTTTTGTTCATTCAGTGACACCAAAATAAATCTAGAAACACAGGTTTACTTTATTAAAAGTAACCATTTCTTTTATGATCTTACAAATAAACACAACTGGTTTTTATTCTCTTAGTGACAGAAGAACAACATTGTCTACTAAAACACTTCTTGCACGGTTGGGAAGGATTGGACCTACTGTCACAGCAGCTCTTGCAGCAGAAGCCAGAGACCTTGCAAAGTCTGTCCGTGCCATTTTGGAAGTAGATTGTGAGTGAGTCTGTGCGTCTTTGTGTGTGTGTCTGCATGTATACAGTCACATAAATAATTCCTTTCTTCCATCAGATGTTCTGGCTTTCGCATCATGCTTGCCAGTTGAGAGTAGCACGTTTGAGTAGTCACCGTGTGTGTGTCGGGGGTGGTGGTGTTTCCAAATGAAGGAAAAGTGGCGTGAGTAGAGGTTCTGTTTGGATTGGGGTGGTATAGGTATATAGGTAAGGGGTCCAGAGTCCACCTGTCCAGAGTGGTATAGGTAAGGGGTCCATCTTATAGATGGTGGCAGAACCTACAAACACGGGAAAAGGGCTGCTGCTGCTAAGGGCTGTCCCCTTTGGTTTTTTAACCCTAACCCTCAGCGTAACCTAACCTTACCCTGCCCACAGTCAGAACCTTCTGCAATTGGACTGTTTTCAGATGATGGTTTGGCCACATTTCTGTTGTGTGCTTCACCCAGCAGAGTTTGTTCACTGTATTATTTTTTCGTTTCATTCCAAGATTACAGAGCTGCCTTAATTCTGGCTGCTTAAGATTTAGTCAGTACTTCCTAGGACTGATACAGAATGCAGAATGAGGGAAAACTATTGTCTAGAGTTAGAAGTGGTTTTCCCTATCAATGCCCTTAAAATAATAAGGGCATTTCTCCTTAACTTTAAGCAGATATCCCAGGGCAGTTTATTGCCTGCATTTTACCAGTGTCAAATGGGTGTAATAATAATGACCTTATTTAAGTACATTGGGTATATTTTTCAGATTCACTGAAGATTGTGGAATAAATAATAGTGAGACTTTTAGAGAAAATATATAAACAAAGAACAAAAAATAAATTAAGTAAATCTTTGTAACAAACAGCGTTTTGCATTATAATGAAATCACAGAATATTTTTGGACCGTAATTTTCCTTCCGGGAAAATGCATTGGGTATTTCTTCATGTTATTTCTGATAGCATGTGTAGTGTTTTGTTAATTGTCAGTCGAAAATTTCTTGGAAGCCAAAAGCAAGTTTTGTTCCTCATTAACTATTCTTTTACTAGCTTTTAATAAGAATACGGTGGTTTAATAAGTCAAGAAATTTTTTCTTGTTCTGAAGTTTAACTTGGGTGTGGTAGACATTTCTGAAAAGACCTAATAATTCAGAGGTACACAATACACTCTGTTCTGGAAGGGTTGACTGGGCAAGTGGTAAGTCCTGTGCAAGGCTGCAAGGCGAAATTAGTCACCTATCACAGAGGGCAGTAAAGCCAATGGATGGATGGCACTGAAGACTGCAGCGATTTGCTGCCACAGGGCAGATCATTTGGAGATCTCTCAGTGGATTCAGTTTTTCTTTTTAGTTCTGTTCTTCTGTTTCCCTTGCCTTTTGCACAGCCTCTTAACTTTTGGGTTCATCGACAGGCTTTTGTCTTAACAAAGACCTCATGGAAGGAAAAATAGAAGTGTAATACTAAAAAGTTGTTTTGGTTCTGTTAATAGCGTGCATAGCTCTTCCAAAAACAATATACCCAGGGCTTTCCGTAGTTGAAGATCATTTTGATCTAAATGTTAGGAGGAAATAGTCAGAAGTCAGCGTCACATGGGATTCTAGAGACTTCGGTTTCCTTGTCTAGGAGACATCACCTGAATCTCACTGGTGGGAATATTTTCATTGGCCTTAATGGGCTTTAAGCAGCAGTAGTGATGCAGTCTGAGTCAACAGGATTTTTGAATATAAGTTTTAATAGCTCAGTATCTGAAACCACACAGATACAGATCCTACTTCCAAGATGCAAAGGATGCATCAGAATGAGATTTGTCCAGGTTTTTAGAAGAGCAGAGCATTATTGTCAAGGATTTTTAAATGTGAGTTTTGAAGTCAGGAAATGACCCTGAGGAAACAAATCCTTCAGAGCTTTTAAATCTTGTATCAGTTCATTAGCAAAAAAGATAGACATTATTATTTAAAACTGGACTTGAACTGGCAGAATAAATTATCCATAGCACTCGAGGACAGTGCAGGTTCAGTGTCAGTTCAGTGAAGCCCTTCATCAAACTGTAATCAGAATATAAAGTTATTCCAGATTACATTTTTTTCCTGGAAAATGTAAGGCAGAAAATTAATGCCAAAATGAGCAAGATTAAGATTTCCAGAATCATGTAAAACTAACAGAATTTCCTGAACACTGTAGTGTTCTATTTTCATACCGGAATGTTTACAACATGTTATTCTGCTGAATGTACAGGAACATGTATCAGAGTGTCTTAATGAAGATTTTATTGCTGTGGGGAGTGAGTGTAGCCTGCAGTTTCATTTGGAGATACGTGTACATCCTCAGGTCATTAGCAGAAATCCGTGCCCATTGGTAGAAATTGCACTAGTTCATGAGCAGTTGACATAATAAACTGCATGCAGTAGGAAATCTAAGAAGCAGTGGTGCCTTATTGTACGGTTCCAGGTTCAGATCATCGATATGATGATATATTTTGGTCGTGTTCACCTATAGTTGAACAGACACGTCAGTTCTAATCCAGCTTAGATGGATTGATTTGCAAAATCAAAGCAGAAATGGCCTGATACATTACAGGAGTTTTTGGAAAGCTGGTGGATTATGGTTGACAGTAGTGATTGTATCAAAGATGATTGAGATGACTGAGTATCAATTGTTTGAGAATTGATTTAGAAAGGGACTGAATAAATATGTTTGTTGAGAAAATGTTTCAAGATACAAAAAATGTCTTATTTGACATCATATGTGCAACACTTGCTTATTATGTTACTCTATGGGGAAGAAAGCAAAATAAGAGGGTTAAAAAAGTTGTTCAGAAGTGTCCAGAATATTAGAGTTAAAGTTACTGGTGGAAATGAAAAGAATAACAGTGGCCAGGAGAGGAGATAATTGGTTTTCCACCAGTGACAGTGGTAGAGTCCTGTCGCATTGAGTTGTTTCTATCACACTACATAGGAAATTGTGCAAGAAAAACTTTTGGTTCTAAAGGCAACTGAATTCTAACATGTGGTTGTGTCAAATGTAATAGGTAGGGTGCATGTTAGAAAGCTCTGGAGCCACAGCAGGGATCCATTTTGTGAACCTGAGAGTTAAAAATAGCTCTGCAGAGAAGGATTTAAAGATTGAACGTCATCCTTCTGAGTTCATTCTGATTTGTAGAGTATTACAGATAGATTTGGGCTCTGACGAGCTTGTGTGTGAGATTAAAGCTTTAAACCTTGCTCGCTTTCTCTCTCTCTCTCTCTCAGTAGTTGAGGCAGGGTAACTATTTAATAGCAGTCTGTCTGCAGTCCTCTATGCCAGATTCTCACAAAATGTTTCCCATGTGATCATCTGTTTTCTTGCAGATGAGCTGTCATAAAAAGGGGGCTCTTACATACATAGCATTTCATAACTATCGACATTGCATTGCCGATTGAAGGTTTTCCTTTTTTCCAGAAAGATCCTCTACATAATAGTTTATTAATGAATTCTTAGGGAATGGGTGTTAATATTTTTGAGATTGCTAAATGGATTAAAATGTGTAGGTGGGCAACCATCACGATATATTTCATCATGTAAATGGAACTTCTCTTTCATTATTTGCTTCATTTTGTACAACATGAAGTAAAGTAGCCCTAACCAAAATACCTTTTTGATTCATTTACAATGTATGTGAAACAATCCAGGTGCAAAGACAAGTTAGTGGAGTGTTCTTCAAAAGAAAACTGCTTGCCTTGTTAAAGATCATCCTTGACAACCAGGTCAAAATGACATATTTAAGAATTAGCCACACAAATGATCCTCTTCCTCCAAAACAGCATGACATTTTGCTTGAGGGTTTAAAGAAGTTCAGTGTATTCCTGAAAATCTCCAAGTACATATTGCCTTGTGATAATGCTGCAGATCGGTTTTCAGCTTTGTAGGTTGAATGACAGCAATGTGAAGTCAGTTAGGGGATTCTTCAAGTGAGGACTCTGTTTAAAAAAAAAAAAAAACCAACATAAAAAAACAACAACAACAACACGACCAACTAAGAAACCCCTGATTTTCCAGCACTTACTACTACAGGATCCTCAAGATCCAGAAGCGCAAATAAGAAAGTAATAAACGGAATAATCAAGCTCATCCCCTGGAAGATTCATCCTTTATCTTCTTGAAAGACTGTAAGCTATTTTTAGAAACCAAGTCTTGAGAGGCCTTTCTGCTTTGTAGAATAGAAGCATCTCCTGAAGACATAAAATTACTTTCATCATACAAAGGATAATAATGCCTCGGTGAAAGAACTGCAGCATTTAAAAGTAGTTGCTGGCTGCACTTAGTAGACCATATGGTGCAAATCATGCTAAAAAGAATTGAGAAAGCATTTTCTTCTTTTCTGTCACAAAATTAGAAAAGAAATATACTTGGTACTGGTAATGGCCAAAATCTGATTAACACTGGAACATACTTATCTCTTCGTAAAATAGCAGGCAATCGGCATTTTGAAAAGTGCACTAGCATAATGCAACTTTCAAGTATTTTTACTACTAATTTTCTCACTCTGCCTCTGAAATTTCTATCCAAAAATACAATCCTGCTCTTGTTGGTATAATCCCAGTCATCAGTATCCATTAAGTGCTATGAAGCCTGCTTCTCCACTCAGCAGGAACTCAAGAAGTGCATCTTGAACTATATTTTTCCCAATCTGTTGTCAGCCTGGGATCTGACACATGGCAGTCATGCTGAAGTTCCATAAAATGATCACCAAATGAATATAGCTTCCATAAATCCTACTTGTTTTACTGTTATTGATCTTGTTAGTCACAGTAGTTTCCATTTGATTTTGAAGATCCTACAGGCAGCATGTTAGTTGCCTAGTTTTTGTATTCATTCTCCTTGCATGCTATCTATAAAAAGAAGGCAATGGAAACTGCTGGTGGTCAGCGTCCATTAGTGCTTGTTCTCGTGATGGTTAAGTTGCTTTTGATTATTAGTCCATGGACAAAGTTTTACGTCTCAGGCATTAAAAGCTGAAATACGGAATCTATCCATTTCTCAGGTTTAGGGTTTTTTAAACTGTACCATGGTCAATTGCCAAAACTATTCCATATTCAGCAAAGTGTTAGGTGTCCCTTCCCGTTCTTTTGACATGTGGGTGGAACAAAGATCTAAGGTAGAGTAGGAAGTCTTAGCAAATAGCGATTTTGCTACTTTGAGAAGAGCTAATGTTATTAAGTAATTATATTTCTTTTATTTCTTTGTTGCAGCCTTGGTGTGTTTGTTTGTTACAACAGAGTGACTGCCATATACATTATTACTATTTCATTCTTGAAATTAAAGATACAACATTGCTATAATTTTGTACAGGTCATCAGCTTTAGTACACGAGGAGAGTTCTGAAGATCCTGTCATATAAGCGTGGGCAGTTCCCCTCCTCGCTCCCTTTTCGGTTTATGTCTGTACATCAAAATCCAGATGTAACTAACACATGGGCAGGCATACCCTGGCTAGCTTGACTTTTGTTACTTAGGCTAGTGGTGTTAAAGATGCATTTTTAGAGGCTGAATATCAAAATTGAGTCATCTGTTGACCCCCAAGAATACTGTCTCACTGCTAGCATTTGCTGAAAGTCATGCTGCTATGTCTTTTTATATTTTTAGTATCAGAAAGAGAAGATTACTTCCTGCAAGATGATCTTTGTGGGGACAGTTCTGCATTGCGAGTATAGCATACCTTTAATATTCTTTCAGCTATTAAAATAGAACCATACCTTTTCCTCCTTACTGGAATTGCTGCTTGGGAAGGAGCAGCATAATAACGATTAAAGAGATAACTCTGTGCATTCGTTGTTCTGGCAAGGCCATAAATATTTCAGTGAATTACTGAAATCCGAAATAGAAAAGACCTATTAAATTATACAATGTATATCCTGAACACATCTGTACAGCTCCTCTTTTTAATAGTTTATGACTAGCAAAAGAATTAAAACGTAAAATCAGTGCTGTATGCTTTTAAGAGGTTATGTTTGTCAGTTAAACATTTTTCTGAGACAGTACTTCCATTAGAGAATATTAATTTGGTGAAATTAAAATGTATTGTTTGTTTGAAACTTTCAACAACAGCAAAAGAGGTGAGTTTTCCCAAAAGGTAATTTATCAGCTGTTTTATTGTGTGGAAAATTTCAGTCCTGCTAGTCCCTGAAGGTTGAAGATATTTTTTTTCCCTCAAAACAAAAATAATTAATGGGAGGGTAATTTCATTTTTGTAGAAGTGATAACAATAACTTATTAAATGAGCTTTTTACTGTTGAATCTTTTGTGAGTTGACATTTTAAGAAAAAAGATAAATCCCAGAATCACATTGGTAATTTTGGAATATGACCTGGTCATCAGTGGCTCCTTCTACTTGCAGAGTCATGCTGAATTTTTAATTTTGAGCTCATAGGGACCGCTGTCTTTTGCCACAGAATGTTGCCACTGTGTTCCTCACGTAGCATCGTGACATTATACCAAATGTTTTCAACTTCTGAAGAACAATGTTCTAAAATCCATTTTCCCTTAGAAAAGAGCAGGAGTTAGGTGTGCCTGTAACGTGTCTCCCTGGCCTCCGCCGAGTTCTGAAGGCAACATGAGACCCAAAGCCTCTTCCTTGTGTAGCTGAAGCATCTCCCAGTTTGTCTTGAATTCGGAATTTATTGAGTTACTTGTTTTCTCAGTCTCATCTTGTAAAGACAAGATAAAGCAAGACAGGGGCTTAATGCTCAGTGCATCACTTGATGTAGTCTCTGTGGGGCAGTGGTCTTCTGGTTTCCAGCTCTGCTCAACAGAAACCTTTATAGGAGCTAGGATCAGTTATCTTCCAGTCCAACGTGTGCTCTGGATTGTAGGTCCCTGCTGTCAGCCGTGCACTGTGAGTGAGTGACGCTATGCAGAAACAGTGGCTATGGTGCAAACGGATAGTTTGTCCAAAAATTAAACTTAAGGTAGCAAGAAATTTTAATGTGGTATTTTAATTAATTTGCGGAGTAGCCACATTTCTTTACTGATCTGAAAACTTTGCTAGTGCACACAGGAATATAATTTGGGAATTTAAATAGAACGTAGTAATTTTCCTTTCATATCTTCAATGATGTAAACTGAGAATAACCCTTGACTTAATTTTAATTGTTTCAATACATAATACACATGAGATGAGAAGTGGATCCCTTTTGCCCTGTAATATGGACATCGTTGAATTTTTGCCTCATTCTGAAAATGAGAATGTTTCATTAAAAAACTGCTGGCTTATCAGCAGCTCTTTAGACACACCGCAGATCAGATCACAGTAAGAAACCCAAAGTTGAACAACTTACGTACTTTCAGAAAAATTAAAATTCAAAGTTGCATAACAGGAAAAATATTTCTCTAATCCTCCCAAAAAAATCCAAGCATATTTAATACAGTTTTACAAGGACACAGTCAAGAATTTAAAACCTTATTCTACATAGCTGTTTACTTGCAGCAAGACTGAATTTTTCTGCAAATCATTTAAATTTCCAATGTTGCCTGCATGGTAGATACAAATGAAGAGTTGTAATTCCAAAAAGGAGATCTGTCCAAGAATTTGAAAATATTTCATCGCATCCACTTCAGAAATGTAATAGTGTATAATATTTAAAATATTTCCAATATAAATTAAGTTAAAATGAGTGGGCATGGAAATTAAAAATGGAGCACTAGACCTGTGAGACAAGTCCGTTCTTTAGTCTGTAAATCTAATATGACCTGCTTTATTTACATAATTTATACACCCTGATTAAAATTATAATCCCCATTTTAAAAGGAATTCAAGCCATGAAGCAGCTGACTCATTCATAGAAAAGAAAAAAGAAAAAAAAAAAAAAAAAAAGCAAGGATTTAACAGAAGTCTCCTAAATTTAATAATTATTTTTCTCACTAGGTGTCATATTGATAGGAAATCCTGAAAGCAGCTTTTTTTCCTCCTTGGATGGTAACCTATATTGCTAGAATCTATTACAATATAGATAATATTCTTCTGAGTTCTTAGATAACTGACAAGTTCGTTAGTTATAAAAAAAATCGTTTGGTTTTGGTTTGTCGTTACTTTGTATGTTTATGCAGTGCATTTTCACTGAACAAAAATGTCAATTGGTGCTTTGCCTGTGGAACAGTGTCAAGTAGCACCCTTACGCTGTCTTACCCTCTTAAAATCTTCATCAGAAAAGGAGAATGACTAATGAGAAAGTACAGAGTTAAGAACAGACAGCCATAGCCTCCATTAAAGTTTCCTGCAAAAGTTTTACTGATTTTGGTTTATTGCCTTTTTTTATATTTTGATACTACTTGATGCTGTATTTCAGTGCTGTCTGCTTGATCCAAATTAATTTTTGTATGCATGGTTATCCACATATTTCAAAGCAATTTGGATCTATAGCTGTGGTTTCCAAGCTGTAGTTTGTCAACAGCCACTGAACCACAAAACTCTTACACCTGATTTACAGCTTGTCTACAGAACCTTAATACTTTTACATTCTTTCTCATTACAGGATTCATTATGATAATCATGAGAATTTTTGAGGCTGGGTAGTGATCTCTGATTTAAACATGTGAGACCACTGAGCTGTAGCATCACCACTGCTGAAACAGCAGTATTGAAGTGCATACCTGCACTGAAAAGCAGTGCCTATAATGTTATATAAATAAGGCCAGTGAAGCCAAATGAAGGCTGAATAGTTTGTTAGAAAAGTAGTAGATAGACAGCAAAAATCTTCCACGGTTTCACCTTTGGCTGTCTTTTTGGTGGTGGTGGTCTGGTTTGGTTTTAGTATTATTATTGGGGTGTGAGTTCAGGTGCTGTCTGACAAGCCTGAAAAAACATACTGTAAAGCCCATTTCCTTGGCCAGGTTGGTTTGGTTTTACAATAAATACAAAGGAGGAGACAAGCAAAGAGTAGTTTGGTGCATAATATAATTAAAATGCATTACTCCTATGAGCACAAGACATAAAAATGCCTTGCAGATGGGAAGCAGAAGAGATCTCTGCATGTAATGTAAATTATACAAAAGTTTAGAAAACTAACATCCACATAGTATTTTACCACCAAAGAATCAGAAAAGTTGCAGCTAGAAAGGACCTCCAGCAGTTAAGTAGTGCATCCACCTGCCTCCAGCACCATGACTTATATCTGCATTAATCCAAACAGGTATTTGTCAAGCATATTCTACATTTTTTGTGGGCTAACTGTGCCCATCCTTAATTATCTTTGGCATTAGAAAGCTTTTCCTTTGGCCTAGATTGTTCTCATTGCAGTTTAAGCCCATTACTGCGTGTCTTCCTATATTTATTGAAAATACTCTGCTACTTTCCTTTGTGGCAGCTTTGAACATGTTTGAAGACCATATCATGTCTCCATTCTGTTTTCTGTTCCCCAAAATGAACTAATACCAGTTTGGTCATTTTTTCCTTTACATAGCATGTCTTCTAGCCATTTCTTCACCCTTTTATTTCTCTGAATTCTCTCCAATTCATCAAAATTGTGTTGAGTTCTGTAGTTGGAACCTTCCTGTAGAAGACAAAAATGGAATAGTACGTGTGTTTGCTTTAATATGTAGCACAGCAGCTCTTACGTCCCCAAATAGTGTTCCCTTTCCCTGATAGCCGGAGGTTATTGATTCATATGAAGTTTGGGCTTTCCTGTATTTCCAGAGCCTTTTTGAAGGCTTTTGAAGCATTTGAAGGCTGAACCCAAACCACTTGCTGTTGTGCAACTGATTATTCACACCTAGGGTAGGGCTTTGCTTTTGTCTTTACTGAATTGCACGCTATTTATTTCAAACATTTGATCGAATTAGTCAAGCTCTTAACAAAAGTCTAATCCTGTCTTTCAATGACATTTCAAAGAAATGTCCATTTACAAGTGGGCTTTCAATCCTGATTTATCCCTGAACTTACATATTTTTCTGATTTATCCTCCTTACTTGGACTAAAACCATGTTTTGTTGAATGCGAGTGAGGAATGACATTGTTTTCACCTGACTGGTCTTACTAGTGGGTATTGTTACAGGACCTAGCAATTAGACCCCACTTGTTAATTTCCTGTCCGAGAATCAGAACATTACAGTAATTATGTCGAAGCAGAGAAGCTAGATAAAAGGTGACGCTGTTAAGGATGGAATATTTTATAGTCTGATCGAATTAAAAAAATACATTTAAAGTATCATTTATGAACAAGTTGCTAGCTAATTTATTGGTGATTGAACATGGTTATGTTATTCCCAATGTTTCACAGCAAGGAAAAAGACAATTCAATCTTTAAAGACAGCTCTTCAATGTGACCTAGATTTCAGAGCTCTGTTGCTGCTGCTAGAAAAGCAATTTATTCTCTCTCCATTCACTTACCTTTAATGAGAAGAGATGAGTCAGCTTTTGAATAGGCACTGTCTGTACCGACTTTCAAATCAAAACATTTTAATAATGAAAAACAAGTAAGTGATATTATTATACCTTAAAATGCAGATGAGCTAACAAGATTAGTGCAGTCTCATTAGGTTAATTTCCAGCATCTCTGAAGGAAGACTTCATGAAAGAGCAGACCTTCAGAAGTCTTAGGGACTCGTTTAGTTCATACTGTGACCCTGGTATGAAAAAATTAATTGACTTTGTGCCTCTTCCCATACAAGTTGTACTTGTACTTCCTCTTGGTAACTATGGAGACTGAAGTCAAAACTCTCCAGCATCAATGATTTTACTGGATGGTAAATACTTCCTAAATGGTCCCTCTATTAATTTCTGTTGACATAATGCTTAGAATTTTGGTATGTTAATCTTTAATTATAGTATGATGCTTTGGCATAAGGGGAGAATTAAAAAAACTTCTGGATTTTGTAGAAAGGAGATTCACATTGCTTAAAGCCAGAGGAAATATACAGGTGGGACAGGAATTGAACCTTGAGGTCCCTCTCAGTTCCAGATCAGTGCCTCGAACTCAAGGCTGACATCCCTCTCCTGAGCTGCAAGCGCATTTCAGACGTAGCTGGCTGGTTATTGGGAGCAGTGGGCAACCCAACGTCTCCCTGCGGGTACCTGTGCACACCAGCCAGGCAGCAACTGGCTCGTTATTTCAGGTACCAAAAACTAAACCAGCCATAACCGTATGGAGCTGAATCAAAGGACTTGTGCGTACTTTTGTGCAGTTAATGCTGAGTTAATTTTCTGTGGCTCCACAACTGTGAGCATCCTGGGAGAGCTGGCAGGGGGATGATCAAGACCTCTGTTTCGAATGTCAGAGTATGCTAAAGCGATCAGCCTTAAGAGGGTTGGTGTGCTTTTCTGTCAGTTCCCTCAGTTGTCACATTTTTTCACTTTTTTGCAGTAGGTAGGAGTGAGAAGCTGAGGGCTAGCAGAGTTACTTAGACATATATGGTGCGCAAGTGTGAGAATTTAAATGGGAAGAAGTACAGAGAAAGTTGATTGCCAAGAATGATATAGGAAGCTTTTGAAAAGTATATTTTAAGGAGAGTTTGCAAGAGGAAAACATAATCGCTTGGTGCTTATGAAGGAGACCTAAATGAGGTACAAAATGTGCCTAAGTCTCGTACTAGATCTCTTACCTTGTCCTGTAAAGCATATGCATTGTTAACTGGGAGTTAAGGATGGAGATTTTGCCTTGCACTAGTGATTGCTATGGGTATTACGTTTGATTCCTTTACAGTTAAGGTAGAATAAAGTATGCTAATTTAGGCACGTGGTGCATTTTTCTTCACTTGGGATTTATAACAGAAAAAGGAAAGGTTTCCTAATTTCTAAGAACTTTTGACATTCTTTTCAGAATATGCTGGCTTTAAAGTCATGTCTTTCTGTACACAAAACCTTTCTTCAGCTGCAATGTTTTAACGGGCTAAAAGGATATCTTGTGTTAATGTATTTTTACAATTCTTGATTCAAAAGGGAAAAATACGACTTTGGTCTGTACTTATTCTTAAGTGAGCTCAGCAGAGAGTAGTTCTGTGTCTCTCAATTGTAGGTGGTTCATGCCAGCCCCCTGCACAGTTTAATTTCATCATCAGTGCAAAAAAGTAAGATATTACTTAGCAGGAAAGGCATATCATGTAATACTATTGCTTTTTAGATCTCAGACAATTTCTGCTCAACTCTAATTTTAGACAGTCATTATAATTTGTTACCAATGAATGCTTTCTAATTAAACTTATATTTAACGATCACATGCGTCAGTGAGCAATGTGAGATGACAGTGATGGAAGTGGGTGGATAGCACAATAGATGGTGACAAGAGAAGTTGATAGAGTAAGGAAAGGAGAAGATGGATGAATTCCAGGACAGAGTAATTGTGGGAGCAAGAGAGTAGGGGAACTGAGGAAAAAAAGAACTGGTTTAGAGCTGGGACATAGAGTGAAATATTCCAGGCTATTTCGATTTGCCTAGTTAGTCCTGGTGGTGAATGCCCCATGTGCAGAGGCTTGTATTTCTGGAATAAAAATGTGTTATTCCAGATTCTTTTTAATCAGTTGAAAGTAGATTGTACCAATTCAGAACAAGAATGTTCTCAAGGGGGTACTTCTATGAATGTAACTTATTTTTTTTAGCCTACATGGCATTTGTGTAGAATTCCCCAGTTATGGACCAGTTCCCTAATTCTATAATAATGTTTTCTGTCTTCTCTTCAGCAGTTTGTGATTCCTAGGTATAAACAAAACTAATTTCAAATTAAATTATGCAAATAGGCCTCAAAAATTGATTTGTAAATTGTAGTGTATTCAGTCAGCCCTGGAAATAATAATGTGTTCTTGACAAATCACAAATAGACAGCATCATGTTAATAGTCAATACTGGATGAGCATAGAAAAAACCCTGCAATTAATTCATAGAAAGAAATACTTTTTTAAAGCTGGGTGAAACTGAAAAAAATGTAATGGGAAACATGCTTACCATTTTTGAGACCTTATGAGGGAGCACTACTACTTGCATGGTTCTTGGGTATTGTATTTCTCTTGCTGTGTCACTGATTGAGACTCTGTTACTGCAGCCTTTAACATTAACATAAAATGAAACATCTTTGAGTTGGCAAACTAAAGCAGATGGGAGCCACCAGGGGATAAGTAGCACTGGTTGGTTTTTTTGGTTTTTTTCTTTGCAGCCTTCTCTCTGAAGGAGGTAGATTTCTGCATTCTGCAGTTTTCTAATTTTCTGTATTGCCTCCGCCCTATCCACAGATTCTTCAACCACAATAAACAGAAATATGGGGGGTGGTCACTACATTCTTACGTGTTTTCACTGGGCAGCCAGTAGCATTTAAGTAAGAAGCCGTGTAGGAGAATAATACAAAAATAATGGCCAGATAATCAGTATGTTAAATGCGTTTTAAAAAAGCAAATAATAAAAGCCAGTAGATCATGCAAAATCCAGTGTTTGTTCGGAATGAGCTAGTGTTAAATTCCTCTGTGCTTTCATTATACCTTACCTTTGAGGGCATATGCTCTCCTGACCTAATGACTAAACAAACCTACCATATCCGTGACTAAAATAGCTATAATGTTGAGGGACATTCTGCTTAATAGTATCTTGGCCGCCTCAAAATTGCTTGTTGAACTTCTATCAAATGTGTGTTCTGTGAAAAGACAGCGTAAGGCAGATGTGATACATATTGATTGTATTATAAGCATATTGAAATAATAATCTTGGGTTTTTTCAATGTAAGTTGCTGAATAATTACTTTTTCTGCAAGGTGATTAAGTTACAAAAATAGTAATCAGTAGTAGTACGTGGAATTCCTTTCATGTCAGCATTTCAAGGAATGCAGTCCTCCTTCAGCTCTTCGTATGCTAAGAGCCGCTCCCAGTTTCACATCAGTAGCTGGTGTAGATGCTCAGATTCCAGCCTGGGACAGTGGGTAAGGGCATGAATCTTCTGGTTTACCTCTGGGCTAAAAGGAGGACTTAACCCCAAAGCTGATGGTGTCTTTTGTCAGCTGCTAGTGGCTTACTTACCTTCCCTGTTCCCACAAAAGTGTCCTTTAGAAGAACAGTTTCTATTTGGTGACGCAGACAGCTCAGTCCTTAATTTGCTGTACTCTTCCCGCTCCCTTTAAAAGTCAGAATATTCTATAGTGATGTTACTGTAAAGTATGTACTGCAGGCTCCAGTGACTTCTGCTGTTGCTGTATAATTGGTTCTACACGTTTGCCATCAAGTAATCAGAAGAAACTATTTTATTGCCTTTAAGTGCATTGTGCTTATTTTTTACTTTCACTAGTAACCTGCATGAATAAAAATGAGCATCAGCTAAGACTGCTTCTCATTTCAGTAACATTCGAAATTGCTTGAATCCTACATTACCTAAAACTTTATTTGAAACGAGAATATTAGTCTCTACTTGAAAAATATGTCATTTCACAGTGTCTCAAATACTCAGCTTGTGAAAAGGCACATTTTAAAAATAATGTTTCAGGAAGGTAAGTCTTCATCCTTGAAGACCCGTAGCAGCAACCTCATTGCTGGATGAGTACAGCTCTCACTTATTTCTGAAGAAATAAAGTGCACATGCTGGGCAGAGTCTGTTCTAGATTTGGACTTCGTATGCGTTAGCTAGGAAAGCAGTATGTCTACAGTAATGTCTGGTCACATGTACTAATTGAGGTCATTCTTATTTCCTTAAATTAGTCAGTTAACTGGTCATTGTTCACATACTACAATTTCTGTTATATCCTTACTGTTTCTAATTAACTGTACCAAGTTATTCACAGGCAAGTATTAAGAGTACAAGAAAAACATTTGTAACAGTTTGTAATGTCAAAATTACCGTAAATATCTTGAAGTTGACAATATAGTCCTTCAGCACAAGAAGTGAACGATTTTATAACTCTCATTCTAAATTGTAACTTGAGATAAGTGTTTTAATAAGAGATTGAGTTTGCCAACAGAGATGGGTCAGTATTTTATGATTAATAGGAAATGGGAAAACACAAGGTCATCTTTCAGCGTGCCCTGAATATCCAAAGTAAGAAAAATGTTTTTCCTGAAGCATGGTTTCTAGGAACAAGACTGAAGGGAGACGAGCCAATCTGCCAACCATACCTTAAATTAGCATAAATTTCAGTTGCTAGTGTTTCCCAGATGTCTCTACTTGAAAACTACTTACTCCATCTTTGTTTTATTAAATTGCCAACAACAAAAGGAAAAGCACAATTGCTTTAAAATGGAATTTGATATGTGAAAGAAAGGAATGTCCCCTTAGCAGAGTATTATTCATAAAATGAAACACATTTGTTCGTGGGAAGAGCACTCAAAATGGTCTAAAGAATAAAGTGGCACACAAGCAAATGCCAGAAGTACATAGTCGCTTCTGAAAGCTGGATTTTTGAATCTGAGGTTTTATACTTAATTCACAAATAAGCATTAAAATACAGTATATGTTACAGACAGCCTCAAAAAATGAAGGGCCTTTTTATGCCTGCACCCCATTGAATACAGTCAACAAATAAGGCTGCATATTTCTCTACAAATTTTTGCTTTAGCTGTGTCAAATTGTGTAACTCACAGAGGAGTTCCTCTGCCAGCCTCACATCATACGATACCTCTAGTCTCACATCTGGGATATTCCCGTATTCCAGTAGCGCTCAGAATCCAAGACCAGATAACTCAGAACCAGCAAGTCAGATGGATGGAGCTTTCCATCCTCTGCGTTGCCCAGAAAGCTCAAAGAGAGGAGCCAAAGGCATGAGGGATCTTGGCTAATGAATTTTGCATTATCAGTGAGGCCACATGAGGCAGGTTTAAATGTTGGTAAGAGCTGTAGATGGTGGATATTGAAAAGATGAGAATTCAAAACCTCCTTTATCAAGTGACAGAGACAACTGTTTATAATGTCCTTTAGCAAATCTTGTGTATCAGAAATACTTTTAGTAGGTAATTCCTGTTTCTTAAAAAGCATTGTCGTTTTTGAGAGTCTATTATTAAATACAAATAAACTATGAGGAAATAAACAAAGGGCAGTTCTGGGCTAGCTCATGCTGTCTTAAAAAAACATGTATAACTGGAAAAGTCAAGCTAGGTAAAAGGATATGTAAAAAAGGCGTCCTTGTTTCTGTTGTTGGTCAAAGAATGTGTTCATTGTGAAACTGAAGGCTTGTACTGTGTGGCCTTTGAATTCCAGATAGATATTACATCCCTTTAGCTTGATACTTCATATTAATTCCAGACGAGGTGGTTTAATGATACAGCCACAAGATTGTTTAGCCCCAACAGGAGACAAACTGTAGCCAGACATCCTTTTGATGGTGGATGACGAAGCTATGAATGCTACTGAAAATAAGTTTATGCTTCACAAAAGAGTTTTTAGGGTGAGATTACCAACTCTGGTAGGTGGCTATCCCTAAGCTCTCTTTTCAAATGCATCAGTAATGTCTGTGTGACTGCTTATAATGGAAACAAGGTTTTAAAGTCTGGCCTTGAGGCCAAAATAAAGCACTTAACATACTTATCTTGAAGCATCTAAATAGTCCCACTTAGGCCAAATCTAGATAGAATCCTTGTGAAGAGTAAATTTTTGAGCCATTCTTACTACAGTCTCTAAATCTCTCATTTCTTTTGAATGTTTTGATCAGAAAATAAGAAAAATAAAAAAATTTGGACTGTGGTATTTAGATGTTGGGGAAGTAACTCAATTTTGAGTCAACTGAATATTCATGCTATGGTATCTGCTTTTATTAGTTTCATCTGCTGATCTCCACATTTCTTTTGCTTTAATGTTTTTTTAACTAACTTATTGGGGAAAAAAAAACCCACATCCAAGTACATTACTGCATGGCTTCTAGGTTTGATAACTGCCCAGTAAAATGAGGCTTTTTCCTAATATCTGTATTTTCCCCCTTCTTCCTTTAGGGATATACTTTGATCATGCTATGTGCAGCTTTTATTGAGGGAGGGTAGATGCATTCTGTCTTGGAAACAGTAGGCAAAATCTTAAATGTCTGTTGCTTCACCCAAGTTTTTAGTGAGGGCTGATGCTTATCTTTCTACTTACTGCAGCCAGCTAAGTCGTTGTGTTTTTTCTTTGTCCTGCAAGCCTAAGGAAGTGATAAAGATCGATTAGATCCACACTGTATCAAGCAGCAGGAAAATTCTGTTTGCCTTAGGGTTTCATTGCCTTTCTGCTTTATATAATGTTAACTTTACAATAGTGGTTATCACAGCAGGCATCTTGCAGCTGAGGAGGCAAGCAGTCCCCAGGGATACTGCCTTGCTGCTCTGTGACCAGCTGCAAGGGTACTTACTGGTAGACATACAACAGCAAGTGGTTTGCTCTTTTTGGTTTTCGCATGGAATTACAGAAATCTCTTTTGCATTAACCCTAGTTAAATGCATATACTCAGAACAAAATAATGGTAGGTTATAATGTATTTTGGCTAACATGCACTCTCAGGAGACTGTTTATTCTATTTGGGCAAATGGTGCTTTGGGCTGTATCCATTTCTTTTGCATGTGTAATTACATTTGCAGTTTTACCTCTTCTTTACCTTGCAAAAGGTAAATAATCACAAATACTTCAATGGCAAGAAGCCCTGTATATTCTGCTGATAAGAAATTATTTTTAAATATTGTAAATCTGTAATTCTTCAAAGATGATATATGCAGACAACTGCAACCAAGATATATTATTTATGAAGTTTCATCAAAGACTGTAGCAATTCACAGAAGAAATGATAAATATGTAGGCAACCTGAGACTGCCAGAGTTTATCTAGGCTAAATCCTGTGTCTTCCAGATTATATTTTTGACTGCTTGAGCTCCTTTACCTCCTGTTTACTCCAGGTGAGAGCTTTGCAGCCTTTCAAAGCAAGTACTAGGACAGGCAACAAATCTGACCCTGGAGGGTGTGAAAAAATAGAGCACTAGGAAGTAGATCAACTTATGAATGATTCATGGAGAAAGTGAGCTTGAAGGAAGTGAAGACGATGTCTAGGGAAATAGACGATGCAAAACATGAGAGCCGCCTGGCTACCATGGGAAATACCAAGAAATATAAGTACAAATCTAACCGTGAAGGAAAGGAGTAAAGGGAACAGCAGTGGAAAACTAGTGGAGAAAGATTAAAAATGTGGAAAATAAAGGCATTAAAAACCCTACAGATGTAGGTGGAACTTTGAGGCACGCAAAGAGTAGGTAGGTAGGATACACCATCTAATGCGTGTAAAGTCAAGGAGGCAAATAGTGCTTTGGAGATATCTCCAGGGCTTCATTTATAGATGATAAATGTGCTCAGTTTTTTTGAAAAGCATAGTCTTTTGTGGTTAAGAAAAAAATACAGAGCATCGGTTATGATTGCTACCTGCATCCTGTTCTTCATTTAGGGGTGAAAAAAAAGGCATCATTTTAATCACATTCCTAGTGAAAAATGTGTAATTATCATTGATGAATGAAACAGGTGATATAGGGGATCTGTGTGAGCGCAGAGCAGATGCTGACGTTCTATTCATAATTGAGCAAATCCGTTTGTCATTTATTTTGGATATGTGTTTGCATGCAGGAATGAGGAAAGGCCAGGGCAGACGGAAGCAACTGAAGGGTGAATGCTGTTGCCATTTAGATCATTAGAAAATATTCCTGTTAAATAAAGGTCCCATCTTTTGTGGGAGAGGAAGGAAGAACCAGTGATCGTGTCTAGCATAGTTAGAACTTAAAATACCCTTTTCTTCCTTCCCTCATGATGAAGTAAGAGCCTGAAAACTGTTACGCAGCAGCTACCTTGTATCTAAAGGGAAGTAGCTGTGGCTTATTCTCTCTGAAAGGTAGTAGGTGGCATGTTTTGAGGAACAGATTGTATAGATCTGTTCTGAACTGAAAATGGGAAGAAGCCTGAGATAAGTGACTAATATGGGGTAAAAGTGAAAGGGGAAAAAAAAGTTAATCCAATGGGCTTTTTGCTTTTCAAGCTGTAATAGACAGTAATGGTGCTGTTCTACAATTACCAATTCTCAAGTTCCCTTCCAGAATCCTGGAGTTCTGGTAGACTTGTTGCTCTTCCCTTGATGCCTGCAGGTATCATTACTTCTCAGATGGTTTGCACCTGCTTCAGCATGCCAAGTCATGATTCAGTAGCTGTAATCTTTATCTTTAAGAACTGAAGTTATCCCTTTCCATATTTTGAAGAAGTAAAGGACCACACTAGCGGCAAAGGTGTGATGATGAGAGAGAAGAAAATGAGCCTTTTAAGAAAGAAATTCCCCAAAAAATGTATGTGTGTGCACTCAGGGCATTCCTTGGTATGAAGTAGCTTTCAAAGATCATATGGTGCGTGCAGTCCAGCACATTTTCCAAATAAAAGTTTTATATCGAAAGCAGTCTCACAGATGGTTCTAATGAGCTGGTCTTTGCGATATACTGTGGCTTGAACAAAAATAGTTTAACTCCTAAGGCACTAACATTTTGAGGTGATTTTCAAGCTAAAGCACTTCCAGAACAATCTTCCATGCATATTTTACTTTTATATATATTTCTAGTCTCCAAAAAAGGGAAGTTTTTCAGGACCTTGCACTTTCCTTTATATACATTACAGTATAGTATCGCAAAACCATACATCAGGAGCATTTTTGCACATGACTGATGCTTCTTTCTTCAACACTTTTCAACCCTACAAACAGTTGGCTTTACTTTGAACAAATAGTAATTAAAAAGCTAAAGGTTTGCTATGAAAATTTTATTTTTAAAGTGGTGTAGCATAGTACCCAACATTACTCATCATTCTCATGGAGGGGCCTTTCAAACTAAGAACAAAGTCCAAGACTTTAGTTTTTAAGATTAGCGTGACTAGTAGTTACAAAAGGGGAAAAGAGCACAGTTTCTCAGTGCATGTAAAAATGGCACCCTTTCAGAATTATTTATTTTAATTTATGCTAAACATTGCAGTATTAAATACTTCAACTCCCGGAAACATTAGTGTAAATTACAAAATTAAGCAATGTATTTAGTAAATCAACCTTTGTCAGGATACGCAGACACAGGTAAGTATCCATACAAATAGCTGTACATATTTTCTCTGAATCTGACTCTAAGCATCTTGGAGTTTGTGTCTAAATTCCCAAAGAATTACGTATAAACAGAGAAGCTGGTGATAAACCAAACAGCAGAGGATTTCATTCTGCCCAGACTTCTCCCTCATGTAGTTATTAGCCTCTGTAAAAACAGACCTTGGGGGACCACAGGCATGGGAAGTATTTTTGGTCACTTCATACAGGTGTAAATTATAATAAAAAAAGAGTTAACTGCAACTAATTTGACCACACTGTCAGCTTCTATAAAAGAAATGCTAGTAATAAAAGTATCATCAAATGGTTTATAGCTCTGTAACACAGCAAATATTTATTAAATTGTATTGTTTATCTTACCTGTTATGAAAAGAGTAAGAATTCATTTATAAGCTTTTTATGACATGGTTTGAAATTCCAGCACTCTAACTTACACCATTTCAGAACTACATTCTTTGTGTCACTTAAGCTTTGACAGATACCTTATTTCTTTATTTCATCTTAGGTCTGCCTTATGGATGGGAAGAAGCTTATACAGCAGATGGAATCAAATATTTTATCAAGTGAGTAGTTCTGTGGAAAACTGGGCCAGAGTTGATATAAAAGTACATCAAACACTTTTTTAAACCTAGAATTAATGGAAAATGAGTAAAATAACAAAAGCTGTTATATGTTTTATATAAGTCTTTATTACAACATCACTTGTTCTTTTCTGCTTTTTGTGACTTCACTGCCCAGAGGGTCCTAGAGGGCTTAGTCACAAATCCAATGAAAATCAGTGACAACTGTCCCTCTCAATCCTTCAGATGTCTTAGAAAATGCTAGTCCACATCACTGAGAACTTCCCCACTTACGTGTTTGACCCTATAATGGACCCAGGAGATAAGAAAAAAAATAATCTCGTCCCCTAAATAGTTTACAAGTATAAATATCTATTTTTTAAAATGTCTTTATATTTCAGGGAAGTGGAAAAATTCTTAGAATTCTTTTAGATCTTTAGAAGCTAATGGTGTGGTTTCACCTAAATCTAAAGTTACTGATGGGTTTTTTGATGTCATATCCTGCTCCGTTGTGTGGGAATAAGTTGTTGTGTTCCTGCAAGAGGGTGAACGAACAGGACTGAAAGTGTCTGGTTACATTTATAAAATGATCGAGAGATTTCCAATTGCCATTCCATTCATTTAGAAGAACTTTATACTTTTCATTTTATCCTCTAGACCTTTTTGTAATTTTTTTAAAAATTTCTACTCTAGACTTTACACACAGAGGATAAATGGAGGCTTACTAACTTGAGTATCACAGAATGTTGACGTTTTACAGCATCACTGGCCACAGGTTAAGCAACTTTTATTCCATTGATAATCCCACTGAAGCTGCAGCAGGTGCAACAGCCTTCTCTCATATTTTGCATACATACTACTTTTGTTCTTGATGTCTACCCCATGAAAATTACACCTACAGTTTCCATAGGGTTTACTTTCTGCATATTTGAGGGGTTGCCAAAGATAAAGGCATATTCTTCATATCCAGCTTCTTAGAAGTAGTTATATTAACTAATATGAATTCCACTGACAGGTGTTCAGGACAGATGTTGCAACAGTAAGCAGTTATGCACCCCCCCAAAAAAAAATACAGAAAAATAGGTTTGTGGCTTTGTGGGGGATATTGCAAACAAATTCATTTTTCAAAACTTTCCGGCGACTAGAGGAAAGGTGACATTGATAAGATGTTACAATATAACAGTGTCCAAAGCGTAAAGAAAACCTCTACAAAGGCTTTAAAAGCAGTTAATCATTTGGAGATGTAATTGTCTGGGGAGGGGGAGGGGGGAAATTCCTTAGTGATCAATTTTCTGAAAGAATATAAGAAAAAAATGCAATGCAGATTGATTATTTACAAAAAGAAAAAAAGATTTTATTATTCTTTTAACCAAATCCAAAATATGGTTTATATCCGGCTAATGTCTTTCATGTAGAGAATGGAAAGCTTTTTTACAACAACATGCTTGATAAAAGCTATAGGAATTTATTGTATTCTGTAGGAAAGATTATTTTTTTCAATTGTATTCTCTGATTCGGGAGGAAAAATGCATGAAAAAAAAAGTAGCTCATGGTGAATGTCCCAGAAGCTTCAAGAAGTTATTTGTACAGTATGCTGTTGTTTTTTCCAGAATATAGGGAAAATTAATTCATATAAGGGGGTGGTGGTGGTGGTGGTGGGGTGTGTGTGTTACTCTTCTAAAAGATTGACAGAATTGGTGAAAAATATAATTCATCTTCATTCCATATATATCGTGAATCATCATTAATAGCAAGTTATTCTAGCTGCTAAGACTTGCATATTGTTTAAATCTTGTAAGGGCCACTGTTTTGCAGGTGGACTTCCACAGTCTCCTAAAAGACAGGAGGGGCAGCAAATAATTCTTTGCAGTGAAATAAAATTACTTTTATCCCCAACTCTTATAAAAATCACGTAAATAACAGTGAAGTTTATGTATTAGCTAGCCAAGAAAAGCAGTGACTTTTTTTTTTTCAAGCATACTGCTCTGTTGTCCTTGACTCACCCCGTGGTGCCTCGAGCTAGATGTATTAAAGCAGACATGTTTTCTTCTGCAGAGCTTTCCAAACACACCATATATGATCCTGCATTCCAGCTGTAATCAAAGGGTGGCTTTCCTTTTCAGGCAGATGTAGGTTACTATATGGGATTTATACCAAAAAAAATTGTAGAAAAATAACTTAGGAAATGAAAGTGAACTCAAAGCCGGTTTCATAGCCATGGAAATAAATACAAGAACAACTATTAAAATAGAGCACTGTTCCTGTCTGTTGACACGGGGAGCCATTATAGGACAGTTGCAAAGTTAAGGAGGATGCTGGATTCTGTTGTGTAATTGGAAACTGAACTTGAGGACAGTATTACCTAGCAATAAAGGCAAGTAAAATTTAGAAACTGAGTAGAAGAAATCTCACATTCTTGAAGTATTCCCCCCCCCCCTTTTTTTTTTCCCTGGTTTTGTTACTGTGCTGCTCATACAAAAGTATTTATCTTGACAACTCAGCAGAAAGCTAGATTTGCTGAATATGGACAAGAAATGTCGAAGTTCTGTACTTGGCTGCTGAACTATTGCTGCTGTGACAGTAAGATGCATATTAGCAACAGTAGAATCTCAGCTAGTTAGGTGGTGGAAGCCCAATTTGCACAAAGCATCAGATGTTTTGCATGTTATCTGCACTTGCTGAAACTACAGATTTGAATCCATTAGTTCACATGAAGCTTTTTCAGGAATTTTTGCGTTGATCTTTGATTGTTAATGACTTGTGAATGTTCTTCCCTTTAATTACAAGTGATAGTGTCCCAGGTTTTCCATCATTGTTACCTTCTGTGTAATCTGTCCTGTAAAGTTCTACATGTCAGTCTTTATGTGGCAGGCAAGGAAAATCTGTCTTTTAATTGCAGACGGGTAGGAGATCACCTTTCATGACCATTGTCTAAAAACTTCTGTTCTGAATGAAGCCACCACGCTGAAGTAGTGTTAAGAGCTCTAGATGCAGTTCATTAGAATGGAATTAATGAGCATTGCAATAAGACATCGTGGTAATTAGTATTCATTTTAACTGTTTCCTTATTTTGCTTTCATCACTGTTTCCAAATGCCTTTACAGAGTGTAAGCCGGGTTTTTTGCATGCTTGAAAACTCATACCTCGTACTACACTTTGTGACGTGTATGAAGTCAGAGAAAGTTAACTATTTAGAGCAAGGAGCAGGGGTTGCACAAGTCCCTTGTTCCTGACATTGAATGGTAGAGATTTCAAGATGAAAACGCTACCCAACATTGAAAATACCCCTTTCTAGAAGGAACTTCACTAGAGGTGCACCTTATCAACTGATCCTTTTCAGTGGGATTTAATCTTAATTGTTTAAAGGGGGATTAGCAGAATAGTTGATACTTTGCAGCCCTGGTACTATTAGTGTAACCTTCTTGTTCTCTTTGGCTGTGAATTTCAGTCCTTTCATTAGTGTTTAGAACCGCCAAAGCCATGAGGGGCTTAAGAGTGTTTCAGTGTTTCAGCACTAGCCCACTTCCATGTATACAAACAGAAAAACATAATTCCCAAAGTGTAGCCACAATTAAACTGATCTTGTATGTGAATTGTCAGTTTTCATACTGTGCTGTTAGGCTGTGAGGCTATATAGAAGCTGCAGTGGCTCTGTTGAAATCCACAGCAGTTTTACAAGATGTTGAGGACAATCTAATATTATTTTAATTAGTAGTTGCCTTCAGTTCCAACAGGCTTTATTGGGCCATCAAGTAGCTGAGTCCATAAATCTATATGTTATAAATCTAATGCAGTAAACACCCCAGAATGGAATCTTAATAGCACATAAGCTTGAGACAGCTTGCTGAGAAATTTCCATAAATATCTCTGAAGGGGGTGTAGCAGTATGAAGTGCATGAGAAATCAGAGTTTAAAAGAAGCAAACCAGCTGGCTTGTGTTACACACTAAAGTAAAACCCACTTATGTGAATAACTGACATGAATAAAACATTTACATGGCTATATTTCTAAGGGGCTGAACAGCTCCCTTTACCTACCAGGGAAAGCTGTATCTTGTCCATGAGTCCTCACCTTAAAACAATTTTTGAAACGGTCTCTTTTATTCAGGAAATCATTTCAGTCTCAGTAAATTATTTCCAATCAACCAGGTTGCTAAGATCAGTCACAAAGTACTGGCAGGTGTGAGAAAACTACCTTTTAGACTGCTGGTGTGTCATAAACTCACAGGGTTTTGTGCTAGGCATTAAGGTCATGTGTATAGGTTTACCGTGAAATAGCAAATAGTAATGTAAGGGTCTCTGAGTTACATCTCAGTATGCATTGGGAAAAAAGCAAAATCAAGTGTCTTACTAATATAATATAATACAATTTAATATAATAAATAAAAATTAATAGTTACCAGCACGAAAATCACATCAGTAGACTCAAAGGTAGGGACAAGCTTCATTGCTGCTATAACGGTGCTTTCCTCCTGCTGGAGAGTAATGGTTGAATTTGGCCCCAGGTATGTTTTAAGATAACCTGGTATACTTTCAAGTAGTGGAGAGGGCAAGCAGTATTTTATTTTGCATGTAGCAGTACAATCAGTCATTCATACATAAGACCAGATTCATGCCCCATCAGTTAATGTGTAAGAGGAATGTGTTACTGGTGCCTGGTTTCCGCACTGGTCTACATTTGGTGTCACTGTCCATATCAGCCAGCTTGGTCGAGTTCAGATTCTGACCTCGTTTGCCCAAAGTGACAATTCAGTAGCCCAGTAGGGTTTTCAGCAGTCCATTGCAGTTCTGAAATCACAGAATAAAATCATAGCGAGGTCTAGATCGGAAGGGATGTCTGGAGGTCATCTCGTTTAACCATCTGTTGAAGAGTAAGTTATCCAGAGCCCTGTCAAACCAAGTCTTGAATTTTTCCAGTGAGGGAGATTCTGCCACCTATCTGGGCACCCTATTCCAATGTTTAGCTGTTCTCACAGTGAAGAATATTTTTTTTTAATCTAGACAGAATTTCCCCATAAGCAACTTGTGCCCATCGCTTCTTTTCTGTTGCCATACATCTTTTTGAGCAAAGTGCTTTTCTTCAGAACTACCTTTCTAGGTATTGAAAGACTTTTTTGACACCCATCCCCCTGAGCTTTTTCTTCTCTAGGCTGACTAAACACAATTCCTTTAACGTTTCTTCATATGCCAAGTTCTCCAACCCTCTAATCATCTTGGTGACCCTCCACTGAACCTTCTCCATTTTTTTCCATTGTCTGTCTTGAACTTGGAAGACCAGTGTATTGAAGAGACCCCACATAATAAGGTAAAAAAGTTTCATATTAATTAATTTTACTTATTAGATGATTAAAGCTATTCTGTTGTAAGAAATTCAATTACTGATTTTCTAATAGAAATTCCTGTCCCAAATTGACATTTTGTCTGTAAATTGCAGAAACAAAGGGGCCAATGAGCCCCCATAAAGTATCACCTACACCCAGATGTGTATGTATGCGCTTACCAGTCAGCTGGGAGGCATTAGGATGGGAAAAGTTTTGTAAGTAAAAGAAAGGCCGTCTTGTTCACTTTTAAAGCTAGTCATGTGGCTGGTTTTGCCCAGGCTTCATTCAGGTGTAACACTGAACGAGGTTACTAAGTGCTGTCACCACTATTAAAACTAAATTTCACTTTTGTTGTGTGCTTTGGCATTAAAAGTCCTCATGGTAGTCACAGCACTGCAGCAGTGGGAACAGAAAGTGTATTCTGTCATTGAACAGATTTTGTGAATTAGTAACATCTGGGTTTGATTTTAAAATAGGAGAAAGTGTCTGTGCATAACGGCTCTGCCAGTGCAGTGTCATATATGCTAATTAATTAATGGTTATACACTGGTGGTTTAGAATCACATAGGAACAGTATAATAAACCCATAGCTGGGACACTTAATTTTTTTCCCAGAAAACCCATTATAGTTAATCTCTTCCATCCTCCCACTGTGTTCACCTTTAACATATGGCAGCTCTGTATCATGAGACTGGCACCTAAATTTAGGTAGGGCCTTGCTATTCTCCCTCCCACTCCCACCCACTCCTTGCATATGTATACAGTTTGTAAGGACCAGCTGTGAATTTTGCCCCTGTAAACACACTTTTTCTAGCATTTTAATAGGACTAGGTTCCAACTATTCCGCATTAACTGTTATTTTCCTCAAGAACGTTTATCTTAAATTTTCCTGAAAGACAAGTAAAAGTTCCCAAGTATTTTAAACTTTGGAGATCTTTTCCTTTAGATGTATTAGGGGCTGTGATGTTTTCTATCTTATGACAAGAGGGAAACAGTAATATATGCTTTAGGGTTGTCTTTCAGCAGTTCATCTCAGAATCAGAAGTTTCACATGGAAGCATTCTGTGCTTCAGAGTGACAAGGTTGGCAATGAAGATATCATTGGTAGATACAGAATTTAGTTCATGTTAAGTAGGAGCCTAAAGTCAGTACTTGTAAAATACAGATTAATAAAAACCACACGTAATGTGTTCTGGTAGCTTTTGAAATAATACCTAACAGATCAGGCTTCCACTTTGAAAGCCAACACATCGTACTTAACATAATTTGTAACATTCTGTTTTGTTTGGGTTTGCTTGGGAAGCAAATTAATCGTCATTAATTTTACTGAAAGTTGGGCATTCGCAGAAACTGTTTATGATTTTATGACTGAACTAAGAATAGCAAAGCATGTGTGATAGATGAAGAACTTCTGTAGTATAAACATTGATGATTTATAGCACTAGAGCTAAAGGTATCATCATAGAAGGAAAATAAATCACGGTTGATTTTACTTAGTGCATGCTCAATTGAAAAAAACAAAGCTGTTCCTTTGATAAGCTGTTCCTTTGACTTTACACTTTCCACTGCATTACAAAAGAAGGACCCAAAACCCAACATAGCAGGGTGTGTTATGCTTTGCTTTTGATGTCCCATTCCAGTATATACTAGTACGTTACAATATAGTAGCTGTCTGCAGGTTGTCTAAGTAGTGGTTGGAGTGGCCCTTCCTAGCAAAAACCAAGTTCAATGAAATTCAAATCAGAGCAGAGCTGATCTAAAAGGAAACTTCTGTATGTTCCACTCAAGTTGCAGTGAGTTCAGAACAGCAAACTAAGAAAAACCCTGATCTGCTGGATGGAGCGTGTGGTTGCACCCCCCCAGGCCTGACTCCGGCACCAGCTCGGTTCCCCACTCCCTGTGCGGTGGAAGGCAAGTTGGTTGCACCAAAATTTTCATTTATCAAAATCACCATCGTAGGTGTCCTCATCTTAATAACTTTTTGTGAGTGTGAATGGGTATTTTGAGACATGGAGCACTCTTTTCATGGAGTTAAAAGGAAGATGCAATGACTTTGCATCTCTTAAAATTGGACCTTTCCTATTTTACATGTGACTCAAAAATAGAGGTTGCTTTTGAAAATGTTTCCTTTTCCCTGTCATCGTGAAGTCCTCCTACCTGAAAATAGAGGAAAGAATAATTATATAGTCACAAGAAGTTGCAAATATTTAAATAAAGCTCAGCACTAACCATGTGCTTTTTAACGTATAACAATCCAAAGCGCTCTGCATCCGTCAGCTCAGCATCGGTTCAAACACTTTCAGACGTAACCATATGGATTTGGGTAATCCTGACATATTTCTTCTGGGGCTTTGGATAACCAACCTGAGACATCTCAGAACTTTTATTTGCACGGTGTTAATGCCTGCCATCTGAAGTGTCTGACTCTGTGCTGTGTCTCAAGTTGGTCACTAGGCATAAATATATCCAGAAGTAATAGTCCTCTTTGAAAATTGCACCCCCTTGTTCTTCCTTCACAGCCACTTGCATGATGGAAGATTTCTTATTGAAAGGCACAGCAATGATTTCGTGTAAGACATTTTCCTAAGTAAAAATTCATGAAGACTACAGAGGGCCGGGATCAGATGAAAATTCCAAATAATTTCTAAGGTTTAAAAATAGTTATTGCCAGAGATTTGGGTTGTAGAGAATTCAGTTTCTCTGATTTTCACTGAAATCATTTTGCATGAGTATAAGGAAAATAATCTCAGATGTAAAACTAGGAAACTTGGCATTGGATTTTATGATAACATGAGCTTGTAATACAAGAATGTTAAAACCTTAAGCTGCTTTTGGTTGAGCAATCTCTTTTCCTGAGAGGTTGTTTGTTGTTTAATATCAAGAACCAAAATGGAGAAACATTCTTTCAACTTCCACAGGTACTGTGTGCTGTCTGGGTTCTGGCCTGTCATATGAGGCAGCTGTTAAAATTTCTTCTGTGAGAAAATACGTGAAGCTAAATGATTTTTTTTTTTGCTCTTGACCTACCAATCCCACTGAAATCAGTGTGCTGATTTTTGTTACTTCTGCCAGGTAATTCTACTCTCACAGTGATGTGACCAAAGCTCTAATTCTCACCTCTCTAGTGACTTCTGTGAGTAGGACTGGAAATGTGAAAGTTCCAACTCCTGCTAAGTTTTCCTTTGTAAGGGCAGGATTTGGCACTTGTGGAGTAAGCCGCGTACACCGCTGCTCTACACCACCAGTCGTCCTGCTACGCCCTGGGTTTCGGGAAAGCCGTCGGCAGCAGAATGCTGTGCAGCAAGGGTGTTCCAGTATGTGCTTCATCTGAAGCCATCCCTCCAGCTTTGATTCGGTTTAGTACGTGTGTAGCTTAAACATAAGCCTTGAGCATGCTCTGATGCAAATAAACTGCACCACAATGTATATGGTGTTCACTTTGAGACACAGGATTGTGAGTTTGTATTAAACCAGCACTTTGAGAGGAATTGCAGTTGGCTAGTACCGGGGTGAGAGAGATTTCAGGTAGTGCTTTAAAACTGTGAAAAGTTTGCATATCCTGTCACTCAAACCTTTGGGCTTATTCAGCCTTGGCTGAGATCCTACTGTTATTACTGTTTTTATTTTAGATTGGGCCATTTGTTTATTGTTGACAATTTTCAGTGATATAGCACACTGTTTGGCTATATAAATCTTCCCAGTGATAGCTGCCTTCTGAAATTGCTCATAGATTTTTCATAGTAGACAAGTGTTTAATCGGTTTAATCAAGGAATAAATAGCGAGACTGTCTTCTGGGTTTTCACTTTATATCCCTCAATCTTTAATTAATACTCAGGCAAAATCTATGATCCCTGAGGGAAAGACAAGAAACATTTATGTTGCCTTAGGACACAGCTCCGTGAGGTGACAAGTGCTCTCAATCTTATTACAGCCAATAGAAGTTAAGGTCACTGCCATTCTCCAGGAGCTGCCCAGCATCTCCTGGGGTACTATTACATGCTCTGTGTGGCTTTTGAAATGTTGCCTTGAAAGAGGGTACCGTCTTAAACCCATTTTAACCGAAGGAGGAAAGGGAAAAAAAGGAACATTTAGTTTAAGATAATCTGATTTTGATAAATATAATACAAAAACCCTTCCCAAACTGCCTATAGGTTCCATGTCTGGAAAAACTGTCTTCCCTAGATGCTCTCAGGATTGACTGATTATAGACTTGCATCAGCATCACTCAGATGTTTTATTTTGTTCTGATTGCTTATCTACTAAATCAAAATCCTTTAGTTATTCCTTGCAGATCCTCCCAGCATTTGCTCTTCAAAATAGCAAGTGTTTTCTGTTCCTTGACTTGGTTATCCCCGTACAGGATTTCACTTCTGCTTTCCAGCAAGTGGCGTTGTCAAAGAGGGCACCAAACATGACAGATACCAGGACTGGCTCTGCACGTGCGTGCTGGCTCGGCGAGCTTGTTTCACGGTCAAACATTGGAGTCGAAGAAACAAAAACTCAATAACACGTTTAAATTCGTAACGGGTAAAGTGTTAAAAGCACTGGCTCTTGAAAGCTGAGAAATAGTTCTGCTCCCAAAAATCATGCAATCCTAAATAAAATCAGGAGTGCATTCACAAAGCATCAGGTGCAGCACAGTAACTACACGTTATATTCAATCTGATTGTAAAACAGTTTAGAAACAGTGTCAGTGGAGATTTGAGGGCAACAGCATTAGCCTGCTTCCAGCGTTTTCACCATCCTGTGTCCCAAGGCTTGCTGTATAGTATTTCTCTAAATTCCACAGCCATGGGAGGGGGCTTGGCTGTAAGCAGGAGGTCTGCTGTTCCCGTGATCGCCCTCAGGACAGCTCTGTGGTACCTCCTAGATGCTCCATTGCCACCTGCTGGCATGAGGAAGGGTAATTCTGTCTCATCCCACCAAAACATGAAGGTCTTCAAGGTGCCTGGTGCAAGCTAGGACTACTCCATTTTTGTGCAGGATCTATTTTTGATGGTATTTTTTCTTACTGTGCTGTGTTTCAGAAGGTGCATAAGGAATGCTGATCATGGCCCAAGAGACTTGCCTTAGGAAGTTAGAGAAGTGTGAGGAAAATAGAGGTGGAAGAGCTGGGTGCCTCGTCAAAGGCGTAAGATTTGGGACAGTAGGTTTTTAAGAGAAGAAGGATCCTTGCGAAGCAAAAGGCTGTTCCAGGCAGAAGGGGAGCAGAAACAGGAAGACGCAGCACCAAAGAACAAAGTAATGAAAACGAACCTTGCAAAGCTGTGTGTAGTCCAGCAAAGAGCTACACAGATGGAGTCGGTGCAAGGGCAAGCAGGGAAGACGATACAACCTCTAGATGAAGGATTAAGTTTCAGGATCTTCGCTCAGTGGCATTGTTCTTTATTCTCCTGTTGCTCTGGGCCTCGTTAGCCTCCAAACCACCGCTGCGTGGGGGCCTGCATACTCGTGTACCAAAGGAACGTGGGGCCTCTAGAACTTCCCACTGGGATATGCGTGTAAGTCTAAAAACTCAAAAGCACGGTGTGGAATACGTTTCTGAGTAGTACACAGTATGACCCCTTCCAGCCCGTTGCACCTACATCTAGCAGTGCCATTAGTGGGTTTTTAATGATTATTTCCATAACAGCAGTGGAAGTGCTAAAGGGTAAAGCTTTGGGAGCGTGGGGTTCCCGTGTCCCAGCCTCGCGGCTGTCGGCACTGCTGCCCGGTGACCGTGGCTTTGCAAAAACGTTCAGTCGTGCACGGATCGGTAAAAGCTCCATCAAGCATCAGTACTCTTCAGCTGAGCGTTACAGCGTTTTAAAGGGCTAGCGAAGGGTGGGAACTCAAAACGTGACATAAGAAAGATTACAAGTTTAGCAAAATTGCTACGGTAGATTATGTGTATTTAGGTACTGGGGCATGTTCATTTAGGGAGGAAAATAGCTACCTTGGTGTTTGTGTTGTTTCGTGTGAGCAGAGTTCTGCTTTCACTTTCATCTTCAGTACTGCTCAATCTGGTAGAGAAGCACAGGGTTCATATGAGGCCAGAATTTGGCTTTCCAGGTTCAGATACAGCTAAGTCCTATTTGGCCCTTAACGAGTATGGTCCCTACTCATTATGAAGGTTTGACTGATTAACTCTTTACGGCTGCATCTTGTCTCCTGAAGAGATCTCAGGCAAATGGGTCTTGTGCAAGATTGCTCCTTTTAAAGCTAAGTCACCCTGGTGCACTGGAAGAATCCAGCCAGGTGGTGTAATGTTGTCCCACGTCAAAAGGGAAAAGAAAAAAGCCACTTAAAAGAAGAGTGCGTGACTGCTTTGCAGGTCAGCATCCTGCAGAGTGACATACAGCAGTTGTGTTGTCTGCAGGACGCTTCATGATTCCTTGTTGGGCTCCAGAGTTTGGTCCTAGTTGGAGAATACAATTTAAGGTGAAAAGCAGGTCTTGACAATGCTCAAAATCTAACAAAGGTGCAGACGTGTTTTTTTTCCATTAGTTTTTCTTTGCATTATTCTTTTCTTAAAAGTCTGTCTTAAGCTCTCATTTTAAAAGAAATACTTTTCCGTGCAAAGAAGAGCCATAAGGAGGGTAATTAGAATGGTATTTCAAATAATTTGCTACCATTCCTTTGCCAAAAAATAAATCCCTGTATTCTCATGTTTTGTTTTTCCAAGCTCTAAAATTTGTCCTGCAATTTACTAATGTTAAAAAGACAGAATAAGCTACTGACATATTTCCAGATGAAATGTTTCTGTTTTCTGACAATAAATTTGGCTACCCTCCGATAGCAATGACTTGTTTGAAAACCTAAAAATCTTTAAATATTGTTAATTGCTCTGTAAATGTGAAATTAATCTTTTGAGCAGGAACATTCGCAAATGGAAAACATTTTACATTTAGAACTTGTAATGCTGGCTTTCCAAACATTACTTTAATATTCAAAACAGTTTCATCAATTAAGCAAAACCTAGAGGTAGGTTTGGATTCCCTCTCACTTTTATTGCTGGCCCTAACACACAAATCAGAGAGGATGTATTTCTAATACAAGAATGTTCTGCAAACCAGTAAATCTGGGATTATCTCTTCGGACTGATTATGTCAAAGCTCTTTAGCCACAGCACTTTTGGAGAGCTAAAAATAAATAGCAGGGGGGTTTACACATTTATTCTGTACCTAAATAATCTGCGCGTATTGTGTGTGTCTGTCTACAATGTGAGACGTGGTATCTGGACTTAAATGTTTATTTATAAGAGTTCTTTTCCTAGTAAGGATTTTGGCAAAGGTTTTAAAACAATCTGTCCTAGCAGAAGCATTCATGGGACAGTGTCTAGTGCAAGTTTAAAAGACCTGAGTTCAAATCAGAAGCATTTACAGCAGATTGACAGAGCAAAATTTGGCCCCAAATATTTTGAAAATGGATGGAAACTAGTTCAATTCTTTCTCACCAGTGATTTAACAACGTTATGCCATGGAATACAGAAAATTGTAATCCTGATGTCAATGCCACAATTCTGCACTATTAAATGTCTGGAGAGTTTTAGCATTTAATTTGTAAGAGAACAAAATCAAGTTCTTACAGCAGTTAGCAGGAAGTTAGGCATGCTATCATTTGCCTCCTGGTCCTAAATTATGTAGGAAGAAAATCTTCTGAATAATAAACACTTAACAAACACTTTAGTTGGTTACATCGAAGACATGTGAATGCTTTTCCACGTAACTCCTCTACTCGTGTGCACTTCCTCCCATTTCACAGGATCGATACTGCATGCTCGTGAGAAAATAGAGCTAAGGATTTAGGTGCACAGCAGGTCAAGGTATGCTGCAAGTCAAATGGGAAAAATAATTTTTTTTTAAAATAATTTTTTTCTTATTTAAATGCAGTAATGGATTGTTGAGAAATGGCTTGATAAAAGCAGGCAATATAAACACTTAAAATAGTACTGCAGGCAGTAAATCTTGCATTGGCAGAGCTGGAATGGATGGAATCCAGTTCATTCGGCTCCCATGATTCCGCAGGTACTGGAAGGAATTCTGTGGCGTTATGCTGATAAATGAAATCACGTGTGGGACTTTAATTTAGAGTGCTATCTTCTGTATTAAGCCATATTAACAAAAGTTTTATTGGAAAAAAAAAGAATTATTTCCTGACAGTATAGAAAATATTGCAGAAAAATACAGCAAAGATATTTTCCTTAGTATATTTACAAATATGTATTCATAATGGAAATATGAAGACGTATTTCCCTATGTTGTAGAATAATGGGAATTTCTTGATTAGATATTATTCACAAACATCTTATAAAACATTGTTAAAAGGACTCTCTTCATGTTGGCTATCATCTCACTTTCTAAAGTTAAACTTTGGAAACCTTTGGGAAGTATCTGTCATTCCTAGTAAAAATGGTACATTGACTTTCTTAGAACGAAATGATGACTGAACTTGCGAGCGGTCAGTATCTGCTGTGTTGTATTTTCTGTAGCTACTGTTGTTCGGTTGCACTTCTGTTTTAACTGCTGTGAAACTGACCTCTACAGCTCCAGTAAGGTTGTGCACATTTTTGTAATATACTCCTGAAGGAATGGAGTCTATCCAGTGCTGCTCTGACCTGAAAAGCACTTAGGATTTTTTTCTGGGTTTTTTTTTTTTTTTACACATAACTGGAGCTTTCGGATTGGTTTGGTTTTTAAGGGTAAGAACTGAGGATAATGGCCTTTATCTTCCACATTTTGTTTTTCTTGCTTGGTCCTCACCTCACAAAGGTGTTGCTTCAGTTGAAATAGTGGCTAAATTCACAGGTTACCAGTCCAGGGAGACGTTAATCTACTCATGCAGCTCATGATGTGATTTACAGTAGTATCATACTTGCCTCTTAAACAGTGGTGGTGTCTATCATACCTAACGTATTCTGAGCTCAGGGTACTTGGGTGAAAGGTGTGAATACAAGGTAAGATCATAGCAGGATCATGTTGACTGGAACAGTGGTCCCCCTACCCACAACTTGGTGTAGCGGAATATTGACTCAAATTCCTACTTGAACGTATCAGTTTCCATAATCAGATATTCAAGAGAGTACTGAAGACAGAAAGACAAAATCCGTTTTCACTTGAATACATAAATCTAGAGTGGTTCCATATTTAATTATGTTTATATAATATATTTAAACTAACGCACCTGAAAGGGGAGTGTAGGCATGGGCTTTAGGTGCACTGTATGTTAGAATTTGTGAGAACAGCTGTTGTCTTTTACAGTGTGTATTATACGTGCAATATTTTTCAGCTAGTTCTTGTAATGAACTTATATTACAGAACTAATCTTTGCACTGACTTGACTATAAAAACTGTGAATTTATTAGCGAGATTTTTTTAAGTGAAAAGAAGCTATTTCCTTTCCCAAGCACACGTTATTCCAGAAGGGAGAAGAGGCTGTGCCGTGCCCACACACAGTATGGCTAGCATGCATACTACCAAGCATAAGGTGTGCAGCGTTCTCACCCGCAAACAGTCAGCCTATTCCATTTATCTGTCCTTACTGAGCCCTTGATCAGGTTCTTTCCATTCATATAGAAGCTCACCCAAAACTATAAAGCAGCTTAGGCTGCATGTCAGATGTAGGGTTTAAGCCTTAAAAAGTAGAACTGACTCCCTCCTATTACCTGTGTAAAGGCTGCGGAAGCACGTCCAGATTTTGGTCTGGAGGACGTGAGAAGAACATCCTTTTTTGGACTTGCTCGTCTGCCTTATTCTGCAAGAAGAGGAGTGACTTAATGAGGCTGGGATATTAGCTCGTGTTCTGACAAACCAAGTGTATTTCTACGATGTGATTCCACTTTTGGTGGTCAGCTTCCCCTTGACCACTGTGCCCCAGGCTTTAACTGGTACGATGGCAATGTTCGTACCTTGGTAGCGTGTTGGAGTTGTGTAAGCCTTTGCTAGTCCGGGCTGTACACTGTTGCTGGGTTAATTTCCAACAGCTCCATTAACTAACAGGAAATGTCACCGGTCTAGACCAGAAGTCTCTTAGAAAAGCATTCTCTCGAATGTATTGGGAAATGGGACCCTCAGTCCAGGTTCTGGCACCCAGAAGACTCCACACTTTGTAAAAATCTCATAGTTTAAAGTGAATTCCGTATTTGAAAGTGGTGCAATGATCATTACAACTCCAGACTCCCAGCTGGTATTTCTTGTTTGGAGATTGGCAAACCTCTTTTGGGTTGCTAATGGCATTTCTTGTTTCTTTTTAGCCATGTAACACAGACAACGTCATGGATCCATCCTGTGACAAGCGCCCTAAGCTTGCTTTGCTCTGAGGATGATGATGATGGAATAAGAGAGCTTCCTGGGTCCAAGAGCTGAGGACATCTGTTGACAGATAGTAGTTTGTCTAGTTTCAGCACGTTAGTGAGAAGATGCACACTTTTTAATCTACGTAGTTTCTAGTCTAATGCAATAGTACCTGGTGACGTTTCTCCCCTTGAAGTCAGAGGAGGTTCTGCCGTTGTTTGGTTGGGTTTGTTGATGCAAGCGCTGCTCCCTTCAGTTCTTCATCTGTCCCAGTTTGGTGTGCAGGGATCGGTCTTCTCTTAGGGCCCAATCCTCTCTGCTCATGACCTCTCTACTGGCGTAACTGTCCTGACCTGAAGTGGAATTTTCACAGCTATGACCAGCCTGAGAGTTAAGATGGGACCATCGGTTGTGATTTCACATGGGAGGTTCCAGCTGATGGCTGACTGCAAGATGCAAGGTGAGCTGTGTTTGGGGTTTTTAACCAGTGCTAGTGAGTATAATGTAGATGCCTTTTCTTTAACTACTGAAAATCTGGAAATCCAGCAATTTATTACAAGTATTGAAGCCCTGATGACTTTTAAAACAAATACTTACCAAGACTGATGGTTGGGCTTTAGAAAAATGAGTCTTTGATAAGTTGTCAAGTAAAAAGAAACAGTTTTGGTAGAGGACACCATACTCTTGTCAACAATATGAGGCAAGAATGAAAATTATTCTACTTTTGTACTCTGCTAAACCGATACATACTTGCATCAAATACTTCAGTGGAAGCTGTGAAGTTTCAAGTACAATGAAACCTGTGAAACCACCTCCAGGATCAGCAGAAATCAGTCACCTCCTCAAAGTTGGTCTTTAAGTAGAACAAAATCATTTTGTACACATTGGTGATGATTTAAAGAGGATAAAGAAAATGATAGGGAGTGCTAGTGCAAGCTAATGAACAGGTTTCACTGTACCTCAATAGAACAGGATATTTTAAATCTCATATTCACAGCACAGTGTATGATGTCAGCTTTGTCAAATACATGACTCTATGCTACGGTTTTTCTGGAGGCTCCTTATATAATGTGTGTGTATGTATATGATATATAGTAGGTGTTGACTAATGAATGAAAGACCTGAAATGTCGCAGAAGCGCTGATGAATACGCCGAAGAAAACTCTCTCTGACCTTCAGCCCAAGGAGAATGGGACTGTAACAGTGTGAGGGAGGCACAGGCTGCAATCTGCATTTTCCTGAGCCACGCACTGAAGGGCTTCAGAACCTCCCTGGAAAGGTTCAGGCACACCTCTGCCCTCCCGCTCACCTCTGCTGGCCGACGCAAAGGAATGAGGCTGTGCAGTCACATTTTTTGAGGTCAGTCTTCTGCAGGTGTGGCATGGATTTAAAAATCCTTGTACCCTGAGGAATGGATGTGAAGACCAGACTTGCAGTTCAGGTGCCTATGCCAGACTCTGTCCGGAGCATTACAGAGCTGTGCCAGGTCAGGCACACTGTAGCTGTTGATCCTTTTGAATCAAAAATAATATACTTTTTTTTAACGATCCTAATCAAGTCTCTTCGTTGAAGCAGCGCAGCAAGCTACTGCATTTGGCCTGTAAGCTGCAGAGCAGATCACCAAATGGTCTTGCTGGAGGAGCAAAGCGCAGTTCGCAAAAGTTTTTTTGCAGGCTTTGCTGGAAGTAGATGTCAGGATATATTGAATAAGCAAATAGGAAAAAATTGTTTTGTACTTTTAACTAGGTCAGAACCAAATTATCTGTGAATCTACACAGGTGGTGTGGATTAGGAAGAAGAGCTTGCTCAGCAGACCCACAGTAACTTTTATTTCTAAGAAAACTTCTCATAGCAATAACACAGAAATGCTTTAGCTGTATTTTCTCCAGTGGCTCCTACGTGCCTCACAGCCTGAAGGGACAGAGCTTGTGCTTCACTTTCAGGGCTGGACACTCAAGAAGCATTTTTATTGAAATCCCTTTTCTGAAAATGGCACAGACTCATGACCCATAGAGGATATATATGGTTCTGAATTCCTTGCGGTATTTGCTGTAGCTGTAGTAGCCATTTGGATGCTTTATGACAGGCGCTTGCAGTTCATACTTCCGTGATACCCGATTGCATATAGATTCCAGTTTTCCAGTTCTGTTCAAGAGCGCTTTGAGTCTCCACTTGACCCTCGCAGTCTGGATTTATTCTGCTAGCGGCGTTGGAACAGCTAGCTGGGTGTTTCTCATAGGAGAAGCTATTTAAGGACAGAGACTATGGATCAGGCAGGCTGCATGAGCAGAAACTTGATGGAGAGCAATTTAAAGCTGTCCTGGTAGATCAGCTGGAGGAGGACAGCTCTGCACATACTGCCGGCCCTTCCCGGGGAGCTGGCCGCGATCCCTGGCCTCGAGCGTGCGACGCGCAGCTGCTGTGCACGAGAGGGGGAGAAATCAAGACAAAATGCTGGCGATCTGCCTGCGCTGCTTACTGTCTCCACCCACGGACGGGAACGTTTCAGAAACTTGGAGACTCTTTCTCCCTCTCTCTTATAAATTTGCCTAGAAATTAAAGCCGTTAGAAATAGATCTCTGCATCTCTCTAGCTTCTTCTCCGGTAAGCGTTACCTCTTCAGGTAATCCGCTAGTTCAAATGTTCCGTTACTGAGACTACATTTTCATACCTACAATCTCCAAATGTTCTAATCTATTTTTGTACACTGGCATACTTGTTTCCTAGGTTATTTCTCTCTATCTCCCCTTGTTTCTTCCTTTCTGTGAAAAAGTTTGTGAAATTATTTTGATTAAGCTGAACTGTGTATATTGAGAAAATAGTTCTAGGATAACTTAAAAGTAGTTTGTAAAAAGCAGTTGTCAAAATATGCAACACTGTAAACAGCAACTTTTCATTTTTATTCCAGAATAAAAAGTGGAAAAGAAATGAAAGTGCCTGTTATATCTTTTAAAATAATAAAACTACAGCTTTATGAGGGAATGGCCACAGAGGCATAAATGATTCCTGTACCCCTATTTATTTTCTGTGTAAAGGTGACATTGTGAAAAATACTGTTCTGCTACACACTGGTGTTAATCTTTACGTGAATACTTGCAGCCCAACTGCCCTTCAAATACCACAAATATTCCAGTAAATTTAAAATTCCACGTTCTCCCATCAAAGCAAATAGCTTAACACAAATACCTTCACAGGCATATAAGGTACTGAGCTTCGCAGGTGCTAAATAACTTCCTTGTAACACTACTCAGTGTCTCTGTAAATTAGATGATCCTTTCATCAACCCCACCAGATAAATAGAAGCACACATACATATGTGAGCTGGCCATTCCATAAGCATCACTTAAATATTCACATCGTAGTCAGGTGTACGTGCTGGCAGGTGCACATACGTATGGAAAAGCTACAGATATTATGTAAGCAAATACATAAAGCCTCTATAGATTTTTTTATGATCAGTCTGGTGGAGGAAAGCAACAGTTGCTATTTGCACACAGGCATTTGATGCAAAGGGGAGCACCTTGGACACAACCTTACAGCACTAAATCTGTTCTGACACCGATTTCATTTGGAGCCCTGAGGACTCACACGGGTGTGCAGTGGTGCCAGGCTCCGTACAGAGAATTTCACTGTCATTCTCAAGTAGTTTTATTCTCAAAGGATGATCCTACTCAGCCTCCGTCTAGAAAGCTCCCTGTTTAATACCATCCCCTTTAAAACCACAACCGATGCAGACTGCCGTTCATTCCTCTTTGTACTCAAAATACATTTGTGGTGGTGGAAATCTCTTGTGTACTTCAGAGTACAGATTTCAGTGATAGAAAGTACTTCTGAAATTAAACAGTACAAATCACTTCTTCATCTACTTGGGCTATGCGTGTTACTGAATCAGCTCACGCTTACTTTCGAGAGCTGTTGTAGGTATGTGATGGGGCAGAACCCCAATGGTCAGCCAAGGGGAGAGAGAGAATAAATCCCAATTTTCCTGCTCTGACATAAAACTTCTCAGAATTACCAAAACCCAACTTTTAAAGGAAGCTAAAAAAGCAAATCAGGCTTGCTACAATTCCTGTGCAGTTTTCTGTGGAGCCTGTATTTATGCTTCCCGTGGTTGTAGCTCAAGGACCAGAAGCCAATGGTCCCCTGCCTAGGAATCACTCGGAGGCTTTAGCCTCTACTGAAGACCAAGGAATAAGAAATTACTTACACTAAAATAAGAAGTGCAATAGAATAGGAGTGATTCCTGTAACTTGGCCTTTTAACTAGCTGGTTTACTGCAGAATATATTTGCTACATGGGCGTTATCTGTTGGGTGGCTTCGTCTGCTCCTCAGAAGGTGTTCGAGCTGCTGGAGCACCCGCTGGCAGAGGGAGCCGGGTTTTGCCGCTGGTGCTTTGCTGGGGGAGGCAGATCCGACAAACCAGAGTCCTGGAGACAGGTTCGGCCAAGCAGAATGTGTGGCGCACGTCGGTCTGTCCAACATACATAATGTACACCCCAACGCACGTAACGTACACCGCAGCATACGTAACGTACACCAGCTATTTAAACGCTTCTCGTGACAGGCTGCTTTGTGAAGCCAAAAGAAACGGTTTGGGCAATTCTTTAAGTCTGTTTCTGACACACAGGAGGGTGTCTGTTGGCATTGAGTTAAGGCAAGGAAAATCCTTTAAGGAAAAAGGTCGTGGCTGTGGAAGAGCTCAGGCTGTGCAGGACTAGGCTCTCCCGAAGCTCCGGAAACGCCGCTGTGCCGTGGCCTGCCAGGTCTTTGCTGGGAGCTGATGGGATTCCTAACACCCAGCTCAAGAAATTCACTGAGCCAGAAAGGTTAATGCGTACTCTAAACCAAGCACCAACATTCAGTGGCCTTTTTGCAAATATTGCCCCGAGTGACTTGTGTCTGGCTCTGCCTTAGGCCGGCTCAGGAGCCCGTGTTCGCTCGGCACTCCTGGTCCTCACGCGCCGTCCGCGCTGCCCCGCTCCAGGGAGCCCCGCTCCAGGGAGCCCCGCTCCAGGGAGCCCCACCTGCGGCAGGGAGCGCAGCCCCGCCGGCTCCCACAGACACCCGTCAGCTCCGGCTTTGTGGCCAGCTTTGCAAAGATGTTTAGCAGCTTAAACGTGTTGATGGAGTTAATGGGAATTAGGCACCTAACCTACTTAGATGCTGCTATAAATGCTGCTAGGCATGTTTAGGTACCTAAATACCTTAGTAAATCTCTCCCCTTACTGCTTGCAATGATAGCGTACCAAAAATCAAATACCAATGGATAAAGCCTAACCTTTGTCCTCTGTAACCAGCTTTGCCTTTCCCTGGGGATTGTTTTCCTGTCATACTAAAAATACCAGCCATCTCACAGCTTGTACCATCCAGATCCTGTTGATATCTTTTGGTTGTTTGATTATTTTTTGCTCATCCTACATTTTTTCCCCCAAACAGTGGCTGATGTCGCCATGGATTTAATAAGTTGATATGTTCATATCACTCTTTACAGGTAAGTTATTTTATTACAAGATAATAGTATTGAATTCTCTTCCCACAAAGATGCAATGAGTTTTGTGTCATTCATCGTTAAGTCGTACCATTCAAAAAAATTGAATGGGCCAAAATCTGTTGCAAATAGAGCCTCATGTTTCCAAATGTGAGGATGGGATGTTGAAATCTAATAACCAGTAATGATTCTGTCCCCGTGGTACAGTATCTGGGCTAAACCCAAACTGGTTAAATTTAAAGAGACTAGATGAAAAAAAATCTTTATCCCTCCTGCTCCCAGTTACGTTTTGGGAGGTTAGTGTGTCCCCTGCAAGTTCTGTCCCTGAAGCCCTAAGGCCATATTTGATCTGATGTGTATGGTAAGGGTCACCATTTACAACTTCCAGGATTAGCTGAGCTTAAACATGTATAGGGTTAACTCCTGTCTGAGGGTATTTTCTTGCGTTAGAGCATATGTATCTTCTAGGTTCTGCTATTCTCAGCGTAACAGAAAGGACAAAGCTCTGTTTAGTAGTTACAGTGGCGCTCAAGACTCACAGAATTTAGTCCAGCACCTTTTCCAAAACATCCATAAGCTATATTCTTCCTTCAAGTTATGAAAGATACCGATGAATAGAGATACTGAACTGCAACTATACGATGCCCTATGATTCACTGTGGGCTGCAAACAGGGAGTTTGCTGAAATGATCCCTCGTCTTGACAAGGAAGAATCCATTTTCTCAAGACTCATTATGGGGGATACCGGTTTGATTCCCAGGCTTCTTGACTCAAAGCAAACCGTGAAAGATCGGTAGTTTTGTCACTGCTTTGAATAAGTCACGGTTTCACCCTGACCCCCAAAAGCCACACATGGATCCAAAATGTCTTAATCTCTTTTAAGTACCCTGCTCTTCAGCTATTAGGCAGTCAATATTTCTGTATGGCTCAATTATTATTGTCATCAAGAACAATCCTTGCTCTTGTACATGAAGAGAACTTATTAAAAAGTATGATTAAAATGGAAAAAGAAATAAAATTATGTTTGCAGCCTAAAATAAAATATAACCACAGTAGCGCTGATACGGGAAAGAGAAAGGATCTTAGGAAAGGCAAAGCATTGGGGTTCCTTCTAACGTTTTCATTTTCACTGGAAAGGCTGGTAATGCATCACCATTCCTTTCCAACTCCAATGGGCTGAGAAAAGCAGGAACACGGAGCTCTCCAGGGATGGCGACACTTTCTGTCCCCAAGCAGCAGGCTTTTTCATCTCCAGTCTGTGCCATTGAGGACCCTAATGGTAGATACTGTAATTAGTCACCACGGGGGTTACATGTTCCGAGTGAAAGACAACTGTACGTAATTGATGTCATGGCACGAGCAGGAGCAGAGAAGCCCATTAAGAAAGCTGCCTGTCACTCTCACAACATTATTCCTTCAAATTAAATGCAAAAGTGTTGTAAATAATTAAGATACAGAGGAACAGGAAACAGGACGCCAACAGTGTTGAAGTGTGACTGTCTTGTTATTCGGCTGTTGGAAAGATACAACCAAAAGGAGTCATTTTGTTCTTAAAGGAAAACATGTCAATGCAGTTAATCTCATCTCACTCATTTCTCCATCTGCTCATCTTTGGGAATGCAATCCAGTCACCTGAGCCTAAACGCTGATGCATACGCTTAACCCGTTCTGCCTTCAGATGCTGAAGCAGCACTGTAATACAGGCTCTGGCGTTGCGATAACCATTGAGATCCTGCAGTGAGTGATACAAAACCCAAAAATCAAGTCAAAGTCAAGTACACGAACAGGGAAGTCCTGCAGCTGGCTGAAGATAATGGAAAAGTCTGGTTTGCTGTTGTGCTCAGAGGTACAGAACTGGTGGTTGGTACCAAACTGGGAGGGCTGTTGCAGCCCAGGTTTGCTGTCGTTGCTTGTCCCGACTGTTTGGTGTACAGAAATGAATCTGCTTAAAGTGAACAATTTCAGGAAAGCGAAGCAAAAGGCCTTAGGAACTTCACCAATTCATGAAAATATAGATTCCCTCTTACAAGAAAACTTGTTAGCCATCAGGAATGAAGTTTTGCTACAGGAAAGAAAACAAGTAGTGGGTGCTACAAGAGGACTCCTCCAGGCCAGGGACAACTGTCGCCCAGAGAGGTGAGCAGCACAGCAGGGTAATTAGCAATTTGATTTCTGAGCTGGCTGAGAGAAATTACTGCTCTCCAAGTAAGGAGAAGTAGAAAGTATCTAGTTTCTTCTTTTTTTTTTCTTTGTTTTTTTGTTTTTTGGGTTTTTTTTTGCTATAGCCAGAAGGGAATGGCAAGCCAAGGGACTCTGCAGCTGGGAGTGAGGACTGTGGCATGCAGTTGGGTGCATCATCACCTCCTCGAGTGCACAAGAGCTGGTTCCTGAGACAGGCTTGTTACCAGGTAAGCTCTTTCTTGCACTAACAATTTTTGGCTTCTTGTAGTGGAAAGTCCTCAGTCCAAAAAATAAATGTTTGCTCTGTAAAGGTACTGACAAACTCTAGCTCCAGGCAGGAAGGTTGAATGAGTAGAGACATGCACAGAATTGCCTGTAGTTCCTGGCTGAAACCAGGGCCACAGCACAGCCTCCCATCCTCTGTACTATCTGCATTCAGTAGTTGTTCAGGTACTGGTGCCAACACAACATCCATCTGTAGCTCTCCTCTCGCCCTGCCCAGCGCCGATGGATCCCCTGGAGTGAAGCAGTTCTCAGCTGCCAGGCCCCTGTCCTCTGCCGTGTTCCCAGGGGAAAGGCTGCCGCTCTGACCACTCTTGAGCAGGTAAACTGAGTTTGCAGTAATCCCAAATACCTGAGATAAGCAGCACGGCTCTGCCGTGGAGGCTGAAGGCTTTAAGAGCAGGGAAGGACGGGGTCAGATGGATGTACATGCCTTATGTCATGTGGCCCTGCCAGAGCTGCAGCCTAATTGGATTTCACAAATGTGACTTCGCTGTCTCTTGATCACAAAACCGAATTAAACCTCAAGAAGTTTCAAATAAATCCCTACCTGAAAGTTTGCCTCAAAAAGAAAATTACAGTAGTCTCTTTTCAGCTCCTCCTCTGCCCCAGAAGGCAAGAAAAATGAAAACTTCAAAGCAAAACTATTGCTTTAAAACAAATATGAAGAGAAGCAAAGCACAACCAGCAGAGCTGCTGAATTCCTGGGTGCACTGAATAAAATCAGTCATGTGATAATGATGGGATTTTCTAGAACACCTTTTAGGCATGCAATTTCTGTGTTAAATCTATTCAGACATCCCCAGAACATCTGTTTCTTCTATGAAATGGGAATAACAGCCTCTTTTTACAGGGCATTGACAGCTACAGATAAAAGCACGGTAATTGCTAGTAGTGACTATTCCCTAACAAGACATTTTCTTGAAAGTTAACCTGTCAAGATCTTTAAGACTATCGCACATCTACACACAGATTCTGGATAAGAACCTCAGCCATGATAGCTGTGTGCCACTTCACACCGTTTGGGGAGGTAGGGTACTTGTTGAAATCATAGATAACGGTGGGATTCCAGTAGATTCAAGCCTTCCTTGAAGCCAGATCACAAGCGAGCTGCTGCCTGCCGTTGGGCTCGGAGAGGGAGCAGAGCTGCCCGGTCCCTCTGCTTTGCTGTTAATGTGACCTAAAATCAGCCGGAGCTGCTCTAGCGCACTGGTGCGACGGGCTGCGCCAGCTCCCTTCGGGGAGGTGCTGGAACACCTGCTGAACCACCGGGTAGCTCAGGAGGAGGGGAGCCAATGACAGCGGGTGCCCGGGAAGATCCACAGCTCTACAGCAACATGGGTCCCAGCCGCTTTTCATCTGCAGCTCCCACTTTCCCTATGTATATTCATGAGTCAGGGTGCAGAGAAGATGAAAAGGCTGCTAGCAGACTTCTCCCTGGAGTCACCGCTTGGAATGGTACCACATTTCCAGGGAAGCCTCCCCTGCGTTCATAACAAGGCTGTTCTCATGGGAACGCCATCGTTCCTCCGTAGTTTTCAAGGCAGGCAAACGTTATCCTTATTGCCCAAATACTGAGGGACAAGGGGAAGCCACTAAACCTCATCTGCTTTGGTTAAGATCCAGAGCCAGAGTGAAATTTTACCTCTTTTGAAAAACCCAGCGGCAACATTGCGGTGGATTTGGTGGGTGCCAGGCTGTTCTGGTCTGGCTGGCAGCTGCGTGAACAGCTGGAAAACAGTGCCTGAAAACCAAGGGACAGGGAAACCTGAGCTGCTCTCACACAGGGCTCTAGCAGAGCAAAATTCTGCTGCAGAAAACCTTGCTGGCATTTTGCTTTGCAACAGGGAATGGCAGCTATTGGAGCAGAAGAAAAAAAAAAAAACCCACAAACATTCCTGAATGAAAGGGAAGTGACTTTGGAGGAGGCACCAGCTCGGAATAGCTCCTGCCACCCTTTGTGACACCCTCGCTCCGTGCGGGGATGGCCAGGAACAGGCTGTCAGCGTGCTCTGTGTGCAGCGTCCTCTGCTAAGGAATAGCAGTTACTCCCCTGGAGCACCTACAACCTGGAAGAAAGCTAAATCAGACTGATGCTTTTTAATTTTGAGGGGACTGTTATAAATATTGAAAAGAAATCACATCTCCTGTTATCTGTTATAAAACTGGAAAGTTTCAAATTATTTTTCTCAGTTGATTTGCAAACTCTCATTAGTGCTGTGTGCTGATGCCTTATCATAAGGGTGTCTCTGAGTGCTGAAACATGTCTTCTCTAAATGAACCAAAAGCACAAAATTTTGTGTCTGTAGCTGCAATGTGTGTTAGAGCTACAAAATCCTCTCCTGTGAACTCATGCATATTTTACTTCTTTTAAAAATTTTCAAGCATCTTCAGCTTTACAGCAAATCCTACATTTATAATAAAGCCAGTGTTACCTTTCCAAAAAAGACAGTGGCATGGACCACAGCAGACCCATTTCTGACCCTTGTGCCACAAATGCAACATTTCCCCAGATTTCTTTGATTTTAAAAACCACTCTATGTGGCAGTGAGGTATTGCACCTGAGAAATTTCAACAGCCTAGTGAGAGTGCATTCTTCTAGTAGAGATTACTCATGAGCTACTAATCTTAGCATAAGAAAGCCTTTGACTGACTTCCAAAGGACCTCAGTGCAACTCGTAAGCAAACTGGTCTCGCCTATTAGTAACCCAGAGTAATCCAGGTGTTTTCTTGGGGGAAAGTATCTTGCACAGGTTCCCTGCCCAAGCCAGACTGGTCCAGCAGCCTTTACCCACCCTGATGGGCTGAGGAAGGCTCAGTTCCCAACAGCCGCTCAGCATGCAGCAGGATCAAACCCTCAAACTCTGCAGTTCAGATGTCTTATGACAAGCAATTATCAGCCTGTTTGTCTGTGCTGGCAAGGTGGGGAGATCTGCAATAGCTGAGATCAATACCAACTCTGTTACTAAGCAGATGCCATCTCGTGGCCTCTCAGCAGCTCATTAACAGGGCTTGAGAGAGCAACCAGAGGATGTTACTGAGAGGGTCAGAGGAATACAGTGTGCTGCTACAGGACTTACTACTGGAAACAAGGACCTGGCTGTCGAGTACAAGAGGCTTGCAATCATAACAGACCTCATTACCTTATTTACATACGAAATCACACAGCTAAGTCCTGCAAATATTCACCTGGAATACAGATGTTACTCCTAAAATCCTCCTACCTGCCTCTGCAGTGAACAAGGACAGCGAGCAAGACAACCCTGACGGACAGAAACCGAGTGACTCACCCAAGGTCATGCAGCAAGCGGTGGCAGAGGCTGGGGCGATGAGCACCAGTCACCAGCCCGGTGCTTTAACCCCTGTGCTGAACTGTCTTGGTCAGTCAAGGCTGCAGATCAGGTGTAAAGGTTGAAGTCAGAAGAAAATTTTATTCTTCAAACACAGTATTAAAAAAATGTTTCCGAACTTTTCTGTGTGGTAGCACACAGATCATTTCCAGTGATGAAAACTCCCGGACCACGTGTTTGATAAACATCACATTTCGGTCTGCGCCTTTCAGTGCTGTTGCACAGCTCTTCACACCCAGCTGGGGCCTCAGTCCTGAGGTGCCCTGTAGCTTAAAACCCAAATATTGTTACAAATATTGTAAACAGATTGAGATGGAATACATGTCTCAGACCCACGACCAGGAGTGCAGGATGGAGACAGCTGTGGGAGCCGCGCACTCTGGTATCTGGGGTGCCCGGGTCTAACGCCCACTGCTCAAGGGAATTCAGAGGCTGAGACAATGTGGCCCTGCGTGCAGAAGGAACAGCTCTTCCAAGGAAGAACTCACATAATATATCAGTTGGCAAGTCAAAGAATGACCAAGATAAAATAATGACGCTGCATGTCTGAGCAAAGCATCAGAGAAATGTTCCAAAAAGTCTTGTCTAGAAGTCTGCAGCAGTTGAAGTTTTGTTTCTGTTGCATGGAAGGTTCTTGGCCATAGAGGCATTTCAGTGCCTGTTGGCCCCAGTTCTCAGCAGGACAGAGAGGAAGGAATGCCCCGAGGAGCAGAACAATCATTTGGATGTTCAAGTGCAAGTGCAAAATTCTGTGAAAAGCTGATTGTACTTCATGGAGTTAGCGGATGAAATGCTGTATCCATGGTATCTAAGAAGGTGACTCATGTCACCACTATAAATATTAAGCTTGCACAGAATATATTCTGGTAAAATCTGCATTTGTACAACAAGCTTGTACTGAGGTTCTACTTCTTCCAGTGTTAATGGTGCATCTCTCAGGATGAAATGCCAGTGTAAAACAGCTGAGGCCCCAGGAAGCCATGCTCCACAAGCTCTGCTCTCCCTTTCTCAGCCATGGCACCATGCACTAACCACTGCGCTGCTGCCAGCAGAGCCCTGAGCTGGGCATCGTACCCCGGCAGCATCGTACCCCTGGCAGCATCATACCCCCGGCAGCAGGCAGCACGCCCCAGGCTGAGCACATCAGCGTGCATCATTATGAGTGCATGAAGTCGGTGTGGAAACGTCTCTGTGTACAGCTTTAAAAGCTTAATGCCATAATTGTAATTCAAAATATTTACTTCAGCACAGGAACAAGTCACTGGCCCCTCTCTGATGCTGCCTGTGCTATCGGCCGTTAAGAATAAAGTGATACCGCCTGGAAAGAAAAGTAGCCGTGAATGGGGTAATCATTAAACAGCTGCATGCCAGCCTGTTTGGGTCTTTCCTGGGAAGCAAGGACATCGCACTGGAGTATCTGGAAGTTCCTAGAAGAAACAACAGACCTCATAAGGTAAAGACATCAGGCAGAGCTCTGCTGGCAATCTGGAATTTGCATCAGCAAATAGCTCTGGGTGTTTGTGCTTGGAGAGGAGCTGTAGCTTGCCTCCCTTGGCAAAAAGGGAAGGGAAAACCAGGCAGCCTCTCCACGCTGACAGAAGTGCTGCTGAGCTCAGGAGCCCTCCCTCTCCTTTGCTAGCTAAATGTTGAGGGACAGGAGGAAATCAGTGGGGAAAAGAGTATTGTATTTGTGGCTGCTCTGTAGTCAAGGCCTTTAAGTGATATAAATAGGACTTAAAAAAAAAATAATTTACTGAGTTCTTTATGACTTTTAGGAGATACAAATAACGAAGAACCTTCTTTGCTTCCCTTGTTTAAATATTCGTTGGTTCAGTGAAGGTGGAAAAAAGTCAGAAAGCTGAGTTGGGTCAACATTACAAGCCTTTGGAAAAAAAAAAATAGTAATAGACTAGCACCTCTCCTCCACCCAGGGTCACAAAACAGATGAAATCTAGCGGCTTCGGTAGTTTTTTGCATGCGTTATTATATATCTTGAGAGTCTGATGAAATGGAAAGACAATAAAATTGGAATCCTATTACTATGTATGTTTCGTGAGATTAGTAATTTCACAGTATATTAATTTTTTCCTAGATTAAATGTGTAACAGCACTTGATTTAACAGCGAAGCACGGGTAAGACAGTATTCCAACATTGCTGTGAACATCTGTTCCGAGTTACCACAATTCCAGCTGAAAAACAAATATTTCCACTATAAATCAACCAAAACATCATCCTGAGTGTTGTAACAGATGCAAAATGATTCTGACTCCCTCTGCCCTGTGGTTTGGCTCTTTCCTTAAAATTGCTGTGAATATATTTATTTACACGCTTCAAGAAATACACATCTGAAATGGCTCTTTAAGCTTATGTAGAATATGTCCAATGTTACTCCAAAGCTAACAGTCAGTTGATAGACTATCTTAGTAACTCCAGATACTACTATTAGCATAAACTCTAGTTACAGCTTTCCAGATAAACCTGGTCCACAGCAACACTTAAAGTCCTGCCCAAGTGTTCTGAACACTTCAACCCAATTCTACTAGAAATGATGACCTGGAGTTGGTGCAAACGTGGGTACTTGTTTTGATTTTCGCTTTCGTTCTGTTCTGGTGTGCTTTGGTGGGTTTTTTACCCGCATTGTTACTGCTGCTATTCATCTTTAGTTTCATGAGCTAAATGAATCAGAGGAGATACTGATTTACCTGGGATAAAGAACTGAGATTTGTTTACTAAACATGAAATTTGGAAAAAGGCTTTGCAAGAGACTTCCTGGTTAGTGGTTTCAGTATGTGAATAAAATGGCTTGTTTAGGCAGAAGCTGCGATTCCGTACTTTGTTTAATTGCATTAAGCTGCATCTGACCAACTCTGATTAAAGATGCTTTCCTTTTTTGAAATATTCATGCGGAACAGATAAGCCAGATCAGGAGAGAACTGAACTACGGTATCATAAATAACAACACAGTCTTGCAGGGGGGAAGGAGAAGTCCTTTGGGTTTACCCCTCTTTGCACAAAATACACTTTGGGGGAAGAAACAGCCCTGTGTTTTGAGGATGACGTTCTGTAGTTGTTAATCATTTTCTGTCTTAAATGCTTGGAGGAAAACCAGTGTGTGTAGACTAAATATAACCGTGCCTTTTGTGATAGTTGGGAAATGGGAGCTGCAGGCTAGTTATCCAGCCCATAAACAGGAACACATGGTCCATCCAAAGATGTGATGATGGCAAACGGAGCACTTAGGGGAAGTATCAGGACCCAGCTCACACTGTCACTGTGACAGCAGCATGTGTCAGACGGGGGTTTTCAGGGGTCTGTGTCAAAGTGAATGGAAATCATAAGAGGGGTCCAGCCATAAGCACCTGCATCCCCTTCAGAGGTGTCAAAATTATTATAAAAGTCTAGGACCACATTTTCTAAAGGCAATTTGTTAATTAAGGCATAACAGTTAAAAAAAAAAAAAGTTGCATATATTTAAAACAGCATAAGAATGTGTATTTTGTTCAACATTTCTATTTGTAAAGAGATTGAAACACATTCTATATGCAGTAGGCTGCATGCCTTTTATGGCATTATACATTTGCTTTATATATTGTTAATTAGACCTAATTTGGCCCTTGAAAAGAAAAATCTCATTAAAATTCTGATCAGTGATGTTGGCAAGCAGCCATCCAAAAAGCCTCTATTTCTTCCTTTGATAAGTTTGAAACTGCTATAACAAACAGTAAAAACAAGATCACAGCCTTCTTTCTCATGCCAATCAACATAATGTATTCTCCAGGTCAAAGCCATTTAAGGGAAAATACAGGAGGAGGACATCTTTATTTCCTTGTATACATGCTGTCAGATGGCTACAGAAAACTGTAAGTATGTTTGTGCCCTTTGGCAGCTTAAAAAAACAACACCAAAAAACAAAAGACTGCCTATGAAAATGCTAGTTGTGAGCCTTCAAAAACAACTTACTCGGCAAGGAAATTAATTAAAAGATTTTTTAAAAAAAAATGATTTAAAAATGAATGGGAATAAAAATAATACAAAGCTGGTATAATATTAAACTAGTTATGTCTGATATTTTCAGTACAACTTTCTGCCTGATGCTTTTGATATAGTTTAAATTCTAAACGCCTGGCCACGAAAACATACAGACAAGAATATCTTCAGTCCAAATACAGTCAGTTATGCACCCACATCACTGCAGATCAGAGCAGATAACTTTAAAAGAAAACTTGGCATTAAAAAATAAAGTCAAAGACAGAATTAAGCAACAAACAATAGCAATGCTTCTGTGCTTCCTTGTGTCCGCACGTTTATCGAAGGGTTATTATAATACAGCTGCCAGCTATCGTTGTATTTGTCCCAACTAATTGAAACCTTTCACTTCAATGCATAAAAACAACTTTACGAGGCTGAACGCTGTTTGAAATGGCAAATATGATGCATCTCTTCTGTTGTACGTCTTTTCTGTACACATCTGTCCTCGCAGGAGATGTTAGCAATTAATCTAATCCTTCAGAAGATAAAACAGGCAGCAGGACTTTTGCAGAGCTGCTGAGCCCAGAGGAAAGGAGAGGTAGGAGGACTCACAGTTTGAACGCTCCGAATCCGTTCCTTTCCCTCAGAGCACAATCCCCAGTGTGCAGCTGCTCCATCCTGCGTCACAGCACGCGGCAGCCCTGGACACTGGTAAGACAAAGCCAACATATGATTCTGGGAAAATACCTCCTTTTTCTTTTGATAAACAGTCATACGACTGAAATCCAGCTTTGGGATGCTCTGTATCAGTAAAGGTGATTCCACGTTTGAATATACATTAAAATATCCAAGTTACTAATACTCCATTTTTTCCAAGCCCTTTTAAACTGTAATCTTCACAGATCTAATCAGGCTTTCTGTATCAAATAAAGTAGGGAGATATATGCACGGAATCCAGGGTACATTTGCCTCTTAAGACAGTGTTCATTGTTACTGTCTCTGTGTTGCATTATGATACTTGCATAAGTAGGTTTCCAAAAACCTGGGAAGCCTGGTACACTCATCTTCAACATATTCAATGTGCCTGTTCTGATACTGAGATAGCAACTAGTTTCCAACTGAAAGTTCTGATGAGAGATTTAAAGAGAATGAAATGAGCCACACGAGAGACGATAATTTAGGAGAATCCCCCTGGCTGGGCTAGGGAAGGGGACTGCTGGCTGACAGCAGCACTGGGAACCTGCTTTGCTGCCGCCTGTAACTGGGAGTACATTAAAAAAAAAGGGGGGGGGAGGGCACGACCCAAAACCAGTCTCATCTACGAGTCTTCATGAATCTAAACCTGCAGGATGAACTGCATACAGATTAATAGTGTTCATTTCTGCACCACTTGCTGCTCTTCTGAAATATGTGCAGTTAACAATGATTCTTTTGTCAAGGGGACATAGCATGACTTTAATGCCTTTATGTTTAGAAGCCTGATTTTTGTCTGTAGGGATTTTCCCAGCTTTCTGCAGAAGGCCAGGCTTTCTTGCCAAAGATAAGAGAGGTTTACCATGTGTCTGTGTTCTTAATAATCTAAGCCCATGGGATCGAAAACTAGTTTGGGGTTTCTGCAATTTTTATTTTATTTTTTTTTTTTTACAGAGGGAAACCTGGGAGCAGGGTGGATGTCACAGAACTGATCACAGAAGTACAGGACAGAAGGAGATCCCAAGTTCAGGGCAACCTTGCAAGCCTGAAGCTTGGTGGGTACTAGTCAATTCAGTGAGTTTCACAGACCTCCTTGAAGAACATGGGTTTTCAGCACCAAGTTCTACAGATCCAGATCTGATAAGCCTATGCATGCAGAATGCATCAGGCTACATTGTGCCTGACCTTCCCCAGCACCCTGCCTCCGGCAAGCGCTCTGAAAACAGCCATTTGAAGTCAGAGAAATCTGGGTCATTGACTTCAATAGAAACTCTGAATAAGGAGGAGATGCTCAGCTCCTGCACCTTTCACTCCTCCCTCCTGTTACAGCTCTGCCTGGGGATGGGCTGTTTTATTCTGTGCTCGTGGGTGCTCTTCTATCTCCAGTAAAACCAATGCCAACTTCCAAAATCAAACAGCCTGAGCATGTAAGAACAGCTATTTCTAACTGTCTTTCTGCAGCATGCAAGCCAAAAGTGAGACAGGAAGAGGAACGGAGCACAGAGGAATAAATGGAAGGATCAAGTTGTTTCTCCCATTGGCACCAGCTGGGAGTTGTCCTTATTCAGGGGAAGGTCTGCCGGCAAAACAGGCCAGCTACTCGCTTATCGCTTGTCTCAATCCAGTTCTGTCATCTGGCTGCTTACACCTACTGGGTCTAAACAATTCGCCAAGGCACCGAGGGCACTAGGTGCTTGAAACAGGCTTGAGAGGCTGGTTAATGCTTTACAAGGCTAAGGTTGCTTTAAAAAGCATAGCAGAGTGTTTGTTCCAAAACTGTAGTCATCACTGAGAGTAACACTTGCTGAGTTCAAATCAGGTCAGCTGCCCAGGCAAGTACATGCATTTGATCTACTGTCATGGTAAAGGCTGACTGCAAACCTTGGCAGAGAAAATTATTAATCTTTCAACTCATAGCATATAAGCAATGACTAGTAATACCTATTTTTCTGAGAACTGGAATGCCTTTTGGAACCGCTCCAGATTACTTAAGAGAAGTTCCTCTGCCATCAGCCAAAAGCAGTTCCAAACCTGTCTCTCCCACATTCAATTAAACCTAACAAAAATAATAATAATAAAATAAAAAAATAAAGTGAGGCGGGGGCAGATCATGGTTCATTCAACAAGCATTTTTCCTCTTGCAAGGAGCCACAGCAACTCGCTCAGCTGCACGCCACATGAGCAATAAACATCAATTTTTAAATAATTTAGCACTGTTGGTAGCAGCTTTCACTTGGAAAGCCAAGCAAGGGCTACTTCCAGAACCTCTGCGACGATGAAGGAAGTGGAGGGCAGACTTTGCTCCTTGGTGCTTCTCAGCCTTCTCTTCAAAAGCTGCTGCTTTTTAGCTCCACGTAGGGTGTGGGTATCTGAACATCCTCATGTGGCTTTTTATGTACTTCTGAGTTCTGTGTTAAATATAGCTGGAGATGTGCCACCATCTGAGGCCAATCTGGGATCATTTCACTGGTTTAGGATGAATTAGAACTAAAACAAAGGCTGAATCTTGAGCCTCTTCAAATTCTCAGATTCTCTCTGGTTTTCTGTGCATCTCAGTCCTTTCATCCATCACTTTGGCTCCTAAAGGCCTGAGGTGGGGCTCACTACCAATAAACCAGTAGCTATTTAAGGTACTGGGAAGCATTTGCTTTTCCAGTCTGTCCTGTGCCTGACCCAAAAGCTTGTTCTCCTGTATTATTTATCCTCTCCGCCTTGTAGCTTGTTATCCATCCCCCTGCTTTTGTAGTTCTTTTCTCCGCACAGGACATATTTAAAAGAAAACAACCTAACAGAGGAATTTGGTGACATCAGCAGCCCAGCTGCGACTGTATGCATACCTGATCAGGGAAGTTTTGCTCAGGTTTGAGAGGCTTCTCCGACTGCACGTACAGTACTGGCTCCTGTTTAACCCTGGGACAGACAGGATGAGGCGGGCAGAGGAAAGGGCTGGATTCTTCAGACCAGTCTAGATTTAAATGCATGTGGAGCTCTAGGTTACAAGGTGACTGCAACAGACCTGTCCTCCAGCACAGGAGCAGGCATCCTTCCGCCTGGCAGTGTCAGCATTTCCGCTAAGCCGTGATTATTGCCCAGCCTTCCTGGCCCAGTTTTATCTGTGTTTATGGAGAAAATACAAGTAGGTCCCCTGGAAGATACTGGTTAGATGGATCCCCAAAGACAATGTCACCTAAGCTTTCTGTATAGGTAAGAAAAACTGCAGTCTCGTTTCCAGAAGGTGGTTCTGAACAGAAGTCGTTTCAAGCTGTGCAGATGCAGTAGGGAAGAGAGTGGGACTCAGGGGGCCCTTACTGCTCCCCACAGCTGCGGGGCAGGGGCTGTAGGTGGGGGGCGTCCGTCTCCCCTCCCGAGTAACAAGCGACAGGACAAGGGGGAACGGGCTCAGGCTGCAGCGGGAGGTTCAGGTTGGATGTTGGAAACATTCCTTCCCTGGAAGGGTGGCCCAGCGGTGGAGCAGGCTGCCCCGGGAGGCGGTGGGGTCACCGAAGCGCGGACGCGGTGCGCAGGGCGTGGGTGGGGGTGGCAGCGCTGGGTTAAAGGTCCGTGACCCAGGTGTCCCGTGCACAGCGGGGAGCACAGGTCCCTCGGGCGCGGTGCTGCAGGCTCTGCCTGCACCGAGCCCCGCGCCGCTGGGAAACGTTTCACACGGCCTCGGCGGGGACAGCCCCCGCCCTTACTCCGCGTTGCACGCACGGACACGGGCCGCGTTAGGGAGCGGAGCGCGCCGGGGTGCGAGCCGGGCCGGGGGGCAGCGGGGCACGGCGGCAGCGCCCCCCCAGCTGGCGGGTCGGGGCGCCTGGCGGGCTCGCAGCCCAGCTGCCCCGGGAACGGCCCCGCTGCGTCGCCCGGTTCCGCCGTTGTGCCGCGGGGCCCGGGGGCGGGGCGGGGGCGGGGCGGCTCACGGGGCGGGGCGGGGCGGGGGAGCGCGGGCCCCGCCAGGAGCCGCCGCCGCAGCGGGGGAGCGCGCGGCCACCCGCGCCTCCGGGCCCTGCCATTGGCCCAAAGTAGGTCAGCGCGCGCGCTCACGTGACGGCGCTCGCGTGCGTCTCTCCCGCTCCGCGTGACGGCGGCGCGGCAGGGGGCAGGGGACACGGGGCAGGGATCAGGGGACAGGGGACAGGGCCCAGGGATCAGGGACCAGGGGTTAGGGCTAGGGGCCGGGGGTCAGGGGCCAGGGGGCTGGGGGCCGGGAGGATCCGGCTGGGCCACCGTTAGTTGATCCCTTGATCGTTTGAGATGCCGGCGGCGCTGCGCTTGGCCCCGGGCAGGTGCCGGCGCTCCCGTGAGGGGACCCCGGGCGCAGTGCTGGTGGCGAGGCCCCGCCGTGCCCGGCCGTGGGCTGCCAGCCCAGAACCAAAGGCAGGGCCAAGGTGGCCCCGGGCCGTGCCGCCGGGTGGCCCCGGGGCTGCCCACACGGCCACGGGGGCTCCTGCTGCCACAGGGGTGGCTAACCCTGGGCGCGTAGGTAGAAGAACCCCTTAAAAGTGTACAGGCTTTTTGAGCTTAAAGTTTTCTTTTCAAATTGTGTGTGCTAAAAGAAAAGAATTGCTTTTAAAAAAAATCTTGGAAAATGGTACATTAGCTTACATGTATTTGGTTTGAAAAAAACTAGGATCTTTGGGCCATATAACTGGTCACATTTCTGTGTTGAAAACACTAAGGGCAGAAACATAAACATTGGCTGAGATTTATTTTTTTTTTAATTGGGGACCGATCAAGGTATTTTCTACACAAAACCTAAGTAGCTGTCATAGTTGTTCATAAGCCATAAAATAAACACTTCACGGGTGAATGCTAAGCTAAGAATACATGCCAATAAACATTGGCATGTGTTAGTATTTTGCTTGGAAAATGTAGAAATCCAGTTAGTGTATCATTAGCTCTGTTTTCGTTGTGTTTGCCTCACCTGGAGTGCAGCGTGCAGGCTCAGCCAGTGGCCAAAATAGCATGAAAGAAGCGGGGGCCACCTTTGGAAAAGCATAGCCAGTGAAAATCGGTAACTCATGGGTAAATCCAACACCAGTACTCAGTAACAGGGTGCTGTCCTGCCAGCCTGGCGATTCGGGCTGCTTGGAATGAAGCCTGCATCCAGGACAAGGCTGGAGTTAAATTACTGCTCCTGTTGTACCGTAAGACTGAAAAAACCAGCTCCAGCACCCTAACTCAGGTACTTTGCTCAGCTCTTCTGGCTGGTCCATGTATCAGGAAGAGTTGTTCCAGCTTTCTCACCCAGGACATTCCCAGCACTTCATGGTCCATCTGTAACTGTATGCAGTCCTCAATGTCTGGCTGCTTCGTTTTGTTCCACACTTGCACAGATCTACACAGAATTCATCCTATTCAGTGTCAAGTAGTGAAACTGCAGTTTTCCTGCCATTCTGTTGCATAGAAAATGCCGTTTCTTTCTGTCAAGTATATTTTGTCTGTAGTGGTCAATAACCATAAAAACCTAAGTAGTTCTGCTCAAGTTGAGCTTTCATTACATCCCTAACTAATCTTGTTTGTAACTGGCGTTTCCCAATACCCCCATTACTTGGACATCTTCTATTCTGTGTAGTCTTCTTTGTTGCTTACCAGATCTCTTAAATGTATCTTGTTTTATTCTTTATACTGGATAGAAAAAACCTTCTGTACTGTATCTGCATATGGATTGCAGATCGCCCTAATCTTTATGTCGCTCATTCTACCTCTGTAATTAAAGGTTTCCAGTAACTAGCAATTTGGCCGTCTGAGGCAACATTGGTATATGTACAATCATTTAATAATCTACTGCTTTTTTTAGGTTAGGTGGCTTCGAAACTACTGTGCTGCTACTGTCATATTCCTGCTTGAAGCCCCTCCAGTTGCCAGCCTGTGGCATTTGAAGGTTTTCCATAACCCCGCTCAGCTGTGCCATAGGTACATCGATCTTACGCTGTCTCTGGTTCTGAAGGGCCTGATGAGTGCAGTTGCCAGTCTTCAAGTTTTGGTTGTGCTAGTGCAATTTTATTGATTTGAACGTACTTTAGACTTTGATGAGTTGTTTGAAGTTGTTTGTTTTAGTTGGATCGTTTGACTAGACGCTAGTCAGTGCACGCAATCAGAGAGAGATGCATATGGGGATAACGTAACTGTCCAAGCCAGACTTCTGTTCCTCAGGGAGCTTTTGTTTCCAAATAGTGGGCATCCCAACTAAAAGCTTACTCACGTGATTTATCTGTATTTGCTTGTAGTGAGTATTTATGATTATTTGTTACTGGCAGAAGAACTGACTTTTGAAGAACACTAAATACAGATTGTAAAGCTATACAAAATGCCATCCAAAAATCCCAAAAGGATGATGAGAAGCAGGGAGATACAGATGCCTACAGGCACCTGAAGGGCTGCAGTTACTCCAGCACGATGGCAGCTCTGGAGCAGTCTGTGCGGTGGGGCCCGCGGCCTGCCAGGGCGGCTGCAGGCCTGAGCGGTGGGAAGCCAACCCAACTTGTGAGGAACTTGGCAAGCGGGAAGCCCTTTCCAACACAGAACTGGGACATGCTGGTGGGCCTCCTGCTAGTGGTGGCAGCTCTGTCACCCCTGCTCGTCCCGGTAACTGGTGAGGGAAGCGATCCGCTTGCGGCAACGGGGCGTATGGCAGGCCCGCTCCGGCACGCAGCGCCCACGGGCCCGGGAACCGGTTCCCCGAGCCGTGTATCACAGGAGCACCCGGGCCGGCTCCCCCGGCGCCAGGGCAGCCTGACGGCCGCCCCCCCACGGGCTGGCCCCGGCCGCCCCTCCGGCCGCGGCACTGTCCGGTCCCTCAGGCGGCCGCGGGGGGGGCTCGCCCACTCGCTCCCCTCAGGGGCGCCGCCGCGCTCCCCGCTGCCCTCACGCTCGGATGCACCGAGCGAGGTCAAATGCTCAGCGCTCATTAACATTCCTCCCGGTTACCGGGGAGACGGCGGCGGGGGCAGCGGGGCGGCCGCGCTCCTCACCGACCCCGCTCTCTCAGGAGGCGCTGGCGGCTCCCCGCCCCCCCCGCCCGCCGGGGTAACGGCCGCCGCGCGCGCGCCGGCGAAGGGGGGGGCGCGGGGCGGGGCGCAGCAGAGGGGCGGGGCCGCCCGCCGCGCCCCCCGCGCCAATGGCGGGGCCGCGCCGCGCCTGACGTCAGCGCCGGCAGCGCCTGCACATGGGCGCGCGGCCGGGGCGCGCGGCGCAGAGCGGGCGGCGGGAGCGGCGCGGGCAGCGGCGGCGGCAGCGGCGCGGGCAGCGGCGGCGGCGGAGCGGCCTTTCCCGCGCCCCTGCTCCGGCGGCCCTCGGGCGCCCCTCGCCAGCGCGGCTCGGCTCGGCCCGGCGCCCGTCTCACCGCGCTCTGTAGCGGCGCCCGCGAAAGGAAGGGGAAGGAACCGCTGCCGCGCAGCTGCCCCGAGGCAAAGCCCATCATGTCGCGGCCGCTCCCGCTGAACCCCACCTTCCTACCTCCCACCTACGGGGTGCTGAAGTCCCTACTGGAAAACCCGCTCAAGCTGCCGCTCGCTCACGAAGACGGTGAGGCTTCCCCGGGCAGCCCGCGCTCCCCCGGCCCCCCGGGGCCGGCTCTGCCCCTCCGGGCGCTTGCGGGCCCCCTCGCACCCCTCCGCACCCCGGGTCCCCGAGGGCAGGCGCCCCGAAATGGCAGCCCCCTTCCTGCCGCTACCTCAGGGGCCGCTGCCTCGCTCCCCACTTTCTCCCCGCGGCGATTAAGTAATGGGATGATTTCGGGGACGTTAGGCGGCGAGCGATGGCCGCAGCCGGCCTGACCTAACGGAAGGCGCTCGGTTTTTCCATCGCTGCGGAGCCACCGGCTCCGGCCGCCTGGAAAAATAAATTAAAGGGCGCGATTTACCTCAGGCGAAGCGGCGGGGGGGCGGCACGGCCCGCCATTCCCCACCCACCCCACCCCCCGGCCGCGCCCGGGTCCCGCCGCAGCCTCCCCGGGGCGGCCCGCGGCTCCGTGCGCCCCCGGCCCCCGCCGGGCTACCCCGCGGCTGCAGGGCGCTCCGGGCCCGGGAACTTGCAACTTTTCGGGAAAGCTGAGGCAGTGCGGGTGCGATCGCACCTGGGATTTCGAGTGACTCAAATGCGCGTTCAAAGCAGAAATCTGTGAAGGGTTTTGTAGAGCCAAGGCGGTTTGTACCCTCAGCTTCCCGAATTTCATTGCAAAGCCACTCTTAGCAGTTCGGTGGGGTTGCTGCCAGTGGTTAAAAAGAAAATGTTACGAAGGCGTGGTAGTTACGAAGGCATACAGTCTTGCAAATCTTGTAGAGAAATCGGGTGCTGCCCATCAAAAAGGTGTACGGAATGTTGGGGGAATGAGTAGGAGGCATCATTTTAACTTTTGCTTTCCTTCCGCCTTTGACTTGTTCCTTGGCTTTGCACATCACAGTGCATATTCTGCCAGGCTTCACTGCTGTTTTAAGTTAGTACATGTTAAGAAGCACTGAATTTGAGGACTATTTTCCTTGTGTAAGGATTAGCAAGACTGAGACCTTAATTTAGAAGTATGACAGGATAATAAATTACAGGGATTTTAGGTTAAGGCTGTTCCTTTTCAACAGAATACAGCAACAGCTTCCAGTTTGCTTTAACTTAAGTATTCAGCAGACTTAAAAGTGAGTATTTATTGAAACTGACGCTTAAAGCCATGCATGTAGTGGGATTGTTAACTAAAAATAGAGGAAAATCTCAAAAACACAGTTAGATCCAGCAGAGGTGCTTGGTTGGCATGACCCTTCAATTCTTTATTAAATAGAGTGAATCTAAGGAGTTAATTATGTGGAGGGAGTACTTGTTTCTTAAAACTGACAGTGCAGCAGAAATAATGAAAGTGGTACTAGCCAATATTTTTAATTACTGAGCTCTTACATCTTTATTATGTGTTTTGTTTAAGCATTCGGTAAAGAAAAAGACAAAGAGAAGAAGTTAGATGATGACAGCACCAGTACCACAGTCCCTCAGTCAGCTTTCTTGGGCCCAACATTATGGGACAAGACACTGCCATATGATGGAGACACTTTCCAGTTGGAATACATGGACCTGGAAGAATTCCTCTCAGAAAATGGCATTCCACCCAGCCCAAACCAGCACGAGCATAGCCCACACCAGTCAGGTCTCCAGCAAGCTACCTCAGCATCACCTTCTGTCATGGACCTCAGCAGCAGGGCTTCTACTTCAGTCCATCCAAGCATGGTGTCACAGAACTGCATGCAGAGCCCGGTCAGACCAGGTAAATCAGCCCTAAGAACTTCTTACGGATTTTGGCATGAGCCTTTCTCCCTAGTGTAAATCGTTATTCTCCCTGTATGGTTGACAAGCAGCTTAGAGAGCTCCAATATGATTCAAGTCACTCGCACTCCAAAAAATGAAAATAATAGCTCTGGTTATTGTTAAGTTGCTCCACTGGCATTTTGGTTTAAATTATGCAAGGAAGCTGTGGGAATTCCAAGGAAACTTGCCTATCTTTCTTTCTTGGTAGCCTAGCTATTGGCAAGTAGAAAGACCGCAAATGGAGTAGTAGGAATGCATAGATGCCATGGTGTTAAATGAACAGGTAGAAGAGAAAACGCCAGCGTTTGATGTGAGAACACAGAAGTGGTCAATTATTCTGAAGCTAAAACTTAAAGACAGTGCTTTCTGTTTGACATTTTGGCCATAATCTTTCTCTTTATTGAGCAAAGTAAATTTTTCTATAGTGTGTGGGGCAGGAGTGGAATTTTGGAGCTGCATTTTAATCGTGTTTATGTCTGCATGAACTGAGTGTAACTCTAGTTGGTAACTTGCATCTGCACTCACCTTAAGCTGTAGGCAGATAAAGTATCTTGGAGTTCAAGTTCTGATTTTAATGCATGATTCAAACCCATTTAATGTCAGTGGAAGCCTTGCATTAGTTTATTAGCACCTGAAATCATCCCTTTAGAGCCACTAGTATGAGTCCAGAGTAGCAGCTCTGGCATGACACAGGCATGGCTGAGATCATGGTCAGTGGAATAGCGTCAACATTGAAGTTTGGAAAACTTGGAGCTTAGCCTTTTTTTTTTTTTTTTAAAGACCAAGGGTGACTTATTTATTGTGCTCTTCTGCTCATACAAGGTTTGCAAGAGCAAAGTGTGCTCTTGGCAGCAGGAAACCACTCCTCTCCCTTCTGTTTGATCATTTGCCACGCTCAGCGTGCGAAGTTATTGTCAGAATCATCTGATAAGGAGGCAAAATAAATAAATAGAAGGACAAAAGTTGTGGAGGAGGGTGAAATAGATGTCTTACAAGTCTGCAACATTCCTTTCTTGTTAAAAAGAAATAAAATACCCCCCAAAACACCCCAAACCTGTCAACAGACTCCTTGTGTCCCCGTGTCAGAGGTGTGTATTTAGTCGATTTAATTTACTTTATGTAGGTGGATTTTACTTTGTTTTGTATTTCAGTTTCAAGGCGTTTCATAGTTAACCAATAACTTGTAAGGATTTCCAAAGTTAAAGTATATTTGCAGATGGCAAGAGCAGAATATAAAAATCCCTTGCTTTTTCTGAGCCAGTTTTTAAAAATAGTGCATATATGCTACACCCTTTTCTGTCGCATATGCACACATAAAATTAAAAGCAGATAATCTGGCCCCATTCTTTTTTTCAGAGGAGGCTGGTTATAAGCCAGGCTTTTAACGATCACCTGTCAGATTTTATTTGTAATCAGCTGCCTGCCTGACTTTTCAACTCATTGATTTTTTTTTTTTTTTGAGTTTTTCCTGAGCTGTTTGCAGCTCAGGGTTACAAACTTTTCTCATTAGAGACTCTGCATGCTTTACTGTTGTAAAAGAAGTTATGCCTGTTGGGGTAGGTTAAAACATCTAAAGTTGCAGGTATCTTTTCCCTGTGTCATCTTGCCTTAAGAATAATGTAATTTGCTTGTTAAATGTGTGTTCTGTTTAGTGTGTTTTTTTTTTAAAAAGGGAGCTCATTCAATTTCTTAAATCAGTATTCCCCCTCCCCTCACAAATAGGCACTATGACTTAATTGACAGTAGTCTGGTTTATCATCAGGTTGTTGAAATTTTTGTGTGCTGCCATGTAAAAATCTTTCTTAGAGAAGCTGTTCTGAAGATAAGATTATCTTAGAGTTTAGCATTTAAGAAAGTTTTAATGTAAGACAGTATATATTTTAAAAACCAAATTTTTAGTAGAAGTAAAAATGATCATTTTAGGTTGTCATAAGAAGTGCCAAGGCAAATGTGCTGCTTTCAAATACAGAATTTAGTCTGAAAGTAAATATTAAAATCATTATAATGGAGCCTTTTGGTTAATGTATCTTAAGACTTTTAAAATACATTTTTTTTTTAAACTGTCATATGAAGAAAGGGTTTTTTATTTGGTGTTAGCTACTATTCCAGTATGCATGGCTTTGTGATTTGTATTGTTGTAATAAACCCAAGAACAAATAGTATAGTGTATACAATTTCAATAAAAAATATTTCCATGTGATCTTACTTTTTTTAGGAAAACTGAATCTTTAAAGTGGTGGTAATTCTTCTAAAAATGTTTCATTGTTGTGTCCTCTGAATTTTGTCTTACAATGGAAGCCTGTTTGAGTGTGTGGACTTGGGCTGAAAGAGGGGTCAAACCCTGTACTGCTTACATCCCTACTTTAAGTGGCTCTGCAGTGTTTAGCATCAGTGTATCACGTGCAGTTGGTCAGAACTCCTATACCTGCGTGTACTCTGTATCAGGGAGGATGTACATGTGCACGTGGAACACCGCATGTGACTCGTGTACATAGATGGTGTGTCTTGGATGTAGAGGGTTTATAGAAGAGTGGCATAAAAAGATTGTTTTGCACATGTGTTGAAATACATGCCTTATCTGACTTCAGAAGCTAATGGTATTGCCCAAATATGTATTTTATACCCTCTCTGGAAGAGATCTTGAAATCTGCGTTGGCATTCACTGATAAGTGTCGCCAGGCTCAGCAAAGCTGAGCTGATCCTGACTGTAAGCATGACATTACAAAAATCCTCACTGTTGACTTTTTTTTTTAAAGGTAAAAAAAATAAGAACAAAAAGGTTTCTTATAAATTTAACTTAATTCAGTATTTCCAGCTCAGACTGTCTGGTTGATGGAAAAATGTTTAGGCTCACTAGTTTGTCCCTGTTCTCTGGACTATAGCAAAGAATAAAGCAAGCATCTACTTTCCCATAAATCTGTTCAGAAAATGTACCTATAGCAAATACTGCGTTTTCTTTTGAAGAGGAGGGACACAGGATAATGGCTGTTGCAAGACTGGAATGCGATTTATTTCTCTTTCACAGTACCAATTTTGTTAATAAAAAATGGTATTTTAATGTATTTTTAGCATTGCAGACCACCATTCATTGTAATGTGTAGACGCATTTAAAACTGCTTTTCAGTCTCTATATTGGATGCTGGTTAATTGGTTGAAAACAGGTTTTATGAAGCTAACCTTTAATTTTGTTACTTCAGACACTGTTTTGTGGTTCTTCATCTGTTACTCACCTTGTGTTGTCTTTTGCTAGTTTTTTTGGTGGAATGTAAATCTCCATTTAACTGTGGAGTCTTTTAAGGAAATTTGGAGTAATTGTAGCTGTTTGTATGTAAAGGGAGGTTCACGTTTTGCTGGTAACTGGTTGGTGGTTACTTTTACCTGGCTCTTTTCCCTGTGTCGGCCTTATTTGGGTGAATGGGGCAGCTACTGTAAAGGGTTTGAACGGAGTGAGTTAGAGTTCAGAAGCATCAGCTACGTCTGGTGGAAGGCCCTAATTAGAAGGTGTTTGGGATTTTGTGGTTTAGATCAGAGTTTTCTGTTTGCTACCAAAGCCTTGGATGTAGGGCTGTGTCGTGCGGATGCTGCTGACACAGTGATAACCCATGTATTGTTACTGCTTTGCTCCTGAAGGAGTACAGGGCTGTCGGGGCTTTGAGAAACTCCCTCGTTCTTTGCGTTCTGTGACACTAGTTTTCAGTTTGTGTTGCCTGGATGCATTAAACTACTTGCAAAGGATCAGCCAAAGATTATTTAAGGAGAAAAAAATAAAAAAAGGCAAAACAAGTTCTGTAATCTGCTGCAGAAATGCACCTCTATGCAGTATCTGCAAGTCTAGGGGTCTGTTAATCAAAAAGCTGAAAATTGTTTCCATATGAAGTGTACTTACTCCACCCTACCCCCTCAAGAACACAAGGATTTTATTAAATGCCATGCTTTATTTATTCAGCTGAGATATTTCATCTAGAGCACAGTATCCATTACCTTCGACTTCTTCCATAGACACTGAACTGTAATGATTGACACTAGGCATGATTGGGTGGTTTTTGGCATTTTCTTTTAACTCATGTTTGCGACAAGCGCAGCAGCAATTGGGAGAGGTTTGTTCTTGCTCCATGCAGCCTCTCAAGTGCATACTGGGGATGACTTGGTGAACGGGGCAGCCCACAAAAGGGTGTGTGTGCAACACTCCCTTTATTGCAGTCTTCCTTCCCTTGTGTTTCTTAACGTGACCTCCTCTTCCAGCACAGCCTTTGTAGTGTGAAAGGCAGCATTCCCAGCAGCCAGCTTGTACCTGGAATCTGCTCCTAAGCTTTAATCATTGTTTACAAGCCGTTACTAGGTGTGCATAAGCCACAGTGTGAGCCCCCTCTTTTGGAGTCGAAGGATTCTACCTCCAGCACCAAGAGGAGCTGGGAATTTCCTGACCTTTGGTCTCCCATGTGACAACATGGGAATGACCAGCTAAACCGTCAGGCAGGCTGGTACCGAGAGCTGCTCTTCACATTGACTCTCACGTGAGGCTCTGGATGGCTGTTGCCTGCATGACCATGTGCTTCAGGCACGTGGCAGTCCCCTGTGCAGCGGGCTCAGCATGGCTTTTGCTAGAGCTGCAGGCACGCACACACAGCTGTTTGCTTCTGCCATTACCAGCCGATGCTGAAATTGCAGTGAAACGGAGAAGCTTTGCTCTGGACTGCCATGGCAAGGAAAATGCAATATGCAGACAAGTCGCACGACTCCTTTCTGGATCAAAAGGAGATGCAAAATACATTCAGGCAAATATTAAAAATAGCCTGTCACATGATAACGGGGAAAAAGTGCTGAACACAGAAGCCTTGTTAATGCTAGAAGCAAGAACACTGTGTCTCCTTCAGGAGATCTAATTTTAATATTCACTGTTAAATGTTGATTATTGGTTAAATAATTGCTTGACTGCATGAAGGAACTTGAAGTTAATTCAGAGTTCAAACAGTAAACAGCATGAAACATCTTGGGTTTTATGCTATACTTTTAAAATACACCTGGCCTGACTTGGGAATAGTGCTTTCCACACGGAGCTACTTAGGCAAGTCAGGGCTATCCAGTGCTAGGAGGAGGATACGCAGAGGGAACAAGTAGGGGTGTTTGTCTCCTTAGATGTTTCAAGGATGTCTGAGTGTTGAACTTGTTGCAATTATCTAGAAAAAGCACAGTGTCTCTCTTGGAGCCTTGTTTCCCATCTCAGTGCATTGGAAAGTGATTGAATGATTCTCTAGTGCAGTGATTTGATGTATTTTTTTTTCAAGAAGCAAGTATACCCTGAAGTCTTTTATAAAACAATGTGTTACAGTTAAGAGAGAAGACCTCATCGGGAGATGTATACAAAGAAGACATTGATATTATCTGATTAGATGAAGCTGCTAGGCAACACATTAAATTGTTCAATCTCTACATATTTATATGACAGCAGATTGGCAATTGTGGGAGCTAGCAGTGGCCAGATTCTGCCCAATTAATCTAAGCAATGAGTACTTTACTCCTCATGTGGTCTTACTGATTTCAGTATTTCTCAGCAGGCCCAGCAGCTTGTTGACTGCTCTCCATCAGCTCCTAGGTGGAGCAGCAAAATGTCACCATTCACTCTCTTGTCATTCATCTTTCTGGATTATTATATTTTTTTTAAGAGGGGCAGCAGCTCTCTGCTCCAGTGGAGTTTTCTCAGGATGAAAGGACATATTCAACATCGGTAAAGAAGACTTTAGAGCATCGTGAAATCAGAAGCATGGTTGGCTGGCAGTATGCTATGGAGCTATTTAGTGTTTATATCACAGAAACATGATCATAAGTTTTACCTTTTTTGAAGTCTCTTTCATAACAAATGTATATTTCCCATATTTTGTCTGCGTTTCACAGAAGACCGATGATTAGAAAAGAGTATTTCAGCTAAGTGATATTCAAGAAAAACTGTAGTTTGATCTCTTCTATGTTAAGTAGATAATAAAAGCTCTGAAAAAAACATTTACTTAAACCTCAAATCTACTGCGTTTAATGGAGTAACTTATACATAATGAGTCAGTATAGAAACTGTAAAATGCAAGGTTGTGTCAAAATGATTGCATGACAGATTTTGTAGCTTCTATCACCTTTTTTTTTAATGAAGAAATGGCATTAAAGAAACTGTATTTATTACAAAGCTGAATTTGGTCCTGAGAGCTTTGAAGCTAATGTGGGGAAAGCTAACAAGCTAACACAGGTACGTAAGGCAGTGTGTGTTGCAACATTATTTTTTTTTTCCATTTTCTTTCTTCTTTTCTCTTTCTCTTTTCTCCTGGAGCTCTTCATAGCACTTCAGCTTTGCATAAGTGAGGTGCTATCCATCAAGTTTTAAATGAATACAAGTTATTGTTCAACCTCTCGCATTTCTGACATGCTTGAAACTTGTACAGTTATGCTTCCCTGCCCCATTCTCTGAACTAAATTTTGCCAGGGCTAAATTTGGCCCAGATTTTCATTGTGTACCACCCAGCGCCATGGTTTAGCTTCTCTGATGTGGCATGCTCTTGCTTCAGGGTTCTTCGCTCAACTTTGAGAGAAACGGCTTTAGCTTTTCATCTTACTTGTATTATTCTCTTGTTCATATTTGCCATTTAATGAAAACAGGCATTGAGGATTTTGAAGCTCCTTGCTTGTGCTTTGGTGTATGGCTGTTTGTAGGGGGAAATAAAAAATCCAGATTGATTAGGGACCTAGAAAACTCAGGTCCTTATTAACTGGAATGCAAATCTAGATTATTACTGAAACAAGACTTCACAGGAGCTGCAGATCAATGTATTACCATGTATTTACTACAAGCAGAAGCTAGAGTGAATATAACAGTAACTCATCTGTAACAAAATGTCATCCTTAGATATGTAGGTGTTTAAGCAGAGAGGTGAAAATACATAGTTTGGCAAAGATGTGTTGAGGAAGGAGAATGGTTTCGGGGGAAAAAAGTGTGTTCTTTCCCAGTTAGCCTTAGGGAGCTCAGCTTGCTATAAATTCTTTGTTCTGGAACATGGCTGTGGACAATAGGTCAAAGATTAAGTAATTCATTACAGAACTGGTTGGTACTCCTGAATTTAATAAACAAATGAATGAACAGGGTTCTGTCTGTAGCAAGATCCATTACTTTGTGTGGTAATGGTTGGATCTTTACTTCTACATGTAAGGCTCCCTGTTAATTCTTGTATGTGGACATTGCTACATTTGAGGTGACCTGGTAACTTGGCAATCATGATGCAGATGAAAGCACTCAAACCAGAAATTAAATGCAGTCCCATTAGTAACTGCTTATAATTTGAGATTCTAAGGATGTGAGGAAGGAAACCGTAGATTGCATTTTGAAAAACAGAAGGAACAATAATATGAAACTTCTAAACACAAAATACTCCTGCAGAACTGTTTGACAGAGCAATTAATATTTTGAGCACAGTGAGGTTACGGAAATAATAGCACTAAACCTTCTTGTGGAAGAGTACATTACTCAAGGCTGCAGAATATAAAACACAATCTCAAAGCAAGAGGGCTGCATTGAAACAGCAAAGGTGAGTTAAAACAACTTGGTCATTTTATAAACGCACCATTTCAACATTTGGAAATGAGTCCTACTCCAGCAAGAAGTCAGCTTAAAAAACAGCTGCATGCTTAGCTTCTGATGCTTAGTAAGTAGGAACTAAGCACTCAAAAATAAATTCTGTTCCTCATCAAAACAGAGAGGGTTAAACTGACTTAATTTGAAGGACCCTGCAGCAATCAGATATGCCACTGTTCCCTCTTCCTTTGTGCTGCATAGTGGAAATATAGATGTTACTGACGTCTGTAATCCCTGCAGCTGCGGCCCCTCGTTGCAGCGTGGGGCATTTGGCCATTTCATGCCTGTAACTCTTGCAGCTCTGTTGCTCTCCGTGATAGATGAGTATTAGGGTATTTTCTTTTACCTCGTTTCCTATGAAAACAAACCATATGCAGTCATTGTAGGTCTCTGGTGTGTTCCTGCTTCATGGTTTTTGAATATATTGGCTGATTTTAACCAAATGTGGCAAGAAAGTTGTGATTCTGAAAGAACGATTGCATTCCTAAAATTTCATGAAAGTAGATGAGTGGATAGGGTGGGAATATGCAACTGAGCAGGATAAGCTGTAATGCAAATGTGCGTTTTCTACATCAGCAAATTTACATAGGACCTTTAAAATGCCTGATCTGTGTGAAATGCTTCTGGGAAAGCTGACACCCTTTCAGACACTACGAGATGTCAATTCATTTTCAGAAATTAATCTGCAAGGAACCAGGTTTAATTGGTTTAGTGTGTTGGGAGGAGGGGGGGGATAGTATCATAAACTTTTTTCCACCATTATTTTTCCTTTGAAATTCCTTGTCTCCTGGAGTCTTCTGATTATATGAGACTCCAAGGTTTCATTTAAGGAGTTACAAAACCAACTGTAAAGTCTCTAGGCAAGATCTTGAAAGTGCTGAAGCCAGGCAATGGGATGATCTTGGACCTCTCCAAAGTAGAGCACGGTTATTTTACCAGAAAACTTTCTGAATTTTTACACAATTGCAATGCTGTATCTTGCTCCTCTTGAGCAGCAGAAGCACCCCAGCTCCGCTGCCTTGTTTGAAACCACCTTGCAGTCAGCCAGCTTCACATTTGAGGCCTGTTATCACAATTATTGCAGTATCACATGCGGGCAGGTGTCCAAGTGACCTTGTATATGTGTCTTGCCATTCATTCTTCACAGCGTGCTTTGGCCAGGACGCTGCACACAAAGCTGCCTTTCACGGCTTGTGCTAATCAGCAGAACTTTCCACTCTGCCACAGGGGGCTGGGGTGGAGGTAGGTTAGCAGTGAATGAGAAATGGGGGAGAGTGAGAGTGGGCTAAAAGTGTTGAGGGATCAAAGAGGAAAAGCAGGTCGTGGCAGGGTATTGTGTGTTGAGAGGAGGACTAGGGGGAGCACAAGCTAGGGGAAGATTTGTTTTCCTATTGGCTTTTCAAAGTTGTGCAATTTAAGAATTGGATTAACCTGATAGGACTTTGTTTTTCTGCCAGATTAGATATGTTGAGTTTCTTGGCATTGTGAATGGTACAGTACATTGTGTGCTGTAAAATATGGGTGTGTCGGAATAAAGCTGTAATGACACAACACGCTCACAGTATAATGCAGCGCTGCTGGGTGGACTCCCCAGCTCCCTTAGCGTCCCATTCCCTCTACCCCTGAACACACATAATTGTTCGGGTATTTGCAAATTTGTTTGAACCTCTCTACGTTCCGACATTGTTTCCAGCACAGCGTCAACACATTTTGATACCCTTTGTGGTAAGGTAAACTATCTGAGCCCTGAAAGCCTGTTTGGTCTGGCAGTGGCATGCACTATATGAAGTGTCTCTTGTTGTTTTTTTTTTTTTAAAAAAAAAACAACTCTGAAAAGACACTAGAGTTTCTTCCTCCTTTCTCAGGGTTAAGTTGGAGAAAGTTTACTGGGAAATGTTGCAAAATTTCTCTGCCGCCCCCCCCCCCCCCTTTCTTTTTTTAAACTAAGACATTTCCTTGAGCTTAATTTTTGGAGGGTTAAAAATCAGATACAGATTAGAAATAACTATAAGCACTGAGCTCGTTGTTTGAAGCACACCACAGCGGCACATGGATGTCCAAGTAAAATTTTCACAGCAATATGTATTTGCTCAGTGGTTTTTTTGTGTTTCACATGCGTTCTGAGATAATTGAATTTGGTGTATCCATTTTATATGCTGGGCTAGCCCCATGGAGTAGCCCAGTTCTCTTTGCTTACTGCACAGTGAGGGTGGAGTAATGACTGACTGCGACCAGGCAGCTAGAGAAGGGTGGCAGGAATTAAGAGCCCTGTTGAGCTGCGTGGTCGCTGCTCTGAAGACCAGTAAAGAGTGTGCAGACTGTGGTGACTAAAAGTACAAATACCGTGGGGCACTGTTGTTTAATTCCCACTCTTGATTGCCAGACTTCTCCAGGAATCACAGCTACCCGGGCAGGTTAGTCACAAGGGACTGCCCATAGCATGGCTTTTGTCACCCTGTCTAGGGGCATGCCCTCTGTATCAGTACATATATGTGGAAAAATGAGGAGTTAAATCTCCTCCCTGTAGTGAAGATTATTTCCCTTGGAAGAGAAGAGCATAACAGATAAGGTTAATAAGCCAGGTAATCAAGATTGTGCCATGTTCCTTAGCTGTATGTTGTTACAATGCCTTACTCTAATTCTAATTCACATAGCAAACCTGGTTGTTTTTTGCCTCGTTAGATGAAGGATTTTCTGAGGTGGTAGGAGTCTGGTGATTGAGGCATTTTTTTGAGCACCACACAAATTGAGTAAATTGGAGGAGGAAGTTGACCTTGTGAACACCTGCATCACTCAACTGTGTACTTAAATGGGAAAACTAGGAAAGAGTGCAGCATATTTGAAGTTAACCAGCATATCTCCTTTTTGAGGAGGTTAAACCACAAGCTTTCAGTTAAAATCTTGGACAGCTGTGGTTTGGGTGTCTGTTTGAAACACCTTAGCTGTTGGTATCTTGGCACTTAAAAAATCAGGGCATGGATTGTCCAGACCCCCAGACCTGACATCTGTGGCTGCTCTCTGAAAAGCTAGTCTTTCTCTTGGACTGGACTCATCACCAGCTTGAAGAAACACTTTTCCAAACTCTCATATCTGTTCAATTTTCTCAGTGCGACATGGTTGAAGTAATTGTTGAAAATTGTGGTAGTTTTTGTCTGCAAGCTGTTCTGAACATGTGAAAAGAAATCATTAACCAAATAGAAGGAAAGAACTGGAGGTGTAATTGTCATGTGTGTGTCTGATTTCACCAGCTGCTGCACATGTCTAGGTTGTCAATTTATTTCTGTTGGAAAGTAAACAAATCTCACTTATGTACTGTCATGACTGTTTCATTCGAGTTGCTCTTATCTGTAGCAGGGATATACTTGTGGAGGTCTTGGCGTTTGGAGGCTTTTCTTTCTGCTTCCACACGTAACATGCTCTCATGAATCACGTGCATCTTGGATGCTGTTTGTCTCTAAGTCAGTTACTTAAAAACGTTACAATTACTACTATCAAAATATACCTTATCATCAGGGCAACTTTTATCCTGGTATTTGGATTGAATCCTTCAGCCAAGTTCTGGCTCACTTCATGAATGTTTCTCGGTGTTCAGTAGTGCTGCTTGGTAGCTATTTAAGTTTTGTCAGCAAAATCTGAACCATAGGGGATGTATACCACCATCAGATTGACACCCTTCCTGTATTGGTTCACATCCTGAGAGGCCTACATACCTTTGATTCTCATGAGTATGGAATTCAAAGTTATTCAGCGTTTTGCATTTTTGAACCACTGATGGGAAGATCTTATTATCCTATATGATGAAGAATTTATCATATAGGTCCTTTAAAAAAGGGTCTGCATCCTTGAAAGAGCTGCTGGGGTGTCACTTCTATCCAAATCCAAGTGAATGCCGGTGCTCAGCACCCTTGCCAAATGTGCTCAGCCCTACAAGCCCACTTAACACCTCATTAAAATACAACACTGGCAACACTAGCATTTGAGCAGACTCCTTAAGTAATTTTTTTTGCTGCCCTTCAGTTTATAGCCCATGGCTTGTTGTTTCCCACTTTCTCACGTTTTCCCAAAGCCACTGGTGTGTACAGTCTGAAGATCACATTTAACCAACACAAGGAAATCAGCTTGGCCCGATGGGCTGCTCTGTCACGTGTCTGAGAATGTGTTCACTCTGTTCTGCCAGACTATGGCTAGCTGAGCAAAATACAGTGAAGCTCTGGGCTTCTGGCCAAGCTTTTATTTCAGTTTGGAGCTTACAGCCACATATTTGCTATTTGGCAGGACATCCACTGGGGTATATTTGGATAGTAATCTAGCATTGTTTTGCTGCTTTTTTTCTTCTTTTTTTTTTTTTTTTTTTTTTAATGCACACATAGTATAATCCCAACACTTACTTTGGCCAGTCAATACAAGATTTCTCAGTGTGCACCGTTATGTATGTGCACTCAGAACGTGTAGCCATGACCTTTGATAAATACAAGTCAAAGCAATTAACTTTCTTTTATTGAAAAATTCTGGATGTCCTACTCTTTGCCCCCTATGTGCCGATAACAGAGCTATGTTGTTACTCTTTCCAAGATCAAAAGCTTCACTGGGGTTTGATTGAAGTCCAATTATGGAAGGAAGTAGCTGTGCCGGAGCTCTGAAAATAGCAATAATTGTTGAAATAATAAAGTGTGTCCTTGTGTGTCTTTATAATACTTAAAACTTGTTTTTTGGGGGGAAGGGGGTGGCTTTCCTCTAGTTTTAAAATGAAAATATTAGCAGATGTCTTGGGGAAAACAGGAGTGTGCTGTTAGAAGAACAAGTATCCCTCTCTGGATTTCTTTCTTCAGTTCTATTCTCCACCCCAAGTCTGCCTTCCTCTGAAGCTGTTTGCATGGAGCCTGACTCATGCAGGAAAATAAAGCTGGATTTGATTTTTAAACTGTATGGGAGACTTTGGTTTTGTGGGGATAAAGGCTTTATGATGCAAACTCATTTATTTCTCTGTGAAACAAAATGGGCTTTTCAAAATACAGCGTGTTTTGGAAAGTTGGCTCTGGGTTTGAAACCCCAACATCTCTGAGGGCACCCTTCTATGAAAAAATAGTACAAAAAGATGTAGCACTTGGGGAGGGTGTACAAAACATGATCACAAGCAGTAGGGTTTGAGGAGCAGTTCTTCTTACTTTATGAAGGGACATCCCTCTTGAAGTGTGTGTGGATTGGTTGGTGTGTTTTACATGGACAGTACTGAGCCTGGCAGTCTGGTTTTATGGTGACTTTATCAGATGCTTTGAGCTGTCTCTAAGCAGATCAATACTGGCAAAAGCTGAAATACTTTTTCCCAAATTGGTACTTTGTTCTTTTGGATATAAATTTACAGTTGCTGCCTTTTAGTCTTGCCGGCATCGTCAGAGGGAAGAGAACCTGGGAGAAAAAAAAGGCTCCTGTGGTGCAATTTTTGGCTGATGTCCGCTGGCAGAGCTTCAGGAGGGGAGAGCTTGGTTCTTGATGTTAAAACTCAGCATGTATAAATGTCTATTTATCAGCTGCAGTCTTTAGTTAATTGAAACATCAAGGTGAATAAATAGAAATGAAGACAATAATATGGACAGTGCTAAGTAGATCTCTTCCAGTATTTTGCACTGATTGCTGTAGGTGCTGCTTTGGTGATTATGCAGTTGTACAGTTGTGACTGGTTTGAACTTATATATTATCAGGATTTCTCTCTCTCTCTCTCTTTTTTTTTCTTTTTTTTTTTTTTTTTTTTTTTTACCCTCACGTGCCTCCGCACACATCTGATACAGGACAAGATAATCCCTATGTGAAACTCAACCCTTATGTACTTTCTTTTTAGCCAGCTGGACTCAAAATCACTAATTACTTGAGTAAAATCTTTGCATTATAGATAAATGGCATCAAGTAATAAGCCCAGAGGATTGTACAGATCTAGTGAAGCCCTTTGATTTGTCACATGAACCGTCAGGACTAGAATTTTCTTAGCCCCTTAAATTACTGGGGCAGAACCTGGTATTTTTTCATTTGAACTGTTATGCTTGCCCTGCTGCAGTAGAATGATTTAGTCTTTTGTCATTCACTTAAACATGTTTTTTTAATCACTTTATTTATTCTGACCATAAGACAGTTTTATGTACGTGACATCTATAAAATATTTTGCTTAAAATCGTTCAGTTCCCTGCTCTTACCAGGTTTGGATGGATCTTTGGTATACAAACTGCTTCATTGCCTTCTGGAAATTTTAGTTGTCAAAAAAACGACCTTAGTGAGGGGTACCCTGTTGGTTGGCTTAAAGATGTTTATACAGTTCAGAAGCAGCATTGCTTGATCTCTAGGAGATGCTGTAACTCATCAAGCAGGTTCCTGCTAACCAATTATCCAGTTAAGCAGAAAGAGGAAAGGTGTTTCTCTTGCTTGTTTTTCCTTTGCTAAGTTTAACCCATTCTTCCCCAAGCTTTGGTAATTGTGGATGTTCGTAACATTGAAATCACAGCAGTGAGAGTAAGAAAGAAAAGGGTTAGAATGGACCTCTGATCTTAGACACTAACACAGTATTTGCATCCCTCAAGTGGGTTGATATATGCAGTTTCCAGCATAAATCTAGAGCACTCTGATTCTGAGCTACGAGTCCTACCCAGCATCCCTCACCTAGCTTTTTTGTCTTGCATTTTAACAAAATCTTAAAAAAAAAAAAAAAAAAATCCTCCCTCCAACCAAACCCCTCCCTACTCCAAACCCAGTAATGAATGTTTCATTGCTGCCAGAGCAAATTTGTTGATTCCCAAACACTCCTGCTGTGTCTTGGTTGGAAGACTTAAATTGCTTGTGTAATAAGTGCTGTGGATAATATAAAAAAGCTCTTTCTAGTAGAGCTTTGGTTTTCACTACATAGTATAAGAGTAAATAAATGCTCAGATGATACCAGACAGCTGAGTTGTCCACATCTGATTGTCTTCTACATTGATTTTTTAAGACAGGGCATGTGCATGACTGTTTTAATGGCTATCAATACCAGATGTGTCTGTGTGGAATTCAGAGAGATTGTCAAGTGACAGTGCAGTTGTCAAATAATTTTGCTTGTGATTACTGAAAATAGTAAATGAGTGGGTCAGATAAGGCGAAAAGATATTCTCAGTTCCAGTAGAGAACAAGAGGATTAAGTGACTTTCCTGACTGCCATAACGAATAATAACTTGGTGAATACTTTTCTTTTTTCCTTCCTACTACCTGCCCAACAAATTATTTCCGTGAGCAGCAAAATCTCCATGGGTTTTCTGATGTGTAATGAGGCACCTGCAGTCTTCCTTCAGCCAGGGAGTTAAGAGCTTCTTTCATTTACGTTGTTTTCACAAAGCTTGTTAGTAGTACATGTGGATATCTGTCTGCCAAATTTGTTTGAAATTGGCCAACGGTTTCAGAAGTTGTTGGAAGGAGGCTAGACAGACATGTGCATAGCTCTATTGCACAAAACTCATTTCTCTAGGAAACTGAGCTGAAGAATAGCTGTCAAGTACTGGGGCACTGAAATGAAGCTTGTGAGGTAATTGAAAGAACTGAAAGGCCGTTTTGTATCTTAATTGTGTGCACAGCCTTTAACCAGGTACACAAGATGCAGTTCTTGCCCACAGGTTAGATCCCCGCAGGCACATTTCCATCTGCCCAGGACCTGTCTGGTAGAAGTGAAGTGTAATTTGGTGAATTGTGCTGATCGTTTTGAAAGTGACTTGCCAAGAAGCAGGTATAAATGCTCACCAGCTTAGGCTGTGGCAGAGCTTGATCTGGTGGTCTCAGCTGTGCTAGCAGCTGAGTGGTCTGTGCAGTAACCTTTGACTGTAGATAGGGCTTGCTTTCATTTCCTGAGCAGCCTGAGGGTGTAACTGAATATTTACTATTGTTCCACATTGGTTTTTTTATTTTTGTAAAGGAGGATCTGTGAGTGCACGAGTTGGAATGCATGTTAATAACTAAAATTTAATGGAGCCTTTCCATCGTCAGGATTTTGTTGAGGTTTTGCTTGTGCAGTGAGTCCTCAAAGACCTTATCCAGGCAGCAAAATGGAGGCAGAGGAGGTAGAGCAGATTTCTCAGGTTACCGAGCAAGGGAGCTGCAAAGCCAGGTGGTCACCTCATCCCTAGCAGCTAGAACGAACCTCCTGAAACAGGTGAAGATGGGTTGAGGCTTCTGCTTCGGTAGGTGCTTCTTCTAAGCTGCAGGTTAAGCGGGTGAGGTACATGAGTTGAACAGCATGTTGTGTGCGGTGGATAGGCAGCATCGTCTAAGCTGGGTGTGAATTGTGTGGAATGTGTGTACATAAATGGCCTGGGCATGAGGAAGCAAGATGTTTTCACCTGTGAATAGATGAGTTACTTCTGGTGAGATGCACCAGAACACTGAGTTAGCTTCTGTAGGAAAAACACATTAAAGGTGGAACAAAGCATCTTTATCATGAGACCAGCTCTTAATTTATTTCTGAAACTGGAGCACTATAAATCTGGTCAGTGCCATTTTCTTTATTCCTTCTACATTGATAAAAGGAGAACAAATAAAAATGTTCTGTAAGCTTTGCTACATTTTAAAAAAATATCGTTTATATGTCACAGCTGTATTTTGTGTAATTTTTTATATCTGCAATATAGAGTGCTTTAGAATAGAAGAAAAGCTGCATATCTGAGTTTAAGATAAAATAAGATGATCTCTGTGACAGAGACAGCAGAAATGATGTGATACGACAGTTGCTGTAGCAACACCACCTACTTCATGAAAATCAGAGTTAACGGGAGTGTAAAAGGTAAAGCCCACATAATTTTCCAAGCCTGTGAGTTGTTGCTGCGCTCAGCTTGCAGTGCATTCCAATTCTCCAGTGTTTCTCCTTTCATCTGGGCACAGATAGACCTTCTTCTGCATGGCCAACTCCTGCAGACTGGATCCTGTATTCAGCAGGGGCATGTAGCGGGAGTTCTGCAGGAGCGGGTGAAGCCTGCAGTGTCTTTGCCTCCAGGCGACCCGGTGAATAAGAGGGAAATAACATGAAGGATTGTGTCGTGTCCTGTCCCCCCCCTCAAATCCTCTCAAAAGCCTTGGACAACAATGTATTATAAGGCCTATGCAGTCTCACAGGTGTACCGTATAGAGAATGGGTTGACCACCATTGTAAAAGGAAGGCAGACTTCCTTGGATATCAGCTTTTAGTAAAGCACGGTTATATTTAATATAAATTGTTAAGTATTGTAGAGACTGGAGGTGTCACAGCGAAGTACATTGGCACTTCCCCCCCTCAAATTAAACCTGAAATGGTGGTGTTCCATACCAGTGATACATTGCATATGAAAGTAGAAACACATGTTATTTTTAATTTTAATCGGGTTGGTGTTGAGCTGGTTGTCTGGCCACTAGGAAGGGCCGAGTGCAGCGCAGCAGGCAGAGCGCTTTGTTCCCAGATGGGCAGGGACTTCTGCAAAAATTAGTGTATTCAAAGGGTTAGAAGGGTCTCTGTTAAAGAAATGTTTCAGTGTTATGATGTTCTATGAAAGTTCTTTGGTATGTCCAGATTGGCAACTAATTTTGAAATTTGCAACTATGGTTACTGGTAGAAAAAGGCTATTAAAAATATGGTTACTGTAAATAAGGGTGCTATTGGCTTGCACTTTTCTTAATGATAATTTTCAGGGAACAGGGCCCTCTATGTTCATGTATATTTATGAAATGCAGGCATGTATGCTTAAGCTCCCATGTGCAGTGAATTGAGTAGTGATTTACCATTTGATGTTGGCCTCAAGGTTACACTAAAAAATATTTGTAATATATTGATTTTCTTTAATACATTGACTTAATTTATTGATATTATTTTTATCTTTGATTGGCAATGGAGAGCTATAATGTGTATGATAGCAAAAGTAAGATCTCTATTGCTTGAAAATTGGGGGAAAAGAGTTTGAAAGAAATGGTAGTCTCAGATGGCAGCAAAATTAAGTTTCACTGATCTGTTTTGCTGAGATGCCTCCTGAAGGCATCACAATAAATGCACTGCTCAGTAGATGGAAGGAGCTTTGACTTTTGTGTCTTGGGGAATTTTCATTTCATTTGTGGCGTAGTTCAAAATCTTCACAGGTTCTGCATATCTCTTGTATTCAGAACATGCATACTTAGTGTGTTCAGAGTCTTAGTTCAGGGCTATGGACAGTTTGCAGAGGAGGTCACAAAGAAGGAAAATAAGTATTAGGATTCCAGCATTTCTTCAAGAAATGTTCCATCATCAACCTTTTCCACTGCTAGTGTTTTTAAAAGATAAAAATATAAAGATTTTGGTATATGTTGCTTTCTCTGGTCCTGTTTTCCCTGAGATTTTTTGCTTGCTTACCTTCATCTTTCTATAGAACTGTGACTGCTGTTCTTAGGTGCAGAAGTCTCTGCGAGCATTAGTTTTGTTTTTTGAGACTCCTCAGTATAGTAGTTTCTTGCCATTTTCTGGTGCTAGACGACTCTCACATTTAGGAGCTAATTTATAAGACAATGTCTTGCCCAGTGTTCAGTGTTGTCATTTCTTTTAATCAGACTTGCTTTTTGAAGTTCCTTGGTTTTGTCTGTGTCTGATGTGCCACAAAAACCTGTATTACGCAGCAGCTATGAAGTAGTTACGGGCACACGGGTAACATCCGTAGGCAACAACAGTCTGTTCTCCTGGAATTTTCCCTTAGCTGCGGTTTCGTGTTCCCTTCCTCCTCTGAAGCGCTTTTCACACTGCCTGAGACTGATGCATTTGTATACTTCATAAATGAAGGTAAATGTATCAACAGAGAAAAAGATAGAACCACACACAACCACAGACCCTTGTGCTTTCTTTGTGTGTGCTCACTCGGAATGAAACTACTACGTAAAAGCAAATTAGACCTCTGCAGTTACTGGGCTATAACAAACCGAATTTTCGGGTTTTGCTGTTTTGTTTTGTTTGTGGTTTTTTTTCCAAAACATGTTAGAGGGTCCTAATTGAAGGCAGAGAGAAAAGGAAATACACGAAGTCTTACTTAGAAGGTTATGAGAACAGTGTGTCCCCATTCCAGCATCTTTACGTCTTAAAATGGGATTATTTTATACAAATCGCCCTCTATAAAGCATCAGTTTAATTTGGTCACATAGTGTACTTTGTTTTAGTGAACAAAAAATGTAAAAAAGCGAAAAAAAGCTGCTGCAATGGATAGTTCAGATTTGTCTGTACAGAACAGATCAAAAGAGAAGACAAGATTTGCAAGTTCCTGTAACTCTGCCCAGTGACCACGTTTTCTTAAGGCATATATTCAGAGAGCGGCTGATAGCATCTGCTGTCTGTGGCTCAGGCTTGCCATTAGCTACTGATTGGGAGTTAAAGGCAATGTACCTGTTTCACGTGGCTATTCCATGCCATTTGAAATCTCACTTGACTGTGTTTTGATAACACACCCAAGCAAGACAGGCTTGGGTACCAGAACTAGGTAATAGATACATGAGTCACGGGTGGCATATGCTTTCAGGATTACACGATGGCTTTTTGCAAGACCTGTTTACTGACTGAGAGTGTGCTGTCCTGGATGTTCATTAGCTAAATAAATAGAACAATGTGAGAGGAACTTACTTGGTCTGGAGTCTTGCAGGGCACGTTGGCAGTGGCGTGAACGCATCTTGAGGACAGGCGTTGTCTTTGTTTTGAGTGGTATTCCATGTGAGGGCACATTTATGGATGCCATACAAGGCTGTTATCTAAAGCAGGGTTGGTATCTAAAATCTACTGTTTGAGATTGGTTTATTAAAGCTGGGTGTGTAATTGTCCAAGGAAAGGAAAATGGATCTTTCCGTCTCCTTCAGAACAAGTTAACAATTCCCATCCTTCTCTGGAACCTTCCCTTTAAGAAAAGAAAGAATTGTACTTTTTGAGGAAGCAATATGTGAATTGCTAGTTAACAAGAATATACAGAGATGTGCCAAAGGATGTCACAAAGCTCCAATGCACCAGAGAATATCAGCATCTTGAATTGAAACGTGCTTCTAAGCCAGGCGTAAGTCAAAATTAAATACATGTCTGAATGTTCTTCCCTACAGTTTCATTTCAGGCCCTGTTGCCACTGAATGCCATCTTGGCCTATCTTTGTAAGGAAAGCAGCACCCTACAAAAAATCAAAAAGGCATTTAGGAGGGCTGTGGATTTCATGCTTTTCAAGAATTTGAAAATCCCTGTTCAGTATCCTGGGAGCTGGATCAAACCCTCTGTTTCTGTGTGTAGCACTTCTGCAAGGGAAATGTTCAGAATAGGAACAACTGCTTTCAGACATCTTGCAGGGGCTGGTTTGGGAGCAAATAGAAGGTTGATTTCCTGGTAGCTTTCATAAATGGGGCCTCACAGAGCTAAGTGCTGCCTTCACACACGCTAAAGATGGGCTAAGGTTTTCAGAGTCTGGATCTTACAGGAGAGCGGTGCCTTAAGTCCGGTAGACGTTGTGGAAAATTTTACCTGGTGGTGCCTCGTATTTGTTTGTTTATTACTTTTGAAGGGCAAAATGTTACTGGCACAAAAGGCGTAGCCTATTACATGCACGTTGTTATGCTAACCACATGCAGGAGTTCCAAGTCAAGCCCTCAAAAGCCTGCAAACACTCGGCCACATGTGCAGCTTCAGCTAGCAACCCCCCTCTACCTTGTCTGCTTGGAGATGCAGGCTTTAATTACATTATATCCTCTTTTTTTTCCCGTTTTCCCTTTTTGTATGCAGAGGTCAGACCAGCTCTGCGTTGAATCAGGGCTGTATCAGGAAGGAAGCAGTTGTCTGTAGGATCTTGACCTCATTTACTGCAGATGTGAGAGGATGCGGGAATGGCGGGAGGAGAAGGGAAAATCTGGCAGGAAGGACTAGAACTGTGTAGAGAGAGACTGGATTTTGCCACGAAGCTTCAGCAGAGTTCTGAGCAAGTCATTTGATTATAAGAGCTTGTCACACTGTGTGTTTGCTTTCTTTTTTGTGAGGAGCCCAGTTTGATACCTTGGGTGGCCCTCACTTCTGTTGGTGTACAGCCCCCAACCTGCAGCAGAAGTTGGTGAGAGTTGATTTGAAATGCAGATGCCTGTGTCAGCTAGCCTGAGAAGCTGGCTGCCTACTTGTGATGTAAAATGTCTGTACTTTGTCCTTCCTCTGCAAAGGGAAGGTGCTGCCCCTTCTTTCATGGGGGTCTCGTGGGGAAAAAAATCATTTCTGTGAAGTATGCAGATGCAGTAGTTGTCAGTGCTGGAGAGTACTCCTGAAAAGTTGCTAATCATGTCTTTACAGGAGGTTTGAATAATTTGTGGCAAATAATGAATGGCTCCATTAGGATAAATCAGAATGGGTGAAACAAGTGACTCCTGAATGAGGAAAGGATCTGGAAAAAAAAATACGTGATCGAAACTTCAAAGGTTGTTGCAACCATGACTGTGCTTTTTAAAACTACTCTTGCATTTAATTTTGAAAACAAATTGCAAAGACAGCCTAGATTATCTCATGTGCCAGCCCTACACATTGGAAATGAGTAGGAACGGACCTGACAGTACCCCACAGCATCCTGCTGCTTGGACTGAGCAGAGGATGACAACTTACTCTCCCTGTAAGAAGCTGAAGGGGGACAGGGCACTTTGCCAGTGCACTTCACTGGTTACTGATAGAAGAGGATCTGTGGGTCTTGGGAATTTGGAGCTGCGTATGTACCATCAGCACAGGCACATTCCTGCCTGCTTCCCTTCAACGATGCTCTTCTACAGAATGCATTCATCCCAGCCTTAGCTGAAGCAACCTTCCTCTTCCAGGCTCACCCCCTCTCCTCTTCGGCTACCAGTCTCCCTCATCGTCACCTTCTTGCCCCCTTCTCAGCTTTGAGTCCTAATCATGTACTGAAATTGCCCCTTTCTCACCCAGCCTTAGCATGCACACAGTAGATTTTAAGAAGGCAAACGAAAGGGAAGGAACATTGCTCCAGGAGCTGCCCTCTCTTCCCATGCACAGGCCATTAGCACAGTTCAGTGAGAAGTTTGCCAGAAATTTTTAACAGGTTGAAAACAAAGTATTTTTGCTGAACCTTTTTCGGGAAACTGTAGAGCCATTTTGGCAGAAACATAATTGGCACACAGAAATCCAAACAGAATGGTTGAAATCTGGCAAAGGTCTAAGGAACTGAAGACAGCATCCTCTAATGGGAAGTGTCAGACAATCTTAATAAGGCTACCAGTCCTGCCTGTAATAATACTGTAGAGGCCCAGAGCGGGAGGCACACAATGCTGAGAGGGGAAATGACAATTCTTTCATAATTAAATGCACAAGGTTTGTAAACAATGCTGATATCTTTAAAAAGTACACATTTTAAAAACACTTTTATGTGCCAGTGTTTTAGTGTGTGTTAACAGCAGCGAATATGTTGTGTTGCATTGGATTAAGATCCTTCTTTCCGCAGGAAGTGTTTGCAGCCACCCCGTGTTCGGCAGAATCAAGTTTGTGTAAGATAAGAAACAGAGGAATGTCTGTGCCAGGTTGGAGCACTGGGCAAAATACACTAATCTCCTGTTGCTTCGGAAGAAAATAAAGCCCCTCTAATAATGGCTTACATAAATACACCCAGAGGTGAAGTGTCATCTTTGTCCCCAGGCAGAGTGGTTAGTTTTGTCCTGCCATGTGGAAGGGCTGGAAGATCATTCAGCGTGGCTCCTTGCTCCCTTCAGTGCTCGTCTAGATGATGATCTTACTATCCATGTAAATATTTCGGTTTTGGGAAGACACTAAAATCCTGATAGTAGGGAAATTAGATAGGAAGATAAAATGTTGCTTACAATACTGTGAGGAATTACAGCCTGACAAGATACTGTCCTTAGATAAGTCTTGACCTGCAGAATACTCCTTTTGCTTTGCAGCCTGCGGGGATTTTTTGCCTCTCTCAGTTCCTGCCTGCTGCCTTGTGTTCTGCAGTGAGATAACTTTTCCTAGAGGCTGAAGGAGTTAATGCAGAAATAGATGACAGATTAGCCTGGGACAGGCTGTGATTTGGAGTAAGAGAGCTATCCCAAATAGCTGGCCAGCTGCCAAGCAGATAGGCGATTTGGAAGACATATCAGCAGAGCAGTGGGGTTCTCCGGAGCAGCTCTGGGTGAGGATTATCTGTCAATTTAACTGCTGTACTGTATAGTCTTGACTGACGTACCCAGAGTGCCTTTGGCTTATATAAAGAAAAATGATTAGCAAACATGTATTTTATCTCTGGGCTGCTAATAAATTGAAGAAGAAACTCCTGTCTTCTTTCCCTCCCAGACACACACATAAAAAAATAGGGGAAAATATTTTGATTAGAACATTTCCACTCCCTTTTCTTTTTCTCGTTACTGTTCTCCAGCCAGCTGTTGAGCTGATGAAAAGTGTGGAAGGGCTGCAAGAAGGGAGATTTTCTGAAAAATCAGGCACATTTCTATGGGAGTTGAATGATTCAAAATTGAGTTCCACATAATTTACTGGGGAACTCTTGCAATACAAATAAGAAGCCTGTCAAGCAGTGGTGCAGTTGAAGAGGCTATTTCCGTCTTAACTCTCCTGGGCACAGCTGGTAGGTGGGATGTTTCAAATGGGGGAAATTAAGAGTCAGGATACAGTGATTGAGCTCCCCATGATACCAGATCAGCATTTTGGTTTTGTAGGTACATAAAAATGCTACTATACTTTTGAATTGTGAATTTTAGTTATTGCAAGCAATTAAAAGCTGCTTTTTGGTTTTTTACCAGCAGTTCGGTGACCTAGATGACACAAGTGAATGGCTTCAGTCCATTTCTCTTTGAACAAGGAACCACACTGAAAATATTGCCATTACGCTGGACTTCCTCACTGGCAGTCTCAGCTGGGAGGAGGAGGACTGAAAGGGTTAGAACAGCCAACTTTCTTTCATGTCCTCCTTTCTGCAAAATTTTCCGCTGTTGCTAATATCTGCCAGAGCAACACCAAGAGCGTTAGCGACAGCAAGATGCTGGGGCAGCCGTAACTGCTGGAGTTGTCAAACTTGCTGATTCTTTTGCCAGGAGACACCTGGAGCTGTGGCTGTCCTGGCATACTCGGTGTTGCTTGAGTGGAACTCTACAAGTGGGAAGGTCTCCAGACAAAAGGCCAGTGTTGACATAGTTGCGGTCTCTCCAGGCCATGGTTGAGACACATCACTAGGGTGGTATGAGGGGAAGTTTCCATTAACCATTGTTCCCAGCTTGCATCCACCACCACCGTGGAGTTCTGCAGCTGGATTTCCAAAAGAGCTTAATGCTCGAAGAGCTCTTGTTTCAGCAACTTAAATAGAGGGGCTAAGTTCTTTCCAAAACACTTGGCAATCGTCAGCCCCCATTGAGAACAAAGCTAAGCACATTAAACAGTCCAGCCACTTCACTGCAGTGAAAATTTGGCCGCTGTTGTGAGCACGGTGGTTAAATAATACAGAGACTGGCAACAAAGGCACCTGGCTCCTGATGCTGAGCAGTGAGGTGCTGTACCTTCGCCTGGCCTTGGCGGCTGGTGTTGTAGGCTTGCTCCTTGGCTGATTCCTTGTGCATTACAGCCTCAGACCAGCTCTTTCTCTGGATGTTGTGACAGCTGTGAAGCTTGCTGATGTGAGGATTAGTCGGCTGCTGGGCACATGACGTGCAGATTGCTGTGCTTATTTGACCTACCTCTGATTGCGAGGAATTTAGTGCATAAAAATAACACCCTGAACAAATTTGGCAGAAGGATGCACAGCTAAAGTGCCATGCGCACACAGGGAGAGGAGCTTGAAGAGCGATGTAACATGAGGCCACGTACTGTACTCCTGCAGGAATATCAGTGCCAAGTCCAGCGCAGCCCACGCTGTCGTCTTGGGTTATGACCAGTTCCAGCGGCACATAGATGTAATGGCCATTAGCCAGTAAACTAATGAAGACAGGTTCCTGGCTTGTATTATTGGCAAAACTTGACAGAATAAAGAGAAAGATACCAAGTGCCAGGAGTTGCCTAATGTAAAACACTGGTCAAGGAAGTTCTGGTTTTTCTGCCTGGGGTTTTAGACACCCTTATTAACTCTGTCGTTCTCAGTGGAGTTACTGATCGTTTGCAGGAGCGTGACAGAACGGGGAGTCAGCCCGCATAGATGTTAGAGGTGCGCGTGCAGTGCCAGCCTAGGAGTAACTTACAGGCAGCAGTCTCTGGGCTTAGGTGATAACGTTTAGCTGTGTGCATGATTTTTCAGGCTTTGTGTTAGTGCATAGCATTCACCTTGAACGAGCTTCGCGTTGGCGCCTGGAGCATCTTCTGTTTGCTGAAGGACCGGGTCTTTAGTACTGAGAGCTTCTTAGGCCGGGGGGGTGAAGTGTGTGCACGCAGGGAGCGAGGCAGGATGCTGATGGCTGTAGGTTCTTCTCCCTGATCGTGTCGAAGACACGTTGCTCTTCCCTTTTTTTGCTATTGCAAGGGTAAAATGCAATACAATACCTTGGTTTCCCATGTTTAAAAATGGCATTTTTGCCATTTCCTTGTTAAGAGAGATTTTTCTTGAGGCTGATGATTACGAAGCTCATGTAATTGTGTAATATGGCACATTGTAGGTAAATGATAATATGTAAACTGATACTGTGTATTTAGAACTTCAGCAATATTTAAATACAGGCTCTTTTGTGTAGGGCAATTAGGAAGCTGGGGCAGATTTCACAATCCGGCTGGCTTTTAGAAACACCCTGCATACTCACCAGAAATACTGTAAAAGTATTCAGAGCTAGTGTCCTGCTTCGTATTATTCCGTATTACAGAATTTGCAAGATTTGTCTGCGCATATGTCTGTATTTTGTCTGCACTAAAGAAATACCTGGCTGCTCTGGTGCAAGTGCACTCACATCACAGGAAGCTTTCCTGCGTTTAATCCTTTAAATAAGCCAGCTTCTGCCAGCCCGTATATCTGAGATGAGATCAGCCATCCATTGACAGCGGGGCTGCGCGGGGCCGCGAGCGCGGAGCCGGTTGGGCTGGCTCGGAACAGCTCCTCGGCTGGGATCTCCGCAGCAGCTGCGCGGGCGCGGAGGGGGCTGCGGGGGGGGCGCTGCGGGCCGGGCAGGGGGAGGGGGGGCTGCCCGCCGGCTCGCTCAGGCGCCCCCCGCCCGCCCCGCCCGCCCTGCGGCTCCTCCGCGCTGCGCTTGCGGGAGCACGCGGGGCCTGGGCTGCGGAACGCGCCCCCGTCCCGCGCCGCCGGCTCGCCGAGGCGAGAGCGCCCCCGGGCGGGCAGCGCGGGGAGAGGCTGCTGCTGCCTGCCCGCCTTGCCCGCCTGTCTGCGTTGACTTGCCTTGCCCTCCTGCCTTGCCTTGCCCGCCTGTCTGCATTGACTTGTCCGCCTGTCTGCCTTGCCTTGCCTTGCCTTGCCTTGCTTTGCCTTGCCCTCTTGCCTTGCCATGCCATGCTATGCCTTGCCTTGCCCGCCTGCCTGCCTTGCCTTGCCTACAGGCCTGCCGCTGCCCCTGTGGCCAGCAGGCAGGCAGGCCGTGGTTTCTGATTTTATTAACGGGGCACAGCAGGAAACGTCAGGTTTTCAGCACCGGGGTGTTGGCAGCCGTGTGCCAGGTCCGGAGGCAGAGGAGGAAGCACGGTTGGTGCAGTGCGGGTAGCAGCATCCTTTCCTCTCGCTCACCGTCCCATAGATGTGTATATATTTTAATAACTTTGATCCTCCTTTTCTCTTCTCCCGGGCCCTTACTAGCCTTTCCTGGAAGCAGATTTTATCAGTGCCATTTTAAAACTGGAGTTACAAAAGACAAGCTGTCTGTTAGCAAGGCCTGGTTTGTGCAGCGCAAGTCCCTGGTGCATTTTCTATGCAGTTCCAATATTGTTGTTTTGATCTTCTGTATTAAAATAAAAATGACATTGTTAATACTGGCCTTGCTTTCGAATTAGAAATGACATTTAATGTTTACCATTTTACACCCTAAATATTGCAGATGTGGGCACAAATAAGGAAATATTATGCAGTCACAGGATGTTTGTGTAGTTATTATGAAAGGCGTCATATCTCTAAAGTCAAAGTGAATTAGCTAATAGCCAAAATTATAAAAGAATATCTGCTTCAATCAGATGTCCTCCCTCTGAAGTCTCTAAGGCTTGTACTTCTGAGGGATGTGAAAACTTCTGAAAATTCTGCCCTGAGGGATATCCATGTTTAGGCAGCTGACTTTAGGATCCTATTTTTGGAACCTTTGGTTGAGATTTTAAATTGGATATTTAATGGGAATGGTGCCTGAATTGATGTTGTAGAATCTTGAAGGCCATATCTACAATTAAAAAAGTAAAAGGAGGGGGCAGTTATCATTCTTTTCTGGGGATAGACTCCTTTTTATTAGCTTTTATATACCATAAAAAGAGCATTGTGGCATTCTTTCATTCTTGCAGAGCTTCTCTAAGTAGTCACTGTAGCCTTTGGTGTTGCTAGTTTCCTTCACTGTCTTTTAGAATATTACTGACAGTATTTAATAGAAAATAGTACTGGCCTTTGTGGAGTACTTCAGCACAGCTAGAAAGTACAATTTTGCAAGTACTGCACCATTGGTTGTAAGCTAAACGTACCCTCAAAGGTGTATATGGAGAAATCTGTGTATGAGAAATCTGGGAAGGACTGCAGATAAATCAGAGCTCAATGACAGTACTTATGATTTGTTCCTGAGGATGTGATCTTAATGAAGTGGCACAGGTTGGAGCAGCATGTCTTCTGCCTACAGTCTTGTGCAACTAAGTTGTTGGATTCAGTGATCTTAATTAGCAACCAAAATTAGGAACCAGTTCTGAAAATAATGGCATGAACATGTCTGAATCTGAACGTGCACCCTACAAAGTGGACAATCTAATATTTAGCAAGAGTAGATACCAAATTCACAGTGAAAGCTTAAAAAGTTACTGCTTATAAAGTATTTAGAAATGTTTTAAAATCCATGGTCAGTGATGTTATTTACTTTTTTTTTTTTTTTTTTCCCCTAACATAGCTGAATTTAACCTTTATTTCTGTAGGTCAGATCTTGCCAGCAAACCGAAACACACCAAGTCCCATTGATCCTGAGACTATCCAAGTTCCTGTTGGCTACGAACCTGACCCTGCAGATCTTGCTCTTTCCAGTATTCCTGGCCAGGAGATGTTTGACCCTCGTAAGCGCAAATTCTCTGAAGAAGAACTGAAACCACAGCCGATGATTAAGAAAGCTCGTAAAGTCTTCATTCCAGATGACCTGAAGGTAAATTGGAACTGGTGACAAGCTTGTTTGTACAGACTGTGTGATCGTTACTCTGTGAGGTGCAGGTTTGGAGCGTGAATCTGTTTTCTCATGTAAGATAAATCTGCCAGACTAAATACGACTTCGTTGTAGAATAAAACTGTTAACGGTTCTGAATAAGACAGAGGGGAGGATGTCCCTTATTAGTTATGCAACAGTTGAAATTCATGAGATCGATATTCATTTCCTTTGTATGCCAGAGACTTCCTGCGTGACCTTGGACAGGCTTACTTTGTCCCATATTTCCCACTTATGAAACACTCTGATCATGTTTCCATTTCCTCCATTCTCTGTCTCATCAGCACAGACTGTGAATTCTTCAAGGAAGAATCCATCTCTGACAGGGTCCATGGAGGTCCCTGATAATGTTAGAATTAAGTATATTATGTTTTATTTGGAAGTTTCTTTAGCTCTGTTTAATAATGAATGGGAACACTGCAGTAAACGCTACTAATCTAGGTGAAAGAATCAAGACTAGTTATAGGAAAACAACGTAATTATTCTCCCAAGAAATACATTTTAATGCAGTATTTAAAATACAATAATCATACATTATTTAAAAAGATCAAGCATCCTTGTCTGTGCCTCTCACTGCTTGAGATGTGAAGAGCAAAGAGCATGAGGAAAGCAGAACAAACTGATCAACTGATTCAGCTTATCAAACAACTGTGAAAATTGTCATTATTTGCAAAATTCTATTCTCAATATATGATTTCCAAGATGATCTTTTTTATCAGATATGGACAGTGCAGAATTTCATTCTGCTGTCGCTACTGCCGTCCAACACAGACTGAGGAGCTGGGAATCCCTGGCTGCGCGTGTGAAGAGGCTGGAATGCCATGTGTTTACACCAGATCGTAGCATTCGGGAAAGAAGCCGATGCTATCCGCTGTCTGTATCCCTAAGGATACTGTTGTGCAAGCTAAAAGCACAGAAATCACAATTCCAGTAGTGTTCAGGTGGTAGTTGGTGTCACTTTGTAATATCCTCAGCTTTCATTTAGAAAGATTTTATCTGTACTGTGCCATTACTTACCTGGGCAAATTTTACTACTAGTGATGCTGTGTTGGCATCGTGGTGTGCTGAGAGGTCTGCCTGATGAGAGGTGTCTGATACGGAAATGTGGGCCATTTGTCATTTTGTGATATCTCCTAGGAATCCTAAAAGCAAACTTTTGCCAAAGATGCTGTTGGATGCTCCATGCTGAGGCGGAGAATACCAGTGTCGTGCATGCGGCAGTGGGGCACATAAGTTTTCAGCCTAAGACTGAACTAGAAGTTCAGGGTCTCTCGTTTCTCTGAGTTAATCACACTAGTTGCCCTTGACTCATTTCAGAGCGCTTGACCCAAGTGCTGCTTCTGCCCTGGCATGTGGAGCGGCTGTGGAGTTCTGGGGGATGGTAAGCAGATTAGGCCAGTCAATCGTCTCTGGGTTGCATGTGATTTTGAAATGCCAGCCTTACCTCTTTCAGGCCTGGATTAAAGGATTTGCCATAGCAATTTGTTAAAATAAAGAGGGATGAAGCCTAGGTGGCACACTAATAAATTATTTAAAGCTGATTTTTATGGAGTGGAATGAGATGGGAAATTATAAACAAGATTTGGGTCATAGCTTTTTGCTGCACGCTTGTTTTTAAGAGGATTTTTGGAGGTCCCATCTAAGTACAGGTGAAGAGCAATTTAGAGATATGTTGGCTCCAAATCAACGTTGCTGCACACCTTGTTGAGCTAAACTAATATGAAGCAGTTCTAGGGTACTTCTAGCCGTTGTTTTGCCCTTCCTTTGCCTTACGCAAGCAGCAGGAGAAGATGCAGAGCAGCAGCGTTAGGCCTGGCATGCCGCGTGCTGCAAGGCCCAGGGCGGTGGGGCGTTTGCGCGCTCAGTGCCGCGTAGGCGCAGATGGCCCCTGTGCCCCGTAGCGGATGTGGGGCAGTGCTACCGTGCTTGGTGAAACGAGAGAGCCACGCAAGGACATGCAAGCCCGCAAAACCGGGGGGGTGACTTTGGAGGGGAAGGCTGAACTCTGCGACTTGACTTGATTTTACCTGATTTTTTTTTTTGAGGGTTGAATGGCGACATCACTCTTACTGTGCGGGGGACTGAATTTCACTTTTCGTGAGAGATTCTGCCCGCATTGTATTTACTGAGTTGTTCCAAATTTCTGGAACTTAATTCCATTTCAAAGCAATGTTTAAGCTGCCGTTTCACTGAAGGCCACCTCCTTGGAAGAGTGGAAAAATCAGGTAAAATCAAGTCGTCATTAGAGTCTTTGATGCACCAATGCAGTAAGGCGATCTCCTAGAGGCAATTCTTTAGGGATGACACTTTGGGAATGTGTTAGCTTACGAAACTTCAGAGGTTAGTGGATCTATTTCTGGCAAATGCTTTTTTTCCATGGTCAAAGCCTATTGTATTAATCTCTTTGCGGATGGTACCAAAGCAGCATCATCGTTGTGCCAAGGAATCCCCTTCCAGTGACTGGCTGTACTGGGGTGCAAACAGGAGCGCCTCGGGGCTCGGTAGAGAAAGAGCTTTGAACAGAAGAAAGAACTGAACGGTGAGATGAAATGGGTGATACCAACAAAAAGAGTGAACCAGGTGTTGGCTGGCAAAGATGAGCAGGGACGTACAGGAGGTAATTAGTACTGCTCCAGCAACCGGTAGCGAGTGAGTCATGACGCGCGAAGGTGGGTATGCTAACTAGGTCAGCATAGATGGGAGATGAATTGTGCCGCTGCAATATTGCTTCAGTTTTCCTTGGAGGAATTCACAGTCAAGACGATGAGGGGGTTAGCGTAAACATTTTGACGGAAACACACGCAGGCATCTGTGCGCTCTGGATGGATTATGCCATGTAAGTCTGTAACTTCTGTCCCAGCAGCGCCTGGCATTGTCAGGGCTCGCTGGGCCCGGCCAGCAGAATGCGAGTGAAGTCACCCCCGGGCCGGAGGCTGCGGCTAAGAGCACATCCTGGTGGCTGCTGGGTTTATTGAAATCTAATATCTTGTTTGTTTCTTCCTGTGTTTAATGAGCAGGATGACAAATACTGGGCAAGGCGTAGAAAGAACAACATGGCTGCTAAGCGATCGAGGGACGCCCGGCGGCTGAAGGAGAACCAGATTGCCATCCGCGCCTCCTTTCTGGAGAAGGAGAACTCGGCTCTCCGCCAGGAGGTGGCCGACCTACGGAAAGAGCTGGGCAAATGCAAGAACGTCCTTGCAAAGTACGAAGCTCGACACGGCCCCCTGTAAATTCAAGGGGGGGGAAGTGGGTTTTTTTTTCTTTTTTCTTTCTTTTTTTTTTTTTTTTTTTGTTGCGGGTTGGCATTTGACTAGATGGACAATGTGTTTCCTGTTTGATAGCACCACACCCAAACCAACCTTTCTGTCTTCAGCACTTTACCAGAAGCAGAAACAAAACTGACTTAACGTTATTTTTTTTTGTTTGCGTATGTGTGTACCTGCGTATATGTGCACATGTGTGTTCACATGTCTGTATATGTGTGTGTGCGCTTGTGTGTGTGCATGTGTGTGCGCGCGCACGCATCTCAGCACTTCCCATTTTTACGAAACCCTCTTCAAAGGGTGCCACATTTTTACCTGGACTGTTGAGAACCGCCATAGTAAGCTTTTTATTATATTTTTTCAGTGCTGCTTCAGAGTAGGGTTTTTATGTTATTGTAACCAGTTCCATCCTCCTGATTTACTTGGAAAGATCCCAGTATAAATTATAAAAAAAGGAAAAAAAAAAAAAGAAAAAAGAAAAAAAAGTAGATCTCAAGTTTTTTTCGAGAGTAACAAGCTATTGTTTAAGTATGTCTAATCAGAAAAGTTAACATGCTAATAAAGTGCACAAATAATAATTTAGTACTACACTGCAGAAATATTAATTTATAGATCGCTTTTGTTGTATTTTAAGTTTTGGTGATAATTGTCTTCAGATTTAAAGTGCTGTTAGACTGAGTTAGCTATACTCATTATAGATCCCATAATGGCTTCTCTATAGCTATTAAGATTCCTTTAATTTCCACAGACCCCAGGTAGGTAGGAGTACTATCGATAGACCACAGAGTGTGTGTTTTGCACTGTCTGTACCTGAAGCAATAATCCTATTGTACGCTAGCGCGCATGCTGCCCGGATGTTCCTAGTGGACGTAGGATGGTTTCCCTACCCAACAGGAGTTTTAATGTCTTTAACGAAAAGTTAAAAAGTAAAAGACACATTAACGTGAGCATGCTAATTGTATCCCTGCTCTAGGGTGCGCATGTATAAGAAGCAGGATAATTAGTTGAAACGAGAACAAAATTAATAGTATCAAATCAGATCCGATGTTGACATCAGAGGGGCTTTTCTGTTTTCAGTTAGTTACGCATTTCTTCAAGTTCCATTTTGTGATTAAAACTTAAATAAATACCTAAATTCAGTTGTTTTTTCCCATGTTTTGTAATATATTTTCTGTGGATTATATCTTGCTGTTTTAAAAAATCACTTTTATTCAGTTAGAAGAAGTCACTGGTTTGCAAAGCCCATTTTTCCTAGTGGTTGTTGTTTTGAGTGTGACATGGACTGATGGTTCTGAACTCTGTTGTTTTAAACTATTTGCTTTTGAACACGTATGTTCTAATATAAAGTGGACTTCTGAAAAATGAATGTAAGAGACACTGGTGTATTTCAGAAGGGGACGGTGTTGTCATATACTGTGGTTAATCCAATCAATCTAAGTGTTTACTATAGACCAAAAGGATAGATATTATAAAATGTATAAAGTTTATACAGAATAATTATAGTATGTTCGTTTTGTACAGTATTTTTCAAGTACAAATACTGACAATGTATTTTGAAAGACATATATATAGCAAAAAGATAAAGCTATTCCATGTTTAAAATACATAGCAAAGATATATATTCTCCATTATTGTACAGAAAGGAAATGCTTAGGGGTTTGTTGGTTGTTGGTTGTTTGGGGTTTTTTTTTTTAAATCTTTAATATTTTAAGCCTACCACAGGCACACTGGCATGTTCTGTGCTTTAAATGAAATTTTAATGGAAGTAATATAGCTTTCCAGGATGTTCTGTATTACTGAAAAGGAGAGACTATTATTTTCCATCAGAATCACATATATAAACTGTTTAACAGGGACAAAGCACAACGTGGATTTTAGTCAATTATTGATTGGACAATACAATATTTTGTAAAGGCAGACAAATAATACATAACACACAAAACCCAGTCATTTCTAATCTGCTGCTGCTAGAATCTGTTTCCAGCTGAAATTTTTTTAATAAATAGCTCTGTTCATGTATACAGGTGTACGTACTGCATACGGTTATTAACATGTGAGGAAAATATGGTGCTACATGTCTTGCTCACAGTTTTCTCAGTGTTTTGACATTATTTTCAAATAAAAAGGTTGTTCATTCCATTAAATCATTATTCATGCTTCAGGAGATTGTTACAAAGGACTCAACATTTTGTTCAGCATAAAAATACCCTCGCATCAATGGCATTTTTTTTCCAGTATTTTTCCTCAAACGTGCCCGACTTGTCAGCATCCCTTAACGTGCAGTACTTGCCTGTGGACTATTTATTCAGCAAATGGAATTTCCATGTGCTGCAGCAAAGTTTAAAGTCTAGTAAGTTATTTTCTGAAGGTCAGTATGAGCCACTGGATGCGTGGGTAGAGAAATGCGCCTGACGGTGCTCGGCCCAGGTCAGTGCATCTGCTGTAGCCACTGCAAAATAAACTCTAACTCTTGTTCCCCTTTGGAAGAAGCGTGACCATGGCAGGCCTTGGCCAGCGGCTGCTGCACAGCGTTAGCAGCAACGTGGCACATCGCAGCGGCTTGTAGTCACCCTCACGCTGATTGTCCTCGGGCTGACGCTTGCACAGCAGGGACGGCGTGCATGAGAGCAGCTGGTGCGTATGAGCTAGACCAGCGGTAGGGTGCATTCTGACCACAAAACCTTCTTTAAAATGTAAAAGGCAGCTTGGAAAAAAAAAAGATCAATACATTTGCAGATAATTCCTTTGTTTCTTTTGGGCAGGGAAGGGGTGGGAGATGGTATTTTTTGTAGGCTGGATAGCACAGGGGTTTCCAGCTGCTACCGTGTCCAGTGGTCCCAAAGCTGCTCCGGTGCCACCTTGCCCTGTCCGGCCGTGCAGGTGGGTGGGAGGGCCAGCGTGCAGCTCAGGGAGCGGGAATGTGCTGGACGGAGCGGGAAGGGCCCCCAGCAGCGGCCGGGGCAGCTGGCGCAGCACAGGCTGGCGGCTGCACTCTTGGGGGAGCGAGGACTTTCAGAGGAGCCTGGGGGACTTGCCATCAGAAAAGCTCACACCACCACCACCCCCCCAAAAAAATAAAAATGAAAGGGGTAAAATATGTGGGCTAAAACTTGGAAAAAAACCAGGTTGTCTCCCCAAAATAAAATTTTAAAAAATTAAATAAATCAAAGTTTAGCTCATTTTCCATTCCCAGGGACAGCTTAGCTGGGCTCATCTCACCTCTGATGGCAGTGTTGCTCACGAAGGAGCTTGTAGGTATATGAAATTGTAATTTTATAAAAATAGAAAAATATATATTTGCAGAATAATTAATAGCTTGTCTAAATAATTCACTGACCTCTATTAAACCATAAGCATTGGTAAAATGCTTGTCTTTGTTTGTTTGTTTTTGCTGAAACTTAGAAGTGATTTTTTTTTTTCTTTTTAAAAAAGAATACCCTCTAAAAAGAAATTTAATTTGAGCTGTATTTGTGAATACAAGCACCTTGGGGCTCTCCGTGGGAAAGCCCGTGGCAGAGGAGGCGGGGAAAGGATTACTTATTTTCTTTTTCTGAGCGGTGCTAAAGCCACTAAACCTAGCACCATGGAAATAAAGTTCTGACTTGAATCCACAGAAGCAAGAAATTCGAAATGAAAGGCAGGCACCTGAGCGAGGTTGTGCCTACACAGACCAGCACAGACGTGCGCTGTAACCGCAACTGCGAGGAGCTCTGCCGTGCCCAAGGACCTAACCTTTGAATAGCTTGCCTCTGTGGGTTTGTAATAACCCCAGTTACTGCTTTAAAACTATTTTTGCATGTAATTTACAATAGAGATGTGCAGTTTATTTTGTTGACTTTTTTTCCTATGTGAAGAAAAAAAAAAGTGTATTAAAACTTACAAGTGATCAACCATTGTATTTCTGGCAACACCACAAGACAGCATCTGTTTAAAAACAAGTTTAACAAATAAGATCAAATTAAGTGTATGACATTAAATGGATTGCATCCTGTATGCTGTTCAGCCCAAATCTTTTTTTTTTTTTTTTTTTTGTCTGTTATTCTTAATGTTTAATAAACTTTTAAATTTTTCTTCTCTCACTTGTGTGCTTGCTTTGGTGTCTCAGGGCTCAGGGCTTTTGGGAGGGTTTATTTAATTTTTTCTCCCCTATACGCTGGTCTGCGAGTGCCCACAGCCTCCAGTCTGGGCTGTGTCCCCCCAGGGGGGTAACTGGGGGGGCAAACATCGTCCCCCCCCCAGCTGCCCCCAGGGCGCTGCCAGCAGCCTGGCTGCCTGGGAGAGCAGCCGCGTGTAACCACAGCGAACGCAGAAATACATGAAATCTAACTGTACTATATGTAGTGCCATTTACTATTTTACTTATATATAATAATAATATTATATGTAACATATACTAAGCACTAAAATGCTACATTGTAAGCTCTGTTACGTCATGTAATTATGTACATATATACACATCATACACATTCTATGTATCATGAGGTGTGAACATACAGTAATACATGCCTAAAAATGCTGCTTATTAAGGAATACTTTGTTTATTTTAGTATAGAAAATAAGTCATTAATTTTAATCTCCATTATATTTAGTTTTGTATAGACCACACAGCAGATACCATATACTACATGCTTTTAGACACATAGTTTGTACGAGTGAGAAACAAACTAACTCGGCACTAACTTTATTTATACAAGTTAGCCATTAAATTATGTGCATGTATGTATCTATATACATATGTAGGTATAGGTGGCATTGATACAAAGGTCTGGTTTTAATGTCTATGCTATATATTATGCTGAAAGTCTATTTGTTAGAACACACGCATGTGTGTGCACACATGCAAACCCACATATACTCACAGGTGTGTGCGTGCACACACACGCGCTCATCTCTTGCTCACTGTTACCTGTGTAGCCACACAGCTAGATACAGAGCATCATACATACGGACACATACAAAGGGCTGTGTTTTAATATATAGTGTATATTATGCACAAAATACATTTTAATAACACATTCACTCTTGCTTAGTCTCCCCCCACCCTGTGTATGTGTGCACACACTCCCTAGCTTTATCTCTAAAATATATAAAAATAAACTGATATATTTTAGTACACATACAGATATTAAAAGTATCTATAGAAAAATGTTTTTAAATTCCATTTTCATATAGCAGAATTTATTTTTGAAAGTATTGTTATATTTTTATAATTCTATAAATTATTTATGTATATTTACAGAAACATTTTTATCAATATAAAAGTCTGGTTTTAATGAGACACAAACCATATTCATTCTAACACACACACACACACGTGCCCATCTGTGTCTCTGCCTCTGCACATACAGCTCTCTGTAGGGCTAATTACACTTTCATAGCACATACGTAACAACATTTACTTTATTAGTATGACTATATATATATATACACACACACACACATACATAGATTGCAATGCCGTAAAGGTCTGATTTTTACTATATATGTTATGCACAGAACACAATTGCTGTAGCACCCAACCACACACACACTTGTGCACACATGGGTCTCTCGCGCACGCTCTTGGCATAGCTCCACAAAGACAGAAACTTAATAATTGTATTTCATATGGTGTATTTATCATGATTTAATATTTGACTATAGCTCTATGATATATGTTAAAAAGATTTTATTGTTATAAAGGTCTTTTTGTGATCAATGGTAGGTATTATGCACAAGGTATGTCATAATATATGCATATGCATGCACATTCTCACACACATCCATGTGTCTGTACAGCTAAATCTCCCAATTATATATATATATACACACACTGTGGTATATACAAAATCAATTACATTTTTTTACTGTTTATTTAGCAGAATCTAATAATCTACGTTTATATTTATGTAGCTATAATGGTATATTTTATTGCTATAAAAAGACCGTTTTAATATACATTACGTATTATGCACAAAATATTATGTTATTAATTAACACAAAATGTTATTTGTCATAACAGGCACATGCATGAGCGTGTACACACCTCACTCTCGCTGTCTCTGTGTCTATCTAGTCATGTAGAAATATAATAATTTTATTTCCATCTAGGACATGTAACATTTTTAGTAAGTTTTTAAAAATTATTTGTATATGACTATGCATCTAAAAACAGTTATCTGGGTTTAAATAAAATTTTTTAGTTTAAAAATAGTTATTTTGGGTTTAAATATATAGTATATATAATGCACCAAAAATCTGGTTTAATGACACAGAAAAACTGTTGCGCACGAGTTCTCCCTTCCCATACAAATGCATGCACAAGGGCATATGCACTCATGGGTGAAAGATCTATTTAAAAAAATTGTTGTTTTTTTTTTTGTTTTCCCACATACTCTCAATCACAGACACGCACAAAATAATGTGTCTTAGATAAAGGTTTAAAAATTGTATTTTCACGTACTATATTTAGCTGGATTTATTTTTAAAAGTAGTTTTACATTTTTGTATGTATTAAAAAAATATAGAAAGTAGATTTTATTATTATGAAGCTTTGGGTTTTTTAGAAATGTCATGTAAGATACCAAGTGTATTCATTCTAACCCGCTCTCATCTCTGTGTGTTTGTATACGCACATTTAGCTGCATACGCACATAGCTAGGCAGAGAGATAAATTCAAGCATTACACTTTCATAGAGCATATTAAACAGCATTTACTTGACTAATATGACTTTATAGCTATTAATTGTATTAATTATACTTTCATAGCACATTTAGCAACATTTAATATGACTTTGTATCTTTTTTTTAACATACATACATTGTTTTGATATAAAGGTCTGGGTTTGTTATATATGTTATATATTAGGCACAAAATAGATTTGCTATAATGCACAAACACACGCACGCACACACCCTTGACCCTGCCGTGTGTGCATGTGTGCACACATGCCTGTATTGCATGCACTCTCCCTGTGGAAAGATACATATATATAAAAATATAATATTTCATACAGTATATTTATCACAATTCACTGATTAATATAGCTTAATAATATATAAATGGATTTTATTGCTCTGAAGGCCTGGTTTTATGATATACACTATATATCATGCACAAAAGAGATTTGTCATAATGCACAGACCTGCATATGCGTGTGCACCCATACATGTGTGGCTATATAGTGCCCTGTCTCTATGTCTCTATATACTATTGTGTATATAGCTAGCAATTCAAATATCTTTTATATATAATTATATATCAAACATAGCCTTTAATAATCTAGGTTTATATTTAGGTATCTCTAATTATATGATTTATTGCTACAAAGGTCTGTATTTAATATACGTTATGTATTATGCATGAAGTTAGTTATTTGCTATATATAGTTATATACAGTTAGTAACTATATATGTGCTATATAGTTATTTGCTATAATGCAGAGTGTCTCCGTGCATGTGCGTATGTATTGATATTGATAAACAGCTACAAACAAATAATGAAGTTTTCAGGAAGCATATTTAGCAGCCTATTTTTAATACATTTCTATTTCTATGTATAAAATAGGCTTCAGTGGTGTACAATGCCTGTGATTTAATGTAGATGTGTTACGCATTCTGCACAAAATGTGTGTCCATAAGCGTCCCTCAGCAGTGCCACCAGGGGATCCCCGCGTGCAAGCGCCTGCGCCCTGCGGATGCTGGGGGGCCCCGGCGGTGCCACCGCAGACAGGACAAGGAGTAAGAGACTGAAATTGCAGCACAGACAACACGGCTGGGCCAGCGGGAGAAAAGCCTGGGAGGGCAGAGGGTAAAACACCGACGTGAACTGCCGGGAGGATTGTGAAAGCCCCGGTGTCAGAGGCTTTTTGGAACATGCTGGCCGAGCGCGCCAGGCACGGCACGCAGCGTTCGGCCGCCCGCAGCCGAGGGTGGGCTAATAATACCGGGGAGTCCTTCCAAGCTTTGCTTTCAGTGATTTAGCAGAAGGCTAATTAAGGTGCTCAGCACCACCATCAGCTTCAAGACAAAAGTCATTTTCATTCAGCCGAATATGTTCATATACGAAGATACATATTAAAAAAAAAATAAATAATCCACATTCCCCCTCCTAAACTAATCCTTCACTTCCAAAGTGCCTGGCTTCTCGTTTGAGAAGATGGTAGAGTTCCCACAGTAACCATGTTCAACCCTTGAGCATTTCTGACACTATAAATCGTTGCTGTTGGAAGCCAAACATGCCACAGGTTGCCCCAGCTCAGGAGGTGTTGGGGGTTGGGTTTCGGTGTTTCAACATCCCAAATAACCACGGCTCTCCGGCCAAACATCCCGTGGTCTGGGCTGAACGTCCTTCGGAGCCGAGGCTCCGCCACAGGCTGACCCTGGCACAGAAGCCACATACTGTGGCTGGTGACCACCTGCACACACCTCTGCGTCACGCCTGGAAGCCAGCACCACCCACCAGGAAGCGTGGAGACGTCTGCTGGAGCAAAATTCACTAATTCAGTAGGTCTCTACTAACGGCTTTTCACCTAGGTGGAAATTTAAAGGACATTTTTTAAGGCGCCTACAGGATTTGCGCACCCAAATCCACCACCAAGTGGGGCTCGTGCCACTAAGCCACAGACATCTGAATATCTCCCTCTGAGAGGACGCTAGGCTCGTTAGTCAATGACGTAACTGCTGTTACAGAACTGGTGCTGGCGCCGCTGCTATAGCCCTTTGCAAGAGGACGCTGGTGCCCCAGCTCACCCAGCTAACAGGTGCCCCGGTCCTGCGAAGCGCACCGGCACTGCCACCCTCACCACAAGCAGGAGGATGCCTGGTGTGAGAAGCAGCTGGCAAACTGCTCAGTGGCGGAACGCCAGCCCGCGACAAACTACTACCCGAACAGGAATCTGAAAACCTCTTTTTTTAAAGCCACGGCTCTCCCCAGAGAGGGAAAGCCTGTAAGACTCGGTGAGCTCAGGCTGTGCGTGGCACAGATGCTCTGAAGGTGTTTCACCTCAAACTTCTTCGTGTTTGATTTTCAAGGCGGGCTGCAAAGCGCATCCAGAACCCGGCGGGTGTGTTTAGCCCCCGGCACAGCGTCACCTCTGCTCTACCGCCTGTGCCACAGCCGGGCGGCACTGGTCCTCCCAGCACTGCCAGACACGTAACGAAAAGCATCCGACCGCTTCCAGCTCGCCACTAGCGCACGCTTCGGGTGTCTTGGGCGCCTGCCCTTCCCAGACTGTGACGGTTCTTAGTGAGTTTATCCAGACGGACGAGGAACGAACCATTTTCAAGGAGCAGAACGCCAGCGAGCAGCCGGCAGCTCTGACGCACCACAGCCCGTGCCACAAGCCGGGGCTGCTGCAGGGAAGGCAGGACCGACAGCACCCACACCGCGGAGCTGGCAAGCGCCCACCTTGTCATCCTGGCCGTTCTGTTGTTGACTATTTTTAACTTTAATCTTATGACACCTATTGATGGCAAAAGCAATTAGCGAGCAGAGACCAACATCCTGCATTCTTTTAAAAATAGCAAAGCACCGAGAAAGACTTAGTCAAGCACATGATGTGCACGTGACGGCCTTAGCCTCCGGAGAAATCACGTGGCTAAATACCCCAGACCTAAAGAATCGTGTAGGGGTCCTGAGCATAAGGGACACTTAAGCAAGAGGTTTAATAGAAAAAAAGAAAAAAACCTCTATGAAAAACATTAGTACCTTCTCTAACTGGTTCATTCCAGCCCGACACAAACGCATTTCACCAAGAAGCAGCTCCAAGAATGCTGACGCTGTGTGATTTACACAATTCGTGGATCAGCGTGCGGGAGCTGTTACCAGCTGTGGAACTCAGGTAAGGAACCACACTGTGACCGATGACCCACCACAGCGCCGGCCCTCAGCCTCCGCCGTGCGTCACCAGCACGGCCAGCACGGAGGAACTCCTGGCCTGGGGAACAACCAGAACACTGTGAGCGTGACGCAGGCTTGGCGCTTCCAGTCGGGGGAAAAAAACCAATAAATCAGAACAAAGCTGTGCTAAATGATGTTAAACGGAACCACCTTGTCTGTCTGCTAACACCGACACAGAATTTCGTTTTTAGAATTCTGGAAAAGCACCATAACCAACTGTTTCAAAGAGCCTGAAGCGTCCGTTTTCTACACTGTAATTCAAATAGATACAGCAAAAACCATGTTCAGACACTCAAACCTCCTTTGAAAGGACTTCATTGCTTACCTAGAACTGGAAGAGTATAATACAATATCTTAACACAATCACAATTAAGAGGGATGTGGGGAAGACATAATTAGAAAAGCAGCCCAATTTTATCACTGCTTTTGGTAGCAGAAATAAACACAAATAGTTTATCTGTGCATTCCTTGTTGCTGTTGAATTATAAAAACCCAATACAATTCGAAGAAGTGCACTCTAGAATAAATCCTTAAATGAATCCCTGCAGATAACAGAATTATTTTTCAGATGCAAACAAAATTGTATTGAAAAAATAGAACCTAGAAGTGATAAGACCAGAGGTGTCCAGTATTCAAAGTACTCGTTGCATCCTAGACATCCTCTGGATCTGCAAAACTAGGACGCACGTTATCACCGCTTCATTTAGACTCAGTGTATTTGTTGCGCTTCTAAAACCTAGAGGCACGGAAAACAGAGAAAAGCAGGTGCTTTTAAAAACATTTTGCTTCAGGAAGGCAAAGAAATTACATCTCTGCTACTGCAGCAAACCTTACCGGGAAAAGCACTGTTACTCCTGGGAGGAACCAGCCTGGAGAGCTGTAATTAGACAGGGGAGCAGGGGGGTAAAAAAAAAAAAAAAAAAAAGAAACAAAGGAAAAAGCTAATTGACATACTTGTTTTCCAGACAGAAATGCATTTTTAGTTCAGCTTGTCTGTATTTTATGCAATGATACCCCTATAGGGATAGGAGAAAAAAAAATTTAGTGTTATAAAACTGAAAAAAATTCAAAAGCCAGTATATACTACGACAATTGATCCAGAACAGCAAAAGGGAGCATAGTAAGTTCCCCAAATTCATCAAGATTTGGGCATAAATCTACTTTTTTTCCACAGCACAAACTGAGTAACTTGCATCGTGTTCTTTCCTACTGTTTTCGTTTTAAAGAGTTGACCGAGCAAGCACAAGGGTCCTTGGGTTCAACTCGATCTCTTGTGTCAGGAGCGCCAACAGTGTGAAGTCTCTCACTTTCCTGCGTAAGTGTTGGAGGGGAAAACACCAAACACTACGAATACAATGGTTTCCAAATTGCACAAAATGTTTATTGTTAGTCTAGTACATTCAATATCATATTGACTAGAATACAGTAATTCAAAATATTTTTGGCGAATTGAAATTTTTTAAAAACCATTTCAAACACTCCAAAAAGCAATGCCATGAAAAATTAACTTAAAATTAAAACATATTCAAGCAATAGTTTCACTTTTGACTACAGAAAACCTTTACATGTATTTTAGTGGTTTTAACAGTTACTGCATTTAAACAAAATATACGAACTCACAAAAAGTGGAAAATATTAAAATAGACACAATGTTAAAAAAACTGAGGCATCCAGATGTGCAAGACTGTTGTACTAGGAATTACCTGCCCAGCTGTTCCTTTTGTCCTCTCTTGGGGCAGTTAGCTAGTCTGCTGTAGTGGTGCCGTTTCTCCAACCACCTGATAACACCACACAGCAAAATTCTTCAATGCCTTGAATTTAAAGTTTGTCCCTCTTGTAAATTCTGTATACAAATATATATATTCTAAAATACGTAACCCACTGGCAAATCTAGGTGAAATATTAAATGGTACCTTGAAAAACATCCCTATCTTGCTACTTATTGTTTGCAGACAGGCAATATCCAGAACAAAATCTGAAAAAGGCAACACATTTTGGTTTTGTTTTTAAATACTGACATGAAAAACTGAGTAAATCAGAAAAAGGATAAAGTCAATCTTAATATAAGACATTCATTATGGAGTGGGACAGGATACAATTGTTGCACAAACAGTATTACAATGACTCTTCTACTTCTGGTCACTTAACGCACGTGTTCTACAATCATGACTTGCTACCACAAGTTTGGGTTTCCTGTACAGAAGGGCAGCAACACAATCAAGACCAGTCTGACTCTGTCAAGCCCCAGAATGACAAGTGACACCGTATCAGGTTCTTCAGGCTCTCCTCCCTGCAAGGCTGCGCTTGGGAAGAACCAACAACCTCGAATTCAAAGCGGTCAGCAATCGCTCTGCTCCTGCTGCTCCGACCGGGATTTCCCAACAGAACCACCCCAACAAAAGCCGCTGGGAACTGTTCTGGTGGCAGGTTTAAATCCCTTCGAAAATCCAAGCTTAGTATCACAGCACTACTAGGTGTACGCGTACTCTGGAGAAATAAGCGGCGCTCTGGTTTGGACAGGGGGTGTTAGCTGTCCCCTTCCACTGCCAGCTCCGCCAGCCCGCTTTCATCCAGGCTGCTGCCTAGCTGGGCAGCACGGAGCAGAACTGGGAATCTTGAGGAGAAAAATCACATCGCCTACCTCTCTTAAAGCACTTAATTTCCATCACTGATAAAGCCAAATTAAGGTGCTGTTTAAGTGGTACTACAGATGAGCAGAATACTGTCATGTTAAAACTCAGCAGAATCACATTTAGGTTTTAGTCTGTAAAAGTGGTTATTACAATTACACCTGTAATACAACCTTTGGAAGAGGTACAATGTTTGCTTGTCAGTACAGTGTGTGGAATGTAACCATTTCTTGCAAGATTTTGCAACATGAGTAACTGCATAGATGACAGTTGTGTGTTTTCAGTTCAATAAATGTACTTCCCAAGTTTACAAAAAACACAAAAAGTTTCTATAAAAGTCTTATTATACCAAGATAATGGGTGGTAAAAGTAGATTATTTGTCCGATTCATGTTTAATAAATGAGTAGTGGAAAGGCGATAGAAACCAATTTCAAATCAAAAGAGATTTTTGCTATTGCACTGACTTCACCCTTTGAATCACTAATTTAGAAAAATTCACGTAGTTAAAAATTGTAAAACTAAACTAGAATACAAAATTTATTTGTAAACATCAGGTAGCCAGTTCTACTAACATGGAATGGACTCTTGGTACTGCAGTACAGTATCTTGATTATTTACAGCACTTGCCATACGATGGGCAATTGCAGGACACATACAACATCAGTTCACAGTAACTGTGTTCAGAGAACTACCAACGTCAGTGCAGTTTTTCTGTGCAATTGTCCAATTTCCCCGAATTCCTTAGGTCAAATAATACTGTTACAGAGGCCAAGTGCAGATTACTTTGCGTGTATCAATCATAAGTGACGAATTATGTCTGCAGGACTTCTGTAAAGGTACTTCCAAATGGCATAGTAATGAACAGCAGCTGCTGTGGCCACAAAGAGGTGCCAGATGGCATGGGCAAATGGAATGACTCCATCGCTCTTGAAGAACACCACACCCAGACAATATATCAAGCCTCCCCAGGCAACCTCCTGAAGTCCATCGGTGTTGCTCTGTCAATTAACAAGGAAAGATTAGAACTGTGGTATAAAGGAGGGAAAGGTATTTTAGGTACAAAATAGCAAGTGCCTTCCGCCCCAAGAGAAGAAAGCTGGCTGTCGGAACTTCAAGCATCTTGGATTTGACAGACAGACAAGTGAGAAAAATCAGTATATTTATATTATACTTTGTGACTATATAATAATATATTTATAGAATATCTCGCAATAGCACTGTAGAGGTAACAGCAGGATAACTCAAGAATTGAGACAAATTTGATGCTTTGCTTCATGCTCATGAACAGAGCAGACAAACATGCAGAAAAAGAAAACCACAGCACCGTGTGCAAGCGTTGAGTTTAATGCAACTCCCACTGGCTGGATGAAACACCTGGCAAGGTTTTGGCATAGCAGAGCATTCACATGGACAGTTAAGGCATTATCCTCTAGATGTGTCAGATTTGTATCAGCAGCAGACAGGGTTATTCAAAGTATTCAAAACGTGTAACTATAAGTAAACAATAAAGTTTTGAGTTGGACAAGATGGTGTAGATGCTTTACAAATGCACCAAGAAGCTTTTTCTTAATAAAACCCAAAAAACCCAAAAGCACCAGTTGCTGAGAGATCAAGTATCCCAGATATGGTGCGTCAGTTTGATACAGTTCAACTGCTTCTCAGCTTTTAAATTTTCCCCTGCTTCACTAATAAAAAAAGCCTCTAGTAAGAGACAAAATACTCTAGCTTTGTTGCCCCTGAGTAATTTTGAAAGGGGCAAGAGTCAATTTACTTCTCCCATCTTGGTCCAGACCACAGCATTAATTGATTTCCAGAGAGCTCTTACACATACCAAGAGAAAAGACAACGTGCTATCAGAAATCCACTCCGCTGCTATAAAGAAAAAGCTTCTTTCCCAACTTGTAAGTGAATAAGTGGGCATTAAGTTCATAAACAGTAAAATCTAGAAATATTCCTCAACAGGTTAAAGGTACTTCACATCTGTATCATTTTTACTCAAACGGAAGTAATTGAATTGTTACGTCCAACATCCTTTCAGAAGTGAGGGTCTTCAGAAGTGAGGTCCGGGACCTAAGCTCTTTTCATCTGGACCCTGTGGCCCAGATTCAACAAACCAAGGTAGCATTTCATTGACATGTAAATCATAAACCCTAAATATAAATGACTATATTTGGTTCTTCTGCAGAGAACATTTACAATTATGGCGGACTAAAATCTTTTCAGATGAAAGATAGCTGCAGTGGAACTTAAGCTAGTTATAAAAGGAAAGTCTGCATGTTTGTAATGTTAATAGTCACATTCCTTACCATGGATGTCACTACCAGAGCAGGAGAAAATCCCATCGCTAAATAGAAAAAGAGTTCAACGATCTTATACCTAAAAAGGAACAATTTGAGTCATCTAAGGAGGTGTACAAGAGGATGAACATTTCCGTCAATAGTAACAAAATATTTCAGGTTTTATGTTAGCATGGGTCCATTAAACTATTCAAAAAGCTTTCTGTGCAGATAAGTAACCAATGTTTTATAACATAAACAAAGCTAGCCTTTTATCTCTGCATTGTACAGCTGCAGGTAATACCTTGCTCTCTAAATACTGCCTAAATGCATGCATTTGCATTAAGTACTAGTGAGAATAAAACATTGAGACAACTTATTTTCTTATTTAACAAGAACCTCAGTAGCTCATTGCCAAAACAAAAAAGTTGGTTCTTGCTTGCTCCCTGAGGATATGAAAGCAGGCTCAAGAATTCATATCTGAAACTCAGGGACTTGCACTCCAAAACAAAACCAAGAAGGTAGCAGGAGTCAATATGCATCGGTATCTATAAACAATATAATGTTGCAATATTGTATTATTACCTAACGCTACATAAATCAGGGGCATAAGAAACTCATAATTTCAACTGCTTTCTTACCCTACCCACTCTCACCCCTGCTTTGTTGTAGCAAAAGTTAAAATTTTAGAAGTGGATACTTCCCTCCCAGTCCTTTAAGAGAAGACAATAATATAGCCTAAAGACATGTTATTACAGGGCAAATATAATTATCTTCTGACAAGACCTAAGTCTGCATCACTCTCATCATGTATTTCCACTTTTCAATGTGTGAAAGGCTGGATAAGAACCCTCAGAAAGCAAGAAAGCCCACACCTTTTAATTTCAGTTTAAAGTTAAATGCAAATAATAATTCTTACTTTTCATGGTAGAGAAACACATAAATGGTTCCTCCAGCAGCCATCAGCCAGATAAACCAACGCATGTGAGATGCCAGAGGTCCGAGCTCACGTAGATTTAACCTGGAGGTACAAAGATTTAAACAGACAAAAGTCACAAATGAATGGACCAAACCGACACAAGACTAGTAGGGTTTGATAAAAATAAATATTTAGAGCTGTAAAGTTAGGCATGATGCAGGGAGAAGACACTTGGGACATTCTATATCCAGACAGGTAGAAAGTGCGTTTGCATTGATGTAAGGGAGGCATAAACTGGGGTATGTGGAATATAAACTCCATCCTGCTGTTTTCTAACATTACTTTCAGCAAATCCCAGGGGATTACGTTGTGATGCATTTTGCAATGCATTTAAGAAGACACCTATAGATTTTGGAAAGTCACAATGATAAAACATTTACATTGGAAAAAGCTTTAGTTTTGAAACTGCACTTCAGATTTCTTACCACGGTGCGTATGATGCTGCAATAAAGACATAGATCATCATTCTGTCACACATGTGAAAGCAATGCTCCATTGTCCTAGTAAGAGAGAGAAGAAGTCACCAAGACAGATTTTGGAAAGGTTTTTTTATCATTTCAGTTTCCTGACACACTTTGGGATTACTTTGGGGAAATACCATCAGCTCCATAACCTCTTAAAACCATCTGGAAGACTGTCCAGCTGACTTTAGCTTCAGGAAGTCACACGCAAGACACGCAGGAGATGAGCACTCCTCCGCTCCTCTCCCCTTCTCTCCCCCTGCATCCTGCTCTCCAGCAAGCAGGCTGAAAGCTGTCACCTTAACTCTGCCTCATCCAAAACCCGTTACCATTCAGCGACTACTAGTACAATTCAGTTTATGGCCCAGAATTATAGACGGGTCATAATGGGACCAAAAAGTAAAATAAAATTTAAAAATAACAAATCAAATCGCATCTTAGTTCTGCTATTGCTGCCTTGCTCCCAAGGAGGCTTTCTGCTAGTTAGCTGTGTGTCGTATTTTAATTCCCTTGGCAAACTCCATGTTCCCTAAAATATCTGAGCACACCATAGTCCCAGACAATGTTCTGACTTCTGCAGTGGGATTATAGCCACTATGCAGTTAGATTGTGTTTTTCCCATTTCATCTTATGGATTAAGAGACACTAGGGCCTAGAAAAACACATATTTTCTTTGTGAAAAAGCAGCAGACATTAGAGTTCATTTGTATTCTGAGCCTGGCTCACTATTTCTTCCAACAGAATCAAGAGTGTTTTCTTCGTGATTCAGTACAAGGTACCACTCCAACCTTCTGTAAAATTATGTTTTTGACCAAGAAACACAATGGAAAAACATCACAGAACATGAAAATAAAACATACATCTTATAGCAATACCTTAAGTGACTCTTTTTCCAAGAAACGATATGAAATACTGTGGAGACAATGAAGAGGGCGCAGAGCCCCATGCCATACATCCATGCTGTTATCTTTTCCCATCGATCATCAGACAGCCGGTGGAGAAGGGCACTACCCACGATCGCGGGAACAATAAGGAACTAAGAAAACAAAAGGCCACTGTTAAGTCTTCCCTGGCAGCCAGCGTAGTACCATCCACAGCACCGCACCAGTGGGGCAGATAAAGTTCCCTTCCAGGCCCTATGCTGTGCCTTAAGATATTAATTTGTTCACGTGAACTGTAAATAAGTTTCACAGGTTAAATTCTCGGTAGTTTAACCCAAGCCTCACATGATAAAACAACAAAGCTAGGAACAAATAATGTTTAAACAAAACTGGCAACTCTGCTTTGCATTACAGGTTTGATAGCTGGGACTATCTAGCTGGGCCAGCCTGCACTGCCCGCGCCCTTTCCCTACCTACAGACTGGAAGAAACTGGGGCTCTGATCACAATTATAGTGCAGAAGATGCAGAGTATACCAAATGAATCTGAGAAGTAGTTAGTTAATCCAGAGATTTAAAAAAAAAAAAAAAAGTGGCTTTTACTTTAGGCTTTTGAAGTACATCAACTGTAGCTCCATTCCTTCCTTTTTTTAGCTACATTTCCTTCCTTTTTGCAAAATTTAGTACATTTATGCCAAAAGCTGCAAAGTCATGGAAATGAAAAGTATGGTATTCCTATATCCACAGCATTTGGACAGAGGTGAAAACACTTTCCAGGTCTTGTAACGAGCCTAGGGAAGTTGACCTCATGCACTCTGAGGCCAAAAATAGCCTGCCAGCCTGGCTTCTCATTTATCACAAACCATAAATTTCCATACACATATCCCGGACAGCCCCCACGTTCAAGAAAGGTTCAAGTGTTTCACTCCTCAGGAGACCAGTCACGCCTGTTTTCCACATATGACATGCAGTTCAAAGTGCAGCTGAAGCCCTTGAGACAGCAAGGAACTGATGAGATGTGGCAGTTGGGTCATTCAGTTTTTCCAGGGACAGGAAGATACTGATCTCCAGAAACCGTTTTTCAGCAGTTTCTTTAAGCTGTGCAGACATGCTGTACCCACGGTCATCAGTTTCCTTCCCAATTTCTAGTGCAAATTTCAGTTTTGACTAAACTTGACAGAGAACTAAAAGGTTTCAGAGATTATGTACCCACAAGTATCATCAACCCAAGTGCTAGGTAAAATAGCAAATCCCTGCAAATCCCCTGCTCAAAGCCTGAGCATGAACTGCTCAGAGATTCTGCCTGGAGCTCTGATTGATACCATTTTATAGGTAGGAAGACCTCTCTGGAAACTAGATTTAGATATTACACTGAACAACTTGTCTTTCCTACACAGATATCCCAGCCTTTTACCAGTCTACTAAAGTATTTCACAAATTAAGCTATGATACGTAATACTCAAACGGGCCAACACAAGAGTTTCATACCAATCACTTTTCCCAGTAGTTATTGTATGTGAAGTTATAGGGTTAAATTAAACAAACAATTTTCTTATCACCTCTTTCTTTGTACCTTCAGAATGAAGAATACAGCCATGACTGAGCACATGAATGAAGACCTGAATTCATTGCTTTTCTGCCTTGTCAAGGCTCTGAAGAACAATCCTAATTCTCACAGGGAAGAGCGCTATACTACCATGAGAAGGATTTACTGTGTTTTCCAAGTATTCTATTCGGGAACACTTTCCCTCTGTGCCTGATATGCTTCGTGGGAACAGTTAGACTAAACAAGAGATGTTTTATTACTATTTCTGACCAAAAATAGCTAAAGACAAAATCCAGAAATGATACCCTGCTGTTCCAGCCAACTGGATAAAAGTTCTTTAGCTACTAATGCCATAACAGATAACATACCATACAAAAGACTTCATTATATCTAAGCTCCATCTTACAAAAGAAATATAACACTGTAGTCAACAAAACTAGGCAGATTTTCCCATGTTCATTTGAAAACAATCTCTAGCCCAAAAACTGTGTTTTAATCTTCAGAATGGAGAAGCAATCAACTAGTCCTTTAAAAGGAGGGCTGTTTAGCAAAAAATTAGTCAAAGAATCAGAACTAATAGAATGAGTGTGATTGTGCCATGTCAGTTTACAGCAATGACATAGCATTTCTAACTTGCCAGCATTCCTAGCAAAAAAGCTAGCTAGGAGTCACAAAAAGCTTTGCTTATTTCATCATGAAGCACTACTCTTCCCAACAGATATCATCAAACCCAGCAACTTAATGTACTGTGAACAAACCCAGAACCATGATATTCCATCTTACTAATTGTAGCACCTTCATTAATAGTTGCTAAATCAGAAATGGGGCTGAGAGAGATCTACAGAACAAGAGAGCAGGCAACTTAGTTTCACTAAGTTTTCTAGAAAAATGCCAGAACAAAATTAGAGCATGAAGTTACAAAACCCTCTGCGATAAGGAGGAAGACAAAAGATAAAAATCTATTTATTTACAGTTATAGGCAGGAATCTTTAAGAAAAGACATGGGCACAACCCTTGTGTGATGTATTTTGGGAAACAATGCCTACAGTCACAAACAGTGGCCACTGCAAAAGCCTTAAGGCACAAAGATGCATGCTGAAACAACTTATCTGCCACACTTCAGGGAAATTGTACTCTCTGGTTACTAACTTATGGCAAATCATCTGCTATCTTCTATCTATCTAAGGTTGCTTAGGATACTGGTACGTTGGTCAGTATTTTATCTGTGTTCTTCCCATATTTCTGCAGACAATCTCTCCTGCAGAGAGGTTAAAAAAATCTGTTAAAAATTTTGCTTTTGTATGTAACATTCACGCCAAGTTACATTATTTTCTTTGTACGCAAGGCTACGCACGTCATATAGTCGGCAACAATGGCTTTTGATGCACAAGCCGCTGTAGCAAAGCATGGCGTTATTGTTCCAATTTCACGTGCCTTTCATCGAGAGGGAAACACTGACAGCATGAAGATGGTCCCAACACTTCCTCTTTGGAAAGGAGGACAATGGAAAGATCAACAAATCAGCCAAAATTGCATGTGACACTTAGAGGGAACCAGGAAGGGCCGTGTCCAACCTCCAGCTTGCCTGCTCCAGGAGCGCAGTCCTGAAGCCAAGTACGGTGCCTCCCTGCTCACCAGTTTTTTCAAGGAAGGAGACGAGCGCTGTGCAGTGGGAAGCTTACTGGGAACATCGGTTGTGCAACCCAGAGCGCAGAGGAACTGCTAATATCAGCCAGGTGGAACAGAGACATTTTCATCTTAAGAGCCCTTCTGAAATTTTGATGACCCCTACTTCCATGCTCAAACAGCCTGCTAAATGCTCCAAGCCTCATTTTTTAAATATTTATACCTCTCTCTTTTTTTTCCATGCACTGCACAAACCATGACTGGAACAGAGAGACTATAACTTATTTTAAGAACAGTTCCTCCTTTTAAGCCAGTTGGAAGAAACTTTTAGAGCAGTACAAAGCAAGCCGTGTCTAAATTCTGAGGGTTTCATACAACACAGTATCTTTTCTCTGATAAGCCTTACGTACATCAGAAGTTTCATGATGAAAGAGCCATCCCTCCCCTTAGATTTAGCTTACCTCACAAGTTAAATTCTTACAACTCCTCCTTCTCTCATATACTGTTTCCTTCCTGTTCTTCTAAACACAGAGAGCAGTCTTTTCTGTCCCTGTATTCAACTTTTTAGCTGCCCTTCCTAACTCCTAGTGTCTAAGGACAAGTCAGTGCTTCATTTAAAGCTAAAAAAAAACCCAAGACATTTTAAATAGCCTTACTAGTTATAAATTTGAAAATACCTTACTATGGTACACAAAGTTACCTTCAAAGTACTGCAACAAAAAGCTACACATGGGATTCTGTATCTCCAGTTATTGCTGGGTTTAGGGTTTTGTTTTTTCTTTTTTTTTTTTCCTTTTAAATACCTGCCTAAACTGACTACTGCATATTTTTAAGTCAAAAAACAGATGGGATACCTACAGCAGAGTACAGCCACGCTCGTAAAATTCAAGTTGACTGCTTCCTGAATTATGAATAAAGCTTTGGAAAAAATGCATGGAGAACCATTGCTAAACTCTGTTTTGTAGAAATTATATCAATGTCTAATTGAAAACTCATACTGTAATCAAGTGGCAAAGACTCAACCACTCGACCATCTACCATTTAGTAAAATGGTCTGTAACACACAGAAGCAAGTGCGTCCCCCCAGCTGCTTCTGTATAATCCACTCTGCTTTCCCAGATCAGATTTCTATTTCAAGGCTTTAAAGTTTAATAAAAAAATATTTATTGCATACAATTTTATTTAATAAGTAACAATCCCTCTTTTATACTACACTTTATTTTCTTCCAAAGGGTATGTTAATATTGTATATCTCCAAGCTGTTAACAGTTCATGATAGGTTTTAGCACGTAGCTTGACTGTTCTGAAAGTAATAAGAGAGCTTCCCCAGAACCTGTAGAACACCACAAAATACTGATATGACATCCTGGCTGTAACCCACTGCTAACAGGCAGGAATCAGACATGCCTGTTTTTCAATTAGATGAATGCTAGAACTGCTAAGGAGTACAGCAACTTCTGCCAGATATTTTGAAATCTAACTTTTTGGCCAGAGTAAATAAGATTTGTACAAGGATTATGAGATAAACTACATATTTGTGCTAACTAACAGCATGTTGCTTCATTCTCTAGACAAATAAGCATATATTTACATAATGCTGTACATGAGAGCCTTGACTTAAAAACACATAAACTTCAGTTAGCTTTTCTATATGTAAACCTAGGTGATTCTGTTTTTACCAGCAACAATGAGCTGTATGTTGGTTATTTATAAAATATACACAAAGGATCCTTAAGAACAGAGCTCCTTCTAAAACTGAAGAGTCCCATGCGCTACCCTGAGCATTCGTATCTGTAGCTTACTTGGAAACACTGGAGATAAGAGACTGAGGACAAAGTCAAACATACTTCAGATGTTTGGAGTTAAACAAGGGATTGAGGAAAAGCACAAGCTGATACTATAAAAGGGCAAATGCTATCTTAAAAAACACACACACATATTTTTAAGTCCTTTTCAAAGTGCCAGACAGCAAATTAAACTTCCCAATCACTACGAGAGAGAGAGAGAGAGAAGGGACTGCTTGCTTTATTTTGTATATATCATATATTCAAATCTAGTACAGGGCCTTACATTATGAAAATAAGGACAGACTAGGATTTTTAGTACGGCTGTCAGCATCGTTAGTGCATCTTTCAAAATAGCAGATTTGTCAAAGAATCAATTTGTAGATATAAAGTATCAGAACTAAGTCATTCCAGCTCTTCTAGCTGATACCCACATGATGGTCTTATGAAGCCTTCCACTTCTAACAGGAATAAATCTTTCCTATACTTGCAGTATACAATTTGCAAAATATTACGTCAGCATAGCACTGGGAAATCTGCCTTGCAAGGCTGACTAGTATAGGCCTACTTTCACTTTACCGTAGTCATCCTTTGACTGGGACAGAAGAAAACCATCTAGTTGAAGACATGTAACTTAAACTTAGGTGAAAAGGAATCTTAAGAAGCGTCTGGAGCTCCTAGAGATCCAGAACCGGGACTAGTGATTACCAACTATCTAATTAATGTTACATTTTCTAGCCTGTTATAGCTGAAGCTTATACACCAAAACCCACAGAGGCTTCAAATACGAATACGCTTGGGCAAAGGTAAGCACTGAGCCATCCAAACCCACAAAAATTTACTGAAGCATTTGGTTCGAGGGGGGGGAGGGGGGGGGCGGGGAAGAAAAAAGAAAAAAAGAAGTACTTACTGCATGTGTGTAACAGTTAGCAGCATGCTCATAGCAAGTGGGTTTGTAGCGGCTGTTTGCTGGAGCTGGGTGGTTCATGAACCTGTAGAACAATTAAGAGATATTTTTAGGAAAGTTAACAAACCATCTCTTTTGGGTGTCACAAAGGAGTACCTCCAGCCTAGTAGTATGAAAAATTATAAGTACAGACATGTTAAAAGTAACTGTTAATTAAATTTTAAGTCCTCCCATATAAGGTCTCGTAACAGAAACATGTTAGATAAAACTCTGTGACTGTCTGTCACAGTGGATGGTTATCTTTAACCAAGACTCTGCACATAGAAGTCAGACTGCCTCTTTTCCGACAGCTTGGTTGGATGAAGAATGAACTATTTCCTATTTAAGTTACCTAATACGGACACAAATTACTCCAGAAATATGGACTTCATCATAGCTGCCAAGGTTACTCTTCTTTTAAGAAGTTCTTGAAACTATAGCAATATTCCAGTTCTATAACACCTTGGAATAAACCAACTTGAACGTTGGCTTTTCAGTTCCTATAGCGAGCAATATTTGTGTTTGAAGCATTAGGTGGCTCAGTTTTTCTTTGAGGCTAATCCTATCTTCTGTCTGTACCTAAGACCCAAGCTACACAGGGATGAAAGGAGACTCTAACGGTTCACTCCAAAGCAGCAAAGTTTCAAGAAGCTTTACATAGACATTCTGCCTTTTCCTCCAAGAATTTTCAAACACTACCTAACAAACAATCACAACAAACAGTCTTTTCAAGCCAAGTGAAATATAATAAAAAAATCTGAGAAAGTTTTGGAATAACCTGCCAGTACTAATGTTGCTTTTAAAATTTCTAAAAAAACCAAACACTGGAGTTGTTTCTGTGAAACCTCACAAATTCAAATCTGTGTATAAAATCCTCTGAAAGACAGCACATTATTTGTATGTAACCAGACAGTCATGAACTACTCCAGCTACAGTACCATGTATGTTATCCCAGCACAGCCTACTATCATTCAAAAGCAATTCTCTTTCACTAATAAACTCCAGTTTACTCCAGACTATTATAAAACTATGCATTGACCGTTAGTCAGGTATCCAACAAGCCAGGAACAGCTTCACAACAAATACAGAACATGTCTGTATGTTTCAGAACCGAGAGCAGCTTTGTTGGCTAGATTTACATAAAGGGCTTGTTAGACAAACTGTGGTCCTCTCCCATGTCCCTCCTGGTTTAAGTCAAAATCAGTCCTATTTTTACGACATCCATAAAATACTGGGTGATCTCAAAGCAGGGAAAACCAACCAACAAAACCCTACCAGAAGCTCATAGCCTGAGTAAGCAGTTCCAGATTTCTGGGATACAAGACACTTGGCTCTCCTGACTGATTTATTAAATGATTTATAAACAATTTTTTTTCTAACCTCATATTTGAGGATGTAACAACAATGATAAAACAGTGTCATGACCTCTCTCCAAATTGTGGCAGTTTCAAAAAACAGTTTCAACTGTTAGTGATACACAGGACAAGAACAACGTGAACATCATTCACAGACACCAAGTATAAATGGTTGTTAGCAAATTAGTAACTCCACAGGAGTTAATATATTGTTAAAAAATGGCAATTCTTTTGTCAGTGACAAATGACTCCTTGCTCTCATCTCCAAGAGCTTAACGACACTGTAGTCATATACACGGGCTCACAGAACATTTAGAAAATTATTTTGTTGCCCAGTACGTACAGGTCTTCAACAGCTGCTGGAGACCATCTCTGCATCCTCTAAAGATGGAACATTCAGCTTACTCAGTTCTGCTTCCAAGTTAGGAAAACATTTAAAAATAAAAGCATCTGTTGGCTCAGCTAAGTGACCAGGATTAGACTGCCCTTGCCCAGCTCCGTAAATTAAAAATAATGGGAAACCTTTCAGTGATTACATCTAGAATATTACTACATTTCTCCAAAGGCCATGGTGGTACGTTGGAAGTCTCACAAGAAGTCAAAAATTAAAAAAAACAAACAACAAACCACCAACAAACAAAAAAATATAGAACCAAAAGGTACAAGCTTATCCTCAGTATTAGCTTTATAATTTCAGTAGTTCCAAATTTCTAGATCAGATATTATTATCATCTAAAAATCTATAAATAATTGAAGGTAGACCGCTAATGGGACCTTCTGTTATTCAGCAAAGCACTACTTTTAATTATTTATTTTTTGTTTTTTACTTTTAATTTATAGTTATTTAGTAGAAAAGGTATCTGATCTTTCTAAAGCAGAGCCTGGGGTAACGTTAGATTTTTGACAGAATTATGAACAAACACATAAAAAGAGTCAATTTATTATTAGGTCCTCTTCTTCTCACTAATTTAAAGACAGTTTCATTAGCATTAAAACAGAATATAAACACATTAACAAAGCTATCCTTTTTCTGTTATCTAGACAAAGAGTTGTGGTTTTTTTTCTCCCTTTGTGCCAGCACAGGAATGATGCAAGCATTCGTTCATCTGCATGGCAACTTCAGGCTGAGAAAACAGACAAGCATCCGGTTTCCGAAAACTTCACGTTTCCAAAACTTTTTTAAACTGTTTTTTCTTAAAAAATTCTGATGATTTAAATTAAAACAACAAAAACGGTTAGCAACGTGGCTGTTGGACAGAAAGCTTTACAGGACTCCCACAATAGCTGAAACTCACTTTTCTTCCACCAGAGAGAGTCCCAGCAGAACACCACCCTTAGCAACGCTTCACCCCCCTTCACTGACATGTTTACACTAATAACGCCACCACTAGCGTGTTCTGGCAGGGGAGGAAGAGTTAGGACCTTCCAGAAAAGGATCTCGCAGCAGCCCAGCACCTACCTTTGCTGCACACTGGCCATACCTGCACCTCTCCTCTCTGAAAGGTACCTGCAACATGCGGCAAGACCCAGCGAGCAGACGCTGGAGCACATTTGCTCAGGTCACTACTCACAGAGAACGTTTTCAGCAGAGCAAAGCTTCACTTACTTCCCTATGCCTTTTGATAACACTATTCGTAAACGTTGATCAGCAACAACTTTAGAGGAAGGGTCATTTAAAAAGTGGTTGATGAGGGCACTAATTCCAGCCAATGCTTCTCTTGAGTTTGCTTCATTTCCAGTTTGACAGTTCGTGTTTAATGTCTTAAGAAACAGACCTGAAGTTTGAAAATAGCTGCTTTGTGATACTACACTGAAGTACTCATCAAACCCAGGAAAAATTATTCTGACACATGCTGTTGCAAGTCAGTCCTATACTCCTGTAGCTATATATGCATACATCGCAGTATGAAGGCAGAAGAACCTGGCTGCAGACTTACAGTCCAGAGGCAGAAACTGCTCTGTTCTTTCTCAGAGAGAAATAAATAAATAATCCCCACATCACCACCAACAACGGACACTTTTTGTTTTCTGCCACGTGAATACAGCAACACAGGGACATTGTTCTTCCTCCTAACTATGGGTCAAGTTTGCCTCTTCTGAAAAAGATAATTGTGAGGAATATAATCTCACCTTCTTAAAAGTGGAAACCCAATATACAGCATTCAGATGCTGTTTACTCCTATAAATAAAGGCTCTCTGTAACACAACCATTAAGGTTATTAGCAAATACAGGACAGCCTGATAAGCTCCCACTGAAGAGGGCTACAGTTTACAGGAAACATCTTTTAAGCGAAGCCTTTTGATTCTCCAATAAATCCCTAATGTAGTCTTTAACAGAAGCAGTACGAAACCAGAGCCATTTAATCAGGGAATATGCAGCATTATCTCACAAGAACCCATAAATACTTCTCCATTTAAGATACTGACAATCAGTGATTGCTAAGATAAAATATTTACTCCCTCAATATCAGAATATGAATTTTCTGAAATTTCATTTCATTTCACAGTAGACTAACAACTACTCGTAGCCAGCCACAAGTGCACAATGCTTTTGCACTGAAGAGGCATGCGTTCATTTTCACAATTTAAATGCATTCTTAAAGCCCTAGATCTACTTGAAGCCAAGGAAATCCAAGCTTCATAATTTCACAGTACACAACCAACCTTCTCTGATGAGCACATTCCCAGTATAAGTGGAAAAGGGGTATTAAGAAAGACATACGGCAATTTAAAACAAGAGGGAAGAAATTCTTATCTCCCCCTTTACACTACTTGAACTCTGATCTTGCAACACGTCAAATATTTACAATGTTAAACATACGTACTGATCCATTCTTTGTGAGACACCCCTAATTCTCAAGTCCCGATTCATTTCCAAGGAGTAGATGCTTTATGTTTCGTAGTGATTCCAGAATTAAGAGACCACAGTATTTGGGAGAGAAAGCAGGAGGAAAATCTGAGGGCTCTTAATGCTTTGTCTTTGCACATAAGCCCAGCTTAGAAAAATAAATTCTAAAATCCCAAATCCATGGCAGATATCTGTATGGCATTTGTCTGGTATCACAGCAAGCTCATATACCCCAAACTGCAGAAGAAAAAAAAAAGCACTCTTTAAACCTTGCCTTATTCTGGATTCCCATCTGCTGAATGAATTATTCTTTCAAGCATGAATTAAAATGTCAGTAAAAACAGCAAGCACTGATAATAGCCTCAGAGATCTGGATTTTTTAGTCTTTTCAGGAAGTACGCTGCCTTTATTCAGCTCAAAAGGCCTCATACTTCCTTTTACCAGCTCAAAAGTTCATTACCCCTTTTTGCATCTTTTTTTTCTCTGTGCTTTCCAGCAGCAGGAGAGGCCGTTCAGACCTAGTAAGACACAGTGTATGAGAAACTGCAACCAGGTGGAGATAACTCCACAAAACCAGCAGTGGCATACATTAAATGGGGTTACATATTTAGATACTGAAGCAATTTTAATGTTATCTCATCTCTTTGTTCTCAAGAGGAAAAACAAAGGAAACCACAAGCAGGTCAAAATAGATCAGCAATGTATTTTCATGATGACTGTTTAGGTAAAATTTTGAAGAGGAATGAATAGGTTTATAAAAGCTTGCTTTCCTTGCCCAAACTTTCAGATATTTCCCCTTGATGAATTCAGTCCATTTGGTTAAAAATAGAGCCATATTCCTCCGGCCCAGGCACCTTCCTTCCTGGATTAGAACATACCTAGCTGTGGTTTGTAACTGTTCGTAGAATCTTCGCTATCACTGAAGAGCTGAGCCAGAGAAATGACTGGGATGAGTACAGCAGCAGGGCACTTATGGGGAAATAACAGTGCCGTCACCCGCTGCGGGAAGGTGCGCGTACTTACACGGTACTGGAGATAAAATGAAATCTGCAATTCTCGGGGAATCCCTGAAGCCGTGGCAGCGTGCCCGCTCAGCATGGCAGGGGCCCCTCTGCACCCCGCTGGCCTCGCAGCCGCCTCAGCCCCCCGGCCAGCGCCAGAGGCCAAACCTGAGGTGAGGGGGGAGCGCACAGCACCCCCTGACCCCCCCAGATTTCTCTTTTGCTCCTCTTTGGGTTTTACTCCCCCGCTAACCCTCAGAGGCAGGCTGGCGGCGGGCGCAGGGCACCTGCTGAGGGAAGCCGCAGCAGAAGCCGGGCTGGCCCTCAACACTCACCGGCCCCGCGCCTGGCCTTTGTGCCACCCAGCACCTGAAGCCACATCCGTACGGGTGTGCCCGACCCCCCGCACCGGGCCGCTGCCCCCCGCCGCCGGCAGCGCCCACCGCCCGCACCGGGGCTGCGCGGGGGCACGGCCCGGCCCTGCGGCGGGCAGAGGCGGCTCGGCACGGCGCGGCTCGGGAGCCACAGGTCGGGGCGGGGGTGGGACACACGGCCGGGTGCGTGGCCCTTCATCCACGTAAAGCGATGGGGAAGGAAGAGAAAATTAAACCCACGAAGGCCACGCGGAGCCCCCCTCACGCCCTGCCCTCCCCGCCCGCCACCGGCCCTCGGCCCCGGGGAGGGCGACCGGCGCCTCAGCAGCGGGGACCGGCGGGTACCCCCACCCCAGCCCCCACGCCCGCCCGGCCGTCAGGGGAGCGGGCGGCAGGCCGGGGATCCCAGCCCTCAGGGCGGCCCGGGGTGGGGTGAGGGGTCCCCGGGGGCGACCTCACCTCCTGAACCTCTCCTGGAGCCGCCGCATGGATCCGGGCCGCCCGCCCCAGCCGGGCGGCGGGCGGGGGGTCGGGCCGGGAGGCTGCGGGCGGCTCCTGAGGCGGCGAGGGCCGGGGTCCGGGCCCTCATGGCGTGCGAGCGGCCGCGGCGCGCAGCGACGGCCGGCGCCGTCCGTCGGTGAGGCGCGGGAGCCGGGCGGGGCGGCTGCGGGCGGGCGGCCGCTTTAACCGGCCTCTCGGCTGCTCTCGGCCCGCCCGGCCGCGCTTCCCTCCGCCCCGGCCCGCCCACAGCGGCCGCCCCCGGCGCGGCAATGGCGGGAGGCGCGGGGCCGATGGCGGCGGGGGGCGGCCCTGGGGGGGCGCAGCGCTGCGGCGGGCAGCGGGGGGCCGGAGCCGCGGCCTGGCGGCGGGGTCGCGCCGGGGGCGGCCCAGGCTGAGCCGGGCTCCCAGCGCCGGGCCGGGAAGCAGCAGCGGGGGGTGCTGAGGGCTCCCCCCGGCCGGGGCCGCGCTCCCAGCCCTGGCAGGGCCGGCCGCGATATCACCGCACCGAGGGACGGGGGCAAAGTCTCGCCGCATCCACCCCCCCGGGACACGCGGGGGCCGGGAGATCTCATCTCGCCTCAGGCTTGGCCTGGGGGGGGGGGGGGGGGAAGGCTGAACCCCCACCGGCTGACACCCCCCACCGGGGCGCTGGGCTCCTGCTGCGGCACAGGCCCGGCTGTGCCCCGGGGCCTGGCACGGCATGGCCCAGCATGGCTAGGCACGGCAGGGCACAAGGCTCCTCCAGCAAAGACGCAGCTCTGCTGTCGCATAAAGTCGCGCGTGGAATAATTTACTCTGCTCTTAGTCGAGGTTACAGTGGCCAGACTGCTGGTGGGAGCCTGCCCAGCTATCTCCCTGCCCCCCCCCCCAGCTGTAAGCCACAATCTTATCTCCCCAAACCAAACTTGTTCCAAGCCAGGGCTGTTGTGCCAAGTGAAGAGACAGTGGCAAGCGTGTTGCTGTAAGATGAGCATGGTATTGCCTTGTATAGTGCAAATCAGGGCATGAATTGGGAGAGTATTAAGTTCTAGTCAACCTGTCTTCCAACCTAAGATCATGTTTACAATGGTATTTTCAACGGTTCCAGCCCTCAACAAAAGCGATTAGTATAGGCACACCAAAGCAAACCCCCGGCTTAGACAAATAAACTGTATCTGGCATCAACATCTTTTATGGTAGGACTGAGACAGATAGGATCTGCTGACTGCTGCACCGTGGTCCGTAAAGTCACCTCCCCAGCTGAAGGTGTCACCACCAGGTAACCACCTCCACCACAGGCAGCAGGAGGAAGTGAGAGCATCGTGGCTTGGCTGCCCGTCAGGCTACATCTGACTTTTCATGGCCCTCGGTCCCTGTTACTAATTCTTCGTGCCAGGAGGAGCAAATGACAAGGTGGTAACAGCTTTGCAAACTGCCACAGCAAGGCTTGCCCCTCGGTTTCTCCAGTTTCAGGCTGGAGTAGGCTTTCCTGGTACAAATTGCAGTTTTGCGTTTCTAACAGGGGCTTGCAGCAAGAGTGGCTGGGGCTGGGCCAGAAGACCACAGAGTCAGTTGCTCAGCTTTGCTCAAAGGGGAGGGTAGAGCTTGTTGCTGAAAAGGAAAGCTCCTGAAATGCAGAGCCAAGGTAGTTCCCGGAGAAATACTTCCATTAATCTCAGTGAGATATCACTATTAATGTCAGTACAATCTGTCATCTGATTTAACAGTGTCACTGCTAAATAAAATTTCATATTGCTTATGTTATCTATTACTCCAAAAGGAATAAAGTTTGAGGACACCGCTGAATAACCCAGCCACACACGCACGGCTGGATCTGAACGTCTGAAGCTTCAGTAGTATCCCAACAGCATGGCTTTATTTCGAGGTAGAACTTGTGGTGGCGCAGCTACCTTCCTGCTCAATACCACACGCCCATCCTTGCATTCCTCTATGGCTGCCCCAATAATTTGCTCTTTCAGGCTGTAAAAATGTTCAGGAATGTGTGACATTATGGACACCATGGCTGGAAGGCTGGCTTCTTTGTGGTTCTGGTAAAAAGCTGGACTGACTCCTGTCAAATGAATCTGCTGAGACTTTCAAAGGTGCACACAGAGGCGCTGCATTTTGTCTCTGTCTTCTCTCGCTCCCTCTGCTGCCCTTTGCCTTTTTCTTTTGTCTCTTCCCAAGCCACTCTCATTTTGATTTCCTTCCTTGCTGCCTTTGACATCTGATCCAAATGTGTCATCGGGTTTTTCTCCTCACAGTTTTGAAAGCCTGTTTTTCCACTTTGGTTCTGTGGTCACAGATCTCACAAATTGCAAGGTCTTTAAAACAACAAGTGGTGTGTGGTGTAGCTTCCTGTTGCTGGAGCATCAAAGGTTTACAGATTCAAGATACGGTTAAAAAAAAATATAAATCCGTTTCAAACAAAACCAAGAACATTCAGGTCATGAAGCTTGGCCGAGTGGAACCAGGTTAAGACCACCACCAAGCGTCATGACAGCAGTGATGAAACTGGAAGATTTGAACCGAATGTCTGTCTCTCTTAAGGAGACCACTAAATTACTCAGCATAGATATTATTAAGATGGTCCTGACCAGTAACATGGTTTTAGTACCAGTAACTCTTGTTGAGCTAATCTCTGTAATTGCTTTTTATGATGTAATGAATCAGAATGCCTCAAAAAAAAAATCACAACAAAAGAAACCCCTTATTTATGGGCTGAACAACCATTACATCCAAAAATTGGCATTAAGCATACAAAATTAAGGAAGGAAAACCTAATTAGTTTGATTATTCTTATTTACAAAGTATGAAAGAAAAAAATATCTTCAAATACTCCATGTTCATTTGATTAAAAAATGTTCTTAAGACTAGAAATATGTTACAGCGAGCTCAGCCAGAAATGTATTTTAATAGATGAGTCAGGGTTACAAGAAGATGGAAGAACTTTCCTTACTGAATGCGTCCCTGCTGTGGGCCACTACCACATAGTGCGTTTGGAAGAAAGAGCAATGTGTTGAGTGTCAACAGCCAAGGGTTCATTAATAAGAATTTTAATCTATTATTTTTTAACTGGGAAAAGAGAATTTAGTTCTGATCAGGGCTGTGAGGTATTTGTAAAATGGATTGTCCAAAATTAACTAGGTGATCCCAGTCTGATACCTAATAGACACTCATGTGACACCAGACAGAAGGTGTTTGCATAGCAGAGCTCTTACTAGTTGCTATTCTTGACAGTCTGAGCGGTGAAGCCGGTGAGCATAGGAGCTGTGTGGTTTGCCCTGGTTATTTCTAGGTCAAAATTTACCCATGCAGAATCTCCTGCGGCCCTTCACAGGCATATTCTACTTCTCTAGGGATGAAGGATTTGTACTCCAGGGCTATTTACGAGCATTAAATTGACACACAGAAACATGCCTAATTTCTGAATCAGACACCAAACGCTTTTAGAGGATTATGCAAATAGGGACACAAAAGTAGGGTCTGTAGTTTTCACTGCATTGCAAAATGCTCTTGGGTTGCACAAATCTATCAAACAAATAGGCAGGACTTGCTGAAAGCTTCCTTTTCCCCACGCAAGATGAAAATTTAAGTGGCACTAAGATGTCAGTGGTGAATGAAATTCTGTCAGGAGGTTACATTAATAAAACTAAACATCTCACACCAAAGCCATTTCTTCTAGCTGTTCCGCACAGACAAGTTCTTATTATAAGCCTGCACAATAACTAGTCGCCTGATTTGTTAAACAGATAACAGAGAAGCAGACACCCATAAGCAGCCCCACAGATGCCAAAGCGGATGTGCTGGTGACAAGGCACTGCTAATGTTCCCAGGTACTTACTTTTTGGAGTTGCTGGTGGTGGCAGGCTGACTTTGGAGGCAGCAGGGCAGCATACTGTGGCTCACGAAGCTCTTAGCCAATTTAATGCAGCAGGGAGGCAGGCTGAGCGGCACGGGGCCCTTAATGAGGCATGGGAAACGAGTTTTACAGGTGAAACTCCTCTCCACTCCCAGTCTACATGGGAGAATAAATTAAGCATTTCTGGTAAATAAGGGTGGAGAAAAATACCTTTTTGTCTTCTTTTGACTTCACAGCAAACAGAATATGAGGATCTAGCTCTCCTTTCTTATGGGTATACGTGATAATGGAAAAAGGTGATGGTTTCAGTAAGGCTTGATTTAAAAAATTGAGAGGTAGAGCTTTTTCCCTTCCTTAGAGAACAAATTCTGGAGTCATTGTGGTTGTAACATGAGTAACAAGGAGTAAAACATAACTTACTTTTGCAATTAAAGGAAATTCTATTGTTTTTCAAGTTTCTAATACAAAAAAACAGTTTTGCAATAATATGGACTGTAAGACCAGGACAGCCATAGGTCTCAGGAGAGCTCAAGATAAAGCACTTCGTGCTCCACTTTAGGCACGAGCTCACGCTGAAGCTGTGGGGTGCTCTGGATTGTTGGGGGAAAGCTTGAGGCTGTGCTTCCTCTTAGCATCTCCTCAAACATGTCTCTGCAGTACAGATCAAGTGGTCAAATCAACCCAAAGCCCTTCAGAGAAACCCCTTGGGCTTTCTTAGCACATCTGAGGACACATGGCAGCAGAGTAACACCCTGTGAACAGTTACGCTCTGGGTCTGAACCAGAACGAAGGTCCTGCAGGCAGCATGGCTGGAGCTTGCCTCTTTTTTTTTTTTTTTTTTCCTTGCTGCAAACTGACCCAGATTTCAGCTTTATCTAATAGTCTCTTTTGAGCCTAGCTTGAAGGCAAAGCATCTCTTACTGAAATGCATGTCAGTGGTCTTGTGTAACAAGCACCTTTCCCTCCCTCAGCCTTCCCCCAATCTAATTAATAAGGTCATTCCACTGATGGCAGGTTTATAAATAGCTTTCCAAACACTAATGGAATTAGTTCTGGCTTGGGCAACTTTTCTAGGGTGATCACAGGTATCTAAGAAGGGCCAGCTCCTTGGCATATACAGCCACTTGCAGTGGAAATGTTGAAACATAAACATTTACCTGAAGTCAGAGAGCTCTTGCTACCAGCATTAAACCTGAAATGGGATGACAGCATTACCCAGTAATATAATCGAGAAGATCTACTGCAAGTAGAACAAGTGGGTTTACAGGGTTGTGCCATGTGTTAGAATACAGATTACATGAGGCTAGATAATGTCAAATTCTGCTGAAGGTCTCTCTTTTATCAGTATTTCTGAGAAAAGTGTATTTTCCATGGCCACAAACCCACAAGATTTTGTGGGGAGAATAAACATGTACCTTGGGGAAATAATGGAAAAGTACTTCAAGTCGATAGAATCTTTAATATAAGAGCAGATAATGGGAAATGAGTACTGTAGCTATAAACTCTCAGAAGAGAGTGTTTTCAAATTATTTGACTATTTAAATCATCTGTGAACTGAGACCTTGAAAGCAATGGCTGAGTTATTAACATTTTAAAATTTGGTGTGAGTCTGGAAATTTATAATAAAAATAAAACCTAAATATGTCATAAAAAATTTAAGCTCTGATTGTTTAGAAAACTTAAGCCAAAATGCAGAAAGCATATATGCTGGTTGTTCACTGATTTAGGGACTTCAGATCAATGAGTATTAAGCTCCTAAACAAGAGAGACATGAAATTATAATTTGATTATCTATGTGACTAATGGAATTTAATTGCATATTCAGGAAAATAATGGAGAAACATTATTTTGCAGTCATTTGGTCTGTGTATCAAATAATAGTCCTGCCATGTATTGCATTTCTGGTAGAAAACAAAATTACATAGATTTCAAAGTGCATGTTGAGAAAACCAAAGAAGATAAATTTGATATTAATCTGTATTTTTTAACAAAGGAAAATATGAAAAGGCAAGTTGCTGAGATCCCATGGCATACTTGATCCTAAAAGCACATCTTCAAATATGTCAGTTGTTGAGACTGTTTCAAAACCACTGACATTTTTTCCTTGTTTTGGTTAGCAAACTTGGGTTCATCTGGATCCCCGATGTACCTCAAACGTATTTCAATCAGTAACATTCTCTAGCTGGATCACACTGACTTATTTGTTACAAAAAGAACTTTCTGGAGTGAAAAATCAAATTCCTTCTTGTTGCCTGTTATGCATTCAGCCCTCTTAGATGAAGAAGTTGACACAAGGGCAGGAGGTGCCTTGTGTAACTGAGAAAAGATTGCATCTTTAGAGCTGAAGGAGAGAAAAGCAGCACTTGTCAGTCTCCATACTGGCCTTGGACCAGCTGCACAAATTCTGAGTCATCAGCTGAATCCAGTCTGTTAATAACTGCAGAGAACTTCTACTTCAAAAAATACAGGAATATCTTGCTTTCAGATATCGATTCCATAGTGTTTCCTTTGGGAAAGCTTTAGTCATAAAAGTAACAGAATTCAAGGCTTGTTTAGAAATAACAAATGTCAGCGTTTCTTGGCTTTCAGTAAGTGCGCCATAAAAAAGATGATCAGGGATTTTAACCTGCTGATTATGGTTGAGTGGCCAGAAATCAGTACGTAATTAAAGCTAACAGGCAAATAGGAGTTTATTAAAAGGCAATATAAAGGTAAAATTCACTCATAAAGATAATTTTATATGAAAGGCCAAATAAAAATAACCTGAGTCGGGAGCTAAGCAGCTGCCTTTGTCTTCAGGTTTGGTTTGCACCATACTGTCAAGAATGCCTGAAAAATTACAGTTCAGTTTCTTAAACCAAAGGGATAACAGAATCATGAGATTCTGTTGTAGCCTGCCTTTAGGAAGTCTGCAATAGAGAATGAAGAATTGCTCTTAACTGTATTATAAAAATATATACTTTCAGTGTCAGTAGATCCTAGGAGACCAAGTCTCCCACCCAATCCTCCAGTTGCACTGGTGGGGTCTCATTACTGTGGCCTGCAAAGAAAAGCATCATCACCAGCTGCACCCCACTCCTGGAAAAAACCCAGCCTTAATTGCCCTCTCGCAGATGTTGGATTTTGGCATGCATGCTGAGGCTCCAAAAGTGGAGGCTTTTGAAGATTTTTTTAGCAACGTGTTACCCATGCAGAGCAAGTTATTTCTCTTTGGCTCCAACATTTTATCTAGCCACACATTTTTGCCTTTTCAAAAGTAAATGAACAATGTTCACACTTATACCAAAACCAGAATAAACCAGTTCCATGTTTAAATTCCTTTCCACAGGCAAAGTGGACCATCTTTAATCAATGTTTATGACATTGACATGGAAAACTCTTACCCTCCTTTTTTCTTCCCACCATTAGGGTTTCGCTCTGTGAATGTGTCTGCTATCCATAATCACTCTTAATACCTCGTTTTTGACATCACAATCAATAAAGTGAAATAAGCTGTTACTTAATGGGCCTGACATAAAATCCATTTAAGTTAAGGGAAGGACTCTCATTTCTAGGTCAAGCCTAAAGTGAACAGGGGGCGTGGAATTTAGCCTATCATTTGTCATCTGAGAGGAAATTATTTCCCCATCCCATTTGGACTGCTTAGAGATTTTAAACATATTTAGCAAAAGAAAACAAATTGATTTCTTGTCAGTGGTTAAATGGTTGAAATTTTACTCTGATTGTATAGTCTCTCATTTAAGAGTTTTAAAATGTTTGCTTGAATTATATATTTTTTTAATGACAGTAATTTAGTTTAACATCGTACCTAGTTTTCTCAATAGTTTAGAAAAAAAAAAAACACGAAAAAACAAATATAGGGGACAAAGATCAAGATGAAGGGAAGTCGCTTAAACTGAAGAGGTGCCTCAGCCCCAGTGGCGGGGGCTGCTCGGAGCCAGGCAGCCTGGGAGCTCACTTTGCCCTTCCTGCCAGCAACGTGTGGGGCTTCCTCACAAAGCATCTTGCTGACAGCTTGTTAGTTTTATTCTTTTTTAGGTTCCTTAAAGACATTTGGAAAGGGTAAAAAAACATCTGTACTCCGATGCACAGTATCATCTCAGGTCTTCTAGGTTTTCTAAACAGGCTTAATGAAATATGAATCCATTTTGCTCTATTGTTTGCAAATATAACTCAGAAGCAAAATGAGTATGTTCTTTACTAGAGCCCAACAAACATCAGATACGCTGTCCCTACCATATCTCCCAATCTAAATAACGCTTGCCAGTCTAGGAATGAGGGAGCAGGGGGGCTGGCAGGGACAAGAAGAGCTGGGTGACTGTCCAACTTGCAACTTCTCTGATATGTTGAAAGACTGTTTTTTTCCCAGTGGTTCTGCAGAAATAACTTATGGTATCCAAGATCACAAATCCAAATGCTCTTTCCCTTGGTTGTGGTACGTTACAAAGAGCAGAGGGAGTTCTGTTTCGCAATGTCCCTTCTGGATGACGGGAGACACTTGGTATGTACCATTTCATTACTGGTGGACAGGCCAAACTGCTGAGAGGTTAAAGGACTTGCAAGAGACAAAGGTATCAAGAGGTTTGATTGCAGCGCAAATTTGTCTGCTCGGCTGGCAGAGCGAGTGCAAACCAAATGTTACTACTATTGGCAACCTTTGTGAGTCCTTGCCTCCACCATCCAGTTAATTCTCACTACACCCTTGAGATAGAATTATAAATTGTATTATCTTTGGTGGAAGGGATAAGTTTTCAGGCAGATTCTGACTTGACTTCTCTTTCTTTCGTGGTGGATGAAAGTCTACAGCGTTCCAGTGATGTAACTGGGTGACTGGACTTAACACCAGGGAGACTCTGACCCACCGTGTAACTGCTGAAGGCCTGAAAGGAAAAAAACCCTCACCTAATAATTGGGGGGTGTGTTGAGGAGCTAATTGGACAGTGAGTGGGTAAACAACAGCCCAGAGGGGCACAGGAGTCCCTCAAGCTGTTTTTCAAGATGGGACCCTCAGACAGCCTATTCCAGTCCTCTGGATTCCTGGGTCTTGAGGCTCAACAGCAATATTTACAGGGAGAAGATAAGTTGGTTTAACAAAATCAAGAAATAAACAATGTCCCTATGGAGAGCTGAAATAGAGGTCTCTGTGTGTACAGAGCATGGCTTTTCAGAAACTGCTGCTTCCCCGGGGCTGTCACTTCTGAGCTGCTTCTGGTTACCCACAAGGAGGAGTGGGAATCCTCAGCGGGGCTTACCTTGTTCTGCTGCACTGGATGCTACAACCTTCTTATCTGTAGCTCGTGGGTGCAAAATTGCAAGGCCACACTTTTGGGAACGGAACCCAGAGCCTTGAAGGAAGGGCACGCTTTCTAAATCTGTTTCCTCAGTAGCTTCCCCACTAGCTGGGACGTGGCGCTGGCAGCAGATGAAAGCCTGGGAGTTCCTGCGCTGTGCTTGGACCATTCCTCCCGGCTGAGGTCACACGGCTCTCCTCCTCTCTGTTTGGTTTTAGCAGGATCAATTTTATAAATGACAGGGCGAGATACAGCCCTGGTGTGAGAGTGAGGATGGGGGGCACGCCGCTGCTGGCTGTCACGCGGCCGGCAGTACCGGGCACACAGCCACCCAGCACGGTGGCATCGCCCCGCGCCCGCGGCTGGCCCCTCGCTGCCAGCTCTGCCCCGCACGGCTGTTACCCACTGTACACGCCACGTTTCAAACAGCCTCACATCTAGCATGAATAGGAGTGTCGGTTTCTGAATTGCTACCAATTCTTTGTAATGGTACTGGAGTCTTGTAATAGTATTTTACTTAAATACTAGCTTTTGAAATTGTAGAAAAGAAACCTAGAGCTATTACCTCCCTTGGCACTGGGAAAACCTCTGTAAAGGTTTCAGTGAAAATGGCAAAAGTTTTATCAGGATTTCCTAAAGGCACGTTTCGGTTTTTCAGTGCAAATCCAAGTTCCCATGTTTTGTCAGTAGAGCTAAAACTGGGTACATCTGAACGAACGTTAACTATTTAAAAGATCTTTAGTGCCCTTCGGGACTAAAAGGAGGGAATCCCTTTCAAGGAAGGATGCCCTTCAGCAGAGGGGAGGTGAGATGCTGGAGGAGCTCATCTCTCCCTCGCTTTAGAGTTTTGGGGAGCAGAGGCTCAGCCCTTGGGACTGTCACGTTAATCCCACCCAAACCGTGGGGTACGCTGTGCCTGCACTTGCGTGCCTGCAAGGTAGAAGGTTAAAAAAAATAGTTGTTAAACTACAGGCAGCATAGTGCAATAGCCATTAGTACTGCTTTTAGTCATCAATATGCTGCTATTTAAAGATTACATACTTTTAAATCCCTAGATTATTCATATTAAAAGAGTGTTTCTTTTCATTTGAGATTTTATGCTATAATGCAGAACTCTCCATAATTAAATGTATGCTTGACTCTTTCTGTCTCCAGTTAAGCAGACATTAATGGGGAACTTACTAAAAACAACTACCACAAATGTTCCTGTACTTAAACTTAAAAAATATTAATATCAAATTACAGTGGTGATATGTCTGATACGAAATCACTAAAGGAAATTAAGCTAAATGTTTTTGGAATCATCCAAGATAGTTTGTTCAAACTGTTATTATTACAGTTTTCCTAAAGGCACAGCAGAGACCTGTGCTCCACCACACAAAGGGTGGTTTTAAAATAAACATTTTAATGCACAAAATCTCTCCACCTATAGCATAAAGGAATAGTACTAAAATTGAAAAATCAAAGGCCTTAACATTAGGGAGTACCGGAATTAAAGTCAGCTGTGGCTCAGTCTTTCTGTAATGTCAAATATGGCACAGTATTTAACACCATAATCAAACAGTATTTTTCCTGTAGGAAAAATCACACCCTGAACAGACTATTTTCACTTTGGGAGCAGCTACTTAATATTACATTTTCTCTTTACTTTTTAATTTGTGGTCTAAAGTTTAATCCAAGCTGGGAGGGAGAGGTCTTATAAACTGCAGTCTTGAAAATCTGACCTGATCCTGGGTTGTTTGCAGAGCAGTCCTAATCTAACTTGTGCACTGAATTCGCATGGTAAAATTTTTCCTGTGTTGGTTTTTTTTTTTTTTCTTTAGAAATTTTTTAATTTCCTATTGTAAGAACAGTATCTTCTGATGTAGTAACTGCAGGAGAACTGCCTGGAACAGCCAAGTCTCATTGGGTAAATAACCACCTGCACTGGGTATGCGGTTGCCTGGATGCTTGTGGCTAGATCCTGCGTTCACAGGGTGCAGATGGATGCTTACAATAACTAAATATAGACGGACTTGTATTAGGGACTGAGTATCCCAAAGGTGCCTTTTTTACAGCCACTGCCCAGACCAAAGCTCTTCCCTGTGCAGGAGCATTTCCATCGCTGCAGCATCGCTCCGCCAACACTCTTGCCTCTGTTCGGTGCTATGGCGTGGGGGCTGAGCGACGCGTTACAAAACCTACAAAATGAGCTGGAGGTCTGTAACAAAACCAAAATTGGATCAAGTCTTTTGTAACGAGTGAGTGGGACCTTAAATGGAGATGTTGTTTGTACTCATCCCTTTGCTGCTAAGGAGCAGAGAACAAATATTTGTACAACCACCTTCACAAATCTAGTTCGCATAAACCCTCTCCCCTCCCTGCAATAAAAAAGCTGCCCCAAAGGGTCAGCCCTCCATTAAACTTTGCTGCGGGTGAGGAATGTGCCTGCCTCTGAAAGCGGTCCTGCACTCAGCACCAAACATGACACGACAGGAATGAACCAGCCTTGCTGCTCAGCTGGAAGGGTAGATCCTCAGCTGCTTTTGAGAGCTGTGACTCTAGCATGGCTGGTGTAAGCCAGGGCTGCTCTCTGGACCTTTATTCTGGCTCATTAGCTGCACAGCTTTACATCCCAAATCCTGCTTTTTATACTGAAATGCAAAACCACAAACCAAGCAGTTCAGAGTCTCTGCTTCGGTCACAATTTACCCACTGCAACCAGGGTTTGATGGAGGAAGGATGGAGAACATCATGAAGATACCAGCTCTGTGCATCACCCTCTAGCCTTAGCACCATGAAGGACTGATCAGCCCACGTGGGATGCACCCCAGTCATCTGCTACTAGTGTTTCAGCTTCGCAAGGATGGGCCCCCAGCAGGAGTTCCCATGCTGACACCCCCTCCAAAACTGTGCACCCAGCTGCCGAAAAAGGGCTTGTCGCAGCATGGGCTAGGTGTGCCTATGCCAGCTGGAAATTCTTGCACGCTGGAGAGAGTTCCCAACTTGGAGGGGAATGGGACAATGCCCATCCTTCCTCCAGTGTTCACCCAGAGGAGGTGGTGAGGCTGGGATTTTTTTGTTGTCAAAAGTGGGCATGATAGCAGGGGACGGAGCCTGAGCTTGAGCTAAGCACGTGGGAATGCAGGCAGCCACTCTGCGTGCCTGCCCTGGGGAGCACTGCCAGCTCACCTCCAGCCCTGACCTCACGTAGCCCCTGTTATTCCAGCTCCTGAGGCCAGCAGCTTTGTCCTCAGCGCAGGAGAATGGCTTGTTTTGATGGCAGGATAATTAATGTGCCTCAGCTCCATAGCTGTAAAATCCCTGGGGAGACAAGGCGTGTATAATTTTTACTGCGCCACAGCTAGGTGAGCGTAACGCAATAGGTCTACTCAGGGATGACCATGCTTAGCTACCTGACTGTAAAAACTACAGCTGTTTTCCTCACCTTGTAGTGGCAAAGCTGGTATCTAGTAACAATCCCACTCGGAAAACCAACACCCAGCTCCCAAGAGAGGGCACAGTCAGAAACTGTCAGCTGTGGCAGATTTTTTTTGACATGATCAAGGAAATTGCAGTCACTTTTCTTACACTGGGACTTCAGGCAGCTTTGAAGAAGTGAGCCCTGTCTTCTGCTGCCCTGCAGGTGAGGTAGTAAAGCTCTTTTTTGTTACTAAAAATGGGCTAAAACCAGTGTAGGCTAAAGCCATCCTTAATCAGAGAACTCCTTGGATAACGGCAGGTCCTGCTCTGTGCAGAGCAATCCCACCCTGGTACAGCACCACTGCAAGCCTCTTGTGATTTAATGCCTAAGGGAATTTTATATATGCACTTTCATCTCTTCATATAGCAGTGTCCATGTTTACATCTCTCTGCTCCACCCAGATTTTACCCTGATTTCATAAACAATAATCTTTATCTTCTCCTCCTTGGTTCTCCTTGAGCTGAACTGTTCGGTCCTGGTTGGGGAGTGCTCAGCACTCATGTTGGACAAATGCACCGAGGCAGCAGCAAAGAAAGGGTTTACTGACACTCCTATATTTCAGTATGGCTTATTTTATGTTCACTGTGGTTTATTTTATGTTCACTATGGTTTATTTTTTGTTCACCGTTATTTGCGCTAATAAACTCAGCAAATACAAGTACAAAGCCGTACTATTTTGTATGTCAATTTGACATTGACAGAATAAACCACCCTTCCTACAGATTCTCTGTTACCTATCAGCGTCTGTTACGTGCTGCACCTCAACATGAGAAGGAAACATTTGCCATTACAGCCCTTTGCAAACATGGTTCTCTTCCAGGCTTTCTGTCTTGCTGCTAAACAAATCTGTATGCAAGATAGTGTGTGGTGTTACTACAAAAGACTATTATTTACACAACATCCAAACCTATACAAACTCGAATGTATAGTTCTCACAGCAAACATTTTCTAAGACAAGGAGCTGCAGTGGATCTTCTATGCAGCTGTGCTTGCACCACCTCCAGGACCAGAAACCCAAAACGTACAGTAGAGACCAAACCTGCGTTCCTCCCACTGGACCCTGTGCATCCAAATGGAGTGCCTCATCACTTCACATTTCTCTCAGAAGAAACAAAATCGAGCTGAGATCCAAATTTCCCCTGGAGGTACCCATCTCTCTCCCTTGGCTGTGAAAGCAGACTGGATTTCTAATCAGGCACTCAGGTTGGTAAAAGGGCAGGGGGGATTTCCATAGGCATGAGCTTGGGCTTGAAATTTGACTGACCCTGTGACACTAGTGCTGGAAGAAATCATCTCACCCAACAAAAAAGGACAAATATGGAAAAACTTCAATACCTTCAAAGACAAGATGCCTGGCCAGTTTTGAAACTTTTTTTAGTTAAAAAAAAAAAAAAATAATTAAAAATTCAGTTGAATTTTTTCAACTCCTGACTAATATTTAATTTTCCTTTACAAACTCCTGTGGCCAGTAGCTAGTTAGTTACAAACCATCACTCCTAGGAAAGCAGCAGTCACGTCCCAGACAGCACGAGCACGGGACCGCAGGCCAGCAGCACTTCCAGGTGCTGAGCTCCCTCCATGTTCCCCGTGGTTCATCCCTGCACATGGGCACAGTTCAGAGCTCGTGTGGCCAAGGATCTGACCCGCAGGGAGGGAATCGAGCAGCTCCAGGGACCCCTCCATCTACCCTTGGGAAAGAGGAAAGCCCCCAAATCGGCATCTCCTGACCTCATTCTGTTCTTACTGTCAGTTCCATTTACTGCATTTTCTTCCACTTTGCATGTATGATTGCGTTGTCAGTTTAAACACAGCTCCTAGAAGCCTTGTAAAGATGTATATATATATTGCAAACGTGTCTGTGTTTATGCATATATATGTACGTATGTACACAGACACAGATAAGTCACCCGTGGTTTGCCACCTAGATTTGACTGCAGAAGCGATAGAGTGGGGAGCAAAGACTGGAGTGATTTATACCAACTGAAGATTTGATCTATATGTTGCAACATACCTCGTGCAAAGTAAACGTGGCCTTGCATCATAAACTGTAGGCTGGAGCCAAGAAGTAGCTCAGCTGAAGAAGGCACAGAATAAGGAGAGCACAAGCCTGTTCAGGTAAGAGAGCTCTGTATCTAAAAACATGTCCTGACATATTCGCCAGAGGAGGCTAGGTATTTTTGAAGCTGATATTTTTTCTTGCAAATCCCCAATCCTCTGAGCTCATTAAAATGAAGACACTCTAATTTCCAGAAGTGTCCAAGAGGGAAAGGTCAAGGAAGGACTTCTTTGTAATGTCAGTTCTCAAATTCCAGTGAGAAGAACAGCAGGTTTACATTAAGCCACTGTCAAATGATAAATTACTGCACTGTCAAAAAAATGTAGGACTGCTATTACCTTATATGCAAAAGGCAGTACAAGAAAAGACCTGATGATTTATAGCTTGTGTACAAGTCCATCTTCCGTAATGCACAGATCATTGTACAGGTCCGCCAGAAATGAGATCTCAGGTCAACAAAGACACGGGTCTTGTTACCAGCCGCTGGCCCTGGCTGGGCAAGGAGCAGCCAGAGCCGCTGCATCAGCAGCATCGCACATCCCCTCTGCACGGCAGGTTTTGCGCAGGAACCCAGTGCTGAAGGTGCAAAGCTACTTAGAGAGTGAGATGCTTAGCCAGACGCTGAAGTCTTCAAAAGGAGCAACTCTTCCTACTGCACCAAACCTCAAATAATGCAAAAAAATGGGAACGCAGTGAAATCTCTGCTGAACACAGCACTCAGACTCTGAGGGAGAGACTCGAGTTTTAGGTTCAGAGCTGTTACTTGCCACTGTGTAGTCTGTATTTCCATGGGTAGGTGTCAGAGGAAGATGGGCTGATTAGATGAAATATTTTAGTTCAAATTGAAACAAGTATTTGATTTCATTCATCCCATCTCCACTTGAAAAATGCTGTCTGTCCACTACGAAGCATCCTGACTGACGACCAAGTAAAAACGTGGCTCGAGGCCCTCGGAAGGCAAAGAAAATGAAGTGCTACGTCTCTCAGGTGCATGCTGCAATGACACGTTTTAGTGTGCTCACAACTGTGGCTGCCCTTGCCTCTCAGGAGGGTTTTCCTCAAATCCATGGGTTGGGTTTGAGGACCAAGACACTGTCTTTTAACAGTTAATTAGCTGGAGTAATTAGTGGTCATGTACAGAAAGCAACAAAGGGAGTGTGAAAACCGACAGCCAGAGAGCCACTCAACCTGAAACCAGGGACGGATGACAGAAACACTCAGGCAGCACATCCAGGAGGCAAATTGTGTCTTGACACAGGCTCTGAAGCATGGCAGCCAAATATTAATCGTGGTTGTACCTACCCATGCACATCTGGACTTTCTGTCCTGCACTGCACTTGCACTTATGTCACCCCTGGGTATTTCCTCTGAAATCCTGTTGAATTACCTCAAGTAACCTCCTGCCTGCAGCGGGGAGAGCAGAGCGCAGCCCACCAGCTCCAGAGCCAGTCCGGGTTCACACATGACTCCCAGGCAGCAGAATCTGGCCACTGCAAATCCAAAAAAAGTGGAGGATGGAAAGACCAATGATTTTTGGAGAGACACAAAGCGCACACGGTGGGCTGTCCCTGTATCCCAGAATGCGCTTTTTGGAAAGATGATGCTTAGGACAGTAATTGCTTTATGCAGTTGACTGAGATCATCTGCCCTGTTCCATGACATTCTGGAGAAGAGAAAGAGGGTGATCCAAGGTGAGGTGAAGAACGAGAATCCAGCCGGGGTGGCTTCTGTATTGAATTCAAGATGCTGTAATACAGGGTTAAAACAGAAGCACCTGCAATCTTTATATAACAACCTGTTATTATGTGCACAAAGACATGTGTCTCTCTGTAGCTATATACATCCATTATACGTTAATATGGGTATAGAACCCATAGAAGCTGATAGAGTTGCTTTTCTTTCTGTATTATCATTTATTAGAAGAGATGCACTATGATTGTTTCCATTTTTTAAATCCATGGCAAAACATTAAAGCATTTTCTGACTTCACCACATGCCCCTTGCAGGAGCCTGCGGTGTGTCAGCAGCCAGGGCTGTACCTACCAACCTATTTCTCTCTCTGAAGCGTGGCAGCCTTGCCCTGTTCCAGTCATCCTGGGCGCTTGCTGTCCCTGCCCCAGGTTAAAGTCATGAATGGGCAACACTGCAAGTTTTAAGCCCAAAGTGCCCCTTTGAACTCAGAGCTTATCTGAGCTCCTGTTGCCTTCTGGCAGGTTATTCCGTGAGTTTGAGACAGACGTGATCTGGCTGACAGAGGTTTATCCATTAAGACAGAAAAGCTGGTGCCCAGTAGGAGCAGAGCTAATCTGGATGGGATAGTGCTTAAATCAAATGAGAGTGGGAAAATGCTTCTGACCCAAAAGGATGCTTCTGAGCGCTGCGCTGAAGAGGATGTGGTGACAGGAGGCTGCCCCATGTGCTTGCAGCTTTGTTATGTGCTGCTCCGCTCGGGGTTGTGCCGCTAGCAGCACCCGTCCTGCCTGGCCCTGCTGAGGACACGCACCACTGCAACCCTAGTGAGGTCTGGGGGCTCATCCTGCGGGGTCTGGCCTCTGAGCACGTGCAGGTGGCTGCTGAGACCCCACTTTCGCTCCACCTGTCTGCACAGGATGGGAAGTACCCGGAGATCAAAGGATGCCGTCTGCATCAGGCAGCTGAGAGTGCTGCTGTGCACTTGCCTGGAAAGCAAGTAACCACAGCAAACAGCTGGACCTGGTCCAGTCCAGGTAAGAGTAAGAGTTTGCTAAGTGTAGAACCAAAGAGAGGTGCTTCACCCTTGTGTGATGAGGGCACAGCCTGGCTTCAAGCCATTTTCCTTCATCCTTTTCATCCACTAAGTATGCTTTGACTTCTGCTCTAAAACAAATGGAATTACCTGGCTTCTCTAACGGCTGTTACTCCAGGTTACCCTGTGCGCTTCCCAGCAGAGAGGGCACAGAAACACCCGCGGTCGGTCGCAACCCACCTCCTCCCAAGCAGCTGTTAAACAAAACAGGAAACGGTGGCCTGACAGCGTGACCGTGCTTTGAAGCTCTGCCCTGCGGAACAGGCTTCAGGAACCTTTGGGGGGAAGTTTTAACAGGCACTGTTCAGCCCCCTCAGTGCTGGAACCTTTCTTTGCCCTCTTGTCACAAACACTGCTTGCTCCCCGCTGCTCTCGGATGCTGTATGCCACACTGGGGGATCCTCTCTTCTACTGCACACTACCAGAGCAAACAGGCAGCGAAATAAACCCACGTATTCACCTTAAGCAGATGAAGCAGGCAAAGCATCTTCTGTTTGCAAAAGGGGAAGAGCAGTGAACCCATCTGCAAAACCATTTCCCATTAACCAGCCCGCCACAGTATCTTACATCCTCCTGCAACTGTCACCCCAAGAAGCAGATGGACTTTTGTAATACTGAGAACACAAAATCGCAAGAGGAGAGAACCCCTGGAATCTGCCACATTGCAAAGCTGACAAGTCAAAGTTAGCTGGAGGGAAAGAAAAAGGCTCCTTTGTCCCTTCCACTCTATAGAGCTAGTAACAGGAGAGCAGCATGTGTCCTCCCAGGCTAAATAACCCTGCCAAGACAGTTGCAAAACCACACAGACTTGACAGCGATGAGCCATATCTTCTCCAGTTATGGCTAAAAGCTCCCACTTGTCCAAGCAGTTCTCTAACCTCTACCACAACGAATTGATAAAAACCTCCATCGTCCCAAGGAACTCTTAAACACCAGCACGTTTCATAAATCCATATCCCAAGGAAGTGGTGTTAACACTTCACAATTATTTTTTCCATGCCAGAATGAGTTAAGGTAGGAGTCTCTGTCCTGGCTTTGAATTTCCTGGCTTTCCCCTGTCTGCGTCACAACATAATTCTTTCCAGCCAGCCTTTTCCTCAGATGTTCAGAGTTTGCGTTGGGATCCCTGCCAGCTCTCCTTCCCAAAACAAACACGGAGCCTCCTGATGCCAAAGATTTGCCTTCCATTCGATACCCCAGGGACAAAACACTTGGCTTTACAAGCACTGCCCCTATTTTCAATTCTGCAGATGTATATAAATAAAAATGCAGCTTTATAGAGCCCTGTCTGCACTAGAAAAGACTTGACGGCATGTCCCAACAAGCTGTCTCTCTCCGTCAACTGTAAACAGAGCTTCAATTAATTAAGGAGGTTATTTGCCAAGTTAGTACACATAGTTTCAGCAAGCAAAATAAAGCTTATAGTCAAATTACTTTTTCCTGGTGTAATCATGTTTGCATCAGAGTTTTTGCTAATAATAAAACCACCACCCATTATTAAACCACCCTGGTTCCAGTGTAAACCTGGTCTAAAACTAATGCCCTGAAAAGTGATAAAATACTATTCCCATCATAGTAAAAAGTTCTTCTTTCCCTCCAGTGTCCCTGGGTTCACACCTTATCTGCCACTGTAACCTTCATGCTTTGCCTGGAGGGCTGAAAATTGCAGAGCAGTTGGTGGCTGAAGAGAAATGATTCAATGGAAATGTTGCCTCGAGCCCTGCAGATAGCAAACCACATCCCTGCACTGCTCCAAGCAGGGAACCAACCAAAAATGGCACAGATCCTTTCCCTCTGCTAAGGGACGTGTCCTTCAGACTAGGACAGGTGAAGTGTGTTCCCCCCGAGCAAGCCAGCCAAGGCTGCTGCTGTCTGCTCTTTCGGAAGGAAAACAAGTTGGTTTCCACTTTTTGAGGAAACAAGTAGGTGACATGTCAAGTCTGTGCTTAATGTGCCCCTGAGAGGGGAAGAATATGCAGAGAATAGGAAAGAAATCACCTGTAATAAGCGCTATTATAAGCAAGTGGTACAATGAACGTGGCACATGTAGACATTAAACCAAGTGCTGCTACTCACAGATCTTTTTTTCAATCCACCTTTATGCTTATTAGATTTTAATTATACATGCCCAGTTTCCAGCAATAAACCTGGGGCAACTCTCATTAATCCCTAAGAACTTCAGGGGCCCCACTGTGTTTTTTGAGGAAGGGATAGGTGGAAGGATGTGCCTGATTGCTGCCTCCCCTCCCCTTTCTTGAGATTGGTCTGAATTTGTACATTTATTTTATTTAGAATAAGTGGCCAGGCTAAAAAAAGAACACGAAAAATATTACCTAATGAAGTTATAAAAAAAATTGATGATTTAGGTAATATCATTAATACAAATAGAGGTGGATGCTAAGCCTATTATTCTCTGCTCATGCTGAAGTCAATAGCAGCTAAGCTCAGTGTATTTTTAGGTTAATGAAGAGCTATACTGCGGGCCTGATAAGCTTCAATACCGAAGGAGTGCAAAATGCGGGTGCTTAAGCAATATGTCCAAGTCTCCTATGTGCCTAGGAAGAGACACAAATAAATGATCATTCATAATTAACAGTATCTCTACAGCACTGCCTGTGAAAAGATCTCATGTTCCTTCATAAATATTAATTAAATCAACCCAACACCCCAGTTGTGTAACAATTATTACTGCCATTAACAGATGGAGAAACTAGGGCACAGTTTCATTGCCCACACAGAGCATCTGCTGCAGATCGGGGAGGCAGCTGACCCATCCGCAGCCTGACTGGAGGGATCAGATGCTGGATTCAGATGCGTTGTGACAAGTATCTGCCTCTAAAAACTGCACCTGGATTGTCATGTTAGGGTGGAAATGTGTCTTTGAAAGGTTAATGTCAAAAAGTGTCATTATTAGAGAAGGAAACTAAGCAGCAGCATCTCCAAGGAAACCAGCACACGTGAGAAAGAGGGAGCAAGGAGACAAAACCAGGAGCTGGAACAGAAGCTAGAGATGGCAGCCGTTCCAGTTTTCCTCTCTCTTATATTTCTGGTATGATTTTCTCTTGTCAAGTTAGACAGCTTTCTGCTGTGAATGTCAGAGCAGTTTATTTATAAACAATTAATTTAGTTTTCTATCACTCAAGCATGAAGGACCAGATCTCTACCTCAGAGTCCTGACAGCTGCCCCTGAAGGCCACCTGCTTTCCTCCTGCGCAGCAGCAGCCACCAGCAGACTCCTGCCTACGCCCCCCCCGTCCTTCACACCTTCCTCACGTGCGTATCCTTCCTTCAGCTCTGGCTGTCATTCCATCCACCGCTGAAATGCAGCTATTTCAGGTACGGGCTGCAGGAGTCCCTTAGGGACATCAGCAGTACGCATGCATTTGCTTTCAGCACCCAGACCCTATGTGACGGGACAGATTCAGCACAGGGAGTCAGGCACTTGGGAATGTCACAAAGTCATTTGGACTGGAGCAGGACCAGGAGACAGAGGTCAGTGCTTTACCCTATAAAAAGTACAAAGGCAGCTTGAGACATGGGCTTGCGGGTTTTAATCCTTCTGCAAGACAGCACTCTGGGCTGTTGGGCTCCCCTAAGCACAAAGCAGTGTTAGCTCATGGCTGGAAGAACGCTATTCCCAATTAAACACCCAATATCAATTCTTGCCTCTTGGCATTCCCACCAAAGCACCAACATTACACAAGCTGAATAGCTGATAACACAAGGTGATGTGGTTCTAGGCAGTAAAAACTATTCTTTATCTCTTCTTACAGCCAAGGGGTTTGAATTGGATGTGTTACTGGGCTTCTATACGCAACACTGTCAGGGGATGAGCATTTGCATCATAAGAACAATGTGCTAATAAAAAGAAAATGAAAGAATTCTCTCTTGTGAATATGGGTTAGCCTGTCAGGACTAATCCTCTACTCATATGTAGTGGCTTATTAGGGATTAAAAAAAAAATATCTGAAGGCTTAGACAGTATATTTACAGTGGAACAGGCTCACATGAAAGACATATATTCATAGACTTTAATGACACATTTGACTTGAACTAATGTTGAAGAAATCTAGAAATGTGGAGATTTTATCCTCCTGCTCTATCTGTGTAACCCTTTAATAAAGGCCTTACAGAAGCGGTAATACATAACTTTAAAAAGGCACTAAAGCCAATTGAAAGCGAGCCAGTGCAGACTGAATTCCTGCTTCCTGCGGAACAGCGATAAATCCTCCCACCACCACGCAGTTCCCTTCAAATCAAACATCAGACCGCCACCATGACCACAGCTCACCCAAAGCAAGTGCTTTGAGGCTCTGTGTCCATGGTTTCCCTAGATTTACTGTGGCTTGTTTGTGGATTTCTATGCACCACCCGCTCCGGCCATTTTCTGTTGGAATATATTTTATTTTGTTTTCTTTGAACCTACTGGGGCTAGGTCATGGAGTGAAATTCAGGTGCAGCCCCTGCATGCCAGTTCTGTAGTAACCCCCTTATGAACCACACAAATGTCTAAGGAGAGAAATCTCAGTGCAGAGGGCAGAAGAGCAAAGAAAATTGATGCGGAGCAGAGACACGTGGAGCGAAGTGTAGTGGGAACATGAGCTGCCCAGGGATGACCCATAAGCCAAGGGCAGAACTGGGAACAGAGCATCTTTCCTAAATCCTTGTCTATCTATCCAACGCTCTCCAACTCATTGCTTCTGAATAAATGTTAACACAGTTTTTACCAACATCTTATTCATTTGCTAATGGCACTTACTTCAAAACAGTATTTCTGCGCTACATGTCCAGGCCTTAAAATACCATCTAATCCTCTAGGCAAAACACACATCTACACAGGCACAGTTAAGATTACGGAAGGCACAAAACTGGTCAACTGAACAGCGATGGAAGTGCCTGATACAGAGAATGTGCAAAGAGCTGCATGAGTGCTGTTTTACTGCAGCTGTGTATCTCGACAGCGTGACGTCCCGGCGCTTTCCCCATGCTGCCAGCTGTGGAGCAGAGCTTGCAGGATGCTGCAGATATCTCCAAGGAACAGCTCAGTCTCCGCAGAACTCCCCTGCACAGCTCAGTTTGGTACAGCTATCGGCGAAGCCTGGGTTTACGGTGCTTTTTATACCATGTGAAATCAAACAAGGGATATGCATTTTACGCCACATATTTTAGGGAAAATAGCTGCACCGCTATGAGAATAGTCGTGTCTATTTTCTTGCAAGGATGCAAGGGACGTGGCAGGGCACTGCAAATACTCAAGGGAATGCAGCTTCAAGGGTGATTTCCTGCAGGCTTGGCCTGATAGAAGTCCATTTGCATGCATTAATCTTGCCACAGTCATTAAATAAAGCATGGTAGTGGAGACCTCCACAAAGCAGTAATTTCACTTGCAGCGACTGATTACTTGCAGTTCTCTGTACGTACCCAAGGGCGCTCTCACTGCTTTAATACACCAGGATTGTCCTGGTATAGACAAACCTAAGAAAGTCATTTTATTCCTATTGGGAAGGTAAAGTCCTGATGCACTTTAGTCTCATTTTCTGGAAGGGGGTTCTACCTACTGCTTAGAAATGCTGCCAGGAGGAAAGTGTCATTTACCTCCACGTTTCAGGGCAGAGTCCACCAGCTCTATCACAACTGATAACTTTCCTTACGAGTGAACACTGTGCTCCCAGGAGCTGCTCCGCTGCCTGCAGCCTCCCCAGGCACTGCCTGCTGCCCTACAGCCCCGCTGCCTAAAGCTTAAACAAGAAAACCCGAACATGCCAAAAATCAACAACTTTGCCACTGAGTTTCAAGGAGCCAAGAGTCTGTGGCTGGCATACACAAAAGGTTTGCTGTTAGAGAAAAACACGTATCTGGAGAATTTCAGCTGTCTACAAGTATTTATTAACATAGCCTTGCAAGTCTCTATCTCTGCATGTATTACTTACATAAACACAGTGCAAAGATACAGCAGATGTGTCATGGTATCATTACATCATTTGCGTGACCTTCATCAAAGAGCTTTTCTGCTGGCATTGTGGCATTTTATATGACATCTCACCAAAGAAAACAGCTGTGCCACACCTGTGATATTTTTGAGCTCTTTTTAGTCTCCCCAAAGTCTTCTTAGCAAAGTTTATTATTTCTGTTCCCTAACACCAAGGATCTCTTATCACTCAGAAGGCTCCTAGTAGGTGGGATGATATATGAACAAGCAAACAGCTTTTAAGAGCTTGTAAACTGAAGATAAGGCAGATAGGAGAGCCCAAGGAAAGATAACGCTGGCCTGCGTGGGTGGCAGTGGCCATAACATACCAGCAGCTTGGTCACTGCCAAGTTTTGCCAAAGCAGCCACAACTTGCAGTTAACTGATTGCACTTTTTCAGTGCTAAATAACCAAAATAAGACATTCAGCATAATTATTTCAGCATGATGATATGTGGCAGAGGATCATCCCACAAACTTCTGCTTTATTACCAGTTTCGTCACATCAAGGGTTTTACTCCAGCTCTCAGGAGCCTTCCTTCCAGTTCCAGCTTCCCTCCAAAGCCAGGTGTATCTGCAACTCACAGGGGTGTAGAGGACAGCTTGAAAACAAAACCTGGGCTCACCCTCAAGAAGTTAGAAACCAAAAGAACCACTAACCATTCTGGTTTCTTTTTTAAAAATACAGATAAATAATGAGATACTCCATACCTCGAGATTTCTTTGCCAGTGCCAGGATGCTCTGCCAGCTGATGCATCAATCAGTACGTCTGGGGGTGTAGCACAGGCAGCCAGTTACTACCCAGCTGGAGTACAAACCATGCAATCCAGCTACAGCGATTGTGGTTCGATTTGCTGCAGTATATTTCTGGAAGTATTTAAAATGCCTGTCCTGAAGGCATTAGGACCACTGCATCCAGTGAGTCATCCACGACACCTGACCTAGACAGGTAGTAAATCTCACCACGTTTACTTAAGCTTTCTGTAGGACCCTGTGGGTACTTCACATTAAGATTATGTAAAATAGCATATGGGACAGACACCTGCAGTAGTGTGGGGTCAATGCTATTTTTCCCTTAATAACCAGTTAAAATCCACCAGTTAAAGAGTACCATACCCAGTAACTCAAGCACTGTCTAGAGGGACACAGTAACCTGGCATCCTATCTTAGAGTTTCAGAAAACAGATTTCAGTTTTTTGCTCAAACATGGACACGTTTGGGTAGAACAAACCAACTTAAGCCACAAATTCCCTGCAGCCAAATAAGTTTTGAAATCTGGTTTGGCTCCATGCTGGCAAAATGTCTCTGCCAGCATGGAGCACAGCAGGGACCAACCCGGGCAGCATCTCCCCAGCTTCTTGGGTGGGTTTTGCAGCCCAGGCTGACGGGGACAGGGCAGGACCTGAGCTGGCTGTGCTCAGAAGCAGCTACCCAACACTGCAGCCACAAAGAAAACATTTCCCTTCCTTTCAAAGGATGTGAACTGAAGTCTACCGAGCACCGAGAGGGAGAAAACAAGGAAGATGTGGAAGAAACTTGCTAGCCAAGGCCTTTAGCTTATAGCTCACAAATCATGGGAAGAACAACAGGAGCTGATGCAGATAACATTAGATTTACAGGAGATACAGTAACAGCCTTCATGTGGCCCAGCTGGAACATGACACAGCTGGAGGAAGGCTCGGGGCAAGAGGCAAGGTCAGACACGTGGAGATGCACATTGAAAGCCAGGACGTAGGTCGCTCTTGCTGCAGAGGGTCAGAAATTCCTGTTTCAGTGGGGCAGACGGTGGCAGAGACACACGCCTATCGTTACTGGTAAATTCACCCCGGTTCATGCTTTCGTGCAGGTAGGAGGCATTGTACCCAGCTTTCCCAGGAAGCATATTGTATCCTGTCAGGTGATTTGTGTGGGGCAAGGGGTGCTCCGGACTGTAAAAGCAGAGCTTATGTTCTACCTACGGAAAATAAGTGCCAAGGCAGGGCTGGCACTGCCCTCTGGGGAGTTTATAGACAACATGGAAAGTATTAAATTCTGACGGGAGCAGCAGCTGGCTTCTATCAGAAAGACACTATCTCTAGCCTTTTAAAATCCCTAGCGTTTCTTTTCTCACAGGAGAGATAAACAGCCTTCCAAGGTCATTTGCACTCTGCCGGCTGAGAAAGATGTGCCGAGGCTGCAGAGCAGCGCAGCTCAGCCCGTTGGGATGGGATGCTTTGAAAAACACTGTGTTCCTGCAACAACAATGGTACCGAGCACGACTTGAGATTAAACCAAGGCCTCTTCGGTGCCCGAGTGGATAACAGCATCACTGCTTCTGACTGCCAGTGGGCTGCAAGGCAGCAGCAGCGTAAATGGAAATTAGTCTCTTTATGGATGGCAGGCAGGACTGCAAGCCTATATCAATGCAGAGCATAGCTGAACATAAAATGACCCCCTTGGCAATGGCACCGTATCAAATAAATTGGCGTCTCAACTTACCTTGTGAACGCGTTATCCTTTTGCAAACGGAGAGTAAACATAGCAGACGAGGCAAGCTGATCGGCAGAAACCGGAGCTCTGAGGCAGGGTCCCCTTACACAACAGTAGTCCTTTTCCCTGGCAGGTCAGAGGAGTTTTCGTAGCCAGAGACGAGCCCCTTTGCCCAGCGGGTGCCGGGGGAGCCCTGCTGCATCACCACCAGCCGGATCGGAGGCTGGGTGTCTGCAGGGACCTCAGGAGCATATTCCTTGCTGGGATCCTTCCCCCTGCAGTCATAGAGCACGCAGGAGATCAGGAAAACCAGAAGCAAAATAACATAACTAGCTACCAGAATGATAAGATTCAAGGTAACAGGGTCAATCTCCAAATAAAACTCCATTCGGTCCCATACTATTGAGTGCAAACCCGGAGAATGAAGTTTCATATGCACAAGTGAGCGACTGCTAACTGATCAGAATAGATGTATTGGCTTTGCGGTAAAAATACATTAATCCTCAGGTCTCCTGTAGCAATGGATTTCCCTGAACTGGATGATTAAAGCAGCTCAGTTTAATAACTTAAGCTCCTTCTTTTAATGCCACGTTGCCTACAGTGGCAGAAGCTAAATTTGAATGCTACATTGACAGGAAAACAGCCCCCTTGCTCAGGGACTCTTTCCTTGATGGGCAGGTACCAAACTGGGTTTCCTCTAGGGGCATTTTGCAGAACATCCCTTCTACAAGTGGGTTTGGGCTTGTGGGCTGAAGAAAACTGAGCTGTGTAATTAGTAAATGAATACAGAAATAAATCAAGGAAAAAGTCATTTGCAAAGTAACTTCTCTCAAAATCTAATGAGCCTGATTCCGATTTCAACTAAGACCTTTTTGCCCTGTGCTAATGCTACAGAAGGGCTTTTAAAATTAATTAAAGATTTTTATTACCCAATTCCATATCAGGGTTACTGGGACACGTCACAATACGGTTATCAAACACTGCCCAGCCAGTCCTTGCACAAACGCAGCTGTAGAAGCCTGCTTCCCGCAGGCTGCTCTGTCCCCTTCAAGTCTCACACAGAAAAAAGCACAACACAACTGGGGCATTTCTGTAGCTTGGGCACCACAAATTTCTTTTGCCTATGTGGATCTTCTGCTTGTTAAAAAAAAAGGTGAAGTTTGTGATGTGGCTGTCCTCCGCCTGGCAGCAGTGCTCGGTTGCCCAGCCACAAAACATGCAAGTACTTTTTGCATCTTCCAGATTTGCATCACAGAAGCTGATGAGTGAGTCGGGACACATATAGCTGCCATGCATTGCCCACAGAGCGCTTACTTGTTTCCCTAGAAAACTGCGCTAGAGAGACCACCCTTCCTCCAGAAAAAACAAAAATGTGTAGCAGTGTATATGCTAGCAGGAAGGCTATCACATACAAAAGGCAGGAGGCGATGCTGATGAGCACCACAGACCCTATGTCAGCACGCTCACTGCTTCGACACAAAACTCCAAAGTTTTGGTCAGCGTTACAGTGCAGGAGGGTTTGGAAAAGATTAGGCTGCCTCAGCTCTTAGCACTGCCAGAGCTGTGGAAAAGGGCTTTACGTGTCAGCAGGAATCCGATCTGGCGTGTCTAAGCTGTGAGTAAGAAATATGTCATGAGGCCATCCATCCTGTGGCTGTCAACCTCGACACATGCCATTCATTTTAAGGCCAACATCAGCTGCATCTCTCATCATCTGCCGTCACGGGTCTTTAGCAGAGAAGTAATCCCAAGCCTGGCACTGCAAGAGGCACGCTTAGCAGGGAGGAGAGAACCCCATGGCACCAAAGACACACATTTGTGTGACCCTCACGTTCTGTATCTGTTGCACATCACGTGGCCACCTCTGAAGCAGACCAGGCATCTGGCTGTTCAGTACAGTTTAGATGAAACTGAAATTTTTCAAGACAGGCTAAGGCTTTCAGTTATGCACTATCCTCCAAAGCAATGATCAGAACTGGGATTTGGTTTCAGTGCTCACTGGGAAACTGAAAGTCTTTTGAAAATCCCTCAAAAACGCCTCACAAGCACAAGCAACTTTGAAAAGCGATAGGGTTTATGGTCTTAAATTTCAATCATGTTGCGCTACAAAAACTTAGTACCGAAGTAGTAAATACAATATGGTTCACACATTGAGAGAGAGGGGGGATTTTATGTTAAAGTCTTTCAAAGTAGTCCTCAGATGGCAGCCTGGATTCCGAAAATGTGCTCACAGAAGAAAGTTAATAGGATTTTTCTCACTTGCCATTATTTAGTACAAGCAAGTTTGCCAGACCTGAATTGTCTCCTCTGAAGTCCTCCATACAAATAGCTTGGTTTCAGATTCCTGTCTAATATTGCAGCTGGGACATACATGACATTAAGTGTTCACTTTAGATAGGCCTCATGCCAGCTTTCAGGGGGACTTTCCAAAGTGTAAAACCTGGTACTAGATTACTGCACCACCTTCCATGTTACCGCAGACGTGATCTCTTGGAAAGAGAAAAGCTTCCATATTTCTACATCTCTGCAGCTTCTCAAAACGCTGTCTTAGAGTGAAAATACATTATACTTTTAAAACACCTCCTGAAGGCTGTACCCAGGGCCTGGTTTGCAGCAAGGAGCATTCATGCTTTCGTTGTGTTCCTTGTCCTTGAGCTGGAAAAGCAGCCTGCGTCTGGAGTCAGCACATTGAAAAATGAAGTCTACAAAGGGATTTGACTTCAATACCGTTACTTATTCCCTCCTCCCAACCCATGTCCAGAGCAGACCATAGACGTTCACTGTTTAACATTCCCGTGCCCAAGGATTGCCAGGGTCTAATACCACCTTCCAGCACCCATGTCCCAGGAGAAGGAGCATCACACCACCCTGGGGACCTTGCCTGCACACATGCTGGGGCTTTTTATAGTGAAGCCTCGCTGCAGCAAGCTGGCAGTAGTCCCAGGGTCAGTGTCCCTGACCCCTCCTCTGCCTGATGCTGCTCCCTCCTGCCCATCCTGCAGCCACAGCTCCTTAGCTGACTGTCCCCCACCAACCTTTGGCACCTTGCCCTCCTCACACTGTTTATGCCTGCATCCTTTTCTTAAGAAAAGTTGTTCAAATCCCTGTTTGCATCTGTGCTGATGGAGTACCGACAGCTCCTCCAGCTTTGCAGTGAGCAGGAACACATTTCCCCCAAGCAAGTGAGAGTCTCAGGACCTTTGGAGGACTGGGAAAAGCCTAAGCCAGTTGTGCATGTGCTTCCCCAGGCAGTACCGGGAACCTGACTGATGGTCAAGGAAAAATCACTGTCTTGCACTCATGCGGGCTGGCTCTAGCAGCAACAGGCGAGACAGTGTCTGTGGGACCCACCTCCCTCAGATGTCCAAAATTCATCTGGGCTACAATGGCTTCAAAGGCCAGACCAGCTCTGCCAGAGTGCAGAGATGGTGGGTCACACAAAACCTGCGATATAGCCTCTAAAAGTGGATTGGCTGGAGCCCACTATTTCTTTGTTCCACTATTTCATTATTTAATGTCTGACAAAAAACCCACCCAGAGGGCTGGAGCTGCCAGCTGGAGACCCAAGGCCACCAGCTGCCACCAGTGCAACTCCACACTCTGTTCTTCCCTCAGGTTTCTGTTTTCCCCCCTCTTTTGTTTTGTCCACCTCGATTTATAGACACTTCTGGACAGAAAGCACCTCTTCTGCAAACACCCAGTTCAACTGGGATGAGAGAAGAGGGAATAGAATGTACATAACAGAAATTTACATATTTTTAAATAATTTTTGCTTGAAGCCATTGTACAGTGAATTTCACAGTACAAAAGTTCACAAGTTATTAAAAACAGGAAAAAACTTCTCTAGGATCACAGAAAAAACAGTTTTTGAAAAGAATGTCTAGGGGAGAGAGTGGGGAGAGTGGGAGAGAGCTACAAGTGCTCTGTTTTGAGAGCAACTACAGCACAAACTGCAAAGGGATTGCAGGCAACGGCTGAAGTAAAGAAAGCTGTCTGTGAGAAACTACAGCATCTCCTCATATAACACAGGAGTTAAATAATAGATCCCTGCCGTGACAGCTTTTTTTGACTATAGCAAGTTAGGTCTGATCACACCAGCATTTTGGCCAGTAGATCCAAGACACTGGAGCTCAGAAGGGTGACCCATCACACCACACATGGAGATGAATGTACACAGCAGGATACCCAAAAGGGACCCAGCCTTGCTAGATTCAGCCATATGGAAGCAAAAAGCAGTTTCCAGTCCTGGTGCTTCCCAGATGAAGCCTGAGTAGCCAGAGTGCCAGCAGAGCCTTGTGTGCTACAGAAAATACTGCTCAACACGCCTGGCGCAGCTGACCCAGTTCCAGCTGGCTGCACCTCGGAGCACGACCCAGTGAGATAGCCGTCACTGCCAGGCTTAATTGGCTTAACTGCAGTGTCATCGCTAAAAATGGCCCCTAGGAAATAAATCTCTTCAGTCCTGGTGCAGTGTGAAAGAGGGAAATATGGATGACAGCAATCCCAGCATATTTCAAACAGAATAATGAATGGACTGAGACAGGGTATCAGAAAGGACGGACCTATGTCCTGAATAGCATCTTGTCCTGCCTTGTCTCTGCAGCAGGGGACAGCAAAGGTGGACACATACAGGCTGCAGGCAGCTGCCCCAGTCCATTGCGTTCCCTGTACAAGAAGGCATAACTTAAGAGGGAAACTGCAGAGCTTTAAGGGCAGTGGGGAGAAACCTGGTGTGATCAGGAACCAAACCACAGTTACTCCAGTACCTACAGTCCAAATCTCAAGTGCTCAGAGCCAATCCAATGAAAACAGATTTGTTATGCACATCATGCACAGACACTGGTGGTGGAAACGTGCCCACTGAGCTGGGCTCCTTCCCGGGGATACCTCTGGGGTGCTGAAAACACCTGCTTCTGGCGTTTGTAAGGGGCTGCACATGAGTGTGTATTTAGGCTATAGGTCTCGGGGTCTTGCCTTCCTCTAACACAGGCTCTACTAGGGTGTAAGAGGGCTTGGATCGCCTCCCTTACACCCCCCTGCACTACAAGGGGCTGCTCGCCCAGGTCTCCCCCGTTGCCTGCTTATTTCTGTAGTGCAAGAAGTAATATATTTGAGAACTTTGGTGGAAAGGGGCCAGTACCACTAAAACCAACCAGAGGCAAAGGCTAGCCAGAGGCCCGGCAGCACACAGGGCGACGTGGCAGCACCGTGCACTCACAGCAGCCCCTGCGAAGCACAGCAAGCTGTACACGGTAGTATCAGCACTTTATGCCTCTGCTTTTTCCTGCAGGCCTCTTTCGGCTCAGGCTTTGTAAGATTACCTAGCTCAGCCGACCACACGTAGGTGCTGTTGCTCTCCCTACGGGAGCATCCCGCGGCCCGGGAGCCGCTCCGGCTGCCGCCGCCCCCCGCCCGGCGGGCGGCCCCGCAAGGTCACGGCCCGTGCCCGCGTCCCCCGGGTTTCAAGCAGATCCCGCTGTGCAAGATACCGCACCGCCTGTTGGGAAGGAGATTTCTGCTTTTTTAAGTTCTTTTGCTCAATGGTGTTAATCCTTTGTCAGCATCTGAAGAGAGAAACGAGTCTGTTTCCACTGTTACTTTTCAGGGTCTGTACTATGCTCTTTCTCAGGAAGGGCTTGAGTGCAGCGGTTAAACCATTTCCCGCCGCTTTAGAGGTGCATTTGTCATCCGTTTGATCTCTACGGCATTAGAAAACAGTTACAAAAATTCTGGTTTTGAGAAAGGAATAGAAATTCCAGAAGGAAAAGGAAAAATACAAAATAGTCATTATGGTACAGAACTGGTCTACTCGGTTATTTGCATTGCAGTTCCCTCCTGGGACCCCAAACCCACAAATACACTAGTCAGCAAAACGTCTGATGCTGAGACTGCGAGCAGTCCTACAGAGGTGAGGGAGACAGCTGACACCTGAGGTTAAGCATATCCTGAATCATGCTGAAAAAAAGCCAGAAGCTCAAAACAGAGACTGAAATCTTACCATATTAAGCGTTGCTCATTAATATTGCCTGCATGTTTCAGCTCCTCTCCCCAAAAGCTTCAGCATCGTTGCTACCACATTCATGCAAATGCTTTTCACCCACAGCCCATTGTACTCAGCAGAGCAACTTACTGACTTAAATCCAATTTCCTTTATCTGCAAATCAACCTACTAGAAAAGTCTTAGCTGGAGAGGATCTGGTCCTCAGTAAAATAAAGGCAGCGGCCATAAGGTGGCAGATGCTGATCAGCTATTTTTCTGATTGCTTTTTCTTTGTCTCAAAGCTCCAGGTGAAATATATCCCTCAAACTCATGTCCCAGCTGAGAGGTATCAAACAGAAATGGGGTGCTGGTGTTTACTCCTACCCAAGCTCCTTGCTGGAGGGCTTTGCTGGCCTCAGAACTAGCTCTATTTGGTGCTGCAAGATGCAAAACCGAAAAGGATCTGATTTTGTGCTGTGATGTTTTTTGCTTTGGATAGGGATTTTGCAGGAAAAAAAAAAAATTTTACTAGGAGAGTGTGCACAAGTCCAGGATGATGCATGAAAAAGGGGCTGAGGGTTTAGACAGCTTGGCACTAGCCAGTGGGTCACAGGGTGTGACAGTCAGACAGCAATCCTTGTCGTGATTTCCAGTAGGTTGTAATTCAAATGGTGCTGAATGTTCACATAAAATAGTTTAAAATTTAGTTGACTTTTTTCTTAACCGGGAAGACAGATTTGATGTGGAAGGTAAAACCCATGACTTGATTTTAGAACAGTGATCCAATTCTACATGTGAGATAAATCTCTATAACTTTATCAACACAACTGGGCTGATATCAACAGAGTGTAGGTGCATTTTAAGCAGTGCTACTCTGTAGGGTGAGAGCCTATAGATGATTAATACCTGAAGAAAGGGAATATGCTTAATTTTTTCATCTTTAGGTAACTTTCCAATGAGAGGTCAACTACCTCAAACTGTGGCAAATCTAGTTTGATGTGCTGTCAAATATTGAGTCAGTCCATTTGTCCTCAGCTGCTTGAGAAGTATATGCAAACATAAATGCTGCCTTATTATTAATGGTAAAATGACTAAAAACCAGGAAGAAGGAAGTTAAAATGTTTAATATTGAATGCAAGTCTCCTGGAATGGGTCTTACCGGCATGGGTGAAGTAGACTCAAACTGAGTTTCAATTGTGCTGGAGCTGGGCTGCTCACTTGGTTTATCTTCTGTCCCATGAAGTATCTTCTGCAAGAGCTAATCAAGGTAATGCAGATACAAAACCAGAGTGATATAGACATGGTTGCACCAAATTCAGTGAATCTCCTTTTGCTTAGGCCATCTGAGTTTACGATCAATCTCAAAATTACACCATATAAACTATCCCACCCTTTCCACTGTTCTGACTTGGTGCTGCCCAAATAGCTTTAGCCAGGACTTTAAGGACACACTTCCATTATTTCCCTGGCACTGAAGTACATGTTCATACGCTTTGCCGAACTGGGATGGATTTAGGTGCACACAGCACTCAGCTCAGGCATGTGTGTTCAGCTGAACTGGGGCTGTTAACTACATTGTGGCTGCCAGAAATGCAATTATTATTGTAGGTAGTAAAGCACTTAATACGAGAAATCACAAAGTGAGTGCTACAGCTTCTTGTTTTATCACTCATGAAGATTCAGAAGATTATGAAGATTAATTATGAAGATTCTTTCCTTCCTCATTCCCAGTAAATCAGGATTTTGCTGATCTGGCTCACTATGACTTGAGCAGCTGGAGCATGTTAGCAAGAGGCACTTGGTGCACTGAGAGCTGGGGGTGTGTTGGGGATGGAAATGTCTTCACCAGCACAACTGCAGCCTGGAAGAGGAAAATAGGTGCTGGCATCCTTAGGTGACCTCCCAGAAAAGTCAGGTGCTGAAGATGTACAGGAGAAACTGCAGTACCCAGGCTGAGAGGGGGAAGGTCAGGAACTGAAGGCTCCAGCTTGTGGCAGTGCTGCACGCCAGTTTTTGCCATTGCAGACAGAGCTGCTGAACAGTTCCCTGGTTCTGTTCGCCACAGAATCTGTATGTCTTTCCTCAGGGTGACGTGTGTGTTTGCCTCTCTTTCTGTTTGCCTTGGATAAACCTCCATGGGGCAGGATGTAAGGAATACATCACTGTTCCTGGGACATGTTTGAGTGCTGGTATGATCATGTTACAAATCTGTGGGCAATAAATCAGTTTTGCTTTTGAGTTCAATCTGCTTTTTCTTGATTCACTTTCAAGACTCTTCTACCTTGGGACAACTGGCAACATGTAGCTACTTTTCAAGGAATCAGAGAGCTCTTATGAGCTGGGAATAGATAGAGGCTCTTTGCCCAAGTGTGCAGGTTTGCAGGCAGGATAAAATGCAGGAGTCACCATGGTCGTGAGCATCCACTGCTGAAGTGTCTGCACAACCAGAGGTCTCCAGGTCTGAATCCCGACCACTGCTTTGTTCCATATGATGTTGGGTGAAGAAGGCAGAGAGGAGTTGGATGATGAGAAGAGGAAGGATTCTTTAAAAATAACTTGGCAAAATCTGCATAAGAAGGTCTCGCAGAGCTCTCTGCTCAATTCAGCTGGGGTGCAACTGGAGAGAAAAAAAAACCCTGAGGTTTCCTGAAGCAGCTTTTCTTGTTTGTTTTGATTTTTCAGGCTCCTTGCTAGGATCTCTGCAAAACTGTGTCACATCATGTGAAGGCAGCACATGAAGTGAACTCTGAATTTCATTTTTTTGGGTTTTTTTTCAGGGAATACAGGCCTCCATCAAAAGAGGATACTTGAACACCAGTCAGACACCTGGCGAACAAGCCAGCTGTTCACAGCTGTTCTTTCCATCTCTCTTTTTCATTGTTTGCAGAAACAATGAAGTGATCGAGGACTAAGAGGGTTGAACTGATGAAAAAACGCGACCCAAGTGCCAAGCTCTTTAGTGCTTTTTGTAAAACCCAAATAAATGGAAAAATAAATCAAGCTTAGACATCAACAGGAAATTGAAAAGTTACATCAATGGAAGGACAGAAATGTATACGTCAATCATTTGGCTGGAGATGTTGTGGTATAAACAGATTTTTATCACATATAGCTCTCTATTCAAATAATTATGTCCTAGATCCCTTTTGTAAAAGTACACAGAGTACAATTTTGCCAACAAGCCTCTGGGAATAAATATGAAAAATAGAGCAAGACTGGCTTTGCTGTCCCTGATTTCCAGTTTGCAAAGGTTTTAAAGCATCAGTTTAATTCAGAAAAACAGAAAAGGCTTATACCTAATACTCAGTCAAGGCTGCAGGACTTGTTCGATGCCTACAGCTACATGCCTGTGTGTTTTGCCGAATAGGGATGGACTCCTTGACTGTGCCATTCCCACTGTGTTGAAACCTAACCAGTGTTGTCACCTCTCTTTTCCTTCTTTCACAGCAACCTGCATTTCTTTTAGTTAGTTCATTTGCCCACAGGGAAATGTTAAATGTGACAGCAGCCTGTCACCATCCCAGCACCCCGAGCTCCCATTCCCATCACCACACCTTGTGGATGATGCCCAATGTCAGCCTGGTGCCACCTCCACCCCAGGGACGTGGTCCCTTGTCCTGGGAACCACACTGCTGCCAGCTGCCCTCGGGTGCTGATAACTAACCCTTGAGGACAAAGCCTTTGCCTTCCTTTTGAGATGTACGATATCGGGATACAAACAGTAATAAATAACTGATGTGTCAGTCTGAACTGAATCCTGTTCCCCTGCCTCACCCACTTCCACTCTGTTTACCATAAGGCGCTTTTTTTTTCCTCCCTCTGCTTCTTCCACACCCACCTTTCAATGTTATGTTCCCTCGGACAAAAGCAGAACTGCAGTCTGCAGCAAGGGACTTTTCCTGGGAGTTTTTCATCTCTGACAAGGAGGGAACCATGTCCATGCTGTCAGGAAGTTTGGGACTCTTTCTTCCAGCCTTGCTCCTGCCACTTGCACTCTCTCTCTTGTCTAGGTCCATCAGTTATACTGCAGTCAGTCCTACCGTGTTCCTTGGGTATCTTTCTTGGCACCAGGCATGGTTTTCTGCTGCAAATTTAGACCAAATTATTTTTTCATTGTTCTTTCCTGGCTGCTGTCTTATCATAGCTGCGTTGTTCCTTTTTGGCTTCCTCTGCAGTTCCTATCTGTCTTCTGGCTCTTTGTATATCACTGTAGGCTTGGCTTCGGTCAAGATTTGATGTCATTCATTGGACGTCTTGTTACTGTTAATTCATAACATTCTGGGTTTGTTCTGTTCCTGTCAATGTATTTCAGCCTCTCTGAACGCAAGCTCAGCTGAACTCAAATCAAATGTATCCTTCGACTGACCAAAAAGCCCTGACCTGAAGTGGAAGTCAAGGTGGTGGGAAGGTGACCATGAGAATGTTCACAAGCACATGAAATGAGGACTTGTTTGCCCTGAGCCTTCCGTAGAGCCACGGAGCTGAGTCCAGCTGGCCGAAACCCCTGTGGTGTTCTACAGACCCGTCTGCATGGACTGCAAAAATATGGTTCTGCTTTGAAATCAGGCACTGCTTAGAGTTTTACATGATTTGTTGCAAAGTCAGTTCAATAGCCATAGTTCTGGTTGGGCTCTACACTGATACTTCAGGTTGCTTTTCCCTAAAAATGGCTATAACACTTTCATCTACTGGTAGGATACAAATGAGATCCACTCGAGTCTTGAACTGAAGTTGAAATGTAGAGATCAAAATAAATTATGACCCCACAAAAATGTCGCCAGTTGTCTACATCAGCCCACAAGTCAATAAACTGGTTCCAAAAGGGGAAGCACATATGGATAGAGCCACGTGGGTGTGTACATCCTTGTCTCTAAGGCCCCTCGGCTGCTCTGGTTGCAGCCAGAGGCTCACGCCTGTTTTCGCTGGCGTTTACTTTTGCTTTACTGCTTCTTCTATGGAAAATCTTATATGGAAACACTATCGCGTTTCCTGTCTCCAAGTGGCTGCTGAGGTCCTGGTTTCCCAGATTTTCAAGCAGATGGCCAACTTGATGCATAAATACGTGAATAAAATTACTTCTTTTCATGCTTTCAAGTAAGTAATTAACTACCTGGTAGCATTTAACTGTATATTGGGTGATTCAGTGGAGACAAATCAGAAGCAAAACTGATATAAACACATGATATTCTGAGAATTGTTTCAACATTTTTAGCCAATTGCTCAGCAACTTCTTTTGATTAGCAGCACACTTAATCTTCAGGTAGCAAAGGTGGCCAAAGAGGAAATTTTGAGAGCTTAAGCTTTAAATCTCCCAGGCATTAAACCCACCATTTGTGTCAGAGGTAGGTCATCCTGTGAAAAGGGAGGATGATACAACAATTTATGCTCTTGGGCTGAGTGCCACACTGTACAGGGACATCTATTTTCAATTTAATATAACCATTCTGTCTTTTGTCTAATGTTTAGCAGTTCTTGGTCACAATTATACTGAGATAATCAATAATCCCTTGGGACATAGATGATCTAGTCATTGTTAGCGATGTGCCATCTTTGTCTGTGAGTCAATGATGCATACCAGCAGCTCAGCAGCTGCAGCCCACATGAACCCACTCGGTGCAGAGACATAACCAAACCAAAGGAAAGCTTTGTGCAGTATGAGACTGGTACACACCATTGTCCCCTCTGGTGCCACCTCGCTGATCACACTTCAGCTAATGTGAGGGCTATGTCTGGGCAGTGGTGGCTGAACCTCCTGGTAGTGAAGAGTCTGAACTCCACCATCAATATTGTCCTGGTTAGGGCAGTACCTCAATAAACTAAGTGCAGCCAAGTGTTGTTTTCGTTCTTATTCTGACAGATCAACTAATTAGAGCGCAAAATAATATTCTCATGCTTGGCAAATCCTTTTGACTTTGAAAGATTTTTTTTTTTTTCTCAGACAACATGGAGACTCAGCGCTAAACTACACAAAAGAAGTTAAATATCCAATTTCAAACAGTTGGCTCTGGTCTGGAAGCACTTCAGTTGCTTGCCATGATTCAAAGGAGAAAAATTATTTCATTTTGCATACTGTAATGCTTTTTAAACAGCACGTTGGCTGACCCATCCTGGATCATGACCTCATGAGCTTCACATACATGTTTTTGAAAATAAGTTTTGTGCCTTGCCTTATCAAATGGATGCTCCCTTGACACTATTTTACGGGAGACACACAGAGGTCTAGAATGACCCACACTGGTGCGTTATCCCAACCCCAACCCTAACCCCAAGCCTAACTGCATGGCCCTCAACCACAAAACAGTGTACAAGAAGCCCCATAGTAGACATGGGCAGTTCTTCAGTGATGAAGTGAACGGCTCACTTGTATGATGGTATGTGTCTGTAAGTGTAAGGATTTAAAGATTAGATTCACACGGAAAAAGCATGGAGGATGTATATTTTTCACAGATACAGCAATTTTGCTGCAGGTCTTTCCATGCATCCCCCCACTTTCTAGAGGTCCTCTCTCCTTTCTGTTGAGTACATGTTTGAGATTTTTGTTTCCAAGGGCAGGGGTCAATCTCCTCATGACAAGCCTGCCATACCCCTGCTGTGGGAGGAGCAGGGAAGGTGAAGGGCTGAGCCACCACGTGCTGGGACCAATCTGCACCGGGAGCGCTTGGAGACAAGGTGACCACAGGATAGCAAGGAAGGGGTATGCTGCTTCACAGGTGGTGGGTTTATCTGTATGACCTGACCCAGGCCACAATGTCGGAGAGCCAGAGTAGCTTTGCTGAAGGCCATCATAAGCTCAGGCCACCAGAAGAGGCTGTGCTCTGACACCTGGGTGTGTTACATCCCCAGGTCTTCTGTGGCAGTATCTGCAGTTGTTGCCATAGGAGGTAGACTCAACAAAGTCATCCTGATGCTCTGGATTCACACCAAAGTGTTTCTCAGATCTGAGGCTGAAACCTCCTAAGAAGCGACAGATCCTCACAGCACAGGTAGGAATCAGTAGCCAACCCCAGTACCTGTCCTTCACCTTCACAAGGGCCGTTTCAAAGCAACACCAAAACATGGCTTTAAGAAAAGTCTTGGGAGGTAACAGGAGGTAAATGAGGACATCTGATCCTCAGAGAAGAGATTTGTACTCAGAGGTGTGTTAAGTTTCACAAGACTCAGCACAACACTCAGGCTTCATGTGGACCACCCAGCTGCATGGCAAGAAACCCATTTTTCTCGTGGTTTCATCCATGTCTTTGCTGGACTGCTGCTTTTACAGCTCTCTTGTTTTCCCAGCTGGTTGGTGTGCCTGACATCAGGTCACTGAAAGCAACGGCCTTGCTCAGAACTTAAACAAAAGCTCTTTCAAATTTAAAAAGAAGAAAAAAGAAAAAAACCCACCTGCAGGGGGGAGCCCCCTTTTCCAAGGAGGAAGAGTTTGCTTTGGAGGCCTTTCTACAAGAAATCCAAGGCTGAACTGGCCCATGACTAACATTGCCAAGGTGTGTGCAGTGGGTGAGATTTGACTATCTCTTTAAGGTAAGAGAATTTCAAGAAAAGACTTCAGTGACAGAAATATATACCCAGGGTTTAAGACAGTGGATAAAACTCCCTTCCTGATCAGAAAAACTGTGGACATAAGGGACTGGCTAAAAGGAGATCAAAACTCAAATGGATGGATCCAGAACATAGAAGCTCAGTTCCTACCACAGCCATAAACTTCACATGTGTTCGGAACACTTAGTCACTGAGGGGATGAAATCAAAGCTTGGTTGCAGGGTACCAGCAGCTAAGTCACCTGAATAACCGAGGGAGAAGGGAAGAGGGAGGAGGTGCTCCCAGTTCCAGCCCCAGCTCTCCTCCCCATCCTCACCTTTTTTCACCGAATACCCTTGGGAGGTAAAGGGAAGGAGATGTTTCTTTCCTAATCTTGTTTTTCTTGGAATATGGGTCAGGACCCTGCTCAGTGGGAAAACAGACAGGCCCATCTTGCACTGTCCTGAACGGGTGGTCTCACCCCAGACATCTGCCAAGGTCTCAGATACTTTGGGACACAACAAAAGTAATTGCTCTGATTTTACTCTTTGGGACCAAGGTGCATAGCCTGTAGCTGTGAGCAAACTGCAGCCAGCCAGCAAAATACATCCAGCTGGTGATGTAACCCCTTCTGCCCTGCTCGAAGGTGGTCAGAAGCCAGACACCTGCCCCAGCATTTCCCAGCAATGTTGTCCTGAGCATGCTCAGGCCACTGGACCTGGGAAAGGACCTGCAGGATATGGTCCAAGAGAGGAAGATCCATAGCATCATCCCCAAAGGCAGCTGCCTGGGTCTAGGGAGGTGCCAGCATGAAGTTCTATCTGTCCTTCAGGAGGGACCACCTACCCTGGTGCTATCACAGTAGCTAAAGAAGCTCAACCATGAGTGGTCACAAGTAAAATACAGCCATATGTCCTGGTGGGATAGCCATCTCCATAGCACGGCTGGGCTGCAGTGCAACAAGAAGGAACTTGTAAGGGGACATAGGCATTATGGGCACGTAACGAATGCTTCCAGCTTTACCACAGGTCAGATTTCCAAGAACCAGACACTGTAATCAAGTCATTCTGTGGCAGCTATTTTTTTCCTGGAGCACAGAAATCAAGACCTCTTTTTGCCTGGCAGGAACCGAATAGGCTTTGAATGAATCAGAATTACTGGAGAAAAACATAAGACCTTTAATGTTTTATGCAGAAGACCAACAACTGTAAGCGTTCTGTGAGCACACCAGGGTGTCACACATCAGTCCCCTGATATTTTATGTCCATGTAGACATACCATCTTGATTTTTAAACAACTGCAGAAATTTTGTTCCCATGGAAGCTATTTTTTATTACACTCCTAAACCTAATCTTAATTCTTCCAAGTGTACTTTGGACAGTGGCCAATCTGTGCACGTGTGGTGGGAAGCCGCCTTGCACAGCTCCCTGCAAAATGGGACAAGTGAGAGCAACTCCACAGGTTCCTGTGGCATCCAAGTCCATGAGAAGCAGAAGGCGGCAACAATGGCTCAGCTGGTGAGGAGACAGCAAGTGGCATCCCGTAGGGGCCAGGACAGAGGTTGGTGTTACAGTAACGGGGTGGAAGAGCAACACAGAGAGATTTAAAAAAAAAAAGGAAGAGCGAGCTCCTTTGATAGCCTTAATATCACAATCAGGAGAAACTTCCTGGCCTCATATTTTCCATATAAACACTCTCCACTGGATAAAGTTAATGGTTCCCAAACTGCAATGCAGAAGGGCTTGATCAGTTCAATTGACGTCACAGATTGAGTATTTTAATGAAATGTGCTGTGCTTCCCCCATTTATATGTTTGACCCTAACCTTTACCAGATGTTCAATTCATGCTCACTTGCAGACACTGCAGCACTGTGTTTTGGAGGCTCTCGGAAATCTGAAATGCTGAAGTGGAAATAAAATCCTCTGACATGAACTGTTTTGTTTGAGCTGCTCCACGCCACGGGCGACAGGCTGTGCGGAGGGCTCTGCTCTGCTTACACAGAAGCGTACCCAAGAGAGACGGGAAAAAAGAGCCAAAAGGGTTATACTGTGCACAGCCTCCCTATGCAGGAACATAAAGAATCCCCTTGCCCAACAGGACTGAAATCACAGCTCCCCCCTGTACCCTCTACAAGCAGTGGCCCTGAGACCAGCAAGGAAAGGTAAGCCTGTGTCAGGGGCAGCAGAAAAAGAGCTAGAAACCCTGAATTCAGCGTTTGGCTCTGCTGTGTCTCCGTGGGCAAACTGTTGCTGTCTCTCAGCCTTGTTTCCCAGCCACAGAACAGGACAATGTCCCTTTGCCCAGTTACATCCTGGGTTTATCAGGGGCTGGGCTGGGGAGAGGCTGCGTGGCTGGGACTGCCAGGGCTCACTCATGTCCCTGGAGACAGCCCAGGCCCTTCCTTGGATGTAAGCAAACTAGTATCGGCACCACAGCCACACCATGTCCGTGTTGCTCTGGATGCAAATCTGCTCCACGCTGAGACTCCCCCCGAGCAGTTACACCTCCAAAGCAGTGTGTTGCTGAGCTCTGCAAAAAGTGAGACCAGCTGGAAATAAGTCACAATCAGGAAAAAAGCATGTCACCAAAGAGGATGCCATCAAAAGTTTTCTGGTATTTGGTGCTCATTTAGAAAGTCTCTTTCTCATTCTTTCTGCAAAGAGAAGATGAACTGATGGAACAAGAAAGGGTTAAAGGGAGATCCATGTTCCCAAACCTCAGCTTTGGTTTTCAATCACTTCATTTTAGACAAATTGGAAGCTGGACCCAAGCCACCCTTTAGTTCTGGGTTTGGATTAGCAAACTGAAAGTCACTGATGAGGTTTTGCAAAACCAAACCCATATCCTCCTTGGCCTGCTCCTAGCTGAAACTGAGCTAGCCCTGAGCAAAAATAAGTGAATCACTCCTTAAAACACACACACCAAAAATGCTGAACTCAACAACCACAAACAGAGAAGGAGCATATGAAAGCCTGTGAAAAGCACTCATTCCTTTTAACCCAGGAAAGACTGAACCTGCAGCACGAGCACTTTGCAACAGATTAGACAGTAAAAATGTTCAGAACTGTTAAAAAATATAAATGGATGGTTTTGGTTTTAGTAATTCCATGCACACATATAAAAACTATGTATTCTGTGGCCAGTTTTCATTTTCCCCCAAGCTGACAGTAGCTGTTAGTGGTGGCACCCTCAGACCTGCCCATGTTTCACTTTGACATCGATCCTACAAACACAGTTCCGTGGCTTGAATCAAACTTGGGCCAAGGTTCTCCTGACCCCAGGGTAAAAGCAGCCACATATGGAGCCAGACCAGCACAGCTGCCCTGCCTCAAGCACACACCTTGCTGTAACCCAAAACAATATCCATGTTTAGCTAAGTCTAAAGTGTTGATTATGTTCTTGAAAGTCACAGCTGCCTCTCAGCCCCATCTAACTGCAAAGGAAATCTCCCTCCTGCCTCTGGTGTGGCCAGAGGGTGGAGAGATGCTCACGAAGGATGAGCCCTCCTCTGCCTGTGAACCACAGTGCAAAACAGGGGACAGGACCATTTGGCTGGGTGCAGGTGCTGTGCATCCATGCAGAAACCCAAGCAGTGGTCACGAGCCAGTTTCTGCGTGCCAGAGGAGATGCAGCAGCACCCTGGGAGCTGTGGGTGAGGGTCAGGGTGAGGGCTGTGTACCACCACAGCAATGCCACTGCAGCACCGCTCATGTCAGCAGCACAACATGCCCCACAGCGCAACCAACCTGGGGTTTTCTTCCCAGAAATCACAAAAAGAAGTGGGAATTATACAGAGACTCAAACCAAACCCAAACTCTGCCAGCAGGTTCACAGCCAAGGCACTCACAGCTTGCTGTGGGGTGTGCACTGTGCCCCACACCTGCACGGCCACTGCAGCAATGGCCCCTTAATCCTGTCTCCCGATCACCAGCCCATTAACACCACCACACTTCTATTAGCAGAAAATCTTAAATCCAACCGTCAAGATGTTAATGTAATTGCAATCCGATAAAACCAGCAGGTAGGGCCCCTCTCAGCCCTGAGGTGGGCAGATGGCCTCCTCTGAGTTCCCACATTCACAGTAAATACAACCTGAGCACCAACAGTTAAGAGTATTTTGCTAGTGGCAACAAGAGGGATTCAAGCAGAGTCAGAAATAATAACATCTTCGTTTGGATCAGGGCTGTGAACTTGACTGGGCTGTCTTCCCTGCCCTAATTTACACGTCCCCACAGACATACATATTGGAAGTGATTTTTACAGCCAGCCAGGAGACAGCCACATAACCCACACCAGCTCTGGTAGGAATCACATGCCTCAGTCCCCTACAGTGTGTCTGCCTTTCTGGTAAGAAGAACGCAGAGGGCTGTTTTTCTGGTATCCCTTAAGCCCATTTGGTTTTATTTTCCTTTACTTACTGGCAATAAATTGTTCCATTTCTCTTGCTCACCAAACACTTTTCTTTATATTGTGGGGTTTTTTTGTTTCCTCATTTGTTGCAACAGGAGTGATGAAAGACACTGTCTGGGTTCACCAGATCACACACCAAAGCTAACACAGGGCGCACAGCTTCTTTAATGTCACTTCTCAAAATCCCACTTTCACCTCCCATTCCCAGCCTGCCCCTGAGGGCCAGAGTTGTGCTGGAAGATGTCCAGACCCTGGACCAGCCGAGCTTTCCCACCTGCTGCTTTCCTACACATAGCTTTTCCACCAGCCCTTCACCCCAGTGAGGGTTAAAAGGACTGATGCATCTCATAGATGTTCATTGTGTATGGATTTGCACCCCAAGGGCAAGAAGCTAAAAGGGAATTCTGGCTTCCCTTTCTGAGCAAAATCACTTGACAGAGGGAAAGACTGTCCCTGAGAAGCTCCTCTTAAAAAAGTCAGCTGTGGCATGGTCTGACACAGTGGGTTGGAGAAGATAATTCGAATATCACCTAGTGCACATTGTTTGGAGACTCACTAGCTTTTCCTAGTTTGTGCACTTTTCCCTCCTTATTAAAGAAGCACTAAAAGCAATAATCTGTAATAACAAAAGTGTCAAACTCAGGGACACGCTGATCCCAGTTAACACACAGCTCCCCTTGCAGCAGCCATCTCCCTGGATGGTTTAACTCAACTGCAAAAGGAAATTGCCTCAAGTGAAGGGAAGTCGAGCCAACGAAGCAGACAGCTTAATAATATTTTTTTTTCTCTTGTCACAATTGGGCACAGAGGACTGACAGCCTGGATTTATGGCTGGGTTTACAGCCTTTGCTGCCTCCTAGCAGCTGTTGTGCAAAATAAACCACCACCCAAAGCAAAAATCACTGAGTCAAGAACTCTGCCTGAGAGGAAGAAGTGCAGGCACTTACTAACGAAACTAACCCCTGATAATAAAATGTCCAAGAGGAAAAGGTATTTATCATCTTCTTATTGAGATGAGATGTGTAACTTACTCTTTCTTGTGTTCATGAATGCATGCACACTCAGGAGAAATGCTTGGCAGCCCCAGCGCTTGCCTGGGGCACAGGCTTTTGCTGAAAGCTTTACCCAGCTCTCCCACTCAGCTAAGCTGAACCAGAGGAATCAGCTAAGAAAAATGGGGAGGAAAAGGTGAACAGGGTATTTATCAAAACTCAAAGAGTAGGAGCCACAGAGACCAACCTGGCCTTTCCTGCCCGGTTGCTGTATAGGATGCACCACACAGCACCAGCTAACTGGGCTCCCACACAAGACGTGCAGACCTTGGTCTAACCCAAGCAGCAATGCTGCCCGTGGCATTCTGAGCCCTGCTCATCCAAAAAGTCTGCCACAAACCTGCAGCCTCAAGCAATCACAAAAACTTGGGGAAAAAAGAAAGATGCATGGATATAAGTGGGGTTGCTATTAGGGTTAAACTGTGGTTTTGGGGACAATGAGTAGTGGCAGGGCCACTTTGGGGCCAGGCTGGTAGGAAGGTGCCAATTGGCTCCAGCATGGAGGTGATAATTGCAGCAAGTTTGGCAGCTCTGAACTGAACTCTCTGGCTCATGTGGGAGAGGAAGGAAGAAACGGGAGTTGAAGATGGCTGTTGTATTGGATACGCCAAAGTTGCTGTTGATTTTAAGCCAGCGAAAAGTGATCTGGTGTGTTCCCTGGTTGTCTTGGCTCCCAGTCATAAAGGCACTTAAAAAGCTGTATAGCTTCAAGTATGTGCTTAAGTGCTGAATTAGTCGATTAGCATATTTACATGCCTGCAATCTTTGCAAAAGTCAATTGAAAGCACTGGGACTTTGATGAATAATTTCAGTGGCCTCTGGAGCAGACCACAGCCACCAGGTTACCCTCCCTGATCACACCTCTGTAGCCTGTGGCAACCCCGCCCTGTGGACCTGCTGCATGGGGAAAAGCTGAGCTTGGCTGCTTGTGTCTGGTCATCTCTAAGCTATATTGAAGCAATTTTTGTGATCTGCTTCATTGTGTCATTTGCAATACTCGGTGCCATTTGGAAGCTCCTGGCTGCATGAAGCAGAACTCAGTGTGTCCTGCCAGATACGGGCTTAAATGCTCATGTTTGGAGTTTGCTTTTCCTGCTTATTGAGGCTCTGAACTCCAGTGATGTTTTTCCTTTGATTTAATTAGGGGTAGCTGTTTCCAAGGAATTATACATATAGCTCACATCAAAGACTTGAAGGGCAGTGATGCACCCCAAGATGCAACGGTCGTGATTCGCGGTGACTCATGGGCTGTGTCCAGCTGCCAAATGAGTCAGCATTTGCAGCAGCCTCATCATAATCCACCCGCCAAAGTCAAGGACCTGTGGTATCATGTCCGTGCTGGGTGGAAGAAGATGAGCCTGAGACACCCCATCACTCCTTAGACCACAGCACACAGCAGTGGCCCATCCCCAGGAAGGCGTCCCATGGGACTTGCAGCTCTGCACCATCTTGAACAACCCCCCCAACAGGGAATTAAAAATCTTTGCCTTGCCCACATCTCTAGTTTGCTCACAGAAGTATATAACAAAGAAGAGCTGAATTTCTGGTGAATATCAAGGCTGGGTGCAGAAGACGTTCAGTCTTCTCAGCTCATTAAGAGCCAGACTCGAGCCAATTCCAAAGGAACTTGTAGCCAAATGAAGTGCTGAAACAAGTTATTTCTTTAAAAACTTCTGCGGAAGCAATATCCTTGCTGGTGCAGCCCAAGGGAATGATCACAGCGCTGGCCTGCATGCCCCTTCACCTCTCACACTTGCCAAACAGCAGCAAATAATAGATTTTTTCCCTCTTTGGCAGAAAGTGTAATCCAAATTTTTGCCGATTCTTGTAAAATCTGAAAGCTGAGAAAACCTGATTTTTCCACACACATGCACTCAAACACATACCCCATGTAATTTGTGATGCATTTCTATAGATGCAGGGGAGGGTGGTGACCATCTGTTTTTCTGGATGGGAGAGCAAAAGAGCCACAAGAAAAGTTCTGGTGAGGTGGCTCATCTCAGGGCTGTGATTTATAACTGTTAATACAACAAATCCTCTCCAATTGCCCTGGCATTGCTCAGGAACCAGAATCCAGCGAAAAGAGCAAGCTAAGGTCAGGCAAGTTTAATGATGACCTACTTGACTGGGAAAGTGAGGGAAAGGCCGGATAAATTGTCACCCTTGGGGCCAAGCTAAATTGCCATGGGCTGTGGCTCTGTGGCTGCCGGCCAGGATGATGGGCGCTGCCGTGTCCTGTGGCCTCGCTCACAAAATGGGGTTTAAACTGCAAATGCGATGGCTCATCCCTTGCCTCTGCCCTCCCAGAAGCATCACTGGAGGCCAACGGCAGTGGTCAGCTCTGTCCTGGCATGCATCAGTGCAGGCATGTGTCTGCACTTGCAAGGGGGCAGCAAGGCTGGAATCTTACTTTGGATTGACTGAAAAAAATAGCTCAACAAATCCTAACTCTTTATTTCAAATTTTGGGGGTTTAATTTTTTTTTTTTCTACTTTTTTTAAATTACCTGATTGGAGGAAACGCTGAAGCTATTTCTAATACCTTGTTCTTAAATAGGGTGCCATCTTAGTTTTGAGAATGTTAGAAGAGGACATTGAAGTTATTTTTAGAGAAAACCTAAAAATCTAAACAAAAGCTTCAGCAAACACAACACAGACTCAGAAAACATCCTGATGTCACCAAATCTGTACTTTTCACTGGAAAAAGATGCGTGAGAACCATTTGCCTGTGTTTACAGAGAACCTATGGGAACAGAATGGCTGCTGCCACCCACCCTGGGGCCTGTTCCCATCCCATCCCAACCTCCCGACCATCCCCTTTGAACTGGGAACATCCTGCATTCCCACATGCACAGCTCTGCTGGTGTGGCTGGCAGCACCAGCATCAAAGGGATGAGTTACAGGATGGGCAAGGAGCCCAAACTGCCCGGAGCCTCACCAGCTGCTCTCCCTGAAGACAGATTTTCATGGATCTGTCTCTCCAAGGATGATGCTGGCTCACAGTAGAGCACATCCTTTAAACCACAGCTGGAAAAAGTCATCAGGAGCAAAACTGTATACCACATACAAAATAATTTGGTGCGTTATTTAGTTTAAATGATATATTTCCTTTTCATATCCAGCAAGGCAGGCTAAATAAGTCAGAGCTGGGGTATTACAAAAATCCTTGAGCAGGGCAGTTTCATTGGAATAAATGACTTTTCCCAGAGCGTTTGCCAAATAGCACCACAACACACGGAGACCCCCAGCTAGGGCTCGCTCACACTGCTGCAGTTGGGTGATTCCCTTTGTGGCCGTGTTCCCCACAGGAGACAGTGCAAACAAACACTGACATTGAAACATCCTTGCACACCTATGTGAGCACTGGGGGTGCCCAGCAGCCTATAGGGATGCCTTGAGGAGTGGGATTGCTGGCACATTACTAAAAAACCAACAAGAGGGACAAAATCTCAGGCTTTCCTCGCCTGCTTCGCCGCTGCAGATAAATTACTACTTTTACAAAGGCATGACTTAATTCTTTTCACGCTAACCATCTAGCCCCTCCACAGACATGGAGCAGACTGGCACGGGGTCGTCTCAGACAGGATATCCTCCAGGGAACAGCCTCTGCACAACATAAAACAATAGAGCCCTGCCTTTCGAACCATAGGCATTTTAAAAGATATACAACATGCCCAGCCTCTTCTCCCCACAAACCTCGGATATCTGCTATGCACAGCTGTCAGCACCATGATATCAGATCTACAGCGTAATTTATTTCCTGCTGTTTGTGAATGAGTCCCACCAATGTTAAAAGGAGCAGAGCGGGCTCTGGTTCTGCACCTCTGCCCACCCCTTCTAATGCTGCAGGTTTCTAAAGCTTAGGTGTTGGTACGTTTGCATGCTGAGCCGAGACAGGTTGCTCTGCTCCCAGTGCTCAACAGCACAAGCCCACCAGGCAGTCTTACACATGGCAATGGCTGCAGATGCCTCTCCACAACTCCACTTCCATAGGTACCCATCAACCATAGGTTTCGGGATCAAGCCGTTCGTAGATGTACATAACATCATAGTGAAGCCTTTCACAAGGGCTTTAAAGAAACTGCTGGACTGAAGCATCTTCTAATCACCTTATGCACCAAGCGGAAAAGCAACATTTACAGCGGTCTAGGTTGGTCATAAAACAACCAGCCAGTTGTTCACAGTCTCTCTGGTTTAGTCAGGTTAAGTTGCACTGACTTGATTGCTGTCAGCTGAGCTGCTGGGCCCTATTCTGCTCTCAATTATGTTAATGCAAATTTGGAACAACTCCACTGATTTTCACAGCATAACCTAATTTAATGGAGAGTAGGATCTGGTGTACTTTCTAGATTCATACTGTGTAATAGGGAACAGACTTGAACCTCTGACTCATTAGCAAGGAAACATATACTGAAATTAAATTCCCAGTAGGTAAACATCTGTTGAGCCCTTTTTTTTGCCTAGGTTGTGGAAACAGCACAACTTGCCACTAAATTGTAGCCTGATACCCACTGTCTACAACGGACAATTTCTGTAGCACTGAAAAGGTGAAACAGGGAAAGTCTCTTTAAAAGCCCTTTCAAAGCCCTGAAATCCTGCCCATGGGATTACGTGACCCTGAGCGGTCTTGGGTGAGCAGGCAACTCCGAGACAATGGCATGGCGCAAGCAGCACACAACCATGGACTTCAAGAGTCCCAGGGTATTTCTTGTGTGTATCACATCTAGTTCCTCCCTACTAACTCCACTGGAATTGGGTTTGATTTATTAATGTCTTCATCAGAATGGAGCCTGTTTGTACCGGGCTTTGGGAAGAAAACCCTTCATGAAGGAGCACGCTGCTGTGGGTTGGCTGTGCGCAGGGCCAGGGGGATCCTTTCTGGCTGGTGGTGGCCTTTGGCGTGCCCTTCCCAGTGGCACGTGTATCTTTCACAAGCATGTAAGACAAACAGGACAGAAAGTAGCTCCTTTTCTCCCACAGCTACAGCAATCCCCTGCTGCCAGCCAAGCAGGAGGTGCTGCCGGGCGCCGGTGGCACAGGCAGAGCCCTGGGGACACGCTGCCCGCACTGCAGGCAGGCCAACTGCTGCAGCGGGTGCCCTGGAGGACAGCCTGGCGTGGATTTTAGCAACAGAGCCCTAACTGGCTGACTATCACTTATATCCAAAGACCTGGCCACTGCTGAGGATTTTGATCCTGTGGGATTTTTGTCCTCTTTGAAGTGGGCTGAATGATGAGCCGTGCCTCAGTTTACCAGCCTCTGTGGGCAGAAAACGTACCACATCATGTCGCTGTGTGAGTACAGGTAGGGAGCAAAAGCCCCATGACCTAGGAGCATCTCTCTCAAAGGACTTAAAAGAGGCTCAAGCAATTTTTTCTAGCACTCATTCTCATTTGAGCCCCAGCAGTTACTGTGTCTCAGGCACCCCCAGGGTTGAACTCTCAGCCTGCTCCTTCACTTCCTTGGCACCTCAACACGGAGCAGCCAGACCTGCTCTCCCCACAGCCTTTGCTGTCTGAAACCCAGTTTCTACTAATCTTTATGTGCAGTCTTTTAGAAAATGGCTGGGTTTTATAAGCAATTTTTCTTCCACAAACAGATTTCAGTGTGCTTGCTTAGGACCCGGGGCACCACCTATACTGTGAACTACAAATAAGGAGTAGGTCACAAAAAGAACCCTAAAAACCCCTAAAACATCCCTTGTGACAAACTCCATCAGAAGTGGACTCCCAGCCTGCAGCACTGGGCATAATTCACAGCGAGAGAGGCATTTTGCTTCATCCCAAGCAGGAAACAATCATTCCAACATGTGGTTGCTTTGCTTGGTACTTGTCTTTCATTTTGCATCCCCGAGCCACTGCAGGATTTGCAAACTTTTAATAACTCCAAGAACAAGCGCACTAAAGCCTCAGAGCAAGGGGAAAGCCCTTTTCCTGCCAATGAGGCATATTATTGTCAATACCCCATTGTTGTACTCACACTCACCACCCCTTAAAGCAATTAATGGATAAATCAGAGGTTTTTCTGTGGCATTTCTGTGGGTGGAGTTTATTCCCATCCTTATCTGAGCAGCGGATCTTTCCCACCAGTAACCTGGTGCCAGGGTGTCCCACAGCCTGTGACGCCGGAGCACACTGCAGAACAAACAAACTCAATTACAGGAGGATATTTACAATTGCTGACCAAACTCTCGATTTCCTTGGTAAGCTCCTCAAGACAATACGCTCCAGACGCTGGCCTCCAATTGTACTGTCAGAAATTCATACAGGACCAAGAATGAGAAAATATTGTGTTTAGATTTGCGATAGGCAAGCAAAACAAATGAGCAATGTTTTTGGAGGGTCTTCCCCCCACCATGTGTTTGTTTATTTTTACAGCCACAGGATGGAGCAGGGTGAGTGTGGAGCCTCCCCTTGCCCACCCTGCCCTGCTCCTGCCGTAGCCAGCCATGCAGTGCTGGCAGGCACTGCTGCGCTTTCCCCGGGAGGGCGAGGAAGAGGGACAGTGCCGCATCTTGTGCAGGAGGCTTGTTGTGGCCCAGAAATCACATAGTGCCTTTACTGAGCTTGTTAGAACAGCCTTTCCCAGGCCTGCCAGGATTCAAGCAGGAAACTCAGGGGGTCAGCATGGGGGTTTCCAATGGAGGATGAAAGAAGCCTTCACCTCCTGTCACAGGTGTAATCCCTGCTCATCCAAGGGGCACCCAGTGTGCTACAGCTCCCAGCCCTGTCCTGCATGGGTATCTCCAGCACCCCTTCCCCATGCAGCACTTACAAGCAGAGTTAAAATGCCCCCCAAGCAGGGAAGCAAGGCTTTGCTCCTTTTTGGCACTGATTCCATCGCATTTTCAGCCCAGTCACTTCATAGGTCTGGCTCAGAGCAGGGCACGTGCCCAGACTGCAGGCTGAGACCAAGCATGCTTCAGCATCCAAACCCACTCCGCAGTGCACACTTGCTGCGGGCTGCTCTCAAGCATGAAGCTCCTAAACCACTTGAAGGGAGAAGTCACTCCTGAATTTGAGCTGCCACAGAGTGTCCTGGGACGAGCACAGCATCCCCTCTGGAGAAGGTCTGACAGCCATCCCCAGGGCGAGCAGTAACATTTCACATAGCCTGGCCTTGAGCTGCCACCAGAAATCAAGCCCTGTGGTGAACGGTGCAGCCCCGATTTATTCCTGGACTGGAGCAACATGGCCAGGGCTACACTTTGCCATGGGGTGCTTAAAGTCCCATATTATGGACAAAGTCTCTAAGGTTTTTGACACAGAGCAACTCAGGTTCAGCCTTCATTTTTGTCCCAAGCGAAAATCAGGCTTACATCTGCGTATACCCAGACTAACAGCAGAGCTTAACTCCATGTGGGTTGGTGGTTTAACGTCTGGACCAATTCTCTTTTTCTTATTACACCAAGAGCAAATCTTGAGTGACAGCACTGCAAGCAGTGTTTTCCAGATTTGCACCAGCGTAATGAAAACCAGAATTTGGCTCTACATCTTAAGAGATAACACACTCTGTACTCGTGGCCAATATGTTAATGCCTTCCAGCATTGCCCATCTTTCTCCAAAACCTTTGTAAGTCTTCCTTTATAGGTTATCCAGGGATCAAGGTCTGAAAATCCATAAAATAGAATGGCTGTGCAAGACTTGCATTTAACGTAGCATGGCTTTTCTTATCACTAGGGTCTTGTTTGACTGAAAACCTCCATTTGTTATTTAGGGGATTAGGAACGTTCAACAAGAAAAGAGGAAAAGGGGCAGGTTCTGATAGCTATGGGACTTGAATTCAGTAAAACACTGAAGTATAGTCATTTCTGCAGATTTACACCTGACTAATATCAAACTCTGGTCCAGAGAAGGAATATAAATTAGTCTTTTAATGAGAACTGGATTCCAATCAGCTGGATTAGAGTCCTGTAATACTCATGTATTCTACTTCTCTCCCCTTGCCCTGTTAATTGACTGCAGGCCACCCAGGGTAACAAAGACATATGACAGAAATATAGTGTATATTTATGTTGGCCTGTCTTGCTGTAATCTCCTTCAGGGTATGACCCAACTTCAATAACTCAGACTTACCCTATCACTTTCTGGCTCATTTCCTTGTGGGCTTATAACATATACAGTGCTTTTCAGTTTATTCCTTGAGTACATTTGGGAAGGGGGGGGGGGGGGAGAGAGGGGAAAAAAAAAAAAAAGGAGAAACAGAGGGTAACTGGCTACAAAAATTCATTAAAATCTGTCTGAGGGGTTCCTACAATATTATTAGCACAGATCACCTCTTGACAATGTTTCCCATGGCCAGTAACAGCATCTTCAGAGAACAACTGGAAGATGTGAGCACTGGCATCAGTTCTGTCCTCAGTGAACTGAGAACCATAAACAACTCCAAGGCTGGGTAAGTTCTCATTACAAGAAATTACACAGAGAGGCAAGAGTTGAAGTAAAATCAGGTTATATCGTGGGAGGAAATCTGATTGTAAAGGCATACCAAAATCTAGCGTGTCAGCATTCCTAATGGCTTGTACATTCAGCTCTCTGTAGCAGGGGCTGTTTACATTAATTTAAACCTGCTTGTTCTACAATCGTTTGTGTGCTTCTGATATTATTAGTATAGATTGTCAGGTGACACTATTATAGTTACGCTGCTAGAGTAAGTTCAGAGAAACTACTAATTTTAATAGCAATTTCAAATATGTTATTGGGATAAGGAGGAGGAGGAATAAAAGTCTTCTGCAACTCAGTTGTTTAGGATGGAGGGGTGAAATTCTGTAATCAATGATTTTACCTGAGGTCCAGGAACAGTGACCAGAGGCAGACCTTTTAGTTTCTACAAGCCTTTGTTCCACACCATTTGTTCACCCTGTCTTAAAGCAGGTAGTTCCTAAAACTGAGATTAAAAGAAGCACTGAGTATGAAGATAAATTAGGACTAAGGGAAGCTGATCCCAAGCAAAAGAATGAGAAACGCCAGCCAAAGAAAAAAAAAAAGTAGCTGTGAGCAGGTTGAAGGGGTGAATTGCAGGCAAACAGTTGTGCCTTTAGGATGCAACAAAGGATTCAAAGGAGCCAAACATCTTGAGGAAAGAAAACAAAAGAATTGGCCTCATGTGGACTTTAATTTTGTCCAGAAATTCCACTGTGGATCAAAGAACTACAGTGAAAGTTTAGTTGGAAACAGCATTTTCCTGCACAGAAGTTCAGCTTCAGCAAGTGGGAAACTTTCCCCCTCCCCATGAAAAAGCTAGTTTTGCCAAATTCCTGGCCTGTCCTAGAGTAAGTTCAGTCTAAAGGCATTTTTTTGGAGAAAAATCAAATGCAGGACACGTTGGGACTGTTACCTGGGCTGACAGGTTAAGGCACATAGGGAACATTGGGGGACCCTCTTAGCAATTAGTCTGCCAAAAGCCTGGAAGCAATTTTTGGGTGCAGAGAGCCAGGAAAGAAGGTGGCTGGTTCACATGGAAATGTAGACCTGCCCCTGGGTCTGAACTAGGAGGCTGTGAAGCATAAGATGTTTGCCACTGAGCTGGAGATACCGAGTCATGAACTTCTGGGACACTTCTGCTGAGTTTGGTCCTTTTCCTAGGGAGAAAAGGAGAGAAAAGAAGCAACTGCAAACACCGAGGGTGTACAGAAGACGACAGGGAAGAGTGAGCAGAGACAGCTGTTTCTTGTGTGTCCCCTAGTGAGCATTCCAGTGCAACAGAGCAGACAGGAGGACACGGACACGTCTGTGAGTTGCATCCCATCCTGTGATGAAATTTTACATTTCAGAAATGGAAGAGGCATGCAGCTCTGAGTACAAACTACACTTGCAGTCCTCTGAATAAAGCTGAGGATTTAATAATTTGGTTTATAGAGATGAGACATGATAGATTTACTACGTTCTCTCTGCATTTTATGATCTATTTACACAGTTTTCTTTGCAAATTCCAGTTTCCAGTGACTTGCTGGTTTTAGCACTGGAAAAGTGCAGAATTATACCAGTTAGCTCTGCTAGCTGCTCTTCACATTACTCTTCAGCTGGTGCTCTAATTTGTTCTGAATCAAAAAGTCATTGGAAATCTAAATTCCTTTGTGGAAAGCTGAAATTACAATTGCTTGTATTTTCAAGGAACTGCACAGGAAGTCCTTCTTTACAAAAATTTACTGAACTAGGGTGACAAAAATCTGCCTTTATCCTTTGAAATAGGAACACAGATCAGGAAGGGATCTGAAGAACTGCAGACAGCAATTGTGACATGTAATTGCTCATATACACTTAGTAAACTTCATCTGGGGGGGGAGGGAAATGTCTGTTTCTTTTCCACACTCCTTTAACTGAAAGAAATTCTCTCTGATGACCAGAGACCTTCTACCAAATTCCACCCCAAGTATATTTATGGCCAGCCTACACTCATTTGTTCTTGTGCCAACATTGTCCTCTTTCAATAGCTCTTCTTCCTCCCTGGTGCTTACCCCTCTGATGTATTTATTACCCTTATGATATAGTTAAATGAGGATGGCTTGTATTCAGAAAGCTTTTACATCTTTCCCCTTGGTTACTTTGTTACTGACAGAAACTGTAAGTGCTTGTCCAAAGACACTAAAAAAAAAAAAAAAAAAAAAAAAGAAGCAATGCTCACTGCACCTGGTGGCTCACCCTAAGTCAACAGTTTGGCAACAGCTGGCTATTCAGGACCAACTCACAGTTTACAAACAGTTATTAAACACCTTCTGATACTGTCCTGTTCATTCACTGTTAACTTCTCTGAAAATGGATACGGGAAGAGGAGTCTGACTTTTAATCATAAGCCTGCCATTAAGTTACTGAAACCTCAATGGCTATTGCAAGCCAGGTCAATAAAACATTAGCACTTCCTTAACACCTTTGCCATCCTAGAAAGCATGGATTATGGAGATGTAAGTTATAAATGCATATCTTTATCCAAACATCACTAAAAGTCAATCTTATACCTTCATACCAGCAACCACTACTGGAGACAAGACCTGATGGATCAGCATCATAGCCCACAACTTTTCTTCCTAACGTGCTGTTGGTATTTCAAGGCCAGGCTGGATGGAGCTTTGTGCAACCTGGTCTAGTAAAAGGTGCCTCTTGCCCAAGGCAGAGGGGTTGGAACTAGATTATTTTTAAGGTCCCTTCCAACGCAAACCATTATATTGATTCAGGGCTCACACAATAGCAGGACTCCAACACACACAAGTAACGGTGTTTCAGAAGAGCAGAAAAGTAACAAATCATCCTTGCAAAAATTACGGTACAAACAAAGAAAGGCCATAAAAAGCCACATCACGGAGATCTGAATATTGATTCTGTCTACCTCAAGATCTGAGGATGCTTGCTCCTGAATGTTTTTGCTTAAGCTTAATTGGAAAGGAATTAGCTTGGCACGTTTCACTTGGTGTCTTTCTTTTGCAGTGATCCTATTGTTCTGAAACATAATGGGGCAGAGTTTTCTATAGTCCCACTGGGACTGTATAAAAATTGACATCAGTAATGAAAAGTGTGCTGTGTAATGCTGCTGCCTGCTCTTAACACCGCAATTTCAGCCAAGAAACAGTAAGTTATTCACATTTACTCTCAGTGAACTGGAAGGCCTTTTATTCAGGCTCCACATTGAATTTCAGCTGCCCCAAATGGTCTCATTCTTATTCAGGTCAGTGCTTTTGACTTCTTAGGCTTGTACGGTTCCCAGGGCAGCTCAGGCCTACAGCAGCTCTGAGGAGCTCTGTTTTCTGCTGTGTTGTTACTTGATAGCATGTTGATTTAAGGCACTGTTTTTCTTCACAGTCCTTCAATCAGAATTCAGTAAAGGAAAGTGGAAAACAAGCCAGTCAAAGACATTGTATTTTTCCCTCAGATTCTGAATTCTTACTGACATCCTCACCTGTAACATTTTCTACTTGGATCTGCACTTGAAGCTACAGCTGACTAAAAATTAGTTCATCTCTTTGGCCTTACACCAGTAATAGTTACATACAGTTGAGGTAAACATAGCAAGAAGTCAGACTGATAAATAGACACACTTCGATACCACAGGCTGTCAAGTATGAACCTTCTAATAGTGTCCTAATGGTGTCAACTTGTGCAGATTACATTTCTTTAGAAAAGCCACTGAATAATTTTTCCATCCCCTGTGCTGAACTCAAAGACTGAATTCATGCTACATGCTGAGAGGAGCATCTTGAGCCTGGGGAGGATGCTGGCTCCTGTGGGAGAGATGGCATTCAGGGCTTTTGATGAGGAAGGGCTGATGAACCCGTGAAGGCTGTAGGTGCTGTGGCTCTACAGGGACTTAAAAAAGAAGCCTGTAAGAATCATGATAAAAGCTGAAAAAATATCATACTTCCTGAGAACTTAGTAAACTTTCAAAGATAACTCAGTATGTATGCTATTTCTGTGCATAAATTGGCTGCCAGTTTGCATTCAGGTCTCCCAGGTAGTCCCACCATGTTGCAGATCCAGGATGCTGCTCTGAACCGACAGGGTCAGCAGCCTTTGCTTTGGTTGTGCTTCTCCCCACCAGAAGAGCTCTGTGGGTTCTTGCCCCTGAGGAGGTGATGCTCATTCTCACACAGTGTTCTGAGGTGAGGTTCAGGGACATCCAAGAGGCCTGATCGCCTCTTCCTTCAAGCAAGCTGGAACCGAAAGTACTGGCACAGAGTTAGTGGGGAAAAAGAAAACAAGTTTAATTGCAGCTGTTCAGTAAGTGCTGCCCAATCACCACCAGAAGTGACTACCTCTGCAAGCCCTGAGCCACGTGAGAAGGATTGGACAGAATTGTGGTTTGCACCAGAGCTCTCTGAAAAGGAGTTCTGTTTGTTTTTCATTTTCTCTTTCCATAGAAGTTGTGCCAGAATAAAGCTGGGGAAACTAAGTATTTTCTTTGGAAATGCCTCAGAGATAAACATGCTCTCAGAAATGGCTGCATATACAGCATCTTCCCATGCACCGCAGCAGCAGGCTGCAGGGGAGGTTTGAGTGTGCAGCCGAATGTCCCTCAGCACCACTCTGCTCCTGCTCCATCTTGGTGCAAAGCCTCAGCACTCCTGAGCAGAGCTGAAGCAGCCCCCGTCTGAGGGGCCATCCCACCCCTCAATGCATGCTGGCTCCCTTACTCCTGGCAGCAAATGCTGAACAGGGAGCTATGGACTCTTGTGAGTCTCCTAGAAGATCCCCTCCTCCTGGATATGCCTCTTTGTGGTAAAAGCCATTTCATCACATCCAGCTTCCTGGTAGCTCGACGTGGCGCTGCACAGGCTGCACTCACAGTCGTTTCTCTGCTGTGAGCTGTGCCCAACACAATTCCCTGCTGGGTCAAGCTCCAGGGTATGCTGGGCACTTCTTACATAGAGCACCAGGCCAGAACTGAGCAAAACTCAGTCTACACCAACAACATGGGCAGAAGAGAGCAGCTGGGAGAAAGGTGCTTAGCTTCCTTCTAAGTGATCAACCAAGAAGGCATTTAAAATCACACCTGATGACATGTGACACACCTGCATATACTCCAAAGGATGGAACACTGACACCGATGGCTCCAAAAGATGGACCCTGAGCTTGCTGCTCTCCACTCCACAGGTCTGGGTGTTGGAAACCCCGAAGACACACACTGAGGAATTTTGGGACCTGTAGACATGTCAGCACCTGTTTGTAAAGGCAGCTAATCCAAAATTAGCTGGGAGAAGTGGAAGAATAATTTGTCAGCTTCTGGTCTCCTCAGCCATCTTTAAAAAAATGTCACAGATACATTGACACTTCTGCTGTCGATTTAAATAGCAGTCACCATCCAGGATCGGCTGCTGGGTGAGGGGGCAACGCGTAGCTCCTGTCTCAGACTCCTCCTGTATCAGATGACTCACCAACATGCCTGAGAAACTCCCTTACACCACAGACTCCAGTAGCAACCCCACAACAAACAGTTGGCCGGGGCCTGCAGTCATCCTTCGGGGTTTAAGATGTAATCCTGCCAGCGCTCAGGGAGCAGGGCGTGAGATGGCAGTGCTTTGCTGCTCCTTTCTCCTGCTGCCACTGCACTGGGATGTGGGTGATGTGGAAACCCCCGCTTCGCCATAATATCCCTTGGCTGCCCAGCCCCCCCCCCCCCCCCCAAAAAAAAAAAAGCTGTTCAGTCTCTTGGTCCTAGTTTTTTGCTAGTACACTATCCATAGTAAAACCTCCTCCCCAACTTTTCCAACTGACCCCAGAACTCCTTGAACAAGAGGATGTTCACAACCACATGTGACTGGGTATTGCACCCTGTAGTGGCTGGGCCATTGTGTACTGCCACTTCTCGGGATCATAACTGCTTTTGTGGAGCTCCACTGAAGCATCTTTATGCACAAATGTATCCATGGAACACTCTGAATTTGTGAAGCAGAAAAAGTTGTACCCCAAAGAAGCTAGTGTAGCCATCCGGTACCTCCTGTCTGCAAAACAGGCTAGGAGGAGTTTTATTCCAGCCAACGCTTTGGCAGCATGATCAGTCAAGCCTGCCTTTTTAATGTGAAAACACAGAGCTCCTAGGAGTGACTTGGAAAATCATTTCCCCTCCACCTCTCCTATCATGCTGAGGGCAGGAGCCTTGATTGCAGTGCTCCCACCCCTACCCCAGGAGAATTGTAGCTCTACCTCTGAAATGCAAGTGAAGTGTTATGACTCTGCTGCTACCCAGCTCGGGGGAGGACACTCCTAAACAAACACTTCTCTCATCTGGACCAAGAGTAACTATAGAGCTTCCTGTTACCTCATTGTGATCTGCACCATGACCCTCTGCAGCTGCATCAGACACACCTTCATCCTTCTCTAAAAGGAACGTTTGTGCCTGAGTCTGTACAGCTTTACTCACAGGAGTTGTTTCTGTTTGTGCTGTTTCACCAGGGTTAGTGGAGCTGGACATACAGTGAAGGCAGCTCTTTAATATGGGTTCACAGGGGCAGGCACTTAATTATTTAAGCCATCCCAGCATTATCTTAGCACACCAAATATTTTCTCTTCATCTGTCAAAAGAACTTGACCAGTATCCAGGGATTTCTCAGCAACACTGTGGAAAAGAAACTGAGCTACAGATGATGTATAAGCTTCAATATGACAGTGAAACTATTATATAAAGGACTTCAAAGCCAATACAAATCAACATCTTATGAGATTCTCATGTATCTTCCAAACAATATTCTGCTCTGGCCATGGCAGTTAAAGTTTTGGGATTTTTTTTTTCTTTTTGTTCAGGTTTGGTTCCCCCTGGCCCTTTTAAGATAATAGTTATGGCAAGGGTTTACCTACATTTTAATGAAAAAAATTTTGGTAGAGCGCCAATTGCTGGAATAAACATCTACAAGTTCATGAACACAACCACTAGGCCAAGTACCATGGTCCTTCTTAACAGGACCAAAAAAGGTAATCTTTTGTAGGTAACGTTCATTTATATTCAGTTTTAACATTGAACTTTTCCTGCTGTAATGTCACTTGAGCCCTCTTTACTTCACTGATTTTTAAGTTTCTAAACACACACTAACTCAAGCTAATAGAGTTAGAAATTTGCTTTCTGGGCCTTTTTAATGCTTTGAAGAAAGATTATGTGTTCATAGGTAAAATCGTTTCTTTATTTGGAACCCAATTCTTCAAGCACATAATTATGGGAATAGTCCTTGGCCAGGCAAAAAAAAAAAAAAAAAAACAAACCATCTCTTCAGGACTCGTAAGCTGCAAGCCAAGATTCCCAGTCTGTCAGAGCTCAGTGAGGAGAGAGGCTGCTACAGGCAACAGAGCAGCAAACGCACACGTAAGACCCAGCTCAGAGTGGGACTTGATGTTCGCCTGTATTTATTCTCCTTTCAATGCTTACTCTCTTTTTGCACTGCTAAGGAGCAGTTGTCTCTGTTGGAGAGCCAGCCACAGCCATTAGCGTCACTAACTGTACCACCTATTGAGCAGGAACTCATGTCCTTGCTGCCCCAAGTCAGAGACAGGTCCTGTCAACCCAGTACCCCATCCCCACTGGCCTCCAGTGCCTGTGGCTTTGGGAGATGGTGGTTCACAGCCCAGGAGCCAGCCTTGCAGCACATGATATATAATTCATTGTTCTCATGTACCCATGAGACACGCAGGTCTGTGTATACATTCAGATGGAACTGCAACCCTTTCCTACTGCTATCTACCACACAATGTTTATCAGGGCTTACAGACCACTTCCTTTTTAAAATCCTTATTGAAATTTGCACAATAAACAATTTACCCAATTTGTTTTAGGAAGCCCTCAGCCCTTTTCCTTTCAAGGCAAAAGAAAACAGATTTATTTATTATATAGAAGCAGGATGGGCTCTGGAGGGGCTGGGGGAGGCAAGCAAGAGGGCTCAAGACTCTGGATGCAAGCACGGACACTAGAAGGGGACATACCTGCCCCAGGAGACTATCAGACATCAAGAGACAAGGGTGTATAGCACCTACCCTCAAATCTAGGTATCAAAAATCATCCAGATCACAGGTTAAAGCCCCTTTGCTGAAGCACAGCAGCAGCACAAGTTTCCTGCTGGTACCAGTCTTAGGAGTCACACACACAGCATGGCCTTGGCCATTCCCCTCACGCGGCACTGCCTGTCCACCAGTAATCATGGATGGGGATAGGCTTAGTATCACTGACATTTCTCCCAGCTGAATGTATAGTCTATACATAGCTCTGGTTTGAGTGATGAGAGAGGACCACAAAACTGCTGCTTCACCATCCACCTACAAAGCCTCTGAGCTCCTGGAGCCTACTGGCCCCAGGTATGCTGCAGCCAGAAAGAATTCTGCCTTCAGTTGTGGTTTTGGTCCCTGGATTTTTGTTCCATTTCCAAGGAAGCTGTGGAAGGCATCCTCAAGGACACAGGAGCTGCCAACAAATTGTTCTGTACCCAATATGGATGGCACAGCTGGGAGCACAGACACTTCCTCCTTATTTGGTTTGACTTTCAGTTATCTTCCAACTTTTCCAGGTGCAAAACACTGCATCAGTGTTGCATCCCATAGGAATTTTCCTGCCCGGCGCGTTAAGGATTTGAAGACCAGACACTACAAGCCAAGCACATAGTTGTTCTGAGTTCAGGGCATCACATGGGAGGCAGAGAAAAAGGAAGAAGGAAGTCTGAACAGAGAAGGTACGTCTTTAACACCGTTCCGACAAAAAGTGGGGACAAGAGAAGCAAGGTAGTACTTGCTCCTTGGGAGAAGATGCCTATTCAAACTAAGTTTTTAGAAAGCCACATAGCTGTAAGGACTTGAGGTCCACTCTTTCCAGCCAAGAGCTACTGAAATGAAACCCCTACCCTAAGTGAGCCAGGCAAGGGTCAGTAATGCAAGTGCAGTAGCAAGGGAAGCTTTGAACCTAAAGCAATTCACAAGTACTGAGGGCTCCCAAAGGAAAGCAGCAGCTGCTCCTATTCTTTTGATAAACCAAGGATTTCTAATCAGCCTGAAGCCTAAGCAGTTTCCTCTCCCTTTTCTAGCACAGAAAACCCTCTGTTGGGTTTTTGGTGAGATTTTTAGGTTTTTCTTTTGAAGCTGCTTGTATGACTGGGTACAGTGTGAAGAAGATACAGTTATCACCCAGGAGCAGTAGCTTTAATGCAAGATATAAATAATTTACTTCATTTTTCTCTTTGTCTGAACTGTCATCATCCACAAGGGGCAGAAGAGTCAGGATCCCCTTCCCAGTCTGAGGAGGGTGGCAGCTGGTTTGGGCAGTAGCTCCCTGGCTGCCTGGAGATTTTGACCCTTTGCCCAGCCACTTTCAGACCCCTCCCTGAGCAATGGGAATACATCTGTGAGGAAGTGCTGGCCTTTTCTGCACGGCAGGAATTCATGGCAATGCTTTCAATGCGAGAAGTGCAGCAACACTTGGTAAGGGATGCCATATTAATGATATACCCAAGACTGACAGAGCAATTCTCACGTTAAAGAGCTCCACACTTTTTCTTTTTTTTTTATGAACTTCATACCACTTACAGATCTTGCATGAAATGCAGCCATATCTGGAGGTGAAGGAGTTAACAGCTAGTACCAGACATGCTGCAGAGAGAAGGGGAGAAGTTGGGGATGGATACAGTGGCAACAAGCATTTATCAAGTGCACAATCACTAATGCTTTCAAAAAAGTGAAGGGTAGAGCACAGGGGTTTTTTTGCTGGAGTGCTTGGGGTAGGAAGCATCACAGCTGGAGCTGGTTCAGTCTTGCAAAATTCTGTTTGTATTCTCTCAAGGCAATGAATACTTGCTGGGCAAGCCAAATGCAATTAATTCATGGTAAGAGCTGGCAAGTACAATTCCATCCCCAGATTTCCACCCTTCCCCTCCACCCTGACACACACATTCTGCCTCCAAAAAAAAAAATACACTCATCAGGAAAGAAAGCAAGGAGGAGGGCTGTGTCCTGGGCTCCAGCTCTGCCTCCAGCACTGAGCTCCGGCATTTAGCATTCCCAGGGCCAGTCATTTATTCTCTCTGCTTTGGCTGTGGTTAGCTTCTTTTGGGAAGGGGGTGGCAATTAATTTCACAATTAATCACAATTTTAAAGCACTTTACTACTTCAGACCAGAGACATAACAGATGGGGAAGTGTTAGAAGTGAGCGGTAAGATGCTGTGATTAAGCACCTGAAGGTCATGGATGTCCTCTGCATGAAGGAGGGAAAACGCCCTCCCCCACTACCCCCATCCCTTCTTGATAGCACAAATTAAAAACAAAGCCAGCTGTTCAGTCGGGAGTGACTTTAGTTTAAATCTTTCTGTTTCTTGCTCAATAAACCTTTCATTATAAGCTTCCTGCTGGGAAAGCTTGTGAGCCAAGGCATGCTACTGAACACGCAGCACACTGTCTGCAGAGGACAAGCACCCAGTGAGCCCACATCCACGTCTTTGTTGAATCGTTACAATTTCTAGGTCTGGTGAGGCCACATCCAAGGTTGTTGGTTTAAAAATAAGAAAATTAAGATACAAGCCATGATCCACGAGAAACTAATCACATGCTGGAAAGCTCTCTAGTAGTTTGAAGAGGAGGCAAGAACAGAAGGAAGCAGCTTAGGGATTTGGGTGCAGCAGGCTGTTTCTTGCTCTACATTGTTTACGTTCATAACATAGCCTTTCCAACTGAAACAGTCTGCTCACCTATGAGCTAGCTCCAAAGTCCTTTGAGGTCTGTAGGAAATTCCCAAGACCCTGGATAGGTTTTTGCTCAAGTGCTCCATTGTTTGTGTGAAGGGAAATAATCTGAATATTGATACAAGCTCAGTAATTTGGAGGCCTTGCCAACAAACTCTGAAGCTTGACAAGGGAGGATGGAGAGAAACAAAACACGATTAGAAAACTAGCGTGGTCCACTGAAGGAGTGTTTGCAACTGTTATCTATGGCTCTGGTGTAAGCCTGGAATATTTGAGTCACTTATATTTAGTATGCAAGTTGCAAAATCAGTAAGAACCCCACATTGCCTTCTCTGAAGTACTGTCCTCAGAAGTGATCAGTCACTCATTCAGTAGCTGGGTGACAAGACTTTGTAAATTTACAGAAAATAAGACTATTCAGTGCTACCTGTCTACATACATAATTCCAGGGGAAATTGTTATCGTGGTGCACAGAGCCCAAACAAACCAGTTGCGGGCTGTGATCTGATGGAAACTGCACACAGGGAAAGCCTGCTTAGTAACACCCATGAAATACAAACACCCACCCAGGCTGGGAGCACTGAGCTTTCCACCTTTCAGGTACCTCTAGCTCAATTTCTAACTTCTGCTGAACCATAATTAAAGGCAACGACCTCTGGTAACCTTCAGATCAGTCCATGCAAGCTTTGTTTATACAGACTTGTCAGCAATTTAAGAAACCATACTTAATTGGGTTGACTACATCCCCGCAAGAACACCATGGTCATTCTTTTCTCTTCAAACACTTCTTGACCCAACATGTTACTGAAACCAGAGAGCCCACGCCAGTCCTCCTCCCCCAGCTGCTTGAGTATACATTACATTCAAACAGGTTCACCACCTTCATTCCCAAAGCTGTCACTTTCTCTCACTAGGTTACTCATTTTTTGGTATATTTGTTTGCCCAGTGCTGGAATATCCCATGTCTGCTGACATAAGTGATTGCATGGCAGCCGAGGCTCCTCTCCCACACGCAGAGTGTGTTTAGGCTCTTTTGGGGTTTGCACAGCCCAGACCTCACAGGCAGCTGGACTCAGTTCTGTTAGTCGTCGATCAATCTTTCAGAGCAGTGGCTGACAAATTTATTTTAACACAAGTGTCTAAACAAAAAAATCCTACTGCCCTTTCACTGCAAGAGCGAAGGGGGGGGGGGGACGGGACACGGACCTCTTTTTTTCTACAAGGAAACCTGAATACCAGGTCTGTTTCAAGTGACAGAAAACATCACTGTTATGATTACAGAATTTAGTATGCAAGTGGAAGAGGAGCAGCGCCTTCTACCTCAGAGTGAGATCCCACTGTGCAGCTACAAAAACACACTGGGGAAGGTAAAAATCATTGCCAAGTCCTAATGACTTTCAGTAGCACTGAAGTACTTAGAATTTTACTCCTACAGCAATGGTCTCTCGGGAGAGTATCACACCCCTTCATCTAAGGCCCTCTAAGCTGAGCCTGAGCAAAACACCATTCCCAGGATTTCATCCAGTAATTTCTTTAATTTGCCAACAGCCTAAGTTAGAATATGCCTTTTAAGATAAATCTATAATAGTTTTAGAGCAATAGAACAGTCTGCTTAATCTTGTGTCTTAAAAGGCAGAACATTCATTAAACAAGCTCTTAATGTGCTAATTCAGGGGAATGTATTTTTTCCAAAAGGCTAGCATTACAAAATAGTGTCACTAAATACTACCAGAAAAACAATCCAGTTGTCTCTAAAGTTCAGCAGTGTTCATGACGACATTCCTGTCCTGAGACTGCCACCAAGATGTTCTCATGCAGCCCAGTCACATGGAAATCATAGCTCTCAGAGAGCAGCTGTGTTTTTTGGAAGTGACTTCATAGTTTTGGATGTTGTCTACCGTATGGAATCTAACATCTTCAACAGCAAATAAAGCTCTTCCTTTCATCCCATGCCATGTTTCCTCCATGTAATAAAGGTGGTTGATTATTTTTAACTCTACAATGACTTTTTTGCTGCCTTCCCTTAAAACATAGGGATTGTATCTCTGTAAATGCTTTTGCAAGCTTCTAGTATTTCTAAAAAATTGAGCCGAGATTATACACATGATTGGAAGGATTCTTCTTCCCACTGGCCTCACATTTGTGCTGATGTGGATCTACTGACTCACTCCAAAATAGTCACTCTTACAAGTAAGTTCCCTTCCCAAAACTACATGTTTCATAATGGCAGTTCCACCACATGTCTGTCTGGCAAACCACAAGGATTGCCGGCCACCACCTTCGGGAGAGGTCCAGACCGTATGGGACATGCCAAAACACACCCCTGGCCACTGCCCAGGAGCCATGTGAACCAGCAGCTCAGAGAGCTCAGGGGCTGCCAATGGCCAACACCTCCGCAGCCTTCTGTTCTAAAAGTGATGGTTGACAACCCTTGCAAGAGGGTAATTAGAGAGGACATGTCAGCCTGTAGTGACATGGCAAGAGGATGAGCTAGGGTTCACCTTGTTCACCAGGGAACCTGGAAGGAGCTTTCATTTTCATTAGCACCTCACCTTCCCCAGCTGTTCCCCACAGATGCAGCCCATGCAGAGGAAGCAACATTGCCCCCCACATGTTCAGGCAGATGAGCATAGGCACAACACCAGCCTGTTGAGTCATGCACAGTTCCCACAAACATCAGCCAAGGCAAAAAGCTAACTCTCCAGTCATCCCTCCTGCCCTGCGTTGCATGATAGCCAAGTCCTTTCTCAGCCTTCCCTTCAGTAAACAGTACTCAAGCCTCACAACAAACAGTCAGAGAGCCATCCTTTTATCTACTTGGGAACATACTTTACAAATAAAAAACAAACGTTCCCATTTGAAATAACAACCATCTGCTCATACTGCTATAGTCTGTCTGCCATTCTGTCTCATCAGTCAGCTGTTCACCCTGGAAAGCCGCTGGATCTCCACAAGCACCAAACAGACGTGCACCAAATGTAGCTAGTGAAGTACAGGGAACGCTGCTCTGAGACCCTGCAGTCAAGATCTACCCCAGCTTTTTTGATTTGAGAAGTTGTGCGAGTGACTCCCCAATCCATTGGCATACCGCTTGTATCGGCTCCTGCAGGTCCAGGTAACAGTATTTACTACCTGGCATACCAGGAATTGTTAAAAGAGCATTTGACTTCAGCATTTTGCAGTGAACTCCAGACATACACCAGGATGTTCAGCTTTTCCAGACTGTACTCATTTTCCATCCCATCCAGATCCCTCAGGCTAACAGCAAATCACACATTTCACAGAAGCGCCGAAGGATCCAGATGCTCAGAGTGGCACCAGGTTCCTAAAGGGTTTTAGGAAAAAGCTAAAGCTTTTTCGATTTTTTTAAAAATCCCTAAAGGCCTTATATGTATTTTAAGGTACCTTTGAAAGGGAGAGGTATCCAGGTGTAAGTAATTAAGGCACTCAGGACCTTTGCTTCGAATGGACAGACATAGAACATTAGTGGTTTCCATTAAGTGCATTCATTTTCCTGCTTCCTTACACCAAGAACACTGTTCAAGACCAACATACACCCAGTCTTATTAACAAAGTTATGAAGTTCTGTGTATAATGGTGGAAAGATGCAAAAGGGATAATATATATACATTTTAAAATATAATCATACATTAAACACATTTCCTGTCTAGCTTAAAATGAAAGCAAGAGTGTAAGCTTCTTACCAACAGATAATAACTCAGCAAGGTAAATAAAAATATCCAACAGAACCTAGGCAATGAGACTCAGATAGTTTTCTTCATATAACTCCTTGGTTGAGTGCCTGACCTCAGAAGCCTTGGCAGGGGTTCCCATCGCAACACCCGGTAACAACCTGACTTTGCAACAGTGCTGGCCCACACTAACTTCCCGGGTTTCTTCTTACGCAGGAAGGTGCCCAACACAGTTGGCCAGAAGCCCACTAGTGTGGGCTCATACCTCCCTCACCATTCTGCTCCACCCCATCAACCACTAATTATTTTATGTGAAGGAGAGCATTTTTCTTTAGCCTACACAGTAAGATACTAAATTCAAAATAACTGGACTACCAAGACAGGCCAAAAAAAAAAAAAAAGCAGAACCACTGCCGCTAGGTCAGCTCAGGGCACCTGGACTGCTAATGTTCCTGGGAGGCTGTGACAAGGACACCCACCTGATGGGTGCTGGAGCACTCAGCTTTCCAGAGGGAAGCAGCATCCGAGTCAGCTAGGATGCTCATGTATGGGAAGTCCCAAACACATAAGCTCTGGCAATCGCCCACCTCAGACAATAGCTCAGGGAACGCTATGGGGCTGGCATAAGATGGCTCAGCCTTCCACAGGCCTAACCCGGCAGTGCTTTTGGAAGGGCTACCCAGATTGTTTTGTTTTCTTGGGTAAGACCTGTCTGGAATTGAAAATTTGCATACATATATAAATATATATGCAAACTGCTGCTAGCCAAGAGGGAAGTAAACAAGGAAGTAGTCAGGAATTGGAAATAGCAGGGTGCCTTTTAGTTATTTAAGGTATTAGCTGAGCCAATGGGCATGCTTTTCCTGTTTTAAATAGGCACAATAAGATAAAGGTCAGCAGGGGAATTGGTTACATTTTTCTTTCCCATGTATAGGTATACTGCTACGGAGGATGTAATCCTACCAGAACTCTTTAAAGATACAGAATAATTTGGAAATTTTAGAAGCAGCATGTTGGCTTCACCAGCTCAGAGCCCAGTGTGTTACAGGTACTAACTCCCTGCGAAAGCCAAAATAATTTGGGCATTCCGATCATCACACAGCAAAACTAAATCCTGCTATGCAATAGCATCAAAGCTAACTAACCTATATGCTTACCTTTATAGAAGAAAACATCACATTGTAGGAAAAATATATTTTCTAGGCAGCTTTCTTATATTTCAGCAGATAATTGAACTAGAAATCAAAGTGCACCAAGAGGCTCAATAAATATGACTAAAAATGATAACTGCTAGGCAACAGGATACTCAGTGGCACTCTTCCAGATCTATTAAGATGCAAACTGGATACAGACACTAGACCATGCACAGAACCCACCTTTATTTTCGTAGCTTACTATCTTTTTAATTAAACCCATATTTTTTTTCAGTATACTAAACAATTATAGAAGCAGCTCTTTCAGATAAAAAAATAAAAAACCCCAGGTATCACAAACTTACAAACCTGCATGTTCTACTGAGATCAATAAGAGCCTTCAGTTTACTGGGAGTTCAGGCTGCCTTGCAGTTACATTTATAATGCATTCTGGTTCATTAAAACCAATTAAGATCACTGGCAGCTGTAAATAATTCAGTTAATCACTAGCTTTAAAGTGCAAAGAAATTGATGCTTCTGGTTATAAAAGTACTTTTAAAGGTTATATCACTTTTTGAAGGGAGAATATTAAAGGCTGGATTTTATGTATATATATATACATATATATGCATACACATACCCATTCACCCACAGATGTATATAAAAGCCCAAGAGAATTTGTTTCATGAAGAAATGTAGGAGGACCTTTACAAAGGGCCTTGTGAGTGTTGGTTCCTTAGTCTTAAACATAAAATCTAAGACTGACCATGCAACACATGCAGCAGCCTGTATGAGGCATCAAACATATTGTATCTTGTATCCAGGTTCCATTTTACAGTTTCCTTATTACCTCCAGAACCATTATTCTGGAGAACATGCTGCTAACTCAACAAAAGTCAGAACCCTGCTGTGAAGAGCTCAGGGAAAAGCTATTACAGAAGCCAAAGTGTAAGGTGTGATGTTATTAGAATGTTCCTGAATAAGGAACTTAAAGCTATCAATTTGTTCTACTTTTGTTTTTGAAAGGGAGTAATGAAATCTTACTCCCAGGATCCAAAATGAACAAGAGATCCATCCCCTCCCTTTACTGTAAAAAACCCACGTCTTGCAAAATCTGTTTTAGTGGCTTATTTCTGGTCCAGGGATTTCAAAATGTATATGGCTATCCTCCAAACCTTCCTTGAAAGACATGAAATAAGACTGTGTTTTGTTTTAACTTAGAAAAAATATTCACATTGTATGCAAATTCCTTCCCTATGGGAAAAATTCACCATAGTGACAATGAGTTGTGAAACTTTGATTGTGCGAACCATGATGTGTTGTTCTCCTTTCTGCTTTACCAGTTGACCTATCACTGAAGGGCAGAGGTACAAGTTGAACAGTGTTTGGTTCAGGAGTTACATGCACTAGCTTAGTCTTTGTTCAGCATAGCACCAGCACCCTAGTTTAACCTTAAGCGTTTCTGTATTCTTTGCTGAATTTGCAACAATAGCAGAAAGTCATCCCAAAATACAGTTCTCACAGTGACTTTTATCTGAACAAATGTATTAAATGGTTTCCAAATAAAATACGTAGACCAGGGGTTAAGGGGGTTTGATACTGAGTTTAATTGCTATTCTTTGGATGCATTCAAGTAATGCTAGTTTTTGGAAAGGCTGCTTTCTCAGCTCACTGTGATACTACCAAGAACCTCTGGCAGCCGAACAGACAAAATGAGTGTTGAAGAAGAGTGAGCTGGCTTTGCTATATGGCAATTTAAAGAAGAATGCTCTTCTAGTGACAAAGTCTCCACATCGTGCTATTATGCTAGCAATTATTGCAGAGGAAGTTTGTTCAGGATTTAGCCCCAAGGTTCCCTAAGCAAGTGTGGACGTTGACTTTCCTGTTGGTGATAGAAAGATTGACAGCTAACAGCAACCTTTTGTGTAGCAATGACAACTATGATTATTTTGCAGTTTCACTGCAATGTGATTAGACTGTAGACTGTGGCTCTGCTTGATTTTTTGATTGCTAAATTGATGGCCCCAAGCCAAATGGCTTTTGCTATGAGAAAAAAAACCCTGAAACTTGAATTCCCTGCAGTTGAATTGGTTTAACACATTCTAGTGCAGTATCATGCTTGTAGCAAATGAACCTTCTTTCTTAATGCACTTTGGGTAAAACCCACAGAAAGCACGGATAGATCACTAATGCATTCTGGAGCTGGCTCCAGGTGACTCTGCCGGAGACATCTGTTACTAAAAAGTTCCTCAAATCTGGTTGAGAGAAATGGTTTTCTATTTTGATTTAGAGAACGGTATAAATTTCTTTCCTCAGTTCCATAAAACTGTCATGAAGATAAAAGTCCTTCTATAATGAAAAAGTAGTTGTCGACAGACAACTGTGGGTACAGTCTTGGTTTTATGGAAATCTGGAAGTTGTGTTATTATTACCAGTGACACAAAGATATAATCTGGTGGATTCAGAATAAAGGAAGCACAGTAGTTTCTTTCTATTTTATATTTTTATAGGTGTGTTGCTAAGGGCACGTTTCTAAACTTGGAGAATTAATATTTTCAGATCATCTACTTTAGTGAAGAAGCTAAGGCATAACAAGATGATTGTTTATATGCACAAGAATAATGTGTTTTTCAACTGAACAGATGCTTAAAACAAACAAATAACAAAAGAAATAATGTCTCAAAAAATAACTTTTGAGAAAATCAAATCAGAATTAATTTCATCAGTTAAGAACAAATTTCTGATGGAAGTGTAGCTAATGAGCCCATCTTGGAAATTTTTAAATATATCCAGAAACTCGAGCCACAAGCTTATATTTGGCAAACACTATCACAATGTTCCAACATCATATAATAATACTGAGTTAATATAAACACAGACCACGCATGAGAAAGTTGCCTATTTATGCTTCATATATCAAATAAGATGATGGGAACATGCCAGTATTTAAAAAGATCCTATCAAAACGTAAAGGCTTTTCTTTCCATTCTCCACAAGAAAAAGTAAATTCAGAGAAGATGGAGACAGGAGCTAAGTTCTCTTCTTGGACCTTCCATCAAGGTCTCCATTCAAAAAACAACACAGCTTTTTATTTTCTCCCTTTCTAGCATCTAGGTATGCCTATTGGTCACACAAAGCGAGGCCGCTTTGTGAATGTACATGTTCATTTACAATCAGACTTAAAAATCCTCTAAAATAAGCTAATGTTTTAGAATATGTTCTTCCTCCTTTAGGAGCCTGGAGCATTTCTCTGCAGTTCAAGGCCATTCATTAGCAGCTGCCAGCTATGCTACAGGCCCCTCTCTAATCAGTCATTCCATCATCACTTTAGGACACTGGTAATGCTTGACAGGACTTTAATATAAAACTTCCCAAGGCAGTTGTCAGATGGCCATGAGTTCTGACCATGATATAATTCACATGTTCAGGAATGTAATTTCATGCTATGTGTGTTGCTGAACTGCAAGCTTTTAGTTCTGACTTCACGGTACTTAATCTCTTCCATGCCAAAAATTGCTTCAATAGCATCTTTTATGTTCAGCTGAACTGCTGCACTAGCCCTAGGGAAAAGTTTGTTTCAATGTGGATTTAAATTTTGCTGGAAAAAAAACCCTAATCAGACCATTTGATACAATTTACAGTGTTGCTCCTTCTGCCTGCCATGCGCAGGGGATGCAGAACAGCACTTGCCCACCTCATCCCTATCAACGACCAGTGCGCAGCATCTCTCTCCGCTGGAAATGAGGATTTCTTCTCTTCTCCTGCCCATAATACCTGTTCTCCAGAGGCTTTTGAGAGACTGGCCTCCTGAACACCTGCTGGTCTGCTGGAGCTGCACAGGTTTTGGACCACTGGAGATGGCCGCTCACTGCTGCACTGGCCCTACACACCTACATGGGCAGACAGCCCTGCTCCGGGGAACTTGCAGTCTCACCAGCAAGGCAGATCAAAAAGCACCATCTGTGGTGTGTTCCACACACACCAGGAAGACTGGAAGGGCCTCACTCAAGGGCAGATCTAGAAATTAAATATAAATCCCCAAGCACCATCATACCCATAGAACAACTCTCCTACTATCACCTTTAAGCTGGAAAGTGAAGAGTGACTTTGCATAGTGTCTTTCACATGGCTGCTTCTCAGATTGTCCCTGTGATTAAATGATCCCTCTGCAGAGCTAGCCCATCCCAAAGCAGCTAAAATGAGTGACTGAACGACATGAAAATAGCAGTCACCCCCCACAGATGGTGTGTCAACAGCAGGAGCTGGCAGTGCCCGAGTCTGAACAACAGTCCTCTAACTCCTGGTAAAAACTGGCCTTTTTTTGCAACATTTGGAGAGCAAGCTGTGCCTACTACTTCTCTCCCAAAATTTCTTTGTCTTGCTCGCTTCAAACTATTCTTCAGCCCAACCTGATGCCTGCTGTCCTGTGTTCAGGTTATAGCTTTCCTGCAACAGGGGCTGGCTTCCCAAATACCTGATGTTCAGGGCATGGTGCTGGGGATCCGTGCAAATGAGAACTCTCCCAAAGTATTCTGCAGAGCTGATGCCAGTCACATTTGCAGAGTTCCAGTGTTTAACAAAGACCTCACTCTGGGGACAAGAGTATTGTCCAACAAAGGAGGCAACAGAGACGTCAAATCTATATGCCAGATGTTGGTGTTGTAACTTGTACTGAGACTCCTTTCTCTTTGTACACTTGGCCTCACTGCCTGCAACGTGCGTTTCCCAGCTGGAAAGACCTCGTACACTTCTAACACTGGGAAAAAGAAAATTGCCCAAAGGGAAAAAGTACAAAAGGTTTGCCTCTGCTACAGGAAACTGAAACTGCCAACAGTCTGCTTTGCTGAACTGAGTATGTCGCCAGAATTAGGGTTTAGCAAGGTATCAGCAGTGTGTGCACGGACAGAAACAGAGAGAAAGAGTTTCCCACGTCAGGTTATTATCTCTCAAAACAACATAGAGTAGAGAAATAAAAATTCATGGATCAGAGCTCTTCACAATTTGGAATTTCAATCCATGAAGAACTCTGGGATTGTTCTCATTTTGTTACGTCCCCAAACTGGGATGCAAATCTCAGTCGCAGGAGTTTATCTATGCATGGGTTTAGGTATAGAGCTTTCATATATGTGTATAATATTTCACTTAATCAAGATGAAAATGTTTCATGCCACCTTTCTCTTTTGATTTTTTAAAAACAATGCAGTTGAAAACTAAATGTGTTAATATGATTACAATTTCCTGTAAAAATGAATAAGCCACAGAATTGTTACATTCATACAAAATGTTTTGAATTAATCAGATCATCGTTTTCCAGTGGAAGGCTATTCACTTGGGAGTTTCTGGCCAGCTGTAACTCTAGGATTTGGAAATCTTTCACCCTAGGAAATTAAAGAAGATCAGTACCATGAAAACATGGGAGCACAGTGGAGTGCTTGTTGTGACACTGTCGGGGTGCCTATCAGTCATGGGATCACCGTGGTGCTGAAGTCTTACTTTTTCATTTGAAAACCTTCACACCTTTCAACCCAGAGTACCACATGCGTATGAATAGATAAGCAGTACACCTAGTGTGCAAACGATGAGAAAACAGATAAAACTCCAGTAGATGGCGCTCAGAAATATCCAAAATTTGTGTCCCTGTGCGGCTCTGACGGGACCTTGGTGCTGTGCAAAGGGCAGGCAGCTCTGCCAGCAGCCCTCTGCAGCGCTGCGGTTTGGGTGACTCCATGCAAGCTGTTGGTCTGGCACAGCCAGGTCGCTGTCAGGAGACGATCAGGACTGCAGGACCTGGGCACAAAGGCTGGCTCAGCAGTGGCAGGCACCTGTTGCTCGCCCATGCGAAGGGAAATGGGGCCATGCGTGTCCCAGTTCCCCCCCGTTCTCCCTTAGCACCCTGCACTGCCATGCACAGCCATCAGTTGTATTTACTGGTCACTCTCCGGTCAGTGTGAAGCTAACAACAGAAAATACACATAAAGTTAATGGATGTAAGAGATCTGAGTCCTGTAAAAACACAGTGAAGTTTTGGAAAAGTGCTGAGATCCAGGGCAGTTGTAGAACTCAACTTGCGGGGTAGTAGGGGAGTGTGCATTCCTGTGCAGTTGTGTTGTTTAGTAACGGCCAGTTCTGGTGCCAGTTTTACATTTTGTAGCTCTGACTGGAAAGAGTTTGTTGTATCACAAAGATGATGGAGTAGTAATTCGTCAACAGAAGCACTAATGGTTTTACCACCATCAGGGGGATTGTTTTTGTTGACTATTTTGACCAAAGACCAGAGTGAAAGTTGATACCATCTGATCGAGTCACCAGCTGGTGGCTCATGTGAAAGGATCTAATAACCAGTTCCCCTGAAACACCACAAAGCCACCACCAGAAATGCATTAGCAACAACATGCTGCGATTCATCAGGTGCTCCAGGGTGTCCGGCAGCACTCTGTGTGGAGCCCAGATCTCCTGGCTGTCATCTGCTTTATACAAAGTAAAACAAAGCCTTTATCCAGCCAGAGAACAGATGCATCGTGAGCAGCAATGGTGAAAGCCTTTCCCAGCTGGTTGCCAATGTGCTTCAGTCCTTCTTTGCCTTGTGTCAGAAATGTCATGGCCAGCAGGACCAGGGCAGTGACTGTGCCCCTGTGCTCAGCGCTGGTGAGGCTGCACCCGGAATACTGTGTTCAATTTTGGGCCCCTCGCTTCAAGAGGGACATAAAGGGGCTGGAGCGTGTCCAGAGAAGGGCAATGAAGCTGGTGAAGGGTCTAGAGAACAAGTCTTATGAGGAGCTGCTGAGGGAATGGGAAGTGTTTAGCCTGGAGGAGGCTCAGGGTGGACCTTATTGCTCTCCACAGCTGCCTGACAGGGGCTGTAGGCGGAGGGGTGGGGGTGGGTGAGGGTGGTGCTGTGTGTCGGTCTCTGCTCCCGGGTAACAAGTGACAGGACAAGAGGCAACAGCCTCAAGTTGTGCCAGGGGAGGTTTGGACTGGATAGGAGGAAACATTCCTTTACTGAAAGGGTGGCCAAGCGTTGGAACAGGCTGCCCAGGGAGGTGGTGAAATCACCATCCCTGCAGGAATTTAAAAAGTGCGTAGATGCGCTGCTTAGGGACATGGTTTAGTGATGGCCTTGGCAGCGCTGGGTTAATGGTTGGACTTGATGATCTCCAAGATCTTTTCCAACCTAAATGATTCTATGATTCTCTGGAGTAGTTGCTTCTGCTTTAATGTAAGTATGAGCAAAACACATGTGTGCACACGGATTCTCCCTTACTTTTTCATTCCACCCTGAGCTCTAGGCTTGATGCTTTCACTTCTGGTCACTTTACAGTCCAACTGCACTTTTCTGTGTCTGGAGATAAGTCCCTCTAGTCCTGCCTCGTATGACCAAGCAGCCTGGGCTATAGTGAAAGAGAGGTGGCTGCTCAGAAAAGCCATCTTAACCTCACTGATGCCAGCACACAGTGGGGCAGAACCTGAGCAAGGCAGCGACTGTGATGTGAACACTGTGCCCAACACAGATGAGTTCACATCTTTCACAACACTTGGAGCTGGTGGCAACTGAGGCTATGCCTGTCGTGTCCCAGCTGCTGTGATGAACGAACTGGAATATTTTGCCAAGGGAAGAAAAGCTTGTTTTCTAGGTCGATTTTTTTTATTATTATTATTATTGTTGTTGTTGTTGTTATTATTAGTATTAGTATTAGTATTAGTATTATAAAAGGCGAATTAAGGTGTTGGTCCTATTATATTTAATCACTCATCTTGCAAGAGCTGAAATGTTAGCAGTAACTTGACTGCCTTTCTGACCTTTGTGCAGGAATGACATTTTTCAATTCAGCAGTTTTGCCTTTAGCAAAAAGGGTAAGGGGTGACAGGATCGTTTGCTTCAAGCCTGGATTTCATTAAACTTAAGCTGTACCACTTTTGCTCCAGATCAGGCAACAATTGATCCAGTCATTGGACTTTCTTATGAAAACTATTTATAGGGAAATGGCTAAGAGATCAGGATGTTTATTTACAAATTTATTTTACAAGCCAGATTGATGGGTGACAAGCCCTTTGCTTGTGTGATAGCAGAAGTCATTCTTTGAAGCGCCATCAGTTTGTAGGCAAAGAATGAGATTCTCATGGTCTCTATCTAGCTAAAAACAAAAGTGGCAACACAGATGGTCATACATAACATACCCCATCAATTCCAGGGGACTAAGCCTATTCAACACGGACTGTGCATCTGACCCCAGCACTCTTAACTGAGATGCTCTTGAGTTACATGATGTGAAGTACAGTGGGATTTCAGCTCTTCCATTTCATGGAAGATGAGGAAAAATGATCATGGCTTGACTCAGAGAAACAGACATCTAGCTTGTGGGACCAGACATTTCTTAGCTGTCAGACTGCAAAGGGATTGGGGAGGTGGTGAGCACTAGCTTACAAACAAACTTCCATTTCAGCTGCAGCCCCAACATGCCCGGCCCTTCCAGCAATTATTTTGGCTCTTGGCCATCAGTCCTGGGAAGAAGCTTCCTTTTTTATGCTGCAAGCATTAAAAGTATACATATCTCAGGCTATTTGCCCCTACCTGTAGTCAAAGAAGCATATGTGTGTGTGTGTGTATATATGATATTTTTTCTTTTTTTTTTTTAATAACAATACAGAACAGCACAAGATATTAAAAAATGGACTAGTGACTTTGGGTTTAAAAATGAGATGTCCTTCAGGAAAGGAAAGCTATCTCCTGCAGCTTTGACATGAGGAGAAAGCAGAGTAATATTCCACCTTAATAGTCCGAGAACCTCAGAGAAGAATCACCATATGAGAATCTAAACACATTTTGTCACTTGTGGTCTGGCAGAGGGGAAAGTGGGAATAAGAGATCTTCCTGTACTCCTCTCTGCATTCTGGCCAATGTCTATGCAGGACTTAGGGATGCCAATAACTCAGATCCACAAGGGGATGCTGGGGTAGTCTTGGAGAACACACACTTCAGTTTGCACTATGTCACAAACTGAATCCAAGTCTCATTTAAGGGATGATTTGGGCTCCCTTAACTCACCATTTAAACTCCCAAGAGTTTGTCCTGCTGAATACTGCATCGAACTACCTTTCCCAGGGACAACAGTGCAGTATCAGGAGAAACCTAGCTGCAAACCATTTCAAGCTGATCGCTCCTGTTCCCTCACCAGTGCATTTCCCTTGAGAACCGGTGAAAGGTGTTCAATGCAGCTTTTGTGTTCTTTTGGGGAATCTCAGCTAATTCACCTACAGGCATACTTTGTACTATTTTTAATTTGTTAAGCAGCCATTGTACTACTGGCAGCACAGTGAGAGTGCAGGCAAGAGAACAAAGAGCAGCAGGCAGCAAGAATGTGACACCATCTCTTCCCATGCAGCTCTGTTGCTGCAGTTCAGCCGGCTGGATGTTATTTTAGTGGCCGTGCATCCCACCCATGCGTTTCTGTGGGCCCAGAAGCCGCGCTGCTGTGACGCCTTGTGAGCTCGAAGCTTATTCATGTTCAGGAATGGGAGGGTCAGGGCCATCGACACACACCAGCATCCTGCTGCCTATTATTTCCTGCCAGCGCTGGCGTCGCACCAAGCCCTAACATGACAGGTGGATGGAGTTCACAAGGAAATAATGTCATGGGCCCGTTTTCCAGGAAAACCGTTAACTCTATTCACAAACTCAGGCCTTCAGATTGAAAGGGAATGTGGCTGAGAAGAGGTGGTGAAGGGCTGCTCTGGTGTTACTTCTTTCTTTTTAATAGATTTTTCATTGATATCTCTTGCTGCAGTACAGAAATCTTTACCTCTGTATAGTGCCTACCTCTTCAAGAGTAGACTGTGACTGAATGTCTTATAACTTACAAAACCACAGGGGCACGGCCTCTGCAAATCCCAAATGGCCATTTGATTTCAGTCAGATTGGTAAAAAATTTAACTTCTGCCTTTTGCTGAGCTAACTGGTTCCTGGGAAACAGAAAAGGAGAAGAAATATGAGGTGAGATCTAAGACTGATGTTAAGCTGGGGACTTCAGGCATTTTATAAGAATGAAACTGAGGACGCAGCCAAGGATGTATCAGAAATAAGACTTACGTATTTTTAAAAGTCTCTGTCTTTCAACAAGGCACTTGTGTAAAGCTCTACTATCCCTCCGTGACTTTATGCAGTGTCCCAACATTTGATGTGTGTTCTTCCCTTTCTTTCCTCTTTTCCTCTCCATTTTAAAGTTTAATACTTTTTTTCTCTTGGTCTAGAAAGCACAGAAGAGTTAAGTGAAACTAATCAATCCATAAAAAATGTTTTTCAAAAACACGATGTTTGCCACAAATGCAAATTTTTGGATGCACAAGTTAGGACAATAGGACTCCAACTGGCTGCTCACAAGAGGAAGGATTAGGTCCTCTGTCATGTTAATACTGACATCAACAACCTGAATAATAGCCAAAAGTTCAAGATGATTCTGCAGTTTAAGACCATTGTTCTCCCATATGGTTTAGCCTGTAAGATTTAGTCTACACATAGAGTTTTGCCAGGATTTATATAATTTTTCATATCATACAGTGCAGTTCTTGGCATGTTAATGTATCTTTATGTATAAAAGTCCTTTGTAATTGATAAAGATTTGTACTAATATAGCTAAAACATCCTACAGTCTAAAGGCATCAGAGGTATTGGAAACGCATATGCAAAAGACGGCTGCCAACACTGTTCTGCTCTTCTTATTTTGGAGCCCATTGTAAAAGCAGGTTAGGTGAAACTTGCTAATAACATGCAACAACCTCCATCTCAGATACTAAAGGAGCAGTAGCCCTGGACTTTGACTCTGGGTAAGCCTAGCTGAGGCAAGAAGACGGGGTATTCCAGAGGGTTGTTCCTGGCCTGACCCTTCTGGATCCTGGTGAGACTCTCAGGCCGTTCCTTGTTCCATACTCTGAGCATGGTTCCTGTTCTGTAGAGCCGCAGTAACATTGTACATTTGGTGTTTGGTAACAGGAGCTCTCCCAAGTGTCCAAGGCAGAGAAACTTAACTCTTGACACAAATCCACAAAACTAACCTTTCTCTGTTTCTTTCTTTCCTCTTTTGCCAAATTATGGTGTTAGAACCACAGTCACGTACAAAACATGACATGTTAAGTGACTAGGGAATCATAAATTGGGTGTTTTGACTTGAACAAATACTAAGCATTGTCACACCAAACTGATTATTATTTTAAAATATTGTCCCAGGCTATAACTGGCTTTGTGTACAATAGCAATACAGGGTGTAGTTACAGACACAATTTCCTGTGCTTAGGTATTGAAATTATTATTTAAGATCCCCACAACATTTGCCCAGTGCACCAGCGCAGTTCCCCTATTAGATAATTTTCTATCCTTGTGACGGCAATTTTGCTTGTGCAAGCTGCCAGAGCTTTCAGGAAGGGAGAGACAAGCAATTGTGACAATAAAATTTGCATCAGCTCCCACCCAACTTCTCCCAGAACCAAAATACCATTTGTTGCATTCAAAGCCTTTTGACATCAGAAGGGAAGGTGTTTCTGAACTGGAAAGTCATTGTGATCTCCACAGGGTTGCATCCTCCAGGCTGAGTTCTGCCTCTCATGTTCCCATGAGAAACACCAAACAGCAACGGCAGAGTTCCATATGGTTTTGTATCAAATACTTGGTGGATAGCATAACCCAGCATCCACGCATGAAACCCCAAATCAATCCAGATTAAGTCATGGCATTCCAAAGCTGAAGCAGAACTTTTGCTGTTGGTAGCTGACCAGTTTGAAGGGGTTGACCCTTGTAAAAGCATTGCAAATGTGTCCTTGTAGAAAATGTTTCAGGTCTAACAGTTTCTGGAAAAATGAAGGTGCTAAGCCTGCCACACTGTACTTGTGTAGCACCTCTCCCAGAATAATTGGTTTTTAAGGGCTAAAACCAATGTACTGTTCCTGTGTTGGAACCAGGACAAGGGGTTCAGGGAGAGAGAGGATAGCAATGAAAATGTCTGTAATATGTAGATTTGCAGGAAGAAAAAACGTAAGACTGAGAGACTTGTGTTGGATGTCATCGTTGGTCATTCAGAAAAGATGCTACTACTACTTCAGACTGTCCCAAAATCAATGCACACGAATCATGGTGAAGCCTGCACCAGTTCCTAAGGCCATGTGGCAATTTTGTGATGAAATGTGAAAACACCTTCAACAGGATGAGGTCTGTCCAGCTCCTGCAGGACACCAGGACCAGGTGCTGGAATTCTTCCCTGTGAAGTTACTGTTTTGCTTCTCTGAATAAAGGATAAACAAGAGTGAATTCCTGTGCAGACTTTCACTCACTGCTTGATACAAAGATACTTTTGCATGTCCCTTGTCTCACCAGGATACAGCCAATGCTGCTGAGCTCAGCAGTGTGTGCTACAGCAGCCCTGCATTACTTAGAGGCCTCTCAACCCGTCAGTTAGCTGGTATTATGGGACACCATGTTGTATCTGAAGCTTTGTTATGCTAGGGTATCATGCCTAGGGTCACTGCAATGCTGTCTGTCACTGCTTACATGCTGCTTAATGCCTAGATGCTCCACAATAAGCAAGGCAGAGGGTGGTGTGGGCACTCTGCTGTGTCCTTGTATATGCAGCACAAATACAAAAGAGCAGAGATAAGGGAAAGGAAATCTCCTCTAGCAGTAGCAGAGCAACTCTTACTCTTATTTACCCTTCCTGAAAAAAATGCTCCCCAAACCCCATTGCCTCTGTTCCACAGAGTTTAGCCTTTTCTTTTGACTCGGAGCATAGCCTCACCTTGCACCTCTACTTTCCTTCCACACGCTGCACGCGAGCTTGCCTGTATCACAGCCATGGCAAAGGGAGGCCCCATGTATGGGAAGCCCTCTTCAGAGGTCTAACAGGCTGCTTCTGCTCTGGGCTCAGCCTGGGAAGCATGGGGCCGAGCTTGCTACACATGTACAGTAGAAACTGCTGCATCTCTACAGCCCCTACGATTCTCTCCTCAGCAGTCTGCAAAATTCCACTGAGGAAAAAGAAATGGGGAGGGGGAAGAAAGAGTCAGAAAAACTATTGTGTTCCCAGGGAAAAAAAAAATAAACAGCCCCATTTAGCTTATCCAGCTTTGCTAATGTCAATCACTTTTCTCATTTTAAACAGGAAAGACACCACTTTAGTCCACCTGTTCCATTATTTATCATGCTATGCATTTCCCATGAATTGTCACTCATGCAAAACCTGTACATCGTAAGGGGACACCCTAATATTTTTAATGACCTTAGGCAAAGTGATTGATATTAGACACCGGTGTCAGATGTTCTGGTGACGCAACATGTTCTCCTAGCAGCAGGAAAGCTTCCTGCTGTGATTAAGTTAGGGCTATGGAAGTGCTAAAATGTGTTGTCAGCTTTCCTCTGATGCAAGTGATTTTATTATAGCGTCTGGTAACCACGGAGTGTGGCAACGCAAATACTGACTCCAAACATCCCCTCCTGTACATATAGCTTGCTCTATTTAAAACATGAAGTGCACTTTGCAAATCCGGGGATAAGTTATGGATGTAACAAGCTTAAACCATGGAGGGCAGTGGAAAAGGCGGCACCTGAGCCAGAATGCCTGGGTTATTTCAGCAGGAGAAGCGTACAGCTCTGGGATGACCTGCAGAAGACAAGCCCCTGCAGTACCTGTTTGGCAGGCGTGCTCTGCAGTGGCACTGCCACAGCCACTGTGGATGCCAGAGGCTCTGGAGGGCAAAGCGGAGGCACAATAGCACAGGCCTTGCTTGCTGTAGCAACGGAAAGCAAAAATCACATCCAATCCTTTTTGGTCTGGAGAAAGCAAGGGCGGGGGGGGGGGGTGTGTGTGCGGTGTGTGTGATGGGGGAAGAGAGAGAAGAAAAAAAAAAAAAAAGAAAAGAGGACTTCATGTCCATGTGGCCCCTTTGCCTTCTGACACCCTCATAGATGTTGGGGTGGAAGTCTGTGACTTGGCTCAGCACCACTTGTCCTTCACGATCTAGATGAAAAAATAACATTCTGGTTTGCTTCAATTTGCGACCAGTCTCTCAATTATTCATTACCTGAGAAAAGCTGGAAGACCTCTATAACACAAGAGTTACAGAATTAAACATCTCAGACACACAGGAGACATCTGGCACCTGCTTTTCATAAAGATTCATAATCCCAGACCTCATTCAGCAAAAACTTACAGATGACTTTGCTTCCAGAAGTAATTAATAGTTGTGTCTACAACTATGCCAGTGTCTGCAGAACTGACCGTTACAATTTTTCAATAACCCAGTTGTTAATCAAGCTGCGAGAGGGATGGGCTATCATACCAAAATCCGTAGTCTACAGAGATTTTTGGAAGAGATCAGCAGTACATATGTTGACAGTTATTGTCACAGGTGTTGTTCTACAAAAACAGAATCACAAAGCAAAGTTGAATATATAAGCTATGTTGATAGCAATAATAAAAGATTTTCTAATAGTCTAGCAGCACTGCATATTATTTGAATGAAATTTATTTTTTAATTTTATAGCAAAATAATCAAAAGTGCTAAACCTGACCACTTTAATTTACAAAAAAAGTCTCATGTTTTAAGCTATTATCATACCTCGTTATTTAGGTTAGACAATATAATTATACATTTCTACATATTTCTACCCAATAGTAAAACAAAATTAATATTAGTTGGTTTAAAAAAAGGGGGAAAGTACCACAGATATTGGGAGGGGAAAGTTACATAAAATATAAGAATCAGCTTATTGAGCAATCTGCAGTGTGTGTGGCTGTTATTGCTTTTTGGGTTTTTTTTTTTAAGCTACAATTTAAGTCACAGACAATCTGGCCATAAGCTTGTAGTCACTTCACATGCTATGACTTCTCCCTTGGTCAAACATCACAGTGTGTATTTTAGGAAGATCTCTGGCATTTTAAGTCAGTTAAAATTATTTTCTTAATTCTCCAAGTTCCCTTTCCAACATGATCAGCATGCTGGAGAATGCAGTTATGGCGATTGCGGTCATGACGACACTGTTTTCTGTGAAGGAAAAGTGTTTTTTTCCTCCGTCTTGTAAAGAATCACTACCAAGTCTGCAGTAAGAAAAACATTAAGGGCACTTGCAGAGTTTTTAAGAGTATTTCTTAATCCATTCTGTTTTCATTTCAGTTCATTTCCAAAGTTAAATTAAAACCTGCAATCTCTCCTACTGATAAATAGTCAAGTTGACTTACAAAGGCTCTGATTTCCGTCCAGCCTTCTCTTGGTTGTCTTCAACCGAACAAGGTTCGCTGATTTGCCACAAGTGCTGTCTGGCTCTCCCGCCTCTTTGCTTTCTTGTTTTGCTGCCGGATTTTCCAGCACACTGCACTAGAAGCCAGCAAAAGGAGTCCTGATGACAAGAGGACTAATCCAAACACTGAGATGATTGATCCATGGGAATTGAAGCTGTATGCCACAGCAGTAACCACAATGCCGGCTATGAGGATAACCACACCGAAGGGAATGGTACAGCGGTAACAGGAGAGTTCTGCTCCCCCTGTTGCTGCAGTCAGCTGGCATTCACTGACGAGAGGAATGGTGGTTATCACACAGTCATTGTTATTACTCTTCTCCATGGTTACAGAATCAGGATGCTTTGGAGCACCCAGGATCTCTTTAATAGGTTCATTTGTCATCTTGATTGTCTTGACTTCCTCAATTCCCAGGCTAGAGCAGGCTCTGCTGAACACACGTTGCACTGTGGAGAGAAGCGCATGAGTTCAACTAAGAAGTGTTACCATTATGTGACAAATGGGTGACACAGAGGCATTCCACTCGGGATCGCTAACAAGTGGACAGTCTGACCCCAGAAGGATTTATGCACAAGCCTAATTGTAACACTACTGATTGTGGAGGATCTGAATCAATTCTTATGGCAGTCATCAGCACGTACATAAGCGCTAGGAAGAACAGTGTCACAGACCAAGGCAGACAGCAACCTTAAGGTGCTGTGGGCCAAATCCTACTGTAAGTTACATCCTAAAGTCTGCTTTCTGGATGTTATTTAGATTTCAATGGCATTACATCCTCTGACAAGGAGGTAAAGTTCATGGGCTGTTTTGGTTAAAAATTCCACTCTTGCTCACACACTTTCTCACACTGTTTCTTTATACATAAACCTATACACACACACCACAAATCTGCTCCAATGCACATCACGATAACACGGGCAAGAACTGGCCCAGCAAAACACAGGACTGAAGAGTGAACCCTTTCTCAACACAACTGCTACTTGGTGAAAAAATTAAAATGGTCATGATTAGATATGGATGTGGGGGGATGGGGATGAAGGCAGTTCCCTGCACTCATCAAACACCAGCTGAAAGCTGGTGAACCTACTGTTACAGCAACATCAATGCCAGACTGTCAGCTTGCCGTTTAAATTAGCTTAATGAAAAAGTAATGGGTCCTTTTTAAATCCATGAAACCACATCCATGTTGCTGTGTGGGAGGGAGATTTACAGTCATACTGACTCATCTTAGTTACACCTGTCTCCATGTTGCATACACACTCTTAGTCCTACAGACGACATGCAGTTTGACTCCATCCGCCTCATGAGGCAAAATAGCTTTCGGCTCCACGGAGCCCAGCACATAACTGGAGTCCACCTGATCAGGGCAAGACGGGCCCACGGCTCTTCACCACTGTGGGCTGCCATGAGAGAGCCTGGCCTTCTTGCTGGGACTGTGGTGGTGGTGGGCCCACCCTGGAGCCTGCAGCAAGCCCCTGACAATGCTGAGGTAGCCACAGCTGGGCTGCCTTGGACCGGGCTGTGCGCTCAGTGCACCCCACCACATACAAGAGAGACTGGGACAAGGGGAAACAACCAGGTTTTCCTGCTGCGCGTAGCTCACAGGACTCCTCCACCTCTCTCCAGTATGGGCTGTGTAGCTTTTGCTCTTACGAGCAACATGATCTGCAGCTCAGAGAACAAGGAAGAGCGTTGGCAATGCAGTAATGCTTTTATCACTTTTATCACCTTCACATCTGTGGGTAGGAAGTTAATTGCCAGATACTTGTATTCTCCTTTTCCTTTCCCACCACTCCCACCCTTGTTGCTAAGATATATTCGTCCATTGTGGAGAGCCCTTGATTTTGTATCTCAGTGCCTCATATTGACTGTGTTTTGCGGGGAAGAGGATCTCACTATTTTTAAACACACACACAAACAGCCTATCCTCTGTATCTCATCAGAGAGTTTTTCTGTCTGAGTTCCTTGAATCCTAATGAGAGAAGGGAAGTTCAGACCTGGTTTGACAAACCTTTTGTTCTACTGCTCTAAGGAAGAGTGCTTAGCCCAGTGCTCAGCTCAATATTGCATCTTGCTGTGCACAGCTACCTTCAGGGCTCAATCCAGCACGGGGCTCAGCAGCTACAAGACAGAGTAGCCCTTCCCTCCATAAGGACAAAGCTGAGCACAGCACAACTGAGCACACACACTGACAACAAAAGAAGCAATGGGCACAAACTAAAATACAGGAGGTTCTGTCTGAACATTAAGCAACATTTTTTTACTGCGAGGGTGACTGAGCGCTGGAACAGGTTGCCCAGGGAGGTTTTGAAGTCTCCATCCTTGGAAACATTCAAAAGCCATCTAGCCAGTCCTGGGCAGACTTGTTGAGGTGACCCCGCTTGAGCAGGGAGTGGACCAGATGACCTCCAGAGTTCCCTTCCAACCCTAGCCATGCCATGATTCCGTGTGTTTCTGTGAAGGTACTTGGTATCTCCAATCCCAGGAAGGGGATCCGATCAGCGCTTATCAGACAAAGCAAACAGATCTGCACTGACACCTTAGATATCCTAGGTTTTCCTAGGTTCTGTTGTTTTGTTCTTTGAATCACACCACATGATTAAGCGCCTTCTATATCAGAGAGAAAGAGCCCAGGAAAGCCATGGGGTCGCTCTAGAGCATCATCGATCTGTCTCCACATTGATCTGAGCCCAAGTTCTGCATTTTCAATAATAACTTACACGGCAATGAGACCCACGCTGGTGTCATTATGTTGCTGCATTACTTATCCATAAAATGTTACAGAAGATCAGCACAATGGGAGAATGTGGTCCCCAAATGTCATCTTTTTTTGATCTTACCATTAGCCATATTCAAGTAGTTCAACATTTTATTATTAAATTTGAGGGAGGAAAACACCTAACCATTTTCCATATAAAAGGTCTCTCAGTTCCAAATACATTTGAATAAGTTTTCAAAAGTCCAAATACTTTCTCTAACAGTCACAGAAATAGGGCAACTTCCCAATAATTTGAAAAGGCTTTGGATTGGGCTCATAAACACAATTATTCTGAAAAACTTTAACATTCAGTCAAAGTATATTTACTCCTGTCTCTAGAGTCCTTGTCCCTCTGCTTCAAATACATCCCCAACGAGCATTACATCTCTTAGACATCTGTATAGATATTTATGAAGAAAGAAAATATATTTATACAGTCAAAACTAACATGACTTTTTTGTTAAATATCCTAAACTACCGAAATTAAGTCAATGGCAAAATAGCTGTTGACTTCTGAGGGGCACAGTTCTTGCCTGTAATAGGATGTAAGCTGACAGGCACTCATATAAAACAAATAAACATATCCCTGTTGAAATACTGCAATTTAAATAAACAACAGAACCTATTTGAAGTGTGAGTAAAGGTATTCAGACCCAGAAAACAGGGCACTAGATCCTCATTACCAGCAAAGTCACTTCTGACTTATGCCAACAGGTGACTTGGTTCAAGTTTCAGGGTAAGAAATTTAGGCAAAGATACCCAGCAACATCAGCATCCTCTCACTAATCATGCTAGAAGCACCGTCTTAAGGAGCTACTTTGACTTGGAGAAAGAATGTGTTTCTGTGGCAATCTTGTGCCTAACACTGGATAAAGGGGAGAGGAATGTTTTACCCACTAGTAAGCGTAAATGGAGATTTACCGAAAAGACATGAAATTCATCAGCATTGAGCACCTACCAGGTCCATGAGAAATCCATCGTAACAAATCCCTTGGATCAGTAAGCAGAGGAAGACTGCTTAAGATATCTCGTATGTCAGTTCAAGGCAGAGTCATGCAGCAGTAAGAGCTGCTCCAGGCTTTGAAGTGTCAGATGTTGACGAATGATGAATTGGAGGTGACAATATTCTAGCATGGAAGTTTCCTACAAGAAAAGTTGTTGGTTATTTATCTGCCTAAGAACAAAACGCCTGCATAGAAAAGCTCCTGCTGTATGCTGACTCGTGCTCCTAACCTAACCGAAGCAGGAGATGTTCTGTCTGGCTCTCCTACTCGTTTCTGCCTCTTTTCTTGGCAGCAGCCACCCATTTCCGGCCCTATGTAACATTTTCCTTTGATGATGTGACGTCTTGATGATGAGTGTCACAACCCAGGCAAGCCCCCCAGAAAGAGCTAGGCAGGAAAAAGTAATGCATACGAATTTCTGCAGTTAAAAATGTCATCTAACTTCACTTCTATTGCTCACTTCACCTATGTGAATCACAACTCTGAATACCTGGGGGCTTGTCTCTTCTATGTCTCCAGTTTCTTTGAGCAAATCATTTTCTTTCCACGTGTCTTGGTTTTCCTAGCTGTAAACTGACAGCGACAGCATGCTTCCCACTACCCCCCCCTTTTAAATCTATTCTATTATAACAAACCCCAAGTAATATACCCCAAAAACTCCTCTCAGGAAAAAAAAAAGGCAAAGTGACTTCAAGAAATCACTGTAATGAACTTAAGTCTTTTGTTCGTTTCTGTTATTGGATTTTTTAAACTAAGATTCATAACTCAAACAGGGACAAGGCAGAATCTGCAGCAGAGCAGTGTAACAATTCTGCAGAAAGCAGAGTGATGGAAATTGTTATCAACTGCAGAAACAACTGTGAAATCACCAAGCAGCTGGGTAAAACTTACGAAGCAGCAGAGATTTATGTTGCTAATCTTACTCAACGTTTCCTTTCTGTATGTGCATGATTATGGAAGATCATTTCAACACTGAAGAAGAAGTCTTAAGTGGGGATGAGAGTACGTTCATAAATTCGTATAATAATAATAAATTTAAGAGCTTTTTCTCTTTTTAAATTATGTAGATGATGCCAACATTTCATGAACACATTTACAGGCACAAACTGCTGCTGCTGTTCTCTAGATGATCCTTGGAATAAACCTGTGACACAGCTGAAGTATATTTAGCAGATTATTGAAGTTAGCTAATAATACAGAAGTCTCCTTGCTTATTTCCTTGACTACATTCTTGTACACACTACCTAATAATTAGGTTAACTTTTTGAAAAGTTTGGAGGGAGATACAGAAACACCACCATCATCCTTCAGATAAATAATCTAGATTACATTAAAACAAAAACAGACCTCTAAAATTACCTTGCAGTCAGCTTCCACTCTTATTACAAGAATGGTTACATTTGTTTGAAAAACTCTCCCTAATGCAATTGTGCCCCCTAAGCCACTCCACTAGTATCATTTGTTTAGAAGATTAATTGCTCTGCCAGTAATTTATTTGTATTTGTCCTTGACTACATACAGTTTTGGTAACTTTTTAAATTCACATCTTTATCAAAAAAGCTGACTGACAGAGCAATTTCTTAAGGACAGGATTTCTCAGCCTCCTCCTTCCTTCCCTCACCACAAAGCTAAGAAGCAGAAACACATGAAAACTATACATTAAGCTTCCAATATTTTAACTCTGAACAACTTCACTGTGGTGCTCTCGCAGGAGGCTTCCCACATACTGAATATCTCTGTGCAAGTGCAAAGAGCTGTATTTCTCAACCACTACAATCCTTTCCGCTTTTTTGCATTTTACTCAGAACCAGTGGGACACATTTAACTTTTCTGCCTTCAGGCTCTGGATCTCATTCTCCGTATCTTGCATAGTATTTCTGACACCCTTTTTTGCTTATGTAAAACTCCAATAAATCACAATGCTCATGCTTCATGCTTGCTTTTGCATTGAAGTGACTACAGAAAACAGCATAAGGAGTCCTTCTGTAGTGAGAGGAGAGCCAGAGTTCATTTGGAATTCAACAGACTACAGCAATCCTGAACACAGTCCCACAGCTCTTCCCCATATGAACACTCCTGGAAATACAGAACTAGAATTTGTACTTATAAGACTCCAGGATCAGGCCCTGAAGGACAAGGGTAGGAGATGAACACATTACACCCACGTCAACTGTCTGAGCTTCAGGATGCCTTAAGTTCCCACCACCAAGTTTTTAGGTAAAAAAATTACTAGATTTAACCTCTCACACCTTCATCGTTTTTCAGATATAGTAGGAGGGTAGGATGGGAGCCAACCAAACCCCTCTGCAAACGAACCTTTTTATCTGCAAATCGTAAAACTTTCAAATGCGTCGGTAAAACGGCACACAGCCCCAGGGTAAAACCCCGCATGGCACACCTAGCCCGCACACCTATGCAAGAGAGAAGGGACGCAAAGAAGCAAGGAAAGCTTGAGGCACGCTTGCTGCTCTACGGGCCGCCAGTAACCAAGAGCCACAGCCCCGCGGGGGCACACGCCGACCCGCAGCGCTGGTTGCAGCTCCGGCTGCGAACACCCCGGAGATGTTAATTGTAACACTTCGTGGCCCGGGAAGAGCCCGGTGCCGCGCAGGGGAGCGGGGCTGGAGCCGCCGCAGGCCCGCGGGCCGGAGCGCAGAGGCTCCCCGGCGCGTCCCAGCAGCCCCAGCCCGCCCCGCCGCCGCGGGCAGCCGGGCCCCGGGCGCTGCCGGGGCAGCCGCGGGGCTGGAGCCGGCGGGCACCGAGAGGCGGCGGGGGCGCGGCCGGGCGCCGGGCGTGCGGGTCCTGCGGCTGCGAGCCGAGCCGTGCCATGCCGTGCCGAGCCGTGCCATACCACGCTACAGGATGGTGTGCGGAGCCGTGCTTACCTCCCGAGTGCCGGACGGGACTGCGGCGGACACTCGCCCGGAGTAAGCACAAGAGTGGGATGCAGCTCGCTGCACAAGGGACTGTAAACAAAGTTCTTGGTGAGAGCGAAACAATTAAGGGACCGAAGCAAATTCAGCGGCGGGAGCTGCCGCGGGCGGGGCGGCACTCACCGGGGAAGGTCCCGCTCGGTTTGGGAGGGCGGCCGGGAGGAAGGCTGTCCGTCAGAGGCCGGGCTGGGCAGGGCACCCCCGCGCTTGCCCAGCCCTCCGCGGTTTGGCTCGGCGGGGCCGGCGCTGCGCGGTTCACATGCCCGTTTCAGAGATGCGCCGGGGGGGATACACGACGTGCGTGTCTCCTTGTCGTGGTTTAACCCCGGCTGGCGACGATACTCGCGCACCCCCCGCACGGTGGGATGGGGGAGAGGACTGGAGGGGTAAAAGTGAGAAAACTCTTGGGCTGAGATAAAGGCGGTTTAGTCGGTACAGAAACAGCCGCGCTCGCCCAGGTCATGCACCAGGTGGGGCTGCGCAGCCCAGCACGCCCGGGCCGCGGCCGGTGAGCCCCGGGGCCTGAGAAGCATCTGCCGGGCCGCTGCCCCGGGCCCGGGGGTCGGCGGTACCGGGGCGCCCTGTGTGGGGCCTGGGAGCACGCCGCTTGCCCGCTGCCCGGCGGGGCGGGGGGGCTCTGCCGAAGCACCGGCCGCGCCGGCACCCAGATGAACTCCTGGCTGGCGTTTGACTGCTCAGCAATTAAACGAGGAGGAACATAGTTTTAGATTACATCCTTAGAGGATAAAGTTTTATCTGTCAGCTAGAAATATTTTAACTGGCTTTAACTATGCTTTAATCACTCATTTCAGTGGGACATCAAATGCTGCAGGGGCTTGGAGTGGGTGGGTATGTGTATGTGTTATTTTTTACCATGATTTCTGTTCTTTTCAGACAAAAAGCAGACAGATTTTGCTTTTAAGGCTTGTAAAAGGACATGTTTGAATTTTGCGGTTAAGCTTGCCCGAAGTTTATATTTAAAAGGCACTATTTTATCAATGATTGATAAAAGAGCAGTGCACCAGATGTATTTAATCAGCCGCTGTCTCTGAAAGCATGCATGTACTTTTGACTCCCTTTCCAGGGTGAAATCCTGGCCTCACAGAAACTAACAGAAAAACTTCTATCAACTTTACAGGGGCCAAGATTTCACCCTGTGTATCATTAGCAACTCCCGAGTGATGGAGATCCTGCCAAGGCTTCACCTCCTCCAGCCAAATCAGCCAGGGGGTTCTGGAAGAGCTCCACAGCGTTATACAAGAAACTGGCATTTTTTTCCCATTTGCCAGTATTCCCTCCAAATATGTTGGCATTTTAGCAGAAATGACAAGCAAACTGATCTGAGGGGAACTGTCATTAGAAAGGATCTCTTGGGCCACTAAGTCCAGTCTTTCCTAATACAGGAAGCCATGCCAGGTAATATCTTCATTAAACTTGCCAAATTCCACCTCAAGGCAACTGGGTTTCCTGCCTCTCCCATTGGAAGGCTATGAGCCTTATTCTGTTGGTATCTCTATATATCTAGGTAACTCTATCTTGTTTCTAGCTGCATGGATTCATAGACAATTATACACAGATGAATAAGCCTTTGGCTAAAATAGATGTTCTTTCTTTTGGCAATTAACTCTTTAATGTCATAAGAGTTAGAAATCAGACTCGCTCAATCTTGGGTTTAGTTATCATTTTTTCAGATGTGGCCTTACCAGTATTCTGCATGTAAGCGCGAGTACTGCCCTGTCCCACCAGAAACACTAACATTTCATAATTATCCTCCGATCGTTCAGTATATCAGTTTTTCTCCAGCATCAGTTCCACTTATCACTTTATATCAGAAATTCTTGCTGTTAGTACATATGCATATGACCTACATTTCACCCCATTGCCATTACATCAATTCCTCTGTAGTCCTTCCAGTGTAGTACTTGGCCCCCCTGTGTTGACAGAAAACCTCCCTCCCATGCTCACACCACCAACAGTTCCACTTTGTACATTCTTACTTTCCCATGCCAACTTTATTACTGAAAGTGTTACATAAAATACTGAAAGTATTTCATAAAATATCTCCCAATGCTGATTTTTGAGGAACTAATCCGAAGTACATGTAAACAAGTGTTGAAGCTGGACTTAGAATTCACATGTTTCTGTACAAATAAACAGCCTAACAATAGGCTAGAAAGTTACACTTTCTTCCAGACCCCTGCGATTGTAACTCCTTTTTGTGAAGCAGAAAAACCTGTGGTGAAAACTGATGGGAATGACGCCTCCCTGTAGCTCTGAGAGATTCGTGGGCTCTCCCCTAGAAGGGTGGGTTTGAAGCTCTCGGGCACATAAGGGTCGAATACAACTTGGGCACCACCCCTCTGGCCTTTTAAAAAAGGGATGACTGACTACCTTTGCCTTTTAAGGGCCTGCTGTGTTCTGAGCATGACTCTCCAAGGATATAAAGAAGTACCAAACATACCCGAAGCAGCACGTGTGGCACCTGTAGAAATTCAGTGCAAACAGCTGAGGAAACTTCAGGACTAAGCAACAGCTGCAGTGAAGGGTTACAGGTTCACAATTTTGGACTGCCATGCCTAAATGCTACATAGTTCCCTTTTAGGACCTGCCCTAAATGACAAAATCTCCTCCCTGTGGCCTTAACACAGCTGCTCTGGAGGAGGTGCAGCCCCAGCGGCTGGGACAATAAGCAGAGGCCTGTGTGATTCTGGAACTCATGCAGCCTATTGAGAGTGCAGAGTTTTACTCCTAAATTGAGCAATGCTGTTGCTCTGCCGACTAAGACACACTTGCAATACTTCGTGGCTTCCTTTGAGTTTCTAGTAGTCTCCTGGGCCTTAACAGCACAGCAAACAGTGACTCATTAATCTGGCAAAGTACAACCATTGTGGACTCCCTATTCAATTAGTTTTTCTTGCTTTTTTTTGCTAACCCTCCATTGAATGTGCCTTTATTTCATCCCTAAGGCCACACATGGACACAACACACAAGCTGACTGCATTTACTGAAACTTTTAGAAAGCACTCTTTCAACATGTTTAATATATTGTAAATTGACATTATCGTGTCAGGCAGCCTATGTGTTTTGTGATAGGGAATAGAGTCCTTACCAAAACCAGTTAAAGCAGAAAAGCAAACAATTTTGCATAAAATGCTGTAGCTCTCCTCTCATTAAAGCAGTTTATAGCACAAGGGAGTTCAGCCCAGTCAGCTGACAGCTACGCAAACCACCTGGTCTGTGTGTAGTCAGGCTCATGAAATGAATGTGCTTATAATGATAGTGAGAAACCTCTTTGGTGACTATCAATATGGGAAGAAATTTTCTTTGAACTCCATTACATCCTACCAGTACTTTGGTCAACATCAATTATCCTGCTGTGCATTTGAACTTTGTTATTGCCCTATATGACTTTCACTTAACCTTCCTGCAGTGCTGAAGAAGACAAGACATCTGGAACTGAAAACAATTATTCTTATCTTCTATTTCTTTTATAATTACATGAAGGTCACATTTGAAGAGCTGCATTCCTTAAATGGACATGTGCTTTTAATTAACAGAGGGATGCGCCACACCACCAGAAGCCAGATCCTGAATCTTGCACAGGGTGGTTTACAGAACCTCTGAATTTTTAGCCAACATGGCAGCTTTCTGGCTGAGATAGGAGGAAGCCTAGTAACAAGGACAAGCCAATGTAATTTCACCATAACTGCTTTTTGTCAGAGGCTATTGCAGCAGGAACAAGCAGATTCAGCTGAGATTGAAGTCAGGGTGGGAATGATCTCTCCCCATGGCTCTGCAGAGGGGTTTTCTTGTTTTTCCACCTGCACTGAGTACCCCAAGAATTTACAAGGCACAAAGACATGAAGGGAAATACAGATAAAAAGCTGAAAAAGTGACATGTCCAAGCTCACCTAGCAGATGATGTCAAGAGACATGTTGTACCTTGCTTCCCTGTTCTGCCGGTAGATATGGCATGAAGAGCACACACTGTTCCCTCTTCACATGGTCAGTCTAATTAATATGGAGCATTTCAGCCAGTTGTAATTGACTTTCCAGCAGTAGAAAGAAAATAATGAGGTTTAAGCTAACCTACACAGGCCATCAGTTGAATTACTTCCTGTAAAACAAGCTTCTCTGTAGGCTCTAGGCAGCTCGGGAAAGTTGGTGAAAAGGAAAAGAAGGTGTTACGGGGAAATCACTACTTGCCAGTGGTGTTCAATGGCTGTTGATGCAACAGACTTGTTTATAGCCAGAGGCAGCCTTCGGATTATTTTAGCTGACATCCTGTGTAACACAAATCATTCAATTTTACATTCAGTCCACAATCTGTACTATGAAACTGAAATTCTCTGTTCATCTGAAGTATATTTTCCAGAAAACCATCCCATCAAGAGGTGGAGTATTTGCCAATTCATTCCAATGTTACTAACTTCACTGTTAAAAACTATGGTTTGTTTCTATTTTTTCCTATTTCTTTATGTTAATCTTAAATCTTCGGCTTTAACTTTGTCTGATGAGTCTTTATTTGTTCTACTCCGCTACAGTCTTTGGAATTAAATTTATATACAACGTCTATCTAAAATACTGCATATAGCTAAAATACCCAGATTTTCTCCTACATAATAGATGAGTTCTGTGAAATTACCAGTAAGTCAAGTGTCTGACCTAAAGGGTAGTTAAGAAAGAAAAGAAAGAATTGCTGCAGTAAGACCAGTTGTCACTATTCCCACAAAAGACATCTTTTTGTATGTATCATTTGCTTTAATATCACATGCTAAGGGAAATGATTAGAAATATTTCTACATCCATATAAACAAGTTAGGAAAATAGAGGGTGTGGTAGTGACAATGATTTACCAAATCAAGTCAAGATCTAAATGGCCTTGCTTATCTTCTGAATGAGTCATTTTAGGTCATGCAGATAATAGTGCAATCCCTTCTTTTTCTACAACAAAAATCTAAAATTACCCCTCTTTCTTCAAGTCCAGGTAAATAGGTTGCACCTCACAATCTCAGTTTATTTGCACCGGTAGTGCGTTACTTTCCACAAAAGCTGTGGCTAGAAGGTGTAAATCAAAAGTAAATGTGGCCAAATTAGAGAGATGGGTCCTGACACCAGGAGTTCAGCATAATAAAACTCTACCATAGATAAAAAATATTTAGTATTAGAAGGCAGGGAAACAGCTGAACTCCAGTTATTCTCTGAATCCTCTTCTATTTGGGTGGAATGCTGTTGAAACCAGATGCTCAATACAGATATAGTCATAGTTTGGGGTTGAATACAACTGTATGAAGAAGGCTGTTACAAGCCAGTGTTTAATGGCCACATAAGACCTCTTCTGAGAGCTCAAACAGTGTATGTCTTGTGCTAGTTCTTTGCAAAAGAGATGATTGTCACTCTGGGTGACCCTTCCTTCCTATATACTTAGGCAGGAATATAAAATATATAAAGATCTTAGTGTAGCAGACAGACTAATTTTTCTGCGTACTCTAAAAGTGTTGAAAAAACAGATTTCCCTTTGACTCATACAAGGAGAGGAGAATATAGACTGCCTTACACATGCATGTCTCTGGTGGGAGACGATATTGTTACTTTTCAGCTTTCTGGATGAAGAATTTGCTTCTTGCTAGCTGCAAAAGTCATGAAACAATTTTTAAGAAAGGCTTTTACATAATGCAGTCAATAAAACAACAGTAGCATAAAATTATAATTTGTTTGACTATGTATAATAGAAATATGAATGTGTGTACTGTATAAATGGTGTGTCAGGACTATTGAGCATTTTTGCAAACTTTTTGGAATGCAGAGTAAAACGGAATGACAATAGTACATATATGTCAACCCAGCAGTTAAATCCATCAAAATCCCACATCTTTAGTTCATCTTGCAGAATTTCTCAAAGTGCACCAGTGCCACATAGAGACAGACACAGGAAAACACAGTATAGCTGGTAGCGCTCTCTCACATGTGGATACTCATATCCAAAACAAAACCTGAATATCAGAATATCATTTGGGGCCTGAAAACATCAATGTGGTATTCGTTGCTGTTTTCATTTCTGGCCATATGTGAATTTCTGATGGATGAGTTGTCCAATTTACTGGTTTGATTCTACACCATAGAATTCAATGGATTGCCCAGCATTGATTTCAGTAGCAGAAAGGTTAGGTGTTAAGGTGGAATTAATACAGATTATTTACATTCTAAAAAACAGGTGGGCAATTTAGGTGGATCAATCCCATCGATAGCGCAGATCAGCAAGTGTCCTTGAGGTGTCATTTCCCACTGAAAGCAGCAGCAGCTAAATACCTAAGAAATACTAAGTATGCAGGTCAAGTCATGGGCACTTGTTAAACTCCCCCTCATTGCCCTAGAATAGTAACCCTCTATTTTCATTCAGTTAGTATTTAGGTCCCTGACCCATGTGTGGGACTGGATCGTGCTGTATCTAGGCTGCCGTTGGTAGCTGTGCTCAAGCTTGGGTTCATGTTCCCAGAACCAGCTGCCCTGAAGCAGTTGCAATGCCATTGTTATTTGGTTCAGAGCTCTAGAAAGGTTGTCCCTGCTGTGTCCGAGCTCACCCCAGACTACAGCCACACTATCTAGTAGTGCAGGTAGCAAAGGGTTTGGGTTCAAAGTTTAGCTTCTATCCCTAAACTAAGGGCAATAGATGGACATACAAGTGATAAATAATAACACATAAACATGCAGGAAAATAAAAAATAAAGTCTCCTTTCAGAACTGTTTGTGCTTTCTTAGTAATCACCACTCCTTATTTACCAAGAAAAAAGGTCACATAGTAATGCCTTTTTTGAAAGCTTTGGTCCCTAGGGTAGCCTTGTGAGATAAATCTCTTTTTCCATGGGAGTGCTGGGGGGAGGGAGGAGGGAGTGACCAGGCAGCTGTAGCCAACTTACAACTCTTGATGCCATGTAGACAACCATATAATGCAAAACATTTACTGAAAAACAACGGGCAGTGTTGAGCTGTGATGACTTTAGTCCTTTTGCACAAACAAGGCTTCTTAAGAGATCATGAAATCTCACAGACGTGTCCTTGCTGCATGTTAAACATCAACTTTTGACTCACAACTCCTCCTGCTGCATACTGGGTGAAAGCCATCTCTCTCCAAACAAGAGCCACAAGCTCTTTCAGTCTCACATGAGTCCGATTTCAGAGCCTGAATGGGATTTAAAAGTGAGGTAGAAATGTGGTAAAATCACTGCAAAAGTAAAACTACTGTTTAAAGAAACATTTCTGTAAGATAAACCAAAGCAGTCTCACCTACACATAATTGTCTTATTCCATTTTAAAGACCAGATCCTCAGCTGGGTGAGCAGCATAGCTCCACTGAAGTCAGCTTATATCAGCCAAGAATTTACTTGTAAGGATTCAGCTGTAAGAAGCATACTGTCATAACATTTTGGAGAATCAGCTGGAGTGACTGAAAGCACGCCATTGTAATTCACAAAGAACATGAATAAGCCAAAATATTTTATACATATTATATAAATATTAATAATAAAAGCTCATAATACATGTAAGCATACTACAAAAATAAAAAGAACTGGAATGTTTGCCTAGCAGTTTCGCTGGGGATGTGAGAGCAGGTAATGTATAGGCAGAGGCTTATTACCACTAGTGGCATTATTTTAGACAGATGCTATGGGTCAAATTCTGGCACCAAATTTACATGCTGGGGGGAGGGTTGTGAGATACCATCTTGCCTTCTGCCAAAACCAACTCTCTCCACGTTTTCTGGACTGTGTAAGGATGATGCTCAGCCTGTATGTCCAAACCAGAGCCAGCCAGAAATCCTCATGCTCTGCTTGCAAACCAATTGACCGGAACTGGAAAGGACAGCTGACATAAGTGAACTCTTTGTCAAAGAACTCAGCCAGTTGGCAGGGAAGCGAGAAAAAGCTACATTTTGCCAGCCTTGCACAGAGGTTAGCACCAAGTACATTGGGTTAGTGTTATCAGACAGGCTTTTTGTCAGTCAGTAGCTTTGATGACGTCCCACAGCTCAGAGCTGCTTGCATTTTATTCTGAAGACAGTGTTCAGCAGGAGTACCTCACAAGAATTAGAGGAATAAAGCTGTAATGAAAACAGATGTACAACTCCAGGAAGGAAACCAGCTTTGGCCACTTAATGTTTTGATGACCTGAATGCTTTAGCCTGAAACGTGAGCGTACTGTTATAGGCAGTGTCATTCAGCAGGAGCCTAAGGTGTGAGGTCTGTCACTGTCAGTGGATTCCTCCTACCTGGGAGCTCAGCACAGTGAGTGTTTTGTCCCCTTCCAACCTGTCCACCCCAGTCCAACGCGGCCAGAGCCCGCTGCCACCTCCTCTTTGCTGCCACTTCTGCCAAGCTGTCTGAGCCTCAGCGACCGTGCCTGTGTCAAACATACCTACCAACCAGCTGCACAGCATTTATGGGTTATTTGTATACTCTCACATGAACAGTCCGTAAGGAAAGCTTTTTCAAATGTGAAAGTATAGATATATTAAAAAAAAATAAAAATACATGTGCCCATAAAGACTATTCAATCTCTCTCCACCCAAAAGCAAAGGCTGTGACCAACACACCAACGGAACCTGGCCGTGCTCCGGCACCGGACAGACACGCACGGTTCAAGGCCGCCTGCCCCACGTACGGCCGCCAAACGGCGACCCTAGCACAGGACGGGAGCGAGCGCGGAGTGCCCCTGCCGGGCAGAGGTGCGCCCGTACGCCTGCCCGTCTGTATCACACCGATCCAAACCCACGGGCTCCGCGCAGCGCAGCGGGCAGCCGCGCGGGCGGTGGCTCCGGGGCGCGGCGGGGGCCGGCCGGGCGGCGGGGCGGCCTGTTGGCGGCCGTTGGCGGCCATTGGCTGGGCCCGGAGCGGCTGCCGGTGCCCCGCGCCCGCCGCCGCCGCCCGGCGCCAGCGCCCGCAGCCACCACCGCCGACGAGGATGGCAGCGGCGCGGCCGGGGCGCTTCTCCGAGGAGCAGTTTCGGGCCGTCTGCCGGGAGCTGGACCAGCCGCCGCCGGCTGCGAGGGGGCCCTGGTCGCTCACGGTGGACAGCATGAGCGTGAAGATCTACCGGGTGTACGATGAGGTGGGCGGCCGTGCCGCGGGCCCTCCCCGTGCGGGGCTGGACCCTGCGTGGGGGAGCGCGGCTGAGGAGCAGAGCGGGCGGCGGCCGGGGGTGCCTTGCTGCCGCGGCTGGGGGGAGCCCGCACAGCTCAGGCCGAGGTCCGTTGCCCGTCCGGGCGCTGCCGACCCCTGCTCGGTTTCTCCAGTCTCCCCGAAAGCAGCTTTCAGGGTAATGCTATTAACTGCTGATGGAGAAAGCCGCGCTGCTGCAGTAAACACCGCTCTTACAGACTGCCGGCGGAACCTGCGAATTGCGAGGCTCTTAAAACTTGTTGACCGCTAGTGGCAGGAGAAATGCTGGTGGAAGGTGCTGTCGGCAGCAGGAGCAGTCGTGGGTCGGAGGGGGTGCTTGCTCCGTGTGTCCCGCTTCTCTCCTGAGCCCTCTGAGGGATGCGTCTGACCCCGCACACCAGCTCCTGAGCGCTCCTGTGGTGGAGCATCCTCCTGATCTGCAGGTTCCTGCCTCCCTCCTTCTCCCTCTCTCCAAAACTCCCTTCACGTTGATTTTCCACCGCTCTTCCTTGTAAAACCAGGAGGTAGTTCAGAAGGGTTGGAATTGAAATTCCTCTTTTTGGAGGGACTTACTTCTTAAAAGAAGTTCAAAAGTTTAGACTTCCAGAACTGACTTTAAGTGATTAGCATAGTGAGTGTTTCCCTTCAAATGCAGATATAATGATTTTTGAATCCATATAAATATGCTACTTCTTTAGCTTGGTGATCATAGTTATCTCTCAACACCTTATAAAGCTGGACTTCATGCTTTGCTTTGCGTGAAAATTTGGTATTTGTGTTCTCAAAAATCATTTCAGGTGCAGTCATGTAAAATAGCAAATAAAGCAAATATATAGGTTGGTGTGAAAGGCAAAACAGGGTAGGGAATGTATTTCTAAAAAAAAAAAAAAGGTTACTTAATAGACCCTGTAACTTTTTGGTGGTAAATATTCCTATTTGCATGGGTGTGGTGACTGGCAGTACCAAGACAAGTTTATCAGTGAGGGCCCACAGCGAAGGCACGCCTCGGTGTCTGCCAGGTGTCTGTGCAAGATTAGATCTGATGCTGAAATGGAGCGTTGCTTCTGGAGTGGATGAAATGAAACAGAAACTTTAGGACAGGAACTCATCACAGCCCTGTAACGAAGTGAACACAGTGAAGGAAGGCAGGGTAACTTTGGGAAGCTGGGGGCTGGATTTAGCCAAACCAGTGGGACCAGGTGACCCTGAGACTTGTACCGCAGCAGCCTGTGCTGCGGTGGCTTTGCTGCTGTCATATAGGTTGAAGCTGGCTAGATGGAAAGTAGCTCAGGCTTCTCCTTCTCATGCTTTTATATAGAAGGACTATTGAGCCGACTAAAAAAACATTTAGAGGTGTGTCTTCCTCCCCCCCTTCATGTTGAACTATGATCCTTATTTAGGCTAGATCAGGGGTCCTCAAACTATGGCCTGCGGGCTGGATACAGCCCCCCAGGGTCCTCAATCCGGCCCCCGGTATTTACAGACACCCCCCCACACACACACCCACACCCTGCCGGGGGTTGGGGGGGAAACCAAGCAGCCACAGATGGCTTCCTGCCACTTCATCCGCACACTGGCCCCCTGTTTAAAAAGTTTGAGGACCCCTGGGCTAGATGGACACTCTAGGTAAGATGCAAGGGACCTTCAGTCTTCTGATTCTACTGGGAAATAAATCTGTTGTTTTGTCTTTCAGTTGCTTAAGACTGAGACATGAGAAGAACCAAGTCTAGGAGAAGGGTCTTTGCTTAAAGTTGTTACTGGAAAAGTTGGCTTTTGACATTTACTGAACTGCAAGTCCACTATAGCAATGGTAGTCCGGGAAGCTGAAGGCAGCAATTATATTTCCTGTTGCCTTCTTTTTCCACCTTTTCTTTCTACCTTCTCTGCAGGCTACACAAATAGATCTCCTGGACTTTGCTGCTCTGTGCTGTATTCCAACCTGCTGATTGATTCTCCTGCTGATACACCTCTGAAAACCTGAAACATTTCACTCTTGTTTTGATTTTCTTATTGTAAATTGCCGGTGTATTGAATGTCTTTGTCTTACCTCCTGCAAGATGTACTGTAGAGGAATGAAGGCAGTGGATTCGTTAGCATTGATAACATGCAGCTGTGTCCTTGCCTCAGAGGCAGTGGGTTGATTGATATAGATGATGTGCAGGTGTAGCTCGTTCCCACTAAGTGGTTAAACAGCCCTGAGGATTGTAGGAGAGGGGGGTCAGATAGAGGAGGAATAGTGTGGTCTGATCTCTGGAGGAAGGAGATACAACACAGGCAGTAGAACCTGACCAATGGTAAAGCCTTGTTGCAGTCTACTAGTTTGATTGTGTTGTAGTAATGTACTGTTCATTTTTCAGATCATAATTTGTTATTTCATATTGTTATCAAAATACTACCTTTTTAATAGAAGATATTTAGTGATCTATGCTGTGATTTGTCTAGCAGTGGAACAAATTGGTAGCTAACAACAGCATAATTTCTTGATCTGTCTTGAGCTACAGTATAAGAACTTGAAGACTATGGATGCAAGAACGACTGAACTGATATTGTGAACCAGCTGGGAGCCTACCTTTGAATGTAAGGTAGAGTCCCATGTGTGAAGTCAGGAGATGAGGTAGTGTAGCATGTGCACTCTGAATTTAGTGGCTTCTGAATTATGTGATGGCATCACTACAGCTCTGTTTTAACCTCTGATAGAGGTTCTATCTATAGCAAAAATGCTTTTAAGACCTATATTGTATGCATATCTTTTGATAATCCCCAATTAAAAAGTATTACAGGCACTTCCAGCTGCTTATTGGGTAGAACGCAAAAGCTTTAGAGACAAGCAATACTATGTCAGTTTGTGGTTCTAAAACTTTTACTCTAGAAGTGTAAAACTGGTCTGTTCTCACAGAGCTACAAAGCACACAGTTCTATGCAAAGTCTTTGAGGCAAGCTCTGATAGCTTAAATGAGGAAATTACTGCATGGCTTTCTTCTATCAAATTAAGAGGGATTTAAAGGATGCAAAGAAACGGTGAGTGCACTGATGAACAGCTAGCTTTGCATGTTGAGCGCAGAGTTAAAGTTTTGGGTGAGTTTGGTTTGTTAAATTTCAAGATGCAGTCATAATCAAAGTCCAGGAAAAGGATACAAAGACTTCTATTCTTCAGTGGAAGAGCCACCCCATGACATGAGGAAGTAAGACTTTCTTCTGAATTACTAGAAGAGAACAGCAAACCACAATTCTTGCTCCTGTATTACGTGACACAATGTAAATATACATACATGCAAGATAATCCACATAGCGTTTCTGATTAGTGACCTGGAATTAAATAGTGTTTAAGCCAAATTAACTATTTTTGGAGCATCAGTGTTGTGCTTTGGCATATACTGCTGGGTCTCAGCACAGTTTCAGGTGTGATATTCTCAAAATTAGTTCTTCTTGTGAAAATAAAAATGTTGATGCCTTTTACAAAGATGATATAAGTGCATGGGACTGCACAGGTGCTAAACAGTTCCAGTTTAAAAGCTAGCGATTGATGCTTCTGTGAAGCCACAGTGAAGACAAGTAGCTTAAGCTTCTTGGTCCCGTTATTATCTTTGGGCACATCAAATCTTCATCATCTAGGGTTGATTTGTGAAGGGGAGGAGAAGAAGAAAAATCAACCATTCACTATAGAATGTTGTATAATCCTTCCCTCAGTTTCCTTGGGAATGCTTGAATTTGACTCCTATACTGTATATTTAAAATACTCTTCTTGTTTTAATTCAGTACTGAACTAGTCCTAACAATAATACAGACTTTACTGTATAGGCACAGGTGGAGTTTCCATATGCTGAGACTAACATTAAAAGCATTAATATAGGAGATATCCTGTACCCCATCTCTTCAGTGCAGACAAACAGCTTTCAGAAGGAAAATAGCTGATAAATACTCAAAACAGGTATGATGGTGCATTGTATAAGCATGAACATCGTAACGCGTTTTTGTATTGGCCTGAAGTATAAGCATACCTAACTTGCTGGAAAACTTATTCCAGATCATGCAGTACTTTGTAACCTCCTCGAAATGGCTGAGATCCTTAAGCATGCTCTAAAGGATCTGGAGACCTTGCCATAAGAATTTAATGCTTCTGGTAAGCTTCAGTGTGGACAAGATTTAGCCCAGACTGCCCAGTGGAGATGGAAGAGGGCATGTGTGTGTATGCGTGTGAAGAAACACGCTCCCTTTGGAACTACTTACGAAATAAAAGGGTACTCGTGTAAGGGAAGGAACAAGCATTGTGCAGGGCAGGTCAGCCTGTCAATTTAAACTTTTATGTATAGATCAAAAAGTTGAGAGGTTAAAGACTGAATCTTGCGTTGTGTTTTGAACGCTTGGTCTCACAGCTCTTGAGCATATTTGTAGTATGTGCCCCACCTAACTTCCTTCAGCTGTTCTCCCTGCTGCAGAGTACTTCCCTTTCCTGTGTGACTTTTCTTCTCCCCATTCTGTTTCCACAGAGATCAGGACTTTATGAGTATAAAATCTTTGGTGATATTGCTGACTGTCCCCCAAAATTGTGTGTGGATTTCTATATGGACTTAAACTTCAGAAAACAATGGGATAATAATATTAAAGGTAAGATTACCTAGGTGGTTTAAAAGCAAGTTTTATGTCCACGTTGACTCTTCCTGATAAAACTTTCTTCAAAGGTATTTTAAAGATGCTGCATCCGAAGACTTGGACTAGACTTGGGCATCTTTTGGGGTAAGGTTGCACTCTGAAAATCACCATATAGTTTTCTGCTGGAATTAGTTTTTTCTGTGTTGGTTAAAACATATAATTGGCATCACTTGTTCTGCTGGAGCACCTCTTCACTTCTAGTTGTAATTCCTAGGTTACATTTTAGTAAACGTTCTGCGGAGATATGGAGATGGTACCTTTTGTGCATCTTTGCATATTGCAGTGGGCAGTGAAATCATAGAATACCGAGATGGAAGGGACCTCAATGATCATTTGGTTCAATCTTTCTTAGCAAAAACATGGTCTAGACAAGATGACCCAGCACCCTTTCCAGCTGAATCTTGAAAGTGTCCAGTGTTGGGGAATCCATCACTTCCCTGGGAAGATTATTCCGATGGCCGGTTATTCTCATCATGAGAAATTTTCCTGTGGCTTGCACCAGTTTGATGCACAATGGAATGCTTTTTCCTGAAAATATTGGTTGATCTTGGCACCTTTTACAATCAGAAATGGATGTATTGAGAGAGTAGATAGTAACTTTGCCTTTTCCAGAGGAAGGAATTTATTTGTGTTCATTTAATGTCTTTGAAAAAAGGAGTTTAATCTGGATATCCACATGATGTTAAAACATCTTAAGTCAGCAGCGGCAAGTGACAGGGCAGGGATTCAGCTGATGTGGGCATCATTTGTTTTAAAGATGGGGAGCCTTTCCCCTTTAAGCCTGTGGTTAAAATCAGTTTGGGCCAATAAAACTGAAACATGGTCAAAGTGTTCTGCTGAACAAAGAACAGTGTTAAAAACCAAAGAATTGTTAAATGTTGTGCTTGTTAAGTCTAGGACAGCTCTATGATGAATGATAACTGGCAATGCCTTTGGCTGTATTGGTACAGAGAACCACATATTTGACTCATATCAGTACTTGGTCAAGCTTAAGAAGCTGTGTTTTCATTAGTGTTATTTGCCAAAATGGGCAATACCTTTCTTGTAGCAAAGGCCACTTTGCCATTAATGAAACAAAAAGAGTTGGAGTGGGACTCAAGTTTATCCTATTGGATGTCAAAATACAATGTTAGCTTGAATTACTTCAATAGTCTTTAAGTGCATTTAGAAGAACTGAATACTACTTAAACACTTTTTTCTTTTCTCTCAGTGTAATGCCTTCTTAGAGAAAAGAAAGGAAGCAGTTGAGGGAAGCTACACCCTCAAACTAAAAGCTAGATAATGTTGCAGAGCTGGCATTTATATCCTTGCTGACCATGGTATGTTCATCTGTGAATTTATACTTATGCTGGTACTTCAAGGCCAGCATTTAACAGAGTTAACTCTTGAGGTGCATAAGCATAATGTTAACACTCTCCTTTTAGCTTAAGAATTGATAAAAGCCCACCCATTATTTAGAACTCTTAAGTATGATGAAATAGTGCTAGTCATCATTTCAATGTAAGCTTGGGGTTTTTTTCTTTCACATTTAGGGGAAAAAACCAGAAAACTTCCATTCAGAGCCTTCTTGTCCTTTGTTTTACTGTTTGCATTCCTTGTTGCTCTTACAACTGTGCAATAATGGCAGTCCAAAGAAGAGTTCTTTGCTGAACTGCTGGCTGGCATTGAAATAAAAACGTGACCAAGTAGAAGTAGCTGCCTTTATAGCTGGAAATGTAACTGCTCCTGCACCAAGCATAAGAGGAACTGATCTCTGTTCTCTAGTTCTGTTTAGCAAAACTCTTTAGGAAGGACTGGCTGGAGGCAGATATGGACAGAATTCCTGTCCATACATCAGAGGGTCATGCTTTGAGCTGTTCTTGCCAAGAGTTTGCCTGAGGCCTCAGAAATTTTGGTATCTGTCTGCTACTGTTGTTGCATTGCTGTTACTATCCTGGCTACTTCCAAACCAGGCTCCTAGATATCTACAGGATGTGGATGTTCTGGGGCCTGGGAAGCTGTGACTAAACTGTAAAGTAGTGACTGAAGCACCATATGCTTCTGTGGCATGGTAAAAAATAGTCGGGCCTGAGCAATACTGAAACTTGTTATTCCTGATTGCAACATTGTCATGATTGAGATCATACTTCCCAACGATTTAACAGTAATAATTGACTGCTAAAGCAGCAAATGCAGCTGTGCCTGTTCTGAATAAAATGGACTTGTGATCTGTTGTAGAAATGCTAAGTGAATTCTGGTGTATTGATTAAAATGCACCGTATTCTGCTTTGATCAGAAGCTGTCCACCAGTATTGAAGGATTGACAGACTAAAGTGAATACAGGTGGGATGTGACTTACCTATTTGGTTTTTTCTGTATTTGCAGATACAAAGGTAGCTGAGTTAGTAGTAGCTAACAAGAGCATCGAGGGCTTTAAAATAGTGTCTTAATCCCTTTGAAAAAGGAAAGCTCTGCATTTAGAAGTAAAAGTAGAGCTAATAAACCAATGCTCCAGTGACCTCTGGTGGGTAGCATCATGCTGTCGCTTCATACAGCACTTGAGTATTGTGCATCCAATACTGCTCCAGCCTGAAGAAGAGGAGAAGCTGGTTTTGTGGGTGATTGCTGACTTGCAGGGCTTACTAACAGAAGCCTGGTTTGGAGCATGTTATATAGGGAAAGAATCTCCCATCTGTGGCACTCCTCTTGCCTTAGCAATGAGATTATCAGTCTGTTCTAGCCTTATTTGCAAAATGACTGAAAGTGATGTGGCAGACTGTGTGCATTAGTGCTGAAGGATACGTAGCCCTGCAGGCAGAAGTCTCCTCTAAAAGAGGAAAAGCCAACTCTGTTAATGTGAATGCCCTTTCTGGATCACACCCCTTCTAACTGCACCCATGTAATGACCAGTCCCTGAGCAGACAGGAATTTACCCTGGCTCAGCCCTGTGGCTTGTCAGGTCCATTACCCTGATAATGGCAGTTATTGCCTCAAGGGAAGAAGCTGTACAGTACACTGTTTTTCAAGCTCAGTTATGTAGTTTGATTTGAACTAGTTTTTCTCCTTCATGCCACACTACTATCTGACTGAGTCACTACCATGTTTTAGGGTCTATTCTTAGATATGTATTTTTCCTATTCAGCTGCCTTCTGATTGAGTTTCCAGGCAGACTGAAGGTGGTGTAATGAAGGCTCATAAACTGCTCAAGCTTCTTGTTCACTATTGCCTGTATATAGTGCTGTGAAATTCCTAATACCTTTTCCAAACTTCATTAATCCCTCATGTAAGACCTCTTTAGGTATTAGAAAGCAGTACTCGTCCTAGTTCCATGTGAACTCAGAATCCTTTACAAGGAGAATGGCATGCTTGTGAAAACGTATAGTGTACTTGTGGCTCAGAATTATACAGAATATGTGTAGGTGAGGAAAAATCTTTGAGATGGAAAGGCTTTGAATAAGCTAACTGAATAGGAATTTGACTGTGCCTCCCCCAGGATTGTTCTGGTTTGGGGGTTGGCCTTTTGTTTGTTTCTTTTTATCAATGAATTCAATAGCAGCAGAAAAATAGGCGACCTATTTTTGTGTATTTGGTTCCTGAACAACCCTGCTGCAGTACTTTTTTTAATGTCTTCTACTGCTACAACTTTACATACATATCAATTTTGACATAAAAGTTCTGTGTAGAATGTGCTTATGTCAGAAATCTGAGCAGTTCTTGATGCCATGTATGGTTCTGTTGCAGTAGAAATTAAAGATACCTAACAATTATTTTTTTTTCAACCGTAGCACTGTATGAGAGGACATATGATGGTGAAAAACTAATCTACATGGAAATGAAGTACCCTTTTCGTCTCTCAAGGAGAGATGTATCCTTTCAAGCTTTTCATTCCTCTTGCAGTTTTTGTCACCTGGTCATCCAGGAATCCCAACAATGTACTGATTCTACTGCTCAGCTGCACTTGATCTAAGATCTTGCAGTCCTCACTTACATGAATATGTATAGCATGAAGAAGAGTGTGGGTGCTCACATAGCTGAATTATTACTCTGCAGGATTGAATTGTGTAGAAGCATAAGAAATAACTTGAAGGGGCCAGTATTTGTAATGGAATTCACTTGTCAATTCATCATGTGTCAAACTGATGCTGTTTTGACATGCCTCCTCAACGTGGAATACAGTATGTTTATACTCGTGAATGTCAAGAGATGGATGTTGACGGGCGGAAGATCTGGGTTGTGTTAGCTCAGAGTGTGTCTGTTCCTCAGTGCCCTGAAAAGCCTGGTATTGTCAGAGTTAAAAGCTATAAGCAAAGACTGGCAATTGAAAGTGATGGCAAGACTGGATCTAAATGTAAGTATGATCACGAGTCATGTAGCCAGAGAATGTATGTATTGGCAAAATGCATGTAAAAGAGAGACTGGAAATTTTAAGCTAAAAGAAATTACTGTAAAGTGGATGTACTGAGCTCTGGGAATACTTTAAAATTAAGGAAACTTTTGGAAATGTCCAGTGCAGTGTGCTACTGTTAAGAATCTTTCATTTGACAGTTGGGCTGGGTAGTTAAGAATAGACTACTGACCACTTCACCCTGCCCTGCTCCCCCTCCCCAGCCTGCACTTCTTTTCCTGCTAGCCAGTTCAGTTGGGTAAAGTCTGATACTAGCTGCAATCTGGTTAACTCAGCAGTAATTTAAGTTTCATGTTTGACAGATGTATAGATTAATGGGCTCATCTAGAGATTGACTCCTGCCTGAGACTAGTCCTTTAAAGATGATATTATAAAACAGGCTACCTGAAGTGGTTTGCAATAGTCTAAATTAATATCATAGTGCTTTCAGCTTCCCACAGGCTAACTGGGAACGGCAATACTCATTTCACATTTTACTTCAGTAAAAGTTGACTTTTTTATGAAGAATTTAGAGCACAACTGTTGTACTTGGTACTTCAGTCTCGCACACCCAACAGCTTTGGTCATATGGTATTAGAGTTAATACTCAGACTATGGCTGGATAACTTTCTGGTACCTTCTCTCTCATCTCTAGTCTATATGTACTATTTTCTTAATCCCGGTGGCAGTACTCCATCACGGCTGATCAATTGGATTGCCCAGGTAAGTAAAGGTTGACAGCACAATTGTCTTTGGTTAATCTGTTTCAAACAGTGTTCTCACTGCATCCATACCTGTCTTCTGCATGTTGGGTTGAATTATTTATTTTTTTTTCCTGAAATTGATATATTGACCTTTCTAGCTCTTATGTTGCGTCATTTTTAGTGTCTTGTTATTGTCTGCTCTTAAGGCAGTTGTCTTAATTTTGTATTTATTTTTTTATTCCTATCAAATTCCTATGGTTAGTCAACCAGGCAGGTAAATTTCTGCAATAAATCCATGTTGCAGAGCATATGTGAACAGCCTTAATGCAAGCAAACTTCAATAATGCAGTCTGTTCACAAAGTATTAAAGGAATGGTTTGCTGCTTTGTACTAGATCTTAGACTTGTCCTGTATTTGTTTGAAGGCCTTGGTATATATAGTGGGAATTCTCATCTTGCTTACAGTTTTTCTTGATTACATTGTGCAAGAATGACTTTTCCGCTTTTCTTTTTACAGAGTGCTGTGCCTGCTTTCTTGAAGGATATGCGAAAAGCTCTCCGTAATTATTCTAAGAGCACATAGTTTGAAGTTGATCTTAATTGTTTTAATTCCTAGAGCTCTGCACTTACAGGAGTGTCTATTATATATGACACTGGATAAAATCTACCTCTAGTATTGGAAAAAATTCTATTTTAGTTGGTTTGTCTTGAGTTTTATTAGATTTTTGTTTCTAGCTCTAACTGAAAAGCTAACCACTGACGTAGCACCAACATCACATGCATCCTTTTGAAAGTACTTAAGTTTAGCCTTGTTCCCTGTGTGTCAACTGGAGGAGTTCCATTGATTGAAACATTACATTGTCAGACAAGAGGCAATGATCTTGCTAGGAAAAACGTCTGAACTTGGACTGAAAATTCTCTGCATGTGTTATGCCTGGATCTGCCTTTGTGGCCTTGCAGCGTGGCTTCCTACTGAAACTGAGTAATGGAACTTGCATTGCTTAGAAGCAAACACTTTGCTACCCAAGTTTGTCCTTCTTGAACTATCTGCCTGCTATAAACCTGAAATATGCCAAGGGCATATAGGTAAATTACTAGAAGTCTGCAAAAGGAACTGAAACTCTGTGTTACTAAATTTCCTTGTGATGGCTTTAAGTGCAGATATAAAAGGACTTGTGCCTAAAACCTTGCATTCACATCTCAATACCCCTGTATGATAAGTAAGAACTATTAGCCATGGCCAGGTGGAAGAAAAAGAGGACTTGGCTTCCATGTCTTGTTTAAGGGGAACAAGTTATATCTTCAGAGTCAGGAGCCTCATCTATACAGCAACTTGAATACCAACTTGAAATTTGAAGTAATTTTGAACAGGATGCCTGCAACTGAATGTGAATGAACTTGCTGTGAAACTTGGGCATACTTGAATTTTTAAATTTCATGCTGATGTAAAGAATGAAACTAATTTTGGATGATAATCTACAAAAAGCACAACTGACCAGGAAATTAAATTTCCAGTACCTTTGTGGGGGAAGCAGGGAGGGGGAGGAGGAATGGAGTTCAAAAGATGAGGGCCTTAATCTCAGGAATTTAAAATATTTTGTGTTATTACTAAATCTGATCCTGTTACTGAACAAATCTTGTAATGGGGTAGCTTTGTCTTTTTTAAAAAAAAAAATGAAGTGATTGCCTTTATACTTTTTACAAATATTAGTTTCCAATAAATCATTATTTTATCCATGCACTGCTGTGGTTCCATCTCTCACATTTAAGATTGGCCACGCTGGGCAGGCCACAAATGACAGGCTGACATCACAGGCTGCTTTATTTTTAAAGGCTTTTGAAAGAGTAACATGGATTCATGAGATTTAAGTAGGATTCTGTAGAGGAATGAAGCTGGGTTAATTATCATTGATAATACACAGCTGTGGACTGGCTTCAGGGGCAGCAGGTTGGCTGATGTAGATAAAATGCAGCTGTGGCTAGTTCTGTTAAGTGGTTGAGAGCTAACAAAGAGAGAACAGCCAAGGAAGAGAGACAAGAAAGAAGCAAGAGAAGAGAGAGAGAGCATGCCCTGGGTGAGGAGAGACTAGGAGAAGGCAGCAGAGTGACTGGCATGAAGAGTATGGTTGGTATGTGATGGTAAAAGACCTTGTTGCAGCTGGCTAGTTTGGAGAGTGCTCTGACAGGATTCCATGTGTTCTGAAGAGTTTGCTGCCAGCAGTTTAGGCATTTTTCAAGTGTCTTTGACTTGGAGACCATTACTGAATTGAGTATTACAGTTCCAATCCATTTTAATTTTAGCTGTCACATTTTCTCCAGCAGATGAAGGACATATATGCAAAGAAAATAGTTCTGAAGCATAATTCTCTTTTAACTTCCCATAATTTTTGTACACGTGCTTACTGGAACTGGAGCTGAATTTTTATTTGTGTACTGGGTTTTCTCCATCATACCAAGAATATGATGGTGTTTTATTTGAATAGACTAATTCTCAAATTTCTTTTTTTGGCTGTGTTCAAAAAAATTACCTTGCAAATTCAGAAAACATTTTAGCAGTGTGCTAAGTATGTAGGAATTCAAATGTCATAAGCAATCACAAGAACACCAGAGCTGCTTTTAGGTGATAGGATGTGGATACGAGTTAGGTCCTGAAGCAAAACAACAAAGGCCAGACTAGATAGATCATTCAAAAGAAGGTAGAAAAGCAAACCGAGCTATTGTAGACTTGGTATAACAATTTAAAAGGAGACTAGCTGAGGATGAATCTTACTGGAACAATGATGCAAACTAAGTGATTTCCAGTTCTTTCCAAACAAAACTGATGTCTGTACCACAGTAGTACAAAACTGACCTGTAATTATAAACCTACCTTGAAACATACGAGTTTCAAAGTTTACAAGAAATGTGTACCTAGTGAGGTGAGGATGTGCACAGACATGAGTCATGTACAGATGAGCTAATTTTTTTTTGTCATACTTTTTGTCAAACAAATCCATAATTTTGTTTGGTCTTTAATGAAATGAATGCAGGAGAAAGAATGAAAGCATTATATATTCATAAATTAATGATTGCATCTTTGTCATTACAGTTGTCATCAAGACATAGTATACATTTGTCTGCAGTAGGCTGAAACAGTAAGACTGAACGTTCAAGAGGCTGAATGGCTCCATTGTCAATCTTGCTGAAATCTTGATCTACAGACCCCACACAGAGTACAGAATACATAGCCATTGCTCATGTATCGTTATTAAAACCCTTGCACAGGCAGTTTCTTGTGCTGTACACAACTTTCCAAATTAAAGCACATTTGTTTAAACAGTAACTGCTAAAAAAAAGCTTTTTATCTGTTTACAGGCAACTAACCAGTAATGTGAGATGAATGCAACATCTGATCTCTTGATTTTAGGTCCCCATGGGTTTTCATAGTGACATAAATATGCTGTGACACTTGACTTTATTTAAGTACATGTTACTACACCTATCTTGTATTACTAGCGAAGAAAAAGCAGTTCCAATTTTGTGTAATGTGGCTTCTTGTCTAAATGGGAGGTTATGACCAGAAAGAAAGTGTTGGTATTTTTCAGTCTCCAGTTGTAAAGACATTCATATAGCATTTTAGAGCTTTATTCATGATTGGTTAAGTATTGATCTCGTATAAATTATACATGCATTGTGAACTTTTCTGGATGGCTTGAACAGAAATTTACCTGCTGTGAAAGCTGTCATTATGCATTACGAGTTCTGGTGCACAGGGTTAAAAAAAAAAAAAGGAACCCCTCTTCCCATGCTGTTTGTTTATGTAGAATGTGAAAGTTAGCTTTCTGTTTCCATCGGCTTGCCTAAAACCAGAGTATGTAGTTTGTTCTTTTAGAGTGATCTTTTGCAAACATAGGGCTGTTTGAATAAAAAGAATGAAGCGTTTCTGTTAGATGATGATTGATCCTCTCATCTTCTATATAGCACCCCCTTTAATAGATCGGTAGGTGTCATGCTACAGATTAATGGGGACTAATTAAGTTTTCCAGTAGCCAAATAGAACTAGAAAAATGCTGTAGTTTCTGGCAATAAACAGGCATCTGATTCAAAGCACAATAATTAGACTTTCCATAAATCATAATGAGCTTTGGATTTCTTCTCATATAGAACTTCAGTTTTAAAATTACCAGCTCTTACAAAAACATATTTTTGCATGTTGTTCTTCCCATAAAGTGGTTATTTGGGGGGGAGGATGACTGGTCACCCATCCCATTTCCATGAGCAGTAGTGGTATAACAAAGTGAATATAAACCATTCTTCCACATTGTGGTCTAGTCATTCACATCCATTCCTTCCATGTGATCTCTCTGCTAAACTATTTTATTTGAGTTGGAAGGTAACGTAAAGGAAAGATTCTGAGTAACCCAAAGTCAACATAGTGAATGATGTCAGATAACGCAATCACTGTAGTGCTGCCTCTCAGAAGATGATGTGTAAAGGGAAACACAAGTTGTTTCTGCTCAGGAAACATTTGGTTGATACTTCATTTCTCAAGCAGGTCACTGGATGTTTTTATAATTTAGTGGAACAAAAATGTGGGAAGATAGGGAGATAGGCTTCTGATATTAATGCACACAAGTAGACGATATATCTTCCCAACAAAATTTTTGCTTTCTATTATGTTAGTTTTCTATGTATGAAGAACATTTTCAAATGGGATCTCATGGTATTTAAATTTCACTTAGCTGACAGCACGGATTTGCCTTCCTCTAGACAGGAGGTTAACCCATAACCAAATTTACTGCCCCACTGTAGTCTAGAAGATCAGAGGAGACTACTAGACTTGCAGACAGAAAACTGTTTTTCACTCTTCTCTTAAAGGTCAAAAGACACTAAAAAGTTCCATATAAAAACAGAGAGGAAGGCTTACAACAGGAGGTAAGTGGTTATAAATCTAGATGGACTATATGGAAGATAAATGCTTTTTGAGAAGCAATAACAAGAACAAATATCTGTAGCAAGATGAGTTCTCGTGAAATTTTTTCATATCAGTCTGGCTTATAACTGCACACTTAAGAGGAATCTTGACCAACAAGGTAAATAAAGCTGGTGTTTAAGCATCCTACTAATTCATCTCTGCAGCTGCCAGTTAACATATTAATTAGGATTGGATATGAAAACATAAACAGAATGTCATCTTTCTCTGTTCAGTATTCCCTGTTCTTTGAGAACTTGACCATAAACAATTATTCTCATCTGGAACCTGAATCACAAAAGTATCCTGGAGTCTTGCTGTGAGACAGGAACATTTTAAATGGGAACGATTCTCCGCTGGAAACCTTCCTTTCCAAAGTAACAAGAATTGCATCGTGTGAATAAGTGTTTCAGTGGAACATGCCAGAATAAGCAATTATATTGAAGAGCCTTGAATATAGGTATTAATTTTAGTCTTGTAAATTTCCTGCATCCCAGCTGTGCAACTAGTTAAACAGAAAGCTGTTCCTACAGTTTAAGCACAAGTAACTGTAACATTAAGTGAGTTTACCTTTGTCTGTCGTCACTAGATTTCATGCAGATTTTTAGATTTTTCTAAGGCTTATTTCATAATTGGAGGTGGAAGAGGTTCTATTATGGGCTTTGTGACACTGGAAGAGTCAGTTTTTGCCCCAAGCTTAATTCTCTTATTATTCTTCATCTACAGAAGAAACTCCTGAGGATGAATCATTTTGATAGGTTGTGTTGTTCCTAAAATGACACATTTTGGATCGTAGCGGTTCTTCTATATATAAGGCCAAGGGTTACCTGTGCTCTGTACATACTTTCAGTAGATGCCTGCTGTTAAGTTACAAGGCTCACTGACTTTCTACCTAAGCATATCTTGAAAGGGTTTAAGTCTCTCTATTTCACCTAGAGTTGTGGGGGGTTTGGCTTTTATTATTCCTAGCATATACATACCTTCCAAAGCATTCTAGAAATTGTGTGTAATTGCCTCTAAATGAATGTTTCATGTTCAGCTGCGACCTGGAGTTATGGTTTAAGAATGGGGTTTTAAGCATTTTTATTAAGACCAGGCTGCTGCTGTGTATTTTTAAAGTTAATGTATTTTCTCAGCATGGAAGTCATATAATTGATTTGTACATTTGAGTGGAGAGCATGATCCCACAAGAAGCCAAAATGGCCTGGCCAACCCATTTACCCTGTGAAAGTCTTGTATGATGCTGTTCACCTATTCAAATAAAAACAAACAGTAAGAACATTTCTTCACCAGGAAATTACTTTGACACTAAAAGGGTCTATTGTCTCAGAGTGTGAGGTGGGTATGTGAAAGGGTACATTGTCTTCCACTGATTTTTTTTTCTTGTAACATGGGAATAAATGGACCCTCGATAACATGTAAGGCATGGTCCTAGGAACCATGGAGTTGAGGAGCATCATCACTGAATAATGATTAATTCACTAGAATGACAGGCAGGTTGTCAGTAATTTAGAAAAAGGACTTTAAAATACATTTGGAACAAGTTAGAGAATAAGAATAAACAAGTAATCTGAGGGGCCTTTAAGGTCTTTCAGCAAAGACAGGCCTAGAAATACCTGCCAGATCACCAAATGCAATTACAAACATCACATAAATAATTCCCTTTCATAAAATATGTTTCACAAGTATGTTTAGCCCATTTTCTCTTTCAGACTAGTAATTCTGTATGCTTAATATCTTTGCTAGTATGTTTATTGTGAAAATATGACTTGAGTAGAGAACTAATATTTTGTTCTTCATTTTTATGATCGGTAGATATCGGAATATTTTGTGACAATATAGGGGAAGGTTTTTTCACAGTGGTGATAATCAGCAATGAAACAAGTTGCTCTGACTGTCAGATCTCCATTTTTGGAGATATTCAAAGTTCATTTGGACAAGGCCCTAGGCAATTTATCTGACCTTGAAATTAGAGCCATCAAATTTGATGCGGCATTGGTCTGCAGGTTGGACCAGATGATGGGATGATCCCATATGTCCCTTCCAAGCTGAATTATTATATGTTTTTTAATAATAATAAATCCAGGAAATTACAGTGTGAATCTTTCTGAGAAGGCAGTATTATTTTCTTTCCAAATGCTGTTATTTAACAGACCAACTGGAATGAGCTAAATTCCTATGGTACACAATGAGATGCACAAGTATATGAAAATCCTATATTCAAGATCTATATTAGAAACATGTACATACACATTTTTGACAAGGTGCATGCTGTAGGCTTGCATTATTGCTTTAGTTTATTATTTTAACTAAACTTATTGCTAGGAGTTTGTTGAGAAAACTGGAAAATTTGAACTAAATTAAATGAAAGCAGACTTTCTAATCTTTGCTAGTGGAGCTTAATATCATCATAAATACACTACTGAGTGAAAACATGATGACTCCTTTTGGAAAAGGACAGCAATAGCAGACAAACTGAGGTCGTGCTGTACACTCAGATAAAAGTTATTGGTGCCAGTTGTTGCTGTTCATTTCCTGTTGCATCCAGCAGCTGTAGATTGTATTTGAGAGGTTAAAGCTGGGAAAGGTTCAACCAGGCAAGGTTGAGATGTAAGAAAAAGGGAAGATGAAATGCAGATTTGGAATATCTAAGCATTCCGCAATGATCCTCTAGTTTTACCTTAACCATCATGGCACAGTATTTTTAAAGACAGCATGCTGAGCCAAATAGCACTCACAAAATTTTAGTCTTATACATGGTGTGACTCTCTTTTTGTCAGATGGAAATATAGATTCAATCATATTTAATTAATATTAAAGGATATTTAGCATTTGTAAGTAGTCTTCTTTGCCAGACCTGGTCTCATTACCAGCCTAATTCAATATTTAGCAGCTGAAGATTAAGAAATCTTTGCATTGATTCTACGGTGGATTTTCCTCTGCCTGGTCCAATGATGAATATTTCCAATCTATGTTTACTGGTGAATGTCCTTTACTGTCACATGCCTTTCCCTTTCCCTTCTCCCTTCAATATTGTGTCAACATTTGGGATGAGCCCAAATCCTAATGTGTGGTTTGACCTTCTGACATCTTAGCCCAGTGAACTACCAACTTAGCCATGCTTCCTGCTCTGGAGGGTAAAGCACAAACATCACCCTCAAGGATCTTCTTCTGCCCACTTACTATTTTTATGCCTATCAGCGATTGTGCATTTCACTGTATTATAAAAATCTTGGATGCATTTTCATTCCCAAAATATATATGTGAATCTATGTATCTGGATTTATGTTGGAATAAGAATTAAGCCTTTTGGAACTGATAACTGTGAAACTAAGAAAAATGAGGGGCAAAATACAAACTGGACTGAGAAGACAGTACTGAATATAAGATTATATTGCTCAGCATTAAGCTGAGCATTCTGAAGCATTCCGAAAACAAATATGTGTTTAAAATGATGTGATAAAATATATGTACTATATTTTATAATAAAACATTTCATCAAATTCCCATAAAAAAGCAGGGCAAATTTTTCAAGTACATTTGTCCTATTTTTTTGTTAAACAGAGACATATATTTTGATATTGCAACAGTTTGGCTTGCTTTGCCAACTAATCAAAGAACAAAAGTATTTGCTAGAGTCCCAGTAAATACTGTCTTCTGACTTTTAAAAATGGAAACCTGTAGTATATTAACACTGTGGCACTAATGGGAATGCCAAGCTCTTAGAACATTCTTCCCTAGATAAGATGGCTTCAACTTTCAACTTTTGCAGTTTCCTGTTTTCTCCTAATATTTTGAGAGAGGAAAAAAATATCTGCATTGCTTCACCCTTCCCTTGCACAGAGGCTCCAATTCAAACGCTGTTTTGTTTGAGGGTAAGAATCAATTCACCACCTACAGTAGCAAATGAGGAGGAAAACAAAAAAGGTTCCTTTTTTAACACTTCAGAATGGCAGTACCAGTAATATGCCTTCAGTAGTTTCCACAGCAGAGATCAAATGAATGAAACATCAGCAAGCTAGGATAGCACAGTCTATTTTTGGTAGTGAAGCAAGCATCCACAAAGCTCATCTGGTTCACTGGGGATATTAGAGGAAATTGCAAATACTGTAGAAGGCTATTCTGATGTCACATGCTTTTAGATGGGTTAGAAAGACAAATACTGAGTCTTTCACTTTGAATTTCTCTCTGTCAGTTGCTGTTTATCAAGCAAGGTTGTATTTTTGTCTATGTCACCCACGTGTCCCACAAACAACATTTTTTTTCAAGTACTAAAGGAGACTGTAATGTTGTAAAGTACATAAATAAGCAGTGAAATAAGTTCAAATTTTTCACTTGGTTTTAAAACATACTGTAAAGAATATTTATTGGATTAGTTTCAAATGCAAATACCAAAAAATTAAGCTTTTCCCACCTCATTTTGCTCCCACTTTTCAATTTTTAATTACTAAAAAAAAAATGGAGTTAGAGAAAGATACAAAGAAAGGGATAGCAATGAGGAAACTAAATCTTCAGGTTTAGGGGGAAAACTGGGACAATGCTCCCATTGTCAATAAGAAATAAGGAAAATAGTATTTTTACCTTTGTTTTGTGAAACAAATTTAACATTTTTCAACTACTAACAGCCTTTTCCACTGCTGAAAAGCAGTTAATACTCTGGACAAAACAGAGAAAAAGTATTAAATCTGCAGAAACAAATAACTCCCTCTTCCTCTCACAGCTGTATGGCACAAGCAGCAGTGGAAAATCACCCCCGCACTCACTGTTTAAGAATTTTAACATCGGCTTAGCTCCATAGCATTACTTCCCTCTTAGCAGAGCATTTAGAATAATTCTGCCTCTTTCCCCATGGACCTGGATCGATTCTGCCTGTGTTGAAGAGCTGATGTACAGGGCAGTACACTCCAGGTACAAAAATGTTAGTCTCTCCAAATGGTTTATGATAATGCCTAGTAAGAGACTGAACTCCCATCTTGAAGCCAGCAATCTCAAAGTATGGCAACCCAGACTGCCATATTACTTCAAATACTATTTTGTTTCATCTGTATTGGAAGGCCACAGTTTGGGAAATGAAAGGGACCTCACAGGATAGAAATAAATATATTTATTATTATTATCTTAACTTTGGCTTCAGTAGGGTTATCTAAAGAGCTAACTGCATCTGCACAGGAAATGAAATCTTTAGTTAATGGACTTAAGACAGCAGATACTGATTATTTGAGGAAGCTGACAAACAAAACCAATGTGTTCTGATCCAGTGGATGATGTTGCTACATTGGCAGCTTTATTGTCTTACAGAATGACCTCGCATATGCAGTCTGGTGAGTCAACTGGCAGAGGTTGCAAGTGCAGCATTACTGACACTGAAATGTGGCAGAGGGGAAGGAAAACAAAAATACCTACACACAGAAAGGCATGCATGTGAGGTAAATGAGGGCAAAGCAGCACCTGGAAAAGGGCAGTAAATAGAGCTTAATAGTGAGGAAAGACTACAGGAAACTGAGCACCCAAACACAGTAGAACCAGGAAGGCGTATCAAAGCATTAGGAAAGGGCCGCAGGTACAGTGTAACAAACAAGGGCACCACTGGGCATACAGTGCTTACTGATCTGTGCAGACTACAACATCAGGGCTTTTGGAAAATAGAAGCACAGTGGACATAGTATCTCTCTCTCTCTCTCTCTCTTAATCTGAGATGTCACATCAGTGTTTGGTTTCCTTTTTCCTGATACTTTCCTGATGTTTCATGTGGGGTTGGAAAAAGACCAGAAAAAATGAAAAAACAGTTATTTGGTTAAAAAAAAACATAAGTATTTTGCTAATTCATACTATTCAGAGGTTAAAGTACAGCTTGAATACTTTTTGTCTGTGGGAAAAAAGTAGGATGTGTCCATTACTTGTAGAAAACACTGAGGCAAATTCTGAGTTTGGAGTATCAGTGCCTCAGAAGGACCCTCACAGGTCTATGTGAGAATCAACTCATTTGCATACAGAGGTAAATTCTGGTGTGGATATTATACAGATATTTTACCCTGCACTTCCACTGTCTCAACAAATCAGAAACCTCAACACAATACCCTCAAAGCTGCTTTAATAACCTCCTCACACAAATACATATGTGAATGTTCAGAACACGTATTTCTGTCATGTGGTAGTAGGCATGTTAGAAAATTTTTTTTCTAGCTTAACTCTGAAGACTGCAAATATGCTTGACAACCAAGTAAATACTAAAATTTGGCAACTGGAAGTTTTAAGTCTCCCTCAAATCATGAAACGTGGCAAAATGATGAGCTGTCAACCTTGTTCTTAGATATATTAATTACAATCTTCAACTGCCTGCTGTAAACACAGGGCTAAGTCCTATACTAAGACAGTGGGAGTTTTGCTTTGCTTTCCACCTACTCAGTCTGTTTTCAGTTCCTGTTCACTTCCAGTGTGACAAAAGAAATTATTTCTTTTATCTTCTGAATTTTTCCTGGTCACCATGTGAACAAGGGAGCACTCAATTTCATGCTTTCATTAACTACTAATAAAACCACAATGGATGAAATGCCATTTAGTCTTTTAAACTTCTAGCTGGTAATATCTTTTGGATTATTAGTCAAAACTGCCTAGATCAACATGAAATATTCCTTCTGCTCCTCGTCAAATTCACTAAATAAGTATTTCTTTAAACAAATGAAAGATTTGACTGATTTCTTTTTTCGAGTAGTGTTATGTATGATCAGTCTGTCCTTGTTAGGACATATCTGGACCCAAAATCTGGAGCTATACCTGTTTGTCTATGACTTAATCTCTTGGTATCTCCACTCAGCCATAAATTCTGATGTCTTCCCAGTCCCATATCCTTCCTTTTTTCAAAAGTGACACAGCAGTCACCTAGAGGAGTCTTCCAACAGTCTCTCTGGTATGCTGATAACCCAAGAAAGGTTTTTGAATATTTCACCTACTTGTTTTCTGTTTCAGTGCTTATTTTTACTAAATCCTTACCGTGCCTAAGCATTAGGCACTCTTCTAAGACAATCCCACAGAGCAAAATTAACAGTGCTTAGAAACTTGTCATATTTTCCAAATCACTTTCCAATATGCACAGAAGAGATGACAAAAAAAGTGTCATCTTGCCGTGTTGAAGTGAATAACTGATAGTGAAAAAGGGAAGAATCTACAAATAAATTCTCCTATGCATATATGTTTCCAATGAACCTATTAGGGCTGTAAATTATTCTCTCATACTGATCAAACTGTATTTTTAAACATTCTGTGATTTTATCACTTATTTAAAACAGCGTCTGCGAGGAGTTACCAGATTTTTTTTGTGACACCTTGTGGTGGTGGTTGTATAAAGCAGAGTTCCTGGAAAATAGAAAAAATAGACTGTGGCATCCATGAGAAGACTAGGGCTATTTTTCTTTGAATTCAGCAAGTGTTTGCTTCTTGATTTGTAAAATTATGGCTGTGAAACCTCATACAAATTATGCGCAGTGTCAGGAAACCACCTTGAAAATTTCTGCAGATATTTTGTCCCTTCTGCAAGAAACCACCCTGGATGAGAAATGAGCCGTTAGATAGTATGACTTCTCCCTGCAGTGCTGCAAAAGGCAACATCCTAAAATATTTTTTTTCCCTACTAAGCACTCTGGTTTGCAATCTTATTATGTATGGTAGAGCTGAACATTAGGTGGTTTCAAAGAGGACCATTCTAAAATAAATTAAGAAAATGCAAAATCCCCAACACTGTATCTGCAAGTGACTACTACTGCTTTCATTTACAAAGGCAGATTGTAATGTTCATTCAATCTGCATATGCTTCATTGTGATCTAAGATTTTTTAAAAAATAATTCAACCGGTTTATTAAAATTAAGGCGCAAACCTGCTTAGGTTGTGGACATTTAATGACAGAAATCTTTTAACATGTCCAGACTTTCAGAGACAAATCTTTAAAAGGATAGCACTAGCTAGATTAAAAGCTTACAAATTTTTGCAAATGCCATTTAGGGTTAGAGATCGAGCCTTTAGATCCAGCAGGGCTGAATGGTATTATTTACTCTATTCTATTACTAGTTTACTATGTCCCAGTAGTGACTTAATATGTGTGTGATTGTCTTTACACCATCTTTCACATGGGTGTAATTACTGTGCAGAAGACTGATGCTTTCAAAGGACACTGCAGTTCCCCATTGGAACACATTACTGATGTACATCAAATTGGGATGTACAAAAAAATGGGAAGAAACATTTATTCCTTTTTGAGGATGTTATTCATAGTAATAAATCTACTTATGCAAGATATTTTAAAAAGAGCTAGTAATGAAAGAAAACATGGGACAAAAAGTAAATGTAGCCCTATATTTGGGCTGTTTAGCTGCTTTTTCTGTTTGAAATCAACAGGAACTGTGAACTAAAACTGGGCTGTGCCTTTTTCCCCCAGTGGCTTGTAAATACAATTCATTTGACTTTAATCTCCACCAGTAAATGTAACAGCACTCTATCAGAAGTCCAGATACTATCTCTCCAGCCTCACAGTATGTATATACATTCATAGTATCTTCATCACAGCCAGGGAAACCAATTAAAATATTGTTTCCTACCTCCTGGGAACTGACAAATACTAATTGCAGCCAGCCATATCTTACAACTCTGTAGACAGGATAGACATTTTAGAAACATCAGCAGATCACTCATGCTGATCACAGTTGGTAAGGAACTAAGCAGAGCAAAAAACACCACTGTGCTATTTTGTACTCTTAGAATAGAATTAGTAGGTTTTGTCTTACCAGGGGCAGAGAATATTTTACTATGTTCTTTGAACATAGAAATTTCATGAAACTAAGCTTTATCTGATCAATATTTGGTGTGAAAGGGCATGCAATAAGTTTAATTAGATCTATAAAAGGCAATTTGCAGATTGGAAGGAGAAATAATAAGGATTCCAAATCATAGCTTTTGCCACCAAATAAGAATACATTTACAATCATTTTGATGTTATTTATTTAGCTAGCTGTTTAACAAAACACCTAAATCTTTAAAGCCCAACACAAAGTCCCTCTGAGCCTTGAACTTACAGATCAAATCACCAAGTTCTTTTTCTAAGTAACAAATAGAAAGCTGTCATAAAAAACTGCAATGCAGAGCAACGTCTGCTTTAGGCAAAGGCTGCTCTATTGCATATTGTCATGAGTTGGCATAGAAAAATGCCCTGTTGTTACTCTCCAAGTCTTTCAAACTCTTATTTCAGCAAAACTGTTTTTAAACTGAGGTGCTGGCCTGAAATAACCTCTCTTTTAGTGATCACTCCAAACCAAACCAAAACCTTAGCACGTTAGGAAAAATATTACTTTGCTTCATTACATAGGCTGTTTGAAACTGCACCATCACGGTAAGGGTGTTTTCAAGAGGAGCTGGAATGAATACTTTGAAACAAATTTTGATCCTTGAACTCTTAAAGAGTAATAAATACATTTCATAGTAAGTAATCTCAACATCACAAAATTTCTCATCGTGGAAAATACCAGCCAACCTGAGCAGGAAGATCAGAGTACAGATATTTTACTTAGACATTATAAAATAAAACCATAGCATCTTAAAAGTAGACCATGAAGAATTTTAAACATTGTCCAAAATATTGTTCATGTAAATTTCTTCAGTTTGCAGTTTCTCACTGAGACTTACCAAGGTATAATATTACCAATATCTCAGACTGAAGCCTTTTCTCATGCATGAATAAATGTTGGCTCAAGAGATGGATTCTGACACTAACATTTTAATTTGAGGAGAACAGGATCTGGAAAGATCTAGATTATTCTCTCTCACTCTCTCAAATATATATATAAAAATAACATTATATATCACCACCATAGTTCATGGTAAAAATGCATAAGGATCTGTCTCTAAAGAGATTTATACTGTAAGGATCCTATTCGTGAAAAGTCATGAGGGAGAAAAGGAAGTAGTGTAAAATTAAAGTGAATTACTGGTTCTGTTCATAAAAAATCAGTTCTGCCTGAAGAAGCATGGAGTAATAAATTGCAAAGAACAGGGTAGAATTCTCATTATGGCTGAAATGAAATGAAAGGATATGAGTTAATAGCCAGTAGTAATTGCAAGTAAAACCTGCTTTCATTAGTTTATCTTGACATGCTTTCATAAACAGTTAAATATGATTATTTACATTTTAACAACAGAACACAAGTTAAAGTGATCTGCTCAGTCAACAGCAGAATGAGAAGTGAAACTCATGTTTTCTGGGCCAGTCACTACAAAACCCTCCAAGACACTTTGACTTTATGGTGAAATAAACAGTGTATGGTCAACTCTACAACCTTCCTTTGGGTGAACCTTCACTCAGGACAGTTCATCCAAATTCACCCACACAAACCTTTAATAGTCAAAAACTTGCCTCAGCAAAGAAGTCTGCTTGGTCTACAATCAAGAGGTGTTTTGGTGAAAGCAAGAGATAAAAATCTATCTATGATAAGAGGGGTTGGTTATTCCTTAAATCATAGCTCTGCATCTTTCAGGTGAACACATTTATCACCTCAATATCAGCACATTACTAACAGAAGCTTCTGCAGCAAAAACTTGTGTTTAAAAGTTCACAGACTGTTTTACATCAGTTTTAGCCAATAAGAACAGAGATTCTTTTACAGTTACATCAATTTACACCTGATGAAAAATCTCCATTCAAGACTAACTGAAACTACATCTTTGTACACTATGCCATTGACATTAATCACATTTATCTAAAATTCAGTGCAACTGCATGACCGCAGATTTGGCTAAATGTGATATGCATAAAGCCGATTTTTCTGGTGTCTGAACTAACAATATCTACGGTTTTCTTGGCAGACACATAAAGAGCTTAATTAGCTTGCCCTTGCAGGGAAGTATGCTGTATGCAGCATGAGAAATGGTTTTTGTGGTCAGCTTGGATCAACTTCAGACTGTAGACCAAAACAAACTCAGAAAAGAAATGTGGTTCTATTTTGCACTCAGTTTACGTTTCCCAACCCAGATAACTAATGACACATTTGATGATTTCACTGGGAAGTGTAATATGTTACTGCCATCTAGTGCTATGCAGTAGACTCAGCCTCTTCATACAACTGAAATAAAGTATTCTAATATGACAGATGGGAGTATTAGATAAAAAAATTACATTTCCTATTAGTTGATCTGTGAAGCTTAGGATACAGCTGAGTGACATGGTGACTTTTGGTCTGGCCCTGTGATCTGTCTATTTATATGGAGTAAAATAAGATTGTAACAATGAACAAGCTCCAAAATCAGTCAAGAGGCATGGTATAAACTATGCTGAAAAAGTGAAGACTGTTATCTTCAGAGACAACATCAGAAGAGTGGAGCTGCTTAATGAGCCAATAATCTCTAGCCAGGGTAGGGCTGTCTTTCCCTCTATTAAATAAAACCCCCAGAACTCTCAGGTGGCCTACAGATGGCTTCCCATCAAGGTTTTCCTGAGATCATATGGTAAAAATTTGCCAACATTTGAGACTAAGGCAATTTCTTGGTCAAAATTTAGACCCTTGACTTACAATGAAAAGAAGATAATTAAAGTTTTGCTGTTTGCTTTATGAGACAAACTTCTGGATGCTGATAAGACACTTGGAGAGAAATGATGCTGAACCATAAGAAAAGGCTGCCAAAGGAAAAACACATTTTAACTGTACAGACTCTGAGCACGGTTAGGTAGTATGTGACTAAAATAACTTTAACTGCCAGCATTGAGTACCTCATGTTTATTGATAACTATAATTGTTACTGGTGCAGTAGTAGGAAAGCTGAAATTAAAAAAAAACCAAATATTTGTGTGGAAATAGTTCCAAACTTGATCCAAAACTTATCAGAGTCCATTAAACTCTCGATTTGAATTTTGAGACAGAATGTCAAAACATATAAAGAGCACTTCAAGTATGGTTTATAACTAGCACGAAAAGTGCAGTTAAAATAGTTGCAGGAAAAGACTCATGCAAAAGTTTTTGCTGCATTCCTCTCATTTAAAACTCATTATTATTTCTCCAAATAGAGGTGCTGCTCAGGAATGGGAAAGGTTAGGGTAATTATTCACTTGGTTTGGACAGTACTGGAAAAAGTCCCACAGCTATACTCTTTTTATAGTATATTCCACAGCAAGTTGATAAATCTAATGTAAGCAGTAATATGAGCTTTAATTCAATACCCACTGAAATCTTTAAAAGTCTTCTATCTACTTCATTAGTCATCTGATTAATCCCTAAAGGTAAAATTATAAGTTTAAATTGAAATCTAAAGTTTTTAAAGGATTTAATTATTTTTTTCAAACATGGCTCAAAGGAAAAATGAAGCAAATGACATTCTCAACTCTTTATTATGGATCAAACCTGTAAATTCTTATTTATGCTTTCCTTTTTACTGAAACAACTGATCAATATCTTCATGGTTTGCCTCACTGAGATGAAGTAGTTCAATAAATTCTATAGCATATCAAAACGTGCTATTGTAAAATTGCTTTCTTTTATTGACAAAGGATGAAGTATCACAACAGCTGCTGCCAAGTGCAGTCGTTCATGTTTTCATAAGTTTGTGACAGTCTCTTGGTATTATCAGTTTTACATAATTTAGGTAGCATTCTTCATTTCACTATTTGTTGAAAGTGTATTATAAGAAGTCATTCTTTCCCAGTTGATAGAAATACATAGCTTGCAACTAGAAATACTTCAGAGTAATTTCTAGGAAAGCACATAGAAAAGCAGCCCATTGTGATTCTTTTGTGATAGTTCAAAGAGAATCCTTTTTTATTTTTAGCCACTTCTACCTTGCAATGTGCAAGAACCCTACAATAATGTCTAGCAAAATATACTTCAGTCCAACTTCATCTTATAGTGAATGGAATGCTAAAACTGGTAAGATCCAATTCAAATTTGTAACATTTGTTTCTTGAATTTAATAAAAATACTGAATAGAAGTGCTGGTGAGATCTGCAACAGCCCTCTGGTGTTATAAGAAGCAGATTACAGATGAAATCTTCATTTCCTTTTGCCCTGCATTGGACTAACATTTTATAACCTTTATAAAACAACAAAACCAGTGGAATGTTGCCTTTTTGCACTGCTGAGTGTAAGAACAATTCAGAATTAACCCCAAAGTGGTATGCTTTGTAAAATTGGAATGTGCCTACTGTTTGGGGCATCCTTTAGTCTTCTTCCTACTCAACAGCCAAAGCTGTGCCTTTACCATTGATCCTGCAAGTCATCCTCACTGCTACAATGATTTCAGGACTGAGTCATTACCTATTTGTTTTATTATCACAGGATATAGCAGTGATATATCTGTAAATAATCTCCTTGAGCAAAGGCCTGCAAGCTTGGTTTTTAAATCCTTTTCTGGTCCCTCTCCCATCCTTATGTATATGCAAGTAATCATTTAGTCTCTTCTGAGACAATGCTTTCCACATTCTAGGATCAGTATCATTTCACGTCTTCTAGCATCTGCCCAAGGTGGATGACCAATAACATTGGCTAGCAATGAGCTTTTTATTATCGGAATTCCTTGTGAAGTGGAAACCCACACAGTCAATAACTCAAACCAGGCATACAAATCTCCTGGCCTGGCAAATAATACGCCTCCCCTCAGGCTACCAAAGAGTGAAAAAAGCATCTAAAAACCTGCCCATTAGCTAGGTATTTTCTTTGCAATGTACATAACCCAAAAACAATGGCAAATGTAGTTATTTCCCACTGAAGAGAAACTATTCGCTTTTCCTAAGTTACGATCACAACAGGCTTGATATGCATTAATAGAAGAGTATGGCTTTCAAGTCAAACAATTTCCTATTGTTGCAACCACAGCAATGGAATAAGAAACCAAGTAACAGAAGTGGAAATCCTGGGAGCTGTTAATGATGGATCTGGAACTGCTTTTGTTCTGTGACCTTAATGATAGGTATGATACAAAAAGAGAGGCTGCTAAAGCATGTAGGAAACAGCTTTCTTCACATATCGGTATTAGTTATAATCAGCTTCTAGAAGAGACCGAGACAGACTACTTCACAAGATTAAAGGAAAGGACATTCTATCAAGGAAACAGAAAAAAATCTTCAATTTCTGAATAAACAGCACTACTATACTGATCCATGGGACCTTTTCATGTGTCATCTTTGCAAAGACCAACATCTTTCTTCTACAATGCACGTGATGTCATATAAATTATGCAACACAATGGTAACCGGAAAAGCTGATCCAAAAGAAGAACATCAGCAGAAATGGATTAAGCTTGAGAAGACAATTAAGCAAGGACTGTACTACAAAAATGAAATTGCTGGTCTAAAGTACGAAAAACAGGCAGAAAGGTCGTAATTACTGATTCTAAGCTCAGTAAGTCCTACCAACAAAATATGCAAAGATGTCCCTATCTGAGCCTGAAAAAAATGAAGCACATTATGATGGTAGAATGTCTTTCCTTCAGATTATATCAAAATGATAGACGGGAATGATTTGTGGCATGGGAAAGTTTGCTCTTGTCACAAGGGAAAGAGCTACTAAAAAGGCAGTCTTGGATTGTCTCAGGGGTAAAGGTTTTCCTGATTCAGATTATTTATAGAGAATTAGTTTTTATGGTGGGCGTTTCATTATTTTCTTTTTCTCTCAAAAATTCCATCCGTTCCTTGTTATTTATTTCAGATGTTCCACATGAATGAAGCATATCAAGGTATCCTTTGTAGAAAAAATCCAGCAGCAACTCAGTAAACTCACCATCACTGTAAGTAAATTCAACAATCAGAAAATTACTAACATTTGTCAAAAATATTTTGTCTTTTCCCTGCTAATCAGCTATATGCATTGGAATAAATGGCATACCTTAAAGTGAACCATCCACATTACAGAATGTCTGTATGTATAATGTATGGTGTAATGAATTTCTCTCCAACTAGATCAGAATACTTGTGAGCAGTCTGCATATTTAAAATATTTCCTGAGTTGTATCTGCCAGGAAGGATGCTTTGCATGGGAAACTGATTGCTACTTAGTTTTTATTGTACTTGCAGAACTGGATTTTTCACAGCGGCTGATTAACATTATATTTTACCAGGATTAGTATACCAAATTGTCTTCTATACTGTTAGAGTTCAATTATGTTCAGCATGACTATAATACGAGTTTCCATTCTCTGGAGTTTTTTTTCTTCTAGATTTGTCATTAGAGATTCTAAGGAAAATAACACCTTCCTTGTTTGATTAAAATATCCCAGTTTTGTGCTTTCATTGATAGAAAAGAATGTTTTAAATCAACCTTTAAAACCATATCAATCTAAGAATGTCTGTATTTATGAAAATCTAAGCCACTTTAGGATGATGATTAAATGACTTAAAAATTCAGATACAAAAAGATACAACCACACACCATTAAAATTTCAGGATATATACTTAGAGGGCTATACTGATAGATTATGTCCTTGTCCATCTTCTAAACTGTTCTTCAGATCATGCTGATTCTCCTCTGGACCTCTGATATTCTTCTGCCCAGAAAAACTGCAGGAGGTAAACCAGTATACCGTATCCCACAGTATGCTTTATATCTCCAGCATCACATTGTCCCACGTCCATTTTATGAATACAGAGGCTTCTAGAAGTAACATATGTCCAGGTTGTCAGGATGCATGAGAGCTATGGGAAAAGTGTTTTCTGTATGCAGATCATATGGGTGCATCTTCTGTGACAGTGGCACTGTGGGAGTATCCATTTTCATGTTGTTTCTTAGCCAGTTCTACAAAAAGAGGATGAAATGATGACACAGTGGTCACAGAAAATCTATTCAGTTGTCTTAGAATGTGTGCTGGGTATAAGAGAAGATTTTATTTGTTTTTCTTATACCTATGAATGTTGCTTCTACACAAACCCCTCCACCTTTATGAGTGACTTGGTCTTTATGTTACTTTATTTCTCTATGGCATACAGTACTGTATAAAAACTGATACAGAAAAAAAGTGAATTCTGCCTTTTTCCATCCCTTGCCATTTTTGTTAATATATATCAACCAGTGGCCTGTACACAATAACAGATGCTGAGAGCCATGAAACTGTGACTGTTCAGCGCTGAGATTCTAAAATATCATCCTGATGCATAGTGAAGCATCTAGACTGATTTAAAAAAAACAACAGAAAACAAAAGAACAAAACCAAACAAACCAAACTGCCCAACATTATAGTATTTCAGTCAATCCTAAAGTTGGTGTCAATCAGCACTACCTCCTCTGACTCCCATGTAATTCTGACAATATGAGCCAACTGAGACTGGTCCTCTTAATGCAGTAATATGGAGAGTATCATGTTTAAACACAGCTCTAAAAAATGCCAATTCTCCTTTTGGCTGCCCTTCTCCATTTTTAACAGAGCAATGAGGAAGGAATGGACTGTTTCCTTACTTTCAAATTACTTTTCATGTAATTTCCTTCAATTGTCTGTTCTTGTGGAAAAGAAAGGAATTTTAAAGCCAGTGTTTTCAATGAAAATTGGAAAAGATTGAAGATTAATCTCTTTACAGAAAAAATATAATTGGAAGGCAGTTTCTTCAATGAGGAGTGATTCAATAAACAACATTCATCCATTTGAAGGTATAGGATCTTTTAGTATAATTAGAATGCATTCATTTTACAACTGAGTACCTTGTGTCTCTGTCCTCCCACCTTTGGGTGTTGTCTTTCAACATGCTGTACAACAGCTGCCTAGAAGGCACTGGGGCAAAGCTCGGGACATTGCATGTATCAATCTTTACCTTTTGAACCATTCTGAGTTTTGTTTCATTGGAAAAAAAAGTGCTTTAAATAAGAAAAACTGATTTATGAATCTAATGGGTTAATCCTTGCTTAAGCAATTAATGTTATTCCCACTTCACATTCCCTTGAGATTTGAAAAGTTGAATAATTTCTTGCTTCACATTCTAAATACTGAAGTATATAGCTTCTTGTAGAGAAATGCTTTTATATTTTCTTCCAGAAATGACTGGAAGTACGAGTTTGATCTTTGTATATTATATGTGGTGTCCCTTTGATTTCTTTTAGATTGCACAATACCATACAAGTGCAAATTCTTTTTGTATAATTGCAGTAATTATCGGGAACGTCAGACTTTGCAATAAACTGTTGGAGGTGGAAGAAATCTGCTCTTGCAGGGAAGATTTGTTCCGAATTTGCCCCAGAGAAAATGGAAGGATCTGCATGCTTAGCACTAAAGAAATGATTACAGTGATTATAGATTTCTTAGTTATAGAACTCACAGAACAAAGGTGCCTTTAAGAAAGATTTAATGTCTCACTGTGTGTTTATTCCTGTATTTGCCTGTTTGATTTACTGTATTTAAGACTTTCAAATTATAATGTGTATGTAATGCAAGGGATGGGAAAGAGTGAACTGGTAAAAATCAGAACATTTCTACTATTTTAAATGGAGCAAGAAAGATTTATTTCAGCTGAAAGTCTGATTATTGAATTCTAACCTCTATAAGCTGTGGATATTCCATCCAATTCTTTTTAATAATTTGCCTGTCTAAGGAGCTTTTCAAAACAAAGTGATCATCAGTCGAAACAAAATAAGTATCAGTTTCTTTATTCAAAATTAGAAATAGCTTCTCCGATGCAGTTTGGCTTGATAAGAGTCTGATGTCTCCACATGCAAAACATACATAATGAAAGAGTTATTGGTGGTATTGTCTCTATCCCAGAGAACAATAGTATTGTATTTGATTAAGGCTCAGTATGTGTTTACTGCTGCCTAAAGGACTGAAAAATTAGGGAGCATATTTGTCAAATTCCAACTTCATAGAAACAGAGGAAGTAGAGGATTGTAATAAAGCAGTACTTCTCTTACAACAGAAACACCACCAGTGTAGGTTCCACTAGTGCTTTAGAGTGGTATCCCTCTCTACTTCATTGCTGACTTTTCTTGTTAGCTGTATATGAAATAGTACACATTACTTTCATGGAAGAAGTTCCATTTCATGATGGTCTTACAAGACAAACAGAGAATTTCTTTTCACAATATTCATCAAGGATGTCATTCTTGGCATCTGAGGCGGAGGGAGGCGTTATGCTTTGTACATTTGCAAGAACATTTTTTTTTCCTTACTTGCCCAATAACTGCCCTCTGCCTGCCTCTCTTAGCTCAGTCCATCTGATTTTTCATTACATCTTTATTTTTTTCTGTCCATGAAACTGAATAGAGAGCCAGGGTATTTTAATCACCGGTTCTGGTGAAGATTACACTTTTCAAATAGTACACAGCTATATGAGCAGTTCAAAGAATCCACTTGTCCTATAAAAACATTGTTATGTTTTGTTTTCCATTTTAAAACCGTAACTCACAGTTATTCAGTGTCAAGAATTTTTCTGTGCTGAAAGACTAAAGCTCCAGGACTTCACCAAGGCTACAAATAGCTGATGTATCACTAGCTGGTAAGTGGTTTAACAACTAACATATGAGGGCACTACAACGAAGGATACCAGTTTCAGTTCCTTTCTTCTGATTTGATTTCCGACAAATACTTTAAGATACTGATTCCTTATCTGTGAAATGAAAATATTTCTTGTTCCCTCAGATGGGAGCCATTGTATGAGCCAGTAAGCCTATTCCCTATTTGAGCAATATGAAGCACTAAATAACTAACTAGCTGTGTTGCAAGAAGATGAGTTTGTCTGTGTCATAAGCAGTCTGGAAGCTACTCAGCTCTTCTTTGTTAATAACAATAATAGTTCACTGTTGTAGAAATTTGAAATGTATTCAGATCTGTTTTCTGCCCCATGAAACTTCAAGGTTAGGTCTGGCACAAACAAAAGGCTGATGATACAATGCACTAAGAGATTGCAGGAGCCCCGATGGTGGGCATTTATCAGAATTCACCAGTGAAAGGCTTTTTTTGTATGCCGTACATCTGAGCAAGTAGGAAAAACTAATAGCTTTGACTTCAGGAGGCCAGACAGTCTGTAGACGAGCACTGTGCAGACCTCCAGACTGCCCTGCGAAGGCTCCTCAGTTCTTGCCCTCAACACTCCTATTATTCCCTTGCAATTGCTGCCAGTTGGCTGGGTAACCATGGGCATATTTGAAGAGCTGAATTCTTCCCTCAGTTACACTTGGCACCACTACGGACTTCAGGGGAGCTGCAGGGTGTAACTGAGGGCGGAACTTGGCTCCCAGCATCCACTACAAACCAGGTCAAGGCTACCAAATGCATTTTTATTCTTAATGTTTCAATCCATACCATTAGCAAAAGGAACCTAAAGCAATAACTGTATCACCTTGCTTGAGAAAGCTTGGCTCTTTCATTTGGGCATAAGATTATGTGGTGCATGAAGCTTTGTCAGCATGCCAGTGCATATGGAAAGAAACACATTTCTTATACCTGAAGTGCAGACTTGGTGTCACTCATGCTGCAGTCTACCCACCTATCATACTGAGTTAAGCCAGCTTCTGAAGCTGTACTTGAAACAGTGCTTTGTTTTTACCACATATTTTTATTTCATGAAACAGAGCTAAGTATCCTGAAACTAAAGGAGTATTTTTTCATGCTGCTATAATTTGTGAAATAATGAGACATTTTGGTCTGTTAACTCCTCTTAAGTCTCACCACAATGTTATGCTTTGACTTCATTTGTGGTTGCAAAATATTTACTTTTCTCTTTAGCAGATTATATGAAGCTGTGTATTTTGTCTTGGGAGATACATACATATATTTATATATATATATTTAATCTTAGTAGAAGCTGTTAGTAAAGCTACCTTTGTGCTTCAATCTGTTTTTGGATCCTCTTAAAAAATTTTTACCAGGATATTGTGGATTTATTTGCTGATGTTATCTTTTCTTAAAGAAAGGTTAGAACACAACGATAATGTTTTTTTCACTGTGCAGGTCATATGCACACAAAGAAGTCTTCACTTGTATGGTGAATATGTTCCCCAAACAATTATTTAGTAATATTAAACCTTCCCTCATTAGAGACTGTTAATACAGGGTGGTATTTCTAAAACTGCCAGAGGGAGATAAAATCTTAAGCCTTCGAAAAAGTCAGAGTGAGCTTTTACTAGGACAAACTCCACAGTAAGGGAGGCAGTACTGTCTACTTAGGATTCAAACAGTGGGACACCTGCACTTATTTTCCTTCCTTTTCTACCAACCCACACTAGGTTTAATCACCAACAACCTGATCATCACTCATTTATCAACTGCTATCCAAGCAAAATTTGGATAATGAAGATCCAATGCAAAACCGAACAGCTACAGTCTTCAGGAGACTTGATTCTACATTTGAGCCACCTGTAGTCACAGTGCTGCCTGCTTATACAATATGACTGTGAAGTAATTACACTTTAATGCTGGTAAGAGGTTATGATATCCTTTGAAAAAAACCAAATGTGTATCTAGTCATACTTCTCTTCCCCCACCCCTGCAGTGAGAATTCAAATATGACTTCCTCATTGTCTGGGAATTCCCCTTTACCAGGTTTTTAGAGTCCATCTTCCCTAATACTTTTCTCGCTCCATTCCCTATCAGTTTAACGCCTTGATGTCTCCACTGCTTTCATTAGCCTTGGGACTTCTCTCGTTTCCCCACAGAGTGCCTAAATTTAGTAGCTACTGAGTCTTGTAGGGATAAGTTTGGCATCAAGGGTAAAGAAACCTACAAAGGAATTCACTGCACACAAAGGCACTAACACTGCATCATTCCTGCAAATTAAAGCTTTTAGTTATCTTTTTCATCATTTCTGTGGCTCTTACTTTAAGTTTGCCCAGACTCTCAGCAATTTTAAAGATGTATAGCACCTGAATCTGGCAAAGATTTCAAGAGTTGTACCGCCAGTGCCAAATACAAAGACAATATAATCCCTCTACTTATATTCAGCATCTCCTTTTCCTAAACACAAGTATTTGCATTCACTCTGTTGGCCAAGAGATTATAGAGGAGGAAAGTCATGTTCTGCTGAGCCCTCCACAGAATTCTCAGATCTTTCTCACAGGTAGCTTTTTGCATAGATATGATATTTTATTTGGTTATACTGAAACGCAGTTAAATGTTCCCACTATACTCTGTTGCAGACTCCTGTCAGCGATCTTAATTTTTCATGACTTGTCAGCCTGCATATGATCTGCAGTTCCTGTCAATTAGCTTACATTTTCTTTATGTCTGACCTGAAACTCTAAACTTGAAAAAAGTAGATTTTCAGAAGTCTTTAGACACCTAAAGAAAGGCACCTTGTTACATTAAGAAAGGACTTAAGAAATAAGTTAGCCAAGGCTTTACTTATTCCAGTGATAATTTTTCTGTAGGCAAAAAAGGAACAACAGATGCCTATAAAACTTTTATCATACACATACTTTGTCATTGTACTCCAGAGGGCAGTGTGGTAATACCGATGAGATTTGGCTATCAAGTCATGCAAGAATCCTCCATATTTTCATACTAAAAACAAACATTAAATTGTTTACTAATAGTTTTACACAGAGAAGCCATCAAATACTCGAAGAAGCATCTGAGGAAATGCTATTCACACTTCACAGGTACCTATGTTAAAACAGTTTATAAGGAGATGAGTTTAAAATTCAAACTGTCAGTCTTCCTATGCAGTATTTTAGTTTTATAAAAGGATTGCGCAGTCTCAAGATAAATTCAAACAGAAAACAAAATAAAAATAGCTTTCATTTCTTAAAAAAATGTTTATTTTCTAATGATTTTCCTGCTCAGCCTCTATTTTGGGTGAGAAAAATGTTACTATATTAACTGCAAGTATAACATATCCTGTATTAAGTGCTTTCTTCAAAGTGAAATATACGTAGGAAAATGCTGCTTGACTAACTTTTATAATTTGTGATATATAAATTAGAGAAGAAAAAATAAAACTTTTACATATTTTTTACTTCAGAAAACATTAGCTGTTTGTGCCTTAAGCTCTTGGTGCTTCTAGATGCTGCAGCCTAAGAAATTGCTTTGTTTCTGTGATTTATTTTAAGACAGGTCTTAATGAAAATCACACCTCTTCATAGAAAAGAAAAATCTGCATCCAAAGTGTGCACTCAAAAATTTGAATCAAGTTTCCATAGTTACTTTTCTCAGAAGTATTTTCTCCGAATAACCAGTCTTGGTTATCAGGGCAGTGCAAATCTGAATAGCAGAAAACCAACTGGACAAATCAGGTTATCCAAACTTCTCAATAATGAAGCCATTGCCACAATATATTGAGCAATGTGCATAAACACAGAAAAACTAAACGTTTAGTGTGAGACTCTTATTCCATAGAACAGTTGGAGAAAGGAAATACTCTTTTTTTTGCAACACTTGAATATTTGAGAAATTAGGTAACATGGCCTGAATCAAACAGTTTGCAACTCTTCAGCCAATAGCTTACCCTCCTCTTCTCAACCTCAGTGTTAACACAAGACCATGTACTCAACTACCTTCTTTGTGCAAACACATAAATTTAACCCTCAGCTAAGGACAGAATCCCAGGAAACTAAACCAATGGATTCACAAAAAAACACTTTGTATTCTCTATGCCACCACATGTTTACAAGCCAAGCTATATTTTTCTCAATACAACAATTCAGCTGCATAAATAATATCTCTAATTTCTGAAGCTCTGATTTAGCTGTTTAAAGTTGTCTTGACTAGAAGTAGGGGTGTTTATTATAATTATCCATCTATAGTGAAAAAACTCAGGAAGTAAGAATTCCTTCCAGCTGCCCCCAAAATCAAAGCCGAAATTAATTTTGCTTAGGTACATCTCTGTCTTTCAAGGTAACGAGTATTCCTGATACATCAGCTGCAATGACCAAGAATATAGTTGATTCTTATTACTGTGGGGATTGGAGATACGTGCATGTAATTTCCTGCACATATTTAGTGGCTATGGGTTGCTCCAAGCCTTAGTATTGCCTGTGCTAATTTGCAACTCCTGCTTCAAAAGCCCCGATGGAGTGGTTAAAACAGTGCAGTAATTCACTTGTCCTCCCCTTGTACCAACTTCTTTGTTTCCTGTAACTGTTTTAACTGAACCTTTACCAGTCATCATTTTTCCCCCCTCTTCCTCTGTCCCTACCATAAGCACAGAGTGAGTAATGGCAACTGTCTGGGCAGAGGACTTCATTTCATCCCTACACCAGCAGCCTCACCTGTTACGCTTACCTGAGCAATTCTAGATAGAACTTCCTGCACAGGTTTCATGATTGCCACGAAGGTGGTGTGAACTATGTATGACTTAAGGCATTTCCCAAAGGTCTGAGGTCAAAGGGTTGATTACAGTATTTGACTACATTATATTATTGGAGTAAAATTTATTCCCTTTATCATTGTCCCTAGTATGTTAATCTGGCAAGTAGCCAGGCCCCAGTTATAATTGTGCACATGTATACATATATGTATGTGCCAGAATGCTAAGCAACTGAGAATTAATAGCCATCATCACAGTAACAGTAGAAAACTATTCCTCAAGAGTATTATTATATAAAATTACAATTGGATCATATTCCAATTGTTTTAATAAAGTGACTACAATATAGGGCATTGTTTAGTCAGGGTTGGTTATAAAATTCTGAAATTAAGCTCTAACCTGTATGTAGTAGAAGGTTTCATATAAATAATGCCAGCAAGACAAACGGGAATCCCTGTATATTGCAACCATAAAAAAAGCTTATGGAGTGTTGCTTTGCTTATTATGGATTTTATCAGGGTTTTGTTGAGTGAAGTAGCAATTAAAATAAATATGCTGTCCCAGAAAACATTTATGACTCTTCTGTCTACTCAGAGCAGACTATACTGAAAGAGACCATGGCTTGCATTTCAAAACACGCTTTAGGCTTTCCTTTCAATGGTTGTAAAAGCCTAGTATGGGTCTCTTCACAAGTGATTTGATGAAGCCAAAAACCTACTGAGTCAAATTTTTAGAATTTTGGGTCCTATGCCACTTGTCTAACACAGTAGGTGCCTTTCCCAAACAATTCTTAGGTCATTTATGATGACTTCAGTGATCCAATATAGTGTTCTTAAAGTCAAAGGAAGCTTTTGCGCTGGATGAGCTTTGGAAGAAGCCTTGTAAACCACAGATACTTTTCATTCTGTAAGATTTTTCTGGAGTAATTTAGACACAAGAAACCTTCCCAAAGAATTCTGGGGAAAGTTACCTTTTACTGTGAAAAGGGAAGAGGTGACCGATTTTAACATATCAGGGTCTTTTGAAGGAAAAGTGAGCAGAATCACTTTTATACTGAGGCCTTCCCAATCCCAAGCGAAACACAGAGCTCCTAAACATGCTGCAACACTTTTACCCAGTCTCCCCCCAAAAGAAGGATGTATTTAAGGAAGGTTCAGTAGGAGAAATCAGTAATTAGAATCTGTAAATAATTAAGCTTAGAGGGAGGTTGGCTAAATATAGTAACTTGCAAGGGAAAATACATTTTCTGTGGTGTGAAAAGACACAGGTACTGCCACAGTATGTTTTTGACAGTTCATTAACTTTATCTGTGGGCCCTGCCCATAGAAACAGTGATTTTTTGGCCGAGTTCTGCTTCATTGTTTATCTGTGTCTTGCAGGTTCAGCAAAACTGCTTTCATTTCCCTTTGTCCACTTTGTTGTTATGAAAATAGATTTTAATAGTCCAGCCAGGAATTTTAATATATGAAAATCAAACTGCATTCAACATTTGCTGTCTGTGTTCAAATGTACACTGAACTAGGCAGCAACAGTGTTGTTTAGCCCTGTAGTAATCAACTCTCATCCTACCATGGGCATTTATGATGATTACAGTGGACACATAGACATAGACATAGGAGGACAGACAGTAATTAAAAAAAATATATGGTAAATATGTATTCAACTGACTTATTTACTTAAATGGCAATAAATATATTTCCATTATACAATAAATGTAACTATGTGGATTGTCACAAAACCAGCAAGAAAGAATGCTCTTGTAGATATAGTATTCCCTTCAGACTTGAGATCTGTATTCAGCTCCTCTCTCATAATATTTTTTATTTCACAGAGGAAAACACATTTTTTATATGCTATATTTCTCCCTGTGTAAAACTCACTCTCTGTTACACTAAAACAGCAAGACATTTGGGACAGAGGCTGTGTAATTACACTCTTTATAGAACCTTGTAGCAGTATTGGCTGATCTCAGCTGGGACTGCGAAGTGGTGTACGTAAAACAAACATTTTTGTATTTAGCTTGATTTCACTGCCAACACTTTAGGTCAGCCTCTAAGCTGCTTTTTGATTAAAATACATCAATAATACCCTTTGAATGCCTGTATCTCTGTTGTTTCCAGCTACACACTAATTTTGTTGTCCTCATTTATACAACATTTAATTTTCTGGTTGTTCTCTGGAGAAATTCCATAGTATTTTTCAAAGCTTTTTTTCTTGCTTCTGTGGGTATGCTGGCTTTCTCCAAAAGACACCTGACTCTCTGACATCTTCTTACTCATTCCCCTGTGATTTCCACAGGATAAGAGCATCAGTCATTGGTGTGTAATTATTTTTAATTCACTGGTACTTTCATTGGACCAGCTGCATGAGGGACTGAAACTGGTACAATGAGAAGACTGAAGCAGATACATAAAGCAATCGACAGAAGACTGAAGCTACACATGCTTACACATAACTGCAGGTACACCACTTAGCCACAATACAGTTAATGACTCTGGCCCCCAAGAAATTATGACCCAATGCACTGATTCTGCAAGCTTTAAGCAAGTGCTTCAGTGACTCAGTGCTGTGTTGCCTATGTTGTCAACTCAGTTCTTACCAAGAATCTTACAATGTATGACATCTGCCTAAAGTCCCATTTCTGAAAGTCATAAGTCTGCATGAGAACTTCCAGATTCATTTGGGGAAAAAACCTATGTTTCTGTCATTGCACAGAAAAAGACTGGAAAACATGACACAGATGTTTCCTTAAGGCTCAGTAAACAGAAAGACATTTCAAAAATACCTTTTTTTCAAAGTTCTTTGGTTTAAAGATCACATCTTTTAAATCTTAAAGGCCAGCCTGATGTTGTTTTAGTACTTCAGGTTGACAGAATGATCAGTGGGACTGTTCACAGAGTACAAAGATAAAAATGTGCAAAAGAACTTTGTCAGATCTGGGCCTACAGCCAGCCCCTCACTCCCCAAGAGCATGTCATATGGCACTACTTCTAAATTTGGCTCAAATTTGTTTTGGTGAGTGCAAAATTTGCCTAGATCCAAAGTTGATTCTGCATCTACCATTTAAAGCTTTTCCATTACATGCAGAAACCTCCAAATAAATAAAAGTTACAAAAAAGCTTTTATCTGGATGTAGATGTGTTTGTAAGAAAGTAACAGTGGTCAAAGCAAAACAACATTGGGCAGGGAACCAGAGCCTGATACCTGAGCTATATGATTACAGTGTTTAGTAAACTCACTAAAAATCTCTTCCTCAGTTCCACTTCTTGTAGTCAGATGGCCTCCTGGCCCTTGTCTGAGCTAGAATTTGCCCCCATAAATCCCCGGGGAATCAAGATAAAAGCAATGGCAGAAACTGAACAGGATAATTTCCTTCCTCCCCAACATTTTCCATGTAATGTTGGCAGCTAAATGTGCAAAGTAACAGTTCAACAACGGAAATCTTTGACAATGACTGCATGTGTCACATTGCAGCCCCTTCCTCCCCCTTTTTAGCTGTTTATGCTAAATCACTTTTAATTTACCACATGGAAAAAAACCTCATCTTGGGATGAGGATATGCTGTGCGTGCAGCTTCTTCCTTAACCCCTTTCAAGCTACAGAAAAATCAGAAAAAAAGGGTAGTTTCCTCATCTCCCAATAAAAGCACAAAATTTAAACCCCAAAAGACAATACCTGAAAAAGCAACAAAGGGTCCCTTCCTTTAATCTGCTAATACATACAGAATATCAAATGAATAACCCCCTTCCTCTGCCCTCCCTGACTGATTCTTCCCTCTGAGCACCAGTTTTGCTCTGGGCAGGGAAGGGAAGAAATTACATCAAAATCAACAACAACATGGCAGCAAAATGTCATCCATGCCACAGAAGAAATCTCAGACCTGTTACTAGACCAGCCCTTGACCATTAAAACCATCTGGAATTTTCTAAGGAAGCACCACCAGATCAGTAAGATGGCAAGCAAAGTGGCACTGTTGTTGAGCACAAAGCCTGAAGTGGATGAAGGAGTTTATAATCAAACCTTCCAGCAGGAACAGTGGGGGTTTTCCTCCCAGGTTGCCCTCAGCACAACACTGATGTGCTGCCTACCCTGTGGTGCTCAGGCCTTTCTGTGAGGGAAAGCGCCTCTCCTGTCACCAGCGGGAAAACTCCTGCCACCTGAGGGAAAAATCCTGTCACCTGAGGGAAAGATTCTCTCCAGTCACCTGAGGGAAAGCTCCTCTCTTGTCACCTGGCAGAAAATTTCTGTCACCTGAAGGAAAGCTTCTCTCCTATCACCTGTGAGGGAAAGCTTCTCTCCTGTCAGCTGAGGAAAAGCTTCTCTCCTGTCACTTGAGGGAAAGTGCTTCTCCTGTCACCTGTGGGAAATCTTCTATCACCTGAGGGAAGGCTTCTCTCCTGTTACCTGAGGGAAAACTCCTGTCACCTGAGGGAAAGCTTCTCTCCTGCCACCTGAGGGGAAGCTTCTCTTCTGTCAGCTGAAGGAAAACTCATGTCAGCTAAGGGAAAGCTTCTCTCCTGTCACCTGGGGGTAAAACTGTCAGCTGAGGGAAAACTTCTCTCCTGTCAGCTGAAGGAAGGCTACTGTCCTATTACTTGTGGAAAAGCTTCTCTCCTGTCACCTAAGGGAAAGCTACTGTCCTATTACTTGTGGGAAAGCTTCTCTCCTGTCACCTAAGGGAAAGCTTTTCTCCTGTCAGCTGTGAGAAAACTCCTGTCACCTGAAGGAAAACTCTCTTGTCACCTGAGGGATTGCTGCTCTCCTGACCAGCCCTGGTCTGGTGCTGCATTCATCCTGAGGTGCCCCACTTTGTCACCTGTGAACTATCCTTCTCCGATCTGCCTTCTAGAAGCTTCATCAGTCCAGCCTGCCCAGGTCCCCTCAGGGCAGCATGGCTTCTTCCCGGGAGACTGGAGCAGAGCCTGGTCCTCACAGGCAGGACCAGGGAAACAGCCAGCCCTTGTCCCAGCTTCTCAGCCATTTAAAAGACCACATGCTGGAGTGCAGGCATAGGAAACACTTCTGAGACGTCACAGTTCCAGTGAGTTTCTGGGAAGATTGGTACAAATTAGTGTCTCCTTTTGGTGACAGGGTAGAGCAGAAGTACACTCAAGCCCGTTTCAGGGGTAGTTCAGTGCAGGTGGTGAAAGGGGATGTAATCTCAGAACTAAAGTGGCATTCTGAAGATGAAAACTCTCAGAAACCAGGGATGAAACTGTAAGCCCATGAAATGCAGCAAGTGCACTCTCATAGATACTAGCAGGGCCTCAGAAGCCCAAGAGATTTGTTTGGGACAAGCATTATATCCTTTGAAGGGTTAATGGTGGTTTCAGACAACTTCTTTACTATACTCTTTTCCCACAGTGACATAGTCCCTGGGGCTGGAGGGCAGTAGTATGATAAAATCCAATGCAGAGCTGGTCTTTCAGGTTGTGGAACTTGGCTGGAGACAGAGCTGTGAGGGAAGATGAGGTGAGATTCCGGGGACTGCAGTGGACAATCATTCATCTCACATAAAATAACGGCTTACATTTTAAGATGCAGTTTTGAACTTCAGCCACTTGATGGCCACATTTAAAAATTTTGTTTCAGATAATGCTAGTGCTGTAGACAACGAGATAATGAGACTAAAATGTATGTGGTCAGAAAACCATCTAGACAGCCTCCCATACAGGAGTATGTTTATGCATGTGTCTGTTTTGATTGTGTAAATATTTATTTCAATACCTCTCTGAAAGAACATAATATAACATGGAGGAGAGGCAAAGGTTTTATACTATAAGTGGCAATTCAAATTTGACTCTCTGGTCTGTGGTGTGGTGGCTCTTTAGCAGCTCACACTACAGCTAGGGCATGACTTCAGAGGCTTGGAATAAATGTAGCATTGCCTGTATATACTTTTACACAACATAATAATATAAAATAGGATTATCATTAAAATATAATAATAGAAATATTATTTAACACAGTTTGTGAAAGAACTAGCTGTGGCATGAGAGAGTGGCTAGCCAATCCATTTCCTACATCCAATATTGAAACAAAACACACTAGAAGATGTTTTGAGATTTGTTAAGTTATTGACTTATAAAGAAATGTAGAAATCTAATGGTAGTATCAAATAAAGGCAAGACACTTCATGTGGAAAATGGGTACAAAATTGTCTGAATTCTGAAATTCTTCAGATTTAATTTTTTCCTAAGCAAAACATTAGATAAGTCAAAATTACTTCTTCGGCTTTTGTAAATTTGTGTTTTAAGCCTTTGATTGAATTCTAAACCGTTCTGGCTGAGATCATTATCTGAACCTTTTCCTGAGAAATGCAAACCTGCAGTGCTTCTGACCTTTTATTTCTTTTGAAAGAATTGACTTTCAAATGATTCAAGAATATAATCCTAATGGATGCAATTTCCTCTTGGAATTTCATTCTGATGTAGTACATTCTAAAGTTGTGGGACCTGCTGTCACTGCTTGTACTAAAGTTCTTTTGCTCCTACCATAACCTCAGCATTACAGGGGCTCATTGGGAGGATAATGACAGTGTTACTTCAAACAGTATAGTTCCTTTTAATTGTCTTGAGAGCACTTCTGATGATTTCATAAAAGGAAAACTTATTTGTTTATTGTTGCCAAAAGATCTTGGGAAATATAAGGAAAAGAGGCTGTGACAGTGCTGAATAATAATTAAAAAAATCTTCTATATTCCTGTGGAAATTTGGTAAGATCTGGACAACTAAAAAAGCATGCTTTTTTGGATTAGTTTAAAAAAAATTTGGTGATATTTTTAGACATTAGAGTGTTTGTTTTAAAATTAAAAAAAAAAAAAAGGAAGGAAAGAAAAAGCCTGGTTAATATTTTTTCAGCATGAAGTAGTTTATCAAAGAGATTGGGACAGGATCTGGCTCCAAGATGCAAAGCACTTAGTTTAGACTTACTGTAATAGGTGAGCTTCTAAGACTGCAGTATAAATTTCTGTCTATATACTCAGTCCACTAAACAATAAAACTAAGACTATGTCTAATCTCCATCTCATGAATTTGATCTAACTACATCTCAGGAGGCCAAAAAACAGTATCCTGCACTTAGGTTTATAATCCTTAAAACAGTTGATGATAGTGAGTAAAGTAACAGAAATTGAAGTTTTAATGTGGTTGAGGCGAAACTAAATTTAAAGGAAGCAAACAGGTGTTTGATCTGAAGCTGGAACTTCTGGAGTAGTACTGTACTACACAGCTTCAGTTGAGGAAGGCTCATGAGCAACAGCAATTTCATGAAAATTCACTAGGATCTACCAAATTAAAGACTCAAAGGGAAACAAAGGGTTAGTTTGTGCTGTTTTAGAAGCTAGTTTTTGGAACTGTCTGATACAAAGCTAGCTCCTCTTCCAGACTCTTTTTCTGATCAGCTCCATGTATGTGACATGCTGAGCAAAAGGAGCTGTTTATTGGTCTTTCCTAACACTGAATCTGTTTGAAACTTTGTTCAATAAAATCTAAAATTATCAGTCTTCACTTTGACCACCATGAGTTTCATATGGTTCTAGTAGTTCCTCATACTTAATAATGAAAAGCAATTTTCACTAATCTTGGCTTTCTTCTTTTACTCCTTTTTTCCCTTTCCTCATCCTCCTGTGTGACTGTGGCATTGAATACAGCTGAGACAGAGCTGATTCCATCCTCTGGTACTTATTTTTGGCTCATTAATTTTTGGCAAAGAAGGGACACTTAATAGGTCTGACGCTCCTGGCTAGGTGGTGAGTGATCAAAAGTCAGCACAGTCAATGTTGTTATTTTTTCCAAACTCGTAGTAATGTTATTCCCTAAGAGCCCACAAAAACAAAGCAATTAGGCTGGCCTGATAGGAATGATGGTGGCTAAAACAGCATCAGAAGTGAAGATAGCAGCTTTCCATGGGATTACCTTTCCCCTACTTATTTCTTAAATCTGCTGTAGTCTAATTTATAAAATGACAAGGTAATATGTGTATTTGAAGCACATTATCTGGATTATGCCAACTGTGCTCTTCAGGAATGTGACATTGTGAAATGAGATTTCCACACACCTACAGGAATGAGCAGACACTGTATTTATTAGCCTAGTAAAAATACAATCTTATATCAATAACACCCAGGCACTCACTCCATTTCTTCCTGTTTGTGTTGTGTGTCTGTGTCAGCCTTGTTCTGAGCCAGTGTTGCCAGGTGTACTCGCCAGAGTCTACTCAATTGGAGCTGTGAATACCAGCCAAAAATAGCTAAGACTGATCAGATGCTCCAGCAGAGTTAATAATTCAGAGTCAGTAAAAGTGCATGCAGAAGGTACACACAGCTATTGGCTGCTGGAGGTTTGAACTTGTCATCTGAAGATGAAGTTGTAACTGACATCGGGATGTGGAACACTGTTAGCTGTCTGGACAGGCTGGTTAGTAAGGAACTGGGTGGTAACTTCAAATATTTAGGTTCAAATCCTGCCTTAAGCTGTTGAGTTACTCGATACTTTTTACTTAAGCTGTACCTGTCTTGTGACTTGATTTCCCTATCCCTGAAGTAGAATGATGCTGCTCATAAAATGGAAAGGTTAGATATTCCAAACAAAAGCCAGTGTTGCTGTTTTTGACAGGGAAAATATCCCAGCCGGATTGATTTGGAATTTCATGATATTGGTAATATACTTCTGAATAAGGTGGTGCTGCTGGTATTCAGTGGATGACACACACCTTTGCAAAAATTAGTAGGTTTACAGGGGACTGTTAGAATTGGTGATATAAATGTGCTCCATATACAGATGCATTTCACTAATTCCCCTTTGAATCTGTGAAAGAATCTCAGTGTGTGTTGATCAGGTCCAGATGAGATCTGTCAAAACTCTGGCAGAACCTTCTGTCTTCATTTTGTACATGTCTTCATTACATGTACATATCTGACATGTACAACTACTCAGGAAATGGAGAATGTCCATTTTGGTTTTATCTCAGTAGATTTAATGTCTCCCTAATTCTGATATCTATTTTGCTAGTATTTTGAGAAAATTGGGTTTTGAATTGAGCCCTTAGAAACTACACTCCTAGGATTAATGAAAACAGTAAACGTGTCTGGTTTGAGACCCAGTAAAGCAGTTCTGGGTTGCCTGCTGCAGCTGGTGAGCTTCCAGGAGGGGTCTGAAAAGGGAAAACTCAACTTGAATTGGGACTACAGTTGGATGACAAAGGCATGGGAGCCTGAAATAAAGAATTTCTGTAAAAGTCTTCCTACATAATGATAGATGCAGCAGGAGATTGCTTTCTTTGTATGTCAATGTCTGACTCATTCTTGTCTGAGACTTCCTTAGTAAAGCTGAATTGTTGGTGCTTCAGAGAGCCAGGGAGCTGTGAGACGTCTTCTGAGGTCTGAGCTTGAAAGGAGTGAAAGACTGTTATTTGAACTTTAGGATGGAATTAAAAAAATGTTATCTAATGCTAGTGCTGAGTCATCTTAGCCTGGGAAGTGTCAGGAGCTGCTTAGGTCAGCTGAAGAATTGGAAAGGAAAATACTGACTCAAGTATTTTCTTGTGTCAGCAGAGGCTCTCTGCTGCATTATGGGCTGAAACTTAGAAGTAGAGATCTGAAGGGGAACACTATAAACAGCAGTTGCTTCAAAAATAGTATCATTCGTTTTCTTCTGAGGATTGCCTAAAGTCATAGGAAATCCTGCCAACTGTCCCTTCTGATTTTTTGACAAGTAATATTCACATCTCTGTTATTTTCTAGCCTAATTACATTACTTGGTGCTTGTTTAAGAAAAGCTTAGTTATACATTCTTTCCGTAAATTGACTTCATCTCAAGAAAAAATTCAGATGCACCTAAGTGATTTAGAAGCCTAATTTAACTGAGCATGAATCACTCCTGAAAGTGCTGTGTGGCCTATTGCTAAAATGAAGCATAATATATTTTTCAAGTTCTTTGGTTGAAGGTCTCAAGAACCTTGTGATCTTCTAAATTAATAATTTCATTCTGTCTATATGTAAAAATATTTATTGACCTTCCCTCCATATGATAACATGGCTTGCTCTTGGTGATGGGGAACTGTTTGGGAATTTTATGACAAAATAGTATGGGCTTGGAAAATGTTTCAGCTGGGACTCTCAAGGCTTCATTTATTACACATTCTACTGTAATTCCTATGAGGTCTCATGACCAAAACCTTTGCTCTAGGCCTTGAGCACAATTCGGTATGTGCCTCAAAACCTTGCTTCATTGTCCATTCTAAAAGGGTCTCCAAGTAGTAATTATTTCACTTTCGTCTCTGTTTTTTGCTTTCCACTTGTAATATAAGACATATTCCACTGCTGCTTCTAGCTATATGTGCTGCATCTCTAGCATGTCAAGATCTGTTCTATTAATAGTTGTAAATAGCTTGACTCTGTGTGTGGGAGGGTGTTTCTTTACATAAGTTGTGAAATGGTTTACCTTCTATCAGTTCTCTACATGAAGTAAAAGGAACAAAGATTTCTAGCAAAACAGGTTCTTTTTAGAGTGCACTAGATCTTTCATTCAGGGAATGGGGTACAATGAAATTTCTACCAGATTCCTTTCTCCGCTCTTTTCCTTCAGCTTACTATCTAGCCAGGGGGGTGCAAATAGCAACTGAATGGCTAGGCTTGTCCATAGAAGGTCATGCTTAAAGCCTTCTAACTGTAATTATTTTGTCTCCTTGCTCTCCAACACTGCCATGTGAATGAGGTCATGGTAATAAGTGTTTCTAGTCTGGCTCCATAATATCTTTGCTTTATGTCCTTAAAGACTTCTGGATCTGAGCGCTATATTTGAGGACTATTAGGCAGGAATCTTTTCCTGAGAATTTAATGACATTGTTGGAATTATATCCTTATGTTCTTTCTGTCTTTAAGTGATTGTTTCTTCCCTTTAAGTGCTTCAAATACCAAGATTTGGATACTGTGTACTCTGCAAAGAGGGTGGAGGACAGAAATGCCAAGTCATTGATTGCAATTCGAAAAACTATAAAAGCTGTGTTATCTCAAGTATTGCAATCAGGTTCCAATTTGGAAAAATGAATCAAGGCACTTAAACTTTTCTTCTGCCACTTAACATTTCTTTCTTTTTTCAATTAAAGTGTTAGGAAGTGGTGCTGAGTTGGCAGTGGTATATACCATCCCAGAGGAGGCTGTAAAGTAAGTGTTAGAAATGTTTAGTCCTGTCTATAAAAATGACTTTTACTGAAACTCTAAAAAAGTAGTAACAGAACTGCCTCTTCCAGTAGTTTTTGTGGTTATTAAAAGATGTTAGTGCATTGATTATTGTCTAATAGAAATCTAAACTCTTATCTGAACTTTCCATTCAAATTGAATACTTTCTTAACCTTAGCTATCTGGTAAAGTTTCTATGAAATCCTTTACCAGGAATGAAATTCACCACTGCACAAATTAGTAGGCCCAAGGAAATTACTATTGATTCATATAACTAAATCTTGTGGAGACATGTTTTTGATGGAGAGCTTGACTTGAAGATTCATGTTACAATTAATCTCTTCACTTGTTTCACTGCAGAAGTTATTGTAGTTAAGGTCTCTCATACACTAGAATAAATTTTTGGAAGCTGTATCAAAAAGATGGCCCTTCACCAGAACATTAAAATTATTTCCTGTTATTTCTTTTAAACAGAAGATTTATTATTTATACTGTTACACTGCTTCTGATCCTCATGCAATGTAATTGTCAGCATTATGTGCTAACATCAACAATGTAATTTAACTTATTGAAGTGGAACATAGTACCTGTCAGGATTCCTTCAGCCTTTGTGGTTCTCCTCCTAAGGAGAAATTGAGACTTTTTTCTTTTAGTAAGTAATAATATCATTTTGCAGGAGCATCTACCTTTTGAATACCATGATATCCATGATACTGATTGTTTAAAAATCCTTTTCCAGTGGTATTGTGCCCTCAGACACTTATTAGCAGTATTTTATAGTTTTTCTGGGGGTTCAAAATGCCACTGGAGGACAGATGACATACTGTAGTATACCATTACAGTCTAATGTGTTACTTTGTGGTCTCAGGTTGCTTTTCCTTGAGTAGTTGGATACTATCAGTTGTCAGTTTCTCATCTATTGTTTCTTTTCTGCAGAAGCTCAGTAAGTGGGAGATGACAGAGTGGAGGCACTGCCTGTGTTAGGGGAGCAACAGAACTCCAATACTGATATAAATTATTGGAACAGTGTTCATCTGGGGAACTGCAGACAGACAAAGCAGCTCTGAGGAAATGCATCATGTCAAAGACAGTTTGTTTCATCTGAGGCTTGAATAACAGCAGAAGTAAAAAACAGAGTTATCTGGTGAGGGGGAAAGCAAAGTGGAGCCACGGGATGTAAGTATTTTCAAATACTTTCTTACATAGTTCACTTGTCTGATGAGCAGATTACGCATTTTTGGACACAATTTTTCATCTTTGAATAACGAAAATTGTGTTTCCTCTAATGTGATGCATAAGCAGATCGTTTCTTTCCTGTTCTCTAAATATGTGGAATATTTTATTTGAAGAATGGCATTTCAAATATTTTTAGGGGAGTAAACACTTCTGTTTTGCCTCCAAGTATGCACTGATATTTTAATCCAAGTATATACTGATACTTTGATTGTATCTTTTACTGGGGCATCCTTACCAACAAGTAATCGTATTTAAGACTGGGTGTTTTTAATTTCTATTTATGGAACTGTTTATATTTCTACTGTTTTTTTCAAGAGTCTGTTTATGAGAGGGTGTCAATAGCAACAACTTACCTGCACTTACACATGAGCAAACCCAGTACTAAGAATTGGCAACCTTGGATGAGTATGCATAGAGTTTTATGACAGTCTGTAACAAACTGGGTTTTACAAAAAGTTTTTGTTTCACTTGACTCAGCAAAAAGGAGTGTGCGTGTTTATTTCTGATAACTAAGGAATAAGTAAATTCTGGCATTACCAAAAACTTTATGAGACCAGATTTGAATGGGACAAATCAGCTCCAGCCAAGAGAAAAGGAACTCTGCATTGTGCTACCAAACTCAGACTACCATGGCAAATGGAATAAACCAGGATCATTTGGATTTTATGAAACCTGGTATTAACCTGCAATTATTTCTCAGTACACTTTCCAAGCAATACTCAGCAATTAATTCAAAGCTTACGTACCTGTTATAGCAACAGCACTTCTAGTTTTTATAATATTTATGGGGAACTGCAGCACTGCACCAAGCTAGAGTTTTTGCATGCTTCATAAACTGATTATGATGCCTTTTTGAAGAGAAAAATGGTGGTATCATGACTGTATCTTCTCTGTAAGAATTTGATTTGACTGTATCTTGTCAGAGGCTCTAGTTAAATAGTGATTCATCTAACTAAATAGTCTCACAGAGACTGTTCCTTTTGATGGAAGAAATTTGGCCTGCACATGCATGTTACAATTTAATTGACTGTCTTGGAAGTAGCTTGACATTCTTGTCTGTACTTTTTCCACATACTTGATGAAGTGGTACTGGTTTATTTTTTTAAAGATACCTTAATGGTTTTAAGCTCATGATAAGGAAAGTCTCCAAAGAATTTACCTAAAACCTTGTACTGAGCTCAATACTTTCTATGACAGAAGAGTAGCTACTAAGTCACTGAGGAATTAATACCCGTTTCCTTTGTTCTCAATGTGATGGCGTGTCCAATTATAGTGCGTCTTTACTGAAATATTGCTGATTGGAGTTAAAACTTTACTGCTGATCTCAACAGGCCTTCTCTTGCACTTCTTGCCTTCATTGTTCTTAGAGCTACTCTGGTATAGACTTAGTGGATGATGTTATGAGACATTATAAGTCTGAGTTTTTACAAGTATTTTAGAATAAATTGAGGACTCCTTATTCAGCCAGGCTGAATGATGACAGGGAATTTTCCCTATTGTTAGAGCTGACTAGAAATACTTTCCCCTAAAATCAAGTAAACTTCAGTCTTATTGCTATTAAATCTGCAAACTACAGCTGCTTGTTTGGTTTTACGATAAATGTGATTTTCCCCAAAAAGATAGGTTTTGTTTCAATGAAAACAAATTTCTCCATAAACTGGTTTAATTAAAACATTAACTATGACTGGAAAAGATCTTATATAAAATAGTATTAATCTTTATCTGTTAACTGTATCTAAGAAATTTTGCAGAGTTTGGTCCATTGGCAAGTCATGTTGAAATCCAAACTGTCTTCAGTGTGTACCTGCAGAACAAATCAATGCATTCAGTGCAGCTGTGGACTACATATAAGAAGCTTTTAAAATTTGTGTTAATCAAACTCAGTAATGATGTTTCATGTAGAAAAATCATTACTCTCTTAGGTGAAGGAATTGGGAATTACTAATGTTACGATTGTGTATTCTAGTGTTAAATAGCTATGATTGCAAAAGTGTTCTTTTGGATTCTGTATTTATAAAAAAAAAAAATCAGTAATGATGATCAGATAGGGTTAAATTCACAACTGAATGCATTAACTAAGCTGTATCCAAGATCTAAACCCATTCTTTTTCACTTTCTTTACTCTTTCCCATGTTTGTCAATGCTGTTTCAGTGCCTCTACTATTAGGGAAGGAAAGTACTGCTGCAAGTGCTAGGTGTGGGTACGTTTATCTCCACTTCTAATGTTCTGTGTGCAGCTGAACTTACCTTGTAGAAACACTTTAGAGTCTTTAAAGCTTTGCTTGTTACAGATTGAACTGAAACTATCAAAATTAGGAAACGATTTTTTCATTTAGATTTTCCTCATTATTCTATTTTTTATTCATTATTTTTTGTTTAAGGTTTATGGTAATCTGAAGCAATAGTGTAGTTCAGGGAAAAATCCAAATTTTCCATGAAAATAAAGAAAATATCAGGTTAAATGCTTCCATCAAAAGAACTTTGTGAAATGTTTTTATTGGAAGATCAGCTAGTTTGAAATAACATAGCTAATAATTTCTCAATTTAAATATTAAAAATTACGCATCTGGAATATGGTGGCTCACTCTAAGAAACAGGGAGACCTAGATTTCTGTCTCTTTGAAAAAATTGAAATCTAATTGCTTTTTAATAAAAATATAAACCTATTTATTTTATAATTTATATTTTATTAAATTTCACAAGCACTATTTTTAAAAAGAGGATTAAGCATCAATGAACTCATTTCAATTCCCAGGACAATTATATTTCTAAATGTGTTTGTGTACACTTGTGGCATAAATGACTACATTTTCACTAAACTTGGTGGAACATTCTTATGCTTCTGTTTCAGCAGCCAGTACTTGGGTGGCTCAGTACTAGCCAGCACTGTTTTGATGTCTGGCTGGCCAAGGATGAGAAGAGGAAAAGGGCAACCAGAAAACACTGTAAATTTATTCTTTTTTAAATAGTTAGAGCTGCATTTTATTCTTTCTTTTTTCCAGGTGAATAACATTTTATCACCTGGAAACCATTTGTGAATCAGTGCTGAACTTCTCTATAGTTTATTCAAAAAAATAAAGCAGGAATGTTTGACTTCTATTTAAAAACAATATTTTGAGACTAAATTTAGCTCCGTTTAAAAGCTAATTTAAAATCACTGGTCCCTCTTTAATAGGGACCCTCTATAGGAACCCTATAATAGGTTTCTTTATTATACCTCTAAAATAAACATTATTTTTTATAACCCTCTAATAAGAACATTACATTTTACCTCTAATTCTTGTTTAAATTTTGCCCATTGAACAATATATAAATAATGTGCATTTCTAAATCCAGGAAATTAATTTCCAGCTAAGGGATTGGCTTTTCAAGAAGTGTCAGATATCCTGTTATGTTGTAGTGGAAGTCTTCTGAATTGCATAGAAGAATGAATTTGGGATAATAGGCTGAAACCTGAATAGATGCTACCAAGAGAATGCAGCTGACAAGTTTGACTCCTAGTCACACCAAAGGTGAATGGAGTCCGTAAGAATGTACTGACTGTGATGGAATTAGTCCTCTTACTAACATCTGAATGCAGTTCTCAAAGGGAAGGCAAAAGATAAGAATCTATATTGCCAAAAATACACATTTCAGAGTTTAAGCTCCATGCAAGTGAATTCACACTGCTGAGTGGATACAGTATTTATTCCCCTGTTTCAACCCACAAATACACTTTGTCATGTGTCTATAATTCTATGATTTTGTGTTTTTAGGAGGATACAAAGGAAAGTATTGCTCCAAGCCTTTGCCTTAAAGATATACAGGAATCAAAGGAAACTCATTTGCTAATGGTTTACACCAGAAAACAGCCTCCTTTCTCCTTTAAACTGACCCATTCCTTAAGCATGTGAAGAAATTTTGTATGTCAAATGAGTTGCCACTTATCGGGCCTAGTATTCACTTAGCATTTATTAGTGTAAATTATTACTTCAGAGCACTTCTTACACCAGCAGAAAATATATCCCTTAGAACTGACATTTCTGTACAGAGTACTTAATAATCATGATGTGTGCATTGTTCTACTATGTTCCACTCCCACTTACATAGAATTTCTGCGTTGCAACCCAAATTTACAGATCAAATGGCCTAGTTAGGCTATATGACTTGTTACAAACACTGTTAGACCTCTTTTAAGTGTTATTAGAAAAAATGTAGGGGATTGTAAACACAGGCAAGGTAGGTGAGTTGATGTGTAACAGATAAAAGAAAGCTTTGTATTGAAGACACAGCTTTCAGTCTTTTTATTACATCTCTTATAACAATTCTTCAGCATTTGTATATATTTGTGAGCCCAGCAGTGTATCCTCTGTCTTCAACTTCGATAAAAACAGTCAGACAAAAACATTCTGCAGCCTACAGCTGTTTCTGTGCTGCATGGCCTTTTTGTTGCCTGAAGAACAATTGGGGAGTGTGGGAATTGCTTTAGAGAAATCATAAATTGTTTTAGGATTTACTCAACAGATTCTAATTCTGGATGAAATATGTGATTATGGAAGCACATAATAAGCATTCTCTCCTATACTCACAGAGTCTTTCAAATATTTTCAAATAATTCTCTGTTAAGAATACTCAGATTCTGTTGCATTGTATCAGCCCAGTTACAAGCTTCACTCAGCTTCCATAATAGATTTGCTAATGATAGAAAGTTTTTTTTTTTCCTTCTAAACAAATAAGCACACAGAATTCCTACCTATCCTACAAGTAACACTGTTCTTGTGACAGCTGCTACACAGTGATGCTGGCTTTGTTTCAAGTATGATGCCTTTCAGCCTTCCTTAGAACATGGAAGGAGAGTGAAGAGCACCATTTGTTAGAACCTACCTATAAGCAGGTAGAACCTGTTTCTCATGTAGATACTATTGAAGAATTAGCAGAGAAGGCCTGATGGTAGCAGTAAGTGGGGATATTTGGCCAACCTCCCACCCAACCTTCCAGTGCACTTACTGGATTAAGTCCTTGTTCTTGTTAAGGCCCCTGTCCATAATAAGGGACTGGGTGACAGAATGGGAAGAATCTATATCAAAACATGGGAAAGATGAGAACATGCTCTAAAAATTTCTAAACCATGGTAAAACCTATGAGGGTTTTTTTCATAGCATAAGGAAGCAGCTAAAAAGTTTATTTGATCTAACACGTCTTTCTAAACACATTTAATATCATGAGCAAAAACTACACATCAGTTGGCAGTGGTTGTTAGTGTCCTTCATTAATGGTAAAGAGGTAAAATAAAAGCACGGGATTAAGTGGAGAGATCCAGAGCACTGGTTCATGCCCTTTATATGTAAAAAAGTAAGCCCAAGAAGATCATATTTAAATTTTCTGAAAGCATGACTGAATTTTCTCCTGCTCCTATACTTACCCTGGTAGAGTATTTTTTCAGTGACAATAAAATAAAAAAAAAAATGTGGTTAATAAATATAGAATATATGTTTTAGTGTGGTATTCCTCTTCCATATATAGATCTTAAGATAGCTGCAGGTTACTTAATGACAGCCTTTTGGTCCAGTGAATGTGAGTAAAGGAAACCAAGTGTTTACCTTAATAAAATGGCTTTTCAGCATCCATGAGGACACATTAAGTGATCTCTTTAGAAGTCATATTTAGTAAGTTAATTAGCATGATCAGAATATGCAGTCCTTCCTTATGATTAACTTCATGGAACTGAAAGGAAAACTCTAGGTAAGTTTTACAGTCATGCTAATACATGGATCTTTATATTCTATATTGGAATGCATGACGCATTGGATACAGTTTAAATAACTAAAGTATTTTGATAGCAGCAAGGACATAATTCAACTTAAGCTCTCACTTTTCCTCAACAGAAATACATACACAGGACATAAACAACTTGGGCAAACAGTCTGGAAAGTTACATTGTGGTTCATCTCTATACACTTGGTACTTTTTATGTAATGGTGATTTTTACCCTGAGTTTTACTCAGCAAAGCTGGGACTTTGGCTTTTTTAATGAAAACATAAAAATTTACACTAGTTAATCCTCAGTATTGTGATAATCTATTTACTGTGAAGCAAAGACAAAGCATATCTAAGTGATAAGGATCACTTTCATCCCAGTCTTTAAAGTTTGATATCGGACAGGTTAAGAATATTACAATATTAAGCACAGGAAAAAATGTTACTGATGGCATTTTTAATTTTTACAACCTGACATCTGAGTGATGTGGCCTATTTTTGATGCATTTGCATTGAAGTTAATTGGCACAGTGATATTTTTATAACATCCCCATGAACTTCCCATAGCATCATGCTCATGGTATAAGATTGGTACCGATGCTCAAGTATGCTGTTTCATATAAACCAGTATTACTGTCTAATCTCCGTTTATTTGACTGAACTATAATCAAATTATTGGAAGACAATAGCCTTTGGTACTATAATTTTTTTTTGTAGTAAGATGGAAAACGGAATGTTTTATTCCTTAGAGTTTGGGGCTGAAAGAGATGAATGGTATGGTGTTACTTAATACTGCATACAGTTTAGGCGATGAGTTATTCAGCAGAATTGCACAGCTTAAATATACTTTTTCCTCTATGTGTGATGTGGTATACTGACTGTCTGCTCTCCTTAGTTTGCTTGAACAGATGTCACATCGTAGCTATGATGAGCACATCAATGTAGCTCTCACTAATACTCTGATTTCTGTTTTATTGCTGGTTTATGCTAGCCTATCAATCTGTCTCCATTTGGAGATCACTGTATCTTTCCGCTTGTCAGATGGCCATTGCATCATTTGAGAAATTACTTCTAGTTGAAATCATACTAATATATTTCTTTAGTTTAAATTTCTTTAGATTTACTGATTCTGAGCCACCAGGTTCATACGAGAATGAGTGGCGTTTGGTAATTGAAAAAAGCTTTAGAAGTATCATTCCTGGGAAATAATTATTATCCTAGCCTTGAAAACAATGGTGAAACCAAACTAAATGAGCTTACCCTCAAACATTTGCCTAAATGTTTGTCCAGTTACGTAGGCTGAAGACATTTATTAAAGTTAGCCTTTAGTAATATAACTAAAAAGAACATGTGGAGAGGTTTAAGGGTAGTCTTGTCCACCTGAACCTTAAGAACATTGGTGAGAACGATTGAGAAAGAAGAATGTCAACATGTAAACCAAGGATTGTTTACATGAGTTTACTTGCTTGGTCTTGAAACAACAGCTGAGAGGATAGATATAGCAGGTGTTTCAGTGCCACCTCAAGAGGACTGGGGCTTTAGACTTAGTCATTGGGAATAATACCTGAAATGAAATAAAAATAAATTTTATTCCATTCATTTTTCTCTACCTAATGAACAATAATGCTATTAAAAGACACCTGTAGGTTTCTGTTTCCTTAAAGTCATGTCAGAGTTCCCGTTTTCCTTTTGTAAGAGCTGACTCCTGATTGCACAGTTCTGGACAGGTTGGTGAGGAGTCCTTGTTTTAAGGAGTAGCCATGTCTGTAGAAGATCATCCATGGGCTGGTTCTGAGGCGATGTCATTACCTTTTTGTTTGGACTGCCAGACAGGGGAAGTACAATTTTTAGTTTGTGTCATGGCAAAACATGATTATAGCCTTTGCATACTAAGTTCAGCCAGTCTTCCATGGGAGTGTGGGGAGCACTTGAGAAAAGTGCTGCCTGGAGGTAGAGCCATATCCCTTTTTCCAAATAAATATGTAAGTAACAGAAAAATGTAAGGCACAGCCTGCACCTCCACTTCTTGCTGTGCATCATTGGTCTTGAGAATGTTTTTGGCGTACTGTTACCAGTCGGTTCAGATTAGCAGAGGCTGCATTACCTTGCTGTAAAAATGCTGTCAAAGGCATGCACTGATTTAGTGATAGGTGGCTTTAAGGCAAGGTATTACCTGGTTTTACAGATTTGGGCTCATACTTCCTTCTGAAAAGGTACTATATCTTGAAGACTGGTGGAGTTCATGTCGCCCTACTTCAAGACATAAAAAATAGTATGGGTCTTACGGTCCCATCCACCCAAAGTAAGAAATTATGATCTAGGACCATAATGCCAAGTTATGTGGAACAAACTGAAATGAAACAAGTTCAGAATATTTTTGAGTTTTGAAACAAAAATAGAAATGTACTGTGTAATGTAATTTTACATTATAAAAAGACTAGCTTTTTAAAATTAGAAGATAACTGGTCAGGCAACAAACGAATAATGCTTTATTTGCAAAATAATTCTAATTATTAACTACTTAAAAGGACTAAATTGCATTGCTTTCAGTAACAAATAATTATTGATATATTTGGTGTTATGGCACTGTGATAATAAAAATAAGATCATAATGAAAATACAGATTTCCATCCTGACTCCTGGTTACTGAGCATTTTCTGATTGTGGTCATCAACATCTCTTTAAAGGACTAGCAGACTTGATGAAGACCATCATTTAGGTGTTAAAGCTGACAAATTAAAAAAAAAAAAGCCCAACCACCAAATCAGTATACCAAGGGTGGTTTTGCTATTAAATTAAATCTGGAATCAGAAGAATTGTCCCCATTGTTTTCAGAACTTCAGTTGTTTAATTTCTTATTTGAAATACTAAGATCCCTGTGAGTTTTATCAGAGAATGCTACTTTATGGTGCAATTTAATTACAGATTAAGGTCTGAAGTTTTTCTGACAGAGCAGAGAAGGGGAGAAGGCAGTCATATGTTCCATTTTTACTGTTGCACTCCTTGGAAGGTGCTATATGTTTACCTTTATCTGACTTCAGATTTTGTGCCTTTGTGGTTGCTGGCAAGAGCGGTTGAATTCTTTCATTCTTACTGCTTGAATAAGAAATGTGAAGCCATGTACATAATAACACTAGAACACAACAGTATGAAGCACAAATAATCCCTGATGAGATGCATACCTTCAATAGGGATTAGGAATGCTTTGCACTCAATTCTTTATTTGGACTGTTACACTTGAAAATTCCAAAAGGGGGCAATCTTACCCTCTGCCTGGAAGTCTATAAATGCAATTCAACTGACAAAATACAGCACACTACTTTCTAAGTTCTCATTTACCTTAGAAAACTGAAGATTAGTGCAACGATTAAAAAAAACTTCTAGGTGTTTGGTTTGTTTTTTGAAAATTAAATTTTGCAAACGTTCCTGGGTTTTTAAACATTATTGAGTGCAATAGTATGAATACATGTGGTGATCCTCAAATTGTGATGGTCAAAATTATCTGATGCCCTTACTTGTAGAGAACAATCATGTTGTTGAGAGAGAGAACCGTAAAGAAAATAAATTATACACTTAAATTGCTCTTGGACATAAATCAAACACATTTATGATGGAGATTTAGGGGAAAACAGAACCTCAAATTCATCTTTTTACAGCTGATTGCCACTTACGAATTTAAGACAAAAACTATGTACTTTCTAGGAGCAACTCTTGGAGGAATGAAAGTTGTTTTTTATAATTTCTTTTCTTCCTGTGGCATAAGTAGGAAAAATGACCTGTAGCCTTTTGGAAAAAAAAAATTCAAGAAACGTGCTTGCCATTAATTTACAGTAATTATATATAGTATTTTCTTTAAGAAGTATGCCTATTTTCTTTCTCTGTGTTTTCTAAATAATGTGTTGTGAACCCATCTTTTGTAATTTGATGGCAACAACAATTTAACTATAAGAAAAGAAAATATTTCACGTATATGATATACATGCATCTACTCACTGCCAAAAAAATTGTATTTCTGTAGATATTAGAAAGCCAATAGCCACCCAGTATCATTTGGTTGAATCAAACGGATATTCAAAAGGAAGGCCACAAGAAGGTGATGAAAAGTATTCTTGCTCCTGACTATCACAGGATGCTAGAGTCACACCCTTTCAGTTTTCTCCAGGTGCCAAGTTTCTGAGTGTCCTGTCTTACTCTCAATGTCTGTAAAAAGTTTGTAATTCTGCCATCTTACCTATAAAGCCCTGCCTCAGAAATCACAGAATCTCAGAATGGTCAGGGTTGGATGGGACCTCTGGAGATCATCTAGTCCAACCCCCCTGCTAAAGCAGGTTCATCTAGAGCAGGTTGCACAGAGTGCGTCCAGGCGGGTTTTGAATGGCTCCAGAGGAGGAGGCTCTACCACCTCTCTGGGCAAGCTGTGCCAGTGCTGTGTCACCCTTAAAATAAAGTTCTTCCTCAGATTCAGATGGAACGTGCCATGTTGCAGTTTGTGCCTGTTGCCCCTTGTCCTGTTGTGGGCACCCCTGAAATCAGGGTGTGTCTTGCCAATACCCCCTACCTCAACTGAAGACCCAGTATGCTGAAGTGAAAGATCTGTATTTCAGATGTGCTGTGTGTTACAGGGCAGAAGATAGCTGTGCTGGGAAGGAAATTGAGGGATAAACTGAGAGGTATCTTCTGACTCTGGCTTTATCTTAAATTTTGTTAGAATAACAATTCTGATGTTTGAAAGATAATAAAGTTTTGAATGCTGATATTTAGGAACTGAAACATCATTGTTCATTAATTTCTCTTTTTACTTGCGGTTCATCTCAGTAACACTGGGGCTGTGTATCTTTCCATGATGAGGCCAAATCCTGTAATTAGTCATTACCTCATGGAGTCTGGTTAAAGCTGATAGATTATTTGTAGTTAAGAGTTGCAGTTTGTGATGTTTAGAGTTTGAGCTCCAGTCCGTATAGCATGAATAAAGAGGTACAGATTGTCAACCTGTGTATGCTGAGTGGCTCTGACCCCTGATTCACAGCCAAGATTATAGCTGGTACAGTCACAGTTCTTATAAAGCATTATAGTTAAATATGTTTTTATAAGATGTAAATGATGCTAAAATAAATTATAGCACCACTTTATTTTTATTGTGATAAGCGGTACACATAATAAATTAATATGATTTTTTTTTTTTGCCTTGCTTCACATTCATATGATGTAGACTATTTTAAACACAGCTACATTTTTTTCCCCTCTAGAGAAGATGACCATAGCAATTGCCTCACTATCTGTTTACATTCTGGAAAGAGTCATTTGGGATTTTGTCTTTCTGAAATAAACGTTTGCTTATGGATTTTTTTTATTGTCACATCCATGGCATTTTTAAAGTAAATAGGAGTACAAGGTTTATATTATTTTAAATGTATATTGTATTTGTCTTCCCAACACTGTGGTTTTTAGTACTGTGAATAACGTAGTATGGAGCCAGCCTATTAAACAGCCTGTTTTTGTAAGGAAACTGTTAGTCCACCTACAATATTCTATTGCTTACTGTGTTCTTCCAATATGCTTAGCATTCCACAACCTAAATGATCATTTGTTGAACAAATTCATGCTTTTATTAGTCAAAATACAGAGAAAACAGAGCCCCCCTGTTTCAAGATATTTGCTAATGCACGGTTAATTATCACATATAGCTTACTATAATTCATTTTACAGGGAGACCTCCTGCAGGTAACATACTAGCAGTTTATGAAGCAAAATAACCTCACTATAGATTAGAACTGTTTCACTACTGGTCAGACAGTTGCTGCTTCTAGGCCTTCTCACTTCACATTGCTAATTTGAACAAGGCTTTATTTTTATATTTGTCAGCAGCAAGACTGTAGCATGGTTGTTAAACCTCTCCCAGGCCTAATTAGAGTAGCAATGCTAGCATTCATAATGAAGCTCGTGTCCTGGGTTGGAGGAGGTAGCCGTGGTGCTACAGTAGCTTCCTGGCAGACAGTTGCTGGCAGGTTTAAGGTAGCTTGTGGCTTGCAATATTAAGTGACTGTTGAAATTCATTGACTCCACTGCGGCTTATGTGTCTAGATGACAACAAGTTTACACGGTTCTTTTATAGTTACAGCAAATGGGTCCATTTAAATATTTATTAGGTGATTATGGTGATGTGAAATGGAAAAAAATTGCAAAGTACAGTATTGCATGTATAACTGTTTTAACTGTTTGTACAAAATGGGCCTGTGGTATCATTTGAAATTACAGCATCTTTTTTTCCTCATAAATATTTATAGTGTATCAGTAGCTAGGAATGTTAATTTATTTGCATTTTGTTTCTTATTTAATTTGACAGCCATTTGGGTAGCCATTAAAGGCACTCACTCTGATTTGAATGAAGGATATTTCAATCAGCAGTTGAGTGGCATTTTGATTGGAGTGGGTGAAGTTCAGTTTTAGGAGTTCTTTTTGCCTTTATGAAACACAGAAAGGAATATTACCGGTGTGTGCTTGATGATGGGAGAACCCACAGAAGACCTGCTTCTCTGAAACTTACTTTTGAGAAATTGTTGGATTAAATGTAGTCATTTTATTTTTTTTCTTCATCTAGCTTAATCAAAGTGAAAAGAATACAAGAACCAGCTATAAATTTCTGCAAAAATTAACCAAGGGTTGTGGTAAAACATGAATGACTTGAATGATAGAACAAGCTATCTCAGGTATATAAAGAATTAAATGCATACAGGAGAAAAAGAAATCCAATTAATTGACAGCTTTGTAGCTACTGTTGACTTTTTCACAGCAACAGAAGATATGGAAGCGAGGCAATCAAGGGCATGAAAGAACAAGATAATGATATCCAGAGGTGTCAGAGCAAATATGTACATTGGAAATGCTCTCAGTGATAGCACAAATAGGTATAGTGAAGAGAAATCAAACATAGTACAGTGAATTTAGTCTGAATATATGAGTGTGTCTGTATCTATATATAAACTTACAGTATGAGAGAGACTTGCTTGGTGTAAAGAGAATAATGAAATATGCTACAGCAGCTTCACTCGTGATGCTCGCACTGAACTTTGCTGTTGTTTAGAAATTTAAATTTTCTGCAAGTCAGTAGCTTAACTTTCTAAATTTATATTTTATAAAGAACAGAAATTAACAACAGAGGTAACAAATCTGAAGTCAATGTTTGTCACGGGAACTGTAAGATGCACATCATTGTCAAGTAGAGGCAATGAACACTAGCTGAAATAATTGAACTGTGCTTTGAGATATTGACCAGTATGTATCCATAGGTCTGATTTGTGTTTTGCTAATTCTGTGCAAATAATTTCTTTGATATATTCCCATCAGTTTAGGCAGGCTTGAAATACATTCTATTTTCTTGTATTTAAAAGTTAATTGGAAATTAATTTAATCAAATTGGTCCTTTGTTGTTGGAAGAAGGGTTCGCCGGAGTCAAGAAGACACTCAATATGAGTTATGCATCTTGCTCAACTTTATTAGTTTCTAACACTACTTATATAGAACCGATACACATGCATATTCGTAAAGCAGAAATATAATTGGTTAGTAGTCTCTAAATATGCGCGGTTCTCACACCCCTAATTATCATGACTAAAATAAGCATTCTATCCATGTAGCTAATTGTGTTGCTGTGCTTCAGCCTTGTAGTTTGTTACTCCCTATTTTCCCATACCGGTCCCTATCTTTCTTGGCCCTGCACCTGCTTTCCCAGCAGCTGTAGCTTGTTACAGCCACGGCCTGTTGGCACAACATAATTACTTGGTCTCAGGATTCAAGAATAGCTCAAGGCTACCTTTCTTGTTAACTTCAGCACAGCAACTTCAGTACAATTCTGATTAGAGGCCTATTCTAATACCAGGCCTGGATTGTGCAGATCTTCAGAGATTCTAAGGCCATGTTTCTGCAGCCATTCTTCTACACTTTGTTCTCCTTCAGTTCTTTTCCTTCTTCAGTTCTGCCACTGTCTCTTCTATGGCCATCCTAGTTCTTTAAAAAATTGTGATTATTCTGTCTCATTTGCCAGGGATTGACATTAATATTTTTGAAACTTATAGTTGGAAGAAGCAGAATTAAGAATTTAGAATAGAGATTCAGAAGGCTTCCATGATTAATATGACTATACTAAGATTTCAAGAGACTAGCAGTGGAGAGGGAAATATCTTCATTATTGGAGCCTTGGAGCCAATTTTTCAATTGTACTTAAGGAAAGTAGTTGCACAGCTCAGAAACATTGACACCAATTTGAAATAGAGATGGAGAAGTTTCATACTTCTGAAAATGAAATGAGTTACTCTTCCAAACAGGATGAGAAATTTCCTGGAAGTGGAGATAATGAAGCTGAATTAACTCTGTCTCACTAAGCTATTGGAATGTCCACAGGCTTCCTTGAGACTTACTGTAATATATCTAGGATTGGGATTTAGTGTACTGTATAGAACACAAGACTGGCTGATATATTGTTACTCCACTAATACTTATTAATTACTAGTAGCAAAAAGCAAGACAGCAGTCCTATAGGGATATGTTTAATGCTGTCTTGAGCTCAAATTTGGTGCCTTTGCTCAAAGTGAAAGAGCTAGTGACTGAAGGCTACTACTGCAGTACAAGTGGTAATAGTGCTCAGTTGAGAATGTGTTGTTCAGTTTCCTTTCTGCTATGAGAACTTAAAAGCTCAGGTGATGAATTACTGCATTAATCAACTGTCTATACGATTATGTAGATATTTACCCTCAAGCTTAAGAAATCTATGCTTTATCTCTCGCTAGTTTTGAGGGAAGCCCTATTAATGTCCAAGATGATAAGTTAAACTTGCAACTCAGAGTGAACATACATCAGTGCGAAGTAAGGACACTGAAAATGGCTGTGTTCATGTGCATAACAATAACGCTCGGTCTTCAGGGTTGTTGATCTAATCCTTTACACAAGCACTAAATTCATTTAAAACACGACGAAGGGAGAAAAAAGAATATTCTTTAGCTTTTTGAGTCTGGAACTTCTGTCCTACTGTTTACTCAGATTTTCCAGTGAGATCGCTTCCTTGAATGGGGCATAATATGAATAAGTGTTCTGAGAGGCAGGTTCAAAAGCTAAGAATGAGAAACTGTCCAGTTTTGCAGATTCCAACCAGTGACAAAGCTGTATTTGGTTCAAGTTTTCTGGTAAGCTCAGAAATTTCACATGTGCAGCTTGAATAAGATGAACTTCTATTGTAACTTATGTGATAAGTTTCATTAAACGTTAAATTCTAACAATACTATTTAGATTTTAAAGCACCTTAATGTACATATCCACTTTGTGATTTAAGAAGAACATTTTGGTCTTAATAGAAAAATGTCAGAATTTCATTCTAAAAATACCTGCCAAATTGCATGGTTTTACCTCCTTATAAAGTGCTATTGCAAAGACAGATTGCAAAATCTGTAGTATGGTTATCATTCAATATTTTAATGGAAAATTTGTGTCCTAGTTAAAGACTAGGATTCTGTTCAAACACAATGCAAAAGATGTTAACGTACCCCTTTAATACCTTGATGCAAGCCTACTTGGACAAAGAAAAGATAAAATATCAATTTACAGTCAACCGGTGGTTTATCCTGGGACTCATATAGTTGGTTTTGCTGGTGGTAGTTTTTACGAATGAACTAAGAAATTATGTCTTTCTTACTTCCATCCATTGCTATTTGTGATTGTTTTCCTAAATTAGATGCCCCTCTCACTTTTACTTCATTAAGTAACTAAAACTGTTTATGCAGTATAATGAAGCTACCCTAATTACAGGTGGAGCACAAACAGACATTTCTCAAATATAGTAGAAGCATAAAATCAGTTAACACAAAGGTCTATGAAGACCAACTATAAGAAGCAGAACAGAGCTGGTCAAAGTAAGCTGCTGTTTTCTGTGTAGGCTGTTAGTTGGACTTCAGAAAATATCCAGGAACATTCTTGGAATGCTAGCTCTGGACATGGTTTTATTCCTGATTATTAAGCAGTAGTAAGCACTACATTAATTATCCTTTTCACTAGTTAAAGTGGCATCCAGATGTCACTTCCAATTTCTGCAGTACTTGCACCATCCTTGTGTCTCAGTTTCTTTAATAAAGCAGGTATTGCACCTCTTGTCTAGCCCTCCCTAGTTTTAAGAACCCTTGTTCAACACATGACTGGGGTTTTTTTGAAGCAATCTAGTATTTTGGTACTAATACACAGTCTGAATTTTTGAAGTAGGATAAATGAAATACTCACACACAAACATGAGATTGAACTGAAAAAATTCTGTATGTGCCTGAAAGCAGAGCTGAGTGTTTTGGCTTAGTGAGGCCAGGTTACAGGCATGTTGTTTTTTCTATTAATTCATGCACAGAGGCTTTCTCATGTTCAACTTGCTACCTTGGAGAAATGGCAAAATAAACAGATTTGCAAAAGGCCATGTTGGAATAATTGTTTGGTGTCCATAATGATTCATGGATCTCTGAAGAAAGGCTGGTAGAGGAGACAGTATCTCTTGTTAGCTGAAATTATATTTAAAGGGGAAAAATTTGGGAAAAAAACCCTGCAGAAGACCATATGGACACACCAAACCCTTCAGCTCCTGATTTGAAGGAATAATAAAGGGGAGAGGGAATCAGCAGATTTAATTAAGCAAATACTATAATTAAAAGGAGTGTTGGAACACATGGGCTAAATTAAGCTTGTATATACATTTTTGTCTTAAAGAATCTGTAAAGTCAAATATTTGAAGTGTGTGGGGGTGTTGTATGTGCATTCAACATACGGTTGACTGTTCATCCAGCACTATAGACTTCTCTACCTGTTTTGTGCTACAACTTTGTGATATCGTTACTCAAGATAATGTTAAAGGCTTCATTTTCAAGAGATTTCTGCAGTTTGGTAGTTGAAGTTAATATATTTTATACATTTGTCAGAATTGTTAGAGGTCTATTATTATAATCCTTATGTATCAATTCTAATAACACTTCGAAGTGGGAATGTACTGTTTGCCCTACTGAACTGATACAGAATCTAAGACAGAGAACTTGTTCCAGAAATAGAAACATAGAGTCATAAAAGCATACAATAATTTATGTTGGAAAAGATCTTTCAGATCAAGTCCAGCTGTTGACCACTAAACCATGTCCCTAAGCACCACATCTATGTTTTTTTTCATTACCTCCAGGGATGGTGATGCAGCTTGTTCCAATGCTTGACGACCCTTTCAGTGAATAAATTTTTCCTAATACCCAATCTAAACTTCCCCCGGCGCAACCTGAGGCTGTTTCCTCTTGACCTATTGCCTATTATCTGGGAGAAGAGACCGACCCCCACCTTGCTACAACCTCCTTTCAGGTAGTTGTAGAGAAATGTAGAGTTGCATATTAAAATCTGCCTCTCAGTACAAACCAGTTTTCTTGCCACTGAGTCCCTCTTCTGCTGACACTCCATGTTGTGATCCATTTAGATGAAAGACCTGGGGGGTGGGGCGACTGCAAAAGTGCATGCAGGCGTGAAAGAACAGCACTCACTGCAGTATGGCAAAAGAAACCTTCTTTCTACGCTATTGGGACAAATAATTTTAGACAATCAGTAGTACAACAAACTATATTCTATCTCTGTGCTTGACGCTGGGAAATAGAAATCCATTTTTCAGTTGAATGAAAAATAGGAGGTCCAAGTGTCAAAATCTTAGCACTAGGACAAGTTGGAAAATTTCCAGTGGAACATTTTTCTCTCAGCTAATGCTGGTTCACCAAAACCTAACACGTTGCATGAAAATGTCTATTCCAATGAAATTTTTGATGGAAATGTGCTTGGTTTCCTGCCAGCTCACCCGCTTTTCCCAGCTCTCAGCTCCCCGGCATCTCACATGGAATGGTGCCAGAAAGTAAAGTTTCTTCACGTTCTTGGCCTGTTTGGCAGACTGCCACAAAGGATGGGAGTCTGGGCTCACAAAAGTGGACAAGAAACCTTATACATGCACATACAACCATACAAATACTCTCACAGGTCATTTAAATCCATGTCAGTTCATTCAAAGTAAAGGTTTTTTTACATAGAGAGTCTTTTAAATATGACCCTCCTATGGAAAATTTCTTATGTCAGAATTTTAATTCTAAGTTGCAACTGAAAAAAAATAATTGAGGAATATGAAAAATTTTCCTTATAAGGGAAATACTAGTTCCTGTGCAACTGCATATTGCACTATTGTCATTGAGGTTATTAACAGCTCCATCTGCTTCTCTTTTTGATTGCATAACAGGATCTATAATTGTAACAGGTAAGGTGTTTAAACACTTAACCTTAACAAAACAAGATGATATTTTTAGAGTTTTGTAAATATTTATTTTAAAAATTCCTTTAACCTGCCCTAAATAAGGCAGGCAATCTTTACTTGGTCACTAAGTTTTAGCCTGTGGACTGAGGGGATAGAGAGTTTCAATGTTTTTGGCTGAATAATAAACAGAAAATAGGCTTATACACTGAAATTCTGACTGAGAGGTCCCTGAAGCAGGAGCACTGTAATGTACTTTTCCATAGCCTCACTTCATGCACTGCAAGCTGCTCAGTCACTTATTATATGTAAGTAAATAAATAAACTTCAATCACACTGTGTTAGGTAATTTCTGACTGGGAGTGTGTGTTCACATTTGAGACAAAAAGCAGTTGATTCAAGTAGCCATTAATGAATTCCTTTTCTGATTATTCTTAATACCTTGGATTAGCATAACAAAGTCAGACTCTTTAGGAGATCAGTGCTTGAAGCAGTTAATTTTTCAATTGAGCTTTTGAGAAGGTGGGATTTATAGTAATGGATAAAGTTCTGTTTTGTCAAAGAAAGGTTCCAGAGTAGAATTCCACTTCTGTGTAAATTGGCGTTGTGGTCACCAAGTCTGAGCCTCAGTGACAGTCTGTCAAAAAAAATGTTGCTTTTGTAATAATAGGCAAATATTAAATGTCCTGTATAAGATGCTAAAGTTTCTATTAAATGGAGAAAATATCTTTCTTCATCAAAATAAGGCAAAAAAACATTACTTGTCCTTTTTTTGTGCAGGACATTGTGTAGCAGAGCCAGGAGGCTGCATTGATGCTATCCCTGGCTTTTTCGTAAAATTGTAATGTGATCTGAAATTGCTCCCAGTGTCTTTTTATTCTGAAGTGATAAAATGGGAATGATCAGCAAAATACTCCTGTTTTAATGATAGCATTACGTACACAAATACTTGTAAAAGGCTTAGGAAGCATGCATTGTTAGACTCACTAAGCTTTAATTTGGAGTGCTGAAGATTTTTACTATGATGGGATTTTGAATGTTCTAAATGCACATGTTTTCGCCCTTGTCATTGTAATAACACTGAACAAGGCTCCATGGGTTGCCAGCAGCAGAAGAAAGTGAGTAAAGAATTTATTGGCAGAAACTTTATTTCAGTCCTAAAAGCTGTTGTGTTCCTTGCTGTGGGTGCACAGAATCCCAAGATCCTTTGCTTGCATTCACCTTGGTATCAGTCCATCCATGAGGAGGAGAAAATGGGATGTGTGTGTATACGCACATACACATACACAGCAGGATTGAGCAATTCAAACTAATCCTCTGAAATGAAATTAATAAATAAAATCCCAACGTTTTTAATTGGTTTCCTATTAATTATTCCTTGCTGAAAATGATGCTGTTTTGTTAATGGTTGCTTTCCTAATGTCCCGAAATTGAACTCTCAGTTGCCCTCTCTAATCTCCTAATCTTTTGCAAAGGAGAGCAGAAGGGCCTCTCTACAAAGCAATCTTGACTGCTTTATTTGACTCATTGGGGTGAGAGGAAAAAGGGAGGGGGGTGCAACACATATCATGCTGCAAATACAATTCAACATGTGCAATGAAGTGACAGCTGAATTCTTCAGGTCTTTATGTCAAAGAATCACTGCTAGACTAGTGTGTAAGCAAAGACGTCTCGTACCCTTATCTGCCTAGTGTTCTCTAAGAGGAACAGTCTGACTGAGAGGGGGGAAAAAATCAGTTCAAGTCTCCAGAAAATAGAACACTGGCACTGACTTTCCTCAGCAGCTACCTTGCATAAAGTCAAGCTCAGGTCTTTACCGTAAGACTGAACTAGTTCTGACCTCTCTCCATTGTTGTAGGCATTCACAGCTGCTCTCTGGTGGAATGACAAAAACTGATTTCCATACAGAAATACATCATCTAAGATTCTGAACTTTTGTCTATTCACCCCGATGTAATGTAACACATTTTTCTGATTGTTCTCTGGATGTGTTAAAGGGCTCAGATAAGTTTATACTTGAAAATTTGGATCTCGATCTAAGTCTTTGATCATTTCTACATCATAATATTAAGGTATTGAAACAAGGAATGCCACAGAAAAAAATTACACTCACAGTGTTTTGGGATGCTGGTTTTGGTGTCACCTGAAAGACAGTGAGATACGATTGTATTGTGCTGTATGTTTTCATAAAGAGGCTGATTTTGTTAATGCAAAGAAAAAAATTGAGGTTAGACTTGAGGTGTTTCTGTTCCCAGTGTGCATGACAACTTCTATTAGCTCTTCATGTTGTAGGGCTTCAGACTCACAGTGAAGTCACCCTTATCCAGAAGCGCACATCCTGGTATATTCCATAAAGTCAGGGACAGACAAGCGTAAGAAGCAGGGATTCCTAACTCCAGATGCTGAATTGGACTGAGACCAATGGGCCTGTATAGAATGTAGATTCTCAGATATATGGGGATTCAGAAACATGGCCAGTGCAGTGCTGGGCCTGGGGAACAAGAGGCAGCAAGGGAAAACAGCCAGAGAGAACAGAGCTAAGGATTCAGACTTGGATTTTTATAGGAGCCTACAGAAGTAAAGGCATCTTTTTGGCATAGTCTGTCATGAATACCTATTAAAAGCTTCTATTTCTTACAATTAATCTCTCTCCATTTGCTGTAGTAAACACGATCTGATTCCTTGATCTATCTTTCCGTAATTGGCTACCTGGATCCCATAAAGCTGACTACAATAAATAAATTAAACTGTGTGCAGTGGTATGTTGTCCCATCAGATGGCACAGATGAGTTCTATGGTCTCCTTGGAGTCACTCAAATCAACAATTAATAGCTGGTTTTAATGTAGGAATTGCTAGGAAGTTCAGTTTTCCTTTGGTCATAAGATATTCTGAGATGTTCTGAAGGGTTTTTTTTTTCTTGTGAAATTGTTGTGCTGTTTTCAGTACTTAAGAGACAGACTCCAAATGAAGCAGCCATTCCTAACCTATGCAGACAAAGGGAGTGGTTCCCTTAGCAACAGAAACCATGTGGAGGTTCTCAGAGAGCTCTCTTTTCCCCCTACTCGTATTTTCTTTTAACTCAACATTTTGCACAGCATCTTGCATGGAGACTCCGACAGCTGGGCTGGAGGCAAATGGTTCTTCCGGCTCTATCTAACCACTGCTCGAAAGGCAATTGTTCTACGCTCATCAGACAGAAAAAATGATAATCATGGGTAAGTGAACTGGCACACAATCAGAGTTCACGCTGAGGAGGGGGAAAGTTTACTGGCTGGCAACCAGAAGTGTCCAGCACTTCCCAGTAGGCACGTATGTTTGAAACAGGGGTACTAACGTAATGCTTACCTTGTTTACTGGTAGGATTGTATGTCTGCATTTAGCATTTCAGGATTTGGAAACATTAGCACAACTGTGTTCTAGTCCTTAGTATGTTACTGACTTCTTTTATAACCCTGAGCATCTCACCTCACTTCTGTTTTTCTTCCCCATCCACTAAATGGAGATGATATGCCATAAGAATCTTGAAAGGACTGTAAAGTTCTGTAGAAATATACCATATTGCTTGTCAAAATTATATTTGTTTTTGAAGTTAATGATAAGGTATGCAGAATCTGAGAGAAAGTATTGCTCTCTCATTAAGATTTAACTCAATTAACTTTTCTGTACGTAGATCTAATTGCTTTTCTTCATGGTACAGAAGAGGAGATGTGTGCATTTAGTATCTGTACATAAATGTGTATATGCATAAAAATTTGTGTGTGCTGATGTATAAATAACAGAAATAGAGCAGTTTATTTCCTTCAAAATAGCTATAGCATTGGTAAAGTACTGTCTGTGTTTCAGTGAAATACAGCATACTACAAAATAATGAAATATAATCTTTGTATGTATTAAAATAAACATTTGTTCTGCTGTCCCTAAAGTGTTACGTATTACCAGAGCTCTTGCCAGTCTTAGTTGGAAAAGGCTAAGGCATAAACTCCATAAGTTTGTAGTCATTTTACCTAAAAAGAGACATCAAATTAATTTAATTTTAAGTCAGTTATATTGTGGGGAACTTGCATAAGTGATTAATTTCTCTCACAGTTCTTCCTAATTTAATGTACAAAGTTCCTCTGGCCACATTTTCTCATCATATTTGAATTAAAATTCCAGCATTCAAGTTCATATTTTGACAAATGGTGATGCCTATTGATATTTGGATGCAGGCTTCCTTTTATTCCACACTTAACAGATGAGCCTTCTAATGTCGCAGTGAATGCATTTACCACTACAGGCAACTTAGTTGCTCTTATTTCAAATGTGATTACTGCAGGAAAAATAGTCATTGCTAAATACATGCACAGAGAGGCTGCAGGAGTGTCATGGATCAGCTATCCACAGTCATGTCAATAATATACTGTTATTACTGTTCCTATTCCTTATGCAATGCTAACCTTCTACATATCACTTGCTATGTGCTTGTACAGGACCCAGTACCACTGAGCTTTTCCTAGGTTCAGGTTTCACAGGTTCAGACAGTCGTAATGCTCCCTTTTGCATAGCAATTTGTCTCTTAGCTCCCATTTAAATTAAGAAAAATTGCTATGTTTGCACCTTTATGAATACTGTTAGCTTTTGTGCCTGAATAAAGACAAAGGCAATAATGTAATGTCATTGAAATGAATTGTTCCCCTTTTCTCTCTGTGGTTATATTTCCCTCCTTTTATGCTCTACTTGGAACAATACTACTGCATGAATCCATGACACTAGCTAAGGTACAGGATTAAAATATTTTACATTTAGTAGGTAGTGCTTGAGTTCATAATTAAAATTCTATTTATATATATTTTGTAATAGAAGAAAATCCTAAGTTTAGGTGTTAGGGGTTTTTTTAGCAAAGATTTTAAGTAAATGCAGATTTATCTTTATTACTTCGCTATCCCCATTTCATGTGTAGTTCTGCAGTTTTCCCTTGTTCAACATTTACCCTATCTTTTTGGGTAGTGTATTTTCATTCAGATGAACAAAAATGTCAGTCCTTTTGCCAGGCCTGCTGTTAGAGGTTTTTGTATGAGTAAGCCACTGACAGCACTGTGAGTTATTTCAGATTTAATAAGTTTGTATTGTTATTAGCAGTAGCTATGCTGTGCCTTTCATCCAAGTGTTTGAAGTGGTGCTGCAAACGTAAATGAAGCCTCCACAGAAATCTGGAGACAAGGAAGTAACACTAAGGATCACTAATCCAGAAACTAAGTAAATAACAAGATTTCTAATAATCTACAGAAGGGCTACATATCTTAGAATAGGAAGCAAAGATCTAATGTCGAAGCAGATTAGACTGATACCAACACCTGTTTCAATTTCTTGATGTTTTACATATAGGACACATATATATACTAAGCTAGAACGGAAGAAAAAGTGGATGTTAGTCTTAAAGATTAAAGAAATGAATTATGATTGACCTATAGGAAGAGTTATGAGAAGCTTATTCATGTGGCTGGCAGCCAAGAAGTTGGAGAAGTTTCATGCTTTTAGCAAGAAGGATAATCTCATACAGATCAAATTTCTGGATTTTACCATTTTTATATACTACATGATTCTTCAACAACAAGTGGAAGGCATGCCTTATCTTTTTTTCAGTCTGATTTATTCATTAATCAGCAGGTATAACTCCTCCAGGATACTCTGGCTAAAAAGAAAACCGTATATTAGCTTGTGCATGGATCATGGCTTTTTATATTGTAGTCTTGAAAAGAGGACTGATGCGATAATCTGGTGCGATACTGCCTGTAGCAACCTGTTACCATCCATCCATGGCTAAAACACATTAGCACTGCATGATGGTAGACAGTGGGCATCCTATTCTGTAAAGACTTTTCAGCAGCTTTTGTGGGAAGAGCCAGAAAATCTAGGAATTGTGAATGGCTCTTACATAGCTGTTTCCAATCCTGGAACTTGTCTGGCATTTTCAGAGAGCCTTAAAGTGTTTAAGAAACCAGGACTAGTGACCATATACAGTCTGTAGCTGTTGTTGAGCAAAGTAGCTACAGTCTTTATCCTTGTGTCATTTAAGTCCTGACTCTGGGTATGTCTACATGACAGATTTTGTAATGTAGCTAGAGACGCATGTGGGCAAATGCCAGTAAGTCCATGGGACTAATGGCCCAGCTACTTGCTTACATAGATGGAGGCCCTGAAAGTAGACTAAGTGCCCCAAGTCTTTCATCGCCCCAGCATTCCACTTAGTCAAGTCATATCACTGAGCCAAATACAATTCTTCTTCTACTGGCACAGGTGACAGCAGCTATAAAAACACTGCAACCTTGTTCCAGGTCGATGGGAAGACAAACTCCTCAAAGACACATGAGAGCACTCTAGTTTCTAAGGTATACTAAATCTAATGCCTTCATATCTTCATTGCTAGAGTCATCCTTGCTAGCTCATTTACAACAAAATTTGCGATAATGACATTATGTTAGCTTGATGTGTAGGCATACTTGATATGGTATGAAGTGTACTGAATAAACAACTGGAAATGGTTATAGCCCAAAGATTTATTGTACTGAAAAAACATATTCCCCAGCATTTAAGGTGTAAAAATCACAATGTGATGTGCTGAAAAAACATAATGGCAATGAGCAGTGCACATACACCTTCTGAAGTGCAAGAAGTAGGTGGGACATCTAAAGGAGTTCACCAAGGAGTTTGGATAAACAAGCCTTGTCTCAAAGCCTTTTCAAATTCACAAACATCATACATATGAGAAGAGTTAATGTTTCTTCTCTCTACCTGAATGTTATCAAGAGAGTTTTACCGAGAGCCTTATGCCCTCATTTTTAACCACCTGCTTCTATTAATTCTTTAGTCATGGGATTTGTGGGGATGTTTTCTCCTCTTCCTATGACAAATTGATATTACTTTAGTATAATTTTTTGTTTGTAGATGTTGCCTTTTCATACTTCCTTTCTCTTATTCTTCCACCTGGTGGATAAAAAAAGCATCTTTTCTTTCTTTTCCCTTGTCTACTCTTTCAGCACCATTATGAAAAGCACATAAATGTGCGTTGTAGACTCTGCTATACAGAAGCTATTCTGAATTGTAATAGATGTATTCATGAGATCATTCTTCTGGGACAGTTGTAGGAAAAGCTAAGTGGAAGGGTCTTCAAAATAAACAATAACTGTGGTTTATCATTTCATTTCTCTGTCTCTAGAAATATTTCTCTTTGGCCTAAAAAAGGTAAAAGCAAGACCTGAAAAAAGTTCTTTGCTGATTTTGTAGCATGTTTTTGTGTCGTCTTCAAGCCTGTGTTAAGGATCATCTCATATATGATTCAGATTAGGTTTGTTCTGTAGTAGTAAACCTTGAGAGTTTGGAGTGCATTTTGGTGGAAAGTCTGGAAGTTCAGTATGAGCTTAAGTTAATGTCTAAACTGGCCTTCCCCAGCAATATATCAGAAATGCCTGTACAATGGCGCTGAGTTCAGGGTTAGTTTCCTGCCTGAAGGCAGATGGTAAGCTGAAAAATATAGAAATCTGCTGAGGGATCCTAAAACAACCTGTTCTAAATCTTTTAAGGCTAACGTCTCCATTTCCTTTTGCATCCTGATGATGTTTAGTTTAATGATGTTTGGATTTAAATTTCACAATGAAATCAAGCTGAGAAGATGTACCTGAATCCAAGTTTCTTCTAAATACTAAGTTGCTGCAGTTTTTGTTCAGAGCTAATCCTTGTGTGAATCATATGGCAACACTCAGCATGCCTGGTCTCCTGAAGATGTTCCTTCAAGGTCAGCAGTTGTCTCAAGCAAATATTTGCCACTTCGTAAATCTCTGCTTTGTATAGGCTGGATTCCATAGTCTCTTTTGGGCAGTGCAAGATTGTACAATAGCTATTATGCATCACCAGAGGAGTAAAAAAATTTTTTTGAAAGGAGAGTAGATATTCAGACTGAAACACAATGCTTTTTGTAGCCAAATTTAAGTTTTAGATCAGTCAGACTGTCACTTGAAATAGATAGGAATTTCAGGTCCAACATTTCAATGACTAAAATAATATGTTGTGGAAGCTGACATTTGCAGTCAGTGCACTTTTGAAAAGCAAAGGAAAAAGTTTGAAATACTTCACTGAATATACGATTATACTGTTTGGGTAGGTTTCTGTAATAATATTTTAAATTATTACTATTTCAAAAATTATTATAATGAAGTGTATCAAATTTGTTCAGAAGTTAATGTTGAGTTAGAATTGCCATTTAGCCATTTGTACCTCTTGAAATGTATATATATCACTGGGCATTTTATATATGGAAAATTTGATCTATGGTCATTGCAAAAGGATATGGAAAAGAACTGGCCATTTTTATTGGATTCTGTCTGGTGTGACAATACTTTTTGGCTCACAAGTGAAGGTAATCATTCAATTTTTATTTAATATATAGCCAGAAAGTTATTCTTTAAAAATAATCAACATAGCTTTTTACTTTGTTTGAGTTGGAATTTAAACCAGATGATGGTTGTTAGGGGCTTTTGAAAACTAAATGGGCTGATACGTTATAAAATATCCCACATCCAATTAGTTAATTATGATTATTTTAGAAGTTACTTCCATTGTATAATTCCTTTTGTATAATCTGATTGATTTTCACTGCAGTACTGTGTACAAAGAAACTCTGATATCATTGGGCAGCTGACTGCCTCTATGTTGTCTGTTTAAAGGGTCCTTCAGATTTCTAACACAATGTTATAATGCTTAGACCGATGCTGTCTGAACTTGACCATTGTGGTCAATCTGGGATTAAAAACAAATGTCATAATAGCTGCATGTTCACTGCTTTCCAGAATATTCTTATATAAAGTATATTTTGTATCTCATCATCTGTATCTATTTTGAGCATTTAGGACAGAAACTCTGCAGTGTGAATGTTCACAAGGGTAAGGATAGAGCCTCAGCTGTGACATGTTTCGGCACTACCAAATTCAATTGAAGTACTACGCTTTATATTAGCTAAAGAACTAACTGTTCCTTGCAGCAGTACATTAAAAAATAATTCAATGTCATTTAGATAATAAGAGGCTGAGAGTTGCAACATTTGACGTCTTATGGTGAGACATATGTTTTTACATCATGTCATGCTACAGGCATGAGGTTTTATGCATTTTTAAAACTCTGTAAGTTGGTAGGAAGATGATATTTTGGACAGCATACCAGATTCTGAGCAGTGTAAGAGAAAAACAGGGTGGAGGGAAAAATTAGTTTGAGGAGTTGAAATTTCTTTCATTTTGTCACTGCTTGTCTGCAGTTTGGTGATAAGCATTGCTCCAGACAGCTCCCATCCTATCTCGTTATTGTCCCTTTTGAACAACAATAATTCTTTGCTATTTTCTATTTAAGTGAACAAAACAGAATGGCAAAAGTGTCTCTCCAATTGATATCTGCTGTTGTGTTCATATGGCTATTTATTTAAACCCACAGTATGCAACAGTAAATCTGTGAAAGTGGTACCATTTGCACTGAGAATTTTCAGTCCTCACAGCCTGAATAGAGTGCCAGTTAGGATTATAGTTACAGTCATCATTCAAGAAACAAAGAACTTGGGACAGAAAGAGCAGAGATGCTATAGGTGGATGGTAATGGGAAAAGTAAAAATGTTTTAGCCAATTCCTCCTAATCTACTCGCCACCCACTCACAGACTACAGTGTGCCTTTGCAGGAAGAGATGGCTAAGTGAGACATAAACATATGGTTTTACACAATCTTCATATCTTGCAGCTAAACATTATTTATAGATATCAATTAGTTCTCTGTCTCTGCTATTTTGTTATGAACTTCTGTCCAGGTTTCTGGCATGCTTTTTATGAGGATGATTAATAGTGGATTTTAAAATGATTTAAAAACTAACTCCCCTGCAGGTATCTGTAGAGAGAAGGTGATAGTAAGGCACTGTTTTAATGCGATACTGAGAAACTGTATATTGAGAATAAGAGTAGTCATTGTTGAGTGTGATTTTTTTTCCTTTGAAAACTTTTGCTGAGCTTAATATTGCTATTGAAAAAGGCAATGTTTTAGACTTCATATTTAAGTTGTTGACATAAAGTGTATTTAGTAGTAAACCCAACAAACTCCCTTTAAATTGTATGTCTCAGACCTTACGCTTGCGAACACCTACTCATGGGTCTTACCTCATCAAAATCAGCTATTTATACACATGAGCGTGCCGATTGGGCTTTCTTGCCTTAAATCAATGAGTTAAGAAAGACTACTCCTTTCAGGACACTGATTGATTTATGCATGTTAGCAGTAAAATACGTAATGTACCATAGTTCTTTCAAAGTGCCCAGCCAATTTTACTGGGGCTTTTATCTTGCTAACAAAGTTTGCCTTACAGGATCAGGTTTCAACAGTGATAGACTTCCCAACGAGTGGTAAGATTGTTTATTTCATGTTAGTTAGGCCAATACATTTCTTAAATAGAGTCTTTAGATTTATCTTGGGACTTCAAATGAGTATTATAAAAGGGTTTTGTTGAGACAGAAAGTGAACATAATCCAAAAACCTCAGAAATTAATGGAAGTTTTTAGCTGATTTCAATGAGCTTTGATTTCAACTTTCAAAGGTTGTTTTAGAGAATCAATTAGCTTATTTAAATAGGTATCTCATTTATGAAGCTGATAACACTTTTTTTCTACCTAAAAACCACAAGGTCTTTAGGATCAGAATCCTGAAATTTCCAGAACTCAGTATTGTATCTGAAATAGTAGCTTATACTTCATTTTCCTATTCTTATTGGTGTTTTTTTGTTCTTAAAGAAAAGATCGAAATTATATGTAAAACCCAAGGCATCCAACTGGAACGGGCTAAGCAGGGTCAGCTGCTAATCATGTCTCCACCACTATGTAACTAAACCCACACGTAACTATCATCTCTTCACCTTGCTGTTTCCTCTGTGTGTTATTTATTTATATTGAAGGCTTGAAAGGCAAAGTATTCTCTGTTGCTAAGTGTTTGTAGGGCATATAGCTCCAGTTTCAGCAGGGGCTTATTGATACGATAGTAATAAAAATAAACAATTAAAGTCTAGAATAATTGCTTTAATTAGATGTTTTAGAGTTGACCAACTGCAGATTATGGTAGAAATGTTTCGTGCTGGCTGCTGTACTGGGTACAAAATAACTGGTTTGTGTCCTCAAGCTTGCCAACAATATTCTTTTTAACTGGAGTTATTAACCTTTATTCCCCTCACAAACTGAAATGTAATACCAGTACGGTAACAAACATAACAAAAATGCTTGCCATGTTTCCATGTATTACTAAATTGTTTTATTTTTAAAAAGTTTAATTATTCTTTAATGTACATTCCTTCCCTGATCCAAAATCTGTAACATTAGGGATCTCCACAGATTGTAATTCAGTCTTTGCTCTCAACATGTTCTCTTATTTTCTTTGTACTTCCGTATTGCAAGAAGAGTAATTTTCTTCAGATCTAGACTTTTTATTCTTTCTGGAAGCTCTGGCTTCTGTTCATCATTCTCTGTTTTGTAAAGCTGAAAAAAAATATTTATTGACAGTCGGTCATGTGCAAAGTTCCAGTTTGCAGCAGGTGGAAATTTTTGTACTAAATTGGTGTTGTTGATTTATAATACTTGAGTGCTACAACACAAAAAGGTGCACCATGTTTGGTAAGTATGGAACGCTGGAGAGAGAGACTTTGGTTTTGTGCAAAGATTTACTGGAATCTTCTGCTGTGCTTGTCTTTCTGGTGTGACTAGGGAAATTCTTGCAGACAATAAAAAAAATAGACTCAGGATTAGAAGTGTAGAGTAAATGAGATAAATTGTTTCATTTCCATAGTGAAACATGAACAGTTTGTACATGATTCTACAAGTTTTGCTGTTCTTTGGTTAAATCTGAAACAGCAATGGATAGCTTTTGAAAGTTCTTTCTTAAAGTGTCTTACTATAGCTATTAATAATGGCTGCGACCATATATATGACAATGTTCTCCATGTGTGAGAGAACACCCAGTGTTGAGGGTTCAGCAGGCATTTAATAAAATAAAGAGCTTGCTCTTCTGAACAGAAAGAACTTTAAAACAGTGGGGTTTAGAAATCTGTCCTTATTGGGAGTCACTTCCTTTTTTCATTTAAAAGTTGGACTCTGAGATTTGTATGGGGAGAACTGGATTATTAACATGCAAAACGAGGCAGCAGCAGATCCAAAATATACCTGTTGCAAGATATTTTTTAAATGTCACCTAAAATAGTTAATAGAAAAATTGCTGCAAAGGAAGTTAAGGTGTTGGATTATGTGTATTAGCATATGCAGCAACTTTAAACACTCAGTAAGTACAAGACAGTTTATTCTCCTTTCTAAGGATTTGGGGTATGGTGAATGGATTAACACATAGAATTCCTGCAAAGTAATCGGTATGCTGTAATTTGCAGTAATTTCCTGAGTAGACAAATGCAACGGAAAATGAAATGGAAATAAACAGACAGAAGCAGAGCAACCCCCAATTTGTAATCCAGACTGCAAAAGTGGAAAAAAATACAAGTTTCCATCTGGCTGAATATAAAGGAAACACAATCCATAAAAGGGGATACTGAGATCTCCTACAAGTTCAAACTAGGACAGCTATGCATCCTTAGAGAAGCCATGACCAAACTTGTATGGGTAGAAATATAAAAATAGACTGTCAGCCACTTTGTGGTTTTGTTTTCATGTTCTGTAAGACAATCACTGGTGGCAGACAAACCACCCTAGTTTGCATCTGACTGATCTGTGTAGAAGGTTTCAAAATGAAATACAATTTTTACCTAGTTTCTCCTGGTCTGCTTAACAGTGCATGGGGAGAGCTTTTATGTGGCATATTTGGTCAAACATGTTAGGAAGAAGTGGTAACAATAAATTATCTGCTAACCACTATGAAAATTAAATGCAGTCCCCGTGTATGGGAAAGGTGGAGAAGATTTTTTTATGTACTTCTGTCTTAGTGTACTAAAGCATTTGACCCTCAGCAAAGTGCTGTTGATATAGGAGCGGGACCTAAAGGCCCACAGCCATCTTTTCTGTCTTGGTTAAATGTATTCATTGTAACTAGAAATACAAAGATAAAAACTGACTCATATAAGCCATGCACCTGAGCATGTCCTCATTTTAACTGTTACAATCTGCTCTTTTCATAAACACAGTGTTACATTTCCCTTTGACATTTGATTTTGATTTTGATTTTGAAATTTAATAATCAAACACAACAATCTGAAATCTTTAATGGGAACCTCAACAACTAAATCTCATAGGCTTCTTTGCAAAATCTTGCCCTTTGAACAACAGTGAAATATATGGGTCATTTTGACTTTTGGCAATGGGACAGTGGTGTATTTTTGCAAAGTATGATGATTCTCCCCAGATTTGAGCACCTAGTAACATCAGTCTTCAGTGCTCCTTGCAGGTTGGCAGGAAACAAATAGTCTCACAAATGTGTTCTGGTCACAGACGTAACGGGGTTTGCCTGTGCATACTGCGCAGGTTTATCTGGATTCATCACCTTCAGTGAACAGGAGCAAAAGAGGTTTTACTTCCCTGCGCCTGCTTCTGCACCAGCAAGGTTAATATTGCAAGACAAAAATTGTTCTGGCAAAGATAAAAAAGAATGCTTTTCATTGCAAAATTGGAAACTACAAAACAGAAGAGAAAAAGGGAAATAACAAAATAGACTAGGCTTGTTACCAGTTCTCTGAGGGAAGGAAACACAAAGGGATCTTTCTACCCCTCTTCTCTAGTTAGGCAAGACAGACCAACCAACGTTCATTTTTTACCTTGTTATCTGAAAAAGTTCTACAGGGAAATGTCTTTAACTGGAGCAGGGGAACAGCCAGTTCATAGAGGAGTTCAGTATCATCAGGTGACACTAATCCATGACTGATATATACTACCACACTATTACTACTAGTAATAGCTTCTACATAGTGTGTCAGCCTGAGTCTCCCTGTAGTCATCCCCAGCTCTGTCTCCTTGGAAATCTCTTTCAGAACTTCTTGTTGAAGAGGGGAAGATAACTTGGAGTTAATTCTGTTCACCAGGAATGGGGTAGTGCCCCTTCATTAGGTCGTGCAACAAACTCATAAGGCAATAAAAATAAATCTGATTTTCATTCCTAGCTTGTTTCAGACAAGTTCTTCTGTATGATTGAATGTTGTGGTTCTTTTTCCAAGAATTATGTGGCTTGATGGGATGGGGAATGGTATCTTTTTAGTTTATATGGAAATTTCCAAGAAAAAGATGAAACAAAAATTGTATTTTCTTAATTTAGAAGTCACTCCAGGAGGCTGATTTCTCAAGAGCATAAACCTCTGCCACGTCATTTGATTTTGTGCTTTTCACAACTGATCAAAGATAATACTGGAGAGCTTCATAGATAACAAAAGTCATGAACTAGAATAAGAACAAAAGCTTGGCTGTCATCTGTAAAGAAGCTGTCTCAATAGCAGAGTGTTCCTACGTCCTCTTCTCTTTCAGAGCAAAACCTAATTCAATATAGTTATTTTCCCTGTTTTGTCCCTTGAAAAGTTGAGCTCTGAATCTGACTATTACCACAAAAAGATTTAAAAATCACATCTGTGATGCTGCATTTAAAGCTCTTCCCCTTTCAGGTATCAGTTGACCAGGATATTTCAGCCCATGCCTAAACATGAGCAGATTGTGCTGAAATGGCTGTGTAAATTTCTAGTCTTAAAGAAGGACTTGTGCCTTCAAGTATCCTTTTTAACTGCATCTGAAATCTTCAACTGTTATCAAGAAATCTGCATTTCATAAAATGTATTTAAGGGTGAAAAGATTGTTCCAAATTTTTTTCAGATATACCTGTGGATTCATGGTTCAGTCCTTTGGAACGTAATTTATTTTCGCTACAGTATGGATTTGCACCACTTTGCTTAGGTGGCAAAATGGGGGGCCCAGACTCACCTCCCTGGAGGTAGATGACATCCAGGTTTAACCAGTCTCAGTTACTCTGAGATGCTTGCCTCACTGCTCTGACAATAAAGGAAGCATTTACTACCCACGTATACACCTAAAATGAAGGCAGGGTGGCTGTCTCTTCCTCACAATGTCTTCCAACAGAGCTAACAGCATGGCATTTTGATTACAGGATTATCTGCCTCTCAGGTACTTGTTGCACTTTAAACTTTTATGTCATTGACAGAAAGACTGCATCTGTTTAAACTTAAGTGCATACTTTTAATATTTTACTGCATAGGAGGACAAAAGTCTTTCCATACTGATTGAAGGTGTGTTAGAAAAGAGACTAATGTAATGGGAAATTCTAATGTGGTGTTAAATGCTGTAGTGATGCTCATCTACTTGATCTACAGAATCAGGATCTGGGCCAAATTTTGTCAAAGTGTTATAGTCTAGTTTTTCACAGTTTGCAAATGGTAGAAATCTGTTGCTCTGAAACTTCTAGCTTGCTTTTCAGGCTGTCAATGCTCAGAAGTTCAAACAGACATTTGGCCAAGAACACAAAAACTTAAATTTTCACCAAACTGGAAAATTAGCTGAGTTTTACTGGGCACTGTGTACAATACTGATACTGATATTTACAGCAGAAAATACTCCTTTCCTAGATAGAATTGTAAAGCTTTTAAAATAAGGTTCTTCAATTTAAATACTGTGACATGTGCCAATTTTAACAGCAAAATAATTGGTTCTCTGGAAATAAATACTACAAGCCTCTTGATAAACCACTTTAGGCTTGAGAAACTTCCAACTTCCTAATTGTGATCAATAAAGAATTCTTCAACTGGCAGAATAACTTCCCTTTACATATATGCTTTCTTTACAACCCAATTTTGTTGACATCAGTGGAGCCTGCATGTGAAACAGTACTAATATACAGTGGAGAAATGACCTGAACAACAAGAACAAATTTTCAGTAATTGATCTTGCATATAGAGTAGTAAAAATTTGCATGGTTACAGATGTTGTAGAAAATTAAATATAAAGGCACTGTTACCTGCAGGAATGAAATCCTTCTTGTCAGCTAGTTGGAAGACTCATGAGAAGGAATTTCCTGTTGTGGCCAGTTTCATCTCTCCTTCCTCCACCCCCATTACATCTTTGCTGTGCCTGCTTCTTCAGCTCTATCCGAATATATTTTCACTACGGCACATTTAGTTATCAATCAACGGGAATCTCAGCTGCTGTTGTGCTTGGTGGACAAACTGTTCTTTCTTTACACCAACAAGGAATGCCTGAAATAGCCAGACACATAGCACTGATTGAGGCAGCTACAGTTTATGCACCTAGATTCAGACAGTCTGAAACTGTCAGAATTAATGGCTTATTATTAGAAAAATACTTCTGCTAGACTTATAATTTAAAACCATTTAAATGTCTCAGGCATAATCACTGAAGTTAAATTTTTAGCTCGTAGCTTGACGGTATGAATTAGACATGTCTGCCTGTCTGAGGTTCATTTTCTCTTAAAGTTTTTGCTGTTTTAAGGCTTTTCTGTATTTCTAGGATGTGGTATCTGGGATAATCAAGATTGATGCACAACTTTCTATAGATTACATCATGTCCCTGACCTATATTGCTGAGCAAAAGAGAAAATTGTCCTTCCACTGAGTCAAGCCCAGGCCAGGCAGGGTCTGGATCTCCTGTAGAATACGGCTCCCACTTTTCAGTTCTTGTAGACAGTGATGTTCTGGTGTTATGTTCAGGGAGGGAGGAATAATTAAAAAGTGAAATGCAAACTTCCCCACTCCATAAGCTACAAAGAAGGGGAAGAGAAGGACACAGCAAACAGCATCAGATGGGAGCTGTTCCTTGCTTATCACACTAGTGGAAATCATGTTTAGAGGCTCTTGGGATAAGTAAGGTTCTAAAGGACTGAGAGTGTAAAACAACCAAACTTCAAATCAGTTAGAATTCTTAAAGCATATTGACAGTCTTATTTGGGGGAAATTACAAGAAAGATGATGGGAGGCCAAAAGTTTAGGACTATGTAATGTTGTTGCACAAACAGAAAATGACCATAGATCTTCGCTTACAAACTTGAACTCTGGTTAGCTCAACTTGGTGAGTGCCCACTGCTCAGGGAAAACACCCCCTAAAGGCAATCTACATTTACTGTAGTGCTGGAAAAAGCAACAACTGCTTTTTCTCCTTGACTTCTTCTATGACATACAACAGAATTAAGGGCTTTGAAGAGAACGTAGTGGAAATGAAGGGAAGGTACCAAGTGAGATGAGATGAGTGAGATGCCACACAAACAGGGGCTATGGGACAAATAGCTCAATTTTGCCACACGCATTCTTACTGCCTTTGACTGTGACTCTTAACCTAATAGTTAGCCTTTCTGGTTTATGTATGAGAATTTAAGTTTGTGACTGGCTTTCATCATGAAAATGAACCATGATTTAAAAGCTCTTGCAGCACAAAATGCAGAATATCAAGCCATAGGAAAACTGTCCAAAGATTGTATTAGTACTGAGTGCTGCCCTGTTAGGTGAAATCAGAAAATATGAGGAACTAAAAGAGGATTGTGGCTCTAACTGAGATTCAAAGCATAAGGCTCTGTTGTCTAAGCAACAGTCGGAACTCAGAAAAAGCTATCAAACAGACCTGGATATTCTCATCACTGAGGGTGTTTTGTAACGTGCAGTACATAGCACCAGGATGCCCGAGCCAGGACAGTCTCTTACATTTTGCTGAACTGTAAATGGCTATAGCTTTGCTACCTGTGTTAATATAATACTCTTAGTTTGTGTTACCATATAAAATTGTTAGAGCACAATTATCAATGCGCTTAAGGAAGCTTTTAACTGATGGAGTTCTTCTGTTAACTAAAGTAACTTTTCTGGAAATACTCAGCATTTAAAAATATTGATGAAAGCTGATGCAAATATTTATTTATATACCATCTTATCTCTATTCTGTTGTAGCCTAGTCAGTCAGAACATCTAGTGCTTGAATCAGGTCAAGTTTTCCTGAACTGATAAAATAAAAAAGGTCATATATGCTGAACGGTGTATTTTTTTCATAAGTTTATACTTCAGCAACCATCAGTGCTGTTATTTTAGCAGTCCTCTTTATAGAGAGAATCTTTTTCATGATCCGCTATCCCATTCTCTAAGTCATCAGTTTTAAAAAAAGGACTCAGAACTACTGCATTTTCCCTTTTGATCCAAATGTGTGCTATTCATTGGCTTTCAAAGAGAGAGGAAGGACTTAGAGGCTAGCTAGGGAGAAGTCGAGGGGCTTCTATGTAATCTTGACAACATGTGGGGCTGCATCCAGGGTTGCCTGTGTGCTGAGGACAGATAATGTCAGTCTGACAGCCCAGTTGAAAAACAGATTTTTCTCCTCCTCTTGCAAGGGACATCTTTTTTTTCCCAAGTTAGACTCCTGGTAGCTGAGCTCAATGTGTCTGTAGAGCAAAACAGTCTGAGCACAACAGCCTGAGCACTGGTGGTTATGCCAGACCATTGTTCCTTGGTTTGTCAGAGCACTAAGTCACTCTGCAAATATACATGGGGTGTTAAGTATCTCTCTGTTCTCTTTTTGTAAGAGCTGCTTCTGAAAAGTTTGTTGTTTTTTTTTAACTTAACCGATGGCAGGGAAAACACAGTTAATATTGATTTTGCAGGTTATCTGAGGCAAAGTCTTGTTTTGCTTTTTCTGGATAATTTGAGGCATCCTTTATAACCATGACTTTCAGACATCTCTCAGAAAAGAAAGCAATTTAGAGCTTTTTCTCCTTGCTTTTTTAAGAAATGAATTTAAATATAAGTCCTTTATATTTAGCCCTTCTTGGTGAATCTCAATACATCTGCTGTATTTAAATAAAACGTAGCTTTTTTTTCTGTTTATTTACATTTCATTTTTTTTCATGATAAATTCATAATATAGTCAGTGACAATAGGCAAGTGCTTCCTTTTTTAATCTGGCTCTGAGTAGTTAATATACTTTTATACAAATTAAGGCTAAATTAATGATATGTTTACACTAAGAACACTAGGACTGTTTGCACTCTCATTGCACTAGAAGTTCATGCAAGGACATATTTCTTATTTTTATTTAACATCCAAAATTTTATTGACTCAGAGTCTTAAGGTTAATAGGTATATTTATAAATATACCCACATCAATCTATATTGTGGCTCTCAGTAAGTGCTAGTGAGGAGTTGTTTGCACAGGAAGTTAAGACAAATTAACTAAAGATATGATTTTAAAGTATATTAGTTAAAGTGCATTAAAGCTTGGTGTGAATGTTCTCATTCAGAAGTGACGTGACTGTAGTTCACTTTACCTTAATGCACTTTAAATTCACACCTTTCAGCTAATTTAGCTTAACTTCCTGTGTGGACAAGCCTTAAGATTGTTCCCATTAAAGGGTTTTGCTGAGCTTTATTTTCTACTTCTTAAATGAAAACATGTAAAATAGTCTTACATTGTAAAGAGACTATGCTGTAAAAAGAGATTTTGTTATGAGTTTTCCAATCATGACATTTGTTTCAATGGGGTATTAAGTGGTACATTTTAGGAGTAATCATATAGTTTTAAAAAAAAATATTTTAGATACAAGATTAGTGAGAGATAGTATGGGTTTTTTTAAACAAAAAAACATAAGACACCATGGGCAGCACATGACACTGTGAGAACTCTTACTCAGAAGGGCTGGATTATTTTCACTTGGGAATTATTGGAGCAGAATAGAGTTTAAACTATTTTTTCAGGATTTCTGAACTTTCAGAGCTCTGGAGAAAAGGTGCTGTACATAGGCAGATTGACTCACTGGCACATACATAGTGACTTTGATGTTTTGAGAACGTGCAGAACTTGGAGTGGGGAGACCTACACAGACAGAGGTCTGCTCAGAAAACCTTGTCAATAACATGGCAGTGCATAGATATTTTCTGGTTTGTTTTTTTTTTTTTAAACCTATTTATCTGCATTATTTAGCAGTTATTTTAGTAGAGGTATTCCATCTTAAATTATTACAGTGTTTTTGTGTATTTTGGGGTACTTAAGGTTTATAAACTAATCACCTTATTGCTCAGCATAGATTTTTCATCAGTTTAGCTTTAGGTTTGTGTTCTTTTACTCTTATATTTATTATCAGATAAAAAATAATTGCTCTTCTCAGTTTCATTACAAGCTGTGTGTTTCAAGAAACTGAGCTCTTCTCACAAAAACTTCTGGCTTACAAATTGTTTAACGTCATTTGACGTAGTAGGCTCTTATTAATGTTGCATATTTATAATATCAAGGATATAAGCAAGATTGACCGAACTAGTACTAACTGAAGTGTAACACCTGTAATGTGAATATATCCAATCTACTTGTAGCAACATTATTTATCCTTCACAGAACTAGTGGTTCTGCTGCTACCCATAGGTTGTATCAAGCATTGTACAGAGCTGGGTGATCTAAATGTATTCATCTGAAAACAAGGATGTGAATTAGTGGTTGGATCTGCAAAGTCTGTTGGTCCCAAACCAGCAGCCTACCTGAGTTTCCACTTAACTTTTAAGTACTGAGGTCTTATTGTTTTCAGTGGAACTACTTTGACTTCTGAGGGGTTAAAGAAAATCATGTGCTTAATGCTTTCCAGGGTTAAGACCAGAATGCTAAACACATTTTAGGGTTTAGCACTATGCATTTTACTCTGCCGATGACATGAACTTTAACCAAGGAGTGTGTGTTACATTTGCCAGCTGTTATCCATGGTGTTCTACAGTTTGATCAGAGCTGGCGTGTAGCTCAAAAAAGACTGTATGGCAGCTGATAGTTAAGTATGTGTGTAATAAAAATTGTATTTTTGGTCCTCAGATAATGGTGAAAAAGCTCCAATTGTCTTTCATACTCTTTCCCCCATTTGTCTTATTATTCACATTTTTTAGGAAGTGGCAATACAATTTTTAGATCAGTCTTTATTCACTTTGAACATAACTTCTGTTCCCTTTTTGCATTGTTGCTTAAAGTTACAAATTGTTTGAGAAAATTTAGCTTTCAAGTACCAGTAATTACTGATGGCCTTTTCCATAAAAATCAAACCCTGTGTGAAATAGAATACATGAAATTGTGGGTTTAAAAAATGAGTAAAGAATAGTAGACAGGTACAGTAGTGAGTTACATTGCCAGAGATGAACACTTCCACACACTTAAATAAGTAAGATAAAATATATTAATTGGTGCTTGAAAATACATTTGTACCTGATACGTACTAAAAGATTTACAGAGTAAAAAAGGAAACAAAAAGCCTTTGGCACCATTAATGATCTACATATTTGTAAGGTTGTTTAGCCACTGAGAATTATGATGGTAATAATGTCTTCTGTGAGTTTGATGGTTACATGTTTCCATCTCTTGAATCATAAACATACAATATCATGGAGGGAACACATCCTAATAAACATAGGCAAGAAGCATTGTGCAGATATATTTGTGTTACAGGATCACCTACAGGCCCTCTTTTATTAGGTATTGCGTGTAAGAAAGCAAGCTTGCTGTGCAGACAGATGATGAATGAGGGTGGAAAGGGTCAGAGAAACAGGAAGCGACTTGGTCACAGTCACTAGAACAAGAATAGAAATGAAGTCTCCTCACTCCCAAACCCAGTGTTATCCAGTATTCCACACTGCTTCTCCATCTGTATGTTTAGGTATTTCTTAAGCTCAACCACTGCTTGAAATCTGAGCCCACCTACCCTGGATGTGACAATAAGCACCACTAGAGTTTTCAGTAGGTCAGTTCAATGTGCAGGTATAGCAAATTACTTAACAAGTGTAGTATCAGTTTTCTAATTTTATCTGCAGAGACCATCATTCCAGTTGTATTTTAGCACCAAAATAGCACATTAGGCAAAATGAGTTTGGCGTAAATAGTGAGTTTATGATCTCTTTGTTTCCTCTGTACATATGATATGTTCAAAGTCACATTTCTAATTTCTTCACAGATAAAAGTGTAGTGTGTAGGAAGGACTGTAAACTAGCAGTCTCTGCAGCCAAATATTCAGATTTAGGGATTGTCAAAGGACACCTCTTTTCAAGCTGTTTTAGCTTCAAGAATAATTAACTTGTACCAACTTTTAAGCTTAAGTCAGAACCTCTGTGGACTCTTTTTACTGGTACACCATGTCCATCTTATCACAAGCTGTCTTTTGTAAAAAAAAAAGAAAGTCAATCATATTGTCCTGAATCAAACATGCAATTTTATGGAAAGCTGAATCCCTTTTTAGTGAGAGAGGGAGTGAGATTGCTTCCTTTATGCTGCAGTACAAGTGTAGCAAAGGATACAGGGAGAGAGATGAAGTATCCCACAGCTACAAGAAACATTGTCCATGTTGTATACAGGTACATTATCTCACAATTCCAGTATGGGAATGTTTAGCTTGTTGTACTTAGGACATGTGTCAGACTAGATACAATTGACATGTTTTAACATTATAGTCATTACAGTGACTCAAGAATTTCAATTAGGAAACAATTCTTCACACAGGGGTTTACTGAAGAAGAAATATGGGATACCACACCTCCAGATTTTCCTCTTTCTGGATAAAACTCTTAGCTTCAAAGATTTTGTGATATTCAAACATTCATCTAGGATTTCTGGTAACACAGCAGGCCAACAGGAGCATCAGTGACTGCGTCCCATGAGGCAGTTGTAGTAAGCTGGTTCTTCCAAGAAGTGAGTAAGTGCACATGCACTACACAGTTGCTGTCTGTCTGCAATAGATCTGACACTTGCCGGAAGCTTTGGACAGACCTGCCCTACCACACATGTGCTTTCAATTCAGGCTGCACTCACCCAGTAAGTCAAGTTTTTCAGGAAGCATCTGACCTGCCTCACAAGCTCTGTGTATTTTTTCCCTGCACGCACAGATTTGTTCTGTTCCTCATGTGCACAACAATTATACCCCATACAGTAGGTCTGATACTATATTTTCAAGGTGTTGATCCGGCTGCACAGGTGTTGCACAGCATATGTGTATTTCAATCCGGACTTACTAAAGGAACTCCAGAAGGGTATGTTTTATGTTTAGCTGAAACAGTTGCAATCACAAACAGTTGCTATGGCAGGACAGGAGGACAGGGGGCACTGAATTGTTAACTGTATGATGGAACCAGAGATGAGGGAGGGTAGGAACACCTCAAGTCAACTCTGCTGCAGAGAAAGTGCTTCTGGTATGCCAGCCTTTATGTGCATGTGCCATAGAGTAATTTCAAGCATGTGTATTAATCCGACATACCTCATCAGACTAGGTGATCTGGTCACAAAGAGTCTGTACAGCACATGCACACTAGGTCTGATGATTCGCAGGAGTGTTGGACTTACCATCCATGTGACACACAGATCATATTTGCATAGGGCAGCCTTGAGTATAGACTCATTCATAGGCTGTAGGAACACAGAACACAACCATGTTCTACAGCCATAGTGGCTTTGAGTATTTAGGAGAGAGTTGCAACTTGTGCTTCAGTTGCAGTATTATTTAAGAATCGCTTTTCTTCTAAAATCGAAAAAGAAAATGTGTTCCTTAATTTCCATAGAAGAAATATGACCTTTATAAGTATGGTAGATTATTTTAATCATTGATGGAAATAAATTGCATTGTGTAGTCACTCCTATGCATGGTGTGTTTATATCACATGTTCTATCAACACACCAACTTATTAAATTTTCTGTTCACAAAAAGAGTATGGCCAGTATGTTCAGATAGGGGTGCTTTTTCCTTGTTTAAAACTTCGCTGTCTGCTCTTCCAAGAATTAATTTGCATCAGAAATTACACTTCGTGCAAATTGTTGGCAGATAATTATTACAGCTTAAACTGTCAGCCAAAATACACCAAAGCTACAGTTCTCATATTTGCATTCTGTATTCCTTCACTGTCCACTCAAGCAAATTAATTACACTGTGTTTCTTTTGCAAGTCAGCAGGAGGTAAATTGGTATGGTAGATATGAAAGGGAAAAGTCTAAAAGAAAATTGTCAACCAATTTGTTGTTTTCATTTCTCTTTGCTGCATTGTTTTGCAATATCAAAGCCTGAAAATTAAATGCCTGTCATTACTTTGGGCATTGTCCTAGAGCTGCTGACACGGGCACTGTTAGTGGTAAATGAAAACATCAGCTGGCTTTTTGAACGGCAGCTAAAGGGCATCACGAGGACTTACAAAATCTATTTTCTTTAATTTCTAATAGGCTCCATCATTCATTATATTTAAGAGATATAACTTAGCCTTAGTTTACTTTTTTGAGGCTTCTGGTTTCTTGGCCTTTGCACGTGGAGGGGTTCCATCTTAATTTTTTCTTAAAAATAAATCCTCTCTTTTGCTGAAGTCTGTTCACCACAGAGATAATAAGGGACATCTTCCGTTATATTCAATGGACTTTAGGCTTGGGTTTGTATATATCAAAAAGCACAATGTTGTCAGTGCATGTATTGCTCCTACTCTTTACACTTGTGTTTAGATTAAAGAAGCTGAAGAAACTCATTACTGAAGGATGAGGCAGAAGCAAAGTATCTATACACTGAGTGTGATCGAGTCCCCTATCCACATCCTCCCCTCTATTCCTTATTTATTACACCCCTCTTGGATCACTCACTCATGATTTACAAAGCGCACAGATGTGTGAGTATTCTCTAGGTTATCAGTAATGCAGCTGCAATCTTGTAAATTAAATATGATATCAACATCCTAACAATGCTTCTACTTCTAGAAATTCACCTAGAAATTTAGTTTTGTGCACCACTAATTGGTCTGATTGTGAGCTCATGTTGATAAAATTCAGGCAACCTCATTTTCTGTATATTGAATCATATGTCTCTAGTCCCAGTGAGAAAATAAAAATAGTGACATCCCCTATTATTATATATACAGACAAAAAATAATAGCACTTGCTTCAGAACTCCTGGGGTAACAAGACACAGGTCATCTTGAACGGTATAAGAATTTTTAGAGGTGAATAACTGATTTTTCATTGAATCTTGTTGTCTAATGTAGAAAAAAAACACTCCAAACTGGAAGGTCTCAGACCATTTAAAAAAATTTTTGGTCCAATATTGCTAAATTTGAAAGTAAATCGAAAAATCTTTTTTTGTTCCCCCAACCCATTGTGTAACAGGTAAAAAAGTAAACATGAACTTTTTATATGAACTTTTGTTCAAATTTGAGATTTCAAGGAAAAAAAAAAATCACAATACAGCTAAAAATTGTTTATGTTTTGAGTAGCTTCAAACAATAACACTCAAACACAAACATTTTAATCTCTATAGTGTTGATTTTCAGTTATGTGATTTCAGTTTGCTGAGCAGATGATATGCAGTAATAAATATTTATATTTATATTTATATTTAGGGTCTTGTCTGGGGAGTTCACAGAAGTCAGGGTATGTTAGTTCCCTTATATGCAACAATTGCAGCTCCTTCATTAAAGGGGCTAAAGATCTGACTCTGATCTGAACCTTCAATACAAGTGCAAATTGAAAGATGTAAATCTGATCTCACAAGTCTAGACATGAATGTCAGCTACTTTTAGACATTGTTCTGTATTGATTTTTATGTTCTTAGTTTTATTTAATGAACAGGTTATTTTCCCCTTCCTCTGTAATTCTGGCCTTATTCAGTAGAATCTCAGTCTGCAACTCCCCTTTAACTTTCAAAAAATCTCTTCTATAACAGGTTCAGAAAGCAGTTTCCTGTGAATTTTTATGAGGATGTTATGAAAATTAGGGTTGCATTTTTGACCCCATTTAATCTCCAAGCATCTGGTTTGCACCGTTCTGTTTGGTGATGTTTCTTTCCCCCAATATGACTTTGATAAATACTTTTGGTAGGCTGCTTACCCTTTGCAATTCAAAGCATTAGAGTTATTTACTACACTCCTGCAAACTTTTCTATTGTTTCCACTGTCCTTTGTATCAAGTAAGTTGGAGACCAGCACCAGCTTTGGAGCAGATTGATTATGTGGCTGCTGATGGCTGCTTCTTTTGGTAGTTTTGAATTTCAGTTCAGAGTAAGAAGAACTGTGCAAGTACTATAAATTATATCTTTCTTGCTTTATTTTCCCCTTTGCACATGATGCTTTTATTAAGATGATATACTATTTTTATTTGCCATGAAATCTTAGTTCTACAAAACTAATTTAGTTCAGATGGCAATTCTTGACATATGAATTTTTAAGAACTTTGATGTCCTGCAGGACAAAATTCTTTTCATGCACCTTTAGTCGATGAGCTGTATTTTTACTGTCAGTAATATTTACTTTTTCTTTCTTTCTTTCTTTTTTTTTTTTTTTTGTAGCATAGTAGTACCCCACTGTGAGCAGATACCCATTGTAGTAGGCACTAAACCAACATTTATTAACAGAATTCTTGCCCTGAAGAATTTACAGTCTGAACATGAACATATAGAGGAGAGGAAAGGAAGGACTGTTTATTCTTTTACAGAGGGGAAAACTTGAATGCAGAAACATGAAGGCTCAGATTCACAAAGACATTGATTCAAGATCCACAATAACTCTATGTATAAGTATCAAGAGGGAAGACACCAAAGTTAGATATACACTTCCAAAGAAAAAAACTGGGGAAAAAAAATCAAAATAATATAAACTAGCCAAATGTACAAATGTTTACATCAGGATGTTTCCATCTGTTGGTGGAAAACACCCTTCAGTATGAGTATTGGCAGCAAGAAATCCAGCTATATTCATGGAAAAATATAGCTCAGTGCTCTGATGATCGGAGAAAATTAAGAGGTGTCTCAGGTGTCTAGTTAGATTTTTGAGTTTTCTCTTTATCCTTGAAAGCTAACATTAGAGGCTTCAAAGTTCATTGACGCAGACTCATGATTGTGTGGAGGTTTTGTTTGTTCTATAACAGAGTTCTAAATACATAGTTTATAATGCTTTTGTTTGACACAGGGAATACCTGTTAGAAGCACAGAAGCTGCATATGTACAATGTTTGCTTGCAACAGAACGTCTCACTGATCTGCTAGAGATCTTGGGCTTTTGACCCACTCAGTGGATGCCCCAAAACCAGACGATAACCTGTAAGACTATAAAAATAAAATTCTGAAGTTTATCTACGGACTTGTATAAAAAGTCCTTTTCACTGACCAGCCTTAGAAGACTTAGAGAAGAGTCACTGAAACTATGCGCTCAACATGAGAGGAATACCTGGGAACCTCGTAATGTATCTGGTTATGCCAGACAAAAAAATGGGTTAAACACAATGCTTGAAAACCAAAATTATATATAAGCTTTGTTGTTTGCTGTGGCACTTATTAGCAGCCAAACTAATATAAGCCAGCTCATTCTGTGTAAAACAACACTAAAATTGAAATGGCATCATTTCATTGAGCTAAGAAAATTCTGTATTTTGAAGAAAAATAAATGTTTCATAATTTCTGAGAAACAACTTTTTTTATTTTCTTGACATGGATTACAGCATTAAAATAATGAGATAATTTGAAGATTCATGTAAAATCTTAGAAGTTAATGTTTTCCTAATAGCAGTTCTCTTACAACATATCTCTATAGTTAGCTTACAGATAGTTCTGTTTCAAAGTTAGGAGAGGAACCGTTCTTACATTATCTCACTGGATAACAGAAAATCCCCAATAATTAATGCCAGATCCTCAGTTCTGATAGTTTCATTGAAACCATTAGGTCTATGCCAGTTTACATCATTTGAAGATCTGACCCAGCAGGTATAAAAATGAAAATGGCAAGGCAAAAAATATGAGCAATTCGATATCAATAAAAATGTGCATGAGGTCAGTGGGGACAGAGCCTTTTCAAGTTTTCATTTGACTTTTTTCTCCTAAAGAAGAACCTTTTTCCCCAGTCATTGAGCAAGGTAATGTACAGCAAATGATAAATTACAAAGAAAATAATCTGTTGTAATAAAACCTGGGCAGAGGACCAAGTATTTGTTCCTAAATATTTATTTTTCCCCAGCTGTATTTATGCCTGAATACACTGATGTTTCTAAAGCAAGTATTAAAAAATGCAATGCCTTTTGAGCAAGAAAACTCATTTTAGATACACACATTTAAAAAAAAAAAAGTTTTTCCTTTTTCAAAATTCAACTTTAAACTTACTGAATCTCACTATCACAACTGACCAGGTTCCAACTGTTTTTATTTGACAATGTTTGCAGAAAAAGACATTTCAGTTCAGAAATCTGAATCAAATTTCTGACATAGAAAGTTACTTGATTGCCCAGAAAGAAATTGTAATACATCAGAGTACAAATTAATCTCTCACTTTGCATAGCAAATACATTCAACAGCTTGTATTAAAATTATTGTCACTATAACGTGTCTGGAAAAGATACATTAATGATTATTTATCAAAGAAAAATTAAATCAGAGACAAATGTAGCATTTGCTGTTGACCCAGAGAGGAATGTTTTCTTTTTATTTCACTGTGGTGGCACTGGTTAATAATAATTGTAAGGAAAATTACAGTTTAAATAATGAGCTGAGTGAAAAAAAAGAAAGCTCAGACCTGAGGTCTGAATGTAGAAAACGATAAGTTTGAATTTTACTGAGCCACAGGGAGAGAATATTGTATTAAAGAGTTGGGTGTGTAGCCCCACATGTGATTAATTAGCTGCACCCAGGTGGTGAGATAAAAGAACAACAAGAAGCTTAGTTGAGAGAGAGCTGTAGGAATAGGGGGCTACTGTAGAAGTGCTGGGTCAGGGAAGGGGGCTTGCTCTACCAGCTAGATGAAAGGCCTTCCTGGGTACACCTGCTGTGTAGACAGCAGCAGAAGCCCTTGGAAGCAGAGGTCTTAAAAGAGGCCAGACAGCAGGATGTGGTTATCTGTTTTCTTTATTGATGACCCATGGCAGAACAGTAAATATGTTTACAGTGATGCTAAAGATGCTTCGTTAAAAAGTTTGACTGGCTTATATCAGAGTGGGGAAACTGAGTCAGGAATGTTGGAAGGTGGAGCTGCTGCTTGTATTGCAGTGAAGTGCTGTTCAGTTTTCCTAAGCCTGTGTTTGACTGCCCCCTCCTGCTTTGCTTTGCCTTTGGAGTGTGTCATGAGCAGTGGAGTAACTTGGACTGTTCTTCAGATCTCCTATTGAAGGTGAATAACAATGATAATACTGGCTGGCAGGGAGCTTCACAGAGGCTCTGGGCACAGAGTAAAGCAAGTGGATCCTATGGAGGTGAAGTTCCCTTGAATGGTTTGGGTGTATGCTGGGGCCTAGCCTCGTAATAAGGAACGGAATATATGGAATCAAGTGAAATTCTATATGGGACAAGAAATGGGGTGGTCTTTATAGCAGGGTGGTCTTAAACTGAGGTTTAATGTATGTACAATATACAAACATTTTTGACAGACCATTAACACCTATAATCTTGTAAATATTTGCAATTTTCTAGATCATAAATATAGCTGCATAAGCAGTTCTTTCAGGACATCATTTATACTCCATTAAAGGTTAATTTACAAGTTAGTACCTTATAGAAAGAAGATATGTGTACTTTTATGTTAACTTTCTGTAAAGGGAGACTGGTGTCTCCAGCAGCAATTTGTAATTCTCCTGTGACGCTCCCAGTGGCACTATTCAAAGCACTATTTGAATTCTTTTCATCAGCTCATGTTCACAGCAAACTTAATCTTCTGTTTTGAAGAAGGAGGGAGAAAGAAAAAGAAAAAAGAGCAAGATCTTAGGTCTTCTGACTGCGTTCCCAAGCATCTAACTGTTTGTTTAAACAGTCTCCCCTGACACGCATTCTCATTTGTCACAGTGCTGATGATACCTGCTGCTGTATCTTAGCCCAACTTAACTAGCTTGGTTGTGCTAGAGTCTTGGTCATGAAGGGGGGCAGGGAGGAAAGAGGTAAATAGTAGGGGATTGACTCTGTGGGCTATGACTTTATTCACTGTAATGGCATTTGTGCTTTCTAAAGATCAAAGGCCAGAAAAAGGGTGGGGGCAGGGGGAGAGAAAGAAAATTGTTCACTGTAGACCTAGTCAGGAGCTTTCAGAAGTGCCTGTGAGAAATTAGGTGCCTCTCTGAGCATTTGATCATCTAACTTTGAAACCCTGATGAGAGAGCTTAGAGAGGGATCTGAAGCGAAGGAAGAATAACACTCATAATTTAGGACTACTGGGAAGAAATGAACAAGGGAAGGTGCCAAATCTAACTGATTTTGATTTATTTTCTTTTTTGAATTGACAACTTTCCTTGTTGAGCCTGGTAGTTAAACCAAATGAGTAGCTTTAAAATAGCTGTTAGCTGCAAATATGCAAGAAAATAGAAATCCGTTCTAAGTGCATATGCTTTGTAAGTTATTGGGATAAAAGAAAACTTTCTTAAATGGTATGGCATGAATTCCTACAGTGGTCTGTATGGGTTTATTCACCTTCTGTACGATTTCCCATGAAGAGATGAAAGCTTTATGCTTGTTGCTTACTATGTAGTATATGTTTATCTTTCTTATTCATATCTTCATAGTGTAAAGATTTCAGCAGCATTTTTTCCCTGTTTCCAACTACTGTGCATGTTGCAGAACGTTCCAAGCTTCTGTATTTCATATACTTAGATTCTTTCAGCTGGTTTCATACACAAAATGGAGGGTGGTCATTATGGCACATCCACAACATGCTAAATAGGAGCTAATTAGGCATTTTTACTGTACTGTTTTCCATTGGAAAGCTCTTCATAAAAATTGAAACTTTTGTCAAAATAGAATGACATCAACTCTTGGGTAATTTTCTCAGGCTCAGGTTGAATTTCTGACTAATGAATGTGGGAACTGGAAGCTTTGACCACTGCACATGGAATCTGTGCTCTTCCAATCCATATTTACATTTCTTCTCTGGAAGAAGCAGATTGAGGAGTAATTAAAATTTGCAGGTTGTGGACTGGTGTGGAGAAGAGGGAATAAGCTTCCCTTTTAACCAGCTTAGTGATCTAATTGCAACACTATAGAGTCAGTCCAATCTGTTGGAACTGCTCCATTGTTTTAAAAATTGCTTCTTGTCTCAAGAAGAACTTTCTGAGGTACTGCTTGTAACCTCACACCAGGTTTTCCTCAATACTTTTAAAAACACATCCTTATTAATCCAGTTGTACTTCTGGTGTTGAATGAAATAACTGCCTTCTTGAGGCCTGAATAAATTGGCATTTTAGTGTTAAATTCAGTGGAAGGATTTCTACTGTAAGCGTAGCTGCAGTCGTACCTGGCTCCAGGAGATAACTGGTGTGCCAGTGACAATGCTTTGAGTCCTAGTGTCATACATGTGCTTGGAAATTATTCATTTTGCATGACCAGGGAGACAACTTTATTTCAACAGAATCATTGATCTTGATGCCAAAAGCAGCTGTGTGACATGATGTTGCTGATTAATGCCATGTGCTGTGTGACACAAGAATCCCCATGAGGGATATATGAGGGGCATATTAAAATGGCAGAATTACATCAGTCATTACATCAGAATTAGATCAGTCAGAATTCCAATCAGTGCCCTTAATAGAGCAAACATCTTCATGCCTTGTAAGTGGAGCGCTGGGTTTGCATATACACATCAAAAAATGTGGGTTTGCCTTGTAGTAGTTACCTTAAATAGCCCCATTATAGTTGAGGTTGTAAGTGGGTGGGGAAAACAAGACTAATCGTAAAGAAAAGTCTGAAATGTCTCATTCACTAGGGAACTCATCAAAGAACAGTTTCTTCCTACAATCACTAGTAAAGGGGCTGTGGTGAAGGAACATGAGGTTTAATAGCTGTGTAAGTGCTTTAATATAACCTAGCCTTACAAATCAGTTAACCTCGGTGCGTTCAAATCCCTTCGCTATTATTTTGGTACTGGGCTTGCTTATAGGTCTATGGCTTGCCATTGCACACTTGAGGCAGCTTAAAGAAATATTTATCTACATTAAGAAGTAGCACAAGTATTTCATGAGGACATTTGCCACTCACCTTGCAACCTGCAAAAGAACTGTCTTAATCATCTCTCTGTCTCCTTTTGTATCTCCTGAGAATTTCTCTCTTTCTGTCTCCTGCAGTAACTCCCCTCATATCCTTCAGAAATTGGAAATTTTTCCGAAGAACTCCTTTTCTACTACCCTTTTTCTCAGCCCTGCCTTGCAGCTCCAGAAACATGAAGTCCCCACTGTACTAGTTAAGGGCAAGGTCACAACGCAAAGAGGGTTTTACTTATCTACTCTGCCCTGCGCACAGCTGAGGGATGGGCTGTGACTGTAAGCTTTGCTCCTGCAACAGCTTGGTTCATGTGTTTTGTGAAGCATGTGCTCATAATTTTGCAGGACCAAGTCCAACATGTTTGATCTTGGCCTTCCTCTCCCACATATGTAAAATTTAGTTTCCACTGTTGTAATTTATAAAAATATTCATTAAGAAGTAAATACTTTATTGCCTCAGTATGTGACACCTTCCTGAATTCTTTAGGTTGAACCATATTTACACCAGTGCAGAGCTCAGTAAGAACATAGGCATTGCCGATTATAGTGCCTACTCATCTAGCTGCTCAAATTTGTGGAGCCTTCAGGCTTCCTCTGCAGGCAATTTAAATCAAACATTAAGGTCATAAAAGCTGGAAAATATAGACTAAAGCAGGACTCATTCTATAATTTTGTTTCCTAGAATGGAAGCAATTTCAGCTGCATTAAAACTTAAAGGGGTGTCTGTTAAGTATTAAATTCACAGTTTTAAAAATCTAGTAGACTTACTTGGAGTTGCATTAAAACCTCTTTTGTTATATAAGTCGGTGTAAAAATATGTTCAGTTCCCTAGTCTTTGAAGTGGTGATGTGTCACACATCAGGAAGCTTTACAGAAGGGTACTTGAGGACACCATTAATGTGTAACATTTTTCTGCTGATAACTTTGTATGTTTTATCATGACTGCAGCTCTTACATTTATTGGACTAATATGTTTTTCCCCTTTTCATTTAAAGGGTAATGAATGGACATAAGAAAGCAGGTTTTTCTTTCTGTTGTGAGGGAAGGGCAATGTGCCAATGCTTATGAAATTACTATATTATGGTTTATGACATACTTAAGTAAAATATATTTATTATTTATCCAGACATTGATCAGGAAGGGTTTATTCCTGCAGTAGCCAAAATTAATGAGATACTAAGTTGATCAGACCTCTCATTCCCCAGTACTATTTTGCCAGTCCTCCAAATTACTTCTTTTAGAGTAGTGTGAAAGAAGACTTTTCTTTATGTTTTCCTGTTACTTCTAAAACTGCTCTGCTGTAATTCCAAATACAAGGAAAGCAATTTCATAACTACAATAATTTCTGGGTATAGTAAGTTGTTATTAAATCGTTTTAACTAGCTTGTTGCATGTTGACAGCAGAATAGTTTTAAGGGTAACAGTCAGCTTTGTTTTCCGAATAATAGTTTCTGTGAGTTGAAGGTACTGACAACTCTTGCTGACGCACCACAGTTTCTGCTTTTTTTCAATATCAGAGCAGTTTATCCCCAGTCCTTTCTGAAGCAGTGTGTTTCACAGGATTATTGTCATGAATGTGACCATCAAAGCAGTGAGAAAACAAAGATCCTGATTTTCTAAGAGTGAAACAATCTTAGTTAAACATTTGCTTTAGGAACTCTGATGTAATTTTCAAGTCTTCTATACGTTACAACCGACAGCACAGAGGTAATAACTGGAGCATCTTTACACTGTAATAAACAGTTGTTAAATTGCAACAAAAAAAAAAATCTGATTTTTGAACAGTTGCACAGACTTCTTATTGTATATCTTGTTATTACTCCAAAGCCACTAGAAAACTGTCTGTCTCTTCAGTAAGCTGGTATTGTTTGTATTTCCCACGTATAATACTTCAGTCAAATGACTGACCTTTTGGAGGCTTGTAGAAATACAAAATGCTTTATGTATATCTACATACTTCAGGAGAGATCCTATGTTGTTTTATTTATACTTCAAGATAAAATAATTGGAGTGTTGCTTTCATTGTTACACAAAGTCTGTGTAATTGGTGCTTCACTTGGCTCTAGGAAAAGCAAATTCCAATTTCCTCTGTCATAGAATATATCTAAAGGCGAGGGTGTGCTATTTTTTCAGCTGGTTACAAACTGCTACTGTAATTGAAGAACTATGATCAAAAGTTGCTCTTAGAAGTCCCACGTATGTTTTCCTTTCCCAGATCCTGTTACAAATCCATTCTATAAAGCTGAGTGTCAACTTGTCCTGGGCCATTTTTTCTTTTAAAGTGTTCATATTGAATGATTGAGATACAATCTGTTGGGACTTTAGAAATGATTTACCAAAACACTGGCTTTGCTTTCTTCTGCTGACAGAAATTGTATCAGTTGAAACTGGTGAGAATTCTTTAAGAGTATAGCTTATTGTAAGACAAGAGATCATTCTATCACTGAAATTACATTTTCATCTATTTCTCTTTCACTATAATCTATACTTTGTCTGTCATTTGGTACTGAATTAGTTCCAGCACGTTTCCTGCCTTGGTCTTTATCTTGGAAAAATACTGTAGGTGGAGTAGTAATTTTCTACATGACTTCTAAGCATCTGCCTTTTTTTAAACAAAATGTGTTTCACGATTTAAAAAAAATGTCTCCAAACAGTAATAGGGGATGCTGCATGTTTTGACCCTTAACAGTTGCTTGTTATTACTACAACGATATCAGTGGAAGTTAAAGAAGTTTTTAGCTTGGGGTGTTCGATTTCATAAAAGATGCAATTAAAAGAACATAGACAGATGAGTTGCAGGATGTTCAGTCTGTAGTTAAGGCAAGCCTTCCATGTCTTCTGTGCTGTCCAACAAAATAATTAAATGAATCAAAATACTCTCAAAACAATAGATTGGCCTCAAATCCTGTTGCAGTTAATACTCGTCAGTAGCTTTGGATGAGTAATTCCTAATCCATGATAGGTCATCTTCATTTTTTGAGGCTTTATTTTCTTCATTCATTCTTAATACAGTGTTATTTCCAGAACAGCACAGATAATACAAATGCCATTTTTTGGACCTTTTTTAATCATGACACGTCAATTGTAAAGAAAGGAGATTTTTTGTTTCATTTCTTCCTGGATTAATAACGGTGTGAAATCCTGTGTTACTTGAATAGGTGAATTGTATATCACTGTGCTGCCTTTTCTTCTTAGGGAGGGAGGTGAAATGAGTGTACATAGGACTAATATAAAGTTCTTTTATATAGAACTAATGGAATAAAATTCCATTGTAATTACTTTCAGACTTTCACATTTCACTTATAAACTTAATTTTCTTCACCCATCTGTGTACACTAATCAGTATTAATTATTCCATATTGAAAGACACTGCTTGATAATTAGTTGGTTGTAGAATTTGAAGCAAATGCTGTAGTGAATTTTCCTTTCTTTTTATTCAGAAATCATCTGCAAGCAGTTTTCTCAAAAGTATACAGAAAATTATTTACCTGGTAGTTATAAATGAGAATACAATTGCTCTCTAATCATGTCTAAAAAGCTCATTGCGTGTATCTAGTATTTTCTTTTTAATAAGTTCTCTCTTGGATGCTTTTTATTAGATGGATACATATTGATACAGTAATTGCCAGTACACTACTTCCTTCACTTTCTGCATCGCTTTTCAAGGAAAGGAGAATTTCATGAGTTATCTCTAAGAAGTTATCTAGTGTTACATAGTTGTTTGCTTGGAAATACAGTTCAGATGCTTCTTTGGATAGACAGATAGGCAAAAGACAATCAAAGGAATTGACTCTCTGGAGCATACACTTTCAAAACCACACTCTGCAGGCAAACACCTTTTACTGCAAAAAACTTACTACTGACATCCTAACTATTTTATTTTCTTGTATACTTGTGATCACTCATTTTCCACTTCACATTTCAAATGTATTTCTGGTACACAAGTGGCATTTAAGTCTTATACTGTCATCTAGTTGTAAGCGCCATGTGTGCAATTGGAAATAGTGCCTGAACTTAGAAACAGTTTTCTTCTACGTTTTGACAACTGATTGATAGCACAGAACAGCAGTAGCTCAGTACTGCCAAAGTTAGGATTGATGTTTCTTTTGTGATTATCTGGTTTTAACGGTTGAATCTGGTGTTAAAGAAAGTAGATATTTCTCATATGCAGTGAGGTTTTCATGTCTGTAACCTATGAGAGATTCTTCCTACCCAAACTTGAGTTCAAAGTGCTGAGGAAGCTTACAAACCACCAGATCTTTAGGAGATATCCGAAAGGCAATAACTATAGAGCGGTGATTATTAATTGCAGCAAAATAGGAGCCCCCCATTATGGAATGAATGTCATATAGCATGGAGCTGTGGAACTTCACTTAAAATTAGAGAAGTTTCATTTCACTCTAAAGCCTGAACTCTTATTTTTCATGAGGGCTGTATAATTGACTCTGTCTAGAACTAACCAGTTGTAGTATTCTCCTTTATGCTGCATACTAAATAATTCTGTTCTCCATAGATAAGTTTTTGGAAAAAAAAACCCTGAAATTTCTGTTTTAACTTGTGAACTATGACCTGCATTATTCCTTTAAACTCATATTAGAACTATTGGAGTTCGAGTTATGTTTTTCTATTACTTACATAAAAGTAAGTTCTGGTATAAATAGAAAAATCTTTGTGGTGGGCTAGTACTATTAAGCTTGTATCTGTTGCCTCCACTGTTAGAAGACATAGCTGCTCCACTGTTCCTTTGCGTGTCCCACAATTTTGTATTCTCTCAGCACATTCTGTATCTGATATATCAGAGCATCCAATTTTAGATGGCCTATAGTTTCTGTTTTCAGGAGGCTGGTAGCTAAGTCTCAGATATCTTACCCATCTAAGAATCATTCTTTAAGGAATGAGCTTGTTTGAACATTTTTGTTTGCAATTGTTTGGATGTTTTTCATAAAATATGAAGTGGTATTTAAACTGTGAGATTGTGATATAGTATGGGTTCAGTAATCAGATTTTTCTATTGATACTGAAATACTGGTCCTTTAGCGTGTTGCTGAAGTACAGGTTCATTTCTTAGTGTAAGCTGGTTTTAATATAGCCTCACTTAAAGAAAAAATGGCATTATTTCATTACCCACTAATTTTGTTCTATTCTATCTATCTAATCTATGGGCTTTTCTAACACAAGTATCAGTGTAGCATGTCAGTGATTTTAAAATTCAGTCCACAGTACTTTAGTGAAGTTGGGGGGTAAGTCAGATAAGCCAAGCTTGGACAAAATTCCAGCACTTCTGGTAAGACTTATGAGATATAAATAGCCATAAGAACAATATTAGTGTCTAATATTCGAGCTTTGCCAGGAGTACACTGAGTAACCAATGGACAAATTACCCTCCCTACTTTCTTTTCCTGCCCTATTTGAATCCAGTGAACTTTCAAGTATTGGTACTTACAACAGTAATTCAGTACAAAATGTACATTTCTGTACTGAAGTCAGCGTGGAAATGTATCTGAGTTTTCTGATAGAATATTGTAAAAGGAATTACAATATTACTGTCATTGAATGCTCCTTCTTTTAAAAAATTAAATAGAGTTTCTGTATGTTTTTTCATGGTTGCTCTCTATGATTCAAGATTTGGGTCATTCCTATTGGCTTGACTTTCCCTCCCCCAGCTCTGTAGTTCAATATTTCTCAAGAAAATTCACCTTATTTGTATTGAACGGTAGGCAACAGAACCATCTGCGCCAGCAATTCTAAGAAGGAATCTTACAAGTTATGTTTAACATTGCTTCTTACAAAGTGCAGCTGGAATAATCAGTTTGACCTTCTCTTTTTCAACAAGTTGATCTGAAAGATGAAGCAAGACAGTAAATTCATCCTTTATGCTGATAGTGGGTAATTCTCAAGTTCTTTCTAATTGGGGCCCCTAATTAAAACAAAATACATGGTTTTATTATAAAGTACAGGCAATTGAAAAGATCAAGTACTTCCAAAGTATGAGAGCACAAGATTTTCTGTTAGAGGACTGTACATAATAAACTATTGTCCATCTGAAAATCTTAATACTTAACAAATATTGGTGAGGTAAGCTTCACGCTTGCCTATCTGCTCTCTATTTAACAGATCAGAAGCTGAGAAAAGGAAATTGTAACATACCTAAGACACAGTGAGGTGTCTGTAGTCATATTAGAACCGGTACTGCTGTCTGGGCATCTTGAACCTTCAACTTCATTATTTTTTGGGACTTCCTTTCTCTTCTTAAAGAAACAGGTTATTCTACCTAAAGAGCTGTTGCTATCAACTTTTAATATACCATCATCAGAGTAGAAGTGGTTTTGGTTAATAATATCATAACACGTGATTTTAGTCATGTTTTCACAGATCAACAACCTATCACCAAAAGAGGGTGGAGAATAAGTGCTCAGGTTTTGACCAGGGTGTGCATATTTGCCAATACTGCTCAGATTAGTGCAAAACCAAAAACTGATCACAAAGAAAACTTCTCATTGCAAATACATGACTTTATTGCTAGCTGAGTAGCAACACTGGATGTTGTATGGAATCTGTTGCTATTTGGAACAGTGGATAGAGGCCCAGAAGCAGGAGTTTGCCCAAACTGTTACCTTCAAAGAGGCAAATTATATTCTCAGTTGCAAACATTCAGAAATCTGCACTAAGCAAAACAGTGCAGAATATGATCTAAAGCATATTATTTACTAATTGGAAAACACAAAAAAAATTAAAGTGTTCATTGGTGTGGTAAAACCAATGTGTGTTTGGGTTTTTGTTTTTGTTACAGTCAAGAAGAGCACCTGAATTAAAACCTGTGGGCATTTTTTTTCTGTACAAGGGCTCTAGGTGTCATTGATCAATGATACTTGATGTGTAATTCCCTTGCCAACACTTAATATCTGTAAGAGCTCAATTGCACTTAGTGTTGCCTATAGGAGAGACTCTCTGCATTACTATATAAGATAGTTCTGTGCAGGTTTGAAGGTTACTTGTGTACAAGTTATCTATGAAATACATGCATGCAGATCATGCCCCTTTTTTAAAAAAAATGCAGAGAAAAGGTACTCAGTGAGAGGTTTCACATTGTGTGAATTCAGTTAATTTTTCCTTATAGCACCTCATAATTTTTCTGAACAGAGATCATTAATCACTCCAAAGTGTGAAAAAGTTTGTGTGATAGCTGTAAGACCACCAAACTCTGACCCTGGAGGAAATGAATTGCTAAAGGTGAAAAGCAAGTGTTTTCTTAATTAAGCCACCTAAGCTGCCTGGTTTTGCAAATATTTATTAACTCAATTCAGATGAAGTCAGATTAGCACTGCTAGCTGCAGAGAATGTTGTTTCATTGGACCATGAGTCCTTGTTTTCAAATCAATATTCAACCTTTTAACACAACACCAAATTATTATCCCCATCTGTCTCCTGTGACAACTCTAATGAACATAATGTCTGGATGGCGGTGTACAAACATTTTCTAAGTACTTCATTTATAAAAATACAGGTAGTAGCTACTTATACTAGGCTGTTGGGGTGTTGGTTTATTTACACTTTTTGAAGTTAATTTTTAATATTTGTTTCAATTTTCTGTATGTAACTGAAAGATAAGTGAATATGTAGGTAAAACATTCTTAATACAGTAAACTTAGATATGTGCGCTTGGTATCACAAAGGTTTTCCCAGCTGATGTCTTTGTACTCAAGGACTAGCAAGTGTGTTAGTATGAGTTGAAGAACAAAAGGAACTTTGAAATTTGGCCCAGCTGGTGACTGAACGAGTTCAAAGTGTGACTTAGAGCAGGCCATGCCAGTTGTACTACCTAGAGTGAACGTGGGCACTTGCTAGAGGGCTGTCGTGTGTTGTAAGCACCTTCTGCCCCAAGTTTAACCAGCACTGTTCTCCCTGATTTAAGGACGAGTGAGAATGCGTAAAGCCTGTCCCAGATGGCCTATTAACAAGATGAAAGGTCAGAGACTTTTGCTAACATGATAGGATTTGGCCTATAACACAATCCCTCATGAAGAGGGATTGGGGTTTTTTAAGTCCTGAAAAGAATAATAAGTGGTTTGAGGGCTGTATCCCAAGTATTTTGCTAAATCAGAATTTGAATCTGGGAAATAAAACCAAAATCTCATGGTCTGAATCTGATTCTTTGACCTGTTGGAAAACAGAGTAATGCTTGCTGCAACCTGGCATGGAAAGTAGAAATTTATTTTATATTAAATTCTCACCTCTGCTGTTGATTGATGTGTGCATTAGGACATGAGGAAGGTGCAGGAATGGAAAGTGAAGCTGTGAACTAAAGCCATCCAAAAAGTATATGCTCATTAGAGAGCAACAATTGCTTTCTATTCTGTTCTTCTTGGTGGCGGAGATGGGACCCCTGGCAACAAACTGAGGACTAGTAATGATGTTTATTACTGAGAGGTGAACATAACTAAATTGAAAGGAAACAGATTCATCAGGTTTAGGGCTTAAGGAAAGTGATGGGAGGATATTTTCATGAACTGCTATTTTAACTGCTGCATATTTTCAAAGCCTCCGCTGCAATAATAAAGTAATGATTTTTGGCAAAGTATGTTACAGATCTCTGTATTCTGCACTGCAAAGATTTGGTTGCACTATTTGCATTTTAATTTACTTTATTGAAATGTTGCACTTCAGGAAAGAACAATCACACATTCTGAGTTTTGCCACTGATTTTACTGTGCCGTGTACCCCTGGCAAAGTATACATAATCATATGTCCTTGTTTCTGTAAATTATAAAAAGGCTTTAACAAAAACTCTTTTATATCCATGCACATTGCCTCTGTAGTAAACCTTGGATCTTCATGATTTGAAAGCTATCATAAATGCTCAGCAAAAATGAATGTTTAAAAGTGCTTTTTAACTCAATGTGAAATAAAATTGCACTGGAAAGCCTGGAGCTACTTCATGGCAATCACTTCTATTCTGTTTAGGTTTTTGTATTGCTCCTGTGAGAGACTGGTTTGGAACTCCTCAGAGTTATTTTCATTTTAACTAAGATGTAAATGAACAGTCACATCAGACCAAATGATAGCAGTATGAAATCCAGCCTGTGTAAAACTATCACAGCTGGGAAGTGTGATGTTTCTCTGCTATGGAGATGGCCCATGGGGCTCTTCACAAAAGCTGGTGTAGTGAGACAGATCTCTTTGTGGTTCTTTCTCTGATAATGCAGACAAATATGCTCTTGTTTAGAACTGTTATCTAAAGTAGTCTGTCTGTTAGGATCTGGAAAAATTGTTCTCCTCAGGTAAATGTTAGCCTTTGAAAACAGTCCCCATCCTCCTACTCCTGTCCTCAGGATCAAAATTTTTCTGAAAAAGTACTTTATTCTTACTTTTTAAATGCCTGATTTTAATCACTATAAAATACTTGTTAAAAAGAAATCGTTGCCCTTAAACAGATTTCTGCTTTTATCAGGGCAAACAAGCTGCTCTTTAAGGAACATCTGTTTAGTGAAATAAACACTGCTTGGGGTTCACAGAACAGTAGGAAGTTGTTCTTCTCTTACCAAAGTTGTTTCTTTACTTGGTATGAAAAGTAATGACACTTGTTTAGTTTTTTATAATAGATCCTCTTATACATCAGGTTTTGAAGAAAAAGGAGATTCACCTTCAGAAACAGGCCTTATATTACCAAGTACATTGCTAATTACTGCAGTCATACAAAAGTTGCAATGACACCTGTCTTTTTATTTATAAGTTATTTTTGGTCTCTTCAATGACCATCTCACAACCTTAAAAAAACAGTTCTAATCTTTGAAGACAGCATCACTTCAGAGCTATAGTTTAAAAAAAAAAGAAAGGGTGCTTCTCTGGAATTGTGTGTCTGCCTCTGTTCAGCTTTGTTCTATACTCAGTTTTAGTAAATCCAGTTTTTTCTTTATTGTCTCCTAATCTAGAAATGTCCAGCTATGAAAAGCTTGTCAATTTCTGTTTGTAAAATGTTCTGTGTAACTTGGATTAAATGCAGTGCAGCTGGGAGTAGTCATAGCTAAACAATACATGGCATAAATTATCTCTATATGGAGTGTCTGACTAGATAGTATAATCAACATGAGACTGACAAAACAAGAGTTTCACTGCTGTTGCTGACAACTTCATTATTTCTATGATGTTTGGCTGGGTAATTTGTTTCTGAGGAAGAGCAATATCTTCAGATAGGTTTCATGGCATGTATGTACTTTTATAAGCTTTCTGAAGATGGATGTGTTTGCAGAAGTTTAAGGTTTTTCCTAATATGGAGAACAATTGCAGGAACCATTAGCAAAGAGCATTCTGCTCTACATTGCTTTTGCAACAGGGCGCAGCAATTCCATAAAGCAATGTTGGTGAGCACATCTTGGATGTATGTAGATCACTTGGGATAACAGCAGCTGCTCTTTGGTTCCTTGTTTCAAACAGTACTGGCTTTAAGAATTTGACAAATTTCTTATACTAAGTATTTCTGTTTGCCTTAACTTACACTCCAGGTGATCCCAAATGACTAAGGAGTGTTCCGTGGCTCAAACACTCCAGGCTTGATTCTATTGCACTGCAGATTATTATTCTCAGGAATTCTCCAATTAAAAAGACTAGCGGAGAAAAAAAAAAAAAAAGGAAATGCCACTTTGTTAAAAAACAAACTGTACAAAAACCATGCCATCTTTAAAGAATTCTGACGAAACAGTTCTGGTTTCCTGCTAGTTCATCTAAAACCGTACTCAGAAATACAAGAAACCAGAGTCGCCAGCTCCAAGGCACTGCTGCCATACAGACTGCCATAAAGCTGGAGAGCTCCTGGTCTGCACATCCCCTCCAGCGGAAGCGGGAGTCTGCAAGCCCCAGGCATTGGTGTATCTGCCAGCTTCAGCCCTGCAGCAGAGCTGTATGTGTTGAAATCCAGGTTTTGCTGAGAAGACTGTAGATGAGGAACCACAGCTAAGGCAGGAAGCCTGGAGGAGTGGGGCCTGCCAAGCTCGGTTTCTTTTAGTCGCTTACATCATGGGTGTCTCAAATATTTCAAAACACTTGGGAAAATTATCTCATTAGGAAATTTTATAAACTTAGTCCAAACACAATTACTTTTTCTTCACTCACAATTTCAGAATTTCTTGAGTTTGATCATGCCTATGACTGATGCACTGGGAAATATTTGTCTTTTTTATGAATATACTGAGTACTTCTGTGTCTCTGTGGATAATAGGTTATTTGCTATGGATTTGGATCAAGAACACTGGCTGAAGGAACTAGTGAAACATAAGACTCAGATCAATGTCCTTGAGGAAACACAAGAAACCAGGGAATAGGACAGAGAATTAACAAATTGGCTAAAGGGTATGTATGAAAGATGATAGGTACACAAGCAGCCAGAGAGGCAGAAATTGCCAAAACCAGAGCTGGAATTTACTACAGTAGCTTGTATGTAGAAAAGTTTGCAAGAAAGAGTAAGTGTGAGTTCAAAGAAAGATATAGTTTTATAGACTTGTTTTGGGGTTGAAGGTTGGTTTGTGTGTTGTTTTTTTAACCTTTCCCACTGAATACCTTTGGCTATATGAGAAAAACACCCCAATATTGTTTCAAGGAGCAGAGTCACTTTAACCACCTTTCTAGTCACAGTTTCCAAAATGAGAGAGCACACAGATGTCAGACAGAGTTGGCCTGACCATGCTACTTTGGGAGGGGAGCTGGAGATCCCATTCTCAAGTATCTGACCTGCCTGGCTACATTGCCTGACTCTGGCCATGACAGTGTACAGGATGTCAGATCTGACGTTTGAGCAGTGTTTGTTCTTTCAGGGGGATTATGAACAGTCTAAAATACAACTTTGTCTCTAATGATGATGACAGCTTTGCCATTGACTGATTAGGAAGTAAAGTCAGGTTCCATGTGAAGCTTTCAAATTCCAAATGTTTGAGTGAGTTTCTTTGCTCCAAAACTTCCCACCCAGTTTCCAGATTGTTGGTTTACCAAGCGTTTTTTGCAAACTCAGTAGGCATAGTGCTGAAACATAAGGCACTGTAAAATATAGGAATGTTAGTTTCTGTATGTGAAGGACGTGCTTGCTACTGAAATACCATCTGCAATTAAACACTGGATATTGTGTACTTGGGACAGTGTAATGCCTGCGTGTAGCTGCTGCTCCATGGACCGGTCCAGCTTCTGAACTGGGTGAATAACACCTGCCACCTATTGATTGACAAAATGAAAATGAATGTCTTCAGCTGCCCTGAGATTTTATACAGAACAGCTTTGTGAGCTTCTCTCATCTTCTGCATGAGAACAGCCTGTCTCATCCCAGATATGTTACCTGTGTCCAAAGAAACAAAAGACTTTGCTAACTGAATTAATAGCCAATACAAAGGCTGCTTGACTGCTAACAAATATCTGCAGTGGATAAGCTGAGAACAATACAGGGTAAACATTTTGGTAAATGTGTCAGTCAATCAGCCAACGTGGGTGGCCTCTTTAAATGAATGTACTGCAAACATAAATCTTCATAGAAATGTGCAGCTTTACCAACAATAATAATAGCAGCTTGTGGAATCAGCTCATTATGTGTACTGCAGGTAGGTAAACTTTTAAAGTGATCAAACATGGAATGAGCATCTGTCACAACAGGTAAGTAAGCAGTATAAGTATAGCAAACAAAATATTCTGTTCAACTAGTAAGTATGAAATACAGGCAAGTGAACTAATAAATGGCTGTCATCTTTGAGCCATCTAATGGATCATCAAAGGCAAAGAACATGCAGCTTTCTGTACAAGATCAGACTAGCGAACCTACCTGCGTATGTTTTATCATAAACCCTGTTTTTTGGTTTCTGTAGGTCTTTTAGTCTTTTTCATTTGCAGAGCTAGATGTTGGTGCCTCTCACACTTACTTACAACACATTCATTCATCAATGGTTTTTCATTTGGGAAATTTATGATTACTTCTCTTACCTTACTGAGTGTTGTTTCATGTTTTTCTGGCTTTTGAACAGCTTAATGAACCTAAATTCATATGACAGGAAGATTAGAAATATGTATAAACAAACTGTCTTTCATAGAACTAGTTTGGGCAAGAAAACATCATCTACTATTCTACTAAATAATGTTTAGGTGCAATACGAAGTACTAAACATTATAAAAATTGAAGTGGCAACTGCAAAAGGTCTACTTTCACTACCAAGCCGAAAGGAGAAAGCAAAGGAGAGAAGGGAGAGTACCAACCCGCAATAAGAAATTGATAGAAATGTTTAAGAATTGACTGACTAGTTTCAGTAAGCTCACTTTAGCGTTTTCCCCTGAAAACAGCTGGAAACTGAGAATTCTTTCACAAGTGAGTACCATAGGTGGGGTCTATACAGACCAAAAAAAAACTTGATCTGGGATTTGACTCAGAGGAATCATCCCTATTCAGCACAGCCTGAAAATGGAATTTTTATGCTTACATTTAATTTTAACTAATTTAGATGCTTCAGATTTTCAGCATGCTTTTTTTTCCCAGATATTATCCAAGTGACAGAGGGATTTGGTGGTTTCAGAAGATTCCCAATCTTCCTGTCTGTAGGCAAGGAGCAGTGACCTCAGCTAGCTGTCCTGCAGCCTTCTGACTAATGATCCTTAGAAGCAGCAGAACAAAGAGGGACTCCTATACATGTACAGCCTGTGATTTTCACAGTATAGGAGGGAGAAATGTTGTGTGTAGCATATTGTCACAGCACTTTGTAATCCTCTGCTGCAGCAAAACATGCAGGTAGTTGCATCTGATATTCTTGTTATGTCTTTGAAATAGTTGTATATGCAGGTTAATGTATGCACCCAACAAATATATGCATGCATATGGAAAAACTTTAAAAACGGTTTGGTCTGTATCCAGATTGATTTAAAAAACTCAATACATACAAAGGTCAGGCCCAGAACCAGATTTTTACGCTTCAGCTACTTTGGCAAAAGGGACATTATTTGCTATGAGTACAGTATCCTTAACTGTGTTTTAAAGGTGGGAGAATCAGACTGGCCACCAGCGTTTGGGAGGTTTCCAAAAATTTTCCCAAAATTAAGCATTATGGCTGAATAAAACTAGCGAAAATTTTTTCAGCAGATTGTAACAGGAGTTCTGGTATCCCTTTAAAAACAATAAAATATACATTTTCTGTAAATATTAATACTCATGGGCTGTGACAGACCCAGGAATTAGTGTGCTTTAATTTTTTTTCTATTGCCAGATGTTACATAGGAGTGTACTGGTTACATGAATTTAACCCAGTGGACTGTCCAAGAAGGATAACAATTTTCTGGATTGTTTCACCTACACTGTTTTTAGAATTCTAAGGCTGTGTATGGTATTCCATATTCTGACTTTGTAGCATCTTTCTGGGTTTCTGTGGGATACAGCATTGTGGGTTTTTGCTCTATAGTAAAAAACCCCTATATTCTGAAATATCACTGTTCTACTATTTTGGAAGCTCTTAAATGCAGACATTAAAGGATCTGTTCTAGCCGAGACATAGGCATCAATAAAATACATTTTTTTATTCATTTAATAATCTTTAAGTGTAACCTGTTCGGGCAGGGAGCTTCAAATGATCTTGCAGATGGACATAGCTATGGATATGGTTGCTGCTTTTGTTGCTAGGATTGCAGACAGCTGTAGTGATAGCTTGCGTGAAGAAAGAAGAAACAATACATCACATGCAACATGCATTACTGGACTGAGTGTAGGACGGTGATTTCCCCTCCGCCCCCCCCCTTTATTGGTTTAACATAAAACTAACTGCTTTAAGATGGCTATATTAATGTCTTTTTGCTTCATACTTCATGGCAAATTAATTACAATTGCAGTTTTGTTTACTCTGTCAGTAATTATGTTTTCTACTTGTGTGCTGTGCTGCTGATCAATTCTAAGGGATACAACAAGCTAAAAGCATACAGAAGTCACGTAATCTTTGACTATGGATGCAACAGCTTTATATATTCTCATTCCTATAGCGTACAGAGGTAACTAGTATAGACTTAAGGCACCAAACGTTTTACCTGTGGTACAGCACTATTTGCTTTAAATACTGTTTTGCTCTGAGATCTTATCAGTGATCTTGGACTTCAGTATTGCTAGTAATATGCTTTTTCATATCTGATCATTCATGCAGTATAAGGAAGAGGTTACCTCATTCTGCCCAGAGGCTGAACCAGCAAGAGACAGCAAAGCCAATATGGTTCATTGAACGAAGACAGTGGATGATTACCAGCAACTTGTCACGTTTTGCCTTGGATAGCCTAAGCTGGTAAGTCAAATTTAACTCTTTAATGCAGATTCTTAACTCTTAGTTTAAAGTATAATTTTTTAATAAACATATTCAAGAACACATAGTATTGAGTGGTTTCTTAGAAACTGGTGTTTTCCTAAAATCTGAAGTTAATGGTTTTACAGCTATGCTGTGTCCTGCTGGTGCACCTGTCTATACAGTGCAGCATGTATGTCACATACAACAGACAGTGATTTATAGTTTAGATTTTTTTCTCTCTCTGCAATATGTTTTTAAAAGGACATGAATATTGGGTCAGTATTAGTCAGTTAAAATGAAAAGGCTTTAATAAGGGTAATGAATTTATATTCCTTTGTATTTGAATTTGGCTGTTAAAGCATCCTGCTGTTGGGGAATAAAACAGTTATTTCAGTGCTTAGAAATGCAAGTAGAAATCTGATCACAAAGATGAAGCTACAGTATGTGCAGCATGAAATGTGTGTTGGAAGACTCTGGTTGCTGGTTTGGTACATGCTACAGCAGGATGACAGTCACACGGACAAGACTTTTGGTGGTTATTTCCAGGGTAACACAGTACTGCTGTAAGTTTTCTGGTTTTTAGTTATTGGAAATGCAAACTACTGTTAATTATAACTAGTTATAAGGGGAGCTGCTGTTGCTGTTCTGTCTAGTTCTGGCTTTTACTGGGAAACCTTGTAACATGCTGCTTACTGTAGTTCTTAACTTGCTGTGAGAATGCTAGTAGGGCTACTCTGAACCATATTGAGATGCCCTTATTGTTTCATTCTGACTATACTAGGTATGTCCAGAGACTTCCATAGGTTAAAATCTCAAATGGATCTGTTCTGGACATCTCCTGTTTCTAAACCATTAGTCTTGGATATACTGTAACACTTTTGGCTGTGACAATGATATATCCTCAGGCTAAGTGCATTTCAGTTGAGAGATTAGCTATTTCAATCAAGACAATGCATATTTCAGGGTTCTACCCGATCGGTGAGGTGAGGACATGGCTGTAAAAAAATCCAAAATGAATGAATGATTTAAAAAAGGAGCCGGACAGCTCTTACAAAATAGTTTGTCTGTAAAAACAGAATATCAACATACAATAAAAAATAATAAGTTTTCAATCATAGAATCTTGTGAATTGAGCTGTCTAAACTCCTTATTTATTATACATTTTACCCATAATTTTGCCCAATATCTTTTCTGTTGGTGTCCCGGGAGTCATTTCTACAACCTAATAAGATCGCACTTCCAGGAGGTTTTACAGAATATGCAGCTCACCTTTATCTTTTCTTTTATAATTTCATACCTTGTATGTGAGTAGAAAATATGCTAAGTACAATAATATTCAGTAGCATTTTGTATCTTACTGTTTCAGCACGCTGGTAAAAAATGTGGTTAATTTGCATTATATTATGCAACCATATATGTATATATACACACATATATGTAACCAACCTATTGCTTTATTGTTTCACAGTTATTCCATGCACTAATTCAGTTCAGGATATTGACGGTTAGTATACAGGACACATTTACATGTTTCGAGTCATTTGTGATGCACTGATTCTGTGTGGATAGCAGTGATGCCACCTGGTTTATCATTGAATAGCTGCAATTTTTAGTGTTTACTTAGCTTCTCTATAGATTCACCTGCTTGACTTAAGAGAAACTTTCATGAGATTATAAAAGTCTGTCCTCTCCTTACATTAATGTTAGTCTTGGGGATCTGCTCTGGCTGTGTACTGAAAAAGCTTTCATGTGTAACGTGGACAACTTATTGTTACTGTCCTCAGAAGCCATTGTATAAATGGTTAGTAACAGACTGTTTTCTTCTGAATGCATAAATCCTGTTTCATTAACCAGATCAAGGTGAAAAGGACTCCAGCAACTCCTAGGAATTGTAGTCAAACTGTTCAGATAGAATCAATACTAACGGTAATCCATGCCATGGGGAACAGGCCCAAGCAGACCTAGTATAAACTGCTGCTAGGCTTTTCTGGGTTGGGAACATAGGCTAGCAGCCCAATGATACCTAAATTGTTTTGGTTCTGAGACTACACCAGCATCCTAGAGTGCTGTAACATATTTAGAGAACCTAGCTTCTTTTTACAGCGTATGCATTGAAACAGAGAACTGGCTGCAAACCATTCGGAGTTTTGAATGTGTATTGGGAGATGTGTGGCTAGAACACCCTATGAAACCCTCAGATTTCCTGGAAAATTGTTCAAGGACTGAGAGGTGCTTCTCCTTTGCTTGCTCATGTTAATATCATCTCATAAAAGAAAATGGTGCTGTCAAGCTGTTTGGTGTAAAAAGTTGGATTCTGAAAATAACTTGTCCACTTCTCAAGAAAAGCTTGACTTTGACTTTCAAGGCATTCTGTGAAAGACACCTGGGCACCTGATTTTAAGGAGATGGATACAAATAGACTTCCTGCATAGTGAAGGCTGGAGAAGATATTGGGTTTTCCAGGAGTCAGGCTGGCCAAATTTCTTTTTTAGTAATTACTTTAATCCTCGGGAGTATTGTCACAATACTAGTTCTATTAACTACAAGCACTACAGCTTCTATAAACATGACTTTAAATATAAATAAATGCCTCATCACATCAACACCAAAAATTTCCAGCCTGGATCAGCTCTTCTTCAATGGCTGTCCTCTCCACAGGCAACTTAGAGGTTTGAAGTCAACAAGCAGGTAGTTTAGTAAGATGGAAGGAGGACTTTATCAGCCTAGGGACGACTGATAAAGGCATAAGCCATATTAGCTTTAATAACAGGTATTCCTGTTTGGTTTTAATAATACCACAATAGGTATAAGACGTCCTATTAAATAGGTTTGCCTAGTTTACTTAATGTAAATTTACTAAATGTCTACATAGCTTCTTGCTACGTTTTGGCATACAGGCTTGATGAAGCTTGGAATTTATCCATAATGCAATATTGTCCACTCAGAGGTGCTGAGCCTGTTGCTTTTTAATAAAAAAACATGTAATCCTGAAGCAAACACAGTGGAATATGCTGAGCTACCTTTGAATTAAGTATTGAATGAGTCTGCTCTTTTTTTGTCCTTGCCTTGATGATATTTCTGTTTGTGTGGTAAATGCAAACTGTTCTCTCTCTCATGAGCTTACTAGTAACTGTGTGGTATTTGGTATTCAATGACTGTACTCTTGGAATCAAATGATTTTGGGAAATTGAAGCTTCCTTTACAAACATGCCTGACATTTATTGGCCTATTTTTATCCACAAATTGGGACTGATTTTTGACCTGTACTTCATTGATTAAAGGAAGAAATTCTTAAGAACAGAGGTAAGAAGAGAAATTTATGTGGGATAATTTGTAGCTCTTGATACCCATAAAAACTGTGGACGAGTTACTTTAACAGAGAAATTATTATACTTGGTAATTTGCTGAGTTTCTTTAAAATACTAATAACATTGAACAGTGGAAGATGGGTAATCAGCTTTGGGGATAATCAACTATCTCTTAAGCTTATTTTGAACAAATATCTGAAAATAAACTGAACTGTTAAATCTATGCTAAACAGAGACAGATGTGAATGGAATGTTTTGACCATCTTAAAAAGAATTTTTTTCATGTTTATACTCCCAAATGGTTGCATGAATGTGTCTGTAAAACAAAAGGCTGTCTTTTAAGTTGTCCCATACTAAAACTCAACACTTTTCAGCAACTGTCATAGAGTAAAACCTAACCCACACTGATTCCAGCATGTGGTTCCAAATAATTCTGGCATGTCTGGAACATTGGCGAGTTGGCATTGGTGATCATACTTTTAGTGTTATGTTCTAGTCTGATGTTAACAAACAACTTCTCATGACAGAGACTTTGATTAAACATATTTTGCTCTGTTCCTTGGTTTCCACTCAGCCTTTCTATCTAGTCTATGCAAGCCTGCTGTTTGGGGCAGAAAATAAAATGCTTTATTTGAAGAGACAGTGATTCCACTTAGTCCTACACTGTAGGCACTGCTGAAATGCATGTAATAATTAAAAGGCAGGATGAATTGCTGTGTGAGCTTCACTTCACCTTTGAAGTAAGGTAATTCCACAAGCTCAGAGAAAAGCAGTCCAAAATCATGGTAGTATTGTTGCTCCCTGAGACCCAGGGAACTTGTTTCCTCTCATATCCACTCTTGCACGTACGTTTCAGAGATGCAACTCACGTAATTACCTTCTGATTGTGCACCTAATTTAACAAAGTCTTCTCATCATATATGACAATTATGTTGACTCTGTCTCTTTTCATTCAGATTTGGTCTCTCTTCAATACCCTATGAGTCAGAGAATATGTGAGATTATTGTTATCAGATACTTTTGTGCTCAGGATGTGTGCTTCACCACAATTTACAAATGAGACAGGAAGATGTAGACAGCTTACAAGACCTGGGTGGTGTCTTTAATCTTAGGAACCAATTCATGATAACAAGCAGCCTCAACAGCAGGGTGAGCGTTTAGTAAAGAATGCTTTCATAATTGTAAGTAGTTATTAGAGTCTGGTCCTGCAGTCTGATTTGCTTAGATGCAGGCTGAGACCACAAGAACAAAAAGTTACAGGATTTGTATTATAGTACAAAGAATCTAAAACTTACTTCCACAAAAAGATAGTCTGAAAAGGTAGTCAGATTTCCTATTGCAGTTGTGAGGTTTTCTAGGGAGACACTGTCTTATAAATGTGTAAATACCCCTGTCAGGGAAAAAGGAAATATGAAGAAATTGTGCATTTTCGTCACCTTTCACTTATAGAGATCCCTGGGATTGTTTCCTGTGCTTGCAGTTGAGTCAAATCTGGTTCTTAGTTTCCCTTCAGAAAGGCAAAACTATTCCCACATAAAGTATTTCCAGAGAGCTGAATATTAATTCAATTTTTCCTAATATGGAAAAATTATTGTAATCATACAGCATAGAAACTATTGTTTAATTATGAGGTGATATGCAAATCCTACTAGGCTAGACAGTGTTAAGAGAGAGGGGCAGTCCCTCTTGGAAGAGTTTTTAGTCTAATTGGACAGGGCAAACAGAGCAGGATAAAGTTACACAATATACAGACGAAACCAGTGCCTGTCCACTAACTGAGGGAAGAAACTGCTCAGTATGAAGCTGGAAACAGCAACAGTTAGAATCACAGATTATTTTAACTGTAAAACATGGGGTGTAAGGGCTTTTTTTGCAATAACATAGGCATGAGTTGGCCATAGGTAGTTAAAACTAAAAATGCATATGTTTCATTATGCCTACCACAGAGCTTAAACAGATTTTCCGTGTTTCAGCTGTTACTTGCTACAACTTAATGCCTTAGGAGTCTTGGTCACAGAGCAGGTTCCCTCCCTGCCAAATGCTCCTCAAAACTCTAAGAAAAGAACATTCTTTGTAGCAATGAACCTATATTTGGATGGTAACGTGTCAGCATCTGATGCAAATTAAATGTAACTTCACGCATTATTTCTGTAGTAGCTTGCGATGGGTTCAGAGATGAAAAAATATTTTTAATCCAGACATACTTCCCGAGTGAGAAATACTGCTTTGAAAGAGAATCCACCCACCCAGCTGAAAACATCCAGGTCTTTGGAGCACACGGTTTGCTAGCAGATAGTAATGTGGCAAATAAAGCACATCTTGCCACAGTTGTGCTTGTGTCAAACTTAAGTCACTTGGCCAGTTAAAAATTTCAGTCCTGTATTGTGTTCTGTAATCAGTTAGATATTTTCCCCCCTCTCAATTGCTTCAGTTTTGTTTCAAGAAAACCTTGTACTGACAAAATGCAGGTTATGTATATGTTATCCAAATTGTATAGTAATATTTACATTTGGGTGTGTTTGTTTCTGACACCTGTATTACCAGAACTCACTCTGTCAAAAGGCCATTTCCCTCACTAAATTAAACCATTTCTTCTTATACAAATTAGAGAATAGTTCTGAAATGGTCTGGTTTATTTTTCTATCCTTTATTCATCCTCCCCATAGATATCCATGGGACTAATTCCATAAAAAGCAATTTGCCATGGAACAAACTCAAAAAAATGCTTCTGAGTGTTTAAAAACTGTGTGTGTGAAAGTGAATTTTGCCACAGAAGCCTTGCAATGTGCATTTCAATGATACAGTTCTAATCAATAACATTCGCGTAGCAAAACGCTGTTAAACAGCTGTTGTTTTTCTTCTAGAAACTACTAGCTGAAAATGACACAGCAAATGCATAACTTAAGTCTCCTTCAGACTAAAAAGAACAGCGTGCCATCCTCTCCAAATGCTGCAAAGCGGTTGTATCGGAACCTGTCAGAGAAGCTTAAGGGGAGTCATACATCCTTTGACGAAGCATATTTCAGAGCTCGATCTGACCGGCTCAGTCTCCGCAAGACTTCAATGGTAATTACTTGATATTTATCAAATTGCCAGTTTACTGTCCTATTAATCTCCTTAATCGTTTTGCTTTTAATCTGTCAATTTTCATCATCTCACTTTGTTCCCTGACCAGTGCTGTACATTCTTCCCAGGCTTACCATTTATGATCCTGTGTCAAAATAAAGTCAGACCTTCTTGAAGGCTGAAGAAAAGCTACCTTACTCAAGTGATAATGCTTTATTTTAGGAATAAGATCTTAACTTGCCATTAATGTGACAAAATGTGGATTAAATACATATACACAAGTGCTTCTTTTAAAGGAAATAAGTATTTTAAGAAAACTGAAGATGACTATTAAAGTCATCTTTTTTTCCAAACAGTGCAAGTGGAACTTACATGCTGTGACAGATAAATACAAGGTTGTTCACAGACTGTGCTGATGATCGCTAGAGAAGATCATGGAAAAAGGAGATCACGCATGAAGCAGTCTGGCCTGGATTCCCTACCCTAGTCACAGAATACAGCTGGGCAATCTAGTGCCAGTACAGGAAAGTGTATCAGCACCTGCTGGACTTAACACTCACAAGTGCTCCTATTTATGCCAGTGCTGGTGAAGTTACACAACCTCCAGCACATACATTTTGAAGAATGGACTGTGTTGCTGAAGTAATGGCACAGTGTAAGTTCAGTGCACACAGAATCTTTTATATTTGCTGGAGGAAGATGAACTTGCTGTTGATACTGCCAAAAAAACATGAATTCCCATTTTTCCACAAGTAGGAAGAACAGACACATCCCTCAGCTTCTCTGAATTATTTTGAAGGAAAGAGTTCCTCTCCTCTTCTGAAGAGCCATGACTTATAAGTGTCTGTGAATGCGCCAGGAGACACCTCTTGGAACCATTGTTGCACTAAGGCAGATGCTTAGTGCAATGCAGGACTAAACGCTAAATATTGTTGAGCCAGATAATATTACACTTAGTCAGAAGAAAAAGCACACTGGAATTATATGAATCAATGCAATAATTGAAAATAATTTTTAAATCAATTCAATGACCCTATCCCCTAGGATCACTCCCTTCTTGAACTCAGAGGATCCATGCATGCCCCATGGAAGAGCTAAGCTGAAATGTAGCTTCAGTGCATTAGAAAGTCAAGAGACTGTTGTCCCTCTCCTGTGAAGAAAGACTATGACCTGAAGGAAGCAGGGGATCATGGCTCCTTCCTCTCAGCTCTGCCACAGCCAATACATTTTGATTTACAGGAGAAGCCTGAAACCAAATCGGAGCCCGATAGTGGAGAATAACCTTAGCATAGTAGCCAACAACCGCGCTTCTGAGGTAGTGGGTTTCCAGATGCTTTCAGTTGTAGGGATCATTTGAATTTGGGTCTCTAAGTATGAACTGTAGGAAAAGATTCTTAAGATGAATTTTTAGCCACTATCTTTTCTGCCTTTTCTTTTTCAATTGCAAGTTGTGTATGGCGAGGTGAGGAGAGAAGATAAACTAGAGCTGGGGACCATGCCGAGCAGACTGACATGTAGACTGAATGAATGCCTGTCTGTTAGATATCTTCTGACCTTATTGAAATTACACTTCAATTACACTTCTTCAAATATGGGGCCTTTTGTCATACTAACTAATGAGAAGAGAAATTGCAAATGAGAATAGCCCAAAGATTGAGGAGCAGCATATTGCTTTTGTGGCTCAAATCCTCTGCTATTCACAGAGCTAACTACTTAAAATCTCACTTTGTCTTCCCTTTCAGTCAGGTGGTGGGACTTCCTGTGCAATTAGTAATCTTAATTAGGAGTCTTGATTTTATGTTGTGATGTGGATGGTAGTTTAATGGGATATAGACTTGTGTTACTTTTGTTTTCCCCAACCTACTATGCTGTCATGGGAATAGCATGACTCTTGTCACTGCTGACCTACAGTGAGCATAGGTACCTCTCAGTATTACCCATCTGGGGTCTGAGCTGGTGTCCACAACAGTCAGGCTCCCACTGAACTCAAAATGCTTTGGATTCCATTCTATCCATTCTGCCCGGGTTTTTTTCACAGTTTTCCCTAGAAATAAATAGCAAGGAATCCATCAGTGAAAGAGTGGAAATACTCCAGCTCAAGTTTCTAGCTGATGTATTTTCTAATCACTGAGTTTCTGTGCTACAGAGCTAAGTCAATAGCTAAAATCATGTCTCCAGACAAGTGAGCAACATTTGTTAGAAATTGTTTTCTTTCGGCTTTGGCTAGTGAAGACTTTTCTTTCCATTCTCTCTTGCTGTGAAACACTTTCCATTCAGTAAATTGTTGTCTTGCTGCAGACATAGCAATGTCCCAAAATAGCTTTATTCTTGAACTCATGTTTATCAAAACAAGTCTTTGGAGAAACTGCTTTAACGTTTTTTCCAACTCCAGTAGCACATAGTGGACTTTTTCAGTCAAACCTGGAGCAAATATCTTGAAAGGGGCACTTCATTTTAATTAAGCTACATAAGATTGCATTTCTAAACACTCCAGCACTGAATCACTTACTGGAACATGGTATTACTTACTGCAAAGCAATACTGTAGTCCTTTTCAGTATATCATTTGTGCATCAGAGCAACACCTAAATAAATTAATCACATAGCACAGCTGTCTAGCTAATGATTAGAGGCTGCAGGACTGCGTCAAGGAAAAAGCAATGTAAAAACTGCCCCTAAACTTTACCTGATCACTTGTAAATGTGATTCAGTTTCTCTTTGAATCCAATGGTTTTGTCTTTTCAGAGCAGGAGAAAGTAATCTAGTAAATGTAAAAGAAGCCAAGAAATTAGAAGGCTTTCATTAGTATTTGTGGCAATACCAGCTGGACTAAATTAAGGACATGGGGTGTAAAAAATTAAGGACATGGGGTCTAAAATGTACTATGTCTTACCCCTATTTGTATTTCTTACCCGTGGGCTGAAGATGTCTGAATCATGCTGCAATACCAGAGAGTCTTTTACATATAATATGACGAACTTTTTGCAGAAAACTATATAATCTTCAAATATATGTCTGTTTTCTGTATGAAAACATAGTTGGGGAAAATTGTTCAGGTATATAGAACACTTTTCTGGACTTGGAGATCTAGCCTCGATGCACATTCCAAATGGGGCAATTTACTGGCATGGTTGAAAATGAGGTAGATGTTTTTGCTGTTTCACCATAGCATGGTTAGATGTGCACAGCTACGTGGATGAGGGATGCATACATGCCCAGTTAGAAAGCCCATATGCGGTTCCCATGTATTTATACCCTGAAGTCACGAGACCTGCCAACATATTTCAGCCTGTTTCTTGTGTCCAAATTGTTCATTTGGAAAACGTGATATTTGCAATTTGGTCTCATAATTCTTTGGATTGGATGAAGTACCTTCTAAAATTGATGCTCTGTTTCTTGTTTAAATCAGCATAGCTTTTTCAATCAGTTTTCTAATGAAATAAAGAATAGAAATTTGCTTTACTTTTCTCCTTTGGTGAACCTGAGCCAACAGATTAGCGGCAAGGTTTATGAGGAATTAACTTAAGCATGCGCTTAGATTCTGTTCAGCACTTAACACCAAAACTTCACAAAATACTTCGGTATTTCCTTTGGCAAGCAAAACATCCAAAGAGCATTTTCAAAGGCATCTAGGCAGGTCAAATCTTGATAACTGAATCCAAAATAACAATTCAAATCAAAAGTTTAAATAATTCTACATAATCACTCAGGTAGGTAAATCTGTTGTTAAAGTGTGGTGTATATATATTTGAAAAGGGCTAAATGCTTTGTCACAGCCATTTCATTGGGTTAATTTCAGCTGTAATACTGGAGTTAGCCATCTTTTTTTTATTCTTTTTATGTAACAGGGTTGGGGTTTTTTGTTTTATATAAACACAAGAAACTCCTGAGAACGTATTACAAGATTTATTGAGTTTCACACAAAACTGGAATTAAAGCCAAATAATGGTATTGACCACTTAGGGTAGCACTCTACAAAATTGCTAACTCGTTTAACTTTTATGCACACACATAAAACAGATTTAAAAAAATTACTATTCTGATTTCAAAAAAATGGGAAAACTGTATGTGTACCCTGTGCCACAGAAGTGGAAATGTGAACCAAGAACATACATAGTTTCCTGTCCTTAAGCGAGCACCACAAGCCTGTCATTGAGTAGTCTCACAAGCTGTACCTTTTGTTCAGCTGTCAGATTCTTAGCCAGTGTTTCCAAAACGAACTTAACTAAAAGAAATGGAAACTAATAGTCATTCAATTTACTTCAGTTCCCTTTGTTAGTAAGCTTCTTATGAATTTACTGTTAAATAAGTAGGTTTTCCTAACTATAAGTATTACAAGAGTAATACCATTTTGCTTGTCTCGATGGATCAAAATGCAGATGCTTCTGACGCATAATTACCTTTATTTACATAAACAACACTATAGAGAAAGTTCCAAAATCAGGAGAAAAAGAATTTTAAATGGTTTTAAATTGTGATGACATTAATGCTTTTAGAATGTTGATAAATAGTTTTGAAGAACTGGTAAATATATGTTGCATTTCTAATTTATATGAAACAAACAGTCTATCAGTTCACAGTTCTGCATTCATAATAATGAAGTTTCAAAGAATGAAGGAGCACGTTTTGGGGTGTTTTTCCCTCTAGGTGGAACATCAATGATTCAATTTATGTTAATTTTGAATGCATAGTACAGTGATGTGCAGCTTTAAATGCATGCCATTGTCTTGAGTGAAATTTGATGATGTATCGCATGTATCAGAATCATACCATTAATTAAATATTTTTAATAATTATTTTAATATTTTTTTAATAAAATTAATTAAAACTCAATTAAAATTATTTTCGTTTCTAGCTAGAGCCCTTCATCCCTTCAGAATAGGGACAAGACCCTAGAATAAGCGTAGGTTCTCTGATTTCAGGATAAGGTGTGTTATATAAGCAATACAGCAGATATGTGTAGCTACTGGAATGAAAAGAAATATTGCTGCATTGCAGTAAAAAGTTCTGTCATTTTAAGTTTTATCTTATGATAAAAGAAACATGTGTTGGCCTTTTTTTCTAAAATTTTCTGGAGATGTACCCTCTCTAATGACAGTATGTGCCCTGAAAGACAGATTTTTTTGCCTTGAATAGAGCAGTGGATAAAGAATAATAAATCTAGCTGCTTACCATTCAACTGTTCCTTTTTCTGATAGTTTTCTCTTACACCTAACACGGAAGTATGATCTAAGTATTTGATAACAAAATGAATCTGAATCTTACTATCTAGAAGAATCTGAAAGCAAGATTGGATAGAGACCCATTTCGGTGAAGCACTTGTTTAAGTAGTGTCTTTTATTCTGCACAGAAATCTACAGAAAAAATATTTCTCCAGCATGAGCTATCTTTTATGCTTCTGTCTAAAAAGCAGATTTCCAAATTGGCACTGCACTCCTAGATTTGCTTTATTGCTGCATACATAGTTCACCTCATCCTTAGATAGTCATCTAACATAACTCATTTTCTATATTGACAGTTTTGGGTAAAGGTCATCTTATGTGTACTGTTGTCTTGTTCTGCTGATCCCTAATATTCAGCATAGGTGGGGTCCACATTAAAACTTTAAAATAACATCATCTTTGCAATTTCTTAGTGAGGCACCAAGACTTCACATGCAAACAGTAGACCAGAAGCTCTCTGTAAGGCCTGAGAATTTCTGAAGACACTTTTAACTTCAAGCACAACTGAAAAAAAAAACCCTGTAGGACTGATCGAATCCCAAGGTGTAGCTGTGGACTCTAGTTTCAGAACTGCTTGCAAACCATTAGTTCATGTGTTTTAGGAGGAGACAAAGACATTCCACCAGATAAGTGGTCTTTCAGAAAGTGTTGTTTTACTGACAGCAAAACTTGGACAGAGATGTGCTAAATTAAACTTCACCAATTTAAAAAAGAAATGTAGTTTTGGTGTGGCTGAAATGCTAATTTCTAATCACAGTAGAGAACAGTTTCAATTCAATATTATATCATAAAGAATACATTATCTTATAAGACTTTTTTGTGTTTCCTCCAGGTGGGTTTCAGGACACAGAAGCTACTTTACATCATGTAGCTGGATCGCTTGCCCTCTTATGTATCCACTTCTTTAGTATGCCTATTGGCACAACATGTCTAAATAGATCTCAGTTCCTTTATGTGACCACACGCTGAGCCCTCCTTGTTTAGCTGGGCTTTTGCTTCTACTAATTCATTCTTAAGAGGGAAAAAAAACCTATTGGGTAATGATGGCAATGGGACACTGGGAGAGAATTTAAAGAATCTTGGCAAATAACGTCATCACTGTAGGCTCCAGAAGGATGTTCTCATAACAGAGCCTGCAGGCCATGCTATTCTCCTGCACCTGCTTCTCCCAGCTCAGTTAAGAAACGATGGTGTCTTTGTATTATAGCATTCATTTATCTCCTTGACATCGGTAAGGAAAAGGTTCGGTGGTCCTCCCTGCTCGAAAGTCAGTGCCATGTATGTTCTTGGTTTTGTCTGCTTGTGTTCTCTGCCATTCAGACACATCACTTTCTGGACATGCACACTAGATAGTCAATTTTTTCAGTCTCATTTCTACTTCTTTATTTAAGGACCTTACATTTCAAAGCTGCTTCTAATTAGAAGTTAAATGCAAAACTATGAGCACCTAGAAATGACTGAAGTGTTTGAATGAACAGTACCGATTACTAGCTCACACCGGAGCTGTGAAGGATTTTCTCCAGAATAGCTTGTTTGATTTGGATTTTGGTCACCTGAGTTTATATATTTTTTATATAAAATTTTGAGTTGAAAAATCAATAGTCCAAGACTCTGCAAAATCACTTTCATCCACTTTCACGCTGAAAACTGTAATGTCCTTCATGTTGTTTGATTACAGGACAGATGTCTAATAAGTATGGGTTTTGTTTTGTATGAGTTTGAATCTTACTGAATCTTCCCACAGACCTTAATTTCCATGAAATTTCCATGTTACTACCTGAACTAAGCTGGGCTGGAGATGAATATTTTTGGAGCAATCTCACAAAAATGATTTTTCTCAATATATTTCTAAAACGCTGACATGTGAAAGTTTTACCTGAATTTTTTTCTTTATTGATACACAGAATTTCCAGTGCAATGAAGCTATTTTTGAGGCCGTTAGAACAGCAAGATCTGGATGCTGTTCAGATCTTCTTTACCAATACACACTGGAGGAACTGGACCTGAACACACGAACAGTGAGGGACTGACTCCTTTGGATATTGCCATTTTGACAAACAACGTCCCTATTGCTAGGACCCTTCTACATGTTGGGGCAAAGGAAAGCCCACACTGTAAGTAAAGAACCAAAACTGAATTCTCTGAGATAATTGTCTAATAAGGAGATTAGATTTGCTGTTGGTTTTGGAAATTAGGTACAAAGAAAAACTCCCTGGTTTTATCATAAAGATGATTATACCAACAACAGTGCCACAGTGCTGGAGGACATTTGCAGCAATATCTGCTTGTTGAATGCATGCTCAGTGGATCTTTTTTGTTCTTCATGTCAGATACAGCAAGTGATGAATCAGGTTGGTGATTAACACTGGGGCAGTTGAGTTAATATCAATACAGAGAAAAAAATCTTTAAAAATACGGAAACAGGAACTGAGTGATTCAAAGATCGTGGTCCTGAATACGGAGTTTGTCATCAAAAATGAAAGGACGATAGGCTGTCTAGACCTTTGGTTTATTTGGATTATCCTTTTGATTTGGACTATGCTGCCTTCAGGAGACAGGTTGTGTTGAAATCTATCATTTCCATTACCCACAGACTCTCACTTAAGTGAGAATTTCAAAGTCTACAGAACCAGAGAAACTCAAACACAAACCAGACCGCCTTGCTTACTGGAATTACCATATTGCTTGTACTACATATTTGTAGTTATAAAACTCTTTGTATTCCTCCGTGGGCATGTTTATGCACATTTTGTGGTTTGGAGGTACTTACCAACCCAATTAATCAACTGTATACCAGGACACAACCTCTGACGCCTTACTTGTGTCTAAAAATACACAATGTATGCGAATTTGTTTTAAACTGTCAATGCCTATATTTAGGACATTCCCAGCAAGGCTATAATGAGACTGTGTTTGAGGGGGTTCGGCACTGCAGACTCGGCCATTAATTTGAAGTTAGTTAAATTACAACATTTAGTGCTGGCATTGTCAACTCTCGGTGCTCCAGGAAATTGCACCTGAGGCTACTAACCATTGCCAGTTTTTTTCACTGGAGAGTGTGTGTGCATGTGTGTGTTACAGTTTTTTGACAGAGACCCTCAGGGTTGGACACCTTTAGTGCTTTCTATGTCCACAGCACTTAGTCATTTATTCTGGCCTCCTTTAACCTTCCCTGGAGATTTTTGCATAGTGTAGCTGCTCAGTGAAAAGAGTTTTTTAGTTTTATATTTATTTGTTTATTTTTCTGTCATGGTTCATGACTGAGCTTTAAAAAAAGTGTGACAGCATTTAGAGTACATGATTGACTGCTGAAGCAACATTCATTAACCATGACAATCTAGAGGAAAACACAGTCTTGAGTGTTCTAAACAGCAGTAAAAAAGACTAAACTAATTTTTCATTGACCTCATCTGTAAATAAATGCAGTCTGATGGCGAGCAGGGGCAATCATAAATTAGTATTCATTTCCTGTAATTAATGCAAACATGCCTATGAACACAGAGAATATGAATATATAACCACCTCATTTCCATTTCAAAATATACCCACCAAATTTCCACTTCACTTATCTTGATTTTTAGTTTTTCTAATTGAAATAATGGATAAAGTATTCTCAATAAAAAGCAAATGATTGTTTGGTTTGCATTTTTTTACCTTAAGGTTTTACTGTTGCTAGTTGAGAGCAAAAGGCAAAATGTTATTTTCAGCACTCAGAACAAAGGTTTACAGCATCTTTGTATGTGGCTTCATTCTTGTGGAACTGATAACAGTCACTTTCTATTCTCTCTAGTCTTTCTGCTTTGCTTTCTGTATTTAACCCATCTTTCTGTTTGTATGATCTCAGGGCTGCAAAACATGATCCAGCACCCAGTGGGAGCATTTTTATTTCTCTGTGGTGGGCAGTTGAACAAGACTTCCCCAGGCTAAGTGGGAGGGGAGGGGATTTTGATGAAAATTCTAACTCACCCCAATTTTGCGACAGGACACAAACATCTCTTAATCTGATTGGAAGTGTATAGAACAGATGCACAGATCTGGGAGACTGCAAGGTAGAGGAATTCCCCATTCCAAGTGCACACAGAAAGCTTCCTACAGAGAAAACTCTTGCTTTTCTACCATACTAGCTGTAGTGATCAAACTGAAATCATCATTCTAGGCCCTAAAACTAACAATGTAGAAGAGCGGATCTGGAGGATAGATTAACTTCCTCTGTATCACCTGCATTTCTGCCTAAGATACAGCAGCAGATAAAACAAATAGAAAGTAAACTATGATCTTCATGTTCTGTGTGGAGTTCAGACAGTGTAAATCTTAACAGGACCCCACATCTCTTAAACACAAAATAAGAAAGTCATAGAGTACAGCATTTAAAAATATTAATTTAGTTGGGGAAGAGGCAAAGTCCACTGCATTATCTTTTCAGTTACCTTATCATCATATACTCATGGTGTTGGCTTGGCTTCTTCGTGTGAACCCAAATAAAGTAAGATTAAAAATTTCCTGTGGCTAATTGGACACATTTCCAAGACCTGACAATTGTGGATCAGAATATTGATTGAGCAGATAAGCCAGATCCTTAGCAAGAACTTGAACCAATGCCAATTTCTCAATCACTAAGTTCTGGCACATAAAAACTCCTTCTCAGTCCTGTTGTGCTATCAGATGTGTTATATGCTTATTGCAGGCATGGATCCAGGAAATCGTATCGCCTTTGGCCTCCCAGTAAATGGGCAGTTCTGAAGATACCAGCAGATTCCAGTAAGCCTAGCCATATGTCTCTGATGTCCATATGAAGGATGATCAAACTTCAAGAAGGATGGCTTCAAGCCAGCTTCTGAAAGCAAAGTCTTAGAGACAAACATTCTTCAAAACAACCTTTTGGATGTCAGAGGCGTTGAGTAATTATTTGCTCTCCTCCTGTGGCTTTAAAGATCCCATGGCACTTTTCACATTAGTATGCAGGGTTATTCTTAGACTCCACTAAACTTCGGTTGTGAATAAGAGAGACAAAAGTTAAAACGAGAGGTTCAGAGGATAAAACAAACACCTTTTTCACCATAAGGACAGTAAAGCAGTAGAACAGGTTGCCTAGAGTTGTAAAGCCTCCATCCTGGGACGTTCTCAAGACCAGGCTGGTAGTGCCCTCAGTAACTTGGTCTGACCTTATATCTGACCCTGTTTTGAATAAGAACGTTGGACTAGAGAAGGTCCTTTCCAATCTGATTTGTCCCAGAATATAACTAAGATTCCAGTTTAGGAATAAGACAATTCGTGTGCGCAGACATCTTTGTTCATGTGGTGTTTTGATGTACAAAAACCTGTCAGAGCTGGGGGGACATGGCTGTCCCGACACAGCACACTCCCCTCATTGTAGCTGCTTGTGCTGTGGCAGGTGTTGTTTGGTAAATAGGGGCCTTTAAAAGTAAGGCTGTCTCAGAGTTCTCTGCAAGTTATTTCTGTGAGTTCAGATTTTCTGCTCGTGTACATTATTTCCTGCATATTGAATGTCAGATCAGTGGTTTGCATTTCTTTTCAGATTAAACACCTTTAGAGTCCTATTTTCTAAACTGCAAATATTGGAACAGTTTCAGGCTAAGGAGCATTTCTGAAAAAAAGGAATCGATTCCCCCCATTTCACTTGATAATTGAGGAACTGGTTTAGGGCAGTCTTGAGGACTTTGTGCTAAATCAACCTATCTTAGTTTGTAAACTATGTGATCTTCATTTTCACCTTTTATGTAGCATGCAGTAGTTCAATACAGACAATCTGAACTGCTAATGTCAATTAAATTGTTCTAAGCACTGGAGAAAACAACTCTCCGTGTGTGAAGCTGCTCGCTATCTGTCCAGTCTGTCAGTGGACTGATTAGATATTACATGGGCAAAGCTGTGGCACAAAGAAAACCTGGAAAGGGACCCATTACCATACCAGCCATGGCTCTTGGCACAAAACGCTCATTCTTAAGTTTACCAATTAGATCTCTCTTTGCTTGTAGAATTTATATATGGTATGTGTTTTATACACTGCTACAACCTTCTCTTTTTCTACAAAAGCTTAGGATATTACAGCAAGTAGGGGTTGGATAGAAACCAAATGCTGTATTTATTTTATTCATGTTTAGAATTTCCCCAACTAAAACATATATGCATTTCAGTCTAATAAAAACATTTTTAAGCATATGAGAAACACTGGAAGAAAAATTTTGCTCAATTTATGCATTCATTAATCCCATTTGAGCGGCTAGATCCATAAGTGTCTAAATTGGCATACTGTAATCCACATTGATGATAAGATAACTACCGGAAGACAAGAGTGTTCAGGGATTTGACCTTCCATGTGTTTATACCAGTATGGATAAGGCCAGAATTTTGACACATAAGTCTACCAGACAATTACTTATTTTTCCCCTTTTCTGGTAGTTTTAACATGGAATGCAGGTCAGTGCATCGAAGTCATTGGTCCAGGAAGCAGCAGCAGCGATGTTACTGATTTCCGCACAAGTGAGGAATCGAAGGCCTTGGTACAGACACACAGACAAAGAGAAGCAACTAACCACCTCATGGGAATGGAGGATACAGGCTATACCAAGCCGATGAAGGCAGGCTACGAGCACCGCGGATAGTAGTGAAAGAAAATAGCTGCAAAAGTCCCATAGGACAAGAACTCTACAACTGAGAACACTCTGACTTTGTTGAGCAAAGACACTCTCACTAACTGATCTCAAACCACTGACATGAAGCAGACGAATGTTAGGGTGGGAAAAATGAGGTATATGTCTAAATGGCCTTCCCAAGAGTGAGAAGGAAATTGATGTTAGAGCAATCGAGAACCAAATCTGAGAGCGGCAAGCACATTGCTCCTAAAGGAGTGGGCTGCCAAAAATTAGACCTCCAGACTCGGTTCAGGAACTAATGATTCTGTCCTGCTTATTTCTCTTCATTTACTCCTTGATCTCATTTAATGTGCTCAGAGTTTAAACCAGGATGATTAGAAAAGAATATATGAATAGGGAGAAAGAGGGATGGGAACATTGGCCTTTTTTCTGTTGTAATTTGATTTTTAAAAAATAAATGTATTCTGTTTTAGAAGAATGGAGTTCTAAAAATCTGATCAAACAATGCAATTTCATTTTACACACAAAAACTGTGAAAACATAATCATAATTTTGGCATCCATGTATAACATTTCATCAGCGAGGTCACAGAATGGGTTACTTTTAAACAGTTTGTACAAATGAGTCTGTACCCAAAGTAAATGTGAATTGTGGGGCCCAAGGGAAGGAGTAAAACAGGGCTGATTTTTCCACCTGTAGATCTTTTAGCCATATCATATCAATGACATACAATCATCGCCATTAACATTTTACAACCAATTTATATAATTTACTTACAGATAATTTTCTAAATTTATTGTATTCTAAGATTACTTCTTCAAGATAGATTAGTGCTCCTTGTGTTAGATACACTACTAGCTGTATTTCCTGTATTTAGTAGTATGTGTAATGATTTTTTTAAATCAATCCCAGCAGTAAGTCATGACTTTTTGTGTTTGGGGTTTCTGAATTGAGTCTGATTAATATTCTGCAAATCGAGCTTTTTAAAAAAAAAAATAATCTTGGGCCTCAACTGAGTAACAAGGTTTTAGAACTATTGCACTGAAACATTTGTGGAATTTGCAATTTCTGAATCACAGTAATGTAAAATTGTTTTCTGTTATTTGATAAATTTGAGTTTGTTAGTGAAACCATAAAGGTTTAATTAGCTCTTTGTGGTTTTTGTCCTTTCTCTCTCCTCCTACCCACCCCAAGAGTTTATAGAGGCTTTTCATTGACATAATTAGCATGAATCTGTTTTATTGGGTTACATATATGCAGGAAGATATTTTTAACCAAAGGAGCCAAAAACCATGATAGAAACAAATGGTGTCTGCAGGATATTGTTAGCAGGGGCACTAATTAAAATGCTCAAAAGGCAGACAGCACAAACACCTACAACCCAAAGCTCACAATTGCAGGGTGATTTTCAGTGGGTTCTTTGAAGACTCAGAAACATTGTTTGAATAGGATTTGTTGTGCTGAAGAGCTGATGTTTTCTCTTCTCTCCCAGGAGCCCCTGAGGCGCCAACCAATGTCTGTCTCATGGTAACAAGCAGTACATCACTCACTGTCACCTTCCAAGAACCTCTGAGTGTCAACTCAGCTGTGGTGACCAAGTATAAGGTACTGGATTTAGACATGTTCATTTACCTTACAATGTAGAAACTCTGAGGACTAAGTGACAAAGTTATTTATCTACAAGAACATTTATATACAATGCCAGTAATGTTTGAATATAATTATTTTCCCAGTTAATAGCTGTTAGAAGTGGAATTTTCTTAAAAGATTCCCCAAAGACAGTTTTTATTAAAAAACAAAAATAAATTAACCAAAAGCTTTCTCCATGAGTGCTTTGAAGAAGTTTGCTTGACTCACTGTGGTTAGGACTCAATGACTGGGTTGAGATGAGCAGTTATGAAACACAAGCTAACTTTTGGTGCCTGTGGGCTCCCAAAACCATGTGTATCCTTGTAAATGCCAAACCCACACCACCATTCCTTAAAGGACTGCCTCTGAAGCTGAAACTTTTGGCAGAGGCATCATACAGCCCAACTAATTAGTATTCCAGGGCTGCCACATCGTTCTTGGAAGAGCAATACATTTGGGGTGGCACCAGTTAGTTGCAAAGTGGAATGAATAGGAAAATGCTTCCATCTGAATAGCATTTAATAGAAATGGTTTTAAAACAGAATTTCTGTTCCACAGGAAATTCCAACATTAAAAAAAAAAAAATTTATTGAAGATTAGAACAAAATGAGAAATTTTAAAATTTCCTGTTTAAAGGAACTTCCAGGTTTTCTAAAATGCTTGGAACAGTATGTTCTTCAGTGTTAAGGGCAGCAGTCCACAGCGTCCATCTTCCGGTGGGAGCCTGAGTCCTTCCACAGGTCAAGAAACTGAAAAGCACTGTTCTGAAGATCTGAGGCCGCCTTTACCTAGCACAAGGGAGTCAAGGGGTGGGGAGCCTGAAAATTCTTGGTTATTTCCCACTGTGCCTCTCTTAACGTTTCCTGTTGTGTTTGTTTCCTTGTATTAATAATCAAAAACTCATCTGAGAAGTACTTGAAACTTGGATTTCCATACATATAGCAAAAACATAATGGCTGTGTGGGGCAGGAGAATTTCATGTTTCTCTGTGTGGGTGTCACAGGGATTGCTTCAACAGGAGAGATTCAAAAAGCCCCAGTCCATCAAGGGTCCAATAGCTCAGGGAGCTCTACTGAAGGTGGGACTTGCTGGTGCACAGGCTCTGCTGGCATCAAGTGCAATCTCCCAAAGGACTGCATGAGCTTATTTTGGAAAAGGCAGAGTCTGTCTTTCTTTACCCCCCCTGTTTCTGGTCAGAGGTTCCAGTCATCACTGGCTATGTCCAGGAAAATTTTTTTTTAAAGTGTAAGGAAAAAAACCCAACCTCCCAGACATCAGTAAAGCCATCAGAGTGATTCCATTCCTGATAGCCTCAGTAGAAGGGTAAATTACTGTATTACACCTAGTCAGCTGTGCAGTGCTGCAGGAAGTGTGATTTTCAAAAACATCAAAGCCCTTTAGAAGCCTAAATCTAATTTTCAGCAATAGCTTGGGTTGCCAGAAACTAAATTTCATTTAAGGCTTCCTACTGCTGATTTACTTGTGAAAACAATACGTAGGCTCCTAAAATACTTAAGGTCTCTTGAAAATATCAGCCTATCTTTTTAATACATATATTTTAAACAACCTTGAAATATGGCCACGCTCTAATTATAATGACTGTTGATATTTTCACAGTAAGCAAATTCCCAAATAGAATTGATTTTTTAAAAATCTTTTTTTAAAAGTTGTAGTATCTTTCTTTTATGTATTCATTTAGGTTGAGTCTGTTTTGCAACCATGTCCTCTTTGGTAAACACAATATTCAGACAAATATAATCCAACCGCACCTAACTTTCTAATCAGACTAGGTAGCATTGCTGTTTATTTTGTATATTCTCATTGGTGATCATTTTTGCTTATCAAGTTGGACAGTTAGTTTTGCCAGAATGTTCTTTTAAATCCCATTATCCCAGGAGACTGCATATTTATGGTTAGATAAAAAGAAGATCATTAATAGCTTCTTTGGTGACTTTCGGGAATTAATTAAGCACTGGGTGTAGAATTGTTTATTACATTATGGAGTGAGATTCTTTGTGTTAGTTTGAGGGGTCATAAAATGAACCTTTCAAATGATCACTTGCAAGAATGATTAGAACCAGCTAGCAATTACTAGCCCTGAAAGGAGAGCTTGATAACCTTGTGTGAGGATCTTTTTAGTGATCTATAAACCTCCTATCCAGAAACCATCTAAACACTTGCTAATCCACAGACAAAATTAGCTGTTAGGGCGGGGTTTTTTCCCCTCAATAATTTATTTTCTTTTTTCTAAGAAATTGAAATTCAGGAGCATTTAAAGCAATATTTAGGGAATACCTGCTCATTAACAGAAGCTAATACCATACTGTTCTTTTCTCTGGACCTGAATTACAGAGGATAAAAACTGACATCAGTCTGTTTGGTTAGCATAGTTCCCTAAAAACAGTGAGAAACTGCCAATTCCTTTTTTCTGTGTCATCTTTTTTTCAACATAGTTTTTCCAAAGCTTTATTTGCCCAAATGTCATTTAGAAACTGGCCTTGGAACATTATCTAACTGTCTGCTATTTTCTTGTGTGTGATCTTTTCCCTTGTTAGCTGTATAACTTACAAATAATATACAGGAGAATAATACTTTGCACTCACTCTCTAACCACTAAAACCATCTCACTTCATTAGGAGATTTAATTTTAACCACACAGGGTGAACGGGTATTGACTTTGGGTGTCCCAGCTGGATGGCAGTTCAGTGACTGCATTCTGTTGAGCCATTGCTTTAAGGAGCCAGAGTATTCTTTACTTCCTCTCCTGGATTGTTGTTTAATGTTGCAGGCACCATCCTAATGGCTCCCTTCAGCTTCCCTCCAGAGAAGGCTACAGCATGGTCGGGCTGATGTGAAATTATTCCTATGTATATTGTAACTTAGTAAAGTGTTTTGGGGCTGGAAGCAGACAGGCATGACATAAATCAATAATAACAGTAATAATCTGCTCCATGCTAGAGAAAGAGTCAAAGCCAGAGACACCTCACCCCAGCCAGTTTTGAAGGATGTGAAGAATCACTGTAATATTGAGTAGCAAAAACCCTGCCCTTGGCTAATCATGCCCTAAAGTCAAACTTCACATCCCATTGTGGAAGTACTTAAGACCTGCTTTAGTTTTACATCTTTGAAAATACAATCAAAACATTCCACACTAATGTACAAAATAACTTGCACAGTTGAAGCTAGGGTAAAATGTTCTGTTACACTGCCATATTGTTACTGCATGATGTATTTTATCCTAGAGCTACACTGTGTGTAACTGTCTTGATGCAAAGGAATCCTAGCAGCAACATAATCCAGATAGGCACCACTTGCCTCCCAGTAACAGTCCTAACAGAGCTCAGCAGCAAGTGCTTGTAGGGCTTTTAAGAGCTGTTGTCTTTCACTAATTAGCCTTTCTAGGGTTCACATGTCCACACAAGGCACACACATAAGGCTTTTAAAAAAAATAATTATAAGTAATGGTAACGTAATTTGTTTCCACTTACTCTCTGCGCATTTTAAACCTGATTGTTATTTTGCTTTTATATTTAATAAGTACAAGTAAACCTCTTCATAGCATAATTTTTTTTTCATCCATTTCCCAATAGAAGTAGTCTATTGGGACACAACAATGCTGTGATCCCCAAGTATAGGATAAGGAAGAAGAATGGACATAGCACATTACCTACTAAAAAGGATCACTATGCAATGGAAAATCTCCGTTTATATATTATTTACCATTTTTAAACAAATATCGATATCCCTTTGGGCAAAAAAATGAAACAGTTTGTATAACCAAAGCTGAGCTAATTTATTTAAGCGCCTGAAACTATTATGTTTGAAGAGAGAGGAAGAGAGAAAAAAATCTGAGCCATGTTTGATATAGCAAACAGGGCCAATCTTCTCTCTGTTTGGATGTAGCTGTGGATTGGAGCCAAGTTATTTTCCAGATAGTGATGCTAAGCCGTCTAGGCCACTTTAGCCCTTGTTACCTTTTTTAGTTTGATATTTTAGCAGAATATTCATGTTTGTCAGGACTGCCCTAGCTGCTTCTAGGATTTCTGTTGGACGGAGATATTTTTTTTTTTTTTCTATGTCAAAGTAGCTCTTAAAAAAAAAAAAAATCATGTTGGCTTAGATCAGGAGAAGGAGTCTTGCTTGAATTTTGACAAAAGTCGTTCCCTGCCTCCCTTCTTCCAAGGCAATTTGTGGTCATTTCAGAATTTTTTGCATGAGAATAATTTAAATTGTCTTAAATCACTGGTTCGGTCCTAGCTAGATATGCAGTAGCCACAGTTTATTGCTATCACATGTCTGCATGATATGGGTTGGTTATAGTCAATGCCTTTGTACAGGAAGGCTGGTGCAATTTGGTTTACCATTGGAAGTCTCAACTAAAGGATGAATGGAGCTGCCTTTTATTAAGGAACAGCACCTGAGATCATGGGACGAGGAAAGCCTGCCAGGTTGGACCTGTATGATATATGTTCTGTAGCTCAAAAAACATCTGTATTGAGATTCTCAGTTGACATCTCACTGTGCCACCGGAAACTTTTAGTTGAAAATTTCGGTGTCAAAAACCTCAAAGATTTTACAAAACTATCTACATATTTTTTGTGATTCTGTATTGGGTTATCCTTTTACAACCAAATAATCATCATTTTGCGTGGGCTTCTGCTTGTCCCTGTGAGCACAAACAGCATATTCCATATGTTTTTGTAATTATGTCTTTGATTTGTCAATAGTTGTCTTGCCATGTTTGATCAAATTTGGATTTGTCCATAGCAGGCTTCCTGCAGTGATCCTCCTAGTACTGTACAGTAGGTTTGACTCCAGACAGATTTAGCTAGTATTATAGGCAGAGCTTGCACAAAGCCTTAAATATATATATCTATGACATCTCCAGCTTTTTTTCCCCACTTTGGTGGCAATTAACAGTGCACATAGCAGTGTTAAAGTCCAAGACAGCAAGTCTGTGTTATCTTTGATTTCTAGAAGAACCCTGATTATGGAAATGAATGCTTGTAGAAGTGAATCTAAGGTATGAAAATGTGTGCTTTAATATTAATACCTATGCATCTTTCTAAAGTAGAGAAGTTATGTCACTGCTTGATCTTCTTCCAGTCTATTGTGGAATTAAGTACGCATTCTGCATTCAACTTGATCTTGAAATCCTTTTCACTTATTCAAAGTTTCTTTGTATATTTTGAAACTCATCTTTCTTTCCCCAAAACAGTTCTTACTCCATTAAAAAAAAAAAAAAAAAAAAAAAAAGAGAATACATTTCTTGTGTAAGACATTTGAATTTATCCTGCTGAATAGGTGTGGTCTGATATTTTTACAGTAGTTCATTTATGGCATTTTATTAGGTCTCCTGGGCACTTTATTTGCACATTACATTTTCGTAGCTAACAGGACTGTGCAATTTGACTTCTATTTTTATGCCTAGCAAGTACAGCAAATGTATAAATGTTAAAACAAACCTTTCTATTTCTAACGCCTGTGAATGTCTGTAGTATGTGTTGGACAACATAAAAATTAATAACTTCTATTTTTAAGTTGATATGTATTTAAAACACCTTTGAACATGGGTCACATATTAAGTGACAGTATATTTAACTGATGTAGTTGATCAGACACCAGTTACTCAATTCAATCATTCTTCTGCTTGTGTTTTATAAGGATTTTGAACAGCAGCTCAAGATGAATGGCTATGAGAAAACCCAGACATACAGGCTCTAGTTTCTAAGTGCCTTTAGTGTCTAAGAAAAAAGGCTCATATCTTGCTGAATTTTAGACTTTGTTTTACCTTCTACGTTTACTTTGACTTATCAAAATTAGTATGGTTTTTAAGTTATTTGCATGTGGCCAAGCATTATAGCTTCCAGTTCATAGGTATTTCATAGAGAGGTGACTTTTTTTACAGTCAGTAGCCGGACTGGAACTCAAAACCTTCAGCTTCTGTCTTGGAGGAGGTTCCTGATTTAGATCTTTTGATTCGTGGGTTTGGGAATGCTTCCTCACTGGAGACTTAAACAAAACCAGAATGTCTTCAGAGGGGTTATGGCAAAGTTTTCTGCTCACCGCTTTGTCTGAAGTCTTCTCTGGTCCATCATGACTTTTCTGGACCATTTACAAGCATAAAGGGTCTAAAACAAAGTCAGTTTGTCTCTCCAACCCAAAATCTGAATCTGTTCTAGTAATTAGATCTGACCCACAGAACTGATAAATGAATGTAAATTTGGAATCGAGCCTTTAGATCTGCTTCAATCTCTTACCTCATGTATTGAGCATAAATTGCAGGGTTTACCATTTTCCTGTATGAGTGTTCAATTAGTTCATGCATGAACACCTAATCAATTTATGTATGAGCACCCAATCAGTTCATGCATAAGCACCCATTTAATTACTAATGCACACTCAGATGGTTCACAGATGAGCACCCTATTAGCTCATGTCTAAGCACCCAATGAGTTAGTACATAAGCACCTACTTAGCCCACGCCTGAGTGCTGTGTTGGGCATATATGACAGGTTTCAGTAGCCAAGGGACACTGGTGTGGGGGGAGGTCAGGAGTTGCCAGGTGCTGGTCACAACTTTCCTGGCTAGCTCTAAATGTGGTGGAAAAGCCATTGCTGAGTGTAAACCCCATGGTGAAGGACAAGGGAAGTTGACAGTAGGAAGGGGGAGGGATAGGTGTTTGGCTTAAGTTGAGCCTGGGAAAGGCAGTGGAAAGGTGTTCACTTAAATGTGTGTTTGTTTGTTTATGTTTTCTTTCCTCTCACTCTGAATGAGTGATCAGAAGTTTGTGTTAATTGGCAATAAATGAAATTAAGTAAAACTTCCTCAAATCAAGATCGTTTTGCCTACAACACCTGGCTGCACTGCTAGGAAAAGGTGAAAGCTCTTTAAGTTACTGTAGGGATTAGTTTGTAAAGAAATAAAAGCCTTAAATATGATTCATCAATATCTGTGCCGCTAAGTCCTCTTTAAAAACATATTACAGGTGAACCAAAGGAGAATCCCCTTGAACGGGTTACTTGGAATCAGCGTTTCTGTATTTACTTTCTTTGTTAACAGTGCTTGCTGGTCAGTGTTCTGGTTTGTCTCATACAGTGTGATAGATTACTTGTTTGCATTTTCCCAACTGCTCATTATTAATTAGATTTAATGTATTATATTTTTGGGGGAGAAGCTGAGCCTAATCTATGCATGCTTCATGCAAATGAGTACTCCTTGTGTTCACAAGCTTCCCCACCAGCTTTGGTTACACAGATTACATGAGTAAAACATACCCACTGGGAGTGGAAATTGCAGAACCAGAGCCAAGCCTGTTATACCTTTCTAGGATGTGAAGCCTTTGCATAAGAACCCCATTTATTCTCCAAATTCCTTTCCACAGTTCTAACATGTATTTTCTCCACTTTTCTTTCTACAGCCAGAGTGGGATATGTTTGTCATTGCAGGGCTGAGACCCAAATCTTGGCTGTTATTATAATCCATGGTAGCTTTTTAACCACTGGCCCACATTGGAAGGCAATGTGCACCCACATGGCACATTTTCTTAGTTATTATAAAATATTAGTAAGATGTCATTTTCACTAACAGAAAGGAAAAAATTTCTTTTTGTACTGGAATAGCTGACCTCATTAAAAATGGATAAAGAATTACTAATAGGAAACACTAATTAAATACTTGAGAAAAAAAGGTCAATTTCTTAATTTTCTCCTGATGAGAATTTTATTACAATGCAATAAGAATAGTATCTTATAAATCATTTATATAACATAGATTTTGCTATAAATGAACTAGTGAATCATGATCAAGCAAAGATGTGTCTTTGACACCCAGCCTGCTGTCGTAACACTTTCCATAAACATTCAAGACATAAAATACAGTGTTCTGATCTGGGCCAAAGGAACATCCAGAAAGATGGGCCACAAGAAAGGTTAGCTAACATTATCAGTTATCAGCAGGCTTGAAAGGTCAAAGAGCCCACGGCAGTTTGGGAAGAAGCTTTACTGCAAATAAAGTATTTGATACAAAACAATTCTCTGAAACGAGTATCATGAAGATTTATAGCCACAGAAGTTTCAAATGAAGATGTGCTCTCTAGGAATAGGCTAGGAATGCTCTTCTTGGTACTCTTCTCGGCACTATTCCTTCTGACTGTTGTGAGGAGAGGCCTCTGAATCACCAGTAGCTCTTTCACACTAACACACAGCTGTGTTTTATCTACTTCAGGTGGACACAGTGCTGTCTGCATCTTTTTCATTCCTCTTCAGCCTTATTGATGCTTCTACTGATCCCGTACAGTCTTGAATAAGTTTACAGAAATAACTGAAATAGACAAGATCCAAAGATCCAAAACAATGAACGTTAGTATTATAGCAGTTAGGAGCTCAGGTTTTTAGTAGTACCTAGAAATCTTAGTCCTAGGCCATGACTACGCTGTTTTAACTTCTGTGTTTGCACGGCAATATGCCTAAGTCCCTCAGACACTGGTAGTAAATCCCAGTCAGAGTCCCAAAACGAACAAACAGATTAGAAGTTCACCTGTCCCTTTTGTAAATGCTGTGGCTCATATCAGATTTTCCCTCTCTACACTTACTGAGCAGAATGCAACTGGTTCCAGGCGTTCTGTGTTAGTGTGCGTTTATGGATGGATATACCCTTCACACAAAAAAAAAAAAATCCATGGGAACAAATACGAACTCCTCAGTGCCAACATTTGTTTTTTCCTAATGGAAGCACTATGCTGAGATCTCTGTCAGTACTCCCTACAGCTGGTATGACTTGTCTTTCTTCTATCATTCTTTGGAGAATTTCCAAACATGAGAATGGCAATGAACAGAGCCTGAGCGTAAATCTGCAAAAATTGGGTTCCTTTCTTAATTCAGGCTGGAAAGAACAGTTCAAGGCAGCTAGGAGGAGCTGACCAAATACTGCAAACTATGTTCTCTGAGCTGGTGATGCTGTCTGCACCAACAAACTGATTCCTTCTTTTCATAGTGTTCAATTCTCTTCACTTGTGTTATACTTCTAAATATTTGTTTAGGTACTTTCATCCTGATTTTATTCACATGAATTTTCAATATCCTTAAATCAAGTTTCTAAGACATTACGAGTGTAAATTATTAACATTATTTCATAAAGATCAGCAGGCATGGTGTGAAGTGGTTTCTGGTGTTAGTGCTCTCAGCTTTACAATTCAAAGGAAGCTATTGAACAATGCAATTATTTGTTTGGAGGCCCTTGGAAGCACAAGCTAAGATTAGTGTCCTTCAGCCTAGGCCCTGGACATGGAGAGGAAGCAAAGGAGGGAGAATCTTTGTTGCTTAAGTCTGGGTTAAAGGCCAGAGTGGCATAATGCTTTGCCCAAGGTCACATAGCAAGTCAGTACCAAATACATGAATAAAACCCAGAATCCCAGCTCAGTACACTATTCTGTAGACCCCATCAACTTAGCAACAGGACTCATGTCCCTCAGCCTAATTAATCTACTCAGCAATTCAGTGAGTAATTTAAGTGCAAGCAAAAACAAATGCCAAGAGAAGTGACAAATTCTACTGTGGCTCAGGCTATTTATTTGAGTCAGGAGGTGTGCTCCTGAATGAATCTACAATAAGGCCAGGAGATGTTTTGTGCCTTCACTTTGCTTCTTGTCTGTCTGTCAATCTCTCTGATAAGCTGTTTAAGGTGTGCGCAGTATAACAGAAAGATAGCAGATGGAAAAGAAACAGGTGAAAACAAACTTCTCCCTTTATTTTAAAGTGCATGAATTGAGCATTAGAAAAAAAAACACCCTTGGCCACAAGTAAGTTACATAACTTAAGCCAGTCTAAAATTATGTGCCAGCAATTTACATGAGTTTTATGTAACTGTTTATACTGCTGTTTATTTAAAAATTACTACTTATCTTGGCGACCGCAGCAACACATCGTGCATTTGCTAGCTCTGGAATACAGGGCACCTTCATTAAAACACATAGTCACCAATATATTAAACACACAAAAAACCCCTGCTCTGACATAACGTGAAGTGTCAGATGGAAAGCCGCAACAGCAAAGACATTCAGCGTTCACAACAAAGCAGCCCTTTGGGGTGTTCAGAACAGGACGGGAACATGCTCCATCCTTAATTCACCCAACAGCTTTCAGGTCCTTTGCAGCACAGCTGGTACAGTCTACAAGACCAGCTCTTGTTCCTGGGCTCTTATAAAGGACCCTCTTCATCTTCAAGTTTCTACGCTTGAGCATTTTTATATTGAACTTTTAAAGTGCTGAGGTTAGTTCACCTTTTGTTCTTTCTTAAAGTCCCAAGTACTACAGAGTTACAAAAATGGTTGGTATTTTTTGTTTGCTACCAAAGCAGTCTCTTCCAGCACTCTCTCAGAAAGTAGGCAAAGATTTAGCAAAATCTTCATGATGGGTTGCTCATGCACAAAGTTACATAATTTTTAGATCCACATTAATCACAAGGGTAAGGCCATGGTTGTGTAGCTTTGTATTGGTACCAGAAAGAACTAAATATATATATCCCACACAGCCAGAAAGTGTGAGCAGCTCTGGCCCAATAAATGTAATACAGGTCATAGGAGTTTGTACCTTGTTGTTTTGCAGCCTGCTGAGTAAATGAGATGCTCTACCTCTCCTTGCCTCCATTTGCCCATCTATAAAATAGAGGCAGTGGTATTCACGTTCTTCTAAAAGGTTTAATACCCAATGAATTACTATAGCTGAAATTTATCTATTATTTTCAGATTACCATTATGGTAGAAAGCTGAAATCTGGCAATGTATAACAGGAGTTTAAGTGATAAATGACTTAATTTGCATTTCTTTAAAACTATACCATGTCAACCCCTTCTCACTTGATTCAGTAGAAATCATGGCAGAAAAAACCCAACTTCTTAAAATTAAAAGTAAGCAAAAAATTTAAAAAAATTCAGGAGCTTCTTTATGACAGATATCATGAGTCAGAGAATGACATTTTGTCAAAAATAGCAATGCTTCAGTGTATACTGTTGATATGTTTTCAGCAGTACTTTGAAACAAGGGGGGAAAGAAGGCACTAATCCAACACAGCTGTTCAAAAAATATTTATTTTTCAGTTATGGAATTTTTTATTGAAATTGGGGGGCAGGTTTTTTTCCAAATGGGATGTTTTAAAATACATATATTTCAAAATTGAATTCTGAGTACTTTGTATACACCATCTTGTAAATATCCTTTAAAAGGGGGTTTCTCAGTCATAACAATAACCATAACCTGATCCACAAGCTAATATCATGTTCCTATGTTTTCAATTTCATGGGTCTCAGCCACCACAGTGTAAGTTGAAGAGATAAGTGCAAAATGCCGGCATTACTGGCTGTATGATGGGAAGCCCAGCTGAGCCTCAGCCTAGCAGCCAGTGAAGACTCGGCAGGTTGAGGGAACCAGAGGGTCCCTTGTGATAGTGTCAGTACCTTGTGAAAGGACTAGCAGACCTGGCTGCTCTCCCTAGCGAGTAGTTGTCCTTCCAGGGACTGGTAGATCGTGGTGTCCCCCAGCAACTGGATGGGGGTGTTGGCCCTGCACTTGGTGTTTCACTAGCAGCATGAGTTGGGGCTACAGTTTGCCCTAGAACATCAGAGCAAAGCTGTGATTTATTGTTTCAGAACCCACTTGTTCAGCTGTTCTTGAGATAGCTTTAAAGGCAATGTCAGCCTTCTCTCCCCTTGGTAACAGCTTCCTCTGAACTCAGTGGTCCTTATTTCTGTGCACAAACTGACGTGCTGTTGCTAGTCATAACACTAGTATCATGATGTTGCTGCTGTACACGTGCTTGCAAATGTGTAGGATTGCAATCCTGTTTAGATTAAGGCAGTTAATTCCTCTTCAGGCAGTGTGTTATGATCTCTACATATTAGGAGCGCTTTTCTAAACACCAAAATACAAGTGGAAGGGTTGAGAAGGAGTCCCACATCAAGAACAGGGCTGCAATGTTTATTGTGTAAGCTACCCAAATTTAAATATACTTCTTGAGCTACCAGTTTATGTTTGGGCAGTCTCCAGTCCATAGAACAGCTAAAAAACCGGGAAGCTCAAAAGCAGCTTAAAGCTGCTTATTTCACCCTTGGCTTTTGTTTTGTGCTGCCTGAAGTGCAACCTTACCACTGCCCCTCATGCTGAGAGGCGCATTCAGTCGTGCCTGGGGATTTCAGTGAAGGCAGGATTTGTTGGCAGAATCTGTCGAGTGACATTATCTTGTTTTACACGAATATTTGGGGAAAAAAAATGGTATTTGAAGTGACCACATGCCTGTTGATAACATGTTCAGCAGTTCGAACAGAATTTCTCCATTTTATCCTTCTGGAAAACAGACAACGTGTCTTAAGTTTGCAGCATGTATATGATGTCCTCAATGATTTAATACGGTGGAGTTATAAACACTAAACCCCATGGTTTACAGTGGAACCTCTGACAGGCCATCAAGTTTGATGGTACTTACAAGTATTCCTATAATGAAGTTGTCAACAAAAACCTACAACATGGTAACGTAACAGTCTCTACATTTCATTCTAATGTACAGAGATAGCTTCCACTAAAGGTGGAAGTAATTGTACATTTAAAACCCGTGGAAAACTAGAAAAATATGCAGTGAAAAAGTTCAAAGACCATAGACAAAACCAATATCCTTTTCATTGCAGCAAACACAAAAATGTTGCAGAACATGCTGTGTATTCACAAACTGCAATCACAGAAAAGGAGCAATTAGGAGAGAAAGGAAAAATGAGTTATGCTATTAATACTTAGCTATTTTAGAAAAATGTGTTGGCAGTTAAATGCTGTATATGCTGAGCAAAAAATTCTGCGAAGCCTTTTTCTTTTAACGTGAAATACCGGTATGACACGGCCAGAAAATTGAAATTCCACATGCTGAAGTTAAAATATCTCTGTCCTCTGATTTATTCTAAATTAGTGACTCCAATACTAAAAAATATGCAAATAAAATATCTATAAATTATTTTGTGAATCTTGGAGGGAAACCTTTGAGTTGAATTGTCTGCTTCAGTGTAAATCCAGAATATTGATGGGATTTTCCCATGCCTACAGTAGAATAATTTAAGAGATTAATTTCACTATGTTTTGAAGGTTTTCCTGGAAGTTGAGTCTGAAGGTACAAGTTACTAAATCCCAGAGGTATGACTCCAGGATTAACCTTTAATCATAAATAAATATTAATAAAGTATAGTTAAAGCAAAAGAGGCTGTTTTCCTACCTGCAGCCATCAGTTTCAGACATACTTTTTTTTAAGTCTAGTGGTTTTTCATGGTCTGATTGATACTATTTTACATGCACATTCATTTTTGCAATCACTGACAAAGAGTACTGACAGTAGGACTACTGATTTCATAACTCCTTAAGCAGGAATATGAGTTGTCTGTACAAGTTGACGGCAGCACTTTGGTGAAGGTACCCATTGTAATTTAGGCTGCAAAATGGGTTGGGAAGGATGTGTCAGCCCAGCACCACTGAATTCACTTCAACAGTGGATACAACTTCATAGGTGCTTGTGGAGCTCTGTAATTTCAGCAACCACAGCAGCAGCAGGCCTGGACAAGAGAGCCAGAATCCACTGAAACCAATGAAGAGACTCTGGTGAGTGTCGGATCTTAGTCCCGAGGAGGATATTTCAATACAAATTAGCCAAGGCCTGGTGATGAGAATTTTGTGAACCTGTGGAACCAAAAGGACTCTGCCCATGCCTAGCTAGGTAGATCCAGTTGCAAAGCAGTACTTTTTATTGGTTTGGATGTCTAAACCGCCAAATGGGATTATCAGGCCCAAATCCTCTGCTTACTCTTTCCCACTGCTTCTCTTTCTTTGAAAGGAAATTGTTTAAATGAGGGCAAATGTTGACTGAAGGTAATTTGTACTGCAGTGTATTTTTAAGCATTCTTTCCTGAAAAGCTTGTGAGCAATATTTTGCTTTTCTCTCTCATACACAGAGATATAATTAATTACTGTGTGAAGTTTGCTAAACATTACTGTTAAACATGACTTTTTGTATCCACATGGAATGGGAAACTGCTAAGAGAAAAAGTAACCTGTGAATGATTCGAGTACTTTGATTACTTTGCTTGGACTGGTATCTGATTTGATTTTCTCCTGCTATTTGTTTCCTAGTGGAATGGAGCTCTTCAGAAGACTTTTCTCCTTTGGTTGGTGAAATAATTATGGATAACCTTCAGTCTTTGAGGTGCACCATTATGGGTCTCAGAACAGTAAGTACCAAATGACTCGTTTAGATCTTGATGGCCCCTGCTGCACCAGTGATACAAAGACACTGATAATTCTCATCCATGCCTGGTAATATGTTGGTAATAACTGTAGTGTGCCATTCCTCTAGCAACAAGTTCCAGTCATTAAGCATAATATGTCTGGTATCCATAATCAGAAAGTCACAAAGGAATAAACAGACAGCATGAACTGTTTTATAAGTTGTCATGCTTAGGGGAGATCAGAAAAGCCTGGACTGAAAGCTGCTGTTTTGTGGATCACAGGATAACCTTGGTGCAAATCAAAGGCTCGTGAAAGATCTAGTCCTGACTCTGATGGCCAATAGCTAAAATAACATTCTTTCTCTTCTGCTTCTTCCAGGAACACACACATTGATGGCAATCATCTTCATTTTTGTAATGTATTTTTGTATAAAAGTTTTACACTGATAAGAACTGGGTCAGCAATAGAGAAAATTTATGAATACTCATATGGATTCTTAAGCAGAGTAGTTTTGACCATGTGTCTGAAAGTCTTTTTCCTACAGGCTGTTCAGGACCATTTTTGCAAGCAAATTTTGATTCACAAAATACCTGATGAAAATAAAGCTTGCTCATAATGCAACTATTTGCACTGGAAACATCATCAGAGGGGCCTAATCCAGCACCCACTGAGCTGGAGCCTTTCCACTGAATTCACTGCACACTGAATCAGGTCTACAAAGTTATAGAAGGGGGAGGTATGCATGTGACCCTTGACCAGTGCCCCAAAATATGGGCTCTCAAAATGAGAGAATTGACTTTGAATAGTAAGCAATGGACACAGTACAAAATCTTCTACATAAATAGAAAAAAAAATATTTTTTTCTAGCCTTTTATTTGAAGAAATATTTGATACAAAGCACACCGTCTTTCAGGGAGCTGAGCCACAATATGCATTTACTCTGTTTCTCATTTTCTAACAACAAAACAGTATCTGTTCTTAAGTTAAAATCAAGCAAGCTTGCACAGTCACTTCCATAAGCAGTTAAGAATAGTGCTTACTGTGTGTTTGTCTTTTCTCTCCACAGTGTATATCATATTTAAATTAAAAGTTAGACTTTTAAAAGTGCTTTCCATTAGCCTAGATTTATACATCAAAATCCGTGATAAAGGTCTGACTGATTTCAGTGGCAGCCAAACAAAGCCTCTTCCATTGCTGGGCTGCTAGAAAGACTGTTAAATACCACAGGAAAAAGGAGAGTCCCTATTCCTGAAGTCTGATAAGAGTTCCTAGGGTTCTGCTTTGGTAGAAGAGATTGTGGTTTGTCAGCTGGAATTGGTGTGTTCTGTTAATGCTCAGCAGATAACCTGTCCTGAAATCTTTGTACTATGTTTCAATCTGTCATGGTGCATCAGCTGATGCCAATGAAAGCTATTCAAGTTTTTCAAAGAAAACATCTTTGGGAGGGACTGCTTTCCAGTTATTACAGCCAAGATTTTGAGTCAAGTGATAGATTTGACTCCAGTTGTTTCCATTTGCAGGGCCAGAGGTATTATGTCCGTGTTTCAGCATACAACATGAGAGGATGGGGACCTCCACGCAAATCTACTCCTGAAAATGCTTCTCCTTCAAGTAGGTTGAGTTTGTCTGCCCTCCTAGTTTGATTAGTGATGTTGCTTTGTAAGAATGTCTTCAGAAACAGAAAAAGACAAATATTCTGGAGATCATGATTTAATTGCCATGTCATCTTGGAGTGAATTAAATCAATAAAAGCCCTCAGCTCCTCCCACCCCTCAAAAATAAGCAAATAATCATATATGTATACGTCTTACCTTTTATTCTTCATCAGTCTTTTGACAGTACATTTTCATCTAGTCACACTTAAAAAAACAAGAAGTATTTTGACCTTCATTTCTCTTAATAGAGTTCTGCTATATGGAACCTCATTTGTCAGTGCCTGAATGGATCAAAACATGAATTTGAACTGCTAGAACCAAAGCACATACATGTATGACATGTATCGTAATGTTATTTTATATTCTGCCTTGTAGAATTATAGATCCCATGCAATGGATCGTTCTTGGAGCATCCTGTATGTAAAACAATGTGGACATGCATGTTGATAGGATCTAACCCTTATTAAGCACTAAAATGTTCCACACGTGTCCAAAAGCCTTTCTTCCTTTTCAAACCTATGACAGGTTTTCTCAGACTCCGTTAGGACTATGATTTTTCATTTGCAATTTTTAATCTATTATAATCACATTGTATTGTTAGTTGGTTTTCCAGACTTAGTGTTCGCTGCCAAACTGGCTCAGAATATTACAGCTTCCCTTGTATTGATTGATGCAGTAAAGTGGGGCTTTTCATTTTATTGCATTAGCACTTGTTTTTATAAGGCTAATGTAACAATTTAATAACCTTGCATGCTAATGTGGGAAAATAAAGGAAGCTGTACCTATGCTCAGCAGCCATAATGGAAAGGGTTGGATAAACAAAGCTCTTGCAGTACCATTGTCCCATTTTGCTTCAGTTTTGCTCTTGTTTACCCCAGAATAAAGCCAGAACTAGGCTAAAGAAATAGTCTGTTTGAGAACAAAAATGTGCTACAATCGTGGGACAAAATTCTACTCTTGGCTATGTGGATAACTCACTACTCTGGAGTATGAGTAACTTCATAACATGCACTTACCTTGACTATAGCCAGGTATTTGGCCCCACAAAACAAAAGTTTACATCAGCTGAGGAACACACTCTTTTACAGTAGCTGCTAGTTATTTAGCTGAATATCCCTAAGGAACTTGCACTCCTGGAAAGGTACGTGACATTTAAGACTGTAGCTTTGTACAATATGAACTTTTGCTTTGAGCATATTGCATTGTCTTCACTGTCTATTTCTTGTCCACTATTATTAACCTTCTGAAATCTGACAATATGTGCCAGTTCAAAAGCTTTGAGATGTAAGGAAAGTTTTCCTGCAGATTTCAGTGGATCAACACAAAATCTATGCAGATATTTAAGTTCATTTCCCATGTTTAGTGTCTCAGGGATTCTGGGCTTTAGAGTAGCAGAAAGTCCTAGACTTGCTGGCATTAGGGCCATGCTGTCATGTGCAGCTGCTCAGAACTTGGTGAAGACCCTGCTTCCACCAGGGAGAGCAATACCATCCATGGGAGCACTACTGAAGTGCCTGGGACATCATTGTGGGGGTGCTTCTCTGAAAGGCAGCCAAGGTAACAAGAGCAGGCTTTTGGATCTCCCTGCAGGACAGCAAGAGCATCATGTGATATATATGGGATCTTTTTCTGAGTTTACAGCAAAAAGAAAGGTTTCTTCATGGCTATATATGTATATTTCCTTTATTGATGAACACAGAATCATTAAGCAGACTTAGCTCACTGTATATAGACAGTTGGCAAGAATGTGTTTTTTTTCATTAAGTATCCTTAGTGACACATGTGTAAGCTTTACAGCAAGTGAGACCGTCAGAGCCTAAATGTAAATTCTTTCATTAAGTAATACTAACATCAGAATTAGAGCTTGAAAGAGAAGATGCTATTTAATGCTGCAGTTACTGGGGGAAGCACTTATTTATCCATGTGACTGCCTTCACCACTGGGTTTGAAAACCAGCAGATTCCTGCTTGGCAAGAAGGCAGCAACCTGAAATTACACCAGTGTTGTGTAACAAAATATGGCCCTAAGCTAAAAATTAAATGTGAATACATTAATACTCTGCAAAGTTGTCTGTAACGGCAGCCAGAAGAACACGCAAAGGAAATGAAAGCTTCAGGGCTTAATCCTCATCCATTCCAATCCCAGAGCACCAGAGGTTAATGACATCCTTGGAGATGCACCCATGAAGCATGGCAGTGAATGTTTGCCACTGTCCTCCTGTTTCCCCCACATACGCAGGAGCAGCCTGGAAAGTGGTGGCCAGAGTGTGCAGCTGGTCTGTGAAATCATAGCAGGTAGTAACATTGCTAGCTTATTTATTAGCATGTGAGTGGTGGACGATGAAGGAAGCTGGTCTGATTTCCATGTCATTTTTAAGGTAGTCAGCAACCTGGAGGCTCAAAAAGTTTGGAAACCACTGACACAGAGAAACCACGAGGTTGATTGAGATTGGTTGATTGACTATCAGTTGGTTCTTCTGGGCTGCTCACAGGAGATCTAAGAACTGGCCTCCCTACACAGAGCTATAAATGCAACTGGCCCGTGATCTCTGCAATAGCATACGACGTGCAGGACAGCCACTCTGCAGCTGTTACAACTGCCCACAGGCTATCAGGATAGCAAATGTCTTCTCTTTCCACCCTTTCAAGGGGCTTACTCTAGCTGCTATACCAAATGGCAGTGAATACGTATTTATATCCCTGGCATAGTCAGCCCATTGGAAGGAATGCCTGACTCCAAACTTGCACTAGAAACTAGATCTGTATATTTAGTGAGTGAGCAAACTGTTTGTTGGTGGCTGTGAATACATACATGGCCTCTATGCCAGCAAGATGGAAGCATGCCTGCCTTGCAGACAGATCTCTTAATACCTTGATCCACCATTACTTTGAATCAGGAAACTGTTGCAATACTTTTTTCTCATTATAATCAAAGTATGAAAATAGTCAAGTCTGGAATTTAAAAGCTCCTCCCTGATACGCACATTTTCATCCTCCTGTTTGTTATGAGATTGTCTGGTTTTTATGATCAAGACTGAGATTGTAGCTAGCAGCAAATGAGTGAAAACAGTCTTTTGTAGTTGAAGGTATGTGGGACAGAAACCGCAGCTCTTGCCTCACGAGTGCAGTGCTGAGCAGAGCGTAGACTCCAGGGCAAGAATTGCCAGCGTTTGTTCAGGCCTCTGCTGGGAGCAGATTTTCAGAAGTGATTTTACTCAGAGCATGTTTCTCTGGCTACAGAGCTAGCTCTAGCTGTAGGAAGCTGTTCGTTCTCTGCTTTGCAATTGCTTTTGCTATAACTGTAAGAGAGCCGTTTAGGCTCCTGGTGTCTCAACAAAATGCAGAAGGAGCCGCAGTGTGACCTTAGTGAGGTACTGAGAGTGTCAGTACAGTACAGGCTGAGAGCAGCTCCGGCACTGTGGTAACAGAGACCATTTATGCACCGAAGAGAAATAGCCATTGTCTAGTCAGTCACTACAGGAGCTTCTAGGAGCTGATTGTGAGCTCTTTGTTTATAATTATTATGATTAATTACCTAGCTGGCACAAGGCAAAGGAAACTTATTGTACACGTAGCAACAGCAGATTTAAAAACAACTGCCATTTTTTCCTGCATGCCCAGATGTAAAACTCCTCTAAAGCCAAGAAGTATCAGAGGCAAGAAAATATTTTAAAATCTTCTGCACCTTTGTGTTTCATTTCTGTTTATTTCCTTTGTTAAATAGACTGGAAAGACTGCAGTGGAAGAGAACCTCGGCACAGGGGACACACTGAGGCCCTGGAACGTCTCCTTCAGCAGGTTAGAGCAGCTCATCAGCATTATAATTGCAGAGGTAAGTATAAATATCTATGTGGTAGGGCACCAGCTGAAGCCTCTGTGGCGCCTGTAATTTTAGCAGTTTTCTAACTAGGTCATACCTTCTCATTCATCAGGAAAAGAAAGATATTAATATTGACCCATCTGGAATCACTTTAGCGCACTATCTTGCTCTTAACCCTTGAAATTAGTTGGATGAAAACATCTGAAAGCTAGAATGCACACAAGCTCAGACACACCCTTTCTCCCTCTGCCCCTACACACCTATTGATTTGTTTTTTCCTGCAAATTAGTTTCACACAGGATTCCACTAAAATGTTTCAAGGATCTCTCTTTTATTTTTTCATATAAAGAAATACTTTAGAGAGTTAACAACTGTTTTGGATCAAAAGAGGAGACTTGGCTGCCTCCAAATGGAAGACGCTAAGTACTCTAGTGGATGTGATGCCAATCTATAATGAAAAATACTTGCACAATGCAGTGGAAAGATAAGATTGCTACATTTTCAAATAGAATGGATCAAAACTCGGAGAAAGTTCAAATCTCAGCCAGCTCTGCTCTTCATTCATGAGAAACAGACTGTGCCTTTAATAGCTCAACAGCCAAGGCAACAGCTTGGCATTCTTTTTAAAGCATATATAAAACTCTGGTTCTATACGGGTTGTTGAAAAGTACTATTTATTTTCTTAAAATAAACTTCTAACTGGAATAATGCTTCATTGCAAAGGAACTTATTTTAAACTGAGAAGTTGAACTACCATGAAGTTTTCATTTTTCTTCACCTAGTATGACTGTTATGTCAAGCTGCATCAATTGATTTTAAATCATAGAAATACTTCAGGCTAAAATCATTTGGCTGAAATGGAAAGATGCAGCCTTTGTTCTTTAAGTGCAAATATGTCACTATCACAATGATCCACAGTCTGCCACAACCCATTGTAACCATAGCAACTTAAACTATTCAGCTATGTTGCTGGGAAAGGAAAAGGACATACTGCAAGAAAATGTTGTTTCTCTAATTAAAATTCATACAAGCATTATCACTTGCAGGTGGTCTTACTACTGAAAATACAGCTGATGTATTCTCTTACATTGCTTTTTCATGCTATTAAAGAAGTCTTTTTTCCATGGTAGTTTTCCTTTCTGAAGTTAGTGCGTATCTCAGGTGGTTCGAGCCACCTTCCTAGTCAACAGGGAATAAGTGATGGAAATCTGAAAATACTCTTAGTATAAATTGTTTTACTGACATAGCAGCCCAGAACAGAAGCAGTTATAAACAACATGCAGAAAATCCCTTCTTTTGAGAATCTGATACCACTGCCTGGTTCTTATAAAATTCCACTGCTCCAGAAATTAACCCCAGTCTCAAAGCAAAGCACAGACAACTCTGTTGTTGATTTCCTAACTCCTTTTCCTTAAATAATAAATAACAACAATATAGGAAATCTGTTTAGCTCAGAGCATTTTCTTGCATGTCAGAAAGAGGATGTAGGAGCTTACATGTGGCAGTACTACACTGTGGAGTCAGCTTGAGCAACGCCCTTGCCTCCAACCAAATAAAAATCTCATAATTGCTTGCAATGCTAGCATTACACAGTAGAATGTTCTGGATAAAACGGGACTGTAACATAATAGGAGAGCCTTTGGAATTTGCCTTAAATATATGACTGATGTCAATCCCTTGTATTGCAGTAATTTGGTAAGAAAAAAGACAAAGAGTTTGCAGAAAAACTAAGAATTATGACACCAGTTTGACTCTGAAATTTGATTCTGGTATTTATGAACGCCAGTGAAATCTGAGGGTATCAACCTCAGTGAAAGCTGAGGAGTTTGATCAAGGACCTGAGATAAGCTACTGTATATGACTGAAAAGCCCAAATAATGGCTTTCACTTCATATAATGCAGAGGCCTGAGCTAGAGTCTTAATTAATGTAAATTAGCATGACTCGTCTAGCACAGGCAGAAGTCAGCATGGATATGCTGTTATACATAAGCTGAGGACCTCCCCAGGCATTTATTTGTTCTTTGCCATGCTTCTCTTTACCACACTCTTCTTTGATTATATGTTAATACTGTACCCTCTCTTTTCCTTGTTTGTCTTAGAGGTGTCAGTAAATAGCTGGACATTGTTTGTAGAGTATGCCTGAATCTGCTTACAACCACTGATTTGTCATGGTTTATAAATGAGAGCAGAATCAAGTTCTGCATGAATTAAAGCTGGTGAAGACAGAGACAGGACTCAAACCTGGGCTACTGGCACCTTGGCTTTTCACGGAGTGACTTCTCTGCGGAGTATCACATTCTTGCTGCTCAGGCTGGCTAAAGGAGAGTGGAGGATGAGTGCAAGGGAGTTGGAAAAAACTGAGGGTAATTGATCTAAAAGGTCTGAGATTACTTGGATAACATGGGCAAAAGCCTCAGAATACTGAGGAGCTAGAAAAGCAAAGCTATGTGCTACTGCTCCAGCATGACCTGGGAGGTTTAAATTGCCCAGATTCCAGGCAGATCTCTTGCCCAAGTCTGTTCATTCAGGCTTTGCACTGCAGCCTGCCTTTTGCCCCATGCTTTGCATTGCAGGGGCTGAAGAAAACAAGCTTACAAAAATACCAGGAAGAATACATTGGAATGTACAGTGAGTTTAAGAGCTTTTGGAATTAGATCAGCTGTTACTTTTGAACCTGCTCTGTGATATGATGAAATCTCGGGAATTACTTAGGAAGCTTTGCTTTCATATGTTTAATCTTCTGGAAAACCCTGATGATTATAAACAACAGTCATCCATTTGTCTTCATAATACCATGCTACAGACTATCATAACTGAGTTACTACAGTTGTATGTCCTGGCAACACTTCAAATGTATTTTTTAAGCATTTTTTTCTTGTAGATCATTCTTTCTAAACAATTCTGAGTGGATTAAGTAATTGTGTAATGCTTCGTTAAGAAAGGTTACCAGACATTTTCTTTCTGAAATTTCGTTGAAATGTGTTTTACTAGGCAAGTCAGAGGTGAAATAAAGATATTCTAATTTTAATTTGATTCACAAGCAGAGCACCTAGTTTATTGCATTTAACAGAGAGAAGGATCTCTGATTCCACAGGGTATTTAAAATGTTTAGATTATAATTATTTGTGAGAATCTACAAAAGCAGGCTTGAGAACCAAGCCATAGACTGAGAATTTCAGGGGCAATTCAAGAAGCTACAACTTCAGCTGTTGAGCCTGTCTTTCTAATCCAAAATATGTCACCCAGTAATATGACTGTCATGCAAATAGCTTCATCATGAGATACAGAATTTTCATTTTGAAAGAAATCCCACCTAGAGGTGAGGTAATACAGAATCTATCATGGTCTCAAGCTATTGAGGTGTCTGGCCACTACTTATGCCTTTAACTTCTGTGTGGAATTATGTCTCCATGCACATTATCCCAGTGTCAGTTGTCTGCACTGCTAAAAATGTGTGGCTTTAAATTGAGTTTGAATTTGTCTGGAAGTTTCCAGCTATTTGATGTATTTTCATAAGGTTACACAATTCGTGAAAACTCTAAACCCCATTTTATGCTCTCCAACAGGACTGGGATCTAGCTCATCTTGTGCTAATTTGCTTCCTATTCAGGGTCACCCTAAATGATACTTGGCTGTTCCACGGGCTGTCTGATTTCTGGGGTTAAGATCTCAGATAATTTTGCGCTGAGGTAATTCCATTTACTCCACATCTGCCCCACTTGAGGAGAGGCACCCGCTTGTCTAGTGATAGGACAAAGAATTCCAGATGATCTTCCTCCTCAGAGAAATGGCATGGCATAGCAGACATTCCTCTAGAGCAGAGACCCCAGATGCACACTAGTGGCCTGAGTATGCAACTTTATTCTAATTTTTCCACAACCAGCTTGTGTTGCTTTTAAGTATTTGTTGTATTTAACTGAATGGCAAAGAAACATTTATTATCCTACCTGAGAAGAGAAAAACTGCTAATTTTGTAAATATACCTTGGTAGTTAATTGCCTGTTTCAATCCAGGTTTGAGTACTTCTGATCTAAATCTAATCACTGGCAACCCTCTAATCTTGGCCACTCCTGAGCTCCTATTAAAAGAGCTCACAGCTCTATTGCTGTATCATTTATTAATGTAAACTTACTTTGTTGTTACTGGTACTTTTCTATACAGGTTACTCTATGTTATTTATTAGTTAATTAAATAACAAAGTTCGATTTCCTGTAGATCCAAATTATCCTCTAATCTCAGCTCCATGTTTTTGGCTTCCAGACACACTATACTGTAAAACAAAAGCAAATAGCAATGCGGGAGAGTTTACAGTCTCCATCTAGTTTTACATTATTTCTTTTGCTGTTGGCTTCTGCAAAGCTGTGGACTAAACCCAAACCACTGAATAGCCCAATAACATATATTTCACTTGTAATGTGCCCTCTTATTTTAATACTGCAGTCTCTGGGTGTTTTATACAGAATTATGTTGCTTTGCCTTCAGCAATTTCCTCCTTCTTTCCCTCCATCCTTAATATAGAAGAAAATAAAAATTGCAGAATTAGAATGAAATTTATATTCCTAAATTGGTCTTAACCTCGGAAGAAGGAAACAGTAAGACAGGAGTTTTCATGCAGCATTTGGTTTACATTACCATGATAGACTGAAAAAAGTTCACAGTAAAATAAAAATTATCTGAGGAGATGTGGATAGAAAAACAAATTAATTTTTTTTAAAAGGAAAAGAAAACAAAGATCAGTTGCATCAAAGGAGCAGTGGTGGATTTGGATGAGTATTGAAACAAAACTGAACAGTATGTTAGAGACTACGCCATGGAGAACAAGTTTGCACTGGAAATACAATGGATTTGATGATCTAATAAGTCTCATACATCTGAATTGTATGATTTCACCCCCAATAGAACCTTGTTCTCTTTGTACTTGCTGTTCAGCAGAGTGGTAATTATTGCTAACAATGTGTCTTCTTATCTCTGGTTTTCAATGTGCAAATTATGGTGCGAATTTATTCATCATTTAAAAATATGTTGAGCACTTCTACAGATGGGGTTTTGACAATAGCAAATTTAGATGTTCTTTAAAATGTTCAAACTTAGAACTCACTAGGGAGACACAGACAGACACCTCCTATTCTGAATTGGAGGTAAGTGGGAACTGTGTTACTCCAGAAAACACCTAAGCAGACCAATCAGCAGCTTCAGCAAACAGTTCTTCATGAGCCATATTTTTTCCCCCACTGGAGAAGGGTATCCCTCAAAATGTGTCATATTTCAGTCTGGATGGTTATCCATGCTTCATTCCAAATAAACAGTCAGATCCTGGAAAACTGAGATGTAGTTCACAGTTACATTTTTCTTTTTCTCTTCTTTTCAGATCACAGTAAATATCTGAAGAATTAATCCATTGTGTAAATTAAATTTTCTGCTGTTTCTCTTACAATACTATTAAATGGGAGGGATATCACTAAAGACAATGCAAAAAAATCCCGAACGGTTCCTTTTAAATGCCATATGTGGACAACAATGGGCAATATATTATATATCATTAAATCCTTCATGTTCCAGGCTGCCATCTATTGGCATACCCTCTAAAATCCATTTACAGGTATACAGGTGGACACAGCTGTTTCACAGAGCTTGTGAGGTGCAGTTCCCACTGGAAGGTTTTTCTTGGGCTTACAAGGGAAGTCAGGAATGCATGAGAGAAGGAAAGCCATTATGTCAAATTCCATGAAAGGTAAAATAATACCATGTATAAACAATGTAATCACCTATTTGTAGCAATATTGGGCAAATATTTGAATTTATAAAATTCTTCTGTTGAGAGAGCTGGTCCAGAAATCCTTGGTGGGCACACAGCAGGTCTCAGCTTTGATGTGAAGTGAACAAATGAGTTAACACCTCTTCCTTGGAATCCAGTACTAGGGAGCAAATGTGACTGTGAAAGCTCTGAAGCAATACAGGTGAGTGGAAGTTGTGATGAGGTAAAAAAAACAAACAAAAGCACATGTGTTTAATGTGATACAGAGAAAGTGAGGGTCAATTTAGTTGTTTCCTTAAAGCTTACTTAGGCTAGACTGGTGATATTGTGATGTTAGTCATTGGCAGGGCACCAATTACTGAGTTCTTGGAAACTTAAGCTATATATGGATAGAAACTGAGGAATTACAGCACCCTAAAATGTTGACTGATGGCTCAATCGCTTCTTGGATTTTTGAGACCACTTGCAAAATTCATAACCATTCTGAACATTAAGAGTACATAGTATTGGTTCAAGCTATACGTTGTCTAGGAGCAAAACATTTTTACCAACTGAATTTTGCTGCACATAAGGAAATTGCTGTTGCAGATCACTAAGAAATAAAAATACAAGCAAAAGGTTGTATGTGAACATGTTTCTAAATGTGGTCTTTTGAAAGGAACATAGTGGGCACGGCCTGAAATGTAGTATTGTGGTTCAAGAGACAAAGATTCTTTATGAGATATGAACTCAAATTTAAGTGCTGGGTTTGGTTTTCTTTTTCTTTTCTATTTTAGAAAGTTCTAAATTACAGAATGCTGGCGCAAGCAATCCGTTTCCAGAAGCCTGAAGCAACCTTGTTCCATTCATCGAACAAGTTTGTGAAGACTCTGAAACGGTTTGTCATTCATTTACCTCCCAAACATTCTGAGTTTTAGCCAGAAGTTGTTGATCTTACAGAATAGGGAAAAGCACCTTAGAAATATATGTGAAAGTTCCACTACCAATGAAAGAGCAATCAATCAGAACGAACCTGATCAAATCACATACATGTAAGACGGGTGCAGCTGATAGGAAAATAATGCTCAAGTTCCTACTGAAATCAACAGATCTTTTCATGGTTACTGTTTGAAATGATTCAAATATAACAGAGTGAAAAAATTCGTGGCCGACACGAAGTGCAATTACTGAGGTATTTGGAAGTACTGCCTCTGCTGCTGCTTAGTAATGAAACTATGGTGTGTATTTCATTCATAACATAAAACGCAGAGCTCAGATAACCATGCTTTAATAGCCCATGGCCACAAGCAACACTTCCAGAATACTCTACATCTTTGGCTAGGTTGGCAACCCAGTGTGATTCAAACAACCCTCAGCCCTGATAATTTGTTTAAAAGCAAACGGAAGTTGCTTATGCTGTATTATTTCTTCTTTCATTGCCAGGAGTGTTCAGTTTGCTTTTCTTCTTTGTATTTTGGTAAGAGTTGATTCTTTCAGAAGAGCTCTCCAGAGGTCTTTAAATTCCCTAAGGCAGCTACTTAACGTATGTAACTATTGCAAGGGTAAATATTGAAAGGAATGGATCTCTATAAACAGTTGTGCAGATATGCTGGCCAAATTACACTCAGTTACACTAATGTAAACTCCAAAATAACCCACCTGATTTCAACTGAGTTACTTCAGATTTACTCTGAAGTAAAGAGGGCAGAATTAAGCCCTCGTTTAATGACAAAAAGTTTCAGTAAAACTTCTGATTTCTAAAGGACATAAAGCCTCCATTGTATACCGTTTACTCTGGCAAAATTCTTACTAGAACTGATGTCAGTGGCTTGCACTGATTTGTAATTTCTTAGATTCCTGTAGTCTCCCATCATCTAAAGTGATAAGCTTCCCAAATATTTTTCAGAATTCACTGACTGAAGTTGCATGAGTCTGTATAACACACAAGTTAAGACCAGATGATTTGATTGTCTCCTCAGAACTTAACATCTACAATTCTCTGACTAAAATTGAGCATGGATGTGAACAGACATGAAAGGTTTTTGACAATGTTTCCTTCTTTCTTAGGGGACTCTACTTATCTGTTATATTTTTTACAAAGGACAATTTATTAGTAACCAATGAAGATCAAATCCCAATTGTGGAAATTGATGACTCTCACAGCAGTTCAGTTAGCAGGATTTCCTGTGGTTCACAAAGGTAATGGCAGCCTGGTTAAATATGCTTCTAGGTATTTGCTGCTAGCAATGCATAGGCCTTCATCATTCTGAATACACAAAACACTGTTATTACAAAGCTAAATGATGAAGTGCTTTATCATTCCACTCATGTTAAAATGCAGTTTTCACAAACCATTTATATGGTTTAAATTCTGACTGAGTCACTGACATGGCACAATTAACTTTTTTAAGTATGATCCTACATAAGTGATTACTACTTGGGTAAATAAAGGTTTTATGAACATTTAAGGAGCAAAAGCCTAAAGAAATAACTAGAAATTTAAAGTTGGTAATTGTGGTTATGCCATCATTCAAGATATCTTCACACTTTTTTTTAACACCCCAAAGTAAATCAATTTCACGCAATCAATGGGACGCATAGTCCCAAAAGCGATTGAAACAGGTGCATGACGTTTACAGAACAACTTCGTGTCTCACTCAAGATCTGTTTCATGTTTATTTAGGCTATTGCCATCCGCAGAAATTCAGAGTGAGCAGTATCTACTGATTTTTCCAAGTCCAAAATGCTTTTAGTTTCATTTCTGCTTTTGTAAATGCTGAGAACAAAAACTGACTGAACTGGTTATCTTTTTGCAGTTGTCTTGCATGTGGGACGATATTAGATGGCTAAGGCAGAATATGTCTATATCTGTGTCCTCATCAACAGCACTTCAAGCCAGGCAAAAGATGCTTTCAGCCACAGCACAGCTCCAGGTTGGTTGCGTTGCATATTTCTAGCTATCAACTTAGTGATTTCCTGATTGCTAAGGGATAGTACTGCCAGCTGTCCTATGGTTCCCCACTCCCCACTGGCCTGTTCTTCGGAGCAGCGCTATCGTCTACAATGAAATGAGCCACTGAGCCTCCCTTGCCAGCTGGAAGGAAGGAGTTACATTAAAAGTAAAGAGTAGGAAAAGGAAAGGAAAGAAACAATAGTGGCAGATGAAGAAACACAGATATGAACCAGTAAATAATGACCACAGATAAGCCCGTGGGTTTGCAGATTGGGAATTTAAGAGTTATAATGCTAATATTTGCTACTCAAAAGCCTCTTAGAAGGCCTATTCATTATTAATTATTAATATATTAATGAAATATTTAAACTGTGGGGAAGATTTAGCACTCCCTTGTGCTATATGGGAAGCTGCAGCAATAGATAGCTTCTGTCCCCAACAGGAAGGACAAGTAGGCTGCTGAAGTTGCCAAAATAATACTCTTGATTCACCCATGGCTTACAAACGGCTCAAGTACAGCTTCTAGGGCAGAACTACACTGTTTGACTAGCAGGATAGCTATGGTGTTGTGGATTGTCAGGGGGGGAATAAAAACTGATCTTTCATTAATTTCTTAATTGAACCACCAAAATTTTCAAGGTGAAATGTACCTTTGTGCAGAGAACTATTTCGACCTATAAAAACAGAGATTAAGAGAGATTAAGTGGCGCATAGATCTTGTGCTGATGCCTCAGCACAGTTGGTAAGGACAGCAGCGCTACATGCACTATTCATAGCACATTGTTAAGGCATAGCCGTGACTCTCAGGACAGTTCCATTCCAACCTGTGCTACAGATACAACCTGAGTGGTACTGAACAGGTCAATTAAACCTGTGTCTCAGTCCACTATTTGTTATGCGAACAGTGATTAAACTTTCTCCGGCAGAACATTCTGGCATTTGTTGTAAAGCTTTGAAGAATGGGTTTCATGATAACATGAATTCTCTAGCTGGAAGGCAGACGCTTCTATAAAATACTTACTTTTGTGGCAAAATGCATTATTTTCAAAAAGATGTGTGCATGATTCTTACAGAAAAAGTATATCCAGGCCTCACTTTCTCCTGCCTTTTGTTTGAATGAAGTCACTAAAGCTTCCCAGAAAATTCTATGGTACGGTCATGGAATTAATGAAGGCCTTCATATGGCCTGGCTCATGTATTAGCCATATAGCCATCCCTCTTGTTATTGCCAGGCCATGCAATAAGCTAGGTTTTATAGCAGCTACGAGAGCCAGATACTTTGTGACCATTATTAAGAGTATCCATGTGGGGTTTGTTTTACATCTTTTGGCAAAGCATGCCATACAGGAGAGTAGCCTTCCTGGGCAACCACCTGTCTTGACTGATTTCCCCGAAGTATCCCGAAATATATGGAATGCCCGTCTGCTGTACCTTTATTGGAGGACCACCTGTGCTAAGCAGCAGCTGCTTGTCAGTCCTTTGAGCTGTCACTAGAGCAAGTTTTAACTATATCTGCTGAATGGTCCCTCCAGTGTGGTTAGCTCAGCTTAGGTAGCACGTATTCCTTTGGTTAGTTCAGTTTCACTCCCTCTGTGCACTGCCAGTATGCATGGACTGCATGTCGAGATAAACAAGACTCCTAGTACACTGAGTGTATTATTTGCTGCTGGAGATGTTAAGAGCAGAGCTTGAAGCACAGAGATATAGGAAATGTGTCCATGTGGTATATTGCTCTGTTGAATTTCTGGCAAATTTATTGTCCTTAACATTTGTTCTGTTCTCTTGGTCCCCTGACAAACACAGGGATTGTCACCGATCTGCCAACCTCCAACGGTGTGTGGCCTAATGGGATCCACCAATGGAAGGATCTCAATAAAGTTATACGGTTGAATGCATTTTATTGAGGCAGTTAATAGACTGGCTCTGCAGGAATTTAGGACAGAATGGAAAAGACCAGTGACAACACAGCTGCTAAGGGGCTAGATCAGTAGATTTAGAGACAACAGGGACTGTAATTTTGCCTGTTTTTACCACTACAAACTAAAGCAAACAAAACACAAGTGATGGGGTGCCAAACTAAGCAGACACAAAATGTTTTTAGTATAAGAATTAGTCAACATATTCATAGTAGTAGGTACCCACATTCTCTATGCTAGAATGCCATTCAGACTATACAGGTCAGTGACAGTTAAAAACTGTTTTAATCTAGGCACATTCCTATGTTGCAGTGGATTAATATGACAACTAGATGGCTAATACCCTACTGCAATGATTTGTCCACACACAATGATTTGTGGACACACGGATTAACACAAAGTGTATACTCAAGACACGCAGTGTTAAGCAGTGATGGAGGCTAACCTCAGAAGGCAGAACAGTTAAAAAAAGAAGAGGGAAGGTGTTATACAGACATCAGCAGTATCCCCTGGAGACGGATGCATAAAGCTGAAATAGCTAAGTTATGCCACATAAAGGGCAGTCACTGTGCTGACTACCTAGAGTTTATAAACAATTTAATAATACAGTTTATAAGTAAATATTGCCTGCTAAGTACAGATAATCATTCAGGATAATTTATCCATTTACAGTGTCATTAAGTTATGTACGGCACTTCCCCAAACATACAATGTGCTACACTGTGAATTCAAGTTTGCATTCTAAACTACCCCCATCTCTATCCAGCTTACTGTAGATCTCTTGAAAAGTCACAAAGTAATGAGCATATTTTAAATGTTAGGCATTTTTCTTTAAGACATCTGGGAATCTCTTCAGTGGCTGGTCACTGGATTGAGTGTGTTTGCACCTATAAGCAGATGCCTTTACTGTGTGAGGAAAGGGATTTTGACCAAAATATGTATTTTTATGTGGAGTCTTTTAAATTACTTTTCTTTAATCCTCACATATGTTCCTGGAGAGCTTTGCCCTGGTAGTTTGTTAGTTTCTGCCAGTTTTGTCTAGCACATTCTTGGTATCTGAAGTAAAAGAAACAGGGTTTGTGTCTCTTCAATTCTTCTGTGTTCCTTCACAAACACAACCACAATTTAGCTATAGAATTATTGCATTCACCACCAGATTGAGGGCCTCTTTGTTGCTGAAAATAATCTGAATAATTTTAAAAACAGAACAGGAAAATGGAGATTATAGTTAAGGACCCTAACAGAAACATATTTGAAGTGTCCATTATGAATTAATTTGGTAGAGGAATAATTTTGTATCATCTCTGGCATTGGTTACAGGGAGGTTAAGATAAGCACCTAGCTCTTCAGTAAATTCACATCAGAAGGGCTCATGAGATAGCAAAGGAATATCCACTAGACCAACACTGAGTGCTTTTGAAAATTGCATCTTTTATCTTTACATTACTGGGCAAAAATAGGAAGTTCTGTCAAAATAAGTGAATTACTTTGCAGTGTTGCCTTCAACAAAGGCTTTGGGTCGTAAGTCTTTCTGATGTTCTCCATTAAACAGTTGGACTAAATACTGCTGGACCAAATACATCGGGAGATCCACAATTCAACCCACAAACCACACCTGGGGAAAAACTTTTCCTTCTGTAACGGAATGATATGACTGTAGGGGAAGGGTTGAGAAACATTATGTGTCTAGGGTTTTTTTTTTGAAGTCAATAGAACTGATGTCAGTGAGCACAAAATTTCAAAAAATACCACTCTCCTGATATGTGATGAATAACTGTCATTTACAATTTGCATTTTTTCTAGAATTTGCTGGGAACTCACAACTTAGGCAGAGTTTTTTATGAGCCAATCAAGGATCGACATGCAATATGCTGATAGTTACTATAAGAGAAGTGGAGAGTCTTTATTCATTTTTAATGGCAAATGGATGCAGGGTATCCAACTACAAAGCCAGAGGAAATCCCTTTCAATCCAGAGGAGCCACAGCATTAGACATCTTGCTTTATAACAATCCAGGTAGCGCTTTACTTTCTCTTACTGTATGTTATTTGCTTTTGTAAAGCCTGTGCCAGAGCCCTGATTTTGGAAGAGTCTTGTAGAATTTTAGGCCTTAATCCAGTGCCCAATAAAATTAATGGCAAGGCTCCCATTGAAAGCGAAGACTTATATTACTTCCAGTGGGTCTGGATCAGATCCTTAATATGTAAAATATCCATGAGATTCTAAAGAAATTACTTCAAAGACCTAGCAGAGAATAGTAGTTTTCTATCAGTTCGGGAAATCATGCTGTAGGAATTCTGTAGCAAGGGATATAAAACCCTTTAAAATTCTGTGGGATGTTCTTAAGCACCTATACAGGACACTTACAATTTCTCACTCCATAAGATTTTTCCATCCAACCTTGAACATTAAATCTAGGTTTAAAACCTTACTGTTCTACTTAATAAACTTGTTCTGTGGAGGTTCAGAGTTCCTTGGAGCCTGGTATAGTTGCTAAAGAATTCTTTACTGACTGTAAGTCTCCTTTAATTTCTGCATAATATGGCCCTGGGCTTCACAATTAGAAAAATACCAAGGTAAGGATCGATCTTAGAAGTTGTTTTGCATAGTCAGTTCAGTTAACATCTTTGAGAAGTGTGGGTTTCAGCCCTGCAAGAATCAAGGTATCTGTGACCTCAAGTTAAGAATAGATAGCTCACATAAAGATTAACACATGTCCTCTGTAGGTAACAGCAACCGATTCCTCACAAAATGTCAGGAGCCAATCTCTCTAAAACTCAGTTGCACGGTTACCCAAAATACTAGGAAGACAAGCCATTGTCTTCATCCCTTCTTTAGCACCCTCAACTAGATGATGACTGCTGTGGTTAATTTTTGAATTAAGGCACTTTCCTGGCAGAGACTGTGCTTTTTGTACCGGAAACTGACAGGCAATCAAAATACACATTACCAGGTTTTAGAAACGTTAAAAAAATTTCCAAAAGACAATAAAACTTACCTGATCTATGTTAGATTTAATGTATTAAAATGTGTTAAGGTGTAGAAAAATGTCAATCTTGGGCAAAAGTTTTATATTAGGAAAACCCAAAATGCAGGCCTGATCAGATTTCCACAGAGATCCTAGTGGAAAAAATGTTCCCCTAATGGTTTTACACATTCCTATCTAATGCCACCCTTTCTTCTATTACTTGTTTAATCATCGAATGGGTATTTTGTTTCATGAAGTGCTTGTGAAAATGAGGGTTCTAATTGCATTGGTCAGAGCCAGCATAGCACTGGCAGATAATTTGATGGTTCCAAGAGTAAAGGCATGAGGCCAGGTGTCTTAATCCTCACCCACTGCAGAAGCACACATTCTCAGGATGGCAGCGGACATCATTTTTAGGGTAGTTTTGGGGACTGCTATACACAGCCTTAAAAATGTCTCCTGGCTTCTGCAAATACCACCATTGTTATTAATTCCTTGTAAGCTCTATTTGTTGATAAATACATCTGTTCAGAAAACATAGCCTTTAACTAATTCTGCAAACCAGCAACCTCCATACTCATAGAGCTCACACTCATACTCATACTCTTCCTGTTGACAGCAGGTGATACAGAAACAGTTTTTGAGAGATGTAGGCTGGGACTCCACAGGGATTTCTTTGGTGACAGTACTGGCTTATGCAGCCCCTCTCTCCCACCTTCCCCAGGTGACAGGTTTTTCCCAGTGCTGCTCTGCTCCATCGGTGTAGCTGTGTACCAAACGCAAACTAGGGACTGCTCTGGCTGAAAAATGACTGCTCTTTTTCCTGAGTTGTTTTTCAGCTGAATCAGTTTCGTGACCAGCTCCCTGCTGAAATGATCAGACAGGATCGCAGAGGTGGGTGTTATTTAAGCTAGTTAAATACTACAGTTGTAGAAGATTGAAACCTCAGGGTTTAGGCCCAATTCCTGCATGACGTGGAGGGAACCTGTGTATGGCTTTAAGTAAACTTGTCCAAGTGCATCCAAACTACCAGAGATTATTATACCTTCAAGCATGTGCTTAAATGTTTGTGAATTGGGAACACTGTTGAAACAGCAAAAGACAGCTATAAAAAACATTTGTTGCTTTTTGATCCCAAACTCTTCCACTTATGTGGAGAAAAAATAAGATTTTTATGTAGGACTGTTTCTCTTAAAACAGGACTACTTTCCTATCACAAACGAAGTCAGCAACGCCTCCCTCCCGGCTTGTATCTGGGTTACCTTAAACTCTGCAGTTCTGTGGATCAAATCAAAGTGCTTGTGTTGCAGAAGTTGCCTAACGTCCTGTGTCATGTTAAAATCCGAGGACAACAGCAATGTCTCCAAGTAAGTGAATATATACATACTTACACACACATATGTAGGAAGAGAACATTTGCTTTAAGTTTGAAACAACTGATCAAATCTAAACACTAAGGCATTCTGCCATTGCAAAATGATAGGTGCCAGCAAAGTTTGGCTCGGGTGCGTAGCATCACAGAGATCAGCGCTGAACCAAACAGGCACCCTGCGTGCACCCAGCAGTCTGAAGGGCTGTCCAGAACACGCAACATATGAGCCCTCTGGCTTCCAAGGACGGTGTCCTGTAGTCACTCAGATTCTGCACAGTGGTAATGATCTTCGTGTTTCTGTTAGGAAGATCACAGCCTGAAGCCCTGATTCAGCCTCCAGTGAATTAAATGTCACCCTTGTCTACTGATTTTCACTGACCATGCGGTGTTGGTGATCTTTCTGTGTATGCCCTTGTGTAATATCTGGTTTCTCACTCTAATCCACAGCAAACATGCAGCAACTGAAAGACATATTCAGACAAATGCTATCAGCCCTTGAACTGCTGTGCTCTGCAAAGCCGTTCTCCCCCTTGGCATTGCTTCCCTTGTCTATTGGGCAAGTGCACTTCTTTGTGCTGCCTAGTCCTTGCCCAGTGGGCGATGCATTTTACTGGCTTTTTCTGGGGCTTTTTAATCCCACATCATTTCAAGCAACCAGCTGATAATTTTGCATGAGGAGAAAGGTACTGGATAACTATATGGATAATAAGGATATCCAGAATGTTAGTAGTTAAAGCTAACAAAAAATTTGGAAGAAATATAAAGCCTAATGCTTCAGAGTTTATAACAATCTCTGATTCTTGAAGTTTAAGATCAGATCTTTATTTAGGAGCAAATTGTACCACATCTATTACTCATCTTGTAGTAGGGTTTCCTGTAATTTTTTTTTCTTGAATGTTTGGTGCTGGCTGCTTTTCAAGACTGAATACTGGACAGGGTGAATTAAGGATTTGATCCAGAAAGATGATTCCATGTTTATCTGGTCTAAAATGGATATATTTCGAGCAAACCAGGAAGTTCTTTGGCTCCAGTGAGTTCAAGAGAGTCTGTCACAGAAATTAAACTTCCTGCTAATTATCACTGTTGGATTTCCAATGCATGTTTTTTTTAACAATAACATGGTAGATAAGGAATGAAGTATGCAAAAAAGAAAACCGGAGTGTGAAGCCTTAGTGAAATATGTCAAAGGTAGTTGGACTTTCAGAGGTTTGCAAGGAATGTTCAGCCTGATGTACATGTGCTAGAAAAATTGAACTTTTCAAGTCAGATTTTTAACCATAAACATCAGGATTGCACAAGTTTAGAATGTTTTGCTGTATGAGGATTAAACTATCAACAGATCCCAAATGCACATACACTGAATTCCTGCTTGTGCATTGAACTTTTGTTATATTTCTAATTTTAACTTGACTCAACATACAGAGATGAGTGGGAATGGATCCAAACACTTTCTGGCTCAGAATCTGTGGAAAGTATGGATCATACTTCAGACTGCCCTACTCAATTGTTCTTGTATGAGCTCCAGATGGCAGTGAAAGCTCTCCTTAAACAGATCAATCTACCTCTGCATCAGGTATTTTCCTTTATGGTATTTATCACCTTTTTAAAAACTGATTCTTAAGAACACAACTAAAAGCTACAAACTGTGTTACTTGCAAGTAGGTATTAAATGTTACGGGCTACAAGAAAAGAACAGCAGAGAAGTTTTGTATTCCATTATCCTAAGTGTGCATGCAGGGAACATCTTCAATAGACAACGTATTTTCCTGCATATTGAACATACAATATTAAGACACAAATTTTCAGTGAGTTCCTATTTCTGCATCTGCTAGCATATTTGTGCAACCCTCAGGCAGGTGCAAATAAGCACTTTTGAATGAAACTAGTAGTTGCGAGCACCTTTACACCCAGCTGGCAAAGAAAAATAGGTATTTTTCCAGGCAAGCAGGGCAACTGACTGTTCATTTGGAGGTAATAGTGAGGATGTATGGAAGCCATGCCGAAGGCACAGTGTTTTGCTATTCTTTTACACACAGATAAACATAGCACTTTTAAAAACACATAGTTCCAGACCTCCAGATTGCTGTGGGTGAGGAGAGGTATCTGGCTTCTGGCTTTACATTTAGGTACAAGAAATACGTATGTGAATAAATAAAGTCAGGGAGGATAATCTATGATGTGAAAGAATCCATGAAGAAATAAGCTAAGGAGTTTGTTTCTTGTTTACATGAATTCCATTTTATTTTTGTCTACAAGGGTACAGAGGGATTGAAGTAGAAGTAAGTAATCTTTATATTTAGTTCAAGGTCCATTTGTGCAGCTAGAAAGATGTGGCCTTAAAATAAATTAATCTAGTTCTACATTTCCTTGATTTGAAAGGTTAGGTTTTGCTTTTAAAAAGGAATCCATCAGTCCTGCACCGTCTAGCCTGTGAAGAGCCAAGTAAGGACTCAAGTAGATCCAAAATTAAGACAGATGGCGTGCTGCTTGTGGTCAGTCACTGGTAATTCAATAGGGCTCTGTACAGGTCTCTGTGCTGGTGTATTTTCTTGGAGGTTTGGAGGTTATAGCTTTTGTGCCTTTTTTTTTTTTTTTTTTTCTTTTGAGCTAGGGACTAAAATATTTCAATGTGCAATATGTTCCTTAGGCTGCAGTTCAGCCAAGCATTTAGCTCATCTATTGTGCATGAGAGAGAGACATAAACATGACCTTGCAGTTAACATAGTTGTAAATGTTTTGATGACTCAGGACTAACTTCTATGTTAATGAATTGAATTTTAATTCAACAGATTTATTTAAGTATTTTATTATTTTTGTGGTAACCATATCATGGACAGTGACACCGGTGCATACCCAGGGCAAAATGCAGCGCTGCACACAGCAGCTCTACGGCAGCCTCAGGCCAACTCCTGTGTGTGCCATTTTCTCGTGCTGCAGCACTTGTTAAACCTTTTCAGTGCTGTGTGAGGGAGAGCTGCATATTTCTCTTAACCAACCCTAAATTGAATCTTAAAGGTTTTTAATTGAATCCATTTTCATGTTTTCACATAATTATGCAATCATAATCTTGAAAAGCACATGGCATGTGATCATTTTCTGCCTAATAAGAAACATAAATGTTGTTTTCAGGGGGGGTTGTGCCTGTGTGTGTTGTTTTAATGTGGAACATTGCAGCTTTAAAATCTTATTTTATGTAGTGACATGAACCCACATTTAGCGCTCCCCCCCCCCCCCCCAAATATTTATGTTTTATAAAAATTCCAAGCTTGATGTTGTGCAAATTTTCTTTAATGTTTTATATCATTTGGGGTGTTGTTTATATAGTGCCATGTTGTAATTCTCTCCTAGTTCTTCCCCCGCGCGTGTCCCTCTACAGGCTAAGCACTTCCGTCTGTATACACAGGAGGTGTTGGAACTGGGTCACAATGTCCTCCTTTCTTCTCCTGCTCCCCGCCTCAGACGACGTCTGCACTGCCCCAGGACAGAATAATCCTTACAACCCCACACTCAGGATTTCTTAACCTCCCTCTTCAGATGTTTGAACTCGGTAATAGTAGCTTGCTTCACCTAGAATATTAACCCAGTCTCCTTATAATAAAATCACAAAGTTGTATCTGTTTTCCCCCTTGTCCCAGTGGAGAGTCAATAAATCACACGATGGCTTTGGCAACAACACTACCTATAACTGTGTACAAGTTATAGAGGGAGCAGAGCGGTTAAAGCATATACTGTAACCATCATTATTGAAATGCAAAGCGTAGACCAAAGCCCACAGTTATCCAGTATGTGCCTATAAGCTTATTTGGAAGATGATGTTCTTTAAAAAACAGAACCAAAAATTACACACAACATAGCAAGGCTGGAGTGTGAAAGGAGATGCAAAAAAAAAAGAAAAAAATCCCTCTAAATTGTCACAAGAATAATCACTAGTTTTGTAGAGAATAATTTTTACAGTTCCTTATTGCAGATGGTCTGCAAGGTCTGACTGCCCTCACAATGTAGTGAAAGGTCTGAGTGGAGTTTCCCACATGAGGGTCATGTTTTTCCTGGGGAAATGCAGAAGACTCAGTCCTATTGCTCTGGTGCAGGAAAAGCCTGTCGTGAAAAATGCCAAAGCACTGGACTTGAATCTGCTTCTCTAGGGAGCTCATCCTCTGCTGTAGCAAATTCACCCCTCTTGTTCCACTGCATTGCTGACTGGTAAGAATTCCCTAAAACAGAGTTTTCCAGCTATCTCACTGAGGCATAAGATGCTTAGCTTCAAGGTCCTCTATTTCTCATTTTTTCTGCGTCTTCGGTCCCAGAGGAAAGAAAGGGTCCACATAAAAGCAGCTCATAAGGAATTAATAGCTCTTTATAGGAAGAATATTATAAGTATGGGGGACTGCTGAGCCTGACACATTAGTCTCTTCTGTTCTTTCTGGGACTGTAAAACTGGATTCTTTCTTTCCTCTGCCTTGGAGAAGGCACAAAGACACGAGCCAAAACGGATGAGTCAGTACACAAGGAGCCACTACAGAATACGTGTCTCGTGGCAATGTGAGCTCAGTTGATATCTCTCTCTGGTGTTATGTGACACCACAGAATCAAGAGTCATAGAACGTTTAGTTGTGGAAAAGACCTTTGAGTCCAACCATTAACCCAGCACTGCCAAGCCCACCACTGAACCATGTCCCTAAGTGCCACATCTACATGTCTTTCAAATACCATCCAGAGACGTGACTCAAGCACTTCCCTGGCAGCCTGTTCCCGTGCTTGACCATTACCACACTATTCCTGATACATCATTGCTAAGCGCTGTTGGAGTCACTAATGTAGGAGAACACGACTAGACGTTAATGGAGGGTCTTACCAGGACTGCATGTCTGCAGTCAAATAGATCCATGACCTGCCATCATCCATGCACCACAAGCCTTATTTGGATCAGGCAGGAATACCTGATTGTGTTTATGCCACACCAACCACAGCAAAGTGGTGTCTGTGACAGCACTGGGGGTTTATGCTGGTTGTGGGAGGACAGATGACAGCTGAGCTGCCACAAAATTGGTGAGTTGTACAGACAGACAATACATAAACTGGTGTAATCTGTCAAGGCAAAGTTACCCCCTCAAAATAAAACTAACATAACTGAACTAGAAGAGTTAGTTCAGTGCTTTGGGTCATATAACCATGGCTGCGGTGCCCTAAAGCCAGACCTATTACCGGCCTGACACGCAACCCTGAAGCCTACAGCTGGGCTGTGTATTGAGCCCATGTCATTTCTCCCTGTGAGAGGTGGCTGGCTGCATCTGCTGTGCAAATTAAATGCATGAAGCATCTTCACCTCTGGTGAAATTAACCTCCACACAGACTATTTAATGCTCTTTATATGGTATACAGGCCAGGGGCAGGAGTCGTTCTGCACTTCTGCGACGTATTATGCATTGGGCTGACAAAGCAATAGACACTGAATGGGACGATGCAGTACAGCTAAACGTGACAGAGTAATCTCTCAAAAATCATTCTGGGTGCAGACCTCTGTTTAGGCAGTGGAAAAGCAGTTTCATGGTGGAGAAAACAGTATGGAAAGGCTGGATTTTACTTTTGAATATTTTTTTTAAAGTAAGCAATCATCTGGCCAAAGGCAGATGACATTTCTGTATGACTTATTATATATGTATCCCTGATGTTCTATAAAGTGACTGTGTTCACATCTCAAATATTAGAAGCTTCCATTCCCCATTAGCTGGTGGCTACCAAATATAATAATTGCATACCACAAAAGACTATGTTGAAGTAACATTTGTTAAAGTAACATTAAAGGGTCTGACTTAAAACCACAAAGGCTAGAAACTTCAGCAACTGAAGCTGAAACCGCAGCTGTAATTCACTCAAGAGTCCACCACATATTGGCATATGTACTGTAAGCCACACAGTATTCAGACTAATCCCTGCAATATCTAGGCATCATTGAGAACCAGAATGTAGAGTTCTTTCTTTCACTCTTTTTGTGGGATTTCTATGTTCGATTAAGCCTTTATTGTTATGCTAATTGCCGCTTCTGTGATTGGGTTTCTTAGTTTGAGAATTCCCTTCAATTATTCTTACCATGATTGTTTGCAAGGGACAAGTAGACATATACAGCCTGGTTTGTTTCTTTTTTAATAGTTATGATAAGATAATATATGCATTTACACTTTAAACACCCTGAAGAAATATGCCCACATCCATACAAGCAGCAGTAGTAACCCAACTGCGTTTGCTGCTATAACAAAATCACGCTGTATGCTTGCGTTTATTGAAGCCCAATGAATGGGAGGGTATTTTCTGAAACTTGTTCTCCCTCAGCAGAGCTTTGGTAGCCTGTAACTGCAGTTCATAGAGATAACTGGTAGGTTTGCCTGACAATTGCAGGATTCTGGAATAATGTAGCTTTAGAGGCCAGGTAAATTAACATTTGTGAAGCTCCATGGCACTGCAGCCGGACTCCGTTATCTAGTTACCTCTTTTAAAGGCAGCTCAGAGAGCTCTGTGCTGCTCCAAAGTCAAATTACACAAAGCAAGAGGTCATGCCTGAACTTGCTGGGTTACCCTTCTGCATCAGAGTTCAGAGGATGATGATAACACCTAAAAGAGTTTTGTTTCACCCAAACTGTGATATCACTGAAATGCTTTTACTACTGAGTCATTTACATTTAAGTTACTATTTAAGCTAGTCTAGCCCATGAGAAAGTTATCATCCTTCAAAATGATACTTTCTTTCTGAAACACTCAATTAAAAAAATAAAAGATGAGTTCCATTTCCAGTCATGTCACTACTTTCTTGATAAAAGAAATTATGAGCTATAAAAGCCTTAGAAAGAGCCTTCTAATTAAAGCTACGAGGGCAAGATAGCCTCTGGAGTTGCATACTACGGACCTGATTATCCCTTCACTTAGATATAAATTAGAATTGCTCTTTTGAAATCAGTGAAGTTACAGAGTAAATCCAATGTAAATGAGAGGAGACTAAGAGCTTGTATATTTATTTCTAGCTTAAAGTAACTCACCCAGAGTTGGCAATTGTAGTTAATAAAGTTTGTGTACTGAAGGACTAAGGATTTCATATTTCATACCAGAATAATAACAATGTTTCCTTTGCACTTGGTCTTTTCACAGTTCATTTTGCTGTTACAAGGAAAAATTTATAAGCCTGTATTGCCGCCTTTCTGCTGTCATAGAGCTGGACTCTCTGAAAACCCAGCAATCCCTAAGGGAAGCAAATTTCAGACAGTGAAGTCGCTGCAGCCAAACAAAGACACCAGCACGTTATAGACTACATACAGGTAATAGTCCTGTTTCTGACTATTCCAAGGAGATTTAAGGTGGCTTTCTTAAAACTGCTAGGGCTGTAATTGAAATCTAAATGGAGAATTATTCACAGACATCATAAAAAGAGCAGTTGTATCAAAGTGCAATTCCTGTTTTTAGAAATTCAAACCCAGAACATGATTTCCCTTAGTAGTTGCTTTTATACAAGGATTTTTATGGGTAAAATCAAATGACAGTTTATACTAGACTGTTATAAAGAAATGTGTCAGTCTGCCTGTAAAACTCCCTCCCATCTAATGTAGTAGCACTATGCTTGGGCATTCATTTTGTGCAATCGTTTTTTCTCCTTTGTCTTCCTTAATTGAGAACATTTTCATTATGATACTTGCCAATTTAAAAAAATAAAATGAAATTCAGACTAGGTTGTGGAGACAATCTTCACCAACGATATCACAGTGAAGAAAGCCAGCTCTGCATTTAAGATGGCAGTTTAGCCCAAAAAGCATCTGTAAGTCAGTCCAGCACTATGCAGTAATATTGCTTCAGTCCCCCCAACGCAGAAGGACACAAATGTTACCATACTTGTCTACTTTGCTTAGCCTTTGTCTCTCACACTGATTTTCCTGTACTGTTCCCAGATCAGGACTTCAGCTGCTCAACTCAGGGATGTTCAAACTACACCCCACTGTGCAGCACAGCCAGGCCTGCCCTTTCCAAACCATTCTGGCAATTGCTTATTTATAGATAAAATTCATGACCTTTGCATTGTGCATCTATGGACATAGTTGATTTGTCATTCTACATAGTGAGGTGCAGATAATTTTACAGCTCTATATTCTTCATATTCAAGCAACCTTCTGTTGGAAAGAGGCCAAGACAAACCATTTATCCCATTATAATGGGATTCAGCCCTCCATTATTACGAACAAGATGATAAGATTTCTGTTCTGTCTTTGCTTTGAAGTCAGATCTCTTTGCCTTGCCCACTTTGAAGCTTCTGGCAACCTGGCATGCAGCAGAGAGGAATCTTCCATTGTCCTTTCACCGCTCAGGTCCTCTCCTTCCTTCTCATCTTCCCATTCTCACTCAGAAAATCTAGCTTTTTCCCAGTGTGCAAGAGCATTTGGAAAATCTTATCCTTCACACCAAAAATAGTTTTGTATATTAATATGCGTGCACTGTACAGACAGTTCTCTTCTCCATGTGACTTCTCCATATGACTCCATGACGTATATATGTGACTCAGTGTTTTGAGTCAGATACATACGCTGGGAAAATATGGGAGAACATTTAAACTTCAGTGCTTTGGTGCTGAATTATTGTGACAGTGTATTAGCCTTGTCAGGTTTCCTCTCAAATGAAAAACCGAGCTGTATTCACCTATTGGCAAAGTATCTCAGCCCACCACATACCGCAATCTTCAATGGTGACCACAAACCGCAAGAGCATTTGTGTGATCCTACATCTAAGACAGTGTTGAAGTCACTACACAACCAAACATTGTAAAGAGCAAGGGAGTCTATATAAATGCTGTTCTGAAAAGGAGTCAGAGCGCAACTGAAAAGTAAAAATTAAAAAAAAAAAAACAAAAAAAAAAACAAAAAAAAAAAAACACAACCAAAAACCAACCAGCAGATAAGATACTTCGAGTGTCTTTACCAGAATATTACACAGCCAGCAAGAAAGAAATATACAGGCACTGAAACTAAACCTGAAGTTTAAACGGCAATTTATAATGCTTCAATAATTTATAAGCATAATGCTTCAAATGTTCCTAAAGTGTAAAAGAATCATTAAAATGACTGGTCCGTTATCCCAGGAGACACTACAGAATGGCATCAGGATTAGCATTTTATTAAACTGCATGCAGTATTAATTTTGTTCAGGGCTGAGGGAGGATCACGGAAAGGAAACCTAAAATCTCCAAAATCAAATAGGTGGGACGTTTGCTAACTGACATTCTCTTCATGGAGCTACACTGAAGTCTTGAAATGATGTAGGATTATGAATTAATTCTGAACCATTCACTATTCTTATCAGTGTATGTTCTTAGCTCAAATTGACTCAGTGGCAAGGCTTGCACTGACATCATTGGAGTCGGGATTTCACCTTTATGTAAAAGTGGCCATAGTAGGTCAAAACAAAGATCCAGCTATCCAGCTATCCTGTCCCCCAAACCGCTCACCAAGAACTACCCTAGCTAATCTGGCATCTACGGTATCCCTCAGCAATGAACTTCACACTTTGAATGTGCATTTTAGGAAGAAGCATCTCCAGGTAAGAGTATGTGTTGGAGGACTTAGAATGTATCAGTCTGCGGTCCCATTTTCACTGACCCCTCTGCCACTGCCCGATTTGATAATACTGCACGAAGTACCCCTCCCTCTTGCCTGTCCCTTTACTGACCCAGGGCTCTCGTTCTTGCATTCCTGCAGATGCAGCTTGTGTAACTGCATAGGGCTGTAATTCCCTGACAACATTGCAATATTACTATGAAGGATCACTTCTTTAAATGCAGAATCTTCTGTAGAAAGAGGAGTACAAGGGAAGTTCTAGAAGGGATACTGGAGCAGAAGGACATGATACAGCCACTGTAATTTGCTGGTTGCAGCAGCATTTGCTCAGTCATCAAAACATCTTGAATTACTTTGAAGATGTTAAGTGTTCCATTATTAAAAGACTCTCAGACCCACATTAAACAGCATCTTTCTCTCTGCAGATACTTAAAGCTATATCCTAATATTGATTCAGGCATTTGTCTCTTATTGCCATCAACAGGCATGTCTTAGAACTGTCTTAGTGTAGATTTATACTGTTAAAATGTATACAGACCGGAATGATGGTAAGGGAGAAACCTGCAGTTTGGCTCATACCTGTGCTTCAACCCTCCATGTATATACATATTCTCCACATGTATGTATATTCTTCTGTTAAGAACTAGGTTTGTTCTGAGCACTCTGCTTTTGAACACAATCCTGGATTTGCAAGGATGCCTCAAGAAGTCTTGCTTTCATTCCAACACAGAACGAAACCAACTTTCAAGTGTGCTACAAAATTGATCAATTTCTTACTCCATCATAAGACAATTTCATTTCCTTTCCATGTCAGAGTTTAGGCCTGGATTCACCCCTGTTAACTACAGGTTTTGAACTGAGGTACCTAATTTGAGAGTGTGATGGCTCTAAGCAGCCTCTGCAGTGGTGGAAGAGAACAAGCACCTAACCAAAGGGCAGTTCTAACACCTGAATCTGAGTGTCCTGTCAGGGGATCCTGCTTCTGTTGGCAGTGACTACACACCTACTTGGACACCTGAAGAAATTACATACTTAGATAAAATTAATACACAGACTTCACTGTACTTTTTCACCATTTTTTTCCCTACAGCAAATTGATGAGATCTGGAGAGAAATGAGATGGATCACAGAAGCACTGCAGTATGCAAGATACAAGCAGCCAGCAGCTGGCCTACCCATAAAGAAGCTTGTGGATCTTTCAGAGGAACACTCTCAAAAGAAAATCAGTTCAACCTCTTCACATCTAGATTGTCTTCCTTCACCTCCCCCTTCACCTGAGGCTAGGACACAAAGGAGAAAAGCTGTGAATGGTAAGAGAACTTTCTTTGTTCGTCAGGTGAAATCCTTGAACTCACTTGTACAGTTCTTTTTCTAAAAGGAGTGAACCTTTCCCATACCTGCCAAGGTATTTAACAATCATTTTACCAAAATTTGCAACTCGATACCCTGAGATCCTTCTACAATCTTTACAACCATTTTTTTGTTTCAACTACTCGGAATAATCACTCATCAGCCAACTGTGTCACCTCACTGTTCCAGATCATTTAACAAACAGGTTGGAAGAGACAAGTGTTATCACTGACTTCTCCATGATGTCCAGAACTAGTAAAATCCATCCACAGTGAAAGCTGGCTACCTCACTTGTTGTCTACACCAAAAATCTGTGATTAATAAATAAAGGGAGCTTTCCCTTCATCTCAATTACAACTTCATTGCTTCAAAACCTGTGGTAAAGAAGCCTGTCAAATGCTCTGCGGAAATCTCAGGATGCCTGTGTATTAATTGTGCAAATTCAGCATTTTATTAGACTGGTGAGACATGAGTTACTAAGAAAAAGCTATTGACCCTTTTTCATCACTCACCTATCTACTCTACACTATAGTTTGTAATAGTTTGTCCAGAATCTAAGTCAGACTTTTCCATAGTCTCCATGTGTCACCTTCTCTTTCTCTGATCGTCATTTTCTTTCCTTGCTTTGAGTGTTCCTCTGCTTTGAAGCCATTCTTTCCAATGCTCCTCTTGCTTTGTTTTGACAGTGCAAATTTTAGTGCCAACAGTAGTTTGATTTAACACTCATTTTCACATACCTCAGTGTTTTCAGTGTCTTAGACAAGCACTTTAAAACACAGAATTAAACAAGTAAGTACCCACCTCATTGGCCATTATTCCTTCTCTGAACAGTGGGAAAATTAAACTGATGAAAGAAATGGATCACAGCAAATAAAGATGAAGCAGATTAAACAGTAATACCCAATTTGCTAACAGAATAAGGACTTTGGAGAAAAATGTAAACCATCATTCTGCTGAGCTGTTTTTAAGCAACAATTAAATGAAACAGTAGAAACAAAAGCAAGCAGATGCTGTGTTAAACAACTGCCGTGAACATTTTTGTAAGGTTGTTTTTTTAAAAAATTGGCAGGTTTATACAGTTAAGAAAAATTAATAAATCTACTCTGAATAGATTAGGTTAAGAGGAAAGAAACCCAAAGATGGTGGTGCTTTAATTCGCTCCAGCACAGTGGGGTTCTTTCTCAGTATCTCTCTGTGAGCTATTATTTTGCCCCGTATTACAAGCAGAATAATCCTTAGGTCTCGCACCATGTAAAGTAGAGCATTACCTTGTCCTACATGGGCTTGGTTCATTATTGCTGTGCTACATGGTACCTTAGGTCAAAGTGAATAGTCAGCACTGTATAGAATCTACTTTTTTTTTTTCTTGGATCTAATATAAACCATCCAGCGCATCAACCCATCCTGCCACATATGCCACTATTTACTATTTTATTGATCCTTCTGTAGCCAAAAGAGAGCAGTGATTTCAGTGCTAGCGTGAGTTTTGGTCAACAAATTCAAATGTGAATCGTGCTTTGGATTTGAACATGCATAAAGCACCTGATGGGCAAAAGGGTGGGTTTTGCTCATCTGCCTCCATGTCTGGCCTCAAGCCTTTTACACACACATACAGTTGCACCCTACTCACAGTCACAGAGGTATAAATCTGAAGTAACTTAACTGACATCTTTAATAAAACCAGAATCTGGATTAGAGTTTTTCTCTCTCCCAAATCTCCATGTCTAAGAACTCTGGTGAAAACAACATAAAAGAAAACAGATCCCTTCAGAACTTAGTCCCAATTCAAAATAAATTCTTCCCTGTACTTATTATAATAAATTAATCCTTTTTGGTTTTGCTAATTCTACCACCACCTCTCTAACACATCTGCAAATCCTCCCTGACTACTGTCTTTGCTGTCACCTAGGCCCATGCACAGTTCCACAGAGGAAACACACACACATTTTAAGATTTGTAGATTTGGTTCTAAATTAAGAAAAAAAACCAAAAACCAAACATAACTGACAATTAAGCAATTTCTCTCCTGTGCTTGTCTTCCTAGTGTTAATCAGTTCTCTTTGCAGGTTCCCAGCCCTGCTCAGATGAAGAAGGCTGCTCTGAAGTTTTCCTTCCGACCGACAGTGACTATGACTCCAGTGATGCACTAAGCCCCAGAGAATTAGACCTGATTTATTCCTCCTCACACGACATATCCCAGCAGGCAGGCAGTGGCCTGGGTGGCAGTGCACCTGACGTTCTCCAAGTCCACGACATGAAGCCTTGCCTAACATTGAAAGAAGGCCTGACGGAGGGTAGTGCCTTTGATACTAACGCTGAATGTTGCACAGAGAGTATAGGCAATCTAACGATGTCAGGGCTTACATCAAAAAGCATTGATAAGTCCTCTGGCTCCAAGCAGCCACTGAGCTTTTTAGGGAAAAAAAAGCTAGGGAAACATCAACATTACAACTACTTCAGCCGGCATCATCGTTGGCTGCGTGTGCACAGCGAGACACAGTCTGGCTCTCTGTCTGAAGGTGTGTACACTCAGCATCTCATGAGATCTCCAGACTTGTCTCAAGAACCTACCTCCAGTGAGCAGTTAAAGATTCCCATCTATGGGTCTCGGAGCACTTTCTTACCTCATGCATCCAGCCTTCCAGAAGATGGGAAAGGCAAGTATGAGGAGTCAAGGCAGAATGTCCATAGGATACATGTGGAACCTTGTAAAACACCACTTCTGGGTGAAGAGAACAAGTCCTGGGCAATGAGCGCACAGTCTGTAGAACACAGGGATGTGCACAATGCTATGCAACAGATAATGGGTCCAGATGACCAGTCGGGTTCTGCTGTCTCAGAAGTCTTCAGCAGCACGCTTTAACCCTAGACTTCTGCATTGCTTCCCATTGCTTCCCAATGAAATAGTGAGCATTACGCGTGCAGGGCCATTACTTTCAAAACCATTTGTAAAAATCCAGCTTCTGAAATGGCAACTCATGCCACTCAAAAGAACTCTAATCTTTGGACTTCACCGGATTTCTGGTCATACAGGGGTATCTGTCATGATGCAAGCACTATTATTGGCATCTGCAGCTTTTGCAGGTAGAGTCGTAACAGTCACCACATAACAGAACGGTCTGTGGCTGCAAATCTAATAATCAGGTTTTGCAGTTCTCTTGATTTTCATGTTTTTCTGAGCATGCAAGATTTTAAGCATGAGAGGTTCTGCCTGCAAGTTAGCAGAAACTGTAACATCCTTGGTGTCCTCATGTTAGGGCTGTGTCCTAAACTTCTGTTAACCTGTTTTCCACCATTTCCTATAAATTTTTCTACTTCTCACCCTTCTTGAATGGATTTAGGTTGCATATAACTGAAGTGCTAACTGTTCTAGTAACAGTCAACCCAGAGTTTCTAGCCACTTACATAGAAATGAAAATCCTTTCAATATCTAGAAAACGCTGTCAACACCATCTCTGAATGCTGTCACAGCCTGACATAATTATCACAGTGGTTTTTTGCAGGAGCTTAGATTTCAAATTATATAAGTAGCAAGTTATTTTAAAAGCTTAGGAGGTGAACCTTTGAGGTCAAGAGCAGGCAGAATGAGGACAAGGAATTCCGAATATTCTGAAGGAATAATATGTGGGGTCTAAGTGAGATTGAAGTGAAGCTTGGTCTTTTCTTCTGCCCACCACAAAAGAGCACATTTCTTTATATTGGTGGCACTTTCAAACACCCATTGGAAAGAAATGCCCCTACTTTTGTTCCTGAATATTCATGGTAAACTTCCGGGGTATTTGGTCACCATGTCTGCAAGTGGGATATTCTGGCAATTCAGATTAGGGAAATTTGGGGTGCATTTTAAATCTAAGATGTTTTATGTGGGCCACCAATAAATATTAATATCATAAGGAGGGTGGGAGGTGGTGTTTTAGCATGCTTTATTTGTCTAAAGGCAGATCACAGTGAGTCGTGATTTGTCCTTTGCAACCAGAATAAGACTTACAGTACTACAGAAGATGATTTCAAAAATTAAATCTGTATTAATGAGAACCATAACATTTGAGTCACTTAAAAATGAACTAATGTAGAGAGAAACCCCAGCTGTTGCACAAGCTTTAGTTTTTCTTAAACAGTTCTTGAAGTTTAATTTTATAGGCCACATTCCTGCTGGTTAAATTCCCTCACTCCATGTTTGCGCAGCCTTCTACCTTTCAATTTTTCAGCCTCCAGATGGATACATTCTAAGGCCTCCAATAAAGAGATTTGAGTTAAATAGTTGAGTTTACAAGTCCTTGAGGTAAAGGTAAGGATTTGGGCCCATGATCTGTGGTCCTTATTAAAATAGCACTTCCATAACCCTGGTGCTATTAAAATCCCTGTGAACTCAATCCATAAATTCAAAAATAAATGTTATTCACTATTTTATGCTTGGTCAGTGTGTGGAAGCCAAGAAGAGTCTTCGCAGTGATACAAGGGCAAAAACTTTCTATAAGGGATTAAAGTTTGTAACTTTTCTTTCTGGGAGAGGGAAGTTCACTTTTTGCACCAAAAACATTCATTCATTAGCTGATCCAAAGCTCAGTGAGGATGGAAAGACTTCCTTTCACTTCCACAGGGTTGGAATGAGACCCATACTGAAAATTCCTGTGGGTGAGAAGATGCAGGGGGGGGAGCAGAAGTGTCAGTGCCAATTTGCAGCTAGAAGGACATACATTGTATGTTTTATGCCACATGGAACTGCACGGGGAAAACCTGACTCACACACCATAGAACCGAACAGTGATGGTTCACTGTCCCTGAAGGCAGTGACAGCTTGCTACATTAGATTACATTCATTAGCAGAAAGCTTTTCACCAGGGAGGGCCAGAACAATGTAATGCTCATATCCAGAAGTCAAACTAATTTACACTGTTTTCCAGTGTACAGCACCTAGCCCAGGCTCTCCTAATCTATTAGCCTCTAAGTAAAACTGCCGTAAAACTGTCTATTAAAGAATAAAAATAACAATATGCTGAGGCCATATGTTTTTGCAGGAAGCGATGAGATAAAACAAGATGTTCCTAAATGAAACCCACCCTGCTTTGCTTTGGCTCTTCAGGAACAGCGAGGGCAAGAAGTAGAAAAATCTACAGCAGAACAGGTATACACTGCTGGTTAGATTAGGATGTAAAATCTGTTGCCTACTCCGTCTGCTGGACTTTTCCAGAAGTAGTCATGTATCTAACAAAGTGCTGGATCCTTTTCTAGTAGAAAGGGCTTGACTTCGTCATAATCTCCTGTGCTAAGATGGAATTTGACTCTGAGAGTGCCAATGCTAGCCACGGTCTACCCCATCTTGATTTTAACCTTGTCATACAGAAGTAGTGTTTAAATGATGGCCACAGAGGCATGCTTCCTTGATCCCATTACCTCCTGACTGAAGTTCTTCCACACAGTTTAATAGTCAAAATAGTAATTGATGGTTCTGACTTTAAATACTCCTGGTTATAAAGTACTGAATTATCTTTTGATAGAAATACGTGTTCTTTGTTCAAAATTGCTCTCCCTACCTATTCAGCGGGTGACTGACTAAAGCAGCTCCTTAAAAGAATAGTAACGAACACCCAGAGACAAATAATAGTAGAAAGTGGTGCCTTTCAAGTACTGTCATAATACTAATCATAGTACTTCTGCAGTTCCCTTAGGAAGATCGCTCACATTTCACAAGAAACTACTGCAATTCAGAAGAATCCTGCAGAACACTTACCCTTGTCCCCACTCCATAAAGGCATGAGTGACTCTTCTGAGTAGAGCTTAGAGGTAAAGGCTCACCATCAAGAATAAAATTAATGTTAGAGACTCAGACGTTTGCTTTAATTACTAGGAACCCTTTCTCCAGGTTGAGCTAGAGTGCCCCTCCAAGGATTCTTGCACAGAAATGGGAAACGGTGTGGCTCAGAGCCCACTGCATACTAGAATTTCATTAGCCAGCACACAGCTCATTCAAGTGAGTCTGTACCCACCTTATTTCAGCTGAAGCTCTGCTCTAAAATGGGTACTTAGGCTTTGCAAATCTCTCTCTTATTCATATATCTTGCCACAGAACCTTTGTCCTGCATTTTTCAGGGAGTGTGTTTTCACCTGGGCTGAACCCAGTCCCTCCTATTTCTAGGCATGACTTGGACTGGCTAGAAAAGAATACAGTGCTTTAATATTATGACTCCACAGGGAAAAAAGACGTGGACCATATCTCCCCATTTAGTGGTCTAAAACTTTCCTGTTTCTGCTGGTAGGAAGCAAGATATAGGTAAACTGCAAGGTTTACACTCAGAATTCCTTGCATCCGCAAGAAGGCAGTCTGCCCATGGACAGTTTGCCTCAAGAAACCTGTGACTCAAGCATTTATTTCCCATACTTGTTTTCTGTTTTTTTTCTTTCCCTTTAGATATTAATTAACAACTGGATTTTTCTATACAGTAAGAGCACACACAGAGAAACCTGTAATTAATAGTTTGAAATGCAGACATTAAAGCGAGAGGGGGAAGACGGAATATTTTATCCTGAACATTTATGTTTAGAGTGCTTTGGAAAGAGATAGTGCATCTTTAAATTCTCTATGGCATAAAGAAACGCATTAAGTTGCTGGTCAACTCCTTCAAGGTGTTTAAATGCATGGCTCATGACTGTTATGTAAAACTTTAATACAGCCTTACAAACAACAAGGGTATAGTGTACTTGAAAATACAGTGTACAGCTTGGAAACTTACTCTGAATTTCTCTGAGGTGTTGAACTTTGCCATCAGCAAAAAGTATTTTTAGTAAAGAGGCCTTGAATTTTCAGACAACAGAGATTTCATCAGGTTGAGTCTGATTTTTCCACTACAGAAAAACATTAAATAGCTAGAATAGTTTATTTGTAAGTATAATTTATCTTTCGACTCCATGAAGTAGAATTCATAAGGCTAAATCATGCCCAGAAGTGAGAAGCAGAGCTGTTCGCCCAGTACACTCTTTGCAAACCCCAAGGGCAGCGCTCCCCGAGGTGGGCTGCACGTGCCCCTCCGCAGCACGCTCTGGCCAGCAGCTCCCCCTGCGCGGGCGCCCTCCCTTCTGCTAGGCAAGCACTCGTGAGGTCACGAGGAGCCCTTGTGTGGGTATGACGGGCTTTGGAGCTGGCCCCATACATTGCTGAAAGTTGTACAGATCCCACCAGTCAGAGACCACCCCTCCTCGGTACTGGTGTTTATGGGCTCCTGCCCAGCCAGCTCTCTCATACTGGGCTTTTGGAGGGAAGTAAGAGCCAGGTAGAGTATCTTCCTCCGTCTTTCTGTACTACAGCAAGTACTTGGGCACGATTTAACCTTTAAACCAGTCATCCTATATCAGGGCAATGTGTTACTAAGCTTGTCTGTCACCAGGCTACAGAAAACCTCTTTTGCTTGTCAGATAATATTTTTTATGTTTATTGTTATTTTTCTTCTCCTTCTTGGAAAAGCTATGTGAAATTGATCTAACATTAGAGAAAGTGATTGGTGTAGCACTGATCTACCTTATTACTGTGAACTGTAGTAATTTATTCAGCAGATCTTAAGCTAAATGCACAGACTTCTTGTGGTTGACTTTATTATATAAAGGTCAGTTTGGGCCCAATCCTGCTGTCCTTGGACCTCATTCCAGGTTCTTTTGCACCAGTGTAAATCAAGAGTGGTTCCACTGAAGCTGAGTCAGGCATCACCCTGTATACATCGGCATCCCTCCGCTCGCTCACGGGGCTGGCGCAGTACCAGCTGAGGATCTGGATCAGTGGAATCATCATGACAACACATTTATGCTGGTGTAAAAACTGGTATGTGTAAGGAAGACAGAAGGGGTTTTATCTCATGGAGTATTCCCCCAGAGGTCACAGGGACCATTGTCGGAGGTGGGCCCAGAGAGCGAGCCCACCCTGCTGCTGTGTTACGTGTTGGGGGAGTGGGGGGTGGGGGAGGGGGATACACACTGCATAATATATTGCTACATTTTATAATAGGGACCAAATTTCTCTCCCTTATTATGCAAATGAATCCCCTACTGAATGCAATGGGAGTTCCAGTTTTTTTGCTGATAAAAATGAAGACTGTTTAGGGTTATTGGGGACTTGGGGGAGGGGAAGAGGGCTTGTTTGTTTTTTTCCCCTCAGAGAAAAAGTAATTTAAGTGAAATGTGCAAGGCAGCATTTAATTGCTTCCTGCCTTGTTTGTACATAGCAATTTGGCTGTTTATTGGTTGTCTTTGTTCAGATTTTTATTGTAACTTTTTGCTATATATGCAACCAAGCGTATGTTAAATTTTAAACTTTGGTACACAATAATGCACAATTTTATGTGCTTTAAAACTTTGTAAATACATAGATGAACAATGTGTGCTGTGCTAACTGTGATCTTGGGACTTGACACAACAATATTTTCATGCATATGTACCTGCAAATGGTTTGAAAATAGCAAAATATATATTGAGGATGGCCATGAGCCAAGAGTAAATGAGTGCCGTATGACTCATGCTTCTTTAATAATTCCTGAAAGAGGCATGTATAGTACATAAAATAGACAATAAAAATAATTTTCAGGACTACAAATATTTTTTATAACTTCAGATATTAAATACTATTTTAGAAAAAAGATTGGTTAGTAAAAGAAATCTTAGGTTTATTCAAGTTAATCGTTGTCATAAAAATGTTCTTAACATAGATTTTTTTGTTTGATCTAATATCATAGAAACCTAGCTCTTTTAAGATTTAGAAGACTTGAAGTGCTCTTGCATTCTTACAGCTCCTGTGATCTTCTAAAATTATATACTTTGTCTTCTCCCTCATTAACAAAAAAATGCTATTGTATACATTCACATAATCCTAAATACCATGTGTACTTGTGTATAATCTTTAAACTGTATTTTTTGAAATACATTCCATTTGATTAGCTTCAAGTACCCATGTATATGAGCTTTACAATCCATGGAAATCTGAATGTAGTTTGTGTTGTTCCCTGAATTCTTTTATTTTTATTGGGAAGTGACTTTTTCTAAGGCCAAGCTTTCAAATATGGTCTCCAAATTTTGACTTTGGTCTACATATTCAGAAACCTAAATGAAATAGGCATGGCTTCCAGAGTCTGTGGGTAAAAATAACCTCTCATCAAAGTCAACAGAAGTTGAAACTCAAATTATATAAATGTAAATGCCTTAATACAGAAGTGATATCTGGGCAGTCAGATTTGTAGTGGCACCCTTCTAATCCATGCATTACAACCGCAGAAGTTGCTGCCACGCAAGCATCTTTGCATCAAGGCAGTGAGCAGCACCCCGACCGCGCAGGCCGGCAGGCTGAGCCCTCTCCCCCAGCCCAGGGCTGTCGCAGGGGCTCGGCAGCTTTCGGCTGCGTGTTTACAGTGACAGCCTGGCAGAATCCGCTGTGCGTTCCTGGTGTGAATCCCTGCTTCCAGGCCACATTGCAACAGTACCGTGTTGCAGATATGTATAACCTGCCTGTAGTCAAGAAACACCCCAAATATTACCTGCTGAGGGAATTACCTTACAAAAGTGAAACACAGTCTTTTGTTGTGATTCCTCTGTTTTTCACATATTCTTGTAGACAGAAAAGCACAGCAACATTTCCCATGTAGTATAAAATTAGGTTACGGTATGTAAGCAAGAGAAATACGAACAACTCCACATTTTGAATACTGAAGTAAAACTGGAAGAATTCTGCTTTGGGTCACTGTTTACCTTATTTCAAAGGTGGGCAGGTTGCTAACCATATTTTAACTACCATACTGTCTGAGCCTCTCAACATTCCATGTACTGTTCTCCCTTTTGTACAGATAATGTCATAACTGGAGTAAGTGACATGCCCAAGATCACACAAAGAGCTTGTGACAGAGCAGGGACACAATTTTCTGGCTGGCATCCTTATAAAATCATCAGTCGATTAGCTGTATCTTGTGCACAAGTATATATGGTAATGTAAATGTTGACAAATGTCTGTATTTCAGCCATGACATGCCAAGGCATTGCAAGCTTCAGAATAACAGCATCTTACTGGAGTTATCTGTGGATATTTTCACATGGAATATATTTTATTCAAAACACAGCCAAAGCGGAATTAAGCAGCAGAGCAAAGTAATTCTTAAAATGTAAGATAAAATGTGACTGTCAGTCATTTCTGATTCCTTGATTTTTAATTTCAAAACCTTAAGATTGCTACCACATTTACTAAGTCAGTAAAAGAAAAAAAAAAACCCAAGCCAAATGCAAGTAATTAGGCATGTACAGTAACCCAAGAAATTAATTAGAAAAAACACCACAAGACAAAGAAGGAATTTTGTGTGCATGTACTTAAATTACTTTGCTGCATTTTTGCATGTACCATGCATTTTTAGAGCCTGGTTGTTCGTATGTTTTGCTTGCCCTGAGCCGAGATTTCTTCTTTATTTAAGAAGATAAGTAGGTGAACAGTGCAATTCCTACAGACCTTTGCAACAACTTTGCCATGGTTTCTTGAAGGACAGTGCTGTTCTATAATTGCCTCTGTGTTCTATGCTGTTTTACTGAAATGCTTTTAAACCAACTGGAAAGAAGCTAACAAACTCTTATAGGCATGTTTTTGACTCGTTCTTCTGACAGCAAAAGATAACCATTTCGCTGCTCCATTCAACTGTATTAACTTATATAAACTGCCATCTCGCTGAGCAAACTGTTAACTTATTTTTTAATTCTGTCCTTAAATAAAAGCTTTGGGTTTGATTTGGGGTTTTTGTTTGTTTTGCAAACACAGAAAAAAATGTTATTAATAAGCTTCGCCGTTCTCTTCCCCAGACTGTTGTTTTCAAACTCTTTTCAAACAAATATATTTTCATTTAGACAAGGCTTACTAAAATATTTCTATTTTCTTAAGAGTTTTTAATTAATAAATATTAAATAATTAATCCTAATTAATCAGTAGGGCTTCTGCTCCTTACCTGTGTGAATAACGGGTCTAATTATTCTGATTTTAAGTTCATCTTTATCATGGCAAGCACACAGGGGAAAAAAATTCAGGTAGATTCAGCTGCTCATATACACACTCAGTTTTAAAGAAAAAAATGCTAAACTGAGCAGCAATTTTTGAGCTTTATAAACTAACATTAAAGTTAATTTAAAGATTAAGCGTCCTTTCATACCAGTAAATATAAATACTTTGTTTTGGAAATATAAAAATAAAATCACTGAATTTGGTGATATGGGGATTTTTTTTACTGAACTGATGTGATTTTTTTCAAAATAAATTATTTTACAATGTCAACCAAATTTGATTTTCCAAAAAAAATGCAATGCCAAAATGTTTTGCCTGGCAGTGTTTGTAATCACTTTCTGAAAATCCTGAAGCAAAACATCTCAAGTGTGGATGCCTTCATTAAGTGGTAATAAATAAATCTGTAATAGTTGACGAGGTTGAAACACCCTTCTGTACGAAATGCCGACATCTGCCGCTGCTGTGGGGTTTAGTGGTACTTGGGAGTGCTTCTCACTTCTGAAAATCAGGCGTCTTGTTCCAGCACTTACCATTAGTCACACGTGTATGAGAATGTGGCTCTAGTTCCCCTCAGCTGTGATCAGTTCTGGACCACAAAAGACTTTTCTACCTACAAGGAGTTCTTCACAAGAACCTGCATGGCCTTCGCCTTTTCCCATATTGCTTTTTAAAATGTTTGCAAAAGGAAAATACTGGGGGTTTGGGGGGGTGGGGTTTGGGGTTTTTTTTTTGCTTATCTTCTCTTTCCCTGAAACAGTTGTAGAAAGAAGCTAAATCAGAACTTGGGCTTGAATAGTTTAACATCCAATTCTCATGGCTATACGTGCTTTAAACCCGGCCCCAGCAGAACAAGGATTTTTAAGCTTTCTTCTGGGGCACACTTGCTCCTTCCCCCTCTGTGCCTTGTGGTTTCATTCCGATCCCCTGCTCTCTCGTGGCTCCATCCTGATCCCTCTCTTCCTCGAGTCTGAGTCACAAAAGCAATAACCCTGCCTGCTTCGACCTACTCAGTGCCTCAGCTGTTAGGGTAAAGCCCACGCTCCCGAGGGACTCACGTTTGAGTACAACCCCAGGATTGTCAGGGCTCTAGCTGGCAGTGCTGCCGAGGGGACAGTCTAAGGCTCTATTTTAATCTTCTGGAGTCCGGCCAAACACTGGAACGGAGCTGCCAGCACGAGGGGGGCCCTCCTGCTCACTGCGCCTGACCTCCCATCAGGAGAGGTGCTGGTGTGTTCCTTCTCAAACTACTAGGGCTCTTTCATTGCGCCTGACCTCCCATCACGAGTGCTACCAGGGATCCAGCTCCGACTACTGGGGGCTTAACCCTGGCACAGGTCCAGCCCACGAGCTACGCGCCGCCTGTCTCCAGATGTGAGATGCACCATGCGCAAACGCACCCGCCACGGGCTCAGCCGCAGCGGGCTGTTCCAGGGACTCTGTCAGAGCAGCCACGGGGCGCCGCCGGCCCCTCGCCCCGTCTTGCAGGGGTGGCCGTACCCCTGCACCGTTCTTAGCTGCTCGTTGTCTTTGCATTCGGGAAGATGTGTGCAAGCAGCACTTTGCACGTGTTCACGGCCCCAGCCGGGATGCGTCCCCCTGCGGCTTGGCCGCATTTCCCTCCCGGCAGCACCCTCCGCAGCCCGTCCCCGCAGGCAGCGAGCAGGTAACCAGCCCTGGCTGTGCCGCACAGGAGGGCAGCGGGCAGGTGCCGAGGGAGCCCGTCAATGACTGCCAAGCACCGCGCGTGCCTCACCCTCCCTCAGACACCAGAGGTGGGAATTTTACAAAAAGTCACTACAAAGGCTGGTGGTTCTGCTAAATCATGCTGGTTCGTGCTGCTCAGCTTTGCAGCTCTGTCCTTCAGTACAGGCAGCAAAGAGAGCAGTGGTCTCCTCCTGCCCCGTGCTCCTGCTTTGCTGCGAGCGCCAGGGCTCGCCCCAAGCCCCCCCTGCGCACCCAGAGCTTCCCCTGACGCCAACAAGAGCTGAGCTGGGAGCTCAGTCACAACCTCCTATCCCGTCTTTTGCATTTGCTGCATATCACAAATACCCACATCATCCTCCATGCCAACCTAACACCCCTTGCAACACTACCGGTATTTTTCATTGATATATATTTAACAGCCTAAGTCAGTTCGTCCTCGTTAACTTCACCACTTTGGGGCAGCGCTGCGGCTGTGCAGGTTCACACCTCAGCAGCCCCAAGCCCTGGCGCTGCCGAGCCCGCGGTGGCGGGAAAACGCTGTGTGCTGTGACGGCGGGAAAACGCTGTGTGCTGTGTCGGCGGGAAAACGCTGTGTGCTGTGGCGGCGGGAAAACGCTGTGTGCTGTGGCGGCGGGAAAACGCTGTGTGCTGTGACGGCGGGAAAACGCTGTGTGCTGTGATGGCGGGAAAACGCTGTGTGCTGTGTCGGCGGGAAAACACTGTGTGCTGTGATGGCAGGAAAACGCTGTGTGCTGTGATGGCGGGAAAACGCTGTGTGCTGTGACGGCGGGAAAATGCTGTGTGCTGTGACGGCGGGAAAACGCTGTGTGCTGTGATGGTGGGAAAACGCTGTGTGCTGTGATGGCGGGAAAACGCTGTGTGCTGTGGCGGCGGGAAAACGCTGTGTGCTGTGATGGCGGGAAAACGCTGTGTGCTGTGGCGGCGGGAAAACGCTGTGTGCTGTGATGGCGGGAAAACGCTGTGTGCTGTGGCGGGGCAGGTGGGCGCTCGGCCGCGCCGAGGCTGCCCGGTGCCACTCGCTCTGGCTGCCCGATGGCCCGCCTGTGCTTCGGGGACCGGGCCGGGGCTCGCTGCCCGGGCGGCACTGCCCCCCCGCACCGCGCCCCCCCGCACCGCCCCGCACCGCCGCCCAAAATGGCGTCTCGCCGCCGCCGCGCGGCGCCCTCTCCTGGGCAGCCTGAGGTAATGGCGGCCTCCAGGCTCGCCTGGGGGTGCCCTGCCCTTGAGGTAACGGCCTACGGTGCTCTGCGGCCGGAGGGGGGAAACAACCAAGGGGTCATAAACGAGGGCGATGAAAAAAACCCGCCCGATGTTTTCCACAGCCCCTGGGCCCTTTGACGCGACGTTATGGCAGGTCCCCACCCAGACATGGTGCCCCAGCCCGCGTGGATCACCTCCTCTACGCCAGCCACCGACAGTCGCTGTCACCTCTCAGGTACTGGTCGCTTTCGGGGCTCTGAGGCAAGCGGGGCGCTGAGGGCTGGGCTGGGGCACTAGTGGCGGGGACAGGCCTTTGCCTCATGGCCGCCCTGAGCCCCCCAGGCAGCAGCCTGCAGCCATCGCCACCCTTCAGCTCCACCACACAGGGATCCGCGTCACGCCTTAGAAAAGCGGTGAGGGTTTTCAAATCGGAAGAGATTGAAAAGCACGGCCCTAAGTGGCTGGGAGACACCTCCTGTGCAAGAGCATTCAGGCACGGGTCCGCGTGGCTGGGCAGTTCCACAGCCAAGGGCAGCTGGTGTGTCCTCCGTGCGGGTGAGTCGCTGGGTGATGGTTTGCACATGCATTCTTGGCAAAGTTAAACTCATAAAGATTACTCTGTTTGAGTGATGGCATCACCACAGGTTTCTGAGCGACTCCAAACGCAAGATGCATATTTTAAGTCTCCCCTGCTGTTGCTGATAATTTGTTCCATATTTACCATATTACTTAGTACTTGCAAATGGGGGTTTTTTTAGAACGTAAATGTTAATTAAATTAGATAGCCGAAGCCACAGAAGGCCAAACTCATCTCTGACCCTTAGTGCCATTGCAGTCCGTGGTTTTAACATTCAGGATGAATTTAGCACTGTTGACTTTCTCCCTTCATTAATGCATTGTACTTGAAAAGTGATGGAGCTTTCTCTTCTGTGTAAGCTCAAGTGGTAACTATTTCTGTGTCGAGCTTCATGCTGGCATTGGGTCCTACAAGTTTTCAAAGAGTGAGGCTACTGAAACTGTACTGCTTTTTAAAATACAAATACGTGATGAATATATACAATTCTGGACTTACTCAAAGACCATAGTTCTTCTATCTGCATCTGTCAAGGTAGGATTTGGGTAAGAATGTAGGTAAAATAAAAGGCTTAATGCAACAAGCTTTGAAAAGCCCATTTACTCAGCTGGAGTTTTTATGGTAATATTTTTGCTTAAAGTAAATCAGCAGACTCCCGCAATATTGGGGAAAGGGGCAACACAGAAGAAAATTTATCCCATGCACTCACTGATCTCCTATGTTCTGCAGAGATTGCGTCCAGTGTCCAATATTGTATTTTTTAAATCCATTGAATAAAATTATGTTCAAGGAAATGTAGTTACCATTTATGAATAGAACATCCTTTACATACTTGATGATAGCTTTCACTTTGGAGCAAGTATGAAGTAAATGAGATCCATACTGTTGGGCCACTAATGTGCAAGATGATGAGAGGTCCATTGTTTTTGTGACAGATAGCTTTATTATTTCACTTTCAACATGTTCCATATTATTTGCTAAATCAGTTTACAGAAAATCAGTTCAACCAATGCTGAGGAAAAATATTTTCGTTTTGGCAATTAATTTTAAAAACAAACTGAAGATTCATTCAAGCATCCACTGAAGCCATGAAAGCTGGAGAGAATGCAGCTGTACTGAGCATCAGCTCTTGATTATATTCCAAGTAGGCAATAATCTAGTTTTCAGCTTTCATGTTAAAAATCTAATTTGAAGAGACAAACAAATGTCTTTCACTGGTATTTTTCTTGCTAACTGTCTCCTCTATTTCGGGTTTAACCCATTATTTTAACTTTAATTCTTTGCCAAATGACCAGATTTACCACATACAGATCCATACTAATGCAAGTATTTCATCTGTTCTGGAAGTCAGACTTCAGAAAGGTTCAGAAGTATCAGCAGAGATTTGTAAGAATGATTCAAGGACTGGAAGACATTCCTTAGAGCAAGATACCTAGGCAACTCTTTCTAGTTCATTTAACCAAGAGATGACTAAGGGCTGTTAGCTCCTGTTCAGTATGTCTGTTCTTGAGAAGGGTGCTTCAGATTGTAAAGGTGTCCCAACAACAAAATCAAAAAGAAACTGCATTGTGAGACCCTGTGTCTTGGTACTGGAGCAGTTTTGTGTAGAAATGGGGAGTACAATTAATTTTTGGAGAAACTTGCTGAAGATTGATTGGCCCTTTGCACTAACTGCCCCTCTAAATTCATATTTCTTATTAGATGGGGGGTGTGGGGGGTGTGTGTAATAAATTGTTTGCCTCCCAATACCTTTTTTTAAGTATGGAAAAACAAAAAATGTGAGTTATGATGAACTCTAAAAGTGTATTTGATGTACCATCAGATACATATACCACAGTATGTATTCCCATGAAAAAATTTAGGAGGAGCTGTGCTCTCAAAATAGTTTGTGTTTGGCCCTGTGTATGCATTATTCATGCGCACGCATAATTTCTGTGAAAGTTGAGGGAAATGAATAAAGATGAAGTCATTAAAGGAAAAATCAATTCAGGTGGTCACACTTCAGCCGAATTTGCGTGTCCAAGTCTGGTTTGGGGTTTTTTTAAGGCTATGTGCAAAGTTATAAGAAAAACTGAAGGATGGATTGAACTTTACCTCTGGAAAATGTCTCTTGTGTTGGCTTATTCTTTAAATGAAAAAATATCTATTGAATGCTTTTTCATACTGGATGGTACAGTATGGCAATTCTCTTTTATGTGAAATTTGTGGAAAAAGAGCCAATGTCACCATGTACATTTGGTGTACATATTTTCAGCATAATTTAGCGACTCCTGCTGGTGTAACAGTTCTTGTCTCCCATGCTTTAATTCATACAGGAATTATTTTGGTTTACATTGTTAACGAGTCTAAATAGCCTGCATGTTAGCAGCCACTGAAATTAAGCAGTTTTAGACTCCACATGATGCTTAGCAGTTTATTATTAGCTTCATATTTTGTGGACTTTCATAACACACAGTCACTACCCTTTTAAAAGAAAAATCCACAGCTGTGGAAAAAATGGTGCAGTTGTGCTGTACGTATTCCTCTGCGGCCTTTCTGTCCCTGTCCTAATCTGCTGAGCTGTGCTGGAGAAAGCAAAGAGCCCAGCGCAGCAGTGCACTAACACTTGTGTGCTGCTTCAACAGTTTGAGGAGTGAGTAGGTAGTCTGATCAGCTGGGTTGTCATTAGTCAGGAGTGAGTACTGCCCGGACGGTGGTGACGTTGCCATCTGGGCAGTGCCCGCCCGGGTGTGGGAGCATCTCCTCCAGCTCCTGGTGCTGACTTTGCCCCAGTCTATGGCCACAGAGCTTGTCCTTCCCCTGCGACCTCTGAAAGGCCATTGGAAAACTATGGGCAGCATGAGTGGTCATGACTTAAATCTTCCAACCTGAACAAATACACAGCTCTGGCTCTACCTGCACCCTCTAGGCTGGCAAGAAGGCATGGGCTGGAAGTGCAAATTAGCGTACTTTGAAGGTGGTTTTGGTGTGAATTGATGGGGGGCAGGCAAAAACACTTGCAGGAGCACTGAGGCTACAGATTAAAACAAATTGGGAGATTAAAAAAACCCTGGATTTGTGCATCCAGTTTTACTGGAAATGACATTGAGACACTTTTTGAAAGAAGTGACAGATACTGGAAGTTGAATGGCCCCAGTAAGAGTGTTGGTTCTGGGAGATGAACACAGGTAAGACCTGCCTTTTTGGATGTGCTTTGGCAGGAGATAAAGTTGGCAGAGCTAAGCTGACAGTGAGTGCTTTAAAAATGCCATCCTGGCCCTTTCAGTTCTCTGGGTAATGCGTTCCCTCGGGCTGTGTGACTGCACACAGCCACACACCTTTAAGTACTTCCTTGCTGGTTTTGAGTATTGGCTCATGTTCTTCTTTAGTTGCCTGGAGGCAGGTTTGTAAATTACCCACTGAGGCTTATTTTGCTTATGTGATTTCTTGAAACATGGTTAAACTTAGATATTTAGTCAGTATCTTTGTCTCTTTAAAGACGTTCTGTTCTATTTTGCTCTTGCTATTAGCTTTTGGGTTTCACAGAAACTTGTGAAAGCCTCTTGGCCACCAGATCTGCAGTACAAGTCTGCTTGCCGTAAAGACTGGCCGCCGACTTGCTAAACGTGTGCTGTTTTTCAGGGTGCCTCTTCGCCCCTATTTCATCAACTGAACTTTGTTGGCGACAGTAAACAGGTAGCTAAATGCCTATTCAGTGAGTGGCCTGCCAAGTTACCGATGCAAGCATATTTTTGTAAAGAAATATGCAGCTCAACTTGTGGTGGCCATTGAGAAGCTGAGCTGCAAAAACATCAACACCACAAGGACACAATATTTTTCTCCTGATTACAACACGCTCATTTATTTTGGAATTCTTATGCCAGCTGAGGACTACAGGGCAGTGACAGTAGAAGAGTTGTCCAGATGCCAAGGAAAAGAGAGAGCTGTATATGTACTCCTGTCCTGAAATGGTAGAGGGTAGGGAGAAAGGCTGGGTAATGACTTGAAGGAATACATTTCCATGAACTTTTCAAGGGAGTCCGCAGATTGCTCCCACATCAGACACCTGCAATACTTTGAAAATATGTATAAAATCCAGCTGATTACTAAATTCTCTGGACTGCTTGTTCACTTTGCAGAGATCAGCAGATTCAGAACAACTTTTCCTTTAAAATTAAGAGAAGTGATTACCTTTCAAATGACCTGGGAAAGCCATCACTTAATAAGGTACCGGTGGTGAGAGCAATCCCTATAGCTTGTATTCCTAGGGCCTGAGAGAGTGGGCTCTTCACATCTGACTGGGTTGGCCAGGCAGCAGTACAGAGAATAAACAAATAACTATAATAGAGACTTTGTTTTGTTTTAGGTGGAAAACTCAAGCTGCCATGTCCTTCCGTAGTATATGTAGACAGGTTTTTTACCTCTTAATATGGGATCATTTCTGTATGGAGGCAACCTCTCCAGCACTCAGCATTATTTAAAACAGATTCACTGGCAGTTCACAGCACTGACTTTTTGAAAGAGACTGCATTCATCAAAATGTACAGAGCACAGGCTGTATAGCATAGTGCACAGGCTGTACAGATATTTTTTTCTGGGTCTTACTACAGTATCTGTATCTTTTAAGCCTTCTCTTGAAAGCGTTTTTTTCTGTTTTATCTGAAAAAAAAATTATGAGCATAGGTGCTGAGGCACAGGTGTGCTGAAGCAAACCAGCAGACAGTACTGTTCCATTGTCTTTCTTCTGTCATACCATCTGTTACCTCATGGTTTTAATTTATGCTATGAAGGCAGGGATGCCTTTTTCTTACACATTTGTAGAATACCAAACATGGTCAGTCCATGTGCAAGCTTTTAGGTACTGTGATAATACAAATAATAAATCTTTGAAAGGATATATTTTTTAATCTTCTAGTATCACCATGGGTGTGATGTCATTTTATGGCTGGAGAACCAAGACATAGATGATCTACAGTCAAAATTATCGAGTATCCCCTAATTGTGGGTGTGCTTATTCAAGCCACCTAAGAGCTGGTATTTCATATCAGGACTTTTTATGTTCAAAGCACAGTTCCAGTTGGCTTGAATTGCAGCTGTTGTGAATGCACGCCCTGCTATGAATGGAGTCCCAACTGAGGCTGCATAGCTTAAGCATTGTCGAAAATGAGACATACACATTAGTGGCCACCTGTGGAAGAGTTTTCAGTGGTTTATATGCTACTGCACAGGGATTCTTTGGCAGAACTCAGAGAATTCATTTTTTTGTGACGATGGTCAGTTCCTGCAAGTATTGCCTTTATCTTCTTGCAATCTTCTGCTTCATTCACTACTCAGCATCTAATTACTGTAATAAACCAGAGAGAGTCCTATTTCTGCAATAGTCTCCTTTCGTTGCATATTCATTGACAGGTATACGATCGGCGAGCTCCAAAGATGAAAAAAGAAGGCCACACACTGGCTATAGAAGTACAGCGGGAACAGACAGCGTTTGCTCAAGTAGTGAAAAGATGCAGCGTGAAGTGTGAGAACAATTCAGGGCCATTTCTCAGACACTAATGGCACATGATAGAACATGCTTCATTTCCAAAAATGTGCTTCCTCCACATGAAGGCCCTTCAGCTTCATTCCTTTATATATCACGCTTTTGACTGAAGGCAGTTGAAGGTCCTCTATCCCCAGGATTAGTATTTGAGAATTCAGCTAAAATAGTGAGAAGCCCCACAAAAGCAACAATTACATTAAATTTAGAAGGCTGCTTCTGAAGTAAATTTTGTCTGTGTAGTATTTCCTTGCTGCAAGGATTACTTTGAGAAGTTGAGCAGAGAGCAACCAGTATTTCACACACTGCACAACTGTTCCCTGTAGCTACAGTTCTTATTTTGTCATGTTTGTTGCCAGCTGATAAAGCAGCGCTGTTGAGTTTTGCTGTTGTCTTTCATGAAGCTTTGATTTGGATCTCCCTTTCTAATTGATGACTAACTTCTACTGTAATGAAATTAGACGATGCTATGAAATCCATGAGGCCCCATGGCCTCTCTCTGCCAACATGATACTCTTACAAAAGACAGGAGACAGTCTTAAGCAGGGAAAGTGGAGCCCTCTTCTCAGTTTTGCTGTTTTGTGACATTGGACAAGCCGGTTTGGTACTTTGTGTGCTTTTATCTTCTCACTTTTCATCTGTGGAATCTATTGAGAAGATCCAGAATCCAGACCTGGAGCTGCCATTCAACACATGCACAATGCCTCCTGCAAAGGGATCCTGATTACACTGCACTAGCGTTCACCTGATACATTTAGCTGAAAAAGCAAGGTGAACTGATGGAAGAGGCTGAACTCGACAGAATAATCACTGAGCAAGCGCTGAGTACACATAGCATGGTGCAGAAAACATGTGCCGGTTTGTATGAAATCTGTTGGATTCTCTTCCCAGTGTCTGTGATACATCTCTTTAGAACACCACGGCTGTCCTTCTATACCACTGTATATGTGTTCTTGATGTTCTGAAAATTTCCAAAACAGCCTTTCAACAAGGAGCCATTATTTTCCTACGTGCTCGGTCCATGATACAATAGTCTTCTCTCCTTGTACAAAATGGCTTCTTTGCCCAGTGAATGATGTAGTTTGAGCCAATCAACTCAAAGTCAAGTTGCATTGTGTCAAGTGTGGCACAGCAGGGTTTTAAAGCACTGCCTGGGATTTCAGAGCTCTGAGTTCAGACCATCCCCGCTCAGGTGGTGACTGGCTGCACCTGTACCAGGAATGAGCCGTGCAGCCCCGCGGGAGAACAGTTAGGCTGGCCTGGGCCTTGGGTGAGAGTCAGACAGGGTCCTCGGGCTAGGCAAACCCTGCGGTTCGCTGCCAGCTGTTCTGTGTCACAGCTCAGCATCTGGCTCTTCCCCTGCACACACTGTAGTTTTGCCACTGGTTTGAGCAAGCATTCAAGCTTGAGTCCAGTTCCTGCTGACTTAATAAACATGACCTATGCCAGGACAGTGATTCAGTGACAGGAATCTGGAAGGAAGCTATTCCCTGAAGGGTTTGTTCCTCTCGGAGACTGGCATTCGTTGGTGCTCAGTGGCAGCAGCATCCCTTCTCGGGATACCTATGTGTGTAGGCACACTCACGTCTGCTGCCTCTGAGTATGCTTTTTCAGCAGCTAAACAAACAGGGATCTAAGGGAATCAAGAGGCTCAGTTGCTCTTTGTTGCTGTCTTTTGGAAGACTCTGTTGCCCATTAAAATCCACGTGAGCTTTTTCTGTTACTTCACAGGCTTCTTGAATGAAGCCCTTTCCAATGTCAGGATGTAAGCTGCAGGATCAGGCTCTTACCTTGAAAATCTGCACGCTAAGCTCCTCATATCTTATCTATATAGCTGTTGAACTGATCAATAAACACTCTAGTTACATTTACCCTCCCAAGCTGCGGGATCATGCACCACTGCCATTGAAAAGGCTGAATGATTTGCCCCGGTTCATGCTTCTGAATAAAATTGACAGCTATGAGATGGAAATGTTCGGCTCTTTTTTTTTTTAATTTGCTGCAGGAAAGATTTATCAGACAGAGGTGAAGTCTTTGACCCAGTTTTGTCCCGCTGGGGTCTCTCTGCACGCCTTTACAAGCTACAGAGGGAAAGGAGTCCCAGGCACTGCTATTTCAGGTATCTGTCACTCTCCCAGTGACAGCCACCACAGCCCAGCAAGCCAGGGGTGCCTGGGACTGCTCGCTGTCCCTGCATTGCGGCCTGAGCAGAGCCCTGGTGCAGGATGCGTCCCGGCCGGCCTCGGCACGCTCCCGCCATCCCCAAGCAGGGAGCCCGGGCACCTCGAGGTGCCATCCCCTCGCACTGAGCAGGCAGGAGGCCTCGGGGGGCTGCCGCTGCCAGCTGGAGCCTGAATGGCTCCGCCAGCCCCCGGGGCAACTCGTGGGGACCCTCACTGGGGGGAGCACGGGATGGGATGGGGGTAGGAGGGCCCGGGGGCTAGCAGGGGCTAGTGGGGAGGGCTGAGTGTGGCCCAGGCGAGGGCTGTGCGCCACGCAGGGTGCCGGCGGTCCGCGGGCCTGGGGGCAGGGCGGCTGTCTATTTTTAGTGAGGGTTTTATAGAGTGGATCCCTGCGGTCTGGCTCCACACTGAAATATTGTCCTAGTCTCAATGACATAAACACAGGGCCAGCCTGTGATCCTGGCGCCAGCTTCAGCTTAGGGAATGTGAATGAAAGTACCAGTGGGGTCCAGGCAAGAAGGAGAAGAAAAAAATCCCGACTGTAATTACAAATAAATCCCAAACCCTTTCGCTCTCATGGCTCACTTAGTACAGCAAATAGCCTCTGATTCTCTACAAATAAGTCCCAGCTTAGTTACTGACAGATCTACCAAGAGGCAGTTAATGGAATAATGACTAAGGGAAGCTTAGGGTAATTTACAAACAGTTCCCAGTGTTGGAGGGCGATTGCCCCCACCTCGCCCCCTGCCCTGCTCCCCCCAGGTCCTGCAGCAGTAAGCCACTGGGCAAGACCTAAGCCTAGGCACACAAGGGCTCTCAGGCTGGTGGGGGAAAGCTGCTTATTTATTTATTTAAGAGATCTAACACAGAATGATGACAGGCAGACTCTGATATCTGGAGCTGAATTGTCCCCCTAGAGAGAGTGATTTAGGTTAGGGTCTGCAGAGAAAGGTTATTCCTGCCTTCTTTTTTGATGGGAAAAGTGGAGAGATATTAAGTCAAAGTGGCATAAAAAGCCATCTCTGCCATGAGACATTTTAAATGCAGCGGTGTTCCTTTTGCTACTTTTTCTGTTACAAAGGCATACCTCTTCTCTGAATCCCTTGTCAAGTCTGTTTCAATACCTAATATTTGAGTTAAAGTGCTCAGTTTGCTTACAAAAGTTAGCCTTCATGTTCAGTGTATGGAGAACTCTTGTGGAACTTCCACAGTGGTAAGGGCAACACTCTTTTCTGTTTGGTTTTGATCTTTTTGTAAATGAAAACAGAATAGTGTTCCAAAGACACATTGACTTATCAAGAATGGGAGTAATGGAAAGGCTGTTCCTACATGGGAACAATTGCACATGCATGCACACGCATATAGAGAGAGGGAAAACAAATCCAAATAATGGTTAAAATATGGGCCATTGTGTCTGGCATCTTATTGAACTGCTGATGTGTTCATTATGCAAACAAGTACTTTAAAAGGTGATGCGGCTTCAGAAGGCTTGCTAAGCAGCATCAGTTGAAGTCCTCTTATTTCAATGTTGCTTGAAAGAAAATGATCCTAAGACCAAGGGGTATGTGGGAAAGTCTAGCTGATCGTGAGTCCTATGATAGGTTGTTTTTTCTTACTATGCCATCTTAGACTTTCCAAGTATTTGTATTAATAGGAGAAGGGTAATGGTTGCTTGTTAATATTTTTGATGAAAAAAAAAAAACAAAACAAAACACCAAAGTCCTTACTCAGGCTTATCAAAGGAAGTTTGACTATACGTAAGTGATGCTTTGCTGTGAGAAAAGTAGCAATTTGTGACCACTTCTTTCTTTGCTTGCTGTGGGGCTGTTTGTCTTATACTCCTAGTATACCCTATATACCCTGTGTCAATTCTCCTTTAGAGATGGTGGTGGTGTGGGATGTTGCTCTATACCCAAGAATGGCTCTGAAAGCTTTTAACTCTATCCTGTAATTGATGTGTTGTGTAAACTGCAATAAAGGAAGGATATTAAAAAAAAAAAAGGAGGGGAACAACATATTTAATGAGGAAGAGTAAACACACCCAAGATGTAACTGTAGATATAAGAAAAATAAAAGCAGCTGGGGGGCTTCTGAGACATTGTTTGTCTTGAAAGTGATGAGAAGAGGCACCATCAAAAGACTTGTTTTACTACAGTCATGCTTCATTATGGGGAAGGAGAGTGTGGGGAAGGGGAGGGGTGGGGGTTCCCTACGTGACCAGGTTGCCAGAAGAGAGAACCTAACTCGTTTGCATGGCCTAATTAATCCCTGAACTCAGTCAAAGCCTGAGTCAGAGGGAGAGAGCAAATGTCAGACCTGTGTCTGGGAAGCCTAGATTCATTATTTTACTCGCCTGGGTCCCTTTGCCTTCACAAGCAAAGACTTGAAACTCCCAAGCCAAAGAAACACATCCCAGAGATTCATACTGAACATGAGCAGGTTTGGAATCAGTCTCCTTTGTCTATGTTTCTGTATCTGAACTAATCCCATACCCCCATGTGTGTGTCTGCCTCATCATTTGTGAGAGAAAGGGGAAATCATTCCATTTGCCACTGAAGTTACAGGTTTCTTTGAAAAGTATCCTATTGAAGATACAGCTTTTCACAGCCAGCCCTGCCACTGGGAGTTTGTATTTTGTGACATTTTGTTAGTGGCTGCAAAGATAATGCTCTGCACACAACTTTGGCTGATCATTGTGATCTTTTGAAGAGATCAGATTCCCTAAAGGGATAAAGCATAAGAAGCGGGAAAGAAGTGGTAAATACAAAATGCTGGGGAAAGACATGCAGTTTAATCTTTTTCTAGTTATTTAAACTCCTTTATCCTTGCAGATACTCTAGCCAGAGCAAATTTGAAGACTGCCTAATAAAGCAGCAGTTCTGAATTTGTGGGATCTTCCTCTGCTGCATTTATTCTTGAAGCAAAACTATAGTCAGGAGTTGTTTTACATATTGGGCTAAATTCTGCTCTTTTATTACCTTGTAGCCAAAACACTTGTGAGCACAAAGTGCAGCCATTCTAGATTTAGTCCGGGGTTTCTGAATTAGATATATTTGTGATCCTGCTCCCCCTGGCTCTCTGCTCAGGATTAGACCCTGCCTTTGGGGTTTTGTGCTTCCAAAAAACTCCTGAGTCTCTTGGAACATTTTGCCCCAGCATCTGAGGCAACATTTACTGAGTGCAAGGGACCTGGGGGCTCTGGACTTAGTTGATAGAAGTACTTCTAAAAGAAGTTTAATTTTCCTTCATTCATAACCAACAGGCTAAATATGATGTAATGGGATTTATTTTTTCCTCTTCACCCCCACTGGAGCCAGGAAAATGAAGTAGTTCAGAGAAAAGGGGTTGTCATTTTCAGTCAAGCAGCCATTCATCACATAGCATTAGACAATTAGCAATAAAACATTTGAAGGGCTCCATTGGTGCTAAAAGGGCGAGGGGGTCTTTTTAAATATCAGAGGTGGGAAATGTTATGTATCAGGGTTATTCAGTAGCTGGCATCGATGAATCACTCACATGCACACAGGGCTTGTTTGGGGGGTTGCTGTATTTTTCAGTTCATTGAATCCCTGTCACTCAGTTGTCTTTAGTGTTTCATAAAAAAGGAATAATAAAAACTTGGTTTATCTCAGTAGTTGTTTATCTTAATAAGCAGGCTGGCAAAAAAAGGATAAATGCATTCCTACTTGTCATGTGTGTATATATGTAATATATGCTGCTACAGGGAGTTTGTTTGGATAAACAATGTTGCCTGTGTGGAAATTCAGATCCCTGTCAGGAGCCATTGCTTGTAAATATAAGTGTCATTTTTTAACATAAAAAATACCTTGGTTTCTGTTTCATGTTTGCCAGTTCTCCGACTGGCCTCTCTCTCTATAATGAATTGGTCTGCAAACTGTGAGACGCTTAACCGGCTCTGGTCTCTTCTCTTGACTGCTGAGATGTTAGTATTTGGCACAAAAAGCAGGATAGTTAGGTGGGGTAGAGGAGGGGGAGGAATTAGAAGAACCTTGGGTTTCCTCTGTTGCAAACCTTTTGCGTAAATAAATAAATAAATAAAAAGACCTAATTCCTCCAAGTGGGGTTGCAGCCAAGAAAACTGTTCTGAGAGATTCAGATTTACGGCAGAAGACGCTGCTGAGAGAAAAAGCGAGAAACAGAGACAGTGGAGTTCCACCTCCCATGATATATAGAGCCAAGGGGAGGTATAAATACCCGTCACTTCCCGGACCCTCTTTTAAAAAAAAGACAAACACCCAGGATCCTGTCTCTGGCTGGCTTGCAGCAAGGCGCCCTCATAAAAGCTAAGATAAACAGTTTATCAGCAGATGAATGCACAAGCTCTGTTCTAAAGACAAAAGTCTATACCTTAGGAAAAATGCAGGAGCAAGAGGAGTGGGCTGAGTATCAAGGAGGCTCAGTATTTTAGGAGCAAGAATGACATGAAATGAGAAAAATAGAGCAATTCTTTAAGGACCTTGCAAGAATTTATTCTCTTCTTTTACAGCCTCGTCTTTTTTTTTTCTTTTTTTTTTTTTTTTTTTTTTTAGATAATGGATACATCTCCACGTATAGCTGTACTTAAAGTCTAAGAAATAACTAGCTTGTTTTATTTGGGAGGGTTTCCTTTTTTTTTTTTTTTTTTTGCTTTTTTTCATTGCTTTAATGCATCAGTCATCTTAGAATTTACTCCACTATAAAACATTCATCCCAGAGCTTAGTTTCAAAATACAAATTATTTATACATCATTTATCACTGCAGATACAGGTTCTTGGCTAAATGTATCCTTCCCTGTCTCCATTCTGTTGGGATTTCAAGGTAGAACTTTGCTCTCTCAACAAATGTTTACCTTCCATGTGATTCATAACTGTTTTCTTTCAGAGCAGCTGATCACCTGCTAATATTGTGCAGTCTGTTAATACGATGGTTGTTCTGTGGCCCTTTCTGTAAATCAGGAAAAGGGCAGGGAAATGGATGAAGTACCTTGAGACGCAGCACCACATTCCAAAGGTCCAGCAAGATCTCCCTGAGTCTTTCCAGACTAAAGAATACAGCTTAAAAGCAGTAGAACAGTGATTTTCTACCTGTGGTGCATGGATTCCTGGGTGAGGTCATACCGGACCTTTGATAGCTAATAAGGTAGACTGGGTAGATTGCCATAAGGCATATATATATGAACTATGTAAAATGCCTGAAAGTTGTGCATCTCCTTTAGAATTTTTTTAGGGACTCACAGTTTAAAAAAAAAGGTAGAAAATTAATCCGTAAGGATTTTCTTACAAAATATATAGGGGTGTGACCAAGGAAGAGGGAGCTGGTCTAGCAGCTCATTAGACCTAAAACTTAAAATTTGTCTGCTCTATCAATCACAAGTTTCCTCTATAATTTTAGTAAAAAACTGGATTCTTTGCTCTGCATTGATACGGATTTACTGGTAGCATCTAATCAAACTCTCCAACATCTCGGTGCAAGAGGCAAGGATTAGCATTCCTGCTCTACAAACAAGGAAAGCACAAAGCTATGCAATTTATTGCCCAAAGCCATATGAGAAATCCGCATGAGAGCTGGGCAGAGGACTCACTCAGTTATGTTGTTGGTTTTCCTTTTTTTAAGAAACAATCCTTGTTTCATGCCAATGGATTTTTCAAAGTAAGAAGTGAAAAGCAATGAGATCGTGAATTAGATCTTAATTTGAATGATCTTTAGTGTAGGGGAAAAAAGAACAACTGTGAGGAAGCCTCCACTCCTAAGGAAGGCACAGCTCTTCTGAGCATACCTGGCATATTTCTTCCTCATCCCAGTTTTTTAGTGTTTTATTACTTTCTGTGACATTCCCTCCGTGTTTTAGAGTATTCCATGCGTCAAGCTTGAGACTGTTGCTCATAGACCAGACTGATTCGACACCATGGGCTGAACTCAGTGGGATGTCCCTGAGCACTGGGTCAGGTGAAGTAGGTCAGGCCATTTTCTGTTAGTAGAATTAATGGGAAACAAATCTATTCTGAATTCTTTCTGTGCATCCTTGCTGTTGCAGACTGAAAACAGATCCTTACATAATGTGTTTTCAGAGCTGTGCCTCCAGAGTCATAAGCAGAGCAGTGCAGGCTGCATACCTCTTCTCTCCTCATCAGAGATGTGACCCTGCAGAAGTGGCATCTTACTCTTGCCCACATTGGCTTCCTGTGTGCCTGGAAGGTCATATTTGCCTTGTCTACTGAAAAAACACATTTTTACTACTGACAGCACTCCAGAACCAATAAAGCTGAGGCAAAGGGAGTTGTTTTCTCCTCTGCTTCATGCACCATTGCCAGTAGAGTGACCAGCTAAGGCCTCTATGAGCTGCTGGCCTCTGTCCCTATCCCAGGAGGGGCTGGCATCATGCACAGAGTCTGGATCAGGCCCTTTACCTCCAGGTCTCATTTACTGCTGTTTTCAGCAAACCCTGAAATAAACCATTTTCTTTTCCCTCTGACCCAGAGGCTTCTGGCAGAGTTGTTACTGGCAGCTCTTCCCCAGTCCTGCTATCAGCCATTCCACCAAGAAATTCTTGGGCCACAAGTGACTTCTGTCACTTCTGCATCCCTCGAGCTTTCACAGCCATGCCAGCTGCCTGGTGCACCCTGTATGGACACCTGCGCTTGAGGAATTACTGAGCCCCAGCCTGCTCTGCTCAGACCAAATCTCTGTACCTTAAAGAGGCAGTCTGTCTGAACCAGCCTCTTTCCAGAAAACACTTCCTCCTCCAGGTAACCCGGGTCAGGAGAGAAAGGTCTTCGAGTGCTTGCTGAAGTTCACAGTGTTGAGTGTAGAATCCTAAACACAGCTGGCGTGAAGTAGACAGGACATAGGCCTGACAGGCTTTATTTTTAGACTTGGAGACTGGTAATTAAAGAATTGTTTTCAAATACCAGCTGAGTAAAACTGGATTTATTACTAATGAAGAAATACAAGACATTAGGTGTAACTTCTGAATTTTTGCTTTCTGTTCAAAACGCTGTTATTTTAACCAAGTATTGTTATTTGTGCCTTTGTGTTTAGACAAGGTGGTTTAAAAGTGGATTACAAAATATATGCAGTGACTTACAGGTGACTTACTGGCTGGAGGTAGGAGCATAGTGAAGGAAGACAGAGAAAGAGACAGACAGGCACCCCAAAAAAAACATTAACACCTTGTTAGGATTCATCAGCCACCCTCACAACTGCTCCCTCCTGAAACCAGTCACATCAATCCTTCCCAGAACCACAGATCAGCTGACGAGCTTTGAGTGCGGGCTTATGCGCCAGTGTGTTAAGAAACATTTTGTCCCACAGGGTGGGCAAAAATATGGGCTGTGTGTGAATAATGGAGGGATGAATAAAGTCTCCCCAGCTCCGGCTGGTGATGGAGGAGCAGCTTCCGCAGGCTGCCTGCCAGGAGGCAGGAGTGGAGCCATGGTGTGAACAGGCCAAGACCTCGTGAGAACCCCAGCAAGAAGCAGCTTGTGCCTGAGCTCACTCACTGGTTCTGTGCAGACCTTAGCACCTCCCTGCTCTCTCATATTCAGTTTGGCATCAAAGTCATATTCAGTTAAGTCCTGAATTCAGCAGAATGGCCGTCTTCTGTTCTTGATAAGTTTTCTACTCTTTGAATTTTGGGAAAATTTATTTTGAAAGATAAGAGGTATGGCTTTTCACTTATTACCAGGGACAACTTTTATGGCAGGTCTCAGCAATGAAAGTTTATCTGCTTCTAGATGAAGGCAGAGACCAAAATTTCCAGGTAAAAATCTCCAGCAAATCCTTGCGTGACATTGTAGTAGCAAGTGTCACCATGAGGCTCCTTCTGTGGTGTACAGCTAGGGTCAGTTTTCCATCTTCTTCATGGCATTTATTCCAGTGATGTATTATTTATCAAATGCCCTACATGCTCAGGAATAAAGCAAAATAAGAATTGTTTTAAATCTAACTTAGGGAGTGAAAGTAGTTGAAAAAATGTAGTTCATTTTTAGAAAAAACACTCAACCTGGGTAACACGATCCATGTATTACTTTCATCATGAACCTACATTTGAAGGGTCACATTTAAACAAATGCATAAATAATTTAGGCGAGATGGCTAAGCTTCAGTCCCATTAAACTCAGGCTCCTAAGTGCCTAAATAGCCTGCAGGAATGGGATTCAAGCACTTCAGGAAATTTTACTCAAACCCTAATAGAGCGTTTGCCTCCCTTCCAGCCGCGCCCGGCGAGCGCCCTCGGGCAGCCGGGAACCCCGCAGCGCAGGCCGCGTTTCCGCGCAGCTTTTCAGCCGTTTGATGCCTCTGCTGTGAGGTGGGCTACCCGCCCGCGCTGTGCGGCGCGGGGGCGGCACTGCAAGTGCTGGTTCTGCGGGGCTCCCTGGGAAGGGGCTAAGCCCGTGCTGGGAGGACCGCAGCGGAGCCTCGCAGCCCGCCGCAGCCGCTGCAGGGGGAGCGGGAGCGGAGCCACCGGGCGGCCCCCGGGGCATGTCGGACTCGGGCCGCCGGCGGGGGCCGCGGGGCTGAGCGCCGCCCGCGGGAGCCGCCGCCCCGGCACCGTGCGCCGAGCCCTGTGCGCCGCCGCGCTCCCCCGCACGGCGCCGGCAGCTTCGCCCCAGGAGCCGCCCCGAGCGCCCGAACCCGCCGCCCCGGCTCGCTCGCCCCGCGCCCACCGCCCCGGCCCGCGGCGCGGCGCCGCCAGCAGAGGGCTCGCTCCGCCCGGGAAGGCGGCCGGCGGCTGCGGCGCGGCCCCGGGGCCGCGGCCGGGCGCGGGCAGAGGAGGCGTCTGCCGCGGGCGGGCGGCCAGCGGGCGCGGCGGGCAGCGCACCGCGGGCCCATGTGCGTCGCGGGGCGAGCAGCCCCCAGCGGCCGGGCAGCGCCGGCCGCGGCGGGGGGCACAGGCGGCGGCGGGGCGAGATGCCGCTCGGGCCGCGGCCGCTGCTGCGCGGGGCGAGCGGGGGAGGCCGCGCTCCGCCGCCGCGCGGGCTGCGCGCCATGGGGTGACCGGCGCGGCGGAGCGCGGTGGCGAGGCCGAGTGAGGAGCCGGCGGCGGGGCGGGCGGAGCGGGGCCGGCCGGCGGCTGCCCCGGCGAGAGCAGCATCTCCCGGGGCGCGGCGGGCTCGCGTGAGCGGCGGCGTGCGGAAGGCGGGGGGAGGCAGCGGCGGCTCCCGCCTCAGCCTTCCCCAGCAGAGGGTGCCTGCTGGGTGGGAAGGGGGAAGCCGCGCTCTCCTGGACTTTTGTGGGAGTGGGGGTTGTGTTGTGTGTGTGGTTTTTTTTTTAAGGGGGGTGGGGTGGGTTAGGAGAGAGTCTGTGGTTTCCATGGAGATGAAGCTGAAAGTGCAGGAAATTTAAAGGCTTTGGGTCCTTGCAAAGCAGACAAACTGGTGCCAACGTGCGTGGCTGCTGTTGCTGCTGAGGAGGCTGCTTTGCAAACGGCGGAGAGGAGCGGGGAGGAAGAATCGGCAGCAACTTCTTCCATACGCACGGGCAGGCAACGAGGAGCGGCAGCGGCAAGCAGAATTTGCAACAAAAAGAGGCATCTCCCTTTCCCGGGGAGGGTGAAGAGAAGCAGCGGCAGCAGCAGCAGCAGCAGAATTTTGGAGCGGCTCCACCACGAGAAATTTTATAGAGAAGCCTGCGAGAGAGAGTTTGCAGGGGGCTTGTTCTCCGGGCTTATTAGGGGGCTGTCTTTGCCGGTGGTGCGAGGAGCGGCGGTGATCCCCCTTAAAGACAAGCTATTTTGGATATCCCCGTACAAGTTTTCTGATGTATTTGCTTGCACCTTCTTCCCCTGCTGTTTGGTGAACCCAGCCCCCCTCTCCCCCCCCTCCCCCCCCCCCCACCGGTCTCCCAAGGATGGATCATTCCCAGTGCCTGGTGACTATATACGCCTTGGTGGTTCTGCTGGGTCTCCGGCTAGAGCAGGGCGCCTGCCAGCACTATCTGCACATCCGACCGGCTCCCAGCGACAACTTGCCCTTGGTGGATCTAATCGAGCACCCGGACCCTATCTTTGACCCCAAGGAGAAGGATCTTAACGAGACCTTGCTAAGGAACCTCATGGGCGGACACTTCGACCCAAACTTTATGGCTATTTCCTTGCCCGAGGACCGGCTGGGAGTGGACGATCTAGCTGAGCTGGACTTGCTGCTCAGGCAGAGACCCTCGGGAGCGATGCCCAGCGAAATCAAAGGGCTGGAGTTTTACGACGGGCTGCAGCCGGGCAAGAAGCACAGGCTGAGCAAGAAGCTGCGCAGGAAGCTGCAGATGTGGCTCTGGTCCCAGACCTTCTGCCCGGTCCTATACACGTGGAACGATCTCGGCAGCCGCTTTTGGCCCCGGTACGTCAAAGTGGGCAGCTGCTACAGTAAAAGGTCTTGTTCAGTCCCAGAAGGCATGGTTTGCAAACCTGCCAAGTCCGTGCATTTAACGATCCTGAGGTGGAGGTGCCAGCGCCGGGGAGGGCAGAGGTGCACATGGATACCCATCCAGTACCCCATCATTTCGGAGTGCAAGTGCTCCTGCTAGGGCTTGCACTTACCTTTTCTTGCCCCTTCTCCAGCGGACTCACGTGGACCTTTGCTGCAACAAAAATAAAAAAGACATTTGCTTTCTGGTTAACGTTGTAATGCACTGTAACGTGTAGGAGAATGTATATTGTGTGTATATATGGCACCGTTTTAATATACTATTAAAAGGTCAGTATTATACGTGAAATAATCAGCGTCTACTGTATTTTTAAGACTATTACCCTGATCGTTGCTAATGTATCTTTTTTTTTTTTTTTTTTTGGTATTTATATTCCTGAGAGAAGTCGCTTCGCTTTCGCGAAGTAGGTTTTTTGTTGGGGGTTTTGTGTTTTTTGTTTTTTTTTTTAATAAAAGGATTAAAAAATACAAACCAAACTTTTTGATAAGAAAACGTTTTAAAGCTGTTTTCCATTATTCGGAAAGCGTGTGTGTGAGGTTTTTTTTTCTTTTTCCTTATGGACTTTAGATTTTAAATAAAAATGAATAAACGCCTAGAGCACAACGTTATTGTAAATAGAGAGAACAGTTTGAATGACTTAATCCTATGTAAATGAAGAGTATCTGCTATTTATTCTTTATATCCTTGTAGTAAAAAGTGCAGTGCAGAATTAAAGTCAACCACTAAAACACGAGCCGTTTGGATTCTGTTTGCTTTTTGGTTTGGCCGCCTTCGGGGGGGCTTTCTTCTCTCTCCTCCTCGTTCTCCACGCTCAGCAGGACGTTTCGCGGTGGCAGGGGGAGGTGGGAACCTGCTCGCCGCTCTTCCAGGAGGGACTCTGGCACCTACACCGCAGGAGTGCGGCGGGGATCCGGCCCCTCATGTGGGGCAGGCGGGGAGCGGCTGCGGGGGGGTTCCGCTGGCCCCGCGCAGCGCTGCGCCCCCGCGGAGCCGCGCACCCACGGCCGCGCAGGCAGGGCGCGCTCGATGGCAGCTGGGTTGGGATTTTTTATTTATTTTTTTTTAAACCGCTTGACATTTCATTTACAACGGGACACGTGTCTTTCACACCTACCATTGTGGTGGGACACTGCTGAAACTTGACCCTTGGGCTTTGGGGGTTTTCAGCGCAGACACGTTATTAGCCTGATCCTATGACAGCCTCGCACACCGCCCTGCCCGGCCGCGGTCGCCCCTCGCAGCCCGGTTAACTCTTTGGGCTCCCGCCAGCGCCGGGGCAGCTCCGCGCCCGCCCGCTGCCACCCCCGCCCCGCCGCGCCGCCCGCTCCCCCCGGCCGCCGGCTCCAGCGCTGCGGGGCGGCCCGCGGGGCTCCGCGCCGGGCAGCGGGGCACCCCCGGGGGGCGCGGCCCCGGGCCGCCGCGCTGGAAGGGCCCGGCGCGGCTGACCAAGTATTTGACTTTTACGTGCTGGGAGACCCGACGGTTCGTATCTCATAGATACCAACTGCAAAAACAAACGCTCCACGTGTTCTTCAAAGGCGCCCTGACAGTGCAGAAAGCCTTTTCCTTATTTATCTTGGAATCAAAAAACTACCACCCCCCACCCCCCCAATTCGGAGGGAATCTATGCTAATTATTTTAAACCCGTGGCGCTTTCATTGACACAGCCCAGCCCTGCTTTCTCTAACGTTTAGTTCGCGTATCTCCCAATGCATATTCATCCTCTCTCACACTCTTTCGGTGCGTTTTACCGCCCGTCTCAGTGCTTCTAATTTCAATAGTTTGGGGGGGGGGGGGCGGTAAAATCAGATCTTGGGACATTTAGGGTATTCATTAACCTAGTGAAGAGGAACAGAGGCATTATTACTCACATAGAAGGCACCCTGCCCCCATGTCTATCTAAGGGTTCATTGTAAAAGGATTAAAAGTTAAAGACCTTCATCTTATGATTCTTTCATTTAATCTTCGTGGCGCCTGAAAGACATGCTGGATGGATGATCACATTTAAAATATTCCTAATGTCGGCTACCTTAGGACTCCAGGCAGGGCAAACAAACGTAATTTATTTCTAGAAGAAAGAGTATATTGAGATGTTTAAGTTTATGAACCACCACTACCATGTATATTTGTTAGGTTCTGACAAATACCCAAATAACATTAAAATCAGCCATTCATCACATATGAATTTATGCAAAACCTTCTATGCCTGGGGCCAATATTTTTTTAGACAGAGTTTCACTGGCAAAAAAAAAAAAAAAAGTTTATTTAAAAAAAATGCCAAAAGCAAGAGTTTTTCATGACTGGTAAACACAAGAATTATGTGAACTGAAACTATTTCATGCTGGGATGGCAGCCAGGGACTCGGGAATGTCAACAAAAGTTCTCCGAAGGTTGAAAATGTCACTGGATTACAATACAAGGTCCTTTGCCCCATTAACAAACTTTACTGAAGTAATATTCCCACTACTTAGCGAGGGGACGCACCCTGTGATTTATCTGCCTGTGATCCAAGCAATGGGGCAAACAGAGACTTCATCTGGAAACACCTCTGACTGTTTGCTTAAAGATTTTAAATTTTTATGTGTCCAGAGATGTGTGTGTAGTTGTGTGATGTGAGTACAAAATAAGTGTGTTGTTAATATAGTCTAAATATCCGTCACCGTATCTGGCTTATTTTTAATCTGATAGTCATTGTAATCAGTAAAACATAGGTACATACATGCTTTCTCCACTAATAACACCCTGTTACTAATAAATTTACAAGAATATTTGGGGTTAAAAAAATCAAGTTTCACCATCCACAAGGCCCGTGATTTTTTTTTTTTAAATAAATAACTCAATTTTGTCAGCTGGTAGAGCAAAAATAAACTAGTAGTTTTCACTGTTGTTTCTGGTCAGGTTCACTTTCTGGTCCTCCTGCCCTAGTGTTGAAATGTTTGGCTTGTAGTGGAAGTGTTTCAAGCCAAACAAATAAAATATCTTTCTGATGAATGTTTCTATGCAAATCTTTTTAATATTAGATTTTGTAATATGTTTTTAAAACAAAATTGAATTATGGCTCTTTTAAATTGAAATCAATTCATAACACAGCCAATTTTTGTTTGCTGCTCTTTGTAGTGGCATCATAAGACCTCACAGAGACCACTGTGGGGAAGAAATAAGAAGGGAAAGGTTGAAAGTTTGCTTTTACTTACTCTTCAGTTTCTTCTTTTGCAATTTTAGTGTTTTAAAGCTTAATATTGGAAATGTAAAATTATTTCTACCTCTGCCATAAGCTGCATAACCTCAGTTGAGTCATTTAACCTGTGTGCTGCAGCTCCTCATGACAAGTACAGGACTTCATCTTCTTTGTCAGTGTAGTTAGTGTTTATCCAGAGTAATTTGTTCTCTCACACCATGTGTTTATTCAAAATCTAGTAAAGTTAAGGCCCAGTGTTCAAGGGGGTTCCTTGATGGTATTTGATTTAGCATCTGAGCCATTATTTTTGCCAGGGCAGAACAGTATCTTACATAGCATTCTCAAGTGTTTTATACTTGCTTTGTCAGGAAAAGCATGTGACTTTTAATGAAAGTTGTGATGCTGTAGGCTAATCTGAAAGTGCTAAGAGTAACGTGGCTGATAAAAGCATATAAAAAGTAGACCAGAGTAAGTTGTCCAGACGTTTGTAATAATCTCATTCAAAATGAGTCTAGATAGTGTGAAGAAAAAGAACCAACTAGGACAACTTTGTTACACATACCATTAGTGTTGTGTCCTCTCACACGTACCTAACTGAAAAAGTCTATTTAATTCATTTTGTCATTTTCAAAATACCACTGCAAAGATAAATTCTTGAGATTTCATGAGTGCATGATGGAATCATCACAAAAATAACCACAGCTAGAAATTAGAGCAGTAGTGTTTGTATAAATACTGGACAAGTTTTTCTCTTCCATAGTTTTAATAGAGAAATAATTTAGTAATGTCAACAGCTGCTAAAAAAATTCCTAGCAGTTCACCTTACTTGGGTTGTGTATATAAATGTAATCTGCACCATGTTGGCTGGATCTTAGATCCATTAAAAAGAAGATATTCCAGCTTAGAGATTTGCCAGGAATCTTCACTGAAAGTTGAAATAAATATAATGACGTCATCATATAATATAACATCATAGCTTTCAAGGTAAGCCAAACCAAAGGTATGTTGGCAGGGGAATGCTGCCACCTGGTAGATCCATGCTAGGAATAGATACGACGCTCTCATCCAGCGGGGAGGAGAATAGCCACACTCTTCCTGGAGTGCCCGCAAGGATCCTGCAGCCTTTCTGTGCGTGCAGGTCCTCTGGGAGGCTTACTACACACGAGAGCTGCAGGATCTGTGTCAATGCTCTCTTTTAAGAGAGCAGCTACAGCAAATTTGAAGAGACCCTTTCATTCCCTCTTCCTTGCTCCCAGACCAAGCAAGAAGCTCCAATGGTTAAAAGGAAGGGAATGAATACATTCACTTAAAACAACTGTTGGAATGGTTCAGAGGGGAACAGAAATATTCAGCAATCAACATTAAAGACTCTAAATCCTTAGAGGTGTTATTGCAGGATCAGCAGCTTACAGCCCTCTTTGGTGAAAGCTGGGTACCAATGTATTACTGTTAAGTCTCCTGCAGCTCGTTCTCTGTGAGGAAAAGCAGCTGCTCCATGTGATGTGCTTTCTGAAGAGTCTGAGAGAAAAGATACTGCAAGAAAAATCTGCATGGGTGTAATGTCACAGCGAGCCACTTTTCTTGGCAGAACTGGAGGACAGGAGCTGCAGAGATGTCACAGTTTAGCCTCTAACTCTTTAGGTGGATAGTTTAGGTGGAAACCAGCTGAGAACAGATGCTCTGGGGACTTACTGGTGGTACATTCTGCCCTCCCCAGGGGTATGTTTATGCTGCCGTTAAGCATGGCTCTGAGCCAGCGCTGAAGACCAGGCTAACCTGTGTGTGCACAGGTCAGCCTGCAGATACCCCGGCAGGCTTAGAAGCCATCCCCGTGAGGGCCTCCAGCAGCGTGGGTGCTCTTCGGCAAGAGCTACCACCACGCTGAAGGCAGCAGTATGGACTGAAGGTGCACAGAGCTTCGCGCTGACCAGGCTGGAGCCCACTCTTCACCTAAGACAGACACTCCCCAGGACTCCAAGTCTCTCCCTTAGAGAATCCAAGAGTACTAGCTGCATCAGATAACCATAACAGAGTTTGAAAATAGGTTTCACACTCCCTCCTCATGTGTTTTTTTTTTTTTCCCCCCTCATGAGAGGGGGAGTGGCAAGACTCCCATCACAAAGAACGTTACTCAGAACCAGAACAGATCTTAAGGCACAACACTAAAAACCTGTATGCAATGGAGAAGGACTGGGTGGCTCGGGGGATTGGTAATGGTATAAAGAGCTTTTCACCGCTAGGCTTCTGGCTTCAATCCAGAGGTAGTAACTGAAAGCCACAGTCATCTGATGCCTGCATAGTGGGCTGTGTAGAGTGAGTTGTTGGTCTCTGCATAGATCCTACCAAGCAGGATCCAGATCACAAAGCCACCACCAGAACTAACATGCTTGCAAGGATTCTCAATCCAAAGAGCAAAATGCAACAGGAATGAGGGTGTTTTATCTGTGTTAGTGAGTTAGTAGCAATAAGGGCATATTGTTGTTGGGGGGGGGGGGGGTGTGTTTGTTTTGCGGGGGAGGAGTTAATGTGGGAGAACATAACCAGTATAGTCCCTTGTATAGATACAATGCTAATAGTACTTTCCTCATGGCATAGTAATATCTTTATATTGGACCTTCACCCAGCAGCTTATTGCATGGCTTGGATGCAAAACTGTGGTCCAGAGGAAGATGCAGCAAATGCAAAGGCCATACTCTGCAGTATTGATCAGAAGTGCCTGCTGCACTGTGTGGTGCGGTGCAAGTTACCTTGTAGTAAATGCATCTTATGCCTACCAGTACAAATACATTCTGCCCGCTGGGTCGGTCTGTTTTAGTTAAGGCAGTGCAACTTTCCAGGGCTCAGGTTAGAGGTTACCCTTCATAGGACCCCCAGTCATGCAGCTCTGAACATGCATTTCTCTGAACAAAGGCTGGAACAGGCTGTGATTCAGGGTACGCTTGCCAAGCTGCTGTGTTGTACCTGTGCAATAAAAAAATCCAGCACCTTTTCTCAGCAACAAATAAACTGATTTTAACTTCAAGTATTAGGAAAAAGAAGTACATAAACCCAATACGTATTTATATAAGGACCAGTGTAAACATCTCTCCTCTGTTTCAAAATGAACCTTCTCGTATTCCAAGCACTTTATAATATTGTCTGTGAGTGAAAAATGGACAGAAAATAATTTTCCTTCAGTCCCCCTCCTAGTTTGCTTTGGACATTTAGAGACAATTACATATCTAGTTGGTTTTATTTTGCTCTTTGCATAGATTTGTTCCTGCAAGGGCACTCTCTATTTCTTTCATACAGAAACAGAGTAGTGAGAAATACTGCATAAATATTATTGTAAACATGCTTAAATTAGTAGAGGGACTTTACAGCCCAGTGAGACAACCAGAAATACTGTCTTTTAAAATTGAGTGGACTTCCAAGTTCATCATGTTCTTTTGAAGTAAGTGGATAAAATGTTTTGTAGGTAATACTTGCACAATAAATGAGATCGCTGACTTGAACCTTGAAGGTCTTGTAAGTAGGCCTCACTGTCTTAATTACAACCAAGCCCTAAATTAAGTCTCAGTGCTACATTAGAATTTTTTCTCGTGGCCTTAGAAACAGTTTGGTGGCTCTCCTCTGCCTGGTATCTGCTCGTAAGCTATTGGCTTCAGAAGGGTGTGAAGAGTTCCTTTTCACTGAGCAGTTTACTGGATCCAGATCTGGTGCTGTGGTGAGCTGACCCAGGCTGGCTGCCAGGTGCCCACCAAAGCTGCTCTATCACTCCCCTCCTCAACGGGATAAGGGAGAGAAAATATAACAAAAGGCTCATGTGTCGAGATAAGGACAGGCAGATCATTCAGCAATTACTGAACCTGGCAAAACAGACTGGGCTTGGGGAAATTAGTTTAACATATTACCAATCAAATCAGAGTAGGACAGTGAGAAATAAAACCAAATCTTGAAACACCGTTTCCCCACCCCTCCCTTCTTCTTGGGCTCAGCTTCACTCTTGATTGCCTCTATCTCCTCCACCCGCAGCAGCGCAGGGGGTCGGGGAATGGGGGCTGCGGTCAGTTCAGCACACATTGTCCCTGCCTGCGCAGGAGGAGGGCTCCTCATGCTCTTCCCCTGCTCCAACGCGGGGACCCTCCACAGGAGACAGTCCTCCATGAACTTCTCCATGTGAGTCCTTCCCATGGGCTGCAGGTCTTCACACACTGCTCCAGCGTGGGTCCCCCACAGGGCCACAGGTCCTGCCAGGAGCCTGCTCCAGCACAGGCTGCCCACGGGGTCACCACCTCCTTCGGGCATCCCCCTGCCCCAGCGTGGGGCCCTCCCCAGGCTGCGGGTGGGGATCTGCTCCCCCGTGGCTCATGGGCTGAGGGGGACAGCCTGCCTCGCCGTGGGCTTCACCACGGGCTGGGGGGGACTCTCTGCCCTGGTGCCTGGAGCCCCCCCGGCCCCTCCTGCACTGACCCGGGTGTCTGCGGAGCTGCTGCTCTCACAGTCTCACTCCTCCCGTCTGGCTGCTGTTCCGCAGCAGGCTTTTCGCCCTTCTTAAATGCATTACCCCAGAGGCGCTACCACCGTCACTGATGGGCTCAGCCTGGGCCAGCGGTGGGTCCATCTTGGAGCCGGGTGGCGTTGGCTCTGCCAGACACGGGGGAAGCTTCTTCTAGCAGCTTCTCACATCAGCCAGCCTGTAACCTCCCCCCACTACCAAAACCTCACCATGCAAACCTAATACAGTTGTGTATATACACAGTGGAGTATTCTAGTTAACTGGAAAGTCTAATAAAGTTCACTAGGAACTACATGAAGAAGGCATTAAGGCTGGACCACCAGGTCAGGGATAGTTATGCTGTACTTAAGCTGTCTTCAAAAGTGCAGAGCCTTCTGGTCTGAGCCAACAAAGTCTTAGGCATGTACTCAACCGAGGCTTCATGAGCACCTCCACAGGAGGACTGCTCACCTGATTAACGTAAGACACGTACATAGGTTCTCTCTTGGATCGGGCTGAAATGCTCAGCACCCTGTATCTGAGTCCCGGGGGAACCGAGAGCAGCTTGGGTGTTCAGGGGAGGGCTGTTTTACCTAACCAGGAACAGCTGAGTGTTGTGGTTTGTATAAACTGTTTGCCATGTATGTGTGGCATGTGGCAGTAAATGAAACACTTACTTTAAAACTTATTGAAGTTCTTTCAGCAAAAAAATTAATGTGGGGTTGGCTTTTATGCGTTGTTTCAAATGAAGCAGAGATTTATACACCTAATTATCCTAATTTTTTTCCAGACACTGCCCTGAATATCTCTCATATCTTATGGGAAATTAAATATCAAAGTTTTTAAAAAGATAATTTTTAATTTCCCATCTATGGTACGAACAAAAAAATGAGTAAGTCTAATGAAGTGGCATGTAGTCAAATGTTCAGACTGTAATCATCCACAAAATATTTAAAGCAATCTGAATGAAACTTTTCAGACAGCCAGACTAGGTTCCTCTTAGTCCTAAGCTTCTGAGAGATGCTAACAGACGTTAAGGTTAACATTTTCAGGCCTGGGTGCCTAAGCTTAGGCATCGTGTTCAACAAGCAGACACCTATGGGGGAAAAACCCTACGGTTTGAGGTTTGGATGCAGAAATTCCCAGCTCTCAGTAGGAGGCAATGATAATACATCACACAGTGAAAAACAGCAGATATAGCCCTATTGCTTAAGTTTGTATTGGATACTGTGCATTTTGTAATGGGCTATAGTAAGATTTTATGTATTGTTTTTCTAATAAGAACTATTAGATGCACACAAAAAAGTGGGATTTAGGTACATTACTTTCCTAGGAGCCGCAGGAAATCCCATTTCCAAATCTTCTTACTCTGAAGTCAGTGACAAAAAGAAGACAACTTGCAGTTTCTCACAGGCAAGAGAATTTCTAAAGCAAAATCATTGGATTCTAAGCCCTATCTTCTGCCAGGGTGGATTTGTAGGGAAAAAGGGAGGATGATGTGTGTGTGTGTGTGTATGTGTGTGTAGAGCTAAGGCAGTGTTACCCACTCTCCACTTTTGTCCTTCCTCCTGCCTCCCACCAGCATGGTTGATGCTGTCACATGCTGAAGGAGTGGTTGAGTCTCCTCCCTCCTTCATTTTAGCCTCTCCATCAGCCCCTGCAGATGTAGTGGATAAACATACTGACTTCAGTACAGTTATTTTATGCAGACTGAAGATCTTAATCTGTTTATAAAATAAATGAAGTCTTTTTGGAAGTCTTTTTCTGTTTCTTCTTGCCTAAAGTCCTTCTGCTTTGGCACAGGAGTTAGTTGTCACTGAAGTTTCTCTTTGTCTGTTACCATATTTTCCCTGAAGGTGGTCATAATATTGTGATTAAAATCTTTTTTGACCAAATAGTAGACGTTTTGTGAAATTGCATGTTTTCTTTTGCAAGTTTAGCTTTGTGGAATTTCTTGAGCTTTCTAGAAAAACGAAGGGCTTTTTTATCACCCTTTTTTCTTACCCCTTATTTCTTCTGTAAAATAAATGGACTCTAAAGCTATACTTCCCACTCTTGTGGAGCTCATGGGAAACTTCCAGTATAGCCTTTGCAGTTTTGCTGGAGTTAAGATGAAAAGGGGCTGGAGTTAAGATGATAAAAGGACTCCTTTGGTCACTTCTAGTGTAAAGCAGTACTGTTGAGGGGCAGAGCATAAGCATCATGTCACTGTTAGGTGGAATATCTGGTATAATAACCCCTGTCCGTGTCTTGCAGGATCTTTAGTATCTGGAATATCTGGTATAATAACCCCTGTCAGTGTCTTGCAGGATCTTTAGTGTCTGTGCAAAGACTGCTACCACTTGACCTGAAGAAGGCTGTTAGCTGGCAGCAGTAGGAGGCTTCTGTTTTCTCTGCAGACTTAACTTCAGAAAATAATATAATTTACGTATTTTACAAGTTTGCTAGAGATCTTCCTATGTTCAAGTTTGGGACAGCTACTACTGCAGCCTCTAGTGACCCACTGTGCTACTCACTGGAAACAATAATTTGAACTCTGAGGGGAAATTGCAATATTTATAATACATTAAGCCATGGAACATGTGAAACCTGGTTTCCTGCGGATTTATGTCTTGAAAGTGAATTTCTGGAGCTCATTTGCCAAATGTATGTGGAGCCAAACCTGGACAGCACTAATCTGACCCTCCCATTTCTGGGGAGCGTTGTCTTGCCTGTGCACTGCAAGCCAGGTGACATCAACTTTGAATAGGCTGAGCGGCACTCTAAGAGACATGACCTGAAGCCTGATCGGTCTGTCTGTCTGTCACACTGGGCAAGGCCTTGTGGTGGTTCCTTGATTTTTAGTAACAGCTGAGCTTTAGCTTACCTTAGTAGTGGCAGCTACTAGATCTCTCTTCCCAACATAGCTTTTGGGTTTTGTTATTGTCAGGAATTCAATATTCCTAAGTGAGAGAGCATGTAGACACATACACAGCACAGTCCAATAAACCTAATCTCCTCTGAAAACAAAAAAATGTTTTTAAATTGCTGTAGCACTAAATAATACATCTGAATCCCCTGAATCCATGAGTAGCTCTACCACAAGCATTAAATAGCCCTGTTGCAAATCATTCCCAAATCTTCTCCTGCCTCAGATGCTCTTGAGCATCATTTCTGCAATGGCACTTGCAATGTGTAACTCATATTATTTATTTCAAAGGATTTTGCTGCCTTCTATCCTTACTGGGCAATTCTATAGTACATGCTGTAACCCTTGTCCCTCTTCTTAGTATTTTGGATTAATTTAATTGTACTCAAATGCAACTAGATTGAAGGTCCCCTTGAGAAAAGGGGACCTTTCTGTATTTCTGCTGTGCATTTCTCAGAATAGTTTAGGTTCTGTTAAAACAGTAAATGCTTCTGGCCCTAGTTGTGCAAACTGTCTTACTGAGGTCAATAGATTTATCTACTTGCATAGCTGAGAAAAATATTTTAGCAGGTTTTCTGGGGCAAAAATGGTGACTTGGTGGCAGTGTAACATTTTACAGATTCACATCAGCTGGAAAATGTGGCCACTTTCCAGCTTTGAAAACATTAAACAATATTTTTTTAAATACTTTGTTCTGATGTTTTCTGAGTAATAGCTATTGATTTTTCAATTTGAAATTACTTTTTTCATTTTGAAAGTTCTCATTCAATTACAAAAATCCATTCCTTTTTAACCTATGTAAGCCAAAATCCCATCTCCATCAAAATTAAACCCTTAAGATTGAACAGAGCATTTTGTGTGAGTCTAAACCAGTATTTTTAATTTTTCAGCTCACCAGAATTTTTGAAAATGTATTATTTTCGGTGAGCTCTGAGCATATATTTAAATTATTCACCAGAGCTGTGAGGAATGGAAAAACTAGATTGTCTCACAGCTCAAATTAGATGCCAGATCCATAGCTGCAGTAAATCAGCAGAGCTTTGCTGGTGTAGGGCGAGCTGTTCAGTTTTATGCAAGCAAGGAATCCAGCTCCATTAAGTACTTGGTTCAGCAGGACTGTGTGGACGGACTCTTCAGGTGAATATGGCTGGTAGCTGAGATCCTTGTGAGGGAAGACTTTTAAAACAAACTGTTACCTGACTTACCCATGGCATTAAAATGAATGCCTGTGCTCTCAGTACTAAGTAGTACTATAAATCCTGGGTGCGTGGCCATGTATTACGTGAATTTACTTCTATACTCCTTCACTAGGAATATTAAAAGTTGCATGACTTCCAAGTCTTTCTATGTGCTGTTGATTAGCATTCCACCAGGATCACTAACCTATTAGTGTGTCTGTCACTATTGGTGGAAAAGTGTCTTTTATTTCCTTCTCAAATGATTTTGCTTTTCTTCAATGGTGACCATAGCAACACATACTGGTAGTGATGAGTCCCTGATTCTGTTGCAGGCTTTCCACAGCAGTGTCTTGCCAGTAACAACAGTTGACCCGACATTGTAAGGCTGCTCAGAGACACGTAGCCACGCTGGTTCTCCTGATGAATGGGAAGTATCTTTCCTTATGTGGCAGGTCAGTTCTGGTAAATGAAATGGCTGATTTCTGATCAGACTAGCATCTTATGTTGTTCTGAACACAATTATGGGCATCGAACTTTGGAAAGTCTTTTGACTGAAACTTCTTTTCTGAATGTGTATGTGCATACACGTGTTCCTGTGAGTGTATGTAACTATTTCTATGAGTTTGCCATTCTAAGCCAAAAGTTTGCTTTAATAGCAGTCTGTGGAAGAGATTGTCCAGAACATAGCCAGGGGACACGAAAAGCTTCATCCCTTAATTTTCTCCATCTTCTCTCCTTGTTTTTAACCTTTTTGTCTAGGTAAAAGACTTTTCAAGGAAAGGAGTAATCTGCAGTATGGACTATCTGTGCTGCAAACTTTGTATTAGAACCAACTATCTAACATCAAACTCAAATAAGAATGACTCCATTACTTAGACTGAAGCTGGCAAGGAAGACAAAATGCTCTGCTGTGTGGTCTCCTCTGCCTTAACCTAATACTCAGAGCTAATAGGAACAAGTCTTGGACTTGGTAAGAGTTGGCTTTGTATCACAATGTGCATAGAGCAGGGACCAGATCCAGTGACCTTTCTTCATGCAAGTAATTCTCACTCACATGTGTAATCAATGCGATGATTTGCTTAGGTAAAGATTCTCCACATGTGTAAAAGGGGAAAGGACCTGGACAAAATTCTGCAGTTTTTCTTTCTCTGACTCCTACTTGTCTCTGGATTTGCTTTGTGTATGTATTGGCACTGTGGTTGCTTCCAAGCCCCAAGGACGTATCTGCAGTTCTCTGTGTTGTATTCTGAATATCAAATAGATATCCTGAGTTTCTCGTGCACCCATCGAAGAATCTGCATTTTGGAAGCAAGAAGTCTTGACCAAATGCCTGTTGCATGAAATGAAAATGATTTGTGCTGCCTGCAGTAGCCCTGCAATCTCCATTTGTGTTAGCAGCGTGTCATTTCTGGGCTTCAATGTAATTTCTTCCAGGGACAGTGTCACCCTGATGTCTTGGTGTAAAGGCCCCATCTGAGCTGGGGCCAAGCACAATGAATGTTGTGTTAACAGATGGACATGGCTGCAGTCAATAGACCATGCTTAAGTGTGAGCGCTGAGAGCCGAACTCACAGGTGGGAATGGCCAAATGTCTGTCTGTACTGTGGTTACGGGGACATACCATTGCTAATTCTGCTGTAGGCTGACTTAACTGAAAAAAGAAATCCTTCCTTCACCACATAAGGAGAGGTTTTGGCCTGTTGGAATTGCCTGGGTGGTGCAAAGGAAGGTGGGGTGTAGAGAGACATTCTAATTAAGTCTCTATCCCCTTTTGTTCATATCTTTTTAGGAAAGCCCCCATGGAATAGACCAAAATAAGCTCCTACCCCTAGCTGAATAGGTTGTCAGGGTGCAGAACTATATTCTGCAGACTTATGCATGTGTAAGGGGTGTGTAACATTTTTGTCTGAATGGAGCCCTATGTTCTCATAATTTATAGTAAGTAATCTTATTTGCAAAGCATGCCCTTACAGTTTTAAAAAACAAGTTAATTGACTTGCATAAAAATCAAACATGTCAAAGTTTTCCATCTCGACACAAACACCACATTGAGCAGCACGTTGCTACAATAGCCATGATGCAGTCTGGGCTACCTATTGAGATACTTCATAAACCAAAATGGAATCTTAAAAAGTTTGTCAGTTTTGCATACCTCTGAGTTGCTGAATTTAGGAGTCCATTACTCGACTAATTATACAATGTTTTATTTTTTTCCTTGTGTAAATAAACAAACTTGTGTCTGAATTTTGGCAAGGGGCACTAGAAGCCAATTAGAAGGTGTTCCCAATGTATTACAGTATTACAAACAAGATGCCTTTTCTTAGAAAGGCGAACACACCATGTTTCTTTTAATGAGTGTGAAAATATACCAGTTGCTTAATCACTAGCAACTTATAAGCATAAGTGAGTCCTTTCTCAGGAATGAAAAACATAGCTTAGTTTCTTTACTAACAGATGACATTTTAATTTAAAGCTCCAGTTTTTGTGTGGAAGGACTAAAACATCTGAATTATTTGAGAGAGGAATAAGGGGCAGAGGGGAAGTATGAGAGCACAGGCAGGATTTTCTTATCTGAGTAGACTTCACCCCCGGCTTGTTTGAGTGGTGAGGGTCACGTGTCCCCTCGGTTTGTGCCTGCAATGCCATCTAAGATACTGCGTCATTCCTAGTGCGATTCATTCAGTCTTGCTGCACTTTAGCCCTACACTGGATCCAAAACCAAAGCACTGTTGAGTCACTGATACACAGTTACCGAAGGGTGGATTATGCTTTCTGCATGTTGTAGGTACGGGTTGGAGCACCAGAGCATCCCAGGAAGAGCGAGCCCCGGGAAGCATGGTGACTTAGCTGCAGTTTCTTCCCATGCTCCTCTTCTGGGTAAAAACCAGGGATGCAGCCTGGTCTTTGAAATGGTAAAGCTTCCTCCTGTACAGTCTAGGCAAATCACAGTATGTAGGCTCGTTGTGAAGCAATAAAAATATTAAGCTGGGTAAGAGGATGGATAGAGCAAATAGCTCTATATAGAGATCCTTTATCCTTGTTTTTCTTGAAATGTTTGTCTAGAAACATAAAGATCGCTTGATTTATGACTTGTTCCACAAGCTCCAAATCAGATGGCGTTGGATTCAAAGCAGTGAATCTGTCAGCCTGGTATTACTCCGCAGCCAGGGGGGTGGTGCAAATTCCACACAACAACACATCCCTAGCAGCTACTCACTGGTATTATGGCAGGAGTATGTTACTTGTCAGCAGATAGAAGTGTGGAAGAATATGGCCCATCATGATTTTTAATCCTTCTCATAAAAATAAAATAAGCTTTGGGAAAGCTATCCAATGTTATTTAAAAATAGAAGAATGAGTGTTAGTGGTTTTATATGGATTACATAAATTACTAGTTTATTAGAAAAAGGGATAATTATAAAAAGTGAGAATTTCCCTCGAAGGGAACATTTAACTTCTTTGGGTTACTTTATGGATAATTTATTTTACATTTTAAATTAATTAAATCTTTTAAAGCAGAAATTTTCTTTTTTTTTTTTTCTCAAAAAATGCTTTTCCTGCTTCAGAGCGACACAGATACTTGTGAGCCAGCCTCCGTGCTGCTCAGCACTAAGGCATGTGCTTGTGAAGCCATAGCTCAGTAAGTTATTGTGCGGAGCTTGGGTCATAGTCTGTGCATGTATTCTTAATTCAAGGCAAAGGTGATGTTGACTAACTTAAAACCCAAACACAGGAGATATAATCCAAAGGCACTTATACTGCCCAGCTTTAGTTATGTCAGGTACACAAGTTAGATGCCTAAGCCAGGAGTTTAGTGTCCTTAGTTCCAGTGGAGCGTTTGGAGAGGCAGAGCACAGTTAACAGCCCATTTACCGCTTAACTTATTTGCTCTAAAACATGGTCAAAATTTTCACACAGGATTTATAACAACATAGCAAAAGCAGTTCAGGAGTCCATGAAAGTTAAATGAGTGCAAATTGCCCACTAAACAAACACACAGCCTAACTCTTCTGAGATGCAGGGAGTACGGGCCAGTGAACCTGCCTGGAGCGGAGTCTCTGGACATGTGTGCACCATCCCTTTGGAGACAAGGTGGTGGGGAGGGGCTGAGGGGGAGAATGCCATGGCCAGGAACCCCTTGGCAAGGTAGGTCAGTGCAGGTGTAGATGAAAAGCAATTTCTGCTCCCTGCTCAGTATGAGGAAGGGGCTGTGGCTAGTGCCAGGTCTACATGCCTTCCTCCCAGAGCTAGTCCTAGAGCGGTGCTGCGGGGACGCAGCCCTTTGCCTCCCTCCTTCCTGCCACTCACAATTTGGATGAAGAGGAAGAAAACATAGAAAAATTATCCCTTTTGCCGTGGCTTTTAATGGAAACTTGGTCTTGTAAAAAAAATTGCTTTTAGTTCTTTTGGTAAGGCATCTGAAAATGTTCAGGTTAAGATTCAGAAAAAATTGTGAGACTCTGGGTAACAAACTTTCTATTAAAACCAGGAAGAAAATAATGTTTTCTTGTAAAAATTCTTTAGTCCTCTGTACCCAAAAGTGGAGGGGAATAACTTTGTCCAAAACTAAAACATTTCAGCTTTCTGTCACTGAAAACCAAAAAGTTGTCATTGAATTTTTTGTGGTGAAAGTAATAGTTTCTAATCTAGTCCTGAGATTTTCCAGGACATTTAGGGAATAGTAGGTTGTGCTCTGCATGGGGACACAGGAGGCTGGAGCTTAGTTCTCAGCTTTGTCAGAAGTTTTTGACAAGCTACATAATCTAATTGGGTATGTCTACATGTCCGGATAGAGGTGGCCCAGGGCTCTGCTGGAGTCACTTCTGTCTGGTTTAGTAGAAAATAAAAGACAGTTAATGAAGTGGTGGTTTAAAGCTACTTTAGGCAAGCTCAGCTCCCTGTCATTGCTTCCCCTCCTCAGAGACACCCTGCCACCTGCTCCTGTTCAGCTCAGCAGGGCATTTTCCATATTTCCGCTGTTGCCCCCCTGCTCCCCCTGCTGAGGCTGCCCCACCAGGCTCGCCCGTGGAGCAGGGGGCTCGCCTTCAAGATGCCTCCAGATGGCTGAAGCCTTCCCTCTCGATCACACAAGACCCCAGGTGTCCGAAGTGTCAGGTGGATTATCGTGCTTCAGAAGGCATGGTCGCACCAGCTGCCCACAGATTTCCACAGTCTCCAGGCTGTCTACAAGGCTCCATGTGGTCAGAAGACAGCCAGGTCCTTAAAGCCACTCTCACAGTCCCATATAGACCACTTTTCTGTTTCAGGTTTTCTTCTGTAAAATGGGAATAATATCTTCGACCTGTTTTCTCACTTTAGTTTGTTAGGGCGCTCCGACAGGGTCTGTGTCTATATATACTGCCTTGGCAAATTAGGTTCCTGTAGTAGCTGCAGAGACACGGCTGTCAAAGTTTCCCTGGTATTACTGCTAGGGAAAGAATATAAATGCGTCTAAATACTCCCTTTCGTTCAGATTTTTATAAGCATTTTGCTTTACTGGGAAAGATCCTCAACTGTTGTAAATTTGGCAGGCATCCACTGAAGTGAGAGCAGCTCTACCAACTTACACCAATTGAGGAGCTTGGCCCCAAAGTAAGCTTGAAAAAAAAAGTAAGCTTGCTGTAGGAATCCTTTTGTTAATACAATTAGCATATTTTGTGTTTGCAGCATTTTTAAAGGTTCTGTTAAAAATAAATTCCTGAAGTCCTGGATAAATAAATAGTTGTACAGAAGAGTCCTCTGTAGCCACGAAGTTGCCAAAAATTATCAGTAATCCTCAGTCAGATGGAATGTACAGTTGGCAAGGGGATGGCAGGAAAAAGTCCTCACCAGTTCTGCCTCATATTCCCATACAATGAGAGATGCCAAGTTTTTCCGTTAGTGTCTGTGATGCAATTGAAGATGGGAGTGTTTGTCATTAAGGAGACCTTGTTTTAGTTAAATAACCAGTGAAGGGCTCAGTTCGGTTGCATATTTTTCCATCACTATAGACATTGTTTTCACACAAGCTGCTTTATTTTGTTAATGAAATGTGACCCTCGTTTCCTCTCCCTCTGCATTTAACTCAATTTAGGTCAAAACACAGAATATGCAAATGAAGAACCATAAGTCCAGCCCACTAGTGATGTGGTTTTAAAGTCCTGAATAAAAACAAAAATTATTTACAGACTAGTCTGGGGCAATATATGCCTTAAAAACTGACATCCAGGATCTTGGCAGCTGACATATGTGTTTATTTAGGCTTTGACATTGCTAGGATTTATAATTTTGGGGGGTTTGGTTTTTTTGGAAAGTGACTAGTGATTTTAAGGGCCTTTATTCTGAGTGACGATATTCAGACAAATGAAACTGGCACGTGCTCCCTGCTGCCTGAAACACTACTTTATTTAAGCCCTATGTGGTAAAGCTTTGAGCTTTTGAGGAACCCCAATCCTTGTCAGTTCTGTGTGTCTTGGCCCCTGGGCACAGTGCATGTAAGTGGATAATGGGCCAAGACCTGTTTTTATTTAAAACTGTGGAATTCCCACTTGGTTCAGCAGGAATTACACCTGTTCAACCCAGGCCCAGGAATTGAAATCTAATCCTGCTGCATCAGAGCACAGTCACACCACGCCATCAGAGCCTCCCCACGCTGTTTTGTTTCAGAAGTGCCATGCCTACACCAGGCACACCACGAAGATGAAATAACAGAGTAGTAAGGAAATGGGAATCTGCTCAACCAGAGGATCTCCAGTCTGTTTGACTGGATCCAGCTCTAATAAAATACACCTACTAAATGTTCCACCATTAGATTTCTGTGATGGTTCTACACCAACAGGAAAGTTATAAACACTTTGCTGCTTAGCAAAAAACATCTGCTGAAAAGTTTAGTAGCTTAATTGCAAACTTTTAAGTGTGTAGAAACGTTCAATAGTCCGAGGAGTAGAGCTGTAGTTACAGGAGTGACTGTGTCTGCCTAACAGTTGCAACTTTTCAATTAGCCCTGAAGGTAGACATCTGAGAACAGAAAATCAAGAGAGACTGAAAGGATTTGCCATCATTGCCATGATTAAGCTGCCTTTGTACTCAATTTTTCAGTGTTTTCCTGACCACCAAAACATAAAGGCAAGGTCTGAACTATTTAAGGACTAATACAGCTCCAGATTAAATTAATATCTACATTATAGCAGCTACTTACTGTGACTGTCAAAAGTTAGTTTTACCCCAGAGAGAAGGTACAAAGAAAACAATGGAGGGTCTTCTATGTGAGACCCTGAAATCAGATACTAACAGTCACGCAGAGTTGTGCAGATGTAATACAATCTAACCTTTTCATGTTTAGACTAAAGCATTTTCATTTAACAGTATACTTAACGGAACAGCGTTAAACCAGCCACAAAGAAGTGACCTGGCATGTTTTGACTATAATAAGCATTGATTCCATGCCTATAAATTTTATAGTTGAATCAATTATACTCGTTCTTTATAGGATTAAAGAAAACGTTCCATTTCAAATGGAATTTTTTTAATTCTCGTGACAGAGAGGAATTGAAGGGGAAAAAAAGAAAAATGAGTGAGCAATGCTAAAATTATTAAGAAAATGCCTAGACTATTTTCTCCCAGAATAAAAGCTGTCTAGATAGAATATTTCAGCCTGTGGAAAGATCCACAAACACTGAAAATATTTCTTATTTCCCATGAAGTGAGAGAAGAACCAGCTGTGGTATTTCGCTTCCCAGAGCAGTTAGGAGATGACACTCAGAGCTCCCTGTGGATGGTCTGGATGGTCCTGTGCCATCAGACTCAGCACGGAATGGGAAGGCACGTGTTCTTCTGGCAGAAGCGGCTTGGGGGCTCTGGGAAGAGCTCAGTTAAATGTTCATCTCTGCCACAAGCTTCCTTGGGCAACACACCTTTCATGTGACAGTACAAAACATATTTATAGAGTGCTTGGTCAAATGGGACTTTCAGTCTTTGGTGGGACTGCTTGAACACAAATCCTAATTATTTCTTAATGGATGCAATTAAATGATGTCTGTGAAATGCATTGTTCTCAATTCTTTTTGCCTGTTGAGTGGTAGAGTTGCAAAATCGAGCAGCAGGGAAATGATACAGCTCTGAAAATCTTTGGGTTTGTGGTTTCTGTATTTGGCTACTGAGTATGAGGGTTTTCAAGTACTTTTCAAATTACCTATCATGCTACCATTAGAAAGCAGACATATTTCTAATGTTCACAGAGAATTCACATAAATATCAAAGGCCGTTTAGAGTCCGTCACAAAGCAAGGAACAGAAGCCAGAGTAGAAACTCTTCCCTTTGAGCCACATCTCCTTCTGGGATGAAAACACCCACTTTACTACACTGAAGACAGATTATGAAGTAGCTTGTGACAGATACCAACAACACAAACCATAACTCTTCACAGTCTCCAAAACTCAGACAAACTTGTGCACTACAGGAGTCTTTATTTATAAGTGCTGCAAGTAAGGTGCCAGTCCAGAAGTGCTAAAAGATTACATCATATGTAAGGATTGAAATCATATCCTTGGTTTATTCAAAAGCAACTAGGACACAGTTTATATCCTAAAGTTTGGGGCATATGTTACCTGTTCCTGTGTATCCACACAAAATTTTGCTCTAAGACAGTAAAATCTAATGTGTGACCCAAACAAAACCAGCACAGTGAGCAATAAATTTTCAGTGACAGGCAGTAAAACACTAGTATGGGTGCACACCTCTGAAAGTTCTACTGAGAGCTTAGAAACCCCTGAGCAACCAAGTGTGCACTCACACCCTAGTGACGGAACGATGTCTACCAGCATGGAGGTGGGAACCGTGGTGGTTCCTCCTGCCATTACAACCACTCAGGGCAGTATATGCCCGTGACTGCACAAGCATCACTGCAGCTGCACGATCCCCCTTGTCAGTCCCTGTACTGCAAAGAAGTACCAGTCCAGCGGACAGCAAAACTTGTTGCCCAGAGCAGCTCACTCCACCCTGTGAGGGATCCTCTAGATCAATGAGAGATCATCCAAGGAGAAGAAAGAAAAGGAGCTGTTGGCTGCTCTTTTGCAGTTACTGGAGGCCAAGGCCTGGGGCAAATGCAATCATTTTGAGGAACCAAGTGCTGTAGCTGATCAAGGTGGACTAATTTATGATGCTTGATTTTATAGTTCTAGATTAATTATACTTTTCCCCCCTCCCAATTACTCTTAAGTACCTGATAAAACCATGCCCAAGCAAGTTTCCATAAAATGAGGGGGTGTGAGCAGCTTCTTTTGAAGGATACACCAGAAGTTTTGCATCAGAAACAGTAAAACACCCTTGAAGCTTCTACAAGCTGCTGCTAATGACTTTTCAGTTATTTGGACTGTATTTTAAAGTAGATGAGATTTTAAAAACTCTCCTGGCCTAAAAATCTGTGAAAAGATACTGATACCTCTTTGCTTCTTTAGTTGGAAACAGCATAGTACAGACAGTATCGTAAGCATCGTCAGAATAGCAGGTATCAGGAGAGCTGGGAATCCATGAGTAGCTGGGAATGCTGAATTTCTTTGTACTCAAAGCTGTATGGCATTATGTCTGGTATCTGTGTGAGCACGGATAGGCAGTTCAAGACAACACATATGCATGTATTAAAATCCCATTTAGTCAATGAAATTCTGTAAATGCGTAACCTTTAAGAGCTGCTGCATGCATGCAACAAGCCTGTAGTTAAAGATGCCCTTCAAAGATTTCCTGAACTCAGGCTGGAAACTGCAGTAAGGTAGGTTCTGACCAGGTGAAAATGGATTCTTTTTGTAAGGAGTTTTATTTCACCCACAAATAGCATGCCCTGGTTTGCCATCATTAATAGCCTAATATGGTGTGTGATAATGTAACATTTCCCTGATTGTTTTGTTTTTTATTTTTAGAATAGTGGCATTTATATAACCGTCTTGGTAGAGATTTAGGGTACAAAAAACCCCTAACCAAGGCTGCAGCTATTAACCTCATGTGTTGTGTTTATAAAAAGCCACTTTAATACGGTGCTGTATAAAGTATGTATAAAAAGAAAAATCCATTACAACCAAGGGGATTTTCAATGAAGTATTAGCCTGGTAAGAGGGTTAACAAGGTTGGTGCTTTTTTCCCTTCCTTTTTTTTTTTTAAATCAAGGCACAACTTAGTATAAGCAGTTAATGTGCAGTTTCGGTGCCACAGATTAAATTGTGCAGGCAAAAGTACTGCAGGGTTTTTGTAAAGACATATATTCAGTTCATTGATACATATAAATAAGATTATACCCTTTCCCCTGTATTTGCATTAGCCAAGACAAGTATTAGACATCATAATACAGAATGGTTATTCAGAGTTCACTAATTATGGCTTCGTATCTTTAAATGAGATTATAATATGGCCAGCTCTGGATCCTGGTACAGCCTGACTGAGTTATGCTGTGACACTTGGAGGCAGCAGAAAAAGAGCCTGGAAAAAAAGTTCACAAAATAATTCCGTATCGAGTTAGTAAGAGTATGTGTGTGCAAGGCAGGAGAGAAAATGGATCTTAACCTGCTGGTTATTAACAGTTGCTCCAGAGCTGGGATTTCTGATGCTGTCAGCTGACAGTGCAGGTGCTGAAGGTAAATAATAGCAAACTGCATTAAACCAGGCAGCGAGGAATCGAGGGTGGCTTCCTCCCAAACGCTCCCACGCTGCTCCGGTAAGAGTGGCAGTTGCTCCTGCTGGAATGCTTTCAAGGACTATTCCAAAGATTTCCAATTCAGCTGAAGATGTGGCCATGCAGTTGTTACACTGGCTCAGACCTTTCCCAGTTCTGTGCTGGCCAGGATGGCCTTCGGGTGTTTGGGCAGACAAAGCTCTGAAAAGGAGAATGCAGGCTTGCTGAATTTTTATTTTGCTTGTGACTTTTATGGGGATGATACCTACATATCCTTAATTTTCCTTAGGAGCCTGTTGAGTCTCTGGTTCTTTTCCCCTCTTCCACCCTTTACAGTTTTTGAAATCTCTGTCATGCAGGGTGGCAAGGGGAGCAGGGCATTGCAATGGAGGTGGCCAAGTTTTCCTTCCATTCCCTATTGAGCTACAGCCCAGCCTGTTTAACATCATGTGTAAATCACAAATAACATCACAGAATTCAGTGTCACTGTAGTAAGATACAGAGGAAAAGACTCGGGGAGTCCGTCATCCCTGCTGCAAGCGGCTCTATAGCATTGCTCCGAGCTGCTGCTGCTAACCATGCCTCAGCCCAGAGCTGGCTGCGTTTCAGAGATGAATGAAGCCACCCTGTGTCCAACATATCTGTTTTGTTTTAATTCTGCAGAGCTCTTTGGAATCTTCTAGGATGAAAGGTGCTATATAAGTGTGAGATTGTTGTTTTTATTTGGATTTGGAAATAGCCTTTCTGAAAATAGTATCTAGTAGATTAAATGCCAGACCAGGATGAGGCAATACCGCTTTGTACACAGAGAGGATTATTAGAAATATTTCTTTAGAATGATACCCAGAATGTGAATTACTCAACTTGCCAGGTTACTTATGAAACAGACAAAGTTACAGAAGTGCTTATGTAACATTGTTTTTCCAGAAAAATAGGTGCCGATTTTTCTCAGCCGTTCCATCTGCTAAATGAACTAACATCTTGCAAAACCCCCTCACTGCTTTTCCTCCCAGAACTTCTGTAAGGGGACACATACAAAAGCATATCCATGCATAACAAAGAGCAATCTCAGATGTTTTAAGTAGGCAATCGGATACAAGAACAAGCTTGGACTTTTTGATGGGTGAGAAAGGTCAGTTTGTTTTTAACTGCTTTGCATATAAATCATGTATGAAAAAGTTTGTTTTGCAAATGTCTTGAGCAGTACAAACAAGGAATACAAAGTTCAGTGATTTGGGGCGGGGCAGGGGGCAAGTTGGCCGAAAAGGTCTCTTGACACATGTGGCTTCATCCTTGTTACACCTGCGCTGGCTCCCTTACACCAGTCTGGCAGCAAGCCCAGCGGAGCCCCTTTCTGCACAGCAGTGATGTGAAGAGGTTCGGTGGCCATGCGGAGTGACTCTCGCAACGTTCACTTCTCCTGGGTGCAGCAGTATTTATAGATCAGCAACTGCTCCCTCTGCTTTTGGACGGACTGGCTGGAATGCTTAATATTTGGGGCTGAATTCTTCCAGAAATGTAATTATTATTTAACACGGAAAAAGGCTTAGTCAGCTCCAAGTAGTCTAGGCAAATATATGGGAGGCCCCTAGTGATACAAAGTTGTGTTGTGCTCACTATTTAGTCTGCCTAATAGCATGTTCAGTTTTGGGTGCTGATCTGACAAGAGATCTCTTTCAGAGGGTGTGTAACTTACCCCTTCAAAACAATGCTTCTTGATGTTTATTTTTTATAGTATTTTAAAACTTGCTACAGATCAACAACAACAAAGAAACCCTCCTTCTTGGTTCCCCAGTAAAGCTCCGAGTGGGTGTTCATGTCACTCCTTTAATGGGCATTTGTATCATATGCCTTATTTTAAAAATGCAGTTACAGATTTATTTCTAATTAAATTTTATGGGTGAATTTACTGCTCATGAAAGCGAGTGATTAATAATACTGGCTCAAGTCAGATGTAGTGGGGTAGGCATTATGCAAACTTCCCTGCATGGCTCTGCCAGGGCATCTCAGTCTTGACCTATTTTACCCTGGAGAGCAGGCTGGCCAGTCGTGTGATAGTTGTGGCACATGGTGTGACTTTTTCATCACGTGCCACCAAGCAAGCCGCCAAGGAAGAATTTTCCTCTGGAGTGTCAGTGGCTGGCATGGTTCTGTTATTTCTGCTGCTGACATACATGGTGCAGTGCTGGCGTTAATAACAACAGGAGGACCTGAGTCGAGCTTTGCGCTTGGCTCCCATGAAAACAAAGAGTAGCCTAGCCTTCTTGTCACTTGGAGAGGGTCTGAAACTTCCATACCTGAATAACTTCAAGGATGTAAATAATCCTATTGCCATTAAGAGGAGAGTCATCTTCTTAAAGTCAAGCATGGGCTGAAGCCATTTGTTGCCTATGAAAGTCAAAAACCAGCAGAAGCAGTAAGACAGGGGAGGTAAGCGTGCCAAAGACTTGAAATCAAGCCATTATAACTAGAAATCAGTGTATCACTAATCTGTCTATACTAAAGCATACCTTAGAAATGCAATTAATAAAGATTCCCTTATTAGTCGTTATGTGCTATTCCTTGAGAACCCCTATGTTTTGTATGTTCAGAGCAATTCATGGCAAATACTAGGCCGTTTATGACAACACAACCTAGTAATTATAGGAATAACTCCATTTCCAAGAGCTTGTAACGTCCATTGTATTTCCGGGGGGCTCCTTTTCGGTCCTGAAATGCATGTTGACTTTCATGGCTGTAATACAATTCTGAGTCGATACTGTGGCATTTTCAGAAATCTTGCCAATACCAAAACCATGAAGTCATACCAGCTCTGAAAGGTACAGATCTGAGCTTTAATCAGTATGACTTCTGAAACCGTAATCTTGAAGATCACTTGTTCTTTGACATTTTCTGTCTCACAGAAATCCCCACCCCTTTTATTCATCTGGAAAGGAATCTTATCTTTGCAATGACTGTCACAATAGAGCATTTCTTGAAAGCAAAATTCCCTGTGACAGCTGTTCCAGTCTTTCTTTTCCTATTTTTAGACAGTGGACACATCCCCCCAGCTGATATAATCTCAAGCAGCACTGCAAGTTAAACTTATATTTCAGTAGTCAGAGTTTAGCCCCATCCCTTTAAACATTTCTTCCAAATACTTTCAACTGTGACAGTCTTTAGCATATTTCATTTATATGCCTGTTACATTTTTGTAAAATAGGCCCTCTCTTCACCACATACTTTATATTAGAAGTATTGCCAGCCCTCTTAATACTTAAGTGTTTATACATAAAGGCTTGGCTTTGGGATTTGCATGAAGACATTGGAATAGTAATTTTCAAGTTTTATGTTTAAAAATATTTCTTTCACTACTGTGGTTATAAAGTTTGGACACGTTTCTTAGGACAAGAAGGCAAACAGAGGTCAATAAATATTTACAAACTGTCGTAAGAGTTGGGTTTTTTTATGAAAAGACATTATAATTCTGAGTCTGCTACATCATTTCTTCGAACACTTTGTAATGCTGTAATAGATATAAATTACTATCAGGAGGCAAAAAGGGCACTGGACAGAATGAAATGATGCTACAGTTAAATGAAGAGAAATTAACTGCAGTGTATAAATAATGTTTGTGCTGCTTGACCAGAATTAGCCAAGCCTTACACAAATGGTCTGATAATGTTATTTGTTGTTTTATTTTTTCTCCCAGAGAGAGTTCTGCTAGTCCAGAAAAGGCTAATGAAAAGTCTAATGTAAAGACTAATGAGAGTCAATGGAGATCTAAAGTAATGCTGGTTAATACTTTACCATTAGACCAAGGAAGGTTGCTGAGACATTTTTAGAAAACAGAAGTTGATCCAATAACATTGGTATAATGGAGAGATGTTCTCCAGACACCAGAATCCATGCTGGCACAGCAGCAGGTTGCACATGGAATGGGCTTCTGCAGGGCAATAGTCTGTAATGGGGTTTGAAGTATGGACTGCACCTTCACTCTTAAAACTGCGTTGGGGTACTGAATAGAGACCCTTGTGTTGCAAGGCTTCATATGGACCGATGGTGCACTCTGGGATGTACTTGCTGCATTATTTTCAGCACAGATTTTAGGCCACTTCATAGGGAAGTGGCTATTTACATGTGGAAAATGCAGCCATGTCTTCCTAACCACAGACAGGATTTCCAGTGAATAGTTAATGTTAGGCAAAGTAGGCATCTACAGTAAATAGCAGTGTGGTTTCTGAAAGTGCATATTTTATTAATATAGATATATTGCACCCACATTTTCTTTCCCCTTTTAAAAATTGAGCCTTAAAATTCCAGGTTACCAGACAGGATCTTTATTTCTAGGGCTTTATATAAATGACTTCCATAAGCTGCTTGAAGTATGTCTATCTCACAATGATTAAACTATAATCCACTTTATTACACATTATCTTTAATGTATTCATACCATGTTCTGCAAGGCAATTGTTATGGAAATTGCTTATGAAGGATGTTCCACTAGGCAAATGAATTGCTGGTTGAGTATCTTGAGGGAAACTCTGATTAAGTAAAAAACCTGACTGATCATAGAATAGGTTTTGTTTCCCAGTGAAAATTATGCTGTCTGTACTGAACTGCTAGGGGTTTTTACAATCACTCGTCGCAGAACTCCATAAAGAACCTTCCATGACTTTTCCTCCTGGCTTTCACTGGTGTAAATCCAATCTAAAACCTGGTAAACAAAGAGTCTTCTTGAAAGAATTTAACATTTGTTGCTTGGGAAAGTGTAAAGAGTGACTGTCAGATAGGACTTTGCAGAGAAAATATTGACCTGCAATGGCACTGATGTCTCAGTAACTGCAAAGAGCATTCTCCAATGAATAGTCAATGTTTGTCTTAAACTCAAGTGGCCCAACAGCTAATTCAAGTTGGCAGGCTTTGTTGACCGGCAGACCTAATTATTTACACTCTCCAGGTATTGTGACCTTTAAGGAGCACATTTCAGATTGAAGTAAATGGATATATGCCAATTTACACCAGCTGTGGAACCAAACCTTAGTTTTACACCATGTTCTTAAACATTCTAAGTCAAAACCAAAGTACAAGGATTCATGGAATTTAAGTAATTTCTGGATCCATATTCAAGACAGCTTGGCCCCTTCTCTTCCATTCCATCACTATCAGCTTCAGAAGATGTCTTCAACATAATAGTTTATGCCTTCAGAAAGGCCACCATTGCTGTTTCAGTAATTCCTGTCTACATAAAACATTGTTGAAACCTAGTCCTCTACTGGTTAATACTGGTGAAAATCAGGAGGAACGTCACTTACCTGGCTACAAAAAATTGAGAATCTTTCCTAAAGACCCCACCTAAGGAAGGAAGAGGAGGGAAGGGAGTAGGCAATATAGCAGCACAGAGCAAGTAAACTATAAAGCCAGAAATAGCACTTTTTTCCAAAATTCTCTTAGCACCCTGTTCACTGGACTACACGGGTGTAATTAGGAGACTGAATTAAGCTGTAAACTAAATCTGTGGGAACTCAACATAGAAGAGCTAGCCAGAATATCAGGAACAAAACTTTGTTGTTGGAATTTGAAGGGCTCTTTTGCCAAGTTCACAGAGCGCTTCTGCAGTCCTTTGCGTGTAGAGCACTTAACTGTGAAGCTGGCTCCAACCTCTAGATACTAACAGACAATTTGTTTTTATCCCTTGAGCAATAGTACACCTACAGTGAAAAACTCTGGAGAAATATACAGGTATTAGTGCAGAGAGCGCAGCTGTCCAACAGTTACTGACTGGAAGTATTAGAGAGGAATCCATTGGTGAACTTGTTGCAGAAAGTCATCAAATTCTGGTCATCAGAACTTGATCTGTTTTCTTCCAAGTAATCACACTAGGGCAGATGAGAGCATTCCAAATCTACTTACTTAAAAAATGGCACCAGATTTCTAGAGACTCACTCTTAATTTTGCCATGTGTTGCTATGAGAAGGACATCCAGACACACCTAAGTTTGAATGGTGCCGTTTTAGCCCATGGAAAAGGGCACATCTCCAAGTGCTCTGCGGTCAGGGGAAAGATTTCAGGGGTTCCTGACTCAGTGTAAATCCAATCTAAAACCTGGTAAACAAAGAATCTTCTTGAAAGAATTTAACATGGGTGCTTTGACAAAAGCAATGGTTATTACTAACTGCAACTGTCAGATTATTTTTCCGTAGAAAAATACCAGTTTATCAAAGCAGACTTTGAATCTTGATTCAACATTCTGATATTTAAAAAGGAATTTTGGATCAAAATCAGAGAAGGGCAGAGTGAAAGAAACTGTTCCTTCCACCCATTTCAAGTAGTCGGTAAGGTAGCAGTTGGGACAGTTACTTGGAACGTGAGACAACTGGCTTCTAATCCCTGATTCAGAGATTTAAAGCTTATCCAGCAGCTTTACACTAATTGTTACTCTGGAATTGTTAGCTTTTTGTTTTCTTCTCTGATTCTTGCACATGAAAATTCAGAGGGACTTATTTTTGTTCTGCATAAGAAATGCTTAAGAGTAGGGGCTAACATTTAGCAGTTCCTACAAAGTACAGTTCTTATTTTCTAGCTTCGATTTCTCTCTGAAGCTCTCCACACAGCCGTCAGGAATAGTTCCTGCACTCTTCCATCCCAGTTTCAGCTATGAGTACACGTAGGGCCAGGGAACCCTAAGTGTATGCACTGAGATTTCTTAGCAAACGCAAAAGTAACTTTGTTACACTACATAGGAAAGACTAGAAAATATAAAAACATTATTTTAAAAATCACATTTTTATCTGTTGGCTTTAAACTTGCAACCATGTGTATGAGGAATTGGGTGTGCCAATCCCATTAACAATAATGGGAGCAGAGGGCTTAATTCTCCACATACTATGCTGAAAATGTGTCCCCTTAAGAATACTGCGTGTGTAATTGATTTGGGCTATTTGTTTGAACTTGCCAAATGGATTTCTTGAATATTTGTAGCTAGTTTTGAAAGCACTCCCATCCTCAACCAGACACACACATTATTAAAGGATTTGATTTGACATTTAACAATTTTGTATATTAATATTCCCCTCTTTTTCCTAAATCGACATAATCCTCCTAAATCCTAGCATCAACAGTCATTACACCAAAAGAACAAGATGTTGCTGCTGTCGCTGTGTTCCAGTATTGAATTTTGTATGAGCTTGGCTGATTTGGACAGATTTATATTCTGCGATTTCCTGAACTGTGAGCAGGACCTCGCAGGTTCAGCTCTTTGAAAGCATTCACATAAACAATCTCACTTCATTACTTTGAAGGAAATAGATTCAGTGGCATCTGCGAGAGTGGTGATATTCTATGACACAGAAAGATATCTTTTCACTCTCAATCACTAGCTAAATAAGACTCAACCCTGGGTACCAAGAGACTGGTACGTAATGGAGATCTGATCCCAGATGTAGTAAGGATTCAGGTTATTTTGAGCTACTCTGGATTTCAGCTGTTTTGGGTAAGAATGACAGCAAGAAGCTTAGGTTCAATTGATGTGATGATTGATAGTTCTTCCCATAGCCAATGTGAGTTGCAAACCAGAGTTCAATGTTTTTTCCCCAGCTTTTCCTAGGACTTTTTTAATGATAGGTCCTTATTCTGTCTCACAACCTTAAAGTGCTTTTCATGTCATCTCTTTCAATGATCACAAGCTTTAAACTACATTTTGCTGTCCTGCCTGAGTATTGCATCACTCAGCAGATAATTCCACGGCAATGAATTGGGCTACTCAGAAAGTTTACCCTACGGCTTCAGATCTGGGTGTGATGAACAGGATTCACTCATCAAGTGACTTCCTTATTCCAGTAGGTAGAGCAAAGAATGAATGTTGGCTCTAATTTTAGAGTCACTAGCCAAAATGGCAAGCTCAGCATAGCAGGAAGATGTTGTAATTAGCTGCTGGTGTAAACCAGCAGTAAGTTTCTACCCCAAAAGACCAAGAGGAAGTAATGAAAGAATAGTGACTCAGAGGTGTGTCTCTGAGTCATGAATGCCCTGGGGATTATTTTCAAGACACTGTGGTGAACACTTCAACCCTTGTTTTGGAGGCTGTGCCCAAAGGCACAGTATAGCCTGTATCTTGAAGATTGATCTACCCATTCTGAGTCATAATTGCTGTTACATTGAGTAAGGTGAATGCTAATCACAAAATCAAAATGTTGAACGGAAGTAGTACAACTCAGTCAGCCTTTAGCAGAGGAATCTTTTGAGAAATGAGAATACCTGAAAACTTCTGTGGAAGATACTTAACTTTTTTTTTTTTTTTTAAACTCTTGTCAGACACACTTCAAACCCAGGCTGAGGAGCTTGAAATAGGTTACTTCAGATACAGGTGAGTGTTAGTTGTAGCAGAATACTGCAATGGGAGAATGAAGGACTGTGTTTAGCACCAACCATTTATTGGCACTGTTTTGTTCCAGTATCTACCCTTACATTGACAGTGCAGTGTTTTCCAGGCCTTGTTGCAATTCACCAGGCTGGATCTATGGCAAATGGGAGAGAACAGCTGGCGTTCTAGGAAAAGGCCTGTCTTCCCATCCCCTCCCTCGGTCACACTGCTCCTTACGGAATATGCCCCACTGAGCACCTCAGGGAGCTCTTTCTGACCCCTTTTGCCTTTAGGTGTTAGTTCAGACTTGAAACATCTGGGACCTTCTAAAGTTTGCTCATCATATAAACCAGCAGTAACTACCAGCATGCATATACCTACCTCTTCCCCTACCCCACACCCTTTTTTTTCTTCTTTTTTTTTTTTTTTAATAGACCATACCACTCTTCACATTTCTGTTATGATTCATGGAAAGACCTTGGGTCTATGATTCATGTATATTAAAAATCACCAGCGTTACGACCTTTATTTCCTAATGTTCTGCAGAAGTTGTGGTCTTGGTTGTGTTTTGTAGTTTCCTCCTATTAAAATGTCTTTAGAGAAGTTGTGGTTGAGTTTGTTATGTAAAAAAGGCTTCTCACAGTGAAGGTGACTAAGAGTGTAGCTTGCTCACTGGGCTCAGCAGGACTGAGGACTGCATTAGCGGCCCAGGCATTTGCTTTTTAAGGCTACTTAGGATGAGCCATCCAAATCTCAGTAGCATCTCCTTAACCTTTTCTGCCTCCAAAGCACATGAATTAAGTACCAGAGAGCAATGGAGTGAGAGCTTAAAGTCATCTAACCGATCAGAAACATGTTTTATTTTTAACAAAAGCGAGAGATTTTTTTAGTCAAAATACTGTGTTTGTGCTGATACTGTTGGGAACTAGCTGTTAATGTTGGAGCCTCATGGACCCCTAAAAGAATGAAAGTGGCCATTTGGCCATTAAATGTTACCACTGTGGTGACACGGCTGACTTGTCTGGCATGAGATGGTGCAGCCAGCACTTGCCTCCATCCTTCACCTTTATGGCACAGTTACCTAATCCATTTTCTGCCCTCAGCAGTTACAGCTCAGCATCAAAGTTACATTATCAACTTCAGGGGTAAGCCAGATAATGGCTCTGGCGTTGTGCTATCAGCTGCCACCAGCTCAGTCACTGCTAGGGAGAAAAAGGATTTCCCCTGAGAGCTAGCTCTCCTGGGGCCAAAACGGTTTTGTGACACTGCTGGTATGTGAAGAGTGATACACAGCAAATAGTATCGGTACATCCCTGCAGAGACCATTCGGGGCTTCCTGTACCGTAAGTGTTGAAGAGACAGTGCTTCTTGGGAGGTGACATTCAGTGATGTCATATTCCATTCCACCCTCTCCAGGTTAAGATGCAGTATTGCAGCCTTGAAGGAGTATTTCCCCTCTACAGGCTTACCCTTTTCATCTGGGCTTGCACGTTTGACTTACAAAAGGCTTGAATTAGGCAGGAAAAGAGAGAACTCTGAACAAATGGAGCCCGTAGGGGAAAATAATATCTCTCTCAGATTTATTTGAGCAGAGTTTAATTACTCTGTTAACAGCCTGTCTTTGGCAGCAGCCCTGAAGCCCTGTCCCAGCTCCTGGAGAGAACAGGAACCGGCTCACCCAAGCCCACCTCCCCTCCTGCATTTGCTGGGCAGGCCGGCAGCACCGCATCCAGCCCGGAGCTGGCTGCTGGGGCAGGAGCTGTGCACAGGAGGAGCCCAGCCCTCACCCACCTGCCTCCTCTCTCCCTGCAGGGCTGCTCCTGCTGCCCCGACACCCCGTGCAGGGCACAGCCTCCCCAGGCTGACAGGCACCTTGCGTGGAGTGCTGGAAGAGAGGCTGCCGGGTCAGGCCCGCTGGGTGAAAATGGAGCAAGGAGAGCAGCAATATTGATATTTGTGGTTTTGATCAATGTGGTTATTTTAGGATTTTCATGTCTCTAAAACCAGTATGCAGCCCTTTATTATATGTCAACAGTCTGCAGCTTAGCTCTGTTAGCTCCACTGAGTTTTGTACACGTTCCATAAATATGAATCATATAGTGCACTTAAAAAAAAAAAAAAAAAGAGGGCTGATTTATGCTTATTTATTCTGTACAACTACAAACATCTGTGTAGAAAATAAATATGGACACTGAAGAAAAAAAACACTTCACCCTTTTTTCCTTCACCCCTCTTATTTTTAAACCTTACAAAGGCAAGCCATGTGGTCAACATCTGGAATGTATGTGGGAATTATTCAGATGAGCCTTAGTGGTAGTTGCCTTGTGCCAGGCTCCTGAAGTGGCAAGCAGTGACAGCCTGCCACGGCTGTGTACATGCCACACTTGCGCACCACATCCACATTCCAGTTGTCTTCTTGTTGCTGGGTTTGCCACTGGTGGCTCATAGACCTGGTGGAATGTAACTTCACCTATTTCATAGCAAGTATATTTTGCGTGTCTGTGGTCAGGGCTATTCCAGGATGCCTGTATTTGATAGTAGGCCATTTTTGAGAGGGAGGGAATGGGTACTGTTACTGGTTTTAGTTTGGAAAGATAACGATGAGCCACCTGAGCAACATGCCCTTTGCAAGGCCAAGGGAGGACGGGCACATCCCTTCTTACAGCTGCAGAGGCCCCCATACAGCCTGCAGGAGAACACCCATATCCTGGCAAAGCTGAAGCTTTGCTGGGGCTCTCACTGTGTTACAGAGAAGCAAACTGATGCTCTTTGAAAACTGAATTTAGTGGATCAGCACCAGGAACACGGCCCACTATGGAGGCACAAGTCCAGCTCATTCTAGCTGTGCCCCGGGCTGTGCCCAGGAGGCCATGGCACTGGAGGTGAACTGCCACCCGGTGAGGTCTGCAGCCCTTGTGCCTGGGCTGGTGGCTCCTCACACCCTGCTTGCCCAAAGCACACATCACAGGCTCCAGCTTCAGTTTGCCTCTCAGCCGTGCAGCCAGGTTTGTAACGCCCCACCATGCTCTAGTTGGCTTCACTGAACTTGAATAAAGGCAGTAGGAAAATGTTTCCTGAGTATGACATGCTTATTTGCTGTTTCTAGCCTTGTAGCTGGAAGTCCTTCAGCAAGAGGCTTCATCTTATGCTGGCAGGGGCTGCATTTAGTATCAGTTTTGCCTGTTACCATCAGCTAAGAGCCAGCATCCATACTTACGGCAGACTTTGGCAAAATCTGTCCTTGCTACTGTGAGAATTGCAGAAGACACACTGGAACTAAACAGACTTTCTCTCCTGACCTGACAAACCTTGTTGCTTTTCTTCCCGAGCAGCCAGGCATCTTGTACTTAGAAGCTGGATTGTGAATGCCTTACTCACATCAGCAGCTCATTACATCAGTCATCCCACTTACGTCGGTGCTAGGCTAATGCTCTCCCTAGTAACTTCAACAAGAATAAACGCCTGCGAGTAACTCACCCTGCCGAGCTACAGCTTGGCCCGCCAGCCCTGCGCGGGCAGCGGGGCGTTCTGCCCCGCCAACTGCGGCTGCGGCTCCATCAGCGGAGCGGGACAGCGGCGGCACGGGCCGCCCCGCCGCTCCCAGCCCGGGCAGCGCCGGCGGGGGCGCGACCCGCCCCGGGGGGGCAGCGGCCGGCGGGGGGCTGGGGGGGGGGCGCTGCGGCTCCGCTGCCCCCGCTCCTCCGAGCGCACCGCGGCTCCTTGGCAGCACCTCCGCGCCGCGACACGGAGCCCGAGCAGCAGGCAGGTGAGCGGGCCGGGGGCTGCAGCAGCGTGTCCCCCCTCCTCTCCGCGCCTGAGGCTCCCCCCGCCGGGCCGGGGGCTGCGGCAGCGCCCCCCCCACGCTGCCCGCGGCCGCGGGGTTCCCGCACCTCGGGGGCCCCCTAGCGGCGGCGGCGCCCTCTAGCGGCGGCGCCGGTGGCACCGCGGGGCCAGGGCTCGGCCTCGCACGCACCGAGGAGCCAAAGCTTTCCGTGGTGCAAAGCGGCGTTACGCCGCTGGCTTTATTGCTAATTGACTCCAGCTGAGGATCTGGCCCAGCTTGTTCAAACAAATTAAAAACGATGCAAATCAGCCGCAAGTACTTGATGATTTCACTGTGCTAAGGGGAATACAACTATTTGGCACCGGGTGTGCTGTCAATGGGAGGATTGCTAAGTATTTTGCAAGCGCAGCACTTTCTAAGTGCAAAATGGCTCACTTATGTTAGGGCTGATCAAAAATATTTTGTCAAAACTGTTTTTCAGTGGAAAATTGAATTTCCAAAAAAAACCCCATCTTTTTCACAATGGACGCCTGCTTCTGCAGAAGTTTATTTCCCTCACAAACAATTGAGCCAAAATTTTAAACTTCTGTTTACAGGCTCTTAGTTTCTGTTGAAATTATTCATATTTTGTTTTTTAAAATAAAAAGTTTGCACTTCTGAAGCAGAAGAGGAGTCATTTTCCATACAGGTCTATGAATTAACTCTCATAAAACCCCAGCCAGCAACACAAGCATAGTTTTCTTTTTATGGATGAGAAGCAAAGAGGTTAAGTGATTTGGCTCCAATCCCTACAGGCACCATTAAAAGCTCCTGGCTCCCAGTTCTGCGCTCAGAATGTTAGATCGCATGACATATCTTTGTGAGGCAGTTAAATGCTTTCAGACTCCCTTGGATTTCAACAGGAGAATCAGTCAGTCTACCGAGAACAAAAAGAGTGATGGAGTAGTCTTGCCTCAGCTCACGGGGTGAGGCCTCAGCAGCATGAAAGTGAGGGCTTCTGACTCTTAGGTCTTTGCACGGCACGTCACGCAAGGTGGCTTGCCATACACAACACTTGCACCTTGCACTTCCTTCTGGCCCATCGGGGCAAATCTTACAGCTCAAGGTGGAAAAGCGGTGGCTGTTCCGTGGACAATGGTGTTGACCCTGGGTCTGGAATCTAGTTGATACCCATAATTGCAAATGGAACTGTGGAGTCTTACTGAGTGGTTAATAGTACAGTATTACACTGTCAGCCCCCAAATGGTGATGGTCAGCAACAGAGAGGAAATCAGAAGACTCAGTAGGTTGACAAGGTGACTGAGGGTGTCAGTCATGTCTTGATAAGAGCCCATAAGCTGAAGCACTGAAGCTGTATTTCCGGTTCTGATACTTTCATAATGTCTAAAAATGGTTAAATCAGAGCATTTCCCTATACTTCAGTTTTCATACACATTTATGAAGTTTTTCCAAACCTTGTGAGAAAGCAAGGGCTTACTAAAGGGAATGGTATTTAGCTGGGCAGAAACTTAGGCTGACCACACTGGGGTTTTTGTGTATTCTCCAAAATTGCAAGAGGCAAGATTACCTCCCACCTGTGCTCTGAACTTGCACGTGTACCTCCAGAGGCTGCCAGCTAAGGGTAGGTTCCCACTGTAGTTAGGCATCAGAATGTGAAGTGACCTGGGGTCTGGTGGTTTTCATTAGCATATGTCTCTTCTCAGATGTTTTGAAAACTGAATCACTTTGTATATTGACTGAGTATCAGACTGTGAGATGGAAAATGTTACTTAGATTCTTCTGTACACGGCATTCGTTCTTGCATGGTACAGATCTTTTTCACTCAAGTGGCTGTGTATGCTAATATTTTTACACTGAGGCTTTACTATCTTCATTCACAATTTCTTTATCTTACAACTCGTTATCCCTTCTCTTGACATTTTTCTTTTATTCTGGACCAAGTATCTTGATGAACCAGGTGGAGGAACTAGACTATACTGCATGGTATTACAGATGCCTTACCAGGTTGCAGCACTACTGCATCTTCTCACTATGCCAATCAAGTCATTTGTGAACTAGCTAGAGAATGGTGATTTTTCTACAAGCAGGTGGTGTAATGATCTCGCTGACAAATTCAACTTGCATGATTATCATGTTCAGGAGAGTTCACGGTATGGCAGTTCAGAGGCCACTGACTGGAGCATACCCTTTATCACAGGAGCCAGTATAAAGAAGCCAGCTTTTTCTCCTTTTCCACTTCAAATTGCTTTTAAAAATATGGTTCCAAAAATGTCAGTGATTTATTCTTAATTCAGAAAAAACGGTTTAAGGAGTCCTTACATCCTAAATACCAGTAATTTTTTATGAGCAACTTGAGATACTTTTTTTGCTGTTCCTTAGCCAGTTGTGGAGTTGATAAATATTGCTGAATATTCTAAATTTTAGGGAAAAGAAGAAAAGATACTTTTTTCCCCACAGAAAATCTCTATTCCTGTTTTTCCTTGACCTCTAATTTCTGGTTTTCCCCTAGCAAAAACTGACAAATGTTCTTTCTGTCAGGGCCCTACAGGTGCTAACAGGCCTTCATCACCCCAGCCAGCCTCACCTGCCCCCTGCCCACCACGGGTCCAGGAGCTGTATTTAAGCTCAGCTCTGGGCTCTGCCCTCTTTGTTTGTTCCCTGCTGCTGCTGGAGTCACTAGCCCTGTCGTGGCTCTGTCTGGCTGTGGCTCCCTGTGATCTGGCCTTGCCTTGCAGGCTGTTTTCCCTGCTTGGTCTTGGACTTGTCTTATCACTGTGGGCTTGCCTGGCAGGCCCGTGACAATGTCTGACCTGGTTAACCTCACCGGAGCTGGTCCTGGCTTGACTTCTCAGCCTGACCTTGTCACCAGGGACCCCCAGATGTGGAGATGTGGCTGCCACCCTGGGGCTGCCTTGCTCACCTGGCTCAGGTACTGTGGGACAGGGCAGTGGCTGGCAAGGTCATACCCCCCCCAGTCTTGTTATCACTTCCAGCCCCACATCCCTTGGGGAGCAGCCAGCCCAGCTATTTCAAACACTTGGAAGCAAGACAAGTGTTCATCTGGCTGTTTTACTGTACGCTTCCTTTTCCTTGACAGTGGGGAGATGGAAAGAGTAGGCTGCTAATGCTAGTCTTGTTCTTTTCATCCACTGTCTAAACTATAGACATTTTAAATGTTCAAATTGGAATTTATATAATTAGGAGATTTAGAGACACACAGAAAGAAATTACTTACGCAGTAGCCTGCTAGGAAAGCTGGAAATGAAGCTCACTTCTTGAATCAGTGATCCCCTACCCACTGAACCAAGCTTAAAACTTTTTAAGTGCATGGTCACCTCACTTGGTAAAGGGAACTTTTAGTAATTCAAACAGTTTTTGCGCCACTTGCCACTCCTCTGCTCTGTTAACAGGTAGATAGATAAATTGGCTCCTAGTTCCTGGTATTTCTGCTGGTTTGAATCACAGACTTTGTGCTGGTGCGACCCACTATACCTTTGTGTGAGAGGCTTGTGTGTTTTGTTGCACTGGAATTACTTTTATTATAAAGTCAATTCAAATTTGGTAATTTTCTGTTAGAGTTTATTTACTTTGCAACTCAGCAAGCAGGTGAACAGCTTTGTCTGGACAAACCTATAGATGAACCCGGGACTGGTATCTAACAGTCTGCTTAGTGATGTTCAGGCAGTGTAGTATGTAGTGTATACATTGTGTAGCAATTCCCGGAAAAGTCCATGTTACTGCTTTCATTAAGTCTTAAAAGTTAACATCAGCCAAGAAAGTTTTGCAGCCTCAAACTAAGGAAATACAGGCAGTTGGACTTACAGCAGTATGAAGTGATGAGTTGGTAGCTGCTAGGAGAAAGTAACATGTCACATAGCGGTGTCCATCACGGAAATACTCTGCAGACATCAGCCCTCATAATCCCTCTTTCAAAGATACACAGAGGCAGAATCAGTTTAAAATAGACTGTGCTGTGACTTGGCCAAGAGCAGCCTGGATGAAGTCACCGGCAGATGCAACACAAACCCAGGCTTTGTTGGTCCTGGTACTGTGCCCCCAGTTCCCCCTCTCTGGTGTGGTGGCTTTGTCCTGTTCTTGCCCTGGCTGGGCAAGCTTGAGCTGGTAACCTCCGTACTGGGAGGAGCTGGGAAAAAGGTCCGATACTGGTGAGCCCTGAGTTGTGAGCTGGTGACCTAGACTGAAGAAATTCTATGTCAGTGAATGGAAACAATCTCTGAATAAATGGGCCTTGCCATCTCACACAAATGGAAGGAAAACAATATTCAGTGTATCTGAAGGACAGGGCAAGGAGCACTTCCCAAAACCTTGTTTCAAAAGTTTTGTGGGGGTTGGAGCTCTAGAGTCAGGAAAAGGCAATTCATCTAGGTTTTTGGTTTCCTTTTTGCATGCTTTATCATAACTTATTATTGCTGAGGTTTAAAAAGGAGTTGTGTAAGTGGCCAGAACTTTTTCAGGTGAAAACTGCTAAAATTCCCTGTAACTTGAGTAGTGGCACATTGATTGGCATGGCCTGGGCATGGTCTCTCCGGAATTCAGTGGAGCTCCACTTGCATCAAAAGCAATTTTGGTCCAAGATGCACTCTGCTTTGTGTTTAAGGTGCCTGGCAACATGGTAATGAGCAGCTTTATAAATGACTCTGTATTATTATCTTTATGTCTTAGTAGTAGTATTGTTATTTTTATGGTACTGTAATGTTTATTATGGCTATTTTATGGTGTAATTTGATTAGCGTGTTACCCTAATGTCACGTAGAAAAGGGGAGGGCATTCCTGTCATACTTCTGAACACTGCCCCTCTGTTTTCATCTGAGGAACCCAAAGCCCTTCGGCAATCATTAATTGTCCCACACCGTATAAGTAAACTCAAGCACAAAGAACTGAAATGATTCCCCCAAGCCCACACAACAAGTCAGTGGCAAAGCTGAGAGTGAGACCTCAAGAGTCCTGACTCCCCGATGTCTGTGTTAACCACTAGAAAACATTCCTGTCACGGTACCAGCAGGTATAATAGAAAGGAAGATTGCCACTTTGGAGATTTTTAGGTCAGTTGTAATGAGAACGCTCAATGTTTTATAAACCCTTTAGGTTTCCTGTTTAGGACTTGATCAAACCATAAACTGCTCGTTTAAGTAAGCTCCAAAAACAAAATGTACTAGAAAGCGGAGGAGTAAGGAGACAACATCCAACAGCAAACTTATGTTTATTGCTCATTTGCTTTCCTTGCTGGGATGATGCCCTGTACTTAGATTAAACATGCAGAGCCAAATTTATCCCTAGGGTGTAATTTTTTTGGACTCTGAATGACACCAGGGTGAATTTGGCACATTTACACTCAAAATTAATATGGGGTTTACGAATATTTGGAATGGTGTCAAAATGTTGTGGGTTAAATTCTGTTCTCCGTTCCACCAGTGCTAACGCAGGTTAAGGCCATTCTGATCTCGCGCTGGATTTACAGCAATGTAATTCCGCCGGCCCGGCGTTCAGCTGGTGTGAATTAGTTTATCTGCACTGGAATGCAGGCAGCTCAGCTGCTTTACACCAGCTAAGAATCTGACCCATATTTAAATAGAATTACTCCTAAAATACACAATGGCAAATGCGATGTCAATTAGGCCCACTGTGCCCCTAATTTGCGCTGGGGAAACACAGCTGAAGCTGGTTGGGCAGCTGTGCCGTGCAGCAAGGCAAACCTGAACCTGACCGCCGTTCGGGCTTCTGATGCTTTCTAAGTTTTAAAATAACACTGCAGCGTTACACATGCTGTGTGTGTGTAAATCATCCCAAACTGCTACAAATCATCGTCCGTTCTCCTGTTTCAAAGCAGAGATTGGGAAGTGCTTGGTGATATTTGGGCTCAGTTCAGATATTCCCGAGCTTGGATGGATGGATTGTTTTGATTCTTTCTTTGAACTCCTTTCCCACCCCTGCTAAAAGAAACAGACAGATCCACTCAGTTAAGCGACAGACAAGTTGGAGACAATGTGCCACTGCCCTCCCCAGTCCCACCCCCCACGTGCCAAATTTGCAGACATCTGCTAGCTGGAGCGGTGCTGGTGTTGGTGGGATGTACTGCCGTTAGCGTTCGCAAATGACTGAAATTAACCTCTGTTCAGTAGGCCTTAACTTGGTTTATGACTGGGAGTCTTTTGTTTTACACTACTCTACCGAGGTGCCTTTGCCATGCTAAAGATTTAACTAAATTATAATGAATGATCCTCACCAGCACTGTGCCCCTAATTAGAACAAGTCGCACAGACATATTGTCTCCTTGATTTCCTCTGTTACATTTCTCTCACTCTCTTTCTCTGCCTGAGACACATGGGTCCCATTAAACATTTTAGCATTTAATGTGGTTCCCTTAAATGACTTCTCAAGTTTTCAAGTTCCATTTAGAATTGTATGTTACTCTCCTGACTGTGGTTTTGATTTTGTTCTGTTTCATGCATTTAGCCAAAGCAATTGCTCTTCTCCCCCCTCTAGTGGGGAGCAGCTTGGGTCTGTGGAAGCTTGTGTGTGCAAGTATAGCATCGCGTCTACCTATACATTTTGTAGCCATTCACACAAATCTCTACATTTTTATATGTAATACAGAGATGGTGAAATAGCTCCTAACGATTGGTGTGCGCAAGAGTGGTATGTTTTTTTCAGTGCGGTGCAGCTGATTTGTTAATGAAAGCAATGTGTCTGTTACCACTATATTTCTTTCAAGATCTCTGTGTTTTTGTACTACTCAGAGCTTCTTATTAATCTCTAGATATTTCCAACCTAAACAGAAGTGATTAACAAAAAACTTTTATAACATGGTTATACATATGATTCTGTGACGTGTATTACCCCCATTATGTATCCCTGTTGTACAGATGGAGTGCTGAAGGACAGAGATTTTGTTGTTGAGCACGTTGTCCGTCACGCCCGTCCTCAGTAACCGCTACAATGAGAATACCAAATTGTCCTTTCAGAGAGTATCGAGTCAAGTTCAAGGTCTGGACCCTAATCCTGAAGGTATTTTGTGGCCTGGGCCCAAGGTGTCTCATAAAGCCTGTCTGTGCTTGTCTTAAAGCTTGTCTATACCACTGTAGTTATCCCATTTCAGATGTATGCCTGGATAATTATTTTGGAATAAGAATGCCTTGTTTCTCCCACTCTTTCCCCATTTATCTTGCGCTTCTCTGAAAAGGCTATATACCTGTTTAAAGGAAAAGGGCATTCTTACTCCAAAATAAGCATCTCTTTCCAAATATTGTCGTAACTGTAAAGAATATTATAATAGCATAACTTAGCAATATAATTATAAAAGGTAAGTTTTATTTAAGAGAAAAGGTCTTTCCATAGTCAGAACAGAAATCTGTTACAAAAGTGAGAAGAAAATCTGGATTTCCAGGTTCCTAGTTACATAAGCAGCATCGTATTGAGGACTTGTATCTTTAAAGCTGTTGACTTTCTCGGTCCCAGACTGACACTGGTTGCTGTTAGGATACTGTTAGGACTGTGAATCCAGAAGCTTATTCCTTCCTGTTAAAAGCATTAATACCCTGGTTCTGATACCATTGTCACAGTATTTTAGTGGTGGATTTTGACATGCTGTAACAAAAACGTAAGGCACAATTTCAGTGACAACGTCTTGCTTCTTAGATCCCTCAGATGTGAAATCAGCTAAGATTTAATTATGGCAACTTACCAACATGACTTGTTCTTTAGATAATTCTTAAAAGTTTCCATGATGTATTGGCTTCCCGGTTTAAGCCACAAGAAGCTTGAAATTTATCTCTGGAGCTGAGATTTAGGTTTCATTAACAGTTAAGCCTTCGTCTGGAGTGCTGATGTGTTCTGCAATGGGTAGCTTGGCTTGTTAGTAACATTAGCAGATTTGTGAGTCCTCAAACACATCCATGGATAATTGTGTTTCAACCTTGTGTTCTTTATTATAATCCACTGTCTGATAATGGGTGACAGGGTAGATAAGAGAAGGAAAAGTGCCAGTAAGATTTCATTCAGTCTTGTACATTCTACCCGCAGCTGCTCTTTCCTCTAAGGTGATGGCTGACTTGGCATCTTTTGTTTTCAATCTGAGAAAGCCACGATTGATGGCAGACTTTTAACGCGTCTCTTGCCAGCCACTCGTGGAGACTTTAAGATTGCTGTAAAGAGGTATCACAGGTCTAGGAGCTGCTTTCTGGACTCATTCTTCTTGCAGTAGTGCAAACGGACAGCTTTTGTTTCTATCACAGCAATGATCACTGTTTAAATTAAATAGAGCCCTTTGAAATTGTATCAACAGAGCGGTTTGCTGTTGATAAATGCAGTTTCACTAAAATTGAAATGCTTCTTCAGAGAGGGTATCAATTTTGGCAAAATTTTCCATGGGGACAGTTAAAAAGAGCATCATGGTTTTGTTGAGAGAAATTGTATGAACTTGAAGTATTTTAATTTGACTTCATCATTTTAATTAATGCTTAGATTTTCATTTTTGTATTAAGGTTGCAAAGATAGATATTTAATAACATACAATGCATTAGTATATTTTGTTGTTTCTACGTAATAGTAATTAAAAAAATGGTTAGCTAATTCTAAATTTTGGAAAGTCTTAGAAATCTTGATTTATGGGGAAAATCTGACATTTAAACTTAGAATGAAAATAAATTTTAAATACTGAAATTTCCTACTAGAAAGAAATCCTGGTTTCTGACTAGTTCCTGTATTAATGCAGACATTTTTAATTTCTCTAGTTGATCTTTCAGTTCTTCAAAGCTCTGCAGCCTTCTGAAAAAACTTCTATTCATGAGAGCTGTTCCCTAGAAAAGGTTATTGTAATAAATACTTGTCTTTCTAAACTGTAGAGTAGCATTACTTCATCTTTCACAGAAAGGTAGCCCTGTTTCCTACTGGACTTTTTTCACAATATTGATCATTTCACTTTTATTAATAACTTATTATGAGTGCTTTTACTGTCTCTGCAATATATTATAATCACAACACTGCTGTTGCAGTACAGATTAATTTAATTTATGAATTAAAAAAAAAGGGGGGGTATCAGAGAATCTAAAATCCAGACTGAAAGACTCTTATGCTGCTTTGGCTCCATGTGACTTGCTCTGTCACAGTCCTCCTGTATGATCTTGGGTGAGGAATTAACAGTCTTACGATCCCCGACCGCTTTGTGGTAAGCTTCTAGCAGCAGCTCTGTGCCTCTCACGGATGACAGCCCATGCTGAAAAATCCCGATTCATGTCATCTAAAGGGTTAAAAATCAAGGAGGTGAACCACCAACAACAAAATGCCATGCCTTTGATTTAATAAAGAGATAATCCTCTTTCTATTAGCTACGATAATAATGACTCACCAGTAGTAAATGAAGGAATATACACAGAATGACATCATGTGAACAGCGCAGTGTCTGTGGGACTTAAAACGAAGAGGATTATTCCAATATATCAGTTCTGAGCCTAAAACTGGCAAGGATGGATCTGGAGTAAAATTTAACATGAGAAATGTTTATTGAAGCACTAACATGAGAAAGGAATTATATAACTGAAGTTATTAAAAACAATAAGGTCCTATTTCAAAAGCTTTAATTTCGATAGAATAATATACACCCAGATTGACATAAGGCTGTAATTCTATTGAGTCATTCCAATGACATCATGAACCACAAGAGGGGATGTGCCATGGTTTATCGATGTCTGCAAACCACACCCCGTTCCCCAGCTGGAATTACAGCCTGTGTCTTGCACTGGAGACCGGAGTCTCACTGGTTTGTAATGTGGAGGGAATTACCCTGAAATCCCCAGAGTTAGGCTGGACTGACACTGGTGTAAAGGAGGAGCAGTTAATGCACCGATCACTCACAATTCTGAATTTCCAGGCAGCCTGCTTCTAGATGGCCCATCAACACACTATCACAAGAGTTTCCAACTGCTTTATATGGATCGGAGATTATTTAAAACAAATTATAAACCGTAGCAAATTAATGCTTTGGTTACAGGGTCTTAATCTGATTTTTAGAGACAAGGGACTTGCTTTAAGTTGATTTTGTGGGTCTGGATTGTCCCTGATTGCCCTGCCCCCATGAAGTGGGAGCTGGGGAATGGCTGGAAGCAGCCACTTCTTTAGGACTTAAATGGTGGTTCTACTAAATGGTGAGCAGAGAGAGGTTCCTATAGAGAATGATTCAAAGCAAAAGCTGAGTAAAATGCAGATGAGATGTTCAGGCTACACAGTTGCACACTGGAAATGGGTGACACAACTGACTCTTCCGTGCCCTGATGCAGGCTTGGGAAGGTTTCTCTGGCTCTGGTGGCCCCGTCTGGAGGTACGCACCTGAGTCTGATCCCACAAAATGCTTTTGACCAATCTTGCAGCACACCTATTTCTCTGTCAGAAAGTGCAGATAGTATCACTCGTGTGGTACGTAGATAATTGGGCTGGATGCCAGTAAAGTTTTACTCATATTAGGCTTGGTTTTAACATTTTACTGTAACAAGTAAGGAAATGCAATTTAGATCTAACGGGCTAAAGCCTGCTTCGGTTTATTATTCTTATATTTAGATACTAAATCCTGAATATCTATTTCTGGTAAACTGAATTCCAGTGTCAAGCAGAAGAATAACTCAGAGGTCAATGAGATTCATGGTGGTGCCACTAAGGACAGATACAGTGAGTCTTGCTTGTGCTGATGTCAACAGCAGTGCTGGGGGGGAATCCACCCTGCTGCACTGCACAGAGGGTGCTGACAGGGTGTCTTTTATGAGGAGTTTGAAATATTCTGGAATCCTGGCTTCCTACCCTAGTCCACAGGAGTCCAGATTTGGTGACTTTCTAGGCGTGTTGCAGAAGACATCCATTTGTCAGATATCTGGAGAAAGCAATAGTATGCCTCTGTGCCCCTGCCCTGGGAAGGGGGTGGGTGAAATGCTGGGGAGCTGGTGTCTGGTTATTTTGTCCATGGTGAGACACCTGGGCAGACAACTTAATTAGCTGAAAACTAAACAGAAAATATATACAGACTTGATCAGGGAAACGAGGCAATAGGGAATTCTGCCTAGCGCTTTGGGGTAGGAACAGGTCCGTAGACTCTAGAAAGAAGGAATTGTTTAAAAGGACTCACATTTTCTGACAGTCCTCAGCAGGGTCATATCTTCCCTGTCTTCCTCTTGCCTTCCCCACCTACCTCTCCTTCTCATTGAATGATAAATGTAGAAGTATTTCGTTGTCATTCAGTGAGCTGATTTCTTGTTTTGGATGTTGGTCTTTGATAACGTAAGTTTCTAAATGCCTGATTAAATTTACTCCACTGTACTGCTGCAGATCGTGTTAGAAAGGCGATTACTAGATGACACCACATCAGTAAAAAGGTGGATAAATAAACGAACTGGGAAGAAGACATTTTGGAGCAGAGCTCTAAAACTTCTAAGTAGGGTCATTTTTCTAATTATAGGATAGTGAGGCCGAAAACTCTTAAGTGCCCAGGCAAAGGATGAAAAAAAGTATCCAACTGAATAAATAAATCTCTTAAAGAAAAAGATAGTTGTCTGCCAAGAAACTTAATATGAAATGTTGAGAGTGCAGTTCTGAAAAAGATCTAATTGGAGATATACTCCTAGGAATATGTAAATAGTTTCTTAACTAAAAGGAGAAACAGATGCCAGCTCTAAGATCTAAGATCAAATATGAAAAGTACTGAGGCCTCTAAATGTCACTTTAAATGTATATAATTAGATTGTTATCTCGCTAGGAGGTTGGCCAGTGCTTTTCCAGTGGAAGGTATAAACTCTTTACATTCTTTTACAACAAATGGTTCGCTTGTCTACTTTAAGTGCAGCAAAATTCAAACATCTAGATTTTAAAATAATTTAAAATTTTAGGTGGCCTTAAGTCAAAGCAGTGATACGTCAGTTTTGAGTAACTGCTGGTTTGGTACTCATTGGTCTGGACCTATTGATTAGAGACTCAGTATTTATTTAGTGTTTGGGTACCCCAGTAGTAAAAATTTCAGTGATGGCACGTGGACTTGAGTATGATGTCAGTTATAGATGGATCAATGAATTTGAATAAAATAAATAAATCAATTTTTATTCATTTAAGGCCCCACTGTTCATCAGAATCTTAGTCTTTACACATGAAGGACGACAATTCTATGGGCTTGGAGGCCAGTCATAAAATTGCAGATATATTTTTGCTCTCCCTGACTTTGGTAGGGACCATCGAGGAAAACACTGAACCATAGAGTGAAGATTAATGTTTACAGAAAGGATGGCTCAGTCATTGCCTGACATTGCAATTTTTCATTTACATGAGGATATTAGATAATTCAACAAAAATTACTATACTCCACTATGCCTTCATCACCAGCCAACAGACTAAGACCCAGGAGTTTATTTTGTTTGTCTGGGGCAACAGCTCTGACTCCAGTTCTACTGAAAGCCAAGACATAAAATGATTGTGACATTTCTGATCCAGCAGGAATTTGTAAGTACCAGAAAACTCAGGCAGCTTTCCCTCCACAAGTCACAGGTTCAGGTAGGAGGCTTGGTCTTGGGCTGATTTTGTTCAGTTTTGATTACTGCAATAAATCTGAAATTAAACTGAGCTTTCCAACACTGAGTTTCCAATGATGCCAGGCTAGATTTATGGTTCTGGGAACAAACCATACAGTTTTGCAGAGATTGTGGTGTTGCCATAGAATCATAGACCTAAAGTCTAGCTCAGTCCCTCTGCCTGCTCTGAAACAGAGCGAACTCTATCTCAGTCCTTCCTGTCAGATGCTTGTCCAGGCTGCATTAGAGACTGGTAATGGTGATTCTCCCTAGGTGTTTGTAGAGAAACACTTAGAAAATTATAATAATGTAGGCCTGCTCTCTTATGGTGCACCCAGCTGGACCTCAGTGGCAGTCAGCGTTACGTGGCCCATGCATGATGAAACCAGATCTTCCTTGCATTAAACTTTGCTGTTCAAAATCATTTCAGTGAAACAGTTTGTACAAAATGACTGGGGGGGGGGGGAATGGTTGAAACTAGTCCTTTTCCCTTATCTTGGGGAAAAAAAAAAATCTTGGTTTAAAACTTAGAAAAATCACTACTTTCTGGTTTTTCCAAATAAATGTCCTACTGTTATGAAACTGCAACAAAATGCAAAATTCCCCAAAGCTGGTTTTCCAAGCATCCCCAGCAGAAGGTCAATGCAGTGCTAGAAAAAGAACTTTGTACTGATTCCCTCCTCACCCCTGTTCTGTTGGATGTGGTTCTCACCCGTACTTCAAAGCTGCTTTAGAAAGACAAGGAAAAAAATGGCAAGTGAATGTCATTGTCCATAAAGCCAGCAGGAAACCTTTCCATTGTCTTCTGTACGCTCTGGAGCAGACCCAAACAGAAAATCAGGGAAGGATAAGGATTGCCTAATCCTGCCAGCATCTTCTGTGTGGCCTTCTGTTGTTCCCAAATACAAACTGCATCCTTACCAGCAAGCACTCCTGCCTCCACTCCCTGCCCTCGGTGCCACTGTAAATCCACCCCATAATCCCAGCGTGCCGCTCCACTGCTGTACTATCCTTTTTGGAATCGACAACAAATGTTTAGCCTGGCCAGGAAAATATCTGGGAGGGATTTTTTATTTTCGTGGGGACAGTAGCAGTGACCTTTGCGCGGGCAGACAGATTGGCACCTCTGCAAAAGCCGAAAGCATCACCTTTGCCTTTGCTGTCTGCCTCAGTACTCAGATCTCCCACACGGGCCTGGAATGTGCCTCTTGTCTACTACCGGCTGGCTTGGGAAGTTTTGAAAAGGTTTAATTTAGCTCTCATTTGAGTCCCTGCGCGCTGCCAAAAAATCTGAACTTTGGTTCCAAGCAGAGCTTAGGAATCCTGGTTCCCAGGAGAAAAGAGGAGGGGAGGACAGGGGAGAAAAAGTGGGGCATTTTAAAGGGGAGAGAGAGATGATACCAGATAGTTGGGTATTTTTTTTTTTTTTTTTTTTTACTTTTTAAAGGGACAGCTGTTTTGTGTTCTTGTCTGCTCCATGCTGTAGCGGGGAGGATGAGTGACCAGCTCCAAAACTTGGGGTAACAGCGCCACCCCGTGGCCAGTTGCAGCCACCCACATAGGGCTGTCCTGGGGCCCTGGTGGCTTTGCTAGTAGGTGACAGTTCTCTGGTTTATACTTATAGGACATGTATAGATGGGTAGGGCCAGCCTGTGCCCTGAGGAGCACCAGCATGGTCCTGCGCCTCGCTCACAACAGGCTGCTTCGTGGCATCCCCAAGGCAAGAGAGCTGTGCCTCACGTGGGGGACGGAGGTGTCCCAAGTGACTCCAAATGCCAGACCATCTCTGTTGTGCTGCGGTCGTGCACCTCAGAGCACGGGGAAGTGGGTGGCAGGGCAGCTGACCTGGCTGCATCTGGGGTCACGGAGCTGGCACAGGCGAGATGCCCAAGGCTCGGGTTGGCAGTGAGTGCCTGAGGAAAAGGACAGGAAAGTGAATCTCATGCTTGTGCCACATCTGTGAGCACGTTTATATATATATATATATGGACAACTGTGAACGGTATCTGGCCTACAAAACCCTATAGGTGCAGAGCAGAATCAAATTTATTGCTTCATGGACAAATCAGAGACCACTGTCTTGCCAGGTGTAAATTACCACTGCTCAGCTGAAATCAATACAGTGATGGTAAATCGTGGCACGTTACTGGAAGTCTAACAGTGTTTGGTGCATTGCTTGGAGCCCCAGTCCTGTCTCATATGGATGCACAAGAATCTCAGCTTTCATTTTGAAAAGTCCTTGTACTTGTGGGCAAAAGCTTGATAATGTGACCCAAGCACTCCATAAGGACTTAAAATTTATCTAAAGGAAAATGGAAACATGGAAAAAAAGGGGGGAAAAATATGAGTTTTCTGCTACGCTTTCAAATTTTCAAAATAGCCTCCTTATTCTGGAGATCCTGGTGGCTGCTCTGCTAGTTGGATTGAAATTAAATTAAACAATTTGCAGTGTCTTAGGATTTGATCTAAATATCCCTAATACAGTAGCATAGGTATGGAAATAAATTCTTCTTTCTTGTAAGGACATGTATTAAAAACTGTATATGCCATTTCTTACTAATCTTCCCTTTTTAGACTGTTTTCCCCCTTGTCAGTGACATTAGCATATCCAACCTACATAAAGCACAGCAGCTCTGATTTTTTTTTCACTAGCTCAGGTAGACAGTCAACATTTGCATTTATAGCTATTAATAGTTTCTGGTACCATCCCAATAATTAGACAAACAAGATACTTCATGTGTGCACATAAGGAGCAATTGCACAAAGCAGCGGTCACCAGGACCACGTTTGTAGGAGGATTTTTCTTTCCTATCTGGTTACGGTATCCGTGGTAGGCACTTCAACAACCAGCTGTCAGGGAGAAAACTCTGAGACTCCTCAGAAAATCAGCAATGGGACTTTTCCAATGATCTTGTTGACCTCAGATGTCAAACATAATCGGGTTAACACACCGAGCAGGGAGCTGCAGAGAGCTGTCAGCTTACTCCAAAACTAACACCCAAAGGACGCCGTTCCGCAGCCTGCTCAGCCGCCAGCGGGACTCCCGGTACAGAAGAGGGCTGCAGCAATGGCCCCCAGGAGGGATAAAGAGGAGGATTTCATCAAAAAGAGTTCCATATGAAAATATTACTGCTTGTTAGTTTACTAATAGCTGCAGGCTAAGTTATGACAGAAAGCAAGAATAAAGGCATTTGTGTCTAGAGAGAAGAGGTTTCACTGTGAAAGTTATTCGTGCCCTGTGATGAGGGACACCAGTGGCCAAAGACTGACAAGTTCTCAAGCTGACTACAGTGTAGGATGTGAAGGTGGCACCAGTGCTTATGCTGGAGATGTCAAAAGATCTTAAGGGGTTGGGGACCTACATGACAGGCACATCTGAATGGTGGTTAAGTAGAAAATACAAAAAATCTCAACTTGCCCTGTAGAAGTGCTGAGTTTCATGAAGTCCTCTGCCACCATGAAATGTAGATTGCAAAGATCCAATTCACAGATGATAAGTGGAACTATACTTCAAACTTGTATACGATATACTATAGAAAATTCTATGTTTATATTTTAACTGAGAATTGTATCCCCTGCTACTGACCATTTCCAGATGTGAGAAATATTACCAGTTTTTGAAAGTGGTGTAAGCCTGGACTAGGTGAAAGCCTGACATACGCTGTGGGAAGGTGAACTGCCACAATAATCTGCTGCTGGATAAAAAAAGAGAGCCGAGCAAAAATCTGGGAAGGAAGGGGAATGGCATGGATGTCTGGAATAACCAGCTGGGGAAACTTGCTGGCCGTTTCAGCTTAAAATTGAACTACCCTCGTAACTCAAAGATCTTTAGTCAATTCTGAAAGCAGGAAATTTCAGCCTGAATCTTTCCTTATTACAACAACATAAATAATTACTTTGGAGACTTGTAGTGAAATAAAGCTGATGTCATTAAGAGGAGAACTGGACCCTCTTGATGGTTAATGAAAAGCTCCAAAATTTCAAAGGAGCAAGCATCGATACTTTATGTTTCCATGTAGCTTTTCCTTGGAAGTTCTTGAATGCTTTGCAAATAGTAATTAAGCTTCAGAATAGCTATTTACAGATTACCAGAATAAGGTGTAAGGAGATTAAACAATTTGTCTTGACTGACAGAGTGAGTGAAAGCAGGGTTGGACTAGATGATCTCCAGAGGTCCCTTCCAACCCTGACCATTCTGTGATTCTGTGAAAGCAGGACAAAAAGCAGGGATTCCTCCTGCTTGCTTTTGCAATGCACTAACCAAAGTGCTGCCCAACACTGTGAAAATCCATTATTTGTGGAAGCAGCATCCCATATGATTGGAAGACTGGTGCTATTTCTGGGTATACCCTATGCATAAAGCTAGTTATAAATTTCATCTTCCAGGATTATATTAAGATTAGCAAATAGCCCATAAGAGGCCTGAAATACTTGTATTGGTAAACTAAGCTACTGCAGTTCCCAACAGCATACAGTGCCTCCATGTATACGACCACAAATAATGTTTTATAAAGAGGAGACTAGGAAAAGAGCTTTCTAAGAAGGGGGTTTCAAAGGTGTCACAGTTATAGCTCTGTATAGCCCAGATGCTGCATAAACACCACTCACATTTAATGCTTCATTAATTTCTTTTGTAGATTAATCCGTGTTTGCACAGAATGCTTTAAACCTGTCCACTCTGATCCCACATTCACTGCACGCCTTGCAGCTGAAGGCTGGTTGATCCCACTCCATGAGCAGTTTTGTGAGCCATAGGATATGAACTGGCCAGCAGGTACATGCACGTGGGTATGGACAAGGGACAGAGGTGTGACTTCTCAGATGCCTTATTCATGATAGATATTTTTCTGCAAAGTCACTGTAAATCACCGTCATTCTGAGCTGGCGTGATTTCCCATTTCATTCACACTGCCCTGAACATACTGACTTCAAGTGCTGTCACACCTGATTAAAGCTAGGTGGGTAGAAAAGGAATTGGGTTCAAGTGTAGCTAAACATCTTAAATTCATGCTGTGGGCCAGATCTTGGGCTGATGTATTTCAGCAAGGATGTTATTCTATATCTGCTGAAGACACAGCTTCTGTTTTTTGATTAGGCAGAAAAGAGTTTCTAAAAAGCCTGGGAATATAATATGCTGGGAATCCTTCACAGACTGTTTTTCCATTAGAACTGGCTGCCAGCCTGCTTATGAGGCTGTCTGACATCAGGTATATCTTTCCTAGGAAGTCTCCATTATCTGATACTGGTATTATTTTTGTGCCAATAATTGAATTAAACTATTCTGTTCTTATTTTTAAATGAAACCATTCTAATGTAAAAGCCATGGACAGATAATATCCTTTAATTCAGGTGGCTGAAGATACTTCCTTTTGTTTTAACCGAAAAGGAATCTAAAAACTGAAACAAAATTTTGATGGTCAAGAAACTGTAGTCCAAAGCAGCTCACGTGTTACGTGACAGAGAGCTGATCAGACAGCTGTCTGAGACGGTGGAAGTGAATACTGATCTAATTCGTGCTGATCTAAACTTAGAGTTACATGATAAAAGTCACAGAAACCACTTCGATCATCTCCAGGCTGAGATCGTAATCGCCAGCTATCTAACAGCAGCATTTGGCTGTGGCTGCAAATTAAATCTTACGTCTCTGTAAGGAAGCACCCTGTCCAACTCCAGCAGTGACTTCAGGAGCAAGGAGTGTTTGGGGATTTTTATTTTATTTTTTTTGTCAGTGACTAGAGTTGAGGAGAGACTGATGAGGTGTTATGCTGAGACGCCTCAAAGGAACTGATTTTTGGAAATCCTCAAACTATCAGGCTGTTCTCAGGGCTGGCTCAAGTTAGGCAACCCAGAACAGGCATGCAAAATCACTAGTCCCTTTTAAAAAACATCAGTCTTCATCTGTCTAGCAGACATATTGGGGAATCAGGCTAATGTAGAAATATTAGCTGTAAAAAGCCTTGAAAGTTGTACAAATCTAAAAAAGGTACTTATTAGAGCCTGTAAAATCTGTGTGTATAGTGCAGGATTTCTTCTTCCACTGAGCAGCAGAACACGCTGTACTGTAGCTATCATCCCCATAAAACTGCTAATGATGCTGTATTTATGAATAGTCATTAGAAAAAGTGAACTGTCTTTGCCATTTTGGTACTCAGCCAGCCCGCCCACTTGCCCGTATTCTAATAGAACTGAATGCTGACTGTGATGTGTTGCCTTTGAGGATGAATTAAGGCAGAGAAGGAAATATTGCAGATAATGATGCAAACTGAAAATGGCTTGGTTTGGTTTAAAGCTGTGCTCTAGGCTGTTTGGGAGCCAGCCCAAATCAGTTTGAGCCACTCACACAGATCAGTTTATACACATTGCTCTCAGTGTTATCTCCTAACAGGACTAGTTAACATCAGTGAGATAATTTATTAAATATTTGACTTCACTTTGTAGTTGGAGACCGTGTAAACAGGAGTTCCCCTGGAAACATGTTAAGAATGACTGCAACACGTTAATACAACCACATTGTACTTTCAGCTTGATTCTAGGAACATGTAAAAAGGTATTGGTAATCCACCACCGGCAACTGAATACACTGTGATACATTTATTCAGGAGTTGGATTATTTTTTTTTTTGCCATTTCTGTCTCTCTCACCTCCTCCTACCAGTCCCACCCGTCACTCTCATCCTGGGATTCATGTGTTGGCTTTGAGAGGCAAAATTGTTCTACCCATCTACGATGATAGTAGCATTTACTAAAAACTAATGAAATGGGTGGCATTATGATGTCAGGAGGATCAGAGCCAAAGGTGGTTTTCTGAACGGAGACTCTGCATGAATCTCCCCAGACTGCCCAGCAGTCAAGGAGATTATATTCTCAACTGTTAAAGCTGTTTACACATACCAACCAGCACTGACTGCCTCTTTGTGGCAAGTTGTTTACATGAATTTATTTTGGGAAAATTCCATTAGACGGGACTAAGATTTCTTCATAAATCATTGAATTTAGCTTGTGTACTGATAAAATCTGGTTAGTCATTTATTCTTCTGAGCAGTGCTTAGTTATGAGTGTTCATTATTTGTAAGGAGCAACTTACATGGGTAATATAAAAATAATGGATTGCCTATGGCTGTTTTCAGTGGTGAATATTTTACTCTGCTAGGAAAGATGTATTAGAAAATGACCCTCCTTACCAATTCATCTAATAAAACAAAGGACTCATTAACTGCAGTCACAGACCTAATGTATGCTCTGAATTTTGCTAATTTAGCCAGCAAAAATCTCCCAGTGAGACACTGAAACCACTTTGAAAATGGTCCTGCAGATCTGTTTGCTGTAGCCTGTGTTGCTGTGCCCTCTGTAGCAGTAGGGATCTGGCTTGAGATATTACTGCTGCCGCAGTGCTCAGCTCTTTCTTAATCAAAGGGGAATCGATGCTGTTGGACTGGATGGCAGCGTCCTAATTTTGTGCACTAGCAGAGAGTGAGTTTCCACAAAGTACCATTTACCAAATCATGGGAGAGATGTATAGAGTTTGAGAGGACAGAAAATTCACTCCTTAGTTTTGAACAGAAACTTATTCTTACTTTGACCTAGTGTATCTGCTTGTTCCGCAATTTCAGGTGAATATACAAAAAGTCTGAAAAGATCTAATACTCTTAAAATTCTGTAATTTATAAATCATCTTTCTGCTGATTTGTGGCTTCTTTACGAGCATTTGCTGCAATTCATTTATATAGCAATATATCATCGGTATAAAAATATGCATTAAAGAAAGGCCCAAAATGCAAAGCTAGGTTCTAGCTGTCTGTTTTAATACAAACTTCTGGCATGTTCCGACCCAGGATTTTGGTTGCTTCATTTCAGGCAAACGGACCAGGGTCAGATTGTCAGGAATAACTTTCTTATAATTAACTGTCTGCATCGGTTTACACTAACTTGGGATTTGACACCTTGCCACCAAATGGAAGGTGGCTTTTCATCCTCTAAATTCATACAGACATATTAATCCAACACTGAGGTTTGGCATAATCTCTGATTTTATATAGCACATTTCTTCTCCAAGTGCCTCACAAGTATCGCTCGAATGCAGCCATGCCAGGTAGGGAAGTTAGAAACATTCCACAATGCTCACCAAAGAAGGCAACTTAACGCCTCCTTTTATTAAAAATAACATTAATTCAGAGAACCACAGTTTCAATTGTGTTGGAAATATTCAGTCACTCAGACTAAACGGCATGAAGCTCAGTTAATGAGGTGTTTAGCTGCTCCTTCCAGAACCTGTACCTCTGCTTCAGCAGTCTCTGTGTCTCTTGGATGGTTCTAGATCTTTACCTTGAATTAATAATTTGCACGTAAGGGTCTTTAGAAGATTGCTTATTGTGATGTCGAGTTCCCATAAAGACAAAGCAATTATGCCTCATGCAAATAAGGCTGCTCCCACTGAAGTTAAATGATAGTAAGCGGTTGGCAGTAATGATCAAGCGCAGGCAGTATTTTGTTGTGGAAGAAATATTTCTGATATTTGACAGATTTGGTGATGTTGATTTTCTTGTCCCACAATGTTGTATCTTCACCTTCACCAGGAAGCCTGATACACCAGTTACTGTTTCTGCTTGTATGTCTCAGTCCTAGAAGCTGGTCTTCTGAGTAAGGTCTCTCTGTGTGCAAATAACTCGGGTGAAGATTCAGGCTGTCTTCTCCAGATAGAGGAAGAAACACAAAGTCCTGCCTTCTAGATGACAGGAAAAGGCTAGGATGACAGAGGTGGTTCATAAATTAATCTTTGGGTTAATTCAGTCAAATAAAGATGATGTAAAGGTTGGTAAAGGCAGACTGGCAGAACTGGAATCTAGATGTTTGTTGCCTGTGCAGGTGAGGGAGAGATGCAGGAAGAACAGCCATAGTGTTCCCGTAAACTTCCTCCTTACGCGTGCTGTTGCAGATGCTGATTTCAGCGCCGCTGTGCCCCTCTGCGGTGGCCGCAGTGGGTGTCGTAAGTGGAAAGCCGGTTCCACATGTGCAGCTCCGGGTGGAGGCATTCCCCTTGCTGGATTGCAGGCTGCCACACTGCTGCAGCTGGTGTGCAGAAGGACTTCCCCACGTGAGCAACAGCTTTACTTTCCATCTCGGGTTCCTGAAGGACTCTCAGAAATCTCTCCCTGAGAAATGCACAGAATCAGCCAGCCTGTCGGCCAGCTCAGCCCTGAACTCTGCTTGTTTGGCCCAACCAGAACTGGAAGAACAAATGTTGCTGAGGCCCAGAACTTGGGTGCGAATTGGACCCCAAAAGAGTACGCTTCCCACTTTGCTTTCACTTAGCACAATGTGGGAAGTTCTTGAGTAGCAACAAGTTTCAGGCCAAGCAGTTACTTGATTATTTTTTTCTCTACTTTTATTGATTGTTTGCTTTTAAAAAAAAGATTGGCGAATCCAGCGATCATGAAAGCCCTGGATGGATCCAGGTGTTGTGTGGGCAGGATTTGCATGAGTGCCTCCCAGAGCTCTGCCAACGCACTTTTGTCCTGGCCAATTCCTTCTCTTGCTACCTTTGGCCTCTCCAATGCAGACACCACCAAGTCAGGAAGAACTGAGACATGTTATTAGGTGGTTTTGAGCTGTGGATGCTTGCCTACAGAAAATGCTATGCTTGCTTTCTCCCCTGACCAGACGCAGTGCTTATGCTAGGCTTCCAGAGGCAGAAAGTGGAGCAAGACTAAATGTGACTAATGTGGAAAGGAAATGGTGAAGAAGGGCCATATTCACACCCCTGCTGTGGGAGTTCCAGGGGATGTTGTGCTTTCTAGAGCACTAAGGCAATGGTGGCTCCGGTCTGTCTTGGGGATAGGATTCCCCTTGCTGGCTGAATGTGGAGACCTCAACCTTTCTTTAGGTTGCTGTGCTATGCCTATCTCTGTGGTGTCCAAACCCATCACTGGCTGAAGGCAGAACCTGCAAGTCCTGCTTCCAAAGAATAAGGAGGACCATTGTGGACTCCCCTAGCCCAGAGATGCTGGCTGCTCTTCCCCCAGACAATTAATATGCACACATGCTGGAGCTTGCTATGGCCAGGCCCTAGAGAAGGTCTAAGAGGCACAGTGTCAAGTGACCAGGGCGTTGGACCAGAGATCTGGACAACTTGGTTTCTGTCTGGGTCTGCCGGATTTTCTCTGTGACTCTGGGAAAACTACTTAGCATGTCTGTTTCTCTTCATCTTCTTTGCCTTTTACATGATCCTTAGGATAGGGCACGGTCATATAATCATATGTACTGGAGGGGGCTACTGTGTTATAAATGATGAGGCATGAAAGATCATGTTCTTCAAGCTGGAAAATCTCATGCTGAAATGAGTAAATGCAGAAACTGGGAGAGCTTTGATGTTTTACCCGATAGGTAGCAACTTTTCACTGATTAAAATCACAAGATTAGGGAAAACTTTAGCTCCCTAAAAACAACCAAAGTAAAGATAAGTAATTAGAGGAAAGCTATCTATCAAACAAAATACAGAACTCACAGAAAACAGTTTCCCCTATGGCTAAAGGCATGGGCTATAAAACAGAAATTTTTTTTTCCCTTCACAAATCATTTAAACATAAGTAAGAAATCAGTAGCTCCCTCTTCAGAAGCACCCTAAGGAATAAAAATGCAGTGAATCATGGGTATTTTATTACTAGCCTGTGTGTCTATCTGATGGCAAGCATCAATGGCTTCCCTTACACAGGGTGCCCAGGGGGATAGAAGAATGCAGGGAATAGCTTACTAGTTTCTGTGTCTGTCTAGTGGCAGAAATCCATGTTTTCTTATAGAAGACACTGCGGTAATGCACGGGCAGCATTTCAGCGTGTGTGCCTGTCTTTCTGGTGGCAAAGCATAAAGTGGGATTGAAACGTTGCCACCAGTGAAGCGCCTGCTGTGCCAGCGCGGCACGGTTCTGGGGCTCAGCCCCTCGCAGTGCAGGCAGAAGCTTCTGCCATGCAGGTTTGTAAGGGCAGCCAAGGACAAACATTAGGAGACAGAGAATGCTGGGGGGGAATAGCCAGAGTCTGATAACAGAAACAGATACTGGTACAGGAGTTTATTCTGCCTTGTGGGGAGGGAAGATGGGTAGAAGGAATCTTCTCAGGTAGTGGCTGACGGCTGACACTCTGGTTAGGATGGAAGTGCGGTAAGGCATCAAACACGTTAGTTTCTCACTAGTTTTGAAGAAAGCTGCTTCTGTGTGAATCTTGAAAACGGTGCAAACTAGGAAGGTCCTGATACTTCACTCCCCACGTAGCCTGGTTCATAAACAACAGAGGGCCAAAGCCAGCTAGGTCCAGAGGAGGAAAATTTTTATCCATATCGGTGAGTGATCTATCAGCCTACAGGGCTTATCTCTGAAAGTGTTTTTATCTGCTTACTCTTTAGAAAGGGACTGTCTACCAGGCCATGAGCATCATCCAGTGATCTCTCTATGAAGCCCATATCTATCTGAGCTTTCATACTTCATCTAGAAAGTTAGCCACATTACATCCACGCCAGAGACCGCAGGGAAGAGTGAAGATACATAAGGTAACTTTAAATAAGCTGGTGGGGACAGAGAGCAGTCTAGCTGAACTCAGAATGGGATAGTTTACCCTACCAAAAAGCTAGATAAATTGGCCTAATTAACTTGTATTAACTCTGCCTTTCTACTGCTAGACTCATGTTACTATGTGAGCTAGGTGGTTTTAAAATGGCTCTCACGTATCTGCTTTACATCGCAGCGTGACACACAGACATATGCCAAGTCTTGATTTAAAGACTGTAAGTAACAGGAATCTTGTTCATCCCTAGATAAGATACCGCAGTGATTAACTGCCCTCATTGTTAAAATTGTCCATGTTATTTATTAATATAGACACAGTCTCTAATGTTGATTCTGATCTTAAAGGGAAAGGGTTTCTAAGGACTATGGCTGGTGCTCTTTAAACCTTTTGGCTGCTTCTGAAGATGGCTTTTTTTTAAAAAAAACAGTGTTCCAAGATAGAGGCAAGAATAGCTATTTGCTCCTTAGTTTGGTTCACGCTTCTGTTCATAATTTCCTTACAGCAAAACACAATTTAAAAAACAAGCCATATAAAATTTTGATCCTCTAGTGATTTATTTTATTTTCACGGTGTCTGGAGACTTGATGTACTCCCATCCTCTCAGAGTGGTTATTAGCATTTGGCCTGGCTGTTTCTTGTGGAAAATCATAAAAATATTTGGTGAGCAAGAGAGAGATGCTAAGTGCTTTGGTGGTCTGATCAGGGAGGATATTTAGAAAGACTGCATGTTTTGTTTTGAATGAAATGACTAGCTGTGTCCTTCACTGATGGCAGAGACACACCAAATTGCAGTAGAGTTCTGTATTTTTCTTTTAAATCATTCTTTTCATTTAGAATGTTTTGCATGAAACTCCTGACTGGTATGTTTTCAGATTAAACTACTTCTGGTGTTTTGGTGAAGATAAATAAGCATCCTGACAAGGCAACCCTTAGAGCAGGCCAGTAGCCAAGGCCAGCTGAAATTTAGTAAGACGGTTAGAGGATGAATAATTTCAAGTGTCATGGAAGATCGGGAGACATGGATAGTGGGTCTGAGTCAAAGGACTAGAGATCAACCTCAGCAGGCTTTGGACCAGGCAAGTAAGAGAACTGGCCAGCTGAGAGAGGACAGCTTCCCAGAGGAAATTTTTAATGCTTCAGAAGTAAAAAAAAAAAAAGGGGGGGGGGGGGGGGGAAAGCTGTAATCAACCCCTATTAGCACCAGAAATATCCTTTTCGCAATGTCATAATAAACATTGAGCTTGTAGGGAACTAGAGGTACTACTTCGGTGAGTGTGTTTCCTTAGTTCATTTTTAACAAGAAAATAAAATTTTGCTGGATTTTTCAATGCTTTTGGTGTCTGCTGTTTTTGAAAGGAAAACAGTTCAGAACTCTTTTGTTAATCTGTTGAAATCCATAAATCTGAAAGAACAAATCTGAGAAGAGCTATCACTGAAATTATACTAGTATAAGACAACTGAAGCTTAAAATATTCAGTTGCTCAATACCAAATTAACACCTTCAGAATGAAAAACAGGAATCATAACAGATTATCAGAAAAGCTAAATAATTTCATTAAAATTGCAGATAAACTATACAAGTCCTAATAAAAAATTGAAGAAAATGGCAAAAAATACCATTCATTATAAACACTCTGGGACACGGCTACTTTCATAGCTGCGTATGGATAGTAAACTTATAAATAGTCCTAAGTCACTTGTGGACCAGCCATGGAATTACTATTACCAGCATTGGCACTGGTGTCGTTATTGTAATGGCCTAAAATAACATGAAACTGCTTCTTCTAAGGACCCTGCAGGAGTCCTTAGGTCTCAACACATCCTAATTTTTTCTGTTTCTATGTTTTCTGCAAAGATACTGTCTACCTTGTAATCGAGTGGCTAAAGAGCTTGATTCTTCCCTTGGACTTTGCATTGCAGGCTCTCAGCTGATTCAGGGAAGCATTGGCCCACAATTTCATGACTCTTTCCATAAACTGATGGTCAGGAAATTGCTTAGGAAAGCTGAAATTCCAAGTTGGGAACTCAGACAGTATCTGCCAGTTCTAGCCCAGAAAGATGATGTCTTAAGGAAAGCGGAAAACTTGCGCACGCAGGCAATATTTTGTCCATATTCTGTATCAGTCAATATTCCGTATCAACCCCTTTTCACTATAGTCCATGCTTTCTATCTCTAATGTATATGCATACACATATGTGTTTTGATTTGCCACTTCATTTAACTCCTCTGTGCTAAGAGAAATACTAATATTTATTTCTGAACACTGTAAAGCTTTTTTGCTGCAATGTCTGCTTTCTGATTCCAGCAGAACACTATCATGTGAAAGAACCTATTCAAAATCCATTGCATTCCCGTCCTTTTAATTTATGCAGTCAGATTTATACTCTAACTTCACATATCAGTTCTTGTCTGCTCTTGAGTTCGTTTGCTTTCATAGCAGATGGAGCTGCTAAAGTGGCTGCATACATACCAGCCTTCTTAACACTGGAATGATATTGTCCCTAGGTGGGTTTCCTTGTAATTGCCACAGATCCTCCCAGAAATTCTTGCAGAGTGCAAAGCACATCACAAGTTCAGCAAATGCGAGACGATCGGATGATAAAAGCCTGTTTGTGCTGCTCTTAACTCAGTAGGAGTAATAGCTGATTCTTCACATGCCCAAAATGAAATTAAGGGGGCTACTCAAAGAGGTTGTGGTTACACGGTTACTTTAATCTGGCATAAATCTGGCTGCTGCTGAAAAGGGTTGTTCCACTCCTCTCCCCTCTTCCACTGCACCCAGTCACTTTTTTTCACCCAATCTTGTCTGGCACCAGTGATTATACGGCTGTGCAACGAGTTGGACCATAGAACTGATCCAGCTGAATATCAACTCAATTAATTGTATGCTTTTTTTAATTAGTTTCTTATGGTTGTACAGCCACATGAATGCTTGTGCTGCGTAAGAGAGCAGCCAGACAATGAGTGTCTAGGGGTAGAAGGAATGGAAGAACCACTTTTCAGTAGCACCCAAAGGGCCACTGAAATGATGGCCTGATTAACATAGCAGCATCCAACCCCACACAAATTGAAACGATCTGAAGGGCCTAGGCTGTGAACTTCTCGTGTTTCTTGGAGCTTCCAGGCTACCGTTCTCATAAAGCACCTTATCCAGCTTCTCAGTAGTCCACGGAAAACCACTTAGCGGGGTTGTTCAGGCAATCGGTCATGGGAAGCCTCTGCCCATCTCTTCAGCAGTCACAGTTATCTGTCTTGCCTTCTTTTTCAGTTTGTAATTTCTACAATCCCCCAGCAGTCCTACCCTGAGCTTGTCAAATTAATTCAAATTTCTTGTTTGTATTCAATTTTTCTCCTTTTTTACCACAATGTGCATGCCATCCTAAACTTTCCAGAGACCAGTCAACCAAAGAAAAACAAGGTATTTTTCCAAATTATCTAAACAATGAGCATTTCAGTTCTGAGACACAGCCTAGTGATCATTTCCCAATCCACTGAAATATTGTCCTAGTTCTGTTGGGCTTAGGGGCAACATGCAGTATCCAGTTGAGTTATCCCAACAGCAAAGCCATGCTTCAGTTGTGGCTCCTGGGTTTCCTCCTTTCCAAAAGAAGCAATCTGTGTTAGCATTGTGCTTGGCTCCGACTGCGTTCCCCTCCTTGCTGCCTGGCTGTCTCCGTGTGCAAGGGGTGCCAAACCAGAATTCTTCAGCCCCCCTTCCCAGCCCACCCGTTCCCCACCCGTCTGTGTGGGAATGGGGAAGGGCCACTGCTGGGACCTGCTGCACTAGCAGCCAAGGTAAAAGGAAGGTAAAACTCCCACTCCCAAACTCTACCACAAGACAAATATTCTCAGACCAGCTACCCAGACAGGGCAGGTTCAGACCCATGGCAATAATAACTTGTGTAGCATCTGTGACTTTTTCTTTAATGTGATGTAAAAAGCCCTTGTCTGTGGCACATTTTTGCACGAGGCTTGAGACCAGAATGCGCTGGCAAAGGGAAGCATCAAACCCAGTAACAGAACAAGAAAAAATGCAGGATCATCCTGGAAAGATACAAATCTTCCAGGTCAGTGTTTTGCATTTGTTATTGTTTGTTTCAGTTTTATCACAGAGCTGATGGTAATTATTGCTGGTTAGATGCATCTTCTGAATCCAGTTGACTGGTGCGGAACAGCTTAATAAACTTCACAAATTTCATCCTCTACCATTGCTTTGATCGTAATAGGTGAGAGTCTGTAACACTTGCTAGCAGTTAGTACTGCTGTATTCCACAAATCAGCCCATTCAGTAAGGGCAGCAGAATTTGGATGCAAACTGGTACACGGATTTGGTTTTTTTTTTTTTCCCCTGCCACAGTTGAAGGCCAATATGCCTCGATATCCCTGAAGTCAGTGATCTCCCCAGGTTTATAACAAATGAGGGTCTGGCCATTCAACTTAAAATCCCTTGTTGGAGAAAAAACATAGTCCCAAAGCGGGGTTTTATTTTCAGATAGAACCTCCAAACTCAGCTTGTTAGGACTTGCCATGAAGAGTACTATCATAATACTAAAATTTGGTCCGATGGGAAATACCTGCACTATTAGGATAAAACTTAAGGTGACAGTAAGTTTTACAGCTTTACTGTCACTATGCTCTGAGACAGATAATACACAGAATTTAACAAAAGATTTTATGATACATACTGGATGTTCCTGCAGAGATTTATCTTAATGGTTTTAATAAAAACACAGGAGAAAGACACTTAGCTTCTTACTTGATAATTTTTTTTAAAAAAATGTGCTTTCTTGCTTTTTAAAAAAAAATTTTGGTAGCTTGAAATGATTGTTATTCTCTGAACTGCTCTGGTCTGTTATATTCCCTTCCTGCTCTTGGAGCTAATTTCTATTTCTTTGTCTCAAAAAATGATTGTATTTGTATCATCTCCAGACAGGTCACAGGAGGTACACTGAGTGCACACTGGATATGTTACACATCTGGTTTATATCCTCCTCCACTGGGCCACTTCATATCCCAGAATGCAGCATTTCTGTATGGTTGCCATATATCAAAACACAAAGACAGACACGCAGACAGTGAAGCTAAGTGGACACCGCTACATGAGACAGTTAAAAATTCAATTAATTTCAAATAGCCACTTTCTTTTAAGTGCAGTTCCTGAATCTTGAAGTAGAAGCAATATTGAACTGTAAAACTATGCAACACAATGTCAATGTCTCCATTAGGCAAAAAAGGCCAACAAACTGGGTATTCTGGGTTTTCTTTGCAACAGCCCGTTGGCATTTGTATATAATCCCAAGAGACTCATTTTAGGGATGGAAAAAAGAAATGTCTATTTAGACAGAATCTGTGGCGGTCTCTCATTTTCATGATATGCACCACAACAGAGATTTACTAGCTGGTTTTTTAGGTCACTTCTTGGAGGCCCATGGACCATAGTTCAGGGGCTTCAGCAGAGGGGATAATGTATGTCCTGTAGGTGACCAAAGCACAATCGCAGTGAGAAGGCAGACCCTCGGTGCCCTCAGGCTGGCATCCACTGCCCCTGCTCTGCCAATTCATCTACTTTCCTCTTATGAGACAGGACAAATCTTTCTCGGTCAGCACAAGACAGTAGCTCTGTGAAAGGGCTGTGCCAACGGTAATCCCTGAGGCACCACCTCTGCGGGCCAAGAGAGCCTCCGAGCACGGGAGAAAGAAGTACTTGATGCTGCCTTGGGCTTCTCTGCTTCTGGCACAGTCTCACTGCCAAAGTGTTTTGTCCCATAAGCAGGTTTGGGTTGGCCTTTTAGCAGTGACAGAAGCTTTCTTTGGGTTATCTGTAAGTTCAAACTAATCTTTACTCAGATCCGCGCGGCTTTTCAGACTCGTGCAGTGACAGAAGCCAGGCAAGGTTACAGCCATCACTCGATGCAGTGACCTGACATGGAGGCAAGCAGGCAATGCCATGGACTGGCAGACAGGCCGACGGCCAAGCAGACGGCTGTGCTGGGCAGCCCCAGAGCAAGCAGGTCCGTGAGTGACGGGAGCGTGTAGCCCCTCGGCACTGCAACCACCCTGTTAAACGGCAGTGTCACAAGGCAAGCGGGCATCCCAAAGATCAGCGCTCAAAATTCAAAACTCTGCTTCTATAAGCTCTTGGGGTTGAAAAAAAGGTCCCCTGTGTGTCAGACCTGGGCCCTGGGAAGGTGTGACAGGAACGGGAGCTGGCTGGGGCAGCACAGGGATGAAACGTGCTGGGAAGAGGGACGGCACTGATTGCCCATTGTCTCCATCCTTCCATCCACCCCCCCCAACGTATGTGCACACCTGCACCTACACACCCAGTTTCACTATTGATTTGTCCCTGGATTGAATTAAGCTGAAGGATCAAAGAGCAAAGCTGGGACGCTGTTTCCACACAGACCGTAGGCAGGGGCTCTGCTCTCAGAAGCCAGCCCAGTGTTTGTCCCTGCTGGCCTCACCTGATTCAATCAAAATACAGCCAAAGGCCTTGTGTTTCCAGCCCTCGCTCCCTCCCGTCACACCCCCCTCAGCTTTATTCCCGCTTGGGCTCCTTCCAACTTTGTCCCCTGTTCTCCAAAATGCCAGAAAGTGTAATTCCTTCCCCCAGGATTGGCATGTTAAAGCTGGGAGCAAAGACATTTCTGCCTGGTCAGAGGCAGGGAATATCTGTTCCAAACACTTTTAAATAGGCACATCAAACTTTATGACACTTCTTCTAGAATAGTGGATTCTATTTTCCTTGTATAAACTTTGGTGGAACGATTTTCTGTGCCTGCATACATGTGGACTGCCTTATTCCTGGTTTGGGGAGGCTGGCTCTCTGGTAGTTGAGTGGTGCACACAGTTTCTTAATGTGAGCTTGCGTTTTTGGAAGCATTAAATCTTCAGTTTTACCTTACGGTTCTGTTGAAAGTATGGCTCTTAATAATAATACACCATTGTAGAGCTTTTTAGTTAAATGCAAACTCTTAGTGCTAATTTAAGCAGAAGTAAGATACTTTATTTACAGGTTTGCTCAGGGTGTGCAGTTCATTATTCCACCCTGAAAATTTTAGGACAGTTGAGGTGATGTATTTATAGTTCCCAAGTACCCCAGCCTAATAACAATCAATTTGAGCTGTGGCATGCATTGTTCCTGTGATAGCAAAGGAGATCAGAAGGTGAGGTTTGGAGATAGTAAAATCTGGTCATGAGGCAAATGAAGTGAACAATGTCTGAATGCTAATGTTATGGTAAATGCTGATCTCCCTGATTGGCAGTAACCACTATAATTGCAACATCTAATCAACTCTGTCACCACGTGGGTGAACGCAGCCATTGCAGTCCAAAGTAGTAAGTTGTCTAAATAATGTATAGCAACGTTATATGGGGAGGTGTTTGTACACCGCACCATAGCAGGACCTGGGTTTTAACAGGGAACATCACTTCCGTAACTGAATTCTAAAAATAAAAGGAAATTTCCAAAAAAAGCATAAGCTAATAAATGCACAGCATCTTTTGTAGTCATCCTCTGCTGATAGTGCTCTGTAACCATCTCTCATAGGATAGAAATAGCAGAAGAGCAAAGCTGAAAATAAATGGGACACGTGCTTAAACTGGAGCAACAGTTAAGGAAAAAGTCACCTTGCTGTCATTTCATATATTTTCTTGTCTTGTTTAATTTAAGGAATCATGCTCTAAAAAAGCACGTTTTGGTATTTCTGTTGTCCTCGTGCTTCTCTCTCTGTGCTGGTGATTTACTGTGTGTAGCCCAGAGCTGTAATCCATTTCTTCTGCTCAGGCAAGTCATTCCGGGCACATGTGTGTCCTGCCGCTGACAGACTGGTGCCACAGGTGCTGTTCGCTTCAGACCTGCTCTGGAGAGACTGTGGTTTCAACAGCAAAGCTGTCGGCGCATGGGGAGCAGAATTAAAAGCTTGCGAATGAATTACCTAGGTGGCTTGCACATTTGTTATCCCTGGTAAATAGGAAATAGGTGAGTAACTGAGATGATAGAAGTAGCCTCCTCCTACCCCTTGGCAGCCATGAATTTCAGACCGTGCAGGATGATTCCCTTCCAAAGTGGAACTGAAGATGCATCAGCAGTCTGAGTCCGTAAATAATGCTGCAGCCCTTAGCACACCCAGGCAGTGTATCATCCATGCTACCCCATGCCTCTCGGGGTGGATCCCAGCCAAAGTTAAAACAGTGCCCTCTGTTCAGTGCACCATTTGAAATCTACTGTCAGATTACTTTGAGAGAAACCCCTCTTTCTTTCTTCCTTGGGTAGGATGAAACACTGTGAGTATCTTTGGGGTGAGTTGCCCCTAGGTGCAGCTGGCGTGATTATTACACAGGATGGCCGGTGGCTGAGCTAAACGAGACAACCACAGCATGCACTCTTGGACACGTTACTAGTAATGGGTAAGAAAGCTTTAACCTCCCTGGGCAGTTTAACCACAGCTGCAGAATTTCCCCAGTGGAGGAAGCTGTGCAGCTGATAAAAGCACCCTTAAACAGCAGGGAAGTTTCCCAGTTCACTAAAGCTGGTGTGGAAGAAAGCACTGGGATAGTGCGCTGCATGCTTAAAGCTTGAGGTGAGAAAACGAAGACAAGTCTGACTGCAGAGCTCATAATCTATTGCATCTGTAAGTAATTCTTTACTGAGGTTGAACTGGAAAGCTGTGATACAATCACACATAATGAGTTCTGTAGGCATGCACCAAAAAACAAATAAATTGGCTTACTGTCAGCTGTAGGGATTTTGGTCTTACTCTATTTTTGTGATTGTTCACTTTGCCGAAATTCATTGCATTGAAGTGTCTCTTAAGAAATGCTTTTAGCCCCAAAGCAGTATTAATATTTAAAATGTTTTTCTCAAGCAGTGCAACAGCTGTGCAATGTGAAATAGAAGACATTTTTCTCTCTTTCCCTGAGCAGCTCTAAAGCATCAAATGGTAAACAGAGAAGAAGGGGAAAAAAAAGAGAAATCTTTTTTTTCTGCTATGGCTCTTATATAAAAAACAGATATTAACACCCCACCCCCCCAAACCTCCTCCAGTGCTATAGATCTGACGTTAGCAAAACTTTGTGTATCACTGAAATGCCCTCAGATATTGATGACTTTAAAAAAAAAAAATTACTCTGGGCAGAAAATGTTCTTGAAAACCTTCATTTCTGCAGCTGGAATGCTGAAATGCAATTCAGAACCACCAACTGTTGAAACTTAAGCTTAATGTCTGTAGTTTAGAGTACATTCAAATATATGTAAATACATACATATATAAAAATAAATATAGACACAAATCTCCTACATTTATTTGTTTTGATTTTTGCTTTGAACTGAAGTTTGTTGCCTGTGAGCCTAAAATTGTGGGGTTTGCAACTGGAAAATTAATAAATGTGCATGCATGGTTGGCCAGGCTGACAGCAAGCTATGACCTGCCATGGTGTCCCATGCTGCCTCTTGCCCTCAGACTTTAACCTGGCCCTCTTCAGAATTGCCAATAAATTTCAGAATTGGAAAGAACAAGGTATGTCACATATCTTGGAACTGCTCCCTCCCTAAAGACACAGGCAGGATCTGCTGTGTGCAATTCGTATTTCAAGCTTTTCTTTGTGTCCATGGGGGCTAGAACCATGTGTTCTAAATGAGAGATTCTGGTTTCTTCATGTGGCTCTAGGAGATAATGACCAGTAGTAGTTCAGCCTTGTCCATGTCAGACAGATCTTAATACCAGCCTGTTGGCCTCTTCTGTGTTAGTAAGGAAATGAGTATATTTAGGAGTTACCGGAATTGTATTTGGTAACAGAAAAAAGAAAAAGGTTGAGTACCATGTCCCATAGCATCTTTATTCCTGTGGAAGGTTGGACTTCCAGGGACAAGAGTTACTCGTATTTTACAGAACCAGATCCTGATTATTTATTTTTTAATTATACTTCTAAATTATTTCTTTTTCAGGCTCAAGGCTTCTGATTCTTGTGGATCAGGGTATTTGGCTGTTGTGCAGTCTGAGACTTCTGCAGTGACCTATTTGAAATGTGACTCGCGATAATACAGTATCGCTGTAGTGTAAAATAGTAGCGGTAGATAATGCAGGATAACACAGTGAGGACAGCGTGGAATAACCTAATATAGACTAGAAACGAAGCAAACCTACAGCTGCACAGTATTGCTACGAACAATTCCCTATACGTATGTATGGTTGTGGGCCACAGGTCTAGCTGGTGTTCGAATGAAAGGGCATGTCTCCTGATACACTTCATTTGCTGTGCAGAAATCTTATTTAACCCTAAATACCTGACAGTTGCTTCCAGGAAGATTTTACTTTTTGAACATAACATTTGAAAAGATTTTTGGTTTTTAAGTCATTGCAGTTTCATTTGTAGAAAGGCGAGGAATCCAACACATCCGACTGAGCAGGGCTCCTTGATGGGTTGGGATGCTGCATGAATAATAAATACATCCGCAGACTCAGAGTAAATACTCAATGGCACATAACTAAGGTATAAAGGAGTAAATTTTCTACAAGTTGGCCACAGATGCTTTGTCGTTTCCCAGTAAATTAAAGAGTCTTCCATTGGACCTATAAATTTGTCATACTGGTATTCTTCCATGACTACAGAAACAGCCTGACCCTGCTTTGATGGAGTGTTCCATTCCCTACAGATAACGAGAGTCCAGTGCTGTTCCTGTGTGTACCATGGCACCAATAAATTGAGCATAAAACCCTTTTTGCAGCTCATCCTGTGGCTGCCACTGAGTGTTAGTCTTTCTTTTTTACTGGGTTTTTTTTTCCCAGAACATTGATCAGCCTTTGCCAGAAAAAAAAAAAAAAAAAAAAAAAAGTGCTCTGCTCATTACTTATAGGCTTATGAGCCATGTTTTGATAACAGAAGTGTAGGAGTAGGATGGAAATCTTTCTCCCATTATGAATCACGGTAGGTCACCAATATTCCAAGCACAAGCTGATTCAGAGGAATGGGGCTGAAGGCCATACTATTAGCCTGGATTAATTTCAGACTTCAGATTTGTCTGTGTCAGAGGTAAAACTGCTACCTATTTTGCTTAAAATCCTGTGGGTTTACATGCCTTACCCCTCCTCAGGATACTCTGAATGTCAGATCTTGCCCGTGGTTGCAAAGGGTCTCCTGGGGGAATGGATCAGTGTTGTGCTTTGCACAGGAGACTTCTTGCACGGCGCTGCACTTATGGAGCAATCCCTGAGCAGTGCAAAGAGCAGGTGGAAGAGCTGGGAGAAGGAGGAGAGCTCTGTCCTTATGCCAGGCAAGGTAAGGCCAAACCACGTGCTGTGAGGATCTGCCACATCCTGGGCGAGATTTGCTTGCACAGGAAAATGTTTGGGGTTTTATTTTTATTAAATATTTATTTAATATTTTATATATTGCTCTGTGGTTGGGGGTGGGGTGGGGGGGTGAGGATTCTCCCTCCCAAATGTTCCACAGGCACCTGCCAGGCTCTTTGGATAGCTATGGACAAAGATGCTGCCACGTGGAATTCAGAACTTGACAAGTGTTGAATGGTTTTCAGCCCCAGGAGAAAAATGTTCAAAGTATCACAAGCACAGGTGTCTGAGCATAAAAATAGCCATGCCAGTGCTGCACAGCGGTTGTTTCTGCATAATTACCGAGGATCAGATTTTGAGAAAGCTCAAAAAGTTACAATTTTTGTAGATTTTGGGTACCTCCATAACCAACAAAAATAAATGGACACTAGTAGAATGCCTATTCTGAGAATCTACTTTAGAATTAAAGGAATCATGACCTAGGAGGAGCAGATAAATCCCACCTTTGTTCATTATTAATTTAAGAATGCCTTATTTACATTTGATCCGTTCCTATTGCTGCTAAGGCTTGCTTTTATGTTCGGTGCGTTTTCTATGCAGGAATGCAGCAAACCCTGTTTATTTAAATCACCCACGACTGATTGCTCCTCAGATCCCTGTGAGGTAGGTGAGCTCTACTATAGTCATCTTATGGACCTTGCTTGGCCCAGTGTCTCCCAACCAGAGAGGGGCAAACCCATCGTTCTGCAGGGCTTAGTTTAAGCTGTGCCTCTTACGGATCGGTAGAGGCTGCGACAACACTCAAAGGAGTAGATTTGTCTGTTAGGGCTGGTTTTGGCCAAAAGTAAAACTGGCCCACCAACACACGAGCAATCTGCTGGTTGAACTGGGTAAATCTGTGTGCTGGAACTGCATATCTTAAATAACTAGGACAAGCTCTTACTCTGCAAATAATTATGTATGTGAATAATTTTTCTGATCTGCTTGAAGTTTATTACTGACATTGGAACTAATCCTATACAGTGTATGGGAGGTATATAGAAGTACATCCTGATCGCATTAAGTGGAATGTTGGGCTCTGTTGGTGTCTGGACAGTAGAAGTGCTGTGGATCTGATAATTCAGGCATTTTGTGGGCTGGATTCTGGTCTCTGTTCCATAGGCACTATAGGCATATATTCAATTACACCAAAAGAGTTCAAGAGCCAGTCTCTAAGCTGAATACATTGTGAGCATTTGGAGCATTTTGCTCAACTGATTTTTTAAAGCCAGTCAATACTTGCTCTTCTCTGAAAAATGTAAAATGAAGCAGTAGTCTGCCCCACTTTTTCCTTGGTCTAAGATCTCCTGTATTTAAGGTTGGCTTACTCAGTTTAATAAAGGCATGTGTATGATGCTTATGTTGCATACATTGTGCAAGACAGAAATGCCCAAATGAATCCTTGGATCCAAATCCCCCCAGATTTGGAAAAAAAAAGTACTTCAACTGATCATCACTGAAATATCCGGGGGGGGGGGGGGGGGGGGGGGGGGAAGATGGGAAGTACCAAGATGAGCTTGAGATTTGCAGCAATACCAGTACTTCAAACTTTTGGTTTCATGTTGAGCCTACACTAGGCTGGACATGCCTATTTGATAGAATAGACAGTTGTATTAGCTCAAAGTTCATTGAACCTTTTCTGCTTTTTACTGTTTTTTCATTTTAGTACACATCTTTACCCCCAGACCTGAAAAAGGATTAAAATGCCAGAAAGGAGACAGATCACTCAGCATTTCTAATCACATACCAGGAATCTCAAGACACAGTTCTCACAAGATTTTCTACTCTTTATAGACCATAAAAGGCTCGGATACCCTTCTGAAGTCCACTCTGATCTCTTTAGTCATTAAAATTAAGTTTTTACTGAGAATTTAAGCTAGTTTCCTACTGCAGTGATCACAAATCCAGTTTCACCCCACAGCTTCAGAAGTTATTTATGCATTCATTCATTCACTAAGACAGAGTAACAAGTCTTCATTCAAAACAAGATTCTAACATTCAAACCAAGGCTGTAACTATTGCAAAAAAAGCCCCAAAGCACTGCAGGAAAACATTTCTGTTATTTCATTTTGGAGTGTTATAGGCATTTGCTTTGTCTCTGTCTTTCAGGTTCACTTTCAGAAATGCTCCAGAGAAGCAGTGCTGTTGTCATGGGCAGAGGGGGACACTCACTTGCTTGGCCTCCATGAGAAGCAAGCAAATGCTCTATCATCTAAAATATGAACTGGTGAGTTTAATTTTGCATTTACCATTACCTTCACCACTGTAGAAGTGCATTTCAAATAAAGCAAGTGATTAACTTGCTTTGAGTGAAATTTCTGGAAATTCCAGCCTTAGTAAGTAAGGTGAACAGTACTTCTAGTACATGTTCTCCTGAACAGTAAACTGGTCTGGTTGAAGTAGCCCAGTAGTTGAACTGCTGCATTGCTTAGTGGCAATAGTAGAACTGCTTAATACACCGTTTGTCTGACTGTGATAAAATCTTCTAGCCTTGGCCTTGCTGAAGAAGTTGATGCTTTCAAAAATTCCAGCCTTTGTCTCTTTGCCCTGAACAGTTGTGTATTGAAATTACACTTGATATTATTTATCTACTCTTTATAGAGGTGTACTACATTTCAGGCCCTGGGCACAGTATGCTTTTTCAGTTTGGGTTTGTACAGCACCTAACACAGTCCTTCAAGCTCCTAAAGATAATAAATGTAGTAAGCTAATGTCATGCTGTGAAAAGTTATGTTTTTACCATATAGTAAAATGTCTGCAGATTACATTTTGGGCTTACTGAAGGTAGATCAAATGGGACCTACTCTGAGAGGGAAGAGCTCCTGCAAACACACAAAATTCTTTCTTAGGATCTGTGTTTGCATGGCAGACAGTAAAAAGTCACAAGCCACTACAATGTACTGTGCAGAAATCTTCAACCATTTCTTTCTATGGCATTAATTAAGCGTACTCACATAACCAGGCAGATCCCACACTAACATCCACAGCAGTCTTGGATCCAAAGGGGGAAAAAAATCAGCCATTTGCTAAAGGTCTTTTTTTTTTTTTCTTGTACGGTTCAGAGGTGACTTCTTATTTCAATCATCTGAGCTGAACATTTTAGGAGAAGAAGTAAAAACCCAAGAGGGGAGAAGGGGGGATGCAGCTTTTGGAATCAAACGGCCGTTGGGGGCTCTGATGCCGTTTATACGCAGAAACAGTGGCATCTAGTGGGCTGTTTTTCAGATGAGAAAAGACAGCAGGCACTGAAATATAAAACAAGTGAGCGATTAAAGCCAGTGATACGTTTATCTCTTTCACAGATGAAAGATTTTCCCAAGTCTGTTGTAATTCTTTTCTGCAAAAGCATTTGGAAACAAACTATTTTGCCTCTTTTCCCATCTTCAGTATACAACTTTCACAACACTTGTTCTTCCTATTTTCATTATATTAAGCCCTCCCATGGCTTTTGCTTGCAAATTCTAATTACTTAATGTCATATAGACTGTCATAAATCTTCACCCAGTAAGAAAGCTAATGGTTTGTGTGCATGTGCACAAGTCTAGCATTTTCCCCCAAGATGTGACATGGAGAAAAATAAACCTCCAAGTAGTCCTTGAACACACTTGGTCTAGTTCAACTTTGGATGATTTCAAGCACAACATGGCTTTGAAGGAAGGATCTGTGTAAAGGAAGAGAATAAAAACGCAGCAGAGCAGCCACACTAAGGGCTCTGAAAAGAGCTTGATTACATAATTTCTGTAGCTATAACTAAATATAATGTTTATGCAGTGTTAACTTTTTATGCTAATTAGTATGAGTTTTTTCACTGCTGAGTCATAATAAATGTTTGAGTTAGTTTATTTATACCTGACCCTAAGATCCTGCTCTTTTATTAGTCTGCTGGATTACATGTAAAACTTGTATATATTATATGGACCTACAGAAATGTATAATAAGCAGGGTAAGGGGCTGCAGCATCCGTGGCAGGAGTTTAAAGTAGTCACACTCATGCCTTCCCTCTGTCTTTATACTTCACTGTTTGCCAGTGCTGAGCAAACTTAAAGTCTTCTGTGCTGTCTCTCCCTTGGCTGTCTCTCAGATAGGTTGAAGGGTGTTTCTCTGTTTACTTACAGGGCCCAATTTAATTTGTATGGATGGAGAACTTGGCTGCTTAAATCTAGCAGAAGAAGTGGATGTCTTAAAAAGCAGTATCTTGGCTACATTCTTCATGATCACAAGATTACAGAGGCACTGATAGGCTTCAGACTAGATTTTTCTTCTTTTCCCTCATAATTTTCTGTTCTCTCTCTTTTTCTTTACACTTTTTTCTCGTTTTATTCTCTGTGTTTCAAACTTTCCTGTGTGATATCTGCTGTTTTTCTGGTCTTGATGTACCAGGAGGTACTTCAATGGTCAGTTCTACTGCAGAACAGAAGTGCAGATACTTTTAAGAGAGTTTACTTTTGTAAAGAAGCCGAAGTGCTGGAATTCTAGAAACACTGGTAGTGTTGTTATTTGAATCTGAGTGCAGATACGAGTTGGCTCCTTTCGCCTGACACAAACTGTGACACAAATTGCATTGGCCTGGCACAAATGTGGGCTAAAGACTATTAAGACTACACCAAAATTTTTCCTCTTATGAAGTGGGAGGGAACATGGAACAAGGACCTGGAAGTACTTGACCTTTCTATGTTTCTACTTTTCTCCCTGTAAATTAGACTTAATAATACTTTTCTCTGGAGCTACCTATATGAGATCCTTCAGCCCTAATGCAGAAAAACAAATTTAGAACTAATAAACAATCTCTATTCCACATGTTTGCTTTAGGATTAGCTCAGTGTTACTGAGGTGGACCTAGAAGCTACTATTTAGCCTTACTAGTTATCTAACTCATGACTGAATATAACTAGGTGGGAGTTCTTTTATTTCAGATAAGTACTTAAATCAGTTTTCACTGGGTGGAAGTTGGCACAGTTGGCATTGGCATGAATTTTTCACTGCACAAGAAAAAACAGAGACAGGATTTCACCTAATGACTTTAACTTCAATAGAGATATGCAAATTGATATCTATGTATTGAGAGTAGTATGAGCGAGGCACACAACAGCAGCCTGATTATACATTTTTACACTCCCAGATTTAATCTCTGATTTCATTTTGACAGTAGGGGAAAGCAAGCCTTTGATGCTTTGAGATTTAAATTATTTCCTTGAGTCATCTAGGAAACCTCTTACTGGAAGGAAAGTATACTAAAAGGACTGTTGATCTATTTCAGCTTATCAAATGCCCTTTGCAGCAATAATTACCTTATGCATCTTCATAAAACTGTGGTTTATTTTGCTAGCAGTCCTCAGGCTCTCAGTGTGACTGCAGTGAGGAACTCTGAAAGTTACTTTGGTCCATTCATAACTAATTCTATTGCCATTACGGATCATACAAGAGCCATCAAGACATTCATGCTGTTTTGCAGATGTCACATGTTTACCACCTGACTTTACAAGATATTCTATGCTAAGACATAAGTTACCAAGGCATACAGGCAGAAAAGGGATGGCTGGATACATGTGCCTGATCTGGCAGAATCATAAAGGAAAGGGAAAAGTAGTGCAGAGAAACTACAAAATGATTAGACTACACTGCAGTGCTTCCCAGCTGATGATCCTGGGAAGTCCTCTGACATTTCCTTAGGACTTCACAACACCAAGCCTTGCTTCCAGTGATTTTTGTCAGCGTATATTATGGGAGGCAAAGGCCATCTGAAAATGGATTTGAATCAAGCTTTTATTATGAAACAATACATGAAATACTCATCAGGCAATTAAACGTAGATTAGTGTTGCATAAATGTTATGTCTTCATACAATGTTGTTTTTAACCTAGGAAACTGTAATTAAGGATTCCTCCAAAGTCCAGAAAGCTGGTCTTCTCTTCATGCTTATATTCTCCAATTTCCTATGGATCTCTCGCTCCAAGTTCCTTTTGCTTCAGGCAGTCTAAACCTGTACCCTTAAAAAGCATACTGTAGGACTAATCAGTGATTTATTCTTGTCCATACCTCAGAAACTGTGGAAACCCTTGGTTGATTTATTCATGCATGCAATCATTACTGGTAGCAAATATATGGTGGTCTATAACATATCTAGCCATTTATAGTTGGAAGTTTTGCTGTATCACTGTATTGCAAAGAGGTTCGGCTCTACAATGAGCATGCAGCCAACGCAGGAATGATCTTGTCCTCTTTAACACAACCGTAATATATATCCTCTTCAGCGCCCATGAAGAGATCTGCAGGAAAAAAAGAAAATATAATTAAAAAAAATGCTGACATTGGCCATACTAATAATGTATAAAGGGCTTCAAACCATTTAAGCACTTTTCTAACATTAATTCTTCACAATTGCCTGTAAGCAGTTATTGTGAAGAAATGCAACAGCTAAGTGAGCCAGCTTTCAACTGTGTCTCAGCTAGAAGATTTTTTTAAAACTGCCAACTTACCTCCCAGGGCTAAGGTCTGGGAATTTTATGGTTTTCGTTTTAAATAAGTTTCAGACCTTTGTCTTATTTTGAATTAACATAGCTCCATCAAAGTCTACCACAACATCCAGATCTTCAAAGGTATTTAGATATGCACAGGTACAAGTAGATAGCAGAATTTTAAGCAAACTTTCTGCCTCTTGAAACAGATCATCCCTGTCAGACACCATCTCTGTATTCCACTGCTTAAATTCTTTTGAAAGTACAGAGCTAAATTTGCAACTTTTACATTAAAAAGTTAACTGTGAGTGATAGAGCATCACTGTTATGTTGATGATTCAAATTTATCCCAGTTGACAAATTTCATGTCTGCTTAAAGAATGCAAGCAGGAAGGCTTATCCTGTGATAAAAATACACAGATGTAGGTGTATCTTCTTTTTTTGGCATCACAAACAGCTGTTGGGTAATTGGAAGAGTTTATGATTAATACTTATCGTTTACAATCCTATATGCTCCTTACCTCAATACATCATTTTTTTTAATGTAGCGGTAAGTTGATAGTGCGTGCAAAAAACACAGAAGGAAAAAAAAAGCATGACCATATCACAAACCTAACGTGCATGGGGTACTACTGGGATGTGTCATTTTGTCACTGATTGGCTTGTGAGTAGTGCCTGGTTTCTGAGCTGTGCTTTGGAGTCTATTTTCCAATTGAATTCTGTGATGCATATGATAAACAGAGGCAATAAAGCAAATGATGCTGCCTGTTACACTGATGTTGGAAATCATAAACAGAACTAATAATCTGTGCAACTTCTGTGAAAATGTTCTATGTTAATGTTTACCAGCATGTGTACTAAATAATGAAATCCATTTAAAAAATCAGCAGCTAGCAAATTACTATAGCTGTGATACTGCAGAACAGGCTCAACTCCTGGCAGGTCAGACTGCATCTTAAGTATCTCAAGGATGACAAGATTAATCCTGCCATGGTCCTACTAAGAGTTAAGTGAACAAGTACAAAACTTAAATAGATGAGTTGGAAAAGGAGGACAAGCAGACAGGAAAGAAACATTAATAAGAATGTTGTGCAGTCACCAACTTACATCCATATAGCAGAGAAATGCATAACCAAATGTCTTATTAACACAAATAGAACTACACTGACACAGCTGATCCTAGGGCACTTATGTTCCCTGCCAGTGCTCTGTTGCCAGGCACCTTTCAGCACAAGGTACTTGCTCCAGCCATTAGTTATTTGCTCCTCTTCCAGTTTGTGGCTCTGCCTGTTATGGAGAAAGAAATATGCACCATAAAAAAAAAAAATATATATATATATATATACCAATTGAAAGGTAGACAAAACCATTAGATCGGATGCACTAAATCCCTGTTGCAGTGTGGGTAGCAATGTGGGTTTAACCAGTGTTCAAGGAATTGCTCTTCTGATCTCTGCTCCAAGCGCTGGAGGTAAAGCATATACTCCTATTTAAAGAAAAGAAAAAGTAATTTCATTATGACATTTAAGTCTAATGTCAGGCCAATGAACTAGGAGAATTTTACAGCTTACATAAGAGCAATTAATTTACCCCTTAAAATTATCAAATATAGTGAAATGGTGTTGCTAGTCAGCTTGCTCAACCTAGCAATATGTAGTGAATGATATCACCCAGATCATTAAAGGTGTTGCACCAGAATTTCACAACAATATTTATAAATAAGGAATTCTTCATACACATTTGCATTTCCACACAGAAGCCTTTCTTGGTGCTGAGGGCACAGAAGGATTCTTAGACAGGTCTGTTGTAGCCTCTTTTGAAAATTGATTCCTGCTGATTAAAAAACATTAACCCCTTATAGGATCATGTGGCAGTACTCTGAAGGCTTCTAATAAGTAGCATGCATGAGCGCTGATTGTGCTTTCTGTGATACATAAAATAATGTGAATTTCCCATACTCCTTTATAGGAGGCTTGGTGTAAGCAACAAGTTATTGAACTAAAGTGGGCCGTGTACCAAAAACTTGACCTTCACAGGACTTTTAAAATGTTACGTCCCAGCGCATGTGGGCTGGTAAGCTTTGTGGAAACTAGATTTTGCAAAATAACCCCCCCACTGCTTTGCACAGTAGGCGCCGTAGGAATGGAAGCTGTAGCATAAACCCTTTGTACTGGCCAAGAATTCCCGCTGTCATCCAGTTCTCTGCTCTTTGTGCTGAGCAGAGGGTGACTGGGTGCCAGCAGGAAGCATTGGTATCCTGCCTTTTACTGTGCTTTCTCTCCTTGCGGCACAGGGCGACTTGGCTCGAGTCCCCCGTGAGACTGCATTATGAACTTACGGAGAACAGAACTATATGACTGAGAAGATGCGACATGATAAAAAACAGGGTCTCAGTCAAAGTAAGATTAAAACATGCTGATAACATAAATGATATTTTTAAAATAATCAGAGATGGCAGATCTTGCTGTCTGTAACTGAACAGGCTTTTTGACTGAAACAACACTGTAGAAGTCAAAAAATGTCACAAAGAATTGCAAATTAAATTCCCCAGCTCAGCATGATCTGGCCTAGTACAAAAAGCTTTTGCTTAAAATAGATGAACGAAGGTGGGTTCATCCCAGCATTTCATTCTGCTACAAAGAACCCATACAAAATCAGTTTTTCTCCTGCAGACAGCAGTAGAACTGTGCACAGGGGTACAGCAGCCATGCACCTTCATTACAGGGAAAGTCTTCATGTTCCACAAGGCAGAAGGGGATAGTTTTTTTATTGAAAGGTGGTTCCTTTTCTACAGAAAACCTCGACATTTAGTGAGAAAAACAAATACTCTTACGTTTGAGGTTTCTTACAGAAAACCAACATTGCTGTATAGAAAAAAGGAAAAAAAAAAGAAGGTTGGAATTCCTCAAGTGTTTGCTACTAATCACGTTAGGATGGGAAGTGGCAAGGACAGAGCCACAGAAATCAGCCATCAGACACACCTCTAGCCCTAACTCCCTCTACTCTCCATCTAGAATCATCACCTATCTCAGCTTGGAAGACCCATAAGGATCATCTGGTCCAACTCCCTGCTCCTCACAGGGCTACCTAAAACTAAACCATAGGCTGCGTTGTATGTACACATGTAACTTCTCGCAGTACAGGATATAATTCAATCCAACTTCTCTACTGTTCTATTTATTTTGTATTTAATACATGTTATATTTACTATATAGGATGTTATATAATTGTGGTGGTATATTAAACATAAGCATAGATGGGAGCTGTATTCCTGCTGATTTCTAATTTCTTACCCAGGTGGCCAAGGCGGCAAACAGCATCCTGGCTTGTGTCCAAAACAGCGTGGCCAGCAGGACCGGGGCAGCGACCCTCCCCCTGCACTCGGCCACTGGTGAGGTCACACCTCGAATCCTGGGTTCAGCTTTGGGCCCCTCACTCCAAGGGGGACGCAGAGGGGCTGGAGCGTGTCCAGAGACAGGCAGTGGGGCTGGGGCATGAGTCTGATGGGGAGCAGCTGGGGGAACTGGGGGTGTTTAGTCTGGAGAGGAGGGGGCTCAGGGGGGACAATACCGCTCCCCACAGCTGCCTGACACGGGCTGTAGGTGGGGGGGGGTCGGTCCCTTCTCCCGAGTAACAAGCAACAGGACAAGGGGGAACGGGCTCAGGCTGCAGCGGGAGGTTCAGGTTGGATGTTGGAAACATTCCTTCCCTGGAAGGGTGGCCCAGCGGTGGAGCAGGCTGCCCAGGGAGTCAAAGCACATAGATGTGGTGCTTAGGGACACGGTTCAGTCAGGGCCTTGGCAGTTCTGGGTTAACAGTTGGAATTGATGATCTTAAAAGTCTTTCCCAACCTACAAGATTCTATGATTCTAGTTTGCAAAAACAAGGCTCATTTAACAGCAGCTTAGAAACCAACCCAGTCCCGAATGCTGTGGGCAGCAGTGAAGCCCGTGCCTCTGGGTTTTGGCTCTGTCGTACAGTCTTCACGGTGCAAGGTGGTTAGCAAGCATGGTGCAGTATCCTTGTGACGGCTTTGATTTGTTGTGGCCTTCACACTCAACAGAGAAACGTGTGCATCGAGAGTGCTGTGTGGCCTGGTGGGTTCTTTTTGGCTGATGTACAATAACCACTGGAAAACCATGAGCTATGTCCACAATCCTGGCACACAGTGAGCTCAATCCTGCCAGGCACATAGCACTCCGTGTCCCATGGAGCTCAGAAGTGTTCAGCACCTTGCCAAGCTGAGCACCTCGTATTCATCACACATGCACAATCTATTGTGTGCTTTCTAGCTTCTGTGGGTTTTGGCTCTTCAGAACCATGTAATTTTAGCACAGCTTATTTACTTTGGAAAGAAATAGGCAGTAATTTTAAAATACCTTAAGCACCTCTTGAGAAGTGCAGAATTATATGTTACATCTTGTCAAAGCAAGTAAAACAGAAAGCTCTTTAATTCTTCTTTTGTTATAATATGATTTAGAAATAAATAAATGTAATTATTGCATGCAAAAACAATTTAGTTGCACTAAAGCTAGCAACTAAAAACTTGTACACTATCATAACAAATCATCCTATCTGTAGCATTCATAAATAAATGAATGAAAGTAAGTGATTTTGAAAGCTAGTCGAGAACTACCTCAATCTCCACACTGACCACTGACACCTACATCTCCTTTCTGCCTTGAGTGCAGAATGTACTGTAAGCAGAAGACATTTCCTGTTATTTAGTTTTTCAGGAACAACCTGATGAAATCCACATTTCTATAAATGAAAAGCTACTTTCTTCTCAATAATTTAATCGGCATTTTTAAACCATGATAAATAATTTCCACATTCTGCAAGCGTACGTTTCCTGAGCAATATTCAGCACTTACAGAATGCTACTTAACAGTAATTGAAAGAATGTAAAAAAGCTTTTTTAATATTTTACAGAAGAAGAACTCAGCTGCTTAAAAGGGTGATAATCATAACATATTGCTTGGAATTAAATCTATAGAAATTTAATACTAAGCACAAATGTTTTGGAGATTTTGTTTGTTTGGGGTTTTTTTAAGTTAATGTAATTTAAAAATAAGTATCATCATCACCCTCATTGGCTCATCAGGGAAACCAGCTTTTCTCGGTCTGTCTTCACGACGAGTTCTCAGAATCTGTTTGGCATCTTTTTCAGTCAAAATTGGTGAAGTGTCTAAAGACAGAAAAGCAGAAATCAGTTCTGAAATTACCAAAAAGTTAATATTTGATCTGTCAGTTGTAAAATGAAATGTCTCCAAACCTGATTTTTGTCTATATACAAAGTGTTCTTTCATTACAGCCCCTTCCCAGGGGATACTGCATTCCAGGAGATATGAGTGGAATTTTAAACCATTTTTATACTTGTGCTTTCTCTAGTTCTACCAGTATGAAGCAAACCCTACATATTCATGTTACTCTCTAAAATGAGGAAATATAACAGCACCATCTAACCACTGACATTAGTAACTCTTCCAATTATTTGTTCTTTTCTGTGTTGCTTTACTTAGGATTATTTTTCAAAGTAATGAGTTAGACTTTTGTTGCAAAGGACAGATTGCATTGAACACTTAGCTTGCAGGACCTTGGTAAAATAATATTAAAATAGTTAAGGTAGTAAAATTAAACTTTTTGATTTTACAATAAATGACTACAGTGTGGTAATGCAGAGAGCGAAATACGGAATACAATAGCATGATTGTTAAAAATCAAATCATGGAAAGCATGCAATGCAAAAATAGTTAAGTATCAAAAATTAAACAGGAAGATACTAAAATACAAGGCTGACAAACTAATAGTATTATAATATGCTCTGCAGCTCTACATACGTACACAGGTTTGTTTTATGTAAACTCCTACCTGTAAAAGTGGTCATCAGGACCAAAAAGGAGACAAACACAAGAAATGTCTTCATTTTGATTCTGCTTTCTCTCAGTCTGTTCCAAAATGCGTAACGCTGACTGAGGCATTAGCTTATTTGACGTAGCTACGTCAGTCACAAATGTTTGTTTATGCTTTAACTAATTTGAGCGATAGTATGATTTTGAAGACATCTGGCCTGAAGCTTTGAATTAGGCTATTATCTGCTCACACATTCTCAGCATAACTCTGTTCCTGAGGGAAAGAAAATAGCAGACCTTTTTTCCACTTCAGGCTTCAGAGTTACACTGGGTATTTAAAATTTGTGAAAACAGAACAGATCACCTTACTTTAGCGTAGCAAGCAAGAGTTTCGGGTGCCTCAGGTAAACGATTGTTTTTGAAAAGAACCAATTGCTCGTTACTGACCGTTAATCTCAAAGGTGGCTGCAAAGGGGCCCCTTTTGCAAAAATTGTCTCTTCTACAGCACAGAAGTAGGTATTAATGTGGTTTTACTCTAGCAGAGCCAGATTACCACTGCTGAAAAACACAGCAGAGATATTTTTTATCAAATTAATAGAATGTTACAAATGAAAACTCATACGGTTCTTCTATTTTCAAGACAAGTTAGTAGGAAACAGGATTATAAATGTCCTTACTAATAAGCACAGTGTGAAGTAAGAACACAGGTTAACCAGTGTCGTTGCCAACAGCTTGTTTTGGTTTTGAGCACCACTGGCACCACCATGTGCAGGAGAAGAAACGTGTCCCTTTGAGAATAGCGTATGAAACGGGCACCCAGCACGATCGGCAGCTCTCGCCCAAGGGACGTGTGCCACTGGCACTTGCCCTAGGAGGGGACCGCGCAGCCGCCCGCATTGCCCAGCACATGGGGGCTGGCCCGCCGCTTGCCGGCCTGGCTGCCAGCCGCCCCCTCCTCCCTGCCCGTCTCCTAACAGAGCAGCGTTCATCCCGCCGGTGCCGCTGTACCCGCACAGGGCAAATGGAGCGGTGGGACGTAGCACAGGGCCACAGGGCTCACCAGTGTTCTGATTCAGGAAGGTTCCAGAAACGGGAGCACGAGGCCAGCGGGAGGCCTGGCGCTGCAGCGGGCGGCTGCCTTGGCCTGGGCCCACGTCTCCTGCCTTGCACCGGCTGGCGCGTTACTGCCAGCTCCGAGCCCCATGGGCACAGCGGGGAGGGCTGGGGGGTCGGGGGCCATGGAGGGGCCGCTGGGGCTGGGCCGTGCCCCGCTCTGGCCTCGGGGGCCTGAGGCACCCCAGGCTGCGGGGGGGGTGCCCTTCAGCGCAGGCTTTGAGATACCGACAGCCCAAATCCCAGGCAATGCCGCGCGGACAGCGTGGCGGTACGGAACTGTTCAAGGCACGTTCCGAAGGTGCAAGGCCCTGCGCCTTCTAGAAGCAGCAACTGTTTATTTTTCGACCTGCGGCGGGGGCAAGCGGTTACGGCCGGGGCGGGAGGGCGAGACGGTGTGACCACGCGGCCCCGGGCACAGCCAGCCGCCGCCGAGGCCGGGCCGCTCTGCGTGTACTGTCGCGACAGCCGGTCAACCCCCAGTCGCGATAAAGCGCCGTCGAGCCCCCCGCCCGTTTCGGGGCGGCGCCCAGCGCTTGGCAACCGGCCGCTTCCGCTTCCGCCGCCCCGCGCATCCCCGGCGGCCGGCGCTCCCCCCTCGGCCCAGCGCAGGCGGCCGCGGCCCGGGGAGCCCCGCCGCTGCGGGGCGGGCAGCGGGCGAGTGCGGGCGGTGGCCCGAGGGGAGGGGGCGTGAGGGGCCGCCCCCCGCCCCCGCGGCGGGGCCTGGGTGGGAGCGGGGCGGCCGGGGGCGGCGCGGCGGCTCCCTCCTGGCGCGGGGGGCCGGGCCCGGCCTTGCGCTTGACCCGGGCGGGCAGCGGAGCAGCCCCCCGCACCTGGCCGGCGCTGAAACCTGCCGCCGGTAGGCCGGGTGCGGGGCAAGGAGGCGCTTAGCCCTAATAAGGGATTAAAAGATGCTTAACGAAGCTGCGCAGCGGCCCCTTGAACTAGGGGGCCGTTCCCGGGCTCGGCCCGCTGCCCGCCCGGCCGGCGTGAGGGGCGCTAGGCGGGCCTGAGGGGGTAGGGGTGAGGAGCCAGGTGTCGGGGGGCCAGGCCGGCGTGAGGGGCTGTGCGAGGGGCTGTGCGAGGGGCTAGGCTGACGCGGCCGAGCTGCTGAGGAATGGCAGGGGCGGCGGGCAGTGGTGGCGCTTCCTCCTCGGCCGTGGCGGACTGGAGCTTGGTGTTCTGGACTCTCTGCTCCGTGATCCTGCCGGTGCTGATCACCTTGTGGTGCAGCTTCCAGCGGTCCCGGCGGCAGGTGCTGATACGGGACATCTTTCGCAAGAGCAAGCATGACTGGCACTACACGGACCTCTTCGGGCAGCCCTCCTACTGCTGCGTGTGTGCCCAGCACATCCTTCAGGGTGCCTTCTGCACGGGCTGTGGGCTGCGTGTCAGCGAAGGCTGCCTCAAGAAGGCTGACCAGCTCTTCCTCTGCAAGGAAATCATGATGAGGAGCGATGGTGGAGCCCACAGCTCAATGCCACACCACTGGATCAGAGGCAATGTCCCGCTCTGCTGCTGCTGTATGATATGCAAACAACAGTGTGGCACACAGCCCAAGCTCTGCGACTACAGGTACTGCACGGGAATTTGACTGTATATGAGGAAAGTATGATGCCAAATCAGTATGGTATTTCCCACAGGGTTATTGGAATGCATTACCCCAAAGAAGAGCCTGCTGTAGTCAAAACATGAAACTCTGTTAAAATTACAACTTCAAGAATGAAATTGATTAAATTAAAATTGATGCTGGTGGGTAATTGGAGTCATAGATTGTGTCGTTGCATCTCAAGTCCGCTTGTTCTCTTAATTGCATGATGCACTAGCTCCTGCATAATTACATATGAAAGGCTCTCTGTGTCCAAGAGAGCTTATTTTTTAGGGGATGACATTGGGAAGGTTCTAACACATTTGCCATTCCTACAGTGGGTAGCCTGAGCAATTTGGGTGGCACAGCTCCCACTTCAGAGCACCAAAATGTGTGTCTCTGCAAAATTGGCATCTGCTCAGTGTTATCTAGAACAAACAACCATCCTATAGCTGTTTTAAGTTCATTTCTGGGGGTACTCAAAGCTAATGGGAACTTTTAAAAGCTACTGTAATATAATCTATTGTTTATAGGTTAGACAGGTGGTAAGAGTGTTCAAAAAATTCAAGGGACCATTGAAAGGGCTTGCACTTTCATCAGTAAGGCTGCTTGCAAAGTTGTCAGCGTGACACATGGTAGCACATTATGCCAAAATACAGTGCTAATGGCCCAGGTCCTAGGTGTCTGTGTGTTACTTCAGCCTTCTCAAAGGATGTCATCTTCCCAGCGTATATGCTACTAGCTTTTGCTTGGCTTCTGTGTGATACTGTCAAACTTCTTGGTAAGTAAGCAGAATTACTGTGTAAATGAGCATACTATCAGAAACAAAACCTTGAGAGAGAGTGGGTGTGGGAGAGGAGGGAAGGAGAGGGTTTTGGAGGCAAAGGGAGAAGAAGAGGAAAAGGAAGTCACAGTACATGGCAGATATCAGTGCCACTCTAGTTGTGTGCTGGATTAGTCAGAAAGACTCCAAAAATAGCTTGCACAGCTGCTTAAACCGAGGGTTTGGACGTAGCAAATGAGGATTAACATTCTGCAGGGGCTGGCAGTGCATATTGCAGTCTTTCCTCTTGTTCCGATCTGTTTTCCAGGACAGCTTTTGGAATAGGTCAAAAAGCTGAGCAGTTTTGCATAACAAAATCCCATCAGCCTTGTGCAGTACTGCATAACCTTTTAGGTTTCAGACTTAAAGGGATGTTTGCATTCTTAAGAGATACATTAATTAATGTTACTAGTAACACTTCAATAAATTGAACTCTAGCGTTTTAAGTGTGCTCTTCAAGGGTGAGGGGGAGTTTCTCATACAAACTTCCAGTGTAACCTAATATTGCAAATAATGCAGGAGGGTATTTATAGCACCTGGTCTGGGAATTAAAAAGAATAGAATTACTTTAAAACTGTTGGGTTTTTTTCCACAGAATTCAAATGCTTTTCTAGACTTGCAAGTCCATGACCTGGTTATGTAATTTTCCGTAGCCAATACGTAGTCATGTAAACTTCCGAGTAATGCATGGTTTTCTCCTTCTTGTGCTTAAAATGTTACTTATAATGTGCATGTGAACATAAATACTTTGCAGAAGGTTAACCTGTCTAAAATAAATGAGCAAAATCGATGTGCCTGTTGTTTGAGGACTTTTTTTCATGTATTTTTGTCTTTTTCCAGATGTGTGTGGTGTCAGTACACTGTACATGATGAATGCATGATGGATTGTTTAAAGACTGAGGAGTGTACATTTGGAGAATTCAGAGACTTAATTATCCCACCATACTATATGTCTACAATCAACCAGATGCGTAAAGACAAAAGAACAAATTATGAAAAGGTAATTGCCTACTGCTTCTTGTTTTTTTAATATATTAAAAAAAACCACCCCACACATTAAACTCAGTACCTTGTCAGGTTAATAACTGTCAGGTAAATGTCTCAATGTACATGAAGTACTTGGAGTCTTAATTCAGAGGTGTTTGTCATGTTCTTAACATCGTAGTCGCAGCATGAGCAAAGATTAGCATTTTGTTACTCCAAAACACTGAGATTTGGGTACCTTCCTTGAATGTTTTGTGATTTCTCTGCTGCTGTGTTCATAATACTGCAGTATTTATCATCCTAGGCACTGTAGAATGGAAATCTTCAATTCGGTGTGTCAGAAGTATTTGTTTCTTGTTTGAATGCTTCAGGCTAATCGGTAGTTTCCTCATTTCAGCACTTAGAGGGGACAGGTTTTGGAGCAAGGCTTTAACCACTTTCAAAAGTGCAGTGCTTGTGTGACTGACTGACTTTTACCTTTTTCCAGGTAGTACCTTACTGCAGAAAACACTGGATGCCAGTAATCATACTGGCTAATACTCGTAGTGGAAACAACATGGGTGAAACTTTACTAGGAGAATTTAAAATTCTGCTGAACCCCGTTCAGGTATTTATGGTGAAAAGCCACTATAATAAAATAAAAGTTTAAATTAGGATAAATGTAACTTTGTTTACACAGTGGCAGTAGGATCACAAAGGAAGCACTCATGCGTTTTATTCGTTAAGAAAGAATAGCTTTATTTAGAGAGGTCAAAAGTGCAGAAGGTCCTCCTACTCCCATGTTTGTTACGGTTCTAATACTGATACATTTTTTTTTTTAATTTATGTTAATACATGGCAGTAATTCTGTTAAAGATGGGTATCTGGCTCTTGAAACCGTGTACAATTTTTAGAAAATGAAATACTGAGATCTTAATTTGAGACCTGTGTTTGTTTAAATCCTCACTTCACTTGTGAAAACGTCAGTGTTTACAGTTGCTGCTTTGTGTTGCTGCTTTCCCCTTAAAATCCACTGGGATGGTACAGGATGTTGATGTAAGGCAGTTAGCTTCTTGGATTTCCTGGCTGCACCTCAATACCTTTCCTTTGAAGTTCAAAAGCCAGCCTTAGACTACAGCCTAATAGAAACCACTATGCGTTTTGTTTTGAATGCATCCCAATAAGGCTTTAAAGAATAAACCTCTTTGTATGCTATTTAAAAATAGCTTTTAAGTCTTCCATGTGTACAGAATTCATCATAATGCCTCTAGATACAGACTTTTCTTAGGACAGTGTTAGCTTGGTTTCTTGGTGGCATTTATTCCTAGTGAAGCAGCTGGAGCTCTACTGTGAATTTGGGAAACCAAATCCTGCTTGTAAAAGCCACATCGGCTCAGTTGCTAATGTAATATTGTAAATGGAGAGTCTTTGTTTTGCATTAGAATGAGCTTCTTGAAGTTGTTCGTCTGTGAGGCAAATCCTGAGCCATGTTCTGTGAACTTATTTTCCTTTCTTCTAGGTATTTGATCTAAGCAAAATTGCACCTGCTAAAGCACTCCAACTTTGTACCTTGCTGCCTTGCAATGCTGTCAGGGTTCTTGTCTGTGGTGGGGATGGCACAGTAGGCTGGGTCCTGGATGCAATTGATGAAATGAAGATAAAGGTATTGTGTTTTAAATTAAAAGATGTCTGATGGCAAAATGAGTTTTGGAGCTACAGAAGCAATACACCTAATCTCTTACCTGCATTTGTTGTTTTCATCTTCCTGAGTAAGCCTGCAGAGAAATGCTGGTGGAATTGCTTATTTGTGTTTGGGAGTAGGGGGAAACGCATCTTGTTATGAGTCCCTGTAGTTCAGGAAAAATATGAAAGCTTTAGATTTTAAATTATATTTAAAGTCGTTCTTTTCTATAAAACAAGAAGAGAAACTGCAGAATATTTTATGCGTTGTTCTTTCCTCTTTGTCTAAACAGATTTACTTTGTCGTAAAAGGCATTGCTAATAATGGCTAATGTGCTCTGAGTTCTTATTTCTCCCAGCATGCTCAGTCTTTTATAATAACCTCATAATTTTGCTGGCTGTACTGGTTATATCACTAGTATGTAAATGAGTGCCATAATTTGCATCTGCTCCTTACAGTATGTTCTAAAGAATCTTACCAGTCTGCAGCCTTACCTATTAACAGCAAGTAGAGAAGGAAAAAATAAGCTGTATGTTTACTCTTGATTTGAAATGGAAGATATTCCCATTTACAGGGTACTACTAAGAACTCCTGAGAAAGTTAAAAATTAAGAACAATTACTAGGGCTTTAGTGCTTTACGTAGTAAACTTTTTCTCTAGTGATATAAGGAAGAAAGTTACTCTCATATTGATGTGTTTTGCTTTTTTTTCCTGTGACTTTCTTGTTAATAACTGAAATGCTGTGGTTGAAGACCATTATTACAACTTCATGCATAGTCAAACTGAGCTTCTTTGAGAATTTTTATGTACGGATGAAGTAGAAATGCAACCAAGTTTAACTGTAGAGGTTAATGAAGATAAGTACGTGGTTACTTGGTCTTGGACAGTTGATATATTGTCCCTCAGAACCAATATAGTTTGATGAAATCTGGATTCTTTGTTTCCAAGTATTCAGATTGAGTCACATGACACACAACACATTGGAGTTAGATACATACTGTTGAGTTTATCAGCAAAACCTTTTTATTATCAGCAGTAGGTTATTTGCTCCCTTCATTTATCTTGACTCTCAAATACAGGTTACCTGGCTGATAACTCTTCTTGAAAAAATAGTAACCATAATGCCACTTCCTGCAAGTACTTTTCACAGCTGAATTTCAAAGGCTGTGGCACATCTGAAATAACTGCTCACCCTTCTGTGGTAAAGAGAACAAAGACCTTTGCTAAGGTGGCCAGTTTTCAGTGTCTGCTGCTGTTGCTCTGTGATCTGCACAGGTGATTATCATCTGCTCCATCTGTCTATGACAGCTGGATCAGCGTGTGTATGTGGCAGCTCTGAAGCTTAGGTACTGACTTTCCTCCTTTGACTATGTGAATTTCTGTCTGTGGTTGAATACTCTACTATTACGTGCATCTGTTGTTTTAGACCTAACCTCACTTCAGTCTGTTCAGAGCATTTTGGTGTCTTGTTATGGTTCACAGCCTTGTGTGTTACATCTCGGTGTCCATACCGCTTTCCAGAGGTATGTGCAGTATCGGGGTGAGTAACTTACCACCGCTGCAGCAAGTCAGCAGTATATAATCAGGAAATCGGATGAGAAGTTCAGGCTTTGACTTCTAGATCCAAAGCGTCCTTCTCTTGAAGGAATACTCTGTTTGGTATTAATAATGCATTGTTTCCATATTGTGTTTGTGTTCTTTCCTTCTCACAATTTCCTTCCTTTGCGTTATCCCTGCAGTAAGTACTCAGATGTGCCATCTGCTGTACTAACGCTGCCAGCTCTATTGCTCTGCACTGGGTAACAGGCTGCTGTGAAGGCTAATGATACTTTTCTAACCTGAACATTGGGGGTAAAATGGGGAAAATGAGTGCTGGAGAAGGAGCTAATACACAGTGCTTTTGTGTTGTAGGGGCAAGAACGTTATATTCCACAAGTTGCAATTTTACCTCTGGGAACAGGTAATGACCTGTCTAATACACTGGGCTGGGGTGCAGGTTATGCTGGAGAAGTCCCTGTAGAGCAGATCTTACGAAATGTCATGGAGGCAGATGGAATCAAACTAGACAGGTAAGTAACAGTGAAAAGATAAAATCTGTACAACCAAATACTACTATAGCTCTACTGATGTCCAGTTGGATCAGTGTATGTAAAGAAATACAACTATTGCTGAAGGGAACTACAAAAATACTGAGGTAAAAAACTAGTCTTTATTAGTTGGTCTGTAAAGCTTAACTCTTTCATAATTTATATGAATCTCTTGACTTGATGCCAACACAATAAGAGCTTCCTAACTACAACTTTGATACTAAGTGAGAACAGTCTGTTATGAGTCTAAGTAGTGGCTGTTTTTTTTTCAGGTGGAAGGTTCAAGTGACAAACAAAGGATACTACAACTTAAGGAAACCAAAGGTATCGTTTTCAAGTATAAATATGGATTTTATGGAATACCTGTATGTTTATACTTATTTTTCTGGTTACCTACTTCCCATTAAACACGTGACTCTTAAAACATAATAATGATATTTAATAGGATCATAACTGGAAGTTCTGTCTTACAGGTATTCACAATGAACAACTACTTTTCTATAGGACCTGATGCTCTCATGGCTTTAAATTTTCATGCTCATCGTGAGAAGACTCCCTCTCTCTTTTCCAGCAGAATTATTAACAAGGTGTGTTTGGTAAAGTGACATTGTCTCCTTGTAGTTGTTGACTTGATTTAAGGCTATTTTTTGCTTTATGTTGCTTCGCTGCCCTACTTCCTGTCATGCCATTTTAAGCGTTCACTCCTTTTTCTTGGGAAACAGATTCCATAAGTAAAACATGTTTCCAGCCCACGCACAAGTGTTCTTCCTTGCCTTTTCTTGCTTGCTTATAGAGTGTGGCTGTTTGGTCAGTTTTTTGTTTAGAATGTCTCATTTTCTTTGAAACATAATGATTTGAGGACATTGCCTGTTTCCTTTTAAAGTGCAAATTGTAGCCTATCTCACGAAGAAAGCTTAGTTGAAGGCGTGCAAATACGTTGTGTATGAATTCTAGAAGGGGTTTGCAGAACAGTAACTATACATGAATATTTCAAATAGTCTTCATATGTATTGTCTTTCTCTTACAGTGTTTTCTGTTCTCCCTGTTTGGTTTTTCTTTTTTGTATAGGCTGTTTATTTTTTTTATGGAACCAAAGACTGCTTAGTACAAGAATGTAAAGATCTTAACAAAAAGGTTGAGGTAAGTTTTTTTTTAACTTGCTTATTCTTTGGATAATCAGTGGAGTATAAAAACATACAAAAGTTTTGGGGATTTTTGTTGGTTGTTCGGTGTTTTTTTCTTTTCAAAAGAAAAGGGGAAAAGCTTTGCAGTTTGCATGTATATGATGTTTGTATAGGATGGCTCTGGACTTTAAGTATTTTTGATGTTCCTTTTGCGGTCTTCAGCTTACTTCATGGAATTAATGTCTTTGAGCTTACTTGAAAAGTCCTAAATTTTGGCCTTGACTCAGTTCTGTAAGTTCAAGTACTGATATTCAAATAAAATTTGCCTTAGCACCAAATACTTACATAAGTGACGTTCCTTTTTTGCTTTATTAACAGAAATTTATTACAGCTTAGGATGTCTTGTGAAACCAGAAGTCATTTTTTAAAAGTATGAAAGGAAAACATGTTCTATTTATACAGGGCCAATTTTTCTTCAAGTGGAAGTCTATTAAATGCATAAAGAGAATAACTAGCTAATATTGAATTACTGAATTTGATCCACAGTAATTAACTTGTGTTGTCTTTTAAAGCTAGAATTGGATGGTGAGAGAATCGAGTTGCCCAATTTGGAAGGCATCATTGTCCTGAATATTGGATACTGGGGAGGTGGCTGTAGGCTCTGGGAAGGAATGGGCGATGAGCCATACCCCTTGGCAAGGTACACAGTGCATCTTCTTTTTCCTTTAACAGTTCTTGTAGTGCAAGCATTTCCTGCAGCAGGCTGTGCTTATGTAGCCAGACCTGTCTGAAAGTCAGAAGATTCCTTGTGACAGTAGGCTATCTCAGATTATTTTTCTCATGTTAGAGACTTGGACTAAGTGCATCCCACATATTGAGGGTTTTTTTAAGACTTTTTTAAAATGATGTCTGGCATGATTAAGTGATACTGTTGAAGAGGCTATTAAAAATAAAGGTAGGCTTCAAAAAGCAGAAGATATGTCCGCTTCAGAATATAAAAGAGCACATCTTAACGGAGGTTAAAATATAAAGTAAAAACAAAGCAAGCAAAAAAGTTGACTCCCATGCTTGAGTAAGTCAGCTGGAGCAATACTAAAGAGAACAGGTGAGTATATTAATTATTCCCTCTTGTGACTTCCTTCCTCAGAGGTCATATCAATATACTTCATAATTCTGTTACAAGGCTTATGATACTGGATTTCTAAAAAATACTTGGGCAAATATTTACCAAAAGCTAAAAAAATTAAGCCATGAAAAGGCTTTCCTGTAGATCAATAACTGAGTGAAAAGACGGAATATTGTACAAATTTATGGAAGTGAAGTCGACTGTGGGCCTTAAATATGCACAATGAACCTTGGAAAATCATATAATTTCCAGAAGCCAGCTAGGGTATACCAGCTGCTGTATTGCTCTACGCTTGTGTCTTTTTTTATGGCTTCTTTTGCTGTTCAGTGTGATTTGTTGTCCAGCACAAATAGATAGTTTCAACATATTTGTAGAATAACATTAGTCTTCTCTATAGGAATAGCATAAAAGGACTGGGGTTTTTTGGTAATCTTTGGACAGCCATTATAGAGCTCATGAGCATCACTAAAAGAGTCTGTTTTCTTAATTCATAGACATGACGACGGACTTCTGGAAGTTGTTGGTGTTCATGGTTCTTTCCACTGTGCCCAGATTCAGGTGAAGCTAGCAAATCCTGTTCGCCTGGGGCAGGCACATACCGTGAGGGTAAGTGGTGTTTATCAACCTGTTTCCCTAAATTTTTTTTAATAATACACACTACAGACTCTCAAGCACTCAGCTGTCTGATCTGAAGTTGCAGTTGAGCTAGATGTTTCTCTTGCTTAGTAAAAATTAATTACTTGATAATCCACAGTACTTGCTGTGGTTGGTGGCCTATGAGTGCAACTAATTACATACAAAGTTTGTCCCTGGTCAGACTGAAAACGTGCAGCATCAATATATTGTAGTTGTAAAAGGTATCTTCAGAGCTCCTTTGAACTGCTATGATGGTGTGTTCTTCTGTTTAATACTAGCTGATCTTGAAGAGTTCAAAGATGCCGATGCAGGTGGATGGAGAGCCGTGGGCTCAGGGGCCCTGCACTGTTACCATAACTCACAAGACACGTGCACTGATGTTGTATCACTCGGGTGAACAAACAGATGACGACGCTTCCAGTGTGTCTGAGCAAGACCACATTAGAGAACAGACGGATGAAGACGTATAGATGTCATGGAATTAACATAGTGCAATGATGAACTTCAGCTCACTAAAACACTGAAAGCACCTAACCTCAGATGAAGGTTTATGCCCTAAGGTTCATACTTGTGAATGAACTAGAACTGAGGAAAAAGCCATGCTTTTACGTCCATGAAAACTTTCACAGCTAAATTACCGTGAACTGTTTCTTGCCTTTTTGATTGGTGGGGGATGCCCGCCCTTTCTAGGTGGAGCAGTTATTTATTACTCCAATGGCCAGAAAGAGACGCATATTGCAGCCCTTCTTTGCTGTGGAGTCGGATCTTCTGCACATACACAGTATAGAATGCAAAATGTTTGATACCCTTGGAAAGGGGGAACAGCTGGCAGTTTGGCTTGTTTCCCCCTGCTCTGTTCCCCAGAACAGTCCCAGAACAGAAAACCAGACCAAGCAGGATGTGGGCTGGCGTTCTGACAACAGGCCCGCTCCTGGCTGCCGTCTCTTCTTGGGAACAAGACAAGTACTCTTCTGTGCACCTGCCGGCGCAGTGCCTATCTCATAGGCTTGATGGAGAGAGCAGAGGATCTGGGAGCTCTTGGGAAGGTGGTTAGCAAGAAAGATGATTTTGGACATAGGTTTCTGGAAATGTTCTGTTAGCAAATGACCTTTTTCATTGGCTTTGTAAGCCATACGTAGAGTACTACTGAGGTCCCAAGTACCCAAGATACAACTTCCGAATAATTGTACCGTGACTTGTACTGAATGATCCTGTGGCTCTGCTTCTGTTCAGTGAGAAACTAATTCTAGTTTTTGTACATAGCAGCATTGTAGTTCTTGAGGAGGCTTTTTAGGGGCTGTTTAGAGGAGGATTTTAAAGAAAAAATGATGATTGGCAAATGTGGGGGTTTTTTTGAAAGCTTGTTAAAGATCTTGCTTCATAATTACCCAAAAATGATCAACAGTAAGTCAGTCTGTTAACTATTGCAATTTTAAGTGTGGAGGCTGAGAGCTAAGTTTGCAGAGGTTAGCAGGTTCTGGCATTCACATGTATAATTTCTCAAAAAAACATGGAAGCATTTGTTTTCCAACTGGCTCTTAGGGGGACAAAGATACCTTGTTGGACCTGAAACTTCATTTCCTATATGAATATAGGGCAAGAAAAAGATTAGTGGCCCATGCTGATAGTAAAGGTTAAGAACACATACAACAATACACAGAAACTGTCAGTTTGACTTATCTGAAGCTTCTCAGGTTAAAAGCTTCTCAGGTGAAAACATCTTCATGGTTACTAGAAGTAAAAATCTGCTTCCTTTTTTCTTTTCTGTTGCAGGTATTTAAGCCCGCAGCAGTGAGAGCTATGAGTTGAGGTTTAAAATCTTCATTTTAGTTGAGTCCATTGAGTTACTGAAGGTGATCTTCAGGTAGGGAGAGAATTTATGCTAAATGTATACTGCATAAGCTAAGATCATAAGAAAACTTGAGAGCTTTGGTCTGAACTTTGAATGTTGCTGCTTTTGTCAGAACTCCCCCAATCTTTTTCTTTTCTTTTTTTTTTTTTTTTTTTTTTTCTTCTGGTGTTTCTGGTTTTGGTGTTTGTTTTTTTTATGCTAACTGAAAGTGATACCATTGGGTAAAGTAGGCAATGTTTCTAGGTTTTGTAAAATGAAACTGTTTTTCAGCTGTCTATAAAATGACATTTGCATTAACGGTGAATGAACTATTTATATTTTAAAATAATTTATTGAAACCTTGGCAAAGTCAGTATTTTTAAAACCTTCAATTGTAATCCTCTTTGGAGAGCATTTTTTTAACTTGATGGTGTTTGTTGTAGAAATTGTATGTACTAGATCTTAAGTACTACTGATTATCAGTGAATTTACAGCTGTCCGAAAATGTGATTAGAGTGTAATGAACTGTAAAGCAGAAGCCATTTGTAAATTCCATATTCATTAGCCTTATACACATCATCTTAGTTTATTGTATGTAAATATAGAGAACAAATTAATAGTTAAATCTATGTAAAAATATCTATACTATTATAGTATACTATGTATAGTATAGTACACTACCTTTTTTTTAGTTACAAGGTTCAATTTATATTAGCTTCAAAAATCTTACTAGTTATTAATATTTTTTTAATAACTTGTAACAGTATCCTAAAAATAGTTCTGTGCTATGGTTGTGTAACTGTTGTTTACAAACAAATTACAAGTCTCTGGAAAAGCAGGGTATGTGCTATGAAAGGCAGTATTTTCTCAGAGAAATGACACCACTGGCTACTTAATCTAAACTATTCATAAAACAGTTTAAAGAGTTATCTGAAGTTGATAGATTTATAGCCTAAGAACCTTTAACTATTCAAAAGCTTCACTGTGAACTCCTGACATCTAGAAAAAAATAATCAATGCAAGACTTTGAAAGTCTCCCTTTTTTACAGTAGGTGAGCTGGCTTCTCTACTCGTGCTTTGCCTGAGTGGGTGCCAGTGACGTTGTACTGTGTTTGTGCCAGCAAGATCCTCCCCCTTACTGTGGCTTACTAGGAGTCAAGTTCTGTCCTAAATGCGTGAAATCCTCTTTGGGAACTGAATCCATCATTCCTTTTGGGGAAGCGTAGGAGAATTAGAAGTGAAAGTAGCATCTAATGGGGCTCTTGTTTGGGGGGACTCTCAGTAAATGGTCTTGTTTGTATTGGACCGATCATCCCCTTGTTGCAGGTGGACGTTAAGAAGTTTGTTTCACAAATTCACTGTTGGTGATTGCAGCACAAACGATCCATAGCAAATGTAGCCATTGTAAGCATGGGGAAGCCTCTTGTAAAATTGTATTTATGGTATGGAGAATATTCTGTAAGATTGAAGTGCCCAGTCCCAATCAGACATGGGGTCATCCTTCTATTGTAACTATATAGCTGTCATATGCATGACCAAAAAAAAAGTTATTTTTAAGCGTACAGTGTTAGCACTAGAGTCTGTTGGGAAGTCTTGCGATTTTCAACACGCTGTCCTTTGATTTCAATGAATCCTCCTTTCCACTATGTTGCAAATTGCATTAAAGTCTGGTTTGAGTTACTTTTATGGAACTGTTTTAAGTTTTAGTCCAACTGCAGACAGTAAATGTCAGCAATGGGCTCCCAGTTTCTAATGCTAGCATAAATGAACTTTCCTAATTTGTAATATAGCTGTAGTTGCTTAATGTTGTCATGTGTGTGTTGTGACTGTAAAGCTGTTACATGCTTTTTTTAATGTTGTAGGTGCATAAAGCACCAACCAGTGCAAATAGCTACTCTGTAGCTCTTTGAAAACAGATTGGAAACCTGAGAATACTGCTGTACATTCTCTATCCAGAAGAGGGTACTCTGCAGCTGGATCTCACGTCCTGCACTGAAGAATTTTCCTTTACCCTGTAAACGATTAACATTTGGAAAAAGAGTGAAAGCGATGTTTCAAAAAGACGGATAATGAATAATTTCTTCTGGCAGTTTTGATACGGTATACCTTTGTGTAAAATGTACAGGGTGAATAATAACATCAGTTGTCAAGTGCTCAAAAGTAAATTCACAAAGTTTTAAGTTTTATTGCTGTATATGCTAGCTTAACTGAAGTTCGGTCCGATTCAGATAGCTTTACTGTAGGTTCTCAGTCCTGTGACATGTAATAGGAAAAACTCGAACTTGTACGGAGAGCCTGTGAGTCAGCTTGCTGCCTTGCTCAAACCTCGCTTGTTTTCACGCCTGTTGAGAGGATGTGTATGCATATTTTGATGTGTGTAGAATTTCTTGTCATAGGCTTTGTTTTACTTTGTGTTTTCACTTCAGCAATTCATAGCAGGGTTAAACAGCTTCAAATATCACCTGCGTTTTGGATCTTTCTCCATGTCTGGACTTTTTTAAAAAGGTATCTGAAGCCCAAACTTGCATTCTTTGTCTTCAAAAACAGCTGAGGTGAGCAGCATTCACTTGCATATATTTTTTTTTAAGTATGTCTGTTGTGCCTGGTATTTAAAGCAGGTTAAGGTAGTATTTAGAGTGTACTTTTAGCAACAATTTGGAATTATTGCCGTTATTACAGAACATAGTCTTGTGGTTTTTCTACTGCAATGGCAATATTTCTGTTTCAAATTAATTTGGAATTATGCTCAAATTTGAACATTTCTCCCAGCTAGCACTATTATGAATTGCATTTCTTGTTCATAATATGAAGACCGTATAGCATAATTTATAGATTTGCTACTCTTTTTATATGTTCACTTTCGATGTTGCCCCTTCATAGGGTGTTTTTTTTCCCAGGTCTTGCTTTTCATAGGCACTAAGGAACTTGAAATGCCATTTACTTTAGTTAGAAGCTTGAAGTACTTGCTCTTGGAAAACAGACTTGAGTTTCTCCTGGTTGCAGAATAAAGTGCTGCCATGTTTGCACAAACTTGGGGAAAATAATCTTGTTGAGACAATGCTTGTAGCAAGAGTAAGTTAGAAGTTTCTTCTGTATAACTTCAGCTGACTCAGGTTGAGAATTTGTTCCCCTATACGTTTTGTCTTGCTGATGTTTACAACCTATTCAGTAAATACTGCTTTCCCTCAGTCATTTAATTACTCATTTCATGCTGTCTCACTACTTTCAGCTAAAAACATCATTTGGGACAGTATCAAAAGCTCTGCTGAAGCCAGGATAGTGAGCCTGGCATCTGTCCATTTTATCCATGCCAGCTAGCTTGTCAGAAAACAAAATCGGAATGGCTTCACACAGTTTATTCCTAGCCCAGTATTCCCCACTGTTTGGCTTTTTCAGTCACCATAATCACACCTGGAAGGTAACTAGGAAAGACTCCGAAGGTTCCTGGTCTCCCTGACCTATTTTCAATGTACAGTTTTTGCTCTTTGCTGCTGGAGAGGAACCTCCCCATTCTCCACAGGTTCTCAGAACTGGTAGTTAAAGGTTCTGGCTTGAGTTTGGCCAGTTCCTTCTGGTTCTGCATTATGTTGCACAGAAGCTCACAACTTTTATGGTGTATGCTATTGTATCTCACTGGTTTATAAAAAAAAAAAACTGAAAGCACTGTACTTTAGCTGTGAACGGCATAATGGCATCAATGTTACGATAGTTACTCTTTTTCACTTGGCAACAAATGCTTTTTGGTAGAGCACCACTGTAACCAAGTTAGTTAATCTGTAGGTAAGAGTAGGACACTTGGGAATCCTTGCATGTGTTCTAACTGAAAATCCTTTTTTGTTCTGTATTTCATACCAACTACTGGCAGTTTTCTTCCTTTTGGAAAAGAAGGAGGATTTGACCCTTCAGTTAGGAGTAAACTAGGATATTTTCAGATTTAAAAATAGCAGCATATAACTGATCCTGTTGAATGTGAACCATTTATTTAAAATGCTCTGACTTTTTTTCTGAGAAATGATAGCTTGCTGCTTGAACACAGGAATGAGACAACAGAGATCAGTTGTTCATTTAGCAGTTAAGTATATTGAGAGAATTTATGCATTGTCTATTTCAACTTTGTTTAGGTCACAGTTCTAAAAGCACGACATGTCTTTGTCTCACTAGCAGTGCTGAATACCCAGTTCAGGTTTTGGGCATCTCAGGGAGAGACTTCTAGCTGGAGTAAAGCCACATGCCTTGACTAAACCTAGTGATGTTATGCGAACTTACATTAGTTGAGGTTCCGGCCCTTAACTGTTCAAAAGTGTGAATGTATTCAAATTTTTACTTTGTTTCTTGTTAATACTGCCCTGTTTACTGTGTTGTATACCTTTATTGCTGTATGTAATTAATTTCTTGTTGCATTTGCAACTTGTTTGTAGATTTCAGCATAAAAATAATTTTACAAGTGGGAACTTCCATTGTGAGTTTATTGCGTTCTGTATCTTCAGAGTTTACATCCCTCAAAAGCCATTTTGTCTGCTACCAGCTGTTGTAATCCATAGAGTACCTCCAGCCATCTTCTCTTTCTAGGATTTTTATAGTTAAACAGAATGGATTTTTATTTTTGTAGCTTGTAACTTCAATATGTATAGTAGTTATTTCTATTTAGTAATTAGTGATTAGAATACTGTAAAAATGTTACTTTTAAGAGCGGTAACTTTAAATTAGTAATAACTAATTACAAGAAAATACCAGCATGTTAACAGTTTAGAAAAAGAAAAGTTACTCTTTAGCTTGGAAATACTGTGATGCTGTGACTTGGGATTTGTATTAAACGTGTTCATGCATATATTCTGAAGTTGCACTAAATAGGGAAAAAATGACCTTAAAATGCAAGTAATAGATCAAAAAGTAGAATTTATAACGTTGGGATTTGTTTTTGTTTTTTCAACTGAGAAAGGTGACATTTGGGATTCGGGGTTTTTTTTTTCTTTTGTTTTCCCACAAAAGAGTAAGGAAGGAGTGATCAGTGTACTCTTGACAGAACAGTTGGTTTTTTTATGGTGCAGTTTAAGAGATGTATTATTTAGTGCCCAAACATAAGCAAAAGCTGTCTGCACCATTCCTGCCTCTCAGAAAACAAAACCTCAGTGCAAACCTGTCTGCTCACAGCTATAAAGTATATGAGATCTCACTTGCAAGGAAATAACTAACTGACATAACACTGAACCTCCAATATAAATGTTTAAAGTCAAAATTTGCTAATTTTTTCTTGACATCATGATGCTTTCAAACCCAAATTGTTTTTCCTTTGTGTTTTTTTTTTAAAGAAGGCAGGTTGAAGTGAGAGGGTAAGGAGGTACTGCTGTAAAACTCTTGGTCATAAAAGCCGGGAAGAGTGTTCTTTATTTACCCTGTAGGCACAGGGTGTGTGCGTGTGGAGCGTCTCGTAGAAGTCTGCTTTGTTTGCGTTCTCATCGGCTTCATCCAGTGTTTCGGAGGAGGGTAACAATATTATGGCCCCCTATAACTGTGATGTTTGCTCCAGCCATTACACGCAGTGGTGTCTTAGTTGAGGAGCTGGGCCAGGTTCTGTCTGTCAGAAGCTGCAGCCTCAGTGAAGTCCCAGCACTGCCCCTGGTTCTGTGGTGGTCTCACCATTAACACAAGTGGGACTGAAGAAACCTTTTGTCTTCAGTCAGTTGTGTCATGGCCTGCCTGTTGTGACCTGGGCTTCCAGAAGGCTCTTTTGAGAAACATCTGCTCCATATTATTCTTAGAAGTTTGTAAATACAGATTCTTCACAGTGCTGGCTCTGTTACTGAATTTTCCTAACACGTATTTTTGTTGTCTTGTTATTTGTACTGTATTTCTCTGTAGATTAAAGTGTGTGGATTAAAGTATTTCAGCTCAGTTTTTCCTGTTCCCCACTGTGCGTAACCGCAAACGTGAGTTTTCAGCTCTGCAATAACCTAGTGAGGATAGCGACTGCCGGGCCCGCCGAGGGCTGCAGCGTGATGAACTTCGTCATTTTGAGAACGAAGTTGCGTTCCGTTGAATGCTGCAACCGTGCTTCTGCCTGAGATCCCCGCCGCAAAGTCCAGGCGTTTCAAACCTCAGATACGTGAGAATTTCTAGACAACACGGTAATGTCATTCAGAGGCAAAGTTAATACTGTTTGGTAACCGACAAAGATGGCTCGGCAGCCACTTGCCTGCTTCTGATTCAACCTTCTTGAGATGTTCACACCTGGGGAAGAGCCGACTTTGTACAGCTTTATAATGGATGTGTTTAAAATGGTTTGAAAACCCCAGGCTTCAATAGTAAGGTGAACTGTCGAGATTGTCCTTGTCACTGATTTGGGATCTTAAAACAGTTTGTGATGCACGCTATTTAGTCTAAGGGGGAAACAGGCATACGGATTTCTTACCTGTAAAGAGCAATTTCTGAGTAAGAGTTTTAGCGGATGTTTTGGCGTTATGTGGTGCTACTGTAAGGGAAACGCGGGAGGGCTGCTGGGCACAGGTCAGCAAAACACAGACGGGGCTTTCCCCAGCAAGCGGAACCGCTGCTGGACGACGTCCAGAGATAAGTGGCGCAACGCTTGCTCCTGATGGCAGCAGATGGGTTAGTTTGGGCTTTTGGAAGTGAATAAATCCTCCTGTGGGGCCACTTCATCATAGTGGCAGCTCCTTCCCTGAGCCCTCTGTGCTGTTCCCCAATCTCATTTGCATAAAAGAGGGAACGGGCTCTGGCCACAGCTCCTACATTATGCTGCAGTCAAACCTTTTAAAGATTATTTGTGTGGTGTTTTCCGTTCAAGATGGGGTCAGAGCATAGATATTCAGCAGGCTTTTTCTTATACGGGTAAGACAATAGTTTCACAGAGCTTTGAGGGTCACTGGCACTAATGTTAGTACAAGATACAGGTTTAATGCATTTTTATAAATATTATGCGTGGGTTTGTATTATAAACATCATAAATGTTTGTAGAACTCTTGGAGTGAACCGTGCCCGGCACCAGCTTGAGCCTAAAGTTGTGTGAGAAAAGTCACGTTGCAGGTACGTGTGGGGAGGAACATGGGGTCCTGGAAACGCGCAAGACTGAAATTCTATTTCTGCCTTTTGATAGTAAAAGTAAAAATAAAATATTTGATGAATGAAAAGTAAAAGTAGTTGTACGGGGATCCAAATAAGATTCAAGGAGTTCAGTGTATCTGAGGACTAAAACTCTGCTTTTGTGCTATCTCCTCTAGCAAACGTATTTTCCTTTTACAGAAAAATCCCTGGTTGCAGAAGCACCGCCGACAAACCCCGCTTCGTTCCCCACGCGGCTGCAGGCCATGCGAGAACACGCTGCCGCCCACAAGGTAACAGATGGCCGGAGGGCCCGAGCGCATCGTGGCCAGCGGTGAACAAAGCGGCGGGGCCCTGCATGTGCCACCCAGCAGCACAGCCGCCGTTGTCCCGGCCGGCTGCAAAATCCCGATTCCACGCTCAAGGGCTGCAGAAAAGCGCCTGGCTCCCGCCAACCTGCAAAAGAGCAGCTCCCTATGCTGTTCATTGAAAATATGGAAAGGTGAATGCATATAGAAATCTAATTATTGGCAGCACAGCCTGGCTGTTAGCATGATAATCGCGGCCCTGGTGCTTTCTGGTGCACGGGCGGGAGAGGTGATGGTGTAATAAGTAACTAAGGGTAATTTGCTGATCAAATGGGGTTTTAACAAAAGGAATGTTCTTGCTGCAACAGATTTGAGAATGTTCTGTCTGGTGAGAAAAGACTTAACCATGAGGTTGCACGATGTACTTTCTCAAGGCAAATGTTAAACCATAATCTCGTGTTACTATGACAACTTTTGTCTTTGTTTAGACCTTAGTGTAAAAATAGATTAGTTTTTAATATACAGCTTCTTGCTATGGGACTGAAAGCATAACTGTTTGCTTAAACCGGCCTTGAAGCTGAGGATAAAAGGGCTGTGTTACTTGTCGGAATTTGCGAGCCTGGATGGAGCTGCGACTCCCCGGCCACCCAGCGCGCTGGTTTTGCTTTCCTGCCTTAATAAACACCTAGTGAATTTATTTCGGACTCTAGTTATTTCAATTCAACTCTAACAATGGTGCAGGCGGGGTTAAACGCTGGGCCGTGCACCGGCCGCCCCGCGGACCGGGCTTGTGCTGGCGCCGCGTGCGGCTGCTCCTCAGCCCGAGCGCGGGAGCCTGCGCGGGGCTTCCCCGCTCGGGGGCGGCCCGGGGGGGCCGGGGGGGCGGCCCGGGGGTGCCGGGGGTGCCGGGGGGGCGGCCCGGGGGCGGAGGCCGGCCCAGCCCGGCCGCCCCCTCCCTCCGCCCGCGCTTATATCGCGGCCCGCGGCGGCCGCCCCTCAGCGGCGGGGTGGCCGGGGCATGGCCGCGGCGCGGGGCCCGCGCTGCCTCCTGGCCCTGCTGCGGCTGCTGCTGCTGGCGGGCGCCGACCGCTGCAGCTGGCGGGGCAGGTAGGCGGGGGCCGCCGGGGGGTACGGCCGGGCGGTTGGGGGGCGGCGGTGGCTCGGCCGGGGGGCGGGCGGCCCTGCCCTCGCCGCGCTGGTGCCTTGGCGGGCCCGGGCTGGGTCCCTCGGGCGCGGTGGGCGCCGAGGGCGGTGGGGCCGGGGCCGCGCCGGTTAGGAACGCTGTCTCTGTGAATTCTGACGGGAAACGTCAATAATAATTTTAGAAATTGCGGTTTATTAAACCCAACTTTCCAGGCGTTACAGCAGCGCTCGCCGTGCAGCTGCCCCAGCCCGCCGGCGGCGGGACCGGCCCGGGGTGCCTGAGGCGGGGAGGGGGCCGGGGCCGCTTGTCCCGAGCCGAGCGGGGCCCTGCCCGCCCCAGGCACCGCCGCTGCGGCCGGGGGAGCCTGTGTGCGGGCTGCTGGGGTCGAGTGGGAGCTGGGGGCCGTGTCTCGGGGTCCTCAGTGATGGATGGGTACGGGGCTGGCGCACAGGTCTGATGGGGGGGGTTAGTCTGGAGAGGAGGGGGCTCAGGGGGGACAATACCGCTCCCCACAGCTGCCTGACACGGGCTGTAGGTGGGGGGGGGTCGGTCCCTTCTCCCAAGTAACAAGCGACAGGACAAGGGGGAACGGGCTCAGGCTGCAGCGGGAGGTTCAGGTTGGATGTTGGAAACATTCCTTCCCTGGAAGGGTGGCCCAGCGGTGGAGCAGGCTGCCCAGGGAGGCGGTGGGGTCACCACTACTGGAGGTGTTAAAAAAGCACGTAGGTGCTTGGAAAGTGGTTTAGTGGTGGTGTTACCGAAATCTCGGAATGAAGAATTTACCGACGCCAATGTGATGCAGATAAGCAGACACTTCTTTATTGACGGCCGGGTGTGTGAGTGAGTCTTCTCACGATCAACGCACACCAAACTTCAATATCATACACCTCATATAGAACTTATTCATACATATTCATTAAATATTCATGCATAATCATAATATTTCCTGAAAATCATTAACATATCCTCCTCCCAAATCCGATTCTGCGCAGTAAAGGTTAGAAAAGTCTAGAAATGGGTCTGGGTACGATTTGGGTAGGTGGTATATGAGTCGGTGGTCGCGATCTCCCCCTGCCAGAATTACTTTTTACTAAAGTTCACGGTTTCTTGGCAGGTAACGACAAGTTGTTCCAGTTGACTCTCCCCAGTTCCCATTAATTCTATATTCTGACATTTCAATACACTTTCTACATACAGAAGACTAGTCAAATACAAAGAAATCTCTCCCCAGTCTACCTGTAAATACTGTATCCAATTATCTTCAATCATCTTGAATATTAAGTCTGTTATCTAAGTTCTAATCATTCCTACTAGGTGATTCTGACCTATTCTTTTGGCCTTGCTACAGGGCTGTGCAGAGGATTTCATAGCAGCTTTTGCTGTGCAACTACAAGTTTCATTAAAATATATTTCTTATTCCAAATGATTTTATAAAATCAAATAAAAATTCTAACTTATTAGCAGATCTGTAACAGTGGGTTTGGCGGTGCTGGATTAACAGTTAAGACTTGATGATCCTGAAGGTCTTTTCCAGCCTGAGTGGTTCTGTGATTCCATTGCCTTGGCAGCGGTCTGAGCTGGGAGCCCCGATCCCGCGCGGTGGAGCAGGTCCATCTGCGCTGCACCGAGGGCTCCCTGGAGTGGATGTACCCAGCACGAGCCCTGCGTGTCCTCCTGGAGCCCAACCTCGCCAGCGCCCGGCACACCACCGTCTGCATCAAGCCCGCCAGCGACTTTCAGGGTGCCAGCATCTACGTGGAACGTGCTGGGCAGCTGCATCTGGTGGTAAGCGAGGCAGGAGGAGCTCGACCTCACCACGTGTCTTGCTTCAGTGCCCACGCACCGCAACGAGTGGCCCTCTTCCTGCAGGCCAGCCCACAGAGGGACATCAGCCGCCGGACAGCCAGCTTCCAGTATGAGCTGCTGAGCAACCAGAGCACTACTGGCTCCGACTTCAAAAAGATGGCACTGGTCGAAGGTAAGAGCAGGGCCAGACCTCAGGGCTCCCCCACTGGGGCAGATCCACGGTGGCATTGGTTATCCACTGACCTTGCCTGTGTGGCCCTAGTGACAGCCCTGAGGGGTTTGTCATTGCAAGGGAGGTCCTTCTCCTGCTCGCTGACTGCTTGGTGCAGTATATAGTCAGATTTCTACCGTGGGGGGCATCACGTAGGCACAGGAGGGAACACTGCAATGTAAAAAGCAGCTCTGCCTTTCCATTAGCAGCCAGCTTGGTCCTGGATATATGCACTGTGAACATGGGTGTCCCCAGCCCCTGGCGGTACCATCACTGAGGACAACTGAGTGCCTTAGGAGGTTTATTAGGTTTTAGGAGCCTAAATCCTATGTTCAGAAGGGATTTAAATTAATCAGGTCCCAAGGTCTCAAGACAGTTGCTGAAAATTAGAATGAGAGTTTGAAAATGGGATTAGCTGGCTAAATTGCTTGAAACTTCATTTACCGTTCTTTCCTATTCTCACACCAACGCAATCCTGCACCTAATAAAGCTTATATACTCCCCCTGCTTTATGTATCCAAGGAGCACTGAGGATGAAGGGGCTCTTTTTCATCCTGGTTATTAAAAATCAAGACCCACCTACTGCTGCCGTTATATCCCTGCTGCTGAAATAAAGAATACCCTGGCTAAACCTGCTGTTAAAAAAGGGGAGTATTCAAGCCGTGTTGCAATGACAAGAAGCTGCCCTTAAAACGGAGGGTTTAAATAAAAAGAGCAACTATAGTGCGTTTGGGTTGTCATCTCTCCTCCCCTCTTTGTTAACCTGCCCAAGGTGCTGCTTTGCTGTTTGCTGGAGCTTCATGGCATTAACTGGGGGAACATGCTTATTTTAGGAAGTGCTCAATAGCATCACCGGCCTGATGGCCCAGTACTCAAGGCAGGAGCTTTTGGTAACAAACGTGGTATATACCAAGTGTGTGGATAACAAATGACGTTTATGGGGGAACAGAGCCTGATTGATTCAATGAACCCTACAACCTGGTGTTAGACTCATGAAAGCTTCAGGTGTGGCGTGCAGTGTTTTCTTTTATCGCTAATATATTGAATGACTTAAGCTGCTACCTCACACTTGAAAGAAAATTCGGCCACGTCCACGCTGGATTGCTGGTATTTCAGTAGACAATACTGGAGCGTTCCCTGGCTGTGGGGCTGCACATTGACTGAAGTTGTTGTAGCTCCCAGCACACACATAGATGCTTCTCTTTATTCTTATCTTTCGTAACCTAGAAGTAATATAGGAGGTTCTTCCCCTCTTTCTGCCAAAACAGAACCAAATTTGAAAAGGTTGAAAAAAGATGGAGGATAACTGTGTGCCAGGTGCTGTGTTTTCTGCTATAGGTTTTGCATGCTTCGTCAGCTGGTAGAGGTATTGTGTGCTGCCAGGCCCTGTTGTCGCTCAGTGACTCTTACAAATCATCTGTGCTTGTTTCTTTGCTTCGGTTGTATTTGCATAACAAGAATTCTGGTTTGCACCTGATCATGATGTTCTCTAGGCTAGTAGTTCTACCCCATTTCCCCTCATAATTCACCAGTCCTTCAGCAATGAGACACACTATAGTATTAAAATAACTGTTCTGGTTTTTTCTAGCTATGTGCCGGCCTTGTGACAATGTGGAACTGCTTATGGCCATTTGCAGCAGTGATTTTGGTAAGCTGACTAAAGAGAAGTCATTTTGCCTTTAATTATGCATTGATTATTTGGATTTATTTGCTTCTTTTCTTAAAATAACAGCATGACTCTGCTCTTTGATCTGAGAAAGAAGTTATCTGTGTGGAAAATAATTCAGACTGGGGAGGGGGAAATGAAACCTAGAAGGAAGAAGCTTTCTTTCAAGGCACTTGTTTCCTGCAGGCAGAAGGGTTATGGTCTAAAAACGAACTGGAAGTAATTCTCACCAGTGTGCTGCTGGCTCTCACACAGAACAAGTCACACGCCTGTGGACATGCGTACACACAGGTTATACATGCTTGGTGTGTTCCTTTTTATTTCCTTCATCCTTGTTTTTTTGTTTTGGTGAGTTTTTTCCCCAGTGATTAATATGTTCTCTCTCTTCCCTCACAATCTGCGTACTTCCCAGTTCTATCTGTACAGAGGTAGTAAGTTGTTTGTGACCTAGCTAAGGATTTCAGGTGATTCAAACTTCTTCCAGTGATTACTGGTTAGGTTTCATGCCTTATGAGAAAACAGAGTTGAATATTCCCTAAGGGAAGAAATTATAAGAAATCCGATGGTACATTAAAAGCTTTTTCCATTTTCTCTACTTAATAATGCAAGGTATTTTTTTCCTTTTTCTCTCGATCGTGATTCATTCACTTTATTCCCATAGTTTTGCACGTGGAGATTTGTACCTCTTTGATTATGTCCAGTAGCTAAAGTGGTAGAGCTGCCACGTGGCCACAATTATATTGCCGTAAATATACCTACATAAAGAAATAAAATTATGAGCTATATTTAACCCTATTCAGCGTTTAAAAAAATCCACCAAATTACTGCTTTCCTACTAGAGGTTGCCATACTTCAAGGCTACTGATAAAATCAAACACCAAGATCTTTGTGCTGATAGAAAAACAGCGTGTGGAGCATGCTTCCCTTAGAGTGCTCCTTAGCTGGTAATTTTCCTTCTTCTTCTAAATTAATTGGTGCAGTCCAGCTCGTTGTTTCTACTTCGTGAAGTTATCAGTTCCCAGGCACTCTCCCCTCGCACTGCCTGAAAGCCCAGAGATGACAGATGTGGAGGCCCAGGCACACAATGGGGGCACTTACACTTACAGCAGCAACAGACCAGAAGAAATGGCCCTTTGAACTGACTCTATTTATGGCCTGACTTCCCTGCCCTAAGCTCACAAATTGCCATCATCAACGTTTTTGATTAGAGAAAATAGCTGCTAATGAAAGTGTAAATGGCACTGGGAGTGAATAGGGGCTTTATAGTTATTCTGAAGGTGGAGGTCTTCAGTCACTAGGCCCTGAGCAGTGCTGGAGCAACTGGGAGCACCAGGAGCAAGTGCATTATAGCTTGTCAATAGACTTGACTGCATCTGATTAAAAATGATCACACGGAGAGGCAGACAGAGGGCAGAGACATCTGTTACGCAGAGTTCTGGATTCCACTGGAAGTGCCATTAAATGAGGAAGTTCTTGGGAACTTCAGAAATAAGCCTTTTCTGCCTCTTGACTTGTGGAGTTCTCTGTCCCTGCATGAAAGAGCTTTGTGGCAGAAGCGTGGTGGTGTTCCCCTTGCATTCATAACCCCTCGTTTGCTCAAGAGCTGTTGGCTCAGACGGTGGCATGTTTCAAGCCTTCTCTGGATATGGGATTGAAATTAGTTTAGTTAGTAGAAGAATAATTCATTGCTTTGAAAAATGGGGGTGGTGAGAATAAGAGAGATGGCTTCAGGACAGCAAACACCTGTCAGATGGGACGTTTCATTCTCCATACAGTTGATGCAAAGGGTGCTTTCCATCAAAAAGTCTCTGGCTTGTTATGCTTTCATTCCCAGAAGACAGCTAGGATCATTGTGGGAGAAGGGAGTATGTGTATGCTATGTGTTTTTTTTTTTAAATAAGGCTTCAAATAAAGTCACGTTAAGAGTTCTGCTTGTTGTTTATCATCTCCCTAAAGTGTCTTTTCGTGGATGGATGACATTTTCTTTTGAGGGGAAAAAAAATGCCAAACCTTTAAATGAAAAAATGTTTAACAAGCTCTTATTTTTTCCAACCAAGCCATATTCTGATTCTTCTTGGATCAACCTCTGTTACTGCTGTCAAAGGAAAAGCTTCAGAGCCCCCTGGAGACAGGAAGGAGGTTGTCTGTGACAGTCATTGTCATGGAATATAGACTGAAAAAACCAAATTCCTGGGCTGACCTCATTTCATGTGCTTTTTTATCCTTTACTGCTACTTGGAAGTATCAAGCAAGTTATATGCTTTTTCCTCAGATGCAGCTTGAGTAGTCATAAAGCATGCTTCCAAGCACATAGCACTGTGTGCGTAGGGATCCTCCGTGTAAAGGATGCAGTGTGTGCTCAGAAATGTGCCCACCTGTGGGTGGTAGGTGTCCAGACTGCACAACAAATCTGCTTCTCCAGTTATTTCATTCAGTGAGCTCCTAGTACCTGAACTGCTTACCTGCTGCTCCATAACCAACTCCTGTCTTGTTCACATCTAGTGGTGAAAGGATCTATCCGAAATGTTTCCCACGATTCAGAGAACCACATGTCACAGGTTGATATCAGCGTCCAGAAAGTCTACAGACAGAAAAACAGAATTTTCCAGCAGGATGAAGCAAGTGGTGAATGGCGAGGCCCCATCCAAACCCTGCTGCAGTGCAAGGTGAAGAAGGGAGGTGGAGATTTCCTTTTCACTGGAAATGAACATTTTGGTGAAGCTTGGCTGGGCTGTGCTCCTCGGTTTAAAGACTTCATGTTCATTTACCAGGCTGCCAGAGAAAGAGGAGCCAACCCATGTGAGTTTCAGCTCAACTGACAGGAGTGACACTGGAGTTGAGAGTGGAAAACTTTCAGCCCAGCTTTTGAATGCTGAGTCTTGAAGTAGAGTTAAAACCAAGGGCTAAAGCTAACAATTTCACCAAAACTGGGACCTGGAGACTTTCCTGAAGATAATGGCTCTGTGAGCCATGTAAACTCTGACTTTTAATCCACATTTGCATTGGTTGCATTATTTTCTCCTTCGCATCTTCTTTGCCTCACAAAATAACTCTGAATTTTGAAAAAGTCTTTTTTTTGTGGTTAGAAAGCAGCTTGGGCTCAGTGTTACAGAATTCTTTCCAACATCATCTGCTCTGTGTACATACTGTGTGCTTTTTCTCTAGACTTTTTTTCTCTCCTCCCCCATCTCTACTTGATTTCCCTTCTGAATAGCTCCTTTGTTTGTTTGTTTGTTTGTTTGTTTGTTAGATGACTGCTAACTATAGTCTTAGCCATAGTTACTAACCCTTCAGACAATTGGCGGGTTTGCCAGTTTTTTTGCCTTCTGTGTGTTAGCAGAGAGATTAACCCTCTGGGGCAAAATCACAGCTGGTGTAGTTCTGGTTTCTGCACAGCTGACAGCATCTTATTTTTGCTCCTCACACAAACAGGCCAAGGAGGGATACAGCACTTTAGCTAATATGAACACTAACACTGTATCTCATCGCTACCACATGAGAAAAGGTGTTTGGGAAACACATTGAAATAGTCGGAGGTCTTGGTTGTAGCATTGGCTGTGTGAGAATGTAATGTTCGGTATTGATGGTACTGGGCCCACAACTACCTCTGGTTCCTGTTTAGGGAACAACAGGAGAGATCTAAGTGAACTGGTTGTTGTAAAGTTGGAGGATGGATGGGGTATCAGAGTACTTGGGTTTTGAGAGCTGGAGGTCAATGCTACATTTCAGATTTTAAATGGAGTACTCTTCTTTGGTTGGTATTTGCACTGAAAATATGAGATAAAATGTTTTCTTTTAGTGTAGATGGGAGGTACTGCATTTCTTTGTCGTTTTATATATTTGTCTATGTCAAACTTCTGTGGGGTTTTGCCTTTTAAAGGGGCCTTAGCCATTTCCTATAGCGTTAATGTCATAATACTTGCTTTCATAGAGCATCATGCCTTTGAAGTAATGTGTTCTTTTTAAAGCATGTAACTAGTGTAGTTAATGAGCTGTTGAAAAACTAAAACAACCCAGTGTGAAGTGAAACAACATACTTAGAAATGCCTGTGATCTGGTAATTTAATCCGCAGCCTTGTGGATTCATCAGCCTTGCAATGAGCAACCTGAAATCCTTGCAGCTGGTGAGAATAATGAAAAGCTTATTAAAGACCGTGGATGTGGTATATGTTCATTCTATTTGACTGTAATCTCCCTATACCGCATAGATTTGAGATAACTATCACAGTATCAGTAACTAGTAGAGGTACCTGATGTTTCCATGTGGTGGGGTAAAAAGCTTTTCTGTAGAAAATCCTTTTGTTTTCATTTGTTTCAGGTTTTAAACAAATATTCTGACTTTTCTGGGGAAAACGTGTAATGTATAGAGTGCCTACACTCAAAAAAATTTCTGCTGTGCTAACATCAGTAGTGCTACTGCTGTTCACGTTTGGTCCAAATTTCTCGCAACATCAAGTCGGAGGGTGTTCAGATACAAACACGAGTAACAGTGGGGCAAAGCAGCCAGTGTTTCCACTGGGATAAGATGAAAAATTTGAATCAGTGGAAGAGCAGTAAAATGGTTAAGAGTAACATACGATCAGGCCATACACTCTTTAACTTCACTGACTCCATCAGCGTGACAGGGTGGACAGCCATTATCGCAGCAAGGAACTGTGATTACATCAAGGCATTTTAATTTCATCTTTCGGTGTTTTAAGCTCTGTCAGCCTAAGTACTTAGTTTTGAGGGCAGCAAGCAATGTTTCTTGCTCTGGCATTTTACCTCCCATGGTTCCTAACTGAACTGTGGAGTCCTTTCTTCAGCCATAGTAGAATAAAAGCTAAAGGGGAATAATCTTCCTTGCACTGGCCGTGTTAGTTTATGTATAATAGGAGCCAACAGTTGCATTTAGGTACTCATTTTAGTCTTCTCAGACAACAAGAGGTTGAACAGAGACAAAACACGTGAGGCAAGCAGTTTGTAAAGCCCACTGCTTCATTGTGTGTGTCATTGGATGTATCCCAAGTTCACCCGCACTGCTCTGTTTGGTGGCCCCCTTGCAAAAGAACAGGCAGAGACCAACTGTATTGAGGGCATGAAGCATTCAAACCAATGCAAATCAAAACTTATAAAGACAGAAACGTGGACTGGGAGCAAGAGTGGTGAAGAACAGCAACAAGGAGTTCAAGCTGCAACTGACCATAATTTTTGCTTAATGGTTAGAGTAGGCATCTTCCATAAAGCAGCAGTCTGCCATGTAAGATTTGTTCTGTTGCTTGCTCTCTCCATAGATGATTAAAACCTTTCAAAAAAGTCCTAGACGTCCTAAAGGAGATATAATCTACCGTTCCAGAGATCTATTACAGGAAGTCCCACATCCCAGGAGCTTGTCATTCTGTGTTCAGCAGCCATATAGAAGAGAAAGCGTCTTTTATGACACCAGACAAACTCTTTGTTCAGTTGTTTCTCAAAAATTCTGTGGATTTTGCTCCTTTCAAGATGGATAAATAGGGCCAGGCAGCCTTACAAAAGCACAGTGATTCACGTATTCAGGGAATGGGTACCTAAACAAAGTAAGGATGCCAAAAGCGTCTTCATGTTCATCTTCATGGGCTGTTTGTTCTGCCCCCCCCCCCCCCCCCAGTCTTTGGGGATCAATTTCTTCAACTCTGCATACAGGCAGATGGGGCCAGAATGGTTTCACATACGGAGAGCTGAGGTGATGAAAAACAATTCTTGGAGGAATTTGGGTGCCGGCTCTCATTAGTGCCAACTTTAAGAATTGAGATAAACCTCGTATGGGGAAGGGGAGGACCTAAGTTACAGTCAAAACACATTTGTGAACACCTGCAAACAACCAAGTGATCTTTCTTAACTGTGGTTGAATTTGACCCAATGAATTATCTTTACCCAGGAAAGCATGTAGAACATTTTTCCCTTCAGCACTGCAAGCTTAGGTCTTTCAGCCTCTTCCAGGAAGGAAGCAAAGCCTTTTCCATAATCCTTCTGATGTGTAATATTTCATAAAGCAGCAGGGCTCTTTACACACTCAATCATTTGTTCTTTGCCAGGCTTGTGCCTGATGTGTAGATAGAGAATCGAAGGAGGGACAGGACGTTTCCCCTGTTTGTTGAAAGACAAAAGAGCCGCAAGAATCTCTGCGAAGTCTTTGAATGACTGGACCAACACCGTGAAGTGAAGGTTTGTGAATAGACACCGTGGGTTAAGTCTTCTTGACTGATTTGAATGAGGTTTCGCCTGCTTACACCAGAGTGGATTTGGCCCTTTTTGAATGCAGCTGGCCTTCTCCTCGTGTCTACCTTGCCTCTTCTGTGCAGTTTCAGAGGCACTGAATTTTCAACATGTCATTCTGTAGGAAATTAATTACACGAATACAGGCTTATTCCCTTTGTTAGAGGTTTGACTCATTCACTCTCTTTCTCCAATTTATGACTGTTTTTAAGGTAAATGTTTCAATAGTTTTTGCTGCAATATAAGCTCAACTTTTGTGTCAAACAAAAGTATAAGAACTGTGTTTGCATAACAAAGTAGGGTAAGTCTTCTGTCACTGTATGAAATGGCAAAGTCATGGCTTTCAGAGACCTTGACAGTTCTAGCGGGAAGGCACAGGAGCTGCGTGCCAAAGTCTTGAAATCAGGGGTTTATGCTGAGCTTTGCCACTGAGTCAAGTACTTAATACCTTCTGCCATCAGTGAGAAAGCCCATGCTTTAATACCTCTTCTAGGAGCTCATTCTGCATTAAGATTTGTAATCTTAACTTCAGCGAGTGAGGAGGAATAATTTTTTTTTCTTTCTCTGTCCTTGACCAAGAATCCATCTTTTTCTCCCTTTTTAATGGTCTTGATCTCATTCTGTTGAAATCTAGCAAGGCTTCCAAAGTAATCATGGAGAGTCAATGAAGAATATTTGTAGTTTTTCTAAATGGTTTTCTTCATTTCAAAGTGGTGAGTTTTGGTTTCAGTATGCCACAGTGATAACTTAGAGATAATTCATGCTCCTGTAATATTTAACATATTTATAATTTTGTCTTAGGATATAATCCTAGTAATGTTTGAAAAACTATTTCCCTGAAGGTAGAGCAGTGGCTGTCTCACTAGCTAAAGGAATACTCTCACTGTCATCTGTAGGCAAGTACCTGAAACGAATCGGGGGCTAACAGGGAATACAGGGGCTCCAGGGATGCCGTCAGCGTGCCACAAAGCAGCAGCCCTCTGTGCTGTGGGCTCGAGAAGTTACAGCAAAATTCCCATGTCCTTACCTATTACATTACCTATGCCAAGATTAAGGATAGCCGAACTGCTTGTCGATCAGTTTCACGCAAAATGAATGCTTGACTTGAATCCTAGGGGATTTACTTTTGCAGGAATGGTATTCCTGACTCCAAAAGAAAAATTGTTACACTTCATTGAAAAGTGCTGCTGATAATTTCATCTAAAGTTTTTGGGTTTGACTTCATATAAATGGACCTGTACACAAATTACCTTGTTACCGTCAAAAGTAGGATTTGCAGGATCAGGCTTCTAAGGCACAACATTCCTCTACAGACAGATCTGGAAACTCTCTCTAAATCTGGGGAAAAACCTAACCATAAAGCAAAAAAAAACCCCCTTCCTTCCCCCACCAAGAACTACTTGATTTTTAAAATGTAACATAGGTGCTGTAAAAAAGGTGCTGTACAAATTCTTTTTTTACATTAAAAAACATTAATGACTTTAATACAAACACAGACAAAATACAAGTAACTCACTTCCTTAAAGTTCTGTTGAACTCATTTAGGATCTAGAATTGCTCACGATGGTATTTTCAGCTAAATTATCTGCCTCTTTTCAGTTACCTTTTATTATTTTAATGGTGGCTCCTCCCACCTCCCTTATTGCTTTGGCCAGACTCACATAATTGCCTATATTTTATGTAAATGGAATTGTTACACCGTAAAATGGTATACAAATGTGTCTACCACACAAAGTCCAACAAATGGTGTGAATAAACCCATTATTTTCAATGTAACAGCATCTGATAGCAGCCTGCGAAACAGGGGGCTGACAGATGTGAGCCCATGACAAGGCCTAGGAGAAAACTGAATGAGGAGCACTCTGACAGGCCACAATTAATTGACTTTTGAAATAACTCCTTTTTTTCCACAGTTCTACTTGACTGAGCAAGATTCACAAATTGCTGTCTTGAACTTTTTAATGGGACAGAATAGCTGCCAATGAAAGTCTAAATGACATGGGCTTTGAATAGGAGTCACACAATGACCACACCGTGACACGTTTTTAACTGACATATCGATGATTTGAGAAGTAGCAGCCACTCAGCTGGAAGGGAAGCGAAGAGAAGAGATGGAAAGGAGTCAGAAAACTGGCCATAGAAACACACTTTGGTAAACATTAGCCAAATGCAATTTTGTTTTCGGAAGAGAAACAAGTATTAGGTTTCTTTCTGATAACACTTTCACGTATGTTCCCAGAGACTCTTTGGAGTCCAAGTCTGTTGTACCTTTTGCTGTGAAAAAGTGCTCCCAAAGCTAAATCACGAGGGAGTTACATTAGTAAGTAAGGAAACAGACCTCGTACGAGTGACGAGCATGCTGACTTCTGAGGTTTCAGTACCTGCTCAAGACCCAGGCTGTAGTCACCGTCAAGTTTACACAGGCTCAAAATATCTATTTGTCTTTCTTTGAAAAATAATGCCAAACTCTGGCAGACCTAATTGACCTCTTAATCCCAGGGACGTCATGGGAGAAGCAGTGAAGAGGAGGCTGGGTTGTTTTTCTTGGATTTTTTTGGTTTTTTACCACCTGCCACACTGATCGAGCAATACTGTTGTCTGACTGGGAACTCTTTGGAGTTTATTCCAAAACCCTCATCAGCCTAAGTCACTTGGAGAACTTTTAAGTGGAAAAGTCAATTTTTAATTTGTTTTGTGGGTCCCTTTGTTTTGGCTAGTCTTTAAAAGCCTGTTGAGCCACCAGAACAGCTCCCTGTTGAGCTGCTTTCCGCTGGCCACATGGAGAGGCAGCAGCTTGCAAACCAGAAATGCTTTAGCTTGATTTCACTGAGCAGTGTAAGGAATCGTCACCTATTGCTGCTTCTAGAGCTAACTTAAGCTGGCAGATGCTGGACGTCACCTAAGGCTTTTTTTTAAGCAATCCCACTGCACATACTGAGCCCCTAGTCATTCACCTTCCTCCAGCTATTGACCATGATTTTGCTTACCTGAAAAGGTCCCAGTTTTGGTTACTAGCTAGGATGCAGCGTTACTGGTAAAGGGTGCATAGCTCAGGTGAAGGAGATAGTTTAGGACAGCATTTGACAGTCCAGAGGATACCACAGCTGTCTCCCTTTTCTCTCTTCCCCAGTTCTCGTGTAACTCAGCGAGTTATGCAGTGAAAGACCTGTTGTTTGTACGCTGTAGTGTCTTTATTTCTGCCTTCCTTACTGCTTGCTTCAACTTTGAGCACGGAACAAAATACTCAGAGTTAGGGTTTACCATGAATATTTATTGAATTCAGAACGTCATCGTTCATTCACTTTCTAGCTGAAAAGATCAACAGTCAACTTCTAGAACAGGTACAAGCACACACATAAAACAGATGGCGTAAAATCTACGTCTACTGCCCTGACAAGGATGTCTAGCTGATAAATATATATGAAATAACATGAAGTACATGGCTGATATAGCAGAACCATCAACAGGTTTATTATTACATAAGCATTTATTTTTCTGTATTTTACTGATGGGTTTTATTGAAGAAAAGATTAAATTTAAACAGATAGTGTATTTTCAGTGGGAAAACGTTTCTCTGTTTATTCTCAGTTGTTCATTAATATGCAAATCATTCCACATCTTCATGGTTTTATTAACACCAGAATTGGTTCTTTTTCTAGACTGGATAAGTTGGATACTTCATACTGTTAAAAAAAATAAGTATAATTAAAACACATGCTTGTATCTACATTTTGTTTAAAACCAGTACAGCTTTGCTAGTTACTGGCTGAGTAAAACACTTCAGTTGTGTTGAAAAGGCTTTTGCACCATTATTTGTCGTGCTGTAACTGGTATTTTTTTTTTCTAATGTTTTGTCACCCTGATGTTTCAATATATCCAAAGATATCTGAAGCTAATGAAAATAACAGTTTTCAGGAGCGTAATTCAGTTACGCGTTTCTCATTGAATTCCAATTTAAAAGAACCTCATTCTAGCATTTCTAGTCGTTCATAGCACAAAACAAACAAAAAAGAGAACCAGGAATACAGCAGCAGGCTTGTACCACTGCCTGTGGTAATCCCACACACCTTAAATGTTTTACAGTGTTGGTCATACACCAGTGTCACAGGTAAAGCATCCCACCTTGTCCAGTGTGGCAGAATAAAACCCCTCTCCTTTACTCTGCTTGAGTATCACTCCAGACTGTAGCTAAAGAAGCCCATAGTCTTAGAGGTTGGTATTAATCCCGCCTGAAAGTCAAGAAGCAAGCAATAGGAAATGTGGACTTTCTCCACTGCACAAACTGCCAGAGCACTTTTTTCCCCCCCGTGAACAAGGGGGCAGCTACTCCTTCTGCAGCCTGCCAAGGGGATCTGCAGCCCTGCGGCACAGCCAAGCGGCTAAAGGGCCAGGATTTCCCAGAGGAAACTGCTCTTGTCCCTCGCTGCTGAAAAACTGGAGGTGCAGGAGGAAAAGCCTTGTGTTCATTGTTGCTCCTAGCAGGACACATCCTCCTTCCTGCACCTTCTGGAGTCTTCTGCTTAGTTTGGTAGTTTTAGTGCTGGCTGTGCTTTGGGATGCTGAGACCCTTGAGACAGGACAGCCCTGGCACGCTGAGGTCCACCACCGATTCCGTATCCTGTTCTGCCCAAGGAACTGGAAGCCTCTTACTAGACTTACACTATCCTTGACAAAGTACTAAGAGTTTACAAACCAAGTAAAAACAGAGATGCCAAGCCTGAATTCCTGCAAGTCTCCCTCTAAAGCACTTTGGCGAATGTGAAATGTTGTCCCAGAGGTTCTTCTGAGCCTTCCGACAACTCCCTTCCACACTGCCAGCAGCCGCTGGTTTATGTCACCCAGTCCCGTAAGGGGGAGTTTTGCAAATCAAAGCCCAGGAAGTCTCTCAAGCGAGCTCCCCTGTTCTTCATGGGCTCCTACAAGAAATCAGAACTAGCACAGTGATTCCAGAGGCATTAACAAGTTACAGGCCCAGTTACTATGAGATCCAAATACCTTGATTCCCTACTGGTTGTTTTAAAGTTGTAAGAAATGCAAAAATACAGATCCCCCTGTACAGAGCGAGGACTTCTGAAGACACCACAACCCAAAGAAAAGGACACCAGGAGAATTAAAAATACATCCTCGTGGGAATGGACATATACTCTCCTTTGTGCTAATTCCCTGTACGTTTCGAGAGATTCAGCTCTCTGCCTACAGGCTTCGAACAGAGATGAAACAGCATTTTCTAGGCACTGTGCATACTGTCTTGAGACTCCTCAAATCAGAGTGCCAGGAACACGTAGGAAATCCAGTGTCTGCCACCCAAACTACTACAGATGCACCAACAGAGAATATCCTGCCTCCCAAAGAGGAAAAGCTTTACAACAGGAGACCCTGCTTTAAGCAAACAGCACCTTTATGCTCCCTACACAAGCCAAAAAAAGCACTCCCTGAACTCAGCACACAAAGAGCCTTCGGTGTGAAGATGTGAAGCAGGTTCTGGGTCACAACATGAGACAGAATGCTTCATCCCACAAACTGTATTACAGGGAGCACACTACTGCTTTGCAGGCTGTCTTCCTGAAGACTGGCGTACTCCCAGTCTCTGAGTCAATGCCATATATTTCCTGGTGATTCTGACACCATTTCTTATCCATCAACTCTAGAAGTCTCTGCATTTCCATTCTGATCAGATTTGACATACTAGCTTTTATAACTTAGCATCATAAAACCTGAACTTAGTGATTTTAATAGTTCACTCTGTACCATCTCATGGAGTCGTACACTGGCAACGTGTACATTGCAGATCCTGACTATGACCAGTCTGCGTACAGAGAAAAAGGCAACACTGAGACCTACCACAAAGCCTGGAACCTGAATTTAGCAAGGAAGAATTCCTTGCTAAAGGGGTTACTGCTACCTGTGAAACACATCTAGACCTGAAAATTAATTCTGGAGATTCTTTACAGCAAGCCACAGAAGGCACTGAAGACGTTTAACAGTTTGTATCGTAACTTTGCTTTCAGAAGGACAATCAAAGTCTTTGCTAAACCTTTCATCATTATAGTTTTTACTATCATCAACATTTTACTGAATCACTATATCTAAAGGCTTTAGCGATTCAGACCAAAGAACCAGCAGATTTCCCAAGCTGCTGAAAAGAGCTAATAATTTTAGTCTCGAACAATCTTCGAGACTTCTTAGACTAAAACATACAAAGAGTTGCTGCAGGACTGATTACCTGCATGTAAGCACTTAGGTGAAATAAATAAGGACAGTCCTTACTGTTTCATTTGGCATAGAGAGAGAACAGTGCCACTGGAAAATAACCAGAAGGCAGGGTACAGGGCTTCAGTGAACTCAGCTTTGAATTTATAGATCAAGTTGTGCTTCTTTCCAACAGCCATGAAAATCACAAACCCTCCCTCACAGTGGAGCAGCACACCGATCTTGGTAGTGTGCACAGCAGGCAAACACTTCTCAACATCATTATGCCAGGATGATATTTTGGAATTAAACCACTCAATACACCAAGAGCTGCTGTTCCTCCCCAGGCGACTCTCGGGCCCCTGCCGGTCCATGCTGCCGTAGCAGATGCCAATGCCACAGAAGTTACTCTGTTGCAGTTCCACTTCCCAGTAGTGGATGCCCTTCTTGAAGCACTGCAACCCCAGAACTTGGAAACAATCGGTGAAGCGCTGAGGGCTGTTATTATAATTCAGGGAGGTGTCTGAGACAGACATCCTGGTGTATCCGTCAGACAGAATCACTTTGTTATGAGCGGTGTTGCAATCCAGCATGACGTTAACAGCATCTGCAATGACGTGAATTGTTTGAATTTACTGAAGAGCAAAGCACTTTTATTTGTACTGTCCCACCTAGGCACTTGTTCCTAGACATGTTTATCTCCCTTCTCTGCTCTCCTCCACACTGCAGGCAATTCTTCGGGCCACAAGAACAGCTGTTGGGTTCAACTGCAGCTCTGTGTTACACCTCAGGCAAATGGAAGGCAAGTTTCCTTCCTCCCTGCATCCCCATGGGATTCCTTCACCACGTATATATATATGTGCTGGGAGAAGAAGGGGATTGTTGATCTGGCAGCAAAAGGTACACCGTATCGTATGCCATCTTGGACAGCATCTTAAGCAAGCCATCATGGCCTTGCATAAAAGCCTACATGTCATTTCAAAGAGAAACCCAGTTGTGTTACACATCCTGTTTCTGGGCTACCTTAATGCAGTCATGTTGGGGGAAACCAAAGCCATTACTGAGAAAACTTCATCTCCCTTTGTAAAGATACATGCATACCAAAGATAAATTTGATTCGTCTGGCAAAAGAAACACTTAGAAACCTCCTGCCCACTTTTCCTCCAAAAATTTCCTTCATTTGTAGCAACCAATTGATAACCTACTAAGCTAACTAAACCCCCTCAGAAGTCTTTTTGCAGATAACTACAGAGGGAATATACCACCAGGGCAGTAAGTGCCAAACCCTCATCTTTAAGTAATGTAACTTTTAATTAGTAAACTCATCTTTAAGTTGGGTGTCTTACACTGCAAAAGCTCCTCTCTGGATTTCTTCAGAAAGCTGTCAATAAGCTCCTTGGTTGAAACGGCAGCTGCAGCATTCGGTGTTCCCACGTCTGGTGCTGTGTCGGCAGAAGAAGAGAGAGTTGGGAAGTTGGGAAGAAACCCTGCATGCTTAACAACCTGAGCGCGTCTGTGATGGTGTGAAGTGGACCTCTAGAAGTTACCTGGTTTAGCTTCATGCTCCACACAGGGTTAACTTCAATATTAGCTCAGGTTGCTCACCGTCTTGCCAAGTTTTGAAAACACCCTGTTGTCTCTGGGCAACCTCCTTGGGCGCCTGATCGCTCTCAGAGTAACTAGTAAGAGCCTTCTCAGAGCAAGAGTTGAACCTTTGCTTAATGTACCAACACTAGTGACCATCTACTTATCATTTTAAGAGCAGTCAATGAAAATTAGAATAAGTATGCGGAAAGTTTGGACTCACCAATTTTACCAGGTTTCTTTTTCTCCTCTGGAGGCGGGGGGAAGAAAAAAAAAAAAAAAAAAAAAAAAAAAGAGAAAAAGGTGACCTGTGAGCTCTACTGAGACTGAAAAGCCACTGATAGACTCTGCCAGCTCTGACACCATCGTCATGGCTCTTCTGCAGCTGCAGCAGCATATGAAGCTGACAGTGCAGCACACTGCAGCACACATACAAATACACCCATACCGGGAAGCTGCACGTGAAGCACAACCTCCTGTTCTCTCCGTTTCACAGGGTCACAAGCCCAGAACGAGCTTCATCTCCACTCAAGGATGCAGCGTGTTCAGGCAAGTGGCAATAAGCCTCTTCCCATGAGGTACCCAGACCTGTTCCTTTTCTTTTTACAATGGAACTTCTGGTGCAGCAACAGGAGCCAAAAGTCCATTCAACTCCAGCATCCCCCACAGACCCCGCCGAGTGCTCCACACCCGGGACTCGCGAATGGAAAGGACCAGGTGTCAAGGGCTCAGTAGAAGGGTGTGTTTAACACTTGGATTTATTTCAAGACAGTATGGAAGATCTTCTGAACAGGCTAGAGTGCCACATTAATACTAGTATCTGGACAGAAAACACTGAGGCCCTCGTATAACCTGCCACAGACTGTCTGCATCACCCCAGCCTTAGACTGTAGGCAAGATGTGGCCAGCAAAACGTTTGAGTAAGGGGCTGCTGTTCATCACCACTTACTGGTATCTGCCTCGACCTGTGAAGCGGCTGGAGTCTGGGGAAAGTTCTTCTCTTTGGAGGCATGATCTTGGGAGGGGGGGAAAGAAAAAAACAAAAACCAAACAACGAGAACATGGAACAGCTTGTAAGCAGGATTCAAGACATACAAATCCATCAAACGTGCCAACAGACGTCTAGTGCAAATGAAAAAAAGTCTGCAAGAACCCGAGGGCTGGGAGGCTCCGCTTTGCTTTACAGCCTGCTGATACCGCTGCAGGTGCACACGGAGGCTAATGCGCCATCGTATCCGTGCAGTTTGCTGCTTTACAGCTCACAAGGCATCCAGTACTAAATAGCCCAAGCCACCCTCCCTCCCTTTCCCATGCCAGAGCACTCGCTACAGGTAGTCACTGCATCACTCCTATAGCAAAGGGCTCTTGGGTAACTGCTTGAATTCTTATTTAATTAGGAGAGGATGATATTCTTTAATACTTACATGGTCCCAGTGTCTGTCTTCCAACAAAGGTTCTGTTTGGAGAAGCTAGTGGAGGGGCTTTGGTTTTCCTAGGTGTTAGTTTTGCTGCAATGGTGATATTTTTACATTACGGTTTGTATTGCCAGGAACATTAATGCATTAGCAAGGACATTTTCTAATCTTATTTTTCAGTTATGGGAAGAACTTATGTGACACACAGCAGAGATGGTAACAGCACAGAAGACACCCATACCCCAGTCCAGAAGACACTTTTGCTTAACCCGGTAAGTAGAGCTTTGTTCTACACCACTTACACAACCAGCACCTTCACAGCTGGGTAGCCATAGTCCTGTCACTCTAAAGCATTTTATGACTTCCCTGAAATCCACATCCTAACTGCATCCAGCCCTGCTACAGAATAAAAACATAGATTACTGTAGGGAGTAAAGGCTGAGGTGTGCCAGCAGGGCTTGGTATTGTACTTGTCAGCTTATCCAAGCAGAGATAAAAGCGAAGAGACACTGATGCAATTTTTTTCTCCTAGTTTAGCCCAGACTGTAGCATTTTTGTGTGGAAATGCAGGACTGCAGGAGCTGGAAGACACAATTTATTTTAGCCAACTGTATGTGCTGCACTATTTTTTTTTCCAATGATACTTGGATTGGAGGGGAAGATCCCTCATTTGTGCTCAAAGGCAAGGCAGAAAATGCCAGTTCTCCCAGCAATACGTTACCTTCCACTCTTTCCTCCCTACACTGAGTCACTGCAAGTTTCACAGTGTCTTTAAGGTTAATGGCAGACTGGCAAGTGGAATGTATCAGGTTTTGGTCCATTTCAACTTCAGGAATGAAAGCGTTTTTTGTTGGTGTTCGTTGCAGTGCTGCTGCTTTCTGAAAAGGCAAATGGAAGATCTTGTACAGACCACCTTATGTAGCAGAGAGAGAAAAATACAACCAAATTATTATAAACAGGGTGGGTTTTGTACATTTATTTCAAATTTAAAGCAGCAAAGGCTACAGTCAGACAATGACCCATGGCAAAACTTCAGCAGCAACCCACACACGATTCACAAGTGAGAAGGATCCACCAGACAGCATCACAGCACAGAGCTGCAACACCTCACGGGGATGAGCTCTCTCACCCACTGGCCCCTCTGCGGGCTGTAGAGGTAGTAGCTGACTTGGGGCGAGTTACCAGACACCATTGCATCTCTCTTTCATTGGTATTTATGTACTTATCAGGATATCCTTTTGTAGCAGACTTTTGCACACGCCTGCATTACCATTCGACTGAAAGTGTCTGGAGAGCAGGACTACCACAGCAGGTTTTTGTGATTCCACATTCTCGAAATAAGAAGAATTGGATTTGCATTTAAAGGATATATTACCTTCAAAAACAGAACGTCATCCTGTTCAGTCAGTGCCACCTCAATCTGATCTCTCAGAGACTGAATGTCATTCTTCTTATTTCCCAGAACACCATAAATATAATCAAACTTTTTCCAAACTCTTTTTTCTTCATCTGCAATTACTTTCAAAATCTGATTTTCTCTTTCTTCAATTAAAGCTTTAATTTCTGAAAACTCATTTCTGATCAAATTGATCTTTCTGGAAGCTGTCTCCTGGAACAGATGAAGAACAGACAGACACTGGCTTCAAAAGAACAGTCTGTGGACAAAGTACTGCTTACTACTACTACTACAAGAAAGCCTTTGAGGAACATGTAGGCTTGAATTACTTGAAACAGGCCATAGAAAAGCTGTGTATTTCTGTGTCATTAGGAAAGAAAACGCATTTACTCCCAAGGAATGAGGACACTTCTTGGTCTCCAGATCCCGGCTGCGGGCAGAGGCCGGGCCATCTAGGGGGCACTGGCACTGGGACAGGGCCATGCCACCACTGGCACACCGCTGTCCTAGGTTCGGCTGGGATGGAGTTACCTTTCTTCTTAGTAGCTAGTATAGTGCTGTGTTTAGTACCGTTGTTGCTGGGTAATGTTTATACTAAAGTCAAGGTTCCTTGGGCCCTGCCAGCGAGAGGGCTGGAGGGACACGGAAAACTGGGAGGGGACACAGCCAGGGCAAGTGACCCAAACTAGCCGAAGGGGTATTCCATGCCATATGACATCACGCTGAGTATATAAACTGGGAGAAGAAGAAGAAGGAAGGAGGGGGACAACATCTGACATTATGGCATTTGGCTTCCCAAGAAACCAATAGGTGTGATGGAGCTTTGCTGTCCTGGGGATGGCTGAACACCTGCCTGCCAGTGGACAGCAGTGATGAACTCCTCGTTTTGCTTTGCTTGCAGGCGTGGCTTTTGCTTTACCTGTTAAATTGTTCTTCTCTCAACCCTTACATTCCTTTCTGATTCTCCTCCCAACCCCTTTGGGCAAGGGAGGAGTGAGCTGGTGGCTGTGTGGTGCCGAGTTACTGGCTGGGGTTAAACCCTGACAGCCACACACCCACTTGGACAGCTGTAGCCATTTCTGCCTCGGAGATGCGACATCTCTGGTTCATACAAAGTTATTCCTGATTCTCCAAGAGATGTTCCAGAGGAGCACAAAACTACTAACAGTTTCTTGGTCTCTACCACTCGGTTCAGAAAGGACGGTGCAAGTGACACGTACCACTGATGTACCATCAGTACAAACAGCAGCCCCAATCGTCAGCTAAGAGCAAGGATTAGCTGTGGTCATTTATGGGGCAGAACCATCACAGATTTCTGCACCGGTGCAGCCATTACAGCTCACTAATCCTTTAGCTTGGGCTGCACGGACACACACTTTCTGGTACGACAGGGAAGGAGGGGTTTGAGCCCCGTTACGGGCCGGGTGTGTCAGCACATGCGGCTATAAACCCCTTGCACGGTGGCTGGTTTACTCCCGTCTCCCACGGAGCTGCCTGGCTCTGCCAAAACGCCTTTTCTGTTCCTTCCCAACCACATCTTCTCCTGCCAGTGCTATCTCAGTACTACAGCCGTTGCCACAAGAGTGTGACCCTCAGTGACACACAGTGGCAGTGTATGCCAAGCAACCCGACAGCATTTTGAACGGCCACTTACAGTAGTTTGGCTTTGATGTATTTTCACAGCCTTCATTGCCTGAGCAGCTTTTTCACACTGATTATGCAGCTCCACAAGTCTCTTCTTCAGCGCTGACTGCAACAGGAGAGATCAGAAGGTCGTTCAGCGCAGCAGTTGCCATGCCTGCTCTCAGTCAGGGCACACATACTGCAGCAAGAATCATATTTACAGGACGTTTTAAATAACCATTGTAATCATTTAGCACTATTGGTTTAAAATCTACTGCGCCTTAAGCCTTGGGGGACGCAGAAGCCCTCTCCCACGTGTGTTCGACTCGTGCAGCAGGTGCCTTCCCCGCAGCTCCACCTCCCAGCAGCAGGAGCAGCTGTTGATTCAGTCTCTGTACGATACAGCCTGGGTGTTCTCATCAGCCCAGGGTTTCCCAGTGCCAAGAATAAACTTTCTGTTGGCTCTCAGGTTGGACTTTGGGCACTGGGTTGACATGACTGTTCACCCCACTTGTTTTAATTGAGAATTTTATCACTCAGATGGGAGTTACCTATCCCTTTAGTTCAATATGCTGCCAAGCTAAATCAGGGAGGACTTCTGAGCATAAGAAGGACACACACTTGCCAAACAGATGGGAGACTGGCCACCTAAGCTTTTCAAGCACACCTTACTCATCCACCCTCTGACTTTGAGCTGGGCTGTAGGAGAGGAAGGCTAGCCTCCCTTCCTGCCACTCCTGCCAACCTCCTCCCGCCTCTTCTCCACCTGCTAGCGAGCCCCTGGGCTGCTCTTGACACATCATCGCTTCTTAAGGACGTACACAGAGCAGCGCCTGCCTACGGTCCCTCAAACGGCTGACAGCGGGGGCCCCGGGACACAGGTGACGCCCGCGGAGGCCCCCTGGCCGGGCCGGGGGCTGCCAGTGCCGTAGACCCCCGCCCCCCCGGCGTGGGGAGAGGAGGGAAGCGCAAGGAACGACCCTGCTGAGGCCGAGCGGGCTCTGGAGGGCCCATAATGTGCTGCCAAGGCCAGGAGTGAGGTGTGCCCTCCGCGTCTTGTCCAGCCTCCCCCTGGCACACCCAGGGCCCCGGGGGAGCCCCGGGGTGCCCCTCGCAGGGCGCTGCAGCCCCCCCGGAGCACGCACCGCTCACCTCGGCGTTGGCTTTGGCCAGCTGCAGGGGGCTGGTGTCGCACAGCTTGTGCCCGAGGAGGCAGAGGGAGCAGATGCAGCAGCCGTGCTGCCGGCAGAAGAACTCGAGGAGCTTGTTGTGCTGCCGGCACTTGCGCCGCTGGAGGTCGCGCAGGGGGGCGCAGAGCTGGTGGTCGCGGAAGGCCGGGCTGTCCTGGTGCGGCCGCAGGTGCTCGGCGCAGAAGGAGGCGGTGCAGGTCAGGCAGGTCCGCGCCGCCGGCGCCCGCAGGCAGCTGTCGCAGCGGACCGGGAGGTCCCCGGCGGCGTCCCCGGCCGCGCTCCCCGCCTCCCCCTCCCGCTCCCCCTCCCCATCCCGCTCCCCGGCCCCCGCGCAGCCCCGGAGCTGCTCCACCACCCGGCACAGCACCGTGTTCTTCTGCAGCTGCGGGCGGCCCGCGAAGGTGGCGCGGCACTGCGGGCAGCTGAAGTCCGCCGCCGGCCCGGCCCAGGCGCTCTCCAGGCAGGAGCCGCAGAAGTTGTGCCCGCAGGGCACGGTCACGGGGCTGCTGAAGAGGCTGAGGCAGATGGAGCAGGTCAGCTCCTCCTCCAGCACCGCCAGGCCCGGCTCCGGCGGCAAGCGGGCCATGGCGCGGCTGCCCGGCCCCGCGGCGCCAGAAACGAAAGCGGCGGTGGCGCTTTCCGGGAATTTGCGTGGCCCGGACCCGCCCCGGCGGGAGGGGCCCGGCACCCGCCCCCCGGCGGCCCGACCCCCCGGGGCCGCCTCTGCCTGAGCGGGCGGCTGGCGGGGACCGCCGGGGAACGTCGTGCTACGTCGTGCTGAGCTGTCTCGTGTGTCACCAGAGAAGGGCCCAAAGAGCACCTGTTGATGTTTACATTTTTTTATTTTTCTGTAGGTGAACAAAGCACTTCTCCCTGGGCTTACCTGGGGCAAGGCACCGTCATCTTTCAGAGGCTCGCAGCCGCACTGTATTTTCTCAGCACTCACCTGGTGTCCACCCGTGCAGACAAAGGTATGCAGATGTAAAGGGTAAATACACACCCTCACAACTACAGCTTTTGCTTCTGGAGCAGAAGATGGAATGTTTAGAGCTCAGGTGAGCAATTTATGTTCTGCATTGTCAAAGAGGGCTTGAAATTCTGTTTTGAGTAAGCTCGACCTCTCCTGTTGTCTAAAAACCCATAATGTTTAATATTAAAAATTACTGAAGAATTTTACCATTTAAATAGCTGCTGAGGTTCCTACTCCCTTTGCTTCCTTGCAATTACTTGAGAACTTCTCCATGTGGTTCTGAGCTAAATCTATCCCTTTGCCCAGAGAGTGCGGATTCAAAGTGCTGCTCAGTCAGAGCAGGAAGTTAGAAGCACAGCAGAATCAATGGTTCATGTACATGTGGCTGCACAAACATCGAGACAGCTGTTCCAGTAATCTTTGCCTTTTTTGGATTTAATATTCAAAGTGGTTTAAGTAGGTATGATTTGCCTATCAGAATTATAAATTACCCCAAATTCGTACAGAGCAAGCAGTATGTATAGTTGCAAGGTCTGTAGTCACAGCAGCAAACTTTCAGATCTAAGATCAGCTCAGCAGCTCTGGCTTCAGCCTCCTGCCGGGGCTCAGCTGTGGGCCTGTGGCACGTTGTGCCGCTGGGCCTGTGGCTCGCAGCTCAAACACATCCTCGTTTTGAGTCGTGAGGCTAGAACTCGTCAAAAACTTTTAACAAGCTTTTTAAACAAACCCATAATGCTAAATTGCATAGAGGAGGGTGGCAAGGAGCCCCCGTGACTGACAGTGGGGCTGCCCCAGCAAAGGGGCTCACAAAAGACGGGCGTTTGTTCAGAGCATCACCAGCTGCTTCTGGGATTCACACGCACGTTCCACATTTCTCACCATGCAGCGCCTGGGCCCTGCCCTGGCTCCTCAGGTATGAGGAACCTGTGTGTGGCTGTCGAGAGGTGGGTGGTGTGACAGGAGGGGCAGCCAGCCAGCTCCCTCACCCTGTGTTTACTTGATTTGGTTGAAATTGAAAATTGCATTGAAACCTGCAGTTTCACCCAAACTTGGTAACAATGGATAAATAAAACTCAAGATTGTATCTTCAAAACATCCTCTCTCTGAGGTATGTTTCTTTTCAACCATCATGTTAAGTCACAGCCAGAGGGATTCTGTATCCATTTAATTTATAGCCCAAACGCACAGTAGGCAAAGGAACAAGAGGCGAATCCTGCTCTAAAATGCTGTGAAATACTTGCATTTTGTTTCTGCAATTTCTTAAGAATACAAAATTAATGATTTCCTTTAGAAAAAAGTCTTTCCAATAACCCCAACTGGCTCAGCACAACTGTGCTAGAAGCTCTGGAATTTTCTTTTTACCCAGTTTGCAAGAATATAGATACATGAATCTAACCATCCCTTTCTCTAAAAAACAAGCACTAGCATGAAACAATGGCAACTGAAGAGAACCACAATACACAGATTAGTTTTACTCATATAAAAATGATTCCTTTGCAAACAAGACATTTTAATAGAGGTAATGCAAAGGTGTGCAGCATTTTAATGTAGTCACGCCCTTGTCACGACTACATGTTAGCTAAACCATGACATACAGTTTGTCAGGTATGTGTTTGTATCTAGGGGCTTTTTTCCATGTCTCCTGTTTAAGAGTCAACTACCCAGGACAGGGAGTATCTAAAATTTTAAGACTTGCCAAGATGCAAGTACTTCATGGGTACGAGGTGCTGCCTCAATGCTGGTAACTAGCAGAGATGTCACTGAAGCGCAGTGCTCTGGTGAAGCGCAGAACCTGGCGAGCCATTCTGCTATTGAGAAAGAAAGAAGAAACTTTCAGCACTTAAAAGGGCAAAAAGGTTTGCTTTAAAACAAACCAACAAACGGGTTTTTAGAGCCTACACAGATTAACACACTGGGACACACTTTTGCCAGGAATTCATGTTATATTCCACAGGCTCTAGGTGAAGTTGACAGTTCCTAGTACTATTTCTCTGCCTCCCAAAATTACAGAAGCTTGAAATCCACAGGCTTTTCTTGACACGTTCAGGTAAACCCTGTAAATAACCACAAGGTCATGACATTTGTATCATGCTCTGCAGCTGCAGAGGAAGTGATATGCACATCAACAATATTTATATTTAATTTTTAAACGCTGGGTTTAATTACCCCTACAGCAAACTACCTATGGCAGTTGCATGGCTCTAGCCAAACCCAGGCATTTAAATGGCATTACTGCCCATACAAGGTCGTATTTTTATCTTTTTGATCACACCATTCCAGTTTTACAGCTTGCAGCAGTAGGATATAAAAATTGTTATTAAGCTTCTATTAAGGAAAAAACCTCAGCAGACCTATATTAAAGAGTTCTCATAATAAACTGTATTCCTGTATTACATAAAAACATATCCTAGAAAAAAAATGTTTCTTTTTCTTTTGGCATAGTTTCTTTTTTAAACCATTTATTAAAAATATCCACCAGTGCATCTGCTGCCCTCAGAACTAGAAGGCAGCATTTCACAAAACAAGTCCATACAACTATTTACATTTTTTCACATCGTACATTGTTCAGTGTTCATTTTCAATGCTGGATCCATTCACTGGGGGCTCAACAATCAGCCTTGGCTCTATCAGTGCATCCCAACTTTCAGTTATCTGAAAACAAAACGCAGGCAAGACTTAGCATGCACCGGCTATAACGGCAGATGCAATTTCTCCTACATTACGCTTTGTCTAGACTCAGAACAGCACCAGTGAACAAAGATCACAGATCCTTCCTGTGATGCATCTGTCTTGATGAACCTCAACCTGGCTGATATCCTTCCTGGGTGAGGAAAAATGCAGGTTTAAAAAAACCAAGTGTGTGAAATTAATAACCTGATATGAACCAATACTCTATCTACACATGATACTGTCTATTTTATTAGCCAAAACAAAGCGTTACACAGTTTGATAACTTTGAACATGCAAGAAAGTGATTCTTTTGTAACAGTTAACATTCTTGCTAGAAAGAAGAGTTGGTTTTGCTTCCATTTATTTTAATCAGATGCATTATTATGAAGAGAATCTCACTGAGATGAACGGAGTCATAAAGCAGGCATGTGTCAGCTACCGAAAACCTGTAACAGGCTCAAAGCAGGACAAGCACGTACCTTTGTATCCTGAGGAACAGCATACTCTATCAGTTCCGCTCCATCCGCAGACTGGTAAACCAGATCAAATTTCCCTGGCTCTTTAGCAACTTAAAAAACAAACAAACAGACCCCATTGACTATAAAGAAAAAAAAAAGAGTTTAAATGTTTACCATCTTTAGAAAGCTAACGAAAACCAGCTGGTTTTCTTAGCTGAGTGTTTGCATTCCTAATTGTAACAAAAAATTCTGAGGCAGAACCGACTACTACACACCAACATTCAGGTAATTATCTGACTATATGCATGAAAAAGTTAAACAACAATATGCTGCCGACATTTGAGAAAAATGCTCATATGGTGATGATTCATGAATTCTGGCTTAAATGGCAATAGGAGTGTGTGTATAATTATATACACACACACACAATTTCAGAAACATTGATAGTTTCAGGTCTCTGAAGTGCACTGTCTCATCGCAGGGACCCAGTTTCACATCCACTGAAGACAGTGGCTTCCCTGACCCTGCAAGGAATGGCATTATGATCAAAATTTCTCTGTGTAATTCCATATGAAGATTTTAACGTTTTCATATTGGCTGGACAAATTTCATTTTGTAAATACCTACAAGCATCTTTAAAATAACTAGCAAGTGTTAGAACATCTCCATTTAAATACTTTCTTGGGAAGGATGTTTTGAGAACAAACTGGAGGAAATTTGAAATACTCCTGAAACATAAGCGTGCCTTGGACTAGCTGTTTTCCAAGTGACGTACATGCCCACAAGCATTTGGTGTCCCAGGGTACATACATTGTGCTGGTGATGACGAAAGGATCTCAAGCTCAATCTGTTTTTTATCAGCATTCCAACTGATTATTTTTCCCTCCTTCATAAAACAACAAGAAAAGAATCAGGTAAGATACACTTCAGTACTGGGTAACTATCCCGTATTTACAACCGCCACGGTACTTGATCACAGTTAGAGGAAGCACAACCGTCTGCAGAGTTTATACACAGAGATAGGAAAATCTGACAGAGTATTAATGCTCAGCAATCTGCAGTTACTGGCATCAATAAACCGAAGTTATTCATTGTCACTGTCTTGGTAGTTTAAGTCAGTATTTATCCAGAAACTAAGTTATCTGAAATAGCTAGAAAATTTTACTTGTACCAGTTTCAAGAATTTGCCTTGACTTCAAACAGCAGCAGACTTGAACACAGCTGCGTTTTTCTGGTTGAAGGGCGGCATTTGTTTGTCATCTCTAAAATATTAATGATCATTAAGGACGCCTGTGTTGTTTTTTTTAATCAACTGCTACACCTTTCAAATCTTCAGTTAGTTTTGGGTTCTAGAGTTTTCATTTTTACTCCTGTACCAGGAATAGCCAGTGGAGTCAACTGGGTGAGAAGAAAAACACTGCATAACCTCAAAATATTTAAGCCTTACCTGACCTATAATAGTTTTGTAAGTGAATTAAGGGAGGAAAGAACAACAGTACCTTATAGTCTGAAACTTCAGGACTGTAATTTGCCGTTAGTTCCAAGCGCTGTCAAAAGAAATGCAAATAAATTACAGCTTCTCCTGACCCTCGATGATGCCACCTATACCCAGACATGATTTCCTCAGCAAGGGGAAAGTGCAAGAACAAAGTCTCCCGCTCCCGGATCCCAATGCCGGTCACAGTCCCAGGTTGTCTTCTAGGACTCACTGCTCCACTGACCTACGTTCAGGTCAGCCTGTGAGAGGAGATGAAGGAGATGGATCCCAGTCTCCTCAACTGCAGTTATCTTTTATTTGACAGTGAAATGTAATTATTTGTACAGTAAGATTTGCAATAGCATTGCAGAAATGCTACAGAGAGAAAAAACATCGAGATTTTTTGGTTTTTCCTTTTTATAGCATCTCATTTTAATGCTGACTTTCCTTGCGTGTTGGGAAGAGAGGGGCAAGACGCTTCTTTCTGACATTCCTGTTTAAATGTAAACCTTGAAAATATGCCCACATTAGAGAGAGACTTTGTGAAGGTGAACCAAAAAATTCTGTTATTTGTGAACTGACCTGTGTGCTAGCTAAAAGAGTCACTATACAAATGTACGTGGAAACGCACACTGAAATAACTGGAGAAAACATTTCTTTCTGTTACACAAATAGAAGAAGTCTAAAGAAATGCACTGAGCTTACGCACCTCCTCCAAACCTTCCTAAAAATCAAAGTCAGGCTTTACAACAAGAGAATTTTTTAAAGCCAACAACAAAAACTGTTAACAGTTTCTGTTGTATGGGCAACTATTAGGTTAGACAGACAGCAAAAGAGCTGTGAATGCTTTCAGAGATGCCTACAAACATCTGACACAAGGCATGTGCTGAACTGCTTAAGACAAAATTTTTTACAAGAACAATTAAGTGGGATGAAGACCACTTCCTAACTCTTACGCTTCTAGGATAACGGTCCCAGAACAATGTAAGATTAAGTTCAGTGTAAGCTTTTAGCTGTAAGGACTATGCTATTAGTAGCGTGTCCTGCAAAACTTGCAGTGGCCCAAATGAAACAACTTTAGCCCACCAACATTCACTATTCCACAAGTTCTTTACCTTAAAGGCAATTCTTTCTCCCACTTGTGGTGGAGCAGCTAGAAGAGGTAACACACTATAGTTTCTCTTGGGGACCTCCACAGGATTCTGTGAAAGAAACAGTAAAGCCGTTGATTTTTAGTTACGGTATTAATAAAAACAAGAGGCAATGTTTATGCTGTATGGACTGTAAGCAGTTCTGAGAAGAGTAAGGTACATATTAAGAGTGCTTTGTTATGAGATATATAATACAATCACTTCCTCACACTGCTAAATGGAGATACAGTATCAGATTTACTAAGTTAAGATCAACCTTTATCCTACTAATCTATTTCTGGTTTTAGGAATTACTCTCATCCTATACATTTTTCGTAGTTACAGCTGCAAGAGAAAGGTGACCTATGACTACGCAAGTCACTCACCTGGACAAGAACAGAAGTGTTTGTCGCAGTTTCATTTAACTGCCTCTGTTTCTGGCCTTCACTGCTGTAGTTATAGAAGAAGTTGGGGTTTGCTCCTCTCCCATGGCCTTGGCCCCTCATCATCCCACGAAACCCACGGCCCCTAGGTCCTCTCCAGAAGTTATCCTCTCCTGTTCCACGCCCCTTTCCACGGCCTGGGCTGGCAAGTGGTCCTTGAATACTGGTTGGGGACTGTTTAATAGAGTTTCTTACTATGGAATTACTCAGTCCAGCATTTGCTGTGGATTTTTTAATAACAAGTGTTTCTGAATCTGAACTATCAGACTCTGAAGAGGAGGTCTTTGCTTTGGGAGCCTTGGTGGTACTGGTTTTTACAGCTGCCGCGTTGTTAGGCGGTGACTTCTTCGCAGTACTGTCTTGTGCTGTTGCCACTTTCTCATCTTCTGTACTCGAGTCAGAATCTGAACTCGAGGACTGGGATTTTTGAGCATTTTTACTAAGTGCAGTCTTAGTGCAGTTTCCAGCGTTAGACTTTACAGTCACTTTATTAGAAGCAACAGTTTTCACATTAGAATTTGCAGCAGCTTGGAATTTGTCTTTGGGAAGCGTTGCCACTACAGGTTTACAAGAAAATTTATTTTGCTTTACGTTTAATTCACTGTTGTCACTGTCAGTTGATGTGCTGGAGGAATCTGAAGTTCCCACCCTCTTTTTTCTGCACTGTGTTGTGGTTTTTTTTGTGTTACTGTCACTAGAATTTAGAGACAAGCTCTTATTTGCCTGTTCTAAAGCCATCTTTGCTGCAGCTGCCTGTGTCTGCTTTTCATCCTTCTTTTTTGTTGGCAACTGTTTCTCCCTCTCCCTTTTGTTAAGCTTTTTAGATTGGTCAGTAGAGCTCTCTTCCTTACCTCCTGTGAGTTTATTTCTTCCACTAACTTCTTCCTTTTTTTTTCTTTTCTTGTACCTTTTTTGAGACTCCCAAATATCTACAGAGGCCTCTTCCCTACAAGAGGAATGCTCAGGATTATGTTTATTCTTTTTCTTTTCCCTTTTACGCCCATCATCTTCATTTATAGATAATTCTTCTTCCTCCTCCTCCTTTTGCCTTCGCCTTTTTTTGTCTTTTGGCAGGTAAGAGAAGCCATCATCTGTCTCTTTGTAATCCTCTGCAACTATCTCTTCCAGTTTGACTCTGTCAAAGAAAAAACACCAAGAAGCCAAAGCCGCTATTAAGGGTAATTAACACCATTTTCCTACACGTCAGCACACTCAGGGACGCGGGATACTGGGGATGCGCCGCCCGCCAGAGGACGGCGCGGGGATCCCCCCGAGGCCCGCGCGGGCCGGCGGCAGCGCGCTCCTGCCGCCCCTGAGGCGATGGGGAGCGCCGGGGCCCGCACGCCCCGCTCCCCGCGGTTCAAGCCGCCGAGGGGACACCCCCCGCCCCGGCAGCCCCCCCCCCCCCCGGCGCCGTACCGGAGCGAGTCGTTGTCCCGCACGAGGCGGGCGCTCTCGGTCGGGGGCAGCAGCGCGCCCTCCAGGAAGAGGCTGAGGCGGGCCCGCCGGCTGAAGCCGAAGCGGTGGCGGATGAGGCTGACGAGGTCGGTGACGAGGCGCACCTGGCCGGGCTCCAGCAGCAGCCAGCACAGCGCGCAGCCCGGGCTGCCCGGCGGCGGGTAGTCGAAGAGCAGCCGCAGCCGTAAGGGGCCGCCGCCGGCCGCCGCCATCTTTGGGGGGGAGCGCGGTGGCACCGGCGGGCGACGGCGCCGCGCGCGGGACAAAAAGGGCGGGAGGCGCGCGAGCTGTGGCCGCGCCCCCGAGGGGCGGGGCGAGGCCGGGCCGGGCCGGGCCCCGCGCACGTGACGCCGCGGGCGCCGCGAGCTGTTGGCGGGATGGGGCCGCCGCCGCCGGTGCTGCCGCTGCTGCTGCCGCTGCTGCTGGTGCTGCCGCTGCTGGCCGCAGGTACGGGGCTGGGGGGCGGGGGGCTCTGCCCCGCGGCCGTGCCTCGGGCGGTGCCGGAGCGGCGGCCTCGGGCCCGGGCTGAGCCGCCGGGGGTCCCCAGCCGCGCCGGGGGCGCTGCCGGGCGGGAGCGGCGAAGGGGGTGCGGGCCCGGCGGCGGCAGGGCGGGCTCGGGGCGGGCCCGTGCTGTGCCGGGGGTCCCGCGGCCTGGGCAGCCGCCCCCTCCCGCCCCGGCTGACCGGGGTCCGCGCTCCCCGCAGCCCCGGCGAGCCCTGTTGGAGCAGGAACGTGGGAGCTGGGGTTCCAGCGGGGCAGCCCCCCCCGCCGGGGTCCCCGCTGGGCAGCCAGCGTGGCCGTGGCCGTGCCCGCGCCCCGAGGGTCGGACGGGGGCAGCTTCTGCTGCTTCCCCGGGGGCTGCTCCCTGCGGGCACGGTCCGGGAGATCAGGGATCTGTTCCGGGGAAGCGGCCGTGGCCCGGACGGAGGAGGCTGGCTGCTCAAGTCGACGAGACTCTACCGACCTGAGTTTGGTGCTGGCTCCTGGGTTCATTTAGCAGCGGCCTCGCTGTGTGCCCAGCGCTCCCCTGGGGGCTGGGAAATGATTTGATCCTCCCAGGGACTAAGATCAGAGTGTCGGACCCCTGAAGGAGCACCACTGGTGATCCTGAAACTGGTGTGAGTTACCCCATCGTGCCTGGTGGGGCTGTGCTTCCAGCCCAGGCCTTGAAAAAAACTTCAGATGTTTCCCCGATAGAAAAAAACCACCAACTATCCGAGCTGTCAGGCTGCCATTTCGGCAGCAGCTGTAAGGTCAGGCGCTGATAAGTAAGCACTTAATTACACGCTTAACTTCATTCATTGATGATAACTCAGCTCTGTGTGTGGGTGTAAGTATAGGCAGGTTTCTTACAGTAATTTTTTGTAATGGAAGTAGTTCTAATTATCACACCCAAGATGGAAATGTAACATTTTAGAACAAATCTGGTGGGCAGTCCAAAGCAGAGCCTTTTTAACCAGCTGATTTTGATTTTTATTTCCCCCACAAGGTGTAGTTTTGAGGCAATCCCAAGAACCCAAAGAGCTATGGGGATACGTGCAAGTGCGAAGTAAGGCCCACATGTTCTGGTGGCTCTACTATGCAGATAACCCAACCAAAGACTTCACAGAGCTGCCTCTCATCTTGTGGCTTCAGGTAAGGTTTGGTGAAAGATGCTTAAAACCGGTAATTCTTTCCAGTTCAGTCTGGTAGATATATTGCTTCTCTACAGAAACAGGACTCAAAATCGTCTGATTCTAAATGATTCACCTTGTGAGTGAGGTATTCAGGTTAGGAAGAAATAATGAAAATATCATTCTGCAGTTGCAGGGTGTCCTCAACTGCTCCCCTTCCACCAAGCTAAATTGCAGAAATAGAAGTTGTTCTTATCTTTACAGTAGTGCTTTCTGTGCCAGACACTACAAGTACGTTGTAGCGTCACAGCTCCTTTCCTGAAGAGCTTACAGTCTAGACAAGGTTTAGAGAGAGAGAATCGATACAATAATCAGAGATTTAGAAAGATTTCTATGTGGAAACAAGAGAGACTCTGATTGTTTAGAGATTGGTTGCATTCAGTCACAGCTTGATTAAAAGGCAGTGGCGTGTGCTCCACGTTCACCTCCAGCGTGACATTTCAGAAGATAATGTTGAATATAATCACTTGATGACTTGGTCTTTTTCTTTCTTGGTTATTTCTTCAGAGCGAAATGCATGCGCTGTACGTGCTGATAAAACTAATGACTTGCAAACCTCTGTAGGTAGCTGACTTCTAAATTTGGTATTAAGGGAATAAGGGGAAGGGTTTTCAAACTGCACTCATACAGCATGCAACTCATTAGATGCTTTCACAAGTGGGCAATTACTTCTCTGTTAATTCTTGCTTTCAGAAATGGCATGTGTACACATAAATGAAAGATGATGAGGAACAAAGCCTGCTTTGCAAATTAAAATGTAGTGCAAAAGCCATTTTTAAAAATTTATAATCTTGTCATTCTACTTAACTGGTTTGCTTATATTTTTGTCCTGTCTGTCATATCTATACCATGCTGCCTTTTAACTTATTTGTCACTTGGTATTTCCCCACAGGGAGGTCCAGGAGCTTCAGGCTGTGGGTTTGGGAACTTTGAAGAAATTGGTCCGTTAGACAAAGAAATGAAACGAAGAAATACAACCTGGGTATAGTATAATTACTGATTGCAGATGTTTGTTGCTTGTGCAAGCACATGATTGCTATGCAAAAATGCAAAGAACAGTTTTCATTTAAAGTTCAACAGAACTCTTAAGATTTCATCTTAAAATAGCATTGCTAATAAATTGGCTTAGAGGAATAGCATTGTTAAGAAATGAAGAACAGACCTATTATTTTGATTTGATGGAGTATCTCTGGGGTTCCATGGACTTGTGAATTGCAGATGTCTGGGAAACTGAGAGCAAGGAAATTCTAGAAAGATGTTATTTCAGGTCATAGCTTCATTGCCTACAGTCATAGCGGTTTTTCTGGATGGCTGGCAACATATAAGCAATGGCTCATAATTACATTTCCAGTATGGCCTTCAAGGGAAAACAAATTGCAGCTGCCTACGAGGGTGGAAGTTTATTTAATGAAATCTATTTGTCTTCTGAGCTACCAGTGGTCTAACTCCTTTGGAGTTCCCTAGATCGTATGGGTGATCTGCCTTTGGATCACTGGGATTTTTTGGGTGCCTTTCTTGTTGCAGGCTGAGCAAAGTGAAAGACCTTATGTTGTACCTCTTTATTTGTGAGCCTTACTGCTTTGAGCCATGCTAGCTGTGTGCTGATCTGCTGATCTTATTTGTACACTTGCAACTGTACAACTGTAGCATTTACTGTAGTGATTTCACAAAACCCCCAAAAAGAAAACCCTCTTATTTTACATTCTGATGACAAGTCTCACCTTTACCATTCTCTCTTTGGACTTGCACCTAATTTTTTGGCAAGTTCTTTCTGGGCCAGAGATTTGGTGGCTCAGTGAATTATTTGTACCATCAAAACTAAGTTTTTTGCTGGTGCTGAACTGAGTTTTCATACAAACCTTCTTTCTGCTTGTACAGTTGCAGGCAGCCAGTATCTTGTTTGTGGATAATCCTGTGGGAACTGGATTCAGTTATGTGGATGATTGCAGCTTGTTTGCCAAAAACCTTACCACGGTAGTTTCTGATATGATGGTTTTTCTTGGAGAATTCTTCACACATAGAACAGAATTCCAGGTAAGTGAATTGAATTCTTGGTTAGAATCATATCTTTTCTTTGCTTTTAAACAGGTCTCAAAAACAATTGGTGAACAGGTTTTGCTACTAGGTAGCATGCAGTTGGTGGGAGTTAGTGCAGGTATAACCACTGCCTCTTACTTCTCACAGTTCAGAAGTTGTATCTTGAATCTGATGCTAGATAAGCAATGGCGTGGATTATTGTCTGTCGTGTGATCAGAGGAGCATAAAGAATCACTGCTGTTTCTACTTCCAAATACTGAAGTGCCTGCTTCAAAATTTACCCTGGTGATTACACCAGGACGTTACAGAAATCTTATCTGCAGCTTAGAATCAGAAAAATACCCAGTAATTGTTAGTGAGAGGTGAGCAGCCAGTGCCTGGGCTCTGTGGGATGTAGGAGATGGTTGGAGGTATCTTCTGTCCTCTGCCCAACAGGTTCATTGTGTGGTTTCTCTCTCTCCAGACCATCCCATTCTACATATTTTCCGAGTCTTATGGAGGTAAAATGGCTGCTGGCATCGCTTTAGAGCTGCATGAGGTGAGCAGTTGGAAGATGTAGCTCACTTTTTACTTTAAAGTGTGGTGGTCTGCAAGTACTTATATTTCCTGAAATACACTGTCCCTGTTGCCTAATTCAGCCTGCTACTTCTTTTTTTCACTTAAAGGAAACTGGTTCTAGAGTCACGAATATTTAACTAAAAGTTGATTATTTTTGTTTGGTTTTGTTTTCCTTCTTGCTCACCAAGGCTGTTCAAAAAGGGACCATAAAGTGCAATTTTATGGGGGCTGCTCTTGGAGACTCGTGGATTTCTCCTTTGGGTACGTTTAAAATCCTCGGACTGTGGGTGGGTATTTGTTGTTGTGTTAAATCGTTCCATGGATACCGTGGGTAGGTGGTTGTTGTGTTGGTTTTTAATAATTCCATGGATACCTAGAGTCAAAAATGCCAGTACTGCCTTAACTGAATTAAATCTCTAGTGAGTCTGGTAAATCAAAAAGAAATACTTCAGCACTGCAAGCTGTGATTGAAGAATCTGCCTTTAGAATGTACCTAGATTATGAAAAGTCAGAGAGTAAAAAATAAAAAAAGTCAGCGAGGAGTATACTTGCGTTTGAAGAGGGGTGGTGGTGAAATGTCCCTGTACATCTCTACAGCCTCTGAGGTGTTTTGGTAAGAGTACTGCACTTAAAATGTGGCCACCGAATGATTGACAAAACCTCAACTGAGGTTTTCTCTTTCTTTTCACAAGAAGACCTTGTGCTGAGGAACTGATGTGCTCTCAGACTTGGAAGAGAGACAGTGTGTGTCTGGTGGAGGACAAGAAACAAATTAAAGGACTCTTGATCCTTCAACAAGATTAGCAAGGGCAGGCTTCACAATTCTTTGCAGCATGGGACAGTATCAAGCAAACACCTGTCTGTCTCCTATCAGCTGATCCCTGAGACCTTGTAAACAAACTTGTTATAAAACAGATTTGTTTTATATCTAAGTTTATTTCCACTATAACTTTTGCAAACAGATCAGTTTAGACAAAGCCCGTTCACTTGTCACTCCTCATGTTCTGGCAATGTGCTGCAGTGTTGGGTTGAGAACATTTTGGTAAGAACATGTCTGTTGCTTTAAATAAATTTCACTGATTAATGTTTAGGGGCTGAATGACATTGCAATGCTTTTATTTGTTCTCAGGACTTGTAAAGAACCTGCTCTGTGGTACGTAACCTTCGGGCTAAACTGAGCTGACAGTACCTCTTTACTGATTAGTTCGTCTCCATATATGGTTACAATCATTCTTGCTACAGTATAGGAAAACATATGTCAAAACCAAAAGCAATGTTTGAAATCTGTTCTGTTTCTTTAGACTCTGTGCTGTCTTGGGGGCCCTACCTTTACAGCACTGTAAGTACCTTCTTAACCTCAGTCCTCACCTGACTACTTGTACTGCCATGCAGTATAAATGGATAGTATAGTGATTTTTAAGGTTAGCTCTTAGCTGGAATAACACCTTGAAAGCATGGAAACTGTTAGTGAGGAATGAATGTGAAATTACAATTAAAGCTGTCCTCCTTTGTGTTTGTCTTTAAGTCTCTCCTTGATGATAAAGGTCTAGCAGAAGTGACTGGTGTTGCCAAAGAAATAATGGATGCAATAAATAAAAATCAGTATGGGCTGGCCACTGAGCTCTGGGGCAAGGCTGAAGATATCATTGAAGAGGTGAGATCTTTGACCAGCATTAGTATCTAACTGGTGCCTGGGGAGGCACAGAACTTCAGGTTATCCTTTCTGTGAGCACTGGGCTGACATGAATTCTCCAGCACCCCATCTAGTAATTTTTGGAAGTGTTTGTTTTATCACAGTGCTGATGTAAAAGAGCTGTTTGTTTGCAGCGCACCACTGTGCGATTTTAAGAGGAAGTGGGTAGGGCAACCCATACGGGCTTGCAGTATTGCATCAAGGCTTCAACCTGGCACATCACTTAAGTAGATCCTTAATTTTTAGCGTGCAGTTAGTCCCATTGATTTCTGTAGAACTCAGTTTCAACTTAAATGAGCTGTGTCTCCTTGAAAGCTTTGTTTTGGATATTGAAAACTATGAAGCAAGACACAAATTTCAGGTTAAGCATAGATCTCTGTTTAAAGAACCATAGTAGGTGCACAGGATGGAAAGGAACCTCAAGTTACATTCTGTTACTGTGGGTTACTGCATCTTGTTACTTAGCACGTTCCAGCTTAAAAGATAGGTAAAGTTTTACTCATTTTTCCCGTTGAAGTGTTGCTCAAAAATCTCATTCTTTCTTCTGTTGTTTTAGTACAAGTAAAGCTCTGGCTTCCTCAGAAAGATGAATCTGGATCTGCTTCCTTTTGTTGCTCTCTCTCTTTTTTTTTTTTTTTTTTTTTTTTTAACGATGCCTTGCAAATAGTTGGTTTCACTTACTGTTTGGAAGGAACTTATGGTTCCTATTTTGCCTTTCTTAAGTCTGTTTATCTTATCTTCCCAGTTGTGGTATTGCTGTCAGGGTACAAGCACTTCATTTCTTTTAGGGTTGCTGTTTTCTGTGCATCAGAGCTTTTAAAAATTCAAAAATTGAATAAAGCCAGGCTTCAGGGATCTTGAGTAACTTACTCTTATGGCAGCACTGATCATACTTGTCCTTTTTATGCAGGCAGCCTGGTATGTGCATCAGAGCTGCTATTCTTCAATTCTTGGTTGCATCCAGATGTCAGCATTTCCAAAGAGGGGTGGCTGATGCCTATCACCATGTTCTTGAGGAAGCAATTTGGGTTTTGAAGGGTTGTAGGTTGGGAGGATGTTGAGCAACAGGCAGCATCAGGTGAGACTAGATCTGGCAGAAGAGACCATGTCAAAGCATCATCTGGCATTGCAGCTCCCTCCATGAGTAATGAGAATCTGCAGTCATCTGCAGGGTGTCAGGCTTCCTGTAGCTTCACGTCCGCTTCAGAGAAGTAAACAGCATCTCTGGCACAACCCATGTGCGAACAATAAAGACTTGAGAAACCTCTTCCCTACTTCTCAAAGCACACGTAGAACCAAAGTTTTTTCCATAAGTATCTTCCTGACATGTAGGTGAAATGCCACATCACAGGGTCCTTTATTTAGTATTTACTTACCCCTCTTTTTTTCAGAATAGTCTGTTCCTCATATCTGAGAAATGTTTTTTTACAGTGTTACTGAAATTATCTTGTGTTTTCAGAACACAGACAATGTGAACTTTTATAACATCATGACTAAGGAGGTTCCAGAAGTGAAATCAAATGAACAAGGAAATCTCCATCTCAGTAAGTTGTACTTAAGTACTTGAGCTTCTGAGGCCCTGTGTTTGCATTTATATACCTCCAGCTCTGACAGTGGGAACAGCCTCAATTTAGCACATCCTTAAAATGGGGCCTTCAGATCCGAACAATACTGATACTCTCCTGAGCAGAACTTGTTTGCTCTTGCATAAATAGGGTTAAATAGGAATGTGGAACAACCTTTCTATAGATTACACCTCCACCTATTCATCCTGCACAAATTATGCAAAGGAAGCAGTCAGTATAATTGCAGCATAGTCTTATGACCTTTAAGTTACTTCCTCTTAATGTCTCTCATTTCTGTCTTCAAGCTAGGACACAAAAACATCTCATCAATATAGATAGTCTGATTGACTCTTTTGTTCCATGACGTTTATGCGTCAATGTGAAAAACACATGTATAGAATTTCTTCCAAACTCTTTATCTCTTTTTGTTGGCTTCAGCAGGGAAGGTGAGTGGCACAGTTACCTCCCAAAACTAAAGCACTGCAGCTCAAAAATAACTGCTCTGTTGAGAAGAAACCGTGTCTAAAGCAGAAGCTGATCCCCTGAAAAAGTGCTGTGTTAGCCAAAAGCAGAAACGGGTGGTTGGGTTTTTCCCATATCATCCCCTGACCTACATAAGGGGTGACTTCAGTGGTTTCTAGTAGAAACAAGCAAATCTCTCTCTGATGTTGTATTTTCATTAGAAAAGAGTTGGCTGTGACTGTAACACTGAAAATTGTTACCTACGCAGGATGACTGTCTTAAATGTGCTGATAATCAGTGTGTTCTCTCTTTTTCAATAGGACTTTACCAACGCCATGTCAGAAATATGCATAAGGACAGCCTAAATGAATTGATGAATGGACCCATCAGAAAGAAGCTAAAAATTATTCCTGACTGTGTGAAATGGGGAGGTACTTTCCTGCCTGCTAGTGTGCATCTAATGAGTCTGTTACTGCTGTTCACAATATCACAGTCTGTAGGAAGATACGTTACTGTAGTAAGCAATCACATTCAATTGTCATTATCCTTGGGCCTAAGAAGAGGTCTTATTCTCAGAAATAACACGTAATGAGGCAGGCCCATGGCAGCAGATGTGGTTCTGATTCTGTATCTATGTTTAGTGAAGCAGCTAAAAATACAGGGGGAGGAAGAAGATCCTCTGTATCTCAGCAGCTGGTTTGTCTTTCGTGCACTCTAAAATCCCTGTTGGTTTCTCTGCCAGAAATCTGGTATCATGTAATGCTGCATGGTGGGGAGGGGAGGGTGTAAAACAGGAAGGAAGGCTTAAAGCCTGCTGCCAGCACCCTGTATGTGCGTAACAGGAGGCAGAAGCTGCAGTGCTGTCTGTGAGCTCCAGCGGGAGCGTGGCTGCTTTCTGGTCCTCTTTAGTTCCTCAGATGGATAAACCAGTGGCTGCCCCTTTGGGCTACAACTGGTTTCTGTGCAGCTGTGAACTGCACTTTAGAACCCTTAGCCAGCTGCTTCTGTCCCAGCTTGGGGATGGCATTCTTCATCAGTTAAAATTTGTCATCTTTTTGGTTCCAACCAGGTCAGTCCATAGAAGTCTTTCAGAACATGGCTGAGGACTTCATGAAACCTGTCATTGATATTGTTGATCAGCTTTTGGCAGCCAATGTCAATGTTACGGTGTATAACGGGCAGCTGGATCTCATTGTTGACACCATGGGTAAGGGACTTCTTGACTGGGGTTGGGAACAGGTGACGAGTAGAATGTGAAGTTGCCGGTAATATTGGTACCGGGATCTCTGCAGTCTTCTGTGGAAATCTCTTATCTTACTGGCAACACTTAAATAGTAGTCACAAATTAGCAGCTGTTAGGATGTTTTGTTTACATCTCTCTCAGAGGTGATCCCTTTACCTCCATTATACTGTTGGGAAACAGATCTGCAACATCACTAATTGCTTGTTTTACTGAAGCCTGTAAGTAAGTAGGTAGCTAATAATTCACGTAGTTCTTCTGGGTAGACACATATATATGTATGCTCATTCATAAATGAAGAATGAGGATAGATGAATAAATACATGGCGATTATCCTCTCTCCTGCTGTGCCTTGAAGATCCTGTTCTCTGGGGCAGAGGTCATGCCTTGCTGTAGATTTGTGCACAACACAACCTAGTGGCCTGCAGCAGAGCATGGTGCCAGCTGAGGTGGAACAAGGGTGTTGGTAGTTAATCAGGGAGGGCGCAGCTGAAGAGCGGTCACACCTGCTGCTCAGTAACCTGTAGGCTCCTGCACGACTTGGCCACTCAGGGACTTTGTTTGCATCTTGCAAGCAGCAAGGGACAGGCTTGATCAAGTGGCAGTTTGGGAGCCAGGCCAAAGGTTGCTGAAATGCTTTATGTTGCAAGACTGCCGCGCTCTCTTCCATTCACCTTTTCTTACTGATTTAAATAATCTGCAGTCACAGACTGAGCTAAAATTGAGTTGCAGTTAACATGTAAATTCTTCCAGTAGTTCAGAGGTAAGCTAAAGCTTTGTCCCCCTTGGAATTGTCCTTGGAATTGGGGCTTTTTCGTGTCTTGACCTCCACCTTTTCTAGCCAGCACCTGAAAACAGAAAAATTTCCAGTCTCTCCGTATGACTGACTAATAAATAGAGAAGCAGTGTCTCTTCAGATCTCTAAGAAGGGGACTTGGTGTGGCCGATCCTTCTCCATAGCAGGACATTCAAGGTGATTAAGGAGTAAAGCAAAACATGTCAGAAATGTGGGAGCTGCAGAACCTCTGAGGCACATGTTCAACTTGTGCAATCATAAGTGCATTTCACTTAAATCTTCACTGTTTGCTTTTTCCCTTCTCCCTCCATTGGTTTGTTTCAGCTTGTCCTGAACATAGCCTTGGTTGTTTCTGTAGACATAGCAAAATTATTTTTAGAATCTGAGCATACAGAGACTTCCCACTGACTCTGCTGTATTGGTATCTGGTACAGTGGGCATCCAGCTGAACTGGGACTCCCAAGTTGCTATGTCAGTATTGGTGTAATCAAGCATCTCTCTTCTCTCTAACAGGCCAGGAGGCTTGGATCCGGAAACTGAAATGGCCGAATTTGAACCAGTTCAGCCAGCAGAGGTGGAAGGCACTCTATGTGTCTCCAGAATCCACTGAGACAGCTGCTTTCCATAAGGCCTATGAGAACTTCGCTTTCTTCTGGATTCTTAAGGCTGGGCACATGGTAAATAATGGAGTGGGATGCACCGTTATCAGCAAGAAAAGTGAAGATGCATATATGCTTGCTCTCTGCTTCCTTATGGCAGCTGCTTACCTTGTGCTCTTATCTCTGTGCTAGGTACCATCTGATCAAGGAGAGATGGCGCTGAAAATGGTCAGGATGGTGACGCAACAGCAGCAGTAGGGAAGGGGAGGCCAGCTGGCCTCGCTTCCTGCTGAATGTCAGTGCTCTTGCAGAATGTGAGTCCAGAGTAACAAGCCGCAGGAGGAACAACAACTATTTGGACCCGTAGCCTCTCTGTTTTTGCTGATAACATGCACAAGCATGTATGGAAAGGCATTTTTTTTTCCTTGAATGAGTTTTTGCTTTTGAATTTGTAAGCTGTGATTTGCTGCCTTAGCACTGTTCATAATGACTCTTCCAGAGGGAAGTCACTGTCATAAACAACTAGCCTTTGCCTTTGACTTGGAAGGATTTTGTGCTTTTGTAAAAAAAGCTGCCCTTCCCTGAATGCTCTTTTGCCTGTTCACACACCAAGGCTAAAACTGATTTGAATCCTGATAGACCTGTTTGTTCCTCTCCGAGAGCTAACTGTTTCATGAGGCCATGGAGCGTTCCTTCCTTTGTCCTCAGGCCTCTGCTTGAGTCACCTGGCTGGATTACAAGCTGAAGACATGGAGATGCTAAGATAGAGGACCTGCCCTAGAGCAGTTACAGTCCATCTCATCTTACTGAGCTGCCTGAGTTAGGATCCAAGATTCTGTGCTATGGAGAGAGAAAAACACACAGACACACGCATGCACAGAGGAGGATTTGATTTTTCTCATCTGATCGTTAGTTTCTTATTTTGTCTTCAGTGACCATTACTCAAACTTTGCCTGAAGCACATCCAGCAGGAATTCCTGCTTTCCTGTATGCTGAAGCAGGAGCCCTGTTAATACCCTCTTGTACCGAAGAGAGTCCTAATGGACAGAAGCCTCTTAAAACCTTCTGAGCTCAGCCTGGAGAGTGGAAAAGGAGAGCATTATCTGAGCAATAACAGCGTAATTCTGAAAGATAATAGCAGTGTTTAAAAGAAGGATATACAAGCTAGAACAAATACCTTGATCCATGCTTTTTTTAAGTCTTGCAAAGACCTGTTCTTTTGAAACATTTGGTTTATATAGTACACAGTCAAGAGGAGACTTGGTCAGGCATCATTTGACTTCTGCTATGGAGCACAAAGTGATGGTTGCTTATTGGTGTCTGATAGGAGGCACAAGAGCTTGTTCCAGTTGTCAGAATCCTAAATAAATAGCAACACCTCAATTACTCCAGCAACTGAAACTGTCATGAAATGTCTGATAGTGTTGGCTTAGCAAGGACAGATGCAATGCTATGTAAACACATGCACTCACCTAGCAGCTGGAGTATTGGCGTCTAATAATTGCTGCTTTGTGTTCTTTGCTTGAACTGTATTCTTGAGTAGTTCAGCAACGCAAATACAGATTATTTTTTTTAGAACATGTTTTTTCAATAAATGCAGTAGGTCTAATTCATCTTTCTTCAGCATCAAATCGATTTCACTGCTTGAAAATCACATCTTTTCTGTTTTGGCTTTTCAGTGTAAAGCCCCTGCCAATGGGAGCAGATAAAGCCACACTTGAGAGGGAAGTGTACAGATGTGTGCTCTTCCCCATGACTGCATTGCATGGTAAGGAGCACATGCACTGGGAACTGCACCCCCTCTCACCCTTTCCACAAAATGCACTCCTTCAGAGCATGAAGGGCAACCCCGAACGGCTAGGCAGAATCAAACCAGCAATTGTTTCTATTCTCTTTCTTGTTGAACATTAGATGAATGAGAGGAGGGTCCTAGAGATGTGTAAATCTGCATCCTTTTGAGTATCTTCAAATAACTTGCCAAGCAAGTAAGTGTCTGAGCCTGGACAGTTTGGGTTGGCTTGTAGTCCTGAACCCTGTTATGTACAATACTTTGTATTATGCCTGAACAACTAATACTATAGGGCTTGACAGAGGGAAAAAAATGAGAAGATGATATCTCCAGAAAGCAGCATTTGCTGCTGTTCTTACGCTTCTTTATCAAATGGGACATTCATTCACGTTGCCTAGAGCCTGTGCTTAGTGATAGGCCCGAGACATCTGTTTCTTCTCCTGCTTTGTTTTAGTTCTGCAGGTTTTTCTGTTGGCAGAGAGATGGCTTATGAGGAAAAAGAATGGTTTCAAGAAGGCTAGTGGTAATGATTTGTTGGTTTTGGGGGCTATGCCAAATCTAAACATGCTAGAATAAAAATACTTGCCCATGAAGACAGGCTTTTAAATAGCATCCATTTAAATGCAAACAACAAAAAAAAAAAGCAGCAATCCTTTAATATCAGGGAAGATTCCTTCCCTTTATTTCACTAAATGCCTTGTAGCTGGCATCTCGCAGCCCTAGATCATCAGAAAGGTAGGTCAGCTGTCCAGCAGATGCTGTAAGAAATCAGTTGCTTTAAAAGGAGTTCAGGTTCTGCTGTGTATCTGATTAGTAGTGGCATACTTTATCCCTTTTGATTTCATGTAGTATGCTATTTCCAGATAAGGGCTCTTGCTTGGCAAATCCATTAGAATGAATCATTCTAGATATTAGTAAGATTTTTTACAGGTGCTGGATCAGTCAAAAGAAAACTTCGTCCTCTGCAGCTGCAGGCTTTGATTGTGTAGATGTCCAGAGAGCCACTGACTTGTTTTGCTCCATCAGTTGAATCATCCATTTTCATAGAAACAAGTCTAACTGTGTTAAAAATCAGTAACTCAGCACAAACAATTTTGGCTTTCTATAACTAAGTTTTCTAAACTAGACAAACCTAAAAGTTATCCATTCTGATAAACAGGTGTCTGTGTTTTTTTCCTTTCTATTTTGCCGGATCTGGGAGGATATAATGGGGAAGGCTCACTTGATGCATCCACTGTGCATCCACAGTGTATACCAGTGCCTCATAGTCAGAGGTGCACAGACGATACAGGACAGATGGACCTTTGGTCTGGCCTTTACAGCTGTTCCTATGCAGTAGAGGTTGAGACTGTTGTGGACAGATGAACGCAGGGGCCAAGAGACCTGCTCCGTTTGCCACCATAGGGTATCTGTGCAGGCACATATTTGTGTCTAATGGAACTAACCTGGCATAGAATATATTTGCCGCAGGAAAAGTGCATAACACAAGCTATTTCTAAAGCGAATTTGGCACATAACGCTCATCAATTTTATGTTTTTGAAGTTTGAGGCTTAATGGTGGGCATGTAGCTGTGTGTTTATCTTTTTTCAGAAGATGAACATTTTTAAATGTTATAACATCTGCTTATCTGAGGATTCAAAGCCACAACACATCTGTGTACTGAGGCGGGATGGAGATCTTGGAGCACTTCCTCATTGTCATGTTATGTCTGTTATCCTGTAAACGTTCTGCTGTATGGCAGCACAATTTGTGTGTGTCACTTCTGAACTCTGGGGTATATTTGTGTTTTTCCAGAAGGGATTCAGGAAGGGAGTAGTAATTTATCTGACCTACAGACAGTGATGAAGGAATAGTAAGAATTTAGAGCACAGTTCACCCTCACAAGGTTTCTCTGAAAACTGGTTTTGGCATTTGCTCTGTAATAGATGTGGTAGTTATGGAATAGCTTTAGCTCTTGTGGAGGAACAAATGTACCATTTTGTCACTGTTTCAGGGGGATATTTTTTTTCTTTCTCCCAACTGTGGCTGGTGATTGAAGTAATAGGGAACTATGCTTGATGTTTATCTGTGGGAGTAGAGGTGTGTTAGCATGAATGGCCTAATGCAGTGGTTTCCAACCGATCTCAGTTTACAAACCCCTCACCTAAAATATTTCCAAGGAAAGCAAAGCATCCTTACAATTTTCATATACTGACCATTACTCTTCCCTTGTATCTGATAAGTGATATAATTCAGCAGCTAGCATTAGCAAAGTATTTGCAGAATCAATGCACTAACCATACCAATGGTCTAAAACAGATGGGAATACTGGCAGGCCAAGTCCCATAGGGGACTTCAGAATTTCCAGCCTTGGTCTGAAATAGCCCTAAAAAGTTAGTCTTCAGGACATAGTCTAAAGCATACTTTGCCTTTTTCTTTTCTTCTCTCCGCCCCTCCCAGCCCCTTCTCCCAGTAACCTACTAGATGTTGGGGGGCGGGGGCGGGGAAGGCACTAAAGGGGCATGGCATTGTGCTAATTTATCATAGCTAGCTGTCGGTGTTGGGTGCTCCCACAAACTGGAAAGCAAGAGATGGACTACAAAAAGATTTGCCCTATGACAGGGACCTCTGGAACAGTCAGCCAGCCAATAATCCCTCCATGCCCACTGTTCCAGGGACTGGGCAAGCACTGCAGACAATCTGCCTTGAGATTAGTGTATCAGGTCTCAGCTCGGAAAGGGGGCTTTCCACTTCAGTACTTTTGTGGTCCAGAGCTTTGGTTTTCTGTTTATTCTGTGCTACAATACTGCAGGGAGGAGGCTGGGGCATCTCAGAAAACCAAAAACATCCAAATAATTCCCACTTCCAGCAAATGTCTCTGTGGCTCTGCTGTTCGGTATTTCCATCTAATACCTTGCACAAATCCGAACCCAAAGTACCCTGTGGTGAGGCAGGGGTTTAGGATGTAGAACTTGCTCATCCAAAACATTCACTTGGATGTCATGTTGGCAAAAGCAGCTGCAAACTCAGAGGGGACTTGCACAAATAAGGCCAGAGTGACTGTATGGCAGGGAGGCAAAAATCATACTTTTATTGAAGCTGATTCAAATCCAGGAGTTCATTTCTGTTCTCCCCTAATTTTTATCCTCCATTTAATTACCAAAATTTATAGGTAGATACTGTGATGAATAGGGTTGTATCAATTTTAAAATGCTGTGAATTGTCTAAGCGTGAGACAGCTGGAATAATTCCATCTGCAAGCTGTAATCAGTAATTTGATAATGCCTACCACAATCATTTTTGAAGGTAATTAAAGGCTGCTAGAACCAGCCTGGTTAAGCTGCTTTTCTAATTGCTTCTCTGTTCCTAAAAATGTCCTCTTCAGCACTGTTTGTTACAAGCAAGCTGGTTGCAGTGTGTCTTCGAAACAGCGAGACTGTGCTTATCACCTTTAGCCCCACAGCCAGGTTGGTCCATTGATGGTCACAGCAGTAATGATGCTGCACCTACATTCTCTTGCATAAGTATTTTTGTTCTGCCCTTTACCTCCCATTAGTCAGCCAACTTAGACTCATCTCACACAATCTGTTTCAAGACACAACAAGTAATCACTGTTTGGCTTTAGCATCAGTATGGTGTATTATGTTCTAATTTTATTGTTTTGTCCCAGATCTTGCTAAATACAGCAATATCTGGGAATTACATTCCTGTAGTCAGCTGTAATAAAATTGCAGATGGAAGATATTTATTCAGATGTACAGTCCATCTTGGATAGGACAAAATAAGTAAAATTTTAGAAACTTTATTTGAAGCAGTAAGGGATAACTTACTGAACAGTTCATATACTGTGTTATGGGTGAGTTAACTTAAAGAGAATACACTGGCTGGTGCATCCTTAGTCTTTAACAGCTGCTAGATTATTTTATTTTATTTTTTAATAAATTGACGGAGGAAAGGAAAAAAAGTTTCCCTTCAAGAATCTGGGGCTTAGGTCTGTTAATGTTGTTTGCTTGTTAGAGCCAGAGAGGGATGTTTGTGTGTCTCTTGACAGCTCTTTTGGGGGTATAAGTTGAAAATAACGACTGTAACTACTACACTAGGTGTCCTATTTACATGATTGTCTTGGAGTCTTAAACATTTCATTGTACTGAGAATCTCTTGTGAAGGAGTGAAGATCTCTTCCTGAAGCACTAAGGGACAGAAATGACCTGGTAGCCTGGCAGCTGCTGGATGCTTTCTAGCATCATTAATGCTTTCAGGAGGTTGCCAGTGCCATTGCACATTGTAATCTGAGGCAAATGTAAGTCTACCCAACTACTTAGAGCTCATCAGAGGAAAGTTGACAGGTACTGTCTTTCCCTAGGAGAAGGCAGCAGGGAGGCTTCTGGAACGTACCAAAAAGGGGTTTGGTCCCAGGGCATTTGGAGGACTGTGGGACTTCTTGGAACTGGAAGAAAACTTGCTTTATCTCATACTACTCATTCACCTTGTTTTACGTAATATTTTTCTTACCAGCCACAGTAGCCTCATCTTGCTGCCCCACGCAAGGTGGCCGTTCTCTTGGCTGAGGACAAACGTGCAGTGAAATAGCTGGCCACTGGGTGGCGTAAGGAGACCGTGGGGACACGCTGGCGTCTGCAGCCGCGCTCCTGGTGCTGGCCCTGGAAACCCGGCCACCACTTGGGAACACGAGTTTGATCCTATGAATTCACAGTGGAAATGGTTTATGTGAACCAGTAAAGAGGATTACTTAATTTTAGCAATAACTTCATAACAACAGGTATTTTGGTCTTTGGGAGCACAATCCAAGTTACAACAAGGCAGCTAAATTAGCCTGCTTTAAGCAGAACGTACCATTTGATATTGTGGTTTGTACTTACGCAGGCACTTTTGCAAGTGGTATATTCCCTGCCTATCCCTAGAACTTTCTGATCAACGTCTCTGAGGGTAGTAGCATGTTGTAAGAAGAAACAAGGCAGTGGTGTGTTTGCTGAGGTAACTGCAGTTAGCTGTCCAGCTAGGCTCATCTAGCAGTTATGCACGTACTTAATTCATAATCTGGTAAGGGTGCTGGTAAAATCAAGCACGAATTTTCATACTATGTAAAATTAAACCACTAAAACTTTTACAAGGTGAGGTCCATTAGCAACTAGAACATTTGAAAGGAAGATTCTTGCTTGTTGAAACGTTTCCTCAAAATTTGTAAGGTTTCTTGTGTTCATATCACAGAAAAAAGATTAAAGAAAATGGCAGTAAAAGAATCAAGTATCTTGCTTTTGTGCCATATTTAATTAAGCTAGCCTGAGAAAACTACATTACCTCAAGTAATGTTTTTTAAGTTTTCAGGCAGGGCTAGTTCTTGCTGCCTGTTACTTGTTCTTTATAACACTTAACAGATATGCTTTTTCAGTTGGATATTCTCTTTTATGCTGCTAATCGGAGCTACAGAATTCAATGGGAAACAGGATTTGATTCAAAACACAGGAAGACTATTGCAAGCCAGACATTCAATGAGGGTATCCTGGTTTAATCCCAGCTGGTAGCTAAGTATCATGCAGCCACTCGTGCACCCTCCAGTCCCTATTGGGATGGGGAGGAGATTTGGAAAAAGGTAGTAAAACTTGAGGGTTGAGATAAGAACAACTTAGTAATTGAAATAAAGTAAAATATAATAATAATAACAATTATAATGAAAAGGAGAAAGAGAGGGAAATTGAACCCAAGGAAAAAAAAAAAAAAGTGATGCATGATACAATTGCTCATCACCTGCTGAACAATGCCCAGGCAGTTGTTGCGCAGTGATCAGTGGCCCCTGGCCAACTCCCCCCAGTTTATATACTGAGCATGACTTTCTATGGTATGGAATATCCTGGCCAGTTCAGGTCAGCTGTCCTGGCTTTGCTTCTCCCTGCTTCTTGTGCACCTCCTCATTGGCAGAGCATGGCAAAGTGAAAAGTCCTTGCCTTGGCGTAAGCACTATTTGGCAACAACTAAAACATCTGTGTGTTACAGTTATGCTCATACTAAATCCAAAACATAGTATTGTACCTGTACCAGCTACTAAGAAGAAAATTAACTATCCCAGCCAAAACCAGGACAGAGGGTTACATTGTGTATACTATAAAGAGAAATTGTGCTATGAAGCTGTTCTGAGAAGCTGGGTCTCGATATTGCTCCAATATGCTGGAACACAACCAGAATTGTAGATGAGGTCATCAGCCTTGGGGAATGCACTCCTTAAATGCTGTTTCTGGCACTGGATTAGAATTTGCTATGTAAGTGGAAGTGACACTGATGGAAAAGCAGCTGATTTTAAAGAAGTCCTGCAAATGATAGCCATGGCCTGTGATAGTCAATGAAATGTTTCCTCTTGAACGATTTATTTTTAACAGGCAAATATGGTAGCACCACCACTAGTCATATTTCAAGTCCAGAAAACTAGATTTGCAGAATGTAAAATATTTTTTCCACATAGTGCATGTGTCAAATGAAGAAGTTGCCAAAGATCTCCGATTAAACAAGTATTTTGATATAATACCAGTAAGGAAAAATAGCCCACTGTTATTAGCAGACACGTTCTACATAGACCTGGAGAAGCAGAGATCAGCAAGGAGTAATGCCAGCTACATCCACTGGCAATAAAAATTGACCTCCTTGATTCGACTTTACAAACTGTACCTTGCCAGTGCAGTTGCCCAGCAAGTGTGTGGCACGTTTGCACATGGTGCACAGCTCAGTGTCCTGACTTCAGCACACTCAGGGCACCGCTAGTTTTCAGACCCTGGACCTTTACTGACAGCATCTCAGATCCCAATTCTCCTGTGTTCAGTGCTGTCAAATCATCTCCCAGCTGTCAGATTTTTGCTCAAAATATTCAGCTGTCTACAATGACAGCTTCTATAGCCTCTTCAGCTCTCCTGTCGGCTTGATTCCAGAGCTTTCTGGCACTCAGGCTGTCTGTGGCAGTCCTCAGGCTTAAGTACTAACTTCCCCAAACTGTAGTGTCTATACTTGGAGCTTTTTTTCTCTTCTCCCGCAACCCCCACCCTTACAGATTAATGCAAGAATTACACAGATTTTAATGCAGACAGGTTTTGTTTAAATCTATGTTGCCACTTACTTGTGTATCTAAATGATGCTCCTTCTTCCTCCACTAGAAGATGAAGTAGAACCAGTGGAAATTAACTGGAATCCACAAGACAGAGCATTATCCCTCTGCAGTGTGGAAATTCTTCCTCTGGTCATGGCAAATGTGAATAAGTATTCCTTTTTTTTTTTCCTCTCCCCATAATACTTGGTGTGACTCCACTTCTCTGTCTGAGACTACCACTGCCCACCTGCACACAGAGAGGTGAGCTGGAGGCTGTGAGGAGGCACTGAGGCAATTTCAGCAATCAAGGTGGAACAGTGACACAGATGTGCTCTGAAGCTTTGAAGAGGCTGAACTCCACTTTAGAGCAGTTAGACTAACAGCAGCTGATTCCACACGTGTGCTTTCCACAACTTTGAGGGGTATCAGCTCACAGATTTTTGAATACTTTGAGTAGGTGCCCCTGATTGGTGTGCTAAGCTCGGTCCCCACGTAACATGAAGATGAGTTGACGGGTCCTGAGATAAAAGCTAAATGTCCCCATGTCCTAAGTATCCTGCTCTAACTAGGTAACTTCAGAGAAGTTTGCTGATCAAATATTTTGCTACCCTTTTCTCTTTCAGATTTCCTCACATTTCTTCATAAATTCTTTGCTTCCCAAGGCTCGTATGTGATCTCCACACTTTGGTGTTTTTCCAGTCTGGAAAGGCCCTTTTGTACATCAGTGAGGCAAAAGGAGAACTCCTCCATATTTGTTGTAAAACTAAAGGAAGTTCAAGGTGGCAGAAGCTCTGGGACCAGCTCCTTATCTCTGTGTCGGAGGGCTGATATGTGGGGAGCTGTATTGCTAGTGCAGTGTGTGCTGTCACTCTGTTGTTGATTGACAGCTGACTTACAACCTACAGGGCTGTCAAGTCAGCTTCTTCCCAAACCCTGAATTTGCACATAAGAGACATGTGCTCAGAGAAACAAAACTTCCTGAGGAGAGCACCCCTATTGGTTCCGAGAAAAGAGATTAATTTGCCAAGCTTGCTGTAATCATGGGATTTTCAGGTTGCTAAGGGCCATGTGGACCTCTCTTACTGCAAGAAGCAAATGAATGGATACTGTCTCAGTTCAAAACCTGCTGCACTTTCATGGTCATTTAAGATGGACAGCTATATCAATCACCTGCAGAACACCACTCAGTGATGGATGGTCACCTGTGCTCAGCAGCCACAGTGGGCACGTGCTGGCAGAGGCAGTAAGTACCTGAGCCTGACTTGGCCAGTGCTCCTTCCTCCCCAGGGCGGTGTCCCAGCATTCCTGATCTGAGGCACAATGCAGGAACGAGAACCATTCCTGGTCTTCCCTCTGGCAGCTCCTGGCTATGGGCTTAAAAAGCAGTCCAAAAGACTGGAAAAGGGGGACAGAGCAGAGATCAAATTAAAACCCAGCTATGGAGCACAGCAGTTGCAGAAGGCTTTAATGCGGAATCCTGCACAGGCAGGGACATCCCTTGGTTATCAGCCGTGTCTCATTAAAGCCCGGGTGAACAGTGCCTGTTCTGAGCCAGCTCCAGCCACAGGGGTGCCTCTGCCTGGTCACTTGAGCTCAGTGAAGCAGGTGAAGCTCTGCTTGTCCTCCTTTTCCTTAATTGCCCCTTAACTCTTCACGCTCTGTTTTTCTCCCGCTAGCCTGGACCTTTTCACACCAGGATCAATGGCTTTTTCAGGGAAATTTATAATGTGACTGGTGTTTTATTTGAGGTGGTGGGGAGGAGGGCTGAGGAGCGGGGCAGCGAAGGGACCGCGAATGGCTCTGTCACAGCCAGGGAAGGAACCCAGGGGTGCCAGGCCCGCTGTCCCTGGTGTCTTCATCCTGCCTCCCTCGCTGCCCCTCCCCCATTCCCTCCCTGGGGCGATTCTGCATCCCAGGGGAACTCCGCACCGGTGCTGCCCCCAAACCGTCGCTCCTCGCCCCCCTGCAGGGTGGTCGCTCTCGCACCTCGCCCCGCCGGGCTGCGCGGCCGCTTCCCGCCGCCTCCCGCCCGGCCACGGCGGCGCCTCTCCCCTCGCGGCGGCGCCCCCTGGCGGCGGCCCCGCCCCTGCCGAGCGCGGATCCCACCACCCCTCCCTCTCCCTCCCCATCCTCCAGCTCTGCCCTATTGTTCTCCCTTCCCTCGCTCCCTCCCTCCGCCCGCGGCTCGCGTCCTCCCTCCGCTCTCCTCCATCCCTCCCTCCTTCTCGCCGTCCCTCCCGCTCCCCAGAGCTGATGTCACGCACCCGCTGAAGGCGCGGGTGATCATGGCTGCTGCGGCCGCGGCCGTGCCGCCGGCCTCCAGCTAATGCCCGCGATGGAGCCGGCGAGCCTGCTGCGATTCCTGCGGAAGCTCAAGGAGGTTTTCGACGTGTGCGACGAGGATGCGGACGGCTTCATCCGGGTGGAGCACTTCGTCGCCCTGGGGCTGCAGTTCGGCCAAGGGGATGAGGTGAGTGGCCCCCCGGTCCCGCCCCTGCAGCCGCGCAACTTTCACCTGCTGCGCCCGCCCCGCGGGCCGGGGCCCCGGCTCTGCCTGGCCAGGCCCCGCCGGGACCACCCGGGGCGCCCCGTCACCCACCTTCCCTCATGGCGGCCCGGATTCCCCCCGTCCCTTTGGGACCCACCCGCCTCCGCCCCTCAGAGCGGCCCAGACCCTCTCCTGGCAGGGCGGCTTGGACTCCCCCGGCCCCTCAGGGGGTCCCAGAGCTGTCCCCATGGCGGCCTGGAGCCGCTTTCCCTCAGGGCCACCCAGCCGTCCTCCCCCATTCCCGCAGTCCTCCCTGAAGACGGCCCAGAGCCCTCCTTCCCTCAGGGGGGCCCGGAGCCTCCCCCGTCCCTCAGGGCGGCCCAGATCCCCCGGGCTGACCTGGCTCCCGGTCCCCTGGGGTGGAGGGGCCGATCCTGCTCCCCCGGGCCGTCCAGGTGCCAGGGGTGCTCGGGGTCTCAGTGCCTTTCGGGGAGGTGTATTTATTCTGGTGACAGCATGGGCAGCATGGGTTTTCGCCGCCCTGGCTGGACTGTGTCCTTACTGGAGTCCCAGGCTTGGTGGGGTACTGGGAGCAAAGCCCCGGGCTGAGGGAGCCGCAGCGGGGGCTGCCCGGCCTGCCCGCCAGCTGGTGGAGTACGGCAGTGAGGGAAGCACCAGCCCAGGTGAACCCTGAAACCTCCAGGTGATGGGCTGGAAGCGAGGACTCCATCCAGCCCTTCAGTGACACAGCGTAAATCTGGAGTCGCGCCACTGGTCTCAGTGGAGCCGTTGCGTCAGTGGGACCACTGTAGAGCCGTGACATCAGTGTAAATGAGAGCAGGATTCAGGCCAGTGTCTATGAGGGTAGTAACATGCATTGGGTTTGAAACAGTTCCCTTAAGTAATTCAATTGGAGGCTGCAGCTCCAAGAAGATTAACCAGCAAGAAATGCTTGCTTTTCCTAGGAGAACTCCCAGGATATTGCACTTAACTGTTCAATGCTTCACAATATGTCCCAGCAGTTTTGGGTGCTGGGCAGGTGGAGGGGCATTGGGACTAAGACAGGATTCAGAAAACCCGTGTCAGCTGACCTTTTAAAGTACAATAAAACAAATTAATGTGAGGAGCTGATAAAGTGGTAGTTTATAAAGGGTTGCCAAAAAGGCAGCAAAACCAGAGTGAATTCACAGTAATTGTTGGAGCAGATTACTTATTTTTGACCTACTGCTGGTAATGAAACACAGCTTGTGAATGAAAGCAGAAGACCAGGAGACAGAAGGCTTATTGCTTGCAGATAGGCACAGGTCTGTTAAACATTTTCTTAATGAGATGATGGAGTTACTTTTTTTAACAAGAAAAATGAGGAGGAGAAATGAGTAACAGTAGATAGCTTTATTGACTTCTGATTTTATTTGTCTCCTGGTAAGTTTTGTAATTCTATATAAACTAACAGAAGTATTTTTAAATCCTTACTGCCAGATACACTGCATCAGAATTGCTTTTTGCACTGCTGCATTTATTCAGAGGCAGATCAGTGGCTTTCTCTTGCAGCACTGAGGAAGACTGGTGCAGTTCTACTGCCTGTTTTGCAGCAGGATGGCATTGATGAGTGTAACAGTCCTCCTTCTGTCTTAGAAATCTCTAAGGTTGGGAGAGAGGAGCAGGTTGATGCAAAGGAGGGTTCAGGTGGTGATCTCATAAGCTTAGAGTGAATTGGAGCGTATTAGTTGGAAAATAATGCGATGGAAAGAAAGAGAAAACTGGAAATCTCAACAATGACGGCAGTAGAAAAAGTACCACTCCTCGGTGGTAGTAGCCAGGTTTCAGGATGTGATGGCTTACTGGGCAGGCACAGGAGAGATTACCAGTGATGAGAAATGCATCCTTTGTATTTTGCTCAGTTGTAACTGGTAGTGTTCAATAAGATGTTTTCAAAACTGTGACAAAGAAGTCTTATCTATATATCTATCAGGGTTATAATAAACTTGTTCTGGTTTGTTTCCCTGTGTGTATTGTAGTCATTGGCTAGCAGTTCCTTGACTTCAAAGGAGCATATGTCAACTCATTAAATGGCATTTGTAAATCACCAAAAGAGGCTTGCTAGGGAAATACAGAATCAGTTTTCCAAGTGCAGATTTACTGTAGAACAACCACTGTAGGTGAGCTAGTTTGGTTTTAAGTCATGTTAAAAGTGAACTTTATGTGTGATGAATCAGTTGATGTTTGGAGACGGTGAGAATCTATTCTCCCACATAGCATGGTGCTTTCAACCTTGCATCTGCAGGAACCTAATAAGCTCTGTGCAGGAACGCATCTCATGAAATTAAAGTGAGGAGACACTACTAGAGAGGAGTTCCCTTTAGCACACTAGAACATACTTACTGTCATTGAAAATTAAGTATAATTTGAACATGCTATACTTCTTGATACTTATCCACCTCAGCTCCCTTTACATTCAAAAGAAATCTTTCCACTGGCATTGGTGAAAGATTGCTTTGCCCTCCTGTGTAAGTTATATGCTCCCTCTGTTTATGTAATTCATCTGGCCACAGGAAGGATCCTATTTTGTAGCATTGTGGCCTGAATAATTCTGACTCTTACCAACAGTAGCCCTGGGTCACGTTTATGAAATGATAATACCTGATACATGCAGCTTTCCACCTCTTCTGTACCTCCTTGGGGCCACTGCCATCCAGAGTTTGGAGTCTGTAAATTCTTGTGTCTGGCATTTAGCTTTTTCTAGTTTTTCTGTGCATTTCCTTTTTCTTTCTTCTTTGTGTGTTGTGTGTGTAGTCACCATGCTGAAATTTATCATTCCTGAAGGATAACAACTGTCTGAAAACTGCCCCAAGGCAAAATGTTGCAGCAAGGCAGCAGCTTTCTGTTCAAACAAAGCAGTCCTTACCTGCACAGTGAAATAAACTTTAACATTTCGGATAAAATTTTTCACTGTTTTACTTTTAGTGGACTTTTGAGGCCTCTGCTTTTAGTAGCTTGATGCTATTCTTCTTTAAGACTGCACCATCCCTACTGTAACTCATTCCGTTCTGCCTTTCCCATGCACACTGAAATCCTCTTCTTGCCATGTGGTCATGGAGAGTCCACTGCAGCAGAACACCGAGTGCCTGAGCGCAGCTGTTTAGGTAAGGTGTTTTGGCTGCAGAAGCACTTCTAGCAAGTTTGCTTGCGAACCTTTGCTTTGCCCTACCAGGCATGTGGTTCCACTAGAGGAAGAAATGACTTGGCCATGTTATTTTGGCAAGCCAGGAGCAGAATCATGTCTCTCAATTCCTGCTGTGTTGCCTGAATTAATAGCAGACCAGGCTAGCTGTTGAGCACTGCTTGCCTGTGCTTTTAAGCACTTTGGCATTTTGGCCTCTGTTTATCCCATCTTGATTGAGGGCATTTAACAGAGTTGTCTAAACTAATCTTCCTCCATGGTCATTGATGAGCAATTGAACGCTTGGAGGGTGTAGCAGGACCCAGGGATGAAATAAAGCCTTAGATGTGCTTCTTTGTCTCCACTGACAACAGAAACGCCTAGCGGAGACTTTTGGTTCAGTGCTTAAAAACAGCAGGCTTGGGCCTTGCTTTCCTGTTGAATGGTCTGTTTGTCGTTTGTGGAGAAATCTGAAGAAAGATGTGAAGAGCTGTTGCCAAAGCGACTTGACTGGATGGCATGTACTCACTAGCTGAAGAAACACTTCACATAACATTGAAAAATGCCAAGAGTCACTCACCATCTGGTTCCCTTTCACTGGGAAGATAGTTGCGCTAACAGCCAAGTGTCTAGGAGCATTGTGAGTGACATGTTCAGCAAGCCCCAGTTCTGGCACCAGATTGTGCGAATGTGTATTTCAGGATAGTGCCAGTTGATGTTTCATTATGCCAGATTCTATTTAAACTCTACATTCAGTTTTCAGCAACAAGTGAAACATGCTGAACATGTTGATGACTCCTTTTTGAGGTATGTAATCACCTCTTGGGGGTGTGCAAACTATACAGGTGCATAGACAGTAGTCTTCGTCGCAGTGAGATTAACTTGAAGCAGTGTCCCACCTGAGAGGAAACTTGAGCAGCTAATAAAATTGGTAGGCCAATATCAGCTATCCTTGTGAGTGGACAGTAATTCACTTGAAGTCCATCGATGGTTTACTAGTGGTAGAACAGAAGTAGCTGAAAACAAGTTCACATATTTCACGTGAACAAATGAAACTTTCTGGCCAAAAGAAACGACTGAAATAGGGAGATGTTTGTTGCTAATTTTAGTCGCTTCCATTCATCCCCATTCTGGGCAGAAATTAAAGACGACAGCCTCAAGTAGGTATCTAGTAGCCTAGGTAGTAGATTGTGGCTGCTGGCTGAGTTTAATGACGCTCCTGATGGTCCATTTTGGCCTGTTCTCAGATGTCTCCCAGGGACACCTGATGGAGTCACGCTCTAAACACAGCCCTTCTACTGTAGCGACCCCATACTAGCTTGTCCTGTAAACAGCAGGAGTGTAATTTCACTGCATGACAACATGGAGTCTATCTGAATGGTCTGGGTGAATTTCAGGCTCCTAATTGTAGTGTTGCAGTTCAGAGTTGCACCCAGAAATTAATGGAATCACTGCAAATTTACATCAATGTGCATGATGACAGAGGCTAATTCATACTTTCTTGATAATGTGCAGTGTGCTCTGGACTTATTACCAGCCATGAGAAAAGGAGAATTTGGCACTGAGACATTTAAATGAAAATATTAGGGTGTTACCAAGTGATAACTGCCATTCTCATAATGGAGGCAGAAGAGAGTTATGACTTCTTTCTTCTTTGCTTTTCCTGGAAATAATTACTGAAAGAAAAAATAAAATATTTGCCTAGATGTAGTGAGGATGCAATGAGCACTCCAGTGTGATGGTGTTCTCTAGGTAGCAGCAAGGCTGCCACACGTTTAGGCTCCTTAAAACTGTGTTTGCTAATGACCCAGATATTTCATATCATTTACAGTGACTTGGAAAAAATGCAGTTCTGAAATGGCATAGTGGGATACTTAGTTCATGGATTAGTCAAGGTACAGTCACTGTAGCCTTCCTAATTCAATACAAACTAGCAGCAAAATGTTTAAAATAACCTTTTGGTATATCCTGAAACTAAGCATGTATTTCTAAACAGCTGACATAAAGCAAGCTTAGTACTTACTGTTAATCAAACATTTTCTGAAACACTGTTATGAAGAGAGAAGCGGTAGGTTTGCTGTGCATTCAGGAGTTTAATACATTATGTAATATGTTTGTATTTCAGAGGTAAGAGCTCTGAGGGGGTTATATGTATAGTTAAGAATTGATTGTGGCTGTGTTTGCCATACAAGTCAGTGATCTGAAATAGTAAATTCTTAATGCCTGACAGAAAGGCAAACAATTTTGATAGCAATTCTTGATATTTAAATGACTGTGGTTTATAACTACTGTGTTTGCATTTACTACAGGTACAGTGATACTGTGTTGTCTTATTAAACACGAAAGTAAAGAAAAAAGTTAGCATATGGATCAAACATAGAAGAGAGTACTGCATCTTTTGTGTACAGTATGGAAGGTACCATATGTAACTGGTGAAGTTAAAAGATTCAGTGGCCTAGCAAGACCAGATATTTATGTAAAGTCTTCTCCCTTTCCCCCTTTTCCATGCCTGATTCAATCCATGCTGTTGTGAAATTTATATTCTTTGTCTGTTGCATGTCTGCTTGTTCTCCAGAAATTTGGTCTTGCAAATCCTAGGGAGGGTTTCAGATTTCCATCACATACCGATTTTATTTCTTTAATATGAGTTAAGCTTTGAGAAGTGACTTGTACAAAATTGCTGCAAACAAGCCATTGCCATATAGTATTTGTGGGGGTGATCCCCAATACAGAATTTTCCTTGGTTTCTAAATTGCATTGTTAACCTACAATTTAGCACAATTGACTCATGCTCAGCAGCAGTGGTTTTATAGCAACAAAGTGGAAAAAATCAATGTTTAGATAAGTAAATGTGATTGTTTTAATTCTCTGTGTAGTTGACAATATAGTTTCCTATTAATTTTATTTGATTTTAATGCTAATATTCACAAACATTTTAAAATCCCGGATTTGATTTTTGAATCAGACAGTCTGCTCAGGAGCTAGAGTTGAAGTTCTAACAGTTCTTAAAATACACAGTATTTCAGGAGACACACGTGATCTCAGACCTAGATACTTGCATAGGCTTCTGAATAAATACCCATCCATGTGGTGAATGTAGTTAACTCAGTGCAGGGTGTGATTGAGTACATGAATGATAAAAGAGAGCGTCAGACACAATCACTAGTACTATAACATATGGTTTTACAACAGCAATGTGAGTGTAAACAAAGCACTGTGTAATTCATCTCGGTTCCTTTTTACTGAAGATGTAACTGAAGGGTCTTGCTTGGAGGGAATGCAAGTGTTTTCACATATTTTGTGCAGTTAAAACCAAAAATAGTAGGGCTCCTCCTTCCTAAGCCTTGTGTCCAGTTCGGTCCTGTGGTATGTTTGGCCCCAGAGTGAGTGACAGGAGTGAACTGTGGGGTCAAAATACTGCAAGGGAGACAGGGTCAATGCACAGGGCAGAGACCTGGAAAAATTATAATATACTCTTTAGATTTTAAAGCTCCTTTGAGAATTTAGTTTGGGTATAGTGTTATGGTTTTAGGTCAAGTGAAAAGCTTAGAAATGCTAGAGACTTTTCTCTGTTAAGTTTTCTAAAATTAGAAGGAAAGGTACTGAATTGTCTGTTATGGAGTGGAGAGGCTGTTGGCTTGGTGGAATGAGAGGTGTCAACCAAACCTACTTGTTCCTCTAGAGTGGTGGCAGTTTTAAATTTTCTACATTTTGATGCACAAGTATGTGTCTTCTCAAGTGTTCCATAACATCACACGTACACTTGCATTGTCAAACTTCTTTTTTTCCACTCTCAGTTCAGGGCTTTCCTTAGAGAACAGAGCCATTCCCTGCTGCCCTGCAGCAGCCTGTGTCACACTGGCCTCCAACAGAGAAGCCGAGTCCTGGTACAGCACTCCAGCAAGCAGTCCTTGGATAGGAAGCTTGCAAGGAGTCATTTTCTATAGCAGATATTCAGCCTGTGGCAGTGTTCCGTGATGTTCCAAACTGGTGCACATTCCTGGTGTACCTGCTGCAAATTTGCTGATAAAGCATGCTTCATATTTTTCCCAGCATGTGGGTCATTCTGGACATCCTCAGTGCCTGGCTTATTGTGAAGGTTTGCAATGGGACAGTGAAGACATTCTGGTGTGGTTCCATCCCTTCTGGATAAACTGACCCTTCCCAATGGGATTCAGATGGATTTTGGAACATGGGATATTCTTTTCCAATGACGCTTCTGTTGTTGTGATAAAAAATCCAAACGAATGTGCAGATACAACAGCTTTGTCCATATGTTTGCAAGTATTAATAGAGTTGAGAAACTGTCCTAAAATATTGGTGATTTCACTGTTTTTGTGGCAAGTTGCTATAAAGGTATTATACCCAATTAAACCATGCGATGTATATGTTAGATACAGTAGCTAATGGCAATACAGAAAGTGAAATGGCACAGAGATGTCAACACAGAGACCATTTGTAATTGTTGGCACTTACCCTTTTGTCCCTGTGCAACAGTATATTCTGTCACCATAAAGTGGTACAGAATCCTCTGGTAATGGTGTGAAAGCCGCCTTTCTTGGTGTTGTTAGCTGCTGGGAACAGTAGAAAGCTGTAGGACTCTCATTAGAAAAAATTTGTTGCAAGAGTCTCTTGTGTGCTGGATTGGTGTGGTGGTGTGTCAAAATACAATAGAGACTGCTGGGAAGAGGGCTAAAGGCAGCCATGGAGGGCTCCTAGGGATGTGGGGTGCTAATGAAAGGAAAAGGGATCTAGTAAGAGAGAGATTCTGCGGTTCTTCCCAAGCATCAGTGAGAGCAGGTTTGGCATTTTGACCCAGGGAATTGGTCATTTCATTGAATTCAGCAGTGTGACCATTGTGTGGCGTAAGCGAATGTGACTGACTAGCATTTGCAGCCAGGTAGTAAGGACTAGCTTTGTTGCTGTTTCTGTTGCTGGTTTATTCTGTGGTTTTGATGTTCATCATACAACAGACAAAGCACTAGCTTGTGGCCAGTGGTATGGAACAGACCCCCTTTGCATCCAGCCTGGAGAAGATGGGAGCCTGTAGTTACCCTGCCTAGGTGTCGTGGCTGCTTTCATTCCCATTTTAAGAACATTGTGCTCTTGAGCGCCCTGGTTGAATTGCTGTGTTGGTTGGCCAGCGTGGCAGCTGTTGTGTTCAGCGGTGCATCTGGGCATGTAATGTGGCCATGAGCTAGCCGACAGCCTTGTCAAGCTGGGATGGCCTCGTGTTGGCTGCTGGGACAGCCTATTTGAACTGGGAGGGTCATGAGAGGAGATGTGTTGGAATGGGAGCAAAGCCATCTTGTATCGCATAAAAGTGTATTTCATGGGAGCGTAATTTTTACACAGTACTATTTCAGGCTTTATGCAGCCTCCGTAACAACTGCTGTATAACCTTGTGCTTTCCTCTGGATCCATGCACCACCGCATCCAGTTGTGCCTGGGCAAAGAGTGCTAATTCGATAGACTGGATCTGTCCACAGGAGAGCTGCGCTCAGTGAGTGGAGGGACAGCCCCGAGCAGCAGCTTTGAGGTAGGACCTTCAACGTCAGAGGCAGATTGCAGTGCTGTACAGAGTGAGGGCATTGATTTGAGGATTTAGTCTGAGGCATGTGTGTAGTAACAACTGGATCCTGAACTTAAAACTATTCTTCAGGTATGCGTGCAGCAACTTTAGGTAAATACAGATGTTGTCATGATGCAGTAAATTGACATTTGTTAGCAGAGCCAGCAGACTGGATAGCTTTGTAGAACAGAAGGGAAAGTGTTTTGCATTTGTTGTTAAAGGGGAATCTCAGGGAAAAACAGTGCCAAAGAACTGCTGCACTGGCCTATTGACTTTTTTGGAGGAACCTAATGCTGCTGGGAGGGCTAAAGATAACACCTTGATGAGAGTGCTCTGAAGCTGTGTGTTTGCTTTGGTCTAACAAGAACTGGAATGTTGAATAATGTTTCTGCTTTTCTGAGTGGGTGTCTTTAGGGTTTTTTTTCCATCAGGTAATTCTTTTTCATGATGAAAAAAACAATGCAGGCAAAGCTGTTCCAAATCAGGAGTATCCTAACTCTGCCACAGGCATACTCTATAGAGGCTGGCAACTCACTTCAAACCTGTGTGTTCCCTCCTGATGTCAGACAGATCTGACAACAGACATATGTGTTGACAACATAAAATTATTATGGTAGGATGTATACAATTAATTATGCATTTATTCAGTGCTGAGGAACTTAAAGTGTTGGCTCATTTGGAGCATGTCAGCATCTCAGCAATACAGAACCATCTAACAGTGTATCAGCTGATGCTGATGTTTTCTTCCTCTCTTCTTTTGGCAAATAACATATAGACCCTGAGTCTGGTTTTTGTGTGAAGAGTGGGGAAAAAAAAATCCTAAAATTTCAGATGTTTAGCAAATTGTTTTTGCCTTAAAAAGGACGGAATGTAATTAACGTCTCCTTTTGGATTTTTTAAAAGTATGATATCTTGTTTGTATCCATTTGAAGTTAGCTTTTTATTGACAAAATTTAAATTGAAATATTTGGCAAACAACAAGTGAAAATGCTCTGAAACATAAGATTTTGCTCAACATAAAGCATTTTTTTTTCTGTTTTCTTCTGAGAAACATGAAAAAATACGTTTTGATTTCAGTTACTTGGAGAGAAAGCTGAAAAATCAATTATTTAGCAAGTTATGTATTGAGTAAGTGCGGAGACTTTGTGGATGTAGGAGGAAGAGAAAATCTACTATTCAGTACATCTCTCCTCTGCCTAATTTGAGTTATGTTCAGCCTGCGGTTATCCAGAGCTGTGGGGAAAATAAAGCAACAGGTAAAGCAAAACCATTGATAATGCCAAGCTATGTAAAAGCCTAGAAGAATGTAAACTCTAGGAAAAGAACATCTGTGCATCTGTGCAGGAAGCAGGATAAAAGTGTGGTACAAGACAGCGTAGGATTTTGGCTCATTAATTGTTTATTTGGCTATTGGTTTTCATAGCTCATGATCACAGTTGCCTGATCATTCCCTGGTCTTGAGCAAATGAAGTCTGACTTAATTTACTGCAGCCAGACATTGGTGAAATTTGTGAATTTTAGCCTCCAGTGTAAAGAGTGAATTGTATGTTTCATTCCTCAGTTTTCTTTGGGATTGTTTGAAAATAAGGAATTGAGGAGTGTTTTGGGATACATCTTCAAAGGAGCTTTGATAATGTCAGTTTTGCTTTCTTACTAAGCAATTACAAGGCATGGAAGTTTCCACAGAGGAAAACTGCATCTTTCCTTCTCACCTGGGAATTGTGTGCCCCTTACCCAATGCAAGCTCTTTTCACAGTTAAACACATTTACTGGAAAGTGCTGTGATATTTGCTCCCAATCAGACAGTCCAATGTGTCTTGTTTAGAGAATGAAACTGGTTTCAACAGTCTGCTGTTGACAATTATCATTTGGGAAAGTCTAAATTTGTAGGTAAATACATCTGTATGCCAGGGTTGCTTTGGTGGTGACAGATTGCTCTCTCTGTTAATAATCTACCACCTCACAACTGTCCTAGTAGTCACCTCGCTGGACGACTCTCCTGGTAATGTGGAGGATTTCTGGATATCTATCAGCCAGATTGGAAGCTTTGGCTCTAATCAAGCTCATGATGTCTTTCCAATGGATGAAAAGATAATTTGATATGTACAGTGAGTTTGTCATAGGTCAAGTTACTGTCCTGGTGCAAATGCTGGCAGATGCAAATAATTTGTTTCTTGATTTAGGTAGTCACCCAGGTAACCTCAGGAAAAGGTAAAAAATTCACAAACTACTTTCATTTTGCCAGAACTACAAGGCACATATTGCTTTTTCTTTGTACATTGGCCATGTGATTTCTCTTACTGTGTTTTTCTTTTAAACCTGGTATAACTATTGTGAACTACATTTTTTTTTCCCCCAGCAATAGTTTTCTTTCCTCCATGGCATTCTAAATACATTTTCAGAAACTTGACAATCCTGCTGTGTGGAAGCATCCTCTTGGTACTTCTGATTTATTCTTGGTGTGAATGAACCACGCTGCTCCCTGAGCAGGTGCAGCAGCTGGTAGAGGTTGGTGATCTTCTGTATCAGCTGTTCTTTTAGGGTGGGCACTGAATATTCCGCACATTGGCACATGCTGGGCCAAATTACTGCTCTCGGTCTGGTGCCTGGGGCCACAGAACAGGAGGAGGAGGAGGGCATCATGCAGCAGGGATATTTAATGGGTGAGAATCAATGATGCCTCAAGGGAATGCATAATGAACGGACTGTAATCACCACTGTTATTCCACAGCATCACAGCTCTGTCTGGATGCTGTGTTTTGGTGGGGACTATTTGAAGTAATGCATGACGTTCTGGCCCCGCTGTGTTACTCTCCCAGTGTATTCCTTCCTTCTTCCGGGTCAGCTTCAGTTTTGGACTTGTCACTGCTTGTGTTTTTTGGTGGGTGTCTCCTGTTTAACTGGTGGTGTTCAGTTAGCTCTAGCAATGTTACAGCATATCAGCACCTGTTTGGAAGGGAATGGAGCTTTGGAGGAGTTGGTCTAAGTGGTAATAAGCACAAATGATTTACACAACATTTCAGGTGAAAAGCTTGCTTGATTGAGTTGGTGGAATAATGTGGCTATAAATCACCTTTGGGTTTATTGCAGTTGGCTGCTGCAGCAGTTCTTTAGCAATATGTTCTGTTCGATGGCACTTCTCCTAATTCAGTACTTGCCATTGCTTGCATTTTGTAGATGTTGCACTATTCTGTAGCACTAATTCCCTGGATTTACAGTACAGGATGAAGAGAGTAGGAGTGTAGACTCTCCTCTCATAGCAAGAAATTGCTAGTGTCTCTATTTTGTGGAAGAAGTGTGAAGAGACACATTTCAAATACCTTTTTAACAGGAGGAAGAGTTGCCATGGATTTGTGAAACACTGGGTCTGATTTTGCGCCCGCCCACATCACCCCCCCCCCCCCCCCTTCACTTTGTTCTGTGATGAGATATGAGCATCAGGTTCATCTTCCAGACTCCTGTATGGCACAGAATGGCTGAAGGGACTCTTGGATTCACTGTGGTTGGCTTCATCAGAGATGGTCCTGAGCCAATGACACCAAGCTGAGCATCCTCTGGAGTGCCTGCAGAGGCAAAGGTGCAGAACTGGCCTTTTATTCTGAGGATTTGGTATGAAGAAGTGAGACACCAGAAGAGCGTTCCTGGTGTGCTTTGAAGGTGCCTGTGTGATCTGACCTCATTGAGCTGGTACCTTTCTTTCCCTTCTTACACTGTGTAATTAACTACTTTAAAATTCACAGTGTTTTAGGAGCTTGTGTCATTCACTGACTAGCAAGTATGCCCGTCACAGAAGGCATTTCTCTAATTAACTGAATACCGTTATTTCTCTTTTTTTGATACTTTCTCTCCCATGTTTGCTACTGATAGGAACTTACCCATTTTACAATCAGTGTGTTAGTCATTATTCCTGCTTAATTTTGGTGAACCTGCTGTCAATAATGCTGATTTGTACCACCAGCAACACAAACCTGTGGTTTCTCAATGATCTGGGCAGAAGGATCCCAGTGGGAAGGGGAAAGAAGGATGTTCTCAAACAGTTAGATTGCAAACAGATGGACAGCAGTGAATGAATACAAAGGAAATACAGGTGAAATGCATGAGGCTGTAAAACAGGGTATCAGTGTTTACATTATTTAAGTATGTTTGTGTGTGTATGTCTTAGTACCCACATGCAAGAACTAATTTCTAGGAGTAAGCTGCCAGCTTGGAGTGGAAATTGATTTTAAGACACAAAATGTGTGCTCAGTGCACACTGTAATTAGATTGTGATGGCAGTTTCAGCACAGGACTGAACTTTAACCTTTCAAAAACTCATTCGTCCTACAGGAGCTCATGGGGCTATTTATGATATCAGCAATGAACTCAGGGAATGTTATAGGTTATCAGATGGGGAGGAAAGGAGAAGCTATTAAAAGATTACATTTTGATGGCATTTTAAATGTAACCCCCCCAAACTGCCTCTCTAATTCTGCTGAAAGTCAGTGACTCCAAAAAGCTCCAGTCATTTTTGAAAATGTGATTTTTATTTCCCCAAGTGGAGACAGGCTTAGTGAAATTTTAATGTGGCCCTAGGAAAAAGCTTCTAGCACCCGGGAGGTGCTAGACTCAATAACGTGTTGTTCTCAACAGAGCAATTTTCCCCACTGTCAAAACTGGCTGTTGTGCTTTCTGTTATTAATGAGGGAGTTACTGTTCTCTTTAGGTGAGGTTTCCATGATATCTGCTGCTTGGCGCTTCTGAGATCTTATTAAAGAGCTGATGTGATTCCCATGAAGATTTTGTGAAGGCTCTGTTAAATGGGTCACCACATGCCAGATAACATAAGCAGCATCTGCACCACTTCTTGGGACCAGCAAGAAAGGCAGGCTTAGTACAGTGCTTTATCTGTGTGTCAGCCACTGCTTGAAAGAAACACCACACACAATTTTAAAATATTCACCTTTGTTCAACTAATATTACCAAAATTAAAAAGACTTTTTTTTTTTTTTTTTTAAATTGGTCTGTGCGGGATTAATAGATTTAGGTCACAGGCTGTAAGTGAATGTGACTCAGCTGTGTGAATAAACCAGTTCACTTTATTGTGGGATGAATTTACACTTTCAAAGCTTTTAATAAGTAATGAATATTCAGGGTCTGCCACATGGTAGGAGATCTAAAACAAAGGCTTAAGATTCCTACAGCCTTGGCTCTCACTTAGCAAGTGTTGATACAAAAAAGAGTGTCTTGGAGTGGTAGATCCTGCTGCTCTGATCCCTGGGTTTTTTTCCCCTCTTTGCTGTTGCTAATAGGAATGCAACAGTGCTATATGCTAACTGGTGGCTCCAGAAGACAGGTTTTATCATGCTGTATTAATGCGCAGAGCATGTTGTCCTCTTAGCAGTATTTGTAGACATCAGATGGAGTTGCACATGTGTCAGAGAAGGGCATTTGAAATCTCTCATGGCTTACAGCCACTGGGAGAATCTGGGAGCAATTACTCGCCCTAGCCCTGCAGGCAGAGAGGCAGCACCAGACTCTGTTTTTCTTTTAGGATGAAATGCTCAGCAATCCTGAAACTCATTTTTCTTAAATCTTGTTCAGCATACCCAGAATTGCAAGCGGCTCCTGAGAAAATCAGTAAACTCAGGATTTTGTCTCCTCTTGGGTATAGTCTTCTGTATATGTGTTGGGTTATGGGCTCTTCAAGGTGAGAGGAATTTTGTTCTTAATTTGTACAGCCTGGGGTGGACTGTACTCTAGAACTTTTGGCACAAACACTAGGCAGATAATAAACAATAAGCCCACATTGTTTCTGGGGAAACTATCTCCCAGCAAATGTGTATTTGCTTTGTTGCAAAAGAGATTATCTTTGATTCTGATTAATTGCAAGGTGGTTCATCAATCCTGAAATCTGCTCAGTAACAAGAAGTATTTAGTGGAACACTTACCAACTAAACTCATGCCAAAGAAGACAGCACCCCTGTGTTCCCATGATCAGATACAAGCTTCAAGGTGGTAAAAACCTGTGTCAGTGAGAGTCATGACATTGATTTGCACAGTAGAGCTCATGCTCGTGCAGGAACCAGTCAAGAAATGCATCAGACTTTCCTGGGCTCTGCTGAGTGACTCAGCATCCTGTAATAATTCCTAATTTGTTGCTGTTTGAAATACTGTTCACAAGAGTGGTGGGGAAGGGAAATAAAGGTGCTGGTTCAAAGTTACCCAGGTTAAGAATAGCCTACAACATGGCTGTGAAGTGTTTTGATATTTTTGCTTGCAATAGAGATTTCTTGCCAAAGTTGTCTGTGGAATTAATTTGAAAATTGAATTCAAGGTAGCTGGATAAAAATAAAAATAAAGATTTGACAGCACTGTGAAAATCTTTAATCAAAAAGGGTCTACGCAGCACCTCAGTAGAGTTCTCCTTGGTACAGCCTTTCACTGCTTTTGCTTGTGCCAAGACTTACAGCTGATGAAGTCAAAGAGGTGACAGGGCTGATATGGAATATGTCTGGATGAAGTGTAACATGCATTAGCCTGCCACAGCAACTTTATTACCAACACCAGGACTGCTGCTGATGGGTAACGCTTCCTAAAGTAGGGAAAAATGAGAAACACATTGTTATGAAAGTTGAGCTGATGATCCATGTGCAACTGGGAGCTTCTGATGTTTCACTGATAGTACAGTGCTGCAGTTCCAAAGTTCATGATGCTGACAAGCTTGGTAAGAAGCTCCATTACTTGTGCTAAAAATCCACCAATACAAAGAAAAAGAAAAAAAAACCCAGCAAAAAAGAAAAAAAAAAGGTGTTAGGTTTCTAAAAGGCAGGGGAAGATCCCTTTAACAACAGCATTGTTGCAGGGAGGTCTATTACAGCCTGCACAACTGCTCCTCCTCCTCTGCATAAATATAGCCAGACACTGATGGGTAGCCTGGTATGTGTGGCAGAATTTATACCATTGATAAAGGCAATGAATGCGAGGAAAAAACATATGCTTTAGTTGTGCCAAGCACTTGGGTATGTGCTTTGATCCCAGTGATGTTAGCAGGGTCTGGGTGTATGAAGACAAAAGCACTGATTATTTCTGTTGAACAGGAATGGAGTTGAGTAAAAGGTTCAAGTTGAATGCATATAGCAGTGATTTGTTGAACTTACACCTTATTTTTTTCCCCTTAAGAAGTCCTGTATAATTGGGGGCATCCATTTTAACAGGATTCTCTGGAAATTAATCTGAAAGCACAAGGGATGTAAACCTGACAGCTTTCTAAGTTTTTGACCATGCTATAGAATTCCACAGCAAAAGTACATTTCATTATCAGATTCTACAAGCAGAGTAGAAATCTATCATTTCCATTAACTGCTACAGGGTTTTTCCAGAAGGGAGGTTAATGTATTGTTTGATTGTGTTTTATCATCTGTAAGGAGAGCTAAGCAGTGGAAGAAGTTGCTGAAAGTAGTTGTAAAATTCTTAAGATATTTAGAGCTAGGCTAGACGCCTGCCAGGAATGCTGAGATATTATTAAATCAGTCTTCCCAAGCCATAGCATAACGTTCCTGATGAGCCATGGGCTACCTCTTTGATAAGGGAATAAGGCTAGGAAACAGAAAATAGAGAACCAGAAACTTGTGTTGATAGACAAAGAGGATTTGAACCTGCAAAATTTTGAACCAAGTGCAAGCTTGGCTATGTGCATGAGTAGCCCTGACTTCAACAGGACTATTTGTGTCCTGTTAGGGACTGGGGAATAGGCACAAACACCCTGTGAGCATGCTGCATTCTTCCTTTGAAGCACATGCTTTGCAGTTGTGCTGAATTGGGGCTAAGCTGCTCAGCGTTCCTGCAAGGTGAGATTCTGAATAGCAGAGCAGGGCTGGGTAGGAAATCGGCTCGCTGATCAAGATGTTCCAAAGTATATCTTCAAGGCAGGTCTGAGTCAACACTTGGAGATAATGCTGTCAGGCTAAATGGTAACACAAAATATTCTGACAACCTACTTGGTCTGGAAACTCCGTTCTTTGGCAGTGATTTCTGATTAAACTGGGGGCTCTAGCTGCCAACAACCCAGTGCTAGCCGCTGTGACTCAAGCCGTTGACTCCTCTTGTTTGGCATAAAACATTCAAATATTTAAATTAAATAAATTCAAGTGAGAGACAGGAAGCATCTTTTTGTTTGGAAAATTAAACTGCACTGTAGCTTTAGTAAGGGTGTCTGAGACCCACCTGAATCGCAGACAGCTGTGGGGAAGCTCACATACACATGCCACGAAATAAAATGTGTAAGAGAAGATCTTTGATACAGGTACCCTCCATCTACAGTTTGCAATTATATCTGACCTTTTAAAATAACCCAGGTGCAGAAAAGGTGCTTGAATACGTAACACCCAAGATGAACTTCATACATACTTCCTGGTTTCCTGAGAGCTCTGCTCTTTGCAGTAAAGAGCAATCAGGTTAATCAAAATAACTGAGAAAAAGGAAATTATATGCAGGAAATTCTCCACTAGCTCATCCAAGTGTACAGCTTGCTTGTGCTGCTTTTGTAGTAGTCTTGCAGACTTTAAGGGCAGAGACCTGAGACACTGAACAATCTTAGTGTGTGTGTGCGACTTTTCGTGAAAAGCCCATGCCAAACATGTTGCTGATTTTTTTTTTCTTCATGTTTTGTTTCCTCTCCTGGTTCCTATTTCTGTGTCGTCTCTTCTTTTTCTTTTGCTACCTCTAGCCCTACCTTCAGGCCCTTTGCAGGATTTATATTCTCTCTGTCTTGCAGGGACAGTAGTCTTTCTGGTGACTGTTGTTGTACACCTTTCTGTCCTTAAATCTTTCCTAGCTAGTGTAGGTTTAGAACTCTTAGTGAAGTTCCCATCTTCTGTGGGAGCCGAGACCCTGGCGTTCAAAAGTATGAACAGCTTTATTTATCCAGACCTAAAAGAACACCTCCACCATCTAGACAGCATCCTCGAATTGAGACCGTACCTGCATGTTGGATAATCTGTGCATTGGGAACAAAAGGACATAAGCAGTTCCATCAAGTTGAATTACAGTGGGAGGATTAACAATAAAACAAACAGGTTCCTATTCACTATATGAAGGTCTGTCAACATATTTTGACTGTTTGTTGCAGTAGTCAGCACAGCAGCTTGTTATGTGAAAGTATCATACGTATCTGGCAGGAAATTGGCCAAATTACCTGTAACTCTCATGAATCTTGCTGTCTTTAAATAGCTTTTTCTTTTATGCATTTTCCCCGTCCCATCTTCTTCCTAAATCATAGGCGGGGTGTTGTCAGAAGCTAAAGCCTGAGACGTGGCATCTCATTTTCTCCTGTTATAGAAAGACTGAACATACCTTGCTGAAGTGGACATAAAGCTTCTTCTCCATGTCATTGTCTGGTCTGAGTGTTTATGAACAGAGCAGGACTGATTGACTGGAAACCAGCCTGTAATGTTAGAAAAAGATGGTGTGGTCATCTGCCACAATCTTCCCTATTGCTCTTCATGAATATGTTGCTCATGCCAAAAAGAGCAAACCCAACTGTTACGTGGAGTGAGACCATACCCTACGCTGCAGTTCAGGGTCATGTTTGCTTTCCATGGAAAGACTGAGCGTGTATGAATGTGGCTGAGTATCTAGTCCATCTGCACATGTAACTCAGGTGGTGAAGTTCATATGTGCCTGAGTGTTGGCTTCTTCTGCATGGGCTCCTCTCTGAATGCTGGAAATGTCTGCTAGTCTGTTGAGGTGACCAGTAGGAAATTTCCTCAGACAAATGAAAATAACAATGAAATTGCAAAGCCCTGCATTGTTTTGCACCTTTGCGGAGCTCCCTTGACTATAGGAGGGCTTTCCGTGTCCACAGAGGTTGGCCGGATCTAAGCCTAGCTTACTTGCTACAAGTACCTTGAAGAGGAGGGGAAGAGGATCGGCCATGTCTTTAGAAGAGCATCCTTTACCAAGGGCCATGGTGGTTTGAACTGAGTTAAAAATAGATGCAAAGAAAATTAACATGCCTCAGAATCACTGGAATAGAGCAGAATAGAGTAAGATACCTTTCCTGATGTCTGTTCAGTATGCTTAAAATTGACTTGGATTTTAAAGTTATGGGACAGACTCGGCAAACAATCAGTCCTGACACTTTCAAATCAGCTGAAGGGCACTTAGAAATGCTAATGGATGAGTTGTAGTGAACATAGAAGGGAGAAGAATGGAAATACTGTCTCAAAGGGTATCAGCAGATTTCTCTGCAGTACTAAATGCAAAAGCTAATGACCAGTGGCTGAACACACATGTGACCACTGCATTTATTGTAGATGTCCTTCTGCAGTGTTCACTTTTTCTTATTCATGACAACTGTGATTTGCAACCTCTACCAATTGCTTAAATGCAGATCTTGTTCCTGCTTTAATTTCTTGCTCAGGAAGAATAAGAACTTATTATATATAATAATAATTATTATTATTAGCTCAAGCCTGTATCTTTACAGAAAGAATAGATGTGTCTGTGACAGTGAAGGAAGCTACAGTTCTGATTCTATGCAAGATTCACAATTTTGCCTGGACTCGGCCAAACTTGGACCAAAATGCCTGTGAGCTCTGCATTAAAACTTTTAAATGCAAACTGAGCACTTGTTTAAATTTTTTCAGTGTCTTTGTCCTTGTGGTAAGATTTCACTGATCTTTTCAAACAAAAGTAAAGATGTTTCATCTTAGACTGACTGTCTTTGGTCTTTACTGCAGAAAATCCCAGGAGTTTCATATTCTGTTTTTTATTGGCATAAAAGAGATAACAACAGGGAAAATGTGTCTGTCCTTTGATAGTCTTGAAAACACTGGAACATAAACAAAATAAATCAGAGGGTTTAGAGACCTCATGGAAAAGCACCTGGAAAAATTCAGAATTTCTCTTTGCATGTTATTAGGTAAGCAAATTCTGTTTAGGATTTTTATTCCCTTAGATTAAAGGACACTTGAAGGTCTAGCTCCGTTCTCCATTACTCTAGCGCTGATGTAACTGAGCTTTAATGACATTCTGATTGATGCCACTCTGAGATTGGAGTAGGGCCTGTAATGGTTCTGTTAGAGTATAAGGAGCTGTACCAGTTAATGCTTAAAATTCAGGAGCCCTGTTCCCAGAGCAGTTATATAACATTTATACAGAAGGAACAACGGAAAAAATTAATAAAATCTGGTTTAAATATTTACAGGTCTCTGTCTTGCTTCCTAGAGATGCAGGTATGAACAGCTGTTGTGGAAAAACTGCTCAAGCTCTTTGTCCGACCAGGAATTTCCCTCTTTTAGTGCGCAGGAGACAGTCAAAGGGGTGGATGCCAGCTCAGCTGAGAGCTGCTGTGCTGTGCACAAGTCCTTAAGCAGCTGGCTCCAGCCTCACAGCCCCCCTGCACAGGAGAAAGCAGTGTGTGTCAGCCATCCTTAGGAAACCTTTAGTAATCAGTACCATTTTGGTCACATCCTGGTCTACCTCCTCCCTAACTGTGGGTCCAGAGCTTCACTTCATTCACACTCTTGCTTTTCTGGCCATGTATGAAAGTAGCAGAGCCAAAGGAGAGCAGCTCCAGGGAGCATCTTCCCAGGTATGCCCAGAGTGCTTCCTCCCATTCTTTGTGAACTCCACACAACCCCTGCTAAACATGGCATTTGGACTCCAGGGTGGAAGGGTGGAAGGCAAATGAACTGCCAGACTAGCATTGCTTCTGGAAGAGCTTTTCTGTGCACATTGCAGCTCACCAGCTGTCCACAGACTTCTCGACTTAAAAATCATAATATGCTTCTCTGTTCTGCAGTGGAGAGTGGGAGCACTGGTGTGATCAGTCCTTCTGGTGGATAAGTGGGAGCAGTAACACCCGGTTAAGGTACTGTGACAGACAGGTATGGTCTGCCCATGCTCACCCAGTATTCAGACTGCATCAGTAGCCCAGTGCTTTAGAAATATACAGCACTTTAAAAGCTCTGTGTGTAATTTTTTTCCACTTCTGAAAGTAAATATTTTACATGAGTTCCATGATTTTAGTGTCACTGATCCCTGTTTGTGCTCAGCTTCAATGGCCTATGCTTGAAGTCTTTCCCTCGTTCCAAGTCTTTACTGGTGAGTTATTTGCACAGGATTTGCTGCTACTGGGTTTTTTTTTGCTGTCAGAATTTAAACTTTGCTGACTGTATGCTATGTGCTAGGTGGTGATTTCTTTGGCATATTTCCTTTCTTCTCTTGGCAGATCCTGAGTTTGTTCCATTCTCTTTATGAAGTGAAAAATGCTAAGCAGAATTTGCAGTGACTTTCTCTTTTATTTATTCAGTGCTTTATCTTGACATTGTCTAATGTGTAAAATTTGCCCTTTTGAAGACCAGGAGTAGTTGATGTATGGTAGCTTTGTCACTGGGCTGCACTGGCTGTAGTTACCTATCTGCTCAGCAATTGGTATGTAACAAAAGTTTATTTCTGAGGTGGGGGAGTGGAACCAGCATTACAATTTACTAAGATTATTGAACAGAACAATTTATCAGATAGCAATACAAACTGTGATGTTTTATTGCTGCCACCTGACCCTCTGAATAGTCCATTGTCCTCAGGTTCTTACACTTCACCCTTCACTATTTGCTCTGAACAGGCTGTGAGTTTGCAATATCCTGTGCCTCTGCTTCCCTGTCGTTATTTCCAAAAGCTGTAAAGGGCAAAATCCACATCAGTGCTGAGCCCATATACAGGGCATATAGCTTGCACTTGGACAGGCCAGGTGCTGCCTGTGGATGTTGGTCGGGTGTTTTGGGTAAGTATAGGGCATTAATCTGCAGCGTGATAACTCTGGAGAGACACTGTTGCACACTCAGTGAGATCAAAACCCACAGAGATTTTCCAGAAGCCTGTGAAATGACAGCACAGATCCGATCAGCTGCAAGAGTGGAAGTAGTGTTTGCTATATCATGTAAGCCAAACTGTTTATTGTATGCCATGGTGAGATGAAATGAAATCAAATTGTGTAATGCCAGCATTTCTGACTGCATGATTTGAAGCTTCCATGTGTGTTTGAACATGTGTGCTTGTGAACGGAGTACTGCAAGGACCTGTCAATCTGAGTGGACCATCCATGTACTGTTCATTAGGAGAAGCACAGCGCAGTTTACCCTGTACAGTCTACCCGTGTCCTTGGTTGAAGTATGTGTAAATGCCATCCACAGAGCAGGACACTTAGAGCTGCAGCATGAACCATAGTCTAAGGCTGTAGGGTAACAACTGATTTTCTGTACAAATCAATGACAGTAACGTTGAAGGACTGAGACCAAGGTAAAAACAGTTAGAGCTGTTCCCAGGTTTGAACTGAGAGCACAGCTTTGTCATGTGTTTTGTTGGGAGAAAGAAGAGCCTACAAATCATTTCAATCATGCAGTGCCCTTGCTAGAGAAGAGCAAGTTAATTGTACATCTGACGCGGCAGGAGCCTTTCTGGGTTGTCTTTCAGATGAGGTGACAACTGATAATTATGTGAAAGCTACAGGCTGTCTATCCTCTATTACTCCAGCATAGCTCTCAGTGCTTCACTAGGGGAAAAATAGTACAAGGAGTGTGAGAAAACCTTTGATTATAGGGAAGGATGTAAAATTTGTTGTCATTGCTTGCTTTTATCCTAACTAGCCAAATGTTAAATCTTGCATCTGATACAAATTGCACAGTGTTGGGAGTGTTGCTATTGTGTTTCAGGTCTTACTTACTCTAGTGGGTAGCTGGAAGAGATCTGCACATCTAGCCAGACTTCTGTGTTTCTTGCTCAGTCAGAACGTACTCAGTTTGCAGGGGCAGGATTTGCGATGCAGTACATCTCTCTGCTGGCTTTAGTGGTATCTCATGCCTAATCTGCTGTCACCATATCTGCCCATCTCTCAGCAGTAACCTGCAGTCAATGTCAGTGATAAAATACAAGGTAGTTGAAAATGTTAGATGACATCTGGGTGTTACATCTGCTTGCAAATTTTTCCCAGGTACTGTATAAACTTATCTTTGTGACAGTATAAAATGTGCTGTATACTCTGGGAGCAGGGGCAAGGGGCAGCACACAATCTGAAACACGGGGAGTTCCATCTGAACATGAGGAAAAACTTCTTTACTTTGAGTGTGACAGGGTACTAGAACAGACTGCCTAGAGAGATTGTGAGTCTCGTTCTTTGGAGATATTAAAAACCCACCTGGATGCAATCCTGCACAAGCTGCTGTAGGTGAACCTGATTTAGTAGGGGGGTGCATTAGATGATCTCCAGAGGTCCCTTTCAACCCCAACCATTCCGTGATTCCATGACCATTAATCTACATAGACCAATTAAATTGCTTTCATCACTTTTCTGAGTACTTGACAGGAAGCCTTTTTCACTTATGCAGCACCAATTGTGCAAGAATTGGAATATGCTGTAGTTAAATGAGAATGGGACTGGGAAGGGAGGAAGAACAATATTTGTCCCAGCTTGCCATAAGCTTGTGACAGGACCCTGTGACTCAGATCTGAGCCCTGGGTAACAGTCCAGCAGAGGAGGAAAGCTTGCACACAAGAATATGGGTTTGCATTGGCTTCTCCAGAGTGTTGCCCAGAAGCAGAGGGCAACATATGAGTGTGATTTTATTTTTTTTATTATTATTTTTATTATTATTATTATTATTAAATCCAATCTGACAGCTCATAGAAGAGACCTCTATCTAAACAGGCTAGGGACTAGATTCCTGTTACTGAATTAGCAGCTATGTATATTTGACAGCGTCAGGGTGATGTCCTAAATCAGTTCACTGACAGTTAGATTTTGTCTTGTGTCAAAGCTCTCTTTTGGCTGAATTGTGACCGTTTCTGGTCTGTCCTCAGACTGGAAAAATCCCTTCTTGCATGTCTTACATATGCATTTAGGCCATGTTAAGTTTCCATAAATGGTCTTGCCACCAAGACATTAGGAAGTGCAGAGCTGCTAACAGAACAGGACTGGAACCAGTTGCTCCTTGGGCATTGTGAAGCTGCTGCCCAATCTGTCGGCCAGGCCAAAGAAACATTTTCTTCCTCATCCCTCTCTCCCTTTCCCTGCACTGGTTATTTTTAGAATCTCTCCACCCCTGTATGTTGGTTGTGAGAACTGTTTTGCAGCAGATGACAGCACAGGCCAAATAGGTTCAAACCAGCCAGGCTTGGTGTTTCTGATGGGTTTTATATAACACTGCATAAGGCATTTGCTTCTTTTCATATGTCTGTGATACATGCCAACTACCTACTCTAGTATTGTTCCAGTGCCTGAAGTGGAATAACATTATATTTTTCAGTAATGAGACTCCTTCACACAGGACCTATTCTAAGAATAGATCTGGGGACAGAGAAGCATTTGCTTGACCTCTTAGAAGTTCTTGGAGTGCTGTAATTGCTGGAAGAAGTTACTCTGATGTGTACAAACCTATGTATGCCCACAGATTTGGATTAATTGCTGTAGTGTCTAAGCATCTCAGTCAGTACGTACTTGGTTTCACTATTCTGGGGGTTTGGGGAGTGGACATGCAACAGAACTAATGACTTGTCCATGATAAACACACTACTGAGTCTGTGGCAGAGTTGGTAATTTAACACACATCTGCTGAAAGCTGAGCTACTCTTTCAAGAACTGGGGCTTATTTTGTATGGAAGGAGGCGCTGGGATGAGTGTGTGTGTATGTGTGCACCATCCAGACCATTTCATCACAGAATTAGCCTTACTAATTGCTTGCCCTTCTTCCTTAATTGAGTATTTACTTAACATTTTACCTCCTTTAATGTATTCAAACAGTCTGAGTTGGCTTTCTCTCAGAATTCAGTCTGCAGCTCTTTATTCGGGCAGAATTCCCTTTATACTAGTTATGCTTACTCTGGAGTAGGGCCAGTAGCTCCTACCCAGGCTACACCGTGGCCTTTTAGACAAGGCACAGATTTTTTCCATCCTTGCCATTAGATGTTTTGTATGCACTTTGAGAGTTTTGCTTCAGTGAGGACAAGAGCAGCATCTGGGGGGGGGGGAGTCTGTTTCTGTATAGCAGGAACTAGAGAAAAATATATCAGGAATTGTTTCCAAAACTTACTCTCTGGAGACGTTTTTCCAGCGTCACAGATGCAAGAAGCTTGGAGCATCCTGAAGTATGGATGCTTGCTTGATGCAGACAGAGGCAGTGCGAGTGCAGATGAGATCTGACTGCATTTAGTGTTGCTGTGCCTTTTAGGAAAAGAAATCTCCCTCCCCTTCCTACTTTTATTTCCCATCCTTTTGCTCTTAAAGCTTCAGAGTCTCACCTTCCCTCCAGGGGCAGTTTCCTGGCATTATAGACTTGAGTGATGTTCCTTGTCTCTTCTGAAGGAAGTTGCTGGTGTTGCTGCAGTTTTGAATGATAAAGAAGGAAGACCCTGGGGCAGTAAATGCCTCAGCAACGTTTGCAAACTTCCACAGATGAGCAGTCAGTGTATGCAGCTTAAACTACCATGAAAGGACAACAGGAAGAGTGCTATTTTTTTTTTTTTTAAGGATAGCATCGTATTATATTCTTCTCTGAGCAGATAATTTATTCAAGGAGTGACAGATTGTCTAGTCTGTCTGAGGCACTGGCCTGCGACTTGGCTCTAGCTGTGGTTGCCACAGATTCCCTTTGCTGTCAGTATGTGGTGTATCCAAGCATAAAATGAACCATCAGACCACATTTTAGAAGTGCTGTGTTAGGTTTGAATGGCCAGGATGAGAAACCCTTGAAAGTCTGTTGCCTGCACCTGATTCACAAATGCGTTTAAGGCTTTGGTCTGCAAGGCTTTAATTCAGCATGCTGTATTAGCACTGAATTTATATCTATATTAAATGTCCAGTAAGATATTAATAGCCCACACAGCAAGTGTCTTTTTGAGCAAGCGTAGGCTTTTCTGTTTGAATCAGCTGTGTATTGATCCTGGAATACAGGCACAGGAAAAACGTGAAAACTGATGAGAAAGGCTAGAGTTTACTCTGAAAGGTCACCTCTACAAGAATGTAAAACTTACTTAGAGAGCTAGTGCAGGAAGGAGCTGTCCTAGAAGCGGAGCATCCCATTTTATAGGGAAAGTTTTCTCCATTGCCGAGAGAAACAATAGAAAATCAAGAACAGAGAAGCAGTTTTTCAGGAGTCTGACACTGAAAAAGTGAGTGCAGTTTGCAGCTTCTTCCTGATAGATGGCAAAACTTCTGGCAGAGCTCCATGAAGCTGCTGATCTCTGTCAAATCCCTTGGTAAGTCTCACTTCTACTGCTGAGTGCTGCTTGTGAGGAGCTTGACCAAGGGTGAAAAGGCCTTGCTATTAATTGGCTTATCCTCACTGCTGATCCTGCACACTGACCAGAAGATATTTAGGTCAGTGGAAAGGTTCCTATTCACTTCTTTGAGCTTTGGCCCTGCACCACAGCTGGCCTGTGCAGGGTTACACTTGCATTACTGTACATCTGTCCTGGCTGTTTGTCTCTCACTGTCTCAGGACTCATGATTGTCCCTGGAATATGGCCTGTCTCTTGTAGTGCCCCCCAGCAGGATAGCCAAGGCTTGGGGGGGGATCTCTTAACCCATAAGAGGTTTGGCAATCTTCCTCTGGTGCTGAAACCTAAGGCACTGGTGAGGTGGGTAGCACTTGCTTAGCTCCCAACCCATGGCATCCACCCCAGCAAGCAGACCTACAATGAGCCTTTGGTTTTGTGCAGCTTTAGGCTGAGGTTCGTTGGTAGAATGCTTTTGGATTAAAACTCCACAGCTTCCCTTGAGCTCAGCACTTGCCATTCGTCTTCCCTAGTCCTTTGTTCACACACATTCCATAAAATTGATAGTAACAAGGACACAAACATTACCTTCTAATATTTCTTCCGAATGTTACCTTCAGGTTTTTGGTACGAAGATTGATCTCAGGCTGGTGTTGATGCTAGTGTTCAGTAGTGCACGATTCAGTGTTCACTATGCTCTGAGATTCTTCTTCTGTTAAATAATTATTTGTTCATTTTTATCCCAGACAAGACTTGTGCTAGTGCAGCAGCCTTTAAAAAGCCTTGCTGACATTATCTGCAAGTGTGGCAATAATTCAGTTATTGCACCTTTCCATAATTCTCACCAGTGCAACAGTGTAAGTAAACAGGGAGCAGTGAGACATATGATGGGAGCCAGAAGTGATTTAGCCACAAGAGTTTGTCATCAAGATACAAACCACCCTGGAGCTGGGGAATTGTCTCCTTTGCCAGCTCATGGCTTTCTGACTGCTGGCGAGATAGATGATGCCCTTTTTTATCCTCTGACAAAATATTCCTTTTTGCAGAGCCTTGGTGCGTCCCCTGATGTCATTGCTGGACACAAGCTACATGAAAGAGCTGTACTGATGCTGTTCCAGAGAGACATGGAGCCTCCCTCTATGCAGGGTTCAGCAGGAGACCAAAGATACCTGCACAGAGTTATATATTGGGCAGGCTTTCGTTTGGTGGCTGTTTTGAGAGGCATTTGCAAGACTTTCCTGACAGTCCCTTTAAAGAGGGATTCCTATTAGAGTGAAGAGCAAAACCATTTCATAAACTGTGTGCAAGAAGTGATGTGTCCTGTTCTGTGGCTTTTCATCCCATCTAAGTCTGAAAAACAATGGAGGTGATGAACTCCTGTTTCGTAAGGTGTGTGGAAAGATACCCTTTGTGTGGAGGCTGGGAACAACAGTCTGTACTGGTATTTCTGGACTCTAGGATGATAAGACAGTCCAAACCCAAGAGTTTACTGGGTAAAAACACACAGCTGCTGAGAACAGCCAGTATGAAGGTTCAAAACAGGTGCCTATTTGTAATTCTCAGCACTTTACTATTGTACTGGTCCTGCCCAATGAGGCTTTGACAAACCTGGCTGTCGAGATTCATTCTGGACCAATGAAGGTGGAGTATGTCCTGTAATACGGGGAGGCCTGACTGCTGGACCGTATCTGAATGATAGCGGCCAGTGGAAAGTGATATCCATCTGGAGAGGGTTAAAATCCTAGTATGAGACCAGTTTGATTTAAGTCCCACATCATAATGATGCCTTCCAGCATCTCTCAAATAAGAGGCTAAGTGTTGTTTGCCAAGGTTTAGAAATTTATTGCAAAAGCACTTTTCAGAGTTAAATACATCCATGTGGTTTTGATGATTTATAGATTTTATGGCCATTAAGTTCAAGTCCATTGCTTATGGCTTTGTTCAAGGTCAGGTGGAGCTGTCTACCCCTCCTGTCTACTTCCCTCCCCTTGTTAACTCTGTCTGGCATGATGGGAATCTTTAATGATGCGATGGCTCTATGGCTGCCTCACTACCTGTATACCGTCCTCACTGCTTCCCTACCTGGGCAGCACTTGGTCATTTAATAAAAATGTATCAATTTTTATTTGTGAGAAATCTGAATTCACGTCTAGAAAGAACAGCAAGGCTGAGCTGTCATCAGGTGCAACGCTCCATTGTGACTCAACGTACTTGAATGTCAGTTGCCCTTGTCTAGATCACCTTCATCCAAACTGCTCCCAGAACACCGTGAAGCATCTCCAGGACCACTTCCCCATTTCCCACGTTTGGCAGACTGTGCAGCTCCAGCCCATCTCAGTTAGGCAGAGAACTGCAGAGCCGCCCAGCTGGTGGGAGACATGGTGCAATTTGTCCAGGACATTGTGTTTGCCTCTCGTCCATCCAAGAGTCAGCACTGGCAGGATGCCCGTCTTTGTAGTATCTGTACACCTTGCTTGTGAGGTTGTTATTCCTACTTTTACAAAAAGTGCACAGATCCTGTCCAAACCGGTACAACGGAGAGCTATGGCAGCTGCTGGCTATTCAGCAGGTCGGTCTGCAGGGCGAGGTACTGCAGTGGGGCTAGGAGTGCCTCCCTGCAGTTAGGGAGGCACCAGCATATTTTTCCTTTGGTGTTTCTCTTTATATATTGACCAAGCTGCAGCCCTGAGATTCAGCACCTCACGGAGTCAGTGTCTTCATACAGAGATTTTAAGAAAATATGTACAAAAAAGGCACCGTGTCCATGAACATGTTAGGCAGAATCAGTCCATCAGCTGTCTCTGTGGAGAGCCCTCATATGCCAGGCCACAGTCAGCAGTGTCAGGTAGACACTGCCATTGCTATGCGTTACAAGACAGTTTCATGCTTTGTAACTACCTACTTTACTCCATGGTGAGGAAACTGACGATACGCTGCCCAGTGAGGATTCCTTTATTGAACTGGTCCAGTGAAAGATGTTCTCGGAAGGCTCCTTTTGTTCTTTCAAGCTCTCAGCATACCACCTCATGCTTCATACATCTACCTTTGCTACAGGGCTTCACTGAGCCTTATCACTGAAGGGTAAATTACGGCCCTGTTACAGTAACAGGTATCTGCTGAGCACTTGCAGATAACACACATCAGAAATTGTGCTCCTGGAAATGCATGAGGAGTAACCTGTGGTTTGTTGTGGCTGGTACATATATAGCTATTAGCAGTGGACTGGCTCCTCAGGTGCAACACTGCAGCGAAATGCAGTAGGGCGAGGACCTTGCAGTATAAATCTATTGTGATTTCTGCATTCTCTCACCTCTTGATTGTAACTCCTACAAGATATCTTTATGTTGGAGGAAAACAGATACAAGCACAGTTTTGGCAGGTTGAAAGGAGGCAGCAGCAGCTCCAAGCATTTGAGAGAAATGTGGAACGTCTGGCAAATACACAACAATCAGGTTTTGCCTATTTAGGTATTTCACAGGGGATCAATAAATTGCCAAGAACATTTAAACTGCGAAGTGAAGAAAAGCCTGTGAACTGAAAGGCCAAGAAGGGTGTGTAAGCACCTACTCTGACTTTTAAAGGGACTCAGCTACTTTAGAAATAATAGTTTACTGTATGTGTTATACCTGGAATTGGGGTATGGTGTGGTGGAAAGGATTAACTAGTCCAATCTCCTCTTTTGTAGATGCTCCAAAGCAGAACTATGCGTAGTCTGATCGGCAGTGGGTAGCAGATGTTATACACTGGAGTTGATAATTTGAGCTCCAGTGACCAATTCTTTATTTCTGGGGGTCCATCTCAGGAGAAACTCTCCCGATTCACTGTAAACAGTGCCTATTCTGTTTTTACAATGAAAGGGTTAGTTGGTTTTGCTTTCCAAGCAGGTCTTTTTCACTGATTGGGACTCTGGAGGTGCACAGCACATTGACAGGGGCAAACACGCACACACATGCCTGATTCCACAAGCAGTAGTGCCACAGTCCAGCTCATATTTCTGCTCAGGAGAGCAGGGGTTTTCCATTAGCCAAATCTCTGTTTCAGAATCTTCTGTTTCTACTCAGACCCTGGGCTCAGCACTCTTCACAGTCCATCTGTTTCTGGGTAAGAAACAGTAAAATCATATGCCAGCAGAGACAGTTACCTTTGTGTCAGATACTATCTTTTCAATAGTGTGTACAGTGAGTGGAGTATACTGGGTCCAGTCCCTCACTGAGATTCTTTCAATACCAGTACTAACTGATAACAGTTGAATTGGGCACACTTCTGAAACACAAAAGTAGCTGTGCACTTCTATTTCCTTTTTCTTTGTATTAGGCTTTGGACCTTTCTTCCGTTCAGCTTTCTAGCCATCATCCAGACTGTAATGAGGATGCAGAGTATAGGAAATACTGTAACATGAAGCAGCCTTGTACAGCTTCTAAGGCTAGAAAGAGCATGCGTTTTCTATGCGCACAGGCTTTGTCTTTCATCTATTCCTTTCTACACAAAAATGCTGGCTAATTATCATTCCTTCTAATGTCTTTCCCAGTGTAGATGAAAGACCAGTGTGGATTTCTACATGTGATTTTATACAGTGAAAATTTCCTCCTTTGCAGTTTGAATGATTCATATTCTGTATGCTCATGACATGGGAACGGGAGGTATGAAGGGGGCTTCTGGGCTGTTACATTGCCTGGAGCTGGTAGTTGCAACAAGACACAGGGGAGTTAGGAAAGATTAACACTGCCGGCTGTGTGAGTGCTATGGTCAGGAATCTGCCTACTTGTGCAAGCTGATGCAGCAAGGACTCCCTCTTTCCCTCAGCACCTGGTGGCTTTGCTCTTGGTGGGTTTGTTGCTATCCGCCCTTAGCATTAGCTGTTCTGACTCATGCTGTGTCACAGTCTGCTTATCTGTGCTTCCCTTGTCTTGACGTCAGTGGAGTCAGCTGCTGTTCAAACCTGTCAACCTCATTTCAGACTTGGTAATTATCCCACCATAGCGAGTGGTGCTTACTGCACATTTCCTCCTCTGTTTCTTTGGGTCCGATGTTATCTCCCAGCAACACTTTTCAGAAAGGTTAAGCATCTTTCTTTTCAACTAAGGGGAAGATTGCTCCTTTAATCATACCTTTCTGCCTGATGTTTGTCATCTTAACTAATTGTGTGTCCCTGTGCTGGATTCATCCAATACTCATTCCTCCCAAGATTTGTGTCAAAGCATTAATTTGCCATGAAATTTCTTTCATTCAGTTTAATTTCAGGACTGCTGCTCAGGCATTTACATTTGAGATCGGATCTCTAGACCTACATTTCATCCTCCCTATCTGTGAGCATCTCAAAAGCTGACCACATTCCCTTTTAACAGCTGGGTTCAAAAGTGATTTCATGAGATAAGGCTTGGAGAGCTGAAGATGCCCAAATTGTGCTGCCCTGAGCAGGCCCCTGGGCAGGTCTCTGGCTGGCACTCAGACCACAATCTAAATTGTTTTTGAAAGTAGATGTTGTGTGTGAAACAGAGCACTGTGTTCTGGTTGCATGTGGTTGGGTTACTTTTATGTGTTAAGCAGAGAAAGTAACAATGAAAACAGTCAAGAGAAGTGACTGTCTTAAGTGTAATACTTGCTTTGTATCTTTGAGGCTAGAAATACAACCCATAAGGATGCTGCTGACAAAACGGGGTGATACCATGTCTCAGGAACCTGTTATTGCACTTAGCTGTGGTTTTGACCTGTGAATCAGAGATGAACAAATGAAGCACCATCATATGGCTGGCAGAAAAGTGTCTTGTTCTGATTTTGCGTAAGCTGTGCAGTCTGGAGTCACTACTTAGATTGCAGCACAATCCTGCAGCACACTTGTAGCAGTGGCACTAGCTTTATGCTCTGGTTTGGTGAATTTTCTGCAGCTTCTGTTTGGCTTTAGGTGCTTTGTTTTCACTGGAATAAAGAATGTCTGAGCTGTATGCAGTGACCTACCTGCCAGTCATGGTTCAGGCTTGCTCTGTGCTCCCCACCCTCTCCAGCCTCTTCCTCCTAGTCTTTGGTGGTTTGTTTGTTCTTTGCGCATGATAACTTCTCAATTAAAATGTGACTGCAGATGTGTCAGCAAGGAAGGTGCTGAGAAAGTGTTGGCTGATGAGCTTGCACTGTGTGCCCCACTTCTCTCCCTAGTTTTACATCGAAAAATGGTAATTATTTGTGGAGTAGATCCCATTTGGCTGATGTCTCACAACTGGAAGCCATGAAAACCATTATTCTGCATAAGTCCCCTTTATGTGCTGGTGAGAACGATCACACCACAAGCTGCAGAGAGAGAGAAGGAATATTTTCTCTGAAAATAAATTCATGCTGTATCACTTGTAGATAACCCAAATATTTTACTCTGCATTGTTTAAAGGCAAAGTGTGCTGCACTGAGATCTGACAATTTCATGCTATATTTGACTTGCGCTAATGAATGAGAATAATGGGCTGTGCTTCCTTTCAGCTTGTTACGACTTCTGCTAACAGCTTTGTTTTCCAGGAAGCCTTGGTTTCAGTTCTGGTAGCAGTGGAGAAGAAGGTGTTAATGCATCCCTACTTATTTTAGCAAGTGAGTGAATCAGTGGTTTTAGGAAAACAGTTCAACACATTAACCCATTTGTTTCCGGAGCAACACAAAAAAAAAAAAATCACTGTAGAGTGAACAGATGGCTCTGGCATATTTTTAGCCTTGCTCTCTGTTCCCATGGTATTCCAGACTGTGTGGGATTCCCCATAGACTGTTGTAAGATTGGTGGGTCCAGCCAAATGTCTTGTTTTGCAACACAGCATCAGAGGGAAGGAGGGAAATGGAATCCTGTTCAAATCATCTCTGTTTAAGTAACCTTAAATGAGAGGTTCTCACATATGGGATCATGGATGGTGGGGGAGTCTGTGGAGAGATGTGGTCTTAGGATTCTGGTGCTTGCTCATTGTCAGCTGCTCTGTTACGTTAGGAGGGACAAAATAAATGAGAAATACTATTCTAGTGGTATTGTCTGTATGAGCAATTGATGCATCCAAAGGTGTTAGATGGCAGAGGAAGAGCTCCCCAGGATTTTGTTGGTCTCTGGCTTGCAGATAGGATGGGAGAAAGTAGTTTCTGTAGTTGTGAACAGTCTCTTTGGTATGTGTACTCTGAGGAAGTTCTGAAAACTTTGTAATTCCAGGCAATGATCCTTTCTTGGGTGTGGTTGGATTCAGAGCTATTCATGTGCACTCTTTTTCAAAGTTTATTGGTGAATCTGTGTGGTCATAAAATGTTTGTTCTGTAAGTACAGAGCTTAGCCAGTGAAGTATATGGTGTAGGAGAAGGGATTCCTTAGGTGTAATAACTTATGGGTGTCAGCTATGGTTAGAAATCCTAACTGTAAGGACGTTAACTACAAAATCTGGGAATGTAATATCACAAGAATTGTATTTGTTGTTATCACAGCTTAGGTTTGTGTCATAATGTGCATTAAAGTATGCAAGTAATTTCTCAACAGAGAACAGGAATCATAGCGTCAATTTTCCTGGCACTGCCTGGATTCCTGTTACATACACATTCATTGAGGTTCATGGAGTGTTATGTTCTTTTAATAGCTTATTTGCATATTAGAATGTTTTAAACAAACCCATCCCTAACGTGTTCTCTCTGTGCAGTACTGTATGGCTCAATCTTTTACTGTCAGAAGATAATAAAATTATATTTGACAGAATAAGAAAACGAGACAATGGTAAGGGTCTGGCCAGTGGGCAAGTTTCATTGCAACACAGTGGAGTTCAGTAATACCTGTGTGGTGTTGTATCAGGCCAAATCATTAGCGTGTTTGGTGTTCCATGTAGAGTCAAGCAGATGTATTAAGGAGGTGACAGACACCAGTCTGTAGTACTGAGAAATTAAAAGGCAGACTATAGCGGGCAAGTGAGGGTAAAAAACCCACCAACCTACAGTGTGGACCAGCTTGGTGCAGATTTCATTGCTGTCTGCAGTATCATCAGCTTTATAGTGCCCTTTTAATGTGGTTTAGGTATTGCATAGACATTTTGAAGAAGGGGAAGCCAAAGCAGATAAAGTCATTTGCTGGTAACAGCAAGTTACTGGTAGACTTGCAGCTCTGACCCCCGTGCCATAGTCCCATGGTCTCTGGATACCTCTTTCCCCAGCAGCATGGGTCTCCAAGTCTAGACAGTTAAACCATCCTGTCGTGGAGGCCAGGACATGAATCCTATAGCTCCTGCCCTCATCACTCCCATGAGCTGTGAAGCAGCATTTAACTGCTCTCCTCTCCTGTTTGTCACTTCTGTAAAGTGCTCCAAAGCTTCTGCACCAGACGTGAGCAGGTGTGGCACAGCAGATGCAGAGCACATGCTGTCCTTGCATTTTTGAAGGAAAGCAGCTGACCCCCTGTGTGTGTGCTGCAGATCTGCAGTGCTCTGCCGTTCCTGTTTCAGTAGTTCAACTGCATTCACCATCTGTTGCCCACCTGAGTCGAGGTGATGCTTACACAGGGCATTAATAACACATGAACACTAGAAGCTTCCCTTTTTGCTTTGAATGCATTCAACACCTGCAATGCCTCTGAAACTACCTCTTTCTTTCTGTGGCTTTGTAATTCACTGATAGATTTCACACACTCAGCAAAATGACGCATCATGGATGGTTTCTCCGTCTGGGTAACTGGTGAATGTGTTTCTCCCATTGGACCAAGGCCCCATGTACCCAGTTCATATTTGGAAGAAGAAGCAATTCCATGTGTAGATGCTAAAGCCGTGAAAGCTGGTGAATGGATTACCTTGAATTCGATCAGATATTTTGCATTGGAGACATTAGTAGGTTATGGATTTGACAGATTTAGGATTTTGCTCAAAGTCAAGATGAAGACTGTTCAACAAATTTGCTTATGTCATTTAGGATACAGTCCCAAAATCTGCCTCCTAGCTGGTAAATTGGGAGTCCTCAGTTACAGCAGAAACTGAAACAATTGTTTCTGTTTACAGAAAACCTACAGACAAGCCAACTTTCAGGCTTGAAGCCTGCTGATGAAGTACCAAGGGGCAATGATTGATGCTTGAAATCAAAATTCAAAGCAAAATCAAAGGCATTGTTTCCAGCAATGATGTATGTACCTGCATGTTTTGGGATCAGACAGCAGCTGATGGAAATTCATAATGCTGTTTGCAGTGGTATGAATTATTTACAATACACAGTCTGCCAGAACTGAATGGCAAGGGCAGGCTGTTTGTTGGACTCGAGTTTCCTAAATATTGGTCTTCCATGCCTTGCATACGTGACTAGGAATTTAGTCCTTCATGTGCTTTAGGGTGAGGTTCAGGGAGAGCATCAGGTCATCTAGTGTCATTCTTGAAATGGTGACAGCACAGTTTTTAACCCACTTATTCTAGGCTAGGTAAATCTGTCAGGTCTCATTGTCTTCTCAAAACGCCTCAGATGAGGGAGTCTGCTCCCTATTGATAGTTCAAGACCAGTCCCATTTTATAGTTCTTATGGGTAAACAACCATGCTGATAAAAAATTGTGCTTTGTTTTTAATTTGAGTTTGTTCAGTTTTAATTTGCAGGTAATGGTTCTTTATGTCTTTCCTCTGCTAGACTAGGGAGTCCTTCAGAACCTGAAAATTCCTGCTTGCAGAAGTCTTTATACCTAGTAACAAATCACCACTTTGTCTTCCTTTTGCCAAATTAAACAGGGAAAACTCTCTTTAAATTTGGTTGCATAAGGTGTTCCCACAGCACTTGAATGTTATGTCAGTTCTCTGCAACTTGTCTGGGTTTTCAGCATGTCTTATGGAAGTGGGTACCACAACTGTGTTAGTATTGGTTTCTCCAATGCAGTGTTAAATAATTTCTCTCATCTTGTTCTGCTTCCCAGAATTGCCAGAATATCACAGAGAAGCTTAATTCCTCTCCTCTGTATCTATAAATCCCAGCTCATTAAAAGACAGTCCTCATCTCAGTAGATGCGTTACTCCTTTTCCTTCTCTCTTTATTATTTTCTGTTTTGTGACCTTGCCTGGCAGTGCTTAAAACATACTCTGTGTGTATGGGCTTCACTTATGAAGGTATCCAGGGGAGTGTGAGACTGTCTGCATTGTTGTTATTTATCAGCCTGTCATCTGAAAATTTCATCATCGTCGTTTTATATTTACTTCCAGTCTGTGGATGCAAACACCAAATAGTTTCAGAGGAGGACCAATCCTACTAAATCCCAGTACAGACACGGATATCCTGCACTAATGGGGCTCTTGAGCACCCATTAGCCTGTGCATCTCTGATACGGCAGGTTTGTTTTTAGTAGTAGCCCTTTAGAGGGAACTAATGAATAGCTAGATTCATCATTTAGGATGTATATGTAAGCAAGGGAACAGCAAAGTCTGTATCTAGGGTTGCCTGTAAGGACTCAAGGTGAAAGATTGCTGGTGTCTAGATGGCTGTGGCCAGCTGCAGAGTGAAGTAGTGGAAGACCAGGACCTGCAGAGCAAGGGGAAGGCAGGCTGGGAGGGAGGAGGGTGGCAAATTTTGAGTGGCGAGTAATTACTGACCCACAGCAGCAAAAGTCCCCTTGCTTTGTTACTCAAGGCTCTAGACTGGGATCAGGGACAAAACAGCAGCCAGGTGCAACAGCCAGGGTGACTTACTGAGGAGGACCCTGACTGAAGAGCTCTAACATCCTGCACCACAGGGAACCCAGGGGCTGGCTAAAGAGCTGTGGGTGGGTCTCAGCACAAGTGGTGGCCACATTGCCTGGCACAGCTCAGCTGGCAGAAGTCCTGCCTTTGCATTTCGTACCATGAAGGTGTAAGCTGACACCCCTTCCGCAGATGTGGAAAAGGCCAGTCTGTTAAAATCAGGGTGAGTGCAGTTCTGCTGCTCTCTCTATAAATCATGTGTGAATTCTCTAATTCTACCCTGCAGCATTTGCATATTTAATCTCCTTTTGCTGCTTTTTGAGGTTTCTCATAAATGCTTCTGCTTCAGGAGATCATGCCCAAATGTCGCTGCTGCAGCACAGCCTGACCTTTCCTGCAAGTGCTTGTCTTGCCATTCTCACAGCTCCCAGGTGTTCCCTGCTTGCTCTTCAGGGTGAGATGTGCTCACAGACTCCTGCAGTATGAAGGTGAACTGCTGAGATGAGTTGTTTATTTCAAATGGCATCTTCTGGCTGTGACTTGGATCCTGCTGTAAGATTTCAGTGGATGGAGCCAGTGTGGGGTCCCTTAGAACTCAATTACATCTAAATCTAACAAATTTTCTTTGTGTTAACAAAATCTCTTCTGTGCTGGTCAGTTTTTGAAGAAAATTAAGTGAGGTCAGCAGGGGTCTGAGTTTCTTCTTGCCTGGAAATGGAAGCAGGATTCATTTCCAGCCAGAAAATCTTTGCTGAAAAAGAAACAGACCCCTAGCTGTTTTGGCAGCATCAGTACGAGAGCTGGCAAGGGGTCCTGAGAGGGTTCCTTGGCTGGGTGGTACCTCTGTATTGAACTCACTTGCAAGGGAAGATCAGTTTCAATAAATCTCTTCCGAAGTATGTCAGTGACCTCTCCTCTTCCGTCCTCTTCCTCCACTCCATCTGATACAAAAATCCTTTCCCTTCTTGTCGTAACAGTCAATCAGATACCTGGTCACGTAGAGCATGTGGTCATACTCCGAGGTACTGCGAGACCTGGGACAGCAGGCATGCTCAGTGCTGCTGGGAAGGGAATTAACTTGAGCCAAGGGTAACAAACATTCCCCTTGCCTCTAGTTCGAGCAGTAGATTGCAGTGACTGTGCTCCCCTGTACACCTTGGTATGTGCCTGTGACTGGATCCTTGCTCTGTTTCAGGCGGTGTCTGAGTTAGTGACAGGTTCCTCTTTTGCATCCTTGGTGGGATGGCGGGTGCTTTCAGTTTGGATGTGAATTTTGGCCCAGGTGGTATGGCTACAGAGGACTCTTTACAAGGCACTCTGGATTTCCTTTCTTTCCCCCATAGCTGGTGCTCTGGTGTGCATGTAGGAGATAGGAGGGAATTTTTCTCGCCTTCGCTGGAGCACAGCTGGGAAATGGAAAGTTCTCTTCTACAGTAAATTCAAAGCTGCCCCCAAGATAGTTAGGCGTGCCTCTAGCTAACATAGCGAGAAACTTTGGGCAGAAGAAACTGAGGAAATGCATTTCCTAGTTGATGCGTTAGGTGGTTTTGGCAAAACTGAAATCTTTTCTTCATAACCCAGATGGCACCAAAATCAAAAAGATTATAATATTTCCGCAAGCTCATTGCCTTTGCCTGCTTCCCTCGTTTTTTTTTTATGAGTTAAAACAAAATGACTAGATGAAGTTCAGAGAAAAATGCCCTTCTTCCCTTGTAATTTTTAGGACACTTTGAATTCAGTACAAACACTAGGTCTTCGGAAAACTTCAGACTTCAGGGTTGTGTGGCAGGACACCGTCTGAAATGCCCGTTGAAGGAAATGAGCAAAGGAGAGCACAGCTGACTGTATCTGCAGGCACAAAAATACCTCAGTGCATGCTGGATTTAAAACCCTTGCAGGTAAATTTTTGAGCGACCCTAGGACTGACTGTGGGTTTCTGCCTTGGCTTCGCTGCTGCCAGGATTTCACCTCTCCTCCTGTGTCTGGACTCAGCCATGTTATCACTTCTGGCAACCAGCTGGTTCTGCAGCAGCCTAGGTGTCTAAGTGTTAAGCCTTTCGACTCAGTTCCTCTCTCTCTCCTTTCCTGGGTAGGGTTTAGTATGACAGATTTCCTACTGAGCCTGTCTGCTGTGTTCAGTCTCTATACAGAGCTGGGTTGTAAATCATTTACTCGTAGCCTTGGAGCTGAGAAACCAGCCCTTCCTGGTTCCTGACCTAAGCCAGCCTGCTTACCTACAGCGTGTGCCACAAAGCCTCAGCCGTTCACCTCCGTGTTGCATCTAGAATATCTATTTCAAACCAGAGGCTCTCTGGTGGAAGAATATTCTGCTTCGCTTTAATAATGTCTGCTGCTTTGTACTACTAATTCCTCCTCATTAATATGCATCTTTGCCTTGGTGAGTTTTGATTTCAAAATGGTTTCTTCACACTGAACTTGTCCCTTTATTTTCATTGTAGAGACTCTTTAAAAATGCTCCTGTCCTACTCTTATGTGTCTGAAAGCAGCAGGGGGCAAACACGTCTCTGCAGCAGTCAGTGTAGCTGGGGAACCCAACAGAGAGGAGGCAAATGTGCTGTGTAATAACAGGCTGAAGTGACCTGTTATTACAATGGGGAAATATGTCTGCATTGAAAGGATAATTCATTCATTCATCCAAGCAATTTAAACAATAGGGACAGAGAGTTTGGTTTTCTCTGATTGTTTCCCAAAGCAAAAATGATTTATGTCTTCTCTCTGAGACTATTGGATATCTGCTGAAGGGTTCATTAGAGAGATCCTTGCAGCTGCCAAAAGAACTGGCTGGATTATTGAGCCTGCAGCTAATATTTTCTGTCCTTGTCCTCATCCTACAATGAAGAACTAGTTTGCAATCCAGACCTTGTTTGTGCTGTCCCACATGGTGGGGGACTGCTTTGTGTAGCAATGCAGAGAAAAGCGGCTGTCCCTAGCCCAAAACACTGTCTCTAGCTCATTGTGATGGCTTATGATGTTAAGCTCTGGAGCACTTGGTATTCCTTATGCTGCCTGCAGGTATCACAACAATCACATGCTCATTTCAGCACTGAATTTTGCCATCAGTTGGTTTTGCAGTGCCGTGTCCCTTGCAACGGGATCAGCAGAGGAGGCAGAGCCCAGCAGTGCCTGGCGATGCCGGGGGCTCCAGAATCTGGCTGTGCCCAGGACTGGTGTAGCCCGTGTATTCCACATGTACAAAAACGGGCTGCATTGCCTATTCCATTAACTGGGCTGAAAGGCTGCTGCATCCTTTTTTGCTAGCCATAGCTGTAAGCCCAGGGGGTTGTTGACTGCAAAAAAAAAAGGCTTCGATGTCATGCAGCCTGGTAGTTAGGCTGACAAGCCTTTAGTGTTTCCTGAGGCAATAAATAAGCATTACGACTACTGATTAATTGCTGGAAGCCAACCCTTTCTGAGAAGGAGGAGGGTAGGACATTATTTCTCTACAAAGTAAAGCAGAAAGATGGTTGACACGGTATAGACAGCAGAGAAGATTTAGGGGTAGCTGTGATGGAATAGTCTATTTGGCCACAGCTTGAAATTGAGCTTAATTCTAAGTAATGCCTTCAGTCTGGAATTAACTAGGAAGAGCTTCTTGCCTTATCTCAGAAAGCTACTGGTAGAACTGCATGCTCAAGTGCACTACAGGCTCAAAAGTCTGTGCAAATATGCAGGGATTTATGTACAATACACGTATGTATGATAATGCACAAACTCTATGCAAGTATCCATCTAAATGTAACCCAGTTGATAGAAATCCTTGTAGCCCCTGACCTCTGCTGAGAGCTGTGTTGATTAGTGCTGGCTGAAGATGTGAGCACTGGTGGCATTAGTTCCATCAGGCTGTTCTGTAAATTCTTCATCATCTCTTGCACAGAATTCAGTTATTTGCATTATAAAACCTAATTGAAAACCTGCAAAATTAGATTTCAGGGAAACTGAAGCACTTTGCTCAGGTGATAATTTAATTTACTTTTAAGGCATTGCTTAGACCTAGATGTGAACGTATTCTCTGTTCTTCCATAGTACACACACCCAGGCATATAACATCTTACTTAATTTTATTTTTAAAATGTGATTTTTTTTATGGCTGAACAACTGGTTGACTAAAATAATTGGATCAACTTTGAGAAATAAACTGAATGTGCCAGATTCACTGGGAACACCCAGTGACACTGCTGTGTTGTAGCACAATATTAAATAGTGTAGAGGCTTCCCAGCTGGCTGCATCAATCTGTACATTAAAACCTAAAACACTATTTGTTGCCTCTTAGCAAGAGACCTACAGGAAACAGGATTCTCTAAAGCAACCGTGCAAGTATCTGAATAGTATTTACTTATGATGATGGGAGCTTGCCCTTTGTCAAAGAGAGTTACAGGCTGATACTGTAACCTAGAAGACTGGTGTCTGGTTAGATTTTATTGCTGTATCTGTGAGGGGACATTGGCCACACCAGGGTCTCCATCAAAGCCTCTGGAGCCAGGCTGAGTTACACCAGCTGACGCATCTGCCACATACTGTAAGCTGCTACAGTGGTCAGGAAGATTTTCAGCAGTAAAATCTTGCTGCTCCCAGCATCAACGGCCTGTTTGATTATACTGCTTTGAATGCACCCAAAAATAGTTCGAAGAAAGGAATTTCTGCCACTGCTTCATCTTTTTATAGCATCTATATTGTTTGTGAAGGTGAGCAGGGGTAACACTGACCCAGCTTTCCTGTGTCAAGCATGCCTCTACTTAATTGATTTCAGTAAGGATTTTGAGTTAGTGCTGTATGCACTAAACACACACTACAGTTTCTGGTGAAGTGGCTGTTTTGGACACAGATACAGGTCTTCTCCTGCTACAAATTAGTGGGTCTACAGTAATCGCTTGTGATACTAGATGTAGGAATCCGATCATGAGTTGCATGATAGCTGGCAGCTGGGTTCTGCTGCCTGGCTGGCAGGACTGGAGTTGTTGAAGCCTTCTGAAATAAGAAAGTTTTAAGAAGATCTCTAACTTGTCACGGGCTCTGAACTCATCATACTGTTCCTTATTTTCCCTGCCTACATGAGCTGGTTTTTTTTTTCTCAGAAAAGGAGAGGGGAGAGGATTTGATGTAAGGATCAAATTGTTTCTTTCTCAGTCAACACAGGATTTATATGTGGGTAAAATTTGTATCATTTTCTCATTCAGACTTGCTTGTTCTAAATGAGGCCTTTGGCTGATCATGGCATTTATTGGCACAGGGGTAATTTATAAGCACTGAGGGAATCTGAAGAAAGAAGTGTCATGCGCACACATTAGTGCATTATCTGCAGGGCTTTAAGAAACTGCTAGGGTTTTGCTAGCGTGTTTAAAAAAAAAAAAAACACACCAGAAAACTGAGAAACTGGGTCATCTGGATTCATTTGCTGCATATCTTTCCAGCTGGGCTTTTGTTGCTGCTCAGACTGACATATCTGAGCTCACACTGTAGTCGCCAGGATTGTGCAGCATCCTACGTGCCTGCTGTCCTTGCCTCCTACACTCACCTTGTTCATACTCCAGGGTGTCTGGAGGGCCCAGATCAAGGTCAGAGTTGTGCTGTAGCTGACTGTGAGCTTGCTTACGAGCAGCAAGTGGCTGCCTCTGCTTCAGTGAGGGTACCAGCTGGGTACAACAGGCAAAAGCACAGGGATGTGAGTGGACTTATACAATGTCATCCAACATATTTATCACCAAGGAGAACAGCTATCTGGGGTGTCAGAGCACTGTGCCCACCTCCCTGGACTGTTCTGCCTCTCTGCTTATTCTTCTTCAGCTGTTTTGTTTCTCTTTATTCTAGACAGCACAACACACAACAGCCTCTCCAGTCTAGACTGCTTTTCTCCCTCTTCCCCAAAACCCTCCTGAAAAATATGCCAGACCTTCTTTGGGGCAAATGCCAGTTTGGTGAGTGTGTTTAAATTCAATGTAATCTCATTTTATGATGAGTAGTGATCAGAAAAGCTAAACTGTGAAGCTGAGATTATAAGCAGTAAGTACATTGCTTGTTTGCATACTGTACAGAAAAGAACTGTTCTGTGTCTTATCACAAGAATCTTTCTGTGCTGTTAATATACTTCCATTTTCCTGTACAAAACTTACATTCTCTGCTGCGGCAAGGAAGTTTTGTGTGATTCCAAGTGCCCAATGAATTTTCTCTCTTAGAGTCTGTATTCTTCAGGGAATGAGGCTACTGTGGGTTGCATACATCTTTGTCTGATCTTTCTCCTTCCCTGATAACTTTTGATAAGAGGCATGGAGACCAGAAAGGTTTTAAGTTCTTATGAGCTGCATATACAGCAAGAGCTCCAAGGGAGGGAGATTCTGTTAGCACCCTGCTCTAAGATGAAAGGCTAGGTCACAGTTTCATCCCTTATTAATAAGAGCTTAAGCTCTTGAGATCTACATAGGAGGGTATTAGCATGTCCCAGCTGCAGAAGTTTTGGTAAGAGCATGTGCCTTAGTACCAAATAATCTAACTATAAGATCTAATTTCTCCTTGCAGATCGATCTATTGGCTGATTCAAGTGAATGTTACAGGTATTCTTCCACTTGGGGTCTTCTGTAGAAGATATAAACCAACTGAGCAACAGATGATGCACCAAGCTCAACACGTATTTTATGATCTTTTCTTCTAGGTGGAAAAACTGGCAAAGTGCTTGGACCCAAATGATTTGGGAAGAATCAATTTTAAGGACTTCTGTCATGGTGTTTTTGCTATCAAAGGTATGTGCATATTTCTTAAAAATAATCCACTTCAGTTCCACTAATGTTTCTCTGGTTGCAGAAAATGTAATCAGCAAAGACATCGTCTCTTTTGACTGGTTATTTGTAGTGACAGTAGGATAACCCTGGGAACAGAACAAGTGTATTTTTCCTTTTTGTGCGTCTTGTTTATCAGTGGTGAGCAGTGCTGGTGTTCCTGCATCTGCAGATGCGTGTGTATTGGTTTACTGTTAGTTTTTCAGAACAGAGGTGATGTGTTTTAAAGACAAAAGTAGCAGAAGAGTAGCTTTGTGGTTAGCAGGCAGTACCCAAGTCTGGTACTTTCAGGTTCTCATCTGGTTTTGCTGTTGATTTACCCAAGGAAGTTAGGGAGCCCTTGGGCTTTAGTTTCTCTACTAGGAAATTTCAGCCTATTATACTCTTGAGATGTCTGCAAGGTATAGTTAATTCATGTTTTCAAAGTACTTGGGGAATGTATTGGAATGAAAAGTGTTAATTACAGGTTGGCCATGCAAGCTCTGAAGGTAGAAACCAGGTGGATCAAACAATCTCCTTTGCAAGGAAACACAGTCCTTGACAGAAAACATAGACATTATTATGCTTTATAGCTTAGCCAAAGGGCAGTGAAGCAAACAGTGAAAAGGGACTTTAGCTGTTTTGCTGCTGATTAGTTTTCTAGCTTCTCATAGCAAAATAATCCAGCCTGTCCTTTTCCAGACACGTAGTATGTCCTTAGTAAAGTGCCAGAGTACTGTCACAGCCCAGAGGCTTCACTTCAGAGATAGGATGAATGTCAAAGTGATCATAGTGTGATTCCAGGAGAAGTCTCTGGAGAGTCTGCTACAATGAGATTATTACGAAGCCATAATGATGCAAGAACATAACACCACAGCAATTTTCATTAAAGCTTATGGCAGCCGAGGACAGTGTATAATTATGTAAAATAAAACAGTGAGAAGCTGTTCTTAGTCCATGTTCATGGAGACACCTTCCGAGGTGGCACTGATGTGTTTAAAAAGAAGGCAATAGAAAGCCCAGAAGGAAAGTTAATACATTAGTGTGTGGACACTTAAGTCTGTACTAGAGGTTTTCCTTGTCCAGGAAATGCTGTAGCAAACTGGATTCTGGGTTAAGTAAGACACAAGCTCTGTAAGTCACCTGGTAGTAATTCACAGTCTAAAGATGTGCACAAATGCATCAGGAAAGGGTAGATGTGACCCAGAAGAACATCTCTAATAACTGTGCTCTCTACATTGTTCGTAGTGGGCAGTACCCTCAGTGAAGGAGTGGGCAGCTGCATTTCCTTTACTGTGATGTGCAGCATGTGCTTATTGACACATTGGGGGGTGATGATGCCTTGGGAGCTTTCATCCTTGCTCACCTTGTGGGAACTGTTTGATGTATTCATATCCTAAGGTCTAGTCCTGCAAAGATGTGACCAAATCAAACTTTTTTGAAATACCTTGTACTCCAAGTTTATGAATAGCTTAAAGCCCTTATGTGGAGTATATTATAGGTAGGGTCCAAATCATATGCTTGATGGTTATTTGTATGTATATGTGAACAGTTACAGAGAAAACATCCAATTCTGCAGCATCACCTAGAGCTCTCAGCACATCATTAGCATTGTCAACACTTACATAGTGTCAGTGCCAAGCGTGTATAATCGCAGGAGCAGTTGTATCTGTTTCTGATAAGACGTTATTATGCATGCTTTCACAGCATTTCTTTAGAAAAGCTGATTCTGTTGCTCATCTCACAGCATGGAAGCTTTATTGGTCTTTAGCTACCAGCCATATTTTTCTTAAAAATTAAATTGGGTCACATGAAAGTTCAGAACAGGTATGTCTACCTTTCACAATGGAAAGTCTCCACCATGTTGTTACCTCTCACTTCAGTGCAGTCACATTCCAGGGGTAGCAGCAGGCTTGTTATCAAATGAAAGTAATTTGTCTTGGCAGCAACAGATTATAAATATGATACTTTGACATCTCAGCCTATTGCAATTACTTGGGGCAATCAGATTAATAGAGCAAAATGAGATCCTACTATAAATCCAGTGGGTTTTTTTCAGTAATGGCATATGAAGCTGAGTTATTCTTAGCACTGGAAGCCAAATATTTAAATTCAAGCTTTACTATCCTAATGCCTTGCCTTATTTATTTATGAGACTTCAGATTAATTTGTCTCATAGATGCTTGCCTTTATAGTATGCTGAAGAAATTTTTTGCCGCACAGAGATGATGTAGTGCCAAGGTGGTGGGGTTTTTTGTAGTTTAGTGCCTTGAATTTGTTTAAACCATGAGGTTTGAAGCATCTAGAACAAAAGATTCAAATCTCAGTGGTAAAGAACTGACCTCTGATGACATTGATTTGAACATTTCAGATCCAGGTATGGATCTTAGCAAACCCCTAAATTTTAGAACCTGAAAAAATCCCAAACATTAGTGTTCAGTGTCTGCTCTGTAACTGGTTGGTTGCAGCTCTTGCTGCAAGGAGAAACTCTAAACCCTGGATCTAAAATCTCTGGCTTGGCCTCTGTCCTCCATAAACCAGGGCATTGTTCACTCTTGCATGGTACAAATGAAGTGTTGTGTTCCTTTGTAAGTGGACATCAAGCCTTGCCTCCTCCTTAGTGCTTCTGAGCTGGATAAACCTCATGACACATGAGTCATGTACCTGCACACCAGCTGCTGGGACTATCGGGTGGAAAAGACAATTAATCTTCTTCAACTGCTGAGTAGCAGGAACTGTGGGGAAGGATGTGCTGAGGAGTCTTATTAACAGCTGGCACCTTTGGAAGTGATAAAGGGGACTTTTTCAAGCAGCGGTATCTATGCTAGAGGGGAAAAGTGTGCTGGAGGAACTCTCCCACTGTGTCTCTGGGGTGGAATACTAGACAGGCAGGGTGCTTTCTGTTTATGGAAAGCTCTGCTGCTTTTTGCTGGTCCTTTGTGGATTAAAAGACTTTGCCTCAGCATCTGTGCTGAGCCCCTGCTGCTTTCCCCAAGCAATTAGGCTCTGCCAGAACCAGGGACAGGCTTGCCATCAAACTTAAAGCTTTGCAGCAATTTAATTGGAATGCCAGAATATGAAGGTTTTAGTCCTGCTGAAGCTGCCCTCTCTATCTACTCACTGCATGGCTTTGGCTTTATTTCTAATAACTGTGTCTGGAGAGCAATTGCCATGAAATAACACCTGTACCCTCTTACCTAGCAGCTGTGTCAAAAACCAGTGTAGCCTAAGTGGCACTGCTTAGAGACTTTGAGAGCAGCCAGAACATCACTCAAAGGCTGAATTCCCATTGATTTCAGCAGGGTCAGCGTGGGATCCATTACTGTTTGCTCAGTAGAGCCAATAACTGGTTTTGCTGTGCTGAATTTATTGTACTAATCCAATAAATATTTTCTGCCAGTTGTAATACTTAAAGGTTTGAGTGGAACTGTTACTTCTAATGTGCTGTGCAGGCTGGTAGGTTCCACAGCCAGACATGTTTGCAGGACCAGGCTCCTGGTATGTTTAGCAGGCTCTAATTAAGTCTGACCTGTTCCTTCTATTTTAAGATTTCTGTTGTCTTTCCGATAGCCTCTCTGGTTTGATATTCCACTAAAAAAACCCAAATCCTGACAAATAAAGGATGAGCTCCCCCTAGTGACCTTGGTGTTGCAGCCCACAGAGATGAGAGGGTACAGCAGATACAAATTAATACAGAATTAAAAGATAAAGGCAAATGTATTCTGACTTTATAGAATATTTTAACCTTGAAAACACCACTGACCACTGTGTACTGATTGGAGGGTAATGGCTTTCATAATGGGGAGACGGAGCCATGTTAGCACAGAGCATTTCTGCAACAGTGAATCTTTGTGCTCTAGAAGAATTACTGGTTTTTCAGATGAAATCACACAGCCTGTTTTTCTCCTGGAGCAAGAGGGTCTTTTCCTCATCTTGTAGAAGCTTAAGGACATTTAAGTTATGCTCTGTTACAATATTTGAAAATGGAAAGTTACAGGAGCTCTTTCATATTTATTAATGGTTTGGAAGAAGCATGGCTGTGAATTTATACGCTTCCCCACCTGTAGCAATGGCAAACTTTGAATCTTCAAAATAATGACACAGACCATTGTGTGCCTTCAAAAATCCATCTCTGTGCTTTCCTGGATCTTTTGGCATCTAATAACTGTAGTTGGCTGGAAAGCTTCTAGAAGCAGTCTTCATGTGAGCAGATAAAAGTTAAAAAAGTAGATATGTTTCTCCATGAATTCCTAGCAATTTTGATGAAAATTCCAAGAATACAGATTTTCCCAGACCTTTAAAGAAATGTTGAAAAAGGGAAGTTGGCTGTTCTTGTAGCTCAGATTGTGACAAGTTATCTGGACACCAATATTTGCAATATATACCAATACCTAAGACCAGGGTAGCTGCACTAGCACAGGAATTTCAGTAAAGCACTGCAGAAAAGCTCAAGAGTCTTGATATATCCATTTAGGCTCGTACCTATAGATCTCAGACTTCACAGTACACCATAACTGGAGATGAGTGGATGAATCTATCCATTCTTGCAAGAATAACTTACTGATAGGAGTGGTACTTGGGATGGTTCCAAGGACAAGGACTGTCATGTAAATGTGAAGAGCTGAGCTCTCCTGTTGTAAATTACACTCTAGCTGTTTAATGAACTGAAGTTGGTTACACTTAAAAGTACTTCAGAGTTTTGTAAGACTCGACTAGATTTTACTAAATACAGCCTGAAACCATAAATGAGTCTAATACACCATTAATGATCCAAGGGTAGATAAAAGTAAAAAGCTATTACTCTTAGGAAAAGTGCCAGGAACCAACTACATTCAATTAGGTACCTAGGTTTGATTTCCTATAGTATTAAAATTGCTTAATTGCCTGTGAAAATTGCCTGACGCAGTAGGGGTTAAATCTCCTCCTTGGAGCATTTGCAGGAAATAGCTTTGATACAGTTGTGTTTGTATGTGGCCAGAATGTCTGTCTGCAAATTCAGGGTTTGTTAGGGTGTGACAACCAATTTTTTAAAAATGTAACTGAAGGTAAATTTGTAAAATGATCTCATAAGTCATGTCTGGCATCATGAGTGAATTGAAACAAGTTAAAGGTTCATGTCTTCTCCTTCAGTAACTTTTTCGTAAAACACTTTCATTGTCTTTGCTGAGGACTAAAGGTGATCCTGTCCTGCCTCTGGACAGCCAGCACCGTTTCGAGAGTTTACGAGTCTTAGGCAGGTATTTTCAAGAAAGGAAGTATTTTAGCTGGCTCTTTTCACAAAGAGAAGGGATACGTGACCCACTGATTTTGGTGCCACTTAGAATTCTTCTTCTGCAGCAGACTTCTGACCAGGGACAGGTCACTTGTCATTTTACTTTACTTTGTCCTGCAAAATGCAAATAATTCCAAGTTCATATGCTACTTCCTAACCCAGTTCTGGCCGAATGAACTGTGTTTACTTATGCATTTTTAATATTAGGATAAATAGGTTTTAACTCGGATAATTTTGACAGACCAGACTAGAGAGTGATTTAGCGTTTTATCAGGTAAGTACTCATACACATCGATGTGTCAGTCTTCTGAGTGGCACAAACTAACTGCCTCGGTGCTGGCTCATCAGATGTCTTCAGCCGGAGAAGAGAATTCAGCAGCTTCTGGCCACTCTCATTTCATAATCTCATAGTTAAGTTCTTTCTCCAGATATAAGGTTGTTCCTGATCTGTGTTACCCTGCACAGTGATTTATATAATGTACAGCCTTTTAGCAGAGCGTTCCTCCAAAAAGGAAGATTTTTTTTTCTTTTTCTTTTTCTTTTTCTTTTTTTTTTTTAATTTTGCAGAACTGCAGCAGTAAATAGACAAGGACTTGAAACAATTCCTGGGTTAGCTCTTAGCTTCTATCTGCTGCCTCACAATGATTGCAGTGCAGCTAAGTCTCCTTGGCAAGTGCTGCCCAAAAATCTAGATGAGGAAATTTTTCCAACCCTAGCAAGGGAAGAGGGAACATTGAGCACATTAATATCTTATGATAAAAGTAGACATCCAAATGAAATAACTCTAATCAGCCATGTAAGTAGCTTTTGGTTTTACCATTTCCTGGAAAATGAAGTTATAGCAATAATGGGACATCTTAGTGCAGAAGGTCCTTAAAGTAGCCAGGAAGTATTCCTTTGCTTATTTGCAATGGGTTATTTATGGACAGATTCTAGCCTTGGGTGCATACTGCTGCACAGCGTGAAATATCCATCATGGCAGTTCTGCAAGCCTAGGCAAGAATGTTTCTTCTCAAGAGGCGTACTGGTAGCAGAGAATACCCTGTGTGCCTGACTAGACTGCTCCCTGTACAAATTGTTGTTTGGTACCTTCATATTTCCATACTAAGATTTGCCAGAGTAAACTTTGATTTTTCGTTATTTTCTGTCTGAACTGTGACATGCTAATTTAGCTCACTGGCATTTCCCAGGCTGCAAGCCAACATATATTCTGGTAATAAACAGACATATGCACAGTATTTGAGACCTTCCAGTGTCCTTCTTTATATTATTCCCCTCATGTACTCATGGAGTACTTGGAAAATCCAAATTATCATTTAGATAAGGGGAGCGAAAGGTGAGATATATTAGCCCTGTTGCAGAAAAGCACCAAGAAAGCTGCTGCATTTTCCAGCAGTGTGCCAAACCCCACCTTCCTGGTGATAAGGGACGGCCCAAAGAAAAGACCAGCATCACAGTCCCCCAGAGGTATGAGATTCTGATTTGTGTCTTCACAGGGAAAAAAAGCGATAGAGAATTTACTCTTTAAACAGTTCTTAACAGAACTAAAACCAGTGGCACAATCCTAAGATTCTTGAAGCCAGTGGCTGTCTTTCCATTGATGTGATGGATGTTGGAACAGGTTCAGATGTCCACAAGGTAGCAATGATGTGTTTTAGTAATCTTAGAGGAAAATGGCTTCTCAGCATTTCCTTCTCTCCTTCCCTTTTTATGGAGTATAATAACATGCAGATCTTCCCTGCAGGATGAAGACTTCCAGGCTGTCACGCCAGTTTGCATGCTAGACAAACCTCTGGTTGCTGCACATTCAAACATCTTCCCACCAAAAAGTCACTTCTGCAGGAGGAGATAGTCTCAGATGAAACTACATCCCGAGTCTGTCAGTGCCAATGGAAACTTGGTCTATGACTTCAATAAACACAAAATTTGGCTTCATTTGCCATTTTAAGCTGTGCAGCTAGGTAAACAAATTGGATTAAATGCCTGGTGATGTTCTGGAAATGGGTCAGATGCTTGATAAGCTTCTGTGGTTCTGGATCAGAACATAAAAGCCTGTGCCAGGTTGTTTTCATGAAGATCTAAGGGCTGCCCCGAGTAGGTTAGGTACAAAGGAGACAATGCTTTTCTCCCCAGTGTTTTTACTGAATAAATGATAGGCTTGAATTTAAATGTCCAGGGGCTGTCATGAAGGGGTATGCCTTAATGAATAAGGAAAATTAAAGAATGTAAACAGGAATAATCTTAGGTAAGAATTGAACAGCAAAGAGGGGACACAAGACCTTGCAGCCAAATGCTAGATTTCAGACCCTGGAGATGTAGGAACCATTTGTGACTCCAACTCTAACAGATCAGTCTTGCTGGCATTTCAAAAGAAGGCAAGGCAGAAAGGTTTCTGACTGCCCTTGTTTTGGGCAGTTAAATTCTTCTTTGAAGACCCACAGCCTTTGTGACTTTTCCCCACCAAAGAAAAAAGTTGGGGAAGGTGATAATTTCTCACCAAATAGGCTTACATGAAGATTGACTGTTAGAGGTCTTTAGCTAGAAGCACTGTTGTTAGTAACACTGAATTAGGAAAACAAGGCTTGAAATTATGGCTGAAGATATCATTGTTGGGAATTTTTAGAACTGTGTAAACAGGTCTCCTTCATTACACTAATCTGCATCCATTGCTGTATAGCACTTGGCATTTATTTTCTTTTTTGCTGGAAATAACTCATTTTATTGAGTAGGTACTCCTTATCGTGCAAAGCCTTTTAGCAAAGTAAGCAGTTCATACATGTAAAGACTGTCACAGTGGGTGCTGGCATAATGCAGTTTGAGTAATAAGCTTTGGTTATTAACGTCAAAAGGTACAAACAGTAGATTGAATTCTGCTCTGTAAGAGGACTAGAGAATGACCTCAGTCTAGCACAGGCTCTGACACAATGATAAAACCAAGAGAAAGAAAAGGATTGTGGCTGGGTGGGAAATGCGAGAGTCACAGGCAGGGCAAGTTATGTAGAAAGATGCCTTCTCTCGGCAAACAAGTTTAACACCTTGCCTCTATCAGCCAGTAAATTATTTTTTTGAATTGTTATTCCCAGGTGAACTCCGCTTTAGGAAGTGACCCTAACACACCATTCTTGCCCACTGACTTCTCCAGCAGAGCAAACAATGCACAGAAGTATGCAATTAATAGCTTAATTTATTCTCTGCTCTGTGCCACTTGAGAATCTCGCTTTGCTGTAGAAGCTGGAAAAGGGAAAAAAAGTCCTGCTGCCTGTTGTCCATGTGACACTCCTGAGATCGTAATAGTTGCTTCATTCACCATGTACTGCCTCTGACATACGCATGTGTGTGAGAGACAGGGACAGCATATTGATTCACCATATTAGGCTTTCTTTTAAGTACTCCTTTCCTTTGTAAGGGGCTCCCTTCCATAACCACAAGGTAACTTCACCCCTACAGATGTTATTAATTTATTTTAAAAACAAGAGATAAGATCAGCTAACAGTATAAACCTGTGCATTCACACTGTTTCTCCTGGTTTACCTGCCTTGTATCAGTGGTGTAATGTCACAGCCAAATGTATTGCACTAGTTATGGGAAGGAAGAAAGAAATAGAGCTGGATAGTTGCAGCTTCCAAGTAGGATAGTGTACAACACATGCTGAGAAGGTTTCACACAGTTTAGGCCCAAGGCTGTAAGCTGGTTGTTCTAAAATAACCTGGCCTGATACTAGTGCCTTCTGCAGCTCAAGATGCCAAGTGCGGTAATTGGTAATTAATGGGGAATGAGGCATTTGGTGATTTCAGTGTTTCTATATTTGTCTCAGGTTTTCAGATGAGAGGACTGAGGGAAACACAGACATTGATTTTTCCAGCTGTTAATGTGCTTGTTAACAAAAGCAAACACAGAAGCTGAAAATCTCCAGTTGTGGTGCATAGATGTTTGCTTGCCAAACACTGTATGCTCTGGGACCCAGCTCTTTTTGAAGGGGAATTTGTGACATTTAGGTATGGCCCCTTTGTAGCTTAGACCAGAGAAAATCAGAAGCAGCTCCACCGACACTAATGTGCAATAGCAACTGGCTTATGCCAAGCCTGCAAATCCAGTGTTTGACTTCAGAGTTTTGGGTTGGTCAGGGGTGGGTTTCTATCCCACAGGATAGTTTGCCAAGCGGTATTCAGCTTTCATTGCAATGTAGCATATCCACGCCGAGAGTCAGCATTAGTGTGATTGCACCTATGTACATGCCACATGATGAATATGTGCTGTGCAGAACTCTGAAGGCAGGACTTCGTTACAGTTATTTAAACATATTCCAGAGCTAGCTTTCAAGGGTTTGTGCATACAGATTAGCTACAAACCTGTGTTGCTTCTTCCATTGTCCATGCAATCTGTGGGGATACAAACTCTTAGCCTGACCATTTGCTCTTGTTTCTCTTTGCCAGGCTGTGAAGAGTTACTAAAAGATGTCCTGTCTCCTGAAAACTCTGGGCCTCGACACTACGAGCCACAGTACGTTGATTACTATTACCAGGTAAGAGAAGCGCTAATCTTGTCTTGTGTTAGCGGGCTGAGGAAGCCCCTGGAGGGATGTGTAGTTGGGTCATTGCAAATGCTGTTTTTTTACTTGGCCTATTGACCCTTCCTATAATCATGACTGCTAGCAAGCCTTCCATGCTCGTTTAAGCTGCATTTAACACAAGGTGGCCTGTTGTCTAGTGCGAGAGTATTTAGGACTTGGATAGCGTTCCTCTTGCAAGCCTCAGTATTCGCGTGGCTGTGAAGGGAGATACCACATACAAGCTCACTGGCACCACACAAGCAGAGAACACTGGTTTGTATCTAATTAAATCGGTCAAACTTTGTAGGTGAACAAGTCCTCAAGAGACCTTCTGCAGAAAATAAACAGGGACACGACAGCTGTTGGGAAGCAGAAGCAATGCACCTTTGGTAACCTTGATAGTATTTTGGCTGGTGGGTATTGCATATTTTCAAACCATTAAAGGTCTTCATTTGTATCCTCTGATTTGGTAGTGTCCGCTCAGTCTAACAAGCAGGGCAATGTTAAGTTTTCTTTTAAACATCTTTGTCTCTCCTTCGTTTTGCTTTGGTTTTAATCATCTCCACCCATGTAAATTCTTAAGATTAAAGTTAGCATTGTATGTTCAGATATGGATTGCATGTCAATGCTGTTATGAGACTGCAAGTGACCCTGAAATCAATAGAGAAGGCGTTCTACCTTCCCATGTGAAGTGTGAGAACAATACTTGTGCATTGAGGAAAGACATGATAAGCATGCTGGTGTTACACTTCATGGTGTTACTATACAAAATGGTTTCCACTGTTCATACAGAAAGTACAGAGACATTCCTTCACCTCAGTGCAGACGATGTCTGTCACAAGACAGAAGGAGCACTCCATGACTGCAAACAGGAGGACAGAATTTGGTCATAAACTTTCTTCGTAAGGAAGAGTTGTCTGAGCTTATTGGCTCTTTTTGCTTGATGAAAATGACAGGCTGGTTTTAGTACCTGGGCTGTGGCAGGCTGACACCACCATCACTCTGCTTGTTTCTAAAACTTTATTTTTATTGTAACTGTTGACATAGATACCACCATGCTGTTGCTTGGTTACCTTAATAGAGATCATAAACTAAACTCCGTTCTGCAGTAGATGATGGAGGCTATAAAATGGAAAGCAGGCTCTCTGCAAACACTAAATGTTCCCCATTGCTATGCAGACATTGGGGGCTGGTTCTGACACTCTTTGAAGGCAGGCAGCATGGTTGTTGGGTCTTCATTCCTCAAGGATTTCACATCTGCTGTCACTCAGAGATGTGCTGTGGAGAGTGCTTGAAGACAAACTGTGAGATGGCCGCAGACTGCACCTCTCCTGCCACCTGTCCTCCAGGAGAGCCTGACGGTGGGAGTTGCAGTTGCTAATCCTGATAGCAGCAGATGAGTTTCCTGTCTGAGTTCTAGATTTGTGCCTCTGGGAAAGGAAGGGGGAAGAGGGTGACCCTTCCTCTTCAGAGAGTCGATCTGGCAGTGCTGTGGTGGAAGCCTTGCTGATAACGCCTAGGTAGGACTTGAGGACACCACCAGCCACCCTGTATGGTCCCTACAGTGGGCAGCACCATTGCAGCCGAGTCCATTAGCTGTGTTTGCCCACTTTAATTGGGCCAAGGCAGTACTTCTGTAGCCTCTGAGCAGAACCAGGTTCTTCCCCACCTGCCTACGGGGCAGATGAGCTATTGTGGTGGGGAGAGGACGGGAAACAGTGCACATTGTCGTACACCCCATGCTCATCCCACAGCTCCTCTGCACAGCAGCCCTCCGCGGGGATCGTTCCATCTACAACCTCCAGGTCTTTCAGGTGCAGTTTAGCAACTCTTCGCTAGATGTCAGTTAGAGACTGGGGAAAGGCTGTGAGCAGCCTGCACTGGCAAAGATCCTCTGCTGTGGCAGAAGGTTGGAGTTTTCAATCTGATGAAACAGAGACCTGAGGCCCGGGTGGATTCAGGGTTATCACTGTTGATGAAATTGTTCCCCATTCCCAAGGAAGCACATACTGAAAACGTACAGGCTATCCTTGCATCTCCCAGACCTTACTGAGTGTGAATTCCTGGTGATGTAGTGAAGTTTATGGGCAGCTCCCAACGGCACAAATGGTAGTTGCCTGTCTAATCTGATTTTCATCCCAGTATACCTTTTGCATGTCTGTTTAATTCTCAGGTGTAATCAAAATCTCAGGCAGCAGCAGGATACGTCTGTTGTGATGGCACTAATAGATATTTTAAAAGGGAATGCATCTTTTTTATTCCACCCAGAGGGTCATACTTGCACAAAGGCAGGTACTGAGCTGGTTCATTATTATGCTGTCTTTGTATTCACAGTGTGATTTCAGAGGAAGAGGAGATTTATCCTTGTGCCATGTTATATCTCCTGTTTTCACTTTTGCTTCCCCTCCCAAGTGCCCACTCCTGTATTGTAGCTTTCTGGAGCCCAAAGGCAGAAACCTGAAGAGGTAAAGGTAGTGCTAAGCAGTGGGATGAAGTGGCAGGAGCTGTGGTAAGGTGCTGACCTGATCCAGCTGTTTATGTATGTTGAGTCAAATGGGGACGAAGAAACTGCCAACCCTCCAGCCTTTAATTGCTATCAACTGGATGCAATTAATTTAAATTGATACATAAAATCCCTTGATACCAGGAGCTTGGGGCATTTTGTTTGACATTTTCTAAATGATCTGCTTTTAATTTTTATTTTCCTTCAGTGTAAACAAGAACAAAAGGCAACAAGCTTTTAACTCTAAAAAGAGAAAACACTGTTCAAAAAGAGAAAAAAATCCTGTTGTATATGCAATTTGAAATGCAAAGACCATTCCATGGAAGCTTTCTAATGGTCTATAGGGAGAGGCTGTGTCAGTGATACTTCATGTGAATGGAGAGCTCTTCCTTTGAGCTCAAGTCTGTTAAGGTGTGATACACAGAAAGCAAAAAGCAGCACTTGCTTGCTACAGGACTCTCAGATCAGTGGGAAATCTCCCACTGACTTCCATCAGCATTGATTCAGGTTGCAAACAGTACGTTTTCTTTTTAGACAGACCAGAGGAAGCTGGTCCAAACTTAGGAGGATGGGATTGCAGTTAGGATTTAGCAGTTGTAGAGCTCCTCAACTCCGGGACCTATGTATAAACCTGCCCCTTCTGTCTATGAATTCGGAGTCAGTTGATTTGGTTAAGGTCTGTAATTGTGCTCCATTTGAGGCACTGCTTCAGTCAAGTGCTGTTTATTAGTATAATTCCTGTCTCTTACAGCCTTTAGAGAGATAATAGAAATGTTTGAATTTGCCAGAAGCCAATTTATTGATCTTGAATTCCTTTCACAGTGTTTGCTGCTATGGCCTCAAGTCTTGTTTTGGCTCCAGTTTGAAGGGAGACAAAAGTCTCCCTAGGCCAGCATGCAGGATTTGCTTTGTGGCAAGCATCTGGTAGCACTTCAGAGCTCTTGGATAGCCTTTTGGAGATGGTAACCAACCAAAAGTCCACAGCTGAAGGATGTGTGTGAAAACCCAGACCCAGATTCAGCCAGCTCAAACAAAGCAAAGTGCCTGTGTCTAGTATTTCCAAATGGCTGGCTCTGGGCCTTCCTGGGCATCTAGCCAGCTAGGAGTGCTAGCCACAGGACTCAGAGGTAATTAGGCTGGCGGCGTCTTCAGCTTCCTGGCCAAGATGTGAATTGCAGGCCCTGAAAAGAGATGACCTGGGTCTAGGTGCTCTTCTGTCTGAGCATCTAAGTTTAGGGAAAAGGGTGTTGGCGACAGGAGCTGGCTTTTTCAGCTCTTCACCTGGTGTATTTTGGCTGTTCAGATTTGAAGGGAGCCTGAATCTAGATCACCCAAGTAGATGACAGAAGAGGCTGAATGACAAATCTTAGAGCCTCTCACCACTAGGTAGCAGGGTACCTATTTGAGTAACTGCTTGTGAGGGAGCAGACTATGTATTTTTACATGTAATTACCTTTTCATCTGAAATCAATGTCCAAATGCCATACGTGCAAACGCAGTGGAAGAGCATGTTGCAAGATATAATAATAACAGGGTCCTTGTTTTAAACAAGGCTGTTCCTTTCTTCTTAATTATTGCTGTATTGAGTTGCCAATTTCCTTTTTTTTTTTGCTGCTCTCACCTGTTAATAAGAGAGTGAATCTGCCTCTTAACAAGGTACAGGATGATTGCTGGATGTCAAAGATGGAGCTGCCTTTTCAGTCCTGTGTGTGTTTGCCTGCCTGCCAAGTGATTAAGTACACTGTATGAACAGCAGAAAAATTGTTGAAACATGACAAATAAATTGTGTTTGCCTCTGGGATGGAGCTGGGTCTACTAGCTGATCAGCTGCTGTGAACATATTTTCAGTAGCAATTAGGTGTCCCCCACTGGCTTCTGAAAAAAGTTTTTCCCCACTAGCTGCTTGAGAGTATCTGCTAACACCTGTGTCAGAACAGAGGGGGTCTTCCTGCACTGGAAAAAGACTCTGATCCAAATGGGGTTTTCATTAGGCTGTGGAAGAATGTAGCAGTCAAGACACAGCTGGACTGAGGAAAGGTGAAGGGCCATTTGCCTTTGTCAGCCTGGGATTGCAGTTATCATCTCTGATTGTGCTGTCTCTTGCTATTTATTGAAAAGCAAGCCCAGGAAAGCATTGACTATTTTATTGAATTCAAACCTGCAGTTCTCTTCTTCTTCTTGTTCCCATCTTAAATAAAGCTTTCCTTTTTTTAATTCTCTACTAAGGACAACCCTTTCACCAGGCATGCTAGCAGCTGCAGCAATGCTAATTTGCTAGTGAAAAAATTCCTCTGGATTGCGGAGCAAGTAAAGACATCAAATCCTACCTGACCCCAAGAAACATCTGCCCTGTCACTTCTAGTTGCCCAGAAGCCTGTTCTGCCTAGTTTGGGGGGTGTCCACCAGGAAGACAGTGACAGTCAAGGGATTGTACTAACCTGCCACCACAAGTTAATGCAGATCTTCACTAAAGATAGCACCACACATTCCTCAGAGCTTGACTGTTGATGTATTTTTATCATTGGTGCAGACCTAGCAGTGCTGAGCCTCCAAAAAAATGTCTTCCCACGTAGTTTGCTCTGGGTCTGTGCACCCTTGCTGTACTGAGCTCACTCTTCCTTCTGGAAGCTGTAGCAAAGTCATGTGAAGGATGTCAGATCTAGTGGGGAAACTTTGCAGAGTCCATAACCAGAATTTTTTTTTTTGTTTTCATCTCATATATGCTGTGTTTTGAAGCAATGACTCCACCTAGACCATCAAGTTGCCAGTGTTCTGGGGCAAAATGATTGACTTTACTTGTCAGGAGGGTTTTCTTGAGACTGTTTTTCCTAACATTAAACCTAGGTGTTGCCTAACAATGCAAAATGCATCGTTCCTACTGCCTTCTGCAGTAGCATTAGCAGAGACGCTCCTGTCTTAGCAGAGGCAAAGCAGCTAAGAAGTTACTAAGTTGGAAATCCTTTCCAACTGATAGCAAAGGGGAAATAACAGCCTGTGAGGTAAGCAGAAGCAGTATTAAACACAGCAAATGAAGCTCTTTTTTTTTTCTGTTTCTTATCAGCCTGCAGTTTTCTCCACCACCCATACTCAACCATTCTTGGCTCCCATGGTGTTTTCAGCCCTGCAGATGCTGGATGTCTGCTTTGTATGTGAAGACTTCCCTCCCTGTGCTTGAGACTCTTGGGGTGTTTATGTTACACGGTGATCAGCACAGCGCATGTTTGCAACTCGCTTCCCTTACCAAGCTGCTGGTGGGCTTTTCTGTCCTGCTGTCGCTGTAGGACCCACACTGTGGTTATGAGCAGCTCATCCTAATGTTTTTCAACAAGAAGCTGGAAGAGAGGCTGCATCTTAATTCCTGCAGTAGCCAAAACCTGGGCCATACATGTTCCTCAGTACTTCAGCTGGGGAACGTCCTGGCTCAGGCCTCTCTTTTGGGTGTGCTAAGGGAAACAGAAGGTTCCCTGGTTTTATATTTGGTGCTCCTAAATCTGCCAGATTGTCCTTCCCCTCAGCTTCTGCTGCATCCCCTGTGAAATAAGTATGCTCGACATCTTCAGGGATAGCCGTTTGGGAGGCCCAGCCCAAGGATTGATCCCAGCCCCTGCTGAAATCAGTAGAAAGACTTCTTGGACCCTAGCAGGAGCTAGGTCAACACCTTGGGTTGTTTCTGAGATGGTTGTTGCCTGAATCCCTCACTGTGGGGTGAGGGGAGAGAAAAGCTTGATAAAGCACAGCCTTGCAGTTACAGACATTAAAAAGTCCATGTTCCTAGGTAGAACTAGGCAGGATTATACACAGGCAACACACTGTCTGCACCGATGAGAAGTTTATTGTAACCTCTAAGGGCAACACTCTCAGGAATTCATTTTTTTCCTATTTTTTTCCAAGCATCAGAAAGCAACTTTAACTACAACTGCTGAGGAACCCCCAGTGAACGATTACCAAGAGCAATGAAAAGCACAGCATGCCCCCATTTGGGACTAATTTACATGGAAATTGCCTGCTTTCACCTGACAGTATTCTGAATTATATTTTTTGGGTTTGTGCATACATGCAAAAATAAGTGTCCTTGGTACAGAACACCTGCATAAAAATAATCTGCCTCTCCGGCTGCTCAAGCTGCCCTGAAGAACTGCTGTATAGAGAATGAGCAGTTTTGCACTCAGGGCAAGGTAGGTATCTTTCAACAAAATAGATGCTGACTCCTCCAAAAACAGCCATAAAAGAGATTGAGGATTATTTTCTTTTTCAAAACCAGTCTGAATTTTTGATTTGGTGGAACATCACACACTGACATTTTTAAGGGGGAAATTACTTTTCCTCTGACTTGGTTTTTTTGCTCGGTTTTTGTATAAAACACACATAAAATGATACAAAAGAAGTGAAATGCTCTGGCCCAGTGAAAAAATATTTCTTCCCTTTCTAAAAATGTGTTTTGGATTTTCTTTTGAGAAAAATCCAAGGTTTTGACCTTCTCATCCTGACCTGGGCCAAGAAAATACTTTGAAATCTAAAAGCTCCCAGGCTGGGAGAAATGTTTTCCCACCCAGTTGTTGCCCCAACGCCTCCAAAGCAATCCCACTGTCTGAGGCCAGCAGGACACTGCCCAGGGCTGGGGGTGACCTGGTAGTGAGGTTGCTTGAGTTTCCGTAGTCCTCAGAAGGGAGTATCTCAGTGCAGTAGTATTTATTCAGATACTGCCATCTTTCTGGGGTTGGGAAGCTGGGCAGAATTTCTGTAAGTCAGTGTTTTTTCACAAATTCTGCCAGTTAGCTGGCTTAAATTTTAAGCACCTGCTCTTTCAGGTGAACTACTGGCCTCCTGTAATAGAAGCTTAAATCAATGAAGGTCCAAACATTCACTTCCCTGTCTCAGACAGGGACTTGTCTGAGTCAAAATTTACCATTTCTTAGGACTATATTTGGCTGAGTGGTTTGAAACAGGTGGAAGGGTGATTGCCTGGTTCACCCATCCTTGCTGTGACTTGGTGACAGAGTTGAAGTTCTAACTGTAGTGTGCTTCCAGCATCTGTAGGAAAGTCACCTCATGCACTTATTGTTATCTATGACTCTTCTTAGAGTATTTATTTCTATTCAGTGGCCCAGGTGGGATTTTGTATAGCATTCAAAAGCTTTACCATTTTAAAGTGTGTCACCTATCTCTTTGTCAGAACCTTTGTTTAATAGACATTTTCTGTCTCATCCCTATTTTTCTTTCTGAGGCATTATCTTCAAGCTTTTCATCTGCTGATTTTCTGATTGAGCACAGTTTTGCGGGTGGTTTTTATGGAATTGACAGTTGCCATGGCAAAATATTCCTCCTGTCCTTGTCTTTCCATGGATAAACCAATTTAGGCTGTGGCTCAGTCTTTGGGTAGGGGCTATGAAATGACTGAAAGCTAAAAGTTGGTCTCTTTCAGTCAAGGAAGTTACATCCCTATTGATTTAATCCTTCAGGTAAGTATGGCTTTGTGGTTTAGTCCTTCTTGCCTTTTGTTTGCTGTACTGAAAATCTGTCCACTTTAATTTGTAGTGTGTCTTGAATACAGCATTCTTAACAACATCAGCAAAAGAAATATTGTGACAGCACTCACTGTGTACTGTACTGCTGTGGAAGAAATAAAACTGTTTGGGCAGAGGGTGGTGAGCAAGTCTTGACTCTGATATATGGCCTTTGGTGACTACCAAAATAACTGTAATAAAAGTAGCTACGTAAGAGGCAGTACATGTAGCGTTTGGTGGGTTTCTTGACACTTGTGTGACAAGATGAAGGTATCTTTGCTCTCCAGTTCATAAACTTGAAACTGGCTATTTTTTCTTTTTTTTTTTTCTGTTTGTTTGTTTCTGCTTCATATCTTTTCTCCTTGCTGCTTGGCGAAATCTGTGCAGCATTTATAGAAGATTTTGGGACATAAAGTGTTCTTGGAATATTTGCAGTGGGAAGGCTGTAAAATTGAAATGTAGTAAAATTGTTTAGTAAAAAGGACTGGGTTAAGTAAGTTTATCTTTTTTTTCTTTTTTTTCTTTTTTGTTAGAAGAAGAAAGTTCTGTATAGACCTGTAAAAGCTGGTTGATAAAGCCAAGATTCCAGGTTATTATGAAACTGTAGAGAGAAAGTCAGCCACAAAGAGATGTTCTAGCTAAACAAAACCAGTGAAATCCCTCACTGCACAAGCAAACAAAGCTTCTTTTCTGCCTTCTAGCCTCTCTGACCAAACTGAGAGCAGTGTATTTTTTTGGAGGCAGCTTCTCTCATTTTTCAAAACAAAAGAGCTGCACGTACTGCTAGGAATTTTCCTACTCACATCAAAAAAGTCCTCCATAGGTGAAATCTTACAGGAATACTTTCTGTCATGCAGCTGTTGCTATACTACCCACAATATTTTAGTGTTCAAATATGTGATTTCAGTAGCCTCGAGAATCGCCACCAAAGTGACCCATGCCGTTCATGACATTGCCCAACACATTTCTTAGTTATGAAAGCTCTAAGACACCGTTCCCACTTACTTCTTCTCTTATTTCACACTCAGCTCTTGCAGTGTCCAAAAATCCCCACAAAACTGCGTGGACTTTGGCCTGCCACTTCAAGTGTCTCCCCCTGCTTGGTTTTCTGAGCCCTGCTGAGCCCTGCCTCCTGCTGTGGGACACTACCCCAACGAGGTGCTGCCGGGGGGACTGTGCCACTGTCCTCGATCAGAGGCAATGGAACTGTTTAAAATTAAACCATTATACTCAGCTGGGCTCATAGAGCTAAAAATTAGATCTTGATTATCTTGTCTATTTTTAGAAGGTGGAAAAGAATCAAAATGTGATTTTTTTGTATTATTTATTTATTATTTTTTTTATAATCTGCAGTGGAGAATGTATTTGTCTGTGTAGAGGCAAGCTTTTCCAGGACTGTCACACATCTGGGCTGTGATAAGCAATTTGTAACTGAACAGGAAGAAAAAGTAGGCCAGCCTACAAGACAGTATCTAGGAATTACTCCTGAGGGATTTGTGCTACACCGCCTCCAGCAGCTGAAATAACAGCATGAAATTGCGATTAAAAGTTGAGGAGAGATATGGGCTGTTTGACCTTCTTTCAATCAGGGACACGGAGGCCCTGTCTAGATTAAGGATGCAGAGAAATGCAGCTTCTGTTGAGCAATTGCATGCCGAGGAGAGGCTGCTGAAGTTCATGCTAAGCTCAGTGGAACAGAGAGATCGTTTCTTTCCATTTGACAGGGTCCTTGCAGAGCCTGGACCGGTTTCAGAGTGGTGTGTGGGCTGGTGGGGAGTGCCACCAGGTGTGGGGACTGCTGCCTGCCAGGCACTGTCTAGTAGTAGAGTGAAACAGTCCTTGCTCCAAGAGCTACAGTCTAAACAGATGAGAAATAGGAAAGAAACTGTCATTTGTTACGTTTTCTAAGTTTACAGAAACCCAGGCAAGATTAATTAGGCCCCTGAGAGGTCTTGTTAATTAGGAGTTTTGCTATTTGGCTCACCTTTTTACCCAGACTATTACTGTAATTACCCAGTTGACTCTTAATACCAGTTGGGGAATAAGCCGTGAGATAGAGTAACCTGTTTAGGTGGATGTGTACACTGGATCCCAGGCTTGTTTTGGTACTTGGCATTATGATAAGCTAGAAGGAAGGTTAAGTTGGAATAATAATGTAGCCATGGCAATATTGATACAGAGTTGATGCAAATGCTGATGAGCATTTTGGGCTGACAGTGTGAACCTGGCAGCCTAGTCTCAAACCAGCATGACTAGGAAGTGTTCGGGAAGGGAATGCATAAAAAGTAGACACGGTAAGGTAAAAAAAGGCGTATCAAAAAGGATGATTCCTTGGAGCCAGCCTGTGTAAATAGGACTGTGATAACAAACAATTTGGCTTTGCTGCAAGAGGCTTTGATTTGTTCTTAGCTGTGGAGCCTGAGAGCCTGCAAGGAGACATCCCTCATGTGAATCCTGTTCATTTGTTGCCTTTCTACGTAAGTCTCTGGTAACTCGGCATATTGTTTGGGGCAAAGGTTTTCTCAGTATGTGTTTGTACAGCACCACGTAGAGCCAAAGCTGGATAATGACTGGAGGAGAGAAATTTTGCAGGTTTGCACCCTTTGACAGATACATCCCAACTACATAAATATGGTGTAAATATATTGTAGAGCTTTGGCCAGCCACTTTTATGGAATAGTGCAGTACTCAAAGAAATTTTCTTGCCCATGGTAGCAATATGTTCGTAACACCGTATACAAAGCCTGACCTCATTTAAAATGGGGGGAATTTCTCAACTCACACACACCGAATATGCTACCACCTTCTTCCAGCAGCAGATAGGACATGTTTAGCTTTGTTTGGTCACAGACAGAACAATAGGCAGAACCTCAAGTATTTTTACATATTCTCCACAAGACGTTTCCTATATTGGTAACTGTTCTGCATTTATTACTGGTATGTGTATGTTCCAAAAAAGATTATTGCTGTTTGTTGCTCCAGTGAGTTTTCCATTACTGTGTCCTTGAAGGCTAATGTCATTGAGCAAGATTTGTTGGGGGTAACTGGGGCATATGTCTTTCATCAGGAGATGGACCATATGGTTACAATGCTCTAAGGCATGCTTATGGAAAAGTTTAGTGCATGTGCATGGAGGATGGGAACCTGTCCAGACAGGGAGGGGTGTTCAGGAACCACTAAGAACTCTTGGTCAGATTCTTAGATGATGAAAATCAACCTAAGAACATGAAAGAAATTAGCCTGTGTTCCTGCTGAGTTGTTTTTTCCCCACCTTGTAAGCTTTTAGGACTGTTACTGTAGGAACTTTTCCCATATATATGCCTCCTTTCAACTCTTACAGCTTCTTCTCCAGGGTTCTCTTTTGTCTTTCAGAGTTTCAGAACTTAAAATGGCTTGTCATATTTAGATTTCTAAAAGGTCTCTGCCATAAATCTCAACATTTTAGACTAGCGCATTTCTTGGGATCTTTGCTCCACTGGCTTCTTGTTACACTCTTTGCAATATTTGATAGACCAGTTATTATTTCACTGTGTTCAACAGAATTTTCTCTCAGTGCATTGTACAAGAGAGCTCACATCGAGACTGAATGAAGAACTCATGTCCTACTTTCCCTTCATCCATTCACAGTGCAGAACTGTCTCTGAGCAGAGTGCGTGTGCAGAACTGAGCTCTGTGCGCTGAGGAGATGGGTATGCAAAGAGAACTTACCAAAAATGTATACGCAGAATGACTGCAACGAAGAATGCAGGAAAAAGGGAGGGGGAGATGAATTCTCAAGAATCAGATGAGACTAAAGCCAAGGCCACAAAAAGGAAGTTAAAGTTTGGGAGATTAAAGCAAAAGCAATTGGGAAGTCTGAACTGTAATTAGAATAGTTTCTCTTGTTCACCTGCTACTTATGGAGAATGGATGTTCTGCAAATAGTTAACTTTATCTAGTACCCCCAGTTGTCCTAAAGGATCCCATGCACCGTGCAACCTCTAGACCAAATCTCACAATCTTAATTGAACTAGAAGTCTTTACTCTGGTTAAATTGCAATCAGTAAACTTGGAGGAGGAATTTCACAATTTGGTCTGACATATATGAAGCCTGTGTCTAAAGTGAAAAATAAGTGTTCCCTCTTTGTTTCTCACCACTCCCACCCCCCTCACCACCACCTCAATCATAGAAACCAATACTGTCGTGGGTAATTTGCATCCTTTTTGTGATCACCTTATCAGCAACAACCCAAAAATGTTAAATTCTGAGGATGCTGAGTCCATTGTTCTGAGGTGTTTAGGCCTTGTCCAAATGACATCAGTCCTGCCCGTAAAATAATGCAAATCTTTTCTGGAATGGGGGAGGAGGCCTTTCCTATCTGTGTGTCTGTGCAGTTCTACACACATTTTAAAACTGGATCCATGCATTTTCTACCTGCTTGCTATAGCTTTGCCTTTTTTTTTTCTGGGAGCACAGAGTGTGTCTCTTGAAGAAGAGATGCTGAGAATCTGTTTGGTGTTCTCCCTCCCTTTCCAGCAGGACATTTGCTACATGCATATGTACTGCAAAAACCTGAGGGCTCTAGACTGGTAAGCAATGTACCCTACCTCGACATGGTATTTGGGCTTTAAGAGTTTGTGGAAATCTTAGCATAAACCAACAGTCTTTGCTTTATTAAATTCTTGGCTTTTTTAAATGAGCTTGCACAGATGTTACCAGGGAGAGATTCATAAGTTGCTATTTTCCCTGTGGAAAACTGACGAGGGAGACCTAAATAATGAATGAAGTCAGTATTTCACTGTGTCTCTGAGATCTGATTTTTATGGAAATCAGTAACACACAGTATTTTGTGAGACTAATAGATAAATATTGCCTTTCATAAATATTTTTCTGCTTCTGAACTCTTCAGCACAAGGATCAACAGCCATCCCTTTATGAATCTCTCTTTGCAGGGTTATCTAGCTGCAGGAGCTGTCACAGGTTTCTCATCTGAGAAGCTGTCAGTTCAGTGAAAGAGTAAATCACTGGCTTTCTATGGCTTTCTATTTCCACTGTATTTTGAAACTGCACTTAAAATCTTTCTGTTTGTCTCATTGCCAAGCCAACAGTGTGATGTTACAGGGGAATTATAGAAGGGAGTTTTGTGCAATAAATTCAGAGTTTTCACCTGTTGCCTAGTACAATTCCTTGCCTATAAAGAAACCGAGTAAGACTTCTCCAATTACTGCACCATGACAAAACTTTGCTATCAGGAGACATCCTGTGTCATGTCGTGGTACTCAAATCGAAGGGGAAAGGGTTTGTACTCAGATACCATAGAAGATGCGCTGCCAAGAGTAACTGATATCCTGCTGGTCTATAATAAAAAGTTTTAGCAGTGAAATGTACTGAATAACACTGACCCATGTGCTTCATGAAGCAAAATCCTAGGGCCGGGGATAGTCCAGGAGCACTTTCTCTGCAGTGATTGAAAATTACTATTTTTCCTCATTAACAAAATTGTCAGATGTTTCTTGACTTAGAGCCAGGTCATTACTTGCTGTGCTGCTGAGTGACGTGCTTTTCCTTTAGCTTGTATATAGTCTCATTAGATCAAAAACCTTTACAGGAAGAAACAGTCTGTCTTGATTGTATTTTGTAGTGCCTGTCATGTGGAGCTCTTCCTTTCTCTCTCCCCTGGGAAGACAGGGCCACTTCATTTTAGACGGAAGAGATGAGAAAGGGAAGAAACCAGTACTCTTAGGGTACATCAATATTTACTGTACCAAATGTTCATATTTTGTTTGACTTAGATGCTTGCATTATGTATAGACTTACCTTTATATGCAATATCTTCTTTCTTATGAGGGAACTGATACTTGAGAGAAGGATTCTTCTGAATCAGCTCCCAGGAGCAAAATCTGCATTAGGACATCCTCCCTTATCTGCTCACAGCTCATCTCTGTTAGCACAGCTCCCTGGGACTGGCTTGTGCAGGTCCACTTGGAGAGGCACAACATCCTTTCCGCAGCTCCTGCTTTTTTCCAGCAGGCTGGGGCTGCCTTCACACTCCTGCTGCTTCCACGAGAACCGGTGGGTAACAAGAGCCACATGGACCACACGCGTTTCTGTTTCCTGAGGTAATTCACCATCTGTAACTGTTTCTTAGATGATGTGGGGTCCCAAAGCTTCCCCCCGGCTGACAACTCACTGCCTCACAGGACCTCTTTTCTCATGGTATCTAAACACTTCCATATTGAATGTGATTAATTAGAAGGGAGAGGTGAGTGTCAAGGGCAGGGATCACTGTTTAAGAGTAGTTCAGTATTTTAATTTGACCAGATTATGGAAACAGAATGTGAAAGGTAACTGGAGGTAGTTTACTCCCTGCTGAAACGGTGGAGAAAGCCACATCACATTTAGCATAGGCAGGAGCCCTTCCATGACCTGTTCTTCACAGGACATGGGGCACTGCAGGGCCCTAGCTGGGCTCTCTCTCCCTGCGGCCACGGAGTGTCTCGGTCTTGCATGGCTGTTTCCAGCCTGCACTGCTAGTCTTGGTGCAGCTGCTGGGCAGGAATCTTCTGCATTGGGTTCGTTTCCTTCTAATATTGTATATTCAGAAGTATCTGTGCAGCACCAGGGCCACCGACAATACTGCTGATTACTTCATATCACAATTTAATTAGGATGAAAGACAGGGGATGAGCAATTGGAGCTTTTACACTTGGAAAAGAAATTGATTTATGGAACAATCAGTCTGTTGCCTCCGACAGGCTTTTCTTTAAAAAGCAAGGAAAGTATTCTTGCCACTTTTGGGTTCATCTGAATCAAGGAGCTTGTGCAAAACTATTCTTCTCAGCCTGTGATTGCAGAGACCTAACAATGGAGCAGAAATTGATCTCTGTTAAATTCTGTGCGGTACCTTGGGGGCTGAGGTAGGGAGCCCAGGCCCTCTCTGAGCCTGGAGTTCACAATGCCTTAGTGGGACCCTGCTGAAAGGCCCTGCCTGGGCTGTACCTTTTCAGTCGCAGAGGACTGCTCTTGCTATAACTAAGAATTTCTGCTCTTTTGCCAGTGTAGAATTTCCTGGGAATTAAAACTGGTCTTCAAGAAAAAAAACCTGATCTTTAAAGGAAACTATGGGATGTACATAGATACTGCGCTCCTCTATTCCTTGTATAAATGTGAACATTGCTGAAAAGCAGTAGAAAATTAATGTGATGGCACCTCAGAAAGGTCTTGATAACGCTAATATTGTCAAAACTTTGCCCACACTCATGAGCTTTATTGGACTGCTGTATGTTTCTCCTGAGCTGAGAGTTTTCCCTGCAGCATTCTGAAGAAGTGTTACGTGAATCAAAGAAGGTATCCTGCCTCCTACGACCGATCTGCACCTGCTGTTCCCTGCTCCATGTCTAGGGCCCAGCATCATCTAGCCTAGCATCATCACACCCGTCTTTTGCTAGGCTGCCAACAGCCCATATGCAAGGGCTGGCCTCTGCTGTCTGAGGTGGAATGTCTTTCAGATCTTCCTCACAGTTAAGCTGAACCAGAGGTTATGTTTTTCCTGATATGTCTGTGTTTGTTGAGGAATCTTCTCTACAGTTACATTTTTACTCTTATCCGTGAAGGAATGGTAATAGAAACAAAAGGCTGTTTTCTGTCACTCTCTGAGGCTGCTGGATCACTTGTTGCTTCAGAGTTCCTATGGGAAACTATAGGTTTCGTTCAACTATAGCTATGTTGCCTTCTCTTCCAATTTCTGTAGCTAGAAAGGGACATAATTCTGTGACCAGGATGGAGAGAGTGATACAAATACTTGGCTAATGAACATTTGTCAGATAAGAAAAATTAATTCTGACTTTCCTGTTAATGAAAGGAAGGATTAATGCTATAAACACAGGACCAAGAGAGAAAAAAGCTGAATTCATTTTTCTGTTGCTACAAACCTCCTGTGATTTTTGGGCAGGGCAGCTGAACCATGCCCTCAATCATATTGTGTTGTCCTCCCTATCAGCAAAATAAGGATAAAATCAGTAGTTCTGCCTATTTGAATGGCAAGCTGGCTAGCAGAGTGCATTCCCTGACTACCTGCAGGCTGTGCTCGGCAGAATAGCCCCTTACTTGTTGACTAGCTCCAGGGAACTGTTGGTGAATTAACACGTTGTACCCCACAGCCTGAGAACAGCAGCCATGTCCCTCAGCCAACAACTGCAGAAGGGCTTGACAGTTAAGTAATTGCCTCTGCTGCCTGCCTTTTAAGAAATGAAGTGAAACTTAAATGAGAGTTCTGCAAAGTTTGATAGCCCTTCCACTCCGCTGGCATCATTCATGGTGGCCGTTCAAGCTTCCAGCCTAATGGGGATTTGTGAGAAGGCATCAACTCAGAAAAAGTGTCAACAGCACCACAGGTCAGACAAGGACATATTATTATGCACCTTTGAAAACACAGCCAGACTTCACATCTCAGCCCAGCATGCAGCAATCATTAGTCACCCTGTATAATCCTCTTGACCTATTTTTTTTTTTCCTTTCACAGTGGTCACATTTGAAAATACTGTCTAGAGCTGGTGGGCTCACACAAAGTTGTTAATTGGGAGCTGTCTAGCTAAGGGGTAACACAGAGGCAAAGTTCAACACAGTGTGCTTGGCGCCTGGGTTGCAATGCTGAGCGTTCCCAGGGAGGCAATGGCCAGGAGACCCGGGAGGTTTTGTGTCACCAGTATGCACAGGGACTTGATTTCTGTGGTTTCCAAAGGGACTGGTCGCCCAGGTGCTTTGATTTATCTGGAATTAAGGATAAACCCAACAGAAGGGTTTGACTGTGAGATGCACTAATAGCATTTACATTCCAAGGAGGAAAACACTAGTTGGAACAATGGATCAGCCAGGAAAGGCTGCCCACACATCTCTGTCCCAGAGAGCTGGGTGAGTGTGGCCTTTGTCATTAAGGGGTGAGCATGGCCTTTGTCATTAGGGGATTTTTAAAGGGGTTGCCACCCTGGTTGCTTCCCCCTAAGGCTGGTGCAAAAGATGTGCAAAGCAGCATAGTTCACAGGCTCTGTGCACTGAGGCAGTCACTCACCATCATCTTACAGTAGGCTGCTCTCAGTTATCCTGGAGGGACAAGTGTAGGGTGGCCCTACAAGGGTGGGGAGGTGTGAAAGTGATCTGCAAACTCTGTAAGGAGACTTGTTACTTCTGAGAGATTTATTCTGCATACCGTGTATCTGTTAAATTCCTGGAGGCGGCAGCCACAGATATGTAGATGAAGGAATTAGCATAAAAACTATCTACAATACTTATTCCATTATTATACTATCAAAGTACTTCATAGGCTCTACTGAATTCATGTCACAGCTTCTCTGGGAGCTAGGAAATTGTTTTTCATCCCAAGTTTGAAGATCAATTGAGCTGTTCAGTGATAAGGCCCAGGTAGGTGGCAGAGTCAGATTGGTTTCCAGAAGAGCCAGGCAACTACATACCACTGAGGTCACAGATCTCCATCACCAAGTGGGAGCCTGTGCCTACGTCTCAGCTGGTGCCCTGTCTGCTAGCCCAGCTTTTAGATCGGAGCATGTATAACATTCAACAGTACTTCTGCACATGTAGGTGGAATTGGATACTGAATTTCATGGGTTAATAATTTTCCAGAATGTTTTTCCTTGTTCCTCTGTCTGCAGAGCCTGCCCAAATGAAAGGTGGAGTGCAAAGCAGGGCTCCCTTGACTCAGCCAGGGAGAAGATCAAAGCTCTGGTGTGATGGTGCTTAAGGCATATGCCTTTCTTGCTTACCTGCACTAGTTATGAAGCTACTAGCCTAGCAAGATTAGTATTGTCAAATCTGCTTTATAAAAATAGTCAAGGGTGGCATTATAAGTTTGCTGCACCCTTGTACAAACAAGCATGTTCTAAGTAATTAGGTCAGTAATTAGGTATTCTGCTGGAAGGAGCTAGTGTGGGAAATCTTGCCTCTCCCTATCATATCAGCCTTCCTGCCTTTTCCTGGTGTCTCGGGCCAGAGGTGTGTGTGCTGTTACTCTCCAATCCCTGAAGGCATCTATAAAAATTTGCAAGGCTTGATTCGGAGCTGATGGTCGTGAAGTGTGGTGCCCACGCTGGCGTACACAAGTGGCACGAAATTGCTTCTATCCCACTGTAAGGCTGCGTGCTTGTCGTCAGGAGTGGTGCATTCACTGTATTTGAGGGATGGTGCAGGTAGGATCTTACTTGGTTCTTGGACTCTGTGAAGCTATTTCCTTTTCTACTTTTGTCCTGCTGTGACAGGACTGGGCTGGGTCAATCTGCCCTGCATATTTCTGGCTTTGTTAAGTCCCTGGGTACTGAGTGCTACTGTCTGTGCTCTTTTGCTGTTCATTTCTGTAGGGACTTAGGGCAGAAGTGCTTTAACTGCCATCATCATCTTGTAAGGAGCAAAGAAGAAATGCAGTGTATTCCCTAGATGTCAGGATAATCGTATCTTGACAGCATACCAATTAATCATCTCATAATCAGGTAATTATTTCCCATGTTGCTGTCTGATTACCATTTAGTAGCCCAGACTTCAGCCTGCAAATAACTAACACTTTCAAGCAAAGGTTTAAAGGAGAGGAACACAGTGGGCCATGACTCCTGGTGTAACTCCTCTGTCTTCCTTGAATTACTTCTGGGATTGATTTGATCCACCAGTTCTTTTAGCCTACTGAACCACCCAGCAACCCTAATTATTGCCATATTGGCAACAAGAAAAGAGTATGACCAACTCCATTGCTCAGTGTAATGGGCTTAGCTGCTATACTACAGCTGTTAATGTGCTCAGAATTACATCCATATGTTGGCTCCATATGAGCTCTTGCTAACCTAGCAGATTATAAGCTAATGAGCTTGAGCCATACTTTTGGGATCAATATACAAGATGCTCTTAAAAGGTGAGGTCATATATTAGAGCATGCTGAATGCCTCTGTGGTAGAGGAGAGATTTACTTGTAAGCCAGGGAAGACCACAAAGATAAAAATTGTGATCTACAGTCAAAGCTTAATTAACATTCATACCTTGAGAGTGTTTTTGTCCCTACCTCCAGATGATTCACGTCTGGTTTAGTTAGGCTTCCCAATGTTTGTGATTTCTTGAGTGTGTGTGTGTGTATGCATGCATGAGTCCCACTTCTTTCCATCAAAAAGTGTAGACTCCTTCCAAAATTTTAGCCACATTTGGAAGAGAGGCAGGAACCTCAACAGTATTAAACTCTTATGTTTCATAAAAATAGGCTTTTGTATGGGTATAGTTAAAGCAAGACAGGTCTGCATTCATGTGACTTTACTAGTGTAAAAATGATTTAATACATTGACACTATTCCTATATGTGAAATAAATCAATATAGGCTGATACAAGGCACTTTCCCACTTGCAGAGCCACCTCTTGGACTGGTAACATTATTAGGTGCATGTGGTTGGGGTTGTTGTTAGCTATGTCCCACACTATCTGTGTCAAAGTTATAAAATTAATCCTTAAGACAGAGTCCAGCTCAAACAGCATACATACACCTACCATGATGTTGGTCATGGACATGCCAATGAGTTAATCTCCTATTTTTTAAAGCTGTGTGACCCTAACAAAGAGGTAATTTCATGTCAGGTCAAATTTACCCCAGACGAATTGCAGTAATTTTCTCATGCTTTTTAGTGCTCAGTTGCATCCATCTGCTTCTGTATGTATTTGCTGCATGATTACGCCTTCAGTTTTGAATTTCTATTCATGTGTCCAGATCATCAGACCTTTGGCCAACCCAGCCTCAGGATGGCCTTGCAAACACTCTGAGAAACTGGTGTGTGTTTGATTTTCCTTGGCTTGTTTTCTTTCCGTTATCTGTCTTCATGGTGATAAAGACTTCTGCTGTTGACCTCAGAAGTGCTGTGACAGGTTTGCTGTGTGGAAGACATAAAGGGAGGAATGATGTGCAAGCTCTGCTCTCAATAGCTGGCATCATGGAGCTTCTCCCCAGAGAAGCCAAGAGGAGGGAAATGGGGACTACATAAATAGCAGGAACTCTCCAAGAACATGTGCTGAAATAAAAGCAGCTAAAAATAGTCTGTAAGGCAAAATGTAAATCATCTGGAGAGTAACTAGCAAAAGTTTCTGCAAAAAAATCCTGAAAGGAGAAAGCCATGTTTTCAGAAGCAATGGTGCAAGCTGGAAGCAAATAAAGTCTTCCTATGAAAAACTGCCACCTCCAACATGTGCTGTTGGGGAGGCTTCATACCCTTCCCCAGGTCTACCTTCTGCAGTTACGCTGGGGCTCAGTCTCATTCGTACTAGTGCAGTTTTCAATCAAGTCTTTCTCAGAATAGGATTTTTTTTTCCAGATTTTGATTGTTGCAAGAACTGGAGCTCCAGCGAGTGGAATCAGGCTTTGCAAGAATAACAAGTCCATGTAATTTTTCTTTTCCTCGATGGTCAGGCAGCTCCCAGGTCCCAGAAACACGGCAAGGTGGTAAAACCTTTTTAAAAACGGTGGTTTTCCTTTGCACCCCTTCTCCCAGTGCAAATGCTTATCCACTCCTGTCTTCCCTTTTTGCCATTCATTCTTCCCTTTTTGCCTGCTATAATCTGCTGCTGTGGGTTACCAGAGCTATTTCCAATGCAACATGTTTAATCCGAAATTGAAAAGTCTTTGTGAGCTGAGGCCTCAGTGTCATGCGGTGAATATCTTAGATGCAGAATGGGATCAAGGTGGCTTCTTAGTTACCAGTGGTTAACACAATCTATTGCGGTTTATTTAATTGCCATTTATACATGTCTTTGTGCCTCCTACTAGGAAGAAGTGCGATCTGGAAATAAGATAGCTTATAAATAGCTGTAGTTTTGCTTTAGCACAAGGAGAAACTTCAGCTATAGTACAGCTTTAGTGCGTTCTGACAGGCATTGAGGAGGCAGATTGAAGCCTTTCTGCTATACAATGCTGGGCTACAAAAGCAGCATTAGGGCCAGCAGCCCTTGCTAGGCGGGAGTAGCTGATCGCAGATGCATCCCATAGCATGCGGGGCAGCGTTGGCTTTCCAGAGCAGCACACGTCATGCACAGCTGCCCCAAGAAGTGATGGGAGGAGATGTGGTTCCACAGCTGCGCTGCTGTGCCAGGAGCAGGTCCTGACCTGTCTCACGTCTGCGGGAGGAAGCCTGGACCTTCAGACCCTGCTGCCACCAGTCCCGCGCCTCTGCAGTCCAGCTTGGTGTGTTTTGTGGTTTTTTTTTCTGGGTATCTTTCAGCTTCTCTTTCTTGTGATGGCATTTCTAGCTGAGACACTGGATAGAGTGCCAAGTCCAATGGTAAAGCTGTTTTCTGTCAAAGTCAAAACGTTCATAAAATACTGATTTTGACAACGTTTTGGCTTAAGAGAAAGCAATTATGTCTACATTTCAGAGTATCTAATTTTGACAACTTTCAGAATGGAGAGTTTCAGTTTCATTTTGACTAGATTTTTAACAAATCTGTTTAATCACATAAACATTTAAGAAACATTTTAAGAAACTGATTGACCCCAGTTCTTTAAAAAATTATTTTAGTGAGAACTTCCACATTGTCCTTTAATTCTTTTTGAGAGTATCAGAATTTCTCTTTCAGAATTCCTATTTTCAGCCTGAGGCTGGTGAAAGACAGGGCAGCTATCCAGTAAAGCAATCTAGGAATATAACAGGAACCATATTTCATCAGAAATTGTTCTTTTCCATTCAGAAGAAGAATGGCTAATGCGCAGTGCTTTTCTACTAGCTGTTAACAATGCATTTATTTTTTCCTGACGTGTTTAGAAGAATGCGACAAGAGCCGCAAGACGTCTTCTAACAAAGAAACGTATCACTTGGCATTTTTACAGTGAACTGAGGCTTTTCTGGGTTACACATGTCAAAACTAAGTAGTGGGTGTAACTGCCATTACCCACCAGAAAGGAAACAGAAGGAAAGAGTCTGATAAAATCATAGTGTTTTATTAGGCAAATTTTCCCATGTAAGGCTAAAAGATTGCTGCCTGCTGAATTTATTCCAGACTTCAGGCCTGCTTTTTAAAAAGCCTGAAGTGTGAACAGATAAGGAGTTAATTTACCTTCTCAGATTTAGACCTTCTGGAAGATTAACGGAAATTGTGAATGAGAGAGATACATTTTTAATCGTCCTCAGCTTATTTAATTGTAATCTTTGCCAGTCTGCTGTGGAGTGTGGAGCTCTTCCCTGTTTGCACTGTGCACCCCAGGCACATCCTAATGCTGTGGGAGAACTGGCTTCATCCCCTGCCCTGTAGCCCCTGGCTCTTAGGAGAGGGACCCTGAGCTGCAACGAGCTCCATCGCTGCTCCTGGTCTGGGCTGCAGGGACGCTCTGATGGCAGCCTTGCTGCAGAGCCGAGCAAGCTCAGCCTGCAGTGGGGCTGGCAAATAAGGAGTAAAATTTGTTTATGGTGGGATATTTCCAGGCAAACTCCAAATGGAGAGCCACCGAATTAAGAAGCTATAGACACTTACTATAGTCCTAAATTTTATGGAGAGGATGCTACATCAGGCCCAACTATGCAGTGATTTGACCTAGAAAGCTGAGCCTTGGCTGCTTGAGAGTGATGTGCCTTCAGCATCTGTATGTAAAGAACACGAATTGTCTCAGGTGTCTCACTCCCTGGGGTGTCCATAACTAGTGTTATTAACAGACAATCATCTTTTTTGCAAAACTATTCACACTTAATCTCTTTGGGGCTGAATGATGAAGCTAGTTGAAGGCTGCACACCCAGGGCTCAATGCGAATGTAGTGCCAGGAGCAGGCAGAAGAGCAATTCCAAAATGTACTGCCTCTGGAAGTATAAAGTGTGAAAACTCATATGCAAAACCAGAGTTATCTTCCCTCTGTACTTCCTTGACCTTATTGCCTGCTTTTGCTTCACACCCTCCTTTACAACACTGTTATTTGAAATCAGGAACTGAGGGTGTACTGGGAAGGTATATTTAACTGGTTTAGTTCAGCAACGCTACACGTGGTCTTGTACAAGGAGTTCATTTTAAGTTACTTACACACACGTAATGGTAACTGTAGAAGGAAAGAAGAGGATTAAAGTATATCCTCCCTGAAAACTCTAATCTTTTATGTGTTTGACTCTTCCCACTTTGAGCAACCCTCATTAGCAAAATTAAGGGTTCATAAATTTCAGTTGTTGCAGAAATCTGAATGTTCATCTAGTTTATGATTAACTAATAGGAAAAGGCAGGAAATGTTTTTTCTATACCATTAAAGATTGAAAGATACTGAATAATGTTGCCTGTATTAAGAAAAGAAGTCATTTTCAGAACTGTTTGCGATCCATATAGAAAAAAAAATATAAAAACAATCTGTCAGATCAGTCATACTGATAATTTTTAAATGCTTTCATGTGACTTCCAAAATGTAAGTCCTTTCATTGTAATCAAGCTACCTGTAGAAACAAAGATGAATGTTGAATGAGGAAGCATTCAGGATCGACTGTAACACAGGACCAATGGAAAATGCGATTCTTAAATGCCTGTTCATCTCTGGCTTTACACAGGCTTCCATGAGCTCTGTGAACCTTTTCCATCTTAAAATAGAATAGCCATTAACAAAATTAACCTGTTATGAAAGGGGCAACAAATTGAAAAGGGTAAGAGCCCAAAATGTCACCTATTATACTAGTTTGAGAGGTAGCAGGTAGGTGGTATTTTTTCAGATAGGCAGTTTGATTTACTCTGCCCTTCAGACTTATGTTTTCCTTTTATCTGGTGATTTTTTGCTCTCTGCAGCTTTGTACATCTTGTATTTGGACTGTGAGATCTTTGGGATAGACCTTGTGAATTTGTACTGGCATCTGGTATCATGAGACCTGACTGTCTAGGATCTGTTGCCATAAAGCAAAAGTTTAGTCATGTGTGTTACTGCAGCAGCTGATTTTATGAGTTCCCTGTGTTTCCAGGTGTCAAGAATCTTGCAAATGCAGGTCATAAAATATTGGCATACCAGATTCTTATAGCTGTTTAGAAATAACTGATTCCACTGCAGGCTTCAGCATCAAACCTGAAGGCAGACTTTCATCCTGCCATCGTTTCTGTGATCTCCTCTGAGCAGCTCAAAGCAGAGGGGTGACCAAAGCAAGACTAATGTAGAGAACTTGTTACAATTCCAGGTAGAAAATGTTTTGTTAATAAGCAATATTTCAAATTGGTGAAAGCACTGCATGGAAGTTTAGCTTTACCTGAATCAAAAGAAAATGATGCTGTGTGCAGCTCTGTGTCGTGCCCGTGGCCATGCTGGAAGCTCCAGTTGAAAGGAGCATTTGATTAGGAATGCCTTAGCCAGGGCGAGATCTGGAGGCTTTGGAGTCTGCCCCGCGTGTCTTGGCAACGATACACAGTTGAGAGCCCTCATCAGCACAGACAGAGTGTGTCCCAGGTCTGGCTTCACATCCCACTTGTGCGAAGGCAAGAGAGAAAACGTAGCTGCTACTAAGACGGCTTAGAGACCCTGCAGTTCCCTATAGAGGCATCCACAGCTATTCTTAGTAAGTATAATTTCAAATTAAGAAACGATAAATTTTCTTCCCCCAGAAGTCATCTTTTGTTAAGTGTGCCATAGATCGGGGATGTAAATCAGGCTAAAAGCCACAGTTAAAATATCCAGAAGTCTGCTTCCAATTAGTGTGAAACTGCTCTAACTAGCCATTAACTGAATGGTATGCATTTGAAGGAGATGAGTCTTAGAAAAACCTTACAGATTGGGAAAGCAGAGCCTGACCCTTCCCCCTTTTGTCAGCTTTTTCTTTTCAGGAGTGAGCTCGTTGCATTGTGTGTGCAGTGCTACCTACAGCAAAGCTGTCTGCCTGAGCTGAGGGAACCGGGACAGCCTCCCCGGAGTCCTGCATGCCTTTTGTGGGCTCTGCAGATCTTGTCCTGCACTGCTGACGCAACAGGGTAGCCTGGCCGTGCAGGGGACAGCAAGCCATTTCCACTCCTTAGGCACCAAAGACAGACACTGTGATAAAGCGGTGTCGTTTTGAAGATGAGAACTTCAGCTGGGTTGGACTGTATTTTCTGTCTGTTTTCTTATGCAGAACTAGAATGCACGTTGAACTCCTTGTTCCCTTTCCGCTTTCTGAATTGTGTTTGCTTTTAATGGAGTAAAAAGTGATGGTAGAAATACAGGCCCTGGGGAGGTATCCCAAACCAGAGGAGAGGGCGCAGTTGTGGTTGTGTGACTGGTTTAGGACAGGAGTGTCTGAACTCATCTCCAGCCTGTCACAGCTTTTCAGTGTGACCTCAGGGAAAGAGCTAATCTCCCTGTGCGCTGTAGCTGCCGCTGTTGAAGCGGGCCCACACACAGCCTTCTCTCCCTGGCATGTGTCGTGCCTGCGTGGGTTGGAGGTGGGGTGGGTGGGCATGACTGGCTGGTTCGGTGCTCATGGCAACTCCTCCCCTGCCTTGGATGCAAACAGCGATCACTGCAGGTATGGCTGCGCTCCTGGGTTTCAGGACGTTTCAGGGCAGAGCCGTGCACAGGCAGTGGCGCATCCTGTGAAGAAGCATGTTTGTATGAAGTACATGTTAGTGTAGAGCTGAGGGACTCACAGGCACAGCAGAGTTCTGGGCTGGCTGCGCTGCCTGCCGGGGCTACTTGTGGTCCTCTAGGGAAAGGCCAGGGCAGCGGCATGGCTCCCTCATCTGCGCTTCTTTCACAGCTCAGTTCCCTAAAACTGTACCCCCAGGAAGACAGCTTGCAGCATTGCGGAGAGGAGAGCCGGTGCAGCTTCGGTGCGGGGCGATGACTCATGCAGCTGCCTGCGAGATAAGTGTATCTGCTTGTCATTCAGTGAGGGGCAGGGACCGCTCTGTGCCACCCATCCTGAAATGGCAGCACTTCTCAGCAGCTCCTTTTGTAGGGATGAAGGAGATTAGTCACAGGGTACAGTGAGTGAAGAATTCAGATCGGCTCCTTTGGGAATAGTGAACGCTGCCGTGGGAGGAAGAGAAGTCAGGACTCGATTTATCGATGCTCTTTGATCGGGCAATCGTACAAATGCTTTTTGTTGGGGAGGACTCTGAGTTTAAAGAAACTTAGTTCAAAGGCTTCACACATCTGACGGTCGGGCCAGATCCCTGCAGCTTTGGTTGCTTGTTTGAATGAATGTGTAGTTCAAGGAAAGGCTGTCGTACTTGAATGGTGGCCAGATGAGACTGCTGCACCTCATCAGCTCTCCTGCTGTCCAGAACTGCTCACAGCAGAGCGTCTGCGGGAAGCCAGCTGTGGCTCAGTCTGTGACCTTGCTGGCAGAAAAGTAACAAGGATTTGGCTGGCCCAGCTCTTCTCCACATGCAGTATCATTTGGGAGATGTCAGACCAGAATCTTGCCGTTTAAATCAGCAGAGTTCACTGAAGTCAGAGCTGGGGTGATACAAGGTAGTTCAGAGTCTAGCTTGTCCTTGTTCAAGAAAGAATGTAACAGCCATGGCGGGTTAGAGGTGTGTCCCTTTGCTCCCTCGGGCAGAGGGTGGTTCAGGTGGTGTATGCAGAACTCCTTGTGTGTAGTGTGTTACTGATTAGATGGTTTGGGCTTTCCTGGGTCTCCTGCCTTGGAGAAACACTGGGCATTCCATGGCAGTACCCCTGTGGATATTCCTGCTGACTCCCTTGCAGCCTCTTGTGATGACCTCAGGAGTATACTATTGCTTGGTGTTGAGTCACTGGGCCTGTTGCCACAGAGCACTGCTGTGTGTCATCACCCAAGTAACCTGTGCTCAGAGGTGCCAGTTGCCTCTGAACTGTGCTTCTGCCGTGACTGATGGGGGATCATTCTGGGAAAGATGCAGAATAGATCACATCTTTATCATGCCTTGCCCCAAGTCACTGTAATACTTGTTTCCTACAAGGCTGCTTAGGGATTCCTAACCTGTTTTTTCCCCTTAGAGAAAAACGTGGTATTTCAGTAACAGCAACCAGCATGGATATTACTTGTTCACTCCAGATCCCCACAAAATGCGATGTTTCACGTCTGTTTCCCTCATTCATCTCAGTGTGTAAAACATGCTCCACGAGGAGACTGTCTACAAGCATGGAGCAAGTCCCCTTTCATCTCTGCCTCCCTCATCCCTCACTGAGTGTGCTCATGCATGTTAAATAAAGCGTCAGCATTGGTCAGCTTTAGCTTGGACTCATCTGCTGAGTATTTAGGCCTCTCTGTCTCACCCGCCTTTATCTTCCCCTTCCTTTCTTTCTGTTCCTTCTCCTATTCTCCAGTATAACAGTGCCACCTAATTAGGTCATGGATTGTTTCAAACTCAAAACCTTTCAGGAGGTTTTCCAGTAGCTGTGGGTTGTTACTCAAAGCCACTTGTTCTGCTTGCCCAGCCTTCCTGCTTTGTGCCTCTCTTAACTGCTCCCAACACTGAAATATTTCTTATTCATACGGCTGCAGCAGTAAAAGACATGTTAGCTCCATAACAAGCTGCTACTGACTCCTCAGGGAGCTCCCAGAGAAACATTTCACTCAGATTAATCTGCTTTTCTGCATTCCCTACTGTTTTATTAATAGGGATATTTTCATGAGAAGAAGACTCTTACATGAAGCCTTCTGCAGTTCCAGCTGCGGCTCCTCCCTGGAGCCCCAGCGCTGCCTCTTGCTTGCACAGGCTGTTGGGAACCACATCTGGGTAACAACACACACGTTGCTGCTTTCAGGGCGAGACCAGCCAAGTGAGGGGTCAGCAGCACGTGTCCAGACCTGGGAATATGGCCTTTAGATCACATGAAGCAGACTTAATAGCAGGTCTGGTTGGCTCCAAATTTTACTGTATCTGTACTCAAAGGTCTCACTTAGCCACCATAAGGTATTATTTTTCCCTACAAACAAGTTCAATTAAGCCATAAGGAATAATTCCAAAGGAGGTGCTGGTCAGTATAAGGAAGAATGGTAGAATGGGGGGTTTTGTATCTGTAGTCAAAATCTAGGAAAGGCCAGATACATCGGATTCAATCAGCAGCCAGAAGTCTGTGACAGGATGGGCTTGGACTAAATGCAGACCTTGCAGTGGGTATTTGTGGGAGACTCCTACCTGCTCCCCTTGGAACAAAATACAAATTGTCTCCTGTTCTCTAATCCTAGCTTTGAAACATGCAGTTTAATACATGGTCCCAAATTATGGTTGTGAATTATGGTACCTCTGAATATTCTTAATAACTGTATAAATATCTAGACCTTTTAAAAAATCAGTTGAAAGAAGGGCTGATAATTCAGAACAGTTGAAAAGATTTCAACTTTTCTTCAGAGTTAATTGAGAGCAAAGACTGTTACACCCACTCACTGCACAAATTTCAATTAGGCTGACCAGGAGAGAGCTGGTCACAGTGGCTGAATCTGGCCTGTAACAAATTGTTAAGGGAAATCTTTCCTGTTTCAATCATTGAACCTTATTAAATCAATTTCATACAACGTTTTAGTCATTGCCTTTCATTCGTGCCCAACTAAAGCTGCTATTTCAATCAGTGGCAACAGGGTTTGCATGCTGGAAATAACAAGACTGGCTTTGCCTGGTCACATGCTGCATAAGAGACTGTCCAGAAATTTTCATCCTGGAGTCTGCTGTATAAAAGAGGGGCAGGAGGTGCTTCCAGGTTCTTCACCAAGGAAGGTACCAGTCCATCCAGGTGAGATGGTTGTATCTAAGTTCTTAGCCTTAGTAAATATTTTACCTGGGATGTTTTGTAACACTTTTCAAAGTGAAGATAACACATGGCTATGGAGGGACTACCTTGGCTGGCTGTTTTCATGTGATAGTTTTTTACATTGCTTACTAAATGTGACTTAGTAAAAGAATGGAAAGATACTGGAAGATGAGAAATGAATGAGGGAGACAAGAAAGCTACATGTAAGGGAAATAAGAACGGGGGGCAGTTTTTCAGTGCAGTTAGGATGTCCCAGATCTGAGCACCATTCCTGTCTCAAGAAATCTTAGGTAGGTCACCCAGTAAACTTTCTGGACTACTAGATGACATTTCTTTTGTGGTGCATTTTTTCTCAAATTTCCATTTGGGGTTTGTTGTGCCACCTCTGATTTTTTTAGAGATGCATTTCTCATTCCTTAATCACCTCAAGCACTTAAACTCAGTGGGGATTTGGAGGAAGTCAAGAGTTTTGAGCTCGCTCTCTCCTGCTGTCAGGCTGCAGGAGCTCATTGAGATATCCTTTTCGAGCAGGACATCTTGTCAGGTTTACATGGAAATAACAACTGTCCTGATTTTTTTTTTTTTCATTGCTTCATGTCCCTGCTGCCAGCAGCACATCAGAAATCAGGGATCCAGGCTGACCTCCTGGAGGGAAAGGCATGCTGCCAGGGAAGTAGATCTCAGGTCTCTATAGAAGGAAGTGTCACATTACCAGCTGATTAAACAGGTCTGACAGAGCCTAAAGCATAAAGCACTGAGCCCGAAGTAGTAATCCAATAACTGTCTTAAGAGGAGCCTGTGTAGCCATGGGGAGAATTCCCAGGTGACGGCAGTGTCTGCAGCCTTAAAGAAGCGTCCCCTGGGTCTTGTGCATTCCTCTGGGTTTCAGGTGGAGGACCTTAGTTGTTGCTGTTTCACTTAAATTGCACTTCCCAGAAGGGGCTGAGGGAAGAATGGATTACACAGCTCAGAGCATGCTCAGGTTATTTAAAAGGGTGACAGCTCTGACTGGGCACCTTTAGCTCCAGCTACACAAGCATCCTAACAAGCCCAGCTGGGTAGTGAATTGGTGTTCACATCTTGACCTGAGCCTGTGGAGCCAGTTGCCAAGAGGGGCCCTGTGCTGCAGCACCCGTGGAGGCTGTGCCTCTTCTCACCTGTAGCCTCTTGTCTCCTGGGCGCCTGTGCCAATAGTGTGGTGCTGCTGTGTGGACGTGGTCTCCTGGAGGGGCTGTGCCACATCTGTGTGAATGCCTCGCTTATCTTAGAGCTTTAGAGTGGCATTAGGTGTCTGCATCCAGGTAGCTGAAGCCAGTCCAGTCATGCTGGCCATCAGATAGGTAACTGATGATGCTGATCCGTCCTTGGGTTGTCAGTGCTGCCTGTGCCTGCCTGGGGCTGAGCCACCAGGAAGGAAGCAGAGCAGACACCCCACATCAGGGATAATTGACAGCAGGGGCCCTATGGGGACACTGCAATTATTTCCTTCATTTTCCTTTTGTCTGATTGTAAGATGCATGATTGCCAGGGGGGGACGGGGACCACCTACTGTTACGCTACAATTTGAGAAAGCCTTTGAACTTGTTTATCCTGAGGTTTGGTCACCCGAATGTAAAATAGAAGCAATTAAAACATGGGAGAGGTGAAAAGGTGTGGAAGACAGACATGTAAGTAAGGCTGGTCTGAGCATCCTCAGAGCCAGGTCTGCAAAGAGCGTGGAAGAGAGGGAGGGCGGGTTTCTTTCTGGAGTGAAGGGCATCCATCAGGCCTTACACCAGACTTGCAGTTCCCATGTTGTTTCCAGGCAGAGCAGTTGTGTCTGCAGGACAGGTACCAATGCAAACTCTTCTGGCAGAGCTGCCACTCAGCCATCTATCTGAAGCATTTGCTCTGTATCTGTTGCTATTCACAACTGCAAAAAGCTGCCAAAAGACAGAAAGAGCACTTGCCCTCTGTGAGCTTAAAAGGTAAAAAATTATTCCTGGCAAGACGGGGCTAGTGGCTTTCAGAGAGTTGTAGCAGCAAAGTGGTCTGTAGGACACACTTTCCATTCCCCTTTAAGCTTGGTGGAAGGGAAGGTACCAGAAGTTTCCAACCCCATCTCCCAGCCTTGGGGAGACATTCAGCCTGGCTGAAGGAGCCATCGCTCACATGGTCAGCACTGTCCCCAGGGAGGCAGCAACAGCACCTAACAGGGAAACCAGTTCAAACCAATGGAAACGTTCATGAAGGGACTTATGCTGGGGCTCAACACGTGCAAAGATAAGAGAATGAGAGCCTTGAGGCTAATGCAAAATGTGTCTTTAATGAAAGGAACATTGCTACTGATGTCAGTAACTTTTAGACCAGGTTTTGGCAGAAGTGCTGGTACTCACTGGTTCATTGTGGGCTGCCTGTATCTGGTAGCCAACTTGCTTTAACATACTCGGATGTCAAAAAATCATTTCTTTTCCCAGGAGCAGCAGATGAAAAATTAGTTTCAGCTGAGGAGCTCTCTGATGTACTTTACTCAGGCCTTGGGGAGACTTCCAGTTTTGATGTTAACTGTGATTTAATGATAAAATGCTAATATCACTTGGGAAGGAAAGACAATTGGTCCAGCCAGCCACCCTCACAAATAACTGCTGTGCTGTGTGCTCGGGAGCCAGAGCGCTGCTGTCGCTCCAGATCGCTGCCCACGGCTTAGTCATTTGTCTGAGCACTAGTGAACAAAAACACAGATGTAGAAGGAAACGCATCCTCTCTGCCATAGCAGAAAATAAATTGTGTGAAATATTCTCCCCCTGTAGCTGCCCGTTGCTCAGGGAGGAGGGAAGGAGTGAAGCCAAATTTGTGAGGAAAATATTTTCCAGATGAGGATAATTTTAGACCTGTGCAGCATCCATTCTAGCAAGGTACTTCATCAGAGTCCTGGGGGTGGCATTGCAAGAATGGGGGAATGAGCATCCAAGTCCTAATTTTTTCATGGTTTTTCTGTCTGAGCTTGGAGAAGTCACTTGAAAGTAGTTTTAGGGCTAGAGACCATCTGGGCTGTATTCCTGCTGTTTAGCAAAGCCTTTAAGTGTTTCTTTGAGCTTTTATTGTACAAATATGGAACAGAAGCAATTAAAGGTTAGGAAGTAGGTGTCTGAACACCTTTAAAAGCCACAGCCTGTCTCTGTCAGATTACTTTCCAGTGAAATGGCAGTAGCCACTCTTTCTTTTCATGCAAGTATTATGAAATTACATTGATAGTATCTGAGCTGTGTTGCCCTCGAACTCCTCCTTTGTTCTCCTGTGTTTGCCCTGTAGCTCCAGACAGCACCTCCAAAGGGCCAGCTACTGAGCAAAGCTTCTCCTGGGGCAATTTGGGGATATCAGTGCAGATGTTTGTTCACAAAACAGCAGCGTTGCAGGTGAGCAGCACAGAGCCACCTGTGCAGGCTCCTTGCGCAATAACCCCAGGTTTCCCCATGTCCTTTCTCATGCTCTCCATCTAAAAATGAGCTGCTATTGGAATAAACTTGTGATACGTAGAAACAATTCCAACAATCCCAGAAGAAACCACAAACTATAGAAGTGAAATCTTGACTGCTTCCAGTTAAACACAAACAATAGGTCCATTTTTTGTCAGCTAGCATTTGTCAAGCTGTTATCACAGTTTATGTTTATCACAGTGTTCTTTTGGGAACCATGAAGATTGCATGTGTAACTTAGGGAAATGGCCACAAGAATCAGATTCAAAATATTTGCATTGCTTACAGCCAAGGTTCACAGCATGACAAGGTCATTTCACTGTGTTGGGCTTTTAGAGGCGCTGGAGTAGCTGTGCTAGACGTATTGAGCTGGGACGTAAAGACACGGCAGAGACAGACGGTGGCTGGGATGCCGTGCACGTTCTGATCCATGCTGCTGAGGCTGGGTTGCACACAGCCCCATCTTCCCTCCTTGCTGCCCAGTTTTTACTCTCTGAAAAATAACCACAAAGACACAGAATCATAGAATCACTTAGGTGGAAAAGACCTTTAAGATTATCAAGTTCAACTGTTAACCCAGCACTGCCAAGTCCAGCACTAAACCATGTCCCCAAGTGCCACATCTACACTCTTTTAAATACCCGCAGGGAAGGTGACTCACCCACTTCCCTGGGCAGCCTGTTCTAATGTTTGACAACCCTTGTGATGAAGAAAATTTTCCTATTATCCAACCTAAAGCTCCCCTGGCACAATCTGAGGCCATTTGCTCTTCACCTATTGCTTGTTACTTTGGCAGGAGAGACTTGACTTCACTAAAGACACTTGCATTTGTAATGTTTATAGGTCAGAGCCAGGTCTTCCTACTTAACTGTATCATGAGTTAATCCATTCATTTCAAGAGCAAAGCCTGATTCTGAGTTTACATGAGAGTAATCCCAGGTTAACTAAGCTGCAATCATTGAACAATCCCAGTTACAAGAATATCCTTGGGTGCTGAGAGAGAAATCAGGCAAGGTGTACGGACAAACACACTTTGCAGGTAGTCAGACCAGCACAAATGCTTACAGACCTTACTCTGAAACAGGAACGTGAGGCTGGAAAGAGCTTGTGATGTGCATGTCTGCGTATTTAGAAAGACACTAGCCTCATAGCTGGAGTATAGTGGTTTTATATCAAAGTGGGAAGTTTGAGAAAAAGTGCTGATGAAGGCCAGGCTAATATCCCAGTACAGACTAAAAATACATTCCATTTGTCATTATGAACATTTGCACTTATTAATAGCCAATATTAAAAAAGTCCTCTGAGTCCATCTGTTACAGTTTCAGATTCAGGCGCTGAATATTCAGGGTATTTGGCAGGTTTTAAACATCTCCGCCTTGGGAAAGATTTTTTTTAGCTGCTTTTAAATGATGACAGAATTTTTCCGAAATCTGTTAAGAACACTTCACTTGTTCAGGTCAATAAATCAGGACCAAATTCTCACTGTTACCCACTGTCTTGAACAGTGTCTGAGGAGTCCTGTGATCAGAGCTGGACACAAGTGGTGAATCCAACCTTATATTAGTATGGTTAGGAATACAGCCACCCTTTTACCAGTAAACAAAGAATGTGCATAAAACAGTGAGATTATCAGGTTTTGGATAGCCACTTATGATAGGGGATAGCAAGTGGATTTATGTGCTGGGAGATCTATAAGGAAAAAGGCCCTTAGATTTTCCACCTGATCACAAGACATCACTGTTGTGGGACATAAATCTAAATGACAGTGTGTGCATCTGGTTGTTAAACAATTATCTCCATACGAGTGATAGTTTGGTGCGGAATTGAAGGGGCTGTACGCTGCAGCTCTGGTAGCGTGACACAGAGCCAAAGGGAATCTCTTCGTGTGACCCATCCAGGCTCTTGCAGTAAAGAGACAAGACACAGACTGCCACTCTGGCTTTGAGGAGCCTGTTGCGGTATTAAAGCTGCCATCACTTGTGTTGTTCCAGGCAGCGAATGCATTTGAGGGTGAGCATCTCTTATCAGTAGTTCCCATGCTAGCGACTGGTTTGTCCTGTTGATTGACAGCTGTGATAATGAGGTTATTGTGAGGAGGCAATCGGTGCACTGAAATGTTTTTATGTCTTGTGGTCTGGGATCTTGGGCTTTTTGTGTCCTGAGAGGCTCTGTCTCTAGTTGGCTGGGCCAGAGCAAAGGGCAGAACATGAAATGACTGTATGAGAAAAATCCCTGTTGCTTTCTCATCTCTGCATTTCGTGGTTAGTTTGCCATAGCCCTTGTAGAGCTGTTTGCTGTAGTATCAAGACAGAGTTTTCTAAGCCTGTTTATATACCTTTGGAGTGGAAATACCTGGGGAGCAAGGCAAGTCCATTAGACCTTATGAACAACTGGTTATTCATAGATTCTCCATTACTAAGTAAATCTCCCTTGCTGCTCACTCTGTTGATGTTCATTGAACTCTGTTGACTGAGCTGGTTTTCATGCAGCTGACTTACTGCAGTACGGAGCTACGGCCCTGGAAAGCCTTGAATTTGGGTCTTGGCCTATACCAGAACAAAATACTGAGAAAGGGATCTGATGACTGGGCAAGGGTGCCGTGGAGGAGGAAGGTGGAATTCTGATTGCAAGGTTCCGTGAAAAAGTTTTCTGCTTATATCTTTTCTCTCTTATTCTCTGTTTTTGTCTTGCTAGAGGTTTGAAAGGTTGCTTTCCAAAGCACCACTTCCACTATGTAAAAGTCTTGTATGTATGTATGTATGTATTTATTTATTTCTACTGATCCTCTCCATATTCTGCATCTGTGAGTTGCAAAAAAACCCAGACCAGCAGTGGGTGCAGTTCCTGTCTCTTAGGGACAAGATTGAAGTTCACCAAGATGAAATGTCGTGGAAAGTATTGAGCTGTCATTCTCAGGTGCTACAGAAAATTGACTTGCTGTATGTTCCTGCTGCGGTGCAGAGCTGATGGAAGTACCTGACTTGCTAGGTTTCAATATGAATGCAAAAGCATGGTGAGTAGGAACCATGAATCACAGAGGCAAAGGAATGTGCTAGGGATGGTCCAGGTTGGAAATTGTATCTGCTTCATATCTATAATGAGTCATAAACGCTAGAATGCGATTCATGTGTCAGCTGGTAAGACCATCCATTTGTGGCTTTTCAATTAAAATCTGTGTGTTTCTTACTGAGATTGGACTTCCCTCTGTGATACTCAACCATGCCTCTGAAATGCTTTGTAGGCATTACTTACAGTAAGTAGTGGTGGTTTTCCATCCATATGTTAATATTTTGGTGGTTGCTATTTTTTAGCCATAGTCAAGAATGAAAATCCTGTTTCTGAATAGAACTAATGGTTGAGCCCATTCCTGACTTTCTGTATGACCTGTCCTGGTTTCAGCTGGGATGGAGTTAACTTTCTTCTTAGTAGCTAGTACAGTGCTGTGTTTTGGCTCTGATGTGAGAACAATGTTGATAAGGCACTGGTGGTTTTAGTTGTTGCTGGGCAATGTTTATACAAAGTCAAGGACTTTTTGGTTCCTTGGGCCCTGCCAGCCAGAGGGCTGGAGGGACACGGGAAATTGGAAGGGGACACAGCCAGGACAGGTGACCCAAACTAGCCAAAGAGGTATTCCATACCATAGGACGGCATGTATAGAAACTTGGGGGGTTAGCTGGGGTGGGGGGGATCATTGTTCGGGGACTGGCTGGGCATCGGTCAGAGGGTGGTGAGCAGCTGTACTGTGCGTCACTTGTCTTCCTTTCTCCCTTTTCCTTTGGATTTTATACTTTTCCCACCTTTCCATTATAACATCATTATTGTTATTATTGTTGTTGTTGTTGTTTCTACCTTTTTATTCTGTTTAAATTATTACATTGTTCTTACCTCAACCCTCGAGTTTTACATTCCTTTCCAGTTCTCCTCCCCACCCCTCCAGGTGGGGGGAAGCGAGCAAGCGGCTGTGTGGTGCTTGGTTGCCAGCTGGAGTTAAACCCCCAACAGTCCTTTTTGGCTACCAACCTGGGGTGATTGTTCTCACATCACAGCCAAAACACAACACTGTACTAGCTACTAAGAAGAAAGTTAACTCCATCCCAGCCGAAACCGGGACAGACCCAAGATTCTAAACCCAAAAGTAGTCCTGAACCAGGCATATGCAAATTTGCAGCAGCTGCAATTTAGACTGAAATGATTTTCTTAATATCAGTTACCGAAACATACTTAACCTGACAAGTCAGCTCCTCTGCTCACAAATATTGCAGTGTCTCTCAGTCAGAAGGAACTGAAAACATCTGGTTCCTCCTTTGGTGAAGCAAAGAGCCAGGAGTCTGCCAAAAAGTGAAAGATAAGGAGCACAGCAGCTGAGTGCCACGGCATCACCAGTGTGCAGAGTCACGGGAATGGGCCAGTTCCTGTCTCTCTTGTATCCATGGTGACCTAGGGACTGTAAGAGGCTGGGATGTTGGGGTCTGTCAGCAGTGCTGTCACCATGCAGCCACAGGTGACAGTGGAAGATGGGACTAAGCACCAGTGCTGTGAGAGCTTGCAGATCACTGTAAGGCAGCAGAGTCCCAGAGCCCCTGATGCAGGCAGATCCGCACCAAATTAATCTTGTGAAAACAGTCAAACACAGCAAACAGTTCAGCTCCTGCACTTTATAACCTTCTCATCCCTCTGTCAAGCAGCTCCCTACTTAGCCTTGATGGAGTGAGTCAAGGCCACCTTATTCCTGATGGGTGTGTCTTCCCTGGTGGCAGCCAGTTCGTGGTGTTGGTGGCATTTGTCTAGATGACCAGCTCTATTTAAGGAGCCCCACTCACTGGAGATGGCACTGGATTGATAAGGCAGAGAAGGTTAATGGCCTCAGCGGCAATTTTCCAAACAAATAAAACTAATGTGAGTTGTAATTTAAATTATCTACATCAGGTACAGTTTGGTGTAAGAATCAGGACTCTCAATTGAAAAGCATTTGCAGTGGCACTGTTTGGTGTCTTTCAGGGATAACAAGTGAAAAAGGCTTTCTTTTAGTTTCCGTGTCCCTTTCTCTCCAAGTTTCATTGCCTTTCCTAACTGTATGCCTACCTCATTTATTGCTAAAAGCCAGGGTTGGAGGCAGGAGCTTGTATTAGGCAAACCCGTGTGCTAAGCAATGGCTTTCTGTGAAAGAGATCGTGAACTGTAGCAGAAAAGAATGTCTATGTTGCATTAAAAAATCAACATTTTTATCAGATAAGTTTTCTTTTGAGATAGAAAAGTGTCCATTTTAGGACAGAAGAGGGAGGATCAAACATCCTGCAAGCTCTGATCCATCATCATACGTTACATGTGGTCACATTATCAATCTAAACACTGTCCTGGATTTGCAAGTCTCCATAAGCATAGATGTGCTTTGGGCACAGTGGGCTCATTGTCCCAAGAAAAATCGAAGGGAGGTCTTGAGTGATGTCTTGTTATATAGATGTTGCTGCTAAAAGCAAATTCTCCCAGCAAGTAAGTGCAGATTGTTTCTGTTATTGATTGCCATGGTCTCTGCTTTATTGAGACCACATGGCCCACTTTGTTTTTGTAGCTGCCTTTTATTAAAACTGACAAAGAGGTATCAGCGTTTGAAAAGATGAGTCTTGAGAGTCCCCTGGGCGGCATTTTCATGCTGTAAAGTGATACTGGCACATTTGATCCACAGATGCTTTTAACATACTAATAAAACAAAAGCTTTCCTTCCCAGGGTGGTCTTCTACACTACAAAGCTCTCTGGTTTTGTCCATGCTTAATGGGCCAGACCCCAAGAAGTGGAGAGAACCTGCAATTCCTCCTACCTTAAACTGTGCTCTCAGGATTTGGTCCTGTGTTGTAAACTGCAGAGAAAAATTCTTATGTGTATAGTTCTTCAAGCTATATTTTGCTGCTTCATTGAAGGCTCATGATGTGTTTTATATTCACATGGGTTACCTATATTGGTTTTCATATTCCTGAGAGTGGCAGTTGGAAAGCTTTCATTCTTATTTCTGGTAACTGGCATTTACAGTTCTTAATCCTCTCCTGTTCTTGTAATACCTGACTTTGTAAGGAGCCAGGTACAGCTCTACCAGAGCAAACCAGAAGATTTTTGTTTTGGCATTATATTTGAAGATATCTAAAATAATTTAGATCTGAGACATTTCCTATTAGTACCTATCATGAAAGGAAATGTTTGACCTCAATCTGTCTATGCAACAGCTCCTGATCTATAAAATGGGAATACCATCTTCTCTCATTTTGAAGAGGCTTTATGAAGATAAATTAATCTTTGCAAAGCACTCAGATGTCAGAGTGATGAACACCACAGAAAAGCTTGGGGGAAAATAAATAGTTCTGTCTATGGAGCAGGCTGTTAGTAGTAGCCGTAAATAAGACATGAAGCAACACTTTGATCAAGGAGACTAAAGCAGATATTGAACAGTTGCTGATAAACTGAGCACCATCCAGCCTATGTCCTAAACAAATACAGACCAGTGGAAAATAGTGGGTGATTGTGTGATGAAAGAGATATGTTAATGCAAGCAAGCAATAAGACTAAAGTAAAGTTGCAATTGTGAGTTCAGTACAGGGTTTTCATTCCTTCAGGATGTTCTGTTCTGCAGCCACGTGTCATGTGAGAAATATTAGCCCCTGGTGAGCATGAATTATTCTTGTCCTGGCCAGGACAGCTTATTCTTTTTCTTTTCCTTTCCTCTGCTAACCAGTTATATTATACAGAGTAGGAGCTAAAAGTTTAAAACCATGTAATGAAAACATGCACAGAGCTGAAACTACCAAAAGGTCTGTTCTTCAGCCAGCAGCCTGTTTTTTACAGACTATGCAAAGCAGAATCCAGCAGAGCTACACATCCGTCAGAGGGGCTGTCAGAACCCTCTGCTCTGTCCACATCTCCAGGCTCACCTAACTCCTGGCCAGTTGCTTGCTCGGGAAAATCAGCCAATAAAGCCTACTGTCACTGCAGCCACAGAGTTTATTTTTAAATTATTTATTATAAAATTATAAAAATATTATAGAAAAATAATAAATAAAATTATTTATTAAACAGAGGAGTTTATTTGCCACAGTAGAGACAGCTGAGTATATGTGTGTGTGTATTTTTGGTGCAACGTGGAGCTGCTTGGCACCACCTTGGCTTAAGCTTTAAGTTGGTTGAGGGATGCTCACACTTCCCTTGCCGTCTTCTGTTCTCTTGTCTGCGAATTGAATGTGTCTATGCCCTCAGCCTGCACAGTCCTCCCAGCCCATTCCTAAAGGACAGGCTACATATTTTTCATTTAGATTTGCTCATGAAACCTGTTGTTTTATTTTAATCTTGTATTATTGGGCATTTTGACGAAGGCTAAGTAGAACAGGTTTTGTGCCGGGCATGTTTTTGTAATGCTTTTGACAAAGGCACTTTAATTGTGAATTCACAGCTACTATTAGGAGATACCTTCAGAGCCTGTTATGAAAAAATTATACAGTTGCAGTGATGAGCAAAAAATAAACTGCTTTAAAGAAGGGGGTGCATATCCTGTTTCACTGTCAGGCCTTTGGATTTGCAGTTCTTGACTTACTGTCCCTCAGGCTTTGGAGAGGAACACAGAAATTTTTTCCAAATGCAGCCTCATTATGCCACCAAAGTGTAACCTACTGAGGGCAAAGAGGTTGCAAGTAGCTCATCTCTAGAGAGCAATGGGTAAGTCTCCTGAAACGTCTTTGTGCTGTAATTGCATGCCACAGAAGTAGGTCCAACTTCATTGCTCTTGTCTGTGCAGAGACCTTCATTTGCGAGCCCTTCGTTTGACCCATGCTGTTTGATCTGCCAGGCTGCTTGCCCTATTCCTGAGGATAGTATACAAGCACACACTCTGCTTTTGTTAATGTTTAACGGGATCATAGGGAGAGCAGACCCCCATGGCCCGTCCCATGGCGTAGAGCCTGGAGAGCTGCTTCCCTGCTTGCTAAAATAAGCCTCTCTGCAGAGGGGTCTTGTTTTTTGGGAGTGGGAGCAGGGGTTGAGCTGAGCCTGCTCCCACCCGGAGCAATGTTCCCATGCAGCTGTAGTTTGGAGCTGACCTCCTCACCCTGTCCTGGGGTGCAGGGATGGGGAGGGCAAAGGGGATACTGCAGAATGCTCTGAAGAGGCTCTAGCTGCTGTAAATGTAGCCTGCTGCTGCTCTCTCTACAGTCTGCAGCTCAGCAGCTCCATGCTTTTCCTGCTTTCATGCTATCTTAGCCTCCTCCTGGCTTCCCCTTCAGAGAAGTCATGGGAACAAACTGTAGTTGGGAGAGAGTTCACTCTGCACTCCCTCTGTCCCCTCTTCCCTACCTGAAAGTCTGTCTTTGCCTTTTCTGATTGTAAGATCTTTGCGGCAGGGACTGTACGCTCCCTGTGTTTCTGCAGAAACGAGCTTAATTAGGGATCATTCTTGGTTTGTTCTGTCATAATAAAAGGGATTCATAGTAACACTGCAGTAATTCACACCAGTCTCATTGCGTTTGCTTCAAAGGAGACGCTCCAAAATAAGATGAGAGTAGATGAGATGGAGATCAGACCAGCTGTAATTACTAGTCTGCGATATCTCATTTTGAAGCAGAGCAGTTACGTGCAGTAGTAACTTGGCCGGCTATTATTGTAGGGGAAAAACCCACACAAAAGGTATTTTTACATAAGTATCTGTGTGAAATAGCCACAAATATTCATCAGAGAGAGCATGATTAAAGGCCCTTGAAGCATGATTGGAGTTGCCAGTTTTCATGAGATAATTAAGATGCGGGTTTGGTATATACATTCTGGTGATCTCATTATCTTCATTATTAATTAGTCTCTGTTCTTCACATTTCAGCTCCAGTTTCTTGTCATTAGGGTGACTAGCCTATAAGCAATGCGTTAGTAGATTCAGAGGAAGGATTTTTGCCTCTGGAACAGTAGAGGAGGTGCCAGCCTTTGTTCAGAACTGCTCCAGAAGAAATTGCAGGGCTTTGTACAAGATCAGGAGGTGTCCCTGCCGTAAACACTTTCAACAACGCCCCTTGCCTGGCATTTCCTGGCCAGGAGCCCCTGGTTTCAGCAGGCACTCTGGCTGCCTCTACTGGAAATCATAAAATGGTTTGGGTCGGAAGGGACCTTAAAGATCATCTAGTTCCAACCTCCCTGCCCTGGGTGCTCCAAGCCCCGTCCAGCCTGGCCTTGGACATTGCCAGGGATGGGGCACCCACAGCTGCTCTGGGCAACCCATGCCAGAGCCTCAGCACCCTCACAGGGAAGAGTGAGTAGTGATTGTGATTTAGGCACTCAGCTCTGTATTTAGTAATCTTCCTCTAAGCACTCAAATATGAGTATTTTGCCCAAATTTCCTCTGGCATGCTTCTGCAAGCGCCTTTTTTCCAGGATACTTAGCATTATTAATCTGGCAGTACCAAGCATCCTTTTGCCAGTGTAACCATCTCTCTTCTTCTTTTCTGTGGTAATGGGGATAAAAGTCTACTCTCCACTAACAGAAAGGTGGTTGTCACCATCCTAACCTCAACCCTGGACAGGAATGAAGAGTACTCATACTTTGCCAATGCCACCATGTACAAGTAGGCATACGGCAGATGAGATTTAGGAAAAACTAAGATGAATTAACTAAGATGAATTAAGATGGAAACTGAGTGTGAAGATATGCCCTACCATTTCCAGGGGCCAGCTGTTATGTACTGGAGGAGCATGTCTGCCATTGTACAGCTTTCCTTTGAAAAGTGGAAAGGCTGCCATTGATGGAGTCAGAAAATACCATGTTCATGAGGGTCTCAGTGGGCAGATCCTATTCATGTGAACTGCTCACGAAGCCTGGGGTATCTTTCAATGTCTGTGGTCACCTGAGCTGTTACTAACGTGCACAGATTCTTCAGCTGCCTGAAATCACAGCAAGGGAATAGACCTCCAGAGTCTCAGATGGGAAAAACGTATCATGCAACATCTCCTTCTCTGGCACTGACTCATTGAGTTGCAGCTGCCAGTCTTACTAAGCAGAAGCTGCTATCCTGGGCATTTCGTGCAGCCGTGCAGCCCTTCCTCCTCACCCTGGCTGCTCTCAGGCAGGAAGCAGTTCAAGGTCTGTGTCACTCCCGATGTAGTTCTCATTCCTCCAAGAAAGGCAGTGATAGCCACCTTCCCTCCCTCAGCCGTGACAATGTGCTCTGGTTTTCCCTTTGTAGGAAACAAATCATAAGCGTTCGTAAACAGAAAACTATCACTTTACCATGAAATATGTAAAAAGTAAGGGGTTTGTCTCAATGGAGATCAAAGCCAGCCTATAACAATCTCTGCTTAATCAGGCTTAGCTTTAGTGAAATGAGAAATGGACCTATATTATAGCTATGGTTATTAATAAAGTCTTTATACAGTCATTCCTTAATAAGAGCTGGTTGTCTAAAATGTGTACGTTTTCTGGGATTTTACTGAGGAGCACTTCTATCAATGAGACATTTATACCTTCTCAATTTTTACTATGTAATAAATGGCAAAGCCCTGGGTAGCATACTGAGTAATACATCCAGCAGGTGTACCAAACAGTTGTGCGTATGTTCTTAACATCTCTATTAGAATACTGGTTTTAACAGTAGCTGCTTGACCTGTTGAAGATTTATTTTACGTTTTCCTCCTCACAAGCTATTGAAAGGATAGCTGTATTGGGAAATCATTCTGTAAGTATCAGGAACTGTTTCACGATGTGTCATAGTACTGCCTGAGCAGTGTAACACTAGAAACACTTCTTATTTGCGTCTTTCAGGAAACCATTAAAAAACATACTGTGCAAGTAATTATTTTATTTATGATTGTTATTTATTCGGCAATGAACCCCTGACATACAACTGTCTTTCAAAATGAAAGGAAAAGCAGATTTTAGAAGTGTCCTATTTAGTAAGCAGTGAAGTTGTCTGTCCCCAGATCTGTCTTGTAAAAATTGCTTTCCTGTTAATTTAGATTAATGAATAGAAGGATGTCTGGGAGGTGTTTTTGATCCCTGGTACACTGTTCATTATCAGCTTTTGCTCAGCTTCCCTGGAGAGCTCCCAAACAGGAGGGCTCCGGAGCCTGCTGCCGCTGCAGGGAGCCCAGGGTCTGCTGGCCCTGGTGTGCGGGGACCTTGCTGAGGCCGAGGGACCTCCTCGGACACGTGAGGGTGGCCGTGTGTGTTGGCTGGAGGTGCACTTTGCTTTCAGCTGTTGCTGTTACACTTTATTACACTAAACCTAAGGCGTCCCCTGCCCTTCCAAAGCTTCTCTGTTCAGCAGAGACAGAATTCATTTTCTTTTGATGAACTGGATAAAGGGTCAAGTTCAGTGAATTGCTTTAAGCTTTATGTGTAAGAATAGAGGCTAATGAATTTCTTTTGCTTTTGCTTTTTTAACGACAATATTTTGCACTTAGAAGTCGCTGGCTGCGATGATGATGAGCGCGGGCTCAGGCAACACCTGGGACATGCGACATTAAGCTGGTAGATGGATTTGAATGAAGCATGAACCGATGGGCTTGTCACTGCCCGCTTTGGTCTGTTTTCTTACAATTTCCTTATCTTCTGCTCCAAGTGACTCCTGCGCCTTTCTCCTCCCCAGAAAATGCCCTGTCTTTGAACACTATGAAGTCCAAAAGATTTGAGTATAGAAGTATAAAGTATTTAAATGACCTTTCAATCATTTACATCTACAGCATCTCTGTAACTCTGTATATGAGCACTGTTACTAAAGTACAGCGCAAACAGCTTTGTGTAACTCTTTTGAAATACTCAAAGCTACCTTTAAAAATAGGATTTGGAATGTGGCAGGATCCAGTGGGAGGGTAACGACTGGGGATTCTTTGCTTTTCAGAGTCTTTCAGTGCCATTAGGCTGGCAGGGAGGTGCTCACTGTGCTCAACCTTCAGGACTGTGTTTCCTTCCGTGTGTAATACTCTGGTGAAAACGGTGACAGGGGGTAAGGGTGGGGTTTGGCTCCAGGACAGCAGTATTGCAGAAAATGGTTGTTGGAATACCACCCCACTGCCTTTGAGTCCTCTACTGCAAAGCCACTGAAACAGATTTTATTTCTTTAATTTTTTCTTTATTAGCACAGACAGCACAGGCAGGACAATTCTTAGGAGGTGTTGCTAAAAAGGAAGTTACACAACTTCTAAGAAGTGAATTTAAAATAACCAAGTCAGTGTGCATGTTCTCAGCCTTTTGTTTTGCTTTTCTTTATCTTGTAGCTAAAAGGATTAAAATCAGGGACAGAACAGACATCACTTCCTACTAGGATCTGTTTTGCTTAGTAGCACACTGAGGGTGTTTTACGTTGGCACCGCCATCACGGGGAGGCTGTACCTGTGTTGTGTCACACCAGGCAGGCGAGGTCATCTGCAGTGAACCCCAGTGTTCCCTGAGGCTGTCCCCCTCTGGGGACCTGGCATCCCCACTGCCCTTGGGGGCTCTGCCCTCCAGGGCAGCCCCTTCACTTTACCTGAAAATCGGTCAGTAAAAATTCCTCCGTTGGCGGGCTGCTGGCCCCCGACGCCGGGGAGGAGAAGCCGGTGGGTGCAGCAGCCCGGGGTGCAGGCGATGCATCACCCACCCTCACCTAGGGCAGCCCTGGGACCCCTTCCCACTGCGCCGGGCCAAACAGGTCTCTGCTGCCCGAGGTTTGAGCACAGGGATATGCATATATATACATAATACATACACACACACACATATATATATGTATGTATATATATATATATTTAGAATTAGGCGGGTTTTAAGCCACATTTCATTTCTAGGGAAGGCAGCTTCCTTTTCTAACCATGATCACGGATAATTTTGAGCCAAACTGAAGAATTACGGCACCACCACCCCCAGCAGGGTGCGGGCGACTCCCGCCACGAACCCGGCCTCCCAGGCGCAGCCCCCCGCAAACCATCCGCAAACCAACCCGTTGGGGATTGTTGGTTTGCACTTAGGAGTCGCTGGCTGCGATGATGATGAGCGCGGGCTCAGGCAGCACCTGGGACATGCGACATTAAGCTGGTAGATGGATTTGCATGAAGCATGAACCGATGGGCTTGTCACTGCCCGCCCGATTGTTGCGGCTGAAGGCCAAACCCCCCGCGCAGCGGCGTCACGGCGCCCCGGTACCGCGCCTACACCAGGGATACACACACCGCCCCCCCCGCCCCCCGCGTTGCCTAGCAACCGCGGGGCGGGTCGCTCCGCCCCCTCAGCGGGGCGGGGCCGGGCCGTGGGGACGGCACCGACCTCCCGGCGCCGGGCCAGGCGCGGGCAGCCCGGCGGCGCAAGGCGGGAGGCGGCCGGTGTCTTCGGCGCGGGGTGAGGGGCAGCTTCGCGGTGGTGCTGGGGGTTTCCACGCCGTGGCACCGGCGCGAGGGATGCGGGGGGAGACCCGTGCGGCGGCACCCGCCGGTGGTCGCGGCTGGACGCGGGTTGCGGAATTCCCCCGGACCCGCGGGGTTTGCTGTGGGCAGGAGGGGGAAGAGCATCTCGGCGAGCTCTGCCTGCAGTACCGGCGGGTTTGTGGTTGCAGGGAGCGTTTTGCAAGCGGGGAAGCGGGCAGGTACAGCGCAACCGTGCCGGGTTGTGTTTGGGGTTTGTTGTTTTTTTTCTCCTGTTTGCCTAGGGAGGGGTTTGTCCCTCCAGGGCCACGTCTGCTGAAAGAAAGGTTGGGCGGGCAGTGGGAGAAGTGAGCAGGTCCGGGAGAGCTCTGGCAGTACTCTTAACGCTGGGGAGAAATGCAAACCCATGTCTTGGCCAGCCGTGCGTGGTGAAACGGGGTGTCGGGGAAGAAGGGGGGCTCTTCCTGCGTAGCTGAGCCTCACGCGCTGCTCGGGGCTCTCACCTGGAGATCACCCAGTATCTGGGCTTTAAAATCTTTAAAAAAGAGAAGAAACGAGTACTTTTTAAGGGTAAACGCAAGCAAGGGGCTTGTTGTGTAATTGTTTTCTGTGGCACTGGTGATGTGTTTGGATTGCCGTTACTTATTGTTAAATATTTTTTAACACCCAACTGTGGTTCTGAATGCATTTGCTGGCTCTGGGATGCTGGTGACATAGTCGGGAAAAAATGATGCACGGTTAGTATGTGGCTGTCACACAGTCTGGTCTGTAACTACGGGGTCTCGTAAATAGCCCTCATGCGGGACCCGCATTACCCTAACGTGGTGGGTGAGGTGGTCCTGCCCCTGCTGAACTGAGTGGGGTCAGGCCTGTGTATGTGCTCGGCAGCATCAGCGAGCGGTTCACGGCAGAGCTCTTCCTCTGATGCTTTCAGCGGTGGGAGCATAGGAGGTATCTTGGTGTGGAGTTGCTTGTGTCTCTCTGAAACGCTGGCGGGCAGTTGTGCTTTTCTGTTATGCAGAAGTGGCATGTGGCAGAGATGCCGGGGCAGGCAAATGCCATCCCTGCTCTGTGCCATGCTAGTGCTGATTTTTGGGTGGCAGTCTAATGTTACTGCTTTGCTAGTAGCAATATTCTTCTTTCGTTTTGGCAGATCTATAGTTAGTGGCTTTGGGGGCACAGATAATTTATCCTCATGTTATTTGGCTGATTTAACTACTTATGTTAAGGAGGAGGGACAGTTGAGAGAACACTACTGAAATAGGTTCAAAATACGTTCCCTGAACGTGGACTTCATGGCACCTGTATTCAAGCCCTTATACCAGTATAATTTGTGACTCTTTCAATCCCTTTTGATACGCTGTCACAGCTGTTCCCATTCAAAATGATCTTACTCCAGTCAGGTGGTGTGCTGAATGTGGGGCTGCACCCCAGTGATGGGACTAGACTGCTGTCCCTAATCATTTCTTGGTTCTCAGTAAGAAGTGAAGCGGTGGTGTTGGTGATGCGAGAGATTTTTCTGCCTGTGGCCCTTCTGACTTTTGAGGAGAGGGGAATAACATGGTGTCCCCACCGGGTGAGTTCAGTAGTGTGGAATATTATTCACACAACTGGGTACAGAAGGGGACAGTGGATTTTCTTCTGGTTGTTTGGCAACATCTGCCCCAACCGAAAGGAGCTTGAGCTGTTCCCGATGCTCGATGTGGTAACCTTCAAGCAGTTTTAAAACTTCTTTTATTTGGGCTTCTTTTAACTTGTTGTTTGAAGAATTACTGCAAACAGCAGCAAGTCTCCCAGAAGCCACCTGACATACAGATGTTTCTCAGCTGTGGTTGCCTTGTCACGGCTCTTGCCACCATGGTGGTTGGGGGATCTTAGCCATGTGCAAAGGCTGCAAAACAGAACACTTTCCATGCCAAGATGGGAAGGGGAATGAAATAGCTTTGCTTCAGTTATTGATTAACCAGTCCTGTCACATGTTAAGCACACCTTGAGCTTAATTCTTTCAGTCTTTTGAATACAGCGTCCTAGTGAAAGATTTTAAATGGTTATAAAACTAATCATGTGTTGCTGTTGAATTAACCGTTATTCAAACATTAATATTATCAAATGCTTCCCATATTTGGTTAGCTGAGCCCTTAAATTCTGAATTGCAGCACAACGTAATTCCTTTTGATCTTACTATAGTCATTTAGGTTGATAGCTGTACTGAACACAAAACCATGCTTTGGGCACTGTGTTGCAGCTAACACCACTGGTTAGTAGTAGGGGTCTCTGGGTATGGCTCTGCTTTGAACCCTGTTTTCAGTGTGTAAACTAATGTTGCTACAAATGTTTTTTACTTGATTGCCATCTGTTTTGTCTGTGCAGGTTCAAGGGTAGAACTACCTCCTGCCTACACATAGCTGTAAACTCTAAAATAAGCCATGTTTTGTATTTTACCATATAAGTGAAAAAACAGTTTGTTGACTGTGCCAGAGTTTATGATCACTGGGTTCTTCATTTGTGTTTGTCATTTGTCGAGTGGTATGATGTGCTTGGCAGCCCTTCTACAATACAATTCAGTGCTTTCACTTCATTGTAAGAAACTAAAAAAGCAGGTACGTGAGAGCCTTTCTTTAAAAATAAATAAAATTACTTTTATAAATAGATGGGGAAACTGATTTTTTTTTAAAAAAAGCAGTGCTTGCAAACTTTGCTGGATAAAGGCTGCAATTCCAGTTATTCCTGCAGCAGAGACGCCTTAACCTGCGGTTTGCCCAGCCACCAGCTGAAGAGCAGCCAAGGTCCTGGAGCTCCTTCCTCCTCCTAATGAAGAGCTCTTCAGAGCTACTTCAGTATTTCTTAAACATGAAGTAAATTAGTTTTTAGGCTTGTCTGCATTCACACTGACCAATGAGCTCTGGGAAGTGTTTCTCTATAAACTAGAGCAAAGCCACATCCTTAATGATTTCCCTCTGCTTGCCAATGTAAACTATTCATCATCAAGCATGGCTGGATTTCTTATGGCGCTGGGGAAACTCGAGATGTTTCTCTACCTCTTGGGGTCTGAAGTTTCTCCCATTCCCCAGTCATTCCTCCCCTCTGGAGACTGCAGTGTAATCTAGCCCGGGTGGGTGGGAAGACAGAAATACGATTTGTGAGGCAAAAAGTCCTGTTTTCTTTGTTTTTCTTTAAATGCCTTTATTTCCTTGTGTTTGCTGGAGGCCAAACTTCTGCAGTATTATACAAAAGAAATGCAAATATTATAGTTTCCAGTTTCTTTGGGGGAAGGGAATTTGATCAGGGCTCCTGTAAATAATTAGCTTAGACATAGGCAGAATTGTGCCTGCCTGGGACAGCGTCTGCCTGTTCTTCACACTGTTTGTACCTAGCAGTACTCTTGGGGACACTCGGAGTACCCTCCTCCTCGCCCAGGTGTGGAGCAGCGCTAAGTCTGCTCAAAGAGCTCTTCACCCATGTGCCTGCAGCACCTGTGGGCGAGTATGATGCAAGGGTTTTTTTTGCTATTTACTGAGTGCCCGACTGGGTGACCTTGAGGCTTGTCAAGGAAAACAAGTTAGCGTGTGAGCTCAGCTGTCTCCTGAGCAGCAAACACCATTTGCAAAGAGCATCTTGTAACTTACAGACTCGGTTAATTAAGGAACTGAACTGAGAAGCAAGCACTGGACTGTGCTTCAGGCTTAAAATAAAGACATTTCTTTGCAAGCAGCCTCCAGCTCTCTTCGACATGGTAGAGGTGTTCATTTGTAGTATTGCTTCAAAATACCATAAGCTGACCTTTACCTCTGGCCCTTGGTTTTGAAGGCTGGTCTACGCTGGGATGTTTTTCGCGTGCCTTTTGCTGTGAACTGCAGCTCTGCGCTTCCTGTGCACGGGCAGCGCTGTGACGTCCTGCCTGCGGTTGGCTCCATGGACCCCAGACATGGTCTGCGTAGTTTTGTCACACACTGTACGTGTCAACATAATGGTGACCACTGCTGCCTGAGATGTGCCACCTTGGCTGGCCCCACTGCCCCCAGGGGCAGGTTTAACAGGGGCAGGCCTGCGCGTCAGTCCTAGGAAACGGGCCTTGGTAAGAGTTTGATATTTTCTGTCTTCCCTCCCTGTTAGTGCTGTTCTGACTTTAAAAATAGAAAGAGATTGTCTCATCTCAAGGCAAAGGCTTCTCAAGAGGGTTAATCATGTCATGTTTATTATCTGCTGCGTAGATCTTTTTAGGCAAGTATCGTGAATAATTATTTCTTAGTTTAGTTGTATACCAGCTTTTTTAAACCAAGGGCTGCAGCACCCCTACGCATGCGATGCAATGTTGACCATGGCTCACTTCAGCGGCGGTTGCTGAACTTTGGTGCCGTGCTCTGGAGGAGGGGGTGGCAGGCAGGTATCTGCTGTGGTATTTCCTAGCAGTTCCCTGCATGGGAAGGGCTGTGCCACCAGTCTGCCGAAGTCTGGCAGCTTGCACAGCACCTTAGGGATTCCTGAGTGACATCCTCATGGTATACCAGCATTGTGCCACTTCGCACCTCTTTTTCTAGGTATGTGAGAGAGAATGGAAACTGTCTTGCAGCTCAGAGCTGAAAGTGCCCTAATCAATGTTGGAACAAGATGCCAAACAGTCTGGTGGGTTTTATTCTGAACTGTGGTTGATGTGCTGGCCCTGGCCGTGCTGAAGGTGAAGGGGATGCACTTTTCTTCCTAACACAGCAGTCTAGGATGTTTTTTCTTTTGCAAAGAGATGCTCCTTGCTTTGAGCCCCTGGTGATGGCTGATGAGTGTATGGCTGTCTAGTAGTGGGAAGCAGCCCAGGGAGTGATGGGGAGCAACTTCAAAGTAATGGGAAAGAGCCTTCCCCCCTGCCCCCTCTTCTCTTTAGAGAATCAAATTAGCAGCCTGCTAAAGTCTTTTAATGTTAAAACTTTCAGAGCATGAACAATGACCTGTGAAAAGGAGTGCTTGGATCTAGACCCTGTGCGTGATGAGGTCTGGCGTCTCTATTATGGCCAATTAAAGTGACAGGTAGCAGTGTAAACACTCCTGACTCCTGCCGTTCCCTGGCTGGCTCCAGGCTGCACACTGCCTTTCTCCTCTGCCTTGGAAAAGGCATGTCAGTTTGAACTTCCTATCCAGAGCACAAAGCAGTCTTTCAAAACCTCTGTGCCCTCCACTCGTGTGGTTCAGCATCAACAGCCCAGAAGCTGAGGCTTGGTCTTTCAGTCAAAACCTGTTGTCCTTGACTTGCACGATTGTATGAGATACAGATGTTATCTTGCAAAGGAAGCAGGAGGCTGGCAGTGCGCTGCAGCACAGGCATGGCTTGCTCTCATCTGGGGACTCTGCCAGCTTTCCAGCATGCTGTCCAGCACTCGATCCTATATTTGGATTTTAGAAATAAACTTCCTCCTAGAAGTCCTTTCCAATACCCACAGCAGCTTTGTGTGTGAACCTTTGCCTTAAACTGAGCTTCAAATAATAGATTTGGGTAACCAGTCAGTCAGAGGAAGATGTTCTGTTGAGCAAACTGACTTGTAGCCCTAGAATAGCTGCTTATTTGAGCAGCTTAGTGAAATAACCATGATCTGCATGCTGATAGGAACTCTTGAGAGATTTTGAACTCCCAGCTCTGTGGGGAGACTGGGTGCTCTTCCATGCTGCAGCAGGAGATGGAAGCAGTTTCTATGACTTCCTCCCTCCCCCGTCAGCCTACCTGCAAGCCACGCCGCTGCGCATGGCAGCCACTGCTGCGCCTTGTGCTTGGCTGCAGCTGTGTGGGTGAGAGCCGGCAGTGGTTTGCTCGGCTTCCTCATGGGCGCAGATGCACAAGTGTGGTCTTACTTAGTGCTTCTGCATTTTCCACTTACGTAAGTTTCTCCTGCTCCCAGTCAGATCAAAGGGTAGATCAGCATCTTCCCACCTGCCTGACAACTGAAGAGGAAAGGAAATATGTTGGGGGAGAATCTGTGCTTTAAAAGAAGTTCATAGCCCACTTGGTGTAAATATGCAAATGTTTGTAGAGGAGTGGCATTTCTAAACACACACTGGTGAGAAATGCTTCACGCCCTTCTTTGTTACCCAGGAATTAAGAGAATGCTTGCCTTCCGATGCAGTGGCTGCTTAAATAAAGGTGAGAGAGCCTGGATTTTCTCTGTGATGGATGTGCAGCAGTAACTAACATTTCATCTGAGACCACCAAGCCTGGCACACCTCCACGTGGCACCTCTTCCAGTTGCAGTGAGGAGACTTTTCCTGCACTCTTGCTGGGGAAAAAACCTGGATGGTGGGGGTGCAGAGACTCAGACTTGCATCTCCCCCACAGCGAGCAGATTCAGCTTGTCGGATGGGTGCAGGTCAGGGGTGTGATCCTGGTGAGGGACATGCCATGGCTGACGTGCATGTGGCATTTCTTGTTTCTGGTTGCACGTGAGGGTTCCAGCTCTCGCTAATCAGATTGCCCAGTGATGGGAGACTTGGATCTGCTTTTCTTCCCTGTCTTCTCTGGAATACTGGGAGGCTGTCTAAATGTCAGGGGTGCTGGTGATTTGGCTGCGATGGGAGTGAATTTTAACTAGTCTTGCTCTTCAGCATGAATGTATTGATGTAGGCATGTCATGTAGCCTGTCTGTCAGCCAAGTTACTAGGATTCAGCTGCTTTATGTGCATATTTTAGGGATTGCTTCCAACCTGGGAAAGCCCAACTAGGTCACCGCAGGGCAAGGCAGAGCTGTTTTCCCATACCCACCTAATGCTGACGCCGCTTTCCTGCCCCACAAGGATCTGAAGGAATCTATGGGAATCCCTGTCTTCTGGCTCCTGCTTCTGTTTGGGGTGGCTGTGCAAAGGCAGGCTGTGCTTACTCATCTGGCTTCAATGCAGCCACACAATTGCCTCTTTCGAAGAAGGGAATTCATTAGTTTCTGTGAAGTGGCCTTGGATCTTTGGGCAGCAGGTGCTTCTATAGAGCAAACTGTTGCTGAATATTCAACAGTTGCTATACAAGCGTCTGGCCGACTGCCTGTGAAGCACTTGGGAGTTATCTTGAGCATCCGATTAGATAAAGCACAAAGTACTTACTGCTTTAAAGCTACCTGCAGCTATGTTGTGTTGGTGATATTTTAATGTACGATTGGTTTTGGTTTTATGTGAATCTTGCAAGATCATAAGCAGCAACTTATCTCTTTTGACTCAGCCAACAATGAAGGGAACTGCCTAGCAGGATGAGAAACACCGTGATTCATATTCAGGTTGTCAGAACCTCATTCTCTTACTGGTTTCAGCTAATGGCATGTACACTGGAAACAAATGACTCAGGACAGAAGTGTCGCCTAGTCTTTAACACACTGTTTAAACTCAAGTTAGCTCTTTCAAGGCTACCTGAATAACACCTGTTCTTGCTAACCTCTAATTTGATACATGAAGTACTGTAGATGCCTAAACTGAAGGAATAATTAGAGAGTTTAAGATGTGCAATCAGCCTTTTCTTTTTGTGGGGTTTTTTTTCTTTCAGAAGTTTTGTTTTCTTAGGTGTGGTCTGTAAGCAGCTTGTGCTAGATGGCATCATTGAAAGTATGGTCCTGTGCGAAACTGTGATCACTGAACAATTACAGCTGCAAATATCTTACAGCTTTAGTCAGTAAGGTGTGGATGCCTTTATATTCTTTACTAGCAATGTGCCCCAATTATGACTTCTTGGAGGAGCTTTCTTAACCTGTATTAGTTGTTTTAAAAGTGCTTTGTTTCCTTCTACTGGTTACTTAGGCAAGAGAAGGAAAACTTTTTGTTAAATGTGTAACTGAAGGCTGATTTCATCAAGGGAGCTGAAGAGATACCTCGGTGGTGTTATCCAAGACCCATGCTTTACAGGATTTCTGCGCTGCACATCAGAGCTATTCTTTGTGCCTAGAAATGCTGCATTATTAGGGGTGTAGTGATTCCCCACCCCTAAGCTCTTAAAACTTAATAGCTAAGCACATAATTCCTGCCCACAGAAAGCTGTCATGCAGGCTTCAGCACGGTGGCTGTCACTGGTCCTAGTTTCTGTACATCTTGCTGGAGCAGCGATCTTCAGCACTGATTGTAGGTGGACCTTCAGCACTTAAAAGCATGAATAAGCAGCTGATGCAGCTGCTGGAGCTGAGCCTCCCTGGCAGGATTGCTCATCAAGCTGCTTGCTTTGAAAGAGCTGGGGTCTTCAGTGTGTGATTTGGCTGCCAGGTACTCAGAAGAGCAGCTGAGATGTGCCTCCTAAACACCCACTTGGTTTGTGCAGGTCTGTGGAGGAGAGGGGGGCTGCTGTGGTGTGCTGCGTGGTGTCTGCTTTCCTTGCTGTGAGGGAGCAGCGGAGGGCAGCTGAGGGGGAGCTTCTCAAAGGAGCTTGGCTGACCCATGTTCTGCGTTTATCCAGTCCCTGTCAGTCCCTGAGCTCCCCACAGGCCGATGGGACCAGCAGAAGGGAGGACCAGCTTCCAGGAGGAGTTCCAAGTCTTGCAGAGAGGCATTTCAGAAGCTGTAAAGCAGGTGTTCAGGCTTATGATGGGTCATTGCCTCCAAAAGCTCATTTCTTTCTTTTTTTTGTTTGGTTTTTTTTTTTTTTGTGGGGCTTAGAAGTGAAAGTTTAGGAGCAGAGTAATTACGCTTTTTAAAATTAATAAATGGTACTGACCAGCATGGGTACTGTCTGCACTGTACCTATAGATCAGCACTCTAATACAAGTAAATATGTGAAGGTTAGGTTACCAGAAAGTGACAGGAAAGAAAAGTGAGCCCTTAGCCTTTATAGATGACACTGCACATTTAATTGCTAATGGACTTCTTTTAAAGAGCATCTAGGCTCCTATTATTAGAAATAGCAAATGTGTGGTGTTACCTGCAGGGAACAAAAAGGGAGTCTGTCATGGTTTTCTTGACCTTTACTTTCTTGTGTTAATTTGTTTAATGCCAGTGAGATTTTTCCTGCTGTAAAAACTTGCTTAAGCAGAGAGTTCTCCAAGACCTCTGAAGAAGGCATGCTAATGGCGAGGTAGGGCTGAGCAAGAGCTGTTTCTTCCTTTCCTCCTGTGATTTGCATACTCCTACTTCAGTGCTCCACTGTGTGCTCTGTGCCTCTCTCTTTCCCTCCTGGATCAGACTTTTACCAGCTGGTGCAATTCCATAACAGCAGCCAGGGCTTTATTGCATTAAACTTTTAAAGAGAAACAGGAGCTCTGTGCCTGTGGGGCTTAGTGTGCAGGAGAAAACTTTGGGGAAATGTTAGATAAAGAAAGACTCGTGGATACTTCTGAAACTTCTTAATTGCTCTTAATGAGCTCTACTTTTTTGACACCTACTGAAAAGGTCTTATTGCTTGTGCTGTGTATTTGTGGATCCCAAGGTACTTTGCAAAGAGCAATGGTGTCATTATCCCTGCTTGCGTGTGAGGATGCGAGGTGCAGGTCAGAAGACAGTGCTGAAGAACCTGGGGCTATAGCAGGGCCAGGGCAGACTCCATGGCTGGTGTCGGACCTGGCAAACCACCAGCTTCTTGCAGACAAGGGATAGTGGCCGTGCTGAAGGTGCAGCGGCTCAGAGCTATCAATTTGATTGCATGAGGCAGCATTGCTTCAATAAATACTACATGGCATAGACCAAGAATAAGTCCTTTTGGACACCTCTTGGAGCAGTACCTAGGGAAAGTTTCAGGTTTAGTAAGGCTGATGCAGAAAAGTGGGAGAAGGCATGTGCACACACGTGTGCTTATTATTGTATGGTGCTGAAGTGACTTACTGGAATTACTTGTGTACCTGGAAGACCTGTTGAAAGCTCACCTAGAAAAGCATCCAGGTATCTGCTCTGAGTATGTACCTAGAGATTCACACTGCAGGTGAAGCTGACCTTTTCACTGCTTGGGTGTTCATTAGTTAACTAGGTTTGAGCAGGTGGGATGGTTTTGAATTTCTTAAACCTCCATACGCTAGGAGTTTTCACAGTCACATAAATTGGTATTTCAGGAAAAATGGAAAGTGATACCTTCTAGCAGCAACCATTTCTAGTAGCAGTTTTTGCAAATCTTAAAAACCTGCACCGTCTGGCTGACTCCTCTCATGTTGAGGTGAAAAAGGCACTGAGAAAAATTGGTGTCATCAGCATAGAACATCGCTAGTTCTGCAAAAGGGGATTTTAGCCACCGTGGTTCTAGCATAGGAGCGTCCAGAGGCTACAGGGGTTGACTTGAAGCTACTCTGCTGCAAGCAATGCCACTGTAAATGTGTCCCAGTGAATGTGCTTGCCAGAAGGGCAGCTGGTGTTTGCAGTGGTGCCAGGCTGCCAGCACCGTGGGCTTCCTGGGGAAGGAGCTGGACAGGATGACAGCTGGACCTAAATATGAGGTGTATCCATGAAAGAAATGCTTTGTTACTTGCACTAGTTAACTAAGCCTTAATTGCATGATTGTCTTAACTTGCTGGCAATAGTTCAGTGGTATAGCTGCCTGTGGAGTTTACAGGTGAGCTTTGCAGCGGAGCTCTGAGTCAGAGCATTTGCAGGACTTACTCTGGAGTCATTTGTGTCACGCTGAATGGGAATTGTCAAAGCAGTATTGTGTTGTTATGTATCGAAGGATAGAGTAAAATCTTAAGACTGTATTTTTTTCAGTTAAGAATTTTTATTTGTCCCTCAGGGAGAAGCAAATAGAGAACAGCTTATCTTGGCTATTGTGAGTGTTCATGGGGCAAGAAGGGGAGGGAGGAGACAAACAGCTAGAGCAAAGTGTTGCAGTAATGAGAATGATGTCTTATTTTAGTTGATACTTAATCAAGACTTGCAGCTCCAGGAAGCAGGAACAGATGGCTTTGGCTTTGTTTTTTTTCCCTGCTCTCTTATATCTTTGATTGTCACCAAGACTTACCATAAATGTTTTAACACCTGCCAGCTTTTTTTTCACTGTATATTTTTGCCCATCCTCGAAGACAGAGTAAACTGTTAGACTTTTCGGGCTTGCTTTTGTTTAATTGATAACATTAATCACAGAACAACTCTTAGTGACTTTATGTATTCTTTCAAAGGATGCCTCTTTTATAAAGCAAACTTTGAGGATATTTATTATTTCAAGTGCGTTTTGGTAGTAAAATAGGGCAAAGCTGACTGCCTTTTATACCTGGGTGTTGTGTCCCTCTGCTATAGAAGAGTCAGAGATGGTATTTGAGCCTTTCTGGAAGGTGCCAGGTTCCTCAGGGGCTTAAAGAACTGGCTTTGTAAAGCACGTCAGCCTTTTTGGTTTGTGGCTTTTATCTAGTGTTACTCTTGCTTACCAGGGCATCCAGAGTGGTTTATTGCTTCTCCTGTATCCGTCTAACTGCCTTGAAGGATGATCTGAATTGACTCCCGATTCTTCTTTTGCCAGGGTAGCGAAATCCAGGACTGCACCTACTTGGACAGTGAAAGCGCCTACAGTGAGTCGGAGCTCTTCCCTGATGACGACGCGATGACTCTAGCACAGCAAGAAGTTCACCATGAATCTGACATGGACAGTGCTATTGAGAGCGCCCAGAGCTCGGAGGCCTCCGACGTGTGCCGGAGCGAGGAGAAGGACAGTGTGCTTGGTGGCCTGTTTCTGCCTGGTGACAAGTGAGTGGTGGTTTTGCCTCATGGCACCCCTGTTTTGAGGCATGTGCAAAAGGACCAGGGAGGAAGGAATCTTCATGTGACTAAACCATACTGTGGGAGGCTGAGGATGCCTGAAGGATTTAGAAACTTAATATCAATTTACAGTGTAAGGGAGATGGATGTCTAGGTCCCCTAAGTGGCTTAGATAATTCAGTCCTGGCTCCTTCTGGCATGTTCTGCGAGCACTCATGGGACTTGCATGTTGTGTGTTGAAGTGGAAGTGTTGGGTCTCTCCAGAATGGATCGCTTCATTAGCATGCCCCAAAACTTGGGATCTTCTGTGTTCCCAAAACCTTTATATGCTGAATTAAAACAAATACTTCCTGCAAAGGAGTGCAATATGGGCAGTGCTACTTTAGTCTTTTGTAATCTAGTTATCCGAAAACGTGGGCTCTGCAGATTTGCTTTGCAGCTTTATGTACCAAGTTAATTCTGTGTTTCTAATTTTCCATAACCTTTAGTGTGCAACAGTAAATTGTGTTTAACACGGGGTGTCCTGGCATGTGTGTGTGTAACCATAGCTTGCTGTTAACACAAGATGTCTCTGTAATCCTAACTTGACTCTTCCCAGGTGTGTACCTGGGGCTGTTGCTGAAAGCTGACTGGGGGCAGGGAAAGGACCCAACTTGATTTAATCCTGCTTTGAACTGAGTTAATGCAGTACCACAGGACGGAGCTCAGCTGGGCTTGCTTTGTAAGCCTCTGCCCTGTCTTCCCTATTTTTGCTTGTCTTGATTTGTGCCTCTTGAGCTTCTTTCACTGCTAAGACAGTCCTCCTTCTCTCTCCTGGGACTCCTCAGATGCTCTCTGTGCAGCCTCATTCCTACCCTCCTCCCAAATTTCCCAGCTAGCTGAGATCTGGCCTTCTCCCATTTGCCCAAGCAATCCCAGAGACTTTATCAAGATAATTCCTGTTTTCATCTGCTCTTTATCAATCCTGTCTCCTTGCCTTGTGGTGCCCAGTTCTTCAAAGTACCAATCCTTGCGGTGACTGACTTTTACCCATACTGTGTTTGAAATTAGGATCTTTCCTCCCAGCTGTGCTGTTCAGGCTCTGGTGAAGGGGGTGGGGGAGGCATTGTGCATCCTGTACTCTCCTTCTACTGAGGGCAGGAACTACTAAGAGCTATTGTGCTACTACTGATAGATCTTGGTTTGTCCTCTGAGGCCCCCTCAGCTTTGGTAAATCTGTGGGAAAACGCTTGGGAAGCTTCAGGCTTTTATGTTAAAAGACAATAGAGATTTTTACCTTGGCCAAACTGTGATAGCTGCTTGTTGAAGAAGCAGGTGGGCTGTGTATCAGGTGTGTCAGCCCTGTGAAGCCCTGCTCTGAAGAACAGGAAAGAGCTTTTAAAAGAAACAAACCTGAAAAGCATTTTTGCAATCAGACAGTGTTAGAATGGGGAAAAACAGCTTTAGAAAAAAACAAACCTGAAAGCATTTCTAAAATCAGAAAGTATTAAAATGGAGAAAACTGGCTGCTTTTAGCAGCTCCCTTGAAAATGACTGTGCAATTCCTAGACAATTTCAGCCTGTGGCTGGTTATGAGTTCAGGATCTACCGTGAGCATGGACTTATATAAAGTTTGGCAAAGTTTAGGAATAACTACAAATTAAAAGTTCTAAGCAGCATTACCAGGCGGATCCAGCAGTGGTGACTGTTTGTGTAGCTGCCGTAAAAGAAATTTAGCCAGGCAATGCATGAGGGATAATGGGCTACTGTTCCAGTCTGTTGGCAAGTGGTGATGTTCCAGGGCTGTTATGCTGGAAAGTGGATTTTATGGACAAGTATGTGTGATCAGTCCTCAGCTGGGGTGGTAACTCACCTCTGTCTGTGGTGGAAGTGTTATGAGGAGCTTCTTCCTAAACTGAGTTGGCGTAACAACATGGAGAGATGCAAACAGCAGTTGGAGTTACCCAGATCTTAGCAATACACAGTATGTCCGTGGCACAGCAGCTCTTTAAGAATAGATGTTTGTGTGATGTGTTGAGCTTCTCAATAATATATCTCCCAGCCAAGAAGCCTTGGTAAGTTCGATCTATTTCTAGCATGAGTATTCCTGTCTTCATCCTTTAATAGTGTGCCAGGCTTGACTTGCCCCAATTTCTGTTAATGTGAATTAGATAAATGAATTGCAGGTTATAAATGGATCTCATCAAAACAGGAGAAACAAAAGAGCATACATCTGAAAAGTTGGCAGGCTTCCTCTTCTACTAATTGCTTTTGGAGGAAGGGGTATGCAAATAATGCTTGCACCATAGGCCAGAGGAACACTGTTGCATCTCTTGTTTACAGTTCACAAATGTAGTATTACGGGAAGAGGAATCTCCCTGTTTGCAGAAGTGCAGGGTATGGTTAAGAGGCTCTAGGCAGATCCAGAAGAAACCTAGGAGGCAATACTGTTGAGCTGCTGGAGAACATCAGCTGGGAGCTACTGTCCTGTGGCTCAGCTAGTGGAGTTGAAGATGCAGGCACTGTGCACTGAAGCAGAGGGGGTGAAAAATTTAACCCAATCCGCACAGTGTCAGCGGACTGAGTAGGCAGACTGTACTGTATTGAGGCACTGGATTCTGTTTTGTAGTAGGGGCACAGTAATGTGTTGGGCAGCTCCAGGGCTTCTGAAGTGGAGTGTGTGTTTCAGGTCTTAGACTTGCATTTTCTGTAGGGAGAAGTTTGTTTATAAGAACTTGTATGCAAATTTATTGGATTGTCTGTCGGAATGCCTTACTGAGGTGGGAGCTGAGCAAATCTGTGTAAAATATCTGCCTCTGCAAGATAGCATGCTGCATGACTGCAGGGTGGTCTGGACTCTGGGCAGGAGAATCACCATGCACCCTCTGCAGCAAACTTACTCTGTTGTATTAGATGTGATGTGCTCAAAACTGCTCTGCCAGGTGCTTTCCTATGGTGCCTGGCTCTGCTGATCTATACCTGTATGCCCTCTCTCTCTGAGGTCACAGGGTTCTGCCATTCCCTGTGGGTTTGGCATTATTTTAGGTACTTCTCTGACAGTAAAGCAGCCTTTTCCTGTGGCCCGTATCTCCTCTGAAAGACACGTTTTGTCATGATGGAAGGAAGGGTGGGAACCCAGTCTCCGTTAGGTCACATCAGTAGGTGACTCTGGCATGCAGTGAGCTGAAGTTTGTTTCTGACCACACAAAAGAGAGTGTGGCTGGAACTCATGGGGTGTGGGAGAGGGTTTATGGGGATTACTGGGAAACTCTGATTGTGGAATAGAGTGACAGCCTTTGTCTTGTACCTGTTCTTTTCGCTACCCCGTGCATTTCAGACTTATCTGAACAGTTCCTGCATTCAGATCAGAAGTCCCATAAGCAGCGATCTTCACCACGACATGGACATGGTGACTGAGGATTGTTGAGGTGTGCTCTTTAAAGTGAAATGGTTTGTGTTGATCCAAACCTGTCTCACAGGTAGTTTGTTCATAGATTCTCATGCTCTTGTCTTTCAAGGCAATGTCAAATACACATCAGATGTATTTAGGGCTCTATAGTTTTTTAACACAAAGTGGGTTATAACCTCAAATGAGGAGACAAGCTGTAAAGGCGGAAGATTCCGTGTGAGGTGAGATGCTATCAAAGTCTGCCTTCGAGACGTTTTGACCTCTTGTTTCAGGTCAAGTCCTCACAACCCTTCTGCAGCATCTGACCTCTCAACTTATTCCACCGCCTCTCTGATCAGTAATGAAGAACAGTTTGAAGACTATGGGGAAGGAGATGATGTGGATTTTACTCCCAGTAGCCCATGTCCTGATGATGAGACCAGAACCAACGCCTACTCTGACCTTGGCTCATCTGTATCTTCCAGGTTGCTCCTTATTCATTAACAAACAGTTTTTCAGTTTTGTCCTTCTCTGAGCATGGGTGACCATACCAGAGTTTACACTGGTTACGTAGACTCATCTTAAAAGCAAAATGTTATCCATTCATTTTCTGCCCTCCAACTGACAGGCTACATTTATTAATAAGAGATATAGTAAATATGTTGTTTCTGGTAACCTCTGTTGGATTCTGTTGAAATAACTGGGCTGTTTTGCTTGTAGAGATTTTTCTATTGCAAACTGTGGGTTTCACAGTTATCTGCTGCAAACTGGAAACCAACTGAATGCTATCCACCAGCCCTGATACAGTGGAGGGAAGATCTGTGAGAGAGCTGCTTCTCTTTAGTGTTCTGATACTACAGATCCCTTGCACTAACCTGTAAGGTGAAGTGCTGTGTATGGACAGGGGGTTATTTGAAATAAGCATCCATATTGACTTTGAATGTCTTGGAAAACATAAGCAAGTAGCTGCTGTCTATTAGGAGCTGGAAATGCCACTACAGTCCACCAGATTCCTGCATGTGACCTCAGTCTCTGTTAGCTTTTACATCCTGTGGCCAAGTCAGTGGCTGATTCCCAAGCAAGGGAATGGGTGGATAGGGTTGGGGAAGAGCCAAGTGTGAAGATGCTCTAGGATTTGTCTGCTTGGATCGATAACCGTGAAGGTCTTGTGCTTCATTGCCAACACAGGACAAGCTCACCGCATCCCTGTGTTCCGCATGCAACCCCCATGTGCTACCCTCTGTTTCAAGCACTTCTGCAATCCAGCCTTGCCACCTCTGTCGTGCATGCAGAGCCAGCACCCCTCTCCAGAGACCCTTCATGATGATGGCTTGTGTCCTTCATCCCCTGTTTCCTCAGGTCTATGCAGCCCTTTCCATTCTCATTCCTGGGGTTCTGTGCACTTCATGCCATGATTGCTGTCTTTTTATTTGAGTTTATTTTCTCTTTATCATGCCAAAAGCTACTGCTATCTCCTCTTTAGACCTATGTGCACTTCTCCCTCCCTCCCTCATTCTAGGGTTCCTTCCGTCCTACCATCTGAGGGGGTTTGTGTGACTACTTCTTACCAGACCACTCTGTTTTTCATCTTCCTCTCTTTCCCTTGGAGAAAAGATTCTTCAGGTTGCATGCCAGGCTCTAGTCAGAAGGTGGACAGATTTAGGGGGGAACATTGCTGAGGTGGGACATACTCACGTAGCTGCTTTTGCTACATGCATCGCATGGACTCCGTATACCTTTAGCTGTTCTTCTAGTCACCCAAACTGATTCTTTTCACCGACACCCAGAACATGTCCTGTAAAGCCTCAACTCGGGTAGACTTGCCCTAAGACTAGCATTCTCCATCAACAGCTCTGTGTTAGATGAGCTGTGGTTAGAGGTGGCTCCCCAAGTCCTTCATCTGCAATTCTGACACACAGACATGCAGTCAAGAGGAAAACCTGTTGTGAGTTGGTTACTATAGCCAGTAACATCTCTCCTTTCCTGCAAACAGCGCTGGCCAAACACCCCGAAAAATGAGGCATGTTTATAACAGCGAGTTACTGGATGTTTACTGCTCACAGTGCTGCAAAAAGATAAATCTACTCAACGATTTGGAAGCCAGGCTGAAAAACTTGAAAGCAAACAGGTAAGCAGCCTATTGCACTGCTTTTAGCAATGCCTCCTTGAAATGGGACTAGCTAGTGGCAGGAGGAGAGGAAGCAAAAGTCCTTTCCTTCCCTGTGTCCCATTCTCCCATTCTGTCTTACATATGTGGTGTTCTTACAAAACAGTAAGAAATTCAGACCTTGACATTTAGCCTGAACCAAAATGCTGGTATTCATTACCTAGTAAGTATTTTTCCGACTTAAGGTGCAGATAGCATTAATAAACTCAAATATTTTAAGCAATGGACTCCTGATTGCAGAGTGAGAGTGCTATTTCCAGGATTTTTTTCTCAGGAATTGGGGTCTGCTGTGCAGCTTAGTGAGATCTACAGTTAGCTACTCTTCTCCGGGTGGGAAGGAGTGACCTGGCAGATCCTTAGCTAATGCATGCAACCTTACATAGGCCTCTCCTAAAGCTGTTGGTCAGCAGAGGTACTTCATTCCTGTAGGAATTTTTTTGTCCTCAAGGGAACTTGGAAAAACAATGAGTCCTATGGCAGAAGTTACTTTTGGGGTTCTGTGCAATTTCAGCTTTTTCCTGACACTTCTATCTCTGCCACTTCATCCACTTCTAAACTGTACTGAGCACTTGGAAAGAATCCAGTGCTTACAACAATCATCTAAGGTTTTTGATGGAATTATTGTGGTGGGCTTCTAGCTCCCCCTAGAAACTGAATGTAAATCCTGCCTGTCTTCATAGTCCTTGGCACAGAGCGCACTGCACTGCTTCTTCTCTTGATGACACAGCAGCATAGTATTTGATATGAACAATGTTCCTGCCCTAGCAAGGAGTCTGCTAACACCCAGACCGTGACCAGCTGGAGCATTGGTAATTTTATGAGTGAGGCTATACGTACCTGGCTGAAAGAGAGCAATGCTCTGACAAAGAGCTGTGGGTCTGTGTGCTGCACACAGAGATGAGACATTCTCTTATCAAGATATGCAGCTGGATATTTTGATTTGGTTTGAGTGCTTTTGTCTGAGGTCTAGTCCTTCATTTAGGTAATACCGGCCTGTGGCTGCAAAAGGGAACTGTAAAAATGGAAAGGAAGCGTCTCGGTTCCTGTGCTGAACTGGGAAGCATTATGAGGAAGGATAAACTGTTTATAAAATAATCTAAAACCTGGGCATCCAGAATAAATGTCCATCACTAACTCAGTGTCCCCTTGTGGTGTTTCTAATGTTAGTTTCACTCTGATTTACACTGACAAATCTCTGCTAAATATAACAGTATTTGCAAATTGACTCATTAATGATCACAGTAATTTGTGGCTCCACTCATCTTAATGTTGTTGGTAACCGCAGCTTTTGATTAAGTTGCCTAATAGTACTGTTCACGGAATCATTTTCTTACTCTGCTAAAAAAGTCAATACTATGTTTCATTGTGCAATTCAGCCGAAGTTTAAGATTGAATCCAACACTCAAATAAGTGTTTAATTCCTGTATCATTCCCTCTGTATCCATGTAGCCCTAACAGGAAAATATCAAGCACAGCTTTTGGAAGGTAAGAGTCTTCAACTTTTTTATGAATACATGTGGAATCAGCTGTAACAATTCCATAAGTGGGGGTGGGAAGGGAGAGGAGGAATAAGTTTCAGAAAACAAAAATATACCAAGACAAGTTCTCAGGGAAGGGGCCTGTATTTGGATAGAGATGTTACAGAGTACTGAAGTCACTGCTAGTCTTGAAGCAGGCCCCTGAACTGGAAAGAGCTCTGTTCAGAACACAGATAGTTGCTTTCTTGTCTGCCAGCTTTCTTCCGTTTATACGGCTATTCCACCAGTCCAGCTATTGCTTCTTTCACCCTCATAATGTGGCCCTTTTTGTTATTGTTGCCAAAATGCAAAGGAAAGCAAGAGCATCCCTTTAAAAAGGACTTAGAGAACTGTAATCTTCCTTTGCATGAACCAGCCCTGGGCTGGGGAGGGCTTTAAGTTTCAAGAATATTTTAGATGAACTCCAGTGTTGTGTATTTGACACAAATCTATAGTGGGAACTGCTTGATACTTCCTTTTTTCTGTTTCTTAAATAAGTTTTTACTGTGTGAAATCTTCTAGATTAACTGTACCAACCAGTGTGCAGTGGTGGCCTTATTTTAAGTTTCTAATAAGGCAAATACAACTCAGTACGCAGTGTGAATAAGGCTGAGTAATTTTTAAACTATGTTAATGCTGGTGGCAGATTCTATCAAAAGCAACAAAGAACCCTAGAACTAACGTCATTTATTGTGCTCAGTATGACTTCGTTTAGTTACCAGTCCCTTGTAAGACTTCAACAATTGTAATTGTCACTGAAATGATTACACAGATTTTAGCATCAGACATTCAAAGTGCAAAGCCAGGCTATAAGACAGTGCCCAGGCTTTCTCCTTCATCCTCATCAAGTAAAATAACTACCCTTCTGATCTTTCAGACAACTCTTCCACAACAGTAACTTCAGCAGCAGTAATGGCAGCACAGAAGACCTGTTCAGAGACAGTATAGACTCCTGTGATAACGATATCACTGAAAAGGTGAGGAGCTGTGTGCACTAAGGTTACTGTACCCAGCAGAATCCTGCTGGAGACATGCATCAACTGACAAAGCTCTCTTGCTCACAGTTGCCAGTGATCTGAAGTAGCTCATTGAAAACATCCTTAATATTTCATTAATATTGTGACTTCGCTTCACAAAAATGCAATAACTGTGCAAGTACACACCTAGGCATTGTGTTACTTCTTTACTGTATATTTACATTGATAGCCTTCAAGGAAAATGCAGGGTCTGGGCAACTCAAAGTTTCGGAGCTTGATTTCATCACTGGGTGAATTTGCAGGGAAATATGCTCCCCTTAAAAAGGGTAGCGTAGCTAGATGCCAGTTAGGAACAGTGAAAGGATGTATTAAAGTTAGATTCAAACTCTCAATTCTTTTCCATGTCCCCTTCCAGGTAACATACCTAGAAAAAAAGGTGACAGAACTGGAGAATGATAGCCTGACAAATGGTGACCTGAAGAGCAAGCTGAAACAAGAGAACACACAGCTAGTTCACAGGTAATAAAGCACGGAGCCAGGTCTCTGCCATGTCAGAGCAAAGCAAGAACAGAGTTGTAGGGAAGGAGCAGCTGTACCTGTAGACTATGACCAATTCTTCTGCCTCAGTGCTGACGGGTAAAAGAAGGCTTTATCAGAGAAATCCAAGTGGACTATTTTCAGTGAGCAGAGGCCTTACAAGCAAGTTTCTTAGTACAGAGATGTTACTGACTTGTACAGAGGAAACTTGTCTCTTACAAGACAGGTTGCCCCTGGTTTGTTTTTCTTGCACATAGCAAGACAGAAGGCTGGGTCATAGTCCCAGCTTCTTGAGACAGAGAATGAAAGAATAATAGATGAACTGATACTACTTAATTCTAAATGAGAGATATTTAGAGGAGGTTAAATGCTAGCAAAGGTGGTGAAGTAGAATGACATAAGGAATGGGGAGGAAAGGGAGAAGCAGTGAAGTTGCATGCTTTTGTTTTTTTAAAGTACTTGTAAAGCTGTTAATGAGATCTGGTTTCCTTAGAGTTCATGAGCTGGAAGAACTATTGAAAGACCAAGAAACATCAGCAGAACAGACCCTGGAAGAAGAGATAAAGAGACATAGAGAAGCATATAGCAAGTATGAAAAAGAGAAGGGCACTGAAATTGAACTGCTAAATACAAGGTAACTAACATCTTGGTGCCACCCAGTCAGAACAGAGTAAAAATTCTTCTTTTCTTCATTTTACTTTGCATGGAAATGTAGGCTGTTCACAACCAGACAGTGCACAGATGGTTACAGGTTAGTAGTTCGGTAGAGTAGCTGTGCAGTTGCATGTCTAATGCCCAAAAGCTTGGAGGATGCTTTACATTAATGCTTTAATCCACGTGGCCCATGGAGACAGCTTAGCTGGGTATTTGGCATGGATTCAAGGAGGGAATTGTGACCAGCTGTAGCAAACACTTGTGTCTGCAATTGTTTCTTCATACTTAATTCTTTTTAGATACCTGTTGTTAGAAGCATAACAGTCTGAGGGTCAGTCTAGCATTTTTGGCCCTAAAAACAAACAAAAAGCACACAGTAGCTTGTGATTAAAAAATACTAAGATTAGAAGGACTGTCTTGTCTGGTCTCTTTATCAAGTGCAAGTGAAATGACTTTTTAAAGCATGCTGTTTTGTGTGTCTGCATTCTTGAAGAGGCATTTGCTGTAGGATTTTTGTTGTTGACGCAGGGTTCAGCAACTGGAAGAAGAAAATGGTGAGCTGAAAAGCACTGTCACACGACTGAAATCGCAAACTGAGAGATTAGATGAGGTAACAAAACTCCTGTGTGCTTGACCAATTTAACAGTACCTTGATTTGTGTAAGAGCAAACTCATATAGTGGTTGACCCATCTTCTTTAGTTTGCCTTCCCTAAACGAGGTGACTAATGGAATTGGAACTTTGGTTACCTTTAGTGGCAGGAATGCCCTGAGACACATGCCAGCCTTAGGACCAGCTGTGTCTGTAGATTTGTGTTGTAAAACTGAAGATGGCTCATGCACTTACGAGCTAGCTATGAAGTTCCCCATTTGTTCTAGGAAAGGCAACGCATGTCAGATAGGTTGGAAGACACTAGTCTGCGACTGAAGGATGAGATGGATTTGTACAAGAGAATGATGGACAAGCTGCGGCAGAACAGACTGGAATTTAACAAGGAGAGGGAAGCCACACAGGAGGTAGGTGTCAGGAGTGGTGTAAGACCAGGCAATGGCATCTCATCTGCATGGAAGCCCATCTGAAAAGAATGGACAGGCAGAATGAACACTGGAAATGCAATATCCAGTGAATGTATTACTGGATTGTGTTTCTATGGGAGGGGTACCCATAGTGCAATGAATGCTGCAAGAATATCTGATAAATGGCAATCCCTGACCCAAAGGGTTTACAGCTCTTTGAGAACTTGCAGCCTTGAATGTGTGCCCTAGCATTTCCTTTACTATGTTTGCAAGGGGAATTATACCGCTCAGACATGAAGCTTAGAAACCAGAGCCACTTTCAGCTTTCAAGAGGTTTAAGTGAACTGGGCTTCCGTAGAAGAGCATGTGGCTGTATTGTAGGACTGTCCGGCCTCAACCAGGCTCACAGAGAGCTTGTGTCAGAGTACAGAGGTGCAGCACAGAGATGGGTGCGTACAGGGAGGTCTGGTTGTGCAGGGGCTGGAGAGACATGGCCTGCTTGCATGCCCACAGCTCATTGAAGACTTGCGGAAGGAACTGGAGCACTTGCAGCTGTACAAGCTGGAATGTGAGCGTCCTGGACGTGGGAGAAGCTCTTCATCCAGCGTGAGCGAATTCAATGCCAAAACCAGAGAGGTGGAAATGGAGCACGAAATAAAACGGCTGAAGCAGGTGAGCAGGGAAGGGCCTCTTGATCCATGTATACAGGACTGTTCTGAAAAATGTCTATACCTGCAACCTCTAGCGCACTGTGTTTAGATTCTCACATAAGCACAAGACCTGCATTGCATCTGACAAGGACTTCTTTGCAGGTGATGTAAATTGTGCACATAGGAGACATCTATGATTCAGGCAAGGAGGACTGGTCAGTGCTGATAGGAGAGTTGCTGTTAGCTTGCAAACTTGCAGCCTTACCGTATGCCATCCAAGCTACCTGTGATTTTAAAAATTTATTTTTTTAATGAAGCCTGCTAGGAAGAACTTAAAAGCAATGTCTCTTCATCCTTAAATAGGAGAATCAGAAACTTCGTGACCAAAATGATGATCTTAATGGACAGATCCTAAGTCTTAGTCTTTATGAAGCTAAAAATCTCTTTGCAACGCAAACAAAAGCCCAGTCACTGGCTGCTGAAATTGATTCTGCATCAAGAGATGAGGTAATACGCTTTTCTTAAATCAAGTACTGCATCCAAAAATATGCATTTTTCGGTGTAATTAACTGTCAAGGTTGAACTATCTGAAGCTGACAAATGAACAACAGAAAAAATCTGCTTTGCAGATCAAGTGTGTTAGAAGATTGCCTTAAATCTAAGTGGTTTTGGATGCTGCTTTTAATATAGCTCTTCCATTTGTGTGTCTCAAAATACTGGCATTATTAGAATCTTGGTGAAGTGCTTTATAATGGTTTTATTTTAACATCTTCTATCTTACAGGGTATTGTGATATTATGACATTAATTTCATACAGAAATTACCATAGCTAGTCATTTAAGTTTATACTTTGTGTTCTAGATTTAGTTCTAAGTTCCTTCAGTAACAAACTTGCACTTAGATCTAAATTTGACCTATATATTCCCTGTAGCAGAGCTGAATTCTTGGCAAAAATAGGTGGTGTGCAAATAATAGTCTGATAATGCTTTGGAAGGTATTATCAGAGACCCATTTGTATATGGGCTGAGTCAAGCTGGTATAGCTTCCTTTAAGCTCTAGGACAGATCGTGAGATCAGGCCATGTAAGAGCTCCCAGGGGAAAAAGACAGGTTAGTGATAAAGGAGATGAAAATAATTGTTTGCCTTTTATGCTTTACTACTTCTGGACAGAACTTCCCATTTCTTCTTCAAGAGGGGTCCTGAGCCAGACCGTTTTACCCAGCCTGTACCTGAATGACCCTTTTAGCCTTAGGTCCTGTGCAGTCCCTTGACCTGAAGTGCGTGCTTGAGTTTCTGCCTGAACCAGAGCACTGTGAAGGAAGGCTGTTTAATTGTTGAACTCTAATCGGGTGAAAGCAAATTGGGCTTTTGCTATTGTCAAGAAAAATCTTTATTTCTCCTTCTGAATCTCATGACTCCGGCTCATGCAAGGAATGCTCAGCACTCCTCTGAAGGAGTGCTGTACAGCTGTGGCCCAGGCATAGTAAACCTCACAGACCGGCACAGACTTTTCCTATTGTGCCATTTGTCCTGTATAATCAAAATGAAGGTAAGAAACTGCAGATTCAGGGTGGGACTTCTATGAAGGCTAATGAAAATGGACACCTAAATCACATCAGCTTTAGAAGAATCTGGGGTTCTGGCAGTCCTGGGCAGTTTTTTCAGTTTGGCATTAAGCATGCAGAGTATAAAAGCAAGCAGTCTTCGTCTTTGGAGAGTCTGAGGGGCCTTTCACAGCTCAAAGGTTTAGTGAAACACATGTATTTAATATAGAACATAGAATATTCACTGGGTTGTTCTTGAGGAGTATGTAGCTGTGTTGTTTGGGAGTTTTTTGAGAGAGTATGCACATGGTACAGAGGGAGCCCATATTGTTTCCAGTGCAAAATACTGAAATCCTTGTTCTGTTCAGCCTTTCATGCAATGTACTTCAGATTTCAGTAGATAGGAAAAAAAGTTGTCATGAAGCTCTTGAATGAGCTCCCTCATCTCAGCGCACGGTGTGGATGCAGGAGGTTGATGAGGAATTTATTTCAAACAACCTGCCAAAAAGATCCTTCTGTAACAGTAAAGGTCTTTAACATACAGATTGTTTCCAATACAGATACAGGGAGGAGCTGGAGGTAGAATACCTATCACAGAAGGACTTGGTGATCCCAAGCAGGCACTGGTCTCTCACCTGTCTGAATTTCATGCTATTATGTAAACTAGTGAGAATATTTCAAGAGTAACTTCAAAATGTTACGTTTCAGCTCATGGAAGCCCTTAAAGAACAGGAAGAGATAAACTACAGATTGCGACAGTATATGGACAAGATCATTTTGGCAATCCTGGACCACAACCCATCTATCTTGGAAATAAAGAACTGAAGAGAATGTGAGAAGAAAAAGCAGCAACTGCCTGATATTTCTGCACATGCCACTGGATCTAAACAACACTCTGATACTGTAAATTAATCTATAAATATATATATACACTACGTGTGAGTGTGGGTGCGCGGGTGTGTTTATATGATGTTTGGTACACTGTTATTTGTCATTGGATTGGCTTGGTTAGACTTTTTCCATGCACTTTCAATACTTGTGATAAGATGGATACTGTATATTAATGTAATAACAATATAACTGGATCATGCTGGTTTAGATACTGGACAAAATGACTCTACCTCTAGTTGTAAAGGTAAAAAAGACAATGGAAACATATGGATGTGGCCCTAACTTTAGGAGCAAGAATTGTTCTTTCGTTCTTCCAGGAATTTGGGTACCACAAACCAATTAGCATACCCAGGTTCAGTTCCTGACTGGTGCTGACTGTGTAATTTCCTATCTGATTTAGTTTTAGTACTGAAACCACATATAAGATGATAAAAACAAACTTTGGGGAAAAGGAAGGACACCAAGTAAAAGGGAAGAAGAGGAAGATATTGTAGAACTGTTGCTGTTTGTGAAAAATCACCCTCCACTTGTTTGCCACTGTCAGCACAAAGTGCTTTTTATGCGAGATCACTTTGAGGCCTGCTTTGGGATGCTCTGAGCCAGCCCGCTCTTCAGCGTGTATGCGCATGTGTGTTTCTTACGTCAGGGTTCCTGTAGCAATGAGGCTAAGAAGCTCTTCAAATCTGTTCCCCTATTTTCAGGGGTTTATTGTGGGCCATTAAGGTGAATTCTGAGATCCTTCCCCTTCCCCTCACCCTTAGTTTTAACAATTTCACTGAAGGAAGACATTCCAATTCTTACAAAAAAAAAAAAAAAAAAAAAAAAAAAAACTCACTTTAGTGGGACGAGCAGCCCTTGAAATTATGTCTTGAGTTGCTTTCCCACCCGAGATAGACATTTTATGGGCAAGCTATGGAGAGGACTGGCTGGGTCCTAACACAGTGGTGGAGAGAAGTCTGATGTGGAGTGACTTTTACCTATAGGGCAGTAAAAAGAAAAAGAGCTTAGTCTTGCAGATGTTGCCAGTCTAGACTGAGTACACACATGCATACCTAAAACTCTGAATAGGGAACATCCTGATTTAGATGAGCAGTTGTGCAGGTGCTTAACTTTAAATGTGTACTGTGACTGCTCATAGAAGTCAGTGGGACAGGACATAAGCTTTAAAGTTGAGTGAATGCTTAAATGCTGCCTTAAATAGGGGTGGACTTCAACATGTCCTGTGTTCTCCTGAGTAGGATCTGTGTACTGTAGGGCTAGGACCTTTTTAATTAATAATGTAGCTTATATAAGGAGCTTATGGAATTGTTTGGCTAGTTGAATGCTAAAAAAACCCTTTTATTCCATGCACTTTTTTTAAAGTAAAAATTTGACACTTTTAATTCACACCAACTGGCACAGAAAAATAGGCCCAATTATCTGGCTTTCCCCAGTGCATAGAGATGTTTCCTCTATTGAATACACTCCCCAGAAGAACGTTACAGTAGAATGACTGTGCTTTTCTGTGTGTTTCTTGCTGTCTTTTGCCCCTCGTATTCTCTTGATGTATCTTGGTGTGTACATGTGATGCATTTTTCCTGAATTTGAATACATAAACACGTATTCATTATGAATGTAAATATATTTTTTTTTTCTGCAATCTCTGTGCTCTTGCCTTCAGTGATGTGTTACTGGAGTCATGGGAAGCGGAGAAGTACTGAAATCAGGCTTTCTTGAAGGCAAGAAAATAAAACCAGTTTGTTTCTATGGTCTGCATTAGGCAGGTGTGAAGTAACTGGAAAGTGAAAAGGACCAGAGGAATAATTATTGGACACAACACCCCAGCACACAAAGATGTCTCAGACTTAAGTGCTCTGGGAGAGATGGTACAGTCTTGTTCAAACAGTGATGTCTCGGGGCTGGTTTCCTGAGGCTCTAGGATAATCTGGAGGAAGGGATTTAAAAACTACTCCTTTGTCACCTGGGGCTGGTGTAAAATGTCCTGTGCTAAACTGCAGCAGCTTCTGTTTGTGGAGAAGCAGGTGGAACACCATGGACACCGCATGCATGCGCCTTTCCCACCTGTAGCTGCTTCTGGATGTGCTGCCCAGAAGGTAGGAGAGGAACAGTTAAGCCAGCGTGGTGCTACTTACAGTACGCTGCCTACAGGACTCTTCACCTGCACTTTAGTGATGGCGTGTCCCTCTGCATGGTGCATGTGAGTGAAGCTGTTGCAGGTCAGACTGGTAACTGAATGTTTTCCCCTAAATATTTTTAAGTAAACTGGACTTGGCTTCAAAATGTTAATAATCTAAGCCCCATTCCCATTAGGTAGAACATCAGCAAATGTTGAGGACTGTTTCACTGAGAGTTATGCTGAGCACTTGGGAAGCAGAGAGCCTGGCTTATTTCACTGAGACCACAGAGCCCGTGGACATGAACAGAAGACAGGACTGTAGCGGTAGCCAAGTTTCTGTGCAGGTAATTATATGTAAGAGGTGAACAGTCACAAATAGTGACAAATAGTCATTAAATCTGGCTGAAAGCGGTATTCTAGCCAAGGTTATCCAGCAGTGGATTTTCTAAGACTTGCCGGACTTCTTGTTTACCTGTGTACCCATCCGCTTTTAGCATTTAGAAGCTCTTCCTTGCTCCAGTGTTTGCATTTGAAGAGTTGCCTTACCACCATGTTGGTGGTGTTTGTAGCTTTGTTTTATTGCATAAAGGAGTTATACTTCTGCTCCTGTGGTGCCCTTGGTGTAGTGCTGCTTTCTGTTATTGTTCAAATACATATCCAGGTACTTGCTATGAGTTGGAGGTGAGAGAGGCATTTCACTGGCAGATACATTTTCTTCTCTCTATATCTACCTACTAAAAATACTAATTAGCAATTGCATTCTTAGACTGAGTAACTACAGATACTAGACCAATTTGTCTTGCAGTCTAAGCCTTGGAGAACCCTTCCATCCCAGAAGAGTTGTCACGTTTTATGACATGCCAGGTAACTCAGTAATAAGGGATCACTTGATGGGTCATTGGGGAAGAGAGAAGAGTAATCTGATATCGACGCTGCGGAGAGTGTATGTTTTGATCAAGTGTCAGACACATTGGCAGAATGGACAGGAGATGTGGGAGATAGGGAGGCACCAGTTTTAGTGTCCTCTGGTAAATTTCTTACTACTTTACTGTGGGTTTCCTTTGTGCTCACAGCCAGCTGGGGAACTGCAGGCTGTGTCTGTTACTGTTGGTGGAACAATGGCTTCGCTTCTCTGGGTAAATAACATCAAACACAGAAATGTGGTATCATCGCATTCTAGCAATACTCAAACGCAGTGAACATTGTTGTGTCAAACCTGTGCTTCTCATTTAACCCTTAGGGGTGCAAACACAATCCAAGGTACTGTATCTTGATCTGCTCCTTAGTTCATTCTACTGTAGATTATGAAAAGCTAAGTGGTATTACAGTCAAACCAGCTGCAAACCACTGCAGGTATTTTTGTACAGTGAAAAAAAAAATTACTTGCTTCTGGCTAGAAGCTGTCCATCAGGCTAATCCCACATACAACCTGCTGCAGAAAAAATACCTCTTTCAGAACCTGCACTTAAGAGTACCTGAAATGTAGTCTCAAGATTTTTCTAATGTTGGCTGCTTCCCTCCAGACATGAACCTTCAGCTGCTGCCTAGTTCTGGTTTTGGAGTGTGATGCTGATTCAAAACTACCTTGACATCCAAGGAGTACTTTTCAGATTTTTTTAATAACTTCTATTAAAGACTCAAGCTGTTGAGTTTTTTGTCATGTTTTGAAGTGCAACAGTGGCAAATGCAAATTGTAACCATCCCATCTATTTTTAAAGAGGTTTTAATATGCAAATTTGTAGCAAGTCTAAAAATAAATAATCCAATACACTTTTGCTGCCAACTTTCCTGTTACAGTCTTGGGAGAAACTCAGATGTTTCTCAGCCAGCTCTGTAGGGAGTTGAACACAGCGTTATCAATTCTGAAAGATACGTGTATCAACAAATATTTTGCTGTCTGAAGGCAGCAGTGCTCCATTTACTTCAGTAGAACTGCATTACTCTCCAGAAAGGATTTTGGCCTATGGTATTTAGGCTCCCTAATCTGGTTAGCAATTGAGGGCTTGGAAGCTAATATATAAACATACATTGTGGCCTGCTACATCAGTCATTGTTCAGCGGTCTCTGCATCATAGTGCTAGTGACATGTGATGAATCGAAGAACTAGAATTTACAAATAAATGAATACTTTTTTTTTCTTCTTTAATGGCAGTGAATATACAGTGGTTTTCTCTTAAAACAAATACTGTATGGTGTGCTCTGAGGGATTTTTTCCAAGGAAGGAAGGAAGTAGCAGCTGATCAAACACTTGCCAAATCAGTGGCTTGGCTTATATTGATTTAAGTGAAAATTTGACTTAAACTTTAACTGAGTAGTTCCTGAATTGGTTCTGTTATAAGTAGCAATGCTTGTATTCTCGTTATGTCATTTGTTATCGAGGAACATTGTCAAAAAGGCATGACAGGTGATGTAACACAGCTGATTTCAAAGCATATAGTTCAACAGTTGCTGGCATTTGGTTCCTTTGCAGCATCCTCTGAGTTGTTTTCTCACTATTTTTCAACTCAAAATATCGATCCTAGGAGCAGTTTGCTGTTGAAGCATGTGGCATGTCTGGGTTTCTTATTTAATGAAATTCTGCATGTACCTTTAGAGTTTGATAAGGATTGCTGTAGGTGTTTGGTCTGAATCCTGTGATCCTGCCTAATGCACTGGGAGTTGCTCTCATGTGCAAGAGAGTTGTTTCTTTGTGGGATTCTTCCCCAGTATATGTTTGCTGACATTTGCATCCTCGGTCTTGTCCCCAGCCACTGTGCCCACTATCAGAGTGTCTGTGCACCTTGGAGCAGCCACTTTGAGCAGATGGGAGGATCAGTTTGCTTAAGTTTGGCTTTAGCTACTGCAGCAAAGAATTTTAGCCCTGTCTTTATACCAGGCCAGTTCTGTCTGTGCGTTTTGTGTGGTTCTGAAAACAATTGGTGTCCCATCTATGTGGCAAAATGTTGTAGCCGAATCTCACTGTGTGGAAGCACATGGGGTGAATAATCCTGAAGTCCATCCAGGTAAGGGATCATTGGGATGTCCCCATAAGTTTTGCCTTGATTCTCTGTAGCTATCCAATTGCATGCTGTGCTTGGACACTGCAAGGCACAGCCCTACTAGCTCAGCCTAGTCAGCATACCTTACAGATAATGACAGAAACATCTGCAGCTAGGGTCACTGTACCATAGTTTGCCACAGTGTGGAGCCAGCTAACAGGCTACATTGTGTTCTTAAACTTTTTTTTTTTTTTAGCTTACTGGCTTAAGTCTCCAACTTTTGTTCAACTGCGAGAGTAGTACCTATCCAAACATATAATGAGAGCGAGGTTACTTTTTACTTAAACTTTAAACCTAATGAGAACATATATTAACAAACATGGACTTCTGTGGTATAGTTTGGATACCTACCCCTAGAACCTGCATCTCTCTTTTATGTAGGTGTTCTTAGTGGTACAACTGTGATATCTGAGCTGTCAGCTTTTGCATCACCATTCTCAGCAGTGATACTCACCCTGGCAAGCCTCCGTAAAGCCCGTTGTGCCCTGGTGAAGGGCACAGAGGTGATTGTTCTGGCAGGCACACGTTCAATATGCAGATGGTAGGGGGTGCAGGAGGGCTGCAGTTACTCTTCCACCCAGACAGAGCACTGATCTTCTTACACTACCCAGCATCGGCCCCGTTTTATTAAATACCTTATCTGTAGCTGAATTATTCTGGCTTTGGAGAAAGGAAGTCAGAAGGGGAACAAAGAATATCATACAATGTGAACACTAGTGTGCTACAGGGCAGTAAATTTTGCACTGATGTATGTTTAAATACTGAGATATTTTGAGAATTACTGTAAAATCAGTTGTGGGAGCCATTTGTTTTGCTTTGTTGCTGTACTTATATTTTTTGCATGGTTACATATTTTAGTACTTGTGCCTTTCACTTCTCTGTTGTGAAGAATACATTTTATTTTCACATTGTATCTCCCGTTTGGGGCACTTTTTATATACACCTTTTCATTTGATCTTCATCTCTGGTTTTCATGTAATGTACATGTGTATATATAAAATAGATCAGATTTGTATTCATGTGCCTATGAGATGTAAAAAATACTCATTTTGTACAGGTTTTTTTAGAAGCACTAGGTCATGGTCTAAATTACGTAGCAAATGAAATTTTACATAATTAGCAGTTCTTTGTCTTCTTTTAGAAATGTTGTGTCAGATGGCTGGTCTCTTTTGTAAGGCAATGAATGTCACACACACACACTCCCCAGATTTCTTGTTCAAGTGTTGTTATGAGACGATTTCCATCCACTTGTTGGTTTTGCTTAATTCAAAACAATAAAACAGCTAACTAAAAGTTACAGTCCTAACTTGGTGATTATAGTTTTTATTCACACTAAAGCCAATTTGTTTTGTGTTATACTTGAAATGGACACCAGGTCAAAATCTCATTTGAACACGTTGCCCATTTCAGGTTAACTTCAGTTCTGGGATTATTTTTGTGGGAGTAGGCAAGTGATTTACTTTACCCATTGAAATGGAAAGAGAAATAGCATTACCTGTTCATAGACTATCCTTGGAGAGGGTAAAATGCTTTACATCTGTTACCTCCCTGGCTTCTGTGGCAGCTTTTCCTGAGGACAGGAGTCCTGTATGACTGGAGATCTTCCTCTTGTGGCTGTGAGAAATGGGGTGTCTGGCTTTTCACAACTTGGCAGCTGTAGAATAAGCTCCTTCCCTTGGGGTTTGTAGCACTGCACTCTCCTGCAACATTTGGGAAGCTAAACAGATGTGTTATGATGGGCCATCTGTAACTGGCAATCGGGGACCGGGTCCTACAAGTGTCCTTCCATCCCACCAACCCCTTCTTGAGCCGGTGCTTTCGTTTCTTGAGCGTTGACCCCCTCATCTGGTGAGATGCTTGAATTGTTCCCTCCCTCACACCTTGTGGTTTATGGATACCCCACGCACCAGCCCCTGGATGCAGGGAGACAATAAACCGTGGTAAGTCACAAGAAAGAAATCATCAATATCCCCTAAATCTCCCAAAACACAAAGTTTTAATCTGTAAAATAATATGTTCCATTCTCATGAAGCAGAATTCTTTAAAGTGAATTTGGCACCTGCTTGACAGGTTATAAAGCTGCCTTAGAAACAAGGAGGTGGGTTTGTTTTTTACTTCAGAGACTGCTTGGTTGAAAATGAGCAAAGTCTACTCACTCCATTGTTACTGAAAAAAACTGAAAAAAGCAGGCAGCAAAAGTGTCATATAACTATTTTTAATCTCGTTCTGTAATTTATGACACGAGTGAAGTGACATTAGTACTGTTGCAATGTGCCATTACACTATATTCTCTGTATTTTCTTGAAATACTCTCTGGGGACAATAAAGAGGTCCTTGCTCGTGTGGATCCTTTCAGGTAGCTGTAATGTACAATCAGACATGTAAATAAATTATTTGCGTTCCCTGCATGACTAAAGCCTTGTCTGGAGTGGGTGCCTGGCCATCCCTGCTCGCCCCGCATCCCTGGGCGTGGCGGGCACCCTCCTCTGCCCCTGTGCTCGGTGGAGGCAGGACTGCGCGGTTCTGCCCTCGCCTGCCCGAAGGCCAGCTTCGCCTGAGGTACACGGATGTCACCAGGGAATGAGTTTGTCTCGGTACGTGCCTTATCCGACGGCCACCGCAACGTGAGCTTTGTGGGTCACACAGTGCTGAAGCTTCCCGGGACTGACCTGTTAATCTCTCCACCCACAGTGCTCTCCTGCGCAGCTGATGGGAGCTCCAGCTGTGAGCTGTTGGCAGGGTCCGGAGCCAGCTTTTTAATCTGACTTACATGTAATTATTTACTGACCCATGTGGCTAATGAGCATGTGCTCTGACTCCTTTCCTGGGGAGCAGCGGCAGGAGGGTGCAGCCTGAAGCCATGTCCTGGGGTGGGGATGGCCTGTGCCTGGCCGGTGCTGCCCGCCCTGGCGGGCCCACGGGGCACTGGGGAGGGGGGGTCACGGCCAGACTGATGGCAACAGCTCTCACCTGCGCTGGGGGGAGGCCCCACGGTGAGCTCTGCCCGTTGCCAGGCCCCTGGGGCAGCTGCGCTCCCAGGTGTGCCTGGGTGAGGCCTGCTGGGAGTGGGAAAGCAAAGATGGCCGTGAGGGGCCATGGTGGTGGTGGGAGCTGGGGCCTGTTGGTGGTGTGGTGTGTGGAGCCGGTGGGGACAAGCAGAGACCTTTGCTCTGGTGTGGGCTCAGGCTGGGACACCCCTGCCACCATACCCAGCGAGGCGAGCTGTGCATGAGGCAGGAAGGCGGAGGACATGCCAGTGGCTGCAGGCCTTGACCAGCACTGAGGTAATTTTTTTTTTAATCTTCTCCTGTTTGAGCTGCCAGACCTACCGGCCTCTTCTCTGGTCTTTATTTTAACTGCTAGAGTGGAAAAAAAAACCAATCTCAGTGGCTAGCTGTTTAGGTTCAAGGCTACTTTTTGCAGGCCTGTGTGGTGGAGTGAGGGGAGGGCACCATGGCGTGGTCACCTCAGGGGCACTGGCCCCGGGGCTGGTGTCTGTGGGCGCCATTACTGAAAAGAGGGACCTGTTAGTCTGAGAAAATGCTGCTGACAGAGGGGCAGCCGCAGCTAGCCTACAGAGGTGCTGGGTGCTTCTGACTGGGAAAAATGGCGCCTTTCTGTGGTGTGGTGGGAAGACTCCCAGGGTGAAGCGTCTCTTCAAATAGCCCTGTGCAGGTCACCGCCCCATCCTACCTGCCCAGCAGCGTGCCAGAGGGAAACCATCAGGGTTAGCCTGGAAATGCCAGCAAAGTCCATGCTGACGTAGCCGCAGGGTGCAGATGGCTCATGGCTGTCCTCCCACAGGAGGCTTCAGTGGGTTTAAAGTTTGCCTCTTGAAAAGCTACCGCTGCCACCCCCAGCCTGCTTCTTTGTCAGGTGTCATTTGCACCCTTGATGTAAAAGAATGTGACTGTTTTGCACCCATGGGAATGACATTGAAGGATGTAAAGCCAGAGAACCAGGCCTGTGGGGTATTATTTAAGGTCTGAGGTGGAGGCTAACATGACATGCTCTCTGCCTCCACCTGGGCTCAAAGCAAGGAATGGGGGAAGGGAATTTTTGAAAGACTTCACTGATCAGTGCAAGAGTTGCAGGGCAAATGTTTTCCTTTAAAAAGCATTTTTATGATCTTCAAGTGATCGTAGCCTGCAGACTCCTTTGATTTGGCTGTCAGTAGTTTCTAAGCCCGGTATATGTCTTTTACAGGATCATCCCATGTGGTTGCTGGGCAGCTTTTCTCCCAGTCGGTACAGATATTTGGGGAATCAGAGCAAAGACAGCGTATGAATAATCTTTTGAGCAACATACCTGTGTGTTATGTTCTCAGGCTTCCCCATTCCCAGATTCCTCACGGCAATGAGATGTTGGATATTCAGATTTATAACAGCAGGCTCAAAGAACGCTCCCTGCTGTGTATGCTAAACCGCTTTACCAGAGAGACACGGAGCAGTTTTGTTCCCAACTCTCAGCAGCTCAGGCTAACATGCTGTACTGCTGACCTACTTCCAGATCAATTACTCACTGGTACGCAAGAAAGACACACTGGGAAAGTAAATCAGCTGTTACTCGGGGGATAGGAATACATCAACACCATGTATCACAAAGTCTGTAATAGTTTCTAACAAATTATGCTGTTCCTCCTGGGCTGGGGAGAGCAGAGACTCTTGGGTCATTTTGCAACCAGGAATTAAAGCTCAGAACTCCCTGGGAGGTGACTTATCTTGCTCTTATCTTTTGAGGGGGAAGGGAGGAAGGGAAAAAGTTTGAAGCCAGACAGGTTAAATAAGGCAGCAGCAAAGTAGGAAATAGATGGCAGGAGCTGACTCCTGAAAACTTGGATGGTGGCAAGGAGAGCCATTACAAAGAGGAAATACACCTCGCGTGAGCGCAAGTGAGTACACTAGCCAACTCCTCTGGTCTGGCAGCAGGCTCTGATCTCCTCATGTTGTCTTGGCAGACACATTTTGTTGAACATAGCAATCTCAAAGCCATGACTTTGATGCTTTCCCTTGCTCTGTTTGCTGCTCTTGATGGCCCATGTTTCACTGTTTGCCTAGATTTCCGATGGCAGAGGTCTGGGATGTGTCACTTCACTCTAAATGTTTTTTGATGGATGTAATGCAGCAGGGACTCTCCTAGCTTGCATAACTCAGGGTAAGTTTTGTCCTTGGACCCAGCTGCTTTTTGCATGCAATAGAGGGGTTAGAGCATATGACTAGTAAATGGAAGACTGTCCCAGATGTAGAACTATAACTATTTGGGTTAGTGGTGACTTTAAAGCAACTTTGCAGTGATACGTGTCAGCACGTCTTCTGCACAGTGCTTAAACCCTTATTCCCTCACACTGAGATCTTTGTACCTTATCTTGCTAACAGACAAGGTAGTTAATATTTTGATGCAATAGCATATAACATAAGGTTACAACTCATAGTAAAGACTGTTTCTGAAAAGAAGGAAGACCTGAGCTGTGGTACCAAATGAGGTAGATGGAATTTAGCTGCTGAAAGGCTGCACTCACGCTCTCCCTGTTGTACCATAATGCAAACAAATAGCAGGTTGTGGTTTATGAAACACTTGTCTCTCTTGGCCACTGTGTGGCTTTTCTTAATGTGCTCAGGCTTTTATTTAAAACACAAACAGTCACCTGGCAGGGTTGCTGTCAGCCCTTCAATAATCCTCTGGTCTGCCAGAGCACTTTTCCTGTGTGACAGAGAAATAACCCTGACCAAACCTGTCCTTTTAGCCTCTCGGATCAAAGGGTGGACTTTGGAGCTGAGTTCTGGCTGTGCAAAGCAATGAATTGCAGAGTTGCACTGAAGCAAAGCAGGAGCAGAGGAGTTTGCTTTCACTGGTGGAAATACTGTATGAGCATGGATTTAAGATGCAGCTCTGTTGCCCCCCCCCCCCCCAGCAGCCCCCAGGTGAGCTGCTGGCCAGGACAGCGGGTACAGCAGAGCTTCCCCGCAGCAGAGAAGGGCCAGGCTCTTCGCATCACCGCTGCCAGGGCTGATGGCTGTGGAGGGATGTGGTTAAACACCTGAAACGCAAAAGTCTAGAGCCATGGAGGGTGCAGGACGTGGCTGAAAACCAGCCATGAGTTCTGCAACCCCCATGGCTCCTGCCATCCTGCTGTTCTTGGCCTCTGGGTATCGCAGGGATGCTGGCTTCCCAAGCGACTGTACCATCAAAAAAGCAAACCTTAGCATCAGAGACCAGCTTGGAAATATTTGGCACAATATTTGTGTTAACACCTAAAAAGGGGACTTACCCTTAGGAAAGCAACTGTTCCTCTTTGGCATGAGCTGTTCAGACCTCACATGTTTTATTTATTTGTGCAAGGAGCACACTGCAAACGCAGTATGTGTTCTTGCAATAAAGGTTGTGCAACTTGGATCTGATGGGACAGGCAATGATGTCTGGTTACAAATTCATAGGTATATGGTGCAAAGAGGGATTATGAGATGTCAGCTCGATAGTGGGTTCTAAGTGTGCCTGGATTTTTTAATTTTCTTTTTGTTTGCTGAATTTGGTTTGTGTTATTCAGGAGAAGTATGTGAGCCAAAAAATACCAGATTACTTTCTGCTGCCCAGCAATGCCTGAAAACTAGAAACCAGAATTAAAAGTTTCAATGCGAAGCTAAACAGTGGTTCAAAACCACAAACTTCAAATTCTTCCCTCCTGCCCTACAGCTAGTGGTGATAAAAATGAGAGCTGATTCATTTCTTGGGTTTTAACCAAGCATTAGCCATAAGACTAAATATTTGGTAACTGGAAACCCGGAGGAGGAAATATTAATAATGTAGTATTGTATTTATGATTGATGCTATTATGATTTTACTGTGTAAACAGAAAATAAGGGGGTTGAAGTAAAACGTGAAAATTCAGTTTGAATATAGGGAACACTTCCCGACACAGCCCCCTGTCAGGCCGCCCGATGCCGTCCCAAGGGACGGGGTGGAAACGCTGTTGCTTGGCGCACGGAGGGTGCGGGGCGGTGCGGAGCGCGCAGAGCTCGCGCCCTCCCGCGGCTCGCGCTCCGGGGGGGCCTCCCTGCCCCCTCGCCGCCCCCGAAGCGGGGCGCGCCCCGCGCCCTCCCCAGCGGGTGCGGGGCCCCGGGAGCGGCCGGGCGGCAGGCGGGCCCGCAGCGGGCTTTTTTCATACCAAACAGCCGCTGTTCGTGCCGCAGGCGGCAAGGCGCGTCCGTAGCGATGCGCGGCTCCCCTCTGTCGCGACAAACACTAGCGACTGTTGGCTAGGAGGCAGGAAAACCAACGTTCACCGATATGTCTTGGTCTCTCCCGAGCTGCCCGCGCCGGTGCTGCCGGCCGAACCCGGCGGGATTTGGGGGGCTTCTGAGCGGCGTCGCTCGGGGCACGGGGGCCGCGGGCCGGCTGGGCCCGCGCCGCAGCACGGCCCGCTCGCCCTCCCGCCCCGCCGTGCTGGGCGGTTCCGCGGGGCCGGCACCGCCCGGTCGCGGTGCCCCGCCCCGGCGCCGCACGTGCTGCAGGAAGCGCCGCGAACCGGGCGGGCGGCCCGGCGGCGTGCTGCGGTGCCGCGGCCCCTGCCCCGCGGGGCGCGGGCTGGGCGGCGGTCGGTGGGGGGTGCCGGCCCGTCCCGCCGCAGGTAGCTCCCCGGGGCGGGCGGCCGGGCCCGGCGGCGGGCGGGTGGCTCGCCGGCTTCCACTGGCGGCGCGGGGGTGCTGCTAGCCCGTCGGGCGCGGTGGCCAAGTGGTAAGGCGTCGGTCTCGTAAACCGAAGATCGCGGGTTCGAACCCCGTCCGTGCCTGCCGAGGCAGCGCGGTGCGCTGGCAGCCCCCCCGCGGGGGGGCCGCGGACGCCGCCTCGTTTGCGGCTCCTTTTTGCTTTCGGTGGCGGGTGTGGGAGCTGCGGGCCGGGGCCGCGCTCTGCTGCCGGGGCGCTCGGCGCGGCGGGTCCCGCGGAGCGGGGCAACTGACCCGCCGCGTGGTCGCCAGCCCCCGTGGATTCCCACCGTGGCCGCGATCCCCGCGGATCTTTGCCACAGAGCTGGGGGCGGGGGGGGCTCCACGGGGCGGAGGCCGCGGGGGGGAGCTCCGGCCCCGGTGCGGCCCCGCTGCCGTGCACCGCACCTGTGCGAAGGGGCACGGAAAGCGCCGCCTCGCCGCAGGGATCTCGCCGCGCTTTGTTCCAGGACGGTTGTCTTCACTGCAATGAATCATAGTTAAAATAAAGCTGATGTTTGTGCTGCCTTGCTGTGGGGGAAGTGTTGGGTGAGCTGGGGAGTGATGGATCCCTCTTGCTGTTGCTTTGTAGGTGTGAGGATTGGTGTAGTTCTCACATAGAGAGTCCTTAAATGATAGAGGGAGGCCAAATCCTGGAGTAAACAAATACGGCTAGGAAAAGCTTCGTGCAGTTGTACTGTTTACACCAGAATTGGCCTGGATTGCTTGGTTCTTAATACAAGTTTCACACATGTGCAAGGGCATTTCTGCTGGCTCTGTATAACATCACTTAAGCTGCTTTCAGACAGCTTAAAATATGTAAAGAATAGAGTCATTTCATTGCAAAATTGCAATAGCCAGATATCTCGGAAGAGCTGAGGACCCTGTTCCAAAAAACTAGCTGCTTCCTTCGATGCGTAGAAAAAGCCGGCTTTTGTTGTTTTATGTGCCACACTTAGCCTGGGACTGGGTGGGTAGGAGGCTATTTGTCTTTCTAAATAAGCATTGGAAGTGTGTGTGTGTAAGATGTTTGGGGAGGTTTGTGGAAAACGGTTCTACAGTATGTTATTAACGAGCTGCAAAAAAAGCCACAGTACATTTTGATATAAAAACAGGAAATGCAGTTTAGAACTTTTTTAGAAAAATGTAGACACCATTTTACTTGGAAAATGCAGTGCTGTCAAAATCCTGTCAACTTTGTTGGAGGCCTTTGAGGACGAAAGTTCTAGCTTTGAAACACCCTATTTTGACTTTGTATTATTATTATTTTTCTACAGCATCTCACATCAGAATGTCAAGCCAAAATGTTTCTAATGATTCAAAAGCTGTCTTGCAGCTTTTGCAGAGAATTTCAGAATTCTGTGGGTTTGTTTCTGGTTGAAACCAATTGTGAAACCACGGTCCTCCCTGAAACAGGCTTGCCATCCCGTAAACCTGAGCAGTTTAGTCTTGCCCAAACGTGTGCCACAAACCCAGGACCAAGAACCAGATATTTCAATAAAGCTCTGGCACTGCCATTCCCTGTGGCCATAACACATCCAGGCAGCTTACCAGTTGCTTAACTTCAGTCTCTGCAGAACTGGAATATTCACTCCTAGCTCCTGGGTGTCTTGTCAGGAAGGTCCTTTGCAGACTCTGTATATGGCTCCTTGGAGAGGAGCCCACAGGAAAGCTCTGTACCAGGACTACTGATGTACATCTTCACTCTTGGAACAAGCTCACCTGCCCAGATCCTTTCTGTTCTGTAACATGTAGTTCTGCCTTCAAGGCTCCCCAGTGTGTCTGTGAAGAGCTAATCCCAGGGCAGAGGTGTTTTTTCCCAGTCTTCAGGACCATCTTTTTTTGGCTGTTGGTTTTGCTCAGCACAGCACAGTCCTGGTCTGCGATACAGGCCCCTGCTCACCCTCAAAGTGTGACTGAAAAATGGTGTGTTGGTTGTAGGAGTCAAGAAAGTCCAGACAAAGCTAAGGAGGTGTTCCTGTACAGCAAAGAATGGGCGGGGACCTTGCTATAAATACCACATTTCAACAGGTAAAGCTTTCGGAGGAGTTTGTCACCTCTGAAAAGTTCTGGTTGGCTTGTTAGAAGGTATGCAGCTGTGCTTCGGGGCTCACATGTAAAGTTTACACCAGGGCAAGGTGCTGTGCTGAGCCTGCTGGAGACAAAGTATGAACAGCCCTGGCTGAGGCAAGAGTGGAGGCTGCGAGTTACTTAAGATAACTGGGGGAATACTTCCAGCAGGAGCTCAGGGTGTGAAAGTCTGGCCCCACGCGTGTCTGTCACCTGGCACGCGTGCTGTGCATGACCTGCCTCCTTGGGACAGGAGCACTGCATGGTTTGTTAACAAAGCTGGAAATCAGCAGCTAGACCTCAATTGATGTGAGTTAGCAGAGAGCTGCGCAAGGTAATTAGACTGTGTCAGCTGACCCTGTGTGTGAGCAACATCCAGCCTGAAAATAAAACCCGTATAAAATTTTCTGCCCATCACACCTAGGCAGAGCTGGTCCTGCTACTCCCTCCCTTCCTGGGTTGCTGGTGTGGGCACCAATGGGGCCTTTTGGTTCTCCTTTCTCCCCTCTCTTTGGTGTCTCCGCACCTTTGCTTTTTGCGGGAGCTCCCAGCATGACAAGGTTGTGTTGAGGCAGATCACGTGTTTTCTCACCTCCCAGATTCCTGGCCCCCTCTTCTGACTCATTCAGGCAATAAATTTGATTTTGGCTTTAATTTAATAGCTAAAGTCCTGAAGTGCCAATGAACTTTAATCAAGATGCTTATGATCTGATCATAGCTGTGCTGGAGATGGTTTTGGTTTGGGTTTTTTTGGTGGGTGAGGGAGAGCTGTTTATTTTGGATACAAGTCCTGACCAAAAACATAAAAAATTTTAGGTGCCCCATTTGAGTTGCTTTAAGATCTTTGATTTTATTCCAGAAAATACTGAGTAGCCTCCCTCTGAATATAACACCTCTATTAAATGAGGAGTTATTAAATGAGGCCCCTTTTAATTACCTAATAAAAACACATTACAATGACTGTACTTAAAAGATGTGTTAATGCTAGAAATCTTGGCCATATTTAGATACAGAATTTCCTGACGTTTCTGGTTTGACAAACCAGTTATTCAGAATCCAGACATCTTCATGACCCCTTTAAAATAAGTGTTAAAATGACTCAATTTTAACAGCAGTATTTCTGAATTGTGTATTATATGTATTTTTGAAAGGCTGACAGAAAATGCTTGCTTTTGAAAGGTAAGATGTGAATGGGGACTAAAAGCATAATGTTCTTTGTTCGGATTATAATAACATTTTCAGTTCTTTGCAACTCTCCTGAGTGTCTGTTGCGTCCTCCCCAGGGTCAAACTTCAGCAACTGAAAACCAGTGTGTTAGCAACATAGGAGGAGCTGTGTGTCTGGTGCAGAAATAGTAGTGAGATCATTCGAAAGCCTTGCGCAGATCTTGCTGTATGGAGCTGGGCAGGGGGATTGCCGCAAAAGCTCTTCAGACCCTCTTCTCCCATTAATAACGTGTTAGATTGTATTCCAGCCTCTCTTGCTCTTTGGGTATCCCTCCATGGGATGGCTGACACCTTTTTTTTTTTTTTAAAAAAAAAAAAAAAAGAGAGAGAGAGAAAAAAAAACCCCAACAACCCAAGCCCTGAAACCTTGAACTTCGAAAGAAAAGACATGTGCCGAGTTGTGCAAATAGATCGTGGTGTGCCAGGGGTGAGCAGGCTGCCTGAGCCAGCTGGGCCATGTGCTGGCGGAGCCCTTGCTCTCTGCAGCGGGGCTGGTGTCGGGGCAGCCGGGCCCTGCCTTTGTACATGGTAAATAGCAGGGCCAAGCTGGGAGGATGCTCGGCGTGCAACGCGAAACTGCAGTGACATTTCCTGCAGATTAGACAGCTAAGTGTACAAATATTTTGTAACAGTGCGGGTGCTGACGAGACCACCAACAAACAATTGAGGAGGAGACAGTGATCTTAGATGAGGCAGGAGAACACTATAGGCAGTATTGTCTGAATCCTAAATATATGGCTGAGTAAATTAACCCATGAGTAAATAAACCTCAACTGTGGAAATCTTCACATGGCTACAGCAATGTGATTCCCATTTCCATTATGCCTGGAATGTAATGGACTGCTGAAGTTTGACCAAAAGGCATTTCTTGTGTCAAAATGAAAAATTACAGATCAAAAGGGTGACTTTGCAGACAAACATATCGATCTAAAGCCTGGGTGACACAGACTTCCTGGAAGAGAGCCCAGAAGCATGTCTGTGTTTAAAGTCAAATGGCTGTAGCCTTTTACCACTGATGAATAAAAAATGTTTTTGTCTGCATGCCGAAGGCTCAAGCAGAAACAGAAATTACTCGATTTGTTCTGCCAGAGGAGCAGGTACGTGTTTGCGAATAGTAATCCATTGAACCCTGCCGTTTTCAGCAATTTAAAAAATGACAGTAAGACAGGAAATAAAAAAATTTCCCCCTTGAAAACTCTGTTTATGGCATCAGTTGGAGAGGCAAAGAGAGTTGTCTCGTTCTGTGTTCAAGGGTCAAAGCTACTGGTGTCCCCTTCTCTAGAAACGTGATGAGGGCAGCAGTTGTGAAGCTCCTCCGTGAGGATCCCAGTTGTATTTTTGCTTTGGTACAACACCTGTAGAGGTCCAGTCCTGAGGATGGTACTATAGATCCTAAAGAAAAGGTCCAGGTATGCCTCCCTGACCAGGATTAATGAAGAGGTCAGCGCAGCATGCTGATGCTGCTGCTCCTCTGAGAGCAAGGTGTAACATCACGAGTGGTGGCAGTGGGACTTTGTGAATGAGCAATGTGGGCAGCAAGGAGAGGGAGTGGGAGTCCTTATTGCCATGCTGTTGTAGTGCAGAGCAGTCTTCGGTGCCTTGCTTTTCCAAGGGAACCCGTGAAAACAGAATTTAAATGGAAAAAGTGGTGCTGAATGGCAGCGAGTGCTTCTGTGAAGCCCAGAAGATGCCAGCTGACATTCCAGGCAGAGTGTCTGAAATGAACTGCAGTTATGCAGGGAAGGAGGAGTAAGGGGGATGGATGGATGGATGGGAGATTTCTAATCTCACCTCCTCCAGTATGTTTAACCTCAGCAGCACGGGGCCTACTGGTCACAGACACCCTGCTCCTCTCCCTCTTTCTCTCTCAGGTGCTTATTCATGTTCCTGACTGTAAACTGCGTGAAAGAAGCAGAGGCTCAGAGCCCAGGCCTAGAAGGTTTTGCATGGGGGTTCTCCTTATCCGTGTGAATACCCTCTTGCATTCACCACTGAGTGGTTTACTGCAGTAAGCAAGCTGTTGCAGGATGAAGGGCAGTAACATGAGTATAGCTTTTTGTTATGACCTTGATGTAAATTGGAAAACAAATATATTGGAGCTGATGAAATTATATGTTTGTAAATGCAGTGCCGTGGGAGCAGAGTCAGATTGGATTTATATAGCTTCTGAACTATTAGTCCTTATATGAATCTCGTATTATGGAGAATGATTTCCTTTGCATTCTGCACAATACAGCTCCGCCTGCCTGGTGATTATGTTGACAAAGCTAGGCTTCAGATTCCAGCCCGAGACGTCACGTCAGCAATGCAAAAAGCATCAACAACAAACAGAACAAGAGACAAAGGGCACAAAGTGAGACACAGGAGGTTCCGACTGAACATCAGGAACACTTTTTCAAGTGAGGGTGACTGAGCTGGAACAAGTTGCCCACAGAGGCTGTGGAGTCTCCATCCTTGGAGACACTCAAAAGCCATCCGCACACAATCCTGAGCAGCCTTCTTTAGGTGGCCCTGCTTGAGCAGTGGGTGGACCAGGTGACCGCCAGAGGTCCCCTCCAACCTTAACCTTTCTGTGATTCTCTGAAACTCCTTTGCCTTTGAACTCAGTACTGTTTGCTGCTGCCTGAAAGACCCAGGGTCAAACCTGCCCCTGCACTAACAGCAGCGGGGCTTCTTCAGGGTGTGCTCCCTGTGACTGTGGCTTGCCATCTCATTTGTGGCAGCAGTAATTCAAATTGTAGTGCTGAGTTGGTGCAATCATCTAAGTTAAAGTATTTAAACTGTATATGAATTCAAGGCAAGGACAACCTAATATAGAATTTAATATTTACTGTCCTCGAAGAAGCTATAATAAACTTAGACAGGAAGCTCAAGCAAGAGATGGAGCAGTCAGCTAGCATTGCAGATATGTTGGAGGGTTCTTGGGAACACCAGCCTGAAACTTCTGTATGTTACTGCTGGACACTGCGGTCATCAATTGAACCCAGATGGTCCTAAGAGTTTGATGGCATTGTGCAGTTTGCACTTCACAGCCTTATTGCGACTGTGAGGATTGTGCAGCTGAATGGATGGATTCCTTGTCACTAATTTCACAGGGACTGTACCCAGGTTCAAACGTATTTCATCATAGGAAAAGGAAAGCAGAAGGCATGTGAGGCTTTACTGGTGTAGCTGGGTTTAAAGCCTCATTTCATACTCCCAGTGTGTAGATGGGAGGAATAATACTGTGGCAGCATCTTTGATTTTAAGAAAGCATCTTGTATAGCCCTGGGAACACTGTCCCTCTCAGCAGTCACTGTAATGCCTTGGTGCCCATGTAAGACCTGTGCAGTGAGAAAGGAGCTTCCACTCTGAGCCTGATCCTGCTCCCTGTGAGCCTCTGCTGGAGCTGAATTCCTGACTCCTGTCCTTTCATCACTCTGGGCCCAAGCAAAAGAGTGCTTGTGAGCTACCAAATATAGAATGTGCGCAGCCTATTTCACAACTGGAGCTTGCAAATGCTGGAGTGGATTTCATGGACTGAAGCCCCCCAGGGAGGGAGCATTACAGTAAATAATGTTAGTGCATTTGTTTAATCCCTGGGAATTGTGGAACATAGGATTAAAGTGGGCTAAGGGGATTTCCCCATTGACAGCTGCTCCTCTGTGCACAAACACACACACACACACACTATTTTTTTATATGTAACTTGTTCAACCCCAAAGAATTTAAACTGCATATGGCACTGTGCATAACATGACTGTTGTTTCCACATCTGGTTACACATATCTGTCTCCCCCAGTAATTGTCTTTAATAGACACAATTGGGGATGAGGTAGTTGTACTAAGAAGAGACATAGCTCTGTGTTTGAACAGGAAACTGTTATTTCTGAGTGTAATCGTAGCTCATCAGTCCTGTGATTTTCTCCTCTCCCCCATACACACACAAGCATATTTGCTTTAAATATGAAGGCCCTATTTATGGTGGGGCACTCGTGTTGTACTGACAATTTGCCAGAGGTTCTTTGGATGGGCAGAGCCTTGGCCAGTGAGCAGAGCACTGGACCACGTCTACGCTGTGACTGGAGGCTGGAGCTCACTGGTGTTACGTGGGTGCTCAGAGCAGAACAACCAGGTCGTAGTAAGGATCTCAGGAGGACTGCAGTTTCTAGAAATCCTTAATGGACTTGGCTGCTCAGTGTTCCTGCAGAGGTACACAGGGTCAGGCCACCTCCCTGCAGTACATCATATTTACACATTTCAGAACTTTTAATCATAAGCTTGATATTCCTATGGTTCTGATAAAAAAAAAATATTAAAAAAAATCTGAGACTGTCTCTGGCATGAATCCATATGTTCAGGTGAAGACCAGAAAAGTTCATCCTGTGCCATCAGTGGAGTTTCAGTTATTTCTCTCGCTACTTTGTGTTCAAGTTTAACTTCGTTGACAATCCAGTCTCTTTGTCAACAAGGTCTGATGCTGAAATACCAAGCTGTTGGCTACAAGCCACGCTTGCTTACATGCTGCTTAGTACCACACACTGGAAAGTTAACAAATCAATGGCTCTACTTGCAGAGAAAGGTATTGCATAAGCGCGGGCAGGATCAAGAAAGAAAAACTCAGAATAATGCATGCATTCAACTAGACCAAACTGTGCCCGCAGGGTCTAAGCATGTCCCAGTCAGCAACGTGCAGTCCAGTCTCCCACCCATAGAAGCTCCCTTCTGACTTCAGAGGTATCACACCAGCCTTCCACTTTGTGAAGCCTATAAAGAAGCTACTACATCTGGTTCATGGCTCTTGTTAAAATGTTTCTTTTTTCTAAACAGGGCTATTTTCGGAAGTGATAGAATCTATTGTTCCATAGTTATTGTTCTGGGGTATTGTTGGTCTAATGTTATTAATATATTAGCCCTTTGGCTGCCAAACGGTTTGAAACAAACTGCTTATATTTATTTTTAGAATTGTAAAAGTTGTGATGCTTTACAACTTGATATGCTTGTGATTACATCTGAACTGAATGCAGAGTTAATCCTCTGCCCAGCTCCTATCCAGACAGGGGCTGTAGTCATGCATTCCCAGCACACGGGTTCTGCACACCACAGAGAGCAGCCAGCAGGTATTTGTGAGAGCAGATGAAGTCCCGAGGCCTGACCTTCTCAGGTATGGAAGTGCCTCCTGCCACAGGAAGGCATGCCTGAAACAGGCCTTATCCAGTTACCACCGCAGGACTGCCAGTGCCGTCAGTGGGAGTGGGAGCGGGCTGCCAGCAGCTGAGCACATCTCGTGGGACTAGGCTCCCTGCGTAAGACCTCCCGCTGGGCAAAAATGTGTGAAAGTCTTGCCTTGCTCTCATGGAAATTAAGAAGCACTTCACATCAGTACCAGTGGGGGCAAGATGAAAGCAAGAGGCAACATGTATGAGGCTGCTGAAAATAGCAAATTAAACGGTTGGTCAGGACACCAGCTAAACAGTATGCCATCAGCTTAATTTGGAAGAAACTTCTCCATTCCCTGGCTCACGCCAGGAATAAGAGGTTGCTGGATGTAACTTGCAGTCTCTGTAAGAGTAAAAATCTCTTAGTTTCTAAAAGCTGTTGAGGACTTTTCTGGTTCAACGCAAGTGATTTCTACAGCATCCATGCCCTTCACCAGAGAAAAGTTTAGTGTCTTTTACACCGGTTTTGGAAGTCTTCATTTCTATCAGTTCTCACTGGGCATTGTCACTACAGAACAAATTGAGTGTCACCATTCCAGATGATCAAGAATTTCTTCATTTCTGTATCTTCTGCCAGTACATCTTATTTCCAAAATGCTCATACAACTTCTTCCTTCTTTCAAACCTTTTTGCCCGTGGTCTGTGATTCACTTTGCGTTCTACTATCATTTTTAAACGACATGTTCCTTGGCTCTAAATATTCATCAGGCTTCCAGCCAAGGAACACGTTCTTCTGTGTAGAGAGTGGCTTTGCAGTGTTGATCAAGAGCAGTTACATGACAGATCAAGTCCTCTCTGTTATGTTCTATCTGCACAAACCAGGTAGAGTCACTTGCCGCATCCACAATGATGCTGATACCATACAGCTCTGAGCACACAAAGCCTTCTAGTGCAACCTGCTTACATCTGGCTGTCTTATGTGGCCTCTGTATAGACACAGGAAAAATACCCAGTGTACACAGCAGGGATGTGCATTTGCATCCTGCTGAACCCAAATATTGAAAAGATGAGTCCTCTGGATGCTGGCTTTGATTTTTGTTAGCTTTAGCTTGTGAAGCCCAGTTTGGAACTTCTTGCTAGCAGAGTTTTTCCTACCAGGTACAGAAGATATGGTGGAGACATTTCCATGTGTTGGTAATCTTGTCCCATAGCCTAGGCTCATTCTAGTCTGCATCTCTTGTGGACCTGCTGCTCAGCTCAATGGAGCTGTGTTCCTGCTGTGGTTTTCTGTGAACATCACCTTGGTTGCTGACATCTTGCAGGAGCAGTGAGTGAGCTCCTCTCTTTTTGTAGGACAAAATGTTGCAAGCCATTCCTCATGTTTCTGGTGGCTTCAGCATGCTGCTGGACTGGTCACTACTTTGCTGTGATGCTGGTGTAAGCTGTCCAGGGGTATGATCATGCAAAGAACTGAAGCTGTCTGTGGTGTGTGTGTGTTTTGTCCCCTTTTCCACAGTTGAAAGGATCTGTAGCAAAGATTAAAGGGAGGTGCAGTAGCTGGCCAACCCCTATGACCTGTGGGCAGGGCCCACACGTTGGGTTGGTATCCAAAGCACACAAAAGTTTCATTCCAAAAGGTCTAGAGAGCTGAAAAACGTGAGGCAGGTAATGTGAGAGCAAAAAGCAGGAAGAAAGAAAGTTCCCTTTTTCATGGCATTTCAGCTGTCGCTTCTGACTTGACCTCACATTACTGAGGGCCTTGTGGCATTTTCTTAAAGTGCTTTTTTTAACTGCATGTACGTATAAATGCGTGGGTCTTTACCAAGCCCTGACAGACTGTACATCGCAGGGCCGTCCTCAGTGCCCAGGTTTTCTCGGCCGTACAGACACGGCCACGCGGCCCTATGGCTATGGCACCGACGGGGCGCGGGACACGCAGGAGGGTGCAGCATGCCGCTGACATCCCGGTGGTGGTGCAGGAGGTGAGGTGCCTACGTGGCTGCTTGCAGGCCCGCAGGAGAGGGCCGGCCGTGCAGGGCCGTGGCCGGGGGGTGCGCGGGGGGTGCCGGCAGCGGGCAGAGGCGGTACCTGCGGGGGGTGCGGCCGGGGCGCTGCCCGCGGTGGGGCCGGGCCCCGCGGCGCGGCCGGGGCTCTCCCAGCGCCTGTACCGGCGCCGGGGAAGGGAGGCTCCGGCAGCCCCGCCGCGCAGCCCAGCGGCCGCAGCTTCGTCGGGGTGGCCGGCAGCCCCCGGCGCGGCGCGGCCCGCGGCCGGCAGCGAGCGACCGCCAGGGGGCGCTGTCCGCCCTCGGTGGGCCGCGGGGCGCGCAGGTCGGCGCGGCGGGGCTGCCCCGGCGGCGGCGCCGGCGGGAGGAGCGCGGGGAAGGGCGGGAGGCGACCGGCTGCGCGGCGGCGGCGGGACGGCGGCGGGCACCGGCCGGCAGCAGCCTCGGCGCCCACTCCCTGCCTTGTGCGGGGCCGGATGGGCCAGCGGAGCGCCGGGGCGGGCCGGGGGTGGGGAGGGCAGCCCGGGAGTGCCTCCAGATCCGCCGAGCTGGGCTGCAGCGGGAGCTGCCCGGCGCAGGGGTGGGGACTGGCCGCTTCCTTAAACGGCGCGGGAGCGGCGGGGAGCGGGGCAGCGGGTCCGCACCGCCCCGGTGCGCCGGGCCGCGCCGACCCTCCCGGGACGCGGCCGCAACACGTGGAGCAAACTTTCGAGGGATGTGTGCCTGCCGCCGGACAGAAACGCCGCCGCAGCAGGACTGCGCCTTAGGGGTGCACGGAGCAGCTCGCCTCTCTCTGGTTTGGTGGTTTTTGGGTGTTGGTTTTTGGCTTTTTTTTTTTTTTTTTATTGCTGCTTTTGGGTGTTTGGGATTTTTTTTTTTTGCTCTTTCTCCTACTTCTCTGCTGCTTGTTGGGTCGGGGCTTCCTAAGCTCGCAGGGGCAAACGCAGCCTTTGAAAAAGCCGAGAAAAATGTTGCAATGTCCCTTGTGGCAACGAATTTTTTTTTTTTTTTATTTTGCCTTTTGCAAGGGCAAAGACGAAGCGTGGAAAAAATCCCAACGTGATCGATACCAGTTTAAATACCCATCTGCGAGCAGCTGGGCTGCGGGAGGCAGGAGCGGGGACCGCAGCCGCCCGCTACTTCTCCCCGCTCGGTTGCAGCTCAGCCCGAGCCCTTCCCGTGCGTAATCCCGGGGACCTGCGGCGCCGGGGAGGGGAGGCGGCCGCAGGGTATCCCCGAGCCCCGTTCCCGTGCTCCCTCCTTGCTCGGAGCGGGTAACGGGGGGGCTCGGGCTCTTTTGGCCGTCTGAACCATAACGGGGTGTTTTCGCTTCGCGTACGAAGTTCCCGCAGGAGCGGGCTCGGGCTCGGCGGTGCCGAGTCACGACGCGCGTCGGAGCTGCGGGCCCGGGGGCTGCAGGCCCGGCCCGAGGTGCGGAGCTGGCCCGCGGGCGTCCGCGGCTCCGGGACCGGGGGCCGGGCGACTCGCCCCGCCGCGGGCCGGGCCAGCTCGGAAGTTCGGGTAGGGGGCGGCGCGGATCGCTGGCTGCCCCGGCCGGGGGCGGTGGCTGCCGCCGAGGGGATGGCCCGGCTCCGGCGGGGTCCCGGTGGCCCCGGGGCGGGGGCCGAGGCTCAGCGCTGGCGGTGGGCACCGGCCGGGGAGAGGAGGGCGGTTTACAAACAGGCGTAAGGAATCGCAGCCCGCGCCTGATGGGCGAGCTGAGGGCTGGGTCTTTGCGGGCGAGATGAGAGCTCTGTGTCTTCAACTGGCCTACAAAGTCCCAGTTCTCGGCTCCCAGGACCTGCCGGGCTCGCAGCGGGCGAAGACGGAGCGCGGCGGCGCCGGGGCCGCTCCCGCCGGGAGGCGGCGGTCCCTGGGGCGGCCCTCGCCGCTGTGCCCGGACCGCCGCTTCCCCGGCGCTGTGCCCGGCGGGTGGCCCCGGCTCGCCGCGGGCGGGCTGTGGGGAGAGGACGGAGCTGGTTCTCCGCGAACCGTAAGTGCATTTTGTTTTCTTCCCCCGCGGAAAGGGCCTGCAGCGTGCGCGTCCACCGGCGCTGCGGCCATCCCCGCGGGCCCCGACGTGCGCGGCCGCGCTGGCAGAACGCGGTGCCCGGGCAGGCAGCGAGCGTCCCGGTTCGCTCCTGCACGGCCATGTGCATCCTTGTCACCGCTTTCACTTTCAGAAAACACATCTGTTTTCTTTTTTCTTTCCCCTCTTCTTTTTTTTTTTTTTTTTTTTAATAAATGTAGTCACCATACATACCAAGTGGCCTGGCTCCCGGTAATTCTCTTATTCACCCAAGTGCTTTAACCACCCCTGCCCCTTCTGATGTTCCTTATGATTTGTCTTTGGTTTGGGTTCGGTACACTGTTCTTCTGGAGGCACTGGTTTGTGCTCCTTCTTTGGGCACAGTATATATACCACTCTTGTATGTTACTCTTTGCTTATATCGTATTTATATCTCCTGTGCCCTTCTGTGTTATGTTACATCACATTTTAAATTCTTAAATTAGAATTATTTTGAGGGTCCTCATTTTTTATTTTTTTTTAAATGTAGGTATGTTTTTACTTCTCTCTTGTAAAGTCAATTGACCTAGAATAAGGAAAAAGGCCAAGCAGCAACAGTATTCTCATGGTTAAGGTTTATAAAAGCAAATGGAAAATTAAAATCTTCCTGCGTGTTTTTTTGAGCCACTTAGAATTTAATTCTCTCTCTGATGTAGTATCACAGGAGTCTACATGCTGCATGTGTGTACACAGACATTTACACACGCCACACAACTTTTATCCTCTGATCCCATGAGACTTTTGCAAACAAACACTGTTTTCAGTGCTATATTCTGTAGCATTTGCCCATAAAAATAACAATATTTATTTAGTTTTTCACAATTAAGAGGAATTTGCAAATGGTGTTGCAGACGTCTGCATGCTTTTTTTCTTCTTTAGCCTTCTATATCCAAACACTTGTGCACAGCGTCTAAAATGTTTATTAATAGCTGTTCTTCTGACATGCATTTGGGGCATATGGATCTTGATATATCAGAATTATTTTGTGTGTGCAGTCCCGCAGTTGCCTGTTTGACTTGGGGGACAGCACGCGCGGTCAGGCCTGCCTTGGGCCTGTTCCCTTTATAAACCTATTCGTAAGTACTGGCTGGGAGCTTTCTCTGAAACCAAAATTTAAAGCAAATTTTTTTTCACACTGCATTTCCCCATAGGCCCATTTTTCCAGGGAACTGTCTAGTGGCCACAAAAAGGAAAAGTATGTGAAAGTAAGGAGTAAAGGCAAAAAATACTGTTGCCCTTTTAGGAGACAATGCTGTTAAAAAGACCGTTCTGCTGGCCTATTTGCAGCCCTTTTCTCCCTGCAGATCTGTAGCTCTTAAAGAAATTAATCTGCAGTGAAATCACAGAAATCTGATTCTAATCATCCACCCTGGAACAAGTCAGAGCTACAAGATGACGAGCATAATGTAAAAAATGCTTTCAGCACGTGGAGCCATATCATTAACATTAAAACCTGATGGTGTGAAAGGGGGGAAAGGGGAGTAGATTTCTGTGCCTCTTTAGCATGTTCCAACTTTTTGTGCAACTTTGTAGGCAAGCAGAGATTTTTGTTGAGGTTGTTTGTGTTGCTGTTCAGGCTCTTGGACTAGCTGCTAGGCTAAACTGAAGTTTTCCCTTTCATAGGAGATTTTCTTAATTGTGGTTTGCTTTGTAAAGCTGGGTAAACTGCTGGGTTTAGCTTTTGTCAGGTTTAACATAATCTGGAAATTTTTTTTCCAGCAGTAATTGGTTTCTTCCTGCCTTTAACTCTGGCAAGTTTTTTTTCCCCCCCAAACCTATTTTGGAGCACTACATAGCATAATTTGAGTTATGATCTTCTGATTTGAGTGCATCATACAAGATTCAGTCGAAACTTGGCTTCTGTAGGGAGCGAGTGCTCAGCGTTTTATGGTCATTGGGACTTGTTGAATGTGTACATTCGAGCTTCCAACTCCCCAGTCACTTTTAGATATTTTTTTTTCTTAATGGCATTTGCCAAGGTGAAAGGACACATTTTTTCAAGCAACATTCATCTGTTTGAACTAGCATGGATGTAGTTGTTTATAGCTGCTAGAACTCTGTTGACAGACTTGCTGTACTAGGAATGTATTTTTTTTTTCTTCATCTACATTATTAGCAATTATTTAGATCGTAGCTGCACACACTGCATTGACAGGCACGTCCCAACTTCTGTTTGTGCCCCAAAGAATATACAGTGCAACGCAGATGTATTTCTCAGCATCTGTTTTACACTGTTGAGTTTAAACATTCTCTCTGAATTAAAGTTCAGGCCGAAAGGGAACATTCCCTCATGCCCCAAATGACTTTTTGCGGGTCAAATTACAAAGTAAAAATATTTTATTTTATTCTTAAATAATATTGCTCTGAGGCTGGATTGGGGGTAGGCCATGGTTTAGCACTTTCCAAATGCTAAAGAAGATGGTTCAAGCTTCTGCTGCAAGTTGTGGACAAGCTCTTAAATTACTGTTTTAGCTCTGAAGCTTTCATAATGTCCTTTGCTCTCTGGGGTGCAGACTCAATTATTCCCCCCCTCCCCGGTTAATAATGGGGCTTTGTTTTATTTTCACTTCTAAACTTTATGCCTCTCTTGCTAATCTTTCTGTGTGTACAAATATGCTTTCTTCATCAGTCAGACTTGGCAATATTCAGGCCACACTAAACTAGTTCTGGGCAGTACAGCAAGGCGCTCTATTTATCAGCGCCTTTCTGGGGAAGTTTATTACACTGTAGGAGTGACATTTTCAGCCTTCTGAAAGACTTGGTAAATATTTGGCAGGTTCTACTCCTTCAACAAAAAAAGGGCCATATTTTATCTGTGATAAGGTCTGAAAGAAAACTATCTAGGCATTAAGGGCTTGAGTTGTTGGGCAGAAGGGTGGGGTTCATGCAGGATATTCTTTGAATTGCACTGAGTGAAGTCAAATGTTTGCCTGCAATTTAGGAACCGCTGTTCCTCTATGTTTGCAAATAAGAGACCTTCAAGCCAGGGTTGTATTTTAAGTATGCATGGAGCATAGCGAGTTTGCAGTGTTTGAGTTACAAATATATGTAATCAGGGGCAGGTTAGATTCAGACGGTGCCTGGTAGCAGCTCTGTTCCGCACAGGCCTTTCGCAGAAGCATGGACATGCTTGTGTTAGAATCTTGCACCCTTAGTGAGGACTAAATTTTGTAAGCATGAGGCATCCAGCATGTACCCAGCTTGCAGACGCTTTCCCCTCCACTCTTGGCCTCGTCCACAGATGGCAAACCCCGAGCTCGGGGCATGCTCTGTGCCAGCTCACGCTGCAGGCCAGCTTTTAAGCACACACAGGCAAACCAGACGTGGAAGAGAATGTGCTTTTCCCTTCCCGCTGCTGGCCTGCTTGAGAAAATCTTTCCAGCTCCCGCTGATTTCATCGCTTCCCTTCCTGGGATCTGTCCCTTTCTGGTCCCCAGAGGGGAGAGGAGGAGGGCAGGAGAGCTTAGAAGAGGCTGTGGGGTGGCTTGCACTGGCCGGCAGGTGAGGACGTCCCTGTGAGGCTTCAGCCCCTTCCTGTAGTCCAAGTGACATCCCTGTAAAACGAGAAAGAGTGGTGGCATCTGTGTGACTTTCACAAGGCACAGCTGTGTCCCTTTGCTGGGTATGATCTTTGCTTGGTAGAGGGGCTTCTGCTTTCTGCTTGGGTTCGATCGCTTTGGGGGAGCGAGCGAGAAGGGGAGTGTAAGCATGTGGTGGTACCAACGGCAGGACTGCGACTGCTGGGGGAGTGTCTGATGCTGCGGTAGGGAAACCCTTCCTTGCTGAGGGCAGAACAGGCCTTTCAGATCCCACTGCCAGCCTGCACATTCGCGTGAACCTTAGTGTGAGCCAGCAACAGTGTGGGAAAGAAATCATATGGCTGCAGACTGAAGGAAATGAGCCGGGGTGATGCTGGTCGGGAGATGGCTTCCTCTTCCCTGTGTAACTGACGGACTACGGATTCATGGCATGTTTCTTTAGCACTGAATTATCAAAGTATTTCCAAGACGCTGCTTGGTAGATTTGATTTTGTATCGGCTTCGTGGGTTTCATTTGGATCTTAGTGGCCTGTTGGTTTAGAAGGGTTAGGCTGTTAGGATTTTTCCCCTTCTGTGGCAGCAAGCAACAGGCCTTTGTTCTTCCTCTCCTTTGGCAGAAAGTCCTCCATGGTGTCCTGAACGTCCACGTGGGTGGATGATGTGCCCACATTCCACGGCATCATGCAGGATTTCAGTATTTTCCCAATACAGATTTGTTAGTGACACCATTTCTAGATCCAGGATTGGAGCCTCGACTCCTAGATCGTGCCTGCTAGTGTTGTTATTCATTATTACTATTTTAATTACAAAGCGTCCCATCTGACCAAGGCTTTGGAGTCTCGCTCAGGCAGTTACAGTACTCAGACAGTTGCAGTGCAGATGACAGACCACAGAGGAATGCGCGCTGCTTCAGGCATTATTTTGAGTAGCAAATGTTACCCTGAACTGTCCGATCTGGTGAAAGGGTCAGTCCTGTATAGCTGGAGGTAGGGCAGGGACCCTTCCTGTCCTTTTCCTGGTGAAATTCATCTATAAATGAAATAGTGACATACTGGTTTTTACAGCTGTTTTGAATCTCTTTAAATGTCTAAATGCATTTTACTTTTTTTTTAAGTATGGAATTTCCTCAAACTATAAAATTTGAAAGCAGATTTCATTTAGCAAGATCTCTCTGCATGATAACTTTTAATATACGGTGAGGAACACAATTCGAAACACTTACATTTAATTCAGTCAGCAGCCTGTAGGAACTGATCTACAAGTGGCCCAAAGGCCTGCTAAAATTAGTCATGGTTTTATGTTTTTGGAAGAAAACTCTTCAGGAGTGGCCCTGTTATTTTACAAAAAAACAGGTCTTTTGAATGTGATACTGTCAATAGGGTTAAATTCAAACATGCAAGTGCAGTAGTTTAAAGAATAAATTCCAGAAGCTGTTTAACGCTCAGCTTCGTTACAGAGCGATGATCAGGTTGGGTTAGACAGAATTGCCGTATGCTGAAACATCTGGAATAATATCACATTTCTCCAAAACGGAATTTTCTTTAAGAGCAGCAGCAATTGCTGATATTTGAGAGGGTGGAGCTAGCAGCAACCTACAAATGCTGGAAAATGAATTAAGAATTTATAGAGCAAAATACTGAGACTTTGTCAGGGATTGTGATTTTGATTATGATCTCTTGTTTAAAACATCAGGTAATTCTGAGAGCTGGGACTTTCCAGGCTGCGGTGGTTGGTAGGACAGTTTACGTGGGGGCCAGGAGCTCGGCTCCTTGGCACTTGGCTTTTTAGTCTTTTGATGAATTCCAATGAAACAAGTTGTGGCAAACTGATTTGAAGCTTTGGAGCCAGAATATGCATGAAAAATCTTGCATGAAAAGAGAGATTGTTTCATAAAGAAGAATTTGAATGTAGTTCAGTTAAAATATGCCCGATTTAAAACTGTGTTATTTTGATATTTTATAAAAGATAAAAGTTTCCTCAATTCTAGCACTATGGGTGTATTTTACACCTGAAGGATACTATAAAAGTAGACTTGAAGCCTCAGTTGCATTTTAAATGGTTTTTATTACAAAATCTGCTTTGACTACAAAGATATTTGGTATAATTGTGACTTCATCTGTTAATTTTGAAGGAAATATTTCTGGAGGAGGAGAACATTCCCATGCAAATACAACAGTTGTAAAGAACAAACAGAAAGGTGCTTAATCACAAAGGAGCTTGCCCATTTTAACTTACCTTGGACTGTAAAACCAAACAAATAATGTAATTTGTGAAAAAACTTAATCAGATATTTACAGTATCCATTTTTTTAGTGCTGTGGATTATTCAGCAGTACAGTTAATGGTATTTTACGTATAGCTTTCAAATACTGAGTGTCTGTTTCATATGGATTATCATATGCCCCCCCAAATTGGCTTGAATCTACATTTTAAAACCAGCTTTTATTATTTTTTTAAACAATTGCACTAAACAACAAAATTCAACTGAGTAACTTAAGCTGAATTTCTTAAATCTGAGTTAGTAAAGAGCTTCCAAAACTTCATCCAAAATAGATCATAACAAAGGAGCAGAACTTCACTGAATCGTTTTGCAATGTTTGTTAGCTGCAACTCAAAGCGCTACACCGAGATTTGAATTATGTTACTCCAAGTCCCAGCCTAAATTTAGCTGTAGGATTCACATACTGCACTCGCTTCACTGGAAGAGTTTGGTTCACTTGTAGCATATTTGAGCTAGTTCTGCATCTCCTTGGGGAATAAATTGCAGCCTGAATGAGAACATTCACAAACACTTATGACATTAATGCTATATGCAGTCGGAGGTTCTGCATGCATTCTGCCTTTGAAACTATCTCTAGCCTCCGTCCAGGACTTTATATAATTTCTGTATCAATGGCCATTAAGGACAGTGAGACACAATGAAACATTTTCTTCTGACAGTGTTTCTTCGCAGACATCTTTGCAAACATAGTAATAAGCTTCTCACTTTAGAATTTCCACTGGAGTGAGCTCTTTCCTCCCCAGCCCAGCCCCATGTGAGTAACTGCACTTGTATAGCGAGTTGTTTCACATGCCCCAAATAAAAATGTAATAAATCCAGAGTAAGGAAAATGCTTATGAGCCAGTTTATGGTGTTATGTAATACTAGTTACATAAAGTTTTGGATGTCTTTATACTTTTAAGGTATTACTGCCTTCAAAAAGAACATAAACTGTAATTTCATCTCTAAACATCTGATAGGAGTTTGATCTTAAAATATAAATTGGGCTTGTATATTGTTTACATCACAGAATGAATTTACAGCTCTCCAAAGTAACAGCAAGTGTGCACACTGCTAAATAAAACATCTCCTCTAAGGCAGTGGAGATCTGCTCATCTGCACCAGCTCAGGATTTGTCCCATACTCTGATTTTGGTGACTGGTAATGTTTTTGGATGAACAGCCATGAGCACTTCCGTCACTTTAGAGCATTGTTAATAAATGTTTGGAAATTCTGTGACTCTCAAACCTTTTCTAACTTCGAAGTGCATTTTCCAAAATTAACTGTTTTATAACTAGCTAGCTATCAGTGATACGTTAATGCTGAATTATGGTCAGTTGCTTGCAGGCAGCAAGCAGAGGTTTAAGTGCTTAAAATACATATAATGGGGTTGTTGCGAGTGCTGTAAGTTGGTGTAAATGAGCACGGGTGCTGACTGCAGTGGAGTCGCACCGATTTATTCCCCCTGACCTGATGGGCTACAAACATAAGGAGCTGGGGTTTTTTAGAGAGCCAGCTCATGCAGCCAGGATCTCACCCAGGGGGGAGGACTTGCATGAGCGCTACCTGTGTGTGGCCTGTGCGGTGCGCAGGAGATGAACAGCATCAACATGGTCACTGAGCTCTTCCCCTCTTCTCTCCTTTCCTCCTTAAGTAAATCTATGCCTGGAAGGAAACACTTCAGTCCAGGTGAAAGCTATGTACTACATCCCAATACAGCTTCCAGAAATAGTCTCCCACCAGAATGATTTCCACAGCAACTAACGATATGGCCAAATGCTTTTTTGTTTTGTTAAATGAAATTTGCTACAACTTCGCTATTCCAGGCATGGCTTTGAATGCACTGCTGAGCTATTACCTGGCAGCCAGGTAAAGCAAAACATGTTATGGTGGCTGACCTGGTGTCAAATGAGAAGGGCAGCAGGAAGCAGGCAGAAAAGGCACCAGGTTTCCACACTCAGCATATTCTTGCCAGCCAGTCCTCATGCCTGCCGCTTGCAGGCTGTAATGTCAGTAGTCTGCTAGGGCCAAAGGAAAAATACCGTTAGATGCCCACAGAAAGTAGTCTGAGCCCAGCTCTGATGAACCAAAATGGTACTAACCACAGCAGGGGTAGGAGCAAGGCATCTTGTTCATGAATAGCATTTTTAAAGGGATAGACTTTCCCCCTTTCCCAACATTTCTTCCGCACCCCATGCAGTAGTGAACCCGGACACTGGTAGTGTTTTAACTGACAACATCTCGTTCTCATTGAAGTATCTCATAAAAGGTATCTAGCAAAACGATTTCTATTTCACCTAAGACAGAATTCAGTTAACTTCATCACTCTCAAAACTGGGTTCTTGGTCTGGGCTCCCTCCCGAGTCAGAGGGAAGGGGGTGATGGCTCCAGGGTCAGTGTGTCTCACTGGGCTGGTTCGCCACTTGAGGGTAGGAGGTGGCACCCTCTGAAGTCCAGCGCTCATCCGCTAATTACAGGAAGTTTGTACAATCAACTTTTAGTCACAGATGCTAAGACTTAAGGCTTCCCAAGCCACTTAGGCAAATGACAAGGCTTTTAACTGCCTATTTCGCTTAACTCTTAGATGTGCTCGATGGCTTTGGTATCAGAGATCTGCAACTTGCAGGTATGAAGCTGCTGCGGTAACAAGTCACTGGTGGTCAGGCACTGGGCACCAGTACGTGCCTACACCAGTCAGCTTTTATGAACGCTGCTGTGCCTTTATTTGAATCTATCCAGCAAGTGAATTGGGTTTCTCTAACCTGTTCTTACGGCTTGAAACTATCAGCAATTTTAAGGACACTAGCTCAACTTCATCTTGCCAAATCCTGTCTGGTTTAATTAATGACATTCAGCAAATGAGGGGAGGGGTCCTGTGACTTTCACTGCTGTAAGGAGTTTCTGGATATACAGGGCTGGATCCAAAACCAGTGGGCATTCCCAGTGGCTACTGAACCTCTATCTGGCAATCTGATCTCTTTAGAAAAACATTTCTGTGAAGTAAGTCTGAAACGAGAGAAAAAGTAATTTTTTCTCCCAAACCTACAGCATTAAGGCTAGGTTCCCTACTAACACAGACTTCATTTTTCTGTGGAAGATTTTACTGCGTTCTGTGCAAAAAAAAAATCTGCAAACTTGCAACAAAAGACCAACGTTTTAAGCAGAAAGCAACATAGTTTAGACGCTTGATGTCACCATATTAATGGTGTGAGAAGAGTGAGGGCACGCAGGCTGGGCCAGCTGTCTCTCTGGGAACCGTGGGGTTTTTTTCTCTTCCCTGTTGTGCCCTCGTATCCAAAATAGGCACTTTTCATGAACATACTGGCAATAAATAGCATGTGATGGGATTAGTTAGAAGGAGCTGCCAAAATGTTTATCAATTATTGTATCTGTTTTCTTCCTCAAAGAAGGTTTCCTTCAGAGACACGTGCCCCCTCTCTGGTAATCAAATCTTGTGTGCTCAGTTGGTTGTTGAAAATTGATTTGTACATGCTTTGCTCTAATTGAAGTCTGTTGGCTTTCCAATATTAAATGATTTTACTGGGTGAACTTGGGCATGGGTGTTCCCTGACTTTGCGGTGCTCCAGCTGGCAATGCACATGGGTCACACGCTTGTCTCGAGAGGCAGCTCTTGTCTGGTCCATCCAGCCTCCCCAAGCGGGTATTTCCTTAGTCATAAAAGAGGCAGTTGTGTCTTAAAAAAAATAAATGGAGCTTTCAGGTCCCAGTCTCCTCTGCTTGCTCTCCCTGGGGAATGGATACAACTTGACCTTCCTGAAATTATTATGAACTAGCAATAAGCCTTTGCTGAAAAGGTGGAAAAGCGCAGTGAAAAAAAAAACCAACAACCACCATCAAAAACCCAGGATCATGTACGCTGTGGCTAATGAAATGTGAATTTACGTGACCACCCATAGCTGATGCACATTTTATGCTTGAGTTCTTCCATGTGATGAGTCCACTGCTAGCAGGGGCAACAGTTTTAACGATATGCTTCATATTTATTTTTAGGAGTATGTACACTGCTCAGACATAAGGGAACTAATCCTGAAGGTGTGCAAATAAAATGAATGCAAGTTCTTACCTGAAGCCCTATTCAGGTAAAGTAAAAACCAAGGCCAAAGCTTTTTAGAAGCTTGTGAATCACAGTAATTAGCTCATGTTTTAATGCTAATACATTCTGATAATATACATACTATTGTAATACCCATAATCAGTATTCATGAGAACATGGGGAGAACAGGTACAGAAGTTGTAATTTAAAAAAAAGAAGTCAGAAACCAGACTTTGGGCGAATTTTTTGGAGTGCATGACCATGGGAATATTCTTCTATTCTTTCCACTTATCGAGCCTCAAAGAACTGGAAAATGGGGAGCACCAGAGTACCTGATAGATCCACTTAAAGCTCCAGGTCAGTAGCATGCTTAAGCGCATGCTTAACTTTAAGCATATGATTAATCACATCCCTGGTCCACAGAGTAATTAAACATGTACTTATGTACTTTGTACAGTGTAGAAGCAGCCTGCAGGCGTTCTCTAAATACTGGTGTGCCTGAGAAAGTGGTGAATCAGAAGGTGATTTTTGGCTGGAATTTGGAAATGAGCTTAAAAGAGTTAGTTAGGCACCCAGGACTCATTATATTTGAATAGCTATGGAAAAGCTGGTCTTGTTAGCAGAACCACGTCAAGTAGCAAGCTATGGCCATTTACTTTATGGTAATGCTTTAGTTTTGTTTAAAGTGAAATGATTTTAAAATCGCTTCTGCTTGGTAATTTCCTGCTGCTCTCCTATAACTCTTTGCTTCTCTTAATGCCGACCAGACCAGATTCTGTTCACCAAAGCCCAGGCCGGGCAGCCTGTGGCTGGCAGCTTCCCTCTGAACTTGCTGGTCAGTTTAGGTAGATGCAGAACTGGCGGCAGCGCTGGCAGGTTGATGCCACCAGTACAGCTGCTTTTCCTGGCAGTGGTCAGTCCGGGCGCAGCCCTGCAGTAATGCACTGCTCCGGGACGCGGCGGGCAGCTCTGCAGCGCTGCTCGCTACCCATACACACCCCAGCCTGCTCGTGCCCTGTGCTGGGGGCCGTACCCTGGGCTCACAGCTGCCCTAGTAAGCCCAACAGCTGGTAACCGTGTTACTGAGTGTGGTCCTGGGCAGAACTTCAGCCTGGGACTCTTCCAGCCAGTCCTGGATATGGTCTGAGAGTCAGCATGAGCAAGGGACCGTTATCAATAGGCTGTCTGCATGCGCCCCCCCCCCCTTCTTTTCATGGCTAATAGACTTTAATAGGACAGCTGCGACCAGACTGGGCTGGTTGGCCATGCCCTGGTTAATTTACTAGCAGTCTTGTAGCCTCTTCTAGCCAGAGCTCCTCCCTGGTGGTTTTCTCCGAGCTTTCTCCCTTCCTGTCCCCTTCCTTGTGCCAACCAGTTTAATGAGTTAGTCATCACACCAGCAAGCTCCCTTCCGAGCTGCTCTGGGTGTGTTTTGCCAGCGTGCTTGTTTGGCTGTGTGATCTGACCAGGCAGCGCTGCCATCCTCTTCTTTGCGAGCCTGAGCCAGAGAGTGGGTCTCTTGCCACTCAGGGTAGGTGTAATGTGGCAGCCTCTAGGAGGCTTTTTGATGACTAATTGTTTTATTTTATATACTTAAAGTCAGTTAGCTGCTTTAATTTCCTTGTTCTCCAAGGCTTCTGCATATAAATGCTAGTGAGGTCACTGCAGTGAGGCAAGTTGGTGCAGCATCAAACGGTACTATCCAAACTATTGGCTCCTACGTATCTGAATGGTGGGAGGCTCGTTTTCAAAGCAGCCTCCATGGAAAGTCTGCGTAATGTGTTTGATTATCCAACCCTGTCACTTTCAGAGGGACCCAGTCAAGATTAACAGAGCCTAAATGTACCCTCTCCTAAAAATAACTCCGGCTTTCCAGCTCCTCTGCTGATACTGGGGGTGGGAGGGAGGAGAAGTGACGCTCCAAACTGAGGATTGCAAAGAAAGTGGAAGTGTAAAAGGCACGTGGCCAAACCCACCCCTTCCCTGTCCTGGAGGATGGGTGCTCTTGCATTAGTGCTCAAGTGTTCCTTCGCTTTCGGGTCCCGGTGCATCGTCCTGTGCGTTGGATCTTCCCAGGGACGCTGCTGGAGCCGTAAGGACAGGGAGCTCAGTGCTCCGCACAGAGGTTGGGCAGCTCTCGCTGCTGGAGTCAGCAGCAATGGGGATGCTGTCTGTTCCTTGGCAAAGTGAAAGACTTCTGGAATTTTCCTAATGTGTATATTTTTATTTTCTTGTGGGTGAGGGAAACTAATGAACGCAGTTAACACTGGCACTTCTGGAGCACGCTTGGGCCTGCACAAAGGACAGCCTGATGAGAGCCACAGTTTGTGCTGGCAGGGCCCAAAGCCAGTAACTGCTGCTCTTAGCAACTTGTTCACGGCTGACGGCACTTCCCAAACGCCGGCTGCAATTGTGCTGTGCCACAGTCTTGGGTGCAGGGCTGGCTGGGATAGATCACAGTTAGTCATGCATGCGTTCTCCTGCACTGCACAGTTAGTATTTTCTTGGGGACCTCTCATGTCATTTTCAAGATGGCAATCTTGGTTTTGAGAGAGAAATCTGAAGACAAGCCTCTTTTCAGAAAGCAAACCCCACACGTAAGTGGTTTCTGGAAGCCTGCTTTGCCAGCATTTCTCCAAAGCAGCTCATTAATTTCACGGCCACGTTGGTATCAGTAATTTTCTTGTTATGTCCGTTGGCTCATTCACCTGGAGTCAGCTCCTGGTTTAGGCAGTGCACAGCGCACGGCGTGCTTGGAGCCCTGGTGCATTTTCAGCCGCTCTGAAGGCGGCCCTTCATCCTTTTCAACCTACCTCGAGCCAGCGCTGCTGCCATCTAAAACCCCAGGCCCAAGCTCTTGTCTGGGAAGAGCAGGATCAGCAGCTGGAGTTAAAAGGGCCAGAGTCTCTCCTGTGAGTGGGTGTTATTCATTTGGTAGTACCAGTCCATTCCAGCTAGGGATCTGTCCCTTTGTTTTGTGTATAGGACAATTTGTTTTCAATTTTTGTTTCTGAAAGGAAACTGTCAAGACAAAATTCACACTTAAAAAAAATTAAGGGAAACAGCCCTTTGTCCTTTTCTAACAATCCCCCTCAATGACTAAAGCTGGAAGAATTGTAGAAACTGCGATCATTTTCTACCTTGGGTTTGGTTTTGTGCTGTTCTTGCATTCTCTGAGTTTCAAATCCAATGCACCAAAAAGACTTCAGTCCCAAATCACCCTGATAACATCAGTGTAACCTAGAGATCTGTGCTCTGATGACTAAAATCTGATTGTCCTTTATTTAGAAGTGGAACCGGGGCGGCAGGGAGCTGAGAGCAGCCTGGGCAGTATTCCCCTTTTCTTCTAGCACACACAGTCCCGCACTGGCTTTGCAGTCTGAGAAAGAACACGTAAAGCCTCCACAAAGGGGGTCCCTGGAACAGCACGTATACATCCTCGCTAGAATCTGCCAGCGACCAGATGCAAGTAAAATAAAATCGGGGGCGAGATAGCTACCCAGGCTGAAATCTGCAATGGTGCCGATTCCCTGTTTTGCTGTACCCTGGGTGTGCTCTGTCTGCTTGTGGTGGGATCCTGGCTGCTGGGAGGCTGTGGTCTCCCTGGGGCAGGGGCTCATCAGATTTTCTTCCGTGTTGGTACAACAGCAAGTGCCGCAGGGACCTGGTCCTTGCCTGGGGCTCCTTGCAACTACAAAGAGTTGTTTATTGTCAATCCAAGAAAAAGAGGGGGGGGAGGAAAAAAAAAAGAAGAACTTTTGAAAATAATAACAGCATGCATCTCATTTAATCTTAGTCCTAAAAACTACTTCATACTCATTACAAAGGAATTGATTCCTTAAATGAATGAAGCAGCCATGAGTGCTGCTTTCAGTGTGGGACTGCTGACGCTCTGACTCATGCTTTGCTTCTTGCAGGCTCTGGCTTTTATGCTTCATTTAGGACACCAGCGTCATTAGCATTCAGAGGGCTGCTGCTTCTTTTTGGTTATTATTATTATTATACTGCTGTTGTAATTTTTTCAAAAGTGCAACTCATATTTGGACCAGAATCATGGCTGATGTTTTATTACCAAATCAGGGCATGGGGTTTGCTTTCGTTTGACTTGCAAGCCATAGAAGAAATGCTAAATGAAAATAAGGTGTAGCTTTGTACGGTAATGCGAGGATCTCAGGGTTTTTTTGGATGCCAGGCTGCCTGCTACTGTGGAGTGTCATCCTCTGTCAGGATGGGTGAGGATATTTTGTCTTGTGTTGGACATGGCTGGGATCCTGGTGACTGCCCCAAGCCTCGGCATTTCCACTGCATGCAGAGCGGCCGCGCCAGCCTGCCGTGCGTGTCCCTGGAGATGGCATGTTTGAACTGCAGCAGCTCCAAACAAGATGCTGCTCTGTGTGGCTGAATGTGGCGACTCGGCCTCTTTATTTTGGAGCTGAATGTCAACACCCGGGCTGGGGCCAGCGAGTGCTCGGGCCTGGGCAGGGAGCAGGGGAGCTGTGCCCTGGGAGATGGCTGTGCTGCCACTCACAGCTCACCCCGGTCCTCAGAGACGCTCAACCACTGGTGGTCTTCCTAGCCTGTGGGAAGCGGGGAAAGGAGCCTTTGCTGAGGGACACAATGTCTTTACTGCAAGGGGGGAGGAAAAAAGAAAAAAAAAGAATGTCCCTGAGAGTCTCAGGGGTTCCTTGCTCTGCCACAAGCACCCTGGAAGCCCTCGAGCATGTCACAGAGTCCCTCTCAAGGGCGATAGCTTGCAGGGACACTTGCAAGCCCACCATGGGGATGGGGCCATCCCAGCACCCTACAGACAGAGGTCATGGGGAAACAACAGGGCAGAATTGTGGGAATCTGCCTATGGTTTCTTTTGAGTCCACCTCCATCAAAATTCAAATTACTGATGAATTAAAGGGAAAGTGTTGCTCCTTGTCCTAAGGACATGCTGGGCTGGGCTGGGATTTCCAGGAGGACTTGTGAATGAGAGTTGAAAATTCCCGGCCAACGACTTGGCACCTTTCTAGGAGGGAACCTATAGATCTTTTTTAGATATTACTTAAGCTGAAAGTTTTTGAGAAATCAGTAGTAATTCCCTAATTAAAATCCCGTCTTTATTAATAAATTAAAAGCAACTGCTTCTGCATTTGGGCAGACGGGTGTGACTTGTTCTTGCTGGGAGCTGGGTGCTGCGGCTGGGCAGCCCTGGGGTCTCTGCTCCTGGACAAAGCGCCAGTGCTCACCTGACAGCCAATACCACGTGTATTTGCAGAAGGTGTCCCTGCCTTTTGCCCCAGGGGTTTGGGGTGTCCAGGGCTGCTTGCAGCTGGGCCAGGCTCTGTTTGAAGGCGTTTCTGCCGAGCAACAGACGAGCCATCTGGCGTCACACCGAAACGCAGCCTGGCCTGGCGTGCGCTGAGGAGGGAGCCTGCAGGGATGACAAAGCAGTTCCACACCTTCCACTGGCCGTGTCATGGCTGGGCACCGGGGCTCGGGGCGGCTCCTGGGCACGTCAGCACAGCCGGGTGTGCCAGCGTAAGACGGCAGAGCCATGCTGGAGAGAAAGGCCCCTGTCAGACCTCTGCCCTTCTAGGGATGGACTGAGCGGCAGCAAGAAAAATGAGGGACTTTCAGGGGCAGCTGTGTTTTACTAACCCAGTCATAATGCCCCTAAAAATCCTTATTGTTCTTGCAATGGTCAACTGTGACCTCCGGCACGGGGAGGCCTGGAAGGAAAACACTAGCACTCGGGGCTTGGCAAGCGTGGAAGGGCAGGCCTGCCCTGGGGAAGGCTGGCTTGCAAGTCGGGGCAGTGTTTCAGGCCCCAACAGAAAGCGTTTCTGTTGGAGTGGAGCTGAAGAGATGTGGTGCTGTGAGTCGTACCGAGTACGTACTTGTGTGAAGCTCAGGGCAAGTGGGGGAAACGAAACAAACCGAAGCGCTTCCCCTCCCTGCTGTGTGTGTCTGGCGTTTCCCCCCAGCAGCGAGGACTTGCACCCGCAGGGACGCCCAGCCCCGCCCCAGAGAAGGAGCCGTACCCAAACCCTTCGGCCTCACCCCCGCAATGCCCTGCTGTACTCCTTCAGCTGACGGCGCTGTCGCTGCGCAGCTCTCCGCTCACCCGCAGCACCTTTCTCTGCGCTTTATTTCTACTCTCATTTTTCAGATCAGACCAGGATGCAGTAATTGCATGCAAAGAAGCAATTGGATAAACAGAACCATAATATTCAATTACTTGCCATCTTTATGCATTCTAATGCTTCATTTGCATTTCTGAGAGCTTCTATATGTTAAGCAAAAGTTTGTATTTTCATTGAACTCTGCAACAATGTTCAAAGCTTTTATCCTTTAATAACGCTACCTTGGGGTACAGATAGTCAAATTAATCTGGCCCCGCAACAGAAACAGTCCCTTTTCCACTGTCTGGTTGGTTTACTCATTACCTTTTTTAAAAGGCTTTGTTTAAAGCTTTTATTATGTTTATCAATTAATTGATATGCTTATCAATTAATTCTGCTTCATATGTCAATGGATTAGAAATGCATGCTTTTTTTTTTCACAGTGACTACACAGACTTGCTTTACACATCACTTACCTATCTTTAATTGGGTTATATGGCTCTGGAGCAAGATTTACTAATTTGTTATTTGTTATTCTCAGGAGCATTTCAACTGCTTTTCTTAAAGCTGAATTCTTTGTAAACGAGAAATGACCAGAAACCCTGAACCGAGTCGCAGGCCTCGCTTAGCTCTGTAAGGCACGCTGCCGTGCTGACGCAAGGCCAGTTAAGGTATGGTATGAACGGGAGCTGTACCAGCTGCTGTGGAATGAGTATGTTCCTGTGGAGTCATCCTGCACAGCTACTGCGGAATCGCCAGCTCTGCGGTGTAAGCAAGCCCTAAAAGACAATCCTTGTCCCAGTGACTGTGTGACTAGATAAGACGAGACAATGGGCGGGAGGAAGGCACCTTGCTATCAGTTCAGGAGGGGCACTGTTCAGCCAGCTGGGAACAAAGCAACTGGGGCGCTCAAGGCCCCACAGGACTGTCGGAGTGTCCTTCCCTGCAGGCGGATTCCAGAACGGGCCACTTCTGGAGCTGTTTGTTTCGGGGATTCCTGCCTTGACACCTTTGATTTCTGAGACTGCCCCATCGTGGGAAGCCCCAGACTCTGCTCCTCTCCATGAGGATTTCTTCCTCTAGCAACTCCGTCTTCATTTGATACTGAAGAGGGATGGAAGGGCTTGAGTGCTTCCTTGGCACGATGGGCGGATGGAATTACTTTAACCTGTTCTGATTCTGGTACCTACCAAGCCAACTGGACCCAGTCACCTCAACTGCTAACAGGCTGCAGAGCGACGGCCTACTACAGTGGAATATTCTTTGTGCTGAAAACAGGAAGATCAGGAATGAGGGTTTGTAACTTTTTTGGAATGTGTTTCTGTGTTATAATTTTTATCTTTATCACCACCACCTTACTCAAAATAAGAATATTTAGATGTTAAAATAAATACATTTTTGCTCTGAAACGCTGGAATACACCTCCCCAGCTTCTTCCTCTCTCAGCTCTGCCACTATGAAGAGAACCCACTCATGGATTTTAGAGTCGGAAGGATGAGCCTGAACCTCAAACAGAGTCACTCCTGCAATTCATCCTGAAGCCAGAGCCCTGATGAACGGATCTTTTTCTTATGTGCTGTGGGATTTCTGCCTATATAAATGTCTGACAAGCTGTTACAGTGCTTTATAACCTTGTGTCTTGTACCTTACGGCAAGCTGCAAGTTCCTGCTTATGCATCTCGTACAGCCTCTGTGGATGAAACCCTTCATGTATGTGACTGCATGTGGTGAACAGGAGAGCAGGGTGGTTTGGTGTTATTTTTATTCTGTCTGTTCCCAAAACAGCTTTCCCAGTCACGCAGGTCACACACATCCCCTCCAGTTGCCATACTGCCTGTCGGCATGGAGGGAAGTGGAGCAGAGGTCTGTAGGGACACTTGGTAAGTGGCCGGGGCTTATATGCAGGATCCCTCATGGCTATCTTGCAGGTGGGATCCAGCTCTGCTGGTCTCTCTTTAGGACATTCTCAACAGACCCATGAGTCTGTTTCTCAGGGCCCAGGCTAAGCCACTAAGATTTCAAGAACAAATCTGGCTGGTTTTGGTTAGGGTTTGGGTTTTTTGTTGGGTTTGGTTTTGTGGGTTTGTTTGGTTTTTTTTTTGAAGTTCAGGGTCATTTAGCACCTCCAATTTGGCTTGGAAAAATACAGAAATAGCTAAAATAAAGGTGCTTTGAAAAGTATATGTAGGCAATCATGGTTTTTTTCAGACTCAGTCTCAGGTGATGTCATTTGTTTTCTACTGCAGATAAGCACAGCCCCAGACTTCCTTCAGGCTGCCATCCCTAGTGTATGCTAAGTAGTATGAACATCAAAGTAGATGCTACTGAAATAAACCGCCCTGGTATTCTCATGCACATAATTCTTTCCCTGAAAAATGTATTAACAGCAGATGAACTAAACTTGAGCCACCATTCATGCTACTTTGCACATCCATGAAGGGGCACAGCATCTAGATCGGTAATTGTGTTAGAGACAGACCTGAAGCAGCAAAGACCAAAGGGTGCAGGGTCAGAGCTCAATAGGGAAAAGAAAAAAAATCAAATTTCAAGTACAAGCAATTCTATTAATGTCTTTCAAGCACTAGTGTTCTAGGCTGCAAGGAGTCTCTCACTGCAGGGGACACTTTCTGAACGGCCCTGTAATGTTACCAGCTGCTTTTAGTGCACAACTCCTGTCCAGTATGATGTGGTACATTCAGTCAAACAGAAATTATATGTCAGCCACGTAAACAGAATAAAAACAGTGCAGGAAATACATTTTGCCTGCAAATTTGTTGCTTGCTTTTACTGAAGCCCTTTGGTACTTTGCTGTAGTTTCTGATTAACAGCTGCATCACAAAGGAAATACAGTTATTTAGGCAAACTTTTGTCATAATTTAAACACTAAATTTTCAGCAAGACTGAAGGAATCCAAGCTTTCAAGGAACCTTTAAGATTTAGCAGGTTGTTGTTAAGGTTGGTCTTTTTGGTCCAGAATTAGCTCTGTTTAACTAAGAGAACATTTGTAGGAGTTGGTGGGAAACAAGTAGCAACTTCTCCAGTGGGATCACTGGGCCGACATTCACAAGAGCTGGACACTGTTCTGGTGCCCAGTTTGTATTGCCTGGAGTTCAAAGGTTGATATTTGGTACTTTTTAAAGAGGAAAACCAAAACAAAACCCTGGCAAAGTGAACAGACTTCCCTAAGTCTCAAGTTAAGCACACAAACTCATCAGCTGATTTAGGGTAGTGTGACTTGTGTGCATGCCTTCGTCTCGCCAAGTCTGAAACCTCTGTTAGGGCATTGGAGCAGGATTTGTCTTCCTAACCTCAAAGCCCAGCAGATAGAAAGTCCGCTTGTTACTGAGGCAGATGCTGCTTTATATGCAGCTTTTAAAAAAAAGAAGAAGAAGAAGAAAGTACATGCTTTTTCCTGACTGTTAAGGATACAAGAAAAAAGACTGTGGTATTCCAGATAAACAGCGCTGCCAGGTGTAATGGGTTAAATCCCACATTATAACTGTCAGTAGTCCTCTTTGACTGTTTGTCATGGTGCCCGTGACCTGACACAGTGTGACAGACACTGAAGGGATCCTTGTCAACTAGTGTCCCTGCAAAACTTTCCCCACTTTTTAAGTTCATATTCCTGTAAACTTCATTTACTCTGCATGTAAATTCAGACTGGTTCTTTAAGCTCAGTAGCAGCATGTTCATAGACAAAGGATGCAAACAGAGAAATTTATAGAGTCGTAGCAATCCTCTTTGTAAATCGGGGTACCAGTGAGCCCACGGAGATGGCCACGATGCATTTATTTATTAGTCTGTAATTAAGGGAAGGCAATGAAGCTTCCTCTGCACACCCCCGGTCTCCTCAGGCTGCTCATCTGCCTCATGAGAGAAGCTGAGAAGTACAAGAATTCACTGCACTCCTGAATCTGTGGATGAGCAGTTTGTTTTCTCAAACTGCCTGTGACTTTTGTTCAGCATTTTTAAAGGAAAAATTAAAAAAAGACTTACTGGTTCTACAGCCTATAGTTTACAAATACACTCTTAGTTCATCCACTTCAGATGATTCATTTACTTCTCCCACAACAGACTGACATCCCCTAATTAGTGCCAGCATATACAAGAGGCATTTTTAATCATTACATAATAAAGTGGAAGAGACAAGGACTAATGATACGGTAGAGCCCAATGACATTTCCAGTGCTCCATTATGTAGGACAGGTTTTGGCCACCAGCCTGTAGGCACAACAGCCATTACACATTCATACCACACTACCGGTTACGGTATCTTCTGATTCTTATGTCTGGCAGCACGGATCTTATTCTACGTGTAGTACCAAATTTTTTGCTCCACGATAGATGACAAGCAAATCTATGGATTCCAGTGGACTTCCAAGTAGTTACAGCTTGCTCTTAATTAGGGAAAGGAAGCCAAAGGAATCATGTGCATTGGAGTCAAATACCATTTATAGGAGTGGGAACTGCATGGGGATTTCAACAGTGATTAAAATAGCCAGGGACCGAGGCACACTAATGATTAATGGTCTCCTCTGAGCTGAAGACATGTCCTACAGAATCTGGCCCTCCTGAGAGACACTCCCGAAGTACAGTTTGGCTGAGCCCATTTTAAAGGCATGAGCAGGAATTGGTTGGCTAGGCTTTATCTTCCTTCGTGTTGTGGATCAACTGTCACGTGGCTGGAATCATTAGATCCTATTTCTGACGTGTGTGATGTACACAAGTAGCTCTAACCCAACCCGAACCAGAGAGCAGTGGTGTTTCCCCACCCCCAGCCTGCCCGGAGGGTGGGCAGCCTGGAGATGGTACCGTGAGCGCTCACCCCTGCACGCTAAGCCTGGTGCTGCAGTTGGACTGAGACCAGCCCAAAAGTATGTTAAAGCCACTCAGTTTTTCTGACTCTGTTCTTGTTCACATTTTGTGACAGTGCTACTTCCTAGACCCCTGCCTGTCCCTCTGGCCAGGGGCTAGCTCTACCACCGAGGAGTGACATTCCTCAGCAGCAGCAGGTGATCTCCTGATGGAGAATCCTGCGGGACGCATGCAGGTGAGTTTTGAGCGGCCCCGACTCTCCCCTGTCCCCGTTACACACAGCCGGGCACCCCAGGGCCGGCTCAGCCAGGCCCTGGAGGAACAGCTGCTCCAGCAGCGGCTGCGAGCGGGCAGGGCCCGGCACGGCAGAGCTGCATCGAGGGCGCTGGGAAAGGCTGAAGCCCACGCAGGAGGTGAGCTGGAGGGGGCTGAAACCCACGCTCCACCCTCACGCGCTGTGTGGCAAAGACTACAGCCTTAACCTCGGCGTGCCTCCCACCCTGGGTGAACCAGAGATAGGAACCTCTGTCTGTCTCAGTGGGTTTCTGCAGTACTTAATTGATTTGTGCTGCCGAACAGCCTCGCAATAAATGAGTACAAGGTGTAAAGAAGGCTGCGTTAGTGGGAAAGATCCAGCTGAAACAAAGCTTAGATAGAAAACATGTGCGGGCTGAGAGCGAGCGTACCCTCTCCCCGTTCCCGCTCCCCAGCCCTGCACAGGGTGATTAATGCTTTACAGAAACACTGGCTGCTTTTCAGGCCGCTGCCTTGTGCTTGAGCATCTCTAGGGCCTGACCGTCCAGTGGGGTTTCCCGCTGCAGGAAGGAGGCCAGCTAAGGAGCTGAGTGACACCAGTTAATGCAGCTGCCCTATTCCAGCATCCTGACACATTAAGGGTCAGCCTTGCCCATTAAGGGTGTCTTTTCCTGCACAGAAACAACAGTACAAGGCATTACTATAAGAAAACTTGAAAAGGACACAAGTGAGGAACTTCTGGGAATTCCTCAGGTTTTTCCAGCTGCAGAGGAGGGTGAAAACTGTCAGCTATAAAAATATTATAGTTTATGCTGTTAAAGAAATCATCATTTGTTAACAGGTAGCTGAATTATATCCAATTCTGTTGGCAGAGCTAGAATTAATTTTTTCCCCAATGCTATTGTATAGTTAACAGCTGGCAGAAAACTGGCAACCAGGGCTGGGCTGGGCTGATAAATAACGCAGTGAGCCTTGGAGCAGAAGACACAGTATCTCATGGAGTGACTGCAGCTCATGCTGGAATGTGTTGAACAAACGCTTGTTAACAGTCTATGCACAGGCGGAAAATTGCCTGATGAAAAGGTACTAGGAAAATGTTATTTAAATAAGACACAGATTTCCTAGGGTTAGCAAAAGAACAAGCCAGGGTTTAGGTCTAAGAATACTAAACCGCAGCAGCAAAGCAGCAAATATTAGCATTTCTCGCTCATTGAAACTGAGAGTCTGGTAATAATGAGTGAAATGTCCCAAGCAGTTCTAAGATACGAAAGGCAAGCCAGAAAACCAACAGAGAGAAATATTTTTATATTTGTTTCACAGCTCCCAAATTCTGCTGGAGAATTTTCCACTCTTCCAGATGTTTTCTGAGGCAGATGCAGAGAGAGAGAGACACACACACTGATTTCAAACGTTGTGTTGCTTCTAAGCTGACCAGACCACACTGCACCACCCGGGAGAAGGCAAGGTAACAAGTGAAAATGCCCCACCAGGAGATACTGCTTCAGGCTGGAGCTCAGCACCTTGTAGAGCAGCATATCGCTGCCCTGGGTTCTGTACTTAACACTGCTCTGGTTGTGTCTCTGCTTTGCAGGCATTTTATTTTTATCATGGGTAAGAGCAGGAATGTGTGTGTCTCTGTGAGAGAATGAGCATGGGGCTGCAAGCTTCATCTCAGTGCAAATAATATTTTGGCAGGAAACCTGCAGGAGATTAAATTAGGGGCCTAACGACTGAATATTAAAACATGTCAAACTTGGTGTTCCTTTAAATAAGCAGCTTCAAAACAAGGAAGCAGTCTGACAAAATTAGCAGGTCCAGAGTGCTAAAGGAATCCACTATGGGTCACTTGTTTACCGATGCAGAATTAAAAGCACCTTTTTTATTATTTTTATTGGTAGCTGTATATGTCAACATGCTATTTCCTCAATGCATTTTGAGTCCAGATTAGCTAAAGTTTTAGGTGTTGGCAGACTTGCTACAATAGAAGGGAAATGCCAATGGAATAACTTTAAACATGATCCAATCCCTGATGATTCATTGGATGTGTTAAAATTTCCTTTGAGACCATGTAAGTAATGCAGGGACTGGAGTGCAGAGTGCCTGTGACTCAGCTCTCTGCGAGGCAACAGGAGGATGTCAGAATTACTCACTGGGACAGGAGGAATCTCATTTATCTATTTATAGGCAAGGCTGAGATGAGCTTGTACCATTAAAGAGCCCAGTTTGCCAGTTCCCGTAAGGGGAGAAGGAGGGAAGGACCTCACTTTAGCTGTTGAGATAAAAGCTTTAGTATCAGCCTTCCTCCCCCCCTATTTCCAAACCTGACGACTGGCCAGCTGTATTTTCTCGCGCTTGCCCAAGCAGCGCAGGGCTCCTAGCCCCGGGCTCCTCCCTAGCAGTGCTCTGGCCGGGGGCACTGGCTGTCGCTCCCAGCCCTCCCCAGGGGCCTGTGGGATTGCCCAGTTCAGTGCCCCAGGGTCCGAGGAACTGCCGCCGCAGGAGCATTACTGTGTCGTGTACCCGTCTACCAACTTCATTAACGAAGTGCTCGTTAGAGGCCAGTGCCAGCTTTGCCAACATCCTGTCTGCTGCACGTTTCTCTCTGAGGGGGCACAGCGTTACCCCTTGGCCGGGTGTTCTGGCTGCCAGCATCAGAAGAGGAAAGGGCTGGGAGCTGAGCGCGTCCCCTGCTCCCAGCCGAGAGCCAGGGAGGCTGCAGGGAGGCAAGGCAGCGATGCTGCCAGCATCAGGACAGTGCTGCCTGAAGACGTGGTTTCAATCATGTAGACTCAGGCTTGGGAAGAGAAAGATGATGACATTTTTGGGTAAAAAGCAAAAGCTCAAACTCACAGAAAAATGTTTTAGAGGAACTGTTTCTGTAATGCAACCAGACCTCACAGCACTCGCTTTGCCGTAGCTTTCTCAGCAAGAAAGAGATCAGCACGTGGTAGGGGCAGTGTGAGTCTCAGTTACTGCGCTGCTTCATCGCTGGGAATGCATTTGTGGTCTTAACCTAGGCCGTTCCCTCCAATTCCCTGCACGTAACCACCACCGTGGCTGACTCCCTACCTGTGGAGTTCTCTAGGAACACAAGGCTCTGGATTACCGATCCAGTCTCCCACTATTACAGTCAATTACATCATATCACACTTCTTGGCAAGCTATTCCAGCACTTCATTTTAAATTTCCAGCCTTAATATCATTTGTTCTTGTGCCAGCATCATAATTTAGTTTAAACAATTCTCTTTTTTCTCTGATCTTTACCTATCAGATGTATTTACTGAAAACAATCCTATCTCCTCTAGTCTTTGTTTTGAGAAACTAAACAAATGAAGCTCTTCTAGTCTCCTCTTGTTCTAAACCCTCTGATCCTCCTCAATGGCCTTCTCTGTACCTGCTAATCTTCCTTGAACATGAGTGAACCTGTATCTTCTAGGATTGTGTTTGCCTTTCCGTATCAGATCAGTGGCTCACAGTTATCCCTCGAAGCAAGTAATTCTCTATATGTTTTTTTTTCCACCACCCTGCTTTTGTCATTCTCAAGTGAGTAATGTGATATTCCAGTTACTAACTTTTAACTGCATTTTTATACCTCGCCTATTCTATCTCAGACAAATTCTGCCATTCAGTTATTGCTGATTGATGTCGTGATCCTCCTCTGTATTACCAAAGCCTGGGTCCTCAGCAAATTTCTTTACTACATTCCTACAGCTGTGCCAAAGTCATTAACAAAACAAGTAAGACTGGCTCAGGACTGACCCTTGAGGAGTTCCAGTTATTAACTGCCTCTGTCCGGCATTTCTCCTTTCCACAGAGCTCCCTGTCATTTGCTTTAGCAGTTCTGCATTTGCTATCCACACTAATCCCCATCTTCTCAACTTCAACTAGTAATTTCCCATGTGCTATAATATCAGATTCTTGACTCAAGTCTGGATAGAGTAAATCACCTGTATTTCATTTGTCTAGGAAAAAAAAAACCACCAACCAGTCATCAAAGAGAAATACGAGGTTAAGCTGAGCTCCTTTAATGTGCCAGTTCTTTCCAAATCCTGGGATGGAAATCTGCCAGTGCACCTTGATCTGAGCACACTGAATTCTTTAAGCCTTTCCTTCCGTCTTATATGTGATAATTTTCGTTCCCTTATGTACGTTCCTGCTAGACATCCTATCTTTGCTCCACTATTCAACAAGATCATCTCTATTTAAAATGTAGGCAAAGTGGTTTTGACTCATTTTTAGACCATATGTAGACTGGCCTAATGTCAGCCCCATTCTCACCCCATAATGACCACATTTATTCTCTTTTTCTCCTCTATTTATCTAGCTGAAACCTTCTGCCATCTGTTTAATTTCCTTTTCAAAGCCTGATTCACAACTTTACTTCTGACATTTCTCATTCTACCCCTACATTTCCTGAGCTCAGCAAATTAAAATCGGATGACTAAGGCAAATCCTGCCTCCGGTCATCTGCCCCACCACTGTTCTCTGATGCCGCCCTTGTGGCAAAGATGACAGGGTAGCTCAGGAAGCAGGTGCAGAGCGGCTGGACTGCACACATCACTGGCACGACGGCTGCTCAGGACCTGCTGTGTCAGCTGCTTACTCAGCCCCTGTGTCGGGGTGATGGGCTCCAGCAAAGAGCCGAGCAGGTGCGCGCCCCTGCAGTGGTTCCCCTCCAGACATCTGATTTCAGTCCCTGGCCGCATGCGGACTGAGCGCCCTCTTGCCGATCAGACCCTCTGCCCACTCCTTGCCTGCTCTCAGTTAACTCCCAACATGTGTTTGGGACTGGTTATTTATCCCACCCGTTTTGGAATGTTTCCCTACAGGGTTTGTCCTCCTGCATGTTCCAGCTAGTTTTGGAATCCAGTTTCCACCACATTCGACTCCTCGGCTCTTCAGTGCATTTGATTCCACTAATTAGTTCCCTTAATTTCTCAACATTTGCCCTTTTTGAAATGAATGTGTTTGGTGTATGACTACAGACAGTGCTGGAGATTCACCCTAATGAGGTACATTTCAAAGCTCCTGTTTCTTAACCAGAGCCTTCAGAGGCTCCGGATGACTCCCAGAACTGCACTTGCCTTTCCGTGTGTGTGAGCTCAGTATCACCGAAACACTTCTCACTATTAACTGGCATTTTCATTTTATGGACAACTGAGACGTAAAGAGCCTAAAGATCACATTTCAGAAGATACGGCATTGTATGAGGAATTAGTTAAGCACCTAAGGTGAACCGCAGAGCTTCCTGACCCCACTGAGATCACTGCAGCAGTCTGACCTTGCTCACTCGAAAACTAGGTGTCTGTGCTTTGAATTCTGTCCAGTTCTTGAAGAGAGCAAACACATCCAGGCTGCAGATGGACTTCTCTCAGACGCACAGCCAGGACAGGTCACAGCCGACAGCGGACCAGAGGAGCCCTGCCCCCAAAGCACTTGGCAAAACCATACTAGTCACCTAAGCCCCTTTACACGTCCGGGCCTTACTGCCACGTAGCGTAGCGGTATTGAAGGTGGGGTTGGGACCTCCGCAGTGGGCCACCAGCCCGCAGACGGATCTTCCCCACTCCCTTGGGAACCACCCTGGGATCCTGCCCATGACAGACGTCCTCGCTTTACCTGCTTTCTCAGCTGCAGAGTGGCAGCAGCATGGCCCTCGCTCCCCAAAACAGCGTAAGACTGACACGACCACAGCACTAAGGCCATGTTGCCATCCTAGACAGACGGAAGCGATCTTCCACTGGCAAACTGGTGCGTGTTCAAACCCAAAGAAAGGGACGAAATGGCAGAGCAAAACCGATTTCTCTCCTTTCCTCTTCTCTCTGTTAATATACTTGAAGATACCTTGGAGTGAGAGAAGGATGTGCCCCTCTCCCAGAGCATGTCTGCCTTGAATGCCCACTGCTCCGCTGGGCACCTACTGGCCCTGGCAGTGTCACAGGACTCGTGTTTTTCTAAAAGAGTAACCTCCTTGTGAACAGGCTCTCTGCTTTAGGAAACACAAAGCACTTTTGTCTTCCAAGTGTCCTAGCCGTCTTTTCACATCTGTTGATTCCTTCACTAACATTTCTTTTTGGCCTTGGAAGAAAAACACAACTCCACATTAAAGGGATGGTGCACTGTTAAACCCACGGGCTGCACCACCCTTTGCTCCCCCCCTGCAAGGGAAGGCAGTGGAGGAGACCAATAGGGGGGGAAAAAAGAGAGAAAAATCTATCGGCTGCTGGGCACAAAACTGCTTTTGCTTTCTAGTGAAAAGGCAGCAAGAGCATCCTCAGAAGCACATAGCAGCTGGTCAAACAGGCCAGAGCCTGGATGCCTGAGGCTTTCTTGTAATCGTAGTAACAAGTCCAGGGGCCACATTTCCATTCGTCCTGGAAAGCCTCTGCAGCTGGGATTGCTCAGGGGAGTGAGACACCAATGTTCCACAACGCCGTATGTTGTCTGTGGTGGGGATAACACTTCGGCAATCCCAGACTTTACAACATCACCTATCAAGGATACCAAATCAACAAAACACCCTTTCGTGCCGCTTCCGCACTGACTCCACAGCCCTTCTGGCTACTGGAGAGCCGGCGCTTCGCGACAAGGCTTCTTACACTTCTGGAAGAGCTTAGGAGGGGTTGCAGGTGATCTCTGCCTCCTGAGACCCGTACCAGCTGCACGCACGCTGCTTCCCCGCTCAAGGCTAGCGCTAAGCCAAACAAAAGCGCTGACGCTACCAGTGGATTACACTCACCTGTTTGACTTTGCAGAGAAGTATTCACAGACCCAGTGCCAGCTCCATGCCTGTCACCTCCCAGCAGAGACTTGCAACTGTGTGTGGCCTGATGCAGCTGCAGAAGGGCCATCTGAGGGCTCACAAAGCTGAAGTCCGAGGCACAAAGTTCAAGGCGAAGGTCCTGTCGTGACAGTGTGTGTGGTCAAGACCTGCCTGCCTTTGGGGAGAGGCAGAGGAGAGCAGGACTGCACCAGGAGCTCTTTGGGCTGGACCCGCAAGAGGCAATCAGCTCACTTTGGCAACAGCTATATGTTTTGGGGCACCTGTCGGCACTCAGCATTCCACATCAGGTGGCTGTGCTCCCCTCCTGTAGCGTGATGACTGAGCTGGCACCTGAGAACAAACTAATTAAAGCACCCTGCTCTCAAGACCTATGTGACAGTGACTGCAGCCCTGTTCACTGAAATCAGTGGGACTCTGGCCACAGGCCTGATTCATCTCCCTCCTACATCAGCACCTTATCTTACAAGTCCATTGACTTCTACGAAATTAGAGCTGTTGGGCCCTGCGCGTCCGTGAGGGCATGGCTAGGCCAAAGGAAATGGGGGCAGCAACGCTTGGACATGATAGAAATGGAAACCTCAGGAAAGACTGTGTCTGCCTTGCACGCTTAGCAAGTTAGCAGAACATTAACGATGTGTCACTCTAATAGAGTAAGTGCTTCTAGATGCTTGGCTGATTTTGGCAAGGGGCACTTTGAGAAGGATAAAACTGCATTTTCATTGCTGAGAATCTTCCTCCAGTAATAAGATGTGCCCCATGGGATGCTGGTAACATTGGTATTGTCTGCACAGAGTAGCTAGGGGCTAGGGTCTTCCATTGCTCAACAGTATAGACAAAACACTTACCCCTGAGTATCACGCTAGTCTGGATCCAGGATTTACAAGCACAGGGACAGCCACAGGTAGGCTGTCCTCCAATTAGCCCATGAATCTAGAAAGAAAAAAAATGACGTAATTTTGTATTCTTTCCTTTGCATATAAAACATTATTAAAATAATCAGAAAAACAGATGCATTGTATCAGTAACTGACAAATCAAGAATTTGGTCATAGTTGCTCAGGAACCCACAGCCTTGTTGCAATACCAATAATGATTATTTATAGCCTACTATGCAAGGAAAGTAGTCCAGAAAAACTTGATTATTATAATGTAAGAGCGTCATCCCAAGGGAGGAGTCTAGTGCAAGGTGCAGTCAGCCAAGATCTCACACCATTTTCTTGTCTTAAATTATAAACTTTATTGTAAGTACTGTTTGTGTATTTTGTACAGAATGTCTCAGTTCCTCTGTAACAAACACCCATTTTATTCCTGCTGAATTCCATTGAACTTAACCCTGATTTATACTTAAGATCAGAGGCAGATCCGTATTTCTGCTTTATATATAAATCTCTTGGCCGCCTGTTCACAAGGATGGGTTGAGAGAATGAGCTGGGTGGCAGAGTAGCTATTAGTCTTGATGATATTACCATAGCATCTGGCGAAGTTACATGCAGTATTAAAACAAGGTATGAGAAATTCTCTGCTCTTGAACAGAGCTAACAAAGAAAATACACAGAGGGTGGGAGGTAAGGAAGAGCCACAGAAAGAAGTAGCTGTACAACACCACATAGCAGGCAACTGAGAGAGGCAGGAGCAAATCCCTTGTCTTTCAGCCCTCCCCAGCTTCACGCTGCCTTTTGATCCTTTGTGTTTCTGCACATGGACGCATCTTTAACGACAAGCCCCGTCCAGAAAAAGAAAATATTTTTTTCTTATTGTCAAGAGAACTAGCTTTCTGCTAGTAGTGCAAACAGATTCTTTCCCGTGATTAATACCTGTCTCCTGTGTTGAAGACGTCAGTCTCTGCATGGATCAAATCCTAATAAAGCAAAGCTCTCTTCTTAGAAAATAACATGTTTTCCATTTTTTCTGCTAACATTCCTCCTCACAATTGCCCTTGTTTAGCCCTATGATAATTTTATGATGCAGTCCCAACATAACTCACAGTACTTCCCATTATTGTGTGCCACAAGTGTTTACAGAGCCATTTTTGTGGTAGATACCAGCCTTTAGACATTCCACATTTCCTGTTTCACTGGAGCCAGGCATACACTGTTCAGTACTGAAATGCAAGTTCCTAATTAATTTATACACAGCAAAGTGCTTCAGTCATTGCAATGATAACGTAATGGAGAGCAGCCCATTAGCAAAACCTGGCTATCTAGCATGGACAAATTATTTTCTTTTCATGTTTCTATCAATATTAAGATCCATTAATCATCTTGGGGGGAAAAAACCCTACCCGAATCCCAAACTGCCTTTACACTTTTCTACCAGTACTGTATGGGATCCCAGGGCCAGTCTCGCTGCCTCTTATAGCCAGGAAACCCCTCTGATGTGCTGGGAACAACTGGGTTTTTACCACCACAGGGGACTTCACAACTGGTCCAACTCCACTAATATTCTCTTTACAGAATCAGCACGTAATAGCCCAGTTTCAACAAAAAGAAATCAAGACTAAATTCAGTATATTCTGAAGGAGTGAAAATTCCTAGCAACAGCTAAAAGGGAAGCGGAATTCATAAATACCTCTTTCATCTTTATCAAATTACCATTCAGTGCAGTTACATTTATTAATAACAACATCCCTTAAACCACATTGTGAAAATCCATTAGCAAGAAACGCTTTAAAATGTTCAACAGGCTTTAACAGATAATTTATCAAAGGCTAAAACAATTAAATACGATAAGCAGAGTGGGCATTTTTATGGCCTATGGAGCTTGCCAGGGGGCCATTATGACATACTCAGAAATGGACTGTTTGCGTGGCATAACTCAACTTTTTTCTTTAATTCGATCATCTACATTAGCAAGGGGTGATGCAAGCTAATAGTATTCTTCGAGTATATAGTATATAAGCTAATATAGTATTCTTCATCTTATGTACTTGCCCCTGAAAATGCTGATGGCCATTTCGGAGCTGCCACCTGTAGCGTGTGCCGCGTGCCGAGGTACCAGGCTGCTGCTCTGAGCCGAGGGCGCAGGGAGGGAACCCGCGAGAGCAGAGCACGGCTCGCAGGGGAAACACTCTGTAACAAACCCCAACAAGAAGTTGCTGAACTACCCCCACGAGGGTCGGCCTTACCAAGGCTGACCTGGGGCAATCGTCACATCATTCTCCCTTTCAGCACACCCTGCACTTGCCCTGGAAGTTCACTTATTCCCCTCTTTCATTACTTGTTTTTTCTGAAACTCAGTTTAAATGTTGATCGCTGTTGAGTAATCACTACCAAAATACCAGATACGGGGACTGAATCCAGACGAGGGGTTTTGTTGTTACCTTCATGCAACAAATTGCCAGTCTCGACTGTTGTGCATACCCTGCAACACCGAAGGTTCGTTCAGGTCCTGGGGGGGCTGTTACAGAAGGACCGACTGCGTCCTCCTCCTCCTCCTCCTCCTCCTCTCGGTTGCTTCCAGCTTGCAGCAGAGAACAATAATGGCACAGGCAGCTCGGCACTGCTCCGCACTCATTCCCCAGCCGTGACTGTATCTGTCACAGCCTCCTGCTGCATCAGTGCAAGGAGGCTTTTGATGACATTTTCTTTGTTGCTGCAGAGGGCAAAGCCCGAGTCAGGGATTACAGGGAGAGGCGAGGGGGAAGAGGCAGGAGATGCAATTGCAGCTGGGGAGCGAGTGAAACAGCAGCTCTGGGGTCTCGGTCCACTTTCTGGGCTGCGCGCAGGGTGGCTGTGGGATGTATTAGGTTTTTGCTTACCTGCTGACAGATCAGCCCATGCAGGCTCTCCTTCCAGATCTGATCATTTCCTAAATCTGTAAAAAGCTGCCCGAGGCAGGGGTCAGATGGGTTCTGAGGCAGACGCACACACTGCCGCCCAGCTCCTCTAGAGTGGAAAGTTCTTTGCACCTTGAAGCAATATGTCTAATTCACCCCAGGCACAGACCAGCAGCACTCAAGTGTGCATTTGCTTCCCCAGTTCATTCCACTTAGGAGGGTGAAACAGTGGCAGAACAAATTAGTGGCAGAATGTATCTTCTGTAATCGCACAGGAGCCAACTTGTTAGATGATTTTCTGTCCCAGCTGAGATTGCAGCTCCATGATTACTTTCAACTGAGTGCAACTGGAAAACACATAATTGCATGGACCAAAGCACAGAGATCTGCAGCTACAGACGCCTGGTGCTCAGCTGGTAAAGTGCAGCGCACGGCGGGGGGCGGGGGGAAAGGAAGTCAGAAGTGAAGCGTACCTTCCCACCCCACCACATCCCCGCCGCAGAGCTTACGGCTGTCAGGCTTGGGCAGAGCAAAAGGCTAAAATTTCTCAGGTGTAATGGCAGATTGTGTGGCATGAAACACCAAAACCTATGTCAGTGCTTGAGCTGGCGGGTTCGACTCATCCAGCCAGATGAAAGCAGCCCAGACCAATGCTGGTGAGACAACACTTAGCATCTCGCAGGCACAATCATTCTTAGCTGTAACATCCCCCTCCTGGCTCATTTTCTCTGTTGTTGACCTCCAGTGATGGAGGAAAGGGGCTGGACGTGGACAGGAAAAAGAGAAGGCAGTGGATGGTGCTGTGAGCAGGAGAGGGGCCTGTAGGAACGGGAAAGAGGGAACAGCTGTGGGGCTGGGAGGGAAACAGAGCCAGGGGGATGAAACATACGCTTCCCCTTTGGGAGGATGGGCTGAGCCAGTCTCAACAAAAAAGAGCTAAAATGAAAGGGAGGAAACCAGAGAAGAGAAGAAAGATGGAACAAGGGAGATCACAGAGAACAACAGGAAGCAGTGCTAAGAGGACAGAGATGAAGGCTGGGGCTTGTTGGGGAAAAGCAAACAGAGAAAAAAACCTTCAGGAATATTGTGCAAAAGACAGAGAGAGAGAATAAAAAAAAAAAGCCCTATAAAAGTGCCAGCTACCCAGCTGCTGCAAGCGAAACTCCAGTACACTTACGTCAACACCACACCACTGATCAGCACCAGGGGAGGAGGTTTGGGGTTGTTTTTTAATTGCATGGAAAGGCTTTCAGCGACGCAGAATATGAACTCCAGCTTCCACTGAAGTCAAAGGGATTTACAGGTGCCTCCAGCCACAGAAAAACAAGACCCAGCTTGATAAAGCCCATGAGACAAGATGCCACGTTACAACCTGGAGAACAACCAGCCTTTCACCTTGTCCAACTTCCACCTCAAGACCCAGGGTGGTAAGACCAGCACGTGTGGGGAGGGGGCACACAGCAGCCTCTGCACCCACGCCAGGGACAGTGCCCCAGCTCTACCCTACCTGCACCACAGCAGCCATTTGCTCCGCTTTCCCTGATGAGCAGTGAGGTCCCTGATTTACATATCTAAGCCTGAGTAGGGGTAAGAGGCATCCGCTTTGCTGGTTGAAGTTAAATGTTTGGCTTATTGGCATGGCTTGTTTAATTTGGCTCTTAGTGCTCAGTCGGTGTTATTAGAGAAAGCAATAAAAGCACATTAAATACTAGGAACTACATTAAAACAACATGGAGCATGCAATGCAGACCAAAAAAAGCAAGAGGGCTGAGTATGGAGACTGCCATTCCCTCCTTCAGTCACCCTCTTCCATGTGAATATGGGGAGTGTTACAGGGCTGTTTGGAGTGGTCACCACGTGTCTGGGAAGTGTCAGACCTGTACCCGAGGTTGGCTCCTTCCCCCAATGCCAGGGTGGCTGCTGAAGTCAGAAGTAGGGGCAGATATTTAGCTCTGATGCAAGCTGACAATTCAGAAGCAGTGAGCTCTCAAAACCAAAGGCTCTGTCCCAGTTTTGCTTCAGTGCAATCTTCCCACAGGCAACAAGTGTCCATCCTCAGCCTGTCTCCCTCCAAGCTACATAAACCGTCATTAAAGAGAAGTCTGTGCTCCGCTGTGCACCCAAAGTGTTCTTCTTCTCCAGGCTGGCGGATCGTCTGCCATCTGCCACCAACCCCAAGAGTCGCAGCAGCTGCAGAGAAGGACGCAGAGCCATGCACAGGGAGCAAACACCAGCAACAGAGGCTCTGCCACTCCACTGGCAGCAGCTGGGACTTGTGGCAGCCTCCCAGGCTGCACATATTGACTGGACTGTCACAGATGTTGAACTTAACTGGTCATTTTCAAATCCTAATTCACCTCAGCCACGCTTCATACACTGCTACAGTTCATTAGATGCCTTTCAGCTCTTCCACTGCTCACTCAGGGCTTCTTCTGCAAAAGACAGCCCTCCATCTCCGCAGTTCTTTGCAAACCTTGAGGCCCGCTTCACACAATTTCCTCAACTTGCAGCCAGTCTCACCCCGAACAGCTGCATGCCTCAGCTGCCCACCCGTCAGCTGCGCAGTCTTAAAGCATCTGGGTTCACCACATGGCTCTGGGGGCAGTGCCCAGGGGCCTCGCGGCCAGCTCCGCTGGGGAGCAACACTTGTTGCCTAGAGATACCTCCCCACGTAAGTCAGACGACAGGGCAGAGTTTTGACTGTCTTTGGCTGACCACATACAGCCTGGCCACGCTTTTAGTGGTGTCTACCAAAGACCACCAGAGCCGCTGAGTTGTTGCATGCAGAAACGTGGGAGATGTCTGCTCCTCTTTCCCCCCAGCTAGTGGTTCTAGAAAGGCTCTGAAACGGTGCGATCAGCTCCTACGTGTCCCTGCTGAGCTCCTTCCAGGCTGAATTCTTACGCTTGCCATGTTTTCGCCAAGACATCATTTTCTTCTCACCATGTAATAATGGGCAGATCCCCACCACCACAGGGAGGGACTGAGAGATGTCAGAAATGACACATCTGTCACCTGCCCAGGCCCTGGCTCGCTGCTCTACCCTCGCTTTTTGCAGCTCAGACAGATTTCTTGGTTTCTGCTTTGGCCTTGAGATAGGACTCCTGAGGCCGTGGGATCATTCCTTTGCCCGTTTTGTTAACTGATTTGAGCCACAGCTGTATCCTTGCATTTCTTCTGCACCATGAAAACCACAACTGCACATTAGGTCTGGGCGGATGGCAAGGTGGTTATTGCAAAGCCTAGATGTCCTGAGCAAACAAAGCTTTACATGTCATCACAGTGTGTGTGTGTGAGAGCGAGAGAGAGAGTAGTTCTTGAACATACCAGACAATTTCAGCGAGACAGAGAAAAGGATTTCTCAAAGCTCTGAAGCTCCCAGAGGTGCACTGGAGATGACAGATGGAGGATACAGACACCTTTAGTATCCCCCCGGGAAAAGGCAGCAGTGAGTGCTCCCTCCACATCAGACAGCAGAGATGCCACAAGGTGAACACTGTTCATTAGACCAGCACATCATGAAATTACTCATTAATAACCTCGGCGTGCCTGATCACCTTCTCCTGCCTGGAGCCGGGCCCCACAGAGCTGTTAGTGAACAGCGTTCCTCATCACCTGCCCATCACCCTGAGGCCTGGATCTGTGGCGATAAGGGTACCTCAGTGCCGCTGCAGAACGGGTAACCGAGAAAACGGCGAGAGGATCAAGACACAAGATGACGAGAGCTGCAGTGGGGCAACAGCTGTCCCTCAGCGCAGCCATTGTTCCTGCTAGGAGAAGCAGCCTTAAGAAAGTGGTGTTAATTACAGGAACTGGATCACTGGCTTGAACAATGTCAGCACGTCCCTTTGAGGGCATTCACTCCCCCTACACCATGAAATGACAAGTTATTATTTAACAGCAGACCTCACACAGAGGAATGTTTTTCTCTATTCATGACCTCTAACAAGTATAGCAATTGTTTACTACACTCTGAACAATCCAGCAGTAGCTATAATGTAATAATTATAGAGAAACCTTCCTAAAAATATATTTCTGATGCATCAGCAAAAACTCGGCAGGGCCCTCCAGCTGGCATTGAACATATGAGTAAAGCCCACATTGAGAATCAGATCGTGCACTACATTTTGTGCAGCTGTGCAAAGACTCCAGCGAGGACTCTGGAGCAGACGCCTTGCAGTGATGGAGGGAAGGACACGAAGCAGCAGAGAAGCAGACAGGGCAGGAGCCACAGGTTCCTGTCTCAGTGGTTAATGACAACAGAAAACATCACGCCTGTTTTCAAGCTGGATAAACTGCGGTTCTGGAAATCAGAACACCAGCACATTCTAATCCGGCTACTGACTTGCTAGTGTCTCAGCCTGAGTCCTGGCTGTGCTGGCATTTTTCATGGAGTGAGACGATTCATTATATTATTATTTTCATCCCTACACACTACAATAGCATCTGGAGGTTCCTGCAAGAATCAGCTCTTCTCTGTGCTCCTGTTGGCAAACTCCAGCTCATGTTCTTTGAGGAAGGTCCTACAAGGGCTTCAGATGCTGCTACCTCGTAGCAGAACCACCAAAACACCACCCGTCTGCCACTTCCATTCCCTGCCCCGAGGCTGATCTAACCCCATTACTTTGATTTCAGCTAATCAGGCTGTGAAGGTCAATGCCAGGGTACAGGTGTTTCTTTTCTTCTTCCAGCACTGGTAGCACAGCCCTTCCCTGGAGACAAGCTGGATTCTTAGAGACTGTGGTACCTTGGTAGCCCTAAACGCTTCTGTGCCTCAATTTCTTCACCTGCAAAAAAGTCCAAGAAGAAAAACCTTCAACCTAGGGCCACGTTCAGGTTTGGAAAACACTTCTAGCACCTTGAAAGAAAGTTTCTGTGGAAAGCCAAACTGTAATTTATTGCTTCGATTTAAAAAGTGTGTGTTTTACAATCCACAGTCTGTTTACACTTCTACTTCTTACAGCTATCTCTCTAAAAAGAACTCAGCTCTGGTAGCTCATGGATTTGGCACAGCTTGTCAAATAAGCAGGCTCACCAACCTTTCCACGACACACAGTGCTTCTGTGTAACTTTGCAGGCGGTGTTTGACTTGTCTGAACTTGAACAGTCACCACTGATTGATTGGCTTCTAAAAATACCCACCCGCCATGGTTCGAAGTCCAGAGGGCTCTTGTTGATTTAGATGGAGACCTTCTCGCTGGTCAGAGGCTAAGACAGACATCTGACACCGGGGTGCTGCTCCGCCTGGGCTCTGTGCTCTGCCTCCGGCCCCGGGAGGGGCTGGCAGAGACCCTGCGTGCTGCGCAGCACCCGCGCCCGGCACAGCCCTGCCCCGCCACGCTTGGCAGCCCTTGGTGCAGGCCAGCAGAGCCAACGGCAGGATGAGAGCAGCTCTATGGGTCCCTTCCCTTCCTGCATCCCCGTTTCCAGACTCCCCTTGCAGCTATTGACTGTAAGTGGGATGGAAAGCGGTTACCACCAGCCCAGGAGGTGCTGCTCAGTGCCCCCCCAGCGACGGGAGAGCTCTGAGAGTCAGGCATGCAACTCCTGCCAGAGGAAGGCATGGCAGCACACCCTGGGGAAAGCTGCGGACACATGATTATTGCTACAACAGCCACAAGAGAAAAGCCAGGCTACAATCTCTACCGGAGGCAATGGATGCCTTGTTTTATAAACCTGTCACTACGGGCCACTGAGCATGCTGTGGTGCAGTTCCCAGATCCCATCACCAAGCCAGCTTCAGGAGAACGGCCTCACGGGGTGTAGGCCCAGGGTTCCCCCCTTAGGGATCGTGGGGTTTGCACCCCCAGCTATGCACACCCAGATCACTACTGCAGAAGCCTCAAAATGCATTTTGGAATGGGAAGGGCGTGCAGGGACGGGGGGAGCCATGGTTTGGGAAGAGGAGCCCAAGCAGCTGAAATCTTCCCCAGCAGCAAACAGCAGAAAGGCAGAGAGCACGGATACACACAGGAGTGAAGCAGTGTCTGCGCTTTCCAGCTGAGAGGCATCGGTAGCGGTGTGCCGGGTGCTGGTAAGGCATGCAGCAGCACCAGGTTTGCAGAAGATGTAAAACTCGGACAGACTCAGCACCACGCACCACCACCACGTGGCTGGGGCCACGCTGATCACTCACCTGCTGCCGTGGGCGCTAACAAAGACAAAGCAGAGTGCAGTGTAACATATACACTGGGTGTTGCCCCGTTACTGAATGCATCTTAACACAGCAGGGTCTTTTCTAAATGATGTATTATAGCTGAGCTAAAACCTAAATAATAAAGCCTACTTTTGGCTCTCTGGAAGATCACAGCTAGACAGTTGCCTATGGAACACCAGGCTAATGGAAGAAATTAATGGTATTCTGGGAGCGTACAGGGCTGGAGATGATCGCTGCAGCCAGACTCCACCTGCACAGCTTCGCAGGCAATCCCTTCTGTGTATGGGTGACGCAGGGCGACACTGGCCCTGCTGTCCTGATGCAAGGCCTTGCAGAACCCCGCTGCTCTGAGGTCCACAGCCCTCCTCATTTCCAGCCTAAGTGTATTCCATGGCAGTTTATAATCATGCTGTCAGCCAAAGAGCTCTTTTTATTTATATAATATTCTTCCTTCTGTTGCATCTACAGAAAGCAGTGCCCTCACTTCAGCTCTGCTGCACTGAGTGACCCACGCTCCTTTGGTTACTCCTTGTAAGCATCACCCGTTGTCCCAGGCACCTTCCGAGTTCCACTTTGGATTTATCCTTCTGATATCCTGGCTGATGAGAACGGACCATGGCTTTCCAGACGAAGGTTCAGCCCTTCCTTGTGCGGTGGCAGCACGGCTTCCTCTTGTTTTCTGGAAATATCTTGCCTGATAAACCCTCTGATCTCATCTGGCTTTTGTGTTTAGTTTTAAAAGGGATATAAAGCAGGCTCTCCAATATTTCACTTCATTTTATTTTAGTGTTTGTTATCTGGAAAGAAGAGGGTAGTTAAACTGCCTTTTTAATTAAATTCCTTTAAATCTTTGAAAACAATAAAGAAAGAAAGATAGCAAACAAAGTAAGACAGAAGAATTACCATGTGTATGAGCAGAGGTATTTTTTCCCGTAACACATCTATATATAAATCTCTTTCCCAAAAACCTGCAACATTTCTCAGTTGCTCAGTCTGTCTCCTGGGTAACTTGACACGTCACAAGAGGAGCCTTGTGCCTCCGCTCTTTAGTGGGACATAAGTCTTGGGAACTCTATTGAAATTATCCTCTAAATAAAGCGTATTCCTAATTTCTTGAAGGTAAGAAGAGCTCGTGGTATGCATCCTTCTCTCTTTGGTTTCTCCATCTTCACACAGCTTACGAAAATAAAAGGCTCTGAGCAGCAACAGCCTCATTAAACCAGGGGGTTTGAGCTGTGGTCCCTTCAGGCACACAGACTCTTTCCATAGGTCTGTGAAAAGCTCCTAAGAATTTACATGAGCAGGGAGACAGTAAATAAGCTTAGGTTTGCTGCAGAAGGGTTCAAACCTGCACTGTCAAATGTTTAGAGCTCCATAAATTAAAAATAACGTTGGAAAACACTAGTTTAACTAAAATAACCTGACAAAGGTCCTCTGCAGTCAGCACAGCATCTACAGGATGAGATCTCACCACTTACACTGGATGTGGGAAAAAGTGCGTCTATCTGAAGGCTCAGATCTGTAAGTCAATCAAATCCACGGTGCAATGGTTCTGACCATAATGGAGACTTCTGAGCACAGAGCTCCATCCTGACTACACTCCATGTATCAGAGCAGCAGGAGCATCAGCCCCAAGAGATCAGGGCAGCTGGAAGCACCAACTTGGCCAAGCTTGTCATCTGCCACTGCTATGGCTAGTGACAAGTAGCACGGAGTGGATGTAAACCACTGTAGGTTATTGGCACCTAAACTCACAGGGCACTTTAAAAAATCACGACATTAAGACTGGCACATGTTTGCCATTTCCATTAGAACTGGGGAATCAGGAAGACGCTGGTGTGCGAGTTGCTCTCAGTGACCTGTGCAGCCCCAGGCACCGCGTTGCTCTCTGGTATGGTTTGTACTGCAGCAACACCCCAAAGCTCTCTCCAAAGCTGGACCTTTGCGGTAGCTGGTGCTGTAGAAGCACAGAGCACTTTTAATGCACATTCAGCCTATGTAAAGCAGATCTCAGAAATGTGAGACCACTGCGTAGTGAGGGCCACTTCACTGCCTACTAAATGGCTCTCAAACCTTGCTTGCTGCTTGCCTTTTAGCAATATCTACTTCATTTTCTCTACAACTTGCCTAATTTCTTTCTTCTTTTTTTTTTTCCCAAATTGATTTTATATTCCTTCCCCACCCCCCGAATAAGGAGACAATGCTTTCTGTGTCTCCTTCCTCAGCCACCACCACTCTCCCAGGGATGTCTCAAACACCAAGGCCAGAAACCAAGTCCAAGAATTGTAGGTTGCAGTTAATCTAAAATTGGTGACTTGTCAATTTTAATAGTTTTAATTTCCCAACTGTCTGCTTGGGTTACACACATAAAACTTTTAAATAATATGCCTTCTCTCTCTCCCCACATAGAAAACCACTGTGTTTCCCTGTCCTCCTCACAGTACGTGACCTTTAGCTGCTCTCCCTTGCTTATCAAGTCAAGGAATTCATTCAGCTTCTCAGCAGCTCCAACCACTGACTCTCCATTCACATCCCTCTAAAGGCCCCACCAGCTCCTTGATCAGTTTAGAAAGATTTATACTTGCCTGCCCCTTCATGTCCTTCCTCCTTAGGCTTTGATTTACCATCCTGGCTTCCTTATCACTCTATAGCACTTCCGACATGTTCGTCCTTATAGCTTCTCATTTTCCCTCTTTGAAATCACCAATGAGTTGTGTTTCCTTAATGGCAGTGGGAAAAATTCACTCAGCAAAGAGGCCTTTGCAAGGAGCTGTGCAAAACGGAGCTCCAGTGGAACATAAATGGCATTTTACTTCTGACACTGACCCTAAGAACAGGAAGGACTTTAAACCCGTATCAAACTTCCTTACGCAGCTCTCAGACCCTCGCCTGCTTTTACATTTCCTGTGCATTCATTAAAGGAAAGCTTTGTGCCTCCGCAAGACATGAGGAAATACGACCTTTTTCACCTATTTTCTTAATGTCTCCCTCCACAAATCGCTACTCCAGCCCAGCGCCACTTTCTCTGGCAGAGATGGTGCCACAGCTGCAAAATGTTGCTCTTCATTTTTTCCCCTCCTGGGGTTTGTGATCAATTTGTTACACGGTTTGTGTTACCCCATTAAAGAAAGGGGACTAATGGAAAAACGCAAGGTCATGCTGGAGAGGACTCTGGCTGGGGTGGCCACCACCCTAAGGATCCCCATTAGGGTCTCTTGGAATCACAGATACACCAATCTGGAGGAAAACAACGGACCAAAGAAAGCTGCAGACTCCTCTGCGCTCAGCAGCTTGTTGGCCAGGCCTGAGGTTCGAGTTCCTGATCTTTTAACTCAGCCTTTGAAGTTAATTTCACGTTTATTCTCCGACTCCTAAATATTCCCCTCTGCAGGGATTAAAGCTGGTAGTAAAATACCTCACAAATGTTTACGATCACAATTACACCTGTTCCTAGAAGAATTTCACAGTCAATTGAGTCACATAATTCTTTCATATCGGCCTTTCCTGCCCTGGTATCCAGACTTCCCCACCACACGCACCAAGTGAGAGCCTTGCAGGTTACGATTTCAGAGTATTCTTTAAAGTCTTTCAAACTCAGATCCTCCCCAACCACAGACATGCAAGTCAGGCAGATAATGAAATGTCTTTAGCTAGCTGAACTGCAAAAAAAAAGGGGGGGAAATGTTTTCTGTAAACACTGTCTCCCTAAAGGACTGGGGGGTGTATGGCCAAGAACGCAGGCCAGCTGCTATAAATGTTGCAGATTCCCCGATTAGATCAATTTTACCCAAATTAAGGCATTCTTACTTTCGATCGCAAAACTTTGATCCCTTAAGGGGGTGTTTCAATTCCCAGTGTAAGTCAATACTGATCTGGGTATGACCAATACTCAAGCATGCAAGACACTGGGCAAAAACGAGGGGAAAATTTTAAACTGTCCTTGGCATTTATTCAGCCCGAATTTCTCACCAGGAAAACAGAAGATCGGCACTTGTGGGTGAAATTCCCCCATGATACAATAAGGATCGCCTGTTAAACAGGAGTTAAGGCACGCACAACCGGGCCGTTTGGAGGTGAGCCCTGCAAAGCCCCGCTAGAAGCAGGAATAGGAAACAGTCACCTTCACAGGAGGCTATTGAGTCCCCCACTCCCATCAATATCACCTGGAAGTCCCGGGTGTTGTAAGGAGAGAAGAGGCTCGATTTGTAAAAGATTCCTGGACAGAGTTCAATTTTACGTAAGACCACTGCCTATCAACTTCCAGCTCCTTTTCTCCTGTAACCTCCTTCAGCTGTTAGCACCGAGCAGCAATAAAACCATATCCATGTTCACTCAGAAATCATCTTGAAATGCCTTTGTGCAAAGGGAAATAGTTTCACATCCTGCACGTTGGATTTCACATAGTCTTTCAGATTGCCAGTGTAGGATAATTTTTCCAATAGGAAAAAATCAAATCCTACAGTAAGGGCTAATCTAATCACAAGGATCATTCCTCACCTTTGAATGCCCATGAAATAAATAAGGCTGCTGATGATTACACAGTCTAACTGCATGAAAGGGCTGACAGACCGCAACGGCACCAAACCTCTTTGCCACAGAGACTGGGATATCACAGTTCTATCCTCCTCTAGTTCTAAGGAAAATACAGCTTATCTCTTCCACTGGGATACAGTAACTTCCAGCAAAATGTTCAATAGTTATAGCTCTGTCCTAAACGTCTTAATTGCACAATGCAGTAAAAATAGATGCAACACTAGCACTTACAAAAATTGTACTGCAATGTCAAACAACACTGCCAAAAAAATACAATGGCAGGCCTTGGTTCTGCAAAGCCCCACATTTAGTCACCCTGCTTTTTCACACATTTGGAATAGCTTTTCTAAAATCATTGAAGCTGTCCGTAACAGGCAAGGGCCTTCGGAGGGATCAGGGGACTCCTTCACTTGCTCTACTGGTAGAAAATCAGCTCTGCTTGCTCCTATACAACCTTTTTCAAGTAATATTGAATTACCTACAAGTTACTAAAATTAGACTAACAAATAAATTACTTCGTAGCTGAGCTGATAAAATGTGACTGTTTACATACGATTTAATCCTATAACTAAGATTAAAGACTACTTCAAACAGAGCCTTTGCCCAGTATGTCATATAAAATTCTGTTTGGTTTCAGCAGAGCTGAGAATGACTTTAACAACCTTGTTAATCACAGATTAAGAATGGAAAAGATCCTATTTGGCACCAGGTGTGCCATTAATAACAACTGGGGATGCAGGGGAGCTGCAGAAATGACCTAGCTCGGACGCCAAGGAGAAGCTCTGAGCCCTGGAGCCGTGCCACGCCTGAAGTGCAGCAGCCCAGACACGGCAGGACAGCGTGGCACTTGTGCTTCCATGCGCTGCAAGCACGCAGGCACACCAGCCTGCAGGGACAAGAGCCCTCTGAGATCTGCTATGCCACCTCTTCTCAGCTCTTTTCAGTCCGAACTCCTGTAAGCCTATGCTGGATCCATTTGAAAGGTCAGGAAATATCCCTGGGAATCCAAAGTTTCCGAAAAGTTTTCTAGCCCTAATGAAGCCCCCTCCCATTTTGACAGTTTGTGCCCTGGATGAAACAAGGCACGAGGCTGATGTTCCTCAGACCGCCTTTCCTTCGGCAAGGGCACCACCACACACGTTCCTTATTAAAGTCCTTGTCCACCTCCGGGCCAAGCGCAGCACTTGCGCGGCGCAGGCAGAGGCTGAGGCAGCAGAGCCTCCCGTGCTGGCACAGCCGGCGGAGATCCCTGCCGCCCTCTGCTCTCCAGCCCACAGACACCTGCCCTTCTCACAACAGCCACCGGCCACCAGCATCTCACCCGGACACTCCCGTACCTTCTACCTTTCTCCAGGGAACTCCTCTGCAGTGCTCCATGGTTCTGGTACAGCCACCTGATACCCTCCAGCTCCCCTCCCCAAAAGCATTTTTCTGCTGGGATGGGAAGTCAGCTGCTCTCAGTTTATGCACAGTCTGGTCCATGAGAGACTTGCAGGCAGCATCTCATCACAGATGAGATGTAGAAGTGTGCCAGAGTAGGAAGAAGGTCCAGGCCTGCAGGACCCTGAGCCACTGAGCGAAGCCCTGCAAGGTCCTTTCCACTCATCCAAGGCAGAGTGCCAGCACCTCAGGCTTTCCTGGTCCCACCAAACTGCACAGGAGCAAAAGAGAAAATCTGTTCCACACTGAATATATCTAAAAATAATTTTTTAGCACACCCATATAGGCTTTGCCTGAGCAGCCCTCCTCATCTTCACCTCCCATGCAGCCCCAAGGTCCCCCCAAAATGGATCAGAGGGACTTTGCACATCAGAACAATCTGGTTACAACAGCTGCCCCATGGATAAGCACTGGGCAATGACAAGCTTTCCCACCAGCAATCCACTAGAGAAACTTTACAAGGCCATCTTTCAGGTTTTAGTTCTTGCTCTGCAGAGACAAGGTCTATACGGTGGCACGCAGCACAGGAGGCTGCTGCCCCAGTGTCTAGCCGGCATTGCCCACCACAGCTCATTTCCAGCAGGCACACACCACCGAAGCCAGCACAGCTAACACAACCACTTAAGAGTGAATTATCTCCCAGTTGTTTGTTTTAAGAAAGACAGAAAAGGTAGGGAGGATGGACATTTCTTTCCCTGTGATCTTTTAAAAGATGTTTGCCATAAATCTCTTGAAGGTAAAAAGCAGAAGAAAAGATCTGGAATCCTCCCTTCTGCTATGCAGAAGATAAGCTGTGATTCAGCATGAAAGGCCTTCTGAGTTCTTCCTAGTTCCCATTACCACAGTGCCCAAATATCCCATTGTGAAACAAAGTCTCCCCCAGTGAGGTGCAGTGCCAATGCACAAGAAACATCAGGGGGTTTACAAAAGCGAAGAGCAATCCTGGCGCCTGATATTTTGAAAACGCTGTGCAGCCGACCTTTGAAAAGCAATTCCGAAATCCCTCTCATCAAAACAGAGGCTCCTAAAATCACTTCTCGTATTTTATAATGTTGGTCAGATCTCTGCCCTGACAGTTTTGCAGTAGAATTCACGTTTATGATTTGTACTCCATAGCCTTTAGTTGCTGCAATTTAATGCATGCTTAAGACCCAGACAATTGCAGAGAGTATGCACAGAATTCTATTCCTGCTTATATTGCACGTGTTTTACAGTGTTTAGTTTTTATCTTATATTCCGTGCTACTAATGCCCTGAGTTTCTACAGCATCTCCCAGGTGAAGGGCTCAATACACTACAGAAATGTAAATGAAGGTGAAGAATACCACCGAGACTGGCAGAACCTCCTGTTCGTAACTACTTTGAGAACTTTAAGTTGTCTTGTAACTGCTGAGTCGTGCTCTTCCACCCTTGCATGAAGCCTGTGTTCTTCTGCAAAAGGCTGCCAAACTGGTGCAGGACCAGACTAGTTTATCCCTGCAGTCCCTCTGGCAGGCTCTGGGGAAGTGACTCAGGTTTCTACCCTTTTCACAGTGTAGAGCCATGGCCTGCATGTTTGTGTTTCCTTGGGAAGCCTGGAAAGGGGCAAAACTTAAAAACCCACTGCTGTGCAGCCAGCCCCGATCCAGTTCTTCTTCCCCTGCTAGTCCAGAGGGCTTTACCAGCATGCTGCTGTCAGTACCAGAAATGAAATTCTCCTGAAGGTGCTGTGGAATAGCAAGAGTCTGGGAGCCAGGACTGAGTGTGCTGACTATGATATTTTCTTTGCACAGAGCTCCCATGTGTTCAGGTTTTCTCGGATACTTCTTTTTTCCTCATACCAATTGTGCCTGGCAGAAGTAGAGGACTTTATAAATTTGTCTAGGAATCCTAGATACCCAGAGCCAGGTTGGGAGTAGCTATTGCTGGACTCCTGGCACTCCTTGATTTGTCACATACACAGGGATCAACTCCCCAACATGCATGTGGCCCTGGAGATTTGAGCCTGCTCTGTGCTTCTACAACAATCCCAGTGCCTGAGATTATCACGCATGTGCCGATCAGCTGCACAGAACACACACGCTGGATGCTTCCTGCAAATGCTGCATTCACTATGCCAATAAACAGATTTCTGCAAGAAAATATTTACTTCAACTTGACTTTTAGCAAGTCTTCGTGTACCTCAGTGTGTCAGTGGGATGCTGTCATAAATCTACAAAGTTCTGCAAACGCCCAGGACATGTATCATTTCAGCTGAATTAAAAAGGTCACCCAAGAGCAGCACAATAACACAACCAACTCAATCACACGAGGTATTTGTGAGATCTTGTTCCTGTGTGTTGCTCTCAAACACGACTCTCTGTGGGTTCCGATTGGGCCATCACACTTCTCACTGTGCCCCCGGTACTCAGACATATGTTCAGCTTTGGTTAAATTTGACTTCTCGTTGTGTTATGCAACTGAGCTTTACTCAGTGTTATCTTTTGATTGACTCCTCCACTATTCCCCTTCCAATGTATTTATCTGAGGCCAATGACAGCCAGCAAATACTAGAACTCTTGTCTTTGGCAGCGCGTTCTGGCACTAAGTGTTTTCAGGCAGTTTGAGAAGTGGGTGTCATTTACATTAGCTCACTCTAAAATCTTGACTCACCCTTCACGCATATAATCCCTCCTGCAAATTCTAGGCCATGGATTTTAATAGAGTTTCCAAAGTAGGTGTGAGGGCCGCTGGCTGTGCTAATTTAGTTCCTATTGATTTATCTTGTCTCCTTTCATGGCAGCAAATTGTAAATGCTTCCTTTGCTTCACTCGGTGTTTGCTCCCTGTGTGACAAGTCTCTAGCATTGATGGAATGTGTTAGTAAAAAGTGCCTTGATGTCTGTTTTCAGTATCACGGAGACAGAGCCATCATCTAGTGACAGTCCCACTTTGGGAGAGCTGCCTCATTCAACCTCTACCTATTTACTCAGGGAGGAGAGCTGGGCCCCATGACGTGAAGGCTCCATAGTAAAAGACACAAACCAATCTCCACAAGATACGAAATAAAGCTGCCTTTAGCATTGGCGGCAACACTAAACTACCGACCCATCACAGCCTTTTACGTGCCCCATAGCAGAGGCTAAAGTGGTTACAACCATGAATTTCTTTCTTTGAAGCCAAAATCAGTAAGACAGTTGTTGCGGGCTCCTTTCGATCAGCAGCAGAACACACCCTCCAGCGAGAGTCCTGCTGCACACCCAAGTCCTTTATGGATTTTACTTAAAAATTTAAAATCCAATTTTACCTTCAGTTAGAAGTGGCTAAGAACTAGTAACTCTTGTTTTTATTTCCAGTTGAGCTCCTATTTCTACAATCAGAAGGGACATGTTCTTTGAAGTTGCTGCAGTTTTAGAGGGGTGAAAGGAGAGCCTGACACTCAGGTTCACCTGAGCGGCCACCTCCCTCGGGGGCTTTGATCAAGACCTTCCAGGTAACACTCCTGGTTAGCTGGTGGCAAGTCGTTATGTGTTTATTCCCTGCAGACCTCTGTGATGCAGCTGGAGGCAGCTCTGGGACTGTGTACTTGGGGAGGTATGCTGTGTTGTGTCCAACAGATAAGGTGTCCGTGCAGAAGCTTGAAGCCCACATCAGGACCCGGCGGGTCATCCACTGGTTTGAGTGACAGAGCTCGTCTAGCAGGAATATGTGGACAGAAGCTGGGAAGGAGATGGAAGAACAGGATCTCCCTCCTTCCAGCAGCAGCAAACTATAATGTGGCTCCAACCACATCAAGAAATCACACTCGAATTCCTGTTCTCAGGAGTCATTTAGGCACCAACCTCCAAACCTGCTCAGGGGTGGAGAGGAAACTGGTGTATTAACTTGCTCTCAGTACTGGGGCAAAGAAGTGGAAGCCCATGGTATAGCAATGTGATTCAGGAAAGCTGACGCTTCATTACTGTGAGTAAAGGCATCTCAATCTAGCCTTTCATATGCATGTTTCATTACGTCTTGATCCAGTCCTGAGCTCTCTGTCTCACACAAGAAAGGCTGGTGTTCCAGTTGCTTTCAGTTCTCACTCATGACTTGGGTACTAATCACATATTTTTTGCAAATACAGCACGAAGTACTCTCTCTAGGGAAGGGGACATTTAGATGGAGCCTACAAAGAGCACGCATTCTCTCTTTGCTTATACTTGCGTATTACATTAGTGCTGGTTTTTTTAATGAACAAAACAAGCCACCTAATCTTTATAATTACACATTTGAAAGAAAAAAAAAATTGTTATAGATGCCTTTTGCAGCATGCTTCCCCTGCCTCCTTCACTGGGAATCCCAGCATGTGCCTCTGAAACAGATAAGCTGGGACTGGCATCTGCCAGACTCAAATCCACAAACTTCTGGTTGTGCCAGTTCATGAATTACAGACCTGATGTCTGCAAATGACTGGTTTCCAAAGTGAAGGCAGCCATCATTTCAAAGGCTGAGAAATAAATATATCATAAATCAGCATATGTGGATTTTATTTACAAAGTTCTAATTAAATTTTGTTCTATAATTTCAATATGCAGTATACATGTACAGTGTGTATTTTTTTTCTCTTTTGGCCATAAATACGAGCGATATACCTTATAATTCTCTTCCTCCATTATGTGCTTGGTTTTTGTGCTGGTAAAGTAACATCTTAGCCTTTTGTAGTTTGTTACAGTGCACTATAGAATTTTTATTGTATGCTACAGTCTGGTTTGGAGATCATCCAACAAAGAGATCTGCTTCCTTTTAAAAAATAACATAAAATACAGCATTTTTCATAATGTGTATAAAGCCATGCAGAAATCCAAGCATGGAAAATAAACACAGCATTGCCAACACCAAGCACTTAGCAGTCCTGTCTTAGGCCACAAAATCATGAGTTTGCCTTACAAATCTTGAGATTTCAAAGAAATGTAATTTTGGGTTTCCTGTATTTGCCCTTCTTCCTTTTAAAACTTTTTGGTTGTTTTCAAGCTATTCTGCACAATCACAAAAGTTGTCAATGTACCTTCAGCTTTACAGAATGCTGAAACTCACATAATTACAGGGTATGAGGAACCAGAGCTCTGAAAAACAACTGCAACAAAACCCGTGGTAAAAATGCAAAAGCTGGTGCTGCTGCACGCTGAAATCCACTACCTGGCACAGGGCTGACACATCCTCATCCCTGTTAACCCTCACTGCTGAGATGTTCAGAGAAACAAGCAGGAACCAAACCTGCCCTGGACACATGCAGCAGTTGCTTGTCTCAACTTTTCAGCTTACTGTTTGACAGACTTTCTGCTACCAAACCAAATTGCATCCCCAGGCTGAAAAGAGCATTTCAAAATAATATGAAGTATTTGCTCCAACCTAAAATACAATTTTCTTCAGCAGAGTTTTAGATTTGTTTTTGGTGGGGTTTTTTCCCCAGGAAACACTGAAAAAAAAGGCATTATTGATCCATCCAAAGCAGGTACTGCTTCCCTCCAGTTTTCTGCACAACCCTTTTTCTGAAAGGTGCTGTTCTCACTGCTCTTGTGGGGCTTCTGGTCCCTGATGGCAAGTCTCACTGTGCAGACCCATGTGCTGGTTCAGCTCTCACGGGCAAAGACATCCACGCACTTGCTCAAAGGAAAGGCACCGGCCTGATGTCAGGGAGTGCTCAACTAAACCACGCTGTGTGGCTGGGACTCACCAAGGGATCGGAGCTGCACAAGGGGATTTTGTGCCGTTGTGGTTTTATGTACAAGTGTTACATGGAGTTACCACACCTCTACAGGAGACTTCTAAGTTATTGTGTTTGTTAAAGGGTAGAAAGAGGCAGCATACCCTCTGCAGCGGCACAGCAACGGCTCCTGCCGGGACGGCAGCTTGTGAAGGGCTGGGCTGGATTCCCATCCACCATCTGTGCCCAAATCCTTAAAGTTCACAGGATGGGCCTGCGTATGAAATGCTCAGGCTCCCCTGGTAAAACAAAAGCATTTCATTGTAGTCAACAGGGCTGGACAAACAAGCATTAAATGATGGATCATCCGTCTTCTTCAGCACAACCTCAGGCAGGATTCAAAGGCGACGCACTAACAAACCCAGGTGCCAAGCACCTCACCTTGGCTCTGGCAGTTTTCACAGGCGCTAAGGGAAACACTAATTCCTGTGCAGAGCAGGGCACCCGCTCATCACTCCAGGCAAGGCTGGTTTCAGCTTTCTGAGACACTCATTTTAACACCAGGATTCAAACATGAGATCTTTTTTCCCTTCTCTCTTTCACGATTTACCGGGGATAGGAAATGCACTCTGGTCCATCTCCCCCTCTAGTCACTTCCAGGGTCAACACAAAGGGATAGGGAGACCCACAGCATCCTTCCCACCCTTCGATGCTGGGTCATGGGAAGGCTTTCTGCAGCGAGAAGGGAAGACTGTATGTTCATTCTAATTCAGAGAAACGGGCCAACTCTGAACTCACTTCAGGCGTCTCTATCCCTTTCACTTAGTTTGCTGCTGTTGGATTTCTGCACACAGATGCAGCCAGGGGTGCAACCTTCGTGTGGCCTGGCACGTCCATCACGGCACCCACACACCAGCACGTGCCCATCATACACGTACCCAGCTGTGTGCCTCACACAAGAGCGTGTCAGAGCACAGCCAAGCACGGCCCATGCCACTCTGCAGCTTGTTTCTGCTCGGAAGCAGCCTTGGTGAGTGAGGCAGTGGTGTCTTCACCAAAGTATGCAATAAGCAGTTGCAGATTGGGCATCTGGAAACCAATTTTACTGTCCAGGGTCAAACGCCCAAGACCCAGTTGTGCAAATGCAATGAGGGGCCTTTCCTCACACAAAGCAGCCCTACAGCACATGCAGGAGCACCTGCCTCCAAGCACAGATCCATTTCCAGATGACTTGTTATGAAGTACGTTAATTAAAGGGCATCTTTCACTGTGGTGTTCGTTGCCAGTAGATGGACTGCATGCAGCAGAGATATGCTTTCAGTGTTGACATGTAAGGGTAGCATCGCTTCAGCAGTGACAGGAAGGTGTTGATGGGATAAAGCCCACCCTCCCAGTAACTCCATCTCTATAATTGTAGCAGGTCATAAGCCAGCCAGACATAGGTTTTCTCTGTTCCACAGTCCCAGCATTAACACTAAGCAAGTGCCTAAAGACCCCAGTGGGATTGCAAAGACCTCACTCTGTGCTGGGTGCTGTTCATAAGGTAAAAGGCAAACCTTATGTGCAAACTAACCAGCAAAAAGCAGCTGGGGAAAGAGAAGCAGGGTCAGATCCATTTTATATGCCCAGTTCCTACTGACAGATCACCTGAAGTTTGAAGGATGCACATTCACCTGCAAACTCAGGGCCTCAGTGCCTTTGTGGAGTGTCTCACGCTGACCTTCCTGAGATCACACAGCGGGGTGCAGCAAAGCAGGGAAAATCAGGCTGCTTCCTCACCCTCTTCATCAAATCACACCGGTGTGAGCTGGACAGGTTCACCTTGGCAAGACTGAGGCAGCAGGGTGGAGCACTGCAGCAGCTAACGGCACAGCTCCCATGTCCACGGCCATCACAAGGGACCCCCTTGGTCCCACAGGGCACCATGCCCTGTCCCCATCTGCTGATAAAGGCATTTTACCCCAGGGGAAGAAAAAAAAAAAAAAAAAGTAGCACAATTCTCTCTGAATTTCAGTTGTTCCTTAAATATCCCCTTACATCTACATCAGGTCACACTGTGAGTCAGTTTGACACATAAAAGAGCCGTTTCGCAAGGCAGCGTTATGTGCTGTACAGATGTGATCAATCACACAAAGCAAATAACCAGCTTCAACAACTACCCAGTTCCAGCAAGGGCAAATGTCACCCCTGTGCCAGCAGTGAGCCCGTGAGCCGTCCCACTCACCTGGGGCAGGGGCTTCAAAGGAAATCCCAGGATCTTGTGAGAGATGGGCATTGTGAGCAGGATCCTAATGCCACGTTCCCAACAGTGAGTGCTCTATGCAAGAATGATTTCTGTCCTGAAAAAAACAAATCGAGTTCTGCCCAACTTTTAGGCCAAAGTGGCTTCCATGTCCACAGCGAGGCTGCAAGGCTCCAGAAGCTGTCCTAATATTTACCTGTGCTCACGGGGCACTCACAAAGTCATGACATTCTTTTGTACGTGGTGGATAAAGAGCCTGAGAAGGCTGTGAGGCTGCTAGCATAGTCCGAGCTCGCATGCTACAGCATGTAGAGTGGGTTAGGGAATAGATCAGGGTCAATATGAAGTGAAGAACTGTTCAGGAACATCTTGCTGAAATAGCCCCTGAACTCTACGAAGATTTTGTAAGCAGCACTGTAAACACTTTTCTTCTAGGCTTTAGCCCCCAGCTTGTAAGGGCAAACCCACAATTAAAACAGACTACAAAACCAGGGAAAATAGCGACGCGGAGTGCCACAACCCCCCTGAGAGGAGAATTCTTCATCCTGTGCCTGGGCAAAGACTGAATGCAGATGTAATGGCAGAGGCTTCTGCGGCCTCTTCTGCAAGGTCTCCCACCAGGTCCCCCTGCGGCAGGAGGGCAGCCCTCGGCGGAGCCTGTCCTGCTGGCGCTGGAGGCGGTGGCAGGGCAGTCTGGGGACAGCCTCCAGGCCTGCCTGGGGACAAGCAGGGAGCTGCCTTCCAGATCAAGGCATCTTGCTCTGAATTCCTCCTGCGATGCATGGTCTGGCTCCTGGTCTGAGCCAAGGGTGGGTGTCTCAGGCCAGGGCTTAGACCTGACCGGGGTGGGTGAGACACAAACCCCCGAAGGTATTTCCAGCATTACACCAGCCAGCACTCGCCTTTCTCTCCCAACATGTGAGAGGTTCGACTTGTATCCTCATAACCTCTGCTCTAAAGCAGCAAAACCATGAAGTAAGACAAAAACAAATGAAAAAAAATCTGGATGGTGAAAGATCCCATGTGTGGGGAAAACACAGTATTGACCCAATAGGGCAGGGAGCAAAAATTGCAGCTAAAATCGTCGCTTGGGACAGCATAGATTGGCCTAACCCGTGGCAACACATCAAGACTCCTGTGTCACAGAAGCTCCTTTTCTGCAAGGCACCACACAGCAACACGTGCAGTAAGACGCCCAGCAATAGCAGGTGTGAGGATGGCAGGGGTAAATCCTCTCTGGGGAGGAGCCAAATGCTCCAGAAGCACTTAGCCATGGCAGAAATAGAGCTATGGCACACTCTGCAAAGAGCTTTCTTGCTAATTGAGCAAGCGAAGGCTTTTCTGGAAGAAAAACAAAGATATCTGCAGACAGGCTAAAACAATAAAGGCAAATTTAAAAGGCTGAACAAAGGGACTGGAAAGTCAGTGACAGAAATTAAAAACTCAGAAGCAGCTGCCTGCAAGCGGGCAGCAGAGGCTGCGCAGCCAGCGAGACCTTGCTGCCTCCATCCTCCCGGCCAGCCGAGGCCCTTCACCTGCCGTGCCGGGGCAAGAGAAGGCGCAGCAAGAGGCTGCCAAAATCAAAAAGATGTCCCAGATAGCCATCAATTATCAACGCCATAATCTGCGTCTAGGATTCAAAAAATGAGAAGTGTTGAAGCTATGCACTCTCCTTGGGGAGGAGCCAAACACCAGAGAAAGCCAAAGCTGTCGGGGTCCGAGCCGTGAAGAGAGGCATGTGGGTGACCTGGGGACAGGAGGTGGCTGCAAAGGCACCTGTGAGCACAGCAGGGAGCTTGAAGCCCTGCCTGCCCCTGCCCCTGCCTTTGGGAGCAGGAAGGATTATGTAGCTTCATCATAGACCTTTTCCAAACTGAAGGATGCACACTTTATTCCTCTCATGGTTCAACCAGCTCTAAGTCCACAGAGCTACAGGGTGGGGATGTAAAATCCTGAACACCCCACGAGACCTTGTGTCACCGTGAGGCGATGGCTGGCGATGGGAGTGCTGAGGATAGCTGCTCGGCAGGGAAGGTCCCAGTGCCCCGTGAGGTACCGACACCCAAACTTGCAGAATGTAGGAATTAGTCACTGAGAACAGGGCAGAGCAGATCACACTTCTCCAGCAAAGATCTATCTACAAGTTGGCCATTTTCTTGAACACAAGCCACAAGCCGTTGACAGATTTTTAAGGAGGATTATACTGAGATCTTCAGCTTCAAGGAAAATTATGATGTGCCTAAAGCCCTTTACACTGCCTACATTTCAGCAAGGTGCCTGGGTGTAAGGGTGTGCTTACAGCCCTGCATTTTCTTGTATGTCAGAAGCAGAGAAGGGCTCCTTACCACATTCCCAGACACAACCCTCAAAAGCACCATTAACGGAGCTGCTTTGCCCCGGCCGTAGAGGAGCTGGAGGCAGGAGGGTGCCTGGCCTGGTGGAGCAGAGCAGAGCGAGCAGCCCCAGCCTTGCCTGCCTCTGGAAGCAATTACTTAATGCAGGAACCCACCTAGATCCTGGTCTAACTACTAAATTAGATGCTAATTATTCCCTTGATGTTCTGTTCTTCCTGACGCCACAGCTGAAAATTGCTGCCTGTTGCGTTACTGTGGGGCTGCTGAAGACGCTTCAGTTGAGGGAGTGGTCTGGTGTGATTAACGCAGACTGTGTCTTTTCACACACATTGGGCCAGATTTCTCTGGTAAAATCCAGAGTCATTCCTTTGAAATGACATATTTCAAAGGTATGACTGAAAAATACTGGCTTATTTCAACAGGGTTATTCTGGATTTACAGCAATGAAACTAAAAGGAAAGTCAGAATTTGCCTATCCCTGACAATTAGGCATAATACAGGGTGTGAATTTAAAGCACGATAGTTATTACTGAATTGCTCCTCAGAATACAACTGAATTAGAACAAAGATACCCTCCGTTCTGGAATAAAATGGTAGGATTTAGGAATAGGTACTTCAGAGTAGTATCTTCTTGTTATTTCATAACTCTGGAATAACAAGTGTAGCAGTGAAGATTGAGCAAGATGGCCATTCTAGGCTTTACTTTCTGGGCATCAGAGAAACTATCCTCCACCTTATTTTTTTCAAATCCCGCTGACTCTCCTGAAAAGAGTTTCTGTTCATAAATACAGTGCAGAATTCTAGAGGGCTCACCCGCACCACTTCCTTTCAGCATTAGTTTTTATTACTAAACTCCTGCTTTATTTTAAATGGGGAAAAATAATGACACAGAAAAGAAAAACAAGCATTTATAGGAGTACGGCAACGTTTTCCATACATGCTTTCCCCATGAGTCAGGGTCCATCCTGTGTACTGACACATCCTGCAGACTTGCACTAACTTGTGGGGCAAAGCCGTAGGTGCACACAGCCCAGTCACATGGAAGACACCCAGAGAAACCAGAGAGAAAAAAACTATGCGTTGCAGGAGCCGCCATACAGGACACCATCTCCCAGTAATTTTTTCCCGGGGTATCAGTGTGCTGCTCATTTTGCTCCGCACCATGACAAATGCATATGTACTAGAAACTAGCTCCTTGGTGTTGGACTCAGGACATTTTGGAGAAGCTGTGATGTCTCTGCAGAGGCTGCAATTATAATAACCATAATCAACATTGCCCTGTGTATCTTGCAGCACTTCTGCTGAGACTGGGAAACAGGCTTGTCTAAGCCTGAGAAGTGATTCAAGCTAAGCCTGTGCACTCAAAGCACAATGGCTGTGCAAAATGCACACCTGGACACATTTATTCTGGAAGAAACTATGACTTGATACTATCCACTTTATCCCTTTGGACAGTTTAGTTGCATTGGCTTTAAAAGCCGATTAGGCTAACATAGAATAACGCTCTATTTATTCTACAATGAGTTATGCAGGAATATAGACAATGGAATGACTCCATCCCTAAAATTAAACCCAGAAAAGCACACATTGAATTGCATATACTTACAACCAGTATATATCATTTCAGTGCTCAGAAGACCAAATGGCCCTCCTGATTAGGACAACTCAGGTGACAATCTGTCAGCAAGATCTCCACCCCCAAAATATCACTATCTAATCTGAAAGCTAGGCAGTTATTTTTCAGTGGCTTGGACTGTGATTTATAGCATGGTGTATCAGCCCAAACCTCCTGAATGATCTTAATTAAACTCTGAGGGTGAAAAATTAATCACTATAGTTATTTTATTATGCATGACCAGTAAAAAAACTACTTCAAATTTACATAATGTCTAACTGAAAATTATTTAGTAGTCACATTGAGACTCGGATTATTATTAATTATTAACTTGTCCTTTTATCATCGGTGAAGAACAGGCACTAAGTTTCTGTATGAGGACAGGGAAGGGGCTGCTTTGCTATTTCTGTCTTTTCCCACAGGTGGCCAGGCTCCATACCTGCTCTGCAACACCCCGATAATGCCAAATGTCTGCTCCTCTCCCCAGAAATAGCTCTTTATCAGCACTCCATCTCAAAAAATACTTTTACTGGTAATATATAACATAAACTGTACGCCACTAATTAATTTCCAAGCCAATCCTGTGTGGAAATGACTGTTCTCAGTGCTGAGCAGGATTATATTCAGGTTTCTCAAACAGGCAAGAGAACATGATGGGACAGGAGCCTCCCTGCCAGATACCTGCCCTGCAGGTGCTCCCGAAAGAGCCCCACTTTGTGTCACCGCCGCGTGCACAGGACCCAGCTCCACCATCACCATCCACTCACTTTGGGATGCCTCCGACACCTGCATAGCTTCAACACTTCTCATTTTTTGAATCCTAGACACAGACTGTGGCGTTGATAATTGATGGCTGTCTGAGACATCTTTTTGATTTCAGCAGCCTCTTGCTGCGCCTTCTCTTGCCCCTGTCCCTGCAGGGGACACAAGCCCTGCACAGGGCTGCTGAGATGAGACCGTTTCCACCCCTTGGGTCCTTTCAAGGCACCTGAGTGACAAACTGAGCCTCGAAGAGCAGGCTGGTGCCAGCCAAGCCCTTACCCTGCTGCTGGGGTGAAATAACCCCTCTCCACTGTGTGTGATTTTGACTTCTCCTTGAGGGAAACTTATCCAGAACATCCTCACGGACCTCTGTCACCTCCGCAACCCACTGCAGCATCTGACTTACTGAAGAAATGGGCTCTGCCCTGAGCAGCGGAATAAACCCCTGCCTGAGGAGTCAGGGAGAGGCAAGGCCACAGAGGGGCTCCCCAGAAACCTCCCCCAGCCTTTTCCCCATGCCCCATCCCCAGCTTTTTCCCAAGACACACCCTGGTGCCTCTGCCAAGCGTGCTGCGCTGGGGCTGGCAGGCTGCACCAGGCCCATAAATCACACTGCGGGACGTGCCGCAGCACTCGCTGGGAACAAAGAGGTGCATATTGACAGGTCTGTCCACAGTATCAATGCATCAACCCAGAAGAGATCCCCCAAGGTAAAGACAACAACCTGCTTTATCAAATTATCACCTTAATGAGCCAAGATTGCAAATAAGAGACAATCATGTGGGCTACTGCCTTGGTACGAAACCAGATAAAGCAGAATATGACTGGCATGATCTTTGCAAAACGCAGCAGACTATTTATACTGAGTTTCCTTAAGAATACCAATGAGAAATGTTGAAATTGAGCAAGTATCCCAAAAATTAGCCTGATAAAGAAGTCAAGGAGCACCTGGTAAACTATCACCTGCCGCACTGCAGTTGAAAGCTAAGAAATAAATAAATAAATATTACACCATGAGAGTCCTTACTGCTGGTTTCATCAGCTGTAAGAAATCATTGACCCATGATAATATAAGCCGGAGATCAGCCTGGACGGTCCTTTCCAGCCCTGCCGCAATGGCCTCCAGCCACACACCCCATGCCTGACATCGCTCCTCGATCCTGCCGACACCGCAGCGGTGGGCTCAGAGCCGCTGCGCCTCTCGCAGCTCCTGGGCACTGACAAAAGACACTCCCAGCCCTCCAGAACTTGATGAAATGATTTAAAGAGCATGAAGGTGTTTAGCATCACCGGCCTTTACCGGCTCCAGTGATCCTCAATAATACAACGTAACAATAATAATCATTGGGAAGGTGGTGTTTTTGTAATCGCTGTGCCTGCTCCAGCCTATACTCAGTTTTTCTCTCTTGGTTCAAATACTACGGTGACAGGGAGAAGGGTGCTCCTGCCACAACTTTTTAAAACGCTTGTCTCAGCATTTCCTTATTACAAAAGGGCAGGTTTTTTTCATGAATTAAAAGCACTCAATCATCACCTTGATAACAGTTGGTAAAATGGACAGTGCTTTTAAAAACTAGAATAAAAGATGAAATGTTCCAGTTCAGGACTCTGTACAGGAAAACAGGCTTTTCGTTGAGTTGTCTTCTTAGATGTGATAATGACTTTTTTCTTTTTTCTTTTTTTTTTCTTAAGTTTTGAAAAGCAGCAGAACAATACTTAACCTAGAGCTCTCCTTTACAGGTCCCAAAATGGGGAAATCCTCTCAACTCAGGTAAGGAAACTGAGGCAGAAATCGATTAACAGAAGAGGTCAGAGATCATGTACAGGGACAACAACTTGGAGATTCCAGATTTTCTGGCCACCTACTACACTACTGACAGGATCACCACACAGAGGAAGTTTCATTTATAAGAATTCATAAGACTTCTAAAGTCACCAAAGTGACAGCACGCACAGGGGCTGTGTCCTGACACTGCTGGGGCTGGGGCCACCCCTGCTGCAGCAGGATGGGTGGCATTTCCAAGTTTTTCTAAGTAGAACAGTAAGTGGGAAGGTAACAACATAAAGCAACTTACACACAACTAAATCCCCTCATTTGATAGCCCCAAAAGCCAAGCTCCACCTCACAACACGCTACGTGCCTATGCCAAAGTCTACTGGACCAAGGCTCAAACAGTAAAACGAAGATCTGGAGGTGAAGATGGCATTGGACCTGTAACAGAGAAGAGACGTCGTTAGTCGGGCCAGTATATATTTATATACCAGTCTCCAGAGACCAGCAATGCTCGCTTGTCCTCATATGCTGGTATGCCTGGGGAGAGGTTTCCAGTTACACAAATTTATTGCAGGGTGACACTAACAGATCTGATTTCTTGAGAGAGAGAATGAAGTCCGGGACTTGCTGGCAAGGAGCAGAAATGTCAGTATGACAAGCTGATCACTTACTATACCATAACTTAATACATCCTGTGCGTGTTTGGGAGGATGTTTTTGATGAACTAGCAACCCAAATTAGCAAGGAATTTTTAGCATATGCCTGGTCTTCTCATACGTCAGGTATCAGGAATCACCTTGAACAGGGAGATCATTCCCTAAACATGACTCCATTTGCTCTAGCACTGCAATTTATGACTCCAAGGTGCTTGGAGGGATGAGTGGAGAGGTGGGAATGTCCACAATTATTCAGGGAAAGCAGATGCTATCAGACAAGGCTGCACCATCAGCTTCCAGATCACACAGCTCTCTTCAAAACAGGACGGCAGAAATGGCTGCCAGCACTGTCTGCCTCTTGATGGCCAGGATGAAAAAAATAGGACAGTAATATCCTATTCTCCAAAATGCAGAGGACAGTTTTGGAGTGATGTGGAGCACTGCCTGACCCCAGACAGTTAACTAAGTCCTTCTTTTGTAAATCCCTGCAAGAGTAAGAAGCGAGGCTGGTGATTTTTGATTCCAGCAAAGGACTCTGCAGGGGCAAGTTAAATATTGCAGCGGTGGACTTAAACACTGCAATGGTGGATCACAGAGGGATGAAGCAGAATGGCTGACATGAATGTTGGCAGTTTACAACTCAAAATGCATAGGAAGAGGATAGGTTTAGGCCTCCAGCTTTGTTATATTACTGTAGTCAGAACCTGTTTACAAGACTGATGAACACAACAGCTAGAGAAATTCAACTGTTTACTTGTAGTAAACTGCTGACGCTCACTGCTTTTGCTCCATGTGCCTCTCATGTTGCTTTCCCATCCTTCCAAATATTGTCTTCGGTGACAGCCAAGATCTGGAAGGCTTTTAAGCAGGAGTCTCTTCCCAAAGGGCACTGTGCACTGCAGTTTGGCCTTTGCATATCACTGGCACTCAGGACATAGGAAGAAATTATTTTTCTGGAGATTAGACAGGAAACTGTACAAGCTCAGAAACAGGAAGATTAATTGATGGAAATAATACTACCAAACCTGTATACCATGTGAAGTGCATGCTTGTGCAGGGTGTTTATGTATACGTGTGTATCTACTTGGTGTATGTACGTACAATCTGCCCATAATTTCACAACTTAATTTAATTGGGTGGAGGACAAAGAAGGCTGTGGGAAGGGAACAGAAGGATGCATCCATTTCTTCTACAGACCAGATGATCTGTTAATCCAGAAAATTCTCACTGATGTGCTAGCCCAACGTGAGTGCTGGCCTACTGACCCAGCCTATGAATTCAACTCATCTTCTTGTAGCCATGGGAAAGTCCATAAACATCACTTCTGCTTCCTCTTTCCAGTGTTACATGGATTCAGATCTAGAGCTTCTGTAGTAAACGAACCAAACGATTTCCAAGAGCCAGAGAGAAAGCGCAGTGATCTGAAGACAAAAAAGTAATGGTTGTGACAGACAACACCTGCAATTTACCAGCACAGAAGAGGCACCTCAGGTACTGCCAGGGCCCATGAGGCTGCCCACAGACTAAATATGCTTTAGGAAAAGCAGGTGAACAAGATAAAATATGTGCTCCTTACATACAGTACTAAGTGAAATGCTGGCCCACTGAAATCCATGGGAGTTTTGCCTTTGATTTTACTGGGGCCATAGTTCCACCCTTGTCCTTTAGTCCTTCTGTTGACAACACTTGTAAACAGCCTCACTAAGTTATAAAGTGGAAACATGCCCAAGGCACTGCCAGTGATGAACTATGTTGCTGTAGGTGGTAAGTAAACTGTAAATAAAGCTGTCTCTTTGGACTTTGCCCACAACAATGTTTTTTCCTGACTAGAAATTAAGGCTTGATACAGAGCAGAGAACACACCGACTTTTAAAAACTGCCAGGGCAGACTGACATGGAAGACCAAGCAGATGCCAGGAACACAAGTAACTGACCTCTCCATCTTAGAAAAACCTATCTGTGCTCTGCAAAGCTCCAGTGTATAAAACGTATATAAGCAGATCTGGAAAAAAAACCACCCAAAAAACCAAACCAACCAATGATTCCCAAGTAAAATCTCTGACATCAGCTGAAAAAAGAACATGCCAGATAACAGCCCTCTGGGCCTAAGGCTTTTCATTCCTTTCCATATAGATATTGCTGGAGATGAGCTGACTCGGTTTTGGAATTGGCTGCTGAGCCCAAACCTCCCAAATTGCTGGACTCTCCAGGAATCTTCCAAACACCCAACACCTTTACAGAGAAGGCACCAAATTTTCTACTTTACAAGGGAGAGCTGGGCATAATCAGACTGATAATTATAAGCTTGGATCTACCATCCTACTATTGCTTATAATTTGGGCTTTCTTGTGAAAAACTCTTGTTTTATTTCCCAAAGCAGTACTGTCAGAGCCTAGCAGCTGGGTGAACCAAGCCTGGGTGCCGACCTGGGGAAGGGATGGTGAAAATCATAGCTCCACTCAGAAGTCAGGCAACAGAAAGAGGAGAGCAACAGGTCCAACATATCTGTTTAGGAGAGAATTTAGTTTCAAATTTTAAACAACAGAAATATTAGTAAGGACATTATTCTGACATTTCTAAAAGCTAGCCCAAAACCCTGCTGAATAACGAGGTCTGACATGGTGACCCCTGCAATGAGTCTTTCTTCTGTGGTCCGTATTGCAAATTCATGCATTTCTAGCCATTGTCACTCAGAAGAGCAGTACAGTTTCACAAGACAAGTTTACTAGGTGTCATGCTGACCATGAAAACTCCTTGAGCTATGTCAGCAAACCCCTTAGCATAATGCCAGCAGTACACAAACCTACACCTGAAAGACATACAGGTGTTTAGATCTCCTAATCTGAGCTCCACATCTCACTCAGAGCCATCTTTGGTTCCTCATGCATCTTTTGATCTAATCCTTGTCCTGACTTGTATTGGTGATATTGCCACTGGCAACAGGCAAAGTCAGGAATGTAAGAACAAAGAAACACAGAACAGAGAGAGACCATCCAGGCCATAAAGCCCAATTTCATGAAAAAAACTCATGAGCCTGGAAATTTACCTGTTTCTTCTATCCATTTCTTCTACTTTGTCAAATAAAAGTTTTTACATCACCCTGTAAACAGACTGGTACAGACATTTTTCAATTTGTTCAATGAAAGTCAGTTTGGCTGGTTTTTTTTCAGTCAAAAAAGCCCCCAATCATAATAACGAGACCAAAATTAATTGGAGTACTTTTATCTTTCAGATTAACAGAAATCTAAATTATTGCTAAAAAGTTACTTTAGTAGGTTGATGCTGATTTAAATCAGCGAGTGCCAGAGGAACTGACATCTCAAAGCCAAGCCTGAAACGCCCGTAAGAGCTCCACTGATTTCCCTGGCCTTGCACAACCACCCAGCTCCTGCGTATCAGTCCCGCACCGGGCATTACAAGTGGAGAGAGAGCACTTAACTATCCTGCACACGTCTGCTCGTCAAGGCAGCAAACAATGGAAATACTAACACTGACTGTCCAAAGGAAAGCGAAATAAGAAAGGAGACTCTGAGACTCAAGGTATTATAGAAATAGATGCCTGTAAAGCAGACAGAAAAAGCAACATCTATTACTGATTACTGGGAATCCTATTATTTCAGTAGCGTCACACACAAAATGCCTGCTCCTGTTCCCATCAAAGTTAAAAGCAGAATTCCCACTGGCTGGCCTAAGGATCAGGCCCACTATATATTTTAAAAAGTTAGATCAGCAGCTTTCAAAGTCTCTAGAGGGTTTTTATGATGCTGCCTAATTAATTCAGAAGCAAATAGATTATTTCTCAGGAGGTGAAAAGCAGGAATTATTTAAAAGCTGCCTTTAGGCAAACTACCAGGGAATAAGAAAAATGTAACTACTGGTTATGTCAGATTTCATTTTCCAGATCAAAATTCATTGTGTCAGCTCCTTTTCTTTGTTGCAATTCTTTAAAGATGTAAGGAGAACCCTGGGTGTGCAGGAAAAGAAGGTGCTGCTTCACAGAGCAATGCAGCTCCAGATACCAGAGATCTACGTTTTACTGTACATTTCCCCACCTAATAAATATCTTCCAAATGGGAGTATGTGGGGCTGGCCAAGGCAGTCAAGGAAACAGGAGACAGAGGTGCTTTCCCCTCATTTCCAGGTTGCCTCTGCATGGGAGAGGAAAGCTTTTCAAACATTGAATTGTGCAATGCAAGTGCTATTATGTGTCAATTATTTAAGTGGCACATGACTGTAACCGCTTAGATTAACTCCTGCATAAAAGAATAATAAAGGAATCCTTATCCAGAGGTCTTGTCTTCTAAGTAAGTAAAGACAGGGTTGAAAGAACAGCAGAGCTGCAGATGAAGTCCCACAGCAGGTCAGTGACAGGGCTAGAATTAGCCAAGGTCCTCCACTTTTACCTGCCAACAGAGGCTGCCTCCAGATTTGCAAATGCTCTAGTTTGGCACAGATCTGCTGAAGCGACTGAAACTACACCTGTCCACACCGGTTCTGATTTTGGCTTAGGAAGGTGGGAAATGTTTTTAGAAATTATGGCTGGAACATCAGAAAACCAAAAAGGCATTAAACAGCCAAGTCCTAGTGGAAGTCAATAAACTCAGCTTCCATTATATCCCTTGAAACAGCCCTGCTGAGATGGAGAGTGATAGGAGAGCTCTCATCTTAATACATCATGCATTTGGTAATTTAGAAAAGCTTACTTAGTATTAGCTCTGTGTGTAAGAGGTTTGTGCTTAATCCCATCTAAGCCTTCTAAGACAATGCTTTTTAATTCAAGATTTTACAAGGGAGAGTGCTAAACCCTGTCCTAGACAAAGAAGCAAATGGTACAGGGCTGGAGAGCAAAGGACCCTGACAAGAGCACAGCAAAGTCCAGCACGCTGCAAAACTCAGCTTTGTGGCAGCCCCCAGGGATGGGCAGAAGGAAGGATTGCTGGGCATAGCACAGCCTGGCCAAATCCTGCCAGAGTGAGTGGAGGTGCTGAGGCTGATGGAAAGGGAAGCTGCCAGGTCAGCAGGTCCAAGCAGGAGAAAGCCTGGAGTACTTGCCCCCGAAAGTGCTGCAGGTTAACTCCAACAGCTGCAAGAACATATACACAATTTCAAGCATAGAAATTGCCAGATGACCAAGCGGGAAAAGAAAGCATCTGGCCAGAAGTCTTTTATACTTTGCAATATTTTTTCTAATTTGCTGCAGTTACTGCTGCAGAGGCTCTTCAAAACCAATCCACTCTGATTTGCCTGAAGGACGTGGGAATCATTCCTATGCAACAGGACTAGCAAAGGCCTCTGCATTATTCAGTCCCACTACGCAGTCAGCCTTGTTGGTTCTCTCCACGCACAGTACGAATTTTACCCACAGCAATAAAAGCCCAGCTTCTGGAAACCACTAGGCTGGAATAACAGTGTGTCTTTGCAGCAGCTCTGGCTCCCAGCACCGCCGAGGTGATGGCTGACGCTCCCCGACCACGACTGGGTTTACCAGGGAGCGCTGCTGCTTAGCTGGTTTTTCTTCTGGGGTGGGGGGTGCTACATGGGAATTTTGAAGATCTTTAAATATTCAAACTTGGGTTTAGCCAGTCAGATTCAGAAAGCACTTAGAAAACACCAGCGTTTGAGAGGGCTGGCTCAACCTCCTGTTTTTCTGGGATGCCCTCCAGGTACCTGAGGACTGTAAAGCAGAGAAAAGAGGAGAGTCAATAATTCACGCTTTTACAGGACAAAATTCAGATAAGCCTGAGCAAACCAAGCCAGCCATGCACTCTCCTTAAAAAAGCTTAGCTGCTTCAGTCCTTAAATATTTTTGGCTGACGGCTCCTTTGAATTCTAAAGGAAAATTAAGAAGCTTGCTGTTTTAAGAAGTTTTGCAAATCTCTTTCCTTTAATTCTCCTCATCTACTCTGTCTGGGTGTGTTCTCATTACAACTAGGAAAGACCTGAAGATCTTGTTTCCAGGCTCTTCAGTGTGGGGCAGATTTGAATTCAAGTCATAAGAATGTGAGAACAAAAGAGCAAACGTTGAAGAATTTCCTTACTCACCAGCTTTCCCTAGTTTTGAGTTAGATCTTGGTGACTCTACTGACTCTATCTTTTCACAACTACAAAGACAAAATTGTATTTGATGTGAATGTGCTGAAGACAAGAAGTTTACAACATTTCTTCACAGAGTTGTCTATATTTGAATATATTTGCTGCCTGGGCCTTAGATGGTCTTGAAGAAAATAAAGGGCTGACCCAACACCTGTGGAGTCAATAAGAATAATTTTTGACTGTGGTGGGTTTTAAATCTCAAGTCTATACCACAAAGCAGGTGCTGCGGCAGTAAAGTGAGAGTTGTGACTTCAGTCAGAGATGGTCAGGGATGAAGGACTAAACCCCTTTGTGCAATTCACTGATCCCTCAAGAATATCTGAGAGACGCAAAACTCCTTTGCAAATACTGTACAGGTGAAGTGCTGTGCAGGGGACAGAGCTGTGCACAGTCACTCTTCATGTGTCCTCCCAGGAAGTCTGGGGTGGGATGGGAAGATGGAGGGACAGGGAACATCACTTGGCCAGGCAGCTTGCAGTTCTCCTCTTTTCACAAAGGGCAAAGAAAAAATAAGGAAAAACAAAAAAAAAAAAAGAAAAAACTCTGCCTGCTGAGAGGAAACCCTCATTTAGCCGTTACTGTGGAAGCCTTGGAGTAGTCTAAAGGAGATTGAGACAAGGACATCTACCTATGACTATTTTATAGCCTTCGTAATGTTCACAGCGAACTAATGCAAGCAAGGACTCATTTCTGTTACATTCAAGAAAGTGTTTACATTGGCAGAAAATGTATCTCTTCAAAGCCTAGTAACGCAGCATTACAAAAGACAGAACAGTAAGTTACTCAAACTGGAGATCAAACCTGTTTACTTTGATGAAAGAAATGGTTAAGGGCAACAAAGGGCGCAGCAACATCTGACAGGCCAATACACTGAGCCCAATCCTGCAAACCCTTCCTCTTCTGAGAGGCCAAAAACCTAAATAAAACAAACTATATGAATATGCGCAGCAACTCTGTTATTTCTAGCTGTAGTTAGGAAAAAAACCAATCAGGCCATTTGTCAAGGTGCAGCCGAGCAGAACACGATGGCGTTATCTCAAATGATATGTAAATAAATAACATTTCCATTAGTTTTTTTGGTTGCTTTAGCCACATATTCGCAGTCACACTTGCTAAGCAGAAAATGGTTGGGTTTTAATAGGCTCTCCTGCGAGTGCGGGACAGTAGGGACACTTCAAGACAGTTTAACCGTATTCTCTCACTCTCAGTCTCCCTTGGGTGGCTTCTGCATTAGCCATGCCAGGACAGAGACACTTGGGCTGCCTCCAGGCAGGACAGCTTGCTTCAGCAGAGCCTCTCCGTTTCTGTGAATGTGACTGTGCTGCTCTCAGCAGGCAGCCGGAGCGTCTCCGTCCCACATTCCTGACACCGGGACACCACTCCCATGCTGGGATGTGCACAGCACAGACATCCAGGCACGTTGCGTGGAGCCAGCCTGAATAGGAATTGCCGGCGCTGAGCCAGAGCTAATAAGGCTGGCGAGACCTGAGCTGACTCCTGCCGTCATGAGTGCAGGGAGCCAGGTCAGGGCCAGCACCGCACCGAGGCACCATCCTCGCCTGGAGCCAGGGGTGCTGGGAACCACGGCACAGAGCGTAGCCCAGACCCAGCAGAGTTCAGTAGCACCAGCTAGACTTCTGTCTACAGCTCTGCTGGGAATTTCATACTACTCTTCCCAGTATTCGCAGTATCTAGTTTCTTTCCTTACCTGAACTATCCTGGCCTCTAACATGTAATGGTGAGCTGGCAGTGTTTGAAATTAATTTATAACAGAATTAAAATACTCTGATGAGTTAGAGCCAATCTGCAGTGCAACAGTTTTCAGCCAGATGGTCAGGCTATCATGACCATCTAGTCTGATCTCCTAATTAACATGGGTCACGGAATTTCCCACAGCCGGTTGGTAGGATTAGCTCTGAGAGCTATTAGTCAGCAAAGCACTGAGCCGGCGTGGTTCTCCATCACTCACATGGTGGCTGGAGCAGTGCAGCCAAGCCGGATGGGTGCTTTTGCCTAGTGGGCAGCATCGCTGTCATGCAAGATTCAGAGAGGTGCAGAGGGCTCCAGTGCACTGGCAGTCTGCTGGCAGCTGCAGAAGGGCATGGGCGCCGCACGCCGGTGCTGAGGTCCTGCCGCCAGCTCCCATTGGCAGGGGGGCTACATCACAAAGTCCTGCCTCCATTTGTCATGAAATCAGTGCAGTTTTGCTTAAGTAAGGGCTGAGTCAGTCATGAGTCAGGATTCATGGACTTGGCCCAAAACACACATATATTTAAAAATAATTGCCTTGAGTGCTTGGATAAGTTTTCAGCAACACTGGGGAGATGTGAATAACTTTGGTCCAGTAGGAAGATCAAAGAATGTTGAAAACATCCATGTTACCCAGCCTCACGGCCACTGTCCAGCCCAACCACTGGAGCTGTTTGCTTCCCAGGGTGAGAAGCTCAGCCCATGGGTGTCAAAGAGTGAAATCATAGCTACTCTTTGATGTATTTATATGGGTGGAGATTCCAGGTCATGCGATGAAATGGAATTACTCACACCCTTTTGTTCCCAAGGATTAAAGCCTTTATCTTCATATTCTCAGCAGGAATATCATAATGTTTTGGGAAAGAAACCCTAAGATCTATACCAGTTATACACTGCTGTTCTTTTAAATATATATGATATGTGGTTAGCCTTCAGGATAGAATACAGCAGCATAAGAGCAAACGAATTAACAGTAAAGAATGGCATATGACTGTGAACAACTGAGTACGGCCTATCGGTATGGGCCCGATCTTCTTTTTTCCTCACTCCCACGGAGCACTCATCACTTGTAATCATATGGGAAAACTACACCAGCAAAATAATGTATTGTTAATATTCCTATGTTGATTCTTTTCTGCCTGTGATATCTTGCCCTAGCTTGCACAGCCCCAGGCACATCTATTACGCTCATCCAATGGAGATAGTTCCTTATGGTTTGAAGGTAATGAAGAGCTCCATGAAAGTGTGTGCCTGCTTGGTACCAAGTTTGTACCTTAGATGATGATGAGCATGACCCCAGCACATAAAGTAACTCTGGGAACAAGAATAGTAACTCCAGTTAACAGGTATCAGTTATTCTGTATTAACTATCCCTGTGCTTGCTCTGCCCCCTTGGCAAATACAAGTAAGCCAAAGCAGTTTTCCCCTTCCACGAAAAAGGGGATAGCTGCATTGCCTTTACCGGGGTAAAAGCATGAACAAGGCAATTGCGGTGAAGAACCTGACATGCAGGAGCTCGTTACACTGCAGTAACTCGCCTGTATATCCGAGCCCTTAGCACAAGCAAGGCTCAGAACCAGTGCAGGTCATAAGCTGGAAATGGAAATATATGATACTGGGCAGGCAAAGCTACAGAACCCTCAGCACTTCTGTCATGGATCGTGCACGCAAACCCTCGTGCTATGTACTGAAATCATTCAAAGCCATTTGGCACTATGGTAATTACTTGCTTTGGTGACACCTCCTTGTGATCTGTCTTGGCTAGCTAGAAGAGGTATGAAACAGAGCAGCTATTAGGACTAATTACCATTATTTGCCTTCAGCAGGTGCTGAGAACCACAACACAGAATGCTAGGTGCTGTACAGGACACGGCAAGGAACAGCCATGCCACAAAGAATACACAACTGAAGTGAGCAGTGTGTGTCAATTCACAGTTTCAAAACACATCTTACAGTATCTATGTGCTTCTCAGTCATATAGTAAATCAGACCTTAAACATAGTTTCTGTAGGACTTTACTACATAGCAGTAATAGAGTACATAATTCTATTTTCATTCCTCAAGTCAAGCCCTCAAGGTGAACATCCTGTATCCACTGCAAAAGAACATGATGTCTAGTGCTCATACTTTCAAGGCAAAGTGTAAGTATCTTGAGTACACTCCAAAGCAGAGACAGCAAATCCCAATTAAAGACTTAAATTTAAATACCTCTCTCATGATTTTACAAAGGTAGCTTTGGTTTTGCAGGGGGTTTTTTTTTGTTCTTTTGTGGTTTTTTTAACATTTGAGCAAGATGGAAATTTGATAAGGCTCAAAACAAGTCAGAGAAAACAGCCGATGGGACAGGCAAGTAACTGCGAGTGATGAGGACAGCACAACACACAGCAGCCATGCCACAGGCACTTTACTCGCTGCTCAGCATTTTGCAGACATATCTAAGAGCATCTTAATAGGGGATTTCATGCTCTATTCCTTCATTGGACAACCACAAATTCCACTCATCTGCCATCAGAGCAGACCACTGACGATAGGCTCAGAAAAATGCTTTCACAGAGATCCCAATGAGAGCCTCTTCCTCATCCTGACATTACTTGGGTAATCAGCGTGACCCAGTGGTGACTGAGAGGGCCGAGGACATGCGGAAGACTTAAGCCCATGCTTAAGACTGAGCACAGGAACAGCTTTAGTGAAGTTAAGCACATTTATGAGTGATTTTGTAGAGATGGGCTGAACTCTGCAACTGCTCGGCATTTTTGCTGATTGCATCTGCATCAATAAAAGGATTGTTTCAAGAACAAGTATCAGCTCTGTGTTACATGGAAGGGAAAGGTGAAGAGAAGAGAAATCAAGGAGGAAAGTTGGTTGCTAAGGGAAAATCAGGGTCTGAAGAAAGACTTTTTGGCTCTTCCAGCAATTACAAAACCTCCCCAGCTCCCAGAAGGGAGAGCTCAAGTGAGCTGCCTGTCATAGTTGTGACTCTAGTGTTCATAAAGGTCAGCCTGGCCACAGGAAAACGCAGGCCCAGCCAAATGCCAGGCATTTGTTTGGCTTTAAGAGTCACTTACTGCTTTAAGAACTGCAAATGAAACACAGCAAGAAGCTAGAGCACACCAATACTTGAGCTTTCTCCAGCAGCATGGAGCACATGGCAAGCTGCCTCATGCCAGCAGTGCTTGTGGCTCACAGAGGTAAGGCCAGGCATGCATGTGGGCTCCTCACCTCCTCCCAGGCTGTTGCCCAGCCTGCATCACGCAGCGGCCTTAGGAACGCCGGTGAAGACTCAGTGACTTGACAGAGGTGCATCCATGGCAGAAGACAGAGGACAGGACGAGTTATTGATCTGAGATGTGGCACTGGGACCTGATGAGCGGAGCCAGGGCTCACAGGACCTGGTTTTTGTTCCTGGCCTGCCAGGTGATCATGTATAAAAGCTTGATTCCTCAGTTTCCCCCTCTGTAAAACTGTGTTAATGGTATTGACCCTTGTAAAGCTCTATCAGACAGAGATATTCTCATATTTCAGATGAGAGGCAACCATGCTATGCCTGGCATTTATTTACATGCTTTAGGGCATGAATGGCTTTTTCTCTGTGTGTGTGTGGTGCACCATATGATGGGCTGCTGTCTCCACTGGGCTCCGCAGAGCACCACTGAAACAGAAATCACCAGTTAAATGAACAGACACTGTGTGTTAGGGTCTGAACTATTGCATTTGGTCAGTTATTGGATAGATGACCAGATTGCAACAGAAATTTCTTCTTCTTTGAGGGCAGGCAGCCAAAAGATCAGCATTTACCAAACAACGTGCAAACAGGGCATCCCAAGCATTCCTCACGGGAAGCGTAAGCCTCTGCTCCAGCCTGTGCGTGCTGGGGCGGGCACAGCACCATGCAGGGTGCAGGCAGGCCAGGATGGGCCCACACAGGTCACCCAGAGACACGGAGATCGCACTTGACTCGCTGGGCCCAAGACTTGGCCCCATTCCCCATGAGGGTATCCAGAGCATCTGCAAGCAGTTGAAGGCACCGAGCAGGTCCCCAGCTCTCTCTGGCTGGCAGCCCCCCCGGCAGCTCAGCCCCCCCATGCAGGCACTGTACCAACGAACTGAACGACTTCTTCTCTCTCAATATTTTTAAAAACTTGTTTTCTGAGTATTTATTTTTTAAAAATCTTCGCTAATTGCTGTGACCCTTCAGTCCTTTCATGTTCTCCTCTAATTTTGGAAGTCCCAGGGGTCAGGTCCTGCAGGCCCACGGAGCTGGACAGCATCCATCCTCTGGAAGCCAAGTGAGGAGAGTGCGGATGGCAGGGCTGGAGAACACCGGCGAAATGCCCCGCTCCGTGGGGACCCTGGCAGCGGGAAGGCGACAACTCCCCGGCTTCCTCCAGCACCGCAGCTATTCCCAAGCGCTCCAGCCTCGGCAGCGTGCGAGAACCCTGCCATAAAGCTCAAGACAACCGGCTACACGCAAAGCCGGCAGGCAGAAGCCCTGCCACGGCTGGCCCGGGCTCAGCACCAGGGCCCGGACCCACGGCCCTGGGCCGGGGCACCTGCGGGTGCGCGGGGCGGCCGCCAGCCGGTCCTGCCTCCTCCCTCGCCGCCACGGGCAATTCCCGGGTGGGATAAGCCACCCCCTGCTCCAGAACAGACCGAACTGGGGCTCCAGTTTGCCACAAGAGGGAGCAAAGCTGTCGGCAGGGCCTGGCGGGGAGAGCTCAGCCCCCCGGCTGGGGACCCCGGGCTGGGGACCCCCGAGCTGCGGAGCCCTGCCAGCCCCCCGCCTCTGGCCGCACCTCCCGGAGGGCAACACGCGGCACTTCCAGCAGGCGACACAATTTCTACCAAAAAACCAAGGCTGCACAAATACAGAACAGGCCCTGGAATGAGCCATGAAAACCAATCACGCAGGGAAAGCCGATCAGCGTCTCCAGATTTCACAACTATGTATGCGTGTGTATGTATAAACGTATACATATATATAAACATATACATGTCTACATAAAATCTTCCATTATCCCTTAAGGCATTTGATTGTTTTGTTAATTCCCAGGATGTAATCTGTTTTGCATTAAGTGGGATGTTAAGCATCTAATTGTCAAGTGCTGATAAGCCATGGGAAATTTTATTACAAGATAGGCATCAGCTGAATGGAGATAAAACACATCAGATGTTACAGTGCGATTTCCAGGTGAGATCAGTCTAGGTACTTGTGAATACCACTACCCGGGGCATGCCAGGGATGAGCTGCAGAAGAGCTACAGGTGGAAATGGACAAATTGAGGAGTTACAGATCAGAATCTGCTATTACCAGCGGCTCCATGTTCCCAGCTGTGCACAGCACTAACAGTTTGCACCTGGGCTGATGTCATTTGGAAAAGGCCCCCGAACGTCATGCATTTCATGTAAAACCTGTCATTTACACCTACAAGTACCACAGCATCTAAAAATATCACCGAGCACCCATAAGTACCAGAGCAGAGACTGCAAACATGTTTTTCTGCTCCCTTTTATCTCTTCAAATGAGGCAGAATTCGCAGCTCAGCCCCAGCCTGCCATCTGGGAGCCAGTCCCTCACCAGCCAGCCCTGCCATGTGTAGTTCATGCCCTTGTAAGTTAAGTTCAGTCATATTTTTGCAATTCAAACTGAGCTTATTGTCAGCCCAAGTAATTGCTTGATCTTGCGATTGCCATTACCTTCTGCTTCCTCCTGCCTGCGTACATAGCACCATACCTTAGCACAGGCAGCAAGGTCTCTGAGCAGAGACTCTCTTCTCACGTCTGCCATAGGGGCCCCAAGGCTGCGTGACTCACAGCATGTGCCATCCATCTAGTACCAACAGCCAATATTAGGGTGTCACAGGCTACTCTGGGTCCTAGTCCATTGGTTTTACTATTAAAATTCTTTAATTATCAGTAGGCTGTTGAGCAACTTTGTCTGGAGCGGCACAAACCCAAGAGAAAGGAAAGTGTGTTCCCCTGGCACTGGCACTTGGGTAACAGCTCCTCTACCAGACAGAGTTGCGTCAGCTGGGTCCTACTTATCTCCATGACCTCCTGATACTTGCTGCTCTCTGCCATGATTTTGGAACGGCAGAAGCAGATGCAGAGATTGGGTTTTGTGATACTAATGCACTTTAAGCTTTTTAATGTCAAGTACTATTTGTTTTGCTTGGCACTTCCTCTATGGCCAACCACGCAGAGGTTGGTGCTCCGGAGCAGCCCTGCGGTTAGGAGCTTCCGACCAGAGACTGGAAGTGACTGTGAGCCTATCCCTCACCCGCCCCACCACGAGATCTCCGGCTCCTGTTTGATAAAAGCCCAACAGGTAAAGGCAAGGCCTTAGAAGTGCTGTGAACTTTGTGCATTTACTGGGAGGTAGAGAAGAAAAGCAGTATGCTCTGTCTGCCCCTGGCACCTGGCTGGGGCAGAGGCCACCTGCTTTAGCCACCATCCAGGCTCAGCAGGGACAAATCACCAGCTTGTACCCTGCAATGTTCGCACAGAAGTGGGAGATAAGGACCGTCAGGAAAACCTCACTAGCTCCCCCAGAGCTTCGAAGACCAGCCACAAGGGAAGCAGCACAGCTCTGGGGAAGAGGGAAGGAGGCTGTGAGAGCTCTCCTGGCACCCTCCACCTCTGGGAACACACCTTCACCCTCCTCACAGCACCTCAGCCAGCAACCGGTGGAAAGGTACCCCAGAAGCTTTGACAGGGGTAAGAAGGAAACACGTCAACTCTGACTTACGGAAGAGTCAGGAGCTTTAATCCATTGAAACAAAACTTGACACATCATTCTGCACTGCTGTTCACCCCATGTTATAACCTAAGCCCAGCCAAAATGATTCTGATTTCTTAATGTTTTACACCCCTTCACCCAGCTGGGAATGGCCACTGCAGGTCCCATGCTGGGCCATTTCAGGTCCCTGGCTATTTTGATGCCAACTGCATTAGCCCCTCCAGAAGCAGCAACTGCTGTTGATGAACTCACAAACAGCCCTTCCAGAGCATCCAGCTACTCCAGAACAAGTGCTTAGCACATCCCACCACTGCTTGAATCGCACCAGCGCAGTGGAGGGGTGCAAGCCCCAGTCTGGTGTGCTCCTGCGCTGCTGAAACCGAGGTCTCCTCAGCAGCCTCTGCCCTCTTGAGAAATTTCACACCAAGTGAGTCTCCATGTATTAAACCAAAATCATCTTCTCCTCCTCTCTCGACTGCCCTGACAATTTTATCATATTCTTTAGCGACTGGCTGGAATGTATTTCCTATGCACATCTTTTTATTTTATTATGTATAAAAGATGACCATGTTCAGGTTCCTGAAATTTCCTAATTATACACTGTTAAAAAGCAACTGGCAATAAGTTCACTTCTTGTTCTTAAGAAGCCGCTTTTTTTCTTCTACTTTCTTTTCCCGTTTTGCCACAGAAGGTGGGAGAGGAAACCAAGGAGGAAACATTGTAAAATTCCCACATATTTTAGGAACAAAAAGCAGTTGTCATTTCAGAAGGTATTTTTAAGAAACATTCACTTCATCAGTTGTCAGGCGATTCTGTTAGGCACAGTGCCACTGCAGGCAAAGTAACGACACAAGCCAGCATTATATTGTGTGTAAAAATAAGCTTATATTCCCAGCTGAATCAGAGCTGCCTTCAAACTAGGGCTCTGACAGTCCTGACTGGTACTCAGGGCTGGTGACTCAGCAGCTGCTGGTGACTCAGCACCCACGGAAATCGATGGAAGTGCCTCCAGCATTTTTTATAAGAGCTGAATCAGGCCCTAATTGCATTTTAGCCTGATAAGTGAAATGTGCTTCTGACAACTTAGCTTTGTAGCTTCAAGTCATTTTTTGTATCTGCTCTAAACTAGCTTCAACTGTTTTTTGACAAAGACAGCATTTCCCCACTGGCTTCTTGACCTGAAATGGGTTGAATTTCAACACTTGGAGCTATTTGAGCTCAGATCTTCTATGTGTTGCTTGCAATTACTGTAGGGATCTGAAAGACTTTTGACATGAAATCCTCTGGCTCCAAACCAGCATTTACGGACACAAACCCTTTTTTTCCCCTTTCTCTTCTTTTTTTTTTTTTTTTCTTTTTTCTCTTTCTTTTTTTTTTTTGCCTCAAGGTGGAATGTGCATTCTTTGGGTCAGAAAAAGCTATCTACTGCTATTAGGACTTGTGGTACATTGTTACTAAACAATGCAGTGGAGGTGTATGTCTGCCTCTCAGACATTTGCCAATTTTCTCTAGGATGAAATTCTTAGTGGTAAAAGAAGCTTGTTAAAAAATGTGAGGGGGAGGGAGGAAAAATATTCAGTTGCTTTGTAAATAATTTTGCTCTGCTTTATTGCTCCTTATGTTTCTGGCTGCCTGTCTGCAGCCCAGCTCTGTTTCTCTTCCTGATGTACCACCCACAGGAACCCCACAAGCAATGGCTCAATACTGAGGTTACCCTGAGTCAGTTCTGGTAACCCCACAGTTCAAGGGCAAAGCACCACCACAGTGGTGGGCTCCTGAAAGCCATGTGTGATACCTGAGGCCATCCTGAAGAATCATCCTCCTGAGTTACTGACCACCTTTGGCTCCAGATGGAGATCACTGAGGACCTGGCATCAGTTTTTGCTCTGCCAGGGAGGAGCAGCAGCAGCCAGGAGGCAGGGATGCCGCCTCTTCTGCTATTTAAATCAGCAAGGCCCAGCCCGTGTGTTTTGGGCAGCCCCTTGTGCAGATACCAGCCCGGCCACTCCGTGCCAATGCTCACCACTCAGCATGCATGTGGGAAAAACACAGCACACCCACACTCAGAGTCACAGGCTCCAGTCCCAGCTGAGTCAACTCAGCCCCTTATTTTTGCAGAGGAGGTACACAGAATCTGATGGAGCTTATCACGTGTGTAAGGGGCAGGGAGTGGCTCCTTGGCTTCAAAGGGCAGATAAAGCCATCAAAGTGATTGCCATCTTTAAACGCTGCCTACTTGCTCACTAGACCTGATCACCTCTTGAATGAAGACTCAAAGCCTCTCACTCCAGTAACCACGTGGATGCATTTACTGCTTGCCACTCCTGTTCGCTTGCAGAGTCAGCGCAGCCCTGGGGAGAGGAGAGTCATTCCTGCTTTCTGCTTATGCATCAGCAGCACCTCGGTTAGAATGTTTGCCCTGAGATGCAACTGTTGTACCTACACAGTGTAGTACAAGGAGCCTGGGGAGCAGGAGCCCTGGGAGGACCGCCAGCAGTGGGCTTCCTGCCCTTCTGTTCCCCGAGAACATCACATGGATATGTTTGGGAAGTAAAGCAGTTATGTCAGGACACACTGCAGGTCTAGGCGGCAAAGACGGCCGCCTGGGAAGCAGAAGAGTCCTGTTTAATTCCAGGGACCCGTTCGGCAGTGCAAGTGGAAAGAACTAACCAGGCAAGATGACAAGTTCCCCGCCCTGGTGTGAACAGGAGATGGGAGGCACCACCCTTGGAGGCAGACAGGATGCCAGAGGGGAGGCAGAAGTAGATGAAACCAAAATGAACCTTCTTGGTTGACTCAGGGGCAGGAGTAGGGACAAGACAATCTCCTGCCAAGGGCTCCGTTTCACCCAGCACCACCTCGGGAGGACTCAGATGGAAAGAATTTCACTTGCGGGCAGGAGGGCAAGTCAGATACAGTATCTAAGCACACTACCCCACCCTTCCCTAGGCTTGTCCTAGGGTTTGAGATGCAGTGTGCAAATCTGGAATGCATTCACAAATAAATGTCAAATTCTCAGATGTATTACCAGCCTTAAAGAAAATGAACAGACTTAATTAAAAATCCCACTGTTTCTTTGACTCATGACCTGAGTCACATCTCCAGCCTTGCTGCTTTTTATATATTTAACACACATGCACAGAAATATAATCAATACTTATAAACTTAAAGAAGCCAGCAAGATGATACTACTGTGTTTAAGAAAGTCATCCGTAAGCTGTAGCAACGAGGGGATCATGATCTTTAAGGAATCCTTGTGCAATACGCTTATGTGATAATGATACGCAGATTGCCATTTACTGAAATCACAAGATGCCACGAATCCGCTCCCATGTTTCCTATCCAGGGATTATGTATTTTGCTTCATCAGGTGACAGCACAGACCCATTGGGATGCAGATGTCTATTACTAAAAATCTCCTCGTAGTGGGCTGACACATTCAATCCTTAAAAAATGAAGCCCATTTGTTCCAGATTTGTACCTCTATGTTTGACCCATGGGAACGCAACGCTCCCGCCTGGCACTCGGCATTAGAAGGAAGTCAGTTCTGACCACCGACAGCGCAAGCCATTCCCATGGCTGGTGATGTCCCATTTCTTTTTGGTTTCAAAGGAGTGGCCAAGGGCTGCAGACAAGACGCCGTTTGGCAGGGCAGGTTGGGCTGCACTCACCAGCACTGCCCATTCCTCCTCCCGGGCAGCCAGGCAGGCTCTGTCCCAGCACAAAGCCCCAGCAAGCCGCTCCTCTGCCCCTGAGCAGTACCCGTATGCACCTTTCCAACTAGGATAAAAGGTGCTCCAGAATCCCACCCCTGACCACAACTGACAGAAAACAAAACCTGCAGAAGGCACCTAGCACCTTGCCAGTGTTACCCTGTGAGAAGACTTCATCCAAACCACAACAAAGTCCACAATTTCCACAGGCTTCAGCTGAGGACTGTTTTAAAACCCTTCCTTTTCCAGGACGACCTCACTCCAGACCCATTTTGGCTTGTCACAAAGCCAGTGGCAAACCTCCAATGGCTTCAGCAGTAGATGTGTTTTAGCAAAGCTTATCACAAACAGGGTTAACTGGAAGATCACAGACATCACCTAGCCATCAAACACAAAAAATAACCCTCTGGCTGGTGCATTCTGCTGCTGGTCAGTTGGCAGCAAACTCTGAGGAATTCAGCCCGCTGCAGGCAGCGCTGTGCCCGGCAGGCTGGGCAGACACACAGACTCAATGACCTGCCAGGCTCTATTTCAGCCATATTTTCTACTATTAGAGTTTCATCATTTTACTGCATTTTATCTGCTGCTAACAAGGTTTATCATTAAGGCTTGCCACTAGAGAATAGGCACTTATACCTGATAATACACATACAGAAAACAAAGACAACGGGCCAGCTGCTGCTGTGGTGATACCATTTTTCAAGAATGGCAGAGGACAAGTAAGAGCAAGCAGAATACACCTTAGTAATTTTGCAAACCAGGTTGTCAAGCTGCAGTGCCAGGAAATCTACCTGTTGCAAAATGCAACCTAAACACCACGTTGTTATAACATCTGCACTGCCTACTCATCATTATGTTTAATAAAAACTAGCCATCTCCTTTTTCAGTAAAGCAACGTGGTTTGTATTTAGGCCTGTGTGAGGAGTTTAGCACCTCTCTTACGCTGCCTTTCTCCAAGAGATTGGAGCTCGGTCATAAAAATGTTACGGTGGAGTTAGCAGAGACACTGTCTTGGCTCAAACACAAACACCTTTTGGTAACAAACAGAAAAAACCTCCATTCAAGCACCCAAGTGCCCGGGCTGTGGTATCAGTGTAACCATTTTCCCAGAGAGGTTATTTGCCTTCTCATCTGTTCTACAAGACGCAGGCCCATGCAGTAATTACAGCCTCCTTTAAGGTTCACTGAAGGGCAGTTGATATTCTCCCATCACCTTCCAAGACCCTATCAAAACATAATTCACTGCCCAATTTTCATTTGTTTGCTTTTTTGCTAAACATTATTTTACCTAAAGCAAGCCTAAGCTTAGCAGGGTAGCTCGCCTCAGTACAGCACATGAGCTTTAGTCCCAGGATTTAAGAACAGACTTAAAAGCTTGGTTGATACCAGAAATGAGCATCCATTTTGTTCATTATTCATGGCCCCGGCAGTGTTGGAGCTGCCTTCGGAGATTGCCTGCTCCACAATACCGCTTCTGACACGCAGAATCACCAGCCCTTGTTGGCAGCCGCAGTAATCCCCCTCCACTCTGGGAATGCATCATTAATTGTGGAATTTGGATACTAGTGGATGTCCTTACAGTTTCCAGACTCTCACTGTTGAGAAAGCAGAGCCCTTAAAAGGACTTGGTGGGGCTATTTCCTGCTCAGAAAACAGAGAAAATTAAGATTCAGCAATTTAGTCCACTTTGGACCTACTGAAGATTGAAGGTCAGGGTCTAACCTCAGCTACCCCACTGCTTGTCCAGAACACATGCCGAAAAGTTAATGGAATTACTTCAGATGTTCCCCAGCACGGCTGAGATCAGACACTGGTCCGCACTGTCTGGGGCTGAAGATATTCTGAGCCAAACTCTTCACCCTCAGCCTTGGGAACGTTTTCATAATGGAACACGATGTTTGCAAAAACTAGTCCAAAGGTGGCTTCTCTGTCTGTAAATATGTCAAGAGCGAATTGGCAAGGCGACTTCTCCATCCCTGGAATGCGCAGGAAATAGCTGTGACTATACTTATCCATAAAACAAATAGCTTAATTCCCACCACCAAAATGGTCTCTGACATGTCATGCTCACAGTAGCGTTGATAAAAGGTCATAATACACCGTATGCCCTGTAAATGGCTTTTAAATCTCAGCCCAAGCGTTTCATTACAAGCTCATTAAAAGATGACTGTTCCCTCAGACTGGCTGTGGTCACACAGCAGAACAGGAGGTAATTGGAACCACTTCCCCAGTCTTGTATAAATGTGTAACGTAGCAGTCAATGTAAACCTTCGCTTTGGTTGCCAATGTTGCCATACAAATCAGCACACTAGACTTGGCAGGAGTTCAGGCAGATTTGGCACAAGCTCTAAGCCAGTTCGTTTCACAGTTGTTAAGAAAAACAAATCTGTATCATGAACGTGCTTCAGAGCACTCAAGTTTCTGGTTTGTTTTTGGAGAAAAAAAAAAATAAGGGCCAGGTTCTGCTCTGATTTACTTTGGTGCAAACCCAGAGTAACTCTGTTTGCTTTGATTCTTCCAGGTTTATGCTGGTCTGCATTCAATCACAACGTGGCTCTCAATCTGACATAAGGGATGATTAAATTAGGCAAGGTAAGTTCTTTTTACCATGCCATTACCATCAAAATCTTATTCACACAAATTAACAGCATTTTTAGTAGGATTATTGATTTTACTAAATTCTGTGTTGGAACTTTTATTTTAAGAATCTTGTTTAAAAAGTTCATTAACTGCTGGCAACACTCCGCTCTGGATTAAGAAAAGACAAGCAAGAAAGAACATAATTTGTTTTTAACTTTGAAATAATTTTCTAATTTACATCCACTGAGGACAAGTGTTAGTTTTTGACTTGTGGTTTGGGGCTTTTTTCCCCAAAAATATTACTAACTCTCCGTGGAAAACTATCACTGTCTTGAATTTGTGTTATCTTCTGTAAGGAGACAGATACTGGAAATTCACTACTTATATTTTGTAACGTCAGATAGAAGAAAATAAGTTAAATAACTGAAAGTACAAAGTGATTTTGTAAGGGATTTTAAGAGAAATCAAAACTGGATCAAAGCTATGTTCAGTACTACAGCATGTTTACAGCGAGCAATTTATCATTCTTCAATTAAAGTGGGCTAATTTCAACAGTCAATAAAGTAGGTTTAATTTTATTTAGGCTCTGATTAACTTTAGTAGTGAGGACTGGATGTTATTTGAATTACATATATGTTATTTAATATAATGTTAATTAAAGGCCTAATGCTACACTTGGTATACTAGCCAGCCAGTGTCAGCACTACACAGCAGCAGGGAACTCTTGAGAACAGTTAGAGGCTCATGGTAACATCCAACAATATGCACCTCCTTAAAATATCTCATTATGTGTTTCCTACCAACTGTACTAACGTTTAGGAAATGGACTTTCTATACTTTAGATGCTTACAAATAATGCACTGGCTCTAAACTGTGCCCACTTCAGATGCCAGAGCTGAGCATCCTTCTTTGCAGGGAGGGAGGCTCAGGTTTGCCAATCCAGCATGCCATGTACTCCGCAGAACCCAGAGCCAACACTCGTCCAGTTCATGGCAGTACATAGACATACTCCTACTTTACAAAGCAAAGTAAAATACAGCAAAGAAGCAGAAACTCTGAGGAAGAAGATAATCTGAGAAAGCAGCGAGGATGCCAGCCCAAACACATCAAGCCAATCACAAGGCACAGTCACAAAATCTGAGCAACGCCAAACACTGAAGTTCAACCATTAGAAATCCATGTCACTGTGGCTTTCAGGAACTTGTAACAGCACGTGTTGGAGAGGGAATGAGAGCTCACCTAAAATGCAAGGGGCTTAAGAAAAAGATATTTTAAGCATGTGTTCTGTAACAAAAAGAGTAGCATGACTGGAAATCATATGTCATCAGTACAATAACAAGAGAGCTTGTTAGGTGAAATACCAGACATTGTGGTGCTTGTGTGAAACCTGTCAATAGCATTTGTCACAAAATATCCCCCAATACTCAATAACTTGGACATATATCATCTTGAAATGAAGCTATGCCGGAAGCGTAAAATAGCAGTTGCCTAAAATAGGGTTTTCTGCACAGCAGTTGCAGGAAAAGAAGGAATGTGACAGGCCAGTGCCCCGCTGCCTGGCTGGTATGGGCCACTGGATGGGAAGAGACAGAGACTTCTCTGCTATCGCACCCCCACCGCATTACATGGACTCCTTTTTAGCTAAATCAAGCTCCGTCTTAATAATCATTAAGACATTTCTGCCACCTCCCCTTTCACTGAAGGTGGCTCCAGAACCTCTCTCTTCTGTACTTGGAGACCATCCTCTAGTTTCCAGCTTAAATTCACCCATGGCCAGCTTATAAATACTTGTCCTCTGGCCAGAACTGGGGTTCAAACTGATTCAAACCTATTGAAATTAATGAGGTTTTTTCCCCCATTGACTTCAACAGGCCCTGAATTAAGGCCCTGTGTGTGGACAAAAAGGTTTAGGGCAGTTTTTGTAAAAGGAGAGTTTTATCCTGTTGATCTTGGCCTCTCTCCTCAGCCTGCTGTGAACTGTCTGCCTTATTTTAATGCTGTGTTCTCATCCTGCTCTAGTGCAAAACTCCTATTGAAATCCAGGATGGTCTTGCCAAGTTGTTATTAATTACTGTGGTTCTCGAGGCTCAGTCCTGCAAACTGATCTGCATGAGCTCAGAGGTTTCTCTTCAAGGATCTCCTTTCAGGATCTGGGCTTAAGGGCTACAAAACCGAGCACCAAAGGGACTGATCCAATCTCCTTCGGCTCTGCCTGCCACCCTGGTGCCACTGCAGCCCAAAGGAGCACACAAGCCTGCGCTGCTGTTTTCGTTGGAAGGCTTGGGGCCAGCAGGGAAATGGTCCTGTACAGGCAGCCTTGCCTTGAAACAGAGCGTTGCAGGCCAAAATAACCAGCCTTTTTGCTTGTCAGAGTTTAAGCACAATTCAGCTGTGCTGGAGGAGGGCACAGCTGAGCTCTGCTGCCGAGGACGGAGGGAAGAAAGCTGTGTTTCACTGCGAGGGCTGAGGAAGGGAACAACTGCTGCTGAATTTGACTTCTGTGGCTGGAGCACAGAATATTTCTTATCCTAAGAAATGGCAAGATGTCGCACAGGGCGCACGTGAGGTCAGAAGTATATCGATATGTGGGCAATCTACTGTGTTTCCAGCACTGGGAAATCCTTCTTTTATTACAAAATGGGATGTGGATAAGTTTGCCCTGCCTTCATTACCAAACCTAGTACTTAGCAGTGCCAGGACCACATTAAAAGCAAGTTTTGGACACACTTGTGTTGTTCATTTTAGCTGAATGGTGAAAAAAGCTGGAGAAAGCTGCTTTGCAGTGGAAACAGAAAAATCTCAACTAGTTATTTAAAAAAGTTATGAGCTCTTCAATTAGACCACAGGCATTTTATAAGGCAAGCAGGTCAGAATGTACTTTACTTCCTGAACCTGAAATGTTAAAATAGTCATGGTTAGGTATTTGCATAGAGTTATTTAGGATGAGTTTAGATCTCACTAATCTAGCTAGTCAGATGCCTGTAAAAATAAATAAGAACCTAAAAAAGAATGACATCAGCCATAACTGCTTATTCTGCTCCAGATTTGGCAGGTAAAAATCAGCAAGAAACCAACTGCATTATGCTGCCTGGGCTCTGTGCCTATTTCCCATCATGTAGGGAGCCAGGCCAAATCCTTGACACAATAGCAATTTTTGCTCAATGCCAACTATTCCCAGCCTGGCAGTGTGAATGCAGAGCCATCTCCTGAGGTCATGGAACTGTAATGGCATCCAAGCTGCAACAAACTTCCCTGCTTTAGGAGGTGAAATGGCTGTTGCATGTAAGACCTCTTCCACCGAGTCACCGGATTCAAACACAAGCTGTCAGAAGACAAGTTACAGTGACAATAGACGAGGGCACCCTTAACGGAGTCACAGCTCACACCAAGCTGCATGTAACACATGGAGCGGTGGCCTCCAGAGAGCCTGCAAAACAACTGGGCCAGAAGAATTGCTAAACACCTCAGTATCAGCTATCTGTGTGAGCTACGACATAGCAACTGTCAGTCATGTTAAGTGACAACTGACTTCTACTTAGATGTGCTCCACTCAGTCGCTGCCATGATAACAAAAGCACTTTACTGCACTACATCCTTCCATGGGGACAGGGACACCTGACAATGGCACAGTAAAGAGTTTAGCTGCTACATTGCTATTCACTGCAGGCACAGATAGCTTTTCTTCACCTTTATGGTTGATCATCATGTCCTCTATATTGAACAGTGGGTGGAATGACACCGGCTTAATAATATACGCCTACTGAGATGGAAAAGCTAAAAAAATAAAATTATGTATTTATCTGCCACTAACCAGCACGCCCTTGCATGTGTTCTGTCTGTAAAAGGAGACCCTTGTCTTCATGCTAGAGTCACAGCAACAGAGAGGAACTTGCTCAGCTGGGAAGGTGCCAAGCCCTTTCTAAGTAATTCAAAGTCAAAGTGTCCTTAAAGCTCACTGTGGTATGGACTTACGGTGTCCTCAGAGGTATATGAATGCGCTGGAGCACTCAGGCAAAATATAACACCGCTGAGCACCTGCATCCACAACACACATGGGCAGCACACACTGGTAGTACTAACTACGGGTATTGTCACCACAAACCACAGGACATCCCTCGCTGTGCAAAGTCAGACCTGTGCTAAGTTGTGCTCAGGGCCACAGTGCCTCCACCCTCCCAACACCACCGACTGACACCAACAGTGCTCCTACCTGAAAAGCAGTTAAAAGGCTCCGTCCCACTGCGAGGCAGACAAGCCACAGCAGGACAGGACAGCTGCAATTTTTGGGAGCATTGCTATCTATTTTTTTATTCTAACATCACTGATGATCACTTATCATGCACATTTTAAGCAGCACAGACTCTGCAATGCTGCTTCAGACAATCCACTCTTCTCAACCACTGCTGCCAAGCTCTCCGGCTCTCTTCAGCCATCCTACTCGTAAGCCCTACTGCAAAAGCAACATTCCTTCCTGTCTTTGTCCCCAGTTGCCTCTCACTGTCCTTGTGCCCTCCACCGTAACACAACAAGGTAATGCCGGAGCAGCCTAGAGCATCACAATTAAATATAGTAACCAACAACAGGCTGTATAGCCGGTGGCACAAAGTATTTTGATTCACATCCCTGTGAATGGCAGTATCTGTACAGACTGGACAGAATGGAAATCAGGTTCTTCTCCATGTACCCTGGCCCTGACAGTAGCAGTTTGGAAGGTTTCTGAAATCCCACGGCCTAGCACCAAGCTGGTAAGAGAAGAAATATCCCCATCACTCTCTCTTAGCAAGGGATGCAATCTATATTCTTCCGCAGTCAGAAGAGAGATGAAAGAAGAGTTCTTGGAGCTTTGTGGAAAGTGGATTGAAAACTATCCAACTGTTTAAAAATTACTTTAAGAAAAATCCGCAATAGCAGCTCCAGTGATGAGCCTCTGCAGAAAGCTCCTGCTGCCCGGGCAAAGCACGTGTCCTGCCCAGCTGCAGGGACTCCTCAGTGGACAGCCCCATCTCACACGTGGGCAGTGTGACTGCTCCTCAGCTCCACGAGCAGGTTACCGGCAGCAAAACAAACACTGAACACATGAGGTGACCCCACAGCACCTGTAATGCAATTCAGGGTAGCCTGGCCAGCAGAGATAGCGGGGTAAGAATCTGCACACAGGGGAACAGCGAGGAGTAGCTGGGACCCACCGTAACGTGTAATCTGAAAGAGCTGATTCACATGACTATAATCTACTTCCACTTACAGGACTCAGGGCGGTTCTTTCCAAAGATTAAGCAAGAGTATTACACTTTATGGCAAAACTATCTCCCACTGGCAGCGTGGAGCACTCCAGCATGCAAACTAGTCAACTGATGGCATATGCTGGCCCCGGCAGGCGTGCATGAGGCTAGCCCATGCTGAGAGACCATAATCTGCCCACATGGCAGAAGGCAGCGGACAGGCTGCTCACATCTCTTGCTTCCAGGGCACAGCACCCACGAGGTGCTCCTCTGCCCCCAATTCTGAAGCTTCTGTCCTCCACTCTTCCTGCTCAGCTGAGTTAGGTGGGAAAGAATTCCCAACACCAAATAAGCCTTAGGCAGACAGCCAGGTTTCCAAGGCCGAAGGGGAGACCATGCTTCTGCTTTTTTAAGTGCTCTGTGATCTTGCACTTGCAAGGCTTCTAGAGGCTTTTTCCTCCCACTGCACATTAGCAATTCATTAAGTGGTTTCTACAGGTCTGAAAGGGAACAGATGGCCAAACTTTTAACGTATGGAGAGATGGAGCGGAAGAATTGCAGAAACTTCCCCAAGAGACCATCATTAAGCCCAAAGCAATAGGGTCAATAGCCTGCTGCACTCTCCCCAAAAGATGGCACACCCAGAGGGAGCTAAAATGGTCACAGGTAAAAAGCTGGTGTCTCCCAAGGAAGAGCTGTGCATCTTCCAAAGCTCCCCAGACGTCTTATGTGACCTCAGGTAAGTCACTTTTCTTTCCCATTTTCCTTCTCTGTAAAGCAGTGATAAAACTTCAGTTCAATTCATTAATCCTGAAGACATTCCAATACAACAGCAAAGATTCTCCATAAATATGCAAATCTACAAATAAATCAAGTATTCATAGGGCAGGAAAAATCCTGGGTGGGGGCGAGAACATCCAGAATTTGAAACTTCCCCTAGCAAGCTCCTCCCGCTGCAGTTTCCCAGAAAAAGGCTTTCTGATACACACACTGCTCTTGTAATGTGAATTTTGTTCAGAAGTCTATATTATTATTTCTAAATTTACTAACACTGGATACAAAACCATCTCTATTCATGAAAACTTGCATGTTTACAAGCTCTCACACATACAAACAGAAGCCATTCCGAACACCGTGCTGTATTTAGAAGGCTGCTTTGAAAATGTGGCTCTTAGTTATCACCTTTGGTTGGTAAACAAACCTGTCTGGAGATTAACCACAGCCCGCACAAAAATAGTTACAAACCATTTTATGACTCTGAGTAGAAATGGGTGTTGGTAAAGAAGCATGCTTGATTTTTTTTTTTCACTGAAGTTGAAATGTAAAAAAAATACAATATAAGCTCTGTAAGCAGATTCTTCATGGTAAATAAATATGCAGAGATGCAGAGAATGCTAAGTGATCATTTTTAGAACATTTATTTTTGGCAGGATAAACACTTTCAGACCCCAAGCAACTTCTCTGTGTGTACAGAATCTCCAACTGTGAAAAGAAAACAAATAGCAGAGTTTCATTTGTTGTAATCAGGATTTTTTTCATGACTGTTTAGAATAAAGCTGGATCACATTTGGAGTGGCTTAGAAATTCATTGTTTAGACATTAGTCTCCAGTGGTAAACATCCTACAATATGCGTATAATACAGCAACTATTTTTGTACTTCAAAGTCTTTCCTCATAATTTGGGAAGGTGCAGGATACAAACAACCTCTTTTCCCTTCTAGGGAACGCTGGTTTCATTGCTTGTCTTTACTGAGCTGAGATCCCTCATCATTCTGCACTGGACTCCATCTACTTGTGTAGAAATTAAGACACACAAACACCAGACAGCAAATTGCACTTCAGAAATGTAACTCTCTTGAGACATAGTATAACTGGGGGGGCTGTACAGTCCAGGAGCCTTATTATTCCCCCACTCCTCTGGGCACAGGGTTTTTTTAATACAGGAACTCCCTGTTGACTCTTCAGGATTAAATATCCTGCAGATGAGGAAATCTGGAACAACAAGGACAGATGCTCAGCTGGTATGAAAGATCACAGCTCCATGGCCAGCGCCCAACTGCAGTCCCAGCTACCATCACACCCTTCTCAGAGGAGGTAACTTTCATCACTCTAGATAGAGGAATGGAAAGCTCAGGAGCAGACTGGAAAACGTATCTTCTCATTTTGAGCAACCTCATGGAAATCTGGCTGTTCAACGCTTCTGAAAACACCCGTCTGAACTGTCCCACACTTTAGTGTCCAAGGAACAAACAGCCAATATTAGTCAAGGATCTGGGAAATACTGGCTTGCCAAGGTCACGTAAGTCTGTGGCAGGAGAAGTAACAGGATCATCTGGCTCTTCTCCTGTTTCTCGGCCACAAAACTTTCTTCCTCCCCTAACAATTACATTTGTGGGTTTCCTTAACAGTTTCTTTTTACATTCCTGTTTAAACAGCACAGGGAAAAGGAAAAGGAGACTTGATGTGGAAAATTAGTTTTGGAAATGTCGAGCAGTGTGGATTTGCCAACTTCTGTTCCTCCAGTCAATTCATTGTAGACTCTCAGCTCTCACCGAAATGCTATTTTTAGGCTGTACGTCAGTTTTCACAACTGAGACTGACAGGATTTTTCTAAAGGCTTTTCCCTGAGCATTAAAAAAGAAAAACAACATGGAAATTCTGCTTCCCTCTTTGTGCTGCCGAGGCTCCACCACAGCTACTCCAGGACAAAGCTTCAAAGGGAGCCAGCCCCACAGGAGTGGCTTTTTCGGCAAGCATCAGGAGATTCCCAGCATGAGGAAGATGTGCAGGTCTTTTACATCTAGAGAGACACACGGAACCTGAAAATGTTCTGGGGAGACGCTCTGCAGCACAACAAAGCACAGACATGTGGGGCTTCAGAAAATGCAGCTTTCTAATAAAACCCTTCAGCTGTTGCCAGAGCTGCCAGGCAGGTCCTCAGGGGCAGAGGCAGCTGCAGAGCCGCAGTGCCAGGAGTTCCTGCTGTTGCCCCCAGCCCAGCTCAGCACGAGGCTCCCCAGACCTTCACCACCACCTTCTTCACGCTGCTCGCTGGTATCCACTGAGCTGTAGCCTTTAAATGAGAAAGCCAGAAATGCAGAGGTGGCACCTTTTGTTACAGTGAAATACCAGTAATGCCTCTGGCAGCAACAGCCGTCTCCATTGCATTATTTGTTGAGCACTTGTCATGCTGTTGGACATGCACATTAAGAAATTATAGTTTCTACACAGTTATTTCCTGAAGCTAACAGGTGTCTAAAGCCAGCTTCCAGCGACACTTGCCATCCAAATACAGGGAGCTTGACACAGGTTAACTACTGGGGCTTTTTTAGAGACAGACTCTGTGCTTAAGATCTTTGCTATGGCTATTTTATATTTTATATTTATATTTTTATATCAGGATATGTATTGACAACACATATTGACAGCCCTTGCTGATGGAACGGGGCTGCAGTGAGGACATCTCATCCACACATAAACCCCATGGCTCAACCAAAAAAAATACTGCTGTAAAAGATCTGCTATTGCAATGTTGCTAAGCGTTTTTATTCAATATCCACATGGATATTTGAGAATGCCTGATGATAATGCAGATTGTTTCAAATATTCCAGGGCCATTTATCCGTAAGAGGCTTTGGACAAGTAATCCAGCTAGATTTCAGTTTGCAGATCAATGTGTCGAGGTATTTGATCGCACAGTTCTACAGAGCAAATGCAATGTCACTCTGCTAGCTGAGGGTGGTGAGTTCACACAGGTGTAACTGAGTGCAGAATCTACCTCCCAAAGGTTTTCTGGTGCTTCCTGAAGCTGACAAGATTCATTTAGTGATTTGAAATCTGTTGCCAAGCCCAAGTCCCCAGAAGACTGCAGAGCAACAGGAAGATTAAAAGCAGATGGTTCAGCAACCAAGGTTTTATAGTTAAACTTTTAACAGACTTAAAATTCCTGTGCTTCATATCATCTTCATTCCTTCCTTCAATACAGTGTGTGTTAGTATCTCTTGAGCACTTCTGTAGGATGTGAAGCCAAGCACATCATGCTAACAATATGACCTCAAAAATATATATACCCTTACGACAGACTTAATAAGAGGTTAAGGAAACGTTGATTCTAGCTCAACCAAGGCTTTATGCAATTAGACCATCTCCACATCATTGTTCATTTCCACAAAAGGATGCTGGAATTTAAAATAGGAAAAGAGAACATTTACAGGAGGTGCTTTAGCAGCTAAACCTGTTAAACACAATTTAAATGCTATTGCAGTTGACAAAGAGGCTCCTTCATTAAAGTGAGGCATTTGAAAAGGGTTACGGGTTGCTCCTGTGAGCCGATGGCCACACACTGCTCCTGAGTTCCCATTCCCAGAACTGCTGGAGTCCTCTGTCAAAGGTGGGGGGAGCAGGGGTGATGTGGGTCAGGCTGTTGGCATCCCCAGGCCTCTGAAGATCTCCAATGAAGGGGAGCAAGGCAGGAGCAGCTAGAAGCAGTAACAGTTTGGAAGTTACTTAACAAACTCATAATTTTTCTGTCCAGCCCAGGCCAGGCTCTCATCTTCCACTGCCTTGATATAGCAACCATACAGCTTTGACCCACACGAGGCCAGCCACAGCTCCATCGCCATTGTGCCAAGGCCCCCACCTTGGGCTCCCCTTCAGGTAAGCAGGATTTAGATCCCGACCAGTCCAGCCCTAAGCCTCAGCACACTGGGGTGATCGCCTCTCTAGATTTTTCAGTCTCTGGTGCTAATCCTGAGCACTTGTGTGAGTGGGACAGAAAACGAGGCATGTCCAAGCAAGAACGTGCCTGGCTGAATCCTCAGCAACTTGCTCCGAACTCCCAATTAACATCACAAGTGAAGGGAGGACAAGTGTCTCCCATTTGCCTACTAGAAATCTTTCCTCTCTGCAGAAGCAGCGGCTAAAACAATCCCCCAGACTTTCTACATGAGGCCCAACAAATACCAAATACAAATCAAACACACTGAATCTGTATTGGGCATTTCTTCCTCTCCAGCACCTTAGAAAACATCTTTATAACATAAGCCCAGGATCTCAGATAACTTCATGGCCACCCCATCCAGAAGCTGAATGCTGCTGCAGAGATACCAAGGACACTTTCTTCACATCATCTGCACTGAACAGCTTCAGGATTTGCTTTCTAGAGGTCATTTCAGTTAGCTGGTACAAAGGCACTCGGGGGGACCAACAGCAACTCTCCACGAATGACAAAAATAACTTTGCATTAACAGCCTTTCTTGCCTAGAGTACCCTGTGATACCAAGGCAGCCTTTCACACTGCCAGCCTCAGGGTCCCTGGCTGCCAAGGCCAAGGCAATGCAGAGACTGTTTCCATCTTTCAGGTCAGGTGTGCTCCCCACTGAAGAATAAAGCAAGAGAAGTATCCACAACACCTGACACTGAAGCCTCCAGCCAGAGAACACAGCTGGCCTGATTCTTCCCATCCCTGAAAAGAGACTTGCAGGAGTGTTTCAAACCCATCCCACATTTCTGGGTGCCCACTGTGTTGTGCCGTTCTACATGCTGCAGTGAGTCCCACTTTACCCTCTCCAAATATCATTTGGAAGACAAAGTTAGTTGCAAGGACAAAAAACGGCACCTGCAAAAGCTGAGGAGTCCTGCTTCAAAAAAATCCAACCCCAAAATACATTTGGACACATGAATATAGCAGCCAAATCTCAACTTAAATCTTCCATATGAGGTGTAAGGAATCAAATAATCATCCAGAAAAGATGTCTGCAAAATAACTTGGCTCATAATATTTTCATTTGGGTTAAATTAGAATCATTGTAAATCTTCAGTGCACAGCACGAGAGCTTCATTCTGTGTAACACCGTACGTATCCCATTAAGCTTTATACTCAGTTCAGTCCTACAAAAATGCTTTGAAAACCAGACCAAGGTGCCTTTCCTTTGGGCAACCAATTGCAAAAACTGCATGAAATAAGCTCTGTGAGTGAACTTTCTCCACTGCCGTTAACCAGAGCTAAAAGAGGCAGGGGAACAGGAGGGGCAGAAGAAACATTCCTTGGAACGAAGTGGAAAAGCATTATTATACACTGATCTCTTGAAGCTGCGTTAAGCCTCAGCTGTGCATGAATTAGAAGCCAGTGCCAAGTTGACTATCTCACACATAAACATGGTTTATCTAATGATCCATTCATAATGACTTCCAAGTTGTGACTTCCTGGGCATCCTGGAGATTTCAGGAAAGAAGGTGTCTGGCCTTGAAGGCTCCTCACACACAAAGCACTGAGCCCTGCTGGCTGCAGCTCAGCTCTGTGGGGAGCAAGGAACTTTGGACATCATTTTCCAGGCTTTTTGCTAAATTCAAAAGACCAAGAAAAGCAAAGAGGTGAAAAATCACCTCCATTCATAACCCTATTAAATCATTGCTCATCACTACAGATCACGCTTTGATAATGTGATCAGAAAGCTCAATTCACACATTGGGATGGGAATTTACAGCACAACACATGCAGTTGCCTGTGAAAACCATGCTAATTCCTGCTGTTCCTCCCCTCATTATGGATCATTTTTCCTCCACCACTCTGTCTTAACAACCCAGACCCCTAAGGGTATCCACATAGCTGGTGTGAGCAAAGCATGGGAAGAAGGGTGTTTGCACACCCCGCCTTCACTACCCAGGCTCAAGGATGGCCCCAGCTGGGTGAAACACAGGCATGTGATGAGACTGCTTGGCCCCTTCCCATACACAGCACAGTTGCATCTGAACGCATGGGATGAATCCACAATGCAGCTGCAAAGGCATTGCCCATGTGGTACTTCTGGACCACCACCAAATCACCTGAGCTCTGGTCTCCACCCAGTACAGGAGCTGTCGCAGAGGCCAACATATACTCTGCCCTGCATAGCATGGGAACTCCTGCAGGCTCACCACAGTGTACTGTTCTCAGGTGCTTCCACTGCATGGAGACATGCATCTAGCTCTGGCAGTGAAACATGCTGGTCTTCACTCCCAAGCATCAGTCTGAGCGCTCCTGGAACCCCTCAACTCCTCCTTTCCACAGCACTGCATTTTGTAGGAACTCAGCCCTAGCCACGTGGGACAGCAGAGCTGTCACTCATGCTAGGGTCCTATTGAAGCTCTCACTTACTTGCGAGGCTTGGAATTAATCACTCCATTTCTCCAGTCCAGCTGTAAACAGAGTATTAAAATTCCCACCTCACAGTTGTATTGGCACCAAGTGCCAACCTTAAGGAGGGTTTAAGAATCTTTGCTAAAGGTGGCACAGAAAGGCAAAGGTTAATTATTAATTGGCACAGTTCTGCTCATTACTTCTTGTAGAGGAAGAGTTCAGAGTAAGTTAAACCCCAACACATGAATTTATTTCCAGAGCTCTTTCTGAAGTTGCTCCTTCATATTGGTGTTAATAAATCTTACATTCCAGCCATGCTTCTCTAACAGATACAGGCATAAATTCTTATTTCTATTTGGCCAGATTCACAACAAAGAAAAAGGGAAGAATAAAGCAAAAGCTGCAGCTAGCATTTATCTATCTCTATCCTGCAGCCTTCTCTCTCATTACTCCTGCAGCTCTCCTATTTAGAGGCAGCCAAGCTCTCTACATGCAGTTTTAATGGAACACCTATTCCCCAGCATCCAACTGCAGTGTTCAGCTGGGACCGCAGCTGCAAATAAAAAACATTGTACGTTTCCCGAACAAACACAGCAATGGTAGCATAGATAATACCTTGTACCACTGAAACAAGAGCTATTCAAAGATTTCAAAGTGCTTTACAGACATTCATAATTTAAAGCAATCCACATCCTTCTAAAGGTGATACTGGATCCTCACTTTGCAGACGAAGAATGGAGGCATTAAAAGATTAAGGGATTGAGGGGCATGAAAAAGTAAGGCAGCACTGAACAAGGTCCTGCTCACAAGTGCATACATCACAGCAGCTGGGCTTTGTGATGGTTTTTGCAGGCACTGTAAGCATCGCTGTATGCTTCTGAAGTTTGCTTTACCAATTTCTGGTTTATTTCCTAAACTAAACTCCTGGATATTGCTGTCCCTATTACCCTCATCTTTTTCTCTGATCTGAACCCTATTGTTTCATACCAGTACCAATTCCACAGTCCGTATTACACTGTCTGGTACTCAGCAGTGCCACTGGAAACCAAGGGCATCTGCTATTTCCACATCATTCAGGCATGACCTGCTTTGGAGAAAGAGCTACAATGTTTTATCTCTTTTCTATACATTAAATATTACTAATAACTTATTAAATATACCCTACTTTCCTGCCCAGGCTGTATACTTTCTGACACTGTACAAGCTAGGGCTTTAATGAGATGAGCTATCCTTTCCAGAAGGAATCTGGGGTACCAATCTTGTTAACCAGGGTCTGTTCTAGCCTAGGGTTTTCATTCAGCAGAGGTTCTGTTTACTGAATAACCCTCAAACTTTCAGACTCCGGTTTAAAAGTTTTAATTGATGCACACAAAAAAAGTTAGATGAGGCACTGTCTCTCCTGATGGACCTCTCCCTGCAGATCATGAGACTGTGGAGTTTAAAAGCAAAGATTCTCCTCTTCCACTTCACTGCCATAAAACATCCATTCTCACTCTATAATTAATCCCAGTGAAATGAAACAAAGCAGCCTAACAGATTCACCTGTTGTGGTGCAAAGAGCAAAAAGGCTGACTGAATACACACCTTCAGAGGTGCAGTTCAACTTTTCTAATGTACCTCGTTAATGAGAATCTTGTACATGAACATCACAGAACACAGGACAGGCCAGAGAGATGATGACAACAAAAAGCTTCTACAACACTAGACAGAGGTGAAGCAGCGCTGCGGTATGCTGAATTATAAATGAGAAAAGCAAATGTAAAGATAGTCTGTCTCATGAAAAGCCAAAACCAAATACGAGGCTTACTCCAGCCAAAGTACAAACTGAAAATAGAGAATCCAGTTTGCTTCTGAGCTGGCCTGAAACAAAAAGCTAAACTCACACCTAAGGAAGAACGCTGGAAGAGAAACCAAACCTAGAAAATGCCAGGGAATACAGTGGTATTCTTGCTAAGTGCAATGGTTTTCCTTGCTCCAAGTTGTAGGTGTATCCAGCTGTAGTTGTGCTGAGAGGGGAGGGACACGATCCCTGCCGCAGTGCTTTCATTTGATGCGTGCATGGTTCCACCTTTGGGGAGAAGTCCTGGGTACAGTTAATACATCGTCTGCAGTCCTTTCCAGTTCTGTGATGCTGAAGCCGTCACTGGTAACTTTTAAAATTAGATACTTATAAAGGCTGCCGGAGGACTATCAAGGGCGCAGGCAGAACAGCTTCATGAAAGAATGATCATTACAGCTACTTACTTAAGCTTTCCACTGAGTGTAAATAGGTGTAAATCACAGCAGGCAGAGAACCACTGCACCTCTAAGCCAGCTGCTGGCCACCTTTCCCCCTTTCTGCCCTTCCATGGTCAACAGCTGAAGGCAGGCAGAATCAGGCTCTGCCTTTCCCCACCAGTTCACCATCGGAATAACCCCTGCACAGGGATTGTTCTAGTTAAAACGTCAGGCCCACGACTCTGGCTGAACAATGGAAGCGATGTAGTCCTGGTACAAGGCCATGAAGGCACAGCTTATCCGGTCTAGGAATGTCCAACTTCTAACTTGTAGGTCAAGACAAGGTCACAACCAAGCATACACACCAAGGACTAGAGGAACAAAGCAATGCATGGTGCTGAGACTAGGGACGTGTGCTTTTACCTGCACCTTCAGGTGCCTCTCTCGAGCAATTCCAAGCATGCCCTATGAACTAGCTGCTGGCGTCTCCTCTTATCCAAAATATATCCCTTCAGATTCCAGTTTCTTTAAGAGAGAACAGTACCTGAGACCAAACAGAAATCAGTTAGAAGTTCATGGAGCTTGAGAGCAGGGAGATCCTAAAAGACAGAAATTTCCCCGCCAGAAATCAAGAAAAACAACTTCCTCAAGGTTACGTAGCACTGTGCTCACCAGGTAAGCCACAGGCTGACAGCTCAAATTCAAGTGCAATACTTAAGACTTAGTTCTTGATAAATATACACACAGAAATGATAATACTGGTATTATCTGGTAATGATGCTGGTAAATAATCGTGCAGTATGATTGAGAAGAGACGAAAGATAAACAGTATTATGGAGATGTGGAGATGAAATAATATTTTATACTTCAAAAGAATAAGATACAAAGCTGAGATTTTACTGATGGACTTTGGTTAAGGAATTAGTCATCATTATACGACAGCAATTTTACTATTCTAGCACAGCACATGTCACAAGAAAAGTCATTCAAAATTTGGCTGCATTTTAGTTGTATCAATTAAAGTTGTACAACACAGTACGACATCAGATAGCAAAACTTACTCCAAGCAAGTATTTATATAGTGCTATTAAAAGACAAAGATTTGGTTTAATTGGTAAGTAAATGGAGCTGGAGCTTGCAAACTAGTCTCTAGCAACCAAGAGGATCACTGGGGCAGAACAAATTGTTTTACTCTGATTTGTGCCTGATTTTAAGCCTTCCAGACCTTATAGTAAATGTAATAATATTGCATAATGAAGGTAAGTTGAAATAATGAGTTTGGGGTGAGAGGGTGAAACAGTGACTGGTATAACAGTATTTCAGCAGAAAAGTAGAGAGAAGTTGTCAGAGTTTCTGCCCGGAAAGGGGTAAGAAAAGTGGAGACACTGCAATAAACTAATGGAAATCCCCCAGAAACAAAGCTGGCACTTCAGGTATGTAGGACAGCTTTACCCAAATTCAGTACCAAGAAAGATTAGTGGTACTGTTGGCAAGACTCAAAGCTTTAGGAAATGGTGAAAGAGGTTTGGAAAGCACAGACAAACCCAGATTTTTTCATAAACTTTCATGCAACACTCACATGAATGGACAAGGCACTGCAGCACCACCCTTTCCAACAGAGCCTGACCCAGAGACCGCTCTGGCAACATAAACATGTCCTCACAAATACTGAACACTTCCCTCAGCATCTCTGTTAGCAAAGCTTCACTACTCCATGTCTCCAAAAGAACGTGCAAACACCGTCTGAACAGATCTATGGGCCAGAATAATTTACACCAGCTGGAAATCTGACCCACCTATTTAATGCAACGGAATCGGCATGACTTCTTTCCTGCTGCATTGACTAATACCTCCCCCATCCTACTCTGAGAACTCTAGGCATTGGGATATCAACCACAGAAAACTGAGTGGAAATCCCCAGCCAGGAATAAAACATATGTTTAATAAATGGTTCTTCAGAAAACACACACACAAAAAAAAAAAAAAATGAAAGAGGGGGAGGCGGAAGAAAGGAAAAGGTTTGTAGTTGTGAGATCATGAGTCCAACCATGTAAGTGATGACTAAGTGTAATCTTGTGTTTCAACAAGATGAAGAAAAACACGTTTCTTGAACTGTTGAGTGTGGTGTTCCCAGCCAACAGATATTCTTCTATTGGCCTGTGAGTGACCCTTTCAGCTTGGGCTTTCCTCCAGCCTGTGGGTCCACAGCAATGATTAGAGTAGAAAATCCCTGCTACTGGCCAGCTGTGCTTCAAATTACCTTACTCAACCATGCCTATAAACGTAATTGCTTGTTTCCATAGAATTGCATCAGAATGACCTGCTCACCCCTCGCATAATTAATGTATCTGCGACCTCTGTCTCTGTGATAAAAATCTCTTTCTTCTGCACATGTATGAAAGCACTGTGAGGACAGAGACAATTCTTCATTAACCAGGGGAATGGAGGGAACAAACAACCAGACACAGCAAAACTGTGAAGAGTGCAAAACACAGGTAAAGTACATCCTAAAATGTTTAATAAGAACATGGAAGTAGGGAAGAGTTTAGTGCTGCTGCCGACTACAGACCATGTATCAACATAAACCAGCAGGTCTACAGCAGGCAGCACAGCCCTGCTGGCTGTGGCGTGTTGAGCACAGCTCAACATCTCCAGTAGTTGATTACCATGGGGACAATCTGTCTAGGGATAACTGCAGCTCATGCTGGTGGTGTACAAACAGTGTGGACAAACACTGAAAAACCCCAAGTCCCAGTTCAGGTGAGAGTGGGACCTATGGACTCGCAAGAAGTGTCTTCCAAACCGAGTAACTGAGCACTCTCTCCTGCCTCAGCTCAGCCCCTCCTTCCCAGACTCGGCACTCCCTCCTTTCCATGCCTCTCTTCTCCTCCCTGGCTCTTCTGCCACAAGCTGAAGGAATTGGTACTTGTCATTTCTATTCTAAATAAGTGCTGTTCTGTCCCACAGCAGAGCAGGCTTTCCTGTGGCCCAAGCAAAGGGGAAAGTCACGTACAAGCAGAGGCATAGGAGGAGGTTTTGGTGACTCCAATGACGGAAGGGTGCCCTGGTGTGAACTGTAATTGGGGCCACAGCATGGTAGGGAAAGGAGAAAACTACATATCCTCAGATGGCTAGAGGACAGTTGGCAAGAGCCTAGGTGACCTAGGTGGAGAATTTTGGATCTAAGACAATGGAAACCCATGGTTTAGTTTCAAGATGAGTCAGGTCAGCCATGAAGAGAGATACAGACAGAGAGGAGGATAGGTGAAATTCACCTCCTTTCCTTTTGAAGAAAAGCCAGAGAAGAGGAAAATCAACTAGATCTAACAGCCAGCGAAATTTGTAAAACATCTGGGAGGCTAGTCTCTTAGTAGCAAGATAATGTAAGTAGACCTTTGTATTAGGACACAAATGCCACTTCCGCAAAGATGTAAGTGAACTCCCTTCGTTCAAAGGCTGCTGTAGGATGGACAGTCTCATGGCACTCCCTCCGTGCCCCACCGGACCCATCACCAGTTCCTGTCAGGCCCTTCACACGGCAGGACAGTCCCGCTCCTGACAATGACTGAGGCTCAGGACTATTGTAACCAAAAAATAAAATATGTTCCCATTAAAAAATGTGGATGATAGCAATTAATTCCACATTTTTGTGAATAAATATAATGTGTTTTGTGCCAGAACAATTTGGCTTGTTCACAGAAGCTAACAGTGACACATAAATCTAGTTTCCCTGTTGCTCAACAGACCAGCTCACTCTGCTGACCAGATTTTGCAGCAGAAGAGGTTTTTTCTTTCTGTCTTTTGGTCAGCACCTCAAACGATACTTGCTACCCATCTTCATGCCAACCTCTGGGTTACAAAACTTGCTCAAAGGTACTGGAGTCAAGGTCGTCCTGTGCCTGCCTGGGGTTTTCACCAGCCACTGACAGTGGTTATTTTGTTTCCAAGAGCTGCCCCACCGTGTCCCAGGAGTGATTCAACTGGAGTCAATGACCAGGATCCCTCCCCTCTCCTGTAGCCAAACGCAGCAGAATGGATGTGCCGTGAGCATCCCTGCCACCACAGCTATGCTGAACGACCCCATCCTGCTCTCGCTGTCACACAGCTAGGGAACAGCTCTCCCCAAGCACCCATGAGCCTGGGTTAGCAACAAGGACCGACCAACAACTGAGCAGAGAACGGTCAAACGATCCAGAAGAAAAGCTAATACACCCCTGTCTTTTCCCAGCTGTGTTTACTTTGCTTTACTCCACTTACTTCAGTGTATTGAATTGTAGAAGTGTAAAACCAAAGTAAAGCTGTATGGATTCTGGCTGTTTTGAAGCTTCACAGATGTTTGCCCGCCTGATGTGGGAGAAGCATCGCTGTTTTATTGACCAAAGTATTTTTTGTTTTAATATGGAAAATCTCAGTGGCACTTCACTCCATTTGTCTTTTTTTTCTTCTTTAGTCATATGATAATGTACACTTATAACCGGTGAATCATCCCCCCAAAAAGTCATAAAGAGAAAAATAGCTCGTATGTATGCCTCAGCGGTCAATGAATCATTGACGACAGGTATAATGGGAATAATTATATACTGCTGAGAAACTTTACCCAAAGCCCAGCTCAGAAGGCTAGTTTCAAAACTTCTGAGTTATGCAGTTGGATCCAAGGTTGCGAGTGCCAGGTTAGGAAACAGCCAGGAGAATTTCAGATTTGTGTTACTGCAAGAAAATATCCTCTCCAAGCGTCTGTTATGTGTTGACAAATTGTTTATACTTAACCAAGCAATAATAATGAACAGTCTAAATAGACATTGATTTTTATGTTTTTAATTCACTTTTAGTGGGAAAATATCCTGGCAACAGAAATATGGATGTCAAGCTTTGGATGCCAGCCACTGCTTTATAACTATGCTATTTTAAGCAGTAATATGCATTATTTGGTATAACAACATATATTTTTAGGGTCTAATCCTGGAAGTTCCTACTCCAATGAGCTCCAGACTTCCAATCAAAGTTTCTAGGATTACACATATGAATTTGTAGCAGACACTGTCCAGACAAAAAAAGGTTTCAGTCTCAATGCACTTTGCCTGCTGCCTCCTAGAAGTAGTCACAATACAAATGTGAGGCACTTGCTCCAGAACACAAGTTCAAAACTCTTCCCTAAGCCAGCTCAAAGAAATGTAGCAACTACGAGACAACGTGTCCATTGCATGAAGTCCAGCTATACAAGAAGGCTTTGATATCCCGGTGCAGTGACCATTCTGAAGATTGTGTATTATTACACAGAGCAGGCAGTCTGTGCAGGCTGCTGACTCCACTTTTCAGCTGGATTTGTAACCTGGCAGCCCCCAAGCTTTTGTGTATCAGTGTGGAGCCAGGTCCCACAATCACCCTTTGAGGGCTAAGATAGCAGCTATTTTGTTCTCAGATCTGCTGAAGCCTGTTAGAGAGAAAAGATGCACAAGTGTGCTCCCTCACAGTACTCTACCTCTGTCTCTGTGTCCACTCTCATCAGTGTATGATATTAATTCTTTTAAAGTGCAGAATTCCTCACACAAGGAAAACTAACAAAATGGATTATGGATGAAACTGATCTGCTGTGTGCAGCATGAGCCCTGCCATATGCCAATGGCAAACAGAAATCCCTAAGCACCAAATATCCCCATGGTGCAAAAACCCGGTGATCAGCACCATCCTGCTGATGCCACAGCAGTACAGAGCGGTGGTTACAGGAGTCCTTCCTTCACTGGATAGAAACAGGCACCTTCTGAGAGCAATTAATCTGATCCATTTTAGATGTCTGTCTTAGGATAAGCTGAACCACCCTCTGGAGGTTCCATTTCTCCTTGTCAACTGGAAAGGGAGCATGGCTCCAGCCACAACCAGCTCAAACATAAATGTCTGACTTCTGGATGCCTTGAGATAGAGCAGAAATATCTCACCCTTAGCTGGTAAAGTAGTTGAGAAGAGATGAGTGGCTGCTGTTGCATTTCTGGGAAATGTGAGATATTATATGACCTGTTAATTTATTCCAGAGTTTCCCTTTATGCTTTAACAATACTGTTCAGTATTCAATTCAAGCCATAACATTTAATGGTTTGTGGTCAGTTAAGCTTATCCTGCATTTCTGTGCCAGCTTAAAAAATAAACAAAGCTGTGTCTACTGAATGGCACAATTAGAGGGATTTATCCTGCTCCTACCCCAAAACCCATACCAGAACATACAAATACTATTTCAGTTCAATTCAGTGAAGATGGGAAAGTCCTTTACATCCTGCTGTAGGAGGCTGTGAGAGTTGAACAGTTTGTTGAGATAAGAACATCACTATTTAGAGGACCCAAACACTGGGGACAGCTTCAAATTAACACTACTTCCACTTCAAAAATGTCTACTGGCATCAGAAAAGATTGGAGAGTCCATGTGTTAGAGGCTGCACAGTTACTCAGGACTTGTTTCCACCACTGAGTTAACTCAGCTAATAACATGAGTCTTCTTCTCGCTTAAAATACCATTTTGAGTTTGGAGGGTGCTTTTAATAGAGGCTAGCTGTCCTATGTAGGAGCAATGTGGCATCATTATGTATGAGCCGCCCCTCTCCGTCAGTTCCCTGTACAGCGCACTGAGGAAGAGTTAACTCCACTGCAGAGTTAATTCCATGCTGCAAATAACCACTCTGGAAAGAGATAATCCCTGTCCTGAAGAATATACAGCCAAAACCCCCATACAAGGTGTGGCAGGAGGCACAGAGACAAAAAGAGGTACACCAGCTCTTACAAAAGCACATTGGTTGCACAGTCAGGAACAGTATTTAATACTTAGCTTGTTAAAAAAGTAAAACAACCAACCCTCAAAACCCCAACAACTTGCCAAAGATGCGCCATATCTTGGGCAATGGGATCAAAAAAGCCTCTTCAGCCTAGAGATATTTTTCTCTCTCAGTGTTGCCAGCTCTTAAGCAAAATTGAGATTACAAGATTGTTTGAAAGTAAGGCCTGAGGTTGACAAGGTTTACTCTGAGGTTTACTCCTAACTCCCTGGGTTTCTCTTGCAGGCCTCTTCTACTATGCCCAGTTTCAGGTGTCAGTGGAACAGACCCTTCCCATACTCAGCTGGGTCACTGAGTAGTCATCCTGTATTGAGACACTGCCTGAGCATTAGCTTGAGTGTCAGCGAGTAACACAGCCAAACCTCAAACTCTACGGACGTCTGAAGATATAAGAGCGGACCAGCCACTGCAGGTGCCAACAACATATGGAGCTCTCCCAGATGCACAATGGTAAATCTTGACAAAGTATGGTCCATGCCAATCTTCTCTGGGTAAGCTCCCCAGTAAGCCTTCCTCCTTGGCATCTGCATCACCACACTTACAGGGTCTATGCACACTCAGCTGCTTCCATCACAATTGATGAAGGTAGACAGTAATTTCTTTGGCCCCAAAACAGTTCTCTAGACATACCCAGTCTATGAATTGGCAGCATGGACCTTCTCCATGTACTCAGCTTCCTGGTTTAAAAGCCATCAACCAACTTAGATGTCTCAATTTCTTTAAAATCCTATTTTAATTTAATTTCGGCAAATAGGACTGTAACTATTTAAAGCTGTTTTGTGGGTCATGTGCTTTGAAGAAGAAACCACTGCAAGAGACTTTAGAAAATCTCCATTTATCCTCTATTGTTTCTCTGCCCTTATGCACCTTTCCCACCAGCCACTGGAATGCCGCCTGCCATCCCACCTCCTCCCGCTCCCACATTCCACATTCAATGGGCTCCTCTGCAGTCAAAAGCTTTCCCCTACCTTGTGGTGCCTTTATGAAAGCCGAGTAATTTGTTTGTTACATTCAAAAGGGAATTGCTTGGCTCTGTCTTTTAAAATGTACAGCATATTTACAGAGCCTATCTATCTTTTTTACCCATTGCTTGGAAATCTGTACAATTATGATCTTAGAATGAAAGTGCATTTTTTAGTAGATCATGCAGTGAGACAGGCCATTTTATCATAACTGCCTATACAGAACCCTGAGTGGTTTCTTAAATCTATCATAATAAAAGCACAGAACAAAACTATGAGGCCATGTCCAAAAATTCAAACTTTTTCCCTATCTAAAAGAAACTCTGTTTCTGCTAAACAGAATGGAGTTGGCTGATTTGCAGGCAAGAGGGTGAGCAAGAAAGGGAATATCTTAAAATATATATTCTACATACCCTTCCATATACTAAGCTATATAGTTCAGGTTTCACCCAAATGGAGGCACTTCCCATTGCATGCTATCCTCTTTCCTTCCTGTTCCGTGAAAAGCAGTAGTTAACTACTGAGTCCTTTGCTTCCTCCTTTAATGTCTTCAGCACTACAGCTCCTGCAGTTACGTCCTTGTAATCTACAGATTCACATCTAATAATACCAGAGTTTTTCTGTAGCATCTTCTGAAGCAGGATTTCCAAGCTGTGCGGTGAATATACATTAATTTGCAAATGAAAACTGTCATTATTATTGCATTAAAAATCAGCTTGGTCAATATTACACAATGTAGATTCAGCACAACCTTAACATCCAGCCCTATGAAAGTCATCTGGTGAATAACTTCATTTCATAGAGGGGGCTCTGAAACTCCTCAGTGACTCCTGCTAACCCACCAGCATCGCTGCCTAGTTATGGGGACTGGATGACACACTGCAGTTCTGTCCCATGACCAGTATGTCCAAAGGGAAAAAAATAAATAAAAAAGAAAAAAAAACCCAGCCTGTGGAAGGGCTCTTGCTCAAATATTGGAAGAGCAATCTTTCTTCTCTTCTGGAGGAAAATGTGGTGCTCAGAGCCTGTGGCAAAAGTGTCACACAAGCAGAGGAGATAAGTGAGGGCATCTAGCAGCAGTGTCTGATATGACAACATAAACCCAGGTGCTGCTGGCACAGCCCCAGGACCGCACCACTGCCAAGGCGGCAGCACCAAGAGCAGCAAACACGGTTACCAGCCTTCTCTTACACCTCCGCAAAGGTTCAAATGTGATGAGTTTTGTCAGAAGACCCTCGGTGCAAGAGACCCTCTGTATCGGGGGGCAAAATCCCAACCAGCCTTTGCTCATGTTTCCTGATTGCTGCTAAAATCATGTGCTAATCCTGTCAAAAGCTTTCTGCACGCACTGGCAATGGTGCACACACAAATCTGCTTCGCGCTAGCAACCACTACAAACACACATGCAGGAGAAAGTCTTTTTTAGCACGGCTCTGCTTTCAGGTTACCCTGCTGGGTTATGTTACATACCCAGTCACAACATGCTGAAATACAATATCACACCAGAACAGATACACAACAAATTCTCCTTCAACCACCCAACAAGTGCCTTATCCCCATTCTGGTCCAAAAGACAGTGCTGCAGTGCTCCCCCAGCCACCCCAGGGGCACAGCCACACAGGCACGACATGAGCTTGAGGGGCGGATGGCACTCCAGAAATTGGGTAGGAGGAAGAGATGAAAGATATATCCTCTCGTTTATCCAGGTTTCACCTGCAAGCTCTGTTTGGTTGTGAGGAATTCCATTTCCTTCATAAAAATGGACCAAGGACTAAGCACCTGCCAAGGAGGGTGGCTATGGTGTGCAGCAGGAAGAGGAAAGGATGGGAGCACCACCAGCATCCTACTGCACACTCCACAGCTGCTAGTAGATTAGAAGCTGTAACAAATCTGCTTCACAACACCTATTGCTTTAAAATAGAAGAAAGGCAAGGGGCTAAAGATGTAGGGAGGACATCGTTAAATACCAATGACATGCACAGAGGCAGAAAAGTGGAAAAAGTTTCATCACTGAGAGTCAAGGGGTTTACTCTGAAATCCTGGCCCCATGCACCAGGTTGCTGGAATTCCTCAGCTTGCCATTGACAGCTGTGTGGCTACAGGGCGGGCAAACCTCTGTGACTCAGTTTCCAAACCTGCAAAGGTAGGAATATGAGCATTTCCCCTGCTTCAGCAGGGCTTGTTGAGGCTTGGAGGTTTTCAGTGTGCTGCAAGATCAAAGGATCAGAGTAATAATACATATTCAGTACAGGTCCATGGACTATTTGCAACGTCTAGAGGTGTGGCAGGTTGCTTAGCTTGCAAAGGAAAGCAGGGAAACCGAGATTTCACAACCCCTTATATTGCAATTACTTGTGCTGGAATTGGTCCTCTATGAGATGGGCATGCAAGGCTGTTAGCTCCCAAAAAGCACTTACCTCAGAGGTACCAAAGTTTCCAGATTTGCCCTAATAGTACCCCTAGAAGGGAAGACACAGAGCTGATTCTTTCCTTTGTGAAAACACAGGGGTTTTCTGAAGCTTGTGAGTTCCCTCTAAACCATTTGCCCCTTGCAAATTTCTCTCTCTTTTGGTGGCCCTTCAGTTTGTTGGGAAACATAATATAAATCCTGGCATTCACAACACTGCCATAGATTGTGGTACTCTTGAAAGGTCTCATATTTCTAGAGAAGTAACAACTCTTTTGCTTGTCACAGTAAGCCAAGGTCTTTCTTACAGCAGACACAAATGCAGAAGAAAATAAATGTATTCCAGGAAAGCACAGGGACGAGTTCACAATTACAAATGGGAATCAGTGTTTTTGTAAACAGACAAAAATATATGACACACATCTCTTGTTCCAGCTACCACAAAAGGTCACAAGTTAGAAGACTTGACTGGGGACCTGTGATAGCAGATGGACTCTGTTCTTCTTCCTCTTCTGCCTTCAGAAAGTCATGCTGCTGCCAGTACACCCACAGCGGGTGGGCTCTGTCCTCCCCGGGGCTCCTTCAACCTGCAGTCCCCCAGGCTCCTGCCTCCCAGTCAAACTAGGGGTTTGCTGTTCACAATAGTTTCAGGATTTTTATATTTCTTAACTTGTCTATCATAAGTGCTCACAGCGCACACATCTATCTTGCTAAAACCAATCTCCTGCTTGTTTTTAATTCTTCCTACTCACCACTCATGACGTACAACAAATGCAAAAGGCAGCACTGCCATTCCCACAGACACACACACGTATGTCCACAGATCTTTGGTCCATCTAAGGAGGTCCAGCAGCCACACCTCTCTTCTTTTAAGTATCTTAAAATGTTTGGCAGTAAAGTGTTTGCCAAAGAGTGAATGTTGATCCAGTGCTCAACAAAATCAATGAGAGCCATTCCATTGACATCAGCAAGCTTCAGAGGATTGGGCCTCGAATGCCTCACACAGCTCTGAACACACACAGGTCACGCGGACTCCAGCCGCAGCACTCAGCACTTGGCAGGCTCAAAACCTGGTCTTGCCAATGCAAGCAACTAGGACAAAATGGAAGCAAAAATCAGGACAGGTGTTCTTTTATAATTTACCTAGGCTCCTGATTTAGGGCCGAGACACACAGAGAAAAATTTGTAAAAGGTACAGAAAATGCAATGAAATAAAACTGCAAAATGCAGCTGCCAGGAAAAGTTGGGTTTGGTTCTTTAGAAAAAAGCACATTATCAGAAAATATGAGCAAATTGTGGAAACCTGTGGAGGGAACCTGAGATGGTGGAAATGACTAAAACTTTTACACGAGTAGTGCAAGAATACAAAGCCTTACATGAAGAAAAAAAAAGCAAGAAATGTCTTTCTTGCAAAACCTTGGAAAAGTAGTCAAATAAAAACACATATTAATGCCAGCATTACCCGAGACCCTCATTACTGAAACAATGCTCGTGAGCAGACAACAGCAATCCTGGATTACACTCAACAGCAAGGACAGCCAAGATTTTATAAAAAAGTTTCTCAGCTGATGTAGATAGCAAATGAGCTTTTTGGGAATGATGCCAAATGCAAGAGTAAGGACAATGAAAACAGATCCGAGAACCAGGAAAAAAAGTTTACATGGATACTGCCTGCAAGCGTGACACAACACCCTGCACCCCATGCGCGCACAAAAACCCATAGGTAGTTCCACATACCACGACCTGAACTGGTCATCTCCCGGCTGGAATGACACTGGAAGTTTTCACCATCAAGGGGCCCAAAGTGGACCAAGCTACATGGCGTCTTAATCTGCTACCTTAGCTTAGTCAAGCAGAAACAGCTCAGTGACTGCAAACTGAATCAAAAACTACTGAGACATGAAATAATGCAGAAGCTCTTCACGCTAATTAACAATTGTATATGCAAGCTGTGGGACATGGTGGCTGGTCCCTCACCTGAAGTCTTTCAAGTTGAAGTACTCCAAGGCTCCTGTGCATATCTGGAATATTGGAAATTCATTTCCTTCTAACTCTATGAGGTCCTTTTTGATAAAAGAAGCTTAAATTGAGATTGGATTTTGTTCTCAGAGACATGTTCCAGTTCAGCCACATGTTAATGGCTGTAATACAGAAAACACTGGATGAAATGCCACAGGCTGTAATATGCAGGTGTTCAGGCAAAAGAATCACAGGGGTCCCTATGGGCCTTGAAATCATTGAACTGTGCAGAGAGCAATTAAACACTCTCACAACTGGAGATGACTTCGGTTTCCTTT